>NW_026535791.1:36867500-39381250 GCF_028551555.1 Melozone crissalis | reverse complement strand
GAGTAATATTTTGGAAGCATCACATTACTGGCACAAGACCTTCTCCAAATAAAAAAGAGAAAAAAGAGAATAAAATAGAAAATTGTGTGAAAGATATTGGAAATAAACTGCCATACATATATAATATTTGGGAGCTAAACTTCTTTCCATGATGAAAATACATATTTTAAGTTGGCAGATTCTTATCCTTTGTGGTAGAGAAAATTTTGAGTCTATGTTGATTTTTGATTCTCCTTTAATGCTGACATGATAGAATTTGAACTTTATTCTCCACAAATGTGTTGATGAATATTTCTTTGGGGATACTGAGGAAACTGAAAGAAGAACGCACACATGGAAAGCACAAAAAGTAATTATGTGCAAGTATCTATTTTTAAACAGCTAGCTTAGCCAGAAGTTGGGTAAGGTGTCTCTGATACAGTCCTGAGATCCAATATATACATTGATGCACTGTCTGATGGTTGAGACTTCTAAAAATCAACTCCTCCTTTTCTAAACCTAGAAAAGGAAGCAATTTATCTGCCGTTGGTCTACACCAAGAAAAACAAATGACAGAAGTATGTGCAAAATCAGACATAATTTCTTGGGAGTGTCTTTCAGCACTCTCAGCATTAGTCAATAACACTCGCCAATAATCTCACTTTTCTTCAGTCTCTTCCAGAGTGTGTGTTTCCCTGTAAAAGGTATAACGACATTTTTCCATTGGCTTCTAAATTGAGGTCACTGGAGAGGTGTAACAGCTTTAGGTACGTTAACAGTAGAGACTAATGACACTCAGGGTCCATTGGAAATTGATGCTATTTGTCCATGTCTAAGGTTCATTTGAAAGTTATTCTGGAAATGTCTTCCCTTGGTGACAGCAGTGTCTGAACAAATATTTTCTCTGTAAATGTAGTAATTGCAATTTGTAAATTGATGAAACATAGAAATAGTTATTGCTAACTGTTTCAAGTAGACAATGTACATAGATTTGTTTGTTAAACTCCAGGTGCTCTATAGGATCACCTGAGCTATAGCTGCAAATGATAGTGATGGAAAATATTTACAAATTTAAAGAAGCAACGCAACACCCCTCAAACTGCCAAAAGACCTTACTCAATATATTTTTCCTCACATTCAGAAAGTCAAACTGTTCACAAATGAGTGTGATACTAACTGAATTTATTCCTACTATAGTAATCTGGATTGCAATCCATTTTATGTTAAGTGGGGAGAAAAAGATTTCATGATCTGGCTTTACAGTGCAAGTGGTGCTAATTATACAAAACGTTTTTAGAATCCTACTGACTTACATAACACTTCAATTGATCCCAAGAGCTGATTAGAAAGTGACCTGCAGAATTTAAGAAAGACATGAGACAGTCAAATCCGGAAACAGAGTAATTCCCATTTGATGGCATATTTATGCAGCAAGTGTAGTTCCAAAATTATACATATGATCTATTTTAATTTTTAAAGTACTTTAAAGGCTTTTGCTCTGGGGTTGTAGAATCATCAAGCTAAACAATTTTATGGCATATCTCAAGGAATTGACTGCACACATGCTTTCTGTACTTAAAGCAACATTTCCATGCATATCAAACATTCTTTAGAATAATACCAATGTCCAGCATACCTTGTTATTCAGTTAGCTTGAACTGTCTAACATGGTTTATCATGAGATTTCACTATTTGGTAGATATCTCAAGGACTGAGCACAGTTAGAACTTTGTAAACAATGGAATGGAAAGACAGGGTAAGGTTACTGGGCTAGTTTATGTTTTGTGTAATATTCACATAGGAAAGACATGTGACAGGTTGCCCAACTGACAGAAAGTCTTAGGTGGTGGTTTAATCATACTGAACATTGCAAGACAGGGAACACAGGAAATCAGGTTTATTGTGATCTTTATATATTAAAGCAAGTCGAAATACTAAGCTTGCAGTAGCTACCTGTAATGGCCTGAAATGTGCCTTGAATATGTGCCATTTCTTCTACAAACACCGTGGGACATCTAAAAGCACATTGTATATTGCCTCAGATTTCTATTTCTCATGTTCCATGGCTCTGTCAATTGCAGACATCTGTGGCTGCTCTCACACTTTATTGCTATCTCCTCTCGCCAAGGCCTTGCTGGTCACTCATATTAGTAGCACTTAGGTCTTGCTCAGTGTAATCTTTCCATCTTTCCTGGTTTGTTCCAAAGTTGAACCTCACAAAAACATTCTTCTGAGAGATTATTTATGCAGTTTGTCTTCCATCACCTAACCACATATCTCACTCATTTAAATAATTGCTTGTTTGTTTGTATTTATGATGCAGTTTTGGCATTGTATTTGGCTGAATTCCTTGTGGAAAGTCTTGATCCAATGTGAATTTTGTCCTCTTCCTGTCTGTTCTATCTGAGGAGTAAGCTGATACAACAGCTGGAGTTTTATAGGCCATAATGGGGAAAGAGATGCCTCAATTATCTTTTTAAAGTCTGGCTACAATATTATCTCCTTCTACGTAGCTGGATTTTTTTCAAACCTCTCATCCAAGAGAATAATTTGGTAACATCATTATCCTTGTGTATCCCCCACCTGTTTTTAATACTTTAAAGGGAACATTTCCAGCCTGCTCTGTTTTGCTAAATGTTCTTGTTGTTCATTGACTTTCTTTTATAAATTGAGTCCTTTCACAATTCTTTCACAGTGCAGGTTGAGAGTGCTTGAATGGAAAAAAAAGTTTGTAATTTTCTGCAATGAAATAACACATGATCACCTTATTTACCTATGAAGATCCTGTTCCTGAAATCTATTTTTTGATGTGAAGAAACAGTAATTCCATGCTATTTCCTGTTTATGTAAATCATCAATAAAATTTTTATGAAGTTTTTTGAATACTGTGCTTTTTGACATATAAAGCTTTAAGTAGAAGCTGTTAATTATGTGATTTTTTAAGATGCATGCATCAAGTTTTATGTAAAAAACTAGTATCTGTCTATAAGAATTGCATCCATAACCAAACCTAAAGCATAGATATTTGGAGTTTGTGTTTTCACTTAAGGCATTTATGACTAGAAGGGTCTGTGCTGGCATGGTGTGTAAAGAGCCATTAGGGAATGCAGAAGGACTGGGAATGATTTTTAAAAATTATAAAGTGAGACATGAATTAATTTTTGATTTATTTTTCTAATACTCATTATGCATTGAAAAGTGATATTATTTAAAATATTGTATTGCTTTTACTTGGATATTTACTGTCAAAAATCTATTTCGTCAAGCATGTTGTTATTTTAAATGTGTGCTATTGTTCACTGGCACAGTTTTTGATGTCTGAAGGAATTTTACCTAAATACTCACACAAAAGTAAAGCATAAGAAACACAAATACTGAAAGAAATGAGACTCAATGTACATTTTTAGTTTGTACAAATAAGCTGACATAGCAAGGTTAAAACTAATTTTCTTATAAAAAGCATTTTTTGCAGAAAAAGAGATAATGCACATGGAATTAAAGTTAGGATGATTCTGATAAATCATTATAAAGTATGAAGTATGTAAATACTATATAAATCATTATAAAGTATGAAACAAATTTAATCCACAGAAAAGTTGGGAGCGTATATGAAGTAATTTTATTTTAAATTCAGGTGATAGATTTAAGTGCTGTCACAGTAAAACCATTATTCCCTCACATAAAATGATTTTTGTCTCCTTTGAGTCCATTTGTGAGGAAGTGAGCAATGGCAGGAGCTTTATCAGTTGTCTATACATATGACTGTCACTTGATCTGCTCTTTTGGTGACACTCTATGTTTTTAATTATTTATGTATGCTTCATTCTTCCATTGCAACAATGTAAGAAGATGCAAATCTGAGAGCTTTCAGTATAAATGTCAGAATTCTACATTGTTATACTGGCTGATTTTATTTTCTCTCCACCTTCAGAATGTCAAAAAAAGCTGAAGCCTAAATGAAATCTTCATCTCAGTTGTGCTGGCTGTGTGATTTATAAAGTCTTTTAGCAAGTATGATTTAGTTCTATCTACTGAGAGATCCCCACCCTAGCCCAAAGACATTACTGTCAGCTTAAAACTCTGGCAGTATATAAACTGCATGGATATAGTCTCAACTTGTTGTCCCAGACCTTATTAATCCTTAAGCTATTTGCATTTAAAAGCTGGTTTTGACATGGAATTCACTGTAAATCTGCACTCCCTGAATTTCCACTGACACTTCAGGGTGACATTTTGATTTTTTATTTTAAAGAAATCTCTGTTCTTGCTTAATCTCATTACCTGTTATTCAGGCATTATTTTGTCTTATAGAAAATATGTAGCTTACTAAAAATTATTGTGTCATTGTTCTGCCAAAGCCATCATCCATAGGGGACTTTCCTAGTGAACCAATATCAAAATATAGACAAGATTACCATAATTTTAGAACCAGCATCTTGAAAGCCCTGGGGGTCTTTTGTATTAAGCCTCTTTGTTTCGCAAAGGTACCAGCATGAGGTTATGAATGACATTAACAACTTGTAACCCTTGCAAAATAAAAATATCACTTGACTGTTTTCAGAGTAAACTGGTTGCATTGCAGCAGACACTGGCTTCTTTGTTTCTTACTGTACATTTGTTTTTATATTTTCTGACATTATATTTCAGCAGAAAAAGATGACAGTTCAAACCACCTAAGAAGTAAGATTGACCTGGCCTCAGAAACAGTATAAATTATTGTTTCAGAAACAGCATTTTAAGGGCCTTGTCTTCCACTCCTCCCAAAATGTACACATGTATGCATGTGACTTTAAACACATAATTCTAATTTCTTCATTGAGACTATTTTATGTTTTCTTTTGTTGTTATTTTAAAGTGTTTTTCTGGATTAGGATCGCAGAATTTCCTTCAAAGTAAACAGATACTTCTTTTTCTAACTAAAAGACATGAGGGACCAGAAAATGCTTTATTATTTTAATATTTCCTCAACCAAAGTTTTCATGTGATGTTATAAATGAGGATGAAGGACTAATGTTAATTAATTAGTAGTATAAAGGTGTAGCTACATGAGTGCTTTTTTTGTAAGATAACAGGCACTAAAAATAATCCAAAATATAGTCAAAGTAATCTAGGAAGAACAAGTTAAAAAAAAAAGGTTAAAAATGGGACATCAGATGTGTAAGAAGTCAAATTCAGAAGATATTGACATATTTATTTCTGTTATATAAAAATGGCAGTTTGGGCTGCCAACCTAAAGATGTCAGGCAAGAAATTCAAGTACAGGTATGAGGTAAGGAATATGTCATGCAACTCAAAGAAGCACCTGGTAGGCATCAAGGTTGCTGGACTATCCCCTTTAAATTGACGGAATTTCTCCCTTCAGGGTACTGCCATGTGAGGCGTAGTTCTCGATCCTATGAAGACATCAACGTGAGCTCACATGATGGAGCTCCTCTGCCATGAGATAACAGCACATGGAAACTGAGTTGTGAAGTGATACCAAGCCAAATGATACTCAGACCCAGTCCCCTGTCTCTAATTGTGTTTGTTTTATTCCAACTATCAGTCAGAAATGGTAAATGAGGTTACATCTGCTCTGGCAATACAGACAAATGGATTACCACCGGAATGTGCACAGATATCTAATAGGGACAATGTGATTACTTGTAATGTAATGATTCATGTGCTAAATCTTTCACCAGCTGCTTTTTGGGAAGCAAAATCAAAATAGACCATAGCTGTTCATAAGTGAAGCGTAGAGAATAAGAAGGCAAATTTTTCAGTGTTAGACTTTATAAAAACTCACTAAATTGAGAGGAGACTGAATTACTTATAGATCTCAGCTTATTCAGATGTGCAAGAATGACAGCAAAGGAAGAAGAAAAAGAGAGATCATTAATTTTTTAGCCAACAACCATTACAGTCTTCTTTTAAAGAAAGAAGGAACAAAATAAATATAGAGTGACTTTGTTTTCCAGAAGAAATAATCACTCTTCCTCCAGCTATAAAAATATAATTCAATGACTGAACTGGCATGAACCTCCCAGCAATTCAAATGTTTCCTTTACATCCACAAAGAGGTTCTGAGTGCTGCAGAGAATGCAGCATCCACTAGGCTGAAAGGTGCAAGTCCAACACCAATGGCTGGCTTCTGTACTGTGCAGAAGCATGTGTGTAATTGCTTAGTAAGTTCAGTATTTCAAGGATAAAGACATTTTCAATTCAGATATGCAGGAATTAGGCTTAGTTGTCATGGTATTCTCAGCCACTGACCAAAATCCACCCTTGTTTCATTGTACCAAAAGTAAATGTATCTTTAGAAAGGTTTCCAAGTACTCTATACTAATAAAAAATATTATGGTACTTACTAAGTATTTAAAAACTAAAATTTGTGTTTGCTTCTACTTTGTGTGAAGAATAAATGCTAGATTCATTAAAAGCCTATAATGTTTTATGTTTGTATTTTATCATTCTTTGAATTAAATATGCTTATGTTTTGTCTCCAAGAAAATGAATTGAGATAGTTTAGAGCTATATATTATGGATCTCAAAATTTATATGTCTAGCTTTGATGAAAAATCTGTCTAGCTTTTCTGCTACATATGAAAAGCAACTAGGTATTAAAATTTCAAACTTCAGTGTAGCTAATCCTTCTTCAGAAGTCATTTGAGATTAACAAATAAATAAGCCTGATGTAAAATGGTCTGAGACTACATCTTTAACTTGCTGGACCTGAAACATGGTGAGAGCCAGCTTTTTAAAAGATGATCTTTTAATAAATATAATTATTTTCTTAGCACTAAAATGAAAATTTTTAAAGAGAGTTACTTGAAAAGAATGTTAGAAATTAAAATTCCCTGAAATGTATTTCAAAAATAAAATCCCAGCTATAATTCACAGCATGGATAATTGGGACATATATAATCCAACTGATAGCTGATGGTGAAAGGCAGCAGGCTTTAGTTTCTGGAAAGTAAGTCTGGGGATGCCAAGACCTGGAGCAATAGCATGGTTATTTTGAAGATAATGATTGGTGCAGCCTTACCTCAAGTATTGCATGCAGTTTTGGTCACAGAAATATAAGAAAGATATTAGACTATGAGTGTTCAAAGGAGGGCAACAAAGATGGTGAAGAGCCTTGATGGGAAGTGGTACAAGGAGCAGCTCAGGTCACTTGCTCTGCTCAGCCTGGAGAAGAGGAGACTGAGGGGAGATCTCAGGGCAATTACACCTTCCTTGTGAGGGGAAGAGAGGGGCAGGCGCTGATCTCCTTTCTGTGGTGACAGTGACAGGAGCCACGGGAATGCCCTTAAGTAGTGTCAGGGAGGTTTAGCTTAGATATCAGGAAAAGATACCAGGGAGTGTTTGGGCACTGGAACAGGCTCCCCAGAGAAGTGGTCACAGCACCAGCCTGACAGAGCTCAAGAAGCACTTGGACAATGTTCTCAGGCACATGGCGTGATTCTTGGGAAGGGCTTTGTGCAGGGTCAGGAGCTGAACCTGATGATCCTGATGGGCCCGTTCCAACTCAGCTTGTTCTGCGATTCTGTGACAAAATCCTTACTGGATTCAGTAAGGGTTGTTGTTTTACTGTGGCTCTTTGTGATCTGCTGTGGTTTTTGTAGTTCATTGGACCAAGATTGCACTGTAATAATTTATTTGTCCATGAGGTAGAAAGAGCAATATATTTTTGTAGGGACACATTTGGTTTTCAGTTGAAAAACATTATGCAAATGTACAGTATCAATTAATAACTCTTTAATTGCAAACTGATTCAATATGTCTACTAAATAAACTGCCATTGATTTTACAGAGTTTTCTCAGAAAATCCAAAATGTACATTCCGAGAAAGTATATCAGCCCTGGAGAATTTTGGAAGAGTGAAGAAAATTCACCCTCTGAATCTGGTAGAGCTGCATGTATCTAATCAGGAATATTCATAGAGAAATGTTACGCTGACTCTGTAGTTAAGAGCATCATCTCACAGCATTAATAATCTTCAAGGATGTGTAACGTTATCTCTGAAGATACATGCTTTGTGCAATATCTGACAAACAGACAGAGAAGGCCATGCAAGTCATACAGTCTGATTTTATGTGATGGAAAGTTCATTTTGTTCATTGGTCTGCTGTTTGAATATTATGATCCATTAAAAAGAGAGGAAATGGAGACATCTTGGGGCAGGGGAGTGGGATGATTTCTGCTCTTAGAAATTGTCAAGTGTGTTGAAAGGAGGAACTGCTCCTAACCTGCAAGGTGGGACAATCAAGTGAGGAGACACTGGAGCCTTAGACAGGATGGAATGTGGAGCATCATGTTTCCAAAAGGATAGAGAACAAGACTCAAGAACCAGAGGGGATACAAAAGTTTTCTGCAAATTAATAAACCACTGAATTGGCTTCAAGTAAGCCTGGCTGAAAGGATGTGTTTAAAAGAATACAGATTGGTTCACGGTCCCTTTTTACTTGTATTTCCTTTTACCTAAGAATTCATAGTTTTCTATTCTGAAGAAAATTCCGGTTAACATCCTTATAAAAATGGTGGGTTTTTTGCTTAGGCTGTCTACCTTGGAGACTTCAGAGATAAGGAAAAGAATGAGGCAGTTCATTTCAGGCTCTTAGTAATTCTATGTCCCACCATATTCTGCATTGTTGAAGCTGCTTATCTGCTCTCCCTGTGGATTTCTTTATTTGTAATATGTCAAATAAAGCTGTCTTTTGAAATTTTGAATTTTAAGCTCAAGTTGCTATTTTTCAGTGAATGTGAAATGTTGATTATTAAAGCCTCCAAAAAATCTGTTGTTTTCAATTTCTTAACAGTTGGACATCAGTTTTGAAAAGTTGGCATGTGCTACAGAAAAATTTGTCCAGTTTATTTTTTTTAATCTGACTCTGATTTTCCTAATAATGGCTCAGTGAGATTCTTAACTTGTTCTGATTTTTATATCCACAGTAAATTTAAATGCTATCCAACATAAATAAAGGTGGGTAAAATATGGCCTCCAGTAAGTCTTTGTAGGATTTGCTTGCTTTTATTGTTACAAATCCTCCTGTTGCAGTTATACAGTTCTTAAATTCAGAACACTTTGGTTGGTTTGAGGTTGTTTTTTTTTTGTTGGTGGTGATTTTTTGTTTATTTGGTCTTTTAAAAAAAAATTTCATAATCTTATATGATGGTATATTATTAATTTCTTCTATTTTATCCTCTTCCCCTAGATTATTCAGGATCTTTTTGCCATCTTTCCTCTTTTTTGATGTGTTTCAGATAATTTAGTCAATTTTCCATAAATGCAAATTTGTAGATGTTCACACATTCATTTCTTGAGCACTCAAGCTGCCTAAACTTGAAACTATAGATTAGACCCACTTCCTTTTCCAGTTTACTTGGGGATACACATTTAAATCCAAAACACTAGGCCTTTGAAGAGATCAGCTTCAGCAACTTCTATTCTGCCAAGTTCGGGTCTGAGCCATAAACATAAGTTTAAATTTTTTAATTCCTCATTGAATCTCACTGTTTAAGATGCATGGGGTTTCTCTCATGATTTAACGGAATTAAAAGGCTGACGTGAGCTTCAGCCTAGCTGTTCTTCCTATTCTTATTTAGGATAAATATTCAAACAAGTAGGGATTTATTATCTGTCATATACAAGAAAAATGTCCAGTGTGGGTGTCCCATCTTACTGTGCAAAGGAAGAACTGACAGCAGAATATGTAGGCCCCATTTCTCTTAGAAATTAAGTATTCACAGACACATTTTCATAATAAAATTTACTTATTTGTGAAGAGAATTTTGTTATCCTTGCTATGTTTTATAATAAGATTTCAATCTCTGCTGAACATTTTATGTCTTTTTTTTTTTTTTCTAGCAAGCTATTTCTAAAGTCTTTCTTCAAAAATTAAGCTTATTTCACATAAGAAAACTGGCTACATCATCTTGTGCTGATCAACGGAATATTCTGTGAAAGGTCACAGAATCCTGAACAACTTTCACTTGGCAGTATGAATTAATGTATTCCTGATCATGCAACAATTCATATTACTGCTGCCTGGAAAGATGGTAAAAAGTCTCAAAAAAACAATGTAAGATTTTTCCTTTGAGGTGATAGGCATTTTTTAAAGTAGCATTTTAATATTTATTTTTACTATTGAGAAATATATTAATGTTTTGCTGGGCAATTTAGTTGCTATGTTATGTGCAGAAGCAAGTATTTATTGAGGTGGTTGTGTATCCAATAATTGGAAATTATGACAGCACCAATTGTTTTGGTGTTTTTTACTGCTTCTATTTACTCTTGATATGTTTCCTCAAGCCAGTAACAAATCCCCTGCCACTTTAACACATTTCCTGCAGTGAGGTAAACATGGATGAAGCATGGCATACAATGAAACTAGAAAATGCATTTGATCCTTTTGGAAAGAAATTAAGCAAATCTTGAGTTGTGGAAGTTATCTACATATCCAGTGAAAATTCACCTCAGCATGACCCAGACACTGTTATCTTCTTCACTTGTGGAAGAGTATGTCATACTAGTGCCTAGGAAAACTTCAAGTTTCAGTAAAACCTAGTCAAGTACAATATAAAATATTTTTGAGAATTGAAGTCTCACTGTATCAATTCCACAGGCTTACTAGAACAGAAGAGGATCCCATTTTTCGTACATTTTAAAATATGTTCTTACTCAGCTTTCCTTTGCATCAATGAGGTTGTGATTGCACTTAGGCCATGCAAATTATGAAAAAGAAAATTTTGGAAGTCTTAAAACAATGAAGAAATATCTGGTGGGGGGAAGTGAAGGTGCGGTTGGAATTGGTATCAAAAACACTGTGCAATTGAGGGCCCTGCAAGACTTCCTTTTTTTCCCCAGATTTTAAACACAGCTGGATAAATAATGAAAATATGCCTTATATGAATAGGTACATATGTGATGTCTGTCATTTTTCAAATCCTGGCAAAACATGTCACACCATAATTATGTACTGGCAGACTCCTGAGATATATTTGGTAGGCATATAAGTCCTGAAAATGGACATTATTAAACTTACAATCATTGCAACCACCTATCCCAGGGAACTGTTATAAAATACAAAAGGAGTCATGTTTCAAAATGGAGTTGAGGGTCAAATAATGGAACATTTATTCTTTACTCTAGTCTAGCTGAGAGGCCAAGTCTAAGATAGGCAGCAACACAATAATTTTCTGAGTGACAAGAAGAATACTTGAGGATCAAGGTTCCCAGAGGACCCCACAGCCATAACTCTTTTTTCCAGGTTAAGAACAAAGAGAATTTTAGGATAGAGTTTATTCCTCAAAATAAGATCTTTTCACTTGATCGTATTAGAATTCCATGGTGCACTTTGGGGTTATGTGCCAGGTGATTAGTGCCAGGTGATATGTGCCAGGTGATCGCTCTATTAGTGATGGAGAAGAGTATGAGACCTAAAGGTCACTTCTGGTTCTGGCTGTGCCTTTTGGTGTATTCCCTGCTGTTTTTGCAAATATAGAACTTGTAGCTGTTGCTGTAAGGACTAGGGGGATAAGGGTGAGTAGCCATAAGGGTATGTAGCCTTTCCTTACAGGAGTTACTGTTCCAAACCTGTTGCCAGTCCTGTGTTTTCTGAGTGGCTGAGTGAACTTGTTTCTCCAGGGCCCACCTCGCCTCACCTCTATGACTCCCCCTTCTCCTTGCTACTAGCTTCACCACAACCATCATTAATTTCTTAAATTTCTCCTTTAAATAAGCCCAAACACGTCTGAGAGGATTCAGCCTGGTCCCAGCACACTCACTGTCCCCATGAGCCAGATCCTGTGCAGCAGCTCTATGTCACAGGGACAGGGCAGTGCGGGGCTGAGAAGCCACACAGTCACCTGCCTCTGTGCAAGCAGCTCTAGGCTCAGCCTCCTGCTAAGTGGTCATGACACCTGTTTTTCCTGCAAAAAATTTGGGATTTGCTAGTAAAATGACTACTGTCGTTCACACTAGTGCAGTGTTCAGTGAGAGGAGTTTAGCTGATTCTGTTTTGGTCTTTACAACAGATCATTCTTCTGCCCTTTTTGAAAGTGCTCTGAGAATAACAAACAATTTTTAACACCAGTTTTGTTTTCTACATGTGTATGTAAACAAAGTGGAAAGGAGAGGAAGCAAGCAGCATTAGCCAGAGTGAAGGGAAAAGGTAGTTCAGAAGTTGGAAGGAAGACTCTCTCTTCACCTGCAGTGAAAAATCTGGTCTGCCATTTAGGAAGGGTGGGGCTTCACACATTGACTACTTATAGAAATTGTCATCTATGATGGAATTTCTAAATGCGCCTTCATTAAAAATTTCCTGGATGAGGATTAAGGGAGTGTAATTTGTCAGTGAACCAAAAATCAGTACAGGGGTTGTGGTTCAAGCTGATAAGGCCTTGGAGGAAATTCCCTCCTACTGTTAGGAAAACTGGAAAGCGGAAACCCAAAGTATGACTGGTTTAGATGATAAGAGAAAAATAAAATTATCTTGAACGAAAGAGGGTTTTACTTTTTCATTCTCTCCATTAGATTTATCAAAAGAAAATATTGATACAATTTATCATTAAGCTGAAAGTTAAATATATGCAAAACTTTTTTTTTTGTTCATGCTATCTATATTAATTGACTTCTTAGATTATGAAGTATGACGTGACTAAATTGGTAAGTAGTGTAAGTTGAGGTAGCATAAGTAAGTTTACAATTTGCTTGTCATTCCTTTTAGGCTTCTACTTAAAATGACTTCAAAATTCTCAACTGATGTTAATATAACCCTTCATCTGAAATAGAATTATTAAGCACTTTGGTTTTATCAGCTGTGCTGTAGTTTGCTATGTTTAAAAGACATGGCGAAAGGGTTTAATCAAAATGAGTAAGAGCATTCCATTCAATTTCTGTAGTCTAATTATCCAATTTTCACTTATTTCATACCTGTGTAATGCCTGCTGAAGGACTGAGGTAAAGGTTATCTTTGACTGTAAAACTTATGTTACTGTGTGTTTATGCTTGCTTAAATTATGAGAAGGGCAGTAGAAGTGAAGGCTCTGTTTTGCTCTTAGGAAAACTCCTAAGTGCCTTCTTATTTGACTATCTGATAGTTTTATAAACATTTGCTTTCAAAACATACAGAGTCTGGTTGATGATTTAAAATTGTCGCTCGGCACACTGCTGCATTATAAAATGCCTTTTCATTCATCTGTTCATCACAGGTCAGGAGGCTGGAACCGCAGCAGTCATTTGTGCTTGTTCACTCAGCTAAGGGAATTGCCTTGGGCAATGGTTTTGCTCACCCTGGGAGATGAAATTTCTTCCTTTTCTCTGAAACAAGAGAGGAGATGTGGAGTGAAGTGGTCAGGGTAAAAGGAGGTTTTGCCAGAGATGACAAAGGATGGCTGGCAGTAAGAGTAGATGTGCAAGGAGGTAATACCAAGACATTGAGAAGAGGGACAATATACTCTAACAGCAGAATCAATCAAAGCAGAAAGGACATATTGTGCACATCTTCCCTATGTGAAGACAGGAAGATCTGGTGAATTCTCAGTGGCAAAAAAGCTAGAACAGAAAGTGGATTCAAATGTACTTTATTTTCATGTTTAATTGTATTTTATCTGCTTTTGATTTCATACAAACAGCTATAATGTGTTCCTTTCTGCTTCTCAGACAGGCAGCTTCAAAAGACTTTAATTGTGAACCAAAAGACTCACACCTTCAGTGGTATTTTAGAAAGACTATATTTAAGCTTTGGGTGGAGACAGGTGGAGGATTTGACTGAAGGATCAGCACCGACTGAAAGTATGTGCCTGGAGCATGGGTATGAGCTTTCAAGACTAAACATAGGCGAAGAGTTTTAATCTCAAGTATGTGCCTCTGGCTGTGTCTCAGATATGAGGACAGAATGCTGCTGGACTTCTGTTCAGAGCTGTGGTATTCACGCAGCTGGAGCCTCTGACAAAGGCTTATTCCATGTCCAAGGTCAGATGGGACTCTGCAATGCTACCCTTTGGTACCTGTAATCAATCAGTTGTCTTGGCACTCCCCAGCCATTAGGAACCCTCACTGATAATGAGGCCAGATGTCTTGATTCAGCATGCTCATTTAGAAATGAGGCACATTTTAGCACTTTGGCTAAACATACCAGATTTTAGGGGCAATCCTACAGTATAAAGTTGAAAACTGTCCCTAAAGAGAAGGAAAGGAAAGGAAAGGAAAGGAAAGGAAAGGAAAGGAAAGGAAAGGAAAGGAAAGGAAAGGAAAGGAAAGGAAAGGAAAGGAAAGGAAAGGAAAGGAAAGGATTTAATAACATTATGGTTTAAGAAACAAGGAATTTTTGTTTGGTGCAGTGTTTTTGTAAGGTTATATTCTACACTGGTATGTGCTGTTCCTTATATGTGTAATGGAGTTTGGAACATTAATTTTCTTACTTGTTCACAAAATCTGCATGGCCTTTCAAGTGAAAATAATGCAGAACATGCTGCTACCTACTGGGAATGCAGTATTCTGTAAGTATTTAAGCTACCAAAAAAAAAAAAATTAAATATATATACACATGTAATTAAACAAGTAGATAAATATACCAAATATATAGATTCATGTATTTCGGGGAAAAACATAATTTGAAATGGCTTTCCAAAAACTCTTGCCAATAAAATAAGTAAGTCAAGTCTGGAAGGCAAAACACCATTAGCTTTTGATGAAGAATTACCTGGTGTATGTGTGGGCTGTTGCTACAAGAGGAGTCTCACTCTCACATTTGACATTTCGTTACTTTGCTCTGGTTCTGGGAATTGTGATTGGCCTGTAGCTTAAATTAATGAATGCAGCATACAGAAAAACAGTCCACCAAAAAAGCCAAAACACAAAAAAACCCAAACAAACAAATAAAGAGATGTTTCCATTGGGCTGACTTGATAAAGTGGCTAAAATACAGAGCAACACCTTGCCACCACTGCGAACTGCCTCAAAACCCCTCCAGTACAGGACTGAGCTAGATGCCTTCTCAGTGAGAGACAGATACTCACAACTAGGACAGCTTCAGAAAGCTACCTGACATTTTAGGCACCATTTTTTTCATCTATATAACTTTTTCTTTCTTTAATTTCTGTCCACATTTCTTTTATTACTATTGGACCGTGAAATTGAGGTTTTCATTACAGTAGCACTTTGCAAACAAGAGATTTGCTACTATTCACAGAAACATGTACTTTGTACTGTTATACTTGCCTTTCTTTAAAGTAGCAGTATTACTCATATTTGAAAAGTTAAAACTTAAGTAATAATCAGATTTTGAAGGAATTGTGGGGTTTTTTTTATGTTGGGTTTTTAGTTTTTAGGTGCTGAGATTGCAAGTGGCATTGTAACACTTCAGACAAAGTCTGTCACGGCAATTTAGAAGCTAGAATAACAGCAAGACTTAAAATGTGGACACATAAGACACACTATTGTCTAATATAGGGCAAATGTGAAAATGTATAGCATTTGTTTTCATTTTGCTTTGTTTGCTTGTTTAATTCTCTCCTTACACATGGTGTAATGTTTGACATTCAGGTCAGTTGGACAGGGATATTTTGGTATGGTAAACACACTGTGCAAGCACTGTGTGGTATGCAAAAGAACCTGCTTCATTCAGGGCCAACCTAGATTGTTTAACAGGAAAAGCAGTGTGTACTGAGGTTGGTGAGATAGATTTCATTGTGTTGTATAGCTTTTTGAAACTGTGTAATTAATGGGATACTCAAAACTGGACAAAGAGGAGAAATGGGTCTTTGCCCACCAATATCTCTATCACTGATATGAGGCACTGCCACTCTTGACCTCTTTGGCTCAGCATCCAGCTGCTGTTTTCAGCATTTGAATGTGGCTATGAAAAATGGCCTGATATTGTTCTCCAAAGAATTTACATTGTTCCTTGTAGGTTTAATAAACACTATAACTGTTCATGGATGGGTCTGTTTGTTAAGCAGTTATATTTGTGCTACTATTATATTCCCTGGTTTCCCTGCTGAAACACAAATAGAAATCAGTGTAGTCAGTTTCTATATCAGTTAGTTTCTATACAAACATATATAGGCCTGATTCTAATCCCATAGCACTCTTGTGATATCAAATACTGCTCATTTGAAGTGCTGGCATTCTCAAGAGGCAGTTGAAGAATATTCATACAGATTAAATAGTATCAGAAAGGATAGAAATGTGGGATGTGTGGAGAAAGGAATCATTTCCACTCAGCAAGCCTCCCACTTGACACTGAAAAGCTCTATATATTGGGCTCAGGGCGTGCAGAGGAAAGCGTACAGAAGATAGCTTTTCTATTTGCTTCAGAAGAAATGCATGACTCAGTTAATGCCAATTGACACTGATTCTCTCAGTGCAAAGTACTACCAGACACTTCAGTGTATAGAGTTTTTAAGGCAACACTTGGAGGAGGAGCACAGGAATGAGCTGATAAAAGTTGTCACAGTTCCATTTCCATTAGGCTAACCACCATGCTGATTTATACCAGCTGAAGGCATGCTAGCAAGGCACCCACAGGAGGGTTGTGTCTAATTTAGAAGAGAACAGATCACTTTTTTATAGTATTTTAAAACTATCACTTAAGGTCTTATAGAAAGGAAGGCACTGTTCAGTTTTGAATGTTTAGGATCAGACTGTGCAAAACCAAATTTTTATTGAACTTAATTTCCTTATGACAGTCCCATAAAAAAGATTCATGGTAAGTGTCAGAGAAAATGGATGGCTTAATATTTTGGAAGATCAAGCTGATTTTATTTTCCTTAAACATGCATGAAATGTACACATTTTAGATCCTCCAGATGTTAAAGAATTTTCTATAATTATTACTTTATTCCAGAAATATTCTAGCTATGAAGATAGATAGATAGATAGATAGATAGATAGATAGATAGATAGATAGATAGATAGATGTGAGTATGCCTCACAGAATAATCTGGCAAAGCAAAAATCAAAAAAGAACAATCAAGTTCTATGCAAAGAACATTGAAATTTTTACCTGCTGTAAAGGATTTGAGTAAGATGTCTAATAAAACTTTAGCAGTTTGCTTTATTCATTTGCTTATTTATTGCAGGTAAAAAATTTTGAGGCATTGGATATATTCTCAGGGTTAAATCCCCAATTTTTGCTCTTTTCCCCTCCACACCTCTCTTTTAATTTATTGATAATCAAAGCCTTTCTATTATTTGTTGCCAAGAATGTCAGTTATTTGGCTGCAATATATCATTCATTGTTTTCAATAGGCTTTAATGCAAGGTTATATTGACCTTGTGTAAATTTTGATTTAAGAACTAACAGCTATTAACAATAGACCTCTGGTGCATTTGTTTCTGCCTGTCTTGTGGGCATCATATGAAAAGCATTTCTAAAGTATAAGTAAAAACCATCCATTCTAACAGGAAATAATGACCCCATTTGCCATGGAAACTAAAGAACTTTATAAAAATGCACTGAGCTTTTCTCCATACCAAGGTAAAATAATTCTAAAAATAAGACTAGTTCTTGGTATTAATTGACCGAGTTGAAGAGATTTTACTTTCTGACCCCTTTCAAGCAAAATATAAACACTTCTGAATATTTTTGAGACAGTTAACAACTGAATTCCTTTTTTTCAATACTGTTTTTCTTTCAAAGATAGAATGAAAAATCAAAACAACAAATGACTTTTTATAACAGCAGATGGTCAATATAAGTAAACAATTGAAATATAAAATTACTTTTAAAACAAGTCTGTAGGAAATTTATAGTAAATTCCTTCCCTACCCTTCCTTCCCTTTCCCATCCTTATCACTTCCCCTCACTTCCCCTTTCTCCTGATGCCTGTGAGATCAAAGGGTCAAAGTGCCTTCACTTGGGCTTTAAAGGGCAGCTGCAAACCCTACTCTACTCTCTACTTCTTCCCAGAAAATTTTACTTCAAATACTTGTTTCCACGTCACACTGAACAAAACTATCAGCAAAGGTTTCTTGATTCAGTCATGAGGCACACCTTCTTCTCAGAGCTGGCTGCCATAAAATTAAGCAGTTCACTGTGAAATTATTCCACACAGCCTACGCTCCTCACCTTAATTTTATTATATAGGGAACTGTAACAATGTATTTTATTAGGCTACAGGATGTCCAAAAGTTAAGTACTATCTGAAAAGTGTTGCAGTGCTTCAGTATCTCTAAGAATTTGGGTCTATGGAGTATACTAATTCCATGTGCAAGACAGGCTGAAATTTTGCTATCACTTGAAAAATTTAGCATTATGGTGATGGAAAAAACCCAAACTGACCAAGTAAACCAACAAAAAATCTACAGGAGTAATAAAGCTTGTAGTCACATTCCAGAGTGTATGTATTAACCAAAATCTGATTAAGGAATCTGCCAAAATACACTTAATCTAAGCTTTGAGCTTTGCCATTTAGCAGTTAAAATTAAAAAAATCCCACAGAAACCAACAATTCTCATGAAAGATAGACTTTGCCCTAAAGGCCACCTAGAGGATGAAAAGAGATGACTGACAGACAAGGAATTTTTACTTTTAAAGAAGGTTAATCGTTAGGACATTATTCTGCTTTTTCTCAGGAAAAAGTAAATTTTTCAGAATGAGTATAAAAATAAGAATGAATACTTTTCCTATGTAACTTCTTTTGGATTACGTGTTAGCACTGGCACCTGTTTTTACAGATGTGTTATTCCACAGAAGACATATTTAAGAGAGTATTTTATATGAGAAGTTGAAGCTGGCCCATATTCACTGAACAATATTAATATTCCTTCAAGAGATCAGTAATTTAATCTGTTACATTCATTTAATGCAACTCTTCAAATGAGAGTTGAGTATAATTATCTTTGAGTCTCTGACTTTGCACCTCCGGGGCCACAAATCAATGTTTGGTGAGGATGACAACAATTATTCTAATCAGAGTGATGTAATACATTCTAAGTTAGCTGGTTTCACTTCTTAGAGTTTTCAAAAAACTGCACTCAGGTTTGGCACGGTCTGTGAATTGGCAGGCCTTGCTCTAAAGTGACACAGTCTGAAGTAAGCATCAGCAGAGAAATAGTTTCCCACCACTGGAAAGCTGAAGTGTGGTTCCATGAGTAACTGACACAGTTGTGCATTGTGACTCTCTGTGTCACATCAGCCTCTCATAAACCCGTTTTCAAGTGATTTGAGTGCTGCTATACCTTGAGCTCTGCTTCCTTCTTGAAAAAACAATTCTCATATAACCAGCACAAAACTACAATGAATTGAGTTGACCTGTGCTCATCTTTAGCATTCTGATTTTCTTCACTGTGTTGGATTTCTTTCTTGGTTCCCATCTGATAGTAAGGTGTTTACAATTATTGGGCTGGGTGTAAAAAAATATTCCATGTTTATCCTTTTAGGTTTTTTCCTTTTATCTATTATAATGGAATTTAAAATATAGGGTTTAAGGTAAAAGTCAGTACAAGAGTAATCAAGGGCTATGTAACATTTTACTTACTTTTGTAAACTACCAGAAGCTATACTCAACATGACTGTATGCTAATAAGATCACAGGATTTCTTCATAGAAGCAAGTATTCATGAGGAGCAGAAATTTTTAATTTGAATATATTACCTATTCCTTCTGGCTGGGTTTAGCCCTGAGATGTGCTTGCTTTAGATGATACCCTTTTAATCCCGGAAGAACTGTAGTTTAAAAGACAGATTCACAAGATGAGAAGGAAAATGGATTTCTGAGAGATGTATAGTAATTCAGATTAGGAAAGTTTCTTCCCCCACTTGCCATTTTAATGTCACTTTTCTTCAGAAGAAGATTTCACTGAGCTTCCTCGATATAGGCAAACAGCTTCCGATAAGGCCTGGTATTAGCTCAAGGAAATGGCTGAGGCATGAATTAGGTTTAACACTTCAGAAAAAGAAGATATTTGTCCCTCTTTACATACAGAGTACAGAATGATGATACAAGCATGCTTGCAACAAGAAGAAATTCCAGTCTCCAAGCCTTGGCTCTTTGATATCTAAACTAGTCAAGAAGATTTGGGCAAGCTCTGGTAGTTTTCTGTCTTGAACAGTTTATGAGAATACTTTTTACAGTTTATTAGGTTTTGAAAGGACTGAATTTAGAGTTGTCCTAAAGTGTGACCACACATGTTTTCACATATTGTAGGGCTTAAGTGGTACAGGTAATTGTTTGCTATTTCCTGTGCCCAGCACCATTTCATTCTCCTTTTCTTTGATCAAGTGGTCCGGTGGTTAAAACCTCTATCTTTTAGCAATTCTTTTAGCAATTAAGGTAGCTTTTCAACTTGTCTGATTATTTTTTTAGGATTTTTCATAATGAGGCTTCTTTTTCATGAGGCTTCTTTTTCATATTATGACTGCTTTATGCTGTACTTTTTGTAAGACTCTTCCTTTCTCTGAAAATTCTGTTTTGTTTAACTAAATTTGATGTCTCTTCCTTTCTGACATAAGTTTTAAACACAATTTCTGGATATTTTTAGGATATAGACCTGAGAGAGCCTAATGAGGGAAATGCTCAGTGTCTGTCCAGATCTGTGTTAGAATCCTGGTCAAATATCCTTGTTAGAATAACTGCTGCAAGGTAGAGATAGCTCTTAAGTACTTGGAGACCCTTTACCAGAGCACCTGTGAAACATTAAAATACACACACAGGAAAATTAAACGAATAACCACACATGTACTGCTACTGGTTGTGCCTATAGATGGAAGTGGAAACAAGCAACAAAACTTAGATTTTGTTTGCATCGTGTTTATACCAAATGCTTTGTTGTAAACATTACCTGGATGCGGCCCTTGGTTGCCGCGTCTCTGGGTATTTTTCAAGTTTTTTCTACAGTTAATTTATCTGTTCCATGTGCAATGGAGAGTATTAGTAATGATAAAGCAGGAAAGATTACTAATGGTTAGATAGATATTCACATATACCCAAATAATAATGCTATTGATATAACTTCTAATGTTAAATAGCAACTTCTAAAGCAGTCTGCAGGGGAAAATCTTGGACAAAATGCAGAGAATATGTGAGAAGTATGTGAGAAGTTTTTCATGTACATTATACTCTCAAAAAAATGTGAAAGAATAAATGTAAAGTACTGTACTTAGTCAATCACAAGAGGACTGATGCTGTAATATAATTATCCAGCAAGTCAAAGAATATTTTTTGGATTTGTTTTGCTATTATCATGATGTGGTTAAAGCTGAGTGTATATTCAGTGAAGGTTTCACTGTGTTTTGTACATAAAGAAGAACCTTTCCAAGAATTTTCCTCTAATTTCTCTCAACATGCTTGCTAAGCTTGTATTGTAAGCTGCAGTAATGTCAACATCTCGTAGAATAATCAAAGAAAATAATATTCCCTTAAGAATTCTAAGTCTTGCCAGTAACAGAAAATTAATTATAATAGTCCAGCCAGCAAAAATGTGGGAGAAACAAATCTTTAGAAAGAGCCCAGTGAAAGTAAATAACTCTCCCACCTTCCCACACTGCCACCGCGATAACATAGAAATACCATTGGCATGGAAAGGTGTGCTTGTCTTTAAAATGTAGTATTTAAGTGACTTTACAATTCCGCTTTTCATGACTGTAGTGGCTACACAAAGAGTCTAGGATGAATGTTTCAGATATAAGCCTTCATAATTGTGAGATAAATATCTCATTGTTACCTTGTTGCCTTGTTACTATTCTTTAGAGGCTGGAAAAGCACCTCAAAACCACCCACTTTGGAAAAAAAACTGAAAACATTTTATGTTCCTGTTATTATTTCTATAATAAAGGTTTTGGCACCACATAAATGCTTTAATTTGACAGAGGCAAGGTATAACATGCAAAGAGGTTGAGAGCTCTTGTATTAAGAACTAGAAATTATTGCTCAGATTCCCTGGAGAACCTGAAAAAGTCAATGGACATCTAAGCAAAAGGTCAAGGTCGTTTTTTTCCAAGGACATGGATATTGTGATTTTAATTGCCATGTTTCCTTAGCCTTGTGGTGAATAATAGCTTCTACTTCAGAAGTATTTGTAAAAGCAGAAGAGCTTAGGAAGCACCAGAAATAATGTGCAAAAGGTGGAAGTAATTGGGGTACGGCAATATCCTACAAAAATAATGAAATAGAAAAAGCCACTTGGAAAAGAGGAGGGCTAGGATCTAATTTTATTTCTTTTTAACGAAATACCCATAAAACTCACACTCCTACTGAATTGTAATTATATTAATATTAGGGGGTTTTCCCTATCTAATGGATGATATAAAAGCCTTATTTGTGAAAATCTGATTTCTGGCAACACACTTCAGAGAACTGAAATCAATATTTTTTTGTTGTTCTGTTACAGACTATAAGGATGAACCTCTGATATTTCATGATACATGTTTATTGTGTTTATATTATGTCAGTTTGGTGATTTTAGGTACTTTCAATTCTCATAAAAAATAAGGTATAACTTAAAAAAAAATGACAGTCAAGGTGACATGTAGAACATTCCAAGCAAATGTAGTTGAAAAATTTCACAATATAGTATATTTTTATTACTAAAACACCATTTGCTTATTTTTTCAGAAAATTTTGGATTTTTGTAAGATTTAAAATATAAAAATATTAAAAAATGCTTAAGTTTATATCTCATTTTGTTTCATTTTAGCATTCAATATATTTTTGACTATGTTTCTATTTTTTCTTATTTTGAGAAAAACATTTTAATATTGATAAAATAAATTATTTCAGTTGGAGGTAAAGTTTTGGGGATCTGATGCTTTTACATGAGTTGAAGGCTCAAAATCAATTGTGAAAAATGAACAAAATTTCTAGTGGTCATATTTTCAGGGTAAAATGCTTTATTTATTTATTTAATGATAATTTTGGCATACTTATTCTGATACCTCTATGTGTGATTTTCCTGTTCTCAACAGGAAGAAATGAGATTACCCAGAGGGCACATCCCTGAGATGTGAGTAGTGATATACACCTTGGAAATCCTTAAGTGCAATAAATAATCATCATACTTCAAAATATTGAAGAATGTGATGATCTGCAACTGTTACTCACTTTTGAATGCAAACCTAAGGATTCAAAGAAATGAAAGTAGTAATCCTTATAAAAAGCTTCTTTTATTCTTTCATATTAGAAATAAATGGAGAAATAAAACCACTACCCCATACTTTTCTCGCCAACACCCAAGTCCCCAATAAAAAACCCAAAACAAATATTCTTGCAGTAGTCCAAACAGAAAATCAGCAAATAAGAATCTGGAATGTCAACCTTGCCATTCATTTTCAAAACCTGATTTCCAGTTTCCTACTTTTCTAAAGTTTCTTCAGTAAAACTCTTTTTCACCTGTCCTAAATTCTCTTTTCATGAGATGCAAGTTAATAATGCAAAACAAAGGTTCTTATTCTCAAGATAAATGTAAGCATAGTGTTAATAGTTAATTAATGCATAAGTTATATAAGTTACATACTTAAGTTAATGCATACATATGAATACATATTACTGGAAGAGAAATCTCAGTTTATTTAAAGGAAATGATGCATATATTTATTTTGTATTGAAAGTGGCTGTATTTCTGTTGTTAGCTAGTTTCTGTAACTGCACATGAACTAAAATCTCTGTTTTCAACATAATTACTGTACTGACAGGCGTAGCTACAGTTCTGATCTCAGCTGACAACTAAAATTGTTCCTGTCGCCACCAGCAAAATTAAAGCTCATACAGGAGCACACAAATAAAAAGAAATCCTATAAATTTCTTCTCTGAACATGTCCAGGCCACAATACAAGCTTCTGAGATATTGACTCTTATCTTAGAGGTGTTTCCTTCAAGGTCAGGCTTGAGGTGTGTTAAAAGCATTTGGAAATTGTGCCTGTTGCTGTCTGTTTTTTATGCTCTCTGTGAAGACAATAAAGGACTCTCAAGCTTTTCATCCAATATTCTGTAAAAGTACACAAAATTGAAAAAACCATGAGAACATGAGTTTTTATATAAATTTGAAGTAAAAAACTATACCAGACAGCTTCTTTCTTTGTGAAACCAGTTGAGGAAATATTTGCTCAATTCCATTTAAATATGCCCTCTAGCAATTGAGACTCATAAAAAAAATTGCTAGAATATAAAGATTCAGCACAAAGAGGCAGTGTGCTAAGACTGTAATACCTGTAAAAGTTCACAAATCAATACACATCCATCAATCAATTCACAGAATATAGGTGAACAGTTGGAAAAAGAACTAAAATGTTTGGATAAAATTTTTCAGGGGTGGATACTAGAATGATGTAAAAATGTTTTCACTAAATTGGTCTGAAAAGGGCATAAGTCTCTGAAGAGATTAAACATCTACAATCTATCTTCAAGAAAAAAATCTTCACAAAAAGCCTCTGACTGCCTAGTAAAGTGTCCAAACATTCAACTTTCTAGGTTAGTTTGCTTTCTTCAGCCAAAATAGTTCAGATTTTTATCTTTAATTTATAAGGTGGTTTTCCTGAAAACCAAAGTGTGTTGTTACAGCTCCTGGCTGCTGTTTATTCCCTTTCTGATATAAGGGAATAAAGATCTAGCTTCTAAGCTCTCAGGTCTGCCACTGGTTCTCCAAACATCCCTCTCAAAATAGTCTTCTTTAATGGTTCAAGTTTGTCTTATTATCTTTGATCTTTGTTCAAAATTTTGATTGTGGTGACATGTTAGAGATCAGAGACAGTATCTCCAAATCCATAACAGCGCTCTGCTCAAGATGTGTGCAGGAGAAGGATGGGCAATTCATTTTAATCAGGAGAGAAGGAATATAGAAAGACATATGTCTGCTAATTTTCTTTGCTAATCCATTAAAGGGAAATGTAAATGCTGCTTACCCTATAGAAATGGACCAAATACTTTGAGATTTTTAAGTATTTTTAAAAAAATAAATCTAAACAGAGGAGTTACAATAATCCTTTGAAAGATGAGCATTTTATGGTCATATTAGATATGCTATGGCAAGAGAATGTGCTACTACTTCAGTATACAATTTTGACAGCAATCATTTTAATGACTGTAAAGTCTTGGGCTTTTCTCATTGTTGCTAATCTATACAACAATATCTTTATTATTAGATTATTATAAGTGAAGTAATTCAAGTAAATTCCATATTCAATATTGAGTTTGGGTGGGTTTTTTGTGAGTCTCATTTTATTATCATGAATAACTATATTCATGAAAAATTTACATCTATGGAAAACAGGAATGAACATACTGGTGATATCTATTTCTGAGTCACTTTGAAACTTTGAAACTCAGTACAGGTTATATCCAAATAGGCTGAGAAAAAATATAGAAGCTCCGTGATGGTGGAATAAATGTAATTCAAAAAACCAAATAATCTATTTTCTCCCACAGCTGATCACAGAATTATTTTCACAGAGAAGAAGGTGTATGCATTGAATGTGTTCCCCCATAGCTTTCACATTATCTGCCTGAAAGATATCTTGCATATTGCTGGTGCTGGGAGAGGCATTTAGGTTCAGATGTGCAGTACAGGTGCTCAAGAGAGGGGTTAGGGGAATTTCTGCCTCTCTTGATAGTTTATAGTCACTGTTGCACCTTCAGAGGGCAATTCAGGCATAAAGTGGAATCAATCTATGGAAGTGTTAACTCCTTTCTTCTGATTATTAGGATTTCAGTGTATATGCCATCCAAAAAATGACTACCCAGCATTTCTATTTTGGAATTACCCAAGTCACTTGATTTTGAGCATGTCTGTATCAACATTTTACAACAGATCAGAGTTGCATTTTTGTAATCTCTCTACCAGATTTCCTGAATTGAACCGGTTTGGCTCAAAATTGAAAAGTGTTCTTGGAGTAAGAGAGATTTTTCTTCTAAGAAACAGATTTGGATGATATGCTCCAGAAATGTAGGTACTACACTTCAAGTGCTAATGGTCATTCCATTGTTCCAGAGCATATCAAGTCCAAACCACATCAAATGTAGACCTTGGCAAAAATTCTACACATCCACCGCTTCCAATCTATGTCATGAAAACTGGCAAAGCATATTATGTAACCCAAAGCAGCTCTTGACAACTGCTCTGGTCATTGTGAAGCATTATCTTCAGAATTTTTCAAATTCTTTATTCCAGTTAGGCTTTCTTTGTAGTTTTGGGTTGTCTTAATTGTAGATAAGGGAATGTAAATTTACATTCCATAGTCTGAGATGATAATTTTATTTCTCTCATTGCATTTTTCCTGGTTAATGGGAACATAAGACCATATTATAATAAAATAATTATAGTACTTTTTGATCATGTTACAACCATCTTTGTATGCAATCATCTAAAGGCTATAATGGGTATGACTTTCTCCACAGTTTTTTTTGTTTTGACCTATCTCTTTCCAAGCTTGAAAGCAGGATAAAGTATTTTTGTTTCTTCAATGGCTCTTGAAACTAAGTAGCCTACACTGTTCAGGAGTTAGTGAGAAGGTAAGAAATATTGACTTCTTGTTCATGTATGAAAAGAAGGAAAATGGAAAATTTCTGAAGGTCCGACTTCCAAGAAATTATTATTTGCCACACTGAAACAGTGAGAAAATTGAGGACAATATCTATGGAACTTTAAAATATATAAATTAATATTTTTTATTTTTAAGAATAAATTCAATATAACTGCTTTTCACGGGAATATATTTTGTGATTCTCTAAAAGTGTAAGAAAAAATCCTCTAGTGGAGCAAACTCACATTGTGCCTTTGAAATCAGTGGAACTACATATATTGATTTTCTTAAAATTGTATCCATGTACAAATTTTATGCCATTTTGATTTTATAAAACCAGCAGAGTTAGTTACCCCATGTTACAAGTTTGTTTCTTAAATATCCTGTTATGTTTGTAGTATTACAGGAATCTGTGGAGAGTGACATTAAATCCAGTAATATAGCTCCATGAACAATTTCCATGCATTATTTTTGCCTTGAAAATCTTAGGATTTTGCATAATTGTTTTGTGAATCCAGAAACAGCTTTTCCTTCCAAAGTGCACTGCCACAAGTACCTGTGATGCCATTTGTTTTTTGCCGTTTTCTCTTTGATATGTTCTCTTTATTCTTCACACATGTATTTGTAGCTGTGTAGCCTATTGTGTTAGTTTTCCAGTACTCTTCCATGGCTTTTCTTAGGCAGAAAGACAAAGGAAATTCCAGAGCTCCAAGTCCCAGGATGTGCAGGGCCCCTGTGCTTACTTAGCTCTTCCAGGGAACCAAGGCCGAGAACAACTCTTTGAGATACATTTCATGGACAAAGTACAGCTAATACCAAGGGAAGGGGCCCCCGAGAAGGAAGGGGCTCGACCTGGGGGAGGAATTGTCCATTTGTCCTCCTAATTAGTGTTTTTTATCAATGATGATAATTTCCTAAAACTTATAAAATAAAACAAACCTTGGAGGAGATGGGCTTTTGTGGACATCTTTCCATGACTGCCCCCGAAGGCCGTCAAATAAAGATTCTCTTCAATATTACCTCCTTACTAAAAGTATCTCAAGTTTCATGTCCAGATTGGGAAAAAGGCAACCCCTGTGGTTCATGTTTTGCACTGCAAATAAAGAAAAAAGAAGAGATAATTGTATACATTTTCAGGCTGAACTGGAGATGATTTTGGAGATGGTAGGAATCTTATTTTAGAGCCAACAGTTTCAGGCTGACCAATTAAAGCTAAGCTGTACTAAGTCATGCATCCATTTTGAAAATTCAGAATAATATTTTATGTGAGCTTAGAGTTCTTGAAAGTAAATTCTTAGTACTATTTGCTAAGGCTAACTATGGAGCCAGATACTTGTTTGCAGGTAAGTTATTCAGTTTTGTGTTTTTCCTCTTATGTGATTGCTTCTGAAATGGGGTTGGGTAACTCTGAGGCGTGGTTGTGTAATGTAGAAGTTTCACCCAATAATTGGATGTTTTATTCACCACACGTACGTCATGGTTGCCACTGATAGCCACATTTTAAACTTCAGAAACGAAAGATACTGAAATGTTCCAGGTAAATGAATTCTTCCTTAAAAGTGGAAAATAACCAGCTTATAAACTGCTATTCATTGTAAAAATACCCTTTCTAATTATAAGGAATAGATGAGCAATGCTGCAGAAAATACTGTTGTAAACAAAAAAGGAAAGGTAAACAGCACAAATTTCATACATTTCAGTTACTTAGCAATCAAAAAGAAAAGTGTAATTAAATGAACAAACTTGTCTAAACAGAACTACAGTAGACATATATTTATAATATAATTGTAAATTTTCAGTACAAGAGAATGTGCCATTATGTTCTTGATGATCACAAGTGTGTAGGTGTTCTCTTTCATCTCTCATTAAAAAAACCTCAAACCAAAATCAGAACAATAAAAATCTCCAAACTTCATGGGTCTTGGATTATTTTTATGATGTTTAAAATATGTATTCCCATTATTATTAGACTGATGTTCAGAATGCCACCTACTGTCTCCTGCCACTTCTGATACCTACTCAGTATTGATACAAGTTTTTATGTTGATCCAGTGTAGTCTTGCCTAATTTAGGAAGTACAAATAAGTGACTGGGGAGCATTAGCAATAGCCTTCTGCTAAATTTACTATTGCTTGGAAGAATCCTCCAGTTTGTTACTGTTTGCCACAACAAGAGTACCGTAAGTAGGACTCTACGCAGAAAAATATGTTCAGAGCTGGAGATGATCACCCTCTAAGCAGATATTTAAAAAAGAAGTGCTAGAAATATATACATACTGTTAAAAGCTGTTTAGGTGACTTAGAATTTATTTTCCAGTGTAAAAGGTCAGAATTGCTTTAAAGCAAAATGAAATAGAACAGTAGGGGAAAAATAAATTTGAATTATGACAGGGGTACTGCAGCAGGGGAAAATATAGCATTATGCCTTTTTCTAGCCTTTTTTTTGGACCTGACCATAGACTGCCTTAGCAGATACAAAATGTGTTTGGGATGTGTCTGACTGCATTTCCTTCCGTGTAATTTTTACCCCAATGTTCAATATAAGTTTAAGAGCTAAACTATCTTTTAAGACCAAGATTATGTTTTAGTCTCGGGTGCAATTTCCTATAACATACAGTATAATTAAATAGTCTGGTAATAATCGTAACCGGCGTGTTAAGTGAAACTCTCATTCATCCAAAAATTTGCACTGTTTCTTTTATAATTGACAATAGAGAAGTGCTTTACTTCAGTAAGGAAAAACTTTGATTTCAAACCTGTTTTTATATGTATATATATATATATAGTTATACATATATAGTTATATATATATAGTTATATATTAATTTAATGTTTTACTACATATTTTATTATATTCAGAATAAGATATCATTATTGAAAAGTCATAATGAAGGTAAATTTTATAGTAAGTGTCATGGTGGGTATAATATCATGAGGAAAACTATGGGTTCAATACTCTTTCATGGAAGTAAAAATGCCACTGTTCACCTCTGATATCTGAAATATAATAGTTTATAAGCCTTTTTTCTCCATGTTTTGTCTTTTAAAACTCACACTCATTCTTCAAAAGAAGAAATAGGTAGAATTTTCTGCAGAAATAAAGATATCTAGTTTTCTAATTTTTTTTTCATATTTTAGACTTCAAATCTTCCTTCTTTACTCTAAAACTAAAAAATAATGAATTCTCCTGACTAATTTTCAATTCAGCCATTTTTTTGAAAGTACTGCAGTGAGCAAATGCAGGTAAACTGTAGCTATAGCTTTTTCCTCCCCTTTCCACCATTCCTCAATGTCATTTTCATCACTCTCTGTCTGAGAATGAAATTACCAGATAGTTTGCAGCTATACAGTGCTAGTGAGAGAACAGGCAATCCTGCTTTGCTGTGTCCCTAACTGCAAGTTCTTTTTGCTGACTTTGTAACATGTAATTTATAAAAAGGGGCTTGCATAATTAAGAAAACTACAGAAGGGGACTTAGGATCCATTAATGTATACTTTGCTGTTTTTTATGTTCAAATACTTTTTTTCCCTTTGGCAGCAGCATCTAAGACAATTTTCTTAGTTGGCAGCTGAAAGCTTTATTCCAAGTAATGATTTTACATTATTAGTTTACATATTTGGTTTAATGATTCTATGATTTTGTACAAGAAATTTAAAATAAGATTCATGTATATCCTTACATTAAAAAAAAAATTAAAAGTCAAACAGCAAAAAAAATGCAATACTCTTTAATCACATGGTTAGCATAAAAAAAAGAGTAATAGAAATGATTTTTTATTAAGTTTCATATTTTTTCTTTCTTTAGAGATTTGAAAAATCACTTCAAATATTTTTTTTGATCTTTACTGCAATCTGTTGTCACAACCATAGAGGAGGGTAGAAGTCAATGTTACTTTTTAAATCTAAATACATAATAACTAGGCAAATATTATCCTATTTTGAAGTGTATTAATTGTGCAAACATTTGAAATAGCCACATGGTTAGGAGAAAGTTTGTTGTAGTAAATTAAAGTCCTAGAGCCTTCCTCATTTTACACTATCTTTTATACATAGTCCCCTTTGTTTGGCTGTCTTCTCAATGTCATACAAAACACAAGTGTAATTATATTTATTTACACTATTTACACTTTAAGTGTAATTACACGTATTTTAATGTGGTTCAGCTGCACAGGTAGTCATGTTTTGAGAAGGAGTTACTGTTCTGAAGAGATCCCCAAGTTTTTCCTTGCTGACTTATTAATATTGTTCTTTCCTTTAGTTCTTGCCCTCTATCCAAAGGTTAAGAATATAAAAAGTTTCAATTTGCTTGAAATGCCATTTCTTTATTTAAATGCTGCTGGTTATTTGCCTGTAATTCATTCCTTTTGGCTTATTGTGCTTTTCTCTATCTATGCTTCCCCTCTTCAGCTAAATTACTTCTTTGTGTTTTAATAATTAGTTCTCGTTCTTTAGCTGGTATCAATTTTCATTACAAAGCTCTACCTTCTTTGATTCTTTCTATCATCTTATTTTTGTCGCTTATTTCTGAGGTAAGAAGGTGACCATTAAATCCTAATCTCTACAGTAAGTATTTGAGGGCAGACTGAGGCATATGTTTGATCAAATATTTTAATATAATTTGCATTTTAGCAAGGGCCATTTCAACTTTTTCCTGTTTCTGTTCATCTTTGGACCCTTTGCCATCATATAACAGCATTAAAATTATTAATAGTCTTTCATTCACAAAGCAAATATTTGGTAAGTGATTTGATAAGGGACCTGGGATTTCAGGCTTTTCCACAGAGTGAATATTGTAACATGAATTACATTTCTGGATTGGGTTCTTGCTGTGTTTTGCACAGAATACTGCAAAAAAGAATTATTTTATTTTTAAAATAATCTGTCTATAAACTTCCTTTACTTCTATACTACTGAAAAAAACCCATGCTCCTCCTTCACCTCACAGTTGTAGGATAATTAAGGCACACCTCAGAAGAACAAAGCAAGCCAGAAGAAAAAGGAATGTGGGCAAAAAATCACTGCGGATTTCAACTGACATTTAAGAAAAGATTAGTGTATTTCCCTGTTACCTTTTATTTTTAGAAGTTCTGTACCTATGTGCTGATTCTTTAGGATACCCTGTGGGTACAGCGTGATGAGATTAAATATGTCATCCAGCTGCCTCCATCCAAGCCTTGTCCATGTAACTACAGTTTATTGTCAATTTTTAGGTCTCACCTTTTAGCCGATGTAAACTACACCTTAAATTTGTTATCTTGCAGTCTTAGATAACTTTGTCCCATGCACATTTCTATCTTGGGTATTCTAAATACATCCTGAATATTGCCTTCCTGTTACCTCTAAAGAAATTGAAGCATTAGAAATATTTTCTGAAAATGTGGAAAAATTATTCTCTGCTCTTATTTCACAGGTGTTACATTTCCCGTCTGTTTTCAAGAGCATGTGGTGCTTCAAGCATTTGCTTTGACCCCTTGTGGCTCTACCTAACCAAAGTTTCACCCTAATGCCTCCTGGGTTGATTGGCACTTTCCTGCACACCACACAGAGGAAGTTGAACTGGAGTAACAGATCTCACACCTTTTTTATTTTTTAAATAAAAATACTGGCTCTGCAGAAGAAACATTTTGTACTCCTGTGTGACCCGTGATAAGGTCGCTCTTAGCGATATTGGTGTATTGAGGACCAAGTGACATTAAAAGCCATGATGGCCTACAACTTACAGCTGAATTTATTGCAGTATGATTCTTTGTTTCTGCTTACTCTTTACTGGGAAAAAAAAAAGAATAAATGTATGTAGATACAAAAATGAATCACAATGGCTTAAAAAACATGAAATTATATCCAAGTATTAGTTATGTTTTAATTAAGCAATGCTTGAAATTAAAAATTCTCAATATGTGTATATCAATTTGTGTAACCTTCCTAATGACATCCTTTAAAGGCTTTCAGTTTTCATTGCTATTTGTAAGAAACAGGTAAATACGAAGAATTTAGTCTTCCTAGGTTTCTTGGAACAATTTTTTTTCACTAAGAGTGCTAACAAAAGAGTGAAAATAGTGTAATTACTGATGTAAAATTAACAGTGTCAGTAAATCACCGAAGAAGCTGAACAATACAACTTTTCCTTTATTTTAATCTCTGGATTTATTATCTCAGAATGTTTCCTTGGATCCTCTGATTGTATCACCTAGGAAGTGTTTGTCTCTTGATAGCTATAAATAGATTAATTGATTTCACTAGGCCACTCAAACTCAAATGTTCCTGTATCATTATCTTAAATAAATATCGGTACCCATTCCAACAGTTTTGCTGTAACAAGCACACAGCGTCAGTGATCATTGTAATCATCTTCAAACCTTCTATTTTTTATTTTAGTGTATCAGTACTTTACTCTTTTATTGGCAAATTATGTCAGATTAATTTTCCTACTTTCTTTTCAACTCCACAAATGTTTTCATTTTCGTTTTCAGGTTCAACATTTAATCTGAGGAAAACTGCAACAACAAAATATTCAATAAAGTCATCACCTTTCTGCTTTCAAAAATGCTGTAATTTGATCCCAGCTAGGCAAGTGCATTTCTTGATGCTTCTCTTCTCACCTTTTCCCAAATATATATTCTTTATTTTAAAAAACCCCAGTGTTGCACTGACTATAAAGGTTCACATATTCAGGTCAAAGTGAAGTATTTTCAAGACAGCAAGAATAATTTTCAATTTTCAATATTTGCAATTTTTTTTCTAAAGTTATTATTTTATTTTTATGTTATTATAAGTTAAAATTAAAAATTAAAAACTGAAAATAATTTTTTTTCATTTTATTTCATTTAAATATATCATGTAGAACTGAACATTGAATGTTTTTATTCCAAAGGTTGTCAATTGAAAAACAGAACCTGATCATTCAATCAGATAAATATTTTACTGGTATTGGTTTTTCCCAGAGCTGACTGCTTAGGTACTCTATTTAACTGTGCTATTGTTTTTGCTGGGTTTGTTCACAATCTTATCTATTCTGTCCAGCTTCTTCCATTTACGTGTCTGTTCTGCCCAGCTATTCTAGCCTCTATTCTTTGGAGAAGAATCTTATTCTCTTTATATCTCTGCTGTGTACAAAATAAGAGACATATAACCTAGCTGATTGTAGTATATTGTGTGTGTCAACAATAGTTCTTTCTTCTTTGTCACAGATCTCATTATTTATTGTATCATGTCATTCATACTTGTGCTATATCCCACTGAAAAGAGTTCAAGAGTATTCTTAGTAGTGCAAACAGCTTTCTTCAGTAGAATTTAGGTCTGTGAATTGTTCTTTTTTTAAGGAAAACCTCTGATCTTATTGACAGCCTCCCAATACTTCGAAATGTCGCTCATACCTGCAGCACAATGTTCACAGAAAAAGAATTCAGTGGACTGTGACAGAGATCTATATTTTTTCAGACTGTCTGAATGGGGATTTAATTTTAGCACAACAAAAAGAAGTACCAGGTATAATGATGATGATTTGGGCCACCAAGGCATCACATATAATCTGGAGAACTGAATGAGTGCAATGTGCATGACACCAATGCACATGAGATGGGCTTTGAGAAAAGAGGTGCTGAGCCTGTCTTTTCCAGCTGCTTTAGGAACCAGAGCTGCTGCTTATGCTGAGCTGGGCAGCTCTGCTGAGTTGGGCTGGACATGCTAAGAACCACAACTGAAGTCAGCTGTCCATGTTATCTACAACCAACCAAAATATGAACCTTCTTACCTTCCCAGTCATGTCCACTCACATTTCACAAAATGAAAGATATTCCCAGACTTGTAAACCTCCACTCAGATCTCACATTTTATCAGGCACCCATGACAATCATCCAGAAAACACATCTACAGAGACCCAAACTTCATTAGTTCTGCCACTTGTTTTTCCTCACAAATTTTTAATTTCCAACTCTCTCCAGAATACTACTAAAGGAAGAATGGAGAAAGTACTGCAGCTTAGATTAAATTCTAAGCTTTAAATCTCTTTTTTCCAGTCCTTCTTTTTTTTTTTTTTAATTACTTTTTAATATCATATATCAAGAAACATAATCCTTTAAGATATATATTGAATTTGGCATCCTGTCTATAAAATTCACTAAAATTAATTAAGTTCACATTAGTAAGTTATCAAAAACATTCCTGTAAAGTTCTGAGCCAGAAGTGCATTGGCAGGTGTGGCACAGAGACTGAAAGCTGACAGCTGTAATGTTTTTCTGGTACTGCAGTAACAGATTGTAGAGAAAGGCAGTAGCTCCAGGAACACTGCCATGCCTCTCATCATCTCCTGTGGGTTTCTCTGGAAATATTACATGCCATATCAACCTTGCTATCTACTACATGTCATGCAAATGTCACCCAAATCAAATTTACATACTAAAGTATTAGAATGCCTTATTTATACACCCAGGTACCTAGGGAGATAATTTTTAGCCTTGAAAGAACAAACGAATTCACAGGGTATTTTGTGATGAGTGAGGCAATTGGTCATTAGAAGGAAAACACCAAAAAAGTCCCATTAGAGCTTGGAAATTAGCGTAAGTATGAGCTGTCCAAACACAAATAATGATGACAAACAGCTGAAATTATAAAAGGAGTAACTTCACATGCACCAATGTCCCATCAATCAATACCATAGAGACTGTAGCATTAATATCACTATATTGTCTACTTGTGATAATGGCAAAAGCTAGGCAACATGCTGAAAGGATTCCAGAATCATCCCTGTAGTCAGCAGATATAAAACTCTTTGCTCTGAATTTAAAAATGTGATTAACATGAATATTTTCTAACTCAGACTGAATTTGTACATATCTGGAAATAACATTAAAAAAGTTGTTGTACTTTGTGTTTCAGAAATAAAGCCTAGCATAAATTCCTCTTCTTTCAGTCATGGACTTTATTCTGTAAAATTAGGGTAAATTCCATGTCATTTTACCAGCTCTTGAGGCAAGATAAATTTCTGAAGAAAATTGTAACATGCATTTTTGAGAAAATCTCTGCATCACCTGTTTCCATTCTATATGTTATGACTATTATTATTCCAGTAAGATATGATAAATTTTCCTGTATAATTCTGTAAACGTGTTAATTCTTGCAATATTTAACATGTAAAGAAATAGCAGAGTGGTTGAGATTTTTAGATCTGTCTCACCAAGATATGTCAGATATCACTTCATGTCAAAAGTCAAAATGATAAAGAGAAAAAAATAGGTTTGTCCTGTTTGTTGGCAAAACTCAGTAATATGAAAGTGCAAAGAGTCCTTAAGGTTCAAATCTAATTTATTTATACAAAGAAAATTTTCAATTTAGTGTATAATGGCTTATAAAGGGAAACTACGTAGCAAAGCGCCAATTTAAATCTGGCTTTTAATATTGCTGTGTTGTTGCATATTGCTTATTGACTAAATATCATTAAGGCCTCCATCCTGCAAACAGTAAAAATTATGAGCACATACAGAGTTACTTTGGAGTTTTATTGACCTCAACAGCCTTCTGGTGCCTGAAGTTCTGCTCTAGGTATAGGCAGGAGTTCTTCAGTTTCAGTCAAGCAGAACATTTTGGTGCCTGCAGCCCATTAAAAGCTTTCATTAAACCAAGACAAGAGGTGTCCTGTGCCTATGGCTCATGTCAGGTATAACCTTGCAGTTTCTTCATAAGGTCCTTGGCAATCAACAAAATCAGTATTTTGTCAACTTTTCCTTATAGAAAATAGAATCCTATGTCAATTAGACTTGATCACTCTAAATCTTCTGCACACCTCTAATATATTTAAAAGATAGCTAGTGTAGAGTAAAAAGAGATTGAGTGAGTATATGGGAAAAATGAAAAGAAAAATGAGCAATAGTATAAAAATTAGCAGTATTTGTGGAAATATTTTGAACTTATTCATTTGTTACTAACAAAAGGACATAAGGAGGTCTTTCTGATTAATTTTACACTCAGAGAAAATAAAATGTTGTGAAAAATACTAATTGACCTTTGAAATTTTTCCATGTATTACTTTTCCTGGGTAATTAATGGCAGATATTTGAAAGATTACTGTAGTATAATTAAAATTAAAACTCTGTTTTTTAAAAAAAAAACATTAAAAATAACAAAAGCAGAATGAAAATTGTTCAATAAATTTGAGTGAATTCAAAAAGATGTTCTATGAATGTTCTCATAATAATGAAAATAACTTGTATGAGTTCTATTTTATCTCCTCATTTTAATTCCTAAAAATTGCTTACCCTAAAAAGTGAAAAGTAACAAGTTATTTTGGGCACCACATTGTAGATACAGAAAGTGGAGTTCATCTTTAAAATGTCTGCAAAATTCCTTTTAAGGCTTTTATTTGCTTTCATATATGATTTTTCTTGAACTTTTATTCTTTTTTAGACCCACCACTGTCACCACTGTGATTATTTTACTTTTATTATAGATACAGAGTCACTTTAAAAAGATATGAGCATGAAAGAAATAGTAAAATAGTATAGCTTTAAAACTTTTATTCATCAACTGTATTTGCTCTGTCCTAACCCCACTTAAATTTTTGTGAAGGAAGCTATGTGGCAACATTTGCCACTACTTATTTTTGAATTGATTGTTATAAAGTTCCATTAATAACACTGTGGTATCCACTTCAAAAGCAGCATCTCTGCATGAGCAAGCAATTACATGTAAAGTGGATAATATTTAATTATTAGATATCGCTTCTTCTTCCTTGTCTTTTTTTTTTTTTTTAATAGAGGAAAGACAGAAAAAAGGATTTGATTATAACTTCTATGACAACTGTTCTTAGATTTCTTCTCTCTAGTCCTTGATAAAATTTTTTGAAACTTTCATTTTGAATCAGTAAGAATTAATAATCCTCTGTAATTTAATTTCCTTGTGTTTTTCTTCTTCCTGTCATAAAATCATGGAGATGTTCAAAGTGAATATGTCACTTGACCTCATGGAGTTGACTATTAGTTCAGAGATGAAATAAAATTCTCAGATTGATTTTATTCAAAATTTTAAAGGTTGTTTTTTATTTCTTTTCCTTTGCATTACTAAATTTGATGACAATCAAGGAAAACAAAGCTGAGAAATTACTGGTTTTCTTTGTTTCTCTGTTATTCTATTGTAATATGCTTTCCAAAATATACTGTTCTAAGCAATAGGAGATTGCAAAAGTTTAAGTGATATCTTTATTTTCAGGGATATGCAACACAAGACTAAGTAATCCTCTGACTCAAACTTCCTTTCCAGTTCTTTACTGCTAATCCAACTTACTTACTGAGCGTTGATTTCATAAAACTAATAAGGATCCAACCATGCTATTCATACCGAGTACCAAATTTTCTTTTGATTGCAGGTCCAGTGCTCTAAATGTTGATTAATGAAAGCATGCAAGTTTTTGTGAAAGGTAGGTAATTCCAAAGCATGGGAAAACTTTGATCCATCTGGTAGTGTAATTCTCTATTTTATTACATTTTCTGTGGACTTCTGAATGCTCTACCATTGAATAGTAGTCATAACATGCCAGAAAATAGTCTGGCTTATGTAGCTACAACTTAAGTTGAATTTGAGAGTTCAGTTTCCTATTTCTTTTTGACATTTTTAATGTGAACACATCCTTTACTTTTCTAAAGTATTTTTTAAATGTTGAACACTTGTCATTTCACTGTAGTGAGGTGTTTTTATTATTCTTTTAAACATTTGAAGTCACCTTGCCTAATCCTAAGGTTGTCTTGCTAGGCAGATGTCTTGATTAGTCCACTGAAATATAAAAAAGTAAAAGATCTTTAAGCACATGCACCTGGGAGATTACATATGTTGATTCAGATACATCAGGAATACACTTGGCAGAACATCCTTCCCACTGTAAGTTAAAGTATTTCTGAAATAGGATAACTCAGCTTCTGCTAGTGCTTTAGCAGATGTTAAATTATATAGGGGAAAATTTGAACATTATAAGGAAAGATTGATAGAACTATATCCCAGATACCATACAGCTTAGTTGAGAGCCAGTACATTGAATAATTGGAACAAGAGTGGTATTTCCAGTGTCAACAAAAGCATCCAAGTGCCATTGCCATAGTTACCACTGCAACCCAGAACGAGTGCTCTCTGTCCACTGCATTGCCTAGAGGAATCATTCAGCCACTTTAAGGAGCAGTGAGAAAGGTGAATGACAGATGCCAGCAAGATTCACTGCAGCTCTGGATAGAACATGGGTATGAGGTGGCAGATTTGAGTTCTCATCTTTTGTATTTGACTAGGGAAATTATGTCCAAGGTGAATATCCTGGTTACAGTGGAGACCGAAGGTGGATCTGACAATTTTTCTTTTCAATAAATGCATAATTCATTCTCCCTTCCCTTTTTTAACTCAAGTAGAGAGAATTAAAAAGCTAAAATTATGGATTCATCCCAGATAAGTGTAGGCACTTAACTGAGGATCCTATGTTAAGATCCTAATCATTCTAGGCTTGTGTTAAAGTTAATGGAAAGAAAGTTGCCTCCTGAGAGCAATTAAGACCTTAGTTGACTGGAATAACCAGATGCAAAAGCCCTTCACTCTTCATAATACATCTCTAAAGCTTTTGAGATAATTCCGGACCAAATATTTAACTTAAGGTTTAACAAGTCTGTCATATTGAATGGATCACTTTTCTAAGGAATAAAAAGAACCAGGAAGAAATATTTCAAACCACACATTTTTGCATTAAAAAAGGAACATTTCTCCTTAAAAAAATACTTAAGCAGTACTATAAATAGTCACCTTACTATATATAATAACTCTTGTATTTATATTAGTCCTAAAAAATTATTTTTAATTGTCCAAGTTCCTCCTAATTTATTTACAGTAAGGATACATTTGATCCCAAGTGTTAAATTGTTGTGTACCTTTTACTTCAAATTGAGAAATGAGCCAAAGGAAGTTATGTAGGTTAAAATGTGATATTGCATCAAAAGCAAGCCTTTTGTCTTTTGTTTAAATGCCTAATTTCTTCTCACTTTTTCAAAAGGATTTTCAGACAGGATTTAAAAATAAAATTGTTTTGTTAAACTGCCAGTAATTTTCCATGTTTCTGTTAGCATCTGGTATTTTCAGATTCCTTCTTTTCATGTCATTAATTTATATCCACCTGAATACCAGCAAAAAACATGTTTGTTTTTTTCTCCAAAGCGTAGACAAGATCTATCACATTAAGTTGTAGGCCTGCTATTTATAAGAACCGATGTTATTGATAATTAATTAACACAACAAGGTCGTTCTAAATTAAGAAAATAAATTTTAAAAAAAGTATTTTTGCTCTGTGTTAATGTTAATTTATATACCAGATATTAAGCATAAAATCCCCTAGTGAAGGTGTATAAAAACTGCATAATTTCCATATTTGAAAAATACTTCCATAAAATATATAATATTTTATTTTCCACAAACATGGCTTTCTCACACTGATTTTCACTTCTAATATTAATATAATGCAATATATGTAATATAAATAGTGGAAAAAATTTCACAAAATGCTTACAGATTCTGTTCCTTCAAAACTCGGTTACCACTTAAACTACATTGTTTTTGAATTACAAACTTTGTGAGGCATTTCAGAAGTGTGGCAGTGCCTTGAAGATAAAGGCACTGCTGCTTAAAGAAGAAATATTTATGGGCTATCACATTAAAGTGAAACAAAGTGTTAAAATCAAATTAAAACGTTTAAGACAAATTCTATCCACAGTAGGATAAATTTTAATATTTAAATTTTAATTTTTTTGCATTTTAACAGTTAAATTTTAAATTTTTAATTTTTAATTTGTTTAAAACAGTAAGGTAAAATGTTTAAGATAACTTTCTATCAACATTTACTACTGTTTCATTAATTTGTTTTGTGACCTCCAGTTGTTCCTCCTCTACGGCTCTCATTTACAATATACACTCTTCTCCCACCAACTCAATCCAGTGCTTAGTTCTTCAAAGAACCTACAAGCATCTCATATCCAGGTTTTTTCTGACTTCCAAAGACTACTCCCTGCAATATCAGTTCATCACCATGTTTTCTGCCCTTCCAGGTTTTCCATGATGTTCCTTATGTCCTTGCATCATCCCACTCTCAGCTTTCTCCATGCCTTTCATAAGTGCTATTTTGCCTGGAAGTTGAAGTAGAGGTATCAAATGTTGCAATTGTTCTGCAGCTATATTTTTACCCATGCTTATGCTCATTGGCTTTCTAGGTGCTATCACTCAGTTGATGTTTGACTAAATAAATTTCTCATTGGAATGCTCGTGAGTGCTCTCTTTTATCAATTTATCTTCTTTCAAATACTTATTTTAGCAAAATTTCTGGCTGGTGATACCCTTGAAAAATTCCTTCTTCAAATCTGATTGAAGGTGAATGTTGCAGCCATGGGTTACCTTCATGAAAAAGAGGAGCTCCAGAAAAACAAGGTTAGACATGCATTAGCATCAGGTGATCTGGATATTCAGATAATGGTAGATAATTTGCCTTATAGCACATACAACTTGTGCATTATGTTATCTGTGATTGAAACATAATTCTTCAAAGTTGGACTTAATAAAATTGGGTTTTAACAAGACACTTCTGTTACTAGAAGAAAATGTGAGGATCCATAGTGACAAATCCTTTTAGTTCTTTTAAGAGGCCACAGAAGATTCTAATTTACATAGAGAAGGACTTCCCACTTACCAAAGGATGTATTGATATTTTAAAACCTAATTCCAGTGGAGCTCTGTAAGAGCACTCAGAACTCACTGTAGACTGTAAAATATCAATTTCACTAGCATCACTTACACTTAATGCCATGGTAAAATATTACAGTTTTTTAAAATTTCAATAGTATTTATATGGTTTAATATGCAGCTCAAGATTGAAGGCAATGCCATATTTTGAAAATTTATTTTAAAAGCATTTTGTTTATTGGCTAACAGAAAAAGTCTGTTTTGTTTCAGTTTTGATGGAAAGTTTATGTGCAGAAAAATAAGATGATGGTTGCTCTAGCATCTTATCAAAAAAACACCCAAAACCAAGTTCTGTCTACAAGAGATAAGCTGCACCTGAAGCTTAAAAAAAAAACCAAACCAAAAAACCCCAATGCAATTTTGATGACAGACTGTCCATCAAACATTAAACTGCAAAGCCAAGGCATCACGGGAGAGACAGACCTCAGTTCACAACTTTCTATAGGAGGTTGCAGACAGCTGTAGATTTGGTTATCTAGAATGATTGCTATCATCTAAAAGTTTTCCAGCATCACTTTTCATCACTGTATTTTTCAAAGAATATATATGAATACCTTGGGCCAACCAGAACCTAGGTTGTAGCAAGCTTTCTGTTAACCTCTGTCTGTGGTGGAAATGGCTCATATTCTTCCACTGTTTGTTTTCTATCCTTTTATTTCTAAGTCTTGTGGGCATTTCAAGCACTTGTGATTCTCTATGTGAAAAAGGTTTTTGAAAAATCATGTATGCTTAAAAAATAACTTTTTTAGTTACTTTTATAGTAAATTTCTCTTCCTGATGAGTTACAATTTTGTAATAGGTTTTATGTGTTCAAAAAGTCCCTACAAATTTTTTTGTGTCATATTAATTTACAGTTACATGTAACTTGTCATGTTTTATATACTCTTTTAATTTTCTTAATTTGTTAACCTCTTCCACTTGAGGATTTCCATGTATGTCAAGATCACTTATTCATCTGTTTAAGTTGACTTTCAACCACAGTGACTTTTTCCTTTTTCCAGAATTCCTTTGATCAGCAACATGAAGCAACTAGAGCATCTCTCCTATGAGGACAGACATAGGATTTTAGGATTTGGGTTTGGGTGGTTTGTTTAAGGTTTTTTGGGTTTTTTTTTTGGCTTTTTTTTTTTTTTTTTTTTTGTTATGATTAGGATTTGTTGATTGGTTGTTTAGTTTTTAATATTGATTTGGGGGAGGGGGTGTTTGTTTGCTGGGAAAACACTGATTTAGACTGCATTGTGACCAGAGATACAGATTTTTGGGGTGCTAGCTACATCTTGAACCAAAATATCAAGATTGAGAACTGAAAATCAAGAATGGTGCTAAACAAAATATCTGTGGAGTATTTAACTACTTTATCCAAGAGACAATCTTGAATAATCTTTAAACTTTGTATAAAATTAATTGCACCATGGAGATGCATTTATCTGTTCATAGACTGGTAATTGGATTTTTTTATTCATAATTTATATTTTCACAGCTTCTCTAATCCTGTTTAAGTATGACACATTTATGAAAGGAGTTACATCACATGGCATGTGTCATACTAGAGACTTGAGTGAAGCCTCTAAGACCTTTTCAAATCATATGTGCTCATAATTTTGTGAAATCAAATTTTTTGACTTAAGATAGATAATTTGCAGTATCAGGGTATATACATTATATATGAGTAACCTTTAAGAGCTACTTCAAACATTTAATTATGACAACTATATAACTGCATATATATATATATATGTGATCTTGATATTATTACACTAAATTATATAATCTAAATTTTGAAGATATTTAGGTGATTGGTGAGAAAAAAATGATCAGAGAAAGAAAAAATAACTAAAATTTTTAAAAAAATTAAAATATAATTTTATGCATAAATAGTGTTTATGGGTGGAAAACCACTGTGCATCAAAGAAAAAAGTTAAATTACTGCCGCTGACTTTGTATGGACTCCTATCAAGTATGGAAGTATAGGAAAAAGAGCCTTCCTTTCCTGGCTTTTTTTATGTGTCTGGCAAATGTGAAGCTTACCATAACATTTTCTTAAGAAGGTGCAAATCCTTTGATATTACAGCTTGTTATAAAAATAGTATTTATCAATATTTATAAATTTGAAATAGGATTTTTAATAGAAAAAATGTTTAAAAAAACCTAAAAATCTAAGTTAAAAATACTTCAAGTTCTTTACAGTGGAAACCATAAATGCAGGAGAATTTTTCGTTCTTACCATGTGGAATCTTCTGCCATGAGGAAAGAAATATTTTTCCTAATTATATAAATTATATCAGTATGATACTGTTAACTTTACTTTGACAAGAAAACCCGGAATTTCATAGTAACTTCTGTATTTGGGCATTATCCCTTCCTGTCCTTCAACAAGTGTTCCTCTGACAGTGAGTAGCTACAAGAGTTTCAGAAATGTTGAGCTTAGTAATTTACCTGACACTGAAGGATGTTTTAAAGTCAGCCACTGAAAAAAGAACATGAACTTCAAACAATATCTGGTTTACACATTTAGGATCAGGAAAGTGTTATCATTTGTTATTGCTATGTGATGAACTGTGATTCTGAATTCAAAATCTGTGAAGGTATTTTGGAATCCCAGGGCATGGCTGTCGTTTGTCTCATTTTGAATTAATCCATTCACTTTTGTCAGAGTCTGGACTAGCTCTGATTCCCAAAGCAAATGCAATTCATTCTTAGCAAGCATTTTTAATTAAAAAACCCATCCCTTATAAATAATATCCATGTCAATGGTTGCTCTAACAGAGTCAGGCTGAAGTTACTTATTTACATCTTAAACACCTCCGTGAAAGATTTTTCTTCAGATACTGTGGGACCTAAGATGACTCTGGACACATGTTATGTTGTCAGTGTTAAGAGATGTAGAGATCTTTCCTAGGACTGATACTGGTGTCATGAATACAGTCCTGGCTCCCCAAAGATACAGATGTTTCAATATGTTTTGAGCAGATAAGATTAACTCCCTACAACATCTCCTTGATGAATGGTGCTGCCACTGCTTGGACAGCCCCCCCACTCTTCACAGTATTCAATATATTCTAATGCTTAAAGCTATTTTCTCAACCAATTTATAGTTTCTCAAGGACAGAAGTTTATCCTTTGTATAGGGTTTTAAAAGCTCATGCCTACTCCAGCATTTTTATTAGTTATTTAACTGCAAATAACAAACAAAACTTTTTTCATAATCTGCTTATCCTATCACTAACTCAAAGACATTTATTAATTGCTAATTGCATTAAAATATATTCAGATTTTGTTAATCAAAATTCCTTCATACTTTCAACACTAGCAAATGATTTCTGTTATCTTGACATTTGCTCACTAGCAAAAAACTAGAACTACTGTCAACATGAAACAGCCAAGGGCAGGTTGATTCTTGCAGGAAGTTAAGGGAAAATTGGTACAGATACTAATGTGGTACAGATGCCATTTATATCTAGGTTTCTTTATAGCATTGCCCCTCATAGAACAGTATGCTGTGTATCATCTGTGTTGGTCAGAATTGCTTGGTGACCATGGACGATTGATGTCAACACCTTTTTGGATGTCAGCCTTTCTTAACTACTTAGCATTTCATGGCAGCCATTTGAAATGTTTCTCACAATGCCTACTCTAACAAGGGAAAGAATCCTTCAGGAGGCTCTAGAAAGCCACACACCAAGTGGGTAATAATGTTTGGTTCTCTTCCAACCAGAGCCTTACACTTTACAAAAGTTAAGATTTGTTCTCAATTGCTGGATGTCCAGCCATTGCCAAGATAAAAAAAATACTCAGGGAAGAAATCTTTTTGCAGCATATGCCTTTCACTGGGAACCAGTTACAAGACTCACAGAAAATGGATCTCATCAGACTCTAATTCTGCCATGGTCTGACTCTAGGTGGCAACAGCCTCACAAAGCCTCTCACATCACACTCCTCCCAAGTGTGATGGGGAGAGAACCAGGAGAGTAAAAGTGAGAGAACTTGTGGGTTGAGATAAAGATAATTTAAGAGGGAAAGCTAAAGCTATGAATGAGAGCAAAGGAAAATAAGGAGTTAGTTTGTCCCTTTCCATGGCCAGGCAGGTGTCCAGCCATTCTTGGGAAAACTGGGCTCCATCCAGTCTAACGGTAACTTGAAAAGACAAATGGCATCACTCTGAATATCCCATTCTTCCTCTTTTTTCCCCTGTGGTCAGTTGGAGTCAGCTGTCCTGGCTGTGTCCCCTCCCAGCTCCTCCTGCACCCTCAGCCTGCGTGCTGAGTTAAAGCCTGAGCCCTAGTTTGACATTCCACCTTGGATACTGACTGTGAATGGATATTTTTTTAAAGCCCTTGGTTCAGGATTGACCTAAAGGCGTTTTATGTGATTACAGTGTATTTCCCTTAAGTATAGTTTCTGAGGAGTATGCCATTTGAAGTAATGGGGAGCAGTGCCTATTTGCTTTAGGAGAGGTAGGTAGATCATATTCTTAGTACACTTGCTAGCTTACATGCTCACAACTTGTCAAACCAGTTCTCATATTCAGTGTTGTTAAAGGTAATTTACCTGGGAGAAGTGCAATGCAAAAAATGACTCATTCCTGGAGCAGGCTTCATTGTTCAAATGTGTCATTTTCTATACGTATTCTGAATACAAAAGAGAAAAAAACCCTGATGTATTTCATTTTAAATAAAATAAAGTGTAAAAGCTACAAGTTGTTGTACTGGTTACTTTTTCGCTTATTTCAACTTGAAATCAAAGATATGCATTAGCCAGAATCATGGTATAAAAGAATTATTTTTGTTTATAATTACATTGCAATTGGAAACCTGAGAACCTCAGCTCTCTAACTGGATTTTTTTTTAAATTATATTTGAGATGTGCTGCATCAGACTGTAAATGAAATGTAGTCTTTTTAAGTTTTCATTATATTGATTTCATTTTTTGATGAAGGTTTATTTTCTGTAACATCTGAAGATCAGTCTCCATCACCCTAGTATACAAGATTTACTCCAGAACCAATTCTCAGGTTTAAAGATCCTACACGTCTTCCACTCCACATCTAACTCACAAGGCACCTCCCTGTAGTGTTAGAATGTTCTTCCATTCTCCTGGACAGCATCTAACTGCATACACTGTGTAAAGCATTGAAAAAGCCTCAGGGATCAGGCCAATCACTTACTCCTCTGCATTGGCTGGATAATCCCTTCTTTTATGGACCTAAGTACCAAAACAAAGTAAACACAAGTAAATAATAATAATAAATCAAACAATAAAAATAGGTATAAAAGTATTATTATTTAAAACCAAAGAAATGTGTTTAGGAGAATAATCTGCTGATGGCACCAACAAAAGTTCACATCACTTAGATGTTGCAAGGACCTTCTACTTCGGGAAGAACTAATTAAAGAGGCCCCAGGTTGAAGGTTCTGTTCTTAGCAACTCAGGCAGAGTCTAGAAAGACACGCATTCTCTCTGTTATACAAACATAACTGGGTGAAAATCCAATGATATCTTTTGATCCTGAAACAAAATCCAGAAGCTAGTGAAAAAAACTTCATAGCAAAGCATTCTCACAGAGTATTTTTTTCTTCAATTTGCATCTGAGTTACTTCAATAAAATTAATGCTTAAGTAATTTTGATCTTTTTTTAGCAAATTCTGAAGATTATGAAAGTACTTTGCCAACTACTTAAGTATGAGCTTTAACTTCTAGATCACCCTTATAATAGAATTCAATAGGACTCCTTACTGTCTGTTGTTCTTTGTTGAACTCATGATCAGTCAGGTTCCTTAAGGTTATTTTAAATGAAACATTTCTGAGAGCAAAGTCTGGAAAAGTAGAGTAGTAGCAAACTTGTAACAAAAATTAAAATGGGCCTCAAAAAAGAGAAAAGAATTTTCAGTTTTGTTAGAAAGATATACAGGCACTCACTGCAGAACAGACCAATTTTTATTCAATTATTTTGACAGTTTATGAAGAAGTGAACAAGTTTGAGCAAATGGACTGGAAGAAAGCACATATTATATATTCCCTACCTTGCAGTGTAGTTTTCACCTCCTGAAATTTAGAAAATCATGTAAAATTGTCAAAGATTAGAATTTTTATTCTGATATAATCTTAATCAACTTTTGTAGAATACTTTTGTAAAAGTGATTTTTAAAAATGAAATGCACCTCTACAAAGTTATCAAATTTTAATTGAAAAGTGCTTTCTCAATGAGCTTAGAGTTTTTACCTGAAAAAATTCTAGTGATGAGCAAACATACAGATAATTATTTCATCTTGGCTGTTGGCTTGTAACTCACTCAGCTTCAACTCAAGCAGTGTGCCTGCATCCTTGTCTTTGCTGAGAGCATCTCATTTATCATCGTGCAAACTATTGCATTGTCAGATTCACTTATTTCAAGTCTTTCTGCACATAACTCCCAGTTGCACCCTTCTAATCTTGGCAGTCTCCCCAAGTCCTTATCCAAAGGCAGGCTCTCTTCCCTCTCTAACTACCTCACCATTTTCTTCACCATTTCCCTCTTAGATTTGAATTCCCAGACTCCCCCTCCCTCATTCCCAGGCACCATCTCTGCTTCCACCCTGATTCCTTATCCTTATCTCTGTTTCTTCTCCCATTCCAGTCTGGCTCCCTTCCCACTGTACTCAAGTCAGACATCTTTCCCTTCCTAATACCCTGGGAAAGAGCAAAGAATGGAAGGTTGAGTTAACAAAATGCAAGAAAGGTTTTAATTTTCTTCTCTGAATTCCAGTTCTCAATCTCTCCTTCCCACTCACAACAAGAGGAACTGTAATTGCAAGATAGGAAATGTCTAAGAGCATAATCTATAAATAAAATTTTGAATATTAATAAAAATGACATGAAATGTATTCTGAATTCTGTTTTTGCCAACTTACATATCTTTCAGCTAAATCCACAGAGCAGTATTTGAAATGCCCCAAATGTACTTCCAAGATAAATGAATGATCTACAAGTTCATTTTCACATTGCAAAGTGCTTTTACTTTTTAATTTTTATATTAAATTTTTAATTCCATTTAGGAGGAGAATTACATGCTTGCATTTGTATGTCAGAAAAGAACAGGAAGCAGTGTAGGTGCATTTGACATTAATATAAGGTTAGGATAGTTTTGCAGTTGACTTTGAAAGTAAAGAAATTCTTTATGTGCCTGTTCATTTCCTGGACAATATTTTTATTCTCCTTTGCAACTAAATGACTTTGTATAATAAAGAGTGCTTCCAGATACACTTTTTATATACACATGAATAAAACACTGGCATTTTAAGCTTTTTGTTCATGAATGAAAATATACAATGATTCATTTTAGAAAATATATTTGCACGCAGTATCTGTTCAGTAGGGAGACTTTAATAAAATATAATTTATTTCATTATGCCTTAGCAATTTCTACTCTTTCCCGTGTGTGCCACCATGGAAATTTCATTATTCATATTAGCATTTAGACCTTTGTTTTATTCAGTGACTGCATCTGCTAAGAATTTGATGTATTTCCATTAAGCAGCACACCAATAAAAGAAAGTAACTGCTGAGGAGAGAAAAAAAAAAGAAGAGAAAAGAAAAACAACAAAAAGCAAAAACACATTAGCTCTACAGAAATGAGGGAGAACACATCTAAGAATCCAATTTGGGAATGAAAGCTTGATTAAGGTAAGAATGCCAGTGATTCCTAACCCTCACATTCCTATATCCTTGGTCTGACACAATCGCAATTTTCTCTTCAACCATAAATTTAACTTGATGAGGAGAAAAATAGATCTTATTAGAACACCCTTGTTTGACTCCACAGTGTTACTGGTATATAAAGTGATTTTAACAGCCAGAGAGAATTTGTTTCAGCAAGAGTATCTGGATCATACAGCGAGGTAAAGATCAGTGTGCATGGGGTGAGTAGAGGAGCTAAGGGAGCCCAACACTCTTCTCACACCTTCCAAGCTTGCTCTTAGCCTACTGATAGCGTTAGAATCCAGAGCAAGGAGTGGGAACTGTGTAGCATTACAGTATATTGGCAGCCTCCCATCAGCTGACACATGGGGGAGCAATTCAAAGGAGTGGCTGAACTTCGAAAACTTTGTATTTAATATCAGGCTCCTGAGATTCCTACCTTTCTCCTTTTTTACTGCAATAACTTCACTCTTCTTCCATTTCCCTCTTATGTATCCTCCATATGATATTTCTATGCTGTAGAGTTTTGTCAGACAAGTCCCTTTGAGGCATTCTGCCAAGTTTGTGGAAGATTCAGCAGCTCTAAGTAGCTACTGTCCTCGCAACCAGCACAAGCTCAAGCCAAGCAAATTGCTCTATGGATGCCCTGAAGTGCAGCAAGCCAAAGAAATGGCTTAATTTGCCCTATGATGTGCAGCCCAGAAGGCAAGGGTTTATTAGTCTTTGCACATCATGCTACCAATCAGCATATATTACTCATATTTTATCAGCTTTGTCTGTTTTTTTATGTTCAGATGTTTTTGTTTTGTTTTTGTTTGGGGGGGACTTTTTGTAGGGATTGGTTTTTTGAGTTTTTTTGAAAGGAACTAATTCAGCAACAGTGTTTTCTGACATCTCAGGAAACATTGAATTCATGATACATGGGTTATTGACAGGTCAATGTCTTATGTGAGTTCAGCAAACAAGACAATATTGAAATACTGAATTACTATATAAACAGGACCAATATTGCAAACATTTGGGTTCCTTCCTGTTTAAAATTCTCGTTTCTGAGTGAAGAGTAATTTCTTGCTTCCTATTCTGCTGTGTGCTGACCATTGATGACTTTGAAGTACAAATTCAGCACATGACAGAAAAATGAAAAGACAAAACATATGAAAGCCATCAATCTGTTATGCATCCATATGCCTCAGAGACTTTAAATTGCCACTGGGGGATTTCAAGGAATTTCTAAAATTAATTGTAGAAATGAATACCCTCCTAAGAATTGAATGGTGGTGTAAGAGCACTAGCAACTGTGTGGAAGGGCCAAACCTCTCATATAATGAAAAAAATGTCTTTTTAGAAAAAAATGTCTTGTTTAACATAAAGATGCATAAACACAAAACTAAACAAGTGAACAAACAAAAATACAAGGATATTTCATCCATCTAGAATGACAACCCAAGTGAAAAAAAAAAGAAAAGAAAAAATAAGAGATACTTACTGCTTTCTCAAGTTGTGCCTGGTCAATGTACACATTTCTGCTCTTTTAAAAAAAAAAGTGTCTCCATAAAAATATTTTAACTTCTGGGTTAGTGATTCCTACTGTTTATTTGCTGGAGGATTTGCTGCAGTCCTTAGAATTTGACATTCCCAGAAAAGGGACTTAAGTATAATAGATAATCAAACCAAATTATTTCTGGTGTTTGTCTGGGTTCATTGTAATAAATGAATAAATGAAACTCAAAACAAATCCAGTAAAAATAATATATTATTATTTAATTAAATTTAATATTAAGGATTTTTTAATCACTTGTACTTTGGGGTTGGGCATATGGAATTCTCAGAGAAAGATTATAGCTTGTATAATTCTTTTTTGTTTATCTTCATCAGTTATTTGAGCCTCAGTATTGGTTGTGTCAATCCCTGTGTTAGCAGTCTTTCATCTGTCAATCTCTATTCTACTTGAATTAGATTCTATCTGCAAAAAGTTTATTTTATCGGAAGAAGAGTCCACCTTTATTTTTGCAAATGTGATAACTATGCAGTTTGGCTTTGGAGAAAATAAATGCAAACTGTAGATCTGTACACAAGTTCCATAGTTGTTACTGGCTTTAGATTGCTTTTTGTTCCGCAGTAAAAGAATAATAAGATAAAAGGTAATGCAGAATCATGTGCAATGTCTAACAGTTTCAGTCGCTTCACTGTTAGATTTTCTTTTTATTTGTTTTATTTTGGCTGCAATCACTGGAATATATTGGCTACAATACTTGCAGATGGAAACTAAGCACAGATGTGCCAACATAGACTCCAGGTTTGTGAGTATACAAATTTTTATTGCAAGTAGAGCAAATAGCTTTCCTTGGATTATCCAAGCTGAAGCTGAAAAAGCGCCATATATAAAAGATTTCATTTTGGGAACAGTTGAAACTACATGTACAACTGCACTTTGAATGGGAGATTATTTTTTATGTTGTTTTGGGCCAAATCTGTTTACTTTAGTATTGTAGCCATTACTGTGGTTTTCTTGAGAAGATGTGCATTGCCTACATGGGTTCCCTTGGACACAGCAGCAGTGGAGAGAGCAGAAGCATATTTATTTAACTGAAAAACAACAGTAACCATTTGAACTCTTGCTGAGCACAACTCCACTGCTTCAGAACACCAGCTCATTTTACACATCTTGAAAGCTTTTGGGAACCATGAGCATTGATGGCTTTATGTTTTACAAGATAAAAATTTTTAATTGATTCTCTCATTCCAATTCATGACCAAAATTAGCTGCTTTAAACAGTTTTACTTCTTTTTTTGAAAGATTTGTAGCCTGTTTCATACTTTTTTCCCCAGTGACTCCATAAAAACTTGATTGTAAGGGTGATTTGGTCTCAGACTTTCAGTCTTCTGCCTTTTTTTGGTGTTTCCATCTAATTTCTCTAAGATTACATAACAGAAACAACCCTCGAGAAAGAAATGTTTTCTAGGAAAAAATTAGACAAAAATAATTAACATCTGATTTAATATGTAAAAAAATTAAGGGGCAGAAGATGACAAATTACAAGCTATTTAATATCAATAATTTTGGTTTGGTTTTCTAGCTTCACAACCTAATACTTGAAACACTATATGTTCCTAACTGATATTTAATGTTTTCCTCTTTGCTACATTAATATTTAAAGAAGCCTAAAGAGTTTTTGCTTTTAAAATATTCATGACTGCTGCTCTTTTATGTGAAACAAATTTCAAAGGGAGGATCCCTAATTCACTTATTAACCAATTCACATGTCTTCTCACTTGTCTAAGCAATTTTTAGTGGTTTTATCCATTAATCTGAGTCAAAGTGCAAATCTGATAATTGCACTGAAGTAACAAATATTGGGTAGATTTACATTTGGGAGCCTGGCAGACTGTGTTTTCCAGCTTTCTTATTGACTCTGGAATTACTTGGAAAAGCAGGCGTATTTTAAGGGGAAAAAATATTGCAAAGAGTTAATATTTATCTGAAACATATTTTCTAAGCTTGCTTCTACACCAAAACCTTGTTTGCTAATAACAGGTATTAGAACACTATTCTAGAGGGTTTAGCAGTGAAGGACTCGCAAGAAATGTACAGGTAAAAACTGCAAAGTGTAACCATAGAGCCCCTTCTTTCTGCTGAGACCATCCTGATGAGATGGTCCCAGGGCATGGTTATATAGCAGAATTCACACGTTCATTCAGCTCTGCTGTGGGATGAAAAGGGCACCACCCTCTTAATGGAGTACCAGAAGTGGATGGGGACTCAGAGGCTGCCACATCACTTCACATGGAGAGCAGGTGACAGCTGCTGGTCCTCCTTGGTCTCCACTGCTCTGCTCTGAATTTACCTTGGCAGCACGAGCACGACAAAGTCATGCCACATTATTAGCAAAATGTTCAGACAGGGCTTCCCTCACGCTTGTTTTCATTTTCAAATGTAGCTTGTGAAATTTACTCTGTTTTTCAGATGAGCATCACAAGAGACTGATGCCAATCTGCAGAAGATTTTCCTCGAGCAATCTGTATTTGAGCCCATGGCAGAGACTGCAGGCAGTTTTTTGGCAGCATCAGATATAATTCTGTGTTTGCCACTTAATTAACTGTTGATGGACCATCTGGGCAGCTTATTGTTTATGCATGTAATTTTTCTTTGATTCACCTTGGAATCTGTAAAAGCAATGCACATAATTCTATTAAAAAAATTGGGTAAGTATCCTTTGTGATCAATATATAAGCATATTTTGAAGGCTATATTGTACCAAAAAGCTGTTAGATTAGCTGATTTACATACTTAGACTTCAAGAGAGAAGGGTGAAAATGGTTAAAATTGATTTTTATGCCTAAAATACCTAAACAATCATTTAGCTTATTTCTCAGGGAGAAATTTACACTACATTATTCAATTAATATCTTTAATTTTTTATCAGAAGAAGGTAAAAGCCCAAAAGGTGTAGGGGGATACAGTATGGGTAAATGAAGGTGGTATAGAATGTAATCTTATCCCCTAAAGAGTTGCAGCTGAATCAATTACTAAAGATTAGGAGCAGGCCTGACGTTAACAGGCCACACCTGTAGCCAATAAGAAGAGTGTTATAAAAGAGTGGATTGGTGGGAATTTGAGTCAGTTGGCTGCTGTGAGGACAAGGAAGAGTCAGTGCCTAGAGGAGATGCCAACAAGAAACATCAAGGAGGTACAAAATTCTAGCAATGTGGAACCCTTGTGCTATAATGACAAGGAAAAAGTTGCTTTAAAGACGAAAAAGGGAAAAATTCAGATTGTTTTTTCACTACCTAAAAGAAAAGGCCATGCAAAATCTGTTTTAACAAAAGTACAATAGAAGCAATTCTAGCCTTATTTTCAAAAATTCTAACCTCTAAATCAGGATCTAATTAATTAGTCCCTGTTTTGAAATATTCAAAATAAATGCCTCATTTCAGATAAAGAGAAATGAATTTAACTCATGTGGGAATAGGAAGACCTGAAAAGACTACAAATAATAATATTAAAAAAAAAGACATGTCCGCATTTATCTCACTTTTTGTTTTTCTGGATAAATTGATTTTCATGTTTTATCCTGGTTTTTTGGGTGTTTTTTGTTTTGTTCTCTTTTGTTGGTTTGTTTTTTAAATGTTTCTTACTATTGGTTGGTACTTTTTTTTGGTTTTGTTTTTTTCTATTGGCTTGGTTTGTTTCTTTTGGGACTTTTGCTCACTATAGAGCAGAAATTATTCAAAAGCCTCAAGGCCTGCCAGTGTTGCCTCATATCTTCAGGCAGTTTTTTTTTTTTGGTAATATTAGCAGTCATTCCAAATCCTTTTTTGGACATATTGAAACCTGAATGCCACTTTTTGCTTAGTACATTTGGAGTATTTAAAAATATTTTCCATTATAGTAGAAACACACTTCCTGGCTTCAGCACTGCAGTATCTGGAAACATTGAATGGTTTGCACACTAACTGCTACAATTAAGTAAGTTACTGAGTTAATATAAAAATCATCTTTTCATTGTCAAGTGCTAAGAAGCAATCATACTTCATATACATCATGATAACTAAAGTGGTCAAGATGGATGGTAGGATATATATATAAAAATACATGGTTCAAGAGCCATATGCAAGAGCTTAACTTCGGAACAAAAGCTTTAAGGTAAACTTCCTGGACGTGAAACTTCTATGCTATTTAATTTCTGAATAGTACACTTTTAAAAATTCCTTTGCATTGACAAATGTTTCTTTCTTTTTCTGAATCAGGGTCATTGAAAATAAGAAAACAGAAATATATAGAATACAACAACAAAAAAAAACAACCCAATATAAATTATAATTTAAGACAAAAGTTTAGTATCATAAATTATGTTTAAATTATATTATATCTGAAATTACAAAAATTCTTGTTGATATTTCAACTTAAGCTTTCCTAAGTTTCATACAATAGTTCCTAAATCCAAAATAAAGCTGGCAAAGGAAAACATCCACTTTCAGAATTTGGCAGAAAGGACAGCTTATTAGAAATATTCTGATGTTCTAATGTCGTTGTGACATTTGCAATATATTTTAAATTGTAATTGGTGTCAATTTTTGATGGCTTTCCCTTTTCTTCATTGATGTCTTTGAAATTAGTATGAATTTATTTAGAGTATTTGTAGGTTCCAGTCAAGTCAATGAAACTTGCAATGCTGACAATATTTTCTCAAGGGACTCAACATCACCAGGAAAATCAGTAAAATTTAGTTTTATTTTGCAGATAATCTGACAAGACGTCTTCATCTTGCTCCAGAAGTTACTGGAAGTCCCCTCCTCTCAGATATAGAGTTGATGTTTGAATTAACTGTGGTAGCAATTTAATTTGGAATCAATAAAGAATATTTAATTTTGTTAACCTCATGCCAGTTTTAACATTCTACCTTGCAGTTGCGTTTCATTAATAAATAAGTGGCTGAACACAGTTTTTGTGCTTTGCCTGTACTTTTTTTATAATCTTCAATCTGTTTAGGTGTTGTCACTGTATTTCACTCTCCTATTTTTGCCTTAAGAGATCCTACAGTGTTTCTGAGCCATTTACCAGTGATCAGCAGTGTACACCTTCTTGTCTTCACAATGTCACAAAGCCAGACAGATTAATTTTAAAACTCTTTAGCCTAAATAAGCTTTGCTGCTTTTCGGTTTTGTTAGTTATTATTTGTGTTAATACAGGGCCTGGAAACAGCTTAAGACAGCTGGCAGATTTTATAGCTAGTATCCTTCTAGACAAAATATTCAGCTCACAGCTGGATAAACACATTATAAACAACTGGTTCAGGGGTCAGGCACAAGGGTTACAGTGAATGGCGTGACATCAGACTGTCGACCTGTGACTTTTTGGGTTCTACAGGACTCCATCCTCAGCTCTGTGCTCTTCAACATCTTCATTAATGACTTGGACACAGGTCTAGAAGGGATACTAAGCAAGTTTCCAGATGACACGAAACTGGGAGGAGCTGTCGATGCCCTTGAAGTCTGGAAGAGCCTGCAGAGAGACCTTGATAAATTACAGGCCTGGGCAATTGCCAGTGAAGTTTGACAAGGGAAAGTGCTGGATTCTGCCCCTGGGCTGGGGCAACCATGGATGTATAGATAGACTGGGGAATGAGAGGCTGGAAAGCAGTGCCATGGTAAGGGATCTGGGGCTCCTGGTTGATGGAAAGTTGAATCTGAGCCAGCAGTGCCCTGGCAGCCAGGAGGGACTAGTGCGTTCTGGGGGGCATCAGGCACAGCAGCACCAGCTGGGCAACAGAGGGGATTGTCCTGCTCTGCTCTGCACTGGAGCAGCCTCACCTTGAGAACTAAAGTTGGTACCACAACATAATAGAGATATAAAGCCATGATAGAGTGCCTGAAGAAGGGCTTTGAATATGGTGAAGGTCTTTGAGGAGAAGCTGTATGAGGAGGGGCTGAGGTCACTTGGTCTGTTTAGCCTGGAGAAGAGGAGACTGAGGGGAGACCTCACTGCAGTCTACAATCTCCTTTTGAGAGTAAGACGAGGGGTGGGCACTGATCTCTGTGGTGAACAGTGATAGGACCCACAGAAATGTCCTGGAGCTGAGTCAGGAGAGGTTTAGGTTGGATATTAGGAAAAGGTTCTTCACCCAGAGAGAGGGTGGTTGGCCAGTGGTCATGACACCAGACTGAATGAGTTCAAGAAGCATTTGGGCAATGTTCTTGGATAATGGTGTGACTTTTGGGGATGGTGCTATGCAAAGCCAGGTGTTGGACTCAATGATCCTTGTAGGTTGCTTCCAAGCCAGCATATTCCATGATTCTGGTATAGCTCACACCATATCTAATCATACAGACTGCAACTGAATTAAGAGAATAAAAAGATAACTTAGTATTTTTAAAACAGAAGTGGTGAATGAGACATAAAAATGTTATAATCCATGTATATATCATCAATACCAAAAACCATCTGAATTTTTTGAGGATACACATTTAGCCCTGGATTCGAAAACCGGATCTTCACAAACAGGTTCCATGTACATGTCTTTTGGGAGTTTCCATTATTGAAGTGTCCCTCTTCAGAACATTAGTCTATGCCTTTGTAAAGATTAGATTTCAAAATTCGGATAGTTCATTAGGAGCTTTCAGAGGCATGTAAAGCCATTTCATATCCTACTGGAACGTGAAAAGCACATATACATGCACTCCCACAACCTCAACACCTCTTTCCCCAGGTGAAGAAGAAATAACAAAGCAAAAATAAGTTTCTTTTGGTTACTTGATATTTTGCAGTTTTATTGGAATTTGTTTGCATTTTATTGGAATGCCGTGAGTACTAGACATGAAGCCACAGCAATTTGATCTAAAAAAGTGAAGTATAGTCTGTATTGTGATTTCTTATAGGATCAATATCTTGGTCTCATAAACAGTTCTATAAGTGCCTTCTAGCCCCTGTACAGCTGGAACTGAGATCTGTTTCCTCTTCCTTATTCACAGTCATTGAAGAGTTAAGTTGCTGTTGAGCAGAATTCTGAAAGCTTTTGGTCTAGGCACTTATTGTTGTGACAAGATATTTTTCCCTTAATATCCAGGAGGAGGGAGAAGAAAAGAAGACAATTTCCTGAAAAGCTATTTCATTGGGCAGTGCTTTCTCTTTACAGTTCTTCTGAGGTCGTGAACGTTAAGAGCAATAAACTGGTATTGGCAAGTAATTACTCCTTTATGGCTACTATTTGCATTTGATGCATGCTGGTAGACAGGTAATGATTATCCCAGAAACTTCCCTTACAGCTGCATTCATGCTCCTAATGTTTGTTATAAAGCATGCCTAAAGTTTCTATTATATTTTCAATAAAAATATAAATACAGGGAGACAGGTATTTCCATAGAGGTGATATGTGTCTGTTTGGTGAAGGTACAGGACAGAATTTCTGGGGTGAATAGACTCAGAAGTGACACCCTAATGATATGTCCATAGACTAGGTAAGAGTAATCAGAACCTCTGAAAGCAATCTTTAAAAGCAAAACCTGTTTTTTTCTACTCTTCCGTTACTAATTCATAAATTAATCTTTTTTTCATATTTTTGTTTTTCTTTTAATTAAAAAATACAAATACTTCTATACATATTAAAACCCAGTTTCAACTATATCTCTATTGTGTTTTTCCTTTCATGCAGCACTTATTATTTTGTATCAGTCATCTTTAAAGCATGTGATGAAAAGTTCAGACTTCTAAGAGAGATTCAGTATTAGTTGCACTGTTTGAAAACTAGACAGGTAACAAGAAATAATTGAAAACCATGGATTTTGTCTTGTTTTGATTGGGGTTTTCTGGCATTGAGTTCTCTAAATAAATTTGATGTTGGCCTTACAAAATTACTGGCTGGTTTTATTTTAATGGAAGGTTAACTCAGTGAAAAATAAAAGGCTCAACTCAGCAGAAAATTCTAGTTGAATGAACAAATTCATTTTCCATGCATACTATATTAGCTTACTATAGACTTCATAAACTAAATTCTTCCAAAAATATAAATGAACTAGAGGCTATGCAATTCAAATTGAGACAAGGATTTAAACCTTTGTCACAACGGTAGATTTAAAGCATGCATCTAAATAAGGACATAATTATAGTCTGATGCACAAAAATTATCACAATAATAAAAGAAGTATAAAAATAGGAGTGTATTATGCATTTGTATGGTGTATTTGCACAGCAAATGAGAGGAATTTCAAAATGATGTTGCCAAGAGTTATGAGCATCTTTTTACATAATTCATCAATGTGCAATACCTTCTGTTTTTAAACAGGGAGACAAGCACAACACTTCAGTGTGAGGCTTTAAACTGAAGTTTGACATAGCATAATATTTGATTTCTTAGTAGTCTGCTGGGATTCTATTGTATGATTGTGACAGTTATTCATCAAGTAAAAAAATAAATTTTCCTAGTAAGTTGAATTTAATTTGTCTTTTTTTTTGGTCTTTTTTTTCTTTTTTTTTAGAAGTAAGACATAGTGTGATACTACCAGGATGTGTCAAACTGTGCATTGCCTGCTTCACTTGGAGTAAAACCCCGTTACATACATGTAGAACCAAATATGATTTAATAGGAAAAGTCTCTATGTCAGAACTTTCTGCAAAAGTGAGTACAGGTAAGGCCAAGCCAACAGGACTCAGCAACGTGGGCTACTGGCAGTAATGGGAGCTAGATGTTTATGTAATAATTTTTCTCAGTTGTAAGAAGTGTTTTGTTTTTGGTTTTCTCCTTGATGAATTACAGAAACACGTGAACACTAATTTCAGTGTAGTATCCAGATCTTCTCATTTTTACATCATATTTAGTTCCATGCTTGCCTACAGAAAATATTTTTGCTGATTTCCCTTTCCAGAAAGAAAAAATACCTACATGTACAAACAGACATAGTAGAACTAAGAGATACACAACTCAAAATTCATCTAGTAGTTTTTTTCCATAGACAGAAGATAAACTGGTTTGTTTTTTTCCAAACAAACCATGTACTCTTATTTTCCACTCCATTCACAATGGTTTTATGTAGCACTTTAGGCTTGCAAAAATTAGAAGCTTTATTTAAGATACATAGTACTAGATATCACAGATGCATTTGGATATATGAATTAAAAAAATTAAAAATAGTACAACATATAATCAACTTGATTGAATTGTGTTTGAATGGTTTGAGCCAAGGCTCTTCAGGATCTCTCTGCACAGCTATATTATTGTGTAGGGAAAAGACACAATTGCAAGAAAAATGGGAATGATTAGAATAAAAAATCTTTTGCACTGCACATGTAAATATTTGAGATATATTCATATTCAATATTGCAGTATGAATAATGTCCAATATTGGGCATTATTTTCCAATGAATAGGGTTTATCTTAAACAAATCCAGGATTTTAATTTTGCAAACAAAATGCATATATCAGTTCTACTTTAACATAACATAAAAAAATAAAAATTGTAAACCTATTTTGAATCCTAATATTAACATTTCTTTATATAATACCTTTAGAAAGGAAGAAAAACTAGAATTTATGTGTGATTTAAGTTAGAATTTTTGTAATTTTTAAGCAGATTTACTTCACAAAATCTGTAAAGCGGGCTAAGGAATGACAGATACAAGTCTCAGTCTCTTAGAGATACCAATAAATAACAGATTTAGCACAGCACAAAATATTTGGATTGTCATTGCAATATAGGATATCACTGAAATTTATTTTTAATACACCACCATGGAAATGTTTTTCCATCACCTACTTAAACCTGGAAATGTCAAAAATTGTGCCATGTTTTATATCCAGCTCTCAATGCCCATGTTTGCCTGAGACAGTTTAGAGCATTCACAGTCTTACAATGGCAGAGCTATCTAATGGTTAACATGTGTTCTCACAGGGCACCAAAAATTAACGTTCTCCTGCTAAAAGCAGTCCAGTTTGGTGGGTATTCTGATAGCATATCTAAGAAGTTGAGGTCTTCAGTGAAGATGGCTAAATCTAGTTTCTTTTAATGTACATCAGTTGAAAAACGTAGTACCCTCCAAAATACAACAGGACACCTGGACTGGATATTGCAAGCCATGAGTAAATATGTTGTGTTATTCTGACTTAATTTAAGGATTGACTCATTTTTCAGTCTATAAATTGAGGTAATAAGAAGCTTTAATGGCTTACATTCTTAAATCTTGATCTAATCTGTAGATGAGCTGTTGTAAACACCACTTGGAAACTTGTTTTCTCAGAAATACAGCTGCAAACAGAGCTGGAAGACAACCTAATTTCTTTCTTAAATTTGTTTTCCATTAAAAATTTAACACAAAAAATAACTTTTGTTTTTTAAACAGATTTTTTTATTAAGTCCTCCACATCTAAAGATCCCTTTTATCATCTTTAAGGGGGTTTCCCTTGGCATATTTGCAGTGTTGATATTTTTCATTCTGGTTTTATGTTGATCATAGACTGAAATTATCTAAGACTTTGCTAAAAATAGAATTAAATTTCATTGCTAAATAATGAAAAAATTACTGGCAGGTTATTAATAAAACCCTGTAATGTTTATGGGCACCTAGAATATTGATAATTTTATATGGGAAGGTATCATGCATATTATATGAGAAGCAAGCAATCCAATATTTTAAATGGATTGAATGATTCAGCATATTAATAATGGATTGCGTCACAAGGACTCTCATCACAGGAGTTATTTCTCTGCAGGTCAATAGGAAACAGACATTATTGCCATGTAAGAACTGCTGGGTTTTTCCCTGATCTGGACTTTTGGAATTTAGTTGGAAAACTTGCACTAACATCAGAGTTTCAGGACATGGGTTGCATTCTAGTTTTTACCATGATTTGAGGGCAGAAATTAGCTTCACAAAATGGAATATGTTTAAGGAGAGGTTGTAGTGGATCTCTTAAAGGTGAAACCCTCACTCTTATCAGATAGCAAGATAACAAGAATCTCTCTGTGATGCAGCTTTCATTTTATCTGATGATCAGATTTATAGTTTTAGACAACCTGCTGAGCGACACAGAAAGTTAACTAATTGCTTCATATTCAATTTTGTTTAAGAGAAAAGGAAATAATTCATCAACTTGCAACAAAGAAATCTTTTAATGGAGTCCTGTGAGAAACCATAATTTTAAGGGTTTTTTTTTAAATTTAAGTTTTGAACACCAGAGAACATCTGGGTTTTCTCCTCAATTAAAAAGCAGGCCAAAAAAAAAAGACCAAAAAAATCATGCAGCTTCTATACATTAGCTTCTTTTCAAAAGAAGAAAGTAATTGTCTTCTCCAATTTCATGTCCCAGAAATGATGAAGTCTTTACTATAGTAAATTCAAATTTATCCCAAAATTATCCTTCCCAGAAATAAATTTCTACTCCCTCTTTTCTCTTCTAATCCTTCCTTACACCAGCAAATTCCCTAGAAAATTTCGTAGTATTTATTAGGGAATATTCAAGTTCTCAGAACCTTTCCAGAGTTACAGACAATACTTTCAGACTGATGGCTTGAATGTAGAAGAAAACTCCTCCATTATATCAACAGCTTTTGTTTGAAATATTATTCAGTTGCGCACATACACAGCAGGAAATAAAGAAAGGAAAACAGGCTTTCAAAACCAAGTATTAAAACTAAATGTCTGTAGATTTACAGCAGATAACAAACAAGCAAAAAATATTAATGACCTTTGCTATAATTTGCTAAACTACAACACAGCTGGATACACTGAAGGAGGAACCCATAAACAAACCTTTCAGTAAATACAAATTCTGCTTAGCAGGGAAAGAAAAAGGAATTCTCTGAAAACCCATTAAAACTCACAGTATGAAGTGGTATAAAGAATTAAAAGGGACAACATTATACAGTTGTCTAAAATCAGCATGTTATATGGGAAATTAATAGAGATTACTTCCTCTGAATTTTTTTATAATGGGAAATTATGTTCCAAAAGTATTGTCCCAAAAAAGTATTGTACATAAATATTTTTGTCTTAAGGTAAAAATCTCACCAAAATGCAGGTTGAGTTGGGGGACTTTTTGAGCTCTTATCTAAATTTCACAGAATTGAATCAAATATTTGACTGAATTGGACAATTTATTGGATGATATATTCAAATTATGACAGTGCCTTAAAGAAAATTACAGTTTATTCTGGAAAATACTTGCAGGAAATGAAAAGAAAATAGGGAATTTAATCCAAAATTGGTGTTGAAATAAGGAAGCTTATGACTACTTTTATTTTTAATGATTTATATTTTATTTTGGACTTAGGCTTTTAAATATTTCCTATCTAATTCTAAATCTTTTAATGTGTGTACTCATATATGTCTAGACAGAGCTTCAGGGGAAAAGAATACAAGTACAACAGTAATCTATTTCTGCATTTTCTGTCTCTCAGTGGATTCATAATGTAACAAAAGTCTTTAAACTTAAATTGTGTTTCTGCAGCTCACCATATGCAGACTATATCTATCCCACCACAGAGACTAGCATAGAGTTATTCAAGTAATTTTGAATATCAGAAATATTTTTAATTCTGGGATTAATCTGCTGCCTTTATTTATGAAGTGAGGTAACTCTGCAATGCCATCTCTTGTGTCCTAGAGCCTTTGGTTATCACTTTCAGGGCCCACTACTTAGGCCAGAACTGGGCTTCTGCCTGGAGAAGGAACAAAATGCAGCCTGAAAAATACGTCCCAAACTTTGAAATTAAGGTGGTTCTTCCAGATTTATTCCCAAGACTTCTTGAGCAGAGCTGTATTTCCATGCAACATGAGCATAGCAAATTTGGTTCCAGGACACACCAGAGTAGCTGCCCAGCATACTTTGCTGTCAGTATCTACATCCACAACAGCCATTAGTCCAGGACACTTGGACATTCAGAAGCTTACTGTTAATAACCTGAAAACATATCCAGATATCCTGCAGAAATGCCTAAAGGTATTGTTTATCTCTTGAGTATTAGACAGCACATTTACTCACCAGCTTGCGATAAATAATACTTTAAACATGGAATGCTGAAAAGACAAGATTAAAATAAGGAAAGCTGTAAAATAATTGATATATAATTGCCAGGGATTTTTCTTGTCTTTGTCACGGACTTTATACTGAGCAAAGTGAAAAAGAAGAATTTTCCTAAAATTCTCTCTAAAGTAAGAAATGGTAAATGGATGGATAAATGAAACAAAATTTCCCCTTCTGTAGCCAGCAACCCTGTTGAGCTGTGCCACTAAAAAAATGATTGCTTGCAAAAGGAAGCCTCCTCACAAGCATGAGTTTCTCTTGTCAAATGGGAGAATAATTCAAAGGCACATCTGAAAGAGTCAGAGGAGGAATATAAATGCTGGATTAAGTAAGGTGTTTAGACACCGAAAGATAACACAGTGCAATGTCTGACTTTTAGTCACTGTCATAGGAGAACATGAGTTACAAGCTTCCTACTTAGGATCTAATAAAAGTCACAATTCCAGACCTTCAAAAACAAGCCTAAATATACTTGTTCTGGTTGGTCATAGGTTTCTGTCATGACATGAATATCAACCCACTGGTATTTACTTCAGACTGGTGACTACTTGTGAGTAACCTTCTTTCACATAGTAGCTATAATTTTGTATAAAGATTGTGATTGGAATTTATCCTCCAAAACAACATTGCAGGACAATGAATGTTTAAAATGAGTAATAAATGCAATCTTGGCTGCGGGTTGAAAATCATAGCACACACTTATGTATATGGAAAATACATTCTGAAATAAAAAACTAAAATATTTTTAGGGAAAGATGATTTTTTCATAGATAATTTTGTATAAAACTTCAAATAAAACTCTTGCTCACCACACTACTTCTGTCACTGCAATAGTTTAGACCCCAGACAAGGCTGGGTTGTAAGACCCCAGATGAGCCTTGATCTCCCCCTTTCAGTGGGTCTCAGTGGGAACAGTCTGTCACTCATTGGAACCCTATTGGAATAAGACAGCACAAATCTTAGGAATACAGCACTGAAGGCTTTCTCTCAAATTTCTGTTTTGCAATATATTCTGCTGCTGTTTACCATCGTTCAATCAATTTCTGTTCCAAGCAAGTTTGAATTATTGCTGGCTGAATTATGAATGATAAATTAAGAATATTTGATTCAAATCAGTGAATCCTCCTACATGGACAAGTTGTTTCCATATTCTGTGAACAGTGTGGATAGAATAAAATTAATTTAATTCCTTTGAGAGACATCAGGATTGAGAAACAATTTAGTGAAAATTCAGGCAAAATACATTTCGTAAATATGCTGTTATAAAATGTGTTTAACTCTGTAATAGAATCCATATAAATCTCATTCTGTGAGGCTCATCTGCTTCTTCTCCTCTCAATATGTCAAACTATTTCCATTAGTTCTGAAGATGACTTCCTTGCTTATTTCATATCAAATTATTATTTGTCCATCAGGATTGATTCTTCCTCTTAATTTTAAACCCATTATTTTATAATAATAAATATCTTCCTCCTTCCTTTCCTCTGATATTGCACAAAATTAAAGGAAAAGTTTACTCTTTACAGTTTGGTGTTGCATTTTTGGTATTTATTTAACTTCATTTTTCTTCCCCAATGAAGAAATTTTACCTTGAAAAGTTATGCCCCTGTTAAACCAAAAAAAAAACTGAAACCAAGAAAACCAACCAAAAGATAAAGAAAAGTCCTGGAAAATCCCATAGCCCCATACTTTTTCCCCCCATGTTGCTTTAACTCCTTACGTTTTAATTCCACTGAAATTGTTATCCTGGTCTTTCTACATCAGGTCTTGTAGACAACCCTTTCTAGGCTGTCTTTCAATAGCTACAGGTAACTTCCCTACTATTTATTAAATACCACTCAGTCTACTCAGTGCTTTTCCACTTGGATAAGTCAAAATGTCTAGATATATGCTTATGTGTCTGACTTTTAAAAAAATTTTCTTATTCCTGAAAGAAACATAATTTTCATTATTTCCATTATTTAAAAAAATGGAATGGAATGAAGAAAATATTTAGATTGATTAAGGCTGCTACATGTACCTAACCCCATCTGCAGAACTACCACTATAATACATAGAATTTTTATCATAATTTTCTACTGGTATGAATATTTCTGATAGTTTTTTCCTCTTTTCTATCCTCTCTCCAGAGATTTTTAAAGTCTGCTTCAATTAGTCACCTTAGTTTGTCATGTTATCAGGGTCTTATAATCCCTGACAATTATATACCAATTCTTTCTTCTTAAATTTCCTGTTGTAATAGCTCCCTACTGTAATAATAAAGAAAATAAAAATTTAAAAGAAATATTTTTATCTTGAAAATCATGTAAGATAGTACAGAGAGTTCTTGCTACTTGTTTTGTTTTAGTGGTAAGAAGGGTAAAGGAACAATCTGCATTAAATTTTTTTGTTGCTTAATAATAAAATGAAGAGGGAAAATTGCTCAAGCCAAATAAGAAATTAAATTATTTTAAAAAAAAAGGTGGTTTCCTAGTAAAATTCTAAAATTGTATTTCGTTTGTAAGTGCTTCTCATGAAAATAAATTGTAAGAGTAAGAGATTATTCTTATAGAGAAGCAATGGCACAAATAACATCCTCAGCCCCCAATATTCAAACCAGCCTATTAAATAATTGTTGACCCAAAGTGCAGATCATGCAGGCAGCAAAAGAAATGAAACAATATTTGGCTATATATCCAAATGTTAATTCCTCAGAAATGTATTCCTGAGGAGGGTTAGTTTTATTTTTATGGGGGGTTTTTCTAAGGTTTTGAACTTGCACGTGTGAAATAGTAATATTTTCTACAAGTGTCTCTAAGCTAAACTTGACTCATTCCTTGGTCAAATGAGGGCAAAGCCTGAGTATTACTTGCTGTATATTATGATATCCCAATTTAATGCAGTACTTGAGAAGAGTTACAGAGTCTGAGTCAAAGGCTTTATAAGCTAATAAGAATTCATGAAAGAAGAAAAATTAAAAAGGGAGCTCATGAAGCACCTTGACTCAAGTAGCATGTATTTTTCCTCTGTGGATAACAAAGGGGGGGGAAAAAAAGCCATTTTAGCAATATTCCTGTTGTTAATGGTAATGCATACACCTCTGTGGGATTCAACAGAACTGTACTCACTTGCATCAGCTAATCGGAACCTAATTTCTTCCATTGCCACAAGCTTTGTACTTTAGAGCAGACCTGTTTGATTTGTGAGTTTCTGGTTCTAAAGCATAAGTATTTAGCTTCAAAAGTGAATTTGTAGAGGGAGTGGGGGCATTACTTGCTCCTTTCAGCCCCTCTATTTACTATCATGTGGATAAATATTCTAGAGCTAGAAAAAAATAAATGGTCAGCAAAGGTTGTCAAAAGAACAATGAAGAGGTTAAGAGAGTGCCTTTTTTTTTTAGGGGGGATTTTTTGCAGGGGAGGGGAATGTTTTTATTTATTAATCTATCTATTTATGTAATTTTAACATATGGATTATTCTTTCCAATCCTGAGATAAAACAATCTGAATTCAATGAAATTTATATACACTGCTATATATGACAGTATAGATCTTTATAATACCCTCTTTTACACAGTATAATTTTGAGTGCATACATAATGTTCTGTTTTATTTTAAAGATGTGTACCTTTGACCTCTGTTGTGCAATGTGGTGCTGGTTTGGGCTGGGGTAAAGCTAATTTTCCTCACAGCGGCTGGTGTGGGGCTGTGTTTTGGTTTTGTGCTGAACACAGGGTTGATAATAAAGAGATGTTGATGTTTTTGTTTTTGCTGAGCAGGCTTTAAACAGAGGCTTTTTCAGCTTTTCCTGCTGCTGTGCTGGTGAGGAAGTTGGGGGTGCAGGGGAGGCTGGGAGGAGACACAGCCAGGACAGGTGACCCCAGCTGACCAAAGGGACATTCCAGACCAGGTGGCATCGTGCTCAGTGTATAAAGAAGTGGGGATAAGAAGGATGAGGGGGGGTCATGTTTGGAGCCATGGCATTTGTCTTCCCAAGTCACCATTACATGTGATGAGGCCCAGCTCTGCTGGAGATGGCTGAACTCCTGCCTGCCCAAGGGAAACAGAGAATTAATTTCTTGTTTTGTTTTGCTTGCGCGTGCAGATTTTGCTTTCCCCATTAAATTGTTTGTCTCATCCCTAGGGTTTTCTGTCTTTTACTCTTCTGATTGTCTCCCTGATGCTGCTGGTGGGAGTGCAAGCAGCTTCGTGGGGCTTGGTTGCTGGCTGGGGCTAAGCAACAACTTAAGCCCTCTAAGAAAAAAAAGGGCTGTAGAGGCTAAACCAAATGAACTGACTGATTTAATGTACCTGTCTACAGGTACATGGAGCAGATAAGTAATGATATGGGCACAGAATATCCATTACAGAGAAGAGAAGGTTTGTCAAGTAGAATCATTAAAGGGAGATGAAAAGGGCATTAAAAATTAGATTTTGCTGAGGAATATGGCTTTGAAATGCAGAACACCCACATTTTATTTCTTTGTCCCTGGTGATAACCTGCTCCAGATGCCATGCAGCAAGTGTCTGGAAGTGGCTGTCATTCACAAGAATTGCTGCAGTTATTTGCTTCAGCTCAGGAGATTAACATCTTCCTCTACTACAAACCTCTTTTGGAAACCTCTTAATGGAAATAAGGGTGGCAAAGGCTAATCCTAAAACTAGGTTTAAGCCCAGCTCACTTTACCTGTTTGTGGTATATCTCCATCTCTTCCATATGGAGGATATTCTGGTTATCTGAACCTGTCTCTATGAAAAGAGGGAAAAATATAATTAAAATTGTCTTCTGGAAATCCCTTTGAGCTCCTGGACTAAATTATGCTGAAATGTAAGAATGAAGAATACCTGAACCAGTAGAAAAAGCAAAAGTTGATTAAAAACAACAAAAAAAGAGGTTAAAAATATTAACTATGCCAAACTTTCAGTGGGATCTGTCAGGAATCAGAAAGTATTTGCACAAGTGCAAACAGTTACAAGTCTCTTGGGCAATATGGGGATAAGAAACACTCAGTGACAGAGGTCACTGAACAGTCATCATCTTTATTAAACAGGGCAAGTCAAGCTGGAGATTTTCAGGCAGAGTTCTTTGTATGATCTTTTGAGCATGAACTCTCCTGTGCAGGTAAGAATGATATTTTCCAGCAAGTGCTCACTTAAGAGCTCTTCTCATTTGTGTGAAGAACTGAGAAATTTTGAGTGTTTTTATGCCTGAGCCTGTCTCCTGTGCCTTTCTCCTTAGGATGCTTCTGTTCACACTGATATTTCACCTTGCTTTAGAAAAGAAATTTCCTGGCAGGTTTGCTTGGAAAGGTCTGGCATAACATAAATAGAAATTTCATTTCTTTTTAAAAATTCTTATTACAAATGAAGGAAAAACAACTCAGTGCAAATTGTTGCTTTAGCTATCGTCTACTTCCTTCTTATAGATATGCTCTCCTTTAGGCTTCTTCAAATTTTGAGTGACCAAAAATTTGTTACATTTAAGATTTAATAAGATTTGTGTTAAATTTAGAAAAAGAAAATTGGGAGAAATCATCTAATCAAGGTCTTCAACTACCCAATTAGTGGTCATAGAGGAGTCAAGGCCAGACTCCCCTAAGTGCACACTGGAAGGAGGAAAGACACGGGATACAAGCTGCAGCAAAGGAATTTCCTTTTAGATGTGTGGAAAAAACTGTACAGTGACTCTGGTCAAGCAATGGAATAAGTTGAATACAGCTTGATGAGAATGGCTGTCTCTTTGAGGAAATTACATATTTTCCCAGACAAAACCCTGAATAACATCACTACACTCTAAAATATGCTTTTCCTTCAGCCAATACTACACCAGTGATGTCCAGAGGGCCCTAGCAACCTAGATTATTCTCTAATTCTTAAACTAACAAATTGCATCTATTGAAGAGAACTGTTGAACTTTTCAATATGAATAACTGATACTCAACCATGATTCAATATTTCCTTTTATAAAATTGCAAAAGGGGATGAAAAGGACATACTGAGAATGAAAAACCTAAGACAAGGTCTGTTATACTGGAAATAAAAACAAACTACACTGTTTAAAGTTTAATTTCATCATTTATTTTCTTTTTACTCTCTGTCCCCTTGATAATAGTATTCTGGAATTATCTTCACCAGTTTATCTGTCCCAGCTGTTTAGTTTGTGTTAGGATGTACTTTTAAACCTTCATTAGAAATTTGCCCCTAAAAAATCTTCCTTGGGAGATTGATTATTGCAGTAGGCTGTACACATAACCTGCCTCCCTTATTGACTGAACTTCCTCTGTCCTTATATATTTTCCAAAACCAACATTGTGTTTAAGACCTAATTTTTTTTGCCTCACTGCTCAGAAGGGTGTTGGTCTAGCAAATGGCCATTACAGTGTAGTAGTATCAGATGTTTTCTGCAGACTGTTGCCTCCATCAAACATGTGTTTTAAATAAAAGTTGCCATAGGTCCCACACCATACCTATTTTCTTTTACTTAATTCTGTTGTAATAGTTATTCTATCCAAATTTTATCTCCCAGCAATAAATGTAAAACTTAATTTAAGCTATACCAATTAGATCTGGGTTTGTGATTTTATCTCCTAGTTATACATTTAATAGTTGATTTAAGCTTCACAAATTGCTTTAGATCCTGCAGAAGGAGGGGTGTGATCCTGATAAATCATACCGAGTTTCAGATGAATTGCAAATGTGCTTGGTTAAGAGTTGCTGTTACTCAGGTTCCCTATGGTTTTCTTTACACTAGTAATTGAGCAAATTATGGGTCCAGTCCCATAAACCCTCAGCAGATGGAACTTCTGTTTCCAATAGGCGCTTGAGTTGCGAGGGGCTTGCTCCTAATCCTGGGACTAGCCAAAACTGAGGGGTTGGAAGAGAGGAGGAGAGGCAGCACACAGCACTCTGTCCCAGAAGCAGAGTGAAGAGGATGACCAATCTTTCACAGCTTTCCTTTTTTTCTGCCCCTTTTCTCCTTGCTTTGGCAAAGAAGCAGAAGAGAGTGGATAATTTTACTTCTCCTTACTGCCTTCATTTTGCCATTTGTTTTGCTCCTCCACCTAATATGTGAATGACCTAGACTTGATCTGGCTTCTGTGTCAGGGGATTCACAGCATTCCCACTTCTGACTGAAATTACAACAGGGAAATTCCAGGAGTTTGAAGAAATGCACCTCTTAATAGAGCTGAGTGTCATGCTGAAACAGCTCTGAAGAAATCCACTTTAGAAGTGAATGTCTAGGTGGCAGGACAAGCAGGATGGTACCTCAGGTTGTCTGAATAACCCACTCTGTTCATGCTACCTTATCATCTGCTGATAAACCTATTCCTTACACCAAGGAATCAAAAAAATTCAGCTCAAGTGCATGAGCTATCTTTCTAGACTAGCTGGTAGCTTATCCCTTCCTTCACGTATATTTTGGTAGTAACATATCATTCCACAATGGAATAAACTTAAACACAGATAGTACAGAGGATTCCAGCCATTCTCAGCTTTACCAGTTTGGGATTGTTGTTACACAGAGGAGTCCTAATAATGTAATTTTAACAGGGATTCAGGAAGTGCATGCATAAAGGAACTTGGAACCCAGCTACCAAAATGAGATTAAACAGTTTTAAGATGTCCGTCATATTACGTTTTCATCTCAGATAATTTCATAGTGCAACGTGAGAGGAAGAGCTTGTGTTCTGAGAATGCAGCAGCTCACAGGTATCAGTCACCTACTAAGAGGGCAGGTGTAGGGACAATAGTTTTTACAGGGAGGATTCTAAAATGGAGGTCAACAAACCTCACTTCAAGGAAAACTCTGCTGAGAAAGCTTTCCCAGAAGTGGTTCTGTAACATTTAAGGAGTTCTTTACGGAGGTAATAGGAAAACACCCTGGAGAACTAGCTGACAAACACAAGTTTCTATTTAAAAAGAAATGGTGTTTGGAAAGAAAGTCTCATAAAAAATCAAGATATAGACACTGAGCCAATTCAGAAAAAAAATAAATTATTAGAGCATAAAAATTACCAGACATTCTCTCTGCTCAGTTTTTATCTCAAACTGAAAATCAAACAACTTAATATCTACCCCCCCAATAAAGCTGAAAAAGAAGATTCTACAGCCAAATGCAATCAAGAAAACTGCAAGCTGTGTTCTCACTCACAAACCACAAACTTTAACCTGCATGCTCATTTTTGGATACATATGGTATCTCCCTATTTTTGTTTTTATCCCTTGAAGTTATGCTGGTTAAGATGGCTTCAATTTATGTAAAGCAACCCATAGAGCATAGTCCTTCTATAACACACATTGATCTTCAAATTTAATGATACTGTGCAGGGTAGAGATGGCTGTTCTCATATGCTGCAGATGTCTACAAGTGTTGGCAACCACTATTTCATAGATAACTGATAGTTAATTGCCTCCCTGTGAAACTTGCAGATGTCAATGAATTTTCTTCAGTGAAATTTATATGTAATAGTGTAGTCTCATTGAATGGCATGCCAACCAATATTTTTAAAATAATACATGGTTTTAACAACCTGTTAATTATATATTTCAAGAAATTGCACAGTTGGGTATAAACCTTTTCAGCACACACTCTCATCTGCTTTCCCTTCTTCCTACACTGAATCCATGATACTTAGGAGCACTGCATATATTATCATCTTTGTCACTCCTTACAGAGTTACTATTCCTCTGGACTTCTTTTTTTTTTTTTCTCTAAGGCAGTATGACATTGCAAAAATGACCCACTCTGCTGTTACTCAGAAATTCCTTGCAAGTTCTAGTGCAAAATATGTGAACAAAAATGACAGTGTGAGCAGAGATCTGCAGAGCATGGTATACATTCAGATCATGCAGTTAATTCTGGAACTATTTATCCTTTCTCTCTATAGTTTGCATATGACTGCAAATAAATAGACCAGAGTTTGCAAGAGTGGTTATGCTAATGTATTTATTTTGCTTTGAAAATATTTCCCCTGAACTTTTCTGGTAAAATGTAGAAGATAGTGGGAGAAGAATTAGTTTTGTCTATTTTGAGATGTGAAGTTTTGTCTCGTGTCACAAATAAATGTTAAAACAGATGGCTAATTTGTCACAGGGGTGTACATATTTTTGTATAGACACACACATCCCTCAAGCACACAAGATTACTAACAAAGTATTTATAATTTTAAATATTAAACCTGTGAATTCCAAGGAAGCTTAGACTTTTTACAGTAACTAAACACCCTCAGCTTCCTTTTATTTTGGAAAAACATGGGATGAACACACTGGAGAGAGATATGTTGGACAAAAATGTACCAGGGCACATCAGCAGTGACCAGTTACATATTACAGCTGCTTTTGTGAAGAGTGTACCCAACAATTTTTAAATATGGAATGTTTTCCTGTTTAATTTAATTATACATAAGGTCTGTTCTTGAATCCCTGAAAACTATAGAATTTTTCCATTACCATTACAAAAATCTATATCAAGCCTAAGGGAATATGTATCTGGATATTTACTGATTTGAGCCCAGTAGCAACATATAATGTGCAAAATATCACATTATCCTATTTCTGGAAGTGTGATTACATACAGTAATAGCCTCCCTGAAATAGGTGCAAACTGGGCAGAAAAAAATTACTTCACAAAGTTAATTTCCTATATTTTTCCTGGAATATTGAAGACTTAAGAATCCAGCACTAAGCAGATTCTTATTTTGGCTGCTATTCTACAAATATAAACAGAAAATGAAAATTCAATTAACTGGTTTACTTGGGTATTTCTTTCTGTGTGATGTTGAACAGCCTGAAGTATGGATGGGCCATGGAGGAGATTAGATACATGACCTACAGATCTTGCAGAAGCAGCCAAGGGAATGAAGCAAATGAGGCAGAGATGAGAAAGGCCAAGGAAGCTAAAAGATTATGTTGGGATATCAGAGTGACTTAATGAGACAATCTCTAATAAAAGCAAAATAACTGAAAGTTATTATTAGGCTGTGAAAATGTTCCTATACAGCTTCCTATTTGGTTAAAAAAAAAAAATGAACATTTTGGAATGCATTTAATTATTTCACTTAAGAAACTATTTAAGAAATTCAATTATTTTCCTCAATAAAATAGTCCACAACAACCTAAACCAAAGCAGGAAATGCAGGGTCATTTATGTATGAATTGCTGAAAAAACTTCCTTGTGGCACTTATGGTCTATGACAACTCATGATTTATGACATAACTTATAAAATCCCATATTTCAGTATGAGACAGTATCCTTTACTAGATGGTAATGAACTAAATAAGGAATTAAATTCTGTCATATTATGTTGAGCTTCCTCTCAAAACTTCTTGTAATGAAGCAAGAGGTTGATATGATAGCAATAATGTATATCCTTTCAAGGGAGTGGAGATAAGAACAAATATCTTGGTTTGGCTCTAAGAAGAATACAGTAATTTCAGATAAATACAGAAGCTCCAGACTTATTACCTATTTTTATCCCAAGATTTCTTCCCATTAATTAATTTTCATTCACAGAATCAAGGAGTTTTTGGAAGTTCTTTTGTACAACAGCCTATTTCAGAAAATTGGCACACCATCAAAGCTGCCAGAAGCCATTGCTTTTATAAATATTTGCATGAAAAATTAGAATGAATTGATTACTTACTGAGCTGTCAATTTTATTAATATATCCAGCTGATAAGTCAGTTTTGGGGACCTTATTATTTTTTAAATATTCTGAAATTCCAGAAGAAAACAAAACTAAAAGGTATTTTGATAAATTCTTGAGCATAGATTTTTGTCATTATAGTCCTTTCAGGGACATACGTTTTTAAAGACAGAACATTTATGTACTTGTATACTGTCATGGAATACAGATTATCAAGGAGCCCTACATTTAGTGGTGGTTTTTTGGTGTTTTTTTTTGTTTGTTTGCTTGTTTGTTTGTTTGTTTTTTAATTTAGAATGCAGCAAAACAGCCTTCAACAAAGAATCATCCTGAACTAACTTAATTCTCAGATTTTACCCTGCAGGACTGTGAAAGGTTGAAGAGTCCAGATTTACATGTTTGACTTTTAGCAGAGGTGTACCCTAATTTTCTCTTTTTTGTTTCCTTTCCTTTTATTTGGTCTTCTAAATGCAGATGTGTGAGAGATATTTATATTTTTCTACTTATCCATTATTAGTAAAAGTTTTTATGCAGTCAGTTTCAGAGCCTGGGAGATAGGAAGTGAATCTTTGAGAGCTCAGTAATCTGGTTTATTGAATATTCAAGGATGTGAAAGATGGAATTCATGACTAAAAATATTTTCATAAGGCAGCCATATTCAACCCTAACCCTATAACTATTTGTTCACTAATGTATATATTACTTACACTGTTTTATCAAACAAGCCAAATTGAGATATGTCTCTGACCACTTTTATTGACAATGGCCTTTTCTGAGTATCTTCAGAACTCAAAGGAATTTGCATGTTTTTCAGCTGTGGGAGGTGGGTAGACAGAAAATATGAATGTATTCCAAAATCACAAATTCGTGCAAGGTTCATCTCCTTCTACAATTTTAAAGGCTTTAGTTTGTAAAGAAATCATCTATAACACTCTTTAGCACCTCTCATTTGGCGACCCACGATCAAAATTAGAAATAGATCAGCAAGGTACACACCATTCCAGACAAACATGAATACTTTGTTTTGATAAAGTGCTGAAACCAGTTGATGAGGGGAATGAAGTAGATGTGATATATCTAGCTTGTATTAAAGCATTTGATATAGTGTCAAACGAAATCCTGCTGACAAAATTAATTCAAATTGGCATGGATATGAACACTGTCACACAGAATGAAAACTTGCTGAAGGACTGCAAACAGTGCACTGATAAACGGCAATATATTCAGCTGAATTTACAGCATGTAAATGAAATTCAGAGATAATACTAAATTCATTTGGGAGGTGTTATGAAAACCTTCAAGGGAAGAGATTAGTAATACACACATAAAATACCAAAATGTTTCACAGTTCCATAAATTTTAAGATCAGCAGGAACTATAATGATCATCTAGTCTGACCTCCTGCATAACACAGACTACAGAATTTTAACAAGTGATGTCTATATAACTTCAGTATGAGTAAGGCTCTGTATTTGGGAAATGAATCTATTCTCAATTTTAAAACTCTCATTTTTAAAATTCTCATTTTAGAGAATTCATCATGACCCTACATTGTTTCAATGGCTAATTATCTTTACCAGTACTAAAAATAATTGTACCTTATGTGATGTTCAGAACAGAGATTATGCAACTGGGTAAGGTTAAGAATATATAACCTACAGTGAGGATATCAAAAAGAAAAAAGCCTTGCAAAACGCAATATGAAAAAGCCTTTGAGATACTGAATTGTAGCTTCAATTGTGATTTGGCCTTTCCACTGGCCACAATGCATCATGACAAGAATTTTGAGCTGCAGAGATGAATCATAGACCAAACATATGATCTCATTTGTGATGTATAGCTTTGTGGCAGTCACTGAATGAAGATGTAGGTACTTTGGAACTAGCCACATCTACAAGGCAGTTCTAGATTAGACAGGAGTATACTTTGGAAGTAATATTTGTCTGATCCTCACTCTCTGATTTGCATAGCGGAGCAATATTAGAACACAAAAAGGGGTTACTTTCACATCACTTTGGACCAGAAGATAGATGCAGTCTCAAGAGATTTGAGTCTGCATAACAGTAATTCTGGAGTTATGCTTTAGAACAAATCCAGTGTGAGCATCAGGTCCTCAACATCAGCGTTTTTGCTGTATGCGTCAATGCCTCTTGTTTCACTCCACCAGCTAATGCAGACATTCCTATGAAAATATTGACTCTGGGCCACAGTTCCAAGAAAAATTAAGTTTAGGAATTAAGCAGTGACTCATTCACTTGAGTATTATAAAAATAATTAGCTTTTCAGCTTGTAAAATAGGGATATTGCCATATACATCTACGTACACCAACAATAGAGCAAGTATTCTTTCAAATGATCAGTGATATAAGATCATAGTAATTAAAGTTAAGAGATGTTTCATTTGAACATCTGTATAAACTTTCTGGCAATGAAGTGTGATTACTTTGTTAAAATGATGACTAAGGAAAGTGTGGCAGCCAAACAATATAAGACACTTAAAGCTCATCTGGACAAGAGACATTGTAGGAAGTAATATTTCAATGTCACAGAAGCAGAGTGAAGTACTAGTTGGAAGGGTTCTTTCCCTATCTGTGATTTCCTTGAGCACATATGTTCATAATTAAATACTAATCTATTTCAGCAGTGGGTGATAGGAAGCTGTAATGCAGCAACGTAAGCCAGCAACCCAGCACCACACAGCCACTCACCCAATCCCCCAGCAGCAGGATCAGGGAGAGAACTGGAAAGGTAAAAAACAAGAGAACTTGTAGGTTGGGATAAACACAGTTTAACAGGGGAAGGAAAAGCTGCAGAGGCAAGTAAAGCAAAACAAGGAATTAAATCACTGCTTCCCATGGACAGGCAGGTGTTCAGCCATCTCCAGGAGAACAGGACCCAACCACATGGAACGATTATTTTGGAAGACAAAAGCCATCACTGCAATTGTGGCCCCCTCTCTCCTTCTTCCCCCCAGTTTATATGCTGAGCATGATGCCTCATGGTCTGGAAAATCCCTTTGGTCAGTTGGGGCCACCTGCCCTGAATGTGTCTCCTCCATCCCCCCATGTCCCCTCAGCTTCCTTTTCAGGGTGTCAGTACAACAAGCAAAAAGGCTCTGTGTAAGCCCTGCTCAGGAATAAAAAAAACCCTCTATATTTTCAACACTATTTCCAGGAAAAATCCAAAACACAGCTCTAATAGCAGGTACTGGGAAGGAAATAGCCAAAACCAATAAAATGGTTCCTTTTGTTTAGACAATATATGATAAAGCATTTCTGTGCTTAAACATAGGAAAAACTGAACATATTTAAATTCATTTTCTACTTCAGTTCTTTTCCTGCTGCTCAGCTATTACTTAAGCCAAATAATTACCTGGATATGTATTACACCTCATATCTACTACAATATTTTTTCTGGGATGGGACAGAAGTTTTCTGTGACATGTCTATAAATATATATTATTGGTTCCGATACAAGATAATAGAACATGGCAAATCAATGCAGGCATCTTTAGTCTTTGTCAGTATAAACCATTTTCTTCTAAATTCTCCCTCTTCTTCCCTGGGGCTGACTGGAAGTCACCTATCAAATATTAGTCAAAAGAACAATAAAATGAAGTGAAATACTGAGGAGATATGGGAATGGAGAAATACACAGTGCACTAGTGAGAGTAGAAGCAAATAGGCCAGAACTGAATTGACAAGTAAAATATACCATTCTTTCTAAAGAGAGAAAAAAAAAAGAAAAAAAAAAGAAAAAAAAAAGAAAAAATCTGATATTTTTCATGATCTGATAAATCATTTTCCAGCAAAAGAAGTCTGTGTCATTTTACCTCATAAATATCTGGAAAACTTAGACTTCTTTTTCAGACACTTGAAAGAATCACGCATTTTCAAGCCACAGTTCACCTAACATTGAAGCAGAAGTCCAAAATCTGAAATGAACTGCTACTTAAAAATGCCTATTTACAGACTGCAAAAAAATTCAGCTTCTCTAGAGAGATTTACATTTTGCTGAATGAAGTTTCTCTTCTGTAGCAGCTAGATGAATGCAAGAAAAGCAGCAAATAAGGAACTCTTTTTATTTCTGATGATTTTCAAGAAGTAAATAACTGAAATATTACAATTCAAAAATCTGTGGTTTTCTGTTGCTTCATGGATTCAAATTTTGCAACAGTTGTAGGAATTCCCACAGCTTTAAGCCAAGAAATTAAGATCAAAGAATGGCAACCCTGGTGACACTTTCTTTGGATAATACTACTTCTGTTTTCACTTGATCTAGTAAGTATTTTTATTCTTGTTGAAGCAAGCTACTATCCTTTAAAATGTTGATAAAGCATGTAAACAAACATGAACAATTAAGGGAAAATTACCAAAAATATGTAATTTTATACCATGACCTCTAATAGCTCTTTTCATTTTCTACCATAATCAGAAATACTAGTATTAATGTGAAAACATTTATTGCATCTGTATTTTATTAATATTTGAAATACTAATGTATTTTCCTGCATTTTTGAAATATCAGTTGCTAGAGTCTGTTATATGCTTGACTTGATCAAAAAGTTACTAAGGATAAATATCATCTAAGAACATCTTTAACTAAGATGTTTAATGAAAATAAGTTCCTGCTTTTTACTGTGGGGTTCATTTTGTGAACAAATATTTTATTTCAATGTGATATTTTAAAGGTGACATTTTATGCATGAGGCATCTTACAGACTTATTTCTGAAATTCACAGTTAGAAGTTTTGTAAACTTCAATGCTTCATCTGAGATGACATTAATATGAACTGCTACCCCTCTTGGTAGAGTGTACTGAAGGTTGTACACTGCTTCTTAAAATAAAAAAAAAAACCTAACCTGTGGTGTGCCATCCATTCATTTTCTTATAAGACAGTGTTTCAGTATATTTTTCTATCAGATTCTTTAAGAAAATTAAATATGCCTTGGTGATACTCTGTTAGCTTCTTCAACCCATGTCTTACATACAAAGCGCTCTTAATAAGACGTTAGCTGCAATAGAGATATCTCCAGTATGGATTTTTTTTCTTGTTTTATCCGAGAGAAGATATTTTTAGGATTTTAATCCATTTTTACCTTCATGGTTTTGAAACAATACCTTTCAGAAAGGGGAATGGGAACAGACATAATTGAAAATAATTTGTTAAAATAACTCAAGATGAATACATTCATTGAGAGGTAAGCCACATATATCTTATTTTTACCTTCTAATTTGCAGATACCTATAAAGCTACTTTTAAGAGTTTTGATGAAACTGTAGATTTCTTTGTAATGAACATTAAATTGGTGCCTTGCTAATAATAGTACCTTGTTCACAGTAAAGGTACTAAACCAGAAAGCTACAGTAAGAAAGGAGTTTTGTAGTGGTGTCTTCACTTTTTTCTTCAGCTTTTCTGTCTTTCATATTTGTATAATGATGTCAATAATACAATTAAAGATTACTCATTTAAAACATCAACCATTTAATACCTTTCATATTATAAGGACAGTAAAATTTAACAAGAAATTAAGTAGGAATTTTTGGGAGAAATGTGAGTCTACTAGGTTTGTTTATATATTTTGCTTCTCATGGAATAAATAAGTTATGAGTAATGTTTTTTTTCCTCTCAGATGAGACCCAATATAAGCAAGTTTCTATAATGTCATATTTTCCTTTTCTGTAGTTCACATTTGTTGTGACTTCCCTCAAAGGGATGGGTGTCCTAAGGGAAAAATTCAATTTACCATTAACTGACATGTCAAAAATTAGATGAAAATGTATAAAAAACTTTCTGTACACTTCATAGCTATAAGACAAACCAAAGCATGTCTTGGGCAAGCCCTGCTTTGCTCTGTCCCAGAATTCCTCCCTCATGTCTCTTGGAAAGTCATGCTTGAGTGTGATTCAAATTACAGCTGCTGCTTCCTTTGAAACAATCAGGGCCATAAAGTTGTTCAGTGGAGTAAAGAATATCATCTAAAGAGTTATAAAAGTTCACATAATCCTACTTCTGCTGCTATGCTACATGCTTTCACATTCACCTATTGTTCCTTTTGTGCAGCCAAATTTATTAGCTCAGTAAGGTGAGGTGGAAAAAGTCCCAGAGGCTGAAGGGGTAGAATACAGACAATATTTAAACTCTGGTCTGTGGTTGGGCAATCACAAATGTGCAGCAGTTGTGAAAGGATTCAACATGACCCAGACCACAGTGAAGGTGAATAATCAAAATTAAAATACTGATGTGAACACACAGGAGATCAATGAGACTCAGATGATACATAGTTGGTAAAATACAGTAATGTGACCATGACTCTGGCCTTAAGCTCCTGTCAGTGAAATGTCATGACTCTCTTGACAATAAAAAATTATTAGTGTCATAATTTTAACATTTTGAAACAATCATAGAAGAAAAAAGAAGAAATGAAATCTTATTTTTGTGCATTCTGTACTTGGGGATATTTGGTCCTTATAATAAACGGAATTACATGTTCAGATTCGAAATGAAGCTGTTTGTGTTTCCTTGGGGAAGACTGTTAGGTATATAATGAAGTAAAAATAATAAGTGTGAGTTTTTCACACCTAATGCTCCAAAGAGGATATTTTTTAATGTAACACAAATTATGTATACTTCAATATTTACAGTATGCACACTTATTCTGTGCTGCAATCAGCTAGAGGAGCAATCCAAAGGTTCCAAATTTTGACCACTTGGCTAATTCACTTAAGAAAAGAAAACAAAAGCATTTTTGTGATTAACTGGGAATTCAAATTTCAGGTTCTGACACATGTAAATATTGCTCAGAAGAGCAATAATGTGTGGGTGGGATACATTACTTAGCAAAAGCACAAAATAAAAAGGCATTTTTAAAATCCCATTTCTTTTCCTGTGTTAACTGCAGATTGCAATTTTGTGTGAAATGATTCTGTGAGACTACCTATCTAGCAAGGGTCACAGCTAAAAAGCAAGCAATTATTTTGGGTATAGACTTCAGCTTATTAATTCTTTTCAAAGCTAATGTTTCCAGCTATATCTAACAAAACACCACTTTGGGCGGAGTGGGATGAAACTGATGGATATCAGAGGGGAACTTGGAGGGGAGGATATGAGGGACATGGCATGGATACTTAAAAAAAAAAAAAAAGAAAAAAATCTTTCCCAAAGTCAAAGCCATCAAAAGGCATGGCGTGCCATCAAGTGCAGGGACATGCACCAAAGATTACTCTATTGGTCCCCATTGAAATCGAAAGATTCCTTTTCCCTTCCCGAAAGGAAATGAAATGAAATGAAATTAAAAGGAATCTTGCGAACCTGAAAAGAAAGGCTTACAAACACTCTGGAAAGGAGAGAGGATCAAATGATATGCAATTGAAAAAAACCTCAAAAAACCAGAAAATCGAGATTTTAATGTCTTCAAAAAACAGACTGTGAGGAAATGAGCTGCATTTCAAAGGAACAAAACATGCCCAAACTAAGCTCATAGATGTTGCAAAAGCAGGGGAAAAAGTAAAGGAGGAAGACAAAACTTGGAGGGGAAGAAAAGAAAGGCAAAGTTGCAGTGACTTAGGAGAAGAACCAGTATAAAAAAATAACTGGGATTCATGGGTAAAAGAGGGAGCAGTCAGATGCCTGCTTCCACAAGTGAATGTCACGTATTCCCAGTGTGAAAATACAATGGTGTAAAACACAGAAACTTTATTACGAGGAAGAACTGGAAAGCAGACCTTCCATCATGCTCTATCATGCTCGCTACTTTTTGTAACCCCCCCAATTCCTGGATTCCTTCTAGTACAGTGTGACACATATCCCAAAGATGGGATAGCAGATGCCAAATGATGGGTGTGGTGGTGAATGATGATCTCCACCTTCCATGCCCATTGATGTCAGTGCAGTGGGAGGTAAGAATGCTCTGGTACCATAACATTTAAAGAAATAAATGGTTAGATTATTAAAAAAATAAAACTACCTGCTCTTTTGTAAATACACTGTACTCTGAAATGCAGTCTAATATCTTGTATATGCCCTGCCCTGGGTGTAATTACACATGCCATCTGCCCTCATAGACTTAAAACTAATTTTGAAAATTTGTTTGATTCACAGGTTCTGAATGGCAGGTCTTTACCAACAATAACCATTTGGAGAATTATATGAGGTTGCTAAATTAAACCATTTCTTTGCAGCTTTAATTGAAGTAGTTTTTATTTTCATATTCTCTTTAATTTAATTGTATATTAATTATCATTGTAATGAAAAAAAATCTCATTTATTATTTTTTTTGTGTTCTTCAGCTCACTTTAATACATCAGCCCAAACAGAATACTTCTAGTTATTTTAATGAATATTCTGAAAGGAAATTATTTATCTACGTGAACCACACACATAGCTAAAACTCCTCCTGTGACAGACTTTGAGCTTACGTTGTCTTTGTTTTGTTCTTTAGGAACACAAGCACATACACATACACACACACACACACACACTCTCAAATATTTCACACAATAAAAGAAAAGTTGTAATGGAAACAAGGGAGCTCCTTAGAGAGTTGGTCATTGTAAGATCTAGTGGATTAAGAATATTCAATTCCCAGTTCTTTAAAGAACTATTTCTCAGCCTAGGAGTGTTGCCTCCTGGAGAGGAGTGCAAGTAAATCCCTTGAAAAAAATATTTTTCTTCTTTCCTCTTTGTTTTCAGTTGAAACTCAGCAAAGGCTAAGTCATAAAGGCTCACCACGTGAAGAAAATGAGGAGGTAAGCAAGTTAAAGAGTAAGCCGAGGCAATATGACAGACAGAGCTGGATATTTTGTGTTTTATAATTTGTAATATCAAACACTGTTTTGATTTTTTTCCTCCTACGACTCTCTATTAAAACTCATGGACTGATTGCTGATTTGCTCTGCTTAGAATAGAAGTTAACAAGTTTAATGTGTCCTACTGTAAAATCAAATAGATGTGTATCTTTAGATTATTTACTATACATTCATACATAAATTGTATTCATTTTCCCCAAATAAATAAAATATCAGAAAAGCATAGAATTAAGCACTGCTATTTCATCTGATAGATTGTGTTGATATTAAAAATTACATTTGAACAAATTCCTTCAATTTTCTATAGACTATGCGTGAGTTCATGCCTAAAAGAGTAAATTTTAATGCAGCAAAAGACGGCACTATGGAGGTCTTCATAAATAAAGCTTAATACATTTCTGACTGATACACTGTGATATGGAATTTTGCTGCACACTGCTTTCCCTCATGGAATAACGCAGCTTTCCTCACAAACCACACATTGTTTGATCTTGTTCATGGCAACATTTATGCTGGTAACCCAGAAAGATAGATTAGAAGTAGAAAAATATAACCTGCACTAACCAAAGTTTAATAATTAGAAAATATAAAAATATCTTACATGTTAGATTAATACCCCTGGTGTGAGGATGGCATGTGCTCAGACTGGAGAATGAACAGGTCAACAGTAACCCCAAAAAGACATGTCTGGTACCAGACATACAGATACTTAAAAAAATAATTTAGTATTCACACAAGCACCTGAAATTCCATTTATTTACTTAACATGTATGTCTTTAACTCCACTCTGCTTTACACTGCAGTTTGGATTCCTGTCTGAAAATCCTAAAGGAAGGACCACATAATCAGTAAAGAATCTTCTCACATTCTATCACAGCTATACTGTCTGCAACAGGCTTCTAGTTTATCAGAGTAGCTTTGGAAGGACTAAGTTTCAAAGATATTTTTTTAAGAAATACTTGAGATATTTTTAATGTAAATATTTATTATTTTCTTTTCATGTCTTTATCACATTTCCATTAAAGGGGTTGAGAACAGCTACAAAGGCAACTCATCCACAGGTGCAAACCTGTGTTGATGAAAATACATTTAAAAATCTGCAAATTTCAGTCAAATAAAAGATATAACTAGTTTTGATTGCTGCTTGTGCTGAACCACTTTCTTTTTCTTCCTGAATAGTCCTTGTATTTATAGGAACTTCTTCATAGTTTGACTAGTGAAAAAGGATCTAAAAATAACAAACCTCACAAATTTTGATTATTTCCTTAACCATTTTGTGCATTTCTATTCATATACACACTTATTCTGAATTCATGATCTTGGAAACAAAAGTTTCATGACCTAAGGGAGGGAAAAGTTTATTTGTGACACTTCCTCTGATTGTATTTCAGTTGGTGTCAACACTGAGTTTTCATTTCACAAGCATTGTTGTAGTCACATTTGTATCCAAACACTTACACCAGGATATGCTGACCCTTTGATTCCCCTCAGAATTACTATCCTAAAGATAACCATGAAGGTTGTTTTTTTTTTTTTTAAACTAAGTGTAATAAGTTGTTCCTGTCTCCTCTTCCTTTTGAAAAAAAGCTTCTCACAGGTGGGGGAATACATGATCAGAAAAAAAAATTGCTTTTTTGGTGACCTAGTGTAGGAAGATGTATTGTCTCACAAAAAACATTACACAATCTGAAAGATTAATACTCAGGTTTTCAGATGGGTAAGGGAGAGACTAGTGAGGGAACCTAAGAGAAAGCTGTTTGCAAACAAGGAGGGAGGGGAAAAATAACATTTTTTTCTAACTTGAGACTGGGAAACTTTTTTTATATAAAAATATCAGAAGAATATACTAAAACTAGAAAAAATGCAAGGGAAATTAAACTTCCATTAAAACCAGAAAGATTTTCCAGCCCTTCCCTGAGCAGAAATCAGCCCCTCAAAGTTTCTATACTGGATATGATATTCTGTATGGAATATGCCCTTGGTCAGTCCAGGTCATCTGTCCTGTATATGTTCCTTCCTGGCATTTTGTGCACCTGTTCACTGTCTGAGCATGGGAAACTGAACAGTCCTTGACCAAAGATAAGCACTACTGAGAAACATCCTTGTGTTTTCAACATTATTCTCATACTAAATCCAAAACACAACACTGTATCAGCTCCTAGGAGGAAAATTAACTCTATCCCAGCCAAAACCAGGACACATCCACTGAAACTTTCCTTGAGGAAAATAAAGACATTAATGCGTTTAATGATATTAAGCTGTGATAGAATGTAGTTATAGAAAACAAAATTTATTTTGTTTTTTCATGTGTTTTCAATTCAACAGGAAAATAATACTGCTATTTATTAATAATGTCTCATAGGGAAGAATGTGTGAAGCTAATCATGCATATAAAGACAATACCTACACCATCTTTTACAGATAAAGTCATGTAAGGAGCATGATCTGCAGAGCAACTATAATGAAAACCTGCCAAGTAATGTGCACTTTAGGCAGAACTGTATAATGAAAAGAAATCTTTAGGAAATAATTTGTTGAACTCTTTGCTGGATCTTGGAGTATTAAAGAGCTTTTGTAATGGATTAAATTTTTAGATCAGTAATGCGGGTCACAATAAAAATCCTTGCATAGGTATATATATACATGGGTAATCAGAAAACAGAAGAAAACACAGCCTTTCATGAATAACACAGTGTACCAATCCAATGTGTGTTTCAAGGAGGATGAAAGCAAGATTCTGTTTAAGCTAAAAGCAAATTTGCCTACAGATTGTAACACCAAGTTGCCATTCATCTGAACCATTTTTGACCATGGCACGAAGCTGAGTCAGGAAAGATTTAGGCTGGAAATCCAGAAAAGGTTTTTCACCCAGATGGTGGCTGAGCTCTGGAACAAGCTCCCCAGGAAAGTGGCTGCATCAACAAGCCTGGCAGACTGCAAGAAGTATTTGAACAACACCCTCAGGCACATTGTGACACTCTTGGGAATTGTCCTGTGCAGGGCTGGGAGCTGGAATTAATGATCCTTGTGGGTCCTTTTCAACTCAGCATTTCCCATGGTTCTAAGATCTAAGTATCTGTATAAAATATGTTTTGGCAGACAAGCTTGCTTTTTTCCTATTATTTTCAGCTATTGTTTTAATAATTTTTCTTTGCCTTCCACCCTTACTGAATGGTTAATATTTTTCTGTGCTCTTCATACTTTTACGAATAGAATAAATATATCCTGTTTCTTTTGTGTCACTGTATGCCACTTTCTATTTGGACTTCTCTTTCAGGTCCTCTTTTTAATTTTTTTTCATATTTCTGCTTGTATTTTATCCACATTTTGTCTGTATTTCCTCATTCTGAAACTGTTTATCTTCATTATTATTTTTGCCAGCTTGATAGCAGTTCAGCTTCTATGATTGCCTTCCCTGTACTACAGATCTCATAGAAAGTGAATTGTATTTCAATTGCAAGAATACTTGTATTTTCCCATAGTTTCCACACCAGGCAAGTACCCAAATCTGTGCTTGCAGAGATGCATGCACTTAAAAATAAGCAAACAAATGTCTTCTATTGGATATATGACAGCTCAATTAACAGACAATTATTCAGATCATACTTTATTTTCGTTCTAAGAAGAATCAGCGTCACAATGAAATTATACATCACTCTTCAAGTAAACACAGACTGTCTGCCAAATCTGCCTTGCATAAAGATAATGCCTAGAACTTCATCTATCATTTTTCAACTTCCAATGGTTTTAGAATTTACATTGATAATAGCAGCTGGTTTTTGTGAGAGATGTTTCAATTTTGCTTTTTTTTCCCACTCTCTTTTTCAAACCCTTAAACTGGACTCAAGATTCTTTCTGAAAAAAACCAAGTAACTTTCTATGATCAGGAACAAGCTTCTGCCATAGGGAATCTATGGGTCTCAGTGATTTTGATTTATTTTGCTGATTTTTTTTTCAGTTTTTTGGGGTTTTTTTTTTTGGTTTTTTTGGGTTTTTTTTGGGGGGTGGGGGGAGGAGGGTTGTTTTTTTGGTTTTGGTTTTTAATTTACACAAAAAAAGAAAATCTTCCTTGACTGGGTGAGTTCTCAAGTCTTTCCATAAAATTCATTGACAAATAAATAAAATACTCCAACAAACTACTTCAGAAATGCAGTGTCTTCTCACAAGGAAATTAGGAGTAACAAAAAAACAGATCTTACATGTGATTACCACTTTGAACACAGATTCAGAAAACATGAATGTTCACCTCCTGCCACACAAAGGTCCCATAAGTGAACAAAAATGGGAAAACAGTATTTAGAGGCTGTTTATAAATGATAGTGCAAATGGAAGAGGGGTTTTGTGCAAACAGTGAAGAAAACAGATTCTGTATCTGAAAGTCTATGATCAATACCTCTTGCTTGTTTGGAAATGTCCTCTCTAAGCCCCATGAGGAGCAGCTGAGGGAGCTGGGGTTGTTCAGCCTGGAGAAAAGGAGGGTCAGGGGGACCTTATTGCTCTCTAGAACCACCTGAAAGGAGGCTGTGGCCAGGTGAGGGTTGGCCTTGTCTCTCAGGCAGCCAGCAACGGGAGAAGAGGAAATGGCCTCAAATGGTGAGGTTCAGGATGGACATCTGGAAAGCTTTTTCATGGGAAGGGTGGTTAGGCATTGGAATGTGCTGCCCTAGGAGGTGGTGAAGTTACCATCCCTGGAATTGCTCAAGAAATGATTGCATGTGGTGATCAGTCAGAGACTGGACTCAATGATCTTGGAGGTATTTTCCAACCTTAATGATTCCATGATTCTGTATCGTGTTTTCTGGCACAAATGGAGTCTATTGTATTTCAATGAGGTCTTGAAATATGTTATATGGAAATATAATCTTTAGAGAAATTTTGTTCATAAATGCAAGCACTGATTTCTTTCTGACCTGCAGTAACAGAGCAAGGGATTTATTCAACTACATGCCTTCCTTCTTCTAGTATTGTGATAGATTTTTTAACTTCCCGAGACAAAATACGTGCTGAAGTCCACAAATGAATGCATCCTGTCTTGTTTACAGCCCTTAAATGACTTGGAAAATGGTTTGTAGCATTAAGACTATAATTTTTCTATTTTATTAGTGGGCATTGTACGATTTTTGTGACTTTCACCTTAGCTGACAGATTGCAGGCAGTCTCTGAGAATTTTAATGCCTACTTATTTATTTAATTTATTTATATTGCTACTAAAAAATAGTTATTCTAAAGACTTATTTATTTGTTTGATCTTGCACTTTTCAGGCTATTCACTGAAATACTTTTATGGTATGTGTCTCTCTGTATATTTAAAACGGAAGATGTGGATAATTTTAAGTACATAGACAAAATTAATAGTCATAGTTTTTCTGTGTCTTAAAAGACAAAGCTTTTTTTAACGCTATCAGCATTTTTGGGTGCAAACATGAAACAACCAGAAAGCACTTGATTGTTAGAAGCCGGACATTGAGCACGCTCAAAGGGAGACCCTGTACAGTGTTAGGGTTAGAGTTATCTCTTCTCAAAATATTATTCTGCAGTGTTAAAAAAAAATTATTTATTGCATTATTCAGCTGAAAAGGTGTAAGAAAATTCCAAATATAGTTTGGCACATTGTGAGGAAATAATCGTCTAAGTTTCTAACTTATCGAAAGTTCATAAAGATGAGTTGGTTTTGACCCCCCACTAACACCACCAAAAGTGGTGAAGTAGCCTCTGGCTGGCAATGAAAATTCTTAATTACCTCAGTGTCTGTGAGCTGCTTTGAGGAAGAACACAGTTTGTTCTAACACACTGTATTACTTTCCAGTATGCAGCCTAGTTCTGTATTATGTGAGTTTATTGAGCAATAGCTCAGGGCCCTGATATAAAATATAATGTCCACAACTATATGATGTTAAGCTCAGAAATCTTTCTATGTGCATTTTAAGAATGAAAAAAATAATAGTAGAAACTTTTGAAAGGTTCATATAAAAGACAGATTAGTAGGTCTTTCACACAGTGTTTTTTCATTGGAAGATAAGCTGTGGTGGAGGTTAATTTTGCTGTCATAAAGGTGCAAGCTGAATGTAAAAATCTCACAGGAGGACCTATATTTTGCATAGGATTTCAATATATTTTGCTCTTACACTGCCATAACCATCAGTCTGTGGCCAGTATGTTTCAAATTATCTGGCATTTCAGCTATATGTTCATAAACTTATGGCTCTAAATGCTCTTTTAGGTAGTTTCCAGGGAGGTTATAGCCTCCAAGGTGTTAAGAAAATTGGCAGCTTGGGAGACAACAAAGATAGACATAGAAGAAATGAAAAGTTGTGTGTAAGTGTGAGGCAACCATGGGAATATAAAATAATGCAAAATAAGAAAAAAACTTGTGGAAAGGAGGAAAGAAGAATCATGCAGACATGCACAAAAAGCAAAATACTGCTTAGATTATATGGAAACAGAAGAACATACAGTAAGCTGATGGTTAGAATGAAGTGAGAACAAGGGCAACACAAAAAAAAAATCTAAAAGGGAGGAATGTGACAGAAAATTGGCACAAGACTAAGTGGTAAGAAGCAGGAGAGAAACAGGTTAAAGGTAAAAACTTGTCCAGAAGAGGACACAGAGACTAAAAACAAATTTAGAAGTCTTCTGGTAGTTAATCCAAATTTCCAGAGAAGTTTTTAATCATTTCTCCTCAGATCTTTTTAAACATTTTTGAAAATCACCTTTGTGTTGTTTCATTCTTGTTTTTACTAACTAAAACTTTCTCATATTTAATTGGCAAATGGTTTCTAATGCTAACTACAGCATTTTAATTTCTGCTCAAATAGATCATATTCTGTTAGCCTCCAGAAGGTTATATTTATCACACTGACACTGTGCAAGAAAAGAAAAGGTGTTGATGTTAGAACTATTCCAATAACTTCCTTCAATTCCTTAAATCCTGATATTTTAATAATAATTAGAGGGGAGGGGTGGGCATAGGAGGCAAGGAAGCACAAGTGTAGTTTATCACAGATCAAGTCACTTTGCAAGAAATAGAGTGGACAGGAGCACTTTAAACAGAAAATGGTTGCGTGACTCTATCAACAAATATACTGTTATTTAATTGACACAGCCTGTGTAAGCCTTGCCTGAGGATTTTTTGGAAGTGAGTTCTGTTTAATTTATGATTTTGAAAAAAGAAGATGAAGACTGCTGTTTTGACAGGGCTTTGTGACCCCTTTACAACAGCTGTCCATATAATGCTCAGACACCGCTGAGTTGCTAACTCAAAAATAATGTCCTGAGACCACTTTGTGAGGGCTGAGCTCATTAGCTTGCCACAAAAGGAATCAGTATCGAATGTCTGAAAGCATTTCTCCTTAATCCATTTGCAACTGAGGGCAGAATCTCCTTACCATTGGTTGGAAACTGTAGAGAGAAGTATTATTTGCTAAACCTCAGTCCAGTGCATGATAAATCCCCTTGACATCAGTGGGGTTCAATTAAATTCATGAAAGTGCCAAGACTCTTTTCTTTACTTGAGTAACTTACATATCAGTAAGAGAATGATAACTTTAAATCCATTGCAATCAGATATTATTTTTCTTCGTGCAAAGCAGATGGTCAGAGGGAACACAATGAAAAGTCCTGAACTTGTTACTTTTTGCCACCAAGCACTTAGATAGATGGTGAAAAGCTGCCTCAGTCTTTCACTGTATAATGTAAATGCACATGTCATCTAATTATTCTCCAGCCTAGTGATTAAGGAATTACCTTAAGCTCCTGCAGATGTGAGTTTGAATCTCCTCTGGCTCAAGAGAACACTGAACATTGGCCTCCCACTTTTCTGGTAAGCACACTTTTCACACCATTTACATCCCTCCCTACACACTCTCTTTCATTACTTCCCCAGTCTACTTTGTTTCTCATAAATGTCTAGCTTTACAGGAAATCTCCCTCTCAAAACTGAAACGGCATCTAAACAAATCCTCAGTTCATTGGAAAAATAATGATTTAGAGTACACATTTACTTCCATTTTCTAGGCAGCCCTCCTTCCTTGAATCCTCATTTGCCAGCACCTCCTTCTCTAAGTACACCATAATTCTGGATGGAATTAATCTAAGTAGCTCTGCATCCCATTTTTAAAGAGCTTCATGCTTTTGCCCGAAATGAGAACCTGACCCCCTGCATACAGTCTTTTTGTCACTCAGTCTCCCTTTTTAGTAGCTGTTCTGATTCTGGAGTCAGAAGCCTGATTCTTGCCCTTTCCAATGAATCAGAAACTGTCTCTGCAAAGTAAACTTCACTGCCAGAGACTGACCCCAAACAATTAGGTGGTACAGCTGTATTTCAGAGGGCAAAATTCCTTATGCAAAGCTGTGATTTATGGCTGAAAAGATTCAGCATCAGAAATTATACTTCCTGCAAACATACAAACATTTCCCACAATAAATGTAATTGCTTTCAACTACCATACTTAGAGCTTTATGAAATTGGCCAAAATGCAGGTTTCTTTTGAGGTCATAATTTTGCTCTATGTATTGGTTTCAACTAGCTTCTAAATACTTTTTAGTTAAACTCTGGCTCTTTTACTCTCCAGCACTTAAAATATTATCTTTCTCCATTACCTCTTCAGTCCTGTCCATCTTCAGTATCTCTTACTCTGTGCCTTTATCCTTAGGCTCTTTTCCCTTTCCCCATTCTGTTTTGGTATTGACACTTCAGTCCCCTTCCAGGAATTTATAGCCTTTGGCTACTCTTCTAAGTCTTTACTCATCTCCCCATGGAGAAAAGGAGTAGGAAGGGGCTTAAACTTAATAGCTGGCAGGAAAAGGAGTATAGATATTGCATATCTTTCTTTTAGCTGATGACTCGACAGAAAAAGTCAGAGATATCTGCTAAGAGGTGTATAGGCAAAAGAACATCTGCTCAAAAGCTTGACACTAAGCTTCTGAATATATTTTCTTTGCAGACATCCCAGGGTGTGCAAGGAAACAAGGGAATCAGTTAAAAGGCAAACTTCTGTCTCTCTCACATCATATGGATGGGCACAGGAAATCAACTGCCAGTTATTAGCACTTTCTCAGCAGCTCTAGAAAGTTTTAAGAAAGATGATGGTTGATGGGATTAGGCTTCGACTTTGCTTCTTGGAGAACATTTAAATCAGAAAACTCTAAGTAAAAGCAATTACTCTAAATGTTTCTAAGAACATATTTAACAGGATACATACACTGTCTTCTCTGAACTTAAATCACTGACATGTCCTACTACTTTTGCATCACAACACAAAGGATATCTCTTTACCTGAGCAAAGCCACATCTCCAGTTTTTGTCTGAGAAATGAAATACCTTTTATTTCAGGACTTTATATATTCCAACTGACCCAAAGGCATTAGAGTCATAGTTCCAACTTAGGACAATTTTAGTCTTTTCTGATCAGTATGTCAACTATTATTCACTGAAGATTTTTATAAGGTATTCTACAACTATTGACTCCAAACCTGACATAATATGTAAACACATAACAATGTATTGGGTTTGCATGGCAAGCCTTAGGCTTCAGGGGAGGCTATGGGGTGGCTTCCATGAGAAGCTGCAAGAGGCTTCCTCCGTGTCTGATGGAGGCAATGCCAACTGGCTGGCTCCAAGACCTGCTGCTGCCCAAAACTAAGTCCACCAGCGATGCTGGAACTGCCTTTGAGACAACAAATTTAACAAGGGGCTAAAACACATGTACAATGGCAGCCAGGTAGCGGAGTCAGGATATGTGAAACAGTCTTGTAGAATAAGGTCAGTGGAGGAGGAGGTGCTTCAGGTCCCAAAGCAGATTCCCCTGCAGCCTGTGGTGAGGGCTGTGATGAGTCAGGCTGTTCCCCTGCAGCCCATGGAGGCACATGGTGGAGCAGGGATCCACCTGCAGCCCATGGAGGCACATGGTGGAGCAGGGATCCACCTGTGGCCCATGGAGGACCCCATGCTGGAGCCCAAAGGAGGCTGTGAGCCATGGGAAACCCACACTGGTGCAGGCTCCTCGCAGGACCTATGGACTATGGAGAAAGAAGCCCACGTTAGAGCAGGTTTGCTGGCAGGAATTGTGACCCTCCAGGAGACCCCCACAAGAGCAGTCCTTCCTGAGGGATTGCACCCTGTGAAAAGGATCCATACTGGAGTAGTTTGAGAAGAAGTGCATCCCATGAGAAGGATATTGGGGAAGTTTACAGAGGACTGTGATTACATATTACTGACATCCTGTAGGAGCAAAATTTTTCAGTTCCCCTGGCCACAAGCTCATTGGGATCATATGATGGAAATAGTATCAGCTTCCTCAGCCCACAGCATTCCAGGATTAGACAAGAGGAACAGGGAGGAACAGAATGCAAACAGGGAAAAACACTTTACTAGCTCAGACGGAAATGTGATGGATGAAAGGTAACTATCCATACAGCACAAAGGGACCATGCTTCAGAATGAAGTTGGGTTATTCTGAGATTTTAGGCAAGATAAGCCGTTGAGGGAATTGTGTTTGTAGCTATTATGGTATCAGGTATGCTGGTGGATGAGGTTATTTCAGTGAGAAGACACAACATTGTGAAAAACAGTAAGGTGATAGTGGAAGTGAGTTTTGTGCACTAAAATTTCATCAACCTGCTTGGTAAGCAAAACTTGTCTCATATGGACTTCAAAGTCTTGACTAAGTCTGATACATTCTTATTAAAACTAAAGCAGAAAAAAACTATAAAAAATGAAAATAGGGAAAATAAAAAAAAATGAAAATCTGATTAAATTTTTTGTCTTGATTTAGAAAGATGCTTAGCTTGAAGAGATAGAGAAAAACATATTAAAAAGGATTTACAAGTAATTAAAAACAGTAATTTTCTTTTCTGTGTATAAAAGCAGTAGGCTATAAATATTAGGAGACTAATAAAATCAGAAATATGTTTCTAGTCCTGGCTGTGTCTGAGAGACACAGGCAATACTTGTCCTATGTCACTTTTAGAAAATATCATTAAATCATGCAAAAGTGCTGCTGATGAAAAAGTCACGAAGAAATAAAACATTCTTTTTCTTTCCAGGTCTGCTGAAACGAGCCATAATTTTGAGTGGCTTTTGACAAGCATTAGTGCATGTTTTTGTTTGCTGTCCTTTACAGGCTTCCTTTCGGCCACCTCACACGGTGATTTCTGCTAGGATCACAGAAGTGCAAAGGGCTGAATCCAACCACAGTTTTTCTCCACAGTTTGCAGAACTCTGACACCAACCCAGACTCATTCACATCAACATGGAAACCTGAGTGACTTGATTAGGAGATGATGCCAGTGTAGCATCCAGCAACAGTGCCAATTCATTGCATACACCTTCAGGCTTTGTTTGGAGTGCCTTCAGTACAGCTTCAAGAAGTGATGAAAACTGTAAATAGTTATCCAGAGTGGCTTAAAGTTATTAGCTTATGCAGTCCAGTGATGTGTCTCCTTTCACAGCACCAGTTATTTAACATTTATAGCATCTGTTAAGGTGTTCAGAGAAGAGTGAGAAGCACTTGCCATTAATTTCTGACAATCTGCTCATAATATCAACATATTACAGAGAAGGTGGAACAATATATCCTATTTTCCTCTCTGTCAACACTTTGGAAATTTAATGAGAAGTTAACAAAGACCTGTGAATGTAAAAGGGTAGTAACTCAGTGTATCAATAGAACATCTTGTCACATCATGGCCTTAAAGTCAAGTAGTTTAGTAGACTCAAACATAACTGAATTTTTGTAAGAAGAGTAAGGGTGTAAGTTTTGTACTGTTGAAAGTTTCCAAAAGAGAAGCCTGACCCCACATTTCATGGATAGTTGTCATTTTAATTAGTAAGAACCTTATTTGGATCTGTGAAGAAGAGAAGGATATTGGGGTGTGTATCCATTTATTATGGAATTTTTGCATTTTCTCCTATGTTAGTACTGAGGAAGTTGAAGTATGTAATAAAATGGACTGTGCATTGGGATCAAATGTGGAGATTTATTCCATCACAGGAATATACATGGTAGCAATATTCTTGCTGTAGGGAAGAAAGTAGGAAAAAATGCATTAGACTTTGTCACAGCAATATTTATTCTTTTTAAGAACAAGAATTGTGAGTATTCAAATTTTTACTGCCCAAGTTCTATTTAGGATTTTTCTGTATTTTAATTTTAAGCTGTTATATATGTGCTATCTCTAAAATGCTCTGGCATTTTGTTCAATTTACAGTGCTGAGCTGTCTTTAATTTTCTTTTTACTGTGCAAGACTATTTTCTTTGGCAGCTTGTGGCAATAAAGACAACAAGAACCCACTCAACCCAGTAACAAACATAGAGTTATTAATGGGTTTTTTAGGGATCCATGCAATTAATTTTCTTCAAAGACTTGCTCAAACTACTTTTGCAGGTCATGAAAAGAAGAATGACCAAGCAGAAAGTGATTCTAGGCCCAGCAGGAATAAAACATGTCCTAAAATCTGATAGCATACGCTAAGCTGAAAAATCCCCAGCTCTGAAACCCAGGACAACTGTTAGCAGTGATAACAGTCGTCAGTATTTTTAAACACGTGGAAACAGTTATTGGCTAGGCACATTTAAAAAGAGGTGAATAAATGAAAAACTTTTGGGAGAGGAATAGTAAATTCCCTCCATCTAAATCTATGGTAAGTTACCACTAGCTTTTCCCTAAGGTGCTGAAAATAAAGTAGAAAAAGATATCTGTGGAATTTCTGATTCTGCTAAACTGGTTAAATGGGATTTTGAATACAGTTATTCTAGTGTTCAATCATAAGCAATATCTGCACATCAATTTATCCTATTGATTACATTAGAATCATAAATTATCTCACATTGTGGATGGCCTGGGGCATCTGTAATACTGATTAAAATTAAGTTCTAGTTCATTAATGATCTCTAAAATGAAACAAAGTGACATGACAGGCATAGCTGTCTGAGATTAATCAGTCCGTACTCTTTAAACTATGAACTACTTTTCATCAATTGTCCTGTGGGAACATGTATTTAACACTATTTACTAAAAAGATTTTTTATGTTCCGTTAACCAACCTAATTGTTTTACATCTTCCTTCACATATTTTGGAGCCATTCATTACATGAAATTCCAAAATTAAAGTCATTAAGCACACCAAACTACAGAATGTGTGCCTGTGTGCTAGCAATAATGACCCAACATTAGCCCCTTTTTCATGTGTATTACCAAAGGGACAACAATATGAAAAGGAAAGACATGTTCAGTGCTGGTCTCTTTTCTCTGTCTTTTAGCAAAGACAGGCACAGCTACTGGCAGATTCTGTACCAGAACTGCAGCTGGGCACTACTTACAGAATGGGAAATTTTATTTACTAGTCAAAATCTTTGCTGTAAATATTCGGATGAACACCTGTAGTAACACATTTTCTTCAAGGGAAAAAAATACAGCAAAAAGAAATCAGAATGTTTAAAAAAGCAGAGGGCCTATGCTTTTGTTAAAGAAAGGACTCTCCACATCATCATTGCTTCCTGGTCTAGTCCACTGCACCAAATGAACATGACAGATGAAAGAATACCTTTGCACCTTTGCAATTATTCCATAAGACCCCATAGTCTGAGGGAAGGGTATGTTCTCTTTCAATACCTCATATGAAGATCATATTTATAGAATCATGAAATTTCCATTCTCCTAAGGATGCAATAAGCTTTTCCCAATGCTGTGTGTCTTTGAGAAATATCATCATCATTACCTATTTCTCAGGAATTTTCTTTTTAAAATAAGGAATGACTAGGAGTTTTGCTTTTTTAATTGCCTCCTGTACTCCCTGAAACAATGCATGTGACATATCCATTCAGGTCAAGCCTGAATAATATCAACAGTCAAAAATAATCCTTCAAGTTATAAGTGTGAGCTAGCTGTATTTTATTATGTTATTCTAGCCTTAAATTGTTTAATGCACAAAATATTTATGTATTTTCTAATAAATTTATGGGTACATCAAAATCAAAACTGTTTACTGTTGTTTAATATTCAGCAGCTTATCCCTTCAATATCATTGATAAACCCTTCTGGTAAAACAACCAACACAAAAATATGGGTTTCTCCTCCATCTTTCCGTCTGTGTCCATGGTTAACAGAGATATAACAGTGATAGACAATGAAAATTTCATTATATACTGCCTCAGGTATGATTAACACTTTCCAGTGTGAAATTCATAATATATGAATAGGGCATAGGTTTTAAAGTAGACTAAGGAAACTCAAAATTTAAGACTGAGTTTCAAGGCATAGACAAAGTTAGGAACTCACTGCATAAAATTCAGGCACACAGAAACTTTGCTATCATATGGTTTACAGAAACTAATATATGGAAACACTTTATGAGAAGTGCCTTTCCTAGGAATAAAAGAAACATGGTTGAGCTCATGTTTATAGTGATATTTGCAAGAAAGAACAGAGGTGAATAATTACATTAAGATGATAGTTATGGATAGTTTTTATAATTGGAAATTAATGTGATCTCCAAGAAAATATCTGGGCGTGGATGGGTTCACTTCAGCTCTGTTCACAATGGGATAAAAGCAAGGGTTTTTTCCCCTTTTCCAAGTCCACCAACACTTATCCCAGCAATCTGTGCATCTCCAGAATCCTCCTTATATGCTGATGCCAGGCCCTTGTTTCATCCATTACGAAACAATGATCTGTAATACAATCTCCATGTTATGCTACATTCCTTGAACTGAAAAAAGCCTGCACCAAATAACAGTGATGGTTCAGGGATACTATATAAGAGTCAGAGCAGAGGTTTAGAGCATGGATGCAAAAAGTCGGATCCAAGAGAGCTTATTCCTGAGTGCTGTGAACGAGCCCCTCCATGCTGTGCGGCCCAAAAGATGTGATTATCTGAAAATCCACGCAGAGCCAGATAACTCAGTCGTGCATAGTGAATATTATTCTTAAAATGCTTTCCAGGAAGAAACAAATAAATGGCAGGTTTTTAAAAACACATTGGTAACAGCTAAAGCAAAACATGAAAAATTAGTGACTCAGTATGGCAGGATAGGATAAAGCCTCATTGCTGGCTTCAGTTTCTTTTGGAACCCTTTCTGTGCAGCAAAGCCAGAAAGGCTGTTATAATCCACTCACTGTTACCAAAATTACCAGTCTTTTCTAAAATAACAATAGCAACACGATAATAACTCTCATTGTAGAGATACCAGAAAGACATTGGGGAATAGATTAATTTTCAGCATCTGCCACTTGGAATTTACTACACATTTATAAGAGAAGATTCCTGAACTTCAATTAAGAGAATAATGTTAAGCAAGTCATATAGCGTAATGTGTTCTTTTGAGCTTTGTTTTTATTACTTATTTCAAACTTGTCTACATGTTTCACAGCACCATATTTGAAATGGACTCCTGGACAGTAATCCTGTCATTCTTGCTTTGGATGTGTTATAGGCTCTTTTCACTTTAAGCTAGAGTTTGATATTTAAGACCTACATGTGGTGTGTTTGCACAGCACTTAGCAGAAGCATAACAATACGTATTATTTTTTCCTAATATCCTTTGTTTAGGAAGCAGTCCACAAGAAGACATGATATCATAACTTTTATCCTGTGCCATAAAATCCTGGATTCTGGGATAGGCCAGAATTGGTTTGGTCAATCATTCTATGTCAAAATACTATAATTATAATGATAATTCCAAGCCAGGGGTCAGAGGGGTCATTCACCCATTTGTCTCCTCAAGACCACAGTTTCAGTGACCATGTCTGTTGGATTATCTTTGAATGCAGACAATAGAACTTCAGTGGTGCATTATTTATTTTAACACACAGACTGGTTGGAAAATGTGGAACATTCTACTGTTGACAACAGGATCCATTACCTACAGAAAGTTCTCACATTTGATAAAGAATTCATAATCAATAGAAAAGGCCCTCATGTTAGATTGAAACAATTTTCTTCTGTCAGTCTCTAAAAGACACTTTCTACTTACTGTAGAACTTGATTTATTTAGGGGGACCAGTGCACTAGGCACATGAAATCAGAAAAAATTTAGATGTCTAGATGAGCTAGACTAGGCCCTAACTTTGTCTTAAGAAAGCAGTTCTGGAAAATACTTGATCCAAATAATAGATGAATGTCTACTTATATTTATTAATTCACCAAGGGAGTTTTGTTTTTCTATTTAAGTTGCTTTTCAGAAGACAACAGTTCTATATTGCATATATACATCTAGAATTCCCACATCTCTGTCATTCTAAATAGTAAACTAATGATGCAAATTAAATCTTGGTAGTGAGGAGAACATCACTATAAAAAAATAAAATACAGAAAATGCTTTTAAATTTATGCTATAAAAACTGGTAAAAATAAGTTTCATTGCATTTGCTGTCTATTGGGAGATTTGAATATAATTTTTCCAAAAATGTCAGCTATTAGATTTTATTATTCAGACTACGATTTATCCTTTATTTGTCCTAAAGGGGCATATTCACACACTTTGCACAAATGAATCTAATATACATATATAAAAGGAAATAATCAATTGCTTATTTTTAAATTGTGACTGTCACTGCTGCTCTTCTAAAATATGACTGTACACTCTGTGCTTTTTGTTATGGTAATAGCTAATAGCTTGTGAGATTTACAGCACACTTCCCAATTCCAGATATCACCTCTACAGTATTTATTTATATAAGAATATACAGATTCTTACAAGGTGCACTTCATGGTTACAGCTGCTAAAGAAGTAATGGGCTAAAATTTCTCTGCAAAGCCCTCAGATGTGTTTTCATCATGGTGCTGAGGCATAGTGATCTCCAAGGAGTACTCTGACCAGCAGAAAGATTAAAGGTCAAAATAGGACAAGTATGGTCCACAAAATAAAATGGCAATTCCTCAACATCAGGTAACGTATCAGCTTTGATGTTTATTGTGTTTATTTACTATTTAAAGCTTATTACTAAATGTTATGCTTTTTTTGGGTGGAATGGCTTAAAAAGTGAGAGGAAACTTGAATATTTGTATTTTCCTGGCTGTTAGAAACACATTTGGTATAACATTAGGAATGGAGAGATGGCATATTCTCTATCACAGCACATGTGTATGATTCTTTGGTGAAGCATCGAGGCATGCGATGGGGCAGAAGCCTCAGCACACACAGTGACAAGACTGCAGCTAAACTAGAGAACTGATTCTTGAAAACAGCAAGTAGCAGGTAGACAGCAAGTCATCTTAAGTGAGAGAAATAAAGAAGCTTTCCTACAGATGGAGACAGAATTAGGCAGAGCTTGTTACAACTCTGGACGTGGTAAAAAATCCCAAGAGTGATACAGTTTCAGACATTAGTTTCAATCTTCCTCACATAGTTTATTCTGAACGGTTTTCTGCTCTTGTTCTATTAAAGTATCAAAGGTGAGTTTCATTTTCCTATTTTTTGTTTGTTTATTTTGTTTTGTTTGTTTTATTTTTCTTTGCAGTAGTAGTTGGTTGAGAATTTCTTTTTTTTTTTGTATGTGCAAAATTAAAACTAATTTAATTTTTAGGAAAATGGGATATCAGGAAAACGACAAAACTTAACAAAGCATATTTTCAAGACAATGCTTCCTTATCAAGGCATTCATTGTTGCTCATAGAAATTTCTTCTGTGTTGTAATTATTGTTTTTTATATTGAGAAATGTCATCCTGTGCCACCCTCTGTGCTCTTCTTCACAACTCACTTCCTTAGTCACTGACTTCAACTTTTGCACTGAGATCATTAAACATCTCCAGCATGCAAATGAAACCTTCAAATGCTTTCTTCTAAATAAGTGCATTTTCTCTTTAGCTTTAAGGGGAAGATACTGTTGAGCCTTAATTCAGACAAAGCTAACATGATACATGGAGGATTCCTTGTATATGTTCCTTATTATAGCTTTAGAATACTTCTGATGTTTTGACCAAGTCATATGGTACAAATGATGCAAGAGGGATTTCTTTTTCAACAATACTCATAAAATTTTGGCCTGAAATTTAGACTTGTGTTCTGATTTTTGGTTAGTATTTCTTACCAATACATTGTCTTTCTAATTTATACAATTGTTTAGCAATCCTATATCAAAGGAAGCATTAACTATAGAAATCTCAAGATCTCCATAATTGACAGCTTATCACAACTTATCACTGAGTTAAATATGGTATATCAGTAGATAAAATGCAGTAGATAATGAGGTGATTGGAATAACCACACACCACGTGCTATTAAGTCTAGGAGATCAAGCACACTCATTAATTCTTCCAAAGAGCACAGAAAAAAATCATAATAAAAAAACTGACTATGCTCTAAGAAGAAAACTTAGATATTTTGAGCATTCCGGGTGTTGAAGAAAGACACCCTGGATATGAGGAGACAAGAGCTGCTAACAGCAGGAATTTGGACTCTAATGAAGTTATCTCGGAGGTCATGGAGTGAGGTGAAGGAGGGGGAGAGATTGAGAGGGGAAGATGGGTTAAGAATTTGAGTCTTTCCCAGTGTGCTAAATACCTACCTTTAGAGGCTTCTCCTTTTGCCCTCATTGACTGGACACAGAGCCCAGGCATCTCGCTTAAAATTGAAGCCTAAAGCTTAAACAGTTGGTATTAGGTGAGCTACTAAGGAAATGCAGCTATTTCTACCACAGTGGAATGGCTGATACATAAATAGTTCTACTCCGCAGAGAGTAAACAAATATTTGTAAATGTCCAGAAACGTGATGCCAACAGTGAAACTACTCCAGACCACAGGAATGTTGAAGGCATCTTTATCCTCCCTCTTTCTGAAACACTGAGAAACCTCATTAAAGGTTATGTGATCTCTTCTTCAAAGCTTTGGGCCTCACCCCTTTTCTTCAAAATGGAAACAAAACACTTATTAAATATTTAAGACAGCTGAAAATTCTGAGTCTGTCAGTTCTACAACTTTTTTTAAACTATGTTAACAAATAGATAGTGATTTTAATGTGATGTGATGTAAAAATTAATTAAAAAAAAGAAAAATGGGATCTTAAATAAAAGACATTTTAGTCTTGTTTAGCTATGTAGTCATTTCAGTTATATCAAAGAGAAAAAAAAAAGTGGTAGTTGAAAGGGACTAATTGCAAAATATTCAATTCATTTATGCCGTGCCATTTACATAGATATAGATCATTAACATTTCTCTCCTTTGTTATGTTTACATTCAGAGTATTGTCTATTCTAACTAGTCAGGCAGCTAAGGGCCATAATTGCAATGTGCCTATTTTTGTTTTTTACTAAACTTTTTTATCATAAAAATGGCTACTAGGATATTTATTTCTTGCAAGTTACATGTTTTGAGACTATCTGTTTGAAAACATTTCACACAGGAAGAATTTATCAATGTCTGATCTCAGCTCCATCAATCCTCTGTTATTTAGTAAAAATAGGTAATACAGAATTTTAACTTCAGTATCTTATATCAATCAAATTGTGTGTTCTGATAAAGAAGAACTCTCTTAACAAAGATTTCAAGATTGTTACATAGAGTGGTGATTTCTGTCCCTCACAGAGAAGATAAATTTGACCATGAGCAAAACTTAAGGTATTCTACTGTTTTTCACTGAAGTATTTTCCCCAATATAATTAAAAAAAAACCAAACAACCAAAACCTCAAGCCCAGTCTGAAATATATTTGGACCATATATTTCCAAAGTACCATAGTCTTGGTTCAATTATATAATTTCCAACATTTCAGACACAGAAATGGACCTGAGGCACTTATATTGATTACATTTTAAACCTCACCTGGTTACCCTTGCATTTTCAAATCCAGTAACATTGGAAAGATTCCTGCTGTGTAATCATTGCAATTGATAGGTATATTCATAATGCAGGAATATAATCTAATGTGATTTTTCTTGTATTAATTATTAGAGTAGAAAACATTGACTTTCTATAACAATTAGATTATTTCTATGATTTTTAAAATAAATAACAATAAAAAGAATAAAAACGCTGTTATGGAAAGGTGCAAAATAATGTTGTAAAGAAAGATTTGTTTTAAAAATAAGTGGTAATTTAGTTTCTGTAGATTTATGCCCTGTTCACTTGAATAATATGTTTTCATGTACTTTTTGGATATTCATTGAACTTAACATCATATAAGTGAGCCTCTGGTGAACAGAGAGAAGCAGGTAATGTTGCAGACCTCCAGAAGAATATGCTATCTAGCAGAATTTAGATCTCTAGTACTGAATGGAATTCCTAATTGACCCTTCTCTGACTGACTGAATTGGCACTTATATTATGAGGGTAATTTCACCAAATAATGAATAACTAGGTTCATTTAAATAATTTCATTTGACGACAATTTTCTCTCTTTCAAGGAAAAAAAGATGAGATAGCCTCACATTAGAAATGTGTCTCACAATTTTTTTTAGATGAAAAAAGTGTTATAAATTTTACCTTTAAATTAAGAACAGAGAAATGAATTGATAGAAACATATTGCCACAAGAAATCACATACTTCTGAGGTGTTTTCAGGGCTGTAGCCCGGATGACATTTTCTCTTACTTCAGTTAGGTAGTTCTACTTGTCTTACTGCTGTCTTTATTCTATGTGGGCCTTCTGCCTGTTTATTTTAGGATTAACTAGGAATTTTCTTCTTCCAACATTTTTATTTCAGTAGCAATCTATTTTAATGTTGATGCAAAAACATATTTTACGGTACACCATGCTAAGAAAAATATGAGGAAAAAATGAGAATGAAAAGAGATTTCAAATCAAGAGAAAAGAAAGAAAATCATCAAAGAATCTGAACTCAAAACATATATGTAGGGTGGCAGAGAATAAAATGCATACCTCACTGCTTTGCAGTACCCATTTCTAATAAAATGCTTATAATCCTACACTTACTCCGTACATAGAGGGGGTTGTTTTGTTTTGTTTTTCACTGTAACTATTTTTTTCTTTCTTTTTATTGAAGTTTTTGGTCTTTTATTCTTGAAACTAAAGGGGGAAACAAGAACATATAATTGCTTTTAAACAGTTTGTTATTTTACAGTACTCAGTCAGTCATCTGGTATTCATCTCTTTTTTAAACTTAGTAGCCAACTTTTCAGCTGCTGTAAACTGCACAGTACTAACAAAATCAAAGGCACTACAGTGATTTTAATCAGCTGTTCATCTGGTTTCAGAGTTCTATTTAATATCACCTTACAGTAATATACTAAACTCTGAAGTTTTCCCTTCTTTCTCTGAATTTTATACTTGTTTTCCTAATATCAAAGAGAAGCTCCTCAGACACAATATTTTCAGTAGTTTAATTTGTTCATTTTGTTTTACCACTTGCTTTCTTTTACTGAGAGCCAGTGAGTATTCAACAGATGTTTTCCCTGAGGTTCTCAAAATTATCCTTATTTGTTATTTTACTTTTTCTAGGATGGTTATGGCTAATTTAGAATCTACCAGTTTGTTCAAGTTAAAATTGTTCCTTCAATTGTACATTAACTTGCATTTCTCTAGAGTGATATGAACTTGTTTTCATTACCAGCTACCAGGCATTAACTAGACTTCTGAAGCTCCTCATAATTTTCTCAAAACTGAGAAAAGTGTTGTCATCCGAATATTGAACTTACCTTATGATCTGGATTTCTGCTTAAAAATTATATATTAAGTTAATATCAACCTTAGTTCCAAAAATAACTTCAAACTTTTGTAGGTCTACTTCTAAATTAAATTTACACAGTTGTTTTTTTTTTCTTCCAGTGCTTTTTATTTAATTTGAACAGTTTCAGTTAATGCCAGGACTTATCATTCACCAATTCTGCTTTTTCCTCCTATCAATTATAGATCAGTAACTTAAAGGCCTTTATTGCAAGTACACACCAGATATCTTGCAATTTTTTTGTTGATCACTTTTGCTTCTACCACTTTAAAGTGGAGTATATTATATGCCTTACATACTTTATTTTGGAAGTAATGGGCTGTGAATCAGACTCATTTATTTGCGTAAATTAGATTCTTGATTGGATAATGACTTGTGAAAGTCTCACATAAGTAGGCAAATATAAAAGTTAAAAGTAAAAAGTTAGTGCTTAACACAGAGCCATCTCACAGTAGGCATTTAAGTGGCTGTGAATTCCATTTTTAAAAAACAGTGCCTAAAGCAGAGGACAAGAAATACACAGTGACTCTGAATTATGTCACAACTTTATCTGTTTGTACATTTGGACCCTGAATCTTCTGTCTGTACATTCCTCATCTGTAAAATGGAAATACATAAATATATGCAGGTTATGGCCCATGAAAGTTCCAGGTCCATGTTAACATGGTCCTGTAGAAGCAGACCAGATGAGAGCAACTAGGATAATAAGAATTGTAGAAAAAAACAGTAAATGAAGAAAGAATGTGGAAAGTTTGCATAGCCTAAGAGGAAAAAGCTCAAATCCATCACAGAATCACAGAATATTCTGATTGAAAAGGACCCACAAAGATCATAGAAATCCAACTCCTGGCCTTGTCCAGGACAGCCCCAGTTGTCACACCATGTTCCTGAGAGCATTGTCCAAACACTTGAGCTCTGTCAGGCTTGGTGCTGTGATTACTTCCCTGATGAGCCTCTTCCAGTGCCCAACCACCCTCTGGGTGAGGAAACTTTTGTGGTTTTCCAGCCTAAAGCTCCCCGGACACAACTTCAGGCCATTCCCTCAGGCCCAGTCACTGGTCACCACAGAGAAGAGATCAGTGTCTGACCCTCCTCTTCCCCACACAAGGAAGTAACATTTCATTGCACCGAAATAGTGGTTAAATGCTGGAACAGCTTCCTAGAGAGGTGCTCAATGCCATAAGGCCATCTGTCTTTAGAGGTATTTGGCAAATGACCTTAATTACACAATTTAAATTTTGAGCAGCTCTGAATTAATGGGGCAGTTGGACTAGACGATCATTTTAGGTTCCTTTCAACGGAAATAGTCTATTCTTTCTATTCTATTCTATTCTATTCTATTTCTATTTCTATTTCTACTTCTATTTTATTCTAATCTTTCTCCAAATATTTTGATAACCTCAAAAACCCCCAAATAAATTCTGCTAAAATCCTGTAAGATCATTTAAAAATACTATAAGATCAGTAAATCACATACTTTGGAAAATCACTGTCCACTTGGGAAACCTCAGTCATTTGGGGTTTAATTTATTTTGATGCAATATTAGACATAGGATCTGGTTAATTGTCTGTATCCAGAGTTCTTGTTAATATTGGTTTTTAATACTGTAGAATACACAAAGCAAAAATGAAACAAACTGGCTGTCCCTTCTGTATCTGTTATAAGAATAATCCAGCACAAGGTTAGATTGTTTTTTTGTTTTCTTATCAAGAGGGAGGCTGCAGTCAGGAAAGATTCTAGCAAATAGAGCTACTTTTGCCCTTTTCAACTTGAGTGTGTTACCTCTCAGGGAAAAAAAAAAAAAAAAAAGGGGAAATGAAGAGAGGCAACAATCAAAAAAATTGCCTTGTACAGGGAGAAGGTATTGTGCTCAGCCTGACCTTGGCCTGCAACTCTTGACATCAGCTCTGGAAAATGTGTCAGTTTTCCTGCCTGGTTTGTTCAAGTGGTGAAGCCTTACTACTACTGTAAGGCATACTTTACATACACACACAAACACAAGTACGCTTATTTCTCTTATTTCTATGAAGTCAGAGGCAACAAAGCTGCCTTTGTATCTAGCAAATATAATTCTTTCCTCCTTGCATAATTGCTGAGATGTTTTTGTCTGAAATTCTATTCACATTGACACTTCATGTATGTGTGAAACTGGTTTGAATGATGTCTACATTCATTAGTTTTTCCACAGTAACTATTTCCCTTACAAGGTACATGATCCCAGAGCAAAGAAAAGTTAACAATTTAAAACTCTGAGGGTGTCTTTGTTGGGAACAGTATAATTTTTTAATTCACATTCCTTTCACTTAGTTTCTGTAATCCCTGAAGAGAACAGAGTCAAACTTTGTGTTTTAATTAGGATTTTCAGTATTTATGGCCTGCAGCAATGACATGAAAAAAAAGTAATTCTAGGGTTGTTGTGGGAAAAAAAGATTGGGCCAAGTTTGCATTTTTGTAACTGTCATTTACATTTTCTAAGAACAGTTGTAAAAACTGAAAATGGTTTTATGATTCACAGCTCATATGACTAAAAGCAACGAACTGAATTTTGCATGAAATACTGGTATGAAATATCTATCAAAGAGAATGAACTTAGACAAGGAATGTTACTCTGCAAGGAAGAGACTGGAATTATAGAAATTATGGTAATTAAGATAAAATTAAACATCAGGTATGCAAACTCTCCAAAATTCTGCTGATTTTGTGAACACAAAATTTATAGACATAAAGCATTGGTACCAAGGGCTGCAGAATCTAGCAGTGGCAGCTGAGAGGCAACAAAAGCTTACAAGAATTTAAAATCTGGTACCAGTACAAATGTGTCCAAATTCACTACAGGACAGAAATATTGAAAAAGTACATTTCTGCTCTCTTTTGCTTTACAATAGAACTTTATTAATGTGTCAGCTGTAGAGCATTCAGAAATGCCAGATGAATGAAACATAATTTTTCTGGGTTTGCTTAGTTATGCAGCTTCCTGCTCCGTACTTGTGGGCACTTGATTTGTTTGACTGTTTATTGACAATTTCTTGACAGCCACTGTAGGCCAAACTGTGTAAGGGGATCAAGCTAATCACTCAGTGAACATCATGCAAATCTGGTAAAGCTCTGTGGTGGTTCAATGGAACTAGACCATTTCCAGCAAAAAATACCATCACAGTGAAGCTTTTTAAGGGAAGCTTTCTGCACTAAAAATGTTCACAAAGAAAAGATAAACTCCTCAAATTTAATAAAAATGAAGTAGCAAAGAGTAAGTATTAAAAGAAGAGGAGCAAAAAATGTTTATCATGAATGTTTCCAGAATAATTCTTTTTTTCTTTTCTAAGGGAATGAGAGAAAAGGAACAGGTCAGGTCTAGTGGAGGAGTTATGATAATCCTTTCTGGTGCTGTTTTTAGTAAGTAAAGAGGTGCAAGTATCTGAAATGATCCAGTAAAAATAAAAACAAAAAGGAGGATAAACATTCTGTGTCTGTTTAGGACTTTATTTCATAGGTTCTATGAAAGATATGTAAGAATGTGGGAAGATTAATGAGAAAAACACACATGAGAAAACAATAAAAATTTAGAGGTACCAGTTAAAGGTAGCAACCAAGCACATACCCACCTTTGTTTTTTGATGCTAATTAGGTGCTTAACTACTAACCATGTATTTGAAAACTCACACTACACTTTGATAAAAGAGACTAAATAAATACAATCAAACAAGCAAGTTTAATTAACACTTGAAAAGGGAAGAAAAGATTAGCTATATGCATAGATTAACAGTTCAATATCATATGAAGAGTGTTCTCTTCCTTAAAAGAAAAGCTAGTGTCTCACTCAAGACAGTCAACTGTCTTTTGAAGGTGCTTTTTAATGTTGTAATGGTTTAAAACTGATAAACAATTTGAGCTGAGAAAAGTGCAATCATGCCTGATATATTCTAGCCCCTCTTCATTTCTTAAAGTACACAAAAAATTTTACATTTTCCACAATCCATTCAGAAAAACGTCAATTTAGCAAAACTGAACTAGAGCTTTTCAGAAAAAAAAAAAAAAAAGGTGCAACAGCCAAAGTATCTATACATATACTAACAGATCCAAAACTCACAGATTCAAAACTGAAATAGAAAATTTCTCGGCCTCAGTTTTCATACAGTTATCTTAGTGTTTTTAGGCTTCTCAATACCCCTTGAGTTCTCATAAATATTTGAAAACACTCAATATTTGCACATATTTTGGGAAAAAAAAGAAAAAAAAAAACCAAACCCAAAGTCAAAACCAACAATAACAGCCCGGCAAACAAATAAAAAAGACCTTACCTTCTACTGATAGGTCTAACGTTGAATACTATTTATTTCAGAATTACAATTTCTGAAAGTTTAATTAGAATTATTTATGACTTTTGGCTCTCCCTTTTACATGAAAATGTCCAGTAAACCATGAAAGTCTAAAATTAGTGTTCTCTTCCCATTGTTCACCATTAATTAAACCCAAGTGAGACTTTGCAATTTTTTTCAGCTCTTTTTTAAAATTTCTGGAAGAAATTTTTAGAAGACGTCCTATGAACCAGGAGTTCAATTAGTAGGAGTATAATAGAGAAAATAAATTGTTTTCTAGTTAATTTTTGCACCTGGCACGAGTCAAGCACAAGACAAAGGAAGGCAGTAGTTTCTTTCAATATCTAGCAGATAAATGAGAGATAATTGCTGACTCCTGCTGAGAACAAGATTCCCACAAAATTGTTGGAGTACAATAGGCCAAAGCATAAATCCTTCTAAAAATTTTCACTGTTTGCATACATTCCCTTTTTTTCCATACAGATGTCTGTGTGCAACCATGAGCATGCACATGGGGGCACATACACTGATATGTTCCTCATTTTCCAAAACAATAACGGTCTTAAAATAGCATGACTATTTTAATTATTCACTTATGTGGACACATTTTTCAAAATAAAAAGGCAAAATCTTCTCTCTAATCACACTTATGAAAATTGAAATAAAAAGGAGTATATTAATAAAGATCCATTAAGTCAAAAAGTCATGAAATGTATTAGTCAACTTTCCTGCTCTTAGCTTGCTTCATCTTCTCTCAAATTTTGATCAGATGATATATATTTAATAGAAGCATATTTTTCTTCCTGTGGAAATCAACATCCACTGTCTTCTCATTGACTGCTGGAAAAGTAGTAACAAAAGTTCTTATTGTTTTCTTAAAAATTTCAGTTCAGGCATGTCAGCATAAGATAATGCAAATTATTTCTGTATATAAAATTGCAATAAATGTCATAAATATATTGGATTTTCACTGGGACAAGGACATCTGAAATGTGTAACTAAAGGACTTGATCTAGCTTCTACAGTGATGAAAAGAGGCAAATAGGCAGCAGATCTATCAGAAAAATGTTAAAAACACATTAGTTATGCTCTTTATTTTATGAGGGTTTTTTTCTGTGTGCATATACGTGTAAATCTGAATTTACACGAACAGTTTGACCAAAATTAATGAGATATCTCACATTAGACATCAGAACATTTCAGAGTACCTATTTTGAATCATTTGCACACAGACTTAAGCCATGGAGTTCAAATTAAAACAAGATTGGTATAATAGCTACATTATGGCAGTTTCACCAACTATAAAGAAGAAAAGGTATTGATTCACTTAACTTTAGGTATTCGTCTAAGAGGAGTGGAATGTAAAAAGCTCTTTTAGTAATATCTACTTTAGAATCACAGAATCATGAACTGGTTTGGGTTGGAAGGGACCTTTAAAGATCATCTACTTTCAGCTTCCCTGCCATGAGCAGAGACACCTCCCACTGGACCAAAGCCCCATCCAAACTGGTCTTGAACTTTTCCAGTTACAAATCACTAACAAATTCTCTCAGAAAATATCTTCTAGTGTATCCCCACCTTCATGGTAAGAAAAAAAAAATCTTCCTTATATTCTGAAAGAAGCTACTTTCAGTTTCAAACTCTTGACCTTTGTCCTGTTACTACAAGCCCTGGTAAAAAATGTCTCTTTTTATCTGTTTTATAAGCTTCCTTTAAGTGCAAAAAAAGCCTCAATAATATTTCCCCAGATCTGTCTCTTCTCCAGGATGAACAACCCCAGCTCTCTCAGCCTTTCTTCACAGGAGAGTTGTTCTAGACCTCTGATTATTTTCATGGTCCTCCTCTTGGGCACGCTCCAACTAGTCCATGTCTTTTCTGCACTGAGGGCAGGAGTTCAGATGAGGTCTCATCAGGCCAGGGTAGAGAAACCAAACATGGTAGAAAATTCAAGCTCATTCACAGAATATAATTCAGGACCCATCAGGCATGCCCATATCTTCCACATGGTGATAACCTGCTTATAGTCATGCTAATAGTCATCTTTTGTTGTCTGCCAGATCCCCGGGAAAACGTTTGCTTATCTCTCACACCTTGATTAGAAGGCAATTGTAAAATACCTGTTAAACTACCTTGCTGAACAAAGTTAGAGGGACTACATACTGAGACACTTTCTAGGTCAGATTTTATTTTCTCTCTTGAATTTTGATATTTAAACCTATTTTTAAAATAACTTCTATATGAAATTTACTTTATTTTATAAATGGAGTAAAGGTAGTTTACATAATTTGTCAGAGAATGATGAAAGAAAATTTAAATTTTCTCCTTTTATGAATGATGTACATAATATTTTTTCTGTCTTATTAGATAAAGCCCACATTCATGGTATACTACAGGATGAAAATTACCAGTCTTTAAGAACACCAGTTCCATGATAACTAGCTGGTCTGTATTATGTTTGTAGTAAATAATACAAAAAACACCATGGAAATGGCTTTTGTTACTGTTGTAGCTCATAAACAGGTCATCTACAAAGCCAAATAAGAAAAATAGATGATATGTCTTCTTGTGACTGAATAACTCTGATAAAAGTTCATCTTGTGTTTTCCTGTTGCACCATTTTACAGTTGTTTCTTTGGTAACCTCACTAATATTTAGCTATTTTTCGTGTGCAGACCTCACGAAGAATAGATTCTTGGCACTTTTAGGCAAATGTCCTATGCAGTTTCTGAGGGTGCTTTTAATAGCTAAAACATTGTAATAGATTGATTACATGTTTACCTTTCAATGCTGTTAATTCAATTACTTTCTCCCAACTCAGTTTTTCATTGAGTTCTCATCATTAAATATCATACTTTGAAAAAATGGATTAGATGTCTTCAGTGTAGTGTTCAATGCAGAAATCTAGTCTTAACTATATGAAATTTAGAAAAAACAACTCAGCATGTACCAGCTGTTTCTTGAATATGAAAGTGAATACATGCTTTTAAAAATTCTATGCTACGTTGATAGAAATTTCCATTTAAACACATTGTAGATATGCACTGTACTTATCTGTAGTAATGTTTTTTTCTTATATGCTTGCACACAAGTACTTAGAAGCTACAATAATTCATATGAGGAATTTCATACCTCAGGCCAATAGAAGTATCAAGATATTTGCAAAAAAATTTTTGTCATCCTTAATACTTACATCATTAATGATTTTGTTTGTGCTGTTGAATTTTGTTTTAGCTATTATAGAAAAATAAATTTTAAAAAACCCATGTTTAAGAAACATAATATATCATAGTCTGAAAAATAAAGTAAATTATACAAAATTCTATTGTCAGAGGCATGGGTTTATTTAACCCTGAGAAATAATTGCTAGGTGAAAGATAGTGCTTTCAGACAACTGAATTAAGATTTCTCATTATATTGGTTGATTGCTTCACAAAGATCAGGACATAAATGGGTTTATCAACAAATCTCAGAATCACAGCTGTCCCATTTCTGGGCTTAGTAGGAAATGTAGCCAAGCTGTGGAAGCAATAACAGAAATAAGTAACAAATAAATAACAAGACATTAAGATGAAGACAAAATATTCAGTTTGCATTTGACACTGTCCTTTACAACATCCTACTCTCTAAACTGGAAAAACATGAATTTGATGGATAGACCACTTGGCGAATAAAAATTTCTTTGGACGTCACACTCAAAGAGTTAAGAGCTCGATGTCCAAGTGGGAAGTGGTGATGAGAGGTGCTTCTCAGGGGTTGATTTTGGGTCCAGAGCTCTAACATTTTTGTTGGTGGCACAGACAGTGGAACAGCAAGTTTGCTGGTTGCACCAAGCTGTGTGGTGGGGTTGACATTTTGCAGGGAAGGGATGCCATCCAGAGGAACTTTAGCAGGATTTAGAGGTATCTGTGCAAACCTCATGAAGCTCAACAAAGCCAAGTGCAAGTTCCAGCACCGGAGTCAGGGCAATCCCAAACACCAGCACGGGCTGGGAGCAGAATGGATTGAGAAGAGCTCCCGGGAGAAGGCCCTGTTGTTTATGGATGAAAGCTCAATATGACCCTTGCAGCCCAGAAAGCCAAAGACATCCTGGGCTGCATCCAGAGAGCTGTGACCAGCTGCTCAAGGAAGGTGATTCTGCCCCTCTTTTTTGCTCTTGTGTGACCATACCTGGAGTACTGTGTCCAAGTCTGGGACCCTCAACAAAAGGAAGTCATTGATCTATTGGAATGAGACCAGAGGGCAGCCACTGATGTGATCACAGGGCTGGAATACCTCTGATATGAAGACAGGTTGAGAGAGTTGAGGCTGTTCAGCCTGGAGATGAGACAGGCCTGTGGAAATCTTAGAGCATCCCTCCAGTACATAGAGAGCTGGAGAGAGCTTTTCACAAAGGCATGTAGTGATAGAACTGGGAAAAATGGCCTTAAACTGAAGGAGGGTGGTTTTAAACTAGATATTAGGGACAAAATTACTGTGAGGGTGGCGAGACACTGAAACAGGTTGTTCAAAGAGGTCTTCAAGACCAGCCTGGATGGGGCTCTGAGTAACAGGTCCCATGGATAACTCCTTACCCATGGCAGGGGTGTTGGAACTAGACAAGCTTTAGGGTCCCTTTCAACCCTAACCCTTCTATGATTCTCTGATTAATTCTCAGTACACAAAGTTTAAAGGGGATTGCAAATTTCTGCACGAGGTATAACTGCATGAGATAAACTAAATTTTCAGGAACTAACTATGGGTTACTAGCTTTCTTCAGTGAGACTTGGAAGTATCCAGTTTATTAAGGGGGACTTTAGCTGTACATATATTTTTCTCTCCTTTCATGTGAAGAGCTATTGGGAAGCTCTGGTGATGAAAATGCTTTTGTTTACCACTACCACTATATTGCTTTTTACTTTTCTGTAGACAGTTAGCTCAAACTATTGGAAAGTCAGTATGTTCTTAATATTTCCTTTCAGTTTGTTTAAGCTATTACATTTATGAGACTCTTAGGAGTGAGGGAGAGAGGAACTGGTTTTTTGTCTGGAAAAAGAAAGCCTACATATGTTTAGACAGTAACCACAGAACTACAAGAAAAGGAAATATGAATTAAGATTGCATATTAAGATACATCTTGGAATCATATATATCCTTCAATTTTTTTAGGTTTTGGCCAGATTTTGATGAATTTAACTGCATATTTCTGGTGCAGCACAAACTCGAGTTACCTCTATATTTAGTTATACAGTACTTGATGGAAATTTTCTCTCCAGGTTATGCAACATTTCACAATAATTTCATGCTCTGGGGAGAAGGAAAGGAAAGAGGAGAAAAGAGCTCTTTTCCTATTTTTGTATGGCTTTAAAACCAGGAGGTAGATTAATGCACTTGACTTCAATTTGAAATAAAATCAGCCTACAGAGATTTTACAAGTGTTGTGTTTGCCAATTCTTGTATTTTGAAGTATTATGTATCTTGGTGATTCTGTAAGATGAGAAAAAGGAATTACTAAGCTCCATCATGTGAAAAGAAGTGAGGGAGGTAAAAATGCAGAGAGAAAGATAGAAAGGGAGGAAGAGGGACTGAGGTAAGGGAGGATGGAAAGGAGAAATTAAATTGGCTAAGTTGTTGCATATACTGAAGTACATAATGTTTAGATTTTAAAAACATGAAGACTTTCCAGTCGAATCTCTTCCTCTAAGCAATCTGGCCCTCTTGGCTAAAAATAAAGATCCTGCTGCCATAATAACATATTGCTTTTGATTAAAAATGCTCATTAAATGGAATTGAAAATCTTACTAATGGCTAAAATTATTCTCTAAAAAATAAAATATGAGCTTGGACCAATGGAGCTATACAATCTAATAATAGTTTAGCCAGACAAACTATTTGATTATTTTGGTGTGTAAACACTTATAATATGGTAAAACTGGTGTCAGACAAGCAATGTGAATTCACACATGGAAGGACATTTTCCAACCTGTTTAAGAACTCTGCCATAGATTAACATTTTGAATTGCCTTTTCCCATCCTTTCTCCTTTCTTTCCATTGTATTTATTCATCATTTCATTATTCATCATTTCAGAAGTTAGGTTTGACAAGTGGACAGAAATAGCAGAACAGAAAAAATGCAACTATGTCCTTTTTGGAACACCTGAACCCTTCTAACAGAGAATTCATTTATTACACAGTTACCACTACTTTACCCAGATTCATCTTTGTAGAAAAAAAAAAAAATCCAAGAGAAGGTCAGACCCATTTTGATTGACTTCAGTATGAAATAAAGTCCAAATGACCACCTGAGGCTGTGCAGAGGTACTTTATCTTCCTATCCTTCTGGAAATCTACAACATGTAAGGTTAAATCCTGTCTCTCTTCCATACACTGAGACAAACTCAGCTTGTTTTCTGTGACTAATCAGGAGGGCCTTGGTTAAAATCCCTCATATCTTTTCTCATTCCTTCAATATTCACTGAAACAATGTCTTTCTTCCAGTGATCAGTAAAAATTTTATCTCTCTGATGTACTGTTTCTGCACAATCACATGTCATCACTTGTCTTTGTCCCAGGCAGGATGAACAGAAAACTAATTATCTGGAAACCTGTTATAAATATGCATTGTAAAAAGCATATCCACTTAGTAGTCTATTGATTCTAAACATCACAAATGGACTGATTTCTTCTGGACAAGTCCAGTTCTGGGGCTGCTGTTAATGTAGTTGATGTAGGATGAATTGAATAAAATCTATGATTAACAGTATGAATATCTATGAAACTAGACAGAAATGTCATTGCTCTCTTACAGTATACCAGTCTATATTCTACCAAAAAAATTAACACTTTAACATTCATAATTTGAGACTGACTGGATTAATAAAGCAATGATATGATCTAGCTAATCTTCTAACATTTATAATAAGTTCATAATTTAGGATTTTCCAGGCAGCTGACTAAAGTATTATTACTAAAAATGTTAAAGTTTATTAGCATAACCTTTTTACTAATATAAAATTTCCAGACAGAAGATATATAAGAAAATCAATATACTTAATGTTTAATAAGTGCTAAGTATCATCAATGTAACATGTGGTTGGTCCTTTTTCTCATATGACAAACAGAATAAAGTAATTAAAAATGAAAAGAAAAATTTGTGCGCCAGAGTAGAATAATATCAAATATGCCTGTGCTGAGGAGGATGGGAGGAAATATAACACAGATGGCACTGATTTAACAAATACAGGACCTCATTCAGTGCTGTTCAGTTTGCAGAAAAACAAAGCACTTACCTACACAAGCTCCAAACTGATTTTGCAGACAGGTATAAATGCATCTGCATTCCTCTCATACAGCAATCAGATTTCTGACTTGATGTGGGCTAGTTCTCTTGGTGCAAGACTGTCATGCCTGGCTGAGAGGTCCAGCATTCTTCCATGGCAGTGTTATAAACCTTGAGAGAAGAGATCAGAGAGACTCTTTCTCATGATCTTCAGTCTTATGTTAATAATGATTCTGCAGGTACCTTCAGAAATGCTTCCTTAATTAATGCAATTTACAATATTGAAATGGTCATGCAAAGTGCTGGAGGGGTAAAGGTACAGTACAGAGGACTAATACATCCTGAATTTGTTAAATCATAGAGTACCTATAAAGTGTTTTTAACATTTATATAACTTATGGCCACTGTTATGACACATATAACTACAAAAATTATGATTAAAAGTGCTACTTGTTAGAAAATCGCCTGCTATTGTTGGAAACCTATTAAGTAGCAATATAACATGTAAAGTATCTATTTATTACTCAAAAAAAATGTCTGCAATGGAAAACACTACTGCAGCATACTGATCCCCAGCTGTTATAGAAAAGATTGGGATAGATCCATCAGAACACAGAAATTGAATCAGATATTATTATTTGTTTTGCCAGAGTAGCTACTTGATAAAGATATTATTTTTACTGTCCTCTTCCCAAGGGTCCATTTTTGAGCTTTGGTCCTTATGTATATAAACTTGTGAAGAATGTAGAGTGATATCACTTTGACTAATAGTGACCAGAGAAAATAAAATGTATCTCTGGAGTAGTACATGCTCAGGAAGTCCACGAGATCTTGGATTCTGGGGAACAATAACCCTATGAGCCAACACAGGCTGAGGGCTGACTTGCTTGAAAGCAGTTTTGAGGAGAAGGACTTGGGCGCTCTGGTGCACAACAACCTGTCCAGGAGCCAGCAGTGCCCTTGGGGCCAAGAAGGCCAACAGCACCCTGGGGTGCATCAGGAAGAGCATGGACAGTAGGCTTAGGGAGGTTATCCTGCTCCTCTGCTCAGCCCTGGTGAGGCCAGACATCTGGGGTCTCCAGTTCTGGGCTCCTCAGCACAGGACAGACTTGTGCACCAAACCATGTGCACCACATGAGACCAAGATGATTAAGGCACTGGAGCATCTCTCTTACGAGGAAAGGCTGAAGGAGCCTGTTCAGGGGGCCTGTTCAGGCTGCAGCAGAGACAGCTGAGAGGAGACCCTGTCAGTGTCCATCAGTATCTGAAGGGACACTGCCAAGACGGTGAAGCCGAGCTCTGCTCCGTGGTGCTGAGCAATAGGACATGAGCCAACAGGCAGAAACTGATGGCCAGAAATTTCCAGCTGAATATGAGGAAGAAATATTTTACTTTGTAGGTGACTGAGCAATGGAACAGATTGCCCAGAGAGGGTGTTGAGTCTCTCTGATTGGAGATGTTCAAGAACCATCTGAGCATAATCCCGTGTCATGTGCTCTGGGACAGCCCTGCCTGAGCAGGGAGGCTGGATCAGATGACCCGCTGTGGTTCCTTCCAACATGACCTATTCTGTGATTCTGTGAGACAGATTCACTGTATGTACCCATGGATTGGCAAATGCCTTTTTGCATCTGAAAACATCAACTTGATTTTGCATGGAAATTGACCTGAAATTTGGACTACCCTGTGATGCCTAAGAACTGTGTCTATAAATCTAAATTATTCACTCTAGCCTTTCTGTAGGACATGAGAAGTACGAGAACCTAGAAAGAGGATTCATCAGACATCTGGAAACATCCACTTTGGGTTGAATTGCTTTTTACAAATATTTAATATAACTTCGATACTCTAAATTTTAAGACGCAGTAAATAAATTGTAAGCAGATTAATTATTGGTAACAGAATCATAGAATAATTTAAATTGGAAAAGGCATCTAAGATATCAAGTCCAAATACTTGTAAAACTAACACTAACCAGTCCATTAAACCATGTTCCTAAGAGTCTCCCTTACATGTATTTTAAATACCTCTAGGGATGAGGACTCTTCTGCTTCCATTGATAAACTATTTCAGTATTTGAAAAAACTTCAAGGGAAGAAATTTTCCTAATATCCAATAATAAAGGTCATTTTGTCTTATCCTATCTCTTGTTACTTGGCAGAAGAGACTGACCATCACTAAATTTGTTAGCTTAGTTTCTTCTGTTTTATTATTTCCTGGTCTTCATGTATGCAAAGAACAACATCTTTTCATTTTACTGAAAATGCAATAATTAATTAATATGATATATATATATGTATATATAATCTTTTACAGTAGGATATCTCTAAGAGCAGTATAGACTCTGGATTAAAATGAGAAACAATCTAAGTTTTCTTCCCTCCACTCATACACATAAATACTTAGAATAAGGAATTAATACATTAAAATCTCGAATTTTTAATGCAAAACCATATTTTCACCTAATAATAATTTAAGTACATGACTCTCATCATGCACAGAAAAAATGATCAGGAGAAATGCTCATTTTATTTTAAATAATGCCTGTAAGACTCAAAATGTAATGCAATGCATGAATATCAGCCTGCTATAAAACGTAGGAGAAGCTGTTGAGCAGAAATGAGCCCTTAAATAAAATTTAAAGGTCTATGGAGAACACTCATTGCGAACAGAAAAGGTAGTTTTTGTTCGTAATTGGGACTCATAATGTTTTCCCTGTTAGATCTTATTAACCTATATATGCAGTGCACAACAATGCACAGTAAGTTTTAACCACTTTAGTCTTTGCAAAATCTCACAATTACAATCTCCAAAACATGGGAAGCTATTTTATAATGTTAATTAAGGGTCATGGAGTATTGTTTCCTATGTGGTGTTACTAAGCTGGTGGACTGTAACAGTTTGCTGGAGTTTTAGTTAGCACTCTATTAACTATACCTAAGTGGCTTGCTTATCTTCTTTGTTTAGCAGGTCATTTGACACCCAATAATTTCATGTTATGAAAGAAAATGCATAAAACTATGTCAGAATATAGCAGTGGTTTTCTTTTTTCTCAGACTCTGCCTCTCTTTCCTTCCCTATCCGTTCATGAAGAAGGAGAAATAGATTCTAATAATGTCAACAGGAGAATACTGGTAATAATGAACACTGCTCAAATATCTGTGATGGTTTCTGTTATTATTATTTATAAAATTTACAGAAGTACCTCCATAGGGTTGTGCAGAGCTCTAGAATATAATATGTCTTAAACATTTAATAGAGAAGTTGTTTATTCTTTCCTTTACTTTTTTCGCCCCTTTTTGGGATTGTTCTGGCTTGTTTATAAAATCTTGCAATAAAACAAGCAGATAAACTAGGCAGGATTGAGGTCAGATGTATCATAGTCCTTCATTCTATGTCATTATTTTCAAAAAAGTAAAATAGTTATGAAATGGTAGCACATCAGAGTGGAATTTGACTAGGACAACAGCTAACACAGTCCTGGATTTCTGGTTTCCTACTTTCCCCTCTCAAGTTCACCAAATTAATTTGAGTATTAGATCAAGAGTCACTATTTAGCTGAAACAAGGCGTTGTAAGGTTCCCATCAATAAGAAGTGTCAGACCTTTTCAAAAGTGTCCAGTAAAAATTCAAATGGCAATAAGACAAGTTTTAGCTCAGTCCTTGCTTATTTCTAAGATATTTATTAAGCAAGTAAGCATCACATACAAACCCATGATGGCCTTCTATAGGACTTACACAACCTCAAAGCAACTTTTGTATACCTCTTGTGTACAAAACTTGACACTGATATTCTTTACAGGGTCAGTAATTATTCTTATCGCACAAAGGCCAATCGAAAGTGCACAAATAACCTTTCATCTAGGTTGACAACAAGTTTGTCTTTAGGTAGCTAATGTCTTATTTTTCTGCTAATATAGGTATTGGTCTAGCAAATGTACAGGGAAAATAATTTCTCTATCCTTTCCCAAACAAAACAGAAATTGAACTGCTATTTCATTGTGTTCAAAATGTCTGTTGCTTCTCTCTCCCCTTGTTCTCTGTTCTTATTCTCAAATACCCACATGAAAAAAAAGAAAAATATATAGGTTATTTCCTCCCCTCTCCCAATTCTTTAATTTACATTTTCAAATCATCATTTTCTGGTTACATATCAGTTATATATTTTATATACACTATAAATACAAGTTTTTATATAATGGGGACATTAAAATAAGACGGACAGAACCATAAATATTTGGACATCAACACCAAAACCACAAAATTAGAATGTTGCTAAAAGTTATTTCCCTTCTTGAAACAATTAACAGGGGTAGATCATACTTAAATCATACGTGCAATTAATATCTGCAGACACCTCATCATAATTTGAAGAAGGAGATGACCTCCAAAATGAATGGAGACAAAAAGCAGTTATAGTGGTATCTAGCTAGATTAAAGCTCCAGCTATCTATTTTTAAGTCCCTAACATATACATTTTCTAAAGTATGAGCTTAAGCTTCCCCTTTTAACATTTTTAAAAAGGAGTCTATATTTTGTCAAAAAAAAAAACCTGGCTAAAAATAAAATAATTAGATAGATTAATTAAAAGTAAGACTGAAAATCAAAATGGTCCCTAGTGCAGATCACTTGATGACTGAAATTTACATCTCTTGTTGCAAATCATATTCTCCACAGGTAAACACCTTTCTGAAGAGCTAATTGAAACACAGGTGGTCTAAAATATTACTACAAGTAGAGAAAACAAATCAAGATGCACATTTTGTAACTTTACTTTTCTCTCTTTACTTACATTCAATGACTTTGACTGATTAATATCATGGCAAATTTTAAACATTTGAAAGGTAAAGTACTCTTTCTAGAGTTGGATATTAAAGGAATATAGTAGTAGTTGCCATCTTGAATATGACCAGTGTATTTGTGTGGTCAAGACAAAGTACACTGCAAAAATTTGACCAAAGTTATGATCCCCTACCTTTAATGTAAATCACATTTTATTATTAATGTAAATCTAATTTTAGATGTTAGTCTGCTTTTTTAAATCAGAGGCTTCTCTGACATAGAACACTTCTGTTTGCAAGTCACGTATCACTTTTGTGTGTAGAGGAAATCTAAGAAGATTGAGCTCCGAGTTTGAAGAACTTTGTTTCCCTATGACAACCAAGAATCTCTAATGCAAATGTTTCCTTGTCAACATTTATACAGGCAGAATACTGGGAGGTCTTGTAGTCCTCTGTACCTCTTTTATGAAATTGCATATTTAGATTGCGCTTTTGTTTCAGTGTTATTATTAGATATAAGGAAATATATTTTTCCTATTGGACATTATACTGACAGCAATTTATTCCTTTATCTGATCATATGCAATGATACCAAAATCTGCTGAAACACATGAATGCATTTTTCTTTGTAGAGTTTAGGCTTGAAGCATGGAAGCTGTCATAAATTTGTGTTTAAGAGCACATGGAATGTCAGAAGCATAGGCTGGAGATATGTGTAGTTGAATGTTCCCACTACCCACTAGCTAGATTAAAAAAAAAAAAAGTGATAATATGGCCTGTTATGTTAACCTTTGATTTATTGCAGTTCTAAAAAAAATAAAAGATATTAATAAATTCAATACTAAATTTAAAAAAAAAAACCGCCAAAAACTGTAACCAATGTATGCTGTGTGTTAGAAAGAGGTATTTTCCATGCCTGATTTTGGCAAAGAATGTAATTCCTGAGACAATTTTCTGTTATATCATTGTGTTACCTGTAACAACTCTTCAAACATTTCCAGTATTTCTTGTTTGTTTTGGAATGAAGAAGTGATATTTAGCAATTCTTCTCTCTGCAGATTTCAGGATGATCTTATTGTTTTCAATTCTAAACTGGACAACCTGGCTCCTGGTCTGGTTTCATTCTAGTTTATGGCCAGCTTTAGGCATTTAGCTGAAGCTACCAAGTGATGACCTAGCTCCTAAAAACACTTTGAAGATGATCAAGTTGCTAAAACATCCTATGAGGATACTCAAAACCTCTCACAAGAGTGACTTAGATCCTTACTGCTCTCAATTGCTTTTAGAGACTCTTCTAGGATTATAAAGCTTCCTAACTCTGTGTCAGTTTAGAACCACAAGTGAGATAGTATGAGCCCAAGCCATTGCTCTTTCTGTACTTATGTGTTGTCACTACAAATAAAGTATGACAAATTTGGGAGTGGAAAAGACAGGGGAGGAGGGAAGAAAAGGTTTATCATAGCTTGTTCTAAATTTGAACACAAAAACCAAAGTGAGAAAAAAGAATGCCTGTAGATAATGGTTTGAGAACAGGAAATTGTCACCATCATATGCTTTTACACTGTAATCAAAAAATCCAGTGTTCGGAACAACACAGAAAAGATAAAACCTTATCTTGTATATCCAAAATAAATAGCCATCAGTATTTGTCCTCACAATGTAGTAATTTATTCTTGAAGTACCAAGAGCTTTCAGACAAGACTAGGTTGTTATTTTGTTCATAGAACTGAGCATCGGCCCAGTCCTGAGCTGTTGCTAGCAATTTCTGACCACCCTCAACTTTTAATAACATGGGAAAGATGGCAAAATATTAATTGTCTTTAGATGTCCTGTCATTTCTTCAATTTTTTTAAAATCTTGACATGTATATGATTCTTTCTATGTTCAGTGTTATATTCCTCATTTGTTTGGAATATCTAGGCATGTTTATGCTTGCAGTTTCAAAGTAGTACTTATTTGTCACACACACCTCTGTGGTACTGCTTCACAATTGCACAAAGAAATAAATCAAAAAGGTCAAAATCTCTTTTAGAAAAAGTCACCAGATAAGATAAACTGATTTGCTTGCAGAAAAATTCTTCATTAAAAGCAATGCACCTAAATAATTTTCACATATCTGAGACAATTATCTATCCATACATTGTATCATTATTTGTTCTCTAAGTAATTCTGCTCTGAGGCTTTTTTCTATAAGCAAAGACATATTAAAAGGTGTTCAGATCTCTAAAGTAGTTTCAAGTACTTTTGGAGCTTTGTAAATCAAATGGATAAAATCAAAACAATAAAGCAGAAAATGAATAAAAGGGTTTTAATGTTTGGCTTAAAGCCAAACTTACCATTAAAGTTGTAAATATCACCACCAAATAGATAACAATATAAAAATATATGTAAATCAATAGAAATGTCTATATAAACCTATTTATGAAAATCTATTTTCAGCAACTTGCAGCACTATGAACTCAGTTGTACTGTACTTTCCTTTTTGAAAAATGTTGACACAAGAGACATGATGTTTTAAAGAAAAAGGCATACACAAATGCTTTCAGATATTTTACTACTATTTTTGTCCAGTGGACTTTATATACATTAAAAATGGCTTATATCTATTATATCTATTACTCAGGGGAAATTATCCATCCATCATTGAATAAAAGCTTCTCCTTCTAATGACATAATTTTAATGATACTAGTGTAGTTTTTCAGAAATAAAATACATAGCGTGTAATCAGACTTCCTTTTCTTCACTTGAATAACTCTTATGTTGCCAAGGAAATATTATAACACCACAGTGCCATTCCCAGTATGTAATAATTTGAGTGCACGTGACAACTATTTTTCAAATATATTTTCATTTAACTGAATATTGATGAGTCGTATCAAACATGTGTGCCACATAGATGAAATTTCAATTACAGCAACTTAATCAACTAGGCAAAATTTTTATGAAAGGCAATTTTGCAGGAGTTCTTACATATTTCATACATGAATTTTATTGAGATTATTGAGATATAATATTTCAAATTAAATATTTCAAATTAAATATAGTTTTAATAGGAAATATTTTTAAAATTCCTTATATTTGCAAACATATGGGTGTTTGTGTCCTTGTCTTCTGGTTTGTTTTTGTTGGTTTTTTTTTTGTTTTGTTTTTTGGTTTTGTTTTTTTTTTTTTGTTTTTTTTTTTTGTAATGCAAGACCTGAACATGTGAGGGAGTGGTGAAAGGGGGAAAGGACAAGATGTGGTTAATATCCTTAATTTACAATTACTAAGATACATAAAATCCCCAACCTGCAAATCTAGAACAGGTGCATTGTTGAGGAGGCAGTTCTTATTACTGTGCTACATTATTTTATTCTTTTATAAACTAATTTGTTTAATTTAATAATATTTATTGGTTTTGCTCCTCAAAAGGATAAATGAAGGAGGCTGAGGTCTACTTAATAATACTTGTGGGTTTTGTTTTTTTGTGTGATATTTTTACTTCCTTTTTCTTCTGAAATGGGAGCATATTGATAATACTTAGTATGTGGCAATGAACTATAAATAAATATTATTTTTTTAAATAGAAGGCCAAAAGGATATATGGGCTGCAAAGGAAGAGTAGACATAGTTCCATAAAAGAGACTTTGGTCAGATAGAATTTTTTGCTGTGACTGAGGTTTAGAATCTTGGATTAATTTTGACTTTTGTTTTTCTCCTGTGTTCGGTATGCTTCCAATTTAACATAATTTTTATGCTTCCAATTTAACATAAGCAAATTAGACAACTACCCAGTGAAGAAGAAATTGGTAGTTCTGAACATGTTTTGTTTCCATGTGTAATGTACAGCAAAGAGAAACATCACTCAGAAAAGCACTGATTTCTGTGATGTGTTACAGCCGCTGCTGAGAAACTGCATAGAACTATTTTTCTTTTCATAATTTGATTAGGAAAATGGAAAGGGCGAAAATGGTGGATACGAGAGGAGATGACAGCTCAGCATTATTCACAAGAGAAGAATGTAGAGAGAAACAACACATCCCACACAAAGAAGGATTCACCTCTCACTGAGTTCTGGTTTCTTTTAAGAGAGAAGAAGATATGGTGATTCTTTAACACAAGTTATTGTAGGACATACAAAACATGACTCAAGGAAGAAAGAAAAAATTGGAATTTATTAGAATCATAGAGTAGATTTATATAAAGAGTTATTTTTAAAAAAATGCTTGAAAACATAGTAACTTTCCACTTGATGAAATGAGCTTTTTAGCAGATGGAAACTGAAAGTTCCTGGAGTTGCATTTAGCATGAGAAGACATATAATTAATTAAATATGTTTTGAAGCAGGAAAACGATAAAAATATTGAAGCTAAAAAGGATACAGCATATATATAAAGATTAAACATATTTTTGAGATTTTATCTATGATAATGGCCAAATTTCAAAACGCCACATCAATTATAAAATACAAAATTTATGAAATTAAATACTTCAGTGTTTTAAGTTTCCAACACAAAACTTATGCAAATAAAAGTATTGCTGCGTTCGAAATGTGCATGCAGTTCTTATGGGTCACGTTTTCAATTTCCAGTGAAAGACTACCATCTTTCTAAAAGATTATAAAACATTAGTATTTTCTCAACAGCCATCAATTATTTTGCTATGGATCATAAAATTACTTCCTTAGAAGACAAATTTTCTAGATGAATTTATTTTTCAGTTATTCATTCAGGAATTAAAAATTTGGATTTTTCATCGTAATCATAGGAATCTCTCCTACCCAAAACATGGAGAGGACTGTTACACCTTTTCAAGAGTCAAAGCTTATCACTCAAAAGTCCATGAATAGTAATTGCTATCATTTGATAAATGACATCCTAGAATCCCTTTAATAAATTTATCAGTACTATTTTTCATTTATTATATGCAATTTTCAGACATTTATACACCTTAAGGAAAATAGCTCTCAAAACATGGAAATTTTTCCACAGAATATATACTTAAACAGATTTGTTCACTATTCTGATAGCCACTGTGTGATGTTTTGCCAGAACACAAATTGTTTTTTCCAACTAAGTGCAAGTTTAATTTTCCACAATACACTGATAAAGATTTTACGTTTTCATAAACATAGCAATTTCAGAAATCTCCTTTTTATTTTTAACAATTTCACAAATTCAAACAATGTCAGCTTGGAAAGAATAGATTAACAAATCTAAATTCTCACAGGATATCTACAATGACAGTTAGGCATATGCCTACGCCCATATCTAGGCTTACATTAGCTACATATTTTTAAACATTGCCTATCCATCTCGAACAGCCAAAGGCCAGATCTGGACCTCTGCTCAATTTTTACTGTTCCTGATACTTGCTAGTTTGTAGTTCTCTCCTACAGACTGTCTTTCCATAAGGTAGCTTTTATCATCCTCTAATTTTGCTCTGCTCCATTTCAATTTCCTTCTGCCTTTATTTGCTTTTCAGACTGCTCCAAAATGCTTGTAGTATCCCTCCTGCCCTGAATCGCAATTTTCCAGGGCCTTTAGAAGAGCACGGTCAGAAAAACTTCGTCTCAATTTGATATCTACTGGGAAGAACCATAATTTTATAACACAGACAGATCACATTTGAAGCTTAATTTAGAGCATATTACAGTCCCAGAAGGACAGCTAGGACAAGGAAATTTCTTTATAAGAGGAAACTCTCTGGTTTAATGCTACTTTTTTTTTTCTTCCCTCCATAAGGAGCATAAAGGAAAACATACCAATGGTCCAAGTGCCTTGCTTTCAGACAACACTCTCTTGTAGGACAAATATTGTTATAATTTTTTTTAGATTTTACAGAGAGGATTAAATGAGGGAGATACTTTTGTGTTATCTCAGGCTATAACTACTATTAAAATACCTGATACTGCAGTGGTCCTGCAGGCAGTCAAGCCAGAACATCTCTTCATATTTACTTCATTCAGAAATAAATAATGAATGGATGATTGACTAAAAGAGCTTCTGGCACTGCTGTCAGGTGATGTTCCTTGTTCAGGTGTATACTATCAGGCCAGTTGTCCTCTAAAACAGGCCAACTGCACCTTGCCTGTAGTTTGGGATGAGCCCCTGAATTTAGATAGACAAATCTCAAACTCTCTGTAGGAATTGTTTGGCAGAAGACCAGGCAGCCTGGTGGGTACCAAGGGTGAGTGGTTCAAGCTGTAGATCTTGAACCCATTATTAGAATGGTACAGTAGCAGTCTTGGAGAATCTCTTTGTCAGAAAATTGCTGGATCTTCTTGTGTGCAGTATCTGTTAGACAACATCTTTGTTATGTATTTTGTGTAAATTAAAAAGGTAGGCGATATACTGTAAGAGATTTTGCTTTCATTGTATTTGATCAGTGGTCATTTAGTGCAGGAATTATGTAGGGATCATATGATAATGATCAGTGATTACTTCTCGTCTTTGCTTGTAAATATGTCACAGAAGCAGATGGAAAAATAAGTACAAGCAAGAAGCATGTGGTTAAAAAATGTGCCACACTAAGCAAAATCTACTAGGACTGTCTCAATGACTATAGTATCTCACACTGTCATGCAGGCATTACTCCAAAATCATTTATATACATATACATTCATGCATGTCAGTGACAAATTAAAGTCTAGATAAGAATTTCAAAGGCCAGTGAGGTGCTTTAACTCTTGGTGCATTCAAAGTGCGAGCAGCCCTTGTTAATTCATCTTGGCAGGAGGGAGATCATCTGTTTTTGGCTGGATTTTTAGGGACAAAATCTCTTAAGATTAAAAGAGGTGCATCCAAGTCATCTATTCCTTTCGTCTCACTCTAAATCTGTGAATGCTGAAACTGGGACAACTGCTGACAATGCTGCAGCAAAGAGAAGCCATCTTCCAAGCATAGCTGCTGTAACAGGCAGAGCAAGGGTGGAATACCTAGTGACTTGCTGGAAAAATATTTGTAAATTATTACTGTGCTTATTTTTTACACTGCTGATGGGCTAAAAATGCCTGTAGAAGCACATCAACATGACCTTACCTTGTTTTAGGTGCCAGTTCTATGGTGGTCCCCAAATGCATCATTCCAGAACTCCAGTGTTATTCTGTAGAGGCAGCTCTGAACAAGTGGAAGGATGAGAAAACCCTTTCCACTCCTATTTGGTCATGTATCACACTGGGAGAAGTATGAGAAGGGAAAGAAGAAAATTAGGCAAAAAATGCTGTAAATATTCCTTTTTGTTTTTACCTCTGAATTTAAGCCTTCTGTAGTGTTTATACTTTTCTCTCCCTTCTAGTTAGATTAATTTTCACTCATTTGGTTATCATGCACTGTTCCTCATAAGCCCAAGTTGTCTTTTAGTTTAATAAAGCTCTCTGCTGAAGTTGTTACTCTTACCGACCTAATTATGGTAAAAGTCTTTCCAGAAAGAATACACTGAAATTCAATAACAGATGAAACAGTTTATATAGACCATTAAATTGGCACTACATTATTCTCAAACAGCAAATACAGGAAAGCTTATTTAAATCAATACATTTTTCAACAGACAAATCGCTGCTTTTTTTCTTCACATATCCGATCCATAAATTTCAGAAAGGCAAACTGCCACAAGATAACTTCATGCAGGCAGTCCAGAAAATTACTTCAACAAGGAAGTTCAGCCTTGATATTTTGCACGTCAGTACATTGTCAGATGATTGGTTATTAGTCACATCGCTTTTACTTTGAACGTCTCTGGCAGAAATGTGTTCCTTCAATAAATTATTTTCTTTTTTTTTTTCTAATTACTAAAATAATTTGAATATGAATAATGCATTCAGATACTGTGTGTCTGTATATGTGCAAGTACTTTAGAATTCCAGGGAAATTTGCCTGTACACAGAGAGACGCGCTGAGGCATCCCAGGATAAACCCTTTTCATCCAGTCAGATCAGTTTTTCTACCTACAATATTCTGTCCCTGTTAATACTGAAATGTTTATTCCACATGTTCCCATCTTATCTATATCTGGCTTCATAAATCAATGCTGATGAGGTTTAGCAGTGTCTTGGCCAGAACATCAAAAGGGAATGAAATCTGGTACTACCCAAACACCAAAGCATCAGCAGTGTTTTCTGTGTTCACCTTTCTGTACCTTCCCTTGACCAAATAAGTTTCTAGTACTGCTTTTGGCAAATTTATCATTACATTTCTAATATAAACTATTGACAAATATTTTCCTTAGCATCTCTAGCATAGACTGAAACTTCCATTTGAAAATCACGTCTGATTTCAGGTGTATTTGTGATTTCAGTGGTTTTCAAGTGGAGCAATTCTTTAATATCCAAAGAAGTAACAGTTCAAGAGTTGTTAGATTATTATTACTACCAAAACAATTTATTTAGGAAATGTGATTAATGACCTCCACTGTGTTAGGCATCAAAAGCTTCAGAAAGCTATTGGCACTGATCCTCCCTATTTTGCAGAACTTGGAAGCCATGACAGATGGGTTGCAGAATAACATATTCCACTAGTGTAAATTGACTAGTGTATCTCAATTCTCCTTTAAGAGTGCCGCAGTACTCAGGATATCAGACTGGCTCAGAAGTCTTGCAGAAAATATATTGGCTACCTCTGCTACATGTAATTTTGGATGGCTCACTGTTAGCTATGCCCTTTGAATTTAGAAATTCCCTCTGAAGGCATGTATTCTCTCTTTGGGTATCTGCCACACAATAAAATAATTTGCATTGCAGTTCTTAGGAGATTCTGGCCCCAGCTCATTTTTTTTGCTACAAATTCAAGTAGTCTTATCACTTATTCTGTTGTTCAAGGTGGCAAGCACTGAGGATCACAATGAGTTCTGCCCGTTAAGAACAAAGTGTCATGACAGAAGTTTGAGAAGACTTCCCATTTACTAACATACAAAAACTGCTACATAGAATGCCACCTGCCATATAGGTTCATTTGGTTAATGTTTCAATAAAAAGCAGCGAAAGGAGGGTCAGAGAGAAAGGACTGGTGCTATGTTTGGTGTCACAAACAGTGATCTGTCATTGCAGATGCCACCATCACCTTGATATCTCAATAGAATGTGGTGACATGTTAGCTGCTTTGAGCGCTCAGTCTCTTGTCAAACTCTCTGCTTCATGGAGCTTCCATATTTTCTCAGGGACTCCTGATCAACTCAGTACATATGTAAGGTCACAGTCAACAGTCTTTGACACAAACGAGTCAAATTGTCAATGTTTTTCACACAAAGACAATATGAAATAATATTTTATTTATAGGAATAACTGGATGCCAATTATTGATAAATGTATAGGCATTCATTATGTGATGCCTCTATAAAAGTGACTATTTTCTTTCAACAAATGTTCATGTATAGGAGTAAAGGATGAATTTATCTTTATGATCTAAAGAATGATGAGAATAAGGCAGATCATACTTCACATTGAGCTTCACAAGATTCTCTACTGCAGCGATAAACCCAACTGCTTCTGTTAACACTGTTTTATCAAACTCTTCAGAAATGATACCATGAAGGAGTAGGAAGACCTGTATGATAGTAGATATTAGCATCACTATATTAGGAAGAGATATTTAGGAGTGCTAGTGGACCAGATACACAGTAATGGATGCTACATTTTTATTTAGAGTTTGCTAAACTTAAAGCTACATTGATAAGAGCATGTGTCCTTCCTTCAAAAGAGGATCTAATTCCAAACATGAATAACAGCATGATATCTTCATTTCAACTCTTGGCTGCTGTGGCTGTTGGGACTGAAGGTCTGATTAAATTGGCATTATAAAGAAAGTCTCTCCCATTTTCTTTTATGTGCTCCACAGCCCTGGATCACTTATTTTGGCTGTTCTCACTGTCTCATGTTTTCAGACACATTCATTTATCACAAAGCAAGGCACTTTCCTGTTTGTGTTTCCACTTTACTCTAAAGGACACATAGAGAAACATTACAGGAATGCAGGGTTGCAGCAAATAAATTGTCTGCACTTAGTCTGCAAGATGTCTGCAGCCATTCAGCCTTGTATGATTTCTTGTTGCAGAGATAGAGTTAAAAGGCTTCTTGTAAACAACCATTTAATACAGCATTTTCTGATGACGTCCCTCTTTGATCTGTTTTTCTGCTGAGAATTGTAATATATACTATGGAAATTTTATGTTCCTTGTGATGAAATGTCTTAAAGTCTCGTTTAATAATACAGTTGTCTGTATATCTCGAGGACATATCTGTACAGCAATTTAACTGGAATCAGATTGCCATGCAGCTCCCACAAATCTGAAAGTTTCATACCAAGAAATTTTAAAAATCAACAGTTTCCAGAAAGATTAAAGAAGCATTACAACTTGAGGCTTTGATGAGCTACACTAGACAAAGTGATAGTCATCACTACATTTACTGTGTTTGCTACTGGAACAAAACTGTGATGGGACAGAATCTTCTCAGTAGCATTCCTATTTTAACTACATATATAGTACATTGCCTTCTCTCAAGAGAAAAGAAAGTTAAATATATACTCTTCAAACAAAAAAATCCCAACCCAAATCAGCAAGGATTTCTACTATAAAATACATGAACTTTCCCTTTAAATACTATATGAAATGAACATCTTTCACCACAGAAGTAGCCTTGTAATAGAAGGCAAACAAACTCAATTCCTTACTAAGTACTTCTCATTTATGTAACTGCAGCCTGCAGGCATGCTTTCTGAAAGAAATAAATTATTTGTGATTTGCAAAAATTTAACAACCAGGTTCAGTATGATATATGTAGACATCTACTTACTTTTACTTCAATTTTTTTGAATTTTATTTTTATCTTAACATTTTCTAACATATTTTTACTGTTTAGATGAAGTTCAACTTTAAAAATATAATGTTCTGAAATATAAATATTTGGGAAACTACTTGTTGAAGAGTTATCAGAAAACAGCACTCTCTAACCCAACATAATTAAAACATGCTTTTTAAAGAAAGTTTTGAAATTAGTAAATTCCCTCCTAAAGTCTCTCAGACCACTGTTGTTTACTGTTTATTTTTTTGCTTAAACTACATGTGTTCAAAAACCAAATGCCATGTGTTTGTTATTTTTTTCATAATGATTCTACCCTAGCCTAAAATTAAAAAATTAGTGCAGAAAAATTTCAGGTGTTTTTAAGCTCCATAGTCTCAACAAATTACAGTATTTTTGTGCCTATTTTTCATTTCATTCTTCTGCTGAGAAAGACAGATTTCTTCAAATCTTTCTCAACTGTAATTATCTTTTTTATACGGATGGCCTCATTTACAAGACACTAAAGTTTCTGGTTTTGAAGTTGGCTTTTATTTATTTGCATGATGTGCACAATTGAAAGAGAAATGTCTTGAAAATGAAAAAATTTGACATGAAGCAAAATTTTAAGATAAGTAAATATTTTTGTGTTGTAATAATATTCACATTAAATTAATTTTTGTATTGTGTGGTTTTGAGTATATATATTTTTTTACAGCTTTTCTTCAGAAATTATCATATCTAATGGGAAGACATCTTAAGGTGTTAGCAGGGGAAGGCATCCCATCAGGCTTCAAAGGGATTTTAAATACTTTTACTTTCTTTTTCTACTTTGAATATCCAAGGTAATATTCAGACTACCGAGGTTAGAAAAACCAGTATCTAAGTATTGAAATTCCCTAATCATCAGTGCAAATATACCCTATTAAGTAGATGTGATTTTGTACAGTTAGTGAGAGAGGCAGTGACTTCTGAATAATGGCTAAAAAATTCTCTACATTACCAAGACAACTGTCCAGAGTTCCCTGTATGGAAGTCAGCAAATTATGGGTCCTTTCCAACTCAGAATAGGTAAAATTCTGGGCCTACTGATTTGGGGCATCAATCTTCTGAAATTCAGATAGGAGTCCATGCATGGCTTTACTGAGCTCCTGAGATATCAGTGTTTAGCTCAGGAGCTCTAAGACAGGGTATCTACTGAAGAAGTGATTGCCCTAGACAAAGGGAACATAACACAACAACTCCCACATGCCAAGAAGGAGGTCCCAATCACATCTCCTGATGAAAAGCATGATATTATCTATCTGTGTAAAGAAAAAAAAAAGTTTTGTTTGCAAGCATCAAAGATAGAAAAGGGCTAAAAAGGATAGTAGGCAGCAAGATTAGAGCACTTAGTGTCAGGGAGAAGGATCTTGAGTGGTTTAGATTGGTGAAAATAAAAAAAATTGCTATGGTGCTTTTGTCCCTGAGCCTGTTTACTATAATGTAGATAATAATCTTCAACTACTGTGCCCTCAGTAAAAGTAAGACCTGCTCATGCCTTGCAGGGTAATGTCTTAGCTGTCTAACTACAAATGAATTAAGGGTTCCACTCCATGGACATCTTCAGTGTTTTATGAGTTGAGGCTTAAACTCAAACCATGATCTCTCCCTACTAAATTTTCATTTTCTTTTTTCATTCTTTCATTTTTTTTTTCTTTTATCTTTTGATACTCAAAAATCAATTTAGCATTGAAGAATACTGACATCAGGTTTTTGAGAGGTAATTTAATAATTTAAATATATGCAATTATTTCTCTTGTTTGTTTGGAGAAGTAAGGATGGAGATTAGGTTAGACTCGCATAACTTCAAAACCTGGATTTTGTGCCTCTGGAAAATGTATATAGATGTGGGAAAATAGAAAAACAAATGAAAAATCCCCAAGGATGATGAGCAATTGTTGTTGTGAGGGCTAACCATAAGTTCTGCTTCCAGTGGTTTGAATGGAAGTGTACCACACTACCAGATGCACAGTATTTTCTAATGAAGACTGAACAACAGAATGTTAATCTCTTATTCTTCATCTCTGCATTCCCCAGGGTATTTTATTCTTCTGTAGTTAAAAGCGGAATCAAAATATTGCCAAATTCTGACATTGTGTGAAATTAATCTCTTTCTGCACAATAATTGAGCTGTGGAGTTGGAATGGCACTTCTTAACACATTTTATTTAGAAATAGAAGAAAGGGAAGCTATTCAAAATCATACCAAAGTGAGATATGATGAATGTAAGCGAAACGATAAAGATGACTAGCAAGTCATCTTTCTAAAATTATTTCTAAAATTATACTTGTAAAAGTCAATAGAATGGATTGAAAAATCCTTTTTAAGATTTAAGCCATTCATATAGAGAGAGTCAACATCCCTATATCACATAGATAAGTCTTCCACAACTTTTTTTTTTTTAATCCAGTGATTAAAATAGAAGCAGTATAGCAAATTCCTGGAGTGTGCAGAAGAGAACTTCCTGACACACCTGGTGAGAGGGAGCCAGCTTGGAAGGCAAACCACTGGACCTGTTGTTTGTGGGCAGAGAAAAACTGTGGTTCATGTGATGGTTGAAGGATGCCATGGGCACAAAATGGCAATTTTCAACTCTGAGAGAGGTAAGGAGGTGGGTTAGCAGAACTTCAGCTTCCAGAGGGCACTTTGGTCTATTTTGGGACTGTTTGAGAGTCCCTTGGGGTGCAGTTCTGAAGGGCAAAGGGTTCCCAGAAAGTTGGACATTCTTCAAGATGGAGATCTTAAGGTCAAAGGAGCACGCCACCACTTTGTGCCAAAAGACAAGTCAGAGGGGAGTAAGATCAACCTGGCTGAACAGAGAGATAGCTTTGTCTTGAGCTCAAGATAAAAAGAAGGGAGAGTTTATAACCTTTGGAGAGAGAGGCAGGAAACTCAGGAGGGCTACAAAGTTTTCATAAGGTTATGCAGAGAGAAAATTAGAAGTGCTAAAGCCAACTAAAACTTATATTGTCGACTCCTATAAAAGATCTTTCTAAAAATGCATTGGCAACAAAGAAAGCCTAAGTAGAATCTCCATCCTTTATTGGCTGTGGAGGAACATAGCAACAAATGAGGAAAAGGCTGAAGCACTTGATGCCTTCCTTACCTCAGTCTGTAACAGTAAGAACAATTTCTCTCAGGGTATCTAGTCTACTGAGCTGGATGGAATTCAGGGACAGGGAGCAGAATGAAGCCTCCATAATCCAAGAGAAAGTGATCATTGACTTCTACACCACTAACACACCACTACATCACAGACACACAAATCTATAGGTCAGATGAGATCCATGCAAAGGAATGGAAGGAGCTGGTGGGAAGCCTCATTGAAGCACTTTCCACGATTTACCAACAGTCCTGGCTCACCAGGGAGGTCCCAGTCGACTGGAGGCTGGCCACTGTGACACCCATCTACAAGGGCTGAAAGGAGGATCCAGGGTACCAGAGGCCTGTCAGCCTGGCCTCAGGACTGGGAAAGGCCATTGACCAAATAAACTTGGGTGCCATTATGGGCATGTGAGGGCAACAAGAGGATCAGGCCCAACAGACCCTGCTTGACCAATCTGATCTCCTTTGAAAAGATCACTCACTTAGTGGATGAAGGAAAGGCTGTGGCTGTTGTCGAGCTGAAGTTTAGTCCAGCCTTTGACACTGTCTCCCACAGCATTCTTCTGGAGAAAATGGTGGCTCACAGCTTGGATGGGTGCATGGTTCACTGGGTAAAAAACTATCTGGACGGCCAAGACCAGAGAGAGGTGGTGAAGGGAGTTGCATCCAGCTGGCAGCCAGTCACCAGTGGTCTTAATCAGGGCTTTGTTTTCAGATCAGTCCTGTTTAATGTCTTTATCTGATCTAGACAAGATGATCAAGTGGACCCTCAGGCATTTTGCAGGTGACACCCAGCTGAACAGGAGTGTTGATCCACTGGGGAACAGGAAGTCTCTGCAGAGGGATCTGCCAAGGCCATTAGAATGAAGTTCAACATGGCAAAATGTCAGGTCTTGGGTCACAACAACCCCATGCAGCATTACAAATTGGGAGAAAAGTAGCTAGAAAACTTCCTGGTGGACAAGGATTTGGGGGTGCTGTTCAACAGTAGCTGAACATGAGCCAGTGTGTGCCCAGGTGTCCAAGAAGGCCAGTTGCATCCTGGTCTGTATCAGCAATAGTGTGGCCAGCAGGACCAGGGCAGTGATTGTCCCCCTGTACTCAGCACAGGTAAGGCTGCACCTTGAGTGCTATGTTCAGTTTTGGGCCACTCATTACAAAAAAGGTGCTGAGGTGCTGGGGTGTGTCCAGAGAAGGCCAACAGAGCTGGTGAAGGGTCTGGAGCACAAATGCTATAAGGAACAGCTGAGGGAACTTGTGTTATTCAGCCTGAAGAAAAGGAGGTTTAAGGGAGCCTATCACTCCCTGTGAATATGTGAAAGGAGGTTTTAGTCTGGTGGGGGTTGGTCTGGTCCCAAGTAAGGAACAATGAGAAGAAATGTTCTCAAGCTGCTACAGGAAAGGTTTAGATTGAATTTTAGGAAAAATTTCTTCCCTGAAAGGCTTGTCAAGCACTGAAACAGGCTTCCTAGGGAAGTGGAGGAATCCTCATCTTTAGAGACATTTAAAAGGTGTGTAGATATGGTACTTATGGATGTGGTTTAGTGGTGAACTTGGCCATGCTGGGTTAAGGGTTGGACTAGATTTCCAGCTCAAATGATTTGACATTTCTAATGCCTTTGATTCCCACTTCCCCAGCCAAGAGAATGAGAAAATGTCATGTGATCCTTAAAAGTTGTATATTTCTATCATAAATTTATGGCATCTATAATGCCATTATACAATGATCTGATTTTTATTGTTGTTTTATACCTCACTATGTATTGCTTGCTAACATGGTTATTCCTCCCTCCTTACCTTTTGAATGAAGTATTTGGCATGCTTCAAGTCCATCAGGGTGTGGGGATCAAGCTTCAATTTTGACTGAGAAAATAATTCACATGAAAATCTACTGAGCTGTGATTTAAGAGCTATTAGGTGTCACCTCCCAGACCTGAATATGATTAAAATACTTGGGAAATTACAGCTGCTGTTTCTGCCTTTAGGGAGAAGTAAGACACTAAGCTTCGGCAGACTGATTTTGCCCCTTTGAATTTTCTCTCTGGCAATTTTTCTGAGGTAAAGTTTAATGTGTAAACTGATTTTTAGCGATTATGTAAGAAGGACCCAAACTGGATTTATTGGTTACATGGAAGGAAGCCTTTAGATCCTCTAGGGATCTGATGTTGCCTGTGGTATTGGGGTGAGGGCAGGATAAAAACAGGTGGTAAGCCTTAGTAAACTTTTGGCCCATCATTTCTGTCTGTGTGAATGAAGCTTGAAGAATGTTATTTGCATGTCATTGCTCCTGAGTATGCAATAAAGTGTAAAATTTATTTCCTTGATAATCAGATTGCTAATATTACCTTTTTTGTGTGTGCTGTAATTGTTCAATAAGAAATAGAAAGTACAACAAATAGTTTATCTGTAGATTTTTCCTTGAGCTTGGTGGTTGGAGAAAAAAATGAAACACTATTAAACCATGACTTTGGTGCAATATGGCCTATTTCCTGTGAATAATTGACAGAAATATAGTAAAGTGTTAGTGGTAAATTTGAAGTGGCATGCACAGTATGTGTTTAGAATGTTTATACAGTCTCCAATTGATTCTCAGGGAGCTCATACTAATTGGAAATAAGGTTTATGTGCAGCGAAGCAGTGAACCAGTGATATGGTGATACTGCAGAAGTGATTCCTGCCTCTGGCAATATTTTTATACGTATCTGCAAAGCTCAGGCAAACTTTATAATTCTGAATTACTTAAATAATAGAAATACATAATTTTGTAAATGTATCTCGGTTTACAGTATTTCAAATGCGCAGCTCTCCTATCAGAGAGAGAAGGAAGGATTAGCACTTTGCCCTTTCTCCCTTCAGCACTCTTAGAAAGAGCTGTAAAACTTGTTTTCACAAGCTGAGCTAATGATAGGTGGGATTTGAATGCAGGGATATTGAATTCTGGTTATTCAGCCCCATCTTTGTCAGGGACAGGAAATGATCAACAGATAACAGCTCATTTTGCCAGGGTAAACATGTTCAGAACTATTCAAACTAATAACCTCGAATTATTGTTCAACAGCTTTCAAACAGTAAAACTGTCCTGGCTTGTAAATTGACCATTCTATAACAGACTGTGGCTGTGGTGGCCAGGATTTGGGGACTAAGACTTTTGTTAGGGATGTGCAATGATTAATCAAAGCTGGCAGACAAACACCACAGAGCTCTCTGCTTACTGTTTACTCCCTGTTTACCTGATAGGATAAGAGAGAGAATCAAAAGGTAAAAGTAAGAAAACTTAAATGTTATTGAGATGGGGACAACTTAGTAACTAAAACTTAGTAGTAGTAATGATAATAATAATGAAAGTTACAAAGAGAGAGAGAAGTAAGACACAGGAGAGGCAACTGAAGCAAGAGAAAGCAACTGCTCACCACCATCAGACTGATGCCCAGACAGTTCCCAAGCAGTGTTCCCAAGGCCAGCTTTCTGCCTAGTTTATATGCTGAGCATGGTGCATAAGGCATTGCATATCCTTTTTGTCAGCTGGGGTCGGTTGTTCTGTCTCTCTCCCCTTTCAGCTTTTTGTGCAACCCAAGCCTGCTTGCTTGCAGGGCATGAGAAGCTGAAAAGTCCTTGACCTAGCATAAGCAGTGCTCAGCAACAACTGAAACATCAGTGTGTTATCAACATTATTCTCATCTTAAATCCAAGATACACCACTGTAGGAAAAACATTAACTCTATCCCAGTCAAAAATAGTGCAGTATGTTTGGGTCAGAGATGTTAGTACTGGTAGAAAACTCATACCCTAATTACAGTAATAACTTCAGTATTGAATTTTAAGGGTAGAGCTATAAAAGGCATATGGAAGCTCCTGAAAAATCTGTGGTTTTTCTTGTTAATTTTCTCTCCTCTCCTCTCCTCTCCTCTCCTCTCCTCTCCTCTCCTCTCCTCTCCTCTCCTCTCCTCTCCTCTCCTCTCCTCTCCTTTTTCTTACGGATATATAGTTTTTCTTTATGCTATGCACTCATCTTTAATCTATGGCATGTACTATAGCTTCACTTATAGAAGTCTGGGAACTTAATTTTTTTTCTTTTTGTCTCCCATTTATTACAGCTTTCTGTCTCTTTTTCAGAAAGAAAATTCTTTTCCTATGTTACTGAAATTAAAATTGATTATTTTTTCCAGCACATGTGTGTGGTACACAGAGAGACAGACAGCTAGGTCTGTATTGCTTTCTGACACATATCCATGGAAGGTACTCTGGTGTTTCCAAGACAGTTGTCAACTCTTGCTGAAAGAATGGCACAATTTTCTTTTCCACTGCTGAGCAGTGCAATGAAAAAGGAAGCAAAATTTTTTCTGCCTTCAGAAGTTTGCTTAGCAAAACTAGGAAGGCTTTTTCCCTCTTCTCTTATTTTTTCTCTATTTCTTGCAAAGATAGAAAAAAGAAGCCAAACTTTCATAATTTCTGATGGGAAAGACTAGAAGACAATATTGTAATGAGGCATCTAGTCCCATAAATTCTGTTTAGCTCAGCGTCCTTTGACTGCATTGGAAAGGGTGTAAGACAAGGAAATGAGAAGAGGAAAAGGAGCATAAAAGATTGGAAAGCTGGTTGAAGCTGTTTAAAAGACCAACATTTAAATTTTTTTGATTTTTTTTCTGCTGAAAATAAACATTATTCAACATTACAAACATATTCCAACATTAATTTCTCCAAAGATTTAAATAAACACTTTAAGAAATGGGATGCCGCTTCTTCAAGTGTCTTGTGTTTTGATATTATTTGTTGCTTAAGTGAGAAAGTAGCAGTGACATGATAATTTTAAGCAACATGACAGATCGTATATTCACAGAAAAGTTTAGGTTGGAAGGAATCTTAAAGATCATCTAGTTCCAGCTCCTCTGCTGTTGAAACGGACATTCTTCCACTAGATTAGGTTGCTCAGAGCTCCATCCAACCTGGCCTTGAACACTGACACACAAAAAAACCCCGAACAAAACAAAACCCAAAAACCAAACCAACCAGCCAACAATAAAAAAAAAAGAGAGAAAAACAAAACAAAAAAACCCAACCAACCAAAAACACCCCACCAAGCAACCTCAAAAAAACCCCTACAAAAAGCACAAAAGTTCTAATCTGCATGTTTTATGCAGATTTCGTGCATATTGTTTGACATTTCATTACTTTAATAAAGCAACTGATGTTTAGTACAGAGATGAAAGAAAATCAACTCCCACCACACATATCCATTCTTCTCAAGTGTTTTTAGTTCTAATAAAAGTTTTGGCTATCTCAACTGGGATCAGCATTCTATATCTTGATACAAATTAAGCTCTTGGTACCTGTTCAGGGTTTATGATTCAGATATGATATGAAATCAATTTCTGAATTAAAGCAACTGGGGCAAGGGTTTTACAATATGCATTCTTTCAGGAGAAAAATATGGAATAAAGAACCCTTGAAAAGACTTTGATGGTGCTGGTCTACTTTTTGTGTTTTCAAATACAGCTTTCAGAGGAAAAGGATAAAAATTTATTTTATATGACAGAACCAGAGAGCCTTTCTTTCCCTGGATGCATCTAGAGCTCTTAGAGTAAATGAAAGACATATACTTTTATGTCTAACTACTGAAGTTCAAAATGAATGCTTCTTTCTTTGCTTTAAAGTTATTGATTTCATCAGAAGTACAAGTTTGAATGAAAGCATTCTTTTTGGTGAATGTGGACAATTGTTCTAAGAAGTAAATGCTCACTTTTTTGACTTAAAATGTATTAATAAAATGAAAGAAGTATTTCTCTCATTTAGAAGTAAAGTTGTACAGAAGGAGAGGTGGCCTCCAACTGAAAAACAGTTAGTCTTACAATACCAATTGCAATATGGTGCTTAAACTACCACCATCAACAAAAATAGATTCCTATTACTCCCTGAAGGTACCTATTTCTTCTTATGCCCCATAGGGCGAATCTTGGTGATTTGGGGAAGATATCTAACTCTTAGATGGCTCAGATGGACTGGATGAATGCCTGTTTTGCTGTCTAGGCTGTTGCTGAGAATGTATTGGATCTGTTTCTTTAAATATTCATCAATTCTCAAAATGACTTCCTATGGGAGGTATTAGTTTACTGCTTTCTGGACATATACAATTAATTTAGAAAAACCTTTGGTAAAAGGTTGTTTCTGGGTTTATTCTGACCAAAAGCAGAAAAGTAATTCATTTGTCTACAGTCCTGAGTATAAAAAGGGAAGGAAGACAGATTGTGTACAAGCTGCCCAAGAATCCAAATTATTACGTGGCTCACCAGCATCTGCCTACTCTGCCTCCTATGCAACAAGTCTTGCCATTTAATTGCTGTTTCTCAGGTTTCCAGAGAAAGCTGGCACTGCCATGGACTACACCAAAGGGAGCTAAGTAGAAAATTTTGAAAAGACAGATGTAATTAAAATCAGGTTTGCAAAAAGCAAACGCTAAGGTAACCTAAACTAGGTATTCCAGTTGGTCTTTAAGTGGAATATTTGTGTGGATAAGGTAGATGAACTCTGAGACAGACAGACAAGTAATTTCCTTATCCATCATGCAAATATAATAAATTGATCAGGTTTCTTTCAAAATCCATACAGGATGATGTGATCTGAGAAAGAGAAGGTTGGGGGTGGTTATAGTGAAGAAAGAAAGATCAGAAACACATTTCTGAGGAATCTGAGACAGTTCTTGAGAGGATTTCCCTGTGTTGTGAAACACAAAGGAAAATAAAAAAAGTTGCAATCTATTTCCATAATGGTCTTGATAGAATGACTTCCTTTTTATGTACGCAATGACCTGAGACAAGTAGTCATGCTTTCTGCTCACTAGTGATTATAGCTGCACAGTGTAAATATCTGATCATAAATAGTGTGTTATTTCATACTAATGCTTTATAGATTGTCTCATGTGATTAGTACTCAGGAAGCTCATTACCTGCCTGATATCTTTTTCTGCAGCTATTCTAACATCAAATCTGTAGTGAACTGTAAGCAGAGTAACAGTAGTGATTTTGCTTTTTTACTCAAGTTGTGTATTTTTCTCATTCCTGATTTCTCAGCTGGCAAAAGAATTGAATTCTGCTACAATGTAGAGGTAATTTTATCACATAATTGACTGCCAACTTCTCTATTAGCCTGATAAAAACACTGCCATGCTAAAATGCAGTTCAAATGAACCTTTGCAGATTTGATTTTTCTCTGAGACACCCACATTTTCTACAGGTTCTACTATATCAAACTACTTGTTAAAAGTATAACAATCTTTACCCTGGATAACAGTCAGCTAGTATAGGATTAAATAAAAGTAATTTCAAAGTTTTTAGGTAGAGGAAGGGAAGTCCTGACTTTAAATCCTGATTGATTCCAAAATTAGGATAATTACAGGATGAATTATAGTAAATGTACTATTCCAATTATTTCCTCCACTGTCCCTTTTTCTTTTGTTTTGTTTTTGGTTTCTCTTTTCTCCCTTGGGGGACATTAAACATATCTTTGAGTGTATATCAGTACAGCTCCAGGTGAAAGATGCAAGTTGCAAATATTAAATTAGGAGCATTTCTACAAAAAGTGTTGTTTTTGTAGTAACTTGAGCAAATATCCAGGTGACACAGCCTCCATATCCTCTAATAGTCGTGATGTGATCTGATGATCTTGGAATAGATTTCTGGAAGTGAAATTTCAGGAATGAGATTTTCAGGGAATGAAGACATTATTTCTCAATATTTGAGGCTCTGTTTCAGTGGATAAGTGCCAAGATTAAAATGTTAATTCTAGACTTAATTAAATGACTTTGCCCTCATGGTGCCCATGAGAAGGGGGTGTCTTTTTTTTCTGGAGGAGCTTAGAATGTGTGTTCATCATGCAAAGACATACATTCTAGCTACCAGGTCTTCATGCTCTTGTCTATAGCAACAGGCTAAAAGGGAGACCTAAGCTCAGTTCTGGAAGCAGTACAATGCTTTGTGCTTGGGTCATAAACTCCTGCCTGTTAAAAGTGTAATTAAGGTCCCTTATGTATCATACAACACAGCTCATACTCTATTACTGCATGTTGAGGTGAAGGTGGATCAAACATCTTTGCCACAAGAGGCCCAGATGTTCCTTCCTGCTTTGTTGACAGGCATCTGTTGTGGCCTAGACTGGGACAGAGTTAATTTCTTCTCAGTAGCTGGTACAATGCTCTGCTTTGGATTCAGTCTAAGGATAGTATTGATAACACACTGATGTTTTGGTGCTAAGTAGAGTTTATCCTATGTCAAGAACATTTTTTTGTACTTGTGCTCTGCCAGTGAGGAGGTACAAAAAATAAAAACAAAAATCAAAAAAATCCAAAACCAACAACAACAACAAAAAAAACCCCCACAAAAATACCCCCAAAACAAAGCAAAAAAAACCCCAAACAACCAACCAAACAAAAAAACCCCAAACTACTGGGACACCACAGTGGAGAAAAATGACCCAAACTTGTTAAAAGGATTTTCCACACCATGGAACACTGTGTCGATTATCTGAACTGGGAAGCTACCTGGAAGGGGAACAGATTAGGGTTCAGGGATGAGGTCTGATATTGGCCAGCAGGTGGTGATAAATTGTATCATGCTCTGCTTGATGATTTGGCATTTTTCATCCCTTTATTATTATTATTGTTAAATTTTACTTTGTTTCAATTATTAAACAGTTCATATGTCAATCTACAGGTTTTAAACTTTAGTTTATCCTCCTCATTCCACTGGGGATGAGGGGGAGAAGGGCTGTGACTAAGGGGCTGCATGGTGCTTGGTTTCCAGCTGAGTTATACTGCAAGAGTATCAAAGTCATAAATCAGCCTTTGGTTGTTTTTAAATGAATGGCTATTTCTAAAAAGACACCCCAGCAGAGAGGTTTTTCCCCACACATGTGCAGCAATTGGAGTGTTGGAGGTGGCATGACAAACAGCTGCAGAGAACTGAGCTCATCCAACACAATCTCTATTTGGACAAACTAGCTTTCAGAGTGTGCTTGTTCCTGTTTTCCATCGTTTCAGGCTAATGGTTGTGCCATTAAGCTGCAGGAGCTCTCCTCACCCTATTGCCTTTGTTTGCTGAATATCTTGAGGCACAGGTGTTATCTTGGGAAGACTTTTCTTTTTCCCCAGTGGTGAATACCTTTTTGTGGGGAAAAAACATTCTCTTTTGTATGCCCTTGCTATTAATATTGCTGTTGTTACTGCGCTTTTAGGAAACTATTTCAATTTTCATATCTCATTTAATGTCTCTTCCTTGCCAAAAGGTATGGGTGAAGTGGAGGAGCTTATTTGAAATTTAATTTCCCCGCTGGGGTTAAACCCAGCATACAAAAGCCGAAAAAATTAAACTGTGGATCTTGAGAATGGTCTTTTGTGTGTTTTGCCTGTTTTTAGGTTAGTTATGTTTGGGTGTCTGTAAGCAGAGAATAATTGACTCTAAAAGAGGAATATACAAAACCAAAAGATATAGAATAGTTATTCACTGTCTAGCACCCACAAAAAATACATAAGAATTAGTAGATATTTGAGTAAGCACTTGTGTGCTCTTCGCTTCAACAGGCAAGGCACCCAAAGAGCTTTCAGCCCTGTGGCCTCCACAGGGGACTCACAGAGCCAGAGAACTACCTCAGGCCTCTGACTGTAGCTCTACCACTGGCATCAACATCTCCTGGCTGGGATCTCATCACCTTTGCCTGCACTACCTTTGCCTATCAGGTCTCATGCCTTTCCATGCTGATATTTTCCCTTCTGAATCCTTGAGCCATGGGTGACCTCACTTAGGCACTCTCACCTCTAATGCTGTCCTTTCTCATCCCAGTAAAGCCTTTCTCATAGCACTGTGAGCACAGTTTATGCAGTTAGTCCAGACCAGGGCTGCTCTCAGTGCTTTGGTACATGGGGAGATAAATCCCTAGGAGAGGGGAGCTCAGAGCAGTACAAACAGATTATTGCAATGAGAAAGCGGTTAGTAAAATGGAAAGTTGTCCTTATCCACACTTTGACTCACTTTGCATGGGAAAACATATAAATTACAGATGTCCATTCTCAGGAGATTATGCCTAGTTTCACATTGGAGGGAACAGAAACTTGTGATTAGTTCAATAGGACTTATAGTCCTGGTTCAGTTTACTCGGCTAGGAGAAGATGTTGCATCCCTCTGATCTTGTTTGATTTTTCCTCTTGGCAGGATCTATGCTCAGAGAAGAGTTTTTTGATTGCTCTTCAGAGATGCATGGCTTTCCCTCTGGATTACTGAGGAAATTGTGGCACTTAATTCCAGAGCTGTTTTCAAAGGCTCAGGAGTTACAGCATGATGCCATACAACAGTGGTTCTCTCAATTTCATGTTGGATGTATTCCTGTTCCCTTGAGAGAGTATCAGAAGCCTCTGAACTCCCATGTGAGTTGACAGAGAAAGTCAGAGTGAAAAGTCATACAGATTTACAATGAAATGTATTGTGGCACTTGCAGGAGGGCAGAAGCATTTCAAGAAAATTACACTAAGGCTGTCACTTTTTTTACAGTGAGAACTTTTTAAATTCTCAGGTATTAGAACTGCGTTTTCAACAGGTAGAAATGAGGAGTGTCCCTGGTCCTGGCTGAGGCACTTGAACCACCAAAAACAGGTTTCGTCCATTTAAGAAAACTACTGTGGAGAGAAAAAAAAATCACACAAAATACCCCACACCTTAATGAAATCACTTCAAAACTAAACTGGGGTTTTGCAGCTCCTTTCCAATTCAATAAACTGTTTAAAGTGTGAGCAGAATGTCAACATTTCTAATAACCACATGCAATTCCTTTAGCTGCTCGTGACACTAATTCTTGCTAGCCTGCTCTTAACAATAAATTACTGAATCAGGCTGCAGTGTGAGATATCCAGGGCTGGAGACAGGGCCCAGGCACACAGCTAACAGGCTGGTGCTGTAGAACAGCTGCATTTTACTTTAAAAGTGGTGGTTACTGTTTTTCTGTGTGGCCTGAGAGAGTGTAGTATACTAATTTTCTAGACATTCTTCAACTCCTCCTATAACACTAAATAAGTATATAATTTTAAATTTTTACTTGTACAGAGAGAAAAGAATTTTCAGGATTTATTTTTTCCTTCTTTTTTTTTAAGAAGATGATTGATTGCTTGTAAATGACAGCTTCTACTTTTTGAAGAAATAGAGATTAGAAATAAGTAAAAAGAGATAACATGATCAGATCCTGACATGAAAATAATATAGTAATGGATTTAGGCAATTTGTGGTTTAATATCTGGAGATAATTACACAATAAATTGCTTTAAAATATTTTTTGTCATATAAATTGGTGTATATTTTCCTTGTTAGATTTTACTGAACAATGAGAGCTTAATGCCTTGTAAGAAGTGTATTTTTCATAGCTATTACTAGTGAATTTCTGCTATGTATTATTTTAATCTTTTCCTTTATGATCAATAAGCTGCATTACGAACTGTGGACATTAGGTCCACAGAACCTACAGATAATGTATCAGTTAATTTAATAATAATGTCCGTAAGTTTGATGAATGATGAAAAAATATGTAATTAGCAAAATGGTGGTTTAAATTTTTCAAGCTTTCTGAAAAGTCATACTACTTTCCAAGCAGGTTCATGAGAAATAAATTAACTTACAAGATTTTAGATAGTTCAAGACCATTGTTTTGCGCTGTTTTTTTTTAATCCTTCATATTTTGTTCTCAGAAGTAGCCTTTTAAGCAATTAGTTACTTTTAATGTCTTCCTTTTCATTGAAGTGCTCAACAATCAAGATAATTAAAATTAATTGTCATATTGTTATATTACGTTAATGGTAAATCTGCCACTTATCACTAGCATGCTGCAGGAAAAATGTTATCAGAGAGATATGACTGGTCCACTTTATCACTTTAACCAAAGACTTTAAATGGATATAAACAAGTAGGAACTGGAATCTTCCCAATACGAATTTATGCAATTTCTGATGAAAAATTGTCCCTTAAGTGCTGGTATCTATGTGCTTCAATTCAGTTTTTGAGTTCCTTCATAATACAGACTGCTTCATATACAGACTGCTTTTGAACAATTAATTTTGTTCATATTAATTTGTGGGGCAGATCTGCTTAGTTCTATTTCATATAAATAGAATAGTTGCATACAGAATCTGATTCAATTCAAGCACAGTTTGCCTGACAGTGTAAAGTGAGTTTTTTCCCCTGTATTTCTTAAGTGCTAATGGTAAAAGAAGCTGAAGTATATTTTCAGGAGGGATGTATCTTGGTCAGCTAAAAGGAGGTGGCATTTTCTCTGCAGATCTTCAGTACAACTGTATACCACATGTAATTCACTCTTGGAAACCAGGATGTACTGATTGTCCTAAGGAGGATGCAACAGCTGTTCTTCAGAAACCTCTATTACTTGTGTGGTGGCCAGAGAAGCAAAAAAACAAAAAAGCTCATTTATCCATTTAGGCTGATGTCCTTACTAGCAGCTTAGTGATAGCATGGACATTAAACAGCTTTTACTTCATGTTCGACTTTTGGTTAAAGCCAAGTCCATAAATCACAGCTAGCTGTTTCTGATGCTTGTCCCTGCAGTTTCCATTCATTAGGGTTACTGTGATCTTATCTCTTCAACTTCTGTGATTACTCCATTCAGATTGTTCAGTGCCATCCCTTCTTATGGCAAGGTTAGCTTTGCCAAGGAAGCAGGAGAAAAATTTAAAAAATTATTCAAAAATATTCAAAATTGTTCAAAGTTATTTCTAGTTTGGAAATCCTGGATAGATAGAAACTCCTGTTTGCCTCAGGTACTATCATAAATACAATGTGTTTAGAGCATGCTAGGCTAGCTGCGTGTGTGCAGACCCACAGTATCACATGTGCACCGTGTACTGATGTTTCCCAGAAGCAGCAAAGCTCACTATGCCTGTGCTGCAAAGTTAATCTTTACATGCATAGTGAATATGTCTGGAAATTTTGGACATTCCAGCTGGGGGCACAAACTTCTCCAGTTCCCAGACAGAGAAATTTTCTTGACAGAAAAGGGAGGACGTGTCTGAGGAAATCCAGATGTACTCTGGCTCTAGTTAAGATTGAAATGAAAACTGAAAATACCCCAAACTACCAGGGTCACTGTTTAGCTACTTTCTCCTTCTTTGGAAAAACAAAGTAAACTCACTGAATTAAAAAAAATATTATGTTAAATTCTCTTCCATAATATTTCCCTTTTTCTGACAAAACTGAGTGGTCTTACACTTCTCTGCCTCTTCTATTTCCCATTCACACTGTTCTCTTATCCCATGCCTTTTAAGAGTGCTTATCAAATGTGTTTTGCATTGAATTTTATTTCTGAAATTATTTCAATTTGTTCTTATTAAATTATTATTTAAATGACTTGTTAATTTTATTTTACATTCTATTGCTTAATTTTTTTGCTAATTTCTTATTTTGTTGCTTTCAAACTTTAGAAGTGCAAGGGAGAATTTTAGATGCTTTCAGAATTATTTGTTAATCTAGCCTACCTTTAAGGGTAGCATAACTGTTGATTTGTTACAGTCTGAACTCACTAACGCATTTGAAGAAACTCTTATTAACTTCAGTGTAACAGGTCCTAAAGGAGACAACTTGGAAAGATGCCCTCCTTGTCCGCTGCTTGTCACCAGAGAGGATCTCGTGGGCCAGGTGAAGATTGGCAGCCGCCTTGGTCACAATAACCACAAAGAAATAGAGTTTATAATCTCTGTTGACAGAAGGAAAAGTGTCAGCAAAACCTCAGCTCTGGGTGCCAGGAGAGGCGACTTCAGGCTGGTTAGGGAATTAGCAGAGTAAGGTCCCCTGGGAAAATGTTTTTGCAGATGCTGAGGTCCATCAGTGCTGATCACTTTTTAAACTTCATCTCCTAAGGGCACAGGACCAGGCAATTCCCAAATGTCAGGAATAAAGCAGGAGAGGCAGAAAGATGTCTTGGCTAAACAGGAATCTCCTCTTGGAAGCAAAGCACAAATGTAGGTATATGCCCAGTGGATGCAAGGTAGGGTGACATGGAAAGACCACAGAGATGCTGCTTGCCATTGCAATGAAAAATTTGTGAGCCACAGCTCAACTGGAGTTGACATTGGCCATTTGTCCACTGCAGGGGACAATAAAAAGAGGTTTCTTTGAAACATATTAATGGCAATAGGCAGAAGAAGAATAATATAGGCCCTTCATGGGATGAGCATGGTCAACTCACAAACAGGGACATCAACAAGGCAGAGGAGTTTAACACGTTCTTTGGCTGCATCTTCATCATGCATGACAGATCAAGGGGGTCTCAGTGCCCTGAGCTGGAGGACCATGACTGTGAGAATGATCAGCTCCCAGTTGACCTTGAACTTGTGAGGGATCTGCTGTTCCAGCTGGATTGTACAAATCCATAGCACTCCTCACTTTGCACACTGAGCATGAGGTCAAAGGGTCTGGAATACCCCTTTGTTCATCTTGTCCCAGCTGTGTCTCCTCCTAGCCTCCCATTCACTGCCACCCTTCTTGCCAGCACAGCAGTAGGAAAAGCAGAAAAGGCCTCGACTCTGTGTAAGCCCTGCTCAGCAGTAACAAAACCATCTCTATATTATCAGCACTGTGTTCAGCAAAAATCCAAAATTTATTCCTGCACCAACTAATGTGAAACAATTAACTCTATCCCAGCAAAACATATAGTTTAAAAACAGAAACACAAAATCCAAATTCCTTAGTCCTTTAAGAGAATTAAAGGGCCAAATCTGGAATTTCATATCTATGCCACACTATGTGTATACTATATATATACTCCACATATTTTCTTAGAAAATTGCATTTTTCATATTATTCATATTCCTGAGAGGGTGATAAGGCACTAGAAGATGCTGCCCAGAGAAAAAAAGCTGTGGATACCTCATCCCGGGAAGTGTTAAAGGACAAGTTGAACGAAGCTTTGAGTAACCTAACCTAGTGAAAGATGTTCCTCCCCACAATAGGGGGCTTGGAACCAGATGAGGTTCCTTTCAATCCAGGCTGTTCTACTACTCCATAGCTATCATATGTCTTGTCAACAACAAATATTTTCATATTCCTGACTTTGGACATCTTGATACCAAGAAAATGTTGCCATCGTTTAAATATCCATTTAGTTGTGTTTTCTTTTACTTTTTTTTGTTTAACATCTGCAATATTTATACAGATTTTTCTGTATGTTATTATGAAAAGATTTGTGTTACAAAATGTTAGACATATCAACTGAACTCTCTCTTGCATAAATCTCTCAACTGAGTCTATATCTTTCTATTCATATACAATATCTAAAGTCTACAGGGACATCTTAGTACGTATTATGCAGATGACTGTTATTTATGGAATGGGATCACTTATTCCCCAGGTGGTTGTAAAACTGCAATCTTAGTTTGACAAGAGACAAATTGGTTTAGAGAAAACAAATTATTCTGAAGTCTTTAGAAATCTAAATGGTGTTGGAGCGTGGTAACATGGTAAGTAAATCTAGGAGATGATGATTTAATCATTCAAGACCCATGCATTCACGTCAGCCTCAAACTTGGTGGCCTCTGAAAACCTCATTGAAATTTGTCCTGTCCTTCCAAAACTAGATGGACACAGCACTCTAGGTGTGACCTATGACTGACTTGAAACTTTGTGACAGAGGTCACTACTGGCTTACGTCCAGCTTTGCAGTTTCGCAAGACCACCACCCTCTTTCCCCAGAGCTGTTCCTCAATCTGTTCATCCCTGTCTGTAATATTGAAAGAGATTATTCCTTCTTGGGTTCAAACTTTGCATTTGTCATTGAGTAAGAAACGTATGACAGTTATATTAGATGTGACACTGGCAATATACAGTGGTGTTGGTGTGGTTTGAATCAGCCAATCGTCCTTCTACCAATTTTAAAATTCACACGCAATGTAAGGAATACTATGTTTAGCAATAGTGAAGACTCAGATTTTCTTCCCCTTGTTGCCATCACTTTGATGCTAAGCCATTCAAAATAATGAAATCCATTGTCCTTCCTACCACTCAAAGTTCTTAATGAATTTATTCACGTATAGAATCCAAGTAATAAGACTGTGATAGAGCTCATTCTTTTGCATCCAGTTTCTTCCTCATCCTCTTCTTTTGTAGCTCATAAATAATATAGCCACAGAAAAGTAAGAGATGGAAAAAAATCTATCTCTAATGTTCTTTTAAATACAACATTTTTACATATACATTTGCCAGATTTTTAAATTATTTTAAATACTGTAGCTGTAGAGATTAGTTGTACATCAGATCATGTAGAGTTCATTCACCCAAACAAGAAAATTGAATATCAATCAGGAGATTATTTTTATATTTGGTAACGCTTAAATTCTTGATTGAAGTCTTTTAAATAGAGATAGCATCCACTGAGCTTTATGTAACATTAGACCACACAAGAGTTTTCTATAATGTCTCCTAGATTCACTCCAATATGGTAAAAGTCAGGTTTTAAAACTTTATCAGAATGCAGAGTAGGTCAGACAACATTGTAAAATTCAGAACATTGGAACATTAAGAACAAATATTCTCCCTTTGTCTACAAAAGCAATTTAGGCGTTGATGGATCCCAGTTGCTGTATTTCCTATCACATTAGCCTCAGTTATACGGCTGAAAATTTATGGCTAGAATTTAAGTAATTTATTTTGAGCAGCTAAGTAACCACTATCATTTTTTGGCTTCATTTCAATGATAATGATGTATAAATAGAGAGTGGAAACTTGTGTTTTGTTAGCAAATTAGTCAGGCTAGGTTAGTTTTATAGGAACTGTATTTTGCAATCTTCCCAAAACATTATTTAAAATAATTCAAGAGTTGAAGAAGAGCTTACAGCCTCAGGGAGAAAAAAGCTGAAAAGAAGAAAATGGGTTTTCTTGTTGTATGTTTTATTTTTCTTTTTAATAACAGATATACTGAATATACCCCACTTCCAAAAAGAGGTTGAAGTAGGAAGGAAATGGGATTGATTTGGATCTTCTGTGTCTCATATACAAAAAGACTGGGAGAATTAGGCAGAGTATCCAAAGTCACTCAAAAGACAACCATATCCTAATAGTCTGTTCAGCAGTTCCCTTGAAGTTCAGAGGTACCACTGTCATCCAGCAGGGATGCACATCTGTGCACTTGCAGATCACGAATTGAGCCAACCGAAACTCAAGAGCAGATAATATAAATATGTGCTGGGATTACAGCTGGTTGCATGAAAGCAGCTGATTCTGATATGGATAGAAAGTTTTGAGACTCCATGGCACAATATGAGTTCTTGCACAATTTCTTATCTGAGCATGAGCTCAGGAAAAAATGCATCTGGAAACTGAAACAGTGAACACTGCTAGCAAAAAGCAACTGGGTTTTGGTTTTCTGATAAGAGAAAAGAGTTTGGATTTTTTTCTTTAAAAATATGATTTTTTTTTCTTTGCATGCTTTAAAGATTTTCAGGAGAGACATGATACAGTATAGAGAATGTAAGTACTGAAAAATCAAAGGAGAGTGTGTGGTCTTACATACATGCGCTGAGATAAAGTATGTATACACTATGTTAAACTATATTTAAAAAGCCCAAATTATTGTCCAAAGTTTATTTTCATTATGTTAGCTAGTAATAACACTGTATTCCGAAATTCCTGGTTAGGGAGGAAGAAGTAGAAAAATTTAAAAAACAACCTTTTTTTTAAAAATTATTACTTAGCATTTCTTTTGGGTTATTTCAATACACTGCATAGGTATTCCACATTATTATTAAATTTTATTTTTAGCAAACATCTGTTTACTGCTTATATAATGCTGGTCAGAATGTGTTGCTAATATTACTGTTTTGATTATAGGTTTTGAAGCCTGTAACAACAATTTCTTAGAAATTTCTTTGGGAGTGGAATTTCGTCCTTTTCTTTAACTCACTTAAAAGGACTATAAAAAGTAGAGTAGTTTCATAATACTATGACTACCAACAATCGTATAAGGATGCAAAAAGTAAACAAAATTTGCTTAGGGACATAAAAGAACATTTACAATAAAACTTGTTCCAATACTAAAAATGAAATTTTGACTAATATCAGGTCCTGACCTTGAATCTCCTGAGTCTGAGATCTGATCTCAAGTCAGGGCCAAGTCTTTGTAAAAAAAAATATTGTCTAGACCACAAGCAGTGGAAAATTCTTCAATCTCGCAGTTAACTATGTCGAGAAGAAATGAACCCTGAAAACTACTTAAGGTGCTTGCAACTGTCAGACAAAGTAATTTATATTTTAGTAAGGTTTACATGTCACTTAGTGAAATAAATTTCACCAGTAATTTTAGTTGAAACGTTCTTTTGGGTTACAGACTTTCCCTTTTTGTCTGTGTCCCATGTAATATCTGATGAATAAACGAGCAATATATTGTGAAGTCCTCTATTTTATGGCAAAAAATAGCTTTATATGCTCAAGAAAACTTGTAGACCCAAGAAGAGAAATCAGAAAGACGTCATTTAACTGGACAAAAAGAGAGTCATGTTTAGTAAGCAATCACCTGGTCTATGTTTTGCTAGCTAGTTGATAGAGTGGCTTGATCTCTTTGGGAGCAGAAAACTTAAAACTACTATTTAACAAACAAAACAAAATTTGTCTCTGAGAATAGGCATGAATGCAACTCACTACATGAATTGCTGATGATGCAGAAGCAGTGGTCAAGATTTCTACAGCTTACTAAATTTCATTGGGGTTTTATATAAGAAAGCATGCAACAGCCATTGAATTGACATTGTTGAGACCAATTTCAAGTCAACTGTATATTAAAAAAAAAAAAAAGAAACCAAACAAAAAACTGGAAAAGTTTGTGGAAGATAGAGGAATAAGATAAAGATGTATCTGTGCTGGAGTTTGTCAAGAAGGTAGATTACAGGGGATTTCATCTGGTTTTCAAAGGAACAGTAAGAAGAGGATATGACAATAGGTAAAGAATATTGTTGGGATGAAAAAGTTCTAAATTCACTTTAGGTCTTTAAAAAATTTAGTTTCCTTCTTAGAATTAGCTCTGATAAACCTGCCTTTGCTATTCAGAATGAAGACATTGAAAAACATTCAAAACCTTTAGGTCAAGTTAGGAATATATTATTTCTTTTATCCTTTTCAGACTTTTTACTGAAATATCTTAATAACTGCTGAAGTAATTGCAATTCAAAGTGCATCCATGGAGAAAAGGTCTTGATTTGGTCCCATTTAAAAAGATATTTGTTCATTTCTAATCTTTTAACTATTACCCCAGCCAGAAAGTTGACATCACTGCCTGCACAATAAAGATATATCCTGTCCTTTGTAGTTTTATAAGAGCATATGATCTGCAATTCACTTAGCTTATTCTGAAAAATCAAGAGTCACTGAATCATGAAGCTTTCTACCATGACCTAGAGCTGAAAGAATACCCACTGTGAGAGAATTATATAAGCTGACTATCCAGAACAGCTGGAATTGCTTAATTGGTTGCAATTCTATTTTAAATACTCTCCTTCATGTCTGTCTCTTTGAGACACACTCATCTTAAGGAAACTTCCCAGTCTGACCATTCATGACATTCGCTGGTAGTCACACTCCCAAGGCCAGAGACTTCTGCTGCTGGGATTGAAGCCCCTTCAGAACAGGCAGCTCCAGGGAGTGATGGGAGCCCTTCCACACATCACACTCTCGCACAGTCTGACCAGGTTTCCCCACCATTTTGAGCCCAGGTTTGCCATAGCGGAGTCTGAGACGTCTCATTCCATAAAGACATTTATTCATGGTGCATAAACACAAACAGCCTGAGCTGTTTGTCCTCCAGGGAGGACAAAAGAACTCCTGGGGTTTTATACCCTCACAGTTTGCCTGCACACAAGTCTTGCTCTTCCTCCTGTCTTTTACTCCAGAGGTGCCACTCAGTGTCCACTCATCTGGCTGGTGCCACTGGTCTTCATGACCTTCCTTAACCAAAGGATTTTCAGTCACAGCCTCTTGTCTCTCAAGGCTCCACCCAGAGCTCAGTCTGCATCTCTAGCTTGCAACTGAGCAACCTTCATCAGATGTATTCTTCAACACCAAATCTCAGAGAAACTTAAATAAGCAGTCACAACTTCAGCAAAAAGCAAAATTAATCTTTTATTTGTATTTTCAGAATTATAATTTGCTGTTTGCTAAGTTCCTCTCTAAATTTTTCATTGTTGTGCTACTAAATCATAATATAACAATTCCGGTTGGTGAAAGGTATACTCCTTTCTTAAGTTTTATTTTTTGTTTTCTTCCAATTGCTCAGGTACACAAGGAAAAAAGATGTTTCCTTTGCTTTGCAATTTTATTGCAAACTTAAAAATTTTATTTTAGGAAAAGAGAGGGAGACAAGAGATGATATGGACAAGAGCTTGGTGTAAATGTTTGATGCAAACAACATTCTTCTGAGAGGTGGTAAATGTGAATTTTGAATTCTCTGGGCTTTATGAGATTTTAAATATGGGATTGGTCTTTTAAAATAAACTACTCATTTTCTTTAATTTCAAAAGAAATTAACTAAGTTTTGTGTTATCTGAGAATCCCAGGTTAGTCCTTATGAATTAAGTTTTCTATAAAATTTTTCATAGGGGCAAGATTCGTCTCTCATCTCTCTAAGTCAAGAACACTAACATGGAATTAACATGCTTGAATTGTCACACTTGGTGTCAGTTTAGGTTGCCCAGGATGGCAGGAATTGTCAATATGACACAATACTCAACACTCTTCTGAAGCAACCATTAGAATGTCAACAGGATACAGCAAATCCTCAGAAATATCAGAAGGCATATGAATCCTATGCTTGGGCTTAAATAGTTGTTATAAACTGTAGCAAATTTGCTTAGCCAAACTTAAGACTGCATGATTAAAAAATATCTGATGAGGTAGTGTTTTGTCTTGGCCAAATAGAAAGAAGCAATATGTTAAATTAATAGTTAAAACTAATTTTTGGCTCCCTAGTAATAAAAATCTATTGGGTAGTGCATACCCAAAATTGCCTAATTTTTAGTATGTCAGAGCTGATCTGGTGTCAGTTGCATCTACATTATGGACTATTATTGCATGTAAAAGGAAGGACCATAACTTAAATTTGAATGGCTCTTTGTAGTTCTTGGAGTACACATCCATATTGTGTTTTCACAGTTAAGTCAACGAAGCTAATGACAGCTGCGGGTTCTAGGCATGAATTGCACAAATATAGAGTGCTAACTGCTGGAGGATCTTGCTTTCAATTTGCAAGGAGAGATCTACAGATGGCTCCCTGTTGGATGTCTTTGCTTCTGCTTCACCAGGAGGGAAACTGCTTTGAGGAAAACAGCAGCACAGCTCAAGTGTGTATTGTAAGATTTCAAGTGCAAACTAAATTTGCACTGAAAGGAAACCCTTCAAAGAAACCCTGCAACACACTAAGAAAATAATGCATCCACTGTTTGAGTTCACAAATGAGCAAGTAAATGTGGCCTCTTAGCCTCTGTACTTTGTATATCCTAATTCTTAGACACTCACTTTGGAACATTGTCTCTGCTTTTGCCATTTATTCTGACAGATCTTGAATGACAAAGCATTCTAAGCTTCTAGTTCCTAAGCAAGACAGTTATTCGTTCAGATAGTCTAGATTCCTCTTTCCATTTTATGGATTTTAAGTCTGGTGTTACTTGTATTCCATTTCAACAGAAGAAATAGAGATTTCCCTCCTTCATCCATAGAAAAATACTATTTATTTTTCAAATGTGCACATGCTGCCACACCTGAAAAGGAAAAGCAAGCTTTTTGCAGTGTTCAAAAAATGTGTTTGATTCTTTCTTCCTTCAGGGATGGGTTTGTTCCAAATCCTTAATGGATATAATGAAACATCCTGCAGGCTTCCATGCTTCAGCTCTGTAAAAATGCTGCATTTCATTTGCACCCTGAAGACAGTATTGCTTGCTGGCTACCTGTTTGCTGGTTGTTGTACAACCTAAAATATTCTTGTTTTAGTTTGAGCTCTAACATGGACATATTTAAATCTCTTTATTAATTTCAGAAACAGATCTAACAGATTGGAAAGCATGTGAAAAATAATAACCACTTCCTTTATAGATTATGGTTCTTCATACTTACTTTGAATCTATAGAGCTACATGGTTCCCTCTGTTACTTAAAATTCAATGACCTTTTAGATCTCATCATAGCATCACTCAAAACAGGAGTAAGAGAAGAAGGATCTATATTTAAGACGGGTCTCATTCCTAGCAGTCAGTTTATTATCTTAGAAGAAAATAATTGTTTTCTAGCTTGTCAGAGGTGTTAATTGCAAACTGTATATTTTAATTATTATTGGCATGCATTAGTGTGGTACATCTGGTAGAAAAGAGATGATATCATTCTCAGCCATTTCTGTAGCACAATTTTTTCCTAATTACTCTCTCATTAATCTGAATAGCTAAATAGTTGGTATTCATACCAATAAAAAAGAATCTTGGTTGCTACCCTGGGGAAGTTGTTTTTTTCTTTACATGATCTTTTTTACTTAGTATCAACACTAGCACCAAAATTAGTTTCATGCCACTTAAATATGTGTAACCAGCTGTGAATGTATTTTTTAGTATGCTGCATGAAAAACTTTTTCCTTTTCTGGAGCTATAGGTGTTAATTGGTATCTTTGTATCTTGCTAATTAAGTTCTAGCAACACCTTTTCCTTCTTCCTTACTCTGAATTTAATGAGCTCCCTTGTTGTAATAATTTATTAGATAATTAGATAAAACACAACAAAAAGTTTTTTAGAGGAACTTTGAACAAGGAGGTTCAATAGATTTTAGAAAGACAATGTGCACTCACTAGCTTTTGGCTGATTCAGATTGTAAGTCTTCAGGAATGAGCATGAAATACTCTTAAATCATACTCTTCATGCATAAAGTTATTTTTCTGTTCAGTCTCAGTTACAGGTTCCCAGGCACTGCTCTCCCTCTTTCCCATTTTTCCACATAATTTCTAAGCACGAACATTCAAAAGCCAGCTTTTTGTAAAATCCATATTCAACTCTAAGAGAGGAAGGTGGCTATGAACAAAAATGAGGGGTTTCTCATAGAATGTGTAGATTGTGTCTTCTGTCAGCTCAGGATGTTCCTTCTCTGCGTACTTTATCCAAGCACATTAGTTTTGTGATGATCATTCACCATAATGTTCAGACATACTTGGCAACCTCCTTGTAGGCAAAAGCTCCTCCTTTCTTTTTCAGTTGTTAGTCTAACCTTTGAGTCCGTTCAAAACAAACCAAACCAAACCGCCAAAGCATCAACAACAAACAAGAAAAATAAATCACTTATTTTCTGTTTCAGTGAGAATTGTTTCAGACCCTAATGTGAAAAAAACTGCATAAAGTAGAGAAACAAAAGATTGTGCCTGAATGTTAAATAAATCTAGTATTACAGTTCATTCTTTATCACATATAATTGATTTATAAGGTGTCTAAAGAGTATAAGGAGTTACATAAAATATTTGAAATAGTATGTTGGGCTTCCAAAGGTTTGAAGAAATTTAGAAATGCATACATATAACAACATATTTATTTATAAAAATTCAATTATTATCTTCTAATTTTAAATGTTGTGATTTCTCACCATGTCTTATATGTGATACCACATATAAGACAGAAAAAAAAAAAAGAGAACAAGAAAAAAAGCAAATTAAAATCTTAGAAAGACTGCATTAATTAAAACTCCCCAAACTGCAGTAAGGCCTCTTTTGGAAAAATATCTGCCAATCATGGTTATTTTCCAAGTTCCATGGATGCTTTCAATTGGACAAAGTTGCTCTAAGTCCCATCCAGCTTGTTCTGTTCAGGGTTGGGGATGGTGCATCCACAAATTCTCTAGACAACTTGTTTCAATGCCTCACCACCCTCAGAGTACAGAACTTCTTCCTAATATCTGAACTAAACCCATCATTTTTTCAGTTTAAAGCCATTCCCCCTTGTCCTATCACTGCATGACCTTATAAAAAGTACCATTCCTTCTCCCTTGCAGGCCCCCTTTGGTTACTGGGAGGCTGCTAAGAGGTCTCCACAGAGCCTGCTCTTTTCCAGGTTGGATAAGCCCATGTCTCTTGGCTTGACTTCCTAGGAGCAATGCTCAGCCCCCTGATTGTCTTCATGGCCCTCCTCTGGACTCGTTCCAATTGGTCCATGTCCTTATGCTGGGGGCCACAGAGCTGTACACAACATCCCAGGCAAGGTTTCATTACAGCAGAGTAGAGGAGCTGAGACTTCCCTCAGACTGTTGGTCATGCTGCTCTGGATGCAGACCAAGTTGGCTTTCTGGGCTGCAAACATACACTTGTGTCCCATGTTGATCTCTCCGCCCACCAACACCACCAATTCTTTCTCCCCAGGGCACAAACCATTCTTTTCCCAGCCTGTATTTGTGCTTGGGATTGCCCTGACACAGGTAAAGGATCTTGCACTTGTCTTTGTTGGACTTCCTGTGGTTTGCACAAACCCACCTCTCACGGTCCCTCTGGGTGCCATTCAGTCCTTCCAGAGTGTAAATTGCACCACACACCTTGGGATTGCCAGAAAACTTGCTGAGGGTGTATTCAGTGCCCAGGGATATAGAGGATGACTAAACAGTTATCCTTTCCTTAAGAAATAAGGCAAACACAGTAGAGCTGCTTTCTTCTTCAACTACTTAGAAAGCACTTTAATATTTTATACAGTGACAAGGAATTGTAAGATAGTCTTTAAGGCATTAAGTTTATTACTTCCTTCTATCTATAATTGCTGATTTGTTTTGTTTGTATTTGTTGATTTTTAAGTTTATTTATAAACAAGCATTTAGGAAGCAATCAGTGTCTACCTTTGGTTGCTGTTCGGGTTTGTATCTTAACATAGATTCATCCCACACAGATCCGAAAAAACATTTGGACTCTTTTGCTCTCCTCTAGCTTGGACTACTTCCTAGAATTTTCATAAGGCTTACTTGATTCAGTAAGTCTCTTAAGACTGCTCTATCACATATGTTCCACATTATGGGGTACACATTTGCAAGAGATTGTCCACTTTTGTTCTTTTTTGGGTTTTTATGTCTCAGACATCCTGATTTTCCATATTTCTTTGTGTGTCACTTTTTAAAGCATTTTTACAGTCTATGTGAACAATAGTAGTACAATTTAATCTGCTTTACATGATTTTGTGAATGCAAAACTAGTCTACCTATTCTCTAAGTCTCTATAAGATTTTTAGTTCATGTTGCAATTGATGTGTTAGTAAGTTAAGCATGAAATTTACTCACATGTTTATTTGCAACTTCTTTCTCCAGTCTTCATGACTACTGCCTGTTTAGTTTTACTTTCAGGTTTTAATGCAAATTGCTTTAGCAAAAAATATTTTGTTTAGTGCTTAGGCTGAAAGTACTACTGCTTTCTTATATTTGACATCCTCAGTATTAGCATAAATTTGAATTTAAACGCAAAATAAAAGATTCAGATCCATTTCACTCAACTTTGCTAAATTAGTAGTAGATAACTAATTCAAGATTTAAACCAATCTAATTAGTAATTTATGGATGTCTTGAACTAATATTTAGGAAATATCTTTCAGTCCTTTATCCTGTGTAATTTATTTGTTTGCTTGTTTATGATTGTCTTTCCAAAAAGGTTTGCATGCCTTTACTGGATCTAATATCTGCACCTACAGTTACTGGCACAGATAAGATTTAATTCCTCACCAACCCCCTGGTATCCCTTCTAGAGAACCATGGTATCCCTTCTAGAGAACAAATTGCCTACTCTGCAGGAGACTGCCAATAGTAGAAAATTATCATATCACCTCTTAGGAAGATGCAGAAGTTTGAAACACTTGAATCATACAATGTGCTGAAAGAAACAAATGTGCTTGCAGACCAGAAAGTCAACCTTGTCTTGGGCTGCATAAAAAAGAAGTGTGGTCAAGAGATCAGGTGAATTAATTCTGTCGCTCTTGTCTGCTCTGCTGAGTCTCCACCTGGAGTACTGCATCCATCTCTGGGGTCTCCAGTGCTAGAAAGTTCTGGGCATGTTACAGTGAGTCCCATGTAGGGCCATGAAAATGATCAGAAGGCTGATCAGAATGCTAATCATCAGAAGGCTATGCAAAAAGGAAGAGAGCTGGGTTAAATATGGAGAAGAGAAGGCTCTGGAATACCTTGTTTTTGCCTTTCAATGTATAAAAAAGAGTTTATTAGAAAGATGGAGAGAGATACTTTTCCAGGCCCTGTAGCAATAAAAAGAGGATTAATGGTTTTAAACTTAAGGATGATGGGTTAAAATTAGGTATAAGGAAGAAATTCTTTATGGTTAGGGTGGTGAGGCATAGGAACAGGTTGCCCAGAGAAGCTACGGATGCCTCATCTCCGGCAGTGTTTCAGAAAAGGTTGGATGAGGCTTTGGGCAACTTGATCAAGTGAAAGATGTCTCTGCACATGGCAGAAGGGGCATAAGGATTTGACCTTTGAAGATGTCTCCCAGCTGTAGCTTTTCTATGATGAGTCTGAAATTGTGGTTTGTCCAAGTTTTCTTATCTGTAAAAAATTAAATATTTTTGATACTGTTAGGTTGGTGATCTCATCCTTGTATGTTATTACTAGTATGGTTGCCTAGGTTACTGGCCTTAAAAATTTTTGCTCTCCAGAAGGTTTCCCAGTGTTCCCCCTCAACTTCATACAAAATTGAGTCACTTTTCAAGTAACTCCCCCTTACCCACTCATGATATTCAGCTTTTCCTCGTGATGCTAACAACTACCTCTGGGTGTTTTTTAGAATCCCAAAATCCTTTAGGTTGGAAAAGACCTTTAAGATCGTGTCCAACCACAGGCCTAAAACTGCCAAGCTCCACTATGCCACATGACCATCCACCAATTTATGTTCAGTATTTCCTCACATCTTGCTTCACAGAGCAATCTAAGGCCAGGGATGAGTCAGCAGTCTAGTCACATTTTCCCAAATATCCTTGTGACTTACAGTTGCTATGGCAGAAGCCTGAAAAATGCTGCATGTCATATTCACCTCTGAGTGCTTGTAAGGCTGGGATTGTGCAGATACTTGTAGTATCAGTGTTTGTTCTTTGGTCTAGCCACAAACCTTAACCTTCATGGCCATTTGTTTTGGGTTTGACTTTTTGACTGCAAAAGTAACTTCTAACTCAACTTTCCTGCGTTATGTGAAGGAAAAAAAGATTATTTCAATTCCACTTTTCCTGTGCTTGAAAATGGATGATGTTTCTCAAAGCTCTGAAGTATCAGTTTGACATGATCAGTGCTGTGTTCAAGGCTTACACAAATGCTGCACAGATCTGTATTACTTTATTTGTTTGACTCAGAAAGACAGCCTTTGACTCATCAAACACAAAGACTGAGCTTATTCTCTGTGTTTGCTAAAGCATTGTCATGTTCCTTAGATTCATGGTGCTTTTTATTAACTTCTAACTGCTCAGATATGACCAAAATAGTTGATGTCACAGTTGTAAGTCTGCCAAAGTAACAGTCCCTGTGAAGCATTATGTTTATAGAAAGATATCTGAATGCATTAAAACAATTATAAGCTAATAAAATACTGTTAAGAGTTGTGGCAGATAAATTAGAGTTTTAAAAGAGAAAAAATAGATTTTTAAAAAATACCACCCTACCCTCTAACTCGTCCTTAGTAAAAAAAACCCAAAAGAAACCCACCCAAAATCAATAAAACCTTACAAAACCACAGTTTCACTCTAAGCAATTAAGAAAAAAAAGTAAGGTTAGAACCTTACTTATAGTGACTTGAAATCTTAAATTTGTATTTTTTTGTTTATTATTTTCATTGTCATATTTTTCTTAGGACTGCAAAAATTTTGTACCATTTTTAGTTTTCATTAAAATACAAAGATTGCTTTGAGAATAGCTTAATTTTGTGCAATTTCTTCATTTTTTTTCACTGAAATTGATTTATTCTGAGACACTTTTTGAAGATACTTCACTATTTTGAGGGGAATTCTAACATGATAGATTAGGTTTCAAAAATACAGAATCTTATTCTAACAACAAAGAACATGACCAGAACAAGTACTGGTAGCTGAATACAGTCACTAGTAACACAGTAGTAAGAGAGTCATGAGAACAGAAAGATGGATACGTGCATGCACGTGATAGATATTTAATTATACAGGGAAATTTCCTAAAATTACTTTCTTACTGTTATATTTTTAACATAGTTTGAATATGTACTTAGATTTCCACAGGGTTTATGGTGATTTTTTGGGTTTCATTTTTTTTTTAATATAAAAATAAGTCCTGGTCCTGCAATCATGTACAATAGCAGGTGATCTTGTAAACTTCCACAGGATTAGCCACGTGAATAAAAGATGTTTATCTGGATCTGGTAAAAAAATATCAGTGTAAGAAGAGGTTCCAGTGAGATTTCCATACACGTGATTTGCTCATAGAAGCAGTATTGTACCTTTAAGTGTCTTTATATGTTTTATATGTATGCTTGTCATGCTACTGGACAGTATGAATTATGAGAGGAATGTTATTTTGGAGAAGAAAACTCTTGTTATCCTTATAGTTCTGCATTGTAGTGATAACTGCAGTTTGTATTGAGAATATAAAAATTGTTAGGTTTCATATTTCTAATAATTAGCGCTATATAACACAATGAAAATGCTACTTCTTCTATGATTTATTTGCATTATTATGTACTGTGATACCCTCCACACCCCTTACAAATTACATTTGATACTGAAAACTTTGCATATATTTCTGTGCTAGATTGCAAACTTCATTTTGAATCCTTGTTTCAGTTTATTCTGTACCTGAATATTGGACTAAAACAAACAAATAGAAAATAGATGAGAACAATCTTAGAGTAGAAGAGTAGGAAATGAATAAAGAAAGGATTATGGGCTCTCACATAACAATTTTGTTTGACTAAATAAAAAAAGAAATTCCGGCTGGAGCATAATCATGATTCTACATTATTGCATTGCCTCAAACATAGCTTAAACATACAACCAAAATGCAGGATTAAAGTAGTAAAAATTAAAATTTACTGTTTAGTTGTGGTATTTGTTTATTTCCTCTGTCTTTTATTGGAGATGTGAGTGGTGGAGGCTTATGATTTTTATGAAGGCCCATGGAATGATGTTAGTTGAGCTGAAAGGTTGTGGTATCATGGGTGAGTACCCAGTATGCTTCACAGCCATCTCACTGAGCACCACTTGCTCTTTGGATTTGTTACTGTTCATTACTTCAGTTTTTTTCACAGGCTTCTGTCCCACCAGTTGTTTGTTTTTCTTCTCAAGTAGAAGTTTTCCTTTGTTCTGTCTCTTATCATTTTTCTTTCTATTTCCTTAAGCTCTACTGTTAATAATGTGTCATTTTGCCCCTAAGTTCTCATTTCCTCTTGATCTCTTTTGCTCAAACTCCTTAAATTCCATCTTTCTCCTTACTCAGCTCCAACCATGGTGAAAAATTAGAAGGAGGCAGTTACTTTGACTCTATTCCTTTTTTGTTTAGTGAACCTGACAAAGATTTTGCTGTTTGAAGACTAATGCCATTCCTGTGGCCAGGGCTAGCAGATGCTGGCAGTATTTCCAATTAGGAGGAGGAGTCTGTGAATTTTGAGAGGGGGAGATTTTTCTAAGAGACTTTAAAAAATCTGTAAGTGTCAAAAATAAATAAATACTGCCACAAAACTTGTTAATCTTTTCTGATTTTTTTTTTCTATCCTCAACTCAAACACTGGACTGTTAGCCAACAAATCTATTGAGGCATTTTATATGATGGATAAAATTTGTTGGCCCTGTAAGCAATGAAGCCTCAATGAAAAAATGAACTAAAACGTTCCATCATAATAATGTTTTTATATTAAAAATACTTTTTATAAATAGCTAATAGATTGTAATAAGTTAAAAGATGAAATGTTTTAGTCCTGCATTTTTTCTTTTTAAAAAGATTTTGCCTTGCACCTAGGTTGCATATAATTTGAAACATTGCATTGTTACTTTAATTTATCTTTAAATATTTAAGAATTTAGATGACATAAATATTTATAGGGGCATTTTTGTTAGGTCTTTTAAATTTTTCTTTTTGGGACAAGGAGAAAAATTAAATTATTTTAGACATTGCAGATTTCAAGCCGCTGAACAAATTAAAAAGAAAAACACAGACTTGGTCTAATACAGAAGTAAATTTAATCCATCCCCTCCTTTTTTATTTCTACTTCAATACAGACATTTTAAAAAAGCTTAGTAAAATTGTTACACAGTCTTTAACTATCATCGATTTCATTTGCTTCATTTGCCTCCATATACAGAGACTTAGCTGAAATGTTACCATAAACTGTCTATTTGTCCCCTCCTTCCAGTTCAGTAGTCAACAGATTACAAAGAAAAAAACCAACATCTTCATATTTGAATTAATAATAAATAGTATATATACTCTATTTTGTACAGTTTTTTTGTTTTTCAGAGAGTTAGCCTTTGGCACATGTGTATTGGAAAAGTTGTTTCAGATTTTATGTCCTTTGCACACCATATTAATATTATCAAAAGTGTTTATTATCCTGGATAGAGTGTCATAGCTTGTTAGACCTTTTAATCTTCTAGTTTAAGTAATGTTACAGACAAAATTAGACAATACTATATTGTGAAATCTAACATCTAATACCTACTTCAGAAGACACTTACTACCAAAGTATTTTTTGATAATTCAGTCACATCTCTTCTCCTAGCCACAAGAAAAAACCCAGTACTTTTAAAAACAAGCCATTTATATTATCTGTCTGCATATTCTCCCTACAGAGTCCTGCTAGAAATTAGTTTACTGTGTCTAGCCCCTAGAGACAGCCAGCAGGCAGTTTTGCCTGAACTGTTTTTAATGTGTGTAAATACACCCCTCAGTTACTCATTGGATCACGTGGAATTTCTATTGCCCCTAGGAAGATACTGCACAGCAAAAAGCCCAGCACTGGATTTGTCTGGGAGTGGAAGCTTTCCTCCCATAGGCATTAGCTTGTGCACTTGGTGCAGTTCACCCACATTTTGTGAGTGAAAAGCAGCAGTGCTTGTTGGAGATTGCAACATCACCACGAAGCCACACCACACCACAGCATTCAGCCCCACCCTTGAGACTAAATGGGTGTTCAGACCATCAGTGACTGTCATGATATATAATTTTTGAAAGATAGTACTTTAAAACGGTTAGTCTCTGGGCTGTTGCAAAGTTCATGATATAATTTCACATTATTAGTTGTCCTTGAATAGCTGCTGATAGAAATGAGATGTGAAATAGGGTCCTTTTCACTGGTGATTATTTCAATTCCCTGATGATTTGTACTGGGATGCTCTGTAAGCTGTGGTACACAAAGCAAGCTATTGAAATTCTGGTTACTAAATCCTTCCTTTCCTCTTGACATTGTGCACCAGGATTGCATATTGTAGAAGAGAAAGTATTACTGAAAGTTTATCAGGTTAGATGAAGGGATTTCTTCCTAAACTGAACAGTTTTACAGACTTTTCTCATGCATGAATAAAGATATGGAAGTTTTAGGTCAAAGACCAAACAAAAGCTTCTTGTGACTGATTTATTTTTTCTTTCCTGAAATGAAGGCTTTGACAAAATAATGTTATTTCTTTCCTTTTCTCCCAACTTGTCAGAGGCTGTCCAACTTCTTCCTAAATAGTTTCAAGGATTTCAAGCAGGAATTCGTTGAATTTTTATTTCATGTTGTTTTGTACATACATTCAGGTATGATGGTTTTACCTTCAAGATAAAGCACATTAAAACATATGTACTTACTTTTACCTTACGTGATCAGCAGTTCCCATATTTAAATAGTTCAGTGCACCACTGGGTGACCAGAATCATGAAAATACTCCCATGAATTTTTTTCTTCTCCAGGTTAACAAAAATATATTTCAATGAAGTGTGAAGTGGAAGCCTGTTCCTTTAGCTGGATGAATACTGTATGAAATTACTTATTAGCCCCTCTCCTGGTGAACCACTCAGACTTTATCTGAATATCTTGCCAAATAGATGTCAAATCATGATCTGCAGCAATTTCAGGCAATAAAAAAGAAATAAAAAATATTTTCCCTAGTTAATTGCAACATCCCATTTTAATTGTGCATGGCTTTGACATGAAAAAAATTTAAAAAAAAGAAATGTGGAGTTGCTGCACAAACAGCATTCATACCAATTAAACTATGATTTAGTCTTACCCCATCAGGCATTTCATCATCTAACATCTCAAGCACTGTGTTGGGAGAGGTGAGATATGGTTGGGAGGGATAAGAGTTCATTTTTAGCACTTTCAAGATAGATAATTTTAACTCTTCATTTACTACAGGGAATAGAGAAGGCACAATTATTTCTGAATAAAATAAAGGTAATAAACCAACTGAATTAAAGGTAACATCAGTACATAAAAAACCAACCAAAAAAACCAACCCAAAACCCACACCAAATCAAACCCATAAAAACCACTGCCCTATTTTTTGTTTGAAATACTGCAGATATTTACTTTCAGCACAAAAAAGTTTTGTATGTTTGCTGTAGGGAATGCGTTTATGGTTGACTAATATTCATTCTTCTAAAAGTTCTAAGACATAATTTGGTTTTGGTGTTTCTTTATTGACACATTCTCTTCTATGGAAGTCTTGCAGATTTGAATCTCATGCAACCATATATAATCTAATTCACGTCCTACAAAGGAAATTCCTCTGAAAACATATTTGATGAATATATTTGAATTAGTGCTTTGCTCTGTACCTGCAAGGAGAGGAGGAAAACAGATTTGGGGAAAGATGTGCCATTTTACCTGAGGGGATTGCAGGCATGGTAGAACTAGGTGGCAGAACCTCAGCAGATGGAAGATCTCCAGCAGGTGGACATACTGTGCATAGTCAGCATGGAAGCAGGCATTCCTGGGAGTCCCTGATGGCCTAAGAATCATGAAAGAAGGTAGCTCACAGTATTTGGAATATTACTACACATCTGCTTGTTAAAAATTAGGGGAGTTCAAGTTAGAGAAGCAGAAACAAAGCAAGGTAAGTTCCCTAAAAGCGGTGTAACCCTTGTCTCACTTCTGAAGCAGAAATCACTGTTAAAAAACAAGATTTTCCATACCATTCTATATTTCTTTTTCTTCCTCTCATGGGAAACAAGAGCAGAAACAGCAATAAAAGCCTTCTACTGGCATACACATGCAGAGTTTTATTGCTACTGCTGCTCAAGCTCTGTGAGAGAAGAGAATGAAATAAGGAACAGCACACTGGAACAGCACAGGGTAAGCAGACTCTACTGCTGAGCAAGTTTACCCTCACCTTCAGATATGGCAAATTACAGTACTGGATTTAAAGGTATTTGCACTGCATGATCCCTAAATAATAATGATAAGCTACAATTCTGTTATTTAATATTATATATAACCACTTCCTTTCTGATGGATTCATTAATGTATAAACATAGTGATTATAGCCCAGACATTTGATGTGGTGTTTGATACTTTAATTTTAAATTGGACAATAATCTTATGTGAATTAATCCCCAGATTTTTCTACTCCTTATACATGTTTCAATAATTTCAAAAGAGTAATAGTAAAAAGAAATTGTACCCTGTTATGATAGAATTAATCATGAATGTTATGAAGAAATATGTTCATTCTGCAGGGGTTAGTTGCCATTAGTTACTGGAGATAAAATTCCAATGAACAGAGGTCTGTTGGTTTTAGCATCTGTGCAATGAAGGCTTCCCAGAAGGTTACATGGCTTTTTATTACCTCTCAGGATTTATTCATTTTTAAAAATATTTTGCATGCTGAACTTTGGGTTTTGTTTTTATTTTCTTCTTTATTTTCTTCAAACTTAGAGCTTGCAAGAAAATCAAATTGACAATTCATACTTTTCAATTCTATTGAGATACTTTTCTGGCCTTCTCAATAAGGCCAAACCAAAGAAAATACATTCTGAGTGTGTATTTAAATTATCATTTAATCTTCGGAAAGCTGTTGAATTTTCTTTTTAAAAACTTTTTTTTCTTGTAACTTTAGAACTATATGTGAATTATAATGTCTTATGTTTATACAGATGCAGTGTTTATCTGAAAACAGGAAGAAGTAAGTTTGTCATAGGTCTGAGTTGGAGATGTAAATTCATAGTTGCTTCCTGTCAAAAAGTTAACAAGAATATATGGGGGAAAAATGAAACTGGCACAAGCCAATTGATGAAGATGCCTTCACTTTTATTTTAAGTGACTCAAACTAATGAAGTTTTTTGTGATTATGGGACATAGCCATGTGCGGATTTCTGGGACTTGCTGTGCTTGATATGAGAAGCTCCAATGACAAGCAGAACACATTCTTTCTGAAAGACAGGAAACTGAGGATGAAAAATAAGTACTTAAAATAAGGACACAGTGTTTCCTGCTTTAACTTTCCCACAACTGCTTGAGTTTATTTATAATATTTCTATTTAGACTTCAGTTAAAATTTGTATATCTGGATAGAGTTTTGAAGTCTGACAATCATTAATTGAATTGTCTGAATGTGTTCTCAGCAACAGCCCTGTGTCGAATTTGACTGTTTTTCACCTTTTCAAAACATATTGGCAAAGAACTTTTAACTGGCAATCTCATGCATTCTATTTTTGTGGAACTTGACAGAAATATGAATTTTGGTGTTCTTCTGAGTGGTATGAATAACTCTGCACATCTCTGGAAGGTAATTTAGCATGAATGAATTCTTTGCCTTGATATTTATGAGTGCAGCTGTAGGCCATAACCTAAAGTCTGGAATAAATTTTCTGTGAAAGTGAAATACAACAACGGTTTTATGAGCCCCAGATCATATAAAGTGTTTGCAAAATTAGAATGATTAAAGGATGATAAAGCACCAGGCTCAGATAAATTGTTCTGTGACATGTTTGGGAAAATAGAAAAGTCAGTGTCAGATATTTCTGATAACTCACTGAGGTTAATGAAGTAGCAGAGGTGGCAAAATGTGTTTCTCTTTAAAAGTTTAAGAAATAATCCATGAAAGATTTAAAAAACGACATGAAAAGCATACAATAGTTAGGAGAATAGTGTGAATGGAGCACATAAGACAGTATTATGAGCCATTTAAAACAATGGCATAGAAGGGATATGACTAATTTGCTTTATTTCTTTAAAATACACATATATTTGCTAAATTTGTGAACAAAGAGGTAGTAGTGGAAATAATTAATGTGGATTTCAGAGACACTTTTATGTGCCATTATACAAAAGTGCATTTCTCTGCTAGCAGTGTTTTGGCATAAGAACTGCAGGAAAGGGATTTTGTGCAAAGCTAAAAACTGAGCCAGGGTTACTAACCAACTCTCCTTTTTTATGGAAACATAGGAATTTGGCACCTGAAGTAGAGTGAAAGTTGGCTCCCCAAATATTTCTGAGCTTGCATATTCAGTCAAAAGTTCCAGTCACATGTCTTACTGCAGTATGACATGCAGATTTTAGTTAAACTGCATTTTATTCTTGAATATGAAATTCTGTATGGCTATGCAGATTGGAGTTTTTTGCTACATCTGTATTCAGAAATTAAAAGGGTTACGAGCTCATTCTCTTGCCTTGATTGCTACTGATGCAGAAAATCTCTCCATTCCTTTAAACTGTTTCCTTAACCCAAGCAAAATGGTCAGCATAAATCTACCCAGGAAAAGATTTCAGAATTTTCATGGGATTTTAATTCACAGATTAATAAATTATGGGTGTCCATTAGATAAGGATATATATGTGAATGGAAGATAGGGAAGAATGAAGAACTGTACAAGGATATCTGTTTGTCACATCAGAAAGTTTCTTAAGGGAATATTATCTGTGAAGTTGCATTCTCAGGAACTGAGATTATTAATACAAAATTCTTCCTAACTGGGTATGTAAATCTTACTGTGATTAGATTTCTGAAAATATCTGATTCACACAAAATAGTTCAAAAAGTTATAAAATCCCTAAACATAATTTTAAAACAAGATATTTTATAATTAAAATAATTCTGTTGTTTCTCTGCACACAGTGTGTGGTACTCATCAAGCTGTAGGGATGCATTCCAAGGATTGTAGCATGGTAGAAATGCAATTTTTTTAATATGTGCTAATTCTTGTTTCCATGACAGTTGAAATACTGTAGCAAATAATAATAAAAGAGTATATCAGGTAGCATTCCAGTGACTTAAGAGAGTGTATCATCTAGTGATTAGAAAGATCCTGTCTAATCTTGATGACTAGGGAAGAAGTAGGAGGATTGGGAATTCAATGAGGTATGTCAAATCTTATTAGTCTACATAATTTCCCCTTGCTGAATTCTGACAAGGCAGCACTGTCATTGAAACTGAACAAATATTCCTAGTAAATAATAATTCAATTAAATTTTTAAAACTATGTCAGCAAACAATCATTTTCTTTCAAAATTTTATTTTATTTTTCTTACAAATATGTGGCTTGTTACTCAATATTTAACTGTCATTGCTTAGCAATTATTAGTAAAACAAAAGATAGTGTGTCAGTTCTGTTACATCATTGGGTAAGGATATTTCAAGTTTATGGCAATAATATTTAATAAAACAAATATCTAATTTAGTTTTCTGTTGACTTTTCTCAAACAATATCACAGTGAATCATGACACTTAGGGGGAGCATAAACTTGGTTTTATTTAAATAATTATAATTATATCACAAAAATCCATGTCTTATAATAATTAATTTTCTTCTTTATTTGAGACTGATCATTTAAGTTTTTTGTGTTCCCTATAGGGAACACAAAAAATAGGAAATAAACAATTCAAGAAAGACAGAAAATGAGCAATTTAATATACTCTCTCCTTTGTTCAAAGCATTTCTCTACAGTTTATTTCACTTCCAATGTATTTGCTTTGAAAAAAGAAGAGAATTTCCTACCATTTCAATGTAGTAACGATTAGGCTTAAAATTCTATTTCTTGCTTTTGCCGTATTCCTACTGCAATCAGATATACTGTGGTGGCACATTCTATTTGGCACAGCTTCCCCTCAGCTGAAATTTGTCTCTTGAAATTCAAAATCTCTGTCATCTGACCCCAGTGATCTGTTATTCATCTATGAACAGACAAGCTGTGAATAAACATTATCTGTTCTTAAATCACCCCTCAAGAGGTGGGCGGATTGACATTATGTTTTTGTTACCTGCTGAAGTTTTGTTTCATTTAATTTTGGGAGTATCTTCCCTTTACTGGGTACTGAAAGATGTTTGCCAGTGAGGGCATGTAAGGGATCAAGAGCCCAGGCGACTGATCCCGAACGAAGCGGAAACAAATTGATATCAGCGAGCAGCAGGGATAGTAACTAGCTGCAAAACAAGAGGTCATGCTCTGAGGTTAAAGGGGGTACTAGCTGAGAGGCAACTCAAACAGTTTGTCTTTATACAAGGAAAAATTTAAATACAGAGCAGAGCAGCGAGAAACTGTAAAATAGACAATGGGAGCCATGAAATGGAGAGAAGAGAAAAGGCATATTTCATAGATGGAATCATAATTGGAGGAAAGTCTGTGAATTTTGTTCAGATCAGAGTTAAACCTCAGAATCATAAGGGGGATTAAAAACAAAATTAACTATCAAAAATATATTCTTTCCCGCTGCTTAAATTGTAATCTAGGTAACTCCTGCTTTACTTTTATTCCTAATATTTTTGTAGGGTTTGAATTTTATCAGAATAATTTCTCCTACTCATTTTAAATTAGCTTTTAGACTTCACCGTATTTCAGACTGATTTAACTTCTTCCTATTTATATGTGCTATAAGTCTGATTTTAGGAGTAGTCTTTCATCTGCACAATCTCTTTTGACAATAGTTTCTCAGTTTTATTTTAAGGTTCCATGCTCCAACTGGAAATCTCTTGTATTGTCAGATAGCCTATGGACAGATACTGGTACTCAGAAAAAAGAAACAGAAACACATGAAAATATTATGTATAGTAGGTGGGATGTTAGCTTTTTGCATTTTTTCTTGATTTTATATCTGGGGAAACATATTTCTGTGCAAAGTGATGGTGGCTACGATAGATTTTGTAAGAAATTTTGGAATCGTTGTCAAAAAATTGTAATCTTCTCTGGCTTCCAAGTACTTGTGGAATAATATTTCTATAAAATAAAGCCTATGTGGTGTAGTGAGTTTAGATGGAATTTATTACATTTCTCCAGACAAGCTTTTATATATGGCACAAAAATTAATGTCCATACAACTTTTCTCAAATATTCTTCAACATTTTACTAGAAACAATATGATCAGGCAACTAGATGGGTTGAATCATATGTGAATCATATGTGAATCAGCTCCAACTGAAGGAAGTAAGGAAAACATGTAAACTGAAATATGTGATACGGCATTACATGATTGTCATAGAAACAATAATGACAATAGAAGAAAAATACATAAATCGAACAAGTTTACATTTAATTTTTCTTTTCAATTTTGTGGCAGACTGACTAAAAATGAGGAAGAAAATTCTCATTGTAAATTTGGTTGCATTCACAACAGGATAAATAATTTTATGCATACTGCCAGTATTAACATAGTATTCCTTCAGTGCTACCAGTGCTAACACAATGCTGCTGGAGTTCTGGTGTCAGGTGGTTGTAAAGCTAACATGTGGCATGTTAACAGATCCATATAGTAGATTACAGACTCACTCATCTGTCTGGCTTGTGCCTCTTCTGCATGACTACACAATGCTGAGTGCAGTACAGGATTTGGTTTTTCCTTCCACCTTTACTGATTTCTCTCAGGAAATCAGTAAAAGAGAATAGAATAGGCTTTTGTGGTATTTGGAATGCATCAACCTAGAAGTAGAGATATAATGTTCAAAGAAGTCCTTGGACAGCCATTTCCAATGAATGCCAATAAATTAATTATGCTATTTTAATTCCTATTTGTTCTCATCAGAGTCTAAGGATCTAAGTAAGACATAGGAGAATCTTAATTTCAACAAAGACTAGAAAAAAAAGGGTGGAAGAAAACACATGGTATGAGAAGAAACACGTAGAGCTAAAAAAATTACTAGTTTTAAATTAGAATAATTACCTTAAAGTAATTACATTCCTGTAATGTATCTATAGTTAAGAGCTGAGAGTAAAACAACAACAACAACAATAACAAACCAAAAAACCAACAAAACTACAAAAACATTTCCATGTCAAATGATGAAAATTTTAAGTATCTCTATATTTATATTAGATTCATCATGTAGAAACAGTAGAGAAAACTCTAGCTGAGAAAACATTAAACCAATTATTAGAAATCTTCATTATCATGTTCGTTTGTGAAATCAGGGTATTTTATTTGCTCTGTTTAGTTATTTGCCAGCTTCTTTTCCTATTTGTCTATATATAAAGTCTCATAATGTTTGTATTTAGAATGAATGTCATTACTCTAGATATTACTAAGAAATATTTTAATCAAGAAGATCTTTTCAAAATATTTTTTTCGATTTGAAAGTTTTAGTTATCCAATCACAGGAAAAAAGAATGTTGAATAATTCAGAGGACCAATCAAGTGCATGGAATGGTAAATCAATTATATCCAGTGAAAAGAGGGAATCTGCAATATAAACACAAAAATTGAATTGATTAGCAGAATGCATTCAGAGATTTAGATACTTTTTAATGCGTAAAAACTTTGGTATTATTGAGGGTGTTTTGAGATGAATAAAGGATTAAATTTACAGCAAACATCAGTAAGCATATCATTTTACTTTTAATGCTTAAGTTTGAGTTGATGGATTTATATGTCTCATTTATAAAATTTTGTTTTAGAAGAGTGTGACTATGTGAACAAGATTGTGGGATGACATTCTGACAGCACTTATTACTGAGGGAAAATGAATTTGCATTGAAGTAAAGACAGTAAGACTGTAAGGGGGTTTCCGTGTCTCAGCTCTGGGTTCCAATTAAATATGCACTCCTACATTCATTGTTTTTTTTTTTTTTTTACTTTGCTTTTCTTGTGAATTAATTTTGTTTCCCTGAAGTGTCTATATTCATCTGTCTCTTCCTTCTTCTAGATGCCTACTCAGTCTATTGCTTAATCACAGAATCATTTAGGTTGGAAAAAATCTTTAAGATCTCCCAGCCCAACTGTTGCTAAGGCCATCATTAAACCATGTCCCTAAATGTCATATCTATGTATATTTTTAATTCCTCTAGGGACAGTGATCACCACTTCCCTGGACAGCCTGTTCCAATGCTTGACCACCCTTTCCATAAAGAATTTTTTCCTAATATCCAATCAAAACCTCCCTTGATGTCACTAGAAGTCATTTCCTCATCCTGTTGTATGTTAGATGCGAAAAAAGACCAACCCCTAAATGGCTACAACTTCCTTACAGGTGGCTGTAGGAAGCAATAAAGTCCCCTTTGAACCTTCTTTCATCCGGACCAAACAACCCCAGATCCCTCAGACACTCCTCACAGGGCTTGTTTCCAGACCCTTCATCAGCTCCATTGCTCTTCCCTGGACACAGCGCAGAACCTGAGCATCATTCTTGCAGTGAGGGGCCCAGAACTGAGCACAGGATTTGAGGTGTGGCCTCACAAGGGCCAAGTACAGGGGCACAGTCACTGCCCTGGTCCTGCTGGCCACACTGCTACTGATACAGGCCAGGATGCCTTTGGCCTTCTTGGCTACTTGGGCACACACTGGCTCCTGCTGTTTAGCCACTGCTGACCAGCACCAGATCCTTTTCTTCCAGGCAGATTTTCAGCCACTTTTCCCCCAGCCTGTAGCGATGTATTGAGGCCGTCATTATTTAAGTGCAAGACCTGACTTGTTCAGCTTCATACCACTGCAATGGAGTCCAGCCTGCCCAGGTCCTTCTGTAGATCCTTCCGACCTTCAAGCAGATCAAAACTACAGCCTAACAAGCTGAATAAATAAGTGAGAGACCTCTGAGAAAGAATACTTGTGAAAACAAAGAAACAAACAAAAAAGATAATTGTAAGAAACTATCCTTGCACACAGAATTCTCATAGAGGAACAATTACAAAATATTCTGTTTTGAAAGTTTTTAATCAAGAAATTAATATGGACTTGATATGGTCTAAATGTTTTGTGTTTGCATCACGGTAACAATAACTAATTTTAAAATACCTCTCACTTTCTCTCAAATAGTTATTTAGACTACTGAGTGTTGATACATGGGATCACGCTATTTATAGTTCATGTAAAGAAAGGCTGAGAGTGAAACGTTATAAGAAATAAATTTTTAATTTAAGTTTTCGCTTTAATGTCTTAATTGATTAAAACAAAATCTCTGCATATTTCTGCAAATGAGGATATTAAGCTAAATAAATGAACTATAAAGTGTCTTAGCAAAAAACTTTGTTCATTAATTTGAATGGGTAAAATAAATCTAATGAACATTAACAAATGATGTCTTTATGGCTCATTTTCTAATGTCTGAATTAGAAAGTGAAGCAACCATGAATTGCCTGCTCCTCTGGTGAACAAGATCCACAGTATTTTTACAATTAATTCCTGGCAGGCTTACCCTTCATCATGACCCAGAATGTGTCCTGAAGTCCCAGGATGAAAGCTGAGATGTCTCTGCCCTTGACCCCTAGTCCCCAACACTTCATTTTCCAAAAAGCTGAATATCATTCAACAGGGTTGGTGGGAAACATAAGCTTTCCGTGTGAGGGAGCTGACAGTGCTGCTGAACCGAACATAACATTCAGCATGAGATCAATAACTCACGGTCTCCTTCTGAATGGGATTGCTTTTCTTTTGTGCATGTAAAGGGAGCCTGGGGCTGAGCTAGTTACTGCCTTGGAGTGATTGAATGCAGAGAAATGAATGAGCAGTAAAGCAGAGCTTGCCCGCCCTCCCCCTTCCCACTCCCCTTTCTCTTTCCCTTTCTTTTCTTTGCTTTGTGCTGTGTTTCAGGCGCAGTGTCAGCGGAGGAGGAGAGGCACAGGCTCAGCCGGGGCTGTAGAGGTGCCCTGGTGTGCCTGTGACTGGGCCGTGAATGCCATGGAGCGCAGTGGCCGTGCCCTGGGCGCTGCCCCACCGCAGGGATGCTGCAGCGCCGCCCTGACCCGCTGCCCTGGCCAGGTCAGCGCTCAAAGGCAGCCTGGGAAGACAAGTTAGAGTTACTAACCTCTCCTCAGGGCACTCTATCAGCATATGACACTGACCTAAACACCTCCTTAACCTAGAAATTAGGATCTTATACTAGGGAGGTAAAATGGTGGCCAGTGGAGAAGTTTAAATTCTACAGAGGCTTTTGATGGCTGAGTAGGTGTAACTTGTATGACAAAGGAGATACAATAGAAGCAAGCAGAGTAGGGCAGAATTAATGCAAGCTTTCCAATTTCTCATTTGTTAATGTATGTTCACTTTAATCCACATTAGTTTTAAGCATTCAGTGGATGAAAATAGCCATAAGTACATATGCTTCTCCTTCCTTTTCAAGGTGCCAAAGCATTAAGGATATTTCTGGACTTCCTACAGGATGCTAATGATGGGGAAAGCAACTTCTTTTGGAGAGACCACTGTATTTCTGTAACAGGGGTGAGGGTGTTTCTGTTCTGTCATATGCTGAATGCAGAACTTCCATGAATTTCAAAAAGGATTTTGCATTTTTCTCAGTTTTATCTGATTTTAATTTGTCTAAAACATTGATGAAAAAGAAAAATAGATTTTACAATAAGATGGAATCTTAATAATTTCTGACAGGATCTTTTATTTTATCACCACTTCAAGTGTCAATTTTTAGCATGTTTTTCAAATTGTCTATTTTACTATTACCACCTAATTCCCCTATAAACAGATTTACCTCTGCTCTGAAGTAAAGGGTTTGGTTTTCTTCCTCCTTTGCCATTGATTTTCGTAATTCTTCCTCTGCCTAATAGAAGTGACAAAGGAAAAGGGTGCTTTGACATCATACATCTTTGCTCAGCAGGCTTTCTTAAGCTTGCCTAACTAGTTAATTAAAAACATTTGACATTGGTCACAGAGTAATGGTCACCTAAGTACATTGATTGGTTACTAGTTCATACACTTGAAGCTTAAAGTACTAGAACTTTTACAACAAAAAACAACCTTTTGGTATTACTATCTGCCAGTTTCAAGTAATGATTATTTTTTGTTCATGGTCCTTAATTGTTACATTTTTTTAAAGTGCAGTACCCTATGTACCAAAAGTATTAAAAGATTTTTGCATGCTGGCTTTAGAGTAAATCTGGAACAATACTAATCTTGTTATAGTTGTATTTTTATTACCTTGGACATAAAAATCTTCCAAAGGTATATTACTAGAAGGAATGGAAAAGAAAGTAAAACACAGTTACATGAATTATAAAGACCGCTCAGACAAACTAACTAAACTACACAATGTTTGAAAATAGCTGAATGTCTTTTTGCCCTCTTTTTCTTCTTTCTGTGCTGTAAAAGAGAGTAAGATTGAAAATTAGAATTAGCAAAGTTATCTTTTTTTAATGAAAAAAATAACAGTTACATGTGAAAGAATGCAAGAAATAAGTACATAGATTTTTCAGTGTCTAGAAAATCTGGGCTTTTACAGAATCCCAGCTTCAATCTAAGTCTTTTAGAGGGGAAGGAGAAAGACTTTAGGGAAAAATGCTGAGCATAATTAAAACCATTGTTTTCACCCAAAGACATCTATTTTTAAGGATGCATTATGTTCATAGAATTCTCTTTATTGAAATAAATACTCGTCTCTCTTTTTTGCTACTAAATTCTAACCACAGAAACCCCAAACAAACAAGGAAAAAACCCTCAAATTTAAAATGCATTTCACTTTTGCCGTAACCAAAATTTAGATGGTGAAAAAAGATTCGTAGTAGACTTTCTGCAGAACAGATACAGCATATTTATTTTATAATAACTGAGGGAAAGACTACCAATTCTCAAGGGAGGAATGAAGAATTCCCCATTAATGAAAAATGTATATTCCAAAACTGTCTATAAAAGACAGATGTAAAATTAATTCTTGTGGGTACCTAGATTCTTCAGCAAAACACATCTGAGGACCAACAAGACTTTAGGCTTTCTCTTTACAGAGCTTTCAAGGATGATCAAATCATTAGCAAGAGCCAATCAGCAGAGACTGCATCTTCTGCTCCTAACCTGAACAGAATGTTGCAACTGATGTGTGGCAGGGAGAGCAGAGAGGGGGAAGATGCTGAAGTGGCCAGGTCACTCCATGTAATCCATATTCACACTGAGGACAGCAGAAGGTACAAATGTGCAACCCAAAATTTGCATAACACTAGGGATTCTAGAAAGAAGATGATGAGAGGATAGAACTCTTTCAACTTAGTTTTAGAAAGGACTTCTTATCCTATTCGGTGGTGGTAAAAATGTTTAGCAACAGATGGAGTATGGACTTCAGCACTTCCTTCCAAAACAAGGACAGCTTCACAGTCCTCATTTTCCTGTTGTGTTTAATCCTGTATGTCATAATGGGCAGGGGGTGGGGTGTGGTGGCAGTTGTTTGTTTATTGGTTTGTATTGTTTACTCCTTTTAAGAGAGGAACAAAAAATAGAGGCCTATTACTGTTAAATGACAATAACAAATTAGGTTTTCATTGCGCTTAATCAATCTCCTTATCAACAAACCCAGACTAAGCACTGCTACTGAACAAATTTAACATAAAAAATATAGAGAAAGCAAACAAAACCCCTACAGAATATCAGTGCATAGAATAGTTCCAGAGAAACACAAGATGTTTGATTTTTCTTTTAATGAATTTTCATGTGCTTTTTGTTCCTAGCATCTGATCTCAATATTCTGAGAAGGGAAACTTTATTAAGAAGGTATGATTTTGGAAAATTCACTAAAACATGTTCAGATCAATGTTTCTCTTGCAGGAAAAAAAACCCCAACCAAACAAAAAAATCCCACAAAAAACCACAAAAAAACCTGGGGAGAGAATTAATAGGAATTACTATATGGGTTGGTCTGCTACTTGTTTTGTATGCTTGACTGCTTGTCAGTTGGCAGAAATCAATGGTTCCCTTTTCATACAGAGAAGAGAAGGAAATGGGGGTCAAATTTTTCCTTATGGATAGTTTCAGTATAGATTGAGTATTGTACCTGTGTGTCTCCAGTGTATCCCCTAAAAATGAAATTTTCTATAGCATTTCAAAAATACACATTTATGCATGCATTCGCAGTTGATTTATTTACGGTACATTTCTCTTTCTTAATTTGCTGTAAAAGTTATTGTAGCTTGTAATAAATATCTATGAGGGCTAAGAAAGTAATGTATGCTTTATAATTAATACTCTATTTTTTCCCCAAAAGTCAAAAGTTGATTTTATCTAAAATCAAGAGAGTTTGAATTCCTTTGTCCAGAATGCCTTTCTTTTGATCCCAAAATACAGAGCACAACAGATAGGAAGAAATGCTACCTGTCTAACAAGTAAAAAAAATTTCTCAAAGGAGAGTTCATCCAGCATAGTCATAGTGCCATGTGGCAGTAACCTGTTGCCTTCATTGATAATAATAATTTAGTAAAGAACGTTTCAAAGTCATTCCAGATCTCAAACAAAGAAACTAAATGGGATACTGCTCAAATTGCTGGAATGACAAATTAAATTATTTTTGAAGACTCAGTAATTTTTGGCACTAAGGTAGGTTTTAATGTTATTTTCCTGTGAATTTTGCATTAAATAATCATGTGAACATTGTCAGGCTGTGCTAACTATTCCTCCTCTTTCATTCATGATTATCCTGATTTTAAATAGGTGTTCACCTTAAGGTCAAGGGTGCAAAATCTGCTTTGATTGGACATTCATTTGTCTGTCAGGGTTTGTGATGTGGACAGCTGCATTTCCTACTATGGTGTATTCATTGCAGCACAGTCACAGCATCTGAATTATGTTATTGGTTCACAGGCATTCTTCAGTATGGCATATATTTTGAGGACAATTTTCTGTGTTTAACCACTGCTTAGCATGCTCTACTCTATACCCTTTACATTATATCAAATGTCAGGGAAACTATTATTGAAAAATGAATGCTTGTACGGCTGAGGAGGATTGCTGCATTACAAAGGCTTCAGCAAAGCCTGTTGCAATCTGTACTTTGGGCTGAGGTTATAGCCTTAACAATGCTGAAAGACAGCCCATTCTTTTGCTGAAGATTATTGTTCTGACATCCCTTACCCCGTAAGAGAAAAGAGAGCTTTGATGGCAGCACTGAGGAATGGGACCAGGAAAAAAATGTCCCTCAGTTTTATTTTAGTGCTGAAGTGAGAGATGTGGATGGCAAGTGTTGTGAGCTAACATCAGGTCCTGTTTGATTATGTGCTCCTGAAACGTAAATCATTTCAGCAATGTATTAATGTAGAAAATCATAATTTAACTTCAAGTTATGTTTTCTTTCTTATATACTAATCTGTAGTTTTGTCCACACTGGATTTGAAATGTAATTGCCATAATCACATTTCAAATTTTCCTCCTGCTTGCATTTTGGTCTATAGCACTTATTTAACATTGCTCTCTTTATTAAGGTTTTTGCTAAGAAGTGAGCATATCTTTTTGAAAACTATGCAAACCTTTTTCACGGTAGTCTTCACTAATTATAATTAGAAAGAATTTGGGGAGCATTGGAGCATCATCTGTTCTTAAAAAACATGATAAATTATAATTACCCTCCTGATACAATTTCTTGATCTACTCTACTGAAATTTATGCAAGAAGTAACTGATTAAGTTGCACCTCTGGTTTACACAGATGCACTGGAAGCAGTTTTAACACGTTTAACACACACATTTTGACTCTTCACGTACATCTATAAGTAGTCTCTCTGAATTCCCAGTGAAATTATTTCAGAATCTAAACTGAATAAATCCATGAAAACCAAAAGGAATAAAAAGGAGGTAATGATTAATAAATAATAAACAGAAGCCAAATTTGCCTTGAGTATGATTTTTCCATCCTCTGCTAATCACCAAAGGTGTGCCTATTTTACTCCTTTTCCTGCAAATTTCCTCTAAACTATTTATCCAATATTGGAATCCTTAATACATATAATACAATAATATTATCCAATATTGGAATCCTTAATAATAACCCTTAATACTTATCCAGTATTATGTATCTATTTAGAAGTGAAAGTTATTCTGCTAAATATATTAAAATTTTTTCCAGTGTACTGCAAGAAAGAAGATAAAAACTGAATCAAAACAAGTGAGTAGTATGGCTCTTGAACAAGAACAATTCATGTCTCTTTTTGAAACTGTAAATGGAAGTATTTACAAAGAGCTAGCTAATTAGTTGCCTTTTTCTCTCTGATTTGGGCTGGTTTTGGGATTTTTTTAGAGTCACATTTATCTTATTGTTTTTACTTTGCCAAAAATACTATTCTTCTTTTTTTTTATTATTAAAAAATTCACATGCATCTTAGTTTAATTATGAGTTGTAATTACAAAAATCTTATGTTTTCTCACACAACTGAAATTCAAAAACTTAGAATTAAAAAATGTAACACATTTTTGTTTACAGATTTAGTTAACTTTATATGCAGGCTATTGGATTTATGTCAAGATACCACATTTTTGCTTTTATTTTTTCTAAACAGAAACTTGGGGTGTTGATCAATTCTATGCTTATATCACAGAATTATAGAATCATAGAATGGTTTGAATTTGAAGGAACCTTAAAGCTCACTGAGCTCCAACTCCCTACCATAGGCAGGGACACTTTCCACTAGACAAGGTTTCTCAGAGCCCCATCAACCTGGCCTTGAATACTTCCAGGGATGGAGTATCCACAGCTCTGGACAACATGTTCCAGTGCCTCACCACACTTACAAAAACATCCACCACACTAAAAATACATTTATCCTGCACTCTTTTACAAAAATGTAAAAAAAAGTTTAAACTTTCAGTTTTGTAGGATGTAAGTCTTATACAATAGGGCATTTCTCTTCTGTCTTAATTTATTTTCATCACTGCTTTTTTGCCTTTAAATAGGTTAAAAAACCACTGTCATTAATATTCATATGATATTTTTATCCTATCATATGATCCAGACTAGCATAAAAAATATTGTCTACCCAATCCTTACAGCTGGAATTACTCCAGGTTTCTTGAAATGTGAAATGATTTACCAAGCAAGAATGACTGTCTCCAGAATTTTGTCAGGTAAATCATTCCCCAGGCTCTTTAGTTCTTCACTGTAAGCTAATCCTGTTTGGAAATAGTTGAAGTCTTAGTCTGATTTATGCAACGTCATTGGTAGTGCGTGCCAGTTTCTCTTCACATTTTACAGACCCATCTTTGGCAAAATTGAGTGTTTGCAAAAATGGATTTGACAAAATCAGTTACGGTAAACATCATGATCTGACAAAGAGCTGGCCAGCTTTGAAAGGCTTAAAGCCTCTGGATAGATACAAATAAGATAAGAAAAAGCAGACACATGTTAAATCATCCAACAGCAAAGGGGATACTTTATGGAAATGAACTTGCAAGATAATAATTTGAATTTGACAAGGTGATAATTAAAGTCCCTAGATAGACTCTTTCCACATCTGTATGCCTTTCAGTGAAGTTGGTTAGCATATTAACTACAGTTGGAGAATGATAAAAAATATTCATGGGATGTTAAACTGCATATTGTTATTCATTTCAATTTGTATAATAAATGTAACAGAATGCAATGCATACAGTATTACACAAGAGGTACTTATTGACTTATTTTAAAGAACTCAGATACCATACTAGGCTCTCAGATGCTAGCTTTATCCAGAGAAATTCAAAAGATTTAATATTAATTAGTCTTTCTGGCAAGAACAACAATGTGATAAATTTCTTTTGAATGTGAAACACCGAGGCCAAGAGTTTTTCAGTACAGTAGCTGGAACTATTTTATATTGTACTTACTGAATAATGACTATCAATAAGTACTTTTACTGGAAATACTTTAATAGCAACTGGCTTCATGGGAAAGCTTTGAAGCTTACATCTGTAATAAAAGGTTTGTTGTTAGCTGCTGATAGCATTTTGGACCAACTTTAAACAAATAGTCCCAAAGAACTATTGGTAGATCATTGAAAAGCCAGTATTCTCTACCATGGATTTACTGCATCAATGGGAAAGCATTCATATACTTCTATAAAAGACATAATTTCTTTTCAGAAAAAAAAAAAATTAAAAAAGGAAGGCAATTTTAAATGTAAACATTACATATCTACGTTCCCTAGCAGATTCAGGTGTCATTTCCATTTTACCTTCCGTTAAAAGTACATTTTTAAAGTAAGACTTCTGCTTTTCCACACTCTGGTGGAGTCATGTAATGGAGTAGTCTCAGGGTGCTGGAATTGGATTCACTGCAGGTGAGACAGTGGAGGAACACATGTTGGGAAGCTCACCTAGGACATTCTGTCTGCAGATGGGTATTTGGACCCTTGGAGACAGATGAGGACTGATCTGAAGTAAAACCACTCCATATTATCTCTCTGTGGTCATCAGGTCCTTGGCACCAGCTGCTCTGCTCTGCAAATCTATTCTATGGTTCACAATAATTGCTCCTGCAGGTGTAGTCTCTGTGTGATAGATAAAAGTGGAGTGCACGCACATTAGAAAGTGGGAGCCTTTGGGTCTGGGGAATGACTGGCAGCACCAGCTGGGGAGAGAGGGAAACTTTGCCACTTAAAGTAAAGATTTAGTGTGAAGAGCTCAAAACACTGAGAGAGCAAAGGATTATCAAGTCTGCCGTAGGAGTGATTGTCGTCTCTGAGTCACTGGAGTGAAAGACATAAAAAACACTGTGATATCAAAGTGCTGTAAAAGCCTATATGACCAAAAGGAACGTGTTTAATGTTCTTTTATTTTTCCTTTCTTAATATGCTATGTCCTAAATGAAGGAGAATTTTGCATTGACATAGCTCTTCTCAAAAGTTGATGTTAGTCTGTCATCTTTTACAGTAGCAACATAATTATCATATAGCCAAGAATTTATGAATCATTTTGCAATGCTACATGTTTTTGTTAGCATTTAATGCTGTAACTTAACACATGGTATTCATATTCTGTAGAGTGATTTCCAAGCATCATGATTTTCCCATTTAACTGTGCCAAAACTTATTTACAACTTGGAATATTTCCTCCTGACATTTTATTCTTCTTTTCCAGCCTTCATATCATCATATCACTATCTGTAGAGATCATGGATGTCACAATTAGAAAAAAGGCCAATTTATTTTTGCAACTAGATAGATTTTCCTGCATCTCTCTTTTGCTTTTTGCTCCAAATCCTTCATTTAAAATGAAATAATGCAAAACATCAACTTCTGTAGCATGCTAAGTCAGTAGTTAGTGAAATACTAAATGACATTTCAGCTTGGTTTTGTTACAGTTTTCAAAAACATAAAACACATGCAATACTTCTTGATCTTGACAGATTTAATTTCATGCAGTTTAAGAGCGTGGTTTTAAAATCTCCATGACTGAGAAAACATAGATCTGATAATAGCTTTTTTTCCCTGGTTAGCTGCTACACAATTGTCCCTGCAGGAGGCTATATAGATGCAGATTTTAAAGAGCTAAAATTCACAGGAAGTAACTATTGTCTATTGCATTAACATCACAAAACACACATTCATACATGCATTCATGTGCTCATATTTTTAAGGGAAATATATATATATGTCAAGTTTACTTGCCATCAGTAAAGTAACTTCAGTATTGTATGTTAAAAAATTCAGTATTAAGTTAACATACATGCCCTCTTAACATTGGATTTCTTTGGTCTCAGTTACAAAGATATAAGTAAGGTCTCCTGCTTTATCTCAATTCAGTAATCACCACTCTACTTCCTAACTCCTGAACTGCATTGTACATTTAATTTCCAGCTGCTTCTGGGGTAGCTGTGAACAGCTGAATTAAAGCTCTAATGCAGAGTCCTGCTTTGTTAGAGAATGTGCTTTTGCTTTCTTTACATGTACAATGTTTCTTTCAAATATTTTAAGGTAGGGGATGCTGTGTCCTGGTTTTAAACCATGTTATTTTCCTACAATACTCAATAAAAAGCATTATTATTAGAAGGAAATATCTCAATTAATTAAAGCAAACACATTTGTTATAAATTAAGAAAAATATAACTAGTTCTCAGAGAATTTTGATTTTCAAATTCTATGTTATCATCAAGAGAGAAATATGGTTTTTGCAAATACCCCAAAGTAGAGAATATAATTTCCTGATGTTGAAAATCACTAAAACAAAGTCCCTATAAAAATAACCAAAATGGTAGGTCATAGAGGGGAATATAAATAAACAAATAAATAAATAAATAGACACAGTGATATATTTTAATTGTAGACACCATGCAGAATATCATCTGGTGCAGCGTGACAAATCTGTCATTTCTGGTTTTGGTGTTGTTGCCACTGTGTTAACGAGAGAGCTCTCATTAAAATTGCAAAACTTAACACTTTCATTCACATTATTTCAAAACTTATTCAACATTGATAGGCAAGAGTTACCATTCAAATTTAAAATACTTTGCAAAATATTGACTCTTTCAAGGAAGGAGATACCAATAGGATAGAAATCTAGTAGTTATGAAACAATAAAAATTTAGTAAAAACAGAAAATATAGTTAAAGAAGAGAGGAAAAAATTGAAAATATCTTTATCATAAGTAGAATTAGGCCACACACTTTCAAACAGACTCTGTTTAGGACTTTCTTGATTCATCTAGAATTTTGGACCTTTCTCAATATACATTCTTGGCTTTGTATTTTTGTTTGGGCACAGTAACTGGTTAATGTAGCCTTAAAATGATGGAGGTAAAAATAGTCCACAGCCTCTTAATGTTGTGTCTAGCAACCAGGAAGTCTTGTTTATTAGTTTTAAGAAACCTTAAATGAATATAAATTTCACCTAATGGTGGGAAAAATGATAAGACCCAGGCCTAAAAGCAAAGGCTAGTCCAAGTTGCTTTAGTGGCTATTAATTCTGTATACTTCAATTTGATCTCACAAATAAGTGAAAGTGACTAATATTTTCCTTAATCTGAACCTCAGCTTGTAATGTTTGTAGCGCTGTCTGGGGGACACATTTAGATTAATGGGTTCAACAGTGAAGGTCAATACTAAGCCTGAGGGTCCACTGAAAATCCTGACAGTAACATTTGCCAGGTGTTTTCTGGACACAGCCTGCTATCACTAACTGACCAGTAACCCATAGATAACAGGAACAGTACGCCTTTCACCAAAACACCTTGCTTATTTGATAAGAAAACTGACATTTCAGTCCTTTTGAATAGCACAATGTGCTCAGTGCTATTGTATTTCTGTATATTTCATAAGTCCTGAAATGTATGGGGCTGCTCTTACTTATGAGGGGATCCATTTCAATGTGTGAGTGAATGCATGTGCATATGTATGTGTGTCTGTCTCCCCATTTTTTGTCCCCAGCACGACATCTCACTTAGTCTCAGTGGGGCTATTCTTGCTCTGAAGCATCCGTTCAGCAGGAGTGAAACAGCTTGCATCTACCCTTGGAGGGTTTGACTGAAAACAAGAAGAGGAAAAAGAAGCTTGGCTTCCCATCCAGTGGTGCTCTGAGGAACAGAAAAATAGGTGTTGTTTATGAAATGGTAGGGAAAAAAAGCAAAAACTTAGGATTTGTGGAGAGTAGAAGTTGAAAGAATATAAGGTCATCATATAACAGGAAACATTTCCAGTATAAGAACAGAAGCAATTCTGTGCTGTTTATTTATTTCCTTTTTTTTAACCCTGAAAATTTAAACTCATACTTTTTTTTTTCATTCTTCTGACTTACTTCCCCATCATTCATCTGTTACACAGCTTACTTAAAGTACTGTCGTGGCATGGAGGGGGGCAGCACTTTAGATTGCCCTGAGGGGAAACCAGCAGAGTGCAGTAATAGCGTGCACAGCACTTTGGGTTTCTCTGAGCATATCAGGACTTTAAGATGTAGAATTCAGAAACAGGGGACTGTTGGTGAGAAAAACGGTTGGATATAGTCAACTTGAGCTTCAAAGATAAATCATTCAAGAGCAAGGTCATTATAGCCATGCTGTGAATTTGGGGCCTCTCAGTCTCTTACTTGCCACCCCGCAGGAAGATTTTAAGAGAGATTAGAAGTTTTGAGCAGGATGAGGAAACAAAAAGACACACTATTCAGGGAAGCTCTGTGCAAACCCAGTTTGTCGTTTCCTTCCCAGCTGTGAGCTTGCAACCCTGATGTCTGCCTTCCCCTCTGTCTCCCGTCAGTGACTGGCCACTTTCAGCTGCAGCATCCAGGAATTCACTCATTTCTAGTGATTAAAATGTTCACTTTCTTCAGTAATCACTGAGGCAGGCTCAGCTGCCTGCTTCTGCATTCATGTGAATATTAACTCACCTGGAAAGCCTTTCTCTGGAGTTGCATGTGGGCTGTAATTAAAGAGTGTGTTCAGAAGGAGCTAGCATTGTATTTTCAGCACTGAAGGTAGTCATAAGGAATGTGTACACAGAGAAAGAAAATAGATGAGCTAATAAGCCAGTAGCAAACGATCCACTTCAAAGCACTATCTAGGTTATGACAGCCACAGGCAAAAAATAGTGGGAGAGGGCTGTAAATCAGGGCTCTGCTTTGTAAAACACACTTCAGCCTGAGGCCTATAGAAAGAGTCTAGTCCAGGGAGTGCAGACAGGGAAATAAGGCTGCATCGGTTTCTGAAAATGGGATAGAGCAAGCCTATTTTAGCTGAGGTAAGAAAAAGGTTTTGAAAATGTCAATAAACATAATCCACTGACAAATACCTGCTAAATAATTAATTTGCATCCCAACTGCTCAGGTTTAAAAACTTACACTGAATGTGCCAGCATTAAAGCGAGAAGAAATTGCAACCTCTCACTGAGCAGTTAGATTTCCCACAGAAGTTTCTGGAAAGTGCCTGCACTCCATGACAATCAAGCCTCTAAAACACAGATAAAGAATCTCACCAATTGAGCTTTATGGCATGTAGAGATAATGTATCATTGGATATTAGGGAGTTTGAATTGTTTTCATCATATATTTTCCACTGACAATGCTGATTTGTCCAACCTTATTTCATTATTTCTGTCAATTCTGAACATTAGGGAGATAAGATTAGAAAATTGTCAGTATGCCTTATTTTGACATTTTTATTGAAAGTATCAAGTTTTATAGTTTAAAATTGTTTTGTTTGGCAATTAAACTAGTTACAACTGTAAAAGGTTGGTATTTACTGAATCCTACTTTTTAGGGTTTTGGTCTTTTTCTGAATCTTAAAATGTTTTGTCTGAAGTATGGTTTGAGAAAGTTCTCACTGTGTTAAGCATAATTAGGGTCTCTTTTTAAAAAATAACCCATCTAATTCTCAAGCCATCACAACTCGGATCTCTGTCAATATTCGCTTATAATACCTGAGTAAGAGCAAGTACCAGATGAAAATATAACTTGAGTAATAACTATTATATTAGTAGATCAGAGTTTCCTTTTAACTTCATTCATTTAAGCCATATGGAAAGAGCAAAGTATTGCTTAAGAAAAGCAATACAATATCTGATTCCTTCTGATGCAAAGTATGCAAGCCTTCAAACACATTCATGAGCACTCACCCAGCTCAACAATAATAGACTAGCTGTGCAAAAACTGTGTAAATATAATTGGATTCTTTGGTTCAGATCCCAAGGCTTCACTCAATTTTGTTCAGTTGTTATTGAAACAAGCTCCTATTGAATGAAAAAAACATTTTATCATAGTTAAAATTTAGCAGGGAACTCAAAATCTGACCTGCTTATAAGGCTGTATGTGAAGTATTTCATGCAGTGCATGAGAAATTTTATGTGATAATCAATGCTGACAAAAGTGCTATGAGACCAAAAATAGTCTGACCAAAACCTGATCATAGTTATCAGTGTCTGAAAAATACCTATTGACTTTTTTTTTGCCAAAGTGCCTCTATTTCCTTCCCAAAATACAGTTGTTTTCTGTGATTGATAAGTTCACTAGCTTTTAAGCTCATTCACATCCATTAGTTCTGCCTTTTCTCCTCCCTGTTGAAAATCAAGAGCTGTCAGGCTGAAATGTTCTTGACAGACACAAATAGAGTCCCCAGGGGTAGCAAAAAACAGTCTGAATCAGTCAGAGAGAGATAGATTTTAATGCATTGCTTTGTTGACACTGGTCAGTCCACTGACTTTACAGAAAATGTTGACATAGAGGACAATTATACAAATACTGTTTTTTAATGTCTTGCTAAATTTTGTTGTTGTTGTTGTTGTTGGTTTTGGGCAAAGCAATACATTTGAGATATTTTGAATAGAATTCATAGTGCAACAGTGAAACCTATATGCTGATCTTTTACAGATCCTTCACAGAATATTTCAGGTGTTGTGCATTTTCAGGCCTGATCCAAAGCCCATTAACGTTAACAACACTAGTCTCTTTTTTTTTACTTTAATGAGCTTTGGGTCATATCCAGTGTGTGAGCAGCAGTGATCCATGAGCTGTTTAAACTTGCAGAATGCATGATCCCATGTTACAGAACCATGATCACTTCTGGCTCTGCTGAAATTGATGGGAGTTGTGAAGCCTTCCAGACCAGGATTTTAAACTTTATCTCTGGGATATAAGAGCAAGCAGAGCTTTGGAGGAAAAATAATCTGAAATTACAACAGAATTATTGTTTATTTGAGTGTTTTATGTGTGGTTAAGCTCAGAGTAATTGTCTATTTCCATATGTCTTCTACATAAAAGGAACAACTTACTCTCATGTAGGAGTATGCACAGTTCATTTAGTAAAGAATTGCATTTATAATTAGAAATAATGACCCATTAAAAATTATTTCCTTAAGAATTTAAATTATTTTTATTTTCAATGTTAACATATGTATAATTTCTCCCATTGTAAGAACATTGTAGTGGGAGACATTACAAAACAAAGTGTGAAAATACTTATGATTGTGATTAACTCTTTCTATTTTCTCTTTAATATGTGAATTTAATACATTGACTGATCATAATGAAGAAGTCCAAAAGTACAAGAAGTTTGGGAAAAGTGACAAGTGTACCCATTACCTTATTCATTCAAACAGTATCCTTTATTCCTTTATCCCCATCCCTGCCCCCTCAGCTGTCGGAGGTGCACTCTGAAAGGCCAGATGCTGGTTTAACAAGTTTTCTAGGCTCAGCTGCTTTGTCTCAGCCATGGCTTGGGGGAAATGGTGGCTGAAGAGGTGTAGGCTGTTGGCCAAAAGGGTTTCCAAATACTTTTGTGACATGAGTGATCTTCAGTGCTAATTGCGTTGTTGCTTTCAGATACCAATGAGGTGGTTACCTACACCACAGGAGACAGCAGACGTGATTGGGATGAATATATGAACGATTAAGGGACATTAAATGCTACAGGAATTTGTTTTTATTGTTGATTGGTTGATGGATCATAAATACTGTGGTGGGAAAAATCACTCAGGTACTTTCCAGACATACAGAAGATAGAAATATGTGTTTCTTCTGTATGAAGAAAACCAATGCTGAAGACTCCACTCTAAATGAGAAAGGGCTAGTCTGACTTCTGCCATGTATTTTTTAAAGCCACCTAACTGTGATCTATTAGTACTTGACATGCACTAACTGCCATCAGCTTTATTAATACTGTTGCTGTCTCTGCGGCAGTCGTCATTATACTTGTCATTATTTTATAAAGTGAAATGCTGTTTTCTGGTAACTGGATTGCCAAGACTAGGTCCCAGAGGATGCATGTAATCACATTTGTGGTCTTCAGTATGTGTGGTAGAGGAGAAAGGGGAAAAAATGTATTATTGGATAGGCTGTGTTTTCTAAAGTGTCCCCTCAGCATTTTACACCATTCAGAGGGAAGATTTCAGAGCAGATGGATTTCAGGTCAGCTGCAGGGTGGGAAGTTCTGTAGTATGTTTCGATGCAAAAAATTATTATGAAAAACATGCTGAGGTTTAAGCAGTATCTGAAAAAGCATAAAGATCAATCATATAATGCTAAAACCTCCAATAAGTAGGATGCTAGTAGTCACGTAGTATTTTAAAAAAATCTGAAATATTAATGTTAATACATGTTTAGGAACTTTAATATAAAATATTACTTTACAGTTTACACTAATTTTTATTGTTATTTTCCTATATTTCTCACATGAGTTGGAGCCTTAATAAAGTAAGATTAAAGTCATCTTTCCTAACACTGTGCTGGAGATTTTCTCAACAATGTCTGCTTTTGTTGGTCTGTTGTTATTGCTAAACCAGTAGATTACCTATGTGTCAGGAAATTAAAATATTTTCTGACATATTTATTAGGTATTAAATATCTTGGGCAATGATTAAATAATACTGAGCATTATATTTTTTACTAAATCCTTATACTTTGACTGAGTTCTAGGAGTAGAGTTAGGGTAAAGAGAGGCATCTTAGTACCTAGTAAGGGGTAGTTACACATTATATTGTTTTCTATTTCTATCTCTTCCATTGGCTTCCCAGAGCCAAAATTTGTTTTGCATCTCTGAGTGAGGAAAAGCTATGTTAGCTAGAAAACCTTTTCCTGGTGAGAGATGTCAGAGAGAATTTAAAAGTGGCCATCAGAATCAAACACATCCCTTTATCCCAGGATATATTATATCCTGGGATATAATATATATATATATTATCCCAGGATAATGCTTTACAATCCCTCCACCCTGACAGGGCCCTGATGCACAGAACCACAGGGAATCACACACAGAAAGAAGAAATAAAATGTCCACCTCACATAATAATATTTCTGTCTGCTTTGTAAGGTGATTGGTTTGATGGAGTCAAATTTCTGCATATATTCCTCTTGAAAATGAAAGAACTCTGAAGAGAAGACACAAAAGTGAATGAAATGCTGTGAGATTCTGTCCTAATTTTCCCTCATCTGCCTCACGATCGTCCTTGGGAGCCCACTGAAGAGAAGACCCCCCCCCCCCCCCCGTCTATATCTGGCTCTGAAGGAGAAAAGTCACTCACCACGGGCCCTGAGACTTGAAAGCTCAGTGTTGTGTTTGCTGTATGCTAAGAAGAGGGCACCATGCCCCGTTTGCAACAATAGCAGCTTTGGAAGCTGTCCCACCTCCCGGCCTGGCTGGACTTCTCCTGAGTTCCAGGTGGTCTCCCACAGAAGACCCTCGCCTGTTTTACAACCACCATGACAGACAGACTGAGATGTAAGAAGATTCTGCACCAAGGACTGAGACATGAAACTCCTAACAGGCCCCTCTGCTCCTTCCAAGGACTGGGACTGAAACCCCCAGCCCGGGGTAGGTGTGTGGGGAGGCAAGCTGACCGAAGCGAGATGTTTGCCTGCAGGTTGTGACCACTGGAGCAAGAAAACAATGGCTCTCACTTACTGCTGAGAACATAGACTACCTGTTACATCTATCAAGCTCATTTACTGCTGAGAACATAGACTACCTGTTACATCTGTTCTCTATTGTATCTGTTTCCCCCCCCTCACAATTTTCAGTAATAAAAACCTCTGAGTTAGCTAGAGCCTTTGAGATCTCCCCAGCGTAGCAGGCGGACCCTCGGCTGGACTGCACCAAAGGACTTCGTCTCTGTGTTGGTAGCTATATCCTCTCTCTCTCTCTCTCTCTCTATCTCTCTCTTTCTCTCTCTTTTTCTCTTCCTTAATCCCTCTATCGCATTTTTGCTGTAGTTATTTCAATAAAACTGCATTTGTTTTGATTATCACTGCAAACCCCCTTGTACCGTGTTGGTGTTTTGCACTCTGAGATAATTCCTACGAACCATCAGGTCATCTGTCCACTAGGACAGACCCTGACACATGCCCAGCAATTACCAGACTTGTGACTACTGCAGGACACCCGTATATTTCTCAAAGTACATGATGCCATATAGTATGTCAGTGTCTTCTGTGTTTAAAATAAAAAAAAAATTGAAAAATTTATTTTGCTTTTACAGAAAGCTTGGATTAACGCAATGTTGCAGTTGAAAGAAGATGAAGAACATAATTCTGAAGTACCTGGTCAGAAATAAAAATAAAGGTGGAAATACTCTTATGTCTAATGTCAATGTTACTGCTTCCCCATCTTCATTAACTTTCCTACTGCTGCATATTTGTTCATAAACCCCACTGACCAATAGCTTCTTTCCGTACTAAAATAGTTAGGATGGTTTATCACATGGACAAATACACTGTGACAAAATGGCCGAACACAGAGACATAAAACATGACTAAGAGAAGGGAATGGTGAATAAGCAAGCACAATGAATCACAAAATTTTCATCACTGTGTCTTGATTCAGTCAAAGAGCCAAAGAGAGAGATCCCAAGAACAAATACAGGCTGGAGATAAAACGGATTGAGAGCAGCCCTGAGGAGAGGGAATCTGAGAACCTGGAGGATTTGGTTAAGGAGAAGGTCAACATAGACAGCAATGTGCACTTGCAGCCCGGAAAGACAAACATGTACTGGGCTGCATCAAAAGCAGCATGGCCAGCAGGACAAGAGAAGGGATTCTGCGCCTTTCTACTCCACTCATGAGACCCCATCTGGTTACTGCTCTGGGGACCTCAACATAAGACCAATGTGGACTTGTTGAAGTAAGTTTAGAGGAGAGAGATGAAGCACTTCTCCTATGAGGACAGGCTGAGAGAGTTGGTGTTGTTTAACATGGAGAAGCAAAGGCTTTGTTGGAGACCTTATGACAATGTTCCATCACCTGCAGGTGGCTTACAAGAACAGAACATGTTGGTGGGGCATTGAGCAGCATGGTGTAGCAGAAGATGTCCCTGCCCAAGGAAGAGGAGTTGGAACTAGATAATGTTCCCTTCCAACACAAATCATTCTATAATTCCATAATTCTATGATTTTATGACTTCAGTCATCATATGAAAATATAGCCTGAAGTACATTTTCCTCATGTTCAGGGTAACAAGCGCACTAATTGACTTGTTATAATTTGTTCTTCAGAAAGCATACTAATTTGTGTAACTTAGAAAAGCATAAAGAATTATTTCTTCAAATAGATAAAAGAAAGATGTATTGTACTGTGTAGTGTGATTGAAGTTCATAAAAACAATCTTGTGTGATACTTAACAAATACTGTACCATTTAAAACACAGCATTTATAGGTCCTCAACTAATATAACATTACGGAGCTATATCACAAGTAAAGTTATGAAGGCGACAATGACTCTTACTGGACAGGTCAAATTTTTTTTTCTTATTTATGAAAAATTGAATTTATGAAAAGTTGAATCTATGTTTTTTTTAGGGTTCTAAGAGTTTGCAATCTTCTTCTGAAGGCAGATTTGGTTCATTCAAAAATAATACTATGCCCTGATAAGAAGAGTTAGGGTTCCTAGCGTAGTCAGACAATTGCTTGTAAAAAGAAAGGGAGTCTTGGAGCATTAGTGGTTCTTGAAAACTAATTTATTGGCTAGTTTTCACTTTAGGGCAAATACCAGTTGTGCAATAAGATCCCAGGGCTGAGATAGTGCATGTGGTCTGTGTGCAGGCTGCATGTGTGTGCATCTGAGAAACCCACTTTGCCTGCTCGACACTTCACTGCTTAACACCTGGCTCTTTGTAACCTGTTTGTCCAAGTGGATGATATATTCTTCTGCAGCATGACTTTTTTTGAGGAATAAATTGTGATAGTCCAAGCCTATAATTTGATTCCAGCAGCAGGCCTTCAGGGACTAGAGTATTTGTTCTAACTTGACTTTGCTTCTCCCTTCTGAAGTACTTCACTCAGGATATGCACACCCACTTGCCTCTATGTTTAGCTAAGTGTGCTCCTTGTCCTGTATTGTAATTTCAAAGGTCAGGGCATTGAACCATTAAATATTCAATTTATTCATGTAGGTACTCTACATGTGTTTCAGTGTTGTCTTAAATGATTTGACATTAGCAAAAGAGCACTGAGGCAAGAGAAACTGTGCAGAGGAGATAGGCTTTAGGCAATACACAACAACAAATCATAACAGATATTAAAACCAGATTTAATATTCATATTGTTGTAAAATCCTTCATTACAGTAGTAATAGCTACTGATGGCTATTACAGATCATGCAATTTGCTGTACATTAACTTACAAAATTCTATTAAACTTCTTCATAAAAATTCAAAAAAATTCAAAACAACATCTTTATATACATTCAGGTTAGAAATACACAAATTTTTCTTGTGTGATTCTATACCACCCTGATTCTGAGAGCTCTTACTAGGAGCTGAACTAAAACTGATATGTTTTCCTTTTCTGCATTGAAAGCAGTCTTTCTTTCAGCTGTTTACTCATTTACTGTGTCTGCTTTTCATAAACATTGAAAAGTTAAAATTTATTGAGCCTAACATTCACTATTCACTATCTTTCAGTTTCTAAGGTATAGATATGAGATTTTGGTTTATGGTATATTTGTAGCTGTGACTACTTATGATAGAAATTTGTGATTTTCCCTCAAGGGATAAAATGTCACTCCAAAATCAAGACTATTAAAAAAATATAAGCATACATTGCATAATAAAATAATATTTTAAAAAAAGATAAAAGAATAAAAAAAAGTGGACTATAAGATAAAAATTACTTGTAGATATCTTGTGAAAATCATATACCTCTCATCCTTTTCCCTTCCAGGATTCTGCTGGCATGAAGAATACAAAGACATAAAATAACATTTTTCATAATGGATACCTTCCAAAAGAGTATAATTTTGCAATTAGAAATATATGCTGCAAATTAATGTTCACAGTATTTACTGCTCTGAGAATTTAGCAAAGAAAAAATTTACAAATTATTTCTTTAAACATTTGGCAAGGAACAGTACTGACCTGTAGAGATAGAATGTAAGGAAGATGATAATTTAGAGACAAAATCTACCAGCCTGCTTGTATTGACCAGTTTTTTACTCTGAATCTGTCCTAGTGAGATCAATAGGATTACTGGAACAGTAATGCCCTACTTACTGAGGGCATTACTGTGAGAAAGACTTGCAGAATTTGGCCTTTAATGTGTCCTACTGGCAAAAATCTTCCTTTTTTTCCAATTCTTTTTTTGTGTATGTGTGTGTGAGTGTGCATCTATGTGCATGCGTGCATTGATGTTAAACAGCTTCACTGTAGCTTTGGGAAATGTAGTTTTGGAACCTGGAAGTTTCTATACTTATTTCAAAGAGAAGACTTCAGGTTTGCTCGTTAATTTTGAAAATGTTTTCTTCTTTTATTCTGCAGTTAGATTTATGAAAACCATTTTTAGAAATAACACAATACCAGAACTACCAGGACATTTTTTTTCCTGTAAGTATATTTATCTTGCAACTCACAGTAGCATTCTCCTCTTAGAAGGATAAGACCTCTTCCTCTCTTTGTGAAACCAGAAAAATATCATCTATGTTTGCTCTTCTTCACTCTTGAACCACTGAAAGCAATGCAAAAAACCAGCATTGATTCAGTAAGACTAGAGCCTTGACCCTGACATTCTGAGCCCTCTTACGGACAGTGCAGCCCTTTAGTGGTGCTTGACATAGGCCTGGATCATGCCCCAAGTACGTATCATTTGCAAAAGGTGAGTCACTTCACAGTTTTTTTCTCTTCAAGAACTGGGGAAGACTTTCTTGCAACAGTTTGGGAGGGAATAGAACTTGGGTTGAAATAATCACAAAATCTTTTGCTAGACAATAAATTCCATTTTGAAGCTAACGTGTTTTTCCTTTTTCGCATTAGTTGCTGCTGCTGCTGCTGCCATACACTTGTCTTTGTTACAACTTCCATGTGCCTGAACACGATTGGTTGGCTCCATGTTCTCATGCTATTGTTCAAGATGTTTCTATGGAGAGTGATTTAATTTCACTAGATTTGTGGCTTTCTCCTGCTGTGCCTGTATAATGGCATTGAGGCAGATTGTTGAAAGGGAGCGTCTCAAGCCAGGTGGAGTTAATTAGGCTGAGGTAGGTACCCCCAGTCCTTCTGACATGCGAAAGAGTACAGAGGAAGCCTGGCAGCTGATGATATAACAAATGTAAATATATTTTTGATGACAGATTATGTCATGTAAAAGTAGTGAAAGCAACTGAAAACTAAGGCAATGTACTGTCTGCTTAAATTGCAATTCCCACTAAGAAAGAAGTAATTTATTTGCTGTGAATAAATGAACAGTCATAGCGCTTGAGAAAAACTCAGTCTTAAAACGAGAGGACTTGATATACATGCAAGAAAGACACAGGACCCCCCCTCTTCCCCTCCCTGCAAGGGTCCATGATATGCTCACACACTGTTGATAATGAATTTGGAAATTCCTCTAGCCTCTGACATGATAAAAAGTTACAGAAACATATTAAACAGAAAAAAAAGCAGATGAAGTCCTATATTACTTGTGGCTCATTCTGTTGAGGAATAATTGTGTGGGGTTCAAGATTTTCTGTAAACAGCTAAAATGTACAAGCAGCAGAAACATAGACTTGCTTAAACTGTATTTGCAATGACAAACTGACGTGAAACAAAGAAACAACATAGAGAGCAAAGTACATATAAGGAAATCTCATACTATTTAAAGTAAAATCAATGGAAGAAGTTCTTTTACTTTTGCGTATATGAGCATATTTATGAAATTAGCGTAACTCAGTGACAGAGTCAGATGAGAACAAGCAGAAACTTATTGATCATCTGTAGTAAAGAATGGAGCTAAGAGTGGTAAAGAAACTGTGGATCTGGAGCTTGATGGGTTGAGAGGCAGTGAAAAGCTGAAACTGGGAAACAGCTAATGGCCACAGCATGCTTTTTGTCTTGATGAACTAATTTCCCGGTGGAATGTGTTTTGCTGCAGGAGTATGTTTGGTATGAAAATTAAATGGAAGCATAAGCAGTTTATCTAAGGTATTTTATCTAATCTTTGTGTATATTTTAAATCCATCAGAACAGAATCTCAGCACTAACAGTCTTTTATAGCAAAGCAGTCAGAGGACTGAAATTAACCCCTCTGCTTACATCATCTGAACATAGCATGTTTTTCCCTTGTCTTATACTCCAAGGGAGTACTGTTGGGTCACTCAGAGGTGACTGCACCTATGCAAATGAAAAGAGATGGATCTTCACTTTCACTTGTAAGGTCCCATGGTCCAGAACCTTTTCTAATTTTTGATGAAAATAAATTTTCTGTCTGTAAAGCAGACAAAGGCAGTTGCCAAGATCTTAACCCTGGTCTCCGTCTGTCACAATTACTAAGACTACAGCTGCCACACTGGGGCAGAGTAAGCAGCAGGTATGAAGGAGTCATGGCCTAGTTCTTTCAAAGCTTTGAAGAATAGGGCCAGCATTTGGCCTTGGAGTGGATTTGATGCCACCCAGGTAGAGAGAACAACAGAAAGATCACCAGAATGACGTGCTCTTTTTGTGCTGCTGAACTTAAGACATGCACTGAATAAGATGATTGCAGCCAAGTGTTTCTCACATTTCTGATTCCTTCTTAAGGGGAGAGAAAAGAGACAGTTACTGAAACATGTTTCCTGAGTAATTGATTAGATAACGGATTTCAGAGTGATGTGGCAGTGGTACATAGCAAGACACTAAATGTATTTCTAGTTCAAGTCGTAGTTCTGGGCTTTCAGCTTTCTAGGAGTTCTTATGATAAATACAGGGAAAAGAATCCTGGAGTTTCTGTGCCTCCTGTGTCTGTTCGTAACACTAACACATTTCTTCAGTTCCCTCTGTTTAATCTATTGATAATAAACTTGTCAAAGGTAATAGAAGAAAAATTATTTGGATCAAACAGACTCACGAGCTAGTTAAACTAACATCTGGGATTACGACCTACAGTGAAGTAAGAGAAGTTCTAACAAGCACACAAAAATAAAATCGAGCAAAAATTTGGGGGTGAAAAGGAAAATAAGTATATGAAGCTCAAATAATGTCTTTCTGATGACAAATTTTCATAGTTGAATTGCTAAATTCATTTTAAAAGATAATATCTAGCCTCCACAATAATTTCTTTGACCAAAATAGTTGAATTTATTATTTTTAAACTAGAGTTTCAATCCCACCCCAGCTATTTTTACATTTAAAATTAGTTTTAAACACATCACTTATTCTTGTTTTACTAAATTCCTGGTGTTCTTCTGAATCTCTTGAAAGACTAGGATTGCCCGTGAATGCACTAAGTACATTAACATATTATTCAGTATTTCAGACACCTTTATTTCTAATGCAGAAAGAACTCATTATGAGTGAAGAAGACAACTTTATGGACCTTCATCAGGACTGCAAATGAGAAGTTTCATTTTCTAGGAATGACAGTAACTTTTGGAAGTTCTCTGCATGTATTTTCAGAATCTCAAATAACTTCAAATACTATCAGGTATAAATACAGTCTCTGTATCAAACTGCCATACACACGATTTTTTTCACACAGAAACAAGGTCATTTTTTAAATATATATCTGGCTCACACAACTTCTACTGTGTAATTCAGTGGTGGGCTCAACATTAAGACAACCTTCCAGTTTCCAGAAAATAATTTTTCAAGATACTTTTTCCTCATAATCACACTGCTGGTAAAAGTAGCCAGCTTGTAAAACTAAAGGTTGTTCTGCCAGAGGGTGAAAATTTACTACACTGAAGTCAATGAGAGAAGTCAATGAAACACTAGAGAGATAGTATTTCACTCATGATGTTTCACCATAATATATCATGACTCTAAAAGAAGTGGTGATTGTTCATAATTGAATTGTGATTACAGATGAGAAGCAATGAGAAGAGACAATGAAAATGCCACTTATGTTTAGAATAAGGTAAAAAACCATGAGTTAGATGAAAAATTAAAAAGGGAAAGCAAATAAATTATTTCTTTTTTCAGAGGCTAAGATACCATATTATTTGAAGGACCACATACTTGAACTTTTCTTTCTTTCATTTATCTGTTTTATTCTCTACAGATTACATCAAAAATTAAACCCTTATTTTGGACATTCACGGGAAAAAAAAAAAAAAAAGCAAAATGTAGCAATTAGTTTTTAGCAAATCCTGAACTACAAGAAAATTGTGCTATATCACAGTCATTTTTTCCTAAGTCATTTGGGGAAGAACACCTTTAAATTTGGGTGCATATCAGATGTAGAAAAATGAGATCTGTGCAGTGTGTTACTGCTAAAATTGTTGTAATATTATTAAGAACAGTTCTAATAAAATATATGAAAATAAAAAAGCCCTCATCTCAGCACTTTCTATTTCCTGAAAATTTTTATTGTAAAGGAAATTGTGTTATCATGACCAGTCTCCCATCTAGAATGATTAGGCATGGAAAGCTATTACAAAGAATAAAAGCAGGAGGAAAACAATAGAGCTGAAATATAGCATACCATAAAAAGCTGAAAGTATAGTGCATTAGAAAAAATTTGAAGGAAAGAAAGAAAAAATGTGCATCCCTTGAAGAGGCTTGAAAAACTGTCAGCTTTTAGCAGCAAGCCAATATTTCTGTTTGTGGGCTCAAGGGACGGTTAAATAACAAGCAATTATTTCAGGCAAGAGTAGATGTAAATGGCAGCATTCAAAAACCTATGAAAAGATACTGCTAAAACTGGTTTAGTACCTTTTAGAATATTGTGGCTGTGCAGTCCTACATATCACCAAGAAGATTTATTCCCTGGAGAAAGATCAAATAATAACAGGATATTCATCAGAGAGACAAAATGATGAAGCCAACCAAAGCATGTTGCAGAATGACATATTCAATACTAAATGATATATTAATTATCTCTAATGAGTTGAAAGCAACAAATAAATAAGACTCCAAACTTCTTTTCTGCTTAAAATTGAACATTAGATGAATGTTTAAATTGCGTTTTTAGAGTCTTGTTTTTAAAGTTAAGTTACGAATTTGGGGTGTGGGGGTGAAACCAGTGATAATCCTAGTACAGTAACTCTCTGCTTGTACAAAAAATGGAAAAGTGAAGTGCACTACTTATTTTTTGTAGGTCACATCAAAAAACGTAAAATCAGTAGTGAGAAGGAGGTATCAGATTTTGAAAGTTTCTTTTGATATTATATTTTTGGATGTGCATTAAAAAGCTGAAAGTCTTGTAATTTTGGGGCTTGAAATAATACATACAGTCTAGATAGTGATCTGTTCTATTGACAGATGCAGTAAAGATTCATATAGGTGGAAGTAATTCTGAAAGTCTCGCCATAGTTTATGTATATAATTTATTAATTACTTTTCCTTTCTTGTGGTATTTTAAAAATAATAATAGTGGGTCTTCATTAGGGAATAGAAAAGGGAAAAGTTAGTTGACCAGCTGTATAAGAAAGTAACTAATGTCTGGGAGTCAAAATAAAGTGAATGTATGCACACAATTAAGTATTTTACTTACATTATGAATATTGGAAAACAGGAATAGCATTCACAGAAAGAAGAATTGTCTGAAAAATAAAATTATGTGGTTAAAAAAAAGAAAAAAAGGTAGGATTTAAGACCTTGGCAAATAACGTTAGATATATGTAAATAGAAGCAGTAAATAGCTGCACAATGAGTAGCCACCTGTATCCCAAATATACACAACAGAACTACTTCTCAGCTGTATCTGATGTGAATAAAGTATCCATTTGCAAACCCGGTTTTGGCATGAACAAACATATCTTAAAGGTTGCCAATGTTTAAATTAACTCTTTGGGAAAAGGAATATATTTCCTTTGAGCATGCACAATGCCAAGGTAAATGGCACCCTAATCCCTAATGAAGGCTTATCTGCACTGCCAGAACACAAACTGTGAGAGAGGGAATAAAAATCCCCCAAAGCACAGCATAAAACTTCTTTACTCTGTATTGTCTGTGTTCACAGCTGCAAACCTTGCAGTGAGTAGGAGCAGCTCTCCCAACTCTGCACATACAGCAGTGCCAAGTGAAGAAAGATTTTTGCAACAGAAATCTATTCTCCTCATCAAGCATGTCCTTGCTCACATCCTTTTCCTTAGTGTACAAACAACACAGAGAGTGACTGTCTGGGCTCATATAACAAATACAATTCAAAATATTGCGGCGATTTGAATGTCATGCTGTCATTCCCCTGTTGATTTGCAATCCTTAATCCCTGAGTACTGAAGACCTCTGAGAATTTATAAATAAATCTGTTAATTATTATGTGTTAAAATTAATTTAAATTATTTTAAAATTAATTTAACACTTAGTATTAGACACTGACATTTCTATCCCAAGTGGTCTTATCAACACCCTAGTGCTGCAATTTCCTATTTACTTAAAAATGACTGAATTGTTATGCAGGTTATCACTTCCGATTTTTAAGGATGCAAGGAAGTTTCTCATTTTGTGGAGATTGGAGAGAAAAAAAAACCAAATAAAACCACCAACTCAACAACAACAGATAAACAACACTTATGAAAATGTCAATGAGTTGCCATATCTCACAATGAGTGCTGTCTAAATGCCCTAAATAGTATTGAAGCTTTACAATTTCCCCAGCAAAGGTTTATTTCTTGCATCTCTCTCCATCTTTCTTAATCTTTTAACAACATAAGGTTTCTGCAATTTTCATTTAGAATAACAGAGGAAATGTAATGCCATTTTGCCTGGTTTTCTCAGTGAGAGGCAGTAAAGATAACCCCTAAAAAGGGATTTAGATATCCAAGTTTAAAGGGTAGGTTCTTTTTTTTGTTTAAAGTTGATATCTTTATTTTCCCTATGGAATAAGAGGCTTTTTCAGAAATTTCTAGAATCATCTAGTTCACTACCCCTAGTTAACCCACTCTTAATTATCTAAAACCATTTCTAAGAGTTTACTTTATAACAGTTTATTCCACTTTTGTTTATCTCAGTATTTTGGTATAGATCCTCCCAGACATGACTCAAGGCACTTGCTATCTCACTTTAAGCTATTCTCAGGAGAGAGACTCTTCTGTTATTTATATTGTGAGCCTAAAAGACAACCTTCCTGAAGATGAACTCACAATTAGGCTCTATAAACCCTCCACTTTTGTCCACCAAGAGGGGAAGAGAGAGAGGGAGGGAGAAAGGACACTTCCATAAATATTTTTTTCTTTAAGATGTACTAAGACCTCAAACTCAGAAACTTAAAAACAAGAAAAGTAGGCAAAGAGTGAAGAACTATAGCAGAAACTCTAGTTATCTGCAGGATACACCCACTTGAATATGAATTCTTTACTGTCACAAAATGATAGATAATAGGACGTATGCCACAAATTTTATTTACAGAGAATCAAAGGATGGAAGAAGGTGGGGAAGGAGGGGGGCAGAAGGCATAATAAAATATAAACCAAAATAAGGTAACATTATCTCTGGAATTTTGTATTAGTTTGACATTGTTAAATTGTTATAGACTATAAATGAAGAAACATTTTCAGTAAAAAAATTAGTTTGAAGGATTAATGTAGTAATTTTGAGCATAATATATTACTGAGGTAAACATAAACAGTTTACTCTGGGACTAGATTTTAAAATTTATCATTTTATGCCCATGACATCCATTTCAGTTGGCTTGGTGATTTATGATGATACAATAATAATGCATAATAATAGTGTTAGGGGTAGAAAGTTTTTTAGAGAATTACATGTAAGAATGTAGTACCTTACATATTATAGTTCATAATAATAGTATGTGTAAGTTCGGGTGATTTATTGAGCATATCTGTATCAGAGACCGCATTTCTAGACATTTCAGAGATTGTGGTTTTTAAGAAATATCATCACAATGAAAATTAAAAAATGTTAGGCACTGTTATCTTTTTAAATTTCTTTAGGGTTGGACAAGTAATCAACTTTAATGAAACATTTTGTGTTTTACTGAAAGGACAAGAACTTTGTGGTGCTCACCCATTTATAATTAATGCAAGCAGTGAGCACTAAAACCTTCCACTGAGATTTGCAGCATGGCTTATGTGTTTTCCTCTCTGTATCCCAGTGGCTGCTTTCTCCCCCTGCATTTGGCTGGGTGATGTCCTTGATGGTGTAGGGCTGCTTAGTCACTCTCTGAGACTATCTAGCAGACTCTCACTCTTTATTCTCATGGAAACTACATCTAACAAAATTGCTCTGGAGCCTCCCAGGCAGTATCTGACAGTCTAACACAGCCTGCTAATGCATTATTTCAAATTTTGTTGCTTACACTTACGGGTGGTAACAAAGTAAATGAAAAGAGGTTTGCTGCATAGTGTTGAAAGATAAGATTTCTTTCCTTTTTTATTTATTTATTTATTTATTTTAAATTTAATTCCTTTTTATTTTTGTTAGTCAGCACTGGAGATGCCTAACTCACCTTAACAATTTTATTGATACCAAACATCTGCACAATAAGAGAGAGGAGGCATATGCTATGTCAATTTAGGCCATCCATTATCATATTGTATCATCAGTCATTTCTGAATAATCTGTTGAGGGTATATAATCTGTTTTGATATGTGTTCTTTTTTAAATATGTAATACAGATTGGAAAAATATAGGTATTATCTGTAGAAGGTAGGGAAAAAAAGGAAAACTGGCAACAAAGATTTAATTGTAAGCCAAAATGGTCAAGAGTATGAAAAAGCAATAAATTTTCACAGTTAAAAAACAAAGTATGAAAACCACAAAATTTTTATTTCTGAAAATATGGAAAGATTCACATGGAATTTATGGAAAGAGGAGTTGTAGGCTATGTTCAGAGTTGCAAATACTACTTTTATGCAAATTATTATGATGTGTCAGAAAAATGAAATCTCTCATCTCAGTACAAAACATGGAAAACTCGAATATCAACCTGAGTGTCTGAGCATAGCATAGTATATATCCTAATGGGATTTCAGAGTTTAAAGTTATGCTCAGGGCAAAGAATGAACTTAATACAGCAAACAATCCTCATTTTTAGCTACTTTCAATACCAAAACCCACCAACTTTTCCAACATCATTGTTCAGGAAACTCTTAGACATTATTTAAGGAATCAGTGACTTGAGATAAAAGGCTGTTTAATCAATGCTGTAGGTACATATCCTGAAGGATACTATTGACCTACACTTGTTATTCATGTTTACATCTCATGAAAAACTTGAGCACAGAAGTAGAAAACACTCATTACAAAGGTACTAACACTGCTCACTAATCCATAGGGAATTTTTAACAGCCTAACGGATGTATTTGAACTCCTGTTTATGGGAAAGGTATTTCCTTGATGAGAACTGAGCAGAGGCTTTCTGAAGGAAAATTCTGATCTGTACTGTCACATGCTTTAAAGGCAAATGTAAGGAAAAATCTGCTTCTCTAGAAAACTAAGCCCAGACAAACCTAAACAAAGCCCTACTTGTTTTAAAAAGTGTTTTTCTGACAACTTTACATAGTTTTCACCTTGCTAGGTCTCAATGTAGTCTAATATGAATGTAAACCCCAAGAATATGGATGTGTTATGACAAGAAAAAATGTGTTAGCATATACACAGAGTCACAGAATAGCTGGGGTTGGAAGGAATCTCTGAAGCTGGTCAGTCCAACCCTTCTGGTAAAGTGTGTCCAGCACTTGTGCCCAGAAAAGTTTTGAATATTTTCAGAGAAGTGGACTCCAAACCTCCCAGGGCAGCATATTCCAGCACTCTGTAACTCCCAAAGTAAAGAAGCTTTTCCTCACATTCAGATTGAACTTCCTCTGTTATGGTTTGTACCTGTTTCCCCTTTCCTTGCTGAAAATCACTGGAAAGAGGGACATTGCTGGGCACATCCTTTTGACACTTACCCTCAAGATGTTTCTAAACATTGATAAGATCCTCTCTCCAGGCTAAAAAGGTCCAGGTTCCTTAGCCTTTTGTCATAAGAGAGAAGGTCCTATCCCTTAATCATTTTCATAGTCCTTCACATAGTCCTTCACTTAATCATTTTCATAGTCCCCTCCAGCAGTTTCTTGTCTTCCTAGAACTGAGGAATCCAGAACTGGACACAACACTCCAGTGGCTTCACCAGCGAAGAGCAGAGGGACAGGATCACCTCCCTCAGCCTCCTGGCAATTCTATTCCCAATGCACCCCAGGATACCATTGGCATTTTTGGCCATAAGGGCACTGCTGCCTCGTGGACAGCTTGCTGTCCGCAAGGACCCCCAGGTCCTGCCTGCAGTGGTGCATGTGGTTGTTCCCCTCCAGGTGCAGAACCTTAGAGTTTGTTTCTCTCTGCCCAGCTCTCCAGCCTGCTCCCATCTCACTGACTGCTAGAACACACTCTGGGGTGTCAGCCACTCGTTCCAGTCAGAAAACTTGCTGAGGGTGCAGTGTGTCCCTTCACTTATGTTGTTACTGAATAGGATACCTGAAATATCAGCAAAGGTCTTTACCATAGTAAAAATTGCATCTTTATATGGAATTGCTTTCAGATATGCAAGTGATCTGGAAATATGTAATGAATGATCTGCCAAAACAATGGATTTTTAAGCTCAGTTACAAAGGACTGTTGTTTTGCAGCCATGAGCAGAAACAGACAGGCCACCCATAAAAGGCTGGAAGTGCCAGATACCGTGGATAATACAACATAAGACAATTAACAATGACATGTTTATGCAATATTAAGTAAACAAAAAGTATTAAAATAAAAATGTTTGTGTGTGCATGTATAAATATAGAATATAAATATAAATTATGTTTGTAACCCTACTATGGGGTTTTCCTGGTAGAAGCATGACCAAATTCAAGAGTCTCATTAAAAAAAGAAAAAAAAAAAGGCAAAAAAAAAAAAAAAAGAAAAAGGCAAAAAAAAAATGCTGGTCAAAAGCCTCAAATTTTATATTTAATCTTTTGTTTTTCAGTGAGAAATTTGCCCATTCAGAAATATGAATCCAATTACTAACATGACATTTGTATTAAAGAGAGAAAATAAAATTCTCTGTTGTTGGATCAGTGAGGGAACAGTAACTCATTCTTTAAATGTCAGGGTAAGGATTCATGATCTTTTTCTCAGAGAGGAGATCCTTAGTCAAAGTTCTTTGCACCTTGGTACAACACAGGGCCTCTTTTCTCCAGTAAGTCTCAATCAGAGGTTCCACTGGGTAGTCTGGCACGATTTACGTTGATCTGGTCCATCAAGTTACCATTTTCCATCAGCCAACTCAGCTGTCACCTGTTACTCCCCCGGGCTGCACCTGACCCTTTTAAAGATCTTCCAGTGATGCCATGTCCCAGCACTCACTTGCACATGCAATGCCACATAACACAGCCATTCTCCAGTGCTGGGTTTGTGGCATCAGTAGTAACAATTGCTACTTTGCTGCTTGCAATTATTTATTTCTCAAGAAACCTTTTCTGTTGTCCTCCAACCATTTTATCCCCAATTTCCATAATCTTCGTAAGACACACAGAAAAAAGAAAAAAGGAAAAAAAATGGAAAAAAGTAAAATCATACTTATATTCTAAAGTTAAAAGAAAGTGGTGGTTTTGCACAATTTAGTTGTGTAGACATTGCAATAACATCAGCCATCTATGATAAAATAAGTGAGGTAACAACAGTCCAAGGACCTGCCCAGATGTGTTTCCATCACAAAACCATGAAAAGTTTTTAGGTATATATGGCATTTAAGACTTAATTATGTGGGTGATTTCATCCAAAACTCTTTTAAACATTGTGACAATGGATTTCTTGGTTTCAGTTTCCTGTAACTTATTGTTGCTTCTGACAGCTAGAGGTATTAATGAGTAGTGTTTGAACTGCAAGCACTGCTATTTTCTCTCAATGAACAATAAGCTCTGCTAAAAGAGGCCAAGAGTTCCAAAAGTATATAAATGCCAATCAACACTTCATATGTATTAATATTTCATGGCACATGATCAGACTGAAAATGCCTTTCTTCTATTGTACAGCACTAAGTCATGACTATTTTCATTGAAACAAGTAAGAATTTTCCTGTGAGTAATCCTTTGCACAGAAGGGCAAAGGAAAAAAGTAAGGTTTTCAAAGAATTGTCTAGAAAATTTTTGTGCCAATTAAGTTCCATATGATGTTGCATAGGGTTTCAAGATAAATATGGGAAAAACAAAGATTTAGTTCCTTGATTAATCTGCTAGACCTGTTCTCAAATGCTGGAGCTGTAACTCAAGAGGGAAAATACCTTTCTTGTGGTCTCTGCTGCTTTATGAGTTATGAATACAAGTTTTATGTCCTTGTTTTTTATCTTCTGGCTGTAGTATTTAATAGGAGTACAGAGTTGACCACATTCCATTCAGAATGTGGTAGGATTCACAGAAAAAGTCAAACAAATTCAGTTTCATCTAAAGTGATATAAGTTTACTTTTTGGACCACAGGGAGCTCTGTCTGGCTTTACAATAAAGTAATGACACAGATTTGGGTATCTTACCATGATATCCTGAAGCCAAAGAAAAACGCTTATTCCCTAATACTTCTCAGTAGGTTTTCAATCTGAATGGTTTCTTGTGTTTCTTTGCAAGCTGTCATTTCCAAAGGACTCTAGCTAAAAGATCAAAGCAATCATACTTTAGCAGTTAACTAAAAAAACCTTGTACTCACTCATTAAACAGTGTTGAAAAATAGATATTTTCTTTTATAACTATAATGAAGTTTCAGAGCCTGAAGAATCAATTCCACATCAAAGAATCACTGTCATGATAAATACATATTTTTTCTCCTGTCTAACAAAACTTCATGGAAGGATTTGTGACATATTAAAACATCAATTTGTGAGAAACATTTATTCTGCACTTTTAAGTAATTAGATTCAAATCACACTCAAGAAATTTTGATATCAGACATTCCTAAAGGGGTGAACCAAGTTAAAACCACACTGCTGCCATCAGTAGGCAGCACTTCAACAACAGAGAAAGGCACTGCTGAGTTTTACTATACCTAGTCTACAAAAATGGTACATAATCTACAATAAACAGAGATTCATTTAATTCTGTTTCTGTGTGAGTGTCAAAATAACCAGCTGTAAGAAACATGTGGCTCAAGTAGGTAGACAGATCACCTTGGGTAGCCAAGTTAATAAATTTGACACTCTTTGTGGTCACAGGCAAAATAATTTAACATGGAAAATATTTTGTTTCCATCTCCCAGTTAAATTCTAATCTATAGTTTAGGTAACCTTGTGCATATGTACATGGGTTTTGTAGTCCTGAAGGTAAATTTTCACTGGAGGCAATTTTACCAGCATATAAATAAAAGGACAAATACCCTGTTGCGTGTTTTCTTGTGAGCCAGACACATATATATAGCATATGTCATATGAATAAAGTGAACAGAATTTGCTCTATTCATTTACATAATCAATTTTGGGAAAAATCCCAAATCAACAAAAAGAGAGTATTTCTTGATTCTGATGACACATTTCAAAATTTGCCTATGCAGACAAAGAAAATCTCTTTGTCACTAACTATGAAGGTCATTGATTATAAATGAACATGAGTTTTTTTCCAACTCATGCGTAGTTTATACACTGTATTATTAGACACTAGACCTGAAGTACTGCAGGAAATAAAACATCATCAACACTTAACATATACTGTTTCAGACTGCACATTTTGGAAAACACATAAACTATTACCTAGGATTTTAAATGTGATCTTTAAAGATTTACTACTAGTAAATCATTTCTTGAAAGAAAAATATGTTGTTCCACTTCTCCCCCACCCCATGGAAATAAACACAGTTTTCAAAGAAAAATACCTGCTGTTTATTCTCTTCTTAATTGATCCTACATCTGCTTGTGTACTGTTATAAAATCTGTCTGTTCTATTAATGACTGACATTGATTCCAAAATTTGGTATATTTGGTAAAATAGTATAGGATTACGTTAATGAGGAAAACTTTAACAGATTTTTGCAATCCTATTCTAGTTTCAAGGTATCACTAAGTGAAGGTGAGAGAGCTCTCAATCAACTTAACAGTTGCTCTACTTATTTTTGCCAAAAATAGTAGAGTGAAGATGCTGTGGTGTATCTGATGAGTGGCAGTGTGTGGGAGGAGATCCCAAACACAGATGAAATCACAAAAATACATTATGATGTGGCATTGTTACCTTTTAACTCTACTCATAAAAGGTAGTTTAGGACACACAGGAATATAAGTGGAATAGCAATTTTTAGAGAGTTTACTGCCATCCTCCACAACCCAAACTGAAGAAATGGCACTCCCTACTTCCTTAAGCTGTTGAGATCAGAAAATAATTGCTGTTATGACTATGAATCACAACCAAGTTACTGTCAGAGAAATGTAGTTTATTTAAGCCCCTTTTTAATATCCTTTCCCCCAGCTGCATGGATATATTAGTAACCACTTACATCATGGATACTGAAAATAACTCTTTTCCTGTTATGATTTAGATCACAATCTACAATTTGCTAATTTTGATTTTTTTTTTAATTCTTGAAAAATGAGTTGAAATTTTAAGTCTTGAAAATTGTGGTTTATATCTTCGATTTAAAAGACCACTGATTAAAACATTTTAATTTTTCTTAAGATATGAAATAAATTATGACAACAATATTTATGATAAAATTAATGATTAATTTCTTGTAGAGCTCTTATAGAAGTGCACATGTAAATAAACATGTTGGTGCATGTCTATAACTGTTATTTATATACAGTATAAAGCATATACTCTATACTTACAGCATTTTCTTTATTTTAGCATTATAAATTGAAAAACCATTCTGAACTCCGTAGATAGTTCCTAGATTCTGATATGCTTTTTCATCTTCTTAAATAGATCTCTTTACCATGTTTTCCCTAAAAACACAAGACCATCAACTTTAGTTTAAATAAAAGATTGAGTATTATGTTTTTAATGGTGAAGTTGCAACAGAAGTTTACTGGAGATAGTGAAATCTAGCTAGGATTTAGAATATACTGCTTGTCACTGCGTGTGATATCTGGGTGACATTACCTGGCTGTAGATGCAGCAGTCAGTACAGAACATACTTGGAAAGCTTTAAAAACAACCCTGCCTCCAAAATGCTGACTAAATAAAGAGGTGTGTACATCAAACGTACATATTAAAATTATATAAGAAGTTACTTGAGTTATATAAGCATGCATGTAATTAATCACTTTACTTCTTGAATGCTATTTTGTACTTTTGAGTGAAAAAGATAAAAGAATCTGATGACTCTGAAGCATCTTTTTCTTAACTCTTTTTACATTTGATCCTGTACTGTTGACTGACAGATTAACAATTTTTAAATAGATTAAACAAAATTGATCTCAACAAGTTATGAACCAGGTAAAAAGCTTTCTGATATTTTTAGCTATACACACTCTGTTAAATGTTAAGAGAGTTTGGGTTTAAATTTAAATATACTGACCTGAAATGGTAATTTTTTGTTTCCTCCATAAAATAGCTGATCTGAATTTCTCAAGCATTATTATAATAAGGTATTTTCTTAGTGTCCTAAGAAACATATAGATATCTCAATTAAAGCATTATCTAACAATAATGCTGACACACTATAAATGCCTCTCTCACAGAATTGGTTTGTTTAGACATTTTTATGCTCTTAGAAACCTTATCAGGTATGAACAGCTAGCCTTTTAGATGATGCAACTCCTGTTAGCAGGGATTTATCAAGACTGTGGGATACAAGCTCTATTTTGTAATAAAAACCCTTAGCTAATCTGCTATAACCACTGCTGAGCACTCCATCACCACAAAAAAACCCTGCTATTTTAAGGGTAGATTTCAGATGCATGTTAAGGTTAAATAGTGATAGAAGGGTGCTAAATGAAGTCTTATCAGGTTACCATGCATCAGAACTGTGATAAGGCTTCCTCAGGATAGTATCAAATGGAACAAGGGTCTATTCAGAAATGCTTGACAGAAGACACACCGTTACAGTGGGACCTGTCTAATGGACAGCCTGGCTTAAGTGTGGAATTTCTGATGCATAGAACCTGGTGACTGCCTCGACTGCAGCAGTCTGTGCTGTGTTCAGGCTATTTCAGCGTCAGTTTTATGAGTTAACCAAAACCAGGGATCTGTATAAGCACGCAGGAAATTTTGCAACAACAAGCTTCTCTCATCTTATTTTTTTTTTTGGCTATTTGTCACCACCAGAAAAATATGAAATGTTCATAAATAATGAAGTATCATGCATCTCTGAAGCTCAGTAACTTTTTTTTTAAAGTTATTTATGCTGGATTGATTTACCATCTTTTTCCCTAAGTTTTAGGCAGGGCCTTAGCTCTCTCACAAGGTCTCAGGATGACCTCATCTTCAAAGTGATTCATGGAAGGAGAAGACACAGACAACTGGACACATGCAGGAATCATCTATTTAAATGAGTTTTAATTTTGGTGCTTTCTGTTTGGATGTCCCACTTCTGTTTCTACATGCCCTTACAAAGCTCTGTTGCTACTGAAAAGAATTTTACTTTATCATAAATTGACAGTGAAGTAAGTAAAGAAAAATTTAAATGAAGTTATATTGTTTGCTCTTGGTCCCATTCCATGGACATGGGAACTATTTAATTTACAGAGATGACATACTCCCATATGTCACTCCACAATAATCTTTGTGTAAGAAAATGCTTATTTGAGAGTTGCAGAGTCTAGGAAATAATGGCTGGAAAGAAATGGAAAGACCAAAAACTAAGGTTTTGAGGTGTTTAGATAAAAAGCTGTACCACTGGTTATCACCTTCTGATCTTCCTTGAAAGATGAATATCAGATATTTTAGGCATCTAAACATACAAAGGGTTGAAAGAGAATCAGAGCAGAATGTTGTTGTTTTTTTTTTCTTCCAGGCATGTGTTTACTATTTGCAGTAAAAAGAATTCTATAAAGAGTGTTCAGTAGAGCCTGTAACCTACTAGTGGCCATCTTGAAAACATTTATGAACAGCAAAATGTGTTGCATTTAATCAAGTAGTTAACATTAAATCAAGACATTATTTGTCTCAGAGAGTGCAAATTTGCTGTTGAGGCAGATTAACTGGAAGAAAGCACAAGTCACAGAAAACAGAGGGGAAAATCAGAGTCTCTGACAAAAGAACACTCCATGTAAACAAATGATGTTGGCTCAAAAGGCAAGCAAGATTTAAAAAGGGGAATATAATTCTTAAGAGAAAAAAGAAGAAAAAAGTATGTGTTTGGTACAGGAGTAAGGGAACAGAGTAGTTGAAAGGGTAACAGGAATGTAAAGGCCATTTTGAAATGCGTTGTTCTGGAATGTTGTCTTTCTGCATATATACACCTATACAGTAAACTACAAATTGCTAAAGAACTGAAAGAAGGAAACTGAACTCAGGATTACTGGACTGAGCTGGAACGTCTCTTAAAAAATTCACTTTTGAAAAATGAGAATTACACACTATTGCACAAGTATGGCTTTATAAATAATTGGCCCAGTATTTGTGCTTAGAATCTTTCCATTGCATCATTTGAGATATGATGAAAACCAGATACAACTAAGAAACTAACATGGTTTGGGATGTTTTTACCACAGAAGGGAAAAAGGTTTCAAACACCAACTCTCTTTGGGGTTTTCTTGAATGCTTTTTGTGTTGTAAATTTTGGAAAGTCCTGCCAGCTTTTACAGTCTACTACTTCTTGCTTTACAAGTACTCTCATGCAATACAAGACTTCAATAGATGTACCTGGACTTAGAATATCAGAGATCTTCTCTGGTTTATATTACATGTTCTACGTAAGTTGGAATAGTCTTCAGTGCTGTTAGTAGCACTTTAATTGCATAAAGAAGTATACAGTTCATTACCTACTATAGTCAACTCCCTTAGTTTGATAAAATGGGAAACACTGAAATGGGAGGGTGCTTTATTTTACATTGAAAAGTCAAATGACAAGTGGAATAAGTTGTTTGCATCCAATCTTAGGTGCTAGGAATTGTTTGACTCCACTCAAAATTCTGACTGAGTTTATTTGAGTTTTCATCTTGATTTGAGTTTCATTTTTTGTCTTTGACCATAAGAAAAGAAATGTATGCATGCTACTAAACAGTAGCAACTTAAACAAAGCAGCTCAGAATTTATGTTCATGTTTTGCTCCAGACAGCATTCAAAACTCTCTTACCTCTACAGGCAAAGTGTGACAGACTGAAAAGGTGAAGTTCTTAATTTTTGCACAATTTTTTATGTACTATAATGTACAAAAGTTTTTTCTTTTTTTTTTTTTGTTTATTTGATGTTAGTTTCTTCTTGAAATACTAAAATAGCTAATGTTTTCTGCTGCTAGAACAGGAAGAAATTATAACATAAATCTGGAAAAAAAGAAAAAAGTTTGTATAAAGCAGGAAGATTAGAAGAAATTTTGTTATAACATTGTTTACAGACAGATATTTCTAGGGATTTTAATTGTCCACTTGAAGACCAAAGTATTTTTAAAAGCATGTAAATTTTATTGACCATCATCTTAAGTGTGCTCAACTGATATCAATATCTGCATGTAAAAAGAATGCTAGGAAGAAAATTTAGGATTATCCTGCCAAATTTTCTCTCTGGATCTGAGCATTGAGAAAATTTTCTGAATGATATACAGCTATGTATATGAATTATTTACACTATCAACATATTAAAGAAAACAAAAAAAACCAACAAATATTCTTTCTGTGTTATATTAGATATCAGCACCCTAGTGGCAAAAAACGAAGAGAAATTAAAATTGACACTAGTCTCTAGAGTAAATTTAGGTAACATTGGATATTTAAAAGAAAACAAAAAATTTGAGGAAAATATAATTGAAGGAATCTTTAGCATTCTTGTGATAAGCTTTTCTTATTTTTTATACTTCTTATGTTAGGATAACGCTGTTCTTAATAGCAGTAATTTTTTTGTCATCCTGTTTTTTTTGCCATACTGACCAAGAATTTTGCGCAACTTTGAGATAATTCAACAAAATTACTTGACTCATTCTGCCTTTAGAGGATTATCTGTTCCCCACTGATGTCAACTTTTGACATCTGTGTGTTCAGTGTACACAACTTGGTACATATTTAATATATCAACAGCAATGGGAGTCATGGGTATCTGGGGATCATTTCGCTGACTGCCAAAGTGCACCCACCTCTTGGGGAAAAGTTATTCCAACATAAACAATTTTGATATTGCCAACTTGCACAATATTTGATAATTTCTCTGTGGCCCAGATGTTCTCTGGTCCTCACATATGCAGATATAGCTTTTATTTGGAAAAAAATAATTTTTTTACTATTCAGTGGAGGAGTCAGGGGCAGACTATAAAATTAAGCTTGAAGCATTAAAGGATTTTTGCCACAAAACCCCTATAACTACTTAACATAAAGTGATCATCCTTTATATTTTTATTATTAGGCATGATCTGGAGAGGAGGAAAAACATGCAGGGAACTTGGGAGAGCACTACTGTGTAGTTTAAGTCCTTAATATTGTGAATGCTATTCTTTAGGAAGAATAAGCAAACATGGTAGGAATTCAAACTCTACTCAGTATAATTCTAGTTGCATAAAGACATTCAGCTTTATTTTCCTACAGACTTCTGGAGAGCAAGGCCACCTTTTTTTTCAAATGTAAGGACTTCCATGCTGCAGAAATTCCTTGTTAAGTATTTTCTATATTTTAATGACCTTAAATTAATTAGAATATAAAATAGGAATCTTGAAAGTTTTGTTCATGCTGGCACCCTTGACAGATAAGAAATTGGTCTGATAACAGCATTATAAAGTTTACATTAATTATGTTGCTTTTCCTCTTACATTTATAAGGTGACACATTACATATAAAAAGTTTCTTTAAAAAAAATCAACATATTTTCTTAATACACTCAAAGGTGAAATCTTCACAGCTAAATTTCCTTGCTAATAACTTGAGACAGCATGTGTTCAAAATAAGTTATCACAATATAAATGGTTTAATGAAAGTTTCAACTGGTACTTCTGAATTGAACTTGGATTTAGCTGAGAAGGTTTTCTCACAACTCTGTATGCTTCCAAAGAGAGAGGTTAATCCTTAGGAATGCTAGAGAATCGCTGGGTAAACTGATAATAGTACATTTTTATGATTCTGTCAAGTATAGCCACAATTAAAAAGTCCCTTTGTGGACTGAACACAAAGGCCTTGCAAGCCGCAAGTGGTCTGTGGGCTGTGATACAGAGAATCTTAAGCTGGTGGATATTGACGTAGCCCTATTAAAGTCAATGGCATTAACACCTCTTTTATACCAGCTAACAATCTGGCCTGTGATCTGCCCCCTACTCTCTCCATTATACACTGTGTTAACAGATTGTCAGACATCCCTTGAGAGAAAATGTATATCCTGCTAGACAAACTCCTTTTACATCTACACATGATTTTCAAACCCAAAGTTTGATCGGAAGCCCAGTAAAATAAAATAAACTTCTAGAAAAAGTGCTTACTTTCTAACATTTTCCCTTTTCTTTTTTCTTTTTTTAAAGTTCTAATCGAGGAACAGTACAACAAGGAAGTCAAAGACAGCCTCAATAGAGCTATTATTTCCCCTCTTGCACAGGTGGTAGACTCATTTTTTCCCCTCCCAGTGTTATGGCCAGTGCAGCTGTATCAGAGCATGTATAATTAATTAATTATACATGCCTTAGTATATAATTAAGTATAGGGGTGGTGTAGGGGGATACATCAATGACTTTATAGAAGAAGAGAAATAGGAGGCATATTGTAACTCTGATTCACAGTTTGTAGGTTTCTCCACCCCCTGGGGCAATGCAACTGCCCTCTGTAATTGAACCCTCAGCTTGTACCTCTCTTTTTTTTCTTTTTTCTTTTTTTTTTTTTTTTTTACAGCAGAACAACAACATCAATGAATAGAGAGACCGTGCTCTAGAGTTCAACTTCAGCCAAGTTGCAAGGACAAGAGACTTAGATCTCAGAGGTAACAAAACTGAAGGCAGTGACTGCTGAATAAGCGTGGAATGCAAAGGAAGACATTGCCAATGCAATTAGAAGTGCAGCAGTGAAGTTCAGCACAGATGAGATCTAGTTGCAACACTGGATAACGTGTATATGGTAGGGTTTTTTTGCATGTGACTGAACTCACTCTTACTAGAATTTTAAAGCCTGTAAAGAAAGAAAAACCACCCTGGAAGAGAAACTCCTGGCCATGTGGTTATATTGAAGTCTGACAGGATTGCAAACATTTATTTAGATGATAAACTGTAATTCACGTGATTTGGTTTTTATAGGGCGTATTTAGGCACACAGTTTTAACATCAGTCTCTACCTTCTCTCCCACATGTGCACCTTGAGCATCTCCTTGCTGTCATTATTCTGAAAGAGAAACAGAGAACATGGTAATTTTTCTTCTGTCTGTTGTTGGAAGGCTAATGAATGTCTTTAGCTTTTTGTATTTTTATTTCCATTATGCTGGGAAAAAATATGTTAGTAAAAATTCAAGTAACGATTGCCTTTACCATGAAAAAAAAAATTACGCAAGCTTCATGTTGTCACAAAAAAGTGAATAATCAGAAATAAGCTAAGTTGAAGCTGAATGACTCTGCCAGTTTTGTGGGACAGCAGTTGGCCTTGATTTTAATACCAGCTGTCAGACATCCAGTGTAATATTTATCTTTGCCTTTCCTTCATTGAAAGTGTAAAGACATCTCTTGGTTATTGCTCAGATGAGAAAATATGTGTGTAAGGTTTGTTGTAATTCATATGTGGCAGTCTTCTGTGCATCAGAAAGACTGTGCTGAAAAGCCTTGCAGACTATAGTTTTTGCAATAATTTACTTGGCTACAAAGGGATTTTCTTAAGACTTCAGAGAAAGGTGGGGTGTCTGGGGACTGATTTGTAGTCAAAATGATGTGGATGAGTCCATCCTCTCAAGACACGTAATTCTCAACAGGGTTATTTATGGCTTCTGCAGTTTCCTAAATGAGTGTATTTCAGAAAGACATGGGATACTAACATCCCAAATACTACTTCCTATATTTGTTCAGTAACAGTGTGATTTAAACTACACACACACACACACACTCACACACACACACACACACACACACACACACACAGTGCTTTACCGCCAAACTCACTAAAATACAGTATGATATCTGATATTTTCACAAGAAAAACACACTGCTATGCAGGGTCAAATGACTGGTTTCCATCCCAAAGCTGTTACAAAGTAAATTGTCAATAACTAAATGTTATGTTGGGTTTGGTTCCCCGTCTTAAATCCCACTACGTAATGGAAGTTAATTCTATTTTTCCAGATTCTTTTCTCTCCTTTCAGAGAAAAAAAGGTTATTTCAGGTTATTTTTTAATAGTAGTAGAAACAGCTATCAGTTTAAGCTACCTTAACATCAAGGTGAAGCATCGGCTGTTTTCTTTCTCTGTTAACAGTGCAGATGCTTCTTCTGCTCCTCATGTTTGAACAGCAGCTGAGCCATGTAGGAGAAAGTACTCCCAGGAAAAGGAGCTCCAGGCAGAGACTGCAGGAACACAGTTCTTGAACATCCATTGACATTAACCTTGACATGGCTCAAATGATAAGGAAACTGGTCTCTGGCGCATCATTACATACTCTGTTATCATCCCAGGGTAAATAATATGAGCCCAGTATGATGATGTAATGTTGAGGTACTCTTCAATATTCACCGTTTGTACAGCTGTCGTGGCTTCACCCCTGCTGGCAACTCAGCACTACTCAGCAATCCACTCAGTCTCCCCTCCCACATGGGATGGGGAGGAGAATTACAAAAAGGTAAAACCTGCGGGTTGAGATGAGAACAGTTTGATAATTCAAACAAGGTGAAATATAATAATAATAATAATAAATTATAACGAGAAGGAGAGAGAAGAATAAGACCCAAGGAAAAAGGTGATGGAGGATACAATTACTCAATATCTGCTGGCTTGTGCCCAGCCCATCCCTGATCAGGGATTGGCAGATCCCAGCTAACTCCCCTCAATTTATATACTGAGCATGAGAGTTTATTTCATGGAATATCTTCTTGGCTAGTTTGGGTCAACTATTCTGGCTATGCTCCTTCCTGGCTTCTTGTGCACCTGCTTGCTGACAGAGTATAAGAGCCTGAAAAGTCCTTGATTTAGAGAAAGCACTACTGAGCAAAAACCAAAACATCACTATGTTGTCAACATTACTCTCACACTAAATCAAAAACACAGCTCTGTACCAGTTACATGAAAGAAAATTAACTCTGTCCCAGCCAAAAATAGGATAACAGATGACCTAAAATTGCAGAACTTTATCAGCTATTTTCAATTTAAAAATATTTTTCTATCAAAATTTGTAAGTTTTTTACAAAAACAAATAGAAATTGAAAACAGTTTTATCACTTCCCTTTCAATGTGGAGAACAGCTAGACACATACTTTTTTATCTCCATCAACACCTGCTATGTGGATTTTTTCACAGCAAAGGCACTACTATTCACATCAGTAATTAGTTTTCTTGAGAACCTGTGAGTCTACCTTTGAACAGACTGAACATTTATCATAAAAAGATAATGATGACAAAAAGTGGATACTTTTTTACATGGTCTGTGCTTCTGTAGCCTCTGTGGTGTTTCATACTTCAGAACCAAACTCATAATCCAATGCCTGTGACTCAAAGCATTGTGGATTTTGTAATGCTCCTCAGTTTCAATTTACTTTTCTGTGCCTGTTAGTCTACAAAAGATTTTCTGCAATGCTGACCCTCCTCTCTTTCTGTTCTTGTACATTGCAGCATTTGGTGCATCCAGTTAGCATCAGTTGTTCAGAAGCTCTGGAAAATATTACCATTATGGCAGTGACTTTTAGGAAGTTCGGAAGAGTCAATTAATTTGAATTGCTGCAATTCTGTTAAACTACTTGGGGTTATGACTATTCATATTAGCAAATGATTGTGTTTCCATTGTGCCTAAGGAATGAATATGTATTTGACAGCATTCCCCTACAGTCTTGTGTTCAGCTTTATTACATTTGCCTGGAAGCAATGTCATTTTTTTCTCTACCTGTACAACTAATAACAGCAGTAGTCCATCTCTTCTGCATTTTCTGCTTGTTCAGCAGCTGTTTTGTTTCAGAGTTTGATCTCAGCATCTGATGTCACTCATCCATTAATTCATTGATTAAAAACCTCAGAAGATAGCAATGAGTATTAATAAAAATACTTGTTGTCTCTACCATCCATCTTGATGTTAGTTTTCTGGAAGGCATTCCAAGCTTACAGAAGCTGAAAAATATATCAGCAAAGGCAGGTATCCTAAGAGATATGAAATAGAAGTGGATCCTTTTCTGTGTTTGTGCAAAAATTAAAAAAAAAAAGAAAAGAAAAAAGAGAACATGAAGGCTACACCTAAGGGAAAAATTAGAGACTGAGACTGTGATTATGAAACACAAATTTCAAGTCATTTTCTCTTACATCTTATTTTCTGCAGGAATGATCTCACAAACAATGCAAACAATAAATCTTTGCTAAACTGCATGTCCTTTCCAGATTTCTTCTAACTTACATATTTCTTTTTTTTTCTTATATGTAATGTATTTAGTAAGACCATGGCACAGTCAAAGAAAAAGATGGAAAAAGAGTAAAATATTTTTTTTTTTCTTTTCTGAAGTCTGATATACTTATCTAGACTTTGTACTCTTTAGCCAGAGAGAAGGACTAAACAAGAGCTGAAAGATAATGTGAGAATATGAGAATTGACAGTAGTCTGAAAAAGGAGCATATCTTATATAGAAAGGCAGATAATCAAACAGAAAATACAATTTAGGATCTACAGATTGCTATCTTACATGTCCCCTAAAAATTTGTCATCTTGAAAGATTCATCTTCCATTACCATCAATCCAAGTATTCTATAACTATATGTGATGCGGGGAGCTATATATGAAGTAAAAGGCTGCATGATTCCTACAATTTAAAGATCCTTACATGTTCAGTGGCAACAAACAAAACCAATTCATTTTTTTTCCAATTAGATCTCCTACTGCTTTGGCTCCCTCCATTCCTATGGCACTCCAAGGGCCCCCATGGACTTGCTTTGTTTTAAAAAGTTTGCTCTAGAATCTCAGGTAAATCTGCTTCTAGAGGAGAAGACGTACTACACTATTCCCTCATAATTCTGAAAAAGAATGCTGATACTGTATATATCTGGGGATCCTGCTTTACATTTTCTTTTTAAATTAGAATGAAGATTGAAAAGTATATCATATGCATGATAAGATGGAGCTCATTCATACACATCAAACTACATCATCTCTGGCTGTTAAACGCTCAAATCTTTTTTCTAATGCCCATGCAAATCATTAACTTCACTGAGGTTACAGTGACATAAGCGAGACCACAATTTGACCTGCTGTGTAAGGAGGTTACAGCAGAAGGCAATTAACAACAATCTATATTGGTACATATTGTCCCACAATGTGTTTCTCATTGGCACTTTAATCAAAAGGGGGTTTATGACAGATTTCTGTGTGGTATTTTTCAACAATCTAAGGAGTGAACTATTGGTAATTGCAGTTGAGTTATTCTTATTTACAGAAGCTGCACTTAGAGATTCAAGGGAAGAGAACCTTAGTTTTTTAAAGACTTGAAGTTATTGACTGTGCTGATTAACTCCATGCTTGCTCGTTTTTTCCAAGAAACAGAGAAAAGTTCTTAACGGAGCTATGATGAAAATAATCACTGCATTCTTTTGCCACTAATGATGTACTGATAGAGTGATCTAAACTTTCTGGTTATAGTTAAAAAAGTAAGTGCCATACTTCTGAGTTGTCTTTCTATATTTGTATGTGGATATTATGGTTCTCTGCCATTTCATAAAGATCTAATTTAATTTTAATGAGTTTTGCTTGATATAATAAAATATTCTGACTTAATTCTTGTTGAATATACTAGAAGAAATGCTACTAGACTTAAAAGATATTTTAATAGGGGAATAGAGATAATTGATATTTTCTATTGGTTTTGGACAGTCCTTATTCATTACTTAATCACCATATGTTTAATGGATCTCGAGTTTTGAGTATTTCTTCCTGCCTATAGGATTCAGATTTTCTGAGAATATGATGTATGCAAGTGCAACTAGGATAACTGTTGAATTACAAAAAATTTTCATTGCTCTTTCTCTCTTTGTTAGTAAAAGAACTCAATGAAACACATAACTTCTGTTTCTCTGGAGTTTAGAATAGTCTTTCAGCCAATCTATGCTTAATATTTAAGCTAAAACTAAAATTGTAGAATTTTGGTTCTTTTACAGGCTTCTCAAGATTGAAATACACACGTAATACTGAATTAATTTCAAATGATTATTGTATCTCAGAAGATTTATATCAGAAATTATCTATCCTTTTCAGATTAGCTGAGCAAATGAAATCAGATTTCTTATTTTAAAATAATATTTCAACTGAAACTGATTATCATTTCAGAATCTAAATCAAAACATCAAGGAGCCTAAAAAAACTTGCTTGATTTTGTGGAGTTTTTTGGGAAGGGAGCATGTGCTTTGGGGTTTTTTTCCTAGATTACGTCATTATGATCAAGTAAGCCTCTGGCAGTTTCATTTTAATTGCTTATTTGCATCCAGGTTTTGAAATGTGTGCTTGAAGCAGAGCCTATGTCTCCTTGGAAGACAAATATTCACTGATTTTGGGGCTGTTGCAGTTTAAACAGTTAAATAGTTTAAATTGAAAAGGTTTCTTGCACCCTTCTTAGTAAAGATCACTTAATTGTGGAAGGATTCCTGTGTTTTTTGAGTTGTATATGTGTCAGATGGGCTTTCCTAAAATGTGATAAAGCTGAGCTCTTCAAGTTTAAGAATGTGGTTCCTTTATTTAGCTGTGTAAGGAAACCCTCTCAAAAACAAACAAAAAGCAAAATCCTAAGCACTTGTAAACTCTATTTTGTAAGGAGTGTATTTAATTTTGTAGACTTATGGTAATTTCAGATTTCAATCAGGTATCTGTCCTTCTATGTACAAATTACTTGATTTTTGTGCTTTTGAAAGTTTGTCTTTGATGCTTAGGCCTTACTTTGATTCTCTGTTGGCAATGCTTAATGAAGCACAGTGGGCCAAAAAATAAATAAGCAGAATTTTATTTTATCTATTTGTCCTCATTTCAGTATATAGTAAGTTTGACTAGTCATGTTTAAAGTACTGAGTAAGTAATTAAGTTTTCTCCGTGTACATGTTAAAAGTCCATATGACATCCACATTCTTGCTAAATGTAGATTGAAATGTCATTGTTTCCTGCTGTAGTTTCTGCGGCATATGTTAGCTATTTTGTCCAAACTACCCAAGGAAAGTGAGCTGAGAAAAGAGTGAGCAAAAATTCTAGTGTTTTTATATGTTAACATAAAAATTCAACAACACCTCAAATGAGCAGACACTCCTGTGGGCAAAGATTCTCTGACCTTTTTTTACAGAGCACTTGAGTTTTGCGACTATTGAAAACTACTGATTACCTTCACAGTATTTTTCATGGAACAAAATATTGAAATTAAACACAATTACAGCTAAAAAGATTATTGGATAGAACATCCAATGTTTTTATTTCTCAGTGACTGTTTTCATAACACTTGACCTGAGAAAAACTTGAAAATCAGTTTTAGTTAGAGAGTTCACATTGTCAATGGTGCAGTAGACAAAAGAATCCTTTATATATCACAGTAAAGGAAGTTACTCATTTCATGGCATTTGTAACTTCCACGTCTTTTCCTGACGATAATGAAAATGAAGTACTGAACATTGTTTTCATTTTCAAATGAAAACTTCTTGTGAATGGGTTTTACTAACTGTGTATTGGTATGTCTACAAATGGAGATATCAAAGAATCTGGAAGATAGTCACATAATGTATAGTTATGCATGTGGAACATGCAAATTTCACTTGGTTAGACACATTTTTTCTATTTAGGATGTAGTTTCTATACTAGTTTTCTGTGCCTTCATACTAAAAAATTTTCAACTAATTTTATTTCCAGAATGGGGAGAACATAGTCTCAGCACATCTACAGATGATGACACATTCTGTGTATTATATCTAAATTGAAAAATTTGAATACATCCAAAGGGAATGCTCCCCAAAACCTCAGAAACATGTCTGCAACAAATACTGACAACTTCAGGTCCTCATCCCAACCTTCCAAATCAAACAAAGGACTTGATCTTAACAAACATGTCAGAGTTTAATATATTAAGACCAAAATAAAATTGGAGTTTACATCGAGTTTGTATCATATTTATGCAATTTGTTGCTACACAATATTCAGATTTTAGACCAAAGTCTACTGAAAGTAATGGAAATATTTCTTTCAGAGCATTTAGCATAGTAGGGTGACTTGGAAATACCACAAAATTAGGAAATTCTGAGCAAGCTGACTCAAATACTGGAGCCAATTTAAGAGTATCTTAACATACCCCAGGAGGAGAACTGCAGTTGCTTTCCTTGCACAGAATATCTCCATAGAGTTGGTTTGGGTATCATTACAAAATGAGGACTGTGGAGATATAATTTTAAGCTCTATGAAAGAATACTGTGTCAATACAAATTATTTAGACTAGTGGAAATCTGGTAAGTTTCAGAAAATATGTAAATGTAGTGCTAAGGCAGGAAACTGCTTCCTCCACACAGCACAATCAGAGCATATTTATTTTGTTAATGTTATGTTACCATAAAATAATAAAGGAAATTAAATCAGAATTTAATTGTTCATCATATTGCAGAACACATTGTATCTCAAGCTGTCATGGAAACTGGTTATCATTTCTTTGATCTTTAAATCATACACACAAAAATAGTTGAGGAAAGATAGAGGGATCACAATATTTGTATGAGAAAGATTAATGAGCTGTCTAAGCTGATTGCTTTTGCAGTAACACATATTTCATTATATTGTATGATGCATAAAATAATATTTTTTTAAAAGTTTAAATGAAAAAATCCTTTTCTGTGTATCTATACAGATATAATGTATGCATACCAAGTCATGAGTTTTACTTTCTAATTATAGCAATTTTGCTAGTGGTAAAATATGCAATGTATCCTACCTATTTCAAAAGTCTATCTGTTGATGATTTTCTCCCAAGCACTTTTTCCTAGCCACTTGTCATATGATTGCATTTTACAGTATAATATGAATGCATTCATGGAGAATTAATTTGGTTCTATTCATAGTACACCCTAAACAACATAAAGGATTGCACTCTGTTTCTCTTTCCCCCTAGCTACTGAGGAAAATATTTATCAGGTATCAATATTTCAGTATCTCTATTGAGCATTCAGGTCAATTGTTGGAGGTCAGAAGTTCACATAATAAAGTTGATGTATTTTTAAGCCACACAAAATAATCATATATATATATATATATATATATATATATATACATACAGTTGAAATTTAAAAGAAAATGTTTCCATGTTCTTCATTCACTATTAAAGAATAAATTAAAAAAAATAAAGCTATAGGTTTTTCTGTTTTATTTTTTTTCCTACTACAATATAAAATAACAAAATCAGTCATAAAGTATATTATCTTTATGTGGTAATTAAAAAAATATAATTAAAAAGGAGGGGTTTTTTCCTAATCCTTATTCATATATGAAAAATAAAAACATAATTCTAAAAGATCACTTCAAGTTTGAATGTGAAACCCCAGTTTTCGTAGAATCATAGAATGGTTTGGTTTGACGGGACTTGAAGATGACCTAGTTCTAATCCCCCTGCCATTGGCAGAGACCCCCTTCTACTTTACCAGGGTGTTCAAAGCCCCATCCAGCCTAGTCCTGAATAATTCCATGTGTGGGGCAAACTACAGCTTCTCTAGCCAAACTGTTCTAGTATCTCATCACACTGATACAAAGGAATTCTTCTTAATATCTAATCCAAATCCACCCTCTTTCAATCTGAAGCCATTACTTCTTTTCCTATCACTTCATGTCCTTATGAAAAGTCCCTCTCCAACCATCTTGTGAGCTCCATTTGATTATGGGAAGGCTTCTCTAAGGTCTCCTTGGAGCCTTCTCCATGCTCAGTAGCCCCAGCTGAACCTGCCTTCATAGAACAGGTGCTCTAGTCTTATGATCTGTTTAGTGGCTTTACTCTGGACTTGTTCCAGTAAGTCCAAGTTTTTCTTCTGTTAAGGGCTCCAGAGCTGGATGCAGTACTCCAAGAGTGGTCTCACAGGAGCAGAGTTGAGGGAGAGAATCAGCTCCCTTGCCCTGCTGGTCACCCCTCTTTTGATGCAGCCCAGGATATCATTGATCTTCTGGGCTTCAGGTGTACATTGCTGAATCATTTTGAGCTTTTCATCTACAGACTTTCTTAAGTCTTTCTCTGGACGGCTCATCTCAATCCATTCTCCTCACGGCCTGTATTGGTGTTGGGATTGTCCTCAAGCAGGTTCTGGATCTCACACTTGGTCTTGTTGAATGCCACAAGTTTTTTGCAGACCTTCCAAGCCTGTCAAGGTCCCTCTGGATGGCATCCCTTCCTTCCAGGGTGTCAACTGCAAAACACAGCTTGATGCTGCCAGCAAACTTGCTGAGGATGCACTCAATTCCAATCTCCATGTCATCAACAAAGATGTTAAAAAAATTTGGTACCCATACCAACCCCTGAGGGATTGCACTTATCACTGGTTTCCACTTGGGCATCAAGCCATTGACCTCAACTCTGCAAGTGTGACCATGTAGTGAATTCCTCATCCATGAATTGGTCTTTCCATCAAATTCATGTGATGGCTACTGGCTTAGCCACCTCTTTGGTCAGATCTCTCTGGACACATGGATGCATCTCATTAGGTGCCTTTTGCATCTTCAGGTTCCTTAGATATTCTGAAATTTGGTTTTCACCTATAGCTGGCAGTTCATTTTCCCATTCTCTGCCTTTGCCATCTACAATGCAGGTGGTGTGGTGGAGCATTTTCCAGTGAAGACTGAGGCAAAAGCATCATTGAATACCTCAGACTTCTCATTGTCCTGAGTAACCAAGTCTCCTGTTCCTTTCCAAAGAGGACTCACATTTTCTGTAATCTTCCATTTATTACCCATGTGCATATAAATGTTTTCTTGTTGCGCTTGAGGTTTCTGGCGAGACTTAATTCTATCAGGGCTTTAGGCTTCCTAGCTTGATAGCAGGCTGCTCAAACAGTTTCTCAGTTTTCCTCCAAGACTCCCTGTCCTTGCTTCCATTCTCTCTAAGCTTCAGGGGTTTTTGTTTGTTTTTTTTTTTTTTTTTTTTGGTTTTTTCTTTGGTTTTTTTGTTTTGAGTTTGTCCAGGAGCTTTTGTTCACACAAGAACAAGGCTTCCTGGTGTTTTTGCCTAAATTTTTTGGGTGTGCAGCCTTCTGCTCTTGGAGGAGGTGATCCCTGAATAATAACTAGATTTTAGGAAGCAGATCTATGAAAAGGCCAAGGGCTGCTTTCCTGAAGCCCAGAGTAGTGAGTTTTCTGTGCACCCTCCTTGCTGCCCTAAGGATTTCAGTTTTCTTCATGCAAACAGTTAGATAGAATGATTAAATGATCTCTTTATCAGATTCATAAGCAACAAGTAAAAATGACATATAGCTAGTTTTGAATAGGGCTTATGACTTTATCATAAAAGGAAAATAAAGCATATTTTTAAATATGTAAGCATGGGGATTAAAATATTATATTCTTTTTTTTTTAGTGTCATCACTTTTTTTTCCTCTGAGATGGCTCAAAGGAACTGGCTACACTTTGCGGCCATTTAGGCTTTTGCCACCTGCATTTTAAAGATGTTGACTACTAAGTGTTAAGACTAACACAAATATAGTATTGATTGTGATGCTACATTAACCAATTAAACTAAGCACTTTACCAAGGCTTAGGAAACTTTTGTTGCATCAGACATAGCAAAACATAGACTGAAGATTTGAGAGCATAATAATGACTCAATAGATTTTATTTTTTTCTGCAACTTACATGTGAGTTTATTCTCTTTTGCCTAGGCCAGTAAGATGGCAGGGAAAACATAGGTGCTTGCACAGACACTGTACATCTGTCCAGTTTTACTACTTTCCTTGTACTGTCCCATACTCCCAGCACAGTACCCAGTGTATCTAATCTCTACATATTTTCTTTCACATCAAGTGTAGACACAGAGGCAGCTGTTCATGATGGCTAATTTTTTATAATATTTGTGTTCTTAGATACCTTTTTTTTGTATGTGAATGTCAGCTCTTTTGTGATTCAACACCATAAGAACTTTAATATTTTTTCCACCAAAGACTTTTTCTTTTTTTGGAAGTTAAAATCTGTGTTGTCAGGAAACTGTTAGCTGAAACTTTAGTATGAAATTTAAGTTAAAGAATCACAGAATCATAGAATGGTTTGGGTTAGAAGGGACTTTCAATTGCCATCTACACCAACCCCATAGCAAAGGTCAGGGGCATTTTTGACTAGATCAGGTTACTCAGAGCCATATTCAACATAACTTGGAATGTTTCCAGGGATGGGTTGTCTATCAGCTCTCAAAAAATTGCTGTTTATACTGAGGTTATATACAGATTTTGTTTAGCACATATTTAGTCCATTATACTCATATCTAAGGATAAGAAAACCAAAATGTTGAAATCTGTGTTGCTTCAGTAGTTCAATTTGAGAAGACAAATGTTCAGGAGCTGGAAGTGATATTTCGGGTATCAGAAGTGTTTCTCCTGTTCCATCCCTAACTTCCAGGGAAACTGTCAACAGTTTTTGCATCAAAATGCAAAGAAAATTAAGAATTTTTTTGCCAGTTTCTTCAGTTGGATAATATTATCTGCTCTTTCGAATGAAGTTAGGCATTCAAAAGTGAAAGTAATAAAGAAATAATTAAAGGTTCTTATGCAATGATTGCAGAAAACCATAAGTGTTGAAAAGATTACATGTATTCCTAGCACACACTGGTAATATCTTTGCTGTGTAAATAAATGAAATTGAATTGCTGGCTTGTCTATAAATTAAAAAAAGTAAGTGAGTTGATATTTAAATAATAGCACTTTGGTAATCTAATTTGCTATTGTGGAAGTGTAATAAATAGTAAAGGAATAAAAAATAACTTTTTATGCAGAAGTCTGTAATAACACACACTTTGCTTGAGACCAACTATATTTTTGCTCTTCTTTCTGAAGTCACACCAGCAGTCTCTCTGTTTTACCTTCATACATGACAACAGTTGTTGCTATATTATTGAGATGTTTGAGAAAAGTCAATTTAACTCTACTTTTAACTGTCCTCTAGCTATTCTTTTCTTTTTCACCAACCACTTCTTCTGTCACTTCTTCCAGAAGCCAGAAGAGGAACAGTGTCTTCTGGTTTTTTTATTGGCTCATTTACAAGTTGGTCACTTGCATTAAATGAATTTATAGGTATTTTTTCCCCACTGTTATCAGCTGAGATCTTGCCCAATGTCTCATTCTACACTGACTGACTGGACCACTCCACCTGAAAATCAAGATCATTATATACATCTGTGTATGTGATTTTTTTTGAGGTTTTTTGTTTATTTGTTTCCTGGGTGTTTTTTATTCAATTTAACTTGTTTTGTATAAGGTTTATTGGTGCTCTTGTGGGGGTATTAAATTTTAATTTATTTGAAAACTTCACATGTTTTCTGTCATTTTGCCTCACTTTTAGAAGGATGGGTACTGAGGGAATGAAGGAAAAATAAAGAGCATATATTTTTATTCAAAAAATCAAGTCAAAACATGGCTAATTAAAAAATAGGAAGGTAAATATTAAGCATAGATGTAATCACCTCTGCTTTCTGAAGCACTGCATTGATCAAAACGTCCCCAAACTTTTGGAATTCAAAAGCCAATAATGATGTAAGTGAGAACAGTTTCATTTTTATATGGGTAATTCCACTCCTTCAAGTCAGTCTGTCTCTCTTGGGCTCTACTCTAGTGGGTCAGTATGATTTTTGATGTTCTAGTTCCTATTTTATAGGAGTTGTAAGGTTCAGATGCCATACTCCTGAGAGGTCGAAGTGATTTTATATCAGTATTTTCTTGAAACATGATGTGTTGAAGCATAGGTTGCTTGATTCTATCTCTGGACTACTGTGTAGACATTTTCTACATTATTTTAAGCCATGCTTTCTATTCTGCAAAGTGCCGTCATATCCTTTTTACTATTTTAAGGAAAACTTAAGTCTTACACTCCACAGAATATGTAAAAAAATGAAGGTTTGAGCAGAACATTTGACTCAGGTGTGAAAAAAATATAAATGAAGAGTTGGAAATACACTATGTGAGTAAGTGATCTCCTGCTTTAAAAAAAAATCACTTAGGGTCAGAATTTTCTGTTCATATTTTAGGATATTACTCTACTACCATTAACTGATTAATGGAATGTTTGGATAATCATTATACATGCCAATTCTCCTAAAGAAGTTCAGTGTTTTGGTTTTGTCTACATTACACCTCTAGATAACACCTCTGTCATCCATTTTTGATGTCAGTGAATGTAACTCAATATGTAAATATCCTGCTTTAGAAAGCGACGTTCCAACCACTATCAAGCAGGCATCCTTGCTTTCCTAATCCATCCCTCACATGTCACACGACCAGTATCTCAAAACCCAAACTGATGGCATCATGTAGCTGGGCCCTCATGTCCTCTGATGCTTTATTGCTGCTGGCATTTCTTTTCAAGGCTTAATTCCAGTGTGTCAAATCTTTTAATCTACTCTTAAAATAAAATTAAGAGTCTTTTAGTTCTTTTATTTACTAACAGGCTTTCTTTCTTTGGGTTTATTTGTTTGTTTTAATTTTGGTGTGTGTAGGGGAGTTTCTTTCTACTGTCAGCAATATGGATCCTTTGGTCCCTGTGAAGACTTTTCTCTTCTTCTCACAGTCATACCTGAGAACCTTTAGGTGCAGTCAGTGCAGATTGTGAATTCCAATGCATTAGCTGCATCTCTTTAAAAAAAGCAAACATTTGGGATACTTGTCAGAAAACAAACACATAAGCAACTGTAATCTTTGTCTCCACTAGCAATTCCTCTTAATGGGTGGATTCTGACTGATTTACACAAAATTTGACAGTTGGAAGTCTCAAAAATATGAAATTTTGCTTGTGTCTCTAATAAGTCAGTACGTACACAGTCCTGGATTATCTGCAGAGCAGTCAGCCTCCCGCCTCAGTAGAAGCCACATTACTTGTATGGTTAGAGTATGGAGGGGAATTGGAAATAGAATGGACAGCACAAAATATGTGAAACAAAACTCAGATAATTTAACAGGGACTAGAGAGGTTGGGAAACTAATAGTTGTGATAGAGTAACTGGGGAATGAGAGGTTCAGGATGACATAGTGAGACAACAAATTTTGTATGGTATTTTCTTTCTACAGCCTATATATTGTCTAATATTTTTAATGTGGATTAATCTGTGTATGGTTATACTACTACTGTTCCAACTCAGAGCTGCTGGATAGGCAATCATTTCTCGGCAATGATTCACCAAATGTTTAGTTGGTAGTTGCTAGATAAAAACAGTGTCAATAGGAAGGAAAGTTCTGTGGAGATGAAGGTATATTTATGTAGTGAAAAATGAGACCATATCTCTCCTTAAAATGCAGAAGATGTGAAATAAGTAAATTCACTCCCTTATGCTGAATTTTTAGGTACCTTGTTATTATAAAAAAAAACAAAAAAACCCCCAAAAAAGACACCCCAGTAATTTTCTGGATTCTTCAGAATTGTGACTTAACATTTATCCTGGTCAAGAATACTAGGATAAGAAGAAAAACACCCACTGGCACTACTTGATAAAAAATGATCACGCTGCAACAAACCCCATGCATTTTCCTTTGTCTCACATGGTGAAAGCAGAGGAAGGGTTGTAAATGGGAAAGGAGGAGTGAATTCTTCTGCTTCTTGAAGCAATCCATCTTGATATCTGCTAGGAAGTATGAGAAGATGCTGATGACATCAAGCCTAGAATTGGACATTGATACAGTGATATAAGGATGTCTGATCACTCTGTCTCAGCCATCCTCCTTCTAACCAAGGAATGAATCCCATTTACTCTTTTCCCTGCTCCTGGTTATATAAACTAGTTTAACACATATGTCATGGTTGAATTATGTAGATTTCCTTTCCTGGTTTAGTTACAATAATCAAGCTCAGGGCTATGAATATCTCCAGAGAACCCCAATTATGTTATGTTCTTACTTTATTTTCTCCTGTCCTGTTTCCTTATGCTCCATTTCATTGGCCTCATACCTCCTTTTCTCTGTCTAAATTAACTCCTATATAAACAACCTGCCCTTATTTACATTTTTCCAGATTCACTACTTCCATCCAAAATCTACTTACTTAGGCAATCTTGGCTTTATATGTTGTTACTGACAGTGAATGCTAATACTGATAACAACTGGCTGCTGCCAGTTATTATAATTCTACCACCCCCCTAGCCCCAGCTATCTGTAAAGTAACTTCCTCTTACTCACCTGTGACATCCAGCTTTCCATCATGATGCTGTTATTAACCTGTCAGCATGATCATGTGCCATATCCATCCCAGTTTCTTGTGGCATGTCTCCAGCTGCTCCTCATATTCTGCTCTGCAGAACAACCTTAAGCCAGGGGTAAGTCACAAACCAAGCCATTTCTCTGTAGACCTATCAATGGAATTTAAGACGCTTAAATTTCTTTTGGGAGGCCTTTTGTTCCCTTCACAATTTGTCTCTGTACAGTGAAAGAGAGCAATCTGCAAAACCAGCTAAAATATTTTACTCTGTGATCCATGAACTCATAAAGCCATGAAATTCTACAATACTACATGAGGAAAAGAGAAAATTGATTTTTATAGAAAAAGACATACAGATATTAACTCAAATCAAATAGTTCAACATATTAATTTAAAATATGCTGATAAAATTTCCAATACTTGCTAAATTAACTGATTAGCTAGTGATGAATATGTCTAATAGGAAGACTCTACGTGAGCAATATTGTGTTTAAATCCTGAGTCCAAAACCTCTAAAAACTTATCTGAAAAGGAGGTTTGCTATTTGCTGCATGACAAACAAATCTTTCCCCCCTTCCCCATATTTTGTCCAGAAATACCATCACAAAAATTTCTTTGCTTCCAAGAAATATGAAAAGTTTCTGGTTTTATAATGAAATCCAAAATTTCACTAGAAAAATGTAATTTTTACAAATTCCTGTCTAACCTGCTCATCCATGACCATATATGAAACAACTATTTATCTGTCTTTCGTGTCTACTTTGAGGAATATAGCTGCAAAGTCAGCAAGAAAAATTAAGTAAAAATATTACCTTTTGGTGGCCTTCAGAGTTATGTAACTTTTAATCAGAAATTAAAACAATTTTGTTTTACTATGGAATCTTGATTATGAATCCACAAGATAACAATGTTAATTTCAATTAAATTTTGGCAGAAATTGTGGCTCTTTATTCCTACATTTGACTCACTTTAGTTCTAATTTTTTATGCTGCCACAGACATGCACACAGAATGGAATGAAGGTCAACATGAATTTTTCAACAACTTTTTCAACTTTTAAAGTATTTGGGGTCTAAATATTTTTGTTGTATGTCTATACAAAGAAGTCTTGAGCATTCTATAAGTTGTAGGTGTATTTTTGCTGTAACAAATTTGTGCCACTAAAACTGCAGCAAATTCATTAGTGAAATGCTGCTGTCATTGTAATCATTTTTATAACACGAGGATTAAAATAAACAAAGCAGAAATACCACATATCATATAAATTACAAGTAGATCTTTCTTGGCATAAAATCTTCTGAAACACTACATATATTCAACTGAAATCTGTTGTTGTTGTCCTAAATATACTCATTTGTTAAAATTATACTTCTAACCCTTTGGCTATCGACAGCCTATTATTTTTCATATGCGCCATCTTTATCCAAGAAAGTGAAAGAACAACTAATTATATCCTTTGCAAATGAGTGTAGCAGAATAGCTTTTGTTCACCAAAACTCTTAAGGCTTCTCATCTTGAATGCAGAATGCTCTACAATTTTTTGTTGTTGTTTTTAACGTACAGCCACTTTAGTGGCATGTGAAGTTTGGCATTTGAAGTTAATTGTATACTTTGCTTTGGAGGCTGTAAATCCAGTCAGTCTGCCTAGCTACACTGCATTTGTATTTAGCCCTTAATTGATCATTTTGCAGAAGGTTTTTGTATGTAGTTTTTGTGTGATTGACATTGGCACTATTATTTTTAAAGGTTGCCCCCACAGTTTCAGTAAAGGCTATGGTGGTAAGCAATAAAAATGAAGGTCAGTAAAATAAGTCTATTAACAAAAGCATAATGTTTGAGGGCAATGTGCTATACCTGAAAATTTTACAAAATTAACTGCATATAAAACCTTCTCTAACGCATTTGTCTGTGTTACTGAGAAATCAAAAGTAAATTACTTATGCAGAAAAGCAGACATTTGAGCTGAAAGTGGGATATAGGCATGAGTGGTATGAAAAAAATAATGGAAAAACAGAGCTGAAACAGAAAGCATATACAGTCTTATATCTTCAACAGATTCGAGAATTTCAGATATTTTACTGGTCAGTCCATTTATCAGCGTATGTATTTTAAGCTGGCAGGTAACTGTAAAGACAACTGAAAAATTTAAGTTTTAGCATCTTTGTTAATGATGAAGCATAATGCGCTCTCAGGAATTCTGCTAATGTTACAAAATGAGAGGAATGGCAGGTGCACAAGAGAGCTGTACTGCTGTTTAGAGGGACCACATCACTGGAGAAAAGGACTGACAGGAACCTTCTGGAGTTCAACGAGGGGAAGTGCAAAGTCATCCACATGTGTCTGCATACCACATGGTGCATTAATGACTTCATTTACCAGCAGAAGTAGGGGGATACTGACTGGTTCCTGACAGACAGCAAGTTGTGGAGTCTCCATCCCTAGAGATATAAAAAAAATAAGTCTCACTGTGGCCCTGAGTAACAGACCTTCAGAGGTGCCTTCAGTCTCAGCCATTCTGACTCCATGAAAACCAGTTAACACCATTATGGATCCTGTCTGCTGTTCCTTGTGCACTCTCCTAAGACTCTCAGATTCCTGCATTCTTCCTAAAGGATTCAGAAAGAGTGTGTATCATTTTCTGTTCATCTTTACATAATCAATGTGAGTCTAAAACTAGTTTTTACTTAAATGAGAAACTCCAGGTGGCTTTTCTTGTCTCTCTTTTCTCTTTTAACAGTGGTAAGAAATTGCCACTGTTAAAAGTGTATCTGGGTACTTCATTGGGACACTGCCAAAAGGATTAGCCCTACTGAGCATGATTTATGAACACATACACAGCTTTTCGCCTTTAGCCAGGAAAAAAAGACATCTAATAATTTGTGTTATTATTCTGCAGCTCTAAAAATTTAATGTATAATTAGTGTTTCCTTTGTAATTTCAAAAGTGATTTTCATTGGCTTTCCCATCATTAATCTGCACTAAGGCTTGCACTGAGAAAATTGCAAATCTATCACTTTATTATAGGTCTGAGAAGATACCATCTGCTGACATTTTGACAGGTTGCTTGCATACAAATGGCTGAAATACTACTAGCAACCTTTGTAGTTTGTATCATCCCTGGTTTATTTATTTTTTCCAGTAAAACTGATTTTCAATACATACTGAACTCTTTCATTTCATATCCCTGTGCGACAGGAATACATGAAGGCATTTGTCCAGTTTCCTTCATAAATCAAGAGTTTGTTATCCCTAAAAGCATTGGGCCAAAACATGTCAAAACCTGTGTTGAAACCGAGGTTTATAGTGTGCTGAAAATGAGCTTTTATGTAAAATATAGAGAAAACATTTTTCTCTACAAAAAGAGAAAAAATTAAAAGCTATCTTTTAAATATTTTCAATGAAAATAAAACTCCATTGTGATATGTATCCTCATGGTAAATCTACTGCAGGGATTTGTATACCCCTCTTTAAAAAGTATGAAATGCTAACCTTGATCATAAGGGCCAAAATACCAGAATATACAGCCTGTTGAAAAAATCCAGTATTTTAAGGCTTCTTAACTGTACTGTGCTACTTCAGTTAGTGTGAAAGAGAGCCCATGTGCCACACTTATCAGCTGGAAGATCTGTTTATCTGCTTAGCACTCTGGTTAAATGAAAATGAATAAAATTATAGGTAAAACTAAAAGGACTTCCAAAGCAGTCCTTTCAATTGATTGTCTTTATTTTATACATATAAATAAAATATAATATCTCCTTCACATATCTCTTGTAGGTCTTAACTAATCTGTCCCATTTTAGATGAACTCCATCTTAATAGGCTTTGCCTTTTCAAAGAGAAAAACGGAAGTATAGAATAAAGAATAGAGAGATTTAGATTGCTGCTTTATACCTTGATTAAATGTACTTCACACTGGTGTCCAAATACCTGTACAGACTCACATATTCTAATTCACAAGAGAAGTCAGTCTAGAAAGTAAATAAATCCTTGTCAAGGTCCAGTTATCATAAGTAGAAGAGAATATATACAGAGAGTGCATAGAGGCATTGCAATTGTTTTAAGATTGCAGGGTATAACCTTTTAATAAAAGTGTTTTAATTTGAAGGTCATACAGTGTGTTCAAATTGAAAAAAAACCAACCAAACAAAAATCCCCACAAACCCCCACAACAGTATCTATAAAGAAAAAGGATAGGGCATCCAATTTAATTCTTTTTATTCCTCCAAAACTAATCAAAACCAATGTTATTTGGTTGCTATATTTTTGAATAAAAATACATTGAAAGTAATAATGCCATTGTTTTTTTGGCACTAGGTATTGTGCTATTGATTGTACACACTAATGAACTCTGAAGTAATGAGTAGTAACCAAACCAGGTCTTTTATCATCTGTAGAGATGGCAATAGTTTAGAAAGAAACTGAAAGAGGTGAGAAGATAATGCTGACTGCTTTACTAAGAAAAATTATATTAAAACATTTGCAGCTGTAGGTAACTAAAGCATAATTTATTCTAACTACATTTACCAGAAAGAGTTGCTCAGCTGAGGTTTGCCTAGAAAAAAATTCCATGGGTTGGTTCAAAAATAGGTGGTAGTGTGAAATTCATCACATTGCAGTGCTGGAAGTAACTCAGCTTAAGGGGCTGTGCGGGAGAAGCAAATAGAATTTAAGATACAGAGAAGTTATGCTAATTTTAGACATTTATTATGTCCTGCCATTCCATTACATTTTCACTGAAGGTAGATTGGAAAATATTTCTGACCAACAATGCTGGGGAAAGAGGAAGGAATTTATTAAACAAGAGAGAAAGAATATAAGGAAGAAAGATAAGATTCAGTTAAGGAAGCAAAAACAAACTTGCAAATTTCTTTCAGATGTATGTTGTGATATATAAGTTTCTGTTAGGACTTTTATGATCATATGACTAATCTGGAAGGCATTAGCAGCTAGACACCAGCCTTCTGCTAAATGTTCCACTTAGCACTTCAACTTTCTATTTCCCCCAGCTTGAATATGATATAAAATCTAAATGTTATTTAAGAATTAGAAAAAAACCAGTTAACAGACATAGAAGTAAAACTGAAGATCAGGGAATAGGTAAAATTATTTCTTAATTCTTCATGCAGTTAACACTCATGGATGATAAAAAACCAAATAGAATACTTATAACATTTATTCGACATTAAACAGACACTTTAATTTGGTGTCTCTTTTTTCTCCTATGAAAGATGTGCTTTACAATGTATGTGTTCAGATAGTTAATAAATTTTGGTAGAAAAAAAATTTTAAGAATAAAGTATCAGTTTCAGTTTCCACATCACAGTAAAAGTAGCAGTAATAGCAATAATATATTTTATCTCAAATGAACAATTTATATTACACAATTTTAGCAGTCTCTGTGTCAATTGTTCTTTAATTGAACATCTAATAGATGACTTTTTAATGAGAGGGAGGTCTCTCTTTTTAATGAAAGACCTTCAAAGGGAATCGTGATTGTCAACCGAGGCAGGATCATGATGACTACACTTTTCACCCCCAGTGTTGTGCATATTTGTATTCTTCAGATCCTCTGAATAGCAAAGGAAATGTATCAAAGAATAGATAGACTCCAATACACTGATGTCTTCACAACGCAGGAGTACCATTGCTCTCAATTCCTCCAAAACAGGACTAAAAATGAGGACAAAACCCCCAATTTGTTAACACAACTGTGGCATTAAATTAGGGTTTCAAAAAGGAAAAAAAAGTCACTGTAAAGGGGGAAGACTAGAAAGTAAATCTTATCAGAATCATTAACACAATCAGTTTTCCTCTATCTTAATTTTTTTTCTCCTCTATATGGATTAGAGCTGTAAATAGGCACAATTCACCACTAAGCATCCAGAGCTGTGTCTGCCTTGTAATTGATTGTTCACTAATAATCAGCTACGTTGCCTATATAAATATCTGGAAAGTGAATGTGGAAGCCTAGAATGAATGTTTAATTTCATGTTAGCGCACCCTTAGAAAAGAAAATGGACCTTTGTGCAGCAGATGACCAACAGAGAAATATGAAGACTTGTCAGAGGACTCCTGACAAGTCTTCCATCAATGAAGATGTGTCTGGAAAAATGCATTGCTACTGGACACTCTTAATGTTCTGCAAAAGGGAAGCACCTATGGCCTGTTCTACCAAAGACATGTTCCATTTGCTTGTACTCTTACATTTACCTGACTGTAACAAAAAGTGGAAATAGAGAATCCTCCAGGCCCTTTTAAAACTGTATGGATTTCTATTTAAGAAATGTAGAGTTCTACTTAAACTAAAGAAAAAACCACCTCTTTTTATACATTTATTGTGTTTGGATAACACGATAACTATTATGAAAGGATATCTTAGGGATTGAATTACTTATTGTTAATTTAAAAAAAAAAAAATTCTTAAGGTTTTTTTTCTCAAATTATGTTTTTTTACTTTTTACACATACATTGACTAAATTCCATTTAAATAAAGGATTTACTTTTTTCAATACTTATAATTCAGATGGAATTATTTTAAACATTGGAAGACTGTTGTCTAGAGAGGACTTCATTGACATTTTTTAATGTTCCGTCTAAGGACTAACAAGAGGATGAACTTAATTTTGCTCAGAAGTTGTAGAAAATAGGATCTGAATTTTCTTTCTCTCCACAATTTTTGTGGGGATTTTTTTCCCCTAGCTGAGTATTTTTGCATTCATATTGATTTTGTCGAAATGCTGAATAAGAGGCGTTTCACACAGCAGGCCAAACACAGATGGTGTAGTATTTTGTCATGGAAATTTTGTCATGGAAATTTTGAAACTGATGTTTATACAAATCTGTCTAGAGGTTATATACTCCCACATCAAACCCCACTACAGTGAATTTTGTGCCAGCTGTAGGTCACCTTCAATAGCCTCAACTCCTTTAGAACTTTGGTAAAGGATGACAGTGATTTCACCTCAAAATGGGCCCTCTGCCCATGCAGAGAGTACACTTGTATTTTCCCTCAAGTGCACATAATATTCTTGAACCTGATCCTGAGTTTTTGAACAGCAGATCAATTCCTGCAGAATGCGTGTCCATACATGGTAGTGTTTCCCGTGGGACTTAATTCACTTTGTCACTATTAATCTGAGACAGCTGTTCTATACAGGTGATACTTTTCCTTCTAAACCCCTTGTGAGCAGATAGATGTAAGAACATATAAAAATTTGAGAAAGGGCCTGGAACAATATTTAAGAACCAGTCATCTAGTATGTCCCAACATTTCAATTGACACAGAACTTAATGTTCTGCAGAAATAGGGTATTGATTGTCAAAAGTAAGTTTCTGTAATGAAAATACGTTATACTATAATGAACTCACCAGAAATATGATATGCTTAAAAGATTGTCTACATTTGTACTTTTATATAAAGGAGGAAGAATTAATATATATATAATATTCTTTCTCACCTCTTTTCATGGTGCTTTTAACTGGTTGTGTATACAGTGTTATTTTAATTATTCTCATTCCTTAATATTCCACAGATCTTTACAATTTTCCTCTTGAAAAAAAAAGAATTTTACATTTATGTTCATCCTAAATTTTAAAATTTATACTGAATTGAGTTTTAAACTTTTCTGTATATTACAAACAGAAAAGAAATACATTTTTTATGGAAGAATATAAGACATGGAAGACATTTTTCAAACAATTCTACTTGATGACAAAATAATAGATATAATGAACAGCAGGGAATGAAAGAGAAGCTTGTGGTTTAGAGCAATATAATTATGTAAATTATCAATTGAGTTATACATACTTGCTACTCTTTCATTTGAGGTTGTTTCATTTTTTTTATTATGTGCATAAAGAATAAAAAATGATTTAAAAAATTAATTGCAAGAAGCTCAATTAGCAATCGGTTGGGAGAAACCTTTGTATGAGTTTAAAGACGTATGGATCTGTCTTTTCTCACAGATACTCAAGAAGAAGCTGAGTTGTCCTGCAACCTGAAGAATCACAGAAAATCCTGAGTTTGAAGAGATGCACAAGCATCATCAAAGCTCCACTCCTGTCACTGCCCAGGACACGCCAAGAGTCACACCATGTGTGTGAGAGAATTGTCCAAACTTTTCTTGAGCTCTGTAAGGCTGGTGGTTGTCATCATTACCCTGGGGGGGGGGGGGGGGGGGGAGCCTGTCCCAGTGCTCAATTAGACTTCTAAGAAGAGTTTAGAGCATCACATGAAGAAAAAAGCAAGTAGGACCTTGAGACACTGCTGAGATAAATGGCACTGAAGCCTACCATGACTGGCAAAAGAGAAGGAAAGGGGAACAAGACAATGAAATTTAATAAACACACTTACAGTGGCTGTACTTTATTTTCCACTGCTTTTTCTGGTTTTTTCCATCCTTACATAGAGAGGGTGTTTCAACTCACCAGTGTAAATTACAGTGGCTCCAGACTGAGGGATGTGCTGGGGAGAGCCAAAAGAGTATGCAAAATCAGGTGGGAGTAGGAGAGCCCTCTGTAGAGAGCACCATATGAAATGATTGCAAGGAGAAGGAAATGTTGCCAACACAAGGGGAAAGGCCAAATGCTGAACAGAATTGCTGGAGCTCTAACCAGGTCAACAATTTGGGGACTGTTTCTTTCCTATGTTACATCTAAGCTTCTGTACTATAACATTTATGCAGAAGTTCTGGTTATGCACTTTATCAGATTTCCCTAACATTTCAACCATTTTAGTTTCAGGCTTTCTTTTTATGAGTCCAGTTCCTACATTTGAGACATGAAAAAACAAGTGGATTTCAGATAATGGAATTGCAATGTGCACTACTGGGCTGTGTTCTATGGTGCTTTATGTTTGTAACTCTGATAGAATTAATTTTCCCTAGATTTAGTTGTCTAACAGTTTTTCATCCTACTTTCCTTATGGTATTTCACGTATTTTCCAGGAAAATAAAGTGTTCATCATTCTCAGGTCAGGGCTCAATTATGGTAGAAACAAATGACATTTATAAGCAGTAATAACTACTTAAATATAAAACCCCACTTGTTTAGATTTAAGTAAGAGAATGTATTTCCAGAAGACAATTTAAACAATCTTAGAATAATTGGTATAATATCTTTTCAGATGGGGAAAGAACTTACAGAACTTTATATTGTTAGATGTAATGAATCTTAAAATTTAGGGTGATTTTCAGAAACATTCAAGACTTGTAATATTTATCTGAGGAATATGACATAAATGTGTGTGTATGCACTGTTCTTTACTTATAAAGTAATGATGTTAAAGCTTAAGCTTCTAAGTAAGGTAAGAGATTGTCAAGCTTGGTTTTCTTACTACCATTTTGCCCTGAAAAACTAACCTATTTTGCCTAATCTTAATTCAAACAGAAATTCAGAATAAGATGTCTTGTAAGAACAAACTATGCTTATGTTGGAATGGTAATATGAAGTAAGGAACAGAGACATACATTTCACAATTTTGTATTTGCAATGACTTTTCCCCCTAAAGCTTTGACCCCATGATGCTTGTTAAAAATTGTTTTGCAACTGTAGAAGAACTTAAGAATGGAAGAAAAGCAAAATAATATATGTTAAAACTCCAAGGATTAAAATAAATTTTAAAAATCCAGTCTTATAAACAAACAGTTATTTTTTGGTAAAATCCTAGGCCATTTTTAGGTTTTTGATTGAAGCAAACATGAAGTATAAATCTTAAAAGTCCTATTAAAAAGAAACAAGAAAATACATTTGAATTTATTATTTATTTCAAATATCGTGTTTTAACAAAGAAGACATTCAAGTGAAAACTGAAGGCCTTCAGCAAAGGTAAAAGAAAAGATGCTCAGTGGCTGTTTAGAAATACTATTAAGAGCCACAAGGTCCAATACTTGAATTTCCTCATTTTGCACCATTTCTAACATCACCTAATATTCTGCAGTATTAATTACTGACCTCAGTTCGACAGGATTTTGATGCCTGTAACATTTGCTTTCCATTTGGATAATGTCTTTGCCGTTGCCTTCATGAAGCAAGAATTTTGAGTATCCTAAAAAGAAAAGTAGTAAGATGTGACCAGTCCAGGCCACACAGTACGAGGTATCTGGATAGGGATTACCGACAGCCTGCTGTCCAAATTTCTGTTGTACATCATGTAATGAGTTAAAAAGTTGATCAAAACAGAGATTCTTTTTCTCCATCAGCACTGTGGATCATTCTATCCCTGCTTCCTGGATTACTTCAATAAAATGAAACACAGCTTGGTAAGCATTTTGATTTTATTACAGGACGTAAGAACCAATCTGAGGTCTCTTAGCCTTTCCAGCAGCTCTATCAGACAGTCTGAACCTTTCAAATGTTACCAGTACTTCATTAAAAACATCCAGCCTTTATGGTAAAGTTTAGATGCTGTAGACTTTTTCATATGGCATAGTCAGTCTGTGGATATTTAATTCATTGGCACACCCACAAATGAATAAAAAAATGTAAATAAATATGAAACTGCTTTTAATAGAGCAAACAGTTGACATGTGATTTCTATTTTGAGAATTTTCTTCTATTTTTCCCCCCAAAATATTTTACAATAAATATTGTATACCTCTTGGAAATCAATAGATAACAAAATATTTTTAATTTCTTTTGCTCCCAAGACTCAAACAAATTTCTATGGAATATTTGGTGCAAAATCTCCCACAACTGATATATTCTTTATAAAACAATAACGTGAATAAGTGTTTGGATAAACTTTGAGATAAAATGTCCCACAATTGCATTTAATGTTAATTATTGCAGTTATGTTCACCATTATTAGCTTACTGGGGCAGGGACAAGGTGAGAAGCACCAACTACATTAACGTCAGTAGAAATGTGCAAGACATCCAATGCCATTTGTTTTCTCCTGATATCTCTACCCCACTGCAGATGTCAGTGTCAACCTCACTGAAATTATTGTAGTATTTCTTCAACAGCAGACAGACACAGAGATAGTAAAAAGATCTTTTAAATGCAGAATATTGTTTTAGTCTCACAGTGATTTCAGTGCTAGCAATACTTCATAAGCTAGAAGTGATAAATATTCATGTGCATTAAATATATTCATTTAGTAGAATTATTCATACTGAGGGAAATTATGTAGTCAGTTTCTTTTGGAATCAATGTAGTTTTAAATGAACAAAGATTGTATGACTTGGCCTGTGTATTTAGCAAGATAAATAGCCTGTGCTCAGCACCATGTCACTTTTTGGTGCCTCAGTGATACCAGTTCTCTTTCCCACACACACAGACACAAAGAATGTGTTTCTTCCACTGAGGTCAACTTACTTCCATGCTTTTCTTACCAAGAAAGAAACATGATTTTAAGGGTCTACACCTGTCTCACCAATGCTGCAGCAGGAGTAAGTCTGGGCCAAAAACCACGGACCTCTTCCAAGAGCCTAATTGAGTTATGGAGTTAGAATCTGCCCATTGCTTGCAATGGTTCTGAACGAAACTTCCAGAACAGCCAGGATCAGTTTCAGCAGCAGTTTGCTGCAGCAGCTGGATGTAACTAGGTGTACATGAAGAAAATGTGTGGAAGTATAAAGTAGGAAACATCTTAGAGATGCATGCAGTCCTTGATCATTTTTCTCTGAAATCATATTCACAGAGACAGACTAATGGCTGCAGGCTTCCAGGTAGTAAATAATAAAGGGTTTAAACTTTGACTTCTTTCCTTTTTTTGTGATCAGAATTGCTATTATGTTGAAAAAAATTAGAATGTAGAATCTTTTCCTTGTGTAATAAGCATGTTGCAAGTAGTGCAGAGTCATCAAAAACAGCATTTTCAAGCTTTTAACACTAGAGATTGAAAGAACTGTAGCATACATAGAATTCTGAGCCAAGAAAATTAGTTTTCAAATTCCCAAACATGTACCATTGTGAGAGACAGGTAGCAGAAGTACACTTCATATGGTCTATATATTTGCCCACTGTTGCATATTAAGGCTGTGGAATATGCATTACTTTAGAGGTACAGCTATCTAAAGTCTGTAGGAAATTTAAATTTGCTGCTATGCAGTCACGGGAAGGTTGGCAGATTGTAACTATAAAAAATGTAATTAATGTTCCCAATAGAGTTTTAAATTAGGTGCTTTCAGCTCTTTAGTAACCTGGGCAGTCCATTAAAAATAATATGTGATAAATTTAATGCTGTCTGCTTGCACAATCAAAAATTCATGATTCTATTTTTAAAGACTGCTGCAGCATCTAATATTTGATATTTCTTTGCATATTCACAATTATGAAAGTTTAATTTCAAGCAAAAACAATCAGCATGGAATTAGGGATTATACATTTTCGTGTATTCCTTGTTCTTTCTCTAATATATCTCCTAAAGAACAATAATATGACATTTCTTAAAATCACACACTGAGATTTTTTTTTCATTAATGACCCCTGACATTTTTCCTTTGAATGCTTGTGAGATTTCCTAGTGTTAACAGCAAGGAGCAAGCCAGGGAGAACTCCACAATGGCAAGCATCAGCAGCAGAAAGAGTGCCAGAGGGCCTGTCTTGGGGTCCAATCTGTTCAGAGAAGAGACAGCAAACTGCTGTTGCCAATTTACATACCTTTGCTTTGCTCTGAGGCACAGGGCACAGAACTGTGTCTGCTAAGAGCTGCATCATATGCATATTTGTCTCAATGTAGTAAGTATAGGGAGTTAAACAAAACACTGAATAAAAAGTCTACCCTAGCAACAACATCAAGATCAGAAATACAAAAGACTTTACCACAGAACAATTGATGAAAGACTTGTGGTGTAACCTGACCTTTTGATGGAAAAGCCAAGACTAAAGTCAGTCTGGATTCCAAGGCACAGATAGAAAGCTTGCATGCACAAAGCATTTATTATTGTAGTTATTGTTTTGTTGTGGAAGCACCTTGTAGAAATTATGACAAAATAAGAAACTATATACCTACCTTATCAAAGGGCAAAATGATCACATGAATATTTTTAAAATAGAAAGAAATTGAACAATAGCCTTTTAAAGCACTCTGAGAATGCAGCTTACTCTCTGTACAAAGGGAGGGGACCTCCCTCTTACAATTCTGTTGTGGCTTTTTTAAATCAGGAAAATGAAGGAACCTAGGAAACCATATTCAGAAATGTTTTTATCTCTGCCTGCTGATCACTGACAACTCAGCTACACCCAGAAACAGAAATTTGCCAACTGATCACTGATGACAGTACTCCACCCAGAAGAAGAAATTATGGATGGTTTTGATGATGTTGTAAAAACTGAGAATGAAATCTGAGAATTCAGAAATCTCTGAACATAGAGACGCAACATTTATAAAAGACTTTGTTGTGTGAATTCCAAGGTAGCCTTTCACTGATTAAATAAAGAAGCCACAATATTCAATCAAGTTATATTATTTTTCATTTTAACTACTAATTTCACATTGGGTCATATGATTGCTTTTAATGCAATTTCATGAGATTAAATGACTGGTTAAATACAAATCATGAACTGCTGTATTTTAAGTATTCTAATTAAAAAATACCCCTCATGTAACAGTATCTGCTATACAGAATGCATTTCTTAAAAAAACCAGAACACTTGGCAAGATTTTGTCTTATAGTAAAGCATCAAACTGAATAACATGATTCAACCCACTATGATGTGTTTGGCAGCTGGATCTAGTACATTCTTTGGTTACTTGTGAGAGTACACAGGAGGAATTCTTTCTGTCTTGAAGAATTTGATAATGCTTACATGACACCTTTGCTATAGCTTGTTTATTAATTTTTTCTTGGAATGAAATGCTTCTTGAAATGTTTCCCTTGAAATATATGAATTGAAGAAACGAAAAAGCATGATTAAAAACATACCCATGCCTGATTGGCCTCTGGGGAAATCATAGGAACCCAGGTTTTGGGGTTTTTTTGTTTCTTTTGATAAGTGATAAGCCCACTATGACCATTCGACAGTACAGTTATTTAAAATTGTTTTATCATGTAACTGTAGTTCAAAACTCTTAGGTTTAGAAAATATTGGGGTTTTTTTTGCTTTTTTTTGAACTTAATATAAGCAGTCTATTGTAAACTTTAAATATATTTTAAAAGCTTTTGGGAAATGGAATTAATGCGCATTATATGTGCATGGAATAAATAAGATAACACAATAAGATATGTTTTTACTTTATATCTCTTAGTTCTGTTCTATGAAGATACTGTGTGGAAAGTAAACTGTTTGTATGATATTTTTTTGGATATGATGCCAAATATTGAGTAACAACTAGTAGTTATATATACTCATGAAGTGCACTTGATGCCTACTACATTTGGGAGTGACGTCTGCCGTAAACCCAAGCTGATGAATTAAGTGTGATTGGAAGGAATTATAACTTTGAATAAACAAATGCTTTGTCTTCCACCTGTCATTACAGTCATTCCTCCTCTCATAAGTGGGAAAACTTCTCAGGAAAAGAGGGAATCTGGGGCTTGTTCTTCTACTGATAGAACATAGGGACAACATCCAGGTTTGAGTATTTGTGTTTGAGGCCACTGACTCAAATTAAGCTTGTTAATTTAGCCTAACTTAATATAAAATATATTCATTTCTACGACTTTGCTCCCTTATCCTGTGCACCTTAATAAATACCCACAGCATTCAGGACAAGGTTCCTATATAAAATGCCTGAATTTTAAATGGAAATTACCCCAAGTCTTTGAACACAATATTTAGACCTTTCTTCAAAGTGCTTCTCACCCAGTGTTTTTTTGTCTATTGCATTTGTCTTGTTTTTTCTTTATTGAGTTTGATCTTCAGTGCTTGCTTAGGTTGTTTTACTATCTTTAGATGTTTGTGTTCTTTTCCTAGAAAAAAAAATATGTACATTCTGACAGATATTCTAAAGTAGCTGCATTAGCTTTAGGCAACCAAAATAGAGAAAAACATGTTTGTAGTTATAATGAAAAATTGTCTTTCCATGTAGAGAAAAAAGCACTAGAAAAAAATCAATGGTACCATATTCATTAAATGTATAAATAGATAATGTGTAAATGTAAATGAAATATAAAATATTTTTTTTGCCCTTGGGATTCTGTTTTTTTACTTTTAAGAAGTAATCATGTTTTTACTACTATGAAAATCACATATGTACACAATATCAGGAATTTGTGCGGTAATATCAATTAGTGAAATTATTAATTCATTAAATTATAATATTAATCTTGTAACAAAATAAATATTGTCAAAAACTCAGTAGAATTTTAAATAGATGACAGGAGTTCACCTTTTTTTTTCCCTCTCACCACAGATCCAGGAAATACTCATTTGCAAGTTTCGTAAACTGAAATTACAGATTCCTCTTTTCAAGTGTTTGACCAGCTAGGAGCAACTCAGTGTGGCTTGAATTTTTCATGAAATAAAGTGTGTCACATATCTAACCATCAAATTTGCTTTTACGTACTTGTTGTTTAAATTACTCAATTAGAGTGGAAAGGAGAGTTACTCTCTATCATTTTTAGAACACGTTCCAACAGCTTGTCTTTGGAGTTAAATAGAGCTGTCTTGATCATTTTTACATATAGACTTCTTTGAACACTAAAAAGAATTATAATCACTTGATTATAAATTCACTGTTAATATAGCCTTAGAGCTGAGAACATTTCACTCCAGTAGTTAATTTAGTCTGTGGTAAATTCTCACTGTTATTTAATGTCATTTATCACCTGCTGTTTTGTCTTACTGTGAACATCCTGCCTGCCCTGTACAGTCTACAGTACATGGACCTTCTGTGACTTTAATGTACTCAGAACAAAGGCTCCAAAGTGCTTCTTTCGGGAGGATTTGGCAACTTGCCTTAGATATATTCAAGCCATTTTGCTGCCTGTCACTCAGTGCTTTACAAATTGAACTCTGAGGAGAGGTAAAAAGGGTCTATAAGGCATTTTTTTCTGGGAAGAATATGCTAATAAACCGCCATCAGCAGGAAGCAGGTTGTGTCTGAAAGAGTTTTGTCAACTCTGAATTAATTTTGTGTGTTAAGAAACACGGGGGTGCTTCTAGAGCTGGTCTGTGGTAATTAATCCTTCCTGTTTCTGGAAGAGGAGAACTGTAATAAATGCAGCCCAGATTTAACAGATGTGTGCACACAATGTCTGCTTTATGAGGAGTAAAACAAAATTATGTGTATAGAACAAAAAATGTTGATTTAAAAAAATTAAAACAGTATGGAAAGTACTAAGATTGGAATTCCCAGTGCTTATGCAAATACTGTATTCCTTTAAATGTTACCAGACAGTATGGTTTTAGAAACATCTGCCAGAGTGGTTGGATGCTGTGAAGAGAATGAAAAGGACAGATGTTACTTGTGCTTGTAAAAACACCCAACCAAAAATTAGATGCATGAGATCTGAGCAACAATCTGCTTAATCGAGGTGATTATGGAAGCTGGACTAACAAGATAGAAGGTGGTAATAAACTATTCTGAGAATCTTTTTGATCTTTTTGTAAAATACTTTAAAAAATGTTAGAGATTGTTGTTGCAATACAACATTATGTTTTCAGTGCCCTTACCCTGTGTGGGATCAAGATCAGGGCATATTTTCAAAGGGAAACTATATTTGGTCTTATGTAAAGAGTTTTAGAACACATATGTAATATCTTATTAAAATATCTTAGTCATACTTGCCTGTAAAATGTGACTTCAGTGAAGTATGTGATCATTCATAACAAATTTCAGATTTTACTGAAGTCCATTACATGCGTCTCATTTATTTCAGTGCCCATCAGATCCAATGGACAATGCCATCTCTGAAGATCATTGCAATAACACAGCTAACTCCTGAATTTCCTGTCCGAAACACATGCAAGAATTTTTCCTTCAGACCTTATTCCAGGTTTGATTTTGTTTGAGGGACTGGTTTTTTTTCTGTGCTTTTAACAAAAGAGAAACCCAAAACAACAAGTAAAAGCTCCAAACAAACAAAAGTCCCTCCAAAGAAAAAAAAAAAGTTCTCCATGATCCATTGGTGAAGTTTTGTAAAGCTTATAGTGCATGTCCTTCATTTAGTTGTGTCTTGTGATGAACCGTTTTAATTGCTATGTAGCCAAATAGTTGTCTTAATTGTATCAGGAAATATTACTTTGAGGCTTATTGCTGGTTCAGCCTTCACACAAGAAGCAGAATAGTTAAGCACACTTCATTTAAAGTTTGACACAATTCCCACTTACTAAGAGAGCTTGAAGGTTTTTTTAATTTTCTACCTCTTCTTTTACTGGAGCTCATAAGCATATATACATCTCTGACACTTTTCATACTTTGTCTTTAAACATCAAATCTTCTCTTGAATTTGAGTAAATACAATACTAACAATGTATTATTAATACTTTTATATTAGCTGCTTTTATTAAAATGTCTACAAAGACAAGTGAATCTAAGAAGACTGAATTACATTTCCATGTGTAAGTTAAAATACTAGAATCTACAACTTCTGATTCATATGAATTCAAAGTCTCTCAATTATGACTTTCAGCTAATAAACCTCTAGTCATTACTTCTATTTCAATTACAATTCAGTTTAAAATATGACACCTGAAAGAATTTTCCGCTGCTTAATTTAGAAGAATTACAGAAATGTAGTTAAGAAACTAAACCCCACAAACACGAATTGTTGTCAGATTCTTAGCAAAACTTCAGTACCAGCTGCACAAAAATTGCAGATTTCTGCACTAAAATTCTATGATCTTCAGCTGAGGTTTAGAATGCATTAAGTGCTTCTCATTTCACAATTCATGTCTTTGGTAATGGTAAGAAAGTTTGTTTGCTAATTAAATAATTTCTTTATTGAATAATTGAATTTTTTTTCATGGCAAGTGTTGCTAACCTATGAAAATTTAAATATAAACCAAATACAGGAGATAATTTGATTTAAATCTTTCAACAGAGATACTGTTTTGGGTACATATGAGTGCTTTATGCATGTCTAAAATGCAAAGTTTTTGAATAAAAATAATAGGATTTCAGTTATATGAATTTACATATTTAAATGATGTATTAGGAAAAACAGACAAATTATAAATTTGGAAAAGTGGGAAAAGTCTCACTGTGCCAAATTATGGGCTTCCTGACTTCAATATTCTTGATCATTTTGTGGAGACACCTCTTTTTTTTTTCCTCTTTTTTCCTTTTTTTTAGTTTATTGACTACCAGCTCCTACCTACAGATCCTCTAACTTGTGCCAATGCTAGATGCTTAAAATAGCCCCAAATGGAAAGTGTGAATTCTCTCTCAGTAGCCAACTTCACACATGGTGTATATCCATTAAATCCAGAAGACCACCATAGATTTACTCTGTCTAAATCAGTCTTGGATTATTCTCACATTTCACAAAATTTATAGCACATGTCCTTTTCAGTTTAAGAGGAGAGATGTGAAGTTTTGTTATTATTATTCTTTATTATTCTTAACCCAATGCTTAAGGAAGAGGTTAAGTCACAGGCTCCTTTTCCATCATTCTTGCAAATCACTTGACCAAAGGCTTTGCTTGATCTATTGGGACTTTCTGTCATGTAAAGCTCTGAGCAGTTGCCCTGCTGGCATCCCCTAGATCTCACATCTGCTCTTGTGTCATTGAATATTTAGTGATTTTTTTCAAGTAGTTATGGTATGTTTTTTCCTTTTTATTTTTACAAATTTAAAAATTAGGAACAAAAAATCTGTGCCTCCTTAGGAGGAGAAATATTTATTTTGCAATTAGCACTGAACACCAATTATATTGAGAATATTCTGTTCCATATTTTAAGGATTTACTCCTTATTCTGCCTAGTTTTTGAAATTGCCAAGAAAATACTGACTCCTTTTCTTACGAAGGCTTTAATTTTTGATTTAGAAATTAATTGGTTTCTTCAGAGGAAAAATGTTTATTTTCTGTTTAGAAAGTTATCTTGTAATGTGGTCAAGTGGCTCATACTTTCTCATCCATTTCTAGTTAAGTTTGAGCAAAAAGCTTCAGGGAAACAATCTGCTCTCTTTCTCACCTGGTGTTTTTTCCTGTCTTGCCACTTGTCTACACTTGGTAGATGGTCTTCTCTTTGAAATAAATCATGGTGAGGGTTTTTTTTGTCATTATTCCCCTATTTGTTCAAGATAACTACAAAATGAGAGCAGGACTACTTTTATTCATCCAGAATTTCTTCCCAAATCGACCTCAGCAAGCACAGTTTCTCATGAAATCCAAACATTTTTATTGGTACCTTTTTCTGGTATTGGTATGAGATAAGATAGTGTATTACGTTTCCAACAACAAGCCTTTTACAAGTTTGGAGACAGTGTTGAAAAATTTGTGGTAAAGTTCTTGATGAAGAGAAATATCTCATCATTTCCATGCAGTTATTGTGAAGGAGTCTCCATCTGGCTGGCAGCTGGTCACCAGGGGCGTTCCTCAGGGCTCAGTTCTGGGGAAAGCTCTGTTCCACATGCTACCAATGATCTGGCTGCAGGAGTTGAAAGCAGCATTAGCAGCTTTGCCGATGATACCAAACTGGGAGGTTCTGCTGACTCTCTGGAGGGATAGGAGGCCTTTCTGAGGGATTTAGATAGACCAAAGCTCTCATCACAGAAGCACTGGGCTGTAATTAATGTGATGAAATTTAACAAGTCCATATACCAGATTCAGCACCTCGGATGAAGTAATGTCAAATACAAACTAGGAGAGTGGCCAGAGAGCAGCCCTGCAGAAGGGAATCTACTGGTCATCAGCAGTCTCAGTGGGAATCAGCAGTGTGCTCTGGTGGCCAAGAGGGCAAATGCCACCCTGGAGTGCACCAAACATGACCAACTGGTCAACAGAGGTGATTATCTCTCTTCAGCATTGCTGCAGACCTACCACGGGTGCTGTGTGCAGTTCTGGGCCCCACTTTAAGGAGGATGTGAAGGCCCTTGCATGTGTCCAAAGAAATGCAACAAACTGGTGAAAGAACATGAAGGAATTCTCTATCAGGAGTGGCTAAGGATGCAGGGTTTGTCTATTTTGGACAAAAGAAGGCTGATGAGTGATCTCATTGCACTCTTCAAGTTCCTGGGGAGGGGAAGTGGAGAGGAAGCTGCTGATTGCTTCACTCTGGTACCCAGTTACAGGACATGTGAGAATCACTCAAAGCTGCTCCAGAGGAGGTGTAGACTGGACTTAGCGAGAGGGTGATCAAACACTGAAGCAGGTTTCCTGGAGGAGTGGTGAATGTCCCAAGTCTGTCAGTGTTTAAGAGGCATTTGGACTGTGACCTTAATAACACGCCAGTCTCTCTCCTCTGAAAAGAATTTTTATTCTATTCTATTCTATTCTATTCTATTCTATTCTAATTACTTGCAGTAGCTGTCTATCATGTTTGGCTGAATGTTTGCTGACATAGACTAAACTTGTTTGAATGATTTCTTTGAGATTTTTTGGAGGTGATTGAATTTTCCTGGGTTTCAAGGAAATCTAATAATGAACAAGGCACTAGGGGTTGTGGTTTGAAAGATGTTATAAAATATTTGAGAATAACAAAAGTTGACAGAGGAAGTGGATACAGCATTCAGATTGTAGGTGAAATGGAAATGTGTTGATTTTATTTGGGTAAGCTTTGTCTTGCTTGGGTATGAGTATCTGAGGCATGTATGCTCTTGTTTTTAATTCACACAGATTTTTTGCATCGCAGTTATATTGACAAGCATACCTAAAGCATAAAATAGGAGTTCCTATACTTGTGTGTCTTTAAGTCTAGGTAAATAAATGTGACAATCAAATTGAGTTCGCTCACTGCATCTTCTAAAGGCTGGCATTCACTTTGAAACAGCTTGCAGCAAACAATTTCTGAAACTGCAAACTTCCTCCATCCACAAGTAATTCTAATAAACAGTGCCATGAGCTACCTCTGAAAGTCTAAAGGAGGAGACAAGGTGACCACTTCAAATTATTATTGACAAAAGCAATAACTATATTGCTATTAAAAGCACACAGCACAGTAGATAATATATCTCAAATTTTTAGTAGAACTATAAAATGTACATTATTCTGGACGTCTACTCAGAAATGTTTTCAGATCCTAAACTGACACTTGGCAGTGTGCAATGTCCCTGGGGCTATTTCATAGGGCAACATTAGTGATGAAGTATGCAGAACAGTGCTTTTCTTCTTTCCCTAATCACAGCGTAGCTGAGATTAAATTTAACAAAAGAAGAATGCTTCTGCAGGAGAAAAGAAAAACCAGGCTTTATTTAAGGAAAAAACAAAAAACAAAACCAAAAACCTAACCAAAATGCTAATATCTCTCCATTGGGCGAGCATTCACTTTGCTGCCCTTTCCATGACTCAACTTCAATATGAGGCAATTTGGCAGAGAGTTGAGCACCTATGAAGTGTTACATTAGCAATATTGACGGATTATAAATGCAGCTGGCGGGGATGGGGGGGGAGGGGGTGATATATTTTGGTTCGGTTTGGTTTGGTTTGGTTTCTTATTTAGTCTTGGCTTTTAACCTTATGTGAGCTGTGAAGTCTACCCTTAAAACATCTGGGCTTCTTACTGAAACAATGGCATAGTTTCTGCAGTAATCTTGTATAATTTCTGATGAATGGTAGGATACATTTAAGCAGTTCTAATGGGGTGAGCAATATTATTTTAAGGGGCTTTGATCATTACTTATCTTCCTGCTGATTATAGGAATCTTGTTGGAAGCTTTCAAAGGATTTTTAATTTTGAATCTCTTTATGTCTTCAGCTTAGTGATGACATTAATTTCCCCTATTGCTTGTGAAAGGAAGCATAGTTTTGTTTCAGATGGTTTTTGTTCCCTCTGTCATGTCTTTTGTGCATGCAGATGGGACTGATTAATTCTGTGCCCTTACTTTTACAAAATAAATAAAATAAAATAAAATAAAATAAAATAAAATAAAATAAAATAAAATAAAATAAAATTTCACAGAGTGAAAAGCATAACAACTAATCTAAAAATCTACCAGTAATGAAGGGAGTGTGGCTTTTACATTAGGAACAATTAACAAGTCTCTATATATGAGGTTTGTGTGGATTTTTTTTCAGCTTATAGATTATTCAGGATTTGTATGTGTCACAGGCCACTTCATCTCTTGAATCCTATTTAAACCTTCAAAATAAGGTTTAAGTGGCATATAAGTAAGGCATTAGCCTCTACCACAGGGTAAATTTCAGCCTTTCTTAATTAGCAATTTTCTTTCCATTTAACAAGGACTGAAGAACACCTAACATTAACAATTGAATGCAAAGTAAGGATCATGCATAAATGATGTCATTAAGAATTATTCTTGACATTATTCTATATTTAAATAGAGAAAAGCTAATATCTAATTTATATAACTTTCATTTATTAGGACTTCTGAACTAAGCATAGTGCTGAATATATGCATTTCAATCTTGGAATAATTTCTTGCATGCAGTAACATAAAGTTGCTCTTGTATATATAGATCTAAATATTTTGTGTTTTAGTTTATTTTTGGTCTCTTTTAGTTAACATTAAGGTTTACTGAAACCAGTTAATAAATGCCATTAAGACAGTGTCTTTTTTCATTCTGTTCTTGCTGAAAGAGATGCTGAATATTTCATTCTCTATAATGCACTGCAAAACATCCTAGGACTGATAAAAAGAATCTTTTTCTATACAGAATAAGATCAGAGAGGAAATCTTACAATTTTCTAAATGCTGTATTAAACTTATTTTCTTAGTGGAAAAAGTAAGCAAACAAAAAACTGCCCATCCAATTTAGAACTGAAGCCATTTAAAAATGGTGCACCTTCAGATTTCTCAAATCACTTTAGCTAGGAAGAGTAAATGCAACAACAAAGGGAAAAAATCCCCAAAAGAAAGCAAAAGATCTTACCCTACTCAAAAATATTTATTTTGGTACATGTACAGGAATAGCAAGCTCATTTACAAGTAAAAAATAAAAAATAAATGAAAAAAATAAAGCCTCTTAAATTGTAAACCAAGAAAGGAAGAAAAAAGTACCTTCATTATTTAATGTACTCATAACAATTTACCTGACTCAATTTTCATTATATTTTTCACCCAAGAATTCTAAGCACTTCAAATTACACCTTGTACTAAGTAAAGCAAATCTTGAGAAGTTTCATGCCTTCTTGGTTTTTATTGGGTTTTTTTTTTTTTCCATAAAAAATTAAGTTGAAATCTTCCTAGCATTTTACTCTGGCCACAGAGTAAAACATACTATAAAATGCTGAAAAAGTGTCTTCTATTTTCAAATACAAGAAAAAGTTTCCTGTCTGATCAAGGCAGTTAAATTTCCCAATTTTTATTAATAATAAAGGGAGTGGGGAATGTTTAATGTCTTAAAATTAACTTAATGATTAAAAACAAATTCAAGCTGCCCAGGTGAATTAGAAAAATGATTGGGCTGAAAACCACAATAAGTAGTATTTTAGGAGATGAAAAAATCCTGTAGATGAAATTTCATGAAAATGCACTTTTATTCTCATTGCTATCCTTCTGCGGCTTTGGATATTACACTGAGAAAAATTAAATAATCTTTTGTTGATTGGGAGTCTTTGAACTATCAAGTAAAATAGTAATTGAAAAATGGCATGCTTATAGAAGTAATGTGAGTTTTTTTGAATTAATGAATGAATGGATATAGACTCTAACTTTGCATACAATTTTCAATAACAAATTTCCCAGGTATGTAAACTGAATGCTTGAATAAATGAAGCACAAACCGTTTATTTAATTGTAAAATGCTTCTAATTCATGGTATTAATTGTATGTTTCTGCTTCAGCCTGCTTTCTAAGTATTTGAAAGAGAAGATTTAGAATGGACTACAACTTATTATCTCTCCCTATACTCAGTTTAAATAATCAGTTTCTAAAGTTCAGCCACATTCAAACTATGCAGTAGACTAAAGCAGAAAATATATTTTAATTTCATGTTGCTGAGTGTGAAGAAGAAATGGAAACGGCTGCAGTGTAAATACCGGACACAACATGGAAGAATTATAAAGGTGATTCTGGTAGAGTTTGTGCAATTCTCTTCAGATGACCACCATCAGTCACCAGTTATTCTCTGTAAGCTGCAACATTTGCAGTGTTTTTCCATGCTTGCTGTCCCCTGTAAAGAAAAACCTGTTATTCATGTTTTACAGGCTCCCATAGCTGCAGATTGGGATGTATTGTGGATTCCTCCTGCAGTAAAACCCACAGGGCTTCATCTTTCTCCCAAACATGTTTTATGTAACCCATTTTGTTACTGAACAGAACTAACACTTTTTCTCATTAGACCAAGGCATGAAGTCCTTTATGGATACAAACTGTTGTTTTGTGTTTCTGATATGCATTGGTTCTCTGCTTTTATCAGCTTTTAAATCCCTTCTTTACTTCATCAAACTTGAGAATTTCTCTTTGCCTTTGTGCTTCACGGGTTATCTGCCAATGACAATGAATAAAAATATGCCCTTGGACAAACCCCTAGCCTTTCTTAAAACTAAGCAATAGTGAAAGAAGGAAAGGAATATGATAGTATCAGCAAATATAACTCCAAAATACTTTTTGCATAAGCTAAACTCTATTGAATGTCAACCTTGTAAAAATGTATGAGTTCACCCAAGTTGACCCACTGTCAATATCATTCAGAAAAGACAAATAGACTTCTGGACTATATATTTCCCTTTAAGGTCCTTAGAATTTTCGTCTTACCTGTCTATTTTTGTTGTCCTTTTTGTGCTTTAGTTGCCAAAACTTGAAAGTAATACTAGAACATTCCTTTCATTTGTGTTATCAATGCACCACAGCATTAAATCTCTTAAGTTCTGATTTTGAAAACAAATAATTATAAAGACTTTATATGCCTATATACATCTACAAAAATTAGAATTTGATTGCTAAGAATACAGCAGTTTAACTACTTTAAATAGAATATCTCTCAAATAATATATATCCCATTTTATAGCAGCATATCCCATTTTATAGCAGCAGTGACTGCAAGCCACAACAGAAACAAGGAATGCTGGATAGTATGTCCATATGTGATCCCATTCCAAATGGATCATAAGTAAAATAAGCAACATAGAGGAATATTATAAAACTGTTGGCAGTCCTAAAGGATCAGCAAAGCAAACTATGAAGCTCTTTTTTGCCTTAAATCACCATAAGGTTGAACAGTGAGTGCTTTTTAGGATTTATAATGCAATTATGAATGCATTGATTAGATAATGTTAAAAGTGAAATGCATTAACATGCAGCATCTATGTGTGCTATTGAAAGCAATAAAATTTAGTCAATGTTTTCCACTGTCCCTAAGCCTTTCCAAAAAATAAAAAATGATGACTACTCTGTGACCCCAAAGGCCAATTAAAACAGTAGAAATTGTGCCAAAGCAGGTAAATTCTCTTATCCCCAGACACATGTAGTAGTATTAGAACTACTAATTTGGAATTTCTCAATCCTGAGCCATGACTGTGTACATTTTCTAAGTATTCTGCTTTTCTAAGTCAGGCTAGGTCAGGAAACATGCCAGCTGTTTAACGGCATAGAGTATTGCATGCTTGTTCTTGCAAAGGTAATCAATCTCTGAACATGAAAGAGATGAAAGGAAGTAACTGTACTTCAGGATTTCAGTAAAACCACCTGAAATTAGGAAGGTCAAACTCTAAGTAATCAGTTGTTTGTAACAAATGTCGACATTGATCTTTTTCTTTTGTATTTGTATATGTGCATTCACATAAGTGTCTGTGCCAAATATTGTATAATGCAGTAATTCAATTGATTCACAAAATGAAAAAAATTATTTTATCTGAGTGTGTTTTTTGACTTAATAGACTACAGTGCATTCAAAATATAACACTGTAGAGTATGAAATAATCCATGATATTTGTTCCTTATTAAATGTGAAAATGTGAGATTTAATTTCTGCTCACAGCAGCTACTAGAAAATACTTAGCTACACAATTGTGAGAATTGCTTACTCTGCAGCTTCTTAGAGTAATTTACTTTTTACAGTAAACATCTCTTTGTGAAACTATCCAAAGAATAATGTCAAGGTCCTAAAAGCTTTAGTATTTGCTTGATTTATCATTCTGTTCCTGATTATAATGCATGCCATTCTTTATCTTATTGAGCTTATGTGATTGATTTTCCCTTCTTTTGTCTGTTTTTAATTCTACTAGGTTTTTATTGTGTGAAGTTTTATAGCAAATGTTGGTCTACTATGGCCTACTTGGAAATAAGAACCAAATAAAGCATCAGGAGTTCAGTAAAATTTAGATGTGTACTCACATGAGATGCTCTAATAGAATATTCTTTTCTATAGCTTTATGTCAAAGCCATTATGAATGCCCCCATAAATTGCATAACTGCATTATAACCTTATATATGAACTGTTTGGGGGGGGGGGGGGGGGGGAGGAAATAAGAAATTATTAAATAAATACTTCCCTACTTCCCAAGATATTTGCCATATTTCATTTATACAGTCAATCAAAACAACTTCTGTCCCTGTTGTAATAACCTATGTATCTGTAAAGATTGTATTAAAGTAATTTCAAATTAATTTTAGTTAAGAATAATTATATATATGTGTGTATATATATATATATATATATATTCTTTTTTTTTTTTTTTTTTTTTACATTGTGGTTGGAAGCAAATATAGATTTTCTATCAATTTCTGAGTATCACTATTTTCTTTGAACTGAGTAATGAATAAGTTAGCTATGTCCAGTGCTAAGCTCAGAGCACATACATGCATATAAGAAAAGAGCTGACTAAGACATATGACTTCAAGAAATTTTATCTTATTGTTACTTACCCTGCCAGGTTGCCACATGAACTGGGTTTAAGTTAAGAGCAACTGGATTTAAATCAACAGCTATAGATGTATCTGACAGGTATTTGTGATTGCATAACATTCAAAAAACTCATTCTAATTCAGCAGACATAGATATTTTTAATATTTTTCCACTTTTTAAGTTTTAATTAACAATGATAATGAGGATTTTTTTTTCAGTTATTCCACCTCTGTTTTGAAAGCACTCATTTTGAACTATCTCAGAGCAGTAAGATACACTGTTTAACTAATGTTAAGAATGCAAGCACAGACAAATTAATGGGAAATTAATCCAGTGAAAACTTCTTATGAATACTCTTCGTATCTAGGGAAAAAAATTGCTCATTTATTTATTTATGTATATTTAAAACAGCTGCTGAAACAATATTAGCTCTCTGTATTTTAGGTCTAATTCTGTCTGAAATTTCTCATTTCCAAGTCAGATTATGTTTTGCTGTAGCTAAACCCCTGTTTCACCATGAAACTACTTTCCTGTTTGAATATGTTTTATTTGAATGCTTTTTGACTGTCATGTGCTACATTTTGCCTCCCTTATAGACAATGCAACATGGGTCATAATTATAAGAGGATGAAAGAGTAATTGCTATATTACTTAAAGTTTCTCTTAAACTCATGCTTTTTTTTTCTTTATGTGTACCTGTTGACTTGAAATGTATGGACAGCACAGAAAATAAATGAATATGTATATTATAAGCTACTTCCAACAGCTTGTAAAATACTGTCTGCTGATGAACATCAAAAACTTTTCAAGTGCTTTTACTGTGAGACATCGAAAGTAAAAAGTGCTACAGAGATCAAGAGGCCTGCATCCATTCAACATTCTTCTGAGACACATTTAATAATTTATTTGTTATTTTCTTGTGCTTGGAAATTAATTTAATCTTAGGACTATGCTTCCTTAAATAAGTTACATGAAATGCACTTACTGGTATTCTCAAGTAATGCTAACAAATTCTTCTGGCTGTATTGATGCCTATTGAATTTTGCAACTTTCTAAATCAATGCTACTGATCTTGTTCTGAACAACTGAGATAAGTAAATATGCTAGGAAAGGAAGAAAAAATGTGTATATATTTATTTAATATCAATCACTACTTCACATGATAACGTGAGAATCTGTGGTGTGGATTAGCTCAAAAGGAGCAGAATAATATTTAAAAGGCTATGAGAAAGATCTCCTCAGTGGTAGGGAGACACTGATTCCCCCATAGGAACCAGCAACTCTATTTCCCAAAGACTTTTTATGTTGCCAACATATACTTTACAGGTCATTACATGAAAGACACCATGGCTGTAGGAAAGAATTAAATGGCATCCTGTCTTCTCCTCTGCATCCTTGTGAAAGAAAACACTAAAAAGATGGTGTATATTGTAAAAGCTGGGGGATTCATCTCACCTACACTTTTCTGAAATTCAGATTAGTTGTGTTGTCTCCACTCAAACCAGTGGAGGCCCCACTGGGATGTGTTGTGGCATGTTCCAAAGTCTCAGCATCTCTACTGCCTGCACTGCTACCCTGGTGGAGCACACCTTGGGTGAGAAGCGGCAAGGAAGGGCTTGTGTGACCTTGGGGCTTAGCAAAAATAAGAGTGCAACCAAGCACACACAACCCTGTGAATCTGGAAATGTGTAGAGAAGCAATATCTCAGCCATTGCATCTCATAATTGCTTAGGTTTATTTTAGGATAAGCATTGTGTAGTGAGATTGTCTGTGAAGCAGAGATTTCCACCTTCTCCAAAGCAAGGCAGTGTGGCCCTGAGCTGAAGCTGGCAATTTTTTGTTCCTACAAATTTCAATACATATAGAAGCAGGATTTTTTTGATTTTAGAATTAATTAAAGGACCTGCTCACAAAACTTTCTTCTAAAATTCATGAGAGTCACATGACTTAAAGTCCTTTTCATTTTGTTCCTGTATTTTTACTGCTAACTTTAGAGACTCCCAAATTGCATTATGCATTTCAAAGGAAAAAAACTAAGTCTAGTTTAGGTTTGATTTGCAGTACAGGATACACCAGGAGTGGGAAAAATAGGGGACTGTCTTTGCCTCCTTAAATTTTATTTGCCAGTTACAATTTCAGAAATTTTTTTTGTTCAGATAATCATAGGACTGGTTTTGTTGATCTTTTTAATTAAGTGTAAAGTAAATTTCAATTATGCTTTCTTCAAAAAGTTTCACTTAAAAATGAAAAAAAGATACAATCCTCATTGTAAGTGTTAAGGATAAATGCAAGCTGTTTTTTCTGTCACTCCTCTCGTTTAAGTTCTCCCCTCCAGGATGATTTTATCAATTAAACTTGTTATCTTATTAACAGTTAAGACAGATTTTCCTGAAAGTATAATTAAAGTATTCTTGTTAAACCTCACAGATGTTCTGTTAAAAGTAGTGCACTTTTGTTCACTGTTAATGAAGTTCTATATAGTTACTACCTTGGTGTCACTTAAATGAGATGCTAGAGTACCACCAATTGTAAATTTTTTTTGAAGTTTATCAACTATTTTTGACACAGCTAGAGATTTACTTTGGTGACCAGAGACTACATTTAGTTTCTTCAGTGGCAAATACATTTTTTTTCAACTTCTGTATCAGTTCACTGATGACATTCACAACAAAGTCCAGATGAAGGAATTTTTACAGATATATGTTTTTTCATTACATTTACAATTTGTTTTTTCTTTTCATAAGCTTTCGTATGAATCATTATTTAATTACTAGATATCTCATGGAGACAGACAATTGTCTCATCATGAGACAGAAAGGCAATGTTTTGTAAAAATCATTATGTTGAGTTCCTTCAGTAGAAAAGAAGTTGTATTCATGTCCTTGATAAATAATTAAATGATAATTAATTTTTCATTCTTCCATCTGATACTCAGCAATTGTTGAAAAGCATATTTATTATTCAAGTGGAGGTGTCAGATTGCCCATAACTTGATGTGTTTCAGCCTCAGTCACAGAGAAAACTATACAAGTTAACCACAAGCCAGAAGAGCATGATGAAAAAGACCAGTAGTAAACTTTGCACTTAGTGTGAAGCCAAAAAAAGAAATTAGAAATTTATGTCATTAATAACTAATAATAAATATTTTTTTTCTATACCTATATTAATATGATGCATAAATGACATATTTTTATTAGGGGGAAAAAATAAGCTGCCCAACTATCTAATCACACAAGAAAAAGTAATATTTTATTTTATATTTTCAGAGAAGAACATTCTTTTAAACAGTTCTGTAACTTAATGTATTAACCTAATAAATTAACACTGGACAGCAATATCTTCTGTGCAGGAGGTAACCAACAAACTTGAAACAAACAGCTTCACCTGCATACGTGAATCTTAGAACTGATAGAAAAAAAAAATTAAGAAAAGAACTTATAGTAAAAGAGTGTCAATCTCCTCTACTTTTATTAATCTTGCTGCAAAGAGAAAAAAAAAAACAACTTCTGTCTCAATCTTTCAATCTACCAGAAAGTATAAATAGAAAACTACACAGAGCTTATAAAAATCTGCAGGGGTGCTCTAAACTCTCAGGCGTCAGAGGGCAATGGAGAGCAGCTGGAGGTAGTGGGAGCATCTGAGCACAAGCCCACTCTAAAATGAAATCTCACCCTGATCTAGTAGCCACTACGCCTTAGAACAAACCCAGAGAGCTGAAGTATGGATTTTATTCGAGTTAAATAGAAAATATGTTAAAAAGATACAATAAGCATGTCTTAATTACTATGCCATGGGTTTTTTAGGCATTAATTGTAACTAAAAGGCAAATGGCATCCTTTTTCAGTTCTTTCATAGGTCACATATTAATGAGAAATAGTATTAATTTCATTGTGTGGAAAAATGTTGGTTGGTGTGACATATCCTTTCCTGGTTTGCTTCACATTTCAGAATTCACGAGTTTGGACATCTGAGTACTTGGTTCAATGTTTATGGAAATGTAGTACAACACACAATTTGCTCCAGTGATACCTTGTAAATTTTATCAAACCACTTTGTTCAAAAGCCCTCAGCAATGTGAATAAGTATTTGAGTACAGAATATACCAGAGAATATATTAAGATATATCAGTTGAAAATCTGCCCCTTTCATTTCTTCTGACAAAGATAACTGTGTTGCTCTTCCTGCCCCCATCTCCTCTGAGTTGGACTGCAGCCATGCAGAGTGAATAATGACGCATAAGCACATTGTTTATTTAAATAGATTTGTGTAGTTAAGTACATGACCTGTGATCTAGAGCTGAGAAAAAAAGAATTAAACACTGATTTCTAAGTGCTTTGTGAGATAAATCAGCCATCACTCCAGGACTCAGCCAACACAGATACTTTTATTTGTACTTATCACTTCAGTTTGTTTGAGTATTGTGTTAATAGTTTAGATTATTTTTTTTTATGTCTGTGTGCTGTTAGTGTTTTCACAAAATGAGAAATGATGAAGTTATGCACTCTGTTATGTAGCTGCAGTTTTCACTTAAAGCAAAGAACTGCTACTTACCCTAACAGATACACACTAAGGGTCTGATTCTCCTGTCACTTGCAGCCAAGTTTCACACCAAGGTAAATTCCCTCCCTTCCTAAGTTTTCTTAATAGTTTATGTTACTGTTAAGATTCAGTCCTGCCGGTGCTTCTGAGCACAAGTGTGTTTACACAAAACATTCTCACAGATCTCATCAGGGCTACCTTCACGGGTAAAGATACTCAAAAGCAAAAATCCTTTGCCAAATCAGTCTTTGAGAGGCAAGTAGCATTCTTTTCTTGTTATATTAAATGTGTTTATGGCAGTGTGGTCAGAAGCTGGCAAGGTCATATATGCTTAAATATAACACATGGATTTTGCTTTTTCTGTTAGACAGGATGCTCAGAGCTGATTAGCCCCTCATGACTTTCAAGCTTTCATTGTTAACTTTAGAGTTATTTAACCATTGGTCTTTTAGAGTTTTTTTAATATGGAAATGCAGACATAAAAGGTAAGCTAAGGAAACTTTTATTATTTATGTTCCATATAGCACACTTTGCTTTCCATCATTTCAATAAGTGAACTGTTGTGCCAAAATAATCTAAGAAGACAAATGTCAACATGCTGACTATAAATTTAATAAATTCTAATAAATTTGAAAAAAATTAGAAAGATATTTTAGAAATAACAGGGAAGGTTTATTTTTGTTGGAAAGCTTGCAGACTAAAACGTGGAAGTGCATGATTTAAAATAGAGTGGTTTGTAGCACTTTGCAAATATCTCTTAAGTCAAAAACATGGGGCAACTTTATTATTATTACTAAATTAAGATTTTTGTAGATTGTTTTTGTTTTATTTGTTTTGCAGTTTTGGTTTTTGTCTCTTTACAGTTCCTTTTGTTGTTTCTGATTAGAAAAAAAATGTTTTCATTTTATATCCATTCTGGGAATTTCCATTACAAGAACAAAAGTGCCTTTTCATGATGAGCTGTACAATGGTGAGCTAATCCTTATTTTTAATATCTTGCACCAAGAAATAAGGTAAAACTAACCATTTAACTTTTTTGCTGTTAACAAACTCTTGTTCTAATTTTAAAATCTGCATTTTTGCACTTCACACATCAGCACCTACGTGGTAGGATATGTCTAAGAGTAATGCAGGTGTATTGATGGCAACAGTTTGGCTGTTGATAAACCCTGACTGAAGGCTTGGAGCTGGTAACGACCAGGGCTTTGTGCTGTGTCTCTGATCCTTTGTAACCTAGGTGATGCTGCATCTGCAGTGCACTCTCCTGCTCCTTCACCTAAAAGCTAGTTAAACAGGGCATGTGTTTTCACTCCCTCCTGTCTTCCTTTAAATATGTCTGATGTATACAGCCTGACAGGGCTCTGATTCCTACTGTAGCCTACAATGTGCCTGAACTTCACCTGGAAGTTACTTTCCAGAGGCTAAAGCCTTGCCTAACCTTTTGCAATACACACTCAATATAGACAACTGCATGCCCAGGCCACTGCTAGAGGCTTACCCCTGCTGATTTTTTTGGTACAGATGTAGCCTCTGCTGCCAACAGCATATGACTGCAGAGAGAAAAGTGCGATAAGTGGAGAAGACTGCATGTACAGCAAAGTGTAATAGATATCTGAAATATCTAATGCATATGTGAAGAACAGACAAACCCAGGAATACAGCGCCACTGTAAAAGCTGAGGAAGAGATTAATGGACATAAAAAAATCTAAAGGGAATAACAGGCAAGTAGGTGGGAGCACGTAGACTCCATCAGTGGATGCATAGTAGATTATAAACTAAGATTTTGGATCAGAGAAATGAGTGGCACAGTTACCTAGTCTGTCTTGACAGAGAGAAAAGGAACAGCTGTTCACTCCTCCCTGGAAATTTTTTTTAAAAGCCAGAGTTATAGATACATATCTTATATATATAAAGATTTTTATGGTATTTAACTGAAATTCCAACCCTAGTTTAGTAATATTAAAATCAGCCATCTAACCCTAAATAAGAACCAGTAATATTTAAAGCAAATGAGCAAGTATAAATCCTTGCATATTGAACTGTTTTCTTTCAAAAAAATGTTACCATTTAATTTTTAAATCTAAAAATAAAGCATGTCTCTCATACATATATGGGCAAGACAGCAATACAGAACATTAAAGCTTAAAAATAAAACAGCAAAGCCAATCTTGAAATGTTAAAAATATATTTTTCTTCTTGTATTAAATACTAAACATAATACCATAGGTAGCTTGTTTCCAGTAATGTGAGAAAGGCTTCTATGATAAAATACTTTCAGAGTTTTAGTGTATCACATCAAATTAATTTAATTTCTTAGTTCCTACCTATCTGTCCACTGTAAAATAGAGATAAATGCTCCTGAAAGAGAATGTGGCAGAAAGAAATGGAGGAAATCTGAATATCTGGAGTTTTCTTTACCCAATTAATTCTCATTGGGTTCCTAACTGGCTTTAATTAAATCTGAGAGATTAGGTAGGTGTTTTCCTTCATTTATAACTTTTTATATTTACCTTGTTGTGTTGTTGCACAGGTCGTTCAAGGAAGAAAACTGGGAAAACACTGTTTTCTTTTACAGTTACATACATAGATTTGTTTTGTTTCCATTCCTTGTCAGTAAAGGTGAAAGACATTCAGCAATACCACAACGACCGGAGAGAAAAACAGGTCTGACCTTTAAAGAGCAATGCATGACTTCTTTGTAATTGCTACTAAACACAGTGAAACTCGTGTTAATGTGGACAGTCCAGCTGGGAAGTGGCACCAACTGTGGTCTGCAGAGCCCTCGGTGCCATCCTGGGGAGGGCTGGCTGCACTCCTGTGCTTGGACAGCCTCTGCAGCACACCACTAAACCATATCAGCACAATCAATGGAGCACTTAAGGACTTGCCAAATCCCTGCCCTCCTTGCAGGCAGCTGCTCTGGCTGCTATGGAGGTGTTATGGGCTTGTGACAAAATGGAGCAGGGGGTATTGTTGCCAAAAGCAGGGATCGAACCATTATTTTTGCCCATGACTCCATAAAGATTCAGTACATATTAAGGTGAAGATTTTTCACCTCATCCGTAGTAGAATGTCTGTACCCAAAAATATCAGAGTATTGAGAGAACTGATAAAAGAAAGGTATTGATTTCTAAACTGGGTGCCTGATTTTGTGGGTGATTATGCAATCACTGGCACATTGACAAATATGTTTGCATAAAATATGTATATATAACAGGTGGGTTACACTTTAGCTTTTTAGGTTACATCATTTTTTACTGTATTATATTTGAATATAAATGAAAATTATATTTGAATGCTACTCTTGTCAAGTGAGGCACCGGACCATCTACAGATTGGGATTTTACAAAACACAACTACATATTTAAAAAATAAATCTAAACTTGTCACAATATAGTTGTAAACTTCCCTCAGCTCTCTTGCACCTGGCCACAATGTTGTAATTCATGCTAGAATCAGCATCACAGTATTTTCATGGAGTGCACAGAAAACTTTAGTCTGGGTTGATTTTTCTATCTTAACTGACTGGATAGAGCAGATAACATGAAAGCAGATAACCTTGGCGTCTATATTTGTTGTCTAGTGGTATTAGTATATTTTCTTTCAATTTTCTCCTATTGTATCTCAAAAAGTAAAAATTAAGAAAGGTACTTGTTTTATGTGTTTTTTAAACAACTCTCTAATTCCTTAATAAAATGAATCCTATTGAAATAGTCTGGTATTTAGCACAATCAAGTCATAGGAAGGTAAATTTGAGAAGTCAAAAACTTTCCAAAGTGTACTTTTTTCTGGAAAATGACTCTATAATAATTTCCATTTTTTTTAAAGAAAAAAAATAAAACAAAATAAAAAATAAAAAATAAAACAAACAAATCCCCACCCTCCCACCCCTAAAAGAAACAACTTGGAAACCCTCACAAAGACTACTTTAGTTTGCTAAATTTTTATTCCAATAGAGGGTGAAGGGATATTTCAGAGATAGAATTTTCTATGGAAAGGAAATCCCAGGATGATTTTTACAGAGCTGAAATACTAATGAACTAGTTTTCAAGTAACTTTACTCTCTAAATGCATAAAGTCTACTCATGTATTAAAGTACTATTTTTATTTAGTTTTTTATTTTTTTACTGATTTACTTCTTACCTTGCTACTTATCTATTTCAGATATGAGAAGCATCTCTCTACATTCTGTCACTATTCAAGTTCTGCAGGTTACTTTCTTGCAGTGAAGAAATTAATAATGTTGAGTCCTTTTAAACTTACGTAGGTACAGAAAAGAGATGAAAGCAAATGTTATTGCTAGTGAAGAACTTTCCAGGTCAGAAGTTTGCACCTTCAATGAAAATGCTGTTCCAGAAGCATTTACTTGTTTAAATAAACAAAGGATTATCTGCACTCAAAAGTAAGAGATTGTTTACATGGTAAGACAGGTAGAAAATCTGGAAGTCTAAGCTGAGCAGCACCACCAGATGTTGCACTTGAAGAATGTGGTAATAATGTCATGACATAGATATTTTCTTTGTGATATTCAAAAGCTGGTGTAGCAAAGTGATTAACAGCCACAGCAGATGTGTGTGAGTAGGTGCACACACAAGGATCTCTGTGTGAAAATGGATACAGAAGACTTGATCCCAATGAACACTGAAGACACTTGTCTGAATTTCCAGATGTGTCTTATTTATTGTCCTCACTGTGAAGTGGCCTAGGATCCCACCCCATGGTCAGGATGTTAGTGTCTAAAATAGACTTGCAAAGTTTCTGGCCAATGTGATTTAAAATGGCTGTTAAACCATATATGGAGCAGAAAATCAGATTCATAATGGAGCCATACAGATATTCGCTGTTTTTTGGAAATGCCGGACGCGGTTATATGTAATGAAGTGCAGGTGATGTTAAAATAATGGATTATTTAAGGTGAAAGGCAGCAGAAACTTCTCAAAGCATAGACAAATGCTGACAGGACTTTAGGCTTCTCCTTAGTTACTTCAGATTATTGGATCCATTCTTAATAATGGATATCATTCATATAACCTGAGGTCTGTGATTTCACAGTGGAGGCCAAAAGAATATCACTTTCATAGTCTCCTACCATACCTCATGGTGACTTAGTGGCAGTAATTCTATTATTTCATCAGCGTATGTTTCTGCTGGAATTCTTGAGATATTTTTCTGCATTTGTGAAATACTGTCACTTTGCTGCCAATAAACATAACAAGTTATACAATTTCTTCTTCCATTCATGCAGTCTTTTACATAGGTCTCCTTTCCAGACATAATTAAAATATCACTTATCTAAAAGCTTCCTATCCATTGCCCCTCGCCAAGTTTAGGTTGCATGAAATGGGAAATAGGCATTTCCTCCTTTTTCTGCTACTGTTTTGCCTGAAAATCTCTTTTAATTAATTCCACATGCATAATATTAATGATCATCTCTCCTTTAACTTCAGATTTCACAAAAAATTTAATTGATGAGGATTTTTTTAAAGAAGTCCTCCTGAAGAAATTAAAAAAGAAAGAACCAGTTTTAAACTCCTAAATCAAATCTTGATGCAAATTTATTTAAGCAATTCTACATTTCATTATGTTTATTGAAGAACTATCAAAAGAAAAAGAAATAAAATACTGATCAAGACTTTTTCAAATAACTTCTCACTGGAACATTGCCTTCTCATGTCTTTTTTTACATGCAGTTTATGTGCAACTGAATTTCTAAATTTTTTAAGATTTAAGATTTTTTTAAAAGGTGAACATCATTTATTGGACATAGAACATGAGATTTAATTGACTTCTTTAGACATGCCATGTGCTGGTCTTTCAAACTATTATGTGGCTATTTCACTTGAATTCAAAACCAATATTTTTTTTACATTTTAATTCAAAAGTAAATTAATTCAAAAGACAATGTTTATAGTTAAGCATCTGCATGAAATGTATCAGAAAGATAATGATGCTCTCACAAATGGTTATTTTATAGAACATCAATGTATATTTTTGGGTTATTAAAAATCATATGGAAAAAATCCCCACATATTAGGACTTATGAGAGGAAATAATTTGTTTCAGTGTCTGTCTCTGATATGTCACTGGAAACATTTAAAGAACTTAAGCAGAAGGCAAGTAGGCATGGAAAATTCCTAAGCAGACTTTTGGCACTTCAGGAATGCACAATAAAGGTTTCCTGAGACCAAGTATTGCATTCACAATGAACCACTTATCCATTTATACTTCTTTGTTGTCATCCAGAGTCTATGAGTTCCACACTCATGAAAAAGGATATTATTATGCGTGTAGTAAACAGTGTTTGAATATTTCATTTGTTTCCCTTTTTGGTCCTTTGTTGTCAGAAGCTGTGAGCAAATATTCCTTATTCAACCTTTTGAATATTTAATGATTTTACGTTCATCTTTTATGCACCATCTTTGATCATCCTTGTCACAATTCTCTCTACCTTTTTTCTGATTTGTGCCGTTGGAAAGGAGGCGATCAGAACTACAACTGGTGTTCAAAACAGAAGCAAAGTGACATAGATAACAACAGTTTGCGGATAGCTTTTTTTATGATGAGGGTTTTCCCCCAAACCATTTCTATGATCTCTTTCACCTTTTATTTGCTTTAAGCATTGAGTTGGACATATTTAGAGACTTCACAGTAGTTCTGGTATCTTTTTCCTGGGCATTTGTAAGTAATCTAGAGATCGCCAAGAATTTTTCTGATTTAGTTCTGATTAAAAAATCCTAAATTTAGGATTCCCTTTCCTTCCTACATTTTTTCCACATTGAAATAAAGAATGTAATGACACTTTAATTTATTCAGGATCACAGGGGATCATATTTCTTTGGCTCAATGCATTTGGTAAATGTCTTCTGTTAACTTTTAATAACCGTCTAATTGATCATTAGAATTTGTTTAACTATTTATGTGTCTTAAATCAGATTATGGAGGTGTTTTTGGACAACAGACTGTAATGTTATACACATTTCTTTCTTTTTTCCTTTGTGTTTGCCAAAAATAATCTCCACATTCAGCTAAATCTTAAACACAGAGCTGCTGTGGGATGTATTAAATGGTTTTTCATACAAGCATAAAACACTGTATTAGAATTTTAAAGTGAAAAATATGTATATATTTGTATGCATATATGTATGCATATAAATATATACATGTGCATATATATGTATACATGTATGCATATATATATTTATGTATATATATGTGTGTATGTATGTGTGCATATACATATATATATGTATGCATATACACATATACATATGCTGTGAACCAAATAATTGTGGCTATATTTGTCTAGTTTGCAGTTAAGACTGTATTAATTTCTGAGTATAAAGTTATCTATAAGCAAGAGTAAGATGCATAGGAAAAATGCCAGGCTGGCCAACAGGTAGGATGTTCTTCAGTTTGTACCATTTGTTCAAATACTAAAATTTTATTCTTATTAATATATAATGAAATAGATTGGTTTTTGTCAAAATCAGGGCCTGGAAGTCAGAGTAGGAGCTTTCAGGGAAAACCCCCATATTTTGCTATGTCTGATACCCACAACTGTGTTCACAGATGCCTTGAAATGATTGCTGTCAGAGCTTTGATTTAACACTGTTTCATGCATAGATACAGCACGTGGATCATACATTTGATACTGACCATTTCTATTTATTTTCTCAGTATAATTTATTATGCATTAAATTTCTAAATGATTGTGAACTGCAGAAGGCAATACATAAGAACAGGATATGAGTTATGCACAGAGGATATGAGGCATGCACGGTCTTTTATTTGTGTTTCAGGCCAATAAAATGTTGTATAAACATTTTTAAATCAAAGCAATAGGTAAAGACAGGATGCTTTCTATATGCATATGTGACTATATCAGTATACCTTTAAAATTCAGAGATACTCCACACAGTTTTAGTCAGTTATATGGTTACATATTTGTCCTGGATACTGTGTAAGCATCAAAAATCTGAAGACCGTGTTATCTAAGGTGGTATTTTCAAATGACCAGAAAAGACAGATTTTTTTATACAAGTCCTTTGAGAGATTTCTAATGATAAATGATTGGATACACTCTTTAAAAAAACCTTGTGTTAAGACACTGGAATGTTTAGCAAAATCTGATTGAAGCTATGGTAGGAAAATGACATAAATGAAGGAAAATTTTGACTAAATCTGAGACAAAAATTAGAATTAATTTTCATTTTTAGTCTATTTATAATATGCCTTCATCATGATATATCATTTAAGGCCAAAAGTAAATGCCTTATTTTAAAATTTTACAATATGAAGCTCAGTAAATCTCTAATAAAATTCCTGTGAGAATTCTGTTTACTGAAATTAAAATGTATTCTTAAAGTCTTTCTAGGGGAGTTTTATTATTAAGAAATAAAATTCTTCACAAATTGTAAAACTCATGCATCATAGCTTGCATTTAAATAAAGGGTCCTCTATGGAAAATATATGAGGTACACAGAGGATAATAAAATAGATCATGACTAGGTTTTACCTATCCCAGATGTAAATGGCATGGCATAATCTGAATTCATATGGTCAAAACGGCTTCAGCAAAGGCTGCCCTGAGTTACAACTGGATATTTTCGAAGACAATTACTGAGTTGTAGTCTAAAATTCGGTGAGGAATCATATTGACATAATAAAAGATATGGATGTTATGCTATTGATTGTTTCAATTCACCAGTGCACATATAGCTGCAACAGCCTCATGAGGTGTCAGTTTATCAGAGTTACAGCTGAAAATATCCATCTGACCAGATAAGTAGTAAAATAATGTCCTCGCAAAAAATCCTGGAGTTTTGCTGTAGGCTTTATTTTGGTCAGACTTTGACATAATCAGAGATTAAGTGCCACCCATTTTGTGTATACCACATGTGTGTACATAGCTATATACAGTGTATTTATATGTAGATACAATATATTTTCCCCAAAGATTTCATCTGGGCCCAACGTTTGAGGGAGGGGATTTGTACCCTCTTACCAAAGATATGCACATCCTCAACTTCGATTTTGGGGGAGCATGAGGTCTGGCCAGTTTACAAAATGTGAGAGTTTTGCCAACATCAGATCACAAGATAAAAGAAATTACAAGGCCACACAAGAGGAGAGACAGCTAGAACTGCGTCTTCAACATAATTAGTACACAAAGTACACAAACAAGGATTACTGTGAGAGTATTAAACATCTAGGCACCTTTAAAGAGATTACCTAGTCCTGATTTTGGTTCAGTAAGAAAATAGCATTTACTCATACTTAGCTTAAGGTGGTTAGCTTAAGCACATACCAAATACTCACTATCGTTGAGTTATCCATTATTCTGGTTGCTGTCATGTTTCTGAGCAAAGGAAATAATTTTTAAATATTCTTCAGCACCTTTCAATTTTAAAATATTTCATAAAAAGGGAAAGTTTGTTGAGTTTTTTTTGAGTTGGTACATTGATACTATGCTGAGTTTGAATTGCAGGGAAAAAAATAATGAATTAGTTGAAAATTCCCTCTGCCTGTCACCCTTGATAGTAGGTATGAAGGGCTTGGTTTAAACCGAGATCACCTTGCAAATCTTACATAGGATGCATTGTGTAGCTTCACAGCCAGACGACGCCAAAGCCGCACACCCCGACATGCTGATAACAGCCTTTCAAATAGACACACACACACTCACAAAGAGAGTTTAAAAGCATCTCCCCCACCACACTGACACAGAAACATTTGTCTAAAAACAGACCTTGACTAGCAACAACTTTGGTAAAAAACTGTGAGATGTAGAATATAAAAAAAAAATGTTGACAGGGGTATGACTTCCTCCTATGCAACAGTACAGAATTACATAGATATTGCACCTTCAACCAAGGTGTCTGTTTCAGTTGGTCTTCCTCCTACAAGAGCACATATTTAAATCAGTTTAGATTTTTTCCCACTTTCCATTCACTATTCCTGATTCTTAAGTGGAAGCTGGGTCATGTTAAAATTACTTGCATTGCTTAAACGTTCCCATTATTTTAATGTTGTGAGTGCAGATTTTCTGATTGCTTTCACAAACTGAAAACAATTGGTTGCTGCCTGAAGGGCTTGACGTATTTCGGTTGTAACACAATGGCAGGTATAATATTGCCAGAAGCTCTGTGACACATCACTCAAAAAGAATTCAGGTCAAAAGGCAGAAGATTAAGATAAAAGACAGTGAGGAATTTTGGTGACCTGCTCTACTGAAAACCTTCAATTTTTTTCCATTCTACCTATGGTGACAAAATACAGAACCAAAGGGGAAATCAGAAAAGTAGCTTCTGCAAGTGATTCTAGTCAACCTAATTGTATAAACAGCCACAGAATTATTCAAATTATTCAAAGGTAATTCAAATTATTCCTCAGTAAACCAGGGGGCGTCATTCAGTGTGATCCAGGACAGTACGAGCCATTAACCCTATGTATTAGGAATGGAAGGGTTTGTGTCAATCTGCTTCTACCACATATTTTTTTTATACCAGGCAAGCTCTACTGAGCTCTTTATCCATCCAAGAATCATTTATTGATGGTCCAAGATTGAACCAAATCCCAAATGTGGGATTGGATTGCTTGCCTGTGGTAATTTGCAGCTGTTGGTATCTGCCCCCTCCACAGGAGCCTTTAAAAACCAAAAGTCTTTTCAGGTTGCCTTGGCAGCTGTTTTAAAAATCTTTTGAGACAAATTATAAATAGCCATGCATTGGATTCAGACAGCACATTGCCAGTCAGACTTGCTGAAATCCTTCTTGCTTAGAGTGAAGGACAAATTAAATGAGTTACTGCTCCCAGTTTGAATATTTTCCACGTGCCATTGAAATCAACATAGAATACCAGAAAAAAAATGCACTACTCTGTTTGGGGTGAGAGGAATAAAACTTCATTTTTCAAGCTTAGTATTAACATACGCATGTGTGCTTGGAACTTAAGGGACCATGTTCAGGAAACGTCTAGACTACATAGTCCAGTTAAAATATCAGTAGTATTGCAAACATTTATCAGGGATAGTATCACCAGAAAAAATATTTAGCTGCTTATGTAGACATAAAATAGGTGGAGATAAAAATATCTAATGTAAGCATAGGCGATAATTTAATTTTTTTATTACAAAAAGTTGTCATGCTTCTGTACAATTTTCTCTCATTGCTTTTTCTAAAGTGAGGCCAAATCCTAGAAAGTAAGTTAATTATACGTAAGAAAAAGGAATTTTTCATTGTATTTCAGAGGAAAAAATAATTGTTAACTAGAAGCAATATTTAAGGTTATGACGACTCTTGTCTCAGCCACCTGGAATGTTGTTCACCCTCATGGTAGCTGCAGGATTTACTATATTACCTGGAATTTTATAGTTTTGATTTAAATTACTACATTGAGCTGTATGGCAGAGCAAGAATCTAAAATGATAAACATTTCTTTGGTACATTCTTTTTCACACTTTATTTTGCAGGTTTGTGTCCTCATAATTTCTTTCCCCTCCCTACTCAGCTGCAATCTGCTAGCATGACTTTCCTTTCTGGTAAAAATGCTCCTTTAATTAGTGACATTATTTGATTTCAGAGTTGGCATTATCTAAGCAGTGGAGTATGGGAAGTGAGAATTTGATTCCTGTTGTGTATGCATGCATTGAACTGTTCCGTTCCGTGGAGATACCTGAGCTACTCTGACAGAGCCCAAGCAACGTGGCAATGTCAGTGTGTTGCTGTGCCAAGGCTAATTAGCTTCGCTGCTTGTAAGGATTAGGTACAACAGCTGTGTAGTGTATGCAATCCCTGTTAATACATGGAAATTGATACCACCCACTTTCAAGGCTAGAACCTCATTCAAAATGTCATATTTCATGATGATTTTTAAAGAATAAAAATTTATAGATTTATAGAATAGTTTGGCTTGTAAGGGACCTTAGGGATTATCTAGTTTCAAGCTCTCTGTCATGGACAGGGACACCTTCCACCAGGCCAAGAGACTCAAAGCCCCATCTAAATGGTCTTGAACACATCCAGACAAGCAGCACCCACAGCTTCTCTGAACAATCTGTTTCAATGCCTCACCCACTTCATGCTTCATGTAAAACATGTCCTCTTTGTATCTGATCTAAAGGTATCCACTTTCATTTTAAAGCTGTTTCTCCTTGTCCTATCACTATATGCCCTTTTGAAAAATCCCTCCCCAAATTTAGGTGCTGGAAGGCTGCAATCAGGCCTTCCTGTAGTCTTTTCTTCTCCAAACTGAACAGCCTCAACTCTTTCAGCCCATCTTCATAGGAGAGATGCTTCAAGGCACTCCTCTGGACTTCCTCCAACAGGTAAATATTTCTTATCCTGAGGGCCTCACTCAGAGCTGGAACCAGTGCTGCAGCTGAGTCTCAGGAGAGTTGAGTACAGGTACGGAATCAAATCCTTCAACATTCTGGTCATTCTGCTTTTGATACAGCTCAGGGTATAGCTGTCTTGGTGAAGAGTGAGCACACATTACTAGGTCACATCACTCTTCGCAACAACTCATATTCCCAAGTCTTTGTCCTCAGGGCCGCTCTCAATCCATTCCTCTAGGAGGCATACAGGCCTCTACCCAGGCTGGATTTGTGGTTGGAATTAGCCTGAACAACGTTTATGACCTTGCACTTGGCCTTGATAAACTTCATGAGGTTCACCTGGTCCCAACTTGTAGAGCCTGTCAAGGTCCCTCTGGATGGCATCTCTTCCCTTCTTTATGTTGCTCACACCACACAGCTTGGAGTTGTGGACAAACTCGCTGAGGGTGCACTGAATCTCACTGTCTATGCTGCTGACAAAGATGTCAAAGAATGCCAGTCCCAACACTGACTCCTGAAGGACACCATCATCACTGGTGCCCATTTGGATGTCGAGCTCTTGACTTCAATGCTTTGAGCGTCAATTCCTTATCCACTGAGTGGTTCATCCATCCCATGCCATAGGGACAGGAATGTTGTCCAGGAAAGTGCCAAATGTTTTACACAAATCCAGGTAGTTGACATCTGTTACTCTTCCCTCATCCAGCAAGACTGTAAGCTTGTCACAGAAAGCCACCAAATTTGTTGGATGCAAATTGCCATTAGAGAAGCCATGTCAGCTTTCATAAATAACCTCCTTTATTTCCAGGTGTCTAAGTATAGGTTCCAGGAGGATCTGCTCCATGATATTGCCAGCACTGAGGTAAGACTGACTGATCTGTTGTTCCTTAGTACTTCCTTTTTTTTCTCTTATTAAAAAATGAGGTTATATTTCCCTTTTTCCCCTCAGTGGGAACTTCAACAGACCACCAAAACATCCCAGTATAATGGACAGTGGCTTAGCAACTTCAGCTGTCAGTTTCCTCAAGATCCAAGGATGAGTCTCATCAGGTCTCAAGGACTGGTGTACCTTTGGGGTCCTGAGATTTTCTAGAACTTTATCTTCTCCTCCATCTGGCAGCTCTTCATTCTCCCAGTTACTGTCATTTCTTTCTGCAACTTGAATGGTGTGGCTGCTGCACTTTCTAGTAAAGACTAAGGGAAAAAAAATCACTGAGTATCTCAGCCTTTTCTATGTCTCAGGTAACTGGCTATTTTGTTTCATTTCGGAGAAGGCTCTGTCTCACTAAATGTAGTGTTATTTATATATGTGATAAATCTATAGAGTAATATCATCATGTAACCCTGAATGATTCACTTCATCTATAAGCAACAACCTAGGACTTACATGGGCATCACTAACACAGAATGAGGCTTCACAGTATGAGCAAGCCTCGAAAGACTCTGTTATAACTGAAAAGAAGATGGATGTGTCTTCTCAGAGTGGGGGAGCAAGTTTGTGTTGGAGCAGAGAGATAGCCTAACACCTGTACTGTCCCTCCAATTCTGTGTCTTGGATGAAACATGCTACCCATTCTCAAAACATTTAGAATGAAAGTAAACAGCTGTGGAAAATTACTGATTACACTCTTTTTAACCAGATGGCTAAAGCACCCCCCTCTCTATTTTGCTGTAAGTGATACTTAGATTAACAAGATATTTATCATGAAACAAATTTTCCTTCCTGAAAAGTCATTTCAGAAGATGTATAATAGCCTTTTGAATTAACTCCCTATCACCAAGGGTGGTATAGTTTTCCACATATTAAAGGATACAGTGTTAATTTTACGCTTTGTCCTTTAAGTATATTCATTTACTTACCATTTTATCTCTTTTTCTTCCTTTGTGTTTCTTTGCTGTTTGAAAATAGAGCACTGATCTTATTTTCCTCAATACTGGATTTTAGAATTCAAAATAATTTATAGTGTTTTACAACTAATTTTACAGGACTGTCAGAAAGAATCATCATCAAAAGCCACTTAGGAACAGGAATTTGAATTCAGAAGCATTAAGTATTCATATTTACTTCTCAATGTGAACTTTGGACTGATATGACCATTAAATACTCTGAGAAAATGTCCAGTAATACTCCAGTCTGAACCATTAGCTATTGATTTTGTCACCCTTGCATGTATTTAATTATACACTTATTCTGCTAACATTCCTCCAGAAATTTCATACATTTATACCTTTTAAGAGAAATTAATTCCATATTTGTTGTGTTTCAAAACTAAAGGCATATCTGAACAGTACACCTGAATAACACATTTTGGCTTCCCTTGGTCTGTGATCATTGATGGGACTGAAAGACTTTTTTCTCCGTTTTCTTCAAATGTTCTGAGTTTCACTTTAAAACAGTTTGGCTGTAGGGGAGTACAGGGAAGATCAGAATATACAGTATGGTTTAAACATAGTGAAAGAGAAATAGAGTAAGGAACCAAAAGTAAATATTTGTTTAAAATAAATACTGTGCTCTGCTGCACAAAGTTGCAACACTGATTATGGACATATGTGAAAGGAGGCTTCGCCCGATTTTCCCCAATTCAGAAGCAGATGAAATCTGGTTAGTGGATTTTCTCACTCTCACTGTGCTTGTTCCTGCTCATGCATGAGTGTATGAGCAGGAACAGCAGCCTTTTAATGATTATTTTCTCCTTTGGTGCCTACATTAGCTACAGAGAAAAATACAGTATTTTCACTCTCCTTTCTTGCTAGACAGCAGCAATAAAATAAATGAGTCCAGACAAAAGCAGTGAGTCCTAAGATTGTATTAGTTTCCCATTTCTTCACCAAATGTCATGGTTTCTTTAGTATTAGACAACAGACTGGTTTATGTTGGCTCCTCATTGCACTCAGAAATAATTCTTTTGCCATTTATATTATGTAAAAAGACTATATTAACTTGTGCAGAAGTCTATACAAGTGTGATACCAAAAATACACCCTAACAAATGTCTGTAGAAAGCTTTGTGTGACCATGAGTCATGCTTCTTCCCACTAGCTTCCTTAAAGGAAATGCCATAACATTTTTTGTTACATATGTTATAATTAATGATAATTTATTATCAGCCACTAGTCAAATATAGAGAAATTTATAACAAAGATTGGGTCATTCATCCATGTACACCCAGAAATTACTTACACCATTATACATCTAAATATATGGTATAAAGGTAGAAAATCGAGAATCAGCCAATATCATCCATAGACGCATCACATAGACTCATATAGTTAGGTTGACCATACAAGCTATATTTTACCAGTTCACACCTGCTTTTATAGTAGGTTATCCCAAGATTCAGTAATTTAATTTAGATTGTTCTCTTATAATGGGAAAGTTTATTTTATCTTATGTGAAGTAGTTCCTATAAAGGGCTATTCAGATTATTCTTTACTGTCATTACTCTGTGCTCGTAAACATATTGACTTTGCTGTTAGTGGAACAAGTGGAACTTCACCTAGAATATTTTAGATTTCTAACATAACCTAATACTAATTCTAGACTATATTAGATTTCTAACATAACCTAGTACTTGCCCTTTGGCTTTCTTCTCTAACCCATTTATTCAGTATTAAAAAGATAAAATCTCTTTAATATACTGTATATGATCTAGGAGAACTTATTCTTAAACCAGGACATAATCGGACAGTTAACATTATAGATCCATTACTTCATTAATTTAGAATAAGGAAGGTAAGGTACATATTTTCTACTTTTAAGATATTAAAATATTTTAATGTGGGACTTCATTTATATGGAAACTACTTTGAAGAGAAATGAAAGCATCTCAAATTATTTAGGAAAATGTTGTCTTCTTATTGCAAAAGTTCCACACCTTCTTCGTGATTTCTCATGGGCAGTTCCTTGCAGCACTGACTCCCTCTTTCTCACAACACAACCAACAAACTCCAACTCTCTTCTCAACTAACTCACCCACTCTTTTGTAGCACTTATCTCCTTATTGGACACAGCTGTGGCCTGTTAAGGGCAGGCCTGTTCCTAATCTTTGGTGATTAGTACAGCTGCAACTCCTCAGGGGTGAGACTACCTTCTGCACTATCTTTATTTTCTTACATTCTATCCCTGCACAGGAAAATTAAATGGGTTGGGAGTTATGAAGTGTTATACCAACACCTTCACTACATGTTCTCAGATTAGAGAGCCAGATAGAGAGAGCATCAAACATGAAAAAGAATTGGGCAAAAGGTAACAGTGTCACTTTTGAAAGCATTCCAGTGTAGAACTGTGATTCTGTAACTGCTCAGAGATTATTCAGGTGATCCATCTTTTTGTACTCTTTATGAGCAAACAGCATATGAACTTCATCAGGCACTGGTCTCACTTGTCTCTGCTATTTTCCCTTATCCCAGCAGCATTTAAAGGCAGCCTGTGAAGGCAAACATGGTGGTGCAGTAGGGTTAACCTGGTTCCCAGTTAAGATATTTTGAAGGCCCTGAGCAAAGACAATAAGGATATTTGTCTATACAATCCTCAGTATTCCAGAAAGGGAAACAAAAAGAATCACAACCAGGACTCCTCCACATCTCATTGTGAAGCAACGTCAAATACTAACATGTGGTTCAGAGCAAATGCTAAATGTAAAGTTCATAAAGAAGCTGTCATAAAATTATTTTGTTATACTAGTGCTTTATGCCAGCACTTGAATCAAAGGTGTTGAAAAGTGAGAAATAACCAGGACAAGACTTCAGAGAAGCTACAGATTCTACACAAAGTATTCTGCGTCAAAAGACTAGGAAAACAGAAATTGCTATGACTTCAGAAAGAAATAATCATTTGTTTTGAAAGAGGGAGAGACCAAGCTCAAACAAAAATGCAAAAGCAAAAATGTAAAGCCAAGTAACCATAAAAAATAATCAGAGAAACTAACTAATAATAATTGGAAAAAAATATGGATTTTCCATTAAAACATTCTGCAGGTAGCTTATCAAAATATTTTAAATGCAAAAAATGTCTACAACACAAAGAGACAGTACCCTCTGTCCATGAAGATGGATACCATAAAAGATCCCCTATCCATATGGTTTATACTCTTTTTCATTCCAGAAAATGAAGGAATTATTCATATGCATGTTAATAACAACCTTGACCTATGTGTGCCCCCTCTATACCTGTTAGTTTGAGAGAATGCTTCTTGCTCTAGTTAAAGGTATGTATTAAGAGCGATCTGAGCAACAAAGCAGTCAGATATTTTGTGTGAACCAGTCTCCAGACCTGCTCAGTTTATTAGTATAAATACAGTCAAAAGGACCATTGCCATCCTTCAACTAACTAAAACAAATCATATTTTAATGCTTCAGCATTTTCCCCCAGAGATTGCAGCTTCTTTATTGAGGCTTCCACAGCAGAAAAGTAATCTCGATATTTTATTAGGTATGAAGTAGAAGCAGAGTGCATCAATGTATCAAGTCTCTGCTGCTATGGAAGATGCATAAGAGTCCTCATAAGTCAATTACTATTCAAACATTTTTTGATTGTGTTAGAATGAAATAGATCTGATTAATGTGAGCTGGAAAAAAGCTTTTGAAGACAGACTTTTTCTTCTGGTGAAAGACAAAACAAAAGTAGAAATAGATAAAAGAACAGAAAATGGATTGTGATCACAAATACAAATTAAAAGCTTATGTCAGTAGCATAAATAAACAAGATTTAATTCTTCTTTCCAGAAAGAAGAAAATTTTCTACATTACGATATAAAGTAAAAATTCATAACTTAAAAGTGGTAGAAGATGTATCTTAAGGACTGCTCTGACTGGCTTAATATTTGGGAAGAGTAACTCAACAGTTGAACAAGACAATGTAAAATAAAATATGTAAATTCACCTATTTAAAATATTATATCAAATATTGGACTATTGGGCACTAATCTTATATTTTCTAGGGATAAGGCAAGTTAAAGGAAATTTATGCTATTCTACAGGAAAATGAAAAAAAGCACAGTAAAAAAAGAAAGCAAACAAAAAGAATCCCAAACAAACAAACAAAAAACCAAACCCAACAAAAAAACCCCACCAAAATCCCATACCATACTTTCCTTCAAAGTTTATGTGAAAAAAGTCAGTTACTGTGAGTGGATGCAAATAAAAAAAATAAAATTTCCAGTGTACTCTTTAATTTTTGAGCATTTGACATCATCTTGATGAGAATAATTTATGTATCTCTGTGTTTATTTAATTTATCCTTATTTTTGTGATAACTCAGTGGAATAATACAGAAATTCAGCTATACTGAAACTCAACAGAAATAAAAATCTAAGAGAACAGTAAACTTCTTTTGTAGATCAGAATAGTATAAATGTTGTCTACCATAATTACTTTAGTTTGTTTTTAAATAAATCCTTTTCATATAGTGCTTGGGATTCTGAATATGTTATTTCACAGTACTAACATCTGCAGAACGGGAAGACAAGCTGTGCTTCTCCTCAAAGGAAAAGGGCAGTTTCAAGGATGAGAAATGAATTTTGATTAATTATTTTTCAGTACTGTCCTAGCTACAGAGGTCAGGGGACATTTCTAGTCTTTTTCAAAGACTTTTCCAAAAATTTATGTCCCATGGAATTTATCATCAAAGGGCTAAACCACGACTGTTCTAGATAGTCAGGGTGAAGGAATGGTATTAACTGATTTTCACAGAGGAAACGTGTAATATCCTACCTCACCAAGGCTGAAGGGATTTTGAAAAGAAAATATATTTAGTCACGCAGAATTCTGTCTTTGCGGTGTGAATCTTATATTTCATCTGGCAGAAATAAAAGTATAGTCTTCTGCAGGTTTCATGTGGACACTTCTTCTGGAAGACAGAATTCCTTGCCAGAACACAGAAATTGTAAGCCATTTAACCTTTTATACATTTAAGCATTTTGCTCACTATCAAAATAAGATACAAGAGAATTTCTCCTTCAGCAAAAAAAGTATCATTTAAAAGAAAAGTATTATTTTACTAAATGTAGTTACTGTAAAAATACAAATATTAGAAGCATAGAATCATAAAGGTGGAAAAGATTTCTAAGATCATTAAGTTCAAGCTTTGACTGAATATTACCATGCTAAATAAACCACAGTACAGAGTTCCATATCCAATCAGCTCTTGAACAATTCTAGGGATGATGACTCCACCACTTCCCTGAACAGCCCGTTCCAATGGCTGACTACCATTTCAGTGAAGAAATTCACCCTGATCTCCAACCAGAATGTCCTCTGGGACAACTTGAGGCCATTTCCTCTTGTCTTGTCACTTGTTACCTGGGAGAAGAGGATGACCCTCTTGCCTACAGCCTCAGGTGGTTGTAGAGAGTGGGGCTCACCCTTGAGACTCCTTCTCCACATTAAACACCCCCAGTTCACGTGACTTAGCTTCTACGAGCATTTGCAGCTCCACTGCCCTTCTCTGTTCATGCTCCAGCACCTCAATGTCTTTCTCATCATAAAGAGCCCAAAACTGAGCACAGGATTTGAGGTGCATCCTTAGCAGTGCTGAGTACAGGGGGACAATCGTTGTCCTGCTGCTGCTGGCCACACCATTGCTGAATACAGGCCTGGTTGTCATTGGCCTTCTTGGCCACCTGGGCACATGTCCAGCCAATGATGCCCATCATCCCCATGTCCTTTTCTGCCAGGCAGTTTTCCAGCCTCTCTACCCCCAGCCTGAAGTGCTTCATGGGGTTATTGTGACCCAAGTGACCTTGCACTTCAGCTTACTGAACCTCACACCATTGGCCTTGGCCCATTGATCCAGCCTGTCCAGATCCCTCCTCAGGGCCTTTCTACCCACTAACAGGTCAATCTCCTCCCCCAGCTTAGTGTCATCTCTGAACTGTTCCAGTTTTTTCCTTTAAAATCTATTTTTTAATGAAATAAAAATCAGAAAATTACCCCCTAATATGTTTAAAAATAGCAAATTCATCAGTGGAGCACTCCTCTCCTATAGCTGAATAATTCTCCCAAACAAGACTAAAAATCTGTTTTTTCAATGTCAATGCACAATGACTGTCTTTCACCAATCTGTAAATGAAATTGTCCCATCCAATCCAATTTCATTTATGTCATCTCTTGTAATAGTTCAAGCTGATTAGTAAGAACAGAATGAAGGTTAATCATCTCTAAAAATACATACTTCTCTTTCCCCCCCCTTCTGAATGCAGGACAGAGTTTTAAATGGTAAATATTTTCATGGTCTATTTCTAGGATGTCTCCTAGAAAATCGATTCAGAAAGCAGCTGCATTCCAAAAGTAGCAACTGACGAAGCATCTGAGACATACCTCTTCTTGCAGGTGTTCACTTAATGTTTCCCTATTCTTACTGCAGAAAAACAGTTTTCTCTTGCGAACAAAATGTGATCAAAAATTGGTTCTGAAAAAGGATTCCGAAGGCTCTGAATCTTCTTTTACTAAAACACACAAAAAAGAATCACATTATTGCAAAGCAACTGATACTGTCCTTACAAGTAAGTTTCAGTGTCACTTCACATTGAAACATCTACTAAAATCTATCGTTGTAAGAACATGTCATTCCCATTCATTAAAAGCTTGAAATCTCATGGAACATTTATGCTTTGTAACAATTTAGTCCTTTAACCGTTGTGATAAAAAATTCTTAAATACAGTTTTCTCAATTAAAAATAAAAAGAAAAAAAAAAGAAAGCAAAAGTTTTATAGGTTTTTTTTTATTAATTAGAGATTATATATGGAGTTTATTTTTGAGATTGCACTGTTCGCAAATATTTGGATAATTACTGAATATATTGAAACAGACTTTAATCCTAAAAGTATTCTGCTATTTGGTGGAATTATCATGTCTATGTAACAGCATTTCTGATTTGTTATTTCTTAGGAATTCATGATTTTTTGCTCAAAATATTCTTCATCACTTAAGAGATCAGAGATACTTATTTAAACAATAAATTGTAAATATGAGAAATACGTAAGCATGCTGAATCTTCTAAAGGAGTCCCATATACAAAAATTATTTTTTCTCAGTGATTTGATTTAAATTTAAATACAGTCATTGAAATCACAATCAGCCTGTGCACACCATTAATAAACACAGAAAAGGATGATAAATATTTCAATATGCAGTTGAAAGAGAAAATTCAATTAATCTAGTTGATGTTGTAAACTCTTAATCAAAGAAAGAGTTTTCAATCTATTTATCTGAGAGTTCTGCTAGAGTACACTGTCCCATTAATGAAGATTATGCTTTCTTTAACTTTTTCTAATTTTAATGAAGTAGAAACACAGTACACCTCTTACTCTTGGGAGAATATTACTGTTGATCCTGATATTTCCTGATAGTAGCACTTCTTTTTTCCTTTTGCAAGAAAGAATTTCTTTTCGTTTCTGGTATTAAGATCTTTGTAAATCAGGTAAAAAAATATAAATGTGATATTTTTTTCTTTCTTTTTGATCAGCATTTAAACATCTGAAATGAACGAATAAGGCCTGGAATTCTGGTGAAATGTTCAGCAGAGCACTAAGGCAAGTCGTAGACCACATTTTACTATGAATGAAATTTATCTTTTTGGAAGGCTTCTTCATTTTGAAGCAGTAAACACAAAAGAATAAGCCATTAAACTGTCTTATTTGATTAAAATCTTAGCCACACTTGAAACTTTACAACCAAAAATTATGAAAATTCCATTAACACATAGATAAATATACATGTACATATTTAAGTCCTGATGATCTGTGCTTAGGGTAGAGCCATAAAAAGCATTATGAAATAATAGGTGATGCTTAGACGTAAACAAGACAGTTAATTTTGTGAATAAGAAAGGAAAAGCATAAAAAAATTTAACCAATGTTATCAGATCTATTTTTTAATGAGAAAACACTTCATATTGCTTTTATGATACTCACTTTGTATCAACTAAAGGGAATAAAAGGATTTAACATCTTGTTTTATTACCTTCCAGGAAGCCTGGTGGTGACTGGAATATTTTGATATTAACATGAAGAGTAAAACAACATTTTTCTTAGCAATAATAAAGTTGATTTAAATAATATTTGCTGGAAATTTAATTTAATTTTATTATCTAAGCAGAAATGTAAACAAAGTTTAATGCAAGCACAATGAAAAAATGCAGTGCTGAGGCAGTTCTATGAGTACACTGTGGAGCATAATTTGAACAATGCAGCTGCCTGGGTCTATTTCCTTAACATTCAGTAAAAATGAAGTTATACAGTCCAGATTTTAAGACAAGTTAAGGATAATTTGAATTTGATATGGTGTGGGTATGCACATTGCTACTGAACTCCTCAGAAACGTAAAGTGGTAATTTGATTTATTTATTTAATGCAGAGTTACTGTAGATTATAAAAATCTTCTTTAATAGTAGTAGCTTCACTACACCTCTTCCTTATCTATTCCAATAACTCTTTCTTCATATGCCTCTAGAGATATATAAAGGTAATGGCTTCTTTAAGGAGCTTTAAATTAATAAATTTATTTTACTTGGTGTTGACCACTAAGGTGAGAAAATTTAGCAGCTACATTTGGGAAATCTTGACTTTTAACAGAAACAGAGTATGAAATTTACTGTCTAGGTCTTTCTGAATCCTTCCAATTTTTCAATGATTGGTCACTGAAAATGTAAAATATGAATAAATATTTCATAAAATTCTTTAACGTATTCATGAAACGTCTCCATGAATTCAGTCTCTCAAGTCTGTTATTGGTTTCTTCATGAGATCATGTACTTGGTCTACACTTCATTTCTGCATCGTCTAGCAATGTTCATGTCCAGCTGCCATTATATTATAGTGCAGAAATGGCACCTGACAAGCAGTTTTCTATTTTAAGAGACATTTGAATATTAAATTCATTGTGATGAATCAGAAAAAAATTGAGTCAAACTGTAATTGAACTCTCTCACAGAGGAAGAGCTTTCTGTAACTTCCAAAAGATCTGTTTCTGGCCTTGTCTTAGCTATGGACAATGGTGAAGCTCACTTGGTCTCCTACATCAGCTGTCAAGCTCATCCATAGGATCCAAAGTTTATTCTCTATCATACATAAATTATCCTACCTAACAGTTAGTTGCATGGTTATATTGAGTATTCAGGCATCAAACACTTGATACCCAAAGAAAAAAATATTCAGGCATTAAACACTTGATACTCAAAGAAAAAAATATTGAAAATCTACATTTTTAACTTAATAGATATGCCTTACAAATACCAGAACTCTGTCCTTTTAGAATTTAAATGAAGCGGATGCATTTTTGTTCACATGCCCATATTTTGGGCAAGATTGTATTCTTATTGTTATACCTACTATCTTCTGAAGAGAAAACTAGTATTATAAAGAGGAAGAGCTTACAAAATAGGCAAGATACAAGGCAAGGAAAAAAGAGCATGTGGGCCTGAGTGAAAACACAAATAGTGTTTCTTTATTTCTTGTATGAAGCCATAATAACAACTTTTGGTGATCTATGATTTTTTTGAATGTCCTAATTATATTCTCTTGCGAATTTCTTGTCAATTGTTTGCAGGCACATCTACACTGCTGGGCATTTACAACAGCACTGTATGGAAGCATAGTCAAATATAAATGTAAAATACTGTCTGCAGAATATAAGGTCGGAGGAATTGACTCTACTTTATTATTACCTTCAAATAGTAGTCTGTGTGCCAACGTATAAGTAAACCTTAAGTGAACTGAAGAACATACTCCATGTCAAGATTTCCAGGGACCCTCTATATTTCTTCTGCATGGAACAAAGGATTTTTATTCTGTTCATAATGTAAACTTTCTATTTCAGACTTTATTTGCATAACAATGAATCCTCATCCTTTCTGCTCATTGAAAATTGCTTTTTTGTTTATGACTTTCTCTTTGGTAGGAAGAAGTATCAATTCATTATTCACGAAATAAAGACTCATTTAAAAAAAAAGAAAAAAAGAGAAAAGAAACCAACTATGTTGTGTCTTTAATTTAAAACCTGCTTGAGGGCCCTATGGGGTATATTAAATCTGTCTCATTGCCATATATCTTGGTGTACATTTTGCTTGAAACCAGGTGTTTTGTATATTGAACTTTTTAACACTGCAGGGAGGTAAGTATTCACAGCTGGAGTTTTATGCTTCACACATTTTCATGTTTCAGAACAAGGAGCAACCCCTAGGAAAAACTCCTCCAGCATGAAAAGAGGCAGAACAAAGCGCGTCTGTATCTGATGGCAGGACATGGATATGATGAAGTCACAGATCTAGGACTTGCATATAAAATAGATGCTGGTGTAATGGAGACAAAAAGTTGCAAGCAATTGAAGTGTATAGCTTGCAGATCAATCACAATATATAAGGTTGTTAGTGTGGAAAAGAGGTGCAAAACAGATTCAAAGAAGGGCAAACAGTTTTTGTAACAGACAAAAGCTAAGAAGACTTGTATTTTTATTCTCATGCTTACTGAGTTACCAGTTTATCCTTCTGTATGTTATTACTCTAAAATATCCAAATCAGTCTTTCTAGAGTGAGAATATTTTTAAAATTATTTTTGACACATAAAATATGAAATTAGTAAATTCATCTCTCTGAAGCATTAGTTTGGGAGATTAGCACTTTTCTTTCTCTCATGCAGTCAAGAAAGAACATTGGGTTAGTTTTCAGTGATTTAAGTTTACCAAAAGAGAAAGAAAACTCCAACTTTTTGGGACAGCTGGTCCTGTGAAATCTCTTTAGCAAAACAAAAGTGGACTTCCATAAGAAAAAAAAGTTCTATATGCCATTAACATGCAAGTTTGAAATTGTTTACTTGATAACTGAATTTCAGTTTTTAGAGTATTGGAGAATAATTTCAAAAGACACAGAAACTGGCTTATTAATATAGGAAATGAGAAGGGTTTGGGCCTTAGATGGAGCATAAGACATTTCCACACCTGTATTTTGATCACTTAACAAGTTTATAATCCTTCACCTAATAAACCAATAGAAATATTAATTTCCTGCAAAGATTAGGAAGGAAAATATTTTTTTCTGTGTCCTTTGTATTAACAGGTTTTGGTAACAGAAATCAAGCTTAAGCCACAGGATGACATTGCACTGGTTAACTCGAAGGTTATCCCTAAAATGATAAAAAAGAGACAGAGAAATATCATTGTGTGAATATCTGGAACAGCTAAACACCACAGAATACTCTGTATTAACAGTAACAAGATACTTCATCTGGTAGAAAGTGTAGTTAATGGATCCTTTACAAATTCAAAATACACAGAATAGTAAGGGCATACTGATAATTATTAAAGTAATGGTGCGTCTTATCCTTTGGTTTCTTGCTGAGGTCAGGGATGCTCACATTTTAGTGCAAAACTGTGTTTTAAAGCTTTTGGGTTGTTTCGTTTGGCTGTTTTTTTATGGTGCTGTGCTTTCACCCTTCCTTCAGGCCTAAACCAAAGACTACTGAAGTCTGTAAGATTGACACCTGGTCTTGTCTCTCCAGACATACTACTATTTTGTCACCAGAATTTGTGACATTGTATCTGTGCCAGTTCTACTGTGGAAATCCCTCTGTTGACAGTAATGCACAGCTTTTCCTCTCTCCGTGGGTGTTGCAGGCACGGTGGGGAGCATATGCAGGGCAGGGAGAGAGAAAGCACAAGGATAAACATAATGATGAATTGTTATGTGTGGTCAATATTATTACTACTTCTGCCAAGAATGATTTATTGCATGCAATATTCCATACAAATGGAACTCTTAAAAACAGAAAGAGTGGACAATAAAAAAATTATAATTTTATGCAACAATAGAAAGGCAAACAAGGTAAAAAAATTAATCTTGACTCATTGTTTTACAGGAGATAAATTTTGGTCCGGACAGAAAAGTGCTTTTGAAGTACCTTGTTGTGCTTAGAGTTCTTAAAAAAGCCAGCAAAGTGATAAATTAGATGACATCTTTGAATAACACTTTAAAAATAATAAAGATAAATGAAAGAACTTCCTCAGTGTTTTTGTTGTTTGAAGAGTTTTTATGATGCATGTTTTATTTAAGCTTTCCTTCCATTTTTCCTATGAGAGGATTTTATACTAGGCTTAAAAAAAAAGTAAGATGTTAATAAAATCCACTCCACTGCTAGATTTTCTATTCTACTTAGAGTAAACATCTGTCTTACAGGGAGTCCTAAGGTTTTGGCCAAAACGTGGGGATGTGTGCATTATTGTAACTCATCATCACATATCTCACTACTGCTTCTTTGCCTGCCTCTGGTTTTGAAAATGGTTATTTTGCTTTCAAGCCTCAGTGGTGGTCCTTGAGCAAAGCCTATGTCCTTGGGTTGTTTGCAGGAGCTCATGTTTATACATGCATGTGTGGGCTTGTGTTTGTGTATGAGAATTGGGAAGCGTCAGAGGGAATGGCTTTCACCCAGAATTAAGTAATTTGTAACATAATAATCTAGTACCTTAATAATCTATATTTCTTTCTCAAAGTAAAAAGTTCTATACATTTACCTCAATATATATTTTGTCTGAAAAAAGGGTGCATGAACAAAACTGGCTTAATTTAGGGAGAGAACTAAACCACTGTGTGATTGCAGACATATAGATTTAAACCTAAAATAATTGCATTGCCTTCAGAAGATTTACTCTTGATTGACAGTACTGAAAGTGAGGGCAGCATCTAGTCTCAAAATTTTTGACAGCAATTTATTACTCCAAAGTGTCTTATCTTACAGTGATTGTCCTTTCAAAAATACCTTTATTTTGATTCATCACCCTTTAAAAACCATTATTGGGATCTATATTCTCAATGCAGATTTCAATAAATTGTGAGGAAGTATTAATGAGCTCAGATACCCTTGAAACTCTGGTGCATTATATTTGACTGATCCATGTAAACTTGCCTCTTGGAGAAAAATTACACACTGATGGATACTTAAAATGATTCATAGCAGTAAATAAAACTGCTCCTTTCTGACACAGGTTCAGCTCATTAAATCTCCAGTGGTCATGTTTCTGTGGCAGAAATTATATTCTATGTAACAATTACCAATTACTTTGGTAAATATAGTTGGTCTGTACAAGAGGACACCCTCATCTACATATGGCAATGAAGCATTTCCCTGGCATCTGACCCAGAGTGCTTTGCATGTGGTTTTCCTAAAAAATAAATGGCTGAACAGTGCAAGGAGAACCATTTATTAGACTCTGCACATCCTCTGTTAAAATCTTTGAACATAAGAGCTGCTGTCAATCATCTTCCACTGAGTAAGATCTTACCCAGATAAAATGTCTAGAGTGCTAAAATCTTTTTCAACTACTTTTGCACATGGAAAGATGATTCCAGATCTGTCTGTATGAATGTTGGATGGTTGCCACACTTATGTAGCTACTGTAACTGCCAACATTTAATTTTCTTTTAGCTTTATGCAGAAAGAGAAGGAAGGGTGGGGGTCTGTGGAAAATGAGAGATCTGAATATTTTTAAAAGATAAATATATTTAAAAATTCAAAGATGGTGCTAATTATAAAGAATTATAATTATAATCCATTTTGGGAACAACATGCTTGTTCCTCTAACCATTTTTGTCACCTCAGTCAAAGACAGTTTAAATTTTAGCTGCAGTTTCTTTGTTTAAATGGATTTTTTATGCCTACTTCATTTTCTGGGGAAGAAAAAGTGACATGCCTAGTTCAGAGGGAGAGCCTGACCCCTTTGTATCATTGTGTTCCTGGAATTTAGGATTTCCATTTCTGAATAAGGAATATTTCACCCCTGGTGAAATCACTATAGCTGAATGACATTGCCTGATAAAGGCCAGAAAGACAGAATTTTAATAAGCACTGAACGGCAGCTCTAAAATAACTTAGTGTGAAGTTTTACATATGTTTACAATGCTCATTACCCTACATACAAATTTCAAAACAAAACAGACTGTTTACAATGCCTGTAATCAGCTAGCTGTCTTGTAGCTGGAGTACTCCAAGGAAAGAAACAATGAAAGCACCCAACAGAAGGGCCCTTCAACATAATCTGTTAACTACAGTTTGTACCAGACCTTGGTAGGAATGGGAGGCCCCTGGCTAATCTTTTTACTTGGCTAAGTGGTTCTAGGCACAGAGTTCACAATAAAATAATAAAAGCTCAAGGGGCCCTTCAAAACAGCATATATTCAGTGTGCTGAGTCTCCTTATTAAAGAGTGAAGGTCAACACTATATTGTAATGCTCTCGTGTTTACAGACAATGATTTTTTCTTTTCATGTCAGTGGGGCAGTTAAGATTTTTATTTCACTGTTTTATAATGATGGCATTTATAAGAAACATATTGATTTTGTGTCATTAAATATTGTTGTGAAATTTTACTCTAAAAAAGCTTTCACATTAGATTTATTTTTGGAACTTCAGACATGTGAAAAGGTCTTAATAGATTAAATTTCCTGTACTTTTTCTGCATAATCCTGATGCTGACTATGTTTTTAATGTCTTTTTACCTTATGGTGGATGGAAACATAAAATATTAATTTTAAATTTCTGATAATCCACTTAGTTTTATCATAGATATGTATCAATACAATATGTATGGAGATGGCTGAAATGTTCATGTGTACCTTTCTAGTCTGAAAAATAATAATGTGAAAACACCTTTTATTTACTCTGCCTTTTTTGTAATTGCAAAATTACAGGCCAAAACCTCTGCTTGTGAAGATCAACCTACAAATACTGATGTCAATGGAACTCTATTGATTTATGCTGGCCAGTGATTTGTGTCAGTGTCTCTTATAACCATAGCTACAATACACTTTGCTGTAATCATAACAGGCAGTATTTGACCAATTAAGCCAACATCTGGTGTAATGCAAAGACTAGGAGTAGTAACTAAGCCTTTTTCCTTTTTTTAAAATCTGTGTTAGACTGTTTTGTTTCTTAAAAACACAGGGTGATATTGCTAGAAATGCAACCTACTTGTTTTTTCTAGTTAAAATGGAACTTTCTCCATGCTTGCCTGCTTTGTCTTGCAGACACCATCGAGGCCGTTCTACTCAAGAGGTTTAGGGGGAGTCAGCCTGCCCAGAAAGCAACTGGAACACTCCTGAGAGAGAACATTTACCCAAAAGTAGTATCCATCTCCTTCTCCTTACACAGCTGAGCTGTGAAGCTATTTGGTGTGCTCAAAGCCATATGCAATAGTCTTTCCTAAGAGGAATGCCATCCCAATCACTAAATCTTGATGCCTCAAAAATGGGGAAATAGCAGGAGTGTGTAATTATTCTGTGATCCATTGAAAGCACATGAAGACCAATAAAATCCCCAACTATATAAAACACCAATAAAAATAACAAAATCACAATGTTTTTGAGACAAAGGTATTATTTGGTTGTGTATTCTTTGTTTTTCTGATAGCTAGAAATACAGTTTTTTCATTAAATGGGGGTATTGTAAAAAAATAGTTTTAAGAAACATGAAGAGAGCAGTAATGAAAATCAATTTATTACTGAAAGGATTAACACTAACTTTAAAAAGCATTCTATGTGGAATACAAATTAATATGTAGAATATGTTTATTAACTTTATTATCATACTTTCTAGAAAGTAAAAATATAAATGTATTTTTTGATGTTAGTACTGAATAAAAATTAAGGATGAAAATGAATGATTCGGATGCTGTCAAATTCTTTCACTTGCATGAAGAACAGTGCACTGAAAAACTAGCGATCTTCAAGAATAAAAGAACAGCGAGAAATTGTTAATTTTCTTCCTAAGTCCTCACATTCTAAAGCCTGTCAATATCCCAAATAATTAGTCCAAGGGTTTGCACTCCATGGTCATGCTTTAGTAACTAATTTCCACGTAAAACATAGTTAAGGAAAACCAAGTTTTGTCTTTTTGTGAGACAAAAAAATCTCAATATAAATAAAATAGAGGTGTCCAGTTATTTTTCAGCAGCCTGTACTGTACCTTACCAAATGTTGCAGTAAAAATCAGACATTTTTCCATTTATTGCTTAATTGCAAGTCATGGCTTGTGAATTTCTATTGGGTTGTAGTAGTTTTAGAAGCTGAGAAATTATCATTCTCATAGAGGCACTGACACTGTTAATTGTGATGTGCATGAAATCATCTTTATTGGTGTGACTACTTTATTAAGGCAGCATGCAGGAGCACTATTGTTTCTCTAGGGCATTTTTTTTGTCATTGAAGGACCTCAAAATGAAATAAATGAACTATGGTTAGATATATCTGCATGTATGTCAAAAATTACACTCTCAGATTTTTACCAAATTACATGCAGGATCAGTCTTATTAATAGCAAAAACATAGGTTCTAAAATACATGGAATGAAAGGTAGTGGAATTTGAGCAATCCAACAGAAAAGTAGACAGGGTGGGCGATATCAAGAGAACTTGGGCAAAAATGTACAGCGTAGGACTGTATTATCTTTTCAGGCCTCCTACACTTGCAGCTGTTGCACCAAAAACTGATGTCAGCAGAACCTTAATTACCTTTCAAATACCCTTTATCTTTTTTTACAGAATGGAAAACACATTCCTTTTTGTGAAAATATAGTTCACATTTGCTTAATGAAAAAATAACCACAAACTAGCTGCCACATAATTTTCCTTTCAGAATAGAGCAGGTAGAAGAAACATTACTAAATAAGAAATGTCACAGTCCAAATATTAGAGTATTTAAAGATATATTTAAAGGCCCTTAAAGACCATTTTTTATTATTAATCTTGAATACAAAATTGAAATATAATTTTGAATAGCCCTTCTGAGCTTGTTACATCCAAGAGAAAGTGTAACTTTTACTTCCAAACACAGCTTTTTCTAGATTAGATTATTTTCTTTTCTCCATTGGAATTCTTTCAAATTTCATTTTACCATTCTGTCTTTCTTAATTCTTTTCCTTTAATATACTTTCCTTTCTTTCAGAACTATTTGATGGTGTTCCCTTCCTGTTTCCCTTTCAACTTCACAGGAACTTGTGGTTCACTTGCTGAAATTTTAGCATTCACATGTCCCTCTGAAATCCTTTGTGCCTTGAGGGATTATTTTCCTCTCATATTCCTCCTAATTAACATCTCAATATCCTGCTGGCTTTTCTTCTAACTACAGCCATGATGACATTCCTATAACCAGAGCAAAAACAGCAGAAGAAACATTTTGCTTTTATTTCTGGCATTCAATGAAAAATTACTTCAGCAAACAAGTCAACTGTACACCATCTAGTGCTGGTTGGAGCACTGTTCAGGAAATCAGAATATAACTGAAATACATTGTTTCAAGTTACTTTTTTTTGTTTAAAGATGTACATTTTTTATTTACAAATAACAGGTATGCTCTTTGCATTTCAGTATTGTTTTTCCTGTAACAAGAATTTTGTACAACTTTTAAATCTGCACATCTTATACCACTAGAAAAAAGCTGCATGAGGACATGCTACAACAGAGCAGAATAGAAAAATTTTTATCCCTAGACCATATAAGGCCATTCAAGAAAGATTAGACTGAAAGATTCACCAGGGAAGAGAGAGGTAGACTGTTCCCACCTAGAAGAGAAATTTCTGTCTCTCATAGTTTTATCTCCTAAAAATGTCAATTTATGAACAGTAAATATACAGAATTTTTTTCACTAGTATGTTTTAATGTATTTGTGCTCCTACATGCACTACAAAGCAAGACATCCTTCAGCAAAGTTTGCCATGTTTTGTACTTTAATGACAACTGGAGAAAGGAAATAAATCCAATGCAATATAAAGTGTCAGGACATTTACTATGGATTTATACAATATCTTATAACTCTTTCAAAAAGTTCACGAGAGATCTGACTATTTTTCATACCTTCAAGGGTCACCCAACCTTCAGGTGTATAGAAGCTGTGACTGTGAGTTCATAGGATGACACAATACACAAAAACACAGCTTTATCCTCTAAATTTCACTACTTTATTTCAGATTGCCACCAATGTCACAAAAATCACTAGTAGCAGGTACACTGATGAATAATAAAATTATTATTAATTTCTATCTATCAATATTTTACCAATTTCTATCAACTAACAGTAATATATAATCAATCAATAATATGGTATCACTCGATAATATCACTCAATAATATCAATCACTCAATAATATCAACAACAGCAGCAAATACCTAGTGGCTGTTAAAAACTACTACAATTAAAACTACTACAATTTATCATCAAGCCAATGTATCAACAATAAAAACTGATATACCTATTATAGATTACTTGTATGGCTATATAAAACCACAAAAATCAATCAAAATCAATTTCAAAAGGAAACAAACAATCCCAAAAGTGAGGGACAAACTGATCCCAGATTAAGCAGACCCTTGAGGTGAAAAGGTGAGGATAGGCAAAAACAATAAGATAACAGACAGACTCTCCCTTTAAAAATGATCCATGGGACAGAGTCTGGAATCAGTCAGGCATCCCAACTGGTAAGGTCTCAGAAAGAAAAAGAGAGAGAGAGAGAGAGAGACCCATTTTTGGAAAAAAATTAAATCCTTTAAAACAGCTACATAAGAGTGTAGCTTATCACTCTTCGAGAAACTAATGAAAGTTAATTTTAATTTTTCACCTGTAACAGAGAAAGAAAAATTATGTTTGCTGTTGTTTCTGAAAAAAATATATGTTTTTTATGAACAGTTTTCCAGCTTCTCAGACCATAAGTTGTTACTAGAGTTGCATGGTTTTGTGCTAAATGGTGGTATCTCAGGAAGTTTCTGTTTCCTTGCTCCCAGACTCACAATTCCAATCTTTGTCTGCTGCCGTTTTTCAGCAGACAATTTTCTCCTTCTAACCAAGCCACATTTATGACTGATCACATCACCATAGCTGACTTTCTATTTGCTGATGGAATGTATTTCAGAGGTACTCAAACCCCCAATTGTCTATTTCACCCCAGAAATATTACTTCACTGAATTTTCTTCAATATTAGTATTTGTTGCAATAGAAAAAAATGAGACTGCCTGAAAGTCTCATTCAAACAGAAAAATTTCTATAGGGATGAATGCAAGGAAAGTATGCTGAAGCTTTTTCTACCTAATTAGCTATTACATTTGGTGCTATCCAATTTTTGCTGTATCTCTAATATTTCCTGTACTGCATAGCCCAGTAAACATTAGTAACTTACCTTCTTGATGTCCGCCTTTTTCTTCCATTGACAGAAACACAGGACAAAGATGAGGATGATGGAATGGCCTGAAGGGCTTTTGTCTGTTGTAGCATCTCACAAGGTGCTTACAGATAATACAGCATCAGTGAATGAGAATAGTTGAGAAACCTAGTTTCAAATAAAAAAAATAAAAAAAAAAAGAAGAAGAAAAAAAGGTTTATTTTGTTGTTGAAGATGCAGATTTGAGACAAGTTGTGGACCAGACAGAGCACACCCTATGTAAAAGAATTTCAATGAAAATTAGATATTCTTTTATCATGTCTTTTTGAAGAAGCTCTCGCTTCCTGTGGCTCTTTGAGCCTCAAAGAGTCCAAAAGAAGAGGAAATCAAGTCTGTTGAATGCTTCAGTTTCTACAAAGAACTGGACATTGAGGTAAGAAAATTGTAACATTTTCTTATGTATGTCACCTCCTTTTCCCAGGAAAGGATACTACTCTTTGGAAGCACTAGATTACAGTTGTCAGATTCTAGGAAAAACTGTATCTTACATCCACAAGCATAAATACTTGGGAAGAAGATGTGAGGAAAGCTTTAGAAAGCTGTCATTCTGTCAGGAGATAGAATCCTACAAGAAACATTATGCACATATTGTAAGCGGCAGATTCTTATGTAAAACAAAAATTCTGATATTTAATCCAAATATACAGTTTCATACCTTAATTCCTTAAATATAATCTAAATTAGAGGTATTTCATTTTTAAATGGGTTAATAGTCTATAAATCCAAATGAAGTTGCTTGTACACCATTCTTTACAACTACAGTAAATAATACACAGCATTTAATCTGTACTGAAGAGATGGCAGGCTATAAACTATGGTTTAAGTTCATCCTTTTTGCAGGTTAGACATGATCTATATTTGGTTGGCTTCTCTCTGACACCTTTTGATGTATTATAACTGAATAAGTCCAAGTTCATGTCCCATATTTCCTTCATTATCTGTATATCTACAAAAGAAGCATCTCAAAAATGAAAGCAGCTCTATTTCCAGAGCAGATTAATATTTTTGGTAGTTAAGGCAGGTAACTAGGTGAAAACTAGTGTATAAAGTATTCCTCAAAAAAAAAAGATTATTATTTCTCTGGGAATGAACAGGAATAGGAAATCTGAATGAACATGCTCTGTAAGGAATATTAAAAGGACTCTACACAGAAGCAAACCCACAGAAGCCTCCATGAGTAACTCTTGATGACAGCCCATTTACTGTGTAAAAATGGGTGGAGTGAGACAGATATTGACATTGATGATTCAGAGAAAACAGTACAAATTCTCTGAATTTCTCCAGTAATATTGACACTCAAATTTCTTTTTGGGATATTTTTTTTTCATTTGAAGGAATTCCATAGGAATCTAGTCTGCTATTTAGCTTACCTTAAGAGACAAATGGAGCAGCAGAAAACACTTTCCAAAAGTGTTTCCAGAAGAAAACACTTTCCAAAAGTTTGGTAAGTTTGACCTATATAAAGTGCATTAGATTTTTGTTTAGAATTGCTTTGAAGAAAAAATTACTAAAAGAAACAAATTATATATTTAGGCCTCTAACTGATTATTGGTTACTTACATAAATTATCAGCAAAATTATTACATTCATGCGCTAATTATCACTGGAAATTATGCTGCATGTGAGGGAACATCATCTCACTTCTGAACTGCTGTGCATAGTAAGAACTGAATGCCATCAGGACCCCAGGTAATAAGTCATACAGTAATGTTTCAGCATTGTCATGTCTGTGATGATTTTCTTTCCCTTTCTCAGGACATCATCTGATGGGATGATTATTTTTTCTTAGATTTTTAAAAATTTTATTAATGTCTCAAATTTTTCAATTGGTAGACAGACTTCTAAAGCAATATTTTTTTTTGTCAAAAATTTGATTGCTTCTACTTCTACAATGCTACAATCCCTTGAATGAACATTTAAGTTGTTTTGCAATTGTATTCTTTTCTAGATGCTAAGAATTACTTTTTGATCATCCACTAGTATCTTAAAAAAGAAAATTGACCATAAGTTTCCAATGTGAACCTTATTGATCAGGTCAGGTTTTCTAAAGTAAGTTGACATTTTTAAAAGCCATACTCTCAAAATATATATGTGGCATCAATTTATGTTAATCCTTTAATAAACTGGTTAAAACTGGAACTTTCTTTCACAAATAATATAATCTCAGAGTTACTTAGTGGCATTTGGATAACATATAGAATATTTATGGAAGTTTGCAACTCAGCTCAGCAAGCAAAGAGTAGAAAGGACAGCCAAAAGCTAGTTCTACATAGTGGGTTGCTGTATTTATAATTGTGAGTCACTTTTTCCATTAAAATTCTTTTCATTAGTTTTTGTATTTAGAAACAATATTGATTGTTTGCCTTTTATTTGTCCTCTGCCAAAAGTACATGTTTATTTGACCTTCTCATTCATTATTCCTGGTGATAAGAGAAGGGTGACGCATCCAGAAAGATATAGCACAGCTGTTCCAGCTTCAGAGAGAATTTTTAAAAAGAAATATTGTTATCTGTGGAACAATTCAGAAAATAATACTGAAATATATCTATAAAGAAATAAGCCTTACTACTCATCTTCTTCAGGAAAAAAGAAAATACCTTTGAAATGCAGGAAAAATGAGTACCTAAGAATTAGTAATAAGAATTTATTAATATTAACACCACATAAAATTAGTTTCAGAAATACTTGTCCCTCTAGTAAATATCTTTACAAAATTTTGAACAGAATACATGTATTTGAACAATTTATTGTAGAGTTCTGTGAGGTTAGAGTTTAAATTTATAAACAGATTGTTACAAACAGAAACCAGGGCATTTAAAAATAACAGTTAGAGTATGCACATGCCTATTTTTATTTCTGGATTTAAGAACTTATTCAAGTGGCAACACTGCTGAAGGCTTTTTCACCCTTTATATGTTTATTAATTTCAATGAAATTATTGGTAGGAAAAGCACACAGGGTGGCTTAAGGTCATGGATGTAAAAAAAGAAAAACTCCTTTAGAAATGTAAAATGTTTGAAATAAATTTTAAAAACAATAAGATCACATACATCAAAATAATAATTTATTCACAAATGAGTCAAGTAAGACACTCTTCAGGGCATAATTTGTGATGTCATTTTAATTTAGAAATTCATGTCAGGAAAAAACTCAAAAAATTATGCACAATATAATAGAAAACAAAGAATTCATTCAAAGACCAGTTAGTGTTATGGAGTGAAATTCATTCCAGAAGAAAGGGTTAGGACCTTGGTTGAGCAAGGAATGGTCTCAATATGTACCAATGTTTTGTACACAAGAATTAGAAGCTTTATGCTAAGATTCTTGGGAGATACAAACAAAAAGATGAAAAGCAAATGAAAATAAAATGCCACTCATAAAATTTATACATTTTTAAACTGTCTATAACCTTTTATTTTGTCTTTTAATTTTGCTATTTATTTTTCTGAGCATTTTAAGTTCATTTTGTCTGCAGTCGTCATTGCTCCCACAGTTTCACTATTTCTGGTCTTGAAAGACTCTCATACAAGAACCTTTTTTGACACTGTCACCTTTCCTTTCTCCCATGGTGTATCTCTCTTCATGAAATAAGTATTTGTCTAAAATGGTCACATCCAATAACAATTATTTAAAGTAAAAAGGTTAATTAGATTAGTGATGCATATCATGGTCATTGGTCCTCCACCTCTTTATTGTTCTTGACTTTGGTAGCCTTTTCTGATCAGCCTGTCTTCAATCATTCCATCTCCCATATAGGTAATTTCCTGGATTTCACAGTAAGTGCCTCATGTTTTATTGCCCCTCAGACTATTATGCAGCCTCACTATTTTTTTAAAAAAAAAAAAGTCCATTGTAAAACCTAATCTGGTATGTCTTTCCTGAATTTTCGTCTTCCTTTAGAATCCTCCAGGTGGTGACTTAAAGGCCTGTCTTGTCTACTGCTTCTGCTCATTAAAACAGAAATTACTTTCTGATTACAAATTCCCTCCTGTGGTTCTTTTTCCTTATGTATTCCTACACAGTTAAATTTGTTTCAAATTTATTTGAAGATGTCTTTCTTCACTGGAAATATTTTTTCCTCCAATTTTTCTTCCATTTCTTTATATATACATATATATATATGTGTGTGTGTGTGTGTGTGTGTGGGCAGATATGTGCATATTTTCATTGACCTTTTTTTTTCTTTCTAAAGTTGTGAAGAATCACCACTAAATTGTGTAATCAAGGTAAAATTTTGCATCACATTTTTTTCAAACGATTTATCTCGGTATTTCCGAATGTAAGAGGACATGAGATTTCTCAAACGAGTCTGAAAGAATTTTTAATATATTTCAAGAAGTTAGGCAGCTACTTGCTATTTGCAATAGCCACATACATTGAATTGCTCTACCACTAAGAAGTAAGTGTACTTAAATACTTTCCAGTGAAAATGTCTTGCTTAAAGATATTATTGACTGTTCCATTTCTATATTCATTTCCTGTTAAGTGTTATACATGTATGCATGCTGTAGTAGAGCAGGTGTGTTTTTCTTCTTAGAGTTCATCTCAATCTTTATTGACATATAGTACTTAATTCCCACTTGAATTATTTTAAGAAATCTTTCATGCCTGTAGCAATTTTGGAGCCTGGAGTAATTTTTCAGTCCACCTATGTGATATACCTGAAGGATAAACCTCCAAATGAATGGGAAAAGTCGCTTTTATAAATTGGTGTTATTTTTAATAGTTTTTACTGATTTTTAAGACACTATCTTCACTGAAAAGGTTTTCAGGGAACCAAGAGGCTGCCCAGGGAAAAGATTGAGTCACTGTATCTGGAGGCATTTAAAAGATGTGTATATGTGGCATTTAGTGACATAGTTTAGTGTTGGACTTGGCAGTGTGAGTTTATAATTGAACTCACTGATCTTGAAGGTCTGTTGCAAACGAAATATTTCTATCATTCTATGAATATGTACAAGGATGTAGTGTTTATTTTGTTAAATGAAATTTTGAGAGGTGCCTTTTTTTAGGAAACCTGAGTTTCCTAAAAAATGTAATGTAATATCTTTGACTAGGCGGTGTATTTGCATATTTTAATTTGTTATTTCAAATCATCTTAATACTTTATATTATTTTCTGCATTATCATATATTCTGAAATCTACACTAGCTGCTAGCTAGTGTACCTATGATAGAATATTTTATGGAAACATTTAATTATATATAGTAAATGCACTCTAATAATAAGCTTTACCTATAAGAAGTTTAAGTCCCATTCTCAAAGGAGGCTTAGCCAATTGGAAAGACAGTAACTATGAAAGCAGAAAGTATCATTTTTGGCATAAAAAGTGAAAATTAATTTTTAACTCACTAGACTGTACATGCAATGATTATTGAATACTAAGCATTTAATGAGATGATCTGAGGCAAACACCAAAGTGAGCAGTGGTCCACCTATACACTTGAGAGGGAGAGAAAGACCTCTGCAACTTGTACAGAGATTTTTCCACATGATGAATATATAGAACATTGTCCTGACTGTATTTGTAAAACATTCGAGTTTAGTTTTTTTAAACTATTTTTTCTTCCTTTTTGGAAACCACATGCAAATTATTTCCCTTAACTGCCCAGTACTTCATGCACTTGGCATGATTTCTTGTCAGTTTGGAGTAAATATAAGCCTATTCTCTGTGTCCTTCCAAGTAGATATACCTTTATTCTCCCTTATTGTGCCAGGATAGCATCAGGGCTCCTTTATCTTGTTCCCATCTTACATAATCCTTCTGGAACACAAGCAACTGACCCATCCGTAGAGTTCCAGAAGGACTCCAAACGGCACTGAGTAGGGAATTTTTTAACCTATTTCTCTGAGGAAATACAGTACAAAATCTGTCTCTCATGTTATTTCATCATACTATGGGGCTCAGTCATCTCACCAACATATTTTGTCTTCAAGTCACATTGCCTGTGAATGATTTCAAGAAGGCATTTTATCCATCTGCTCCCTCTGACAAAAAGCGTCTATTGTTGCTAGGTATTTTCACTTTCTCATCTCCAAAATTTCAAAACCATCCCTTCTTCAAACAATCTGTTCTATCACATCATTACTTAAATCACTAGAGTGTTTCACAGTTCAAGCCTGAAGTTTCTGATTTTGATTCATTGAAGGTTCAACACCAAGTCTTATCTTTTGTGGATTCAAAGGAAGAACTACTTCTTTTTGCCTTTCACAAATACTTTATTTGTTTGAAGTCTGTGTGATCTTGTCTTAGTCTTCTGCTTTTCAGATTAATGAACTTGAGTTTGCCTCCTCCATTATTTGTTTTGCGTTCCTCTAGACCATTTCTAGACAGACAATTTTAATACAGCATCTCATCCCTTGGTGCAAAAAACCACACAAACATCCAGCTCCAGGTTTAACTTTGCCAAGATATTACTTGCTTTTAACAAAAATATGTAGGTTCCTAGTATTTTTTCACCCAGTCTCAATCTCTTTCTTTCAGACCTGCTGTATACACTTGTCTTGGGATAAGAATAGTTATCCAAAGATACTTAAAATTTTTTTTTATTGTCATGGAATAGAGCAAGATTACCTTAAATTTGAATGTCTAAGTTGAAGACATGTAAATTTGACTATGTGCATTCTACTTCGTATGATGAAAGTTGCATTTTTACCCCTAATTATCAGGAGTCAGAGGAATCTAAGCAAAGGCAGCACGGGACTGGAGCAAACATTCACCAGCGGTCAACAAAGAAATGTCCTAAATATCTCCCCAAATTCCTTTTGAACTCATAATAATTTAATGAAAACAACAGATATAATTAAATCAAACAAGCTCTTATATACGAATATTCCCTCAAACTTAGAACAAGTAACAACCTTCAGTACAGTCTGAGAACATTTTGCTGTATTTAACTTAGATTATTTTAATTTTTTTCCCTGCTTGAGCGATTTGACAACTGGTGATGTGAGAAGTGGATAGAAGGTTAAAAACTGGGTCCTTGGCAGGGTGACAGAAAAATTTTAACAAAAAAAAGCTTTTAAAAGCATAGAAGTTGAGTACCTGGAGTAAACTAGTGGTAGGATGGTGTGTTCAAGTACTTTTATGTTACAAGCCTTATTTAAGAGGTGAATAGATTTTAGGAGGCAGATGGACTATGTTCCATCTAAGGATATTTATAGTCACACAGTTCTCTCCTTCTAGTATCTGCTTTGTGATTTTTCTTTTAATCTTCTTTCTTATATTTCACTATTCTCCTCCTAAATCTTGGAAAGTTTTTGCACTTGTTCCACATGGTTCTATCCGCTGATACTATTCAGTTTTCATTTGTTTGGGGAAGAATGGAATAGTCATTATGCTTGTTAAGATTACTGTTATTAAATTTTTTGCTGTGAACCAACTTTATTGAACCATGTTTTCCATGTTTCCTTTGATAGAAAAATATTTATAACCAGAGAGTAAAGATGGTAGTATAATATCAGATACTTTGTTAAATTCATGTTGTAACATGCTCTATTCTCCATTTCCTTCGCTGTCTTCATCATGTACTTCAAAAATTGCTCTGAAAGCTTAAATAAAACCCATATCAAGTTAATGATTCTTCAGTTTTCCCAATCATATCTCCATTAAGTGAATATTGATATTCTATTTTCTATTATTTCTTGTTAAGGAAAGATTCATTTAAATATCTTGTTTCTGTATCTATAATTACCTATACCAGTTTTTCCAATTTTCCTGTGCTAAATATCATAGGATCCCCTTTATTTTGAGATCTTGAAACTTTGCTTTTACCTAAGAGGTACTTATATATTTTTTTCACATATTAATTCCATTATTTAACCTACCTTTTTCTTGATGCGCCATGCCTTCACTGAAAAGTGACGTAAGCATTAAGTTTTACATAGTACACAGATAATTTTTAATCTCTACTATATTTTGGCCTCATTTGTCTTGTGTGCTTGTTCCAATTTTATTTATATAACAAAGAACTTTTATTATTTCTGTTAATTTTCCCTTTGTGAATCATCTTGATTTTATAGCAATACTCATATAATCCCTATGCTTCCTGATGTCTAGGACTGCAATTTTGTTTTCTGGTCAGTGTTGCATTCTATTCCATAAAGGCTTTTTATTTGCTCTTAATACCATATCTAACTGCTGGGCTGACCCTGCCTGGATGCCAGATGCCCACCTGTCACATTCCAGGGTTGGGAACTGTTGGATTTCTGGGCTGTTTAGATGGTCTGGGGAAAAGCCCAAAGATGGCCTTGGGCCCCCAGGTTCGAAAGGACGAGAGGAAGCTTCAGATTTGTTCTCGGTCTCGGTGTTTATTAATTGCTTATCTAAAAGATTTTCTCTTGGCCTGACAGAGTTCTGCTCAGCAGTCAGCCATGGGCACACACTGAAAGCCCCTGGGGCGGTCACCTATCTTTATACCCGGAGTTACGTATACAATATTTATCATTTTTCTCCAATACCCTCTACCCATATTAACCAGTGTTCCCCTAGTAAGGTCCAATCCCGGAGTGCCAACATCACCACAGAAGATGGAGGCCTAGAGGAAGAAGAAGAAGAAGGAGAAGGGCACGCCCCAATCCCTCCATCTTGCCTCTCTAGACCCCCCTGTACAGGGATCTTAAACCCTGTATCTCACACTCCAATTAACTTATCCCTTCACCATTCACCCCAGTGAAATCCTCCCGTCCTCATACTGATGTCATCTCCCATGTGGGATCAAAGTCCAGCCACCAGACATTTCTGGCAGCATTCCAGGACTCCTGAGCCCCCCAGGGGGGGTCTTGTTCACCCTGCACCCCAGTTCTGAGAGACTGAGATCCCACAGGGAACTGCAAGAAGTTCTTTTTATAATGGATAGTCAGGAATTAAATTAAGCCACAGGAGGCAAACATTGTATCTGAGAACTGTTTATTGGTAGTCAAAAAACAAAATAAAAGGAGCTACTCCGCTAAAGAGGGCTAGACAAGACAGGGCAAGGGGAAGGAAAATGGAAGGGGGAAGATGGAGAGAGGAGACAGAGTGAAAAAGAGGGCTCTGTCACCAGAGGCTGGGAGTGCCGGCAATGTCCATAAGGAGTGGGCTGTGCGCGCTGCCAGCCTGGGCACGGCTCCTGTGGTGACAGATAAGCAGACATGGGGTGAGGGGCACTCGGGCAGGAGGTCCAGGAGCCTGGGCAGGGTCAGGATCACAGTGGTGGGCAGGCTTGGAGATGGGCAGGGTTGGACACAGGCTACTCAGGAAGGGACACAGAGATGGAGCAGGCAGGGAGCTGGCCAGGGACACAGGGAGGCAGGACAGATGCGAGGGCGAGGAGGAGCCAGGGAGGGCAGGAGAGCCAAAAGGCAGGCTCCAGAAGCAAGTTCCAAAAGTGCCCAAAACAGTCAAGAGGCAAAGGTGCAGTTACTTTTTATGCCTCTGGCTCCCAGGGTCTGCCTGCTGACAGAAGACCATTGGCCCAATGTCCTATGGCAGTCCATCAGCAGGGACCTTCTGCCATCCAGCTGGACAATATCTCTGGGGCACAGTGTCTTCAGTGATTCCCTGCTGACTGCCTGTCCCACGTGGGACAGGAACTGGTGGCCAGGCAAGGTACCCCCAGAAATAAGGCTTTCCTCTATCTTCTCCTAGCTGCCTCCTGGACACAGCATATGTGCAACTCCTCCCCCACATCCCTCTGACAAGCATTGTTGAGGCATAGCAAAACTGAATTGGCTCCTCACACCACCATAACCAGTCTGTCACTCCCCTCTTCAGCTGGACAAGGGAGAGAAAATAGAACAAAATTTAACAAATATTATAACTGGGTTAAGATCACAGTACAGGGAGAGATCACACACCAGTCACTGTCACAGGCAAAGCAGACTTGACTTGGGGACATAAGTTTAATTTATTACCAGACAAATCAGAACAGGATAATAAGAAATAAAACCCAAATCCAAAAAATATCTTACTTATTTTTTATACCTCCATGCTCCAGTAGTGCAGGGAGGAATCTGGGAAATGGGGAAGTGAGGGCTGTGGTCAGTTAATCTCATGTTGTCTCTGTTGCTCCTTTCTTCTCGAGGGAAGGACTCCTCACACTCTTCCCCCTCTCCAATGTAGGGTCCGTTCCATGGGAAACAGTCCTCTGTTAATTTCTCCAACATGGGTTCTTCACACAGGCTGCAGTTCTTCAAAATCTCCTCCAGCACGTGTCCCTCTCATGGGGTTCAGTCTTTCAGGAATGGACTGCTCCAGTGTGGGTCTCCCATAGGGTCATAAGATTTGCCGTGAGACTTTTCCAATGTGGGCTCCCTTCTCTGTGGGTCCACAGTTCCTGTCAGGAGCCTGCTCCAATGGGGCCTCCCAAAGGACCACAGACTCCTAGGATCCTGTTGCATCCTTTGCCCTCCACTTCCTTCTTATATCTGCTGTCCCTGAGGTGCTGCCACCATCACTAATAGGTTCAGCCTTGGCCAGTGGCAGGTCTGTTTTGAAGCTGGCTGGCATTGACTTTTCATTGGACATGGGGGGAACTTCTATCAACTACTCATGGAAGTCATCCCTGTCACTCTCCTCCATCAGAATGCTGCCACGCAATCCCAATACAGAGTGGTTGTTATAATTTGCATTTTTCTCCTGCAACACTGGCTTAAAACTCTTTTAATTCTAAATACTTCATCTTATTTTTAATTGGAATATCAAGGGCAAAATTAAGTTCAATTGTGTTTAAACACTTAAGCTTAGGAAGAGGACTCCTAAAACTGAGACAATGCAAATGTGGTGGAAAGTTCTAATTTGATGGTTTCCTTATCTGGTTTTTGCAATCATCAATTAGAAGAGAAAAGCACTGAAACTTCTGTCTGTACAATCTTAGTTTACATTGCTCTGTATCCTGGGCCTTCTATTACCAATAGTTTGCATTGAACTTGTCACCTTAGAAAAGCTAACTGGAGTAGAGCCAACTCGGGAATGAGGTGTTCCTGTGGTATGTACTTGTTCCATGTTTTCATCTCTACAGACAAATAAGGTCTATATTGGTCTATAGAGATGAAAAATATTGGTTTTATAGAGGTGAAGAATAAATATAGGCTATAGTCCACAGAGATGAGAAGTTCATAATTTTCTTACCACTAAAATAGTTTTAGCAAAATCAAACTGACAAAGACCAAACCCAGATTTCAGAAGGGCAGCAAATTACATTTTTCTCCCAAAAGTTGTAGTATTTTCAGAATTGCATTATGAGCATACTGGTTAGAAACTGAATGAAATACAGGCTGTTGCCATCTGTTAAATTTTCTTTACAAGGGTGATCTTTTGTGTGTTCATCAGCTCCTTCATTGCTGTTATTTATCTTTATGAGAAAGAAGAGAGAATATGTTCTTCCTCCCTTGTGTCTCCCTCAGTTAGCAATATTGCCTCCCACAGTCTACAATAAATAAATTTCATGGGAAAGAGCAACCTTCTTAAGAATGCAAGAAATATTTTTCTTGCATTGACCTTGGTCTGGCTGATTACCTGGCTCAGTTATCACAATGAACATATAGCAATAACCTAGAATAATTATTTCTGAAGTTGCCTGTAACTGCGTTTCTAACTGCAGTGGTTAATGGGGGTAATTTTACAAATAATTAATTCTAGTGACAACAAGATAAAAATCACAGGTGAAGTCTGGAGCAGTAATTGCTATCTGAACATAACAATATAATGTCTTATTTTTTTGACATTCTAGGAGAGGTAGTTTTATTGAAAGTGTGAAAGAGAAACAGATCTCATTCAAATTATTAAAACTCAGTATTCTTGTTTTCTGGGTTCAGTTGAGTAGGAAACTTGAAAACTTTGTTCATGTAGTACACACACAAAAACAAACAAATGCATGCTTCTCAATGTTCATATTCTCCCTAAAGATGCACAGCTTTAGGTGCACAGTAAGTGACAAAGCTCAGGTAATGTTCAGTCTTGATGAACAGGTGAAACAACGTGGAGTGTAACATATAGTACACTTTCATCAGAGTGGAAACAGGCCAAAACCCAGAGATCTGCATGTTGGGACACCAGGACAAATGAACTTCTGAAATTTCACAATTGTGATAGCAATTATTAAATTTAAGATTCTTGACTCAAGATAATGTTTGAGACAGATTTAACCTACTTTGAGTGCTTGGAGAAATAGATATTCTATTATAAAGTTTGGGGGGTTTTCCCTAAACTTTTTTAATTTTACTCTGAAATTAATATTCACTTGGTAGTTTTCTTTGGGAGAGCACACACATTGGGGTAATACTAATAGCTCTTAAAATTAATCATAAATGTTTTAATAGCAAGTACTGAAAATAACCATAAAGTAGAGCTACATTCATTGCATTTAAACTAACTGACATTTTCTTTAGAAGCACTGGGTTTTTTATTTATAAATATGCCCTCAATATCTCTTTGTTCTAAAATATGCAGAAGATGTTTCTTCACAAACATCAAACCATTAAATATTTGGTCCTTGGGGACATGTTTGTAGATTGTCAAAATAATTCTTAATTTACACAATTTTGAATGCATAATTTATCATGACATTTTTTTATTAAATTCTTGGTGGTGACAAAAAAAAAATATTTTCCTCTCCAAAAACATAGATAACCACTTCATTTTTCTTTTCCCATTTAAATCTAAGTCATTATTGTTCTCCCATTAATCCCTAGTAGCTAAAAGTTTAGGGCTTTTTCCCCCTTTATTCATAAGGTAATGCAGTTTGAAGGGATAGTGAAATATAATACTGTTGCCCTCCAGGGAAGATTATAAACAAAATGGAAGAGCTCAATTACTTTGTCTCAGCCATTTTTCTTAAGGTGCTAATTTGCCAAAGCATTTCTGTATTATTTCATATACTTTGAGTATTGTATTCTGGTATTGGATAAGCTTTTATGAAGAGCTTTAAATATATCACTAGTAAATGTTTACTCAGTGTTTTGTGTTTGATCTCCTTTGTACAATCCTTATACCAAAGCTGGAATTTATTTTCAATGACTACATATAAATGCAACACACGCTCTGTGTCCTAACAGATGCCATCTGTAAAAGCATTTACTTTAAATTAGTGGAATAAGTAATCAAAAGGGCTTTGTACTTAATGCAGAACTTTTGGTGACTATTAAATACTCATTAGAGGGTGTTTTTGCTGTATGACTGTCAAAATCAGCAGGACGTTTATGTTAGATTTCCTGAGTGGGTCAAGATTGAATATGATTTTACAACTTAAATAACATAAATGAATGCAGGTTATTTCAGAATCTCCAGATGTTCCTTAAACTCCCTGCCCCTAAGCAAAACTTGCAGCCAATTTAAATTTTGCAGCAATATTACAGTGCAGATTTTTGCTTCAAACACTTAACAACTCTCTTGTTACATTCTGCTCATTTGTGCCTTAACCATCACAAAAGAAAAAGATGAATGCTATTATATTGGGAATTTCTCTCTTTAAAACACGTATTAATAGATTGTTCAGATTAGTCTATCAAAAAAAGGTTTTTGGTGGGACAAAAGTCCTTTCCAAAAGTTCCTTAAAAATTTTTCATAAATATTCCTAACAAAATTGAGTTGTCTGTCCATATTTCAGATGTCTTGACTAGTCTTAACTGAACTTTATTTAAAAGCTAGGTAACTGCTGAAAGTATGTTCTAAACTTAAATAGAAGCTTGTAAATTAGATGTACATGCATAAGAATTTTCAATACCATAATAAAGAGTTCTACATTACTATATAAAATTTATGATACAATGATTTCTTTTTCAGTAAAAGGTACATCTACTTGTTGTTGGGTTTTTTTTTGACACTGTAGATACTTATCCTAACTTCAACCTTTGAAGATGGCAACATCTGTTAGCAAGAAAGCAATAAACATGGATCAAGACTCAACATAGAAAATGCAGTAAAAGCTGCTTGAAAGCAGCCTTTAAGCAAGACACTTTTCTAGAGAAACTTTCACTGGAAAAAAAGAAACAAACAATTCAGAGGTTTTGCAATGATAAGATAAAATAGCATGATCAAAATTATCTTTGAATACCCAAGTTCCAGTATAAAAACTTCAAAACATTTTATAATAAAAAAGAGGTTTTAATAGTTTAGCTCCAAGACAAGATGAAGAATTCATAACAAAAAGGAAATAACCAAGAGAGAGAATACCATGGGCCATTAACCCTGGCCCCTGTGTCAGCTGCAGGTGTTTGGTCCCAGATGAGGACCTGAGGGAATAGCTCCCAAAAGCTTCATTAAAGTATCACTGTTTAAGATATGTGAGAAGTCTAACAACTAGATATTCAAGAGATTCAATCTTTAAGTTAAACTGTGATTTGTAAATTAGTGAACGCAAAGAATAATTAAGTCTGTCAGAATTATGAAGACAAGTCAGTTCACTCTAATTTCTACATATTTTAGGATAGTTATTGTCCACATTTGTATTCTCTTCATTAGGAACCTAAAATAATTCTGTTTGGAGTCAGCCTTCTGCTAGCAGCAGGAGGAGTTGAGGACTTTAGCTAGATCTGAAAATCCTAAAGACAGCACCAATATGATCTCTTCAGGCAATGCGTCTTTTTTTTAACTGTTCTTGTGAAGAAAGTTTATCCTATCCAGCTTGAGCCACCTTGGTTTCAATTTATGCCTGTTGTCCCTCATCCTGTCAAAATGAACCACCATGAGGAGTGAAATTTTCCTCACAATCACCTTCTTCTTCAAGGGGTGGCTGTGAGGTGCCCCAAAGCCATTGCTGAACCAGGCTGCACAAACCTTACTCTCCCAGCCTCCCCTCATGGGCCAGCTACTCCAGTCTTATCATCTTGGTGTTTTTCCACTAAACTTACTACAGTATGTTGATGTCTTTCTGTACTGGGGGTTCAAACTGGACATAGTATGTGTGAGCACTAGATGAGGCAGATAAAAATTTTCTTTGCTCTCCTAGTGATGCTCCTGCTGATGCAGCCCCAGATGTTTTTCCTGACAGGGTTTGCTGAAGATTCCTGTGTGGCTCACTGTACCCGATGCCCATTCCCCAGATCTGTTCTTGTCTCAGTCCATCCCAATCCTGATTCTTTTTCAAAGCTCTGTGAGTTCTGATTTAAACATTCAAAAATATCCCAATCTTCTTCCAAAAGGATCCAAACCAGATGGAAGTAATGCTACAGACCTAACCATTTGCCATATAAACCATGGATGGATACATTCTTCTATTCTAGGAAAATCCATACTTCATTCTAACCAGGTTATCTAGCTGACAAGAAAAAGAGAACATGCAACATTCATTTTTAAGGCGCTCAGACTGATCCCTACATTTAAAAAAGAGTCCTGGAGGCACTGGATTATTTTTACTTATGTTTCCAGGAAATTTGTTACTAAAGGATGTAAACATTGTAGCTAAGTATTTCTGTTTAAAAGGTAACGAAGGAATTTATGAGAAATCAAATAAGAAGTCTGTCCCACGGGCAGACTCAGTGTGTGTCTCTAAAACCAGAATCACAAAAGTTCATTTCATCTAGCTTAGCTACTTCAAGTTGCTCAGATTTCAACCATGTACTACTGCTGCACATATATGTACTGCTGAAAAAATGACAGCAACAAAGCAAACACCTTTAATCAAATTAAAATTATTCTTCTTAATGCAATTAAAAGCAAATGAAGCACAGAATCTATTCCAATTAGTCTCAGCGGTAGGAGATTTTACACCAGCTCCTAACCACATTTTAAATGTCTGTCCTAACTGTCATGTTATAAGATATTATGTGTAAAACACATAAAAACCACAGTATTCATTCTGGATACTGATACTGGCTGATTAATTGAAACAGGTTGTGGAAGATTATAATTTTTTAATTCCCTGTGAAACAGATACTTGCAATGGAGAGTAAAGTCATCTTGTTGCGGTATTTTTTTCTTTATTCCTCCAATGGTCCTTTCCTGCCTGTCAATATTTGTTTTGCATAAAATAAAAGCAATAAACAAGAAATCCCTTCTTTAAATACTTATGATTGATTAGCCCACATATTAAGCCTTTTCAACTCAAAGTTAACTCTTTGCCTCACTCATGACATCATTAAGAATAACAGGCTCTATTTCTTTCGTCTTCACTATTAATGCTGGAGTCTGAAGAAAAACCATCCTCACTGAACCAAGACAATAGCAAATTAATGACTTTTAAGTTTCTCATCAGTGCATGGACAGGTCAGACTTGAAGTATGTCACTAAAGTATCCTTTGGAAAACAGAAAGAATGTTTCCAAAAACATAGGGACAGGAGCTCTCTGCGGAATATGCATGTGTTACATAATTGGATATATTACATTACACTACAATTATGTATGTAAAAGGCCCTTTTATGAATAGTAGGAGTTTTAATTCCTTTAAGTTCAGCTGGGACTAAAACTTGACTAGCTGAAATACACTTGAAGCTCAAAACACAAGACAAAAATAGTTACCAGTAATACATAAAACTTAAGTTGTGTGGTGGTGATTTTCACTTTTTATATATATATTTTTTCCAATTAAAATTATTTAGGAAATCCAATTTTTTGACAGTCAATGGAGTATACTGTTTAAAAAACCCCAATTTTTAAAATTATTTATCAAGGAGACTACTGCTAAGTGGACAGTTTAATGTTCCCCACTCTAATGTATTTAGGTTTCTCTTCAAATAAAATGCTGTTCTAAAATATGGAGGAATAACAAAAACTAATTTGTTTTATCAAAAACTGCAATTGACTGTCTTGTTGAACTGAGTTTTAAGTCTTACATTAGTTAAAATCGAGCTTGGTCTGTGCACTAACAAGTACCTGAAGATTTCAACTGATATGTTAAAAACCCTACAACTACTTGTATATGCATGTTTATTTTAATGTAAGAGTGATTTGTTGAAAGGGAATTTTATTTGAAGTCCTGTAAAGAAAGGTCATAAGAAACTGGAATAAATAAATTTTGAAATAGAAGACACCTTTCTATACAGATTTTAGCACCAAGTTACCATGATTGACATATTTATTTGTGTGTAGATAATGCCTTTCAAAATGGCATAATGCAAATATTTTGCACTAAGTAAATATTGTTTCATTTGAGGATAGAAGAAACATACAGTCAACAGGAAAACATACTGGATGTAAAGAAATAAGAGAAAACTGAAAGCTAACACCGTTTTTTTTGCATACATTTTCTCCATATTAAGTCCATTAAACTATTTTGTTTTCATTTAGAGCTAGTATGTAAGTTTCAGTAAATGGTTTTTGGCTGTGTGTCAGAGTACATGTTATCTGAATGAGAAATTTGAAAGAAAAACAACTTTTATATTTCTAAATTGCCCACATGTGTGGCTTTTTTATTATTAGCCATTGTCATTTTTTACCTGCTTTAACAATATTAGAGGGGTTGTTTTCTGAAATATAAATGATGTCCTAATCAATTTGTGCTGCTTCAGCAAAAGTTAGTCGCTGCAAAATTGAGCACTATTACAGTCTGAACATTTTGTCAAATATAGGGTACAGGTGGTCAATCTACACATATTTTTCAAAAGTAGATCAGGTCATTTTTGTGCAGGGCAAGTGTTTGTAGAAAGCATTTCCTTTTCCTGAAAGTGAGATTTAACTGCTAGTTGTCAAAAGTATCATTGCCAGATGAAAAACAACTTCAATAACCTCCCTCCAACTTCCCTCATCTACATTTTTTTAATGTTAAAATATGTATTCCAGGGAAATTATGAGAAAGCATGTGGAAGTGCCAGGCTTGGACAGTATAAATGGAGCTTTATATTTCTTTAGGCTGCAGTTTTCAGTTCTGGGACTCCATTGAGTCCACCTTTTAGAGCAAGGAAATCTCTACCCCAAAAAAATTGAGGGGAATAAATTATTTAATATTTCTTGGGGCTCTCCAAGGCAGAGGGTGATGATCTATAATTTTAAATATTTTCATTGAATATTTTAGAGAAATAAATAAAGATTTTTAAAGTTTATTCCAACTGTTTTAGCCAGGTGTTGCCTGATATTTTAATGACTTACACCTAAACTTCACTATCAGTTTGCAAACATCCTCAGATGGGTAGAAATTACATGACTATGACTCATTTAATCCAAATCCCTCAGGGACAAAGTTAAAGAAAAAGATTAGGCAGGAGATATCAGGCCATAGACAAGTAACAGAACACTATAATACAGGTCTCACCAAAGGTGAATAATATTATTTAAATAATTCAGTTTGAATAATTGATTTATAAAATTCTCAGAATTGAGGTTCAGTAGCCTCCTGTATCAGTAAACCAGCTTGATTAATCAAGTACAGGCTCAAACATACACCTTTTTTTTTTTCTTCTGGAAAGCAAAGGGTTTCCTGGGCTGTTCTTAGTTAAATCCAAGAAAACTATAAAGTGAAATTCAAGAGAGATTTTTTTATTTGGTGTAATTAATTTATTAGTTCATTAGTTCTTTTATGAAGATGTTCCTTTTTTTAAAGAGACTCCTTATAAAATTTATTAGGTAAGTAGAAAAAGATCTTAACTTTTCATTGCATAAGCTCTTGAATATTTGGGGCATTAGAGTCCTCTTAAACTTCTGGTTAATGAATAACAATTGTGTCCTACATATGTGGACTTATATTTAACAAAGTTAATCCATGAACTTTTATCATCAAAGTGTGGTTAAGATACATTTATTTAACAAGTAGGATTTCTTTTAGCTCCTCTGGTTTTACTTTTTTCTTAACTTTTTCAAGGATAAGAAATAGAGAAGTCAAAAGGAAATAAATTCTTGAACTGTAAAATGACAAAGAACCACACAGAATTCCTCATGTGTTACTGTCATAGAACAGTAGAATCACAGAATCATTAATGTTAGAAAAGACCTCCAAAACTGGGTCCAACCATTAACCTGACACTGCCAAGTCCAGAGCAAAACCATATCCCCAAATACCACATCTACACATCTCAGTACCTCCAGGGACTCCACCTCTTTCCTTGGTCGTCAGTTCAGTGTTGTCAGTGCTTGACAACACATTCGGTAAAGAATTTTTTCCTAATATCATCTATATTTTCCTAATATCCTTCTCTAGTGCTGTTTGAGGTTGTTTGCTCTTATCCTTTCACTTGTGACTTAAGAGAAGAGGCTGGCCCCTAGGGGGCCACATTCTCCTTTAAGGTAATTGTAGAGAGTGATAAACCTTCCCCTGACCTGTGACGGTGGTCACAAGGGTTTGCAGGTGAAGAGAAAGGCGAGAATGTTGATTCCATGATCAGAAGGCTTGATTTATTATTTTATGATATATATATTACATTATGACTATACTAAAAGAAAAAGGAAGGAAAAGTTCTCACAAGGCTAGCTAAGCTAAGAGTAGAAAAGAAAGAATAACAAAGGAGCTCTCTCTGATTCTGTCCCAGAGAGAGCTCGGTCCTTGATTGGCCATTAATTGCAAACATCCAAGATGTTTACATATCACAGGTGCACCTGTTGCATTTCACAGCAGCAGATAACCATTGTTTACATTCTTTTTCTGGGGCCTCAGCTTCCCAGAAGGGAAAATCCTACAGAAAGGATTTTTATGAAAAGATGTCTGCGACACTGAGCCTCTTTTTCTTCAGGCTAATCAACTCCAGCTCCTTCAGCCACTCCTCATGATGCTTGTTCTTGGTCATGTGGGAAGACAAAAAGTCACAGCCCCAGAAGTCCCCCCTTCCTCCCTCTTCCCTTCTCCTGGCATGCTGAGCATGGTGCCTTATGGTATGAAATCTCCCTCTGGTCATTTGGGATCAGCTGTCCTGGCTCTGTCCCCTCCCAACTCTTTGTGCATCCCCAGCCTGATCACTGGTGGGGTGAGAGGCAGAAAAAGCCTTGACTCTGTGCAAGCGCTGCTGAACAAAAACTAAATTGGGTTTAACCACACTGTTTCCATCACAAATCCAAAACATGGCTCCCTACCATGTACTGTGAAGAAAATTAACTTTATCACACCCAAAATCAGTAGACTTGATCTTATCCTATTTTATTAGTGTGCTGGTAAAGAAAAGTAACATACACAACAGATGTAAGTTAATTTCAATGGTATAGCTGGTATTCATATATTTGTATGATGTATTGAACTTTCAATCCCTTTTTTGATTAACATAACTTTTGAATTCCAGAGTAGCTATTCATGCTAGATAATTTTATATTTACTTTCTGAAAGTGCTCTTTAGTATTAGGCTAAAATTTATTGCTTTTTTTTTTTTTTTTGCATTTGTGTAAATTAATTGGTTCATTATGCTTTTCCTAAATAGTAAGAACCAATGGATATCAATTTAAAAAAATCACTTATTTCATAATTAAGATTGAAATTCAAAAATATTTCATTCTTGAGCTACTTGCCCTAGGTTCTGAATACTTTCCCTGTGGCTCAGAAAAATTCATAGTCCTAAGTTATAAAACAGGTAGTTTTGCCATGAAGACAAAAAAAGTCTAGATGTTTAGTATTCTTCTAAAAGTTCAGATGTTCTGTATTCCTCTATATTTTATGTGAAGACTATTGACAGCCTAATGTTTTTGGTGACATAAAATTTTCTTCCTTTGAAAGAGTCTGTAACAACCTCTCACGTATAATTTTGTTTTCTGCTGGATTATTTGTGGATTTAATTCAATATCTGGTTTAAATCAGTTTTACTTCAAGTTCTTTAGATTATATTGCCATATATCTAATGCTTGAAGTCAATAGTAAAGGTTCACTGCAACAATGACAGGCATCAGAGAAAAATAAATGTCAGTTTTATAATAAAGTTGGTTTAAAAGGAATGATGAAGGTACTATACTTAAAAAAACCTCAGGTCCAAAACTGAAGACTACATAAATGATTAGCCTAATTGGCTAATCCTCAGTTGAGTGTTGAATGACTGTAGTGTATATGAAATATCATCATAACTTCCACTTCTTTTGGTAGAACAACATTCACTTCTTCTCACAGTAAACAATACATTTGCACAATAAGCCAATCAGTAGAGCTGTGAAATAATTTCTAATATGCTTCAAGTAACATAAAATTTTCTTTTTTTGATTCAAAACTACTCCATTCAGGAACAGATGGGTTATCACTTCTTTTTAAATAATGACTATAACATCAGCAAATTATTAATAGTATAATAATTGATCTGTCATCAGATGGCCTAACCTTCTTAAGCTGATGGTGAAACAGATGTCTAGGATCATAAAAACAAAACTTTTTTTTTTAATAAACCATCTGAATGTCTTACTAGTGCCTAACTTGGGTGTAGATTTTAAAATACAGTGACAAAAAAAGAAAGGAAACAACACTGGCTATCATATAAATCTGCATTATCTTATATTTATTTAGCTGTTGATTCATTTCTTAAATCAAACTGACTATTTCTTTCCAATTGACCAGGCAGAATATTTAGGCTTCAAAAGCTTTAGCTTCATTTAGAATTTCTTTCTAAACAAAGATTTCTAAGTGTGTATTTCAGCAGCTGTCTTGTCAGGTTTCTGAAAGAGAAAAATTAAAGCTCTACTATATTTATTCCATGTCTTCTCAGTGAGTGATCTAATATGAAAGTTAATTTTATTTTCTGTTTATCGGGAATAAGGCTTATCAAAGACGCCGTATGTAAGTAATTATGAGAAACTGTCACACAGATGGTGGATAATAATGTGTAGCTGGGGAGGATAATTTCTTCCTTTTGACAAGCAAAGAGAAATGGCATTTGACTTCTCTTCAGAAATGATAACACTCAGTTCTTGACAGAGATAGTCTGCTTCCATTTTCCTAAGCAAAGGCGGCCTAATGTTGATGATAGTCTGCTTCCATTTACGCAAGGAAAGGAGACCTAATATTGGTAATCAACATGTCTTTCAGAGAGCTGTTCGTTGCCCTTCTTCACTTTTATGTTTTATTAGCTTTCAAATTCCTGAGTGGTTACTCTACCTTTGGGACATCTAATTGTGGAGTTGAGCTTGGCAGGGAGGAAATGGACACTGAACCGTGTTTATATTGTTTGTATCGAGAGGAATTACAGAATGAATATGGCTAAACTTATCTTTACTACTGTGCAGATGATTACATAATTTCATACCGATCAGAATTCTTAAATAATTTCATTCTGGAATATCTGTACAACTTGCAGATCTTTTGGGATATTTGAGCATGGTGGTATTTCCTGGATTTAACTGATGAAGATTAATAAAAAGTAAATTGTAGTCAGAGTGTATGGTCACGTTCAAATTAATGTGTCTGATGGGGAGCTTGTGTCTAATGTCACAGGAAAGACATTCATTTCTCCCATGGTGAAGGCTTTCAGTGCCTCTATTTTATTCTCACTGACCCAAAGGTGCCTGCTCTTGCCAAGCCAAGAAAAAAAGCTTCCCGAAAGTCAATGAGCAGATTTTAAGCAGGACAGGAATCTTCTCTAAGGAATTTTTGTAATGTGAATCAGAAAAGGCACTTAGGGGGACAGAGATTCCAGAAGAAGTTGTACTGGTAATTTGAACATTTTGTCTAAGATTTTTTACCTTACTACTATTTTGAATCTCTGTTTGATTTGTGTTCCAGGTAAGCAGGTGTTTCTGTTTTTAAATATATTTCCAGCTTGTTGTGAAGAATTAATTGCCAGTGTTTGCTTCAACTTAAGTAAAGCTGTGCAGACTTTCTAAATATTTCCAGATTCAGAATGACTCTGATACCTAAAGATGATTTAACTGACTGTAATTTCCATTTATGATTCCCATCCTCCTAAATGATTCCATGAAATCACTAAGCTACTATTTTTGTTTCATAGTTTCATTTTCAAATACAGAATTTAGCTATATATTGTCACCCTGGTTCTAGCCATCTCTGGTTAAAAAGAAAATTGACCTATGGGGAAGGTAGAGGCAGGGAAGTAGTACAGGTAAGGAAGTGACAGTCAGACACACTGGTCCTCCACATCTAATAGAAGCCTAAAGGAAATATAAGAACACAAAACCTTCAGAACACTTACACTACGTCTTCTCTCTGCTTAGTCTATTGTATCAGACTTTCAGGACCTCACCTTGGATTCCTAAGGCTTCTTCCAGTATATGTTCTGCTAAATTAATTTTCCCCAGGAAGTTCCATTTCTAAAGGGCTTGGTGTTCAAAAGGAAAAGAGAGATATATGGAAGAGATAAAACAAAATGGATTTTTGCAAATCATTAAATCTATATTTATGGTTTTTTATGTCATGGTCACTTCTGTTATAATGGTTGAGAGAAAAATATTTGAAAGAGAATTATGAAATTTGCTGTGGTGAATGCTTATTCAATCAAAGGCAGTAAATGAAATAGGTGGCAAGGGTGAGAATGAGAGTTAAAAAGTGTTTTGGGCCCCAGGCTGTGTGTGTAGATCTATACACTACATGTAAGTTCACTAGCATGCAGAAATTGTTAAATAAGGGGAGTATCTAGTAAAAGGAAAAGGTTATCTTCAATGAATGGTGAACATTACACATTTAAATGTCAGCCTGGGTTTCAGTGAAACTTTTGTACTCAGCAAGAGGGTTACCAAATCCCTAACAAATCCTGCTAAAAACATGAGATAAGGTGTCACTTGAGAAAAATAGACAAGTAGTTTCCTTACCAAGAAGTTAGACAGGGAACATTCAAGTGATAACATTTTAATGAGAAAGAACCAACTGCCCTTCTCCATAATCTTGTTTTTATTTGTGTTGTCTGTCTGCTTTCTCTCAACAAGAAATCCATGTTTGCTAAGTCACTTCATTAATCTTTTGAGAGCAAGAATAGAAAGCTCATAGAGCACAAACTGCTGTTTCTCAGGTGTCTTGATAAGAGGCCAAGCTAGTGTTTATTACTCATTCTCCAAAACTTGATACAGTCCTTGCAACTGTCAAAAACTGAGTAACATAAATTATATTGTAGATTTCTGTAGATACAAACTACTCTATCATGATACGTGGATGTGTCTTATGACAGTTGAACTCCGGCATTCTAAAAATTGTCATAGTGTAATTGACAAGCAGAATATCCCAAAAGACTATATATATAAAATATATAAAATCAGATATTCTTGGATCTAAGATTAAATCAGTTAAGGCATTCTAGTATGTACTATATCAGAAATTATAGAATTACAGAATATCCTGAGTTGGAAGAGACCTATAAGGATCACAGAATGAGAAATTTAATGAGGTTGGAGAAGACCTCTGTGATCATCGAATCCAGCCTATGACAGAATATGACCTTGTCAACTAGGCCATGGAATGCCAAGTTCAGTCTATCCTTAAACCCTTCCATGGGTGGTAACTCCCTGAGCAGCCCATTTCAACGTCTAATCACCCTTTCTGTGAAGAAATTCTTAATATCCAACCTAAACCTGCCCTGTCAAAGCTTAAGACTATGTTCTCTCAACCTATTGCTTGTTGCCTGGGAGAAGAGGTTAACCCTCACCTGGCTAAAACCTGCTTTCAGGCAATTGTAGAGAGTGAGAAGGCCACTCCTTAACCTCCCTTTCTCAAAGCTAAACAACTCAATCTCCCTCAGCTGCTCCTCATAGGACCTGTGCTCCAGACCCTTCACCAGCTCTGTTGCCCCTCTCTGGATTCCCTCCAGCTCCTCAGTGTCCTTCCTGGATTGAGCAGCCCAGAACTGAACACAGGGCTCACGCTGTGGCCCCATCCGTGCCAAATACAAGGGGACAGACAATCCCTGCCCTGGTCCTGCAGGCCACACTTTTGCTGATACAGGCCAGGATCCCACTGGCCTTCTTGGCCACCTGGACCCACAGGTCCTTTCCTGCTGAGAAGTTTTCTACCCACTCTGCCCCTAGTCTATTGTGCTATACCAGGTTATTGTGGCCAAAGTGCAGGACCTGAAGCTTGGTCTTCTTAAACATCTTACATTGGTTTCAGCCCATCCATCCAGCTGGTGCAGATCCCTCTGAAGAGCCCTCATACTCTTCAGTAGATTGACATTTTCTCTCAGTTTCGTGTCATCCACTAATTTACTAAGGGTAGAATCAATTCTCTCATCCATATCATCAATAAAGAGATTGAATAGAGCTGGGCCCAGTAATGATCCCTAGGGAACATCGCTAGTGACCAGACACAAAATGAATTCCATTCACCACCACTTATTGAGCCCATCCAGGCAGACAGTTCTTTACCCAGTGAAGAGTGAACTTCTCCAATCTATGGCTCCCAGCTTTTCCAGGAGTATGCCATAGAAGATGGTGACAATGGTTTTGCTGAAGTCCAGATAATCAACATCCACAGGTCATTGAGTCCAGCTTCTGGGTATTTACAGCACAACCCAAAAATCACCATGTCCCAAAAATCATCATGTCCAAGTACTTGACAGGCTTGGTGCCATGACCACCTCCCTGGGGAACCTGCTCCACTCTTCCAGTGCCCAACCACCTTTTAGGTAAAGGACCTTTTCCTGATATCCAATCTACACATCCCCGACACAGCTTCATGCTGATCCCTTGGGTCCTGTCAGTGATTGCTGCAGAGAAGAGATCAGTGTCTGCCCCTCCACTTCTCCTCACAAGGAAGTTGCAGACTGCACTGAGAGAGACTCCCCTCAGTCTCCTCCAAGCTGAATAAGCCAGGTGACCTCGGCTGCTACTCATACAGCTTCCTCTCTAGATCCTTCACCATCTTCATGCCCCTTTTTCAGAAGCTCTCTATTAGCATTAGATCCTTCTTATATTGTGGCACACAAAACTCCACATGATCTGGAGAGATACTTCTGGAAAGGCTTTAATGACCATCTTTTGCTTAGCTACTAAGTTTAATGCAATCATCTTATAAACAGTTTTAATAAAAGGAAGCACTTGAGAAATTTTTTTTTAAAGGGAAGTGCTCACAATGATTAATAAATAATGGATATGGGAGCTGGGCTCCACATAAAGGCTAATTAATTTTTCTTCTATTTTCTTCCTAATCACAATGTTTTGCAGTAAATGTGAAAAAAAGTACAGGAAATGTCACAGACATATAACAAAACATGACCAAAAACCTCGAAAGGTAAAAGGCTCATAACACTGTAAGAGTTTTTCTTAATAATATAAATAGAGGAAGTCAATCAATTACAGCCAAAAGAACAAGCTTAACATGTTTCTCACAAAGAGTAGCTAGATTTCCTCAGAAAAAACCTGAGATCCAAAGTGGATCCTTTGTACGTCTTGTTTTCCAAGCAAAACAAGACTAAAATACAGCTTGAAATATCAAGAAGTTTTAAATAAAATGGATGAACTCCTGTCTACCAAAGGAAAAACTATTCATAAAATAAATAAGTTACCAGAGCAGAAATTAACAGTCTAGCAGTGAATTGTGGGACCAACGCTGCATGGAAGTGAAACATGAGTTTCAGTGGTTTTTCTACCACAAATTTAGCTGCGGATTGTTACTTGCTAAAATCAGAGATGAATGAATAATTAAAAGACAAAACCAACAATGAATAATTTATTCAATGAATTTGGCTGGGGTTTTTTTCTACAGCCTAATTATCACAACTTTCTTAAATGTATTCATTATGCAAATCAATTCAGCTAATAGTCATTTACATTCTTAAGAGATTGGATTTAATTACCCAAAGGGTATGTTGCTTATAGTATTTGTGACTGGTCAAAAAAAAGTCAAACAGAATTGCTTGTATCACCTGATTGGATAAATAAATAACAAGTTAGTGAAACTATACAGCAGTATAATTATCACCATATATAGCCAAATAGAAGCTTTGAAATGCACCTTTAAAACAGTTATGCTGATGTGTCAACCCTCAGACATTTTCTTTCAAGAAACAATAGGAATTAATTCCAAACTTAAAATGCAATATAATTCTCCAGCTCTAACTCTCCATCTACTTTCTGGAAGCTGAAAGAACTTTTTAAGGAAATGAACCTTGTATATTTACGCTGTCACATCACTAAGAAACTGTTGCTGACCACCCTTACAAGCATAACTCTCAGGTAGAGGGACCATTGCCATGATCCAGGACACTTCTAAGTTTAGTAGCTCAAATTTCAATACAGTGAAATATGATCCTTTAAAAGTGTTGCCTACGTCCAAAAAAACCACTCAAGTCCATTACTATTATAGTGCATGAAAAGGGCTGGAAATTGAAAATATTTAAAGACTTATCTGTCAATGATTTGCCTTCAGAGCTACCTCTGCTTTTCATCGAAGCTCATCTCTTAAGTGTAGTCAAATATGTTGCTACTCATGACTAGCAACAACTTCATTAAGTGGCTACCTTATAAATGTCTACTACACCCATTTGCTGAAATTTTGAGCTTGAGCTTCAATAGTAATATCTCAGAAACAAATTTTTTGCTCATCCATTGCCAAAAACAAGAAGCTCCTCTTTGAGTCTTACAATTCCCATGACAATTAATGCTTACCTTTGAGAAAACATCAGAACTCTAACAAAATATTTAAAAAAATTGAATTACATCTGCTAGATTTTATATTTCTTCCCTATAAGTAGAATTATTTGTTGGTAGTATTGTCATAGTAGCTCCGAGATATTTAATGTTTTTAAAGCATTTAGAAACATAAACAATTTTTAAGTTTTTGAAACAGCTAGAGGTAGATCCTTTCATAATTCAAAACTCATAATAACCTGCATCTGATCTCAAAAACTAAATAACAAGTTCATAAAAAAAACCCCAACTAATAAAATTTCTGCCAGATGATAAAGTGAGAAGCAAAACAAAACTGATTTCCTGTAATATAGAGCATCAAGTTTTTTGATTTTCAGTGGTCTAGGGAATTCAGAATTCTTAGCGCTGCATGTCATTTGCAGTTAAAACGTGTTGTGAAGAAAGGCAAAGAATGCCACAGCTGAAAACTTGAGCTTATTTGAGCTGTTAAAGCCTTATTTAAAGGAAAAACTGTTAAACTGAAGCAGAAAATATTTTACTGCTTTTCACAGTAAAAGCAGATTCCTACTTGATCTGTGAAGTCTTTTTGAGTCTGGGCTAAGAATCTGTTTTGCAGGAAACTAGTCCATGTTTCTGTGGTGTAGGTCACACATAGTTTTCTAAGTGTTCTAAACTCTTCAGAAATTTTGATTCAAATTACCTATACATTTCTAGAAAAGGACCTGAAGGCAATTTATCTACCCAATATTGGCCATGTCTCATAAATGCAACTGCTGGTAAAACCCAGAGAATGAGACAGCAGACACAAGGGCCTGTTGTTAAGACCTCTGAAGAACTTGTGTTAAGCCCGGATTTCTCCACTACTGTGAACTATTGTTTTGCTTATTTGCATGAATTTCAAAAGATGTACATGTCACTTGTAGGGTTAATGCTCTCTTAGTCTCTGCCTGATATTGAGTATGACACATTGTTTTTAAGTTCTCTTTTAAATTGTTTTCTATTTAACTGTATAGCATGTACAAAGTCATGTACAAATTACTTATAAGCAGAAAAGAGGACTGAGTTTTGACCAAGTAATAATATCAGAATCCCATAACAGGTCCTAACACTGACCCTAAAAAGTCAGTGAGCCAGGCAGACTTTACAGGCCTGTTTGCCATAGACAGTGCAAGATGAAAGAAGTTAATTTAAAGCATATTAAAGTGTGAGGGTTTATGCTTCTCAGTTTTGATCTTATTTTTAAATGATGCAGAGCAATAGAGAAATCAATAACATATGGACTTACCTGATTGACTCCTTGGCAAACAGCCCCTTGTTTTTAGATATGTTTTTATAGAAATAAATGAGGATGTCTTACAAATGTGCAGTTTACTATTTTAATACACAATTTATGAGATTTATTATTTCAGTTTCCAAAAGTAGTTTGTAGAACATAAGGCAGCATTACTTATTCAAAATGCTTGCCATTACTCACAATAAATTCAATAAAAGTAATAAAATATGTAGTTTACTTTTTGCACTTCAACAGCCTTTTCTATCCTAAAAATAAAAGGCTTAAAAAGTGAGAAAGAGTCATTTTGAGAACACCAGAGTCATCTGAAACAGGCCAGTGGATGGGTAGTTCAGATTGTCAGCAGTTATTGTGGAAAGCACATTAACTTCCCTCAACACAATAATGTGACGTTATACTTGTAAAGAAAGTTTCATCCTAAAAGATAGTTTAAAATCCTAAAAGGTATAGAGAGCAACTCAGTACAGAGTTTTGTTTGCTGAGAAATGGACTCAACATCTAATGGAAAACATTGTCATTTAATGAATGGGACAGCAGATTGCAAGGCAGGAAACTTCAGTTCTGTTGTGGGTTTTCACAACAGCCTCCTGCACGTTTTTTACCAAGTCTTAGATCTCCTGTGGTTTTTCCCTGATCTTTTGCATTTCTGATCTCCTTATAAGGTTCTTATTGCAGAGACTGGATATTTTGATACTGCATACAGCAACTTGCCAAAGAGACAGGATTCAGCTTAGTCAGGTCCCCTTTTCCTCCCCCAGAAAAGTGCTGTGAAAAGCATAGTGAGCTAACTTACATTGAATTTTATGTGTGTGTGTTTCATTATATTTTTCAGAAAGTCCTGCCTGTTCTAGGTTTAACCAGTGTTTCTGCTGCTTTAGCATTGCTACTGGTGTGAATAGTACGGTGAAAACTTATGTAAGAAATTTAAACCTAGTGAAGGTCTAAAGCTACAAGCTCCTATAGCTCAGGGGAAAAAAAAAAATCAATATATTATATTATCTCAGATTAAAAAAAAATAATTTTATATTAAAGAAAGGCAAATTTCACCAGACCATTGACTACTGAGAGAGAAAATACCATTAGAATATCGTAGAGAAAGAAGTCTGCTGAGAGGGGATTTTTTTTCACTTTTAACTGTTCAAGTAAAATGTATTTGGATGCATTCAAGGCACTTTTGACTATGAATGCCTCCTATGTTATGAAGCTTCCCAGAAGACAAAGAAGTTCCTCACTGAAGCTGTTATTACCTTGTGCTCTGTGTACTAGATGATTTCTTAGCAGTGTAAGAGCTGCATTTGGCACAGGAAAGGAAATGATAAAGCAACTTTTGAGTAACACATATAATTTATATTCAATATTGTTATGTATTATGACCTCAAATGCTAAATCGAAAGAGTCTGAAGTGGTTGCATCATTTTTATTCAGAAACATCTTCAGGCTTGAAATATATTGATGATGTCAATAGATGTATCTTGGCTCTGCTGTCCCCCAAAATGATGCAGTATCATAGGAAAGGCTATCTTACTTCAAATGCATTGTTGTTGCCAGGGCCTGACTATGAGACACTTCATTTATTTTAAATTCCTAGATGAGACATAAAATATTTTTTTTCAACAGGAGAGGAAGAATAGTAAGGTTACTCCTTGCTCTTAGAAAAAATGCCATACAAGGAAAACAAGCCCAAATGAATACAAATCACAGTGTACACTGCATAAAGAACAAAAAAAAAAATGCTACAGTTCCACCTGAATTACTATAAAATTGCTTGGAGGGAAAAAAAACAACAACACCAAAACCAACAAAATAAAATGAAACCAAACACAAACCCAGCAATAAATGGAAGCAAGTATTAGGTTCAGAAGGAGTAATTGAGTAGATAAAAGACAAAAACGATTGGAAGACTTTTATTTAGTAATGACGTATTAGTTTGGGTTTGTCTTTTTATAGCTACATATTTTAACTACAATACAATCTTTTGGCAAGAATTAGGATTTACATTATCTTATTTCACAATTCATACAGATATTTATATTAGAGTTATATTTTAATTGATGTAATTAATTTAATCATAATCTTCAATTAATTTTCTCATGATCTGTAGGAAATATGGTATTCTTAAATTGAATTTTTATGTATAAGGTGCTTGCATGATGTAGATTAGACAAAATTTTTTTTTCTTCCTGGGGAGAAATGTTTAATTATTGTGTTTTAGAGTTCAGTAGATCAGTAGTAAAAGTGTCACCACTAAATTCAATTAATTTAAGCAAATTTAAACAGAATTTAAAGCATTTGGGGAGACACAGAAAATTGAGAAGTAGAAGTTGCAGCAGTAATGCCTAAAGATGCCTAGGGATAAGCTTTTAGCTGGCTAAGAACAGGATTAGTAGGTTAAACAGTACATGTGGCACATGCTACAGATTTCTGATCGTGGAGAATTAAATGGCATCTTCTTCAGTCAGTAGAAGAAACCTCACATTTACAGGCCTGGCCCCTTGTGGGAGACTGCAACCACTCCATTATCTGCAGGTGGGACATCACAGCAGGGCACAAATATCCAGGAGGTTTCACAAGTGACAGAGGAGCCAACAAGAAGTCTTCTTCTGGACCTCCTACTTATATAAATATAGTAAAATATTGTGATGGTTTACATTATATTCACGTTCCTACTTTCCCCTGCTGATACGTTAAGCCAAAAATTTGTATTTCATGAGCAACACTTAACACCTGCACAGTACCTGCAAAATGTTTTTATTGATATAAATAGCAAAATTTACCAGATACAGAGGTTTTTTTCTGTAATAAATAAATTAAAAGTTATTTTCACCTTGTAAAATAACATTATTGTGGGTAATAATTATTGTGTATTTAAAGACAGACACGTCTTTCTTGTTCCCACCAGACTTGAATTTTACACATAAATTTTTAAAGATTGGACTCATGGATTGTAGATGTCCCATTTTCTAACAACATTTGACAAAACATGTAAAAAGGAAAAAGTTACATTTATTTACTAAAACAAACATCTACAAACAAAGACATATGAATAAACTAATATCTTAAAATTGGACCCTGAACAAATGAATGTCTGGTTAGTTAAGCAATATACACAAGCTTGTTCAGGGTGTTTTAGTACCTCATTAGTGCTCTGATCACTGCTCCTACTCTCTTTGGCAGCATTCTTTCTCATTTATTTTTCATACTGCAGTAGCTTCCACATCTCTCATACACCCCTCTTTAAACTGTCAGCTATAGCTATGACAGACAGTTTAGTCTAGTGAATAGGACACGGGAATGTGCCTAAAACTCCTTGACTGGTGTGTTGGCAGCTAAATACAGGTTTATGAGTCTATGTGCAAAAGGCAGTGGAGGATTATATTCCCAATGTACTTTCCACAAGTTGATCAAGTTGAGTTCACGGTGATTCGTAAACCTTTTTTTATTGCAGCTACTTAGCTGGGATACTCCATGGATATCCCATGTGGCAACTTTAACTACAATCAAAGTAATATAACAGGCATTACACAATCAGTAATAATGAATCCCAAAAGAGATCTAAGATGATTAAGTGTTAGACAATGATGTCCATGTAGTAGTCTGTGTATATTCTTAGAGAGAAAAACTTTGACAGACATCCCCTTGATTCCTGCTAAAAGAATGTGGTTCATATTTATTGAAAGTTGCAAACATGAATGGGGAGGAGGGGGAAGCTTGACTAATTCAAATTTTCTATTGAAACTAAAGAGTGAATGTCTTAGAAAATATTTTTATTCATAAAATATCTGTCTTGAGAGTGCAAATTTCATACTTACTTCTCCCAATTTCAGTATAAGACATGGAAAATTCCTTCAGGAAATCAGAATTACTAATAAAGGAGAGATAGGAAGGACCTTATCCTGACTATAGTAAAGAAGACCCTAGTATGCATGTCTGTGAGCGCTCTTCCACTGGTCACAGAGAGAAAGCCCTGTAAAGTTCCTGTAATGTCAGCTGAAGTTGCTGCAACTACCTGCACATTTTCTCCAGGCAAAACGTGGTGTGAGTTCTTTTTAATTTGTTTCAGGTAAAATCAGACACATTGAATCAGGCCACAAGTTGAATTTTTTGAGCTGCCACAGCAAACAATATCATTCAAACCACTCCCACACCAGTTTTAACCACTTCATCAATTCCCTTTCCAGTATCAGTCATTTGACCAGGCTTACCAGAAAGCAAAGGATATTTGATCTTTGGAGTTGTAGTAGTTTTTATTTTCCTTTGCTTCTTTCCTCCAAGTTGAGCATAAGGAAATTACTTCTGTGGTACAGAAGCTTACTCACATAACTTAATGCTGACATCCAGTGTACAGTTGACAATACCACTTAATACCAGCTAACATCTTTAGAAATTCCAGGCTGGATTGAAATGGAATTGCTACATGATAATAGTTCTATTTGAATATGCTAATGAAGATATATGATGTTGGAGCTATCCAGAACTGAGGCAGATAGTCAGCCTATGAGATTTCCTTTCAAAAGGCCAGTACAAACTGACAGCAGTGCTCCTGGTTATATACTGCTTTCTGAAGGATACCTGACCCAGGCATTCTTCATCCATGTCATGTATGAAATAACTGTAGCTGGACTGACTGCGTAATACAGTACTAGGAAAAGGTTAGAGACATATTTCAGGGAGTATTAAAGAACTCCAAAGTTATTTGTCTCAAAAGCAATTATGTTATCTTAACAGTGATCTTCCTTTCCCTATGGACAACTGTTATTTCTTTCCCTGACCATTTTCTTTCCATTGTGAAGTTAATGTCCTTTGTTTGGAGCAGCCAACTTGAGAAGGCAATTGAATACAGAATAGAGATACTAAACCTTATTCTTATAAATTGCATTGAAGTGTATGCATCTGTCTCTTTTATAAAATTCCTGCCTGCACAGAATAGCTGTAATCTGAATTAGTAGATGGCTGGTGAGATATGGTGAGAATGAGCAAGAGAGGAATATTTAAACGAGGTATAGACATACAAAGATATCAGCGAATTGCACAGTGGACTTCAGTTTTTGGTCACGTGCAATGAATAATTTTGGCAAAATAAATTGCATCAATTTACTTAACTTTTTTTTTTTATTGAATGAAACTATCAGTATGAAAAGAACTAATTTAAAATAATTCTTGTAAATTTAAGAGAAGACCAATGTAGCTCATCCTTAAGGACAAAAGCCAAAGTGTTATCTTATTCTGTAAAAAATACAAGGTCTCAGATTAAAGAGCTGCACTGACCATATATATATTTTCAAGAAAATAATAGAATTCTTTTATTTCTCTTAAAAATTATATAGCAATATCAATGCTATTTCACATATTGGTGTTCTAAAATATTCCTACTTAGCTAGGCTTAGGATGTGGTGATGTCAACCACCAGAAGTGCTACCATTGTCATCATTAGATAGCTTCCAAATTGCATTTGCAGGTCTAAACAGATATGATTCTTTTCAGGATAGAGAAAGAAGAGATATGTTAAATAAGGATAAATTTGTAAATATTTATATTCCCAACTCTTATAATGTTTTTTCTATACTTGTGTTCATATATTTTCAAAACATTTAACTGTTTGTAATCTTGATCACGACTACCCAAAAGACATTAATCAATGTCTCCTATCTTCAAACATTATACCAAACTAATAATTTCTACTGAAAACATCCAATTTTGTCGGGGCACTGATGTTCAAAACAGCTTTATTATCATTGCGCCACTATCAGAAAAGGAATTTACTGAGATCAGAGGAAATTTTGTTTTCTGTATAACATAAAATTTTCCTGTTAACCTATCTTTAAGATAGGGTCTTTCAACTGGAGACTGATTTACATATTTTATTTTTTTGACCGCTTCTACTTGCTTTTTTTTGCATTAAAAATAAGTCACAAAGTAATGGGCTGGGGCATTTCAGACTCTCTTTAAGTGGTATGCCTGTTTTTCAAACTGTATCTTACAGAAAACAAAACAAAGTGAAAGAAAGTAATTTTTTTCCTTATTTCATCAGAAAAAATAATGTTGTGGCCTCTAAGTTTGCCTTATTCAGACCTTATAGCAAAATCAAACACCAAATAAACAACTACCAACAAAACCCCCAAACCAAAGCAAGCAACCAATCACTAATTTTAGCTTTGGTTTATATCTCTATTTTCTCAAAATCATGAACAAAAATATTCTCTAGCTATATCCATAGCCCACATGAGATAAAATAAGCCTTGAAGAATTTAAACTCTGACTGAAATATTATTAATTTACTAAAAAATGTTTATTTCAGATGGGTTTTTCAGCAATAGCTAAAGCACAGTAAAACCAAACTGGGAAATGTCTCAGTCCTAGTAACACTATGATTCCATCAAAATTCAGAAGTTACATACATTGAGTATGTATATTAATTTCTGATGCTATTTGCACACTTCCACTCCATGTAAGTTAAATCTTTAGTTTGTAGTTTTATTAAAATCTGGCTTTTATATCAAATATGCCCTGTTATATACATCTCTCTCCTCTTTCCTTCCTTCCTTCCTTGCCTCCACGCCCCCCAAAAACCTAATGAAACAAAATAAACTTGAACTCTGCTAAGATTACCTTCTGCAACTTGATTAAATAAGCATTTAGTTGTTGATCCAACTGACTGGTCGACGATTGACACTCTAAGTCTCCTCTGCTAACAGTTTGTTATCATAAGCATTGTAACCAATTAATGTCAAGACTTGTTTGCCCAAGATTAATTTTCCAATATCTGAAGTTCAGATTCAGTTTTTCCTGAAATCAATAAGAACACTTGGAGTACTTTAACTAAGCATATAGCTTTGAAGCTAAAACCTCTGGCAAGTAAATAATGTTTGTGAGCTTTGGTTTTTTTTCTGATTTAAGTATGCATTTAGAAAAAACTTAGTTTGTATGAGCTAAAACTTTGAAAAAGCAATTCAATGTTCTTATAGATATCAATTTATTTTCTAGAAAATTCTTTCAAATATTTTAATAATTTTGAATTTAAAGGATAGAAATATGGTCAGCAGTTCACAAATGGAAAGAAAATTATGAATGTCAATATCAGTTATGTCCATCCTCATTATTCTAACTACATTGAAAGATAATTTTTAAATTAGTTTCAGATGAGCAGTTTGACTCTTTATTAGACACTACCAATGAATGTTCATTTCTTAAAGGTACAAAAATCTTTATATTTCAACAACTATGATTTTTAGAAAAACAAGGTTGATTATTTTTTTGGGTACTTAACTGATTTTTAATTGAAAATATTTATACACTGAAATCAACAAATTCATTTTCACAGAAAAAAAAATTAAATTTGGGGCTTAGTAAAACTGCCATTAGAATTTTTTTAGCTGTTTCATCCATTCAAAGAGAATTTAGAACAGCCTAGTTGAATAAAATTCAACTTGTTTTTCCATCATGTTCAAAACAGGCATCTGAATCTTGTTTTCTATTATGCCTGATAAGAGAAGAAAAGTAATGCACCAGATAAGAAGAGAAAATTAACTCATATCATATTTAACAGTTTGTGACTATTTGACTGTTTGGAATCTGGAGTAGAGGGTCTTATGAAACAGTAAGATAGGCAAGTGGAATGTGTTTGTGTGTGTACATATATAAAATATGTATTTATTTATGTATATGTGTGTGTTTGTGTGTGTGCTAAAAATTCATATGCATACAAAATAAAATGTAGGACTTGGTTGCAATACAAATAAAATAAAATGCTTATACACACCCACACACACATCACCACCCAGCCATGAAATGTAACTTTGCTTTTGGTCAGATGCACATTTTAATTGTTGTCTGAAGTTCTATCAGTCAAGAGAGTATCATGCCTAAAGCTGTTACTTACTGGAATACCCATGACTATTATTTTAAGATTAATATTGTTATTGTTGTTATTACTATGAGATTAACAGAATATGCTCTAATATGGCACATTATGCAGGTATAGAAATTGAATGTCTTTTCAGTTTGGACAATTGTTTATGATTTCATATGAATAGCTCAGGTCTGGCCTCAGCCAATCTCAGTCAACAGTGGGACGGTGAAGAATTTTCTTCCTTGATGTGAAATATGAGCTGGGGAAAAAAAAGGTTGGGTTTCAAGGTGGAGGCCTATGTGTCACTGCAGGTGTCTCACACTGAGCACCACTCCGAGCCTTTCTCACTGGGGCACTGGAACTACATTGAGCCTGGTGTACACCACTTCAGGCTTTTGTCCCTTTCTTCCAAAAAAAAAACAAAAACAAAAACAAAAGGGATACATAGGAAGTACATAAGCAGTGGATCAAAAGGAGCTTTTTGAGGTTTAGCCATCAGGATATTTTTTTCTTTATCTTCAGATATATATTTTTGTGCTTACAGTGATGTGATTAAAATGTTTTTAAAATATATTTCAAGTGTAACCTACTTGACCGTATCTAGTAGTAGCAACCAGATCAACCGAATGGATAGTCAGACTTCTGAAACATTTCAGCCACAGTATATTTACTCTACATCCAGAGACATTAGCAAATTCTCCAATAAAAAATAAAATTATTAAGATAATTATAAAATTTTCTGCCTACTTTTTAGGCATCATGTCAGCATATATTGTCCATATAAAATATCTAATCCAAGAAATCAAGCACCATTACTATGTTCTAAATATATTTTAGAAATATTTTCACATATTGCATGCTAAACTCATTCAAAATTAAACTCAGTTTAATTTTCCCTGCTTAATATGTCTTAAATTGGCACCTAATTAACCAATTCTGTGGTAAAAACCGGAATGGAAAATAAATGAAATACTGTAGTCTTCTAAAAACAAGCAAGAAATTATTTCCACAACTTCTGAGAGTGGTTAATTCCCACGTCCCTGTTAACATCATGTGGCATTAACATTTCATGGGTTTAACTTTCTGGCATAAACACTTTGAATCAGATAATTTGTATCAGCAACAAGCAGAAGTGTAAGTAAGTGAGAAAAATGAAAAAAAAAAAACGCTAGAAAACTCATCTCTTAAAATGTTGAATGGTTTAAAGCTTTTTTGAGGGGTGTGAATTTTAAGACTTCACTCAGTAATAACACTGATCCAGATCTCAGTTGGAAATGTCATTGTTGTGATTAATTGATAGCCATAATCTACTTCAGGGAGGCATATAATTTTAAATGGAAAAATTGTAGATAGAGACCAATTAGTACCATAGTAAATGATGAACAATTTCAATATCAAATGTCATTCAGGGTCCAGATATGTCGTGTCTTTTCTTTTGTCTTCTTCCCTATCCTCCCAAATCCATCCACATTTTAGTCTTTCAGTATGCAAAATATGATTATTTAAAAGATTCCTATACTTTTTAAAGCACACTAGAGCTTAATTCCTTTAAGTAAACAAAATAACACTAAAGAAGAGAAAGCAGCCTTCTAAAGAGTCAGCAAAGGCCTACAAGACTGGTTGTGAATGCAAACAACAAAATATGGGTGGAAACACACGCAATACTCAGACCGTGACACGTGAGACCAGGGCCACTCTTGCTGTGTCCCTGTGTGCCCACAGAGGTGTCAGAAGGAAAGGAGCTTGTATTTCACATGGATCCAGCCTGCAGTATTTCAGCTTTTGTCCTCAGGGTGTTGTACACCACATGGCACCTAATGGAGTTTATGAAAGGTCTCAAAGAAGAACAGGCAAAACCCCTCAAAGAAAAAGATACTAGATAATTTTGTTGTTGTTTTTGTTTCCTGTGAACTTTTCTGAGATGTCCTGTATTTTCCAGAGTGTCCTACTGGGGACAGTGTAGTACCAGAATCCATCAGTATGGCTCCTCTTGCAGGATCAGGGCCTTATTTTATAAACTGGCAATTTTTATTTACTTACAAATCAACATTTAACTAATGTTACAGCAAGCACTATGCAATTGTTTATTAAATATCAATTAATTTAAACCGATAGATTGCAGGTTGTATAAAAAATACATTTTAGATTATATTAAATGCCTGATTTAATAAGCTACATATTTGTGCTTATTCTTGTCAACATATATTACCTTTGTAAATGCAGACTTTACTGGACTGGTGAAGATGGAGGAAGGATTATTAAGGTATTATCTTTTATGTATTGTTTGATTCTGGATCTTGTTTTTATTAATGTAGATTCATGAGGGATCTGGGGACATGTAGAAAACTTCTAGAAATACTTTTTGGACCCTATGTATATATAACAGACAGATATATTTAAAAGCATGCATATAAGAAATGAAGAAATATTTTGTTATAAACATTTTTTGTCTCTTCTGTTATTTTCTTTTTGTAAACACTTAAGGCTATAATTTGTATCAAAAGTGTAAAAAATATGCTGCGAGCCAAAGTTAGTAGCACACTTAAAATGGAAGATAGGCAGGGAGTAAGCATACTTTGCTTTTACTAAAATCATATGTGCATTGAGGCTCGAAATCTGGCTTTATTTGCATTTTGTAACATTCACACTCCTCTAAATCTGTTACAAATTTTCTTGTGTTTAAATGTATTAGAACTTCAAGATATACCTTTGATTATATCCCACTTGACAGCATAATTGGAGAATTTAAGCCCAAAATTTTCCTTTAGATAATTTATCTCTAATAACTGTAAATTAGATGGGGAGAGGTTTTGAGGAGAATCAAGAGCTGCATGAAATTTCACAAGCCATAATATTTTGGGGGACTTTTATCTCAACCAAATATAGTTCATATCATGAATTATATTTGTCTTGGACTCTTTGACCTGGTATTTCATATAAATCAATGAAGTTATTGCAAATTGAAAATGGAAATCCTGCATCAATGGTATTAACACTCTCAGCATCCTTAGTCTCATTGCTCTCCTCTGCTTTCAAAAGGAGACTTTGCAGTGTGTGACCTGACTGATTGTCAGGTCATATAATCAAGAAAATGCTGAGTCTTCATTAATATTTCCTCCAAAGATGATTTTGTGAAGAGTGCCACCTAACACAAATATTTTAAAATTATTTTCTATTTACCTCTCAAAAGCATTTATGGCTGCCACTTGCCCCTGAAAACTTCCCTCTTCATGCATCCAAAACCAATATTTCTGAGGTCATTTGGTCTTATAGACAGTCCCAATCAGATGAACCTATTAAATGTCATGGCATGCAGAGTTAGTTTGATCATAGAAGATCAATTATTCTCTATATAACATTTTGTTTCCATTGTAAGTGTTTATAAGAGAAGCATGGATTTGCCAGTGTTCCCTGTAAATCAAGTGTAAAAGTGAAAACAAAATTCTTTGAATATTCAAAGAGCACATTGACAAGATGTTGTACATAAGCTACTCTTACACTGTTTGTTATTTTAGGTGTCAGCTATGTTTCTCATCCTGCTTATTTCTTCCTCCAAAACATACCTGTTTTTCATCTCCAGGCGTTAACTTCTACATTCATTAAGTTATTTCTCTTCAATTTCAGTTGGTTTTGTGTGGTTTAGGATGGGTTGGGTTTGGTTTGGTTTGGTTGGGGTTTTTTTGCTTTCCCTTTATTATAGTGGTGAAGTTTGTTTATTTCTCCTTATTTCAGTAAGGAGATTGGAGTGTATCCAAAGGTAAGCCCAAAGGTACTCATTTAAAGTTGAAAGCAATTTTTTTCCTATAAGTCACACTCTCATCAGAAGGTAAGAAATTATTCAGTAAAATGATCTGGACTAGGGAGAAAGAGTTGATATTTCAACGCCCTTCATTTGCTAATACAAAATAACTTTTACAAACACCTACTAATATATAAATAAAATGTACCAGTGAAATAATTAGAATCAAATAGTGGGTGTTTTAAACATTCAACTAATAATTTCAATATCTGGATAATGTTAACAAACACATCATATTCTACCATTGTATCCTAATTAGTCTAACACTTATTTTATTTTCCAGCAGTGAATGATGAAACATTGCAGAAGCAGATGTTACACCGTGTAAGTTGGCTGCAAGAAAGTATTGCATTTTCAAGTGTGTTTTTGTGTTCCTAGTGATGTAGCAATACTTTAAAATTTATAGCCTCCATTTCAAATGAACAACATCTACTAACAACACCAAAAAGCCATTTGTTACTTTTGCCTACATATTGGAAGCTATTCACTGATGTTTGGTTAATATGCCCTGTGTCCATTGGACATTCTTAAAATCACAAGATGTCAAAAAGGAATGTTTATAAACTAATTTGCATTACTTATGATTTGTGCCTGTGCAAGAGGGAACACATCCATATTTAGTCTAGGGGGGGGGGTAGAAGGGGAGAAACTGGGGGTAGGCGTTATCATTGGCTCAATTCCACCCATACCAAATGTGAATACTTATGTTCTTCCCACAAAGCATTAATTTCTTCACATACTGTAGACTTTATTCTTTTACCGGGTTCCAGATAGCAGACAGCTCTTGTTTTTCACTTATGTTTTCCTTTTAACAACAGTCATTAATTTACTGATATGCTGTCTATCAGAACCACATCATCTTGATTAGAGCTGTTATCCTAATCAAAAGGCTGATAATTAAGACTATCCATCTGTAGAGTTCCAAGTGCTAAGATGAGCTGAAGATCCTAATTAAGATTATTTAGGTGTTACTTAAATGCCATCATTTGATTCAGCTAATCATACCAGCAGGTACATTAGATTTGCATTAATGTTCTGCTGAAGCCAGCAGCTCTTTAAACAGATCAAAAATGTAGATTACAGGCACCATTTTCAAACATCTTTATATCAATATAACACTGACACAATGCATTAAAGTAAATGGAATATTGGAAGAAAGAGGCAATTTCAGTGTTTCTCAGTCTGCTTTATGATAATCAGTAGAGTATTTAAAATAAGTAATTTATGTACTGAGTTTGTGTGTCATAGCAGCTCCAAGGTTAAGTTTTCTCTTGTGCTTTGAATACATACTATGTTGATGACTTTCAATTTATTGTGTATTTTTCTAGCCTAAATGCAATGTTACAATGTGGAGGAGTTCATTAGTTCCTGCTGAAAAATTATTAGATAGGTAGTTTGCAAATAAGTTATTGGAGAAGTCATACTTACCTAAGAAGGAATTTATATGAAGCTGAAATTCTCAGAGTCATGATTTCATGTTTAAAAGGGAGCTGTGTTAAAATGCTTTTGGTTTTTTTTCCTTCTTCATCAAAAACGTAAATCTATTTTCATCAGAATTTTGGTACATTATGATTTTATAATCACAACAATTAAGTTTCTATTTCAAGTTCAACCTGTAGATAAATCAGTTTCTAGGAAAGAGATCAATCAGTACTACTGTTAGTAATGTGAAGCCGGTACAATCCAAGATCTTCATGCAGGCATGGTCTTTTTCTGCCTGAAGATATAAGAGATCATTACCATAACCCAAGACTAAAGCCTGTAAATATGTTTTATGAGAAATTTTACCTCAGAAAGCAAGGTACTGTTTCATACATATGGACATATGGACAAGGTACTGGTACATACATGACCATAAAAGAGGTCATGAGTGCACTTCAGAGAGAGGTCAGCCCCTTAAAAGGAAGTCACCATAACAGCTTTAAATATATGTAAATAAATAAATCTATTAAAATACATGTTTTATCTAAGACTCTGTTCACCCATAGTAAGGTAAAAGAAGAGGATATCTTTCTTCTCTTTTTTAACTGCCTGATGAAGATGGAGCCAGACTCTGCTGAAGGTATATTCTGCTTGGAGGAAAGGCACTGGACACTAAGAAACTCTAATCAGACACCATAATCGCATTCACTCTGACTATTACCAACATTCCACCCTTGGCTGTATGTAGATTTCGAGTTAACAAGATCCTCATCTGAGCTGGAGCCTCTTTGAGCAGAAGTTCACTAATTTAGTCCATCAGACACAGCTCTTTTAAGAACTAAAGGATGGTTTAATCTCTGGAGGTGAATCATTTGGTATAGAAAGTGTCTAGGCTTAGAGGTCTAAATCTCTAAAGTGAAAAGAATCACATCCTTTTCATCTCATTCTGTTTTTCCGAGTCATATTACTCTCACAAGATTTGTTCTGGGGAATAAAAAAATTCCTGCACACATGAAGTACTCTTCAGTCCAACCAAGTGCTTAAGTATGGAGATAGAACAATCACATTGCTGAATTTCCTTTAAAGGAGCATTTGCCTGAAGATAAATTGGACTTAACTCCCCAGTTCCAAAGAGTGCTTGAGATTCCAGATCTGTTCAAGAACAATAAAGTGTAAAATAGTGGCCCAATTCACAGAATACAAACATAGTTTTCGGGCATAAAAACTATCCCGAAGCTATAGTTTCTGGGATATATGCTTATCATTAATCTGTAAAAGTGAACATTCAGTTTATGAGTTTAAAAATTTTCAAGGTTCCTTCAGGAAAACTGGACTCAACAATCTTGTCAGGTAGAGAGGAAAAAGGAAGAATATGAGTGTGATGTCTATGGAGAGAGGATTACGTTAATTTGGGACTCTTAACAGTATATTTTCTTGCTTCAAAATGTTAATTTTGCCAGAAACTCTGAAGCTCTAGCCTATATTTTTTACTATTTTTTTGTGGTTTTGCAAAGAACTTTTCTTGCAAGCTTCTGATGCTATCCTTAATTTTATGTTAACAGATTCTATTATCTAAAATATGCCCAGCCCCAATCGGAGATGGACAGAAATTTTCCAAGAAATTATAGCAATTACACCAAAAGAACAAAGATATTACAGTGTATTTTAGTGGCTACATTTAAGATGTGAATTATCTTTAAAAAAATCCCTTTTCTTATATTCTGTTTTATTTGCATATAAACAGACATATTCACACTGAATTTGCATAGAAATAGATGCATTCAAAACATCTTTATAGCAATCATGAAATCACAGAAGTTACAGATGTAACAGTGTTATTAGTTCTGATTATTTAAACTGGGCATCTATTTTCTGAGTGATTTTTTGGACAGTTACTGATTTTACACACCATTTTGCACCTGCAGATTCAGACAATGGATTTAAATATTTAATTTAAATTCTGCACACACAGCAGGCAGTAATGCCCAAGTTTTCCAGACTACACTCAGGTTAGGAGAGAATTTTTAGAGCATTCAACATAAATGATCTATGTATTTAATTTTAGAGTCTCTGAATATTGGGAACAATTGGCAATCAACACTGATGAAAAGTATCCCTCACAGTTTAAAATCTTGCCTCGTGCTCAAGAAGATACATTCCATATCAGGAGCTTAAAGCTTTTGCTTTAAAAATTCCAGCAGTAATATCAGAAACAATATACTACAGTTTGTTAAAAAGTTGCCCAAGCTGAGAGCTGAGACAATTATGGCTTGCATGCCAGTGTCTCACAGCATACAACTATTTTCTAAATTTTTAATGTTTAGAGGTTTTTATAATGTATTTATTATAAAATTTTCTCACTGGTTATTAGCTTTAAATAAGATCTCTGTAGAGAAATGGGTAACATGAGGGTGATCTTCAGATAAAGGAGTTATATATATTGAATCACCAGGTCTATAACATTAAAACTTGTCTTTCTAGTATTATTTTCATAGGAGAATAGCAGACAGATTTATTATTTTTTGTCATACCTGGACTGAAAACAGCATGCCTATTACTAGCTACCTGAACATTCTACTCAGCCCTCTTTTAAACTAAAATTGCAATAAATTCTGGGGTGAGCAAAGACAATATGAAGGGAAAGATATTTTATTCCACAAGTTCTTAGTAACATCTTTGCCAGTTAACTTATAAAGTGAAAGAAGAATTTCTCTCTAAACAAAGTGATGATTTTGCTCAAGGTCAAGGAAGAGCAATCTTTCTAATTTTTCCTTTATGTTTACTATAAATTCTCAATTTACTGAAGGGACAGTGCTCTCCTAGAGAAATGATGAACTGTAAAGTGTTTTATTTGTGCTCCATGGAAACAGAATTCTCTCAAACTATCTGACCTAACAACTGAGCTTCCTTTAAACAGTGAGACATAACCAGATAGTTCTATTGACTGGTGCTAAAGAATCTTCTAAAAATATAGCATCTATTGACTGTATCTGGGTACTTCATAACAAATGCCTAAAACACTTTTAATGTTATATTTTAAGATTGTGGTTTTAAGCAATATTTCCTGTTCTGATATTTTATTCATGCTGTTAATGCTAAGTTGATTAGCTGTCACTATAATTTCTTTTTGGAACATATTTCTTTAATTATCATTTCATCTTTCTGCAGTTTTTATCAGTCTGAAGCCATAAACATGTTATTGTTTTTACTACACTGGTGTGATAGTGGAAAACAGATTAGTTGTCTGCAGAAGTACATATTCAGTGGAAAACTAGAGCAGGTGAACCTTCAATCACAAACTTCAGAAATTCCTGTGTATAAGACTTAAGAAAATGACCCCTTGAAACTGATGAAAATACACATAAATAAGAATGAATGCAAGAAATGTTCCTGATGTTCCCACATATATTTAGTCCTTCTTTTAGAAGTGTTAGTAGAATATGCCATTTAAAACCAGAATACTACCCCAGCTACAGTTGTTTATTTCTCTTGTAAATTCTATTACCTACAATCATTAAATTAAGGATGTTATAAGGTACATTCCTATGCATTCACTTTAGTATCTGTCTCTGGACTTGTTATCTGTGAATTGTTTAAACCACTTTAAAACCCGATATAATTTTCACCCACAAATTACTGTAGCAATAAATTCCAGAATTGTATTGCCTCATGTTTTAAATACTTTAAAAATGTTTGTCTTGTACTAGCTTCAGTGACAGCCCCCAGTGCTTATTAGCGTGGGATTTGGCAAAGAACTGTTCTAATTTCCTGGTCTTTGAAATCTTACTAATTAGCCTTCTCCTTTTCAAATTAGTGTATTAGCCTTTTCAATTTCTCCTTAAAATGTAGGTGTTCTGTTCCCTTATATGTTTTTTGCCTTTCTTTGTAACTTCTCTAACTCCACTGAGTCTTTCTTGATGGACAGGAACAGCTCTTAGTAAATGCTGATATAAATATTAGCATATTTTATTAAAATATTTACATTTCCAAATAATATCAAATTCATTTCTCAGGGCTCATAGTTTGTTCAATCAAACAATTAACTATCAATTTATTGGGATGAGGGGCTGATGACCACCTGCAAGCTGAAGGAAACAAGTCCTTCCTACAAATTACATATTCTTCTGAGAAAACCAGACTGGGGGCTCAGATCTATAAGGGACTTGCTGAATTCAACAGCCAGGGAGGCACGGCTGCAGCAGCTCCTTGCCCCTGGGCTGAACCAGGATTGAGGCTGAAGTGCTCCTGATAGGCACGGCACAAACTTATGGGCAGGGCCAGACAAGTGCCCTGAGCTGCCACCTGTCTTCCTGCTCTCTGGTCTCCTAGCTCCCGTTTGACCACACCTGCCTTCCTAACCCACCTTGATACTGTCATTACCCCATGTTTTGTTCATCTGCTAAACATTCCCAAATAAGCATTACCGCTCCAAAATATTCTTTACCATGCATCCAATAATGCATCTCATCCCTGTGTAGGCAGTAAAACCCTTCCATTCAAAAGATGGTCCGGAAATGGACCATTTCTGGACCATCTGCTGCAGATGATGGTGGTTCAGACCATGGGCCTGGAGGGTCCCCAGAGACAGGTCCAGGAGGGAAGATGTTGTGTCTCTGGTTGGATTACTGGGTTGCTTCCATGTGCTCTGGTACCTCTCTACTCTTTTATGTGTCTGGAGAAGCTTTTGATAAGCTGGGGGCTCTCCTGTGTGAATGGAGAAGTCTTTAATGTCTCCCCTCTGGTGGGCATGGAATAGCCAAGGAAGGCTACTAGTTTGATCCCTACCTACTTTTGCTCCTTTGTCGTCCTTTATGTGTTGAGGCCAGCTTTTTATTAAAATAGCCTAGCAAGAACCTTAAAGATTTTCCTACACCACAAAAATGTAAGATATTAGATGCCAGAATATCTTTAGGAATCTCAGAGGCACTCACTACTTGTAATGACTTGTAAATTCTGGAGACAGCACACCTCAAATTTCATGAACCTTGCTCTGTGCCAGTGATATTTCTGAATGATATTGAAAAAAGAGAGTACTCTTATTATTCTTTTTGTTAATAAATATTTTTTAAATTAGGCTTAATCGGAGCCAAACTTTCTTACACACCTGAACAGCACAATTTACTACTTCTAGCTACAATCCAGATAAATTTTCTAAATTAGATCTAAACATGTCAAATATTTGCTGACAGTTCATCATATCCTATGCAGGTTCATTCAAACACAGAAGCAAAAGTGCCATCAATACAGGAATATAGTTGGTTTTCATTTTATATTTTTTAGTTAGTAATATAATATTGTCCTTATTTTTACAGGCTTACTAGCATAAGACAAATATATTAAAGACACTTGAGATGTCAGTTTTCCTATTATTCCAATTTTTTGTGCAAATTTTCATCATGTATTTCATTTGTAGAACATGGAAAAATCTGTTTCAATCTCCACCAAGAAGATACTGCTAGTCCTTGATTACCCATATCTCAAAAGGATGGGAAAAAATATAATCAAACTAACTAAAATAACAATCAACCCCCAAACAAAAAAAAGCCTTATAAATTTTGAAATAGTCTTGGTTTGGAGCAATGGGGATATTTAACTGAACAATGACATAGTATCCTGATATTTTACAGTATTTCTGGTTTGCTTTTTCCTTCTTCATCACTTTGTTCTTCATCAGATTGAAATGAAGATGAATCTTAATAATTCAGTTCCTTAAGCAGTTTATCCTATCATTTTTCAAAGAAATACTTTTGTCCCTGTGTTTATTACTGAGATATCATTTAGCAGAATCTGTTTTACTGACACTTTTAGAATTTCAGACTTCACAGGCTTCTCCAACATGGTACTACAATTACAAAACCCATTAGAGAGAATATAATTGCTGTTAGTGCACAATGTTTGTAATATATATTAGGCATCAGATTACCAAAAGGCATACATATTTAATGAACTAACTCTGAATACAAGGTTACTAATGATTAATAGCCTGAAAGGACACAAAAAGCAACATGCATTTTCCTCAAGCCATTATATACTGCTAAACACATCTCAGCAATTATGGGTGAGGAAGTAATCTGATAGGGCAGTGAAAGTCAAAGGAGAGAAACAAAGCGTTCCATGAAATTATATCTCAACAAAGATATTCTGTGCAGTATAATTTCAACACTAGATTGCCATGAAACTTTATGAATCACAATGTAATGCTTTTGGTTAAACTAAAGATAATTGTCTGCATGATCTTAAAGACATTTTTTTCACGGGCTTCCTGCAGAGTTTTAAGTGCAGAGCAGAAAAACCAGTTTGAGTGCTCAGTGTGGAATACCCAAATGTCATAGGGTCTGACTGCAATCTGCTTATATTTTGAATGGGGAGAGAAGAAATCTGGTTTTAAAACACATTCCTTCTAAAATCCATGTGTTAGAAAATTATTATACTTGATGACCACTGTGGGGGATAGTTAAATCATGTATGGTCTGTCACTTTCCTTACCAAAACCTGAACATACTAAATATTCCTGGGCAGCCGGTACCCAGTGCTAGTCCCACATTTGAAATCCTTGGATGCCAGTACCTTTTGACCCTTTCTGTTCTTTACTGCTATGATTGCAGGAGGTGGAGGGGAAAGTAAAATTTAAAAATAGCAGTGAGAATTAAATAGTTTGTTATGCTTCCTGGAAATTTTTATTAAAAGTGAGGACTATGTTGAACAAAAATAAATGTCAGGTTGGATAGAATATTCAGTGGTGTGTAATAGCAGAATAGGAAGACTCACTTGGACTGTGTTTCATTTAAGTCCCCATGACACTGGATGAGACTAGGAGTTTCTGATGGTGCCATTTTACTGTTACTTACCCATTTGTGGCGTTATTGAGCTGCATTCAGAATGAAATAGCTGGGAAAATGTATTAAATATGAATTACTAGACTAACATCTCAAATATAGTGATATTTCTTGTTTTTTTAGGTAGATGTATAGTTCCTGACTTGCAGACACCCTGACAAGAGAAATCTATCATTTGCATACACCAGGTTATTTCACAAAAGAAGAAGACAGATGTAAAAAATTATCTTGATAGTTCTGGAAAATTCATTCTGTAAAACCACTCATAGAATATACTAGCAAAAAGGGTCATTAAAGGAGTGGTATAAACAGTTTTGGAAAGCTAATCTCTCATCTAAGAAATGGGTCTAATATATTTGATACAGAGAAAATATAAACAGAGTCTGGCCTTCAGTCTTATGTGCTATAGGATAACCAAACCGAGGTGCAACAAAGATTACGATGCAATTAATAACTGTGACTTGAGAAAACAGCAACTCTGACTGGTTGCCAGAGTTATATATTTTTTCTCCATGCACAGGAAGGAGTTCTGTCAGGTGATCTGTTAATCAAAGTGACAGGTCCTGCTTCCTTTCTCACTGACATTAATGTTGATGCATTTCTTTTCGGATATTTTGTGTGTTTCTGCATGCCACAGATAAGAGTTTGCCCACAAATTCAGAGCTTTTTCTTGCATATCATGAGGGTGATAAGCATTTAGGCTGTCTTTGCAGAGAGAAAGCTGATTCTTGTTGATAGTATGTAAGATAAATGAGGCAAAAAAGTAAGCATTAGTGAAAGGTCCTTTGTTTTTAAGCAGACATTCCATTGACCATGTAGCCAAATATAAATAAATAGCAAAAAAGAAAATTCTTCCATTTACCACCATGTCAATTTTTATGACAAAAAGATATTTAACATTTGACTTTACATGCTATGGCCAGCAGTGGATGAACCATTGCCCTTCCAACGCTTCTGTGTCATTGCAAAATACAGCAATTACTGACTTTTGAGTGTTTTGAATTTTATCTTTCCTTACTTGTAGGTACGGGTGTATAACATACATAAACAAATAGGAATCAAAGATAAGGTGCAATGTTAAAAATTGAACTATCAAGTTTATTATAATGTGGAATACTGAATTTATGGGAGAACAGAATGACAGAATAGTAAGCACTATAGAGTTTCAGATAAAAGCATAAAAATAATGGATGCTTTACTTTTTAAAAACAGGACATTGTCCAGCCAGAAACCAAGCCTCACTAAGCTGTTTGCTCATTCCTCCACCAGCAGGGTCATGAAGAGAACTGGAAGAGTAAAGCTAAAAACTCAGGCTGAGATAAAAATAGTTTAATAGGAAACCAAAAGCTGTACGCATGAGCAAGGAAAATAATTTAATTTGCTGCTTTCCATGAACAGAAAGATCTTCAGCTATCTCCAGCAGTGCAGGGCCTCATCACATATAATAGTTACTTGGGAAGACTAATCACTGCAAACACCCTCTCCTCCTTCTTCCTTCCCCCACTGTATTTACTGAGCACGATGTCACATGGTCTGGAATATCCCTTTGGTCAGTGGGCTCACCTGTCCTGGCTCTGTCTCCTCCCAGCCTCCAATGCTCCTTCAGCCTCCTCCTGCCAGTGTGGCAGTACAAGAAGCACAAAAGGCCTTGGCTCTGTGTAAGCACTGCTCAACAATCACAAAAACATCTCTATATTATCAACCCTGTGTTCAGCACGAATCCAAAACACAACCCCATACTAACAACTGTGAAGAAAATTAATAGGTAGAAATCAGTTTTGATATTTCAATTTGTTACACATGTAGGCATTAATTTAATCAAAATAAGTAAATATTTTTTTTTAAATATATCATTAGATTGCATGTTTTGGAATTTAAAAGCTAATTTAAACTCTATACCATATGAGTTGTTAAGACCTGCAATCTACCAGTCAAATTATTCAGACACTTAAAATAAGAGCTAGGATAAAAGGATTTTTTTGATGGCTTGATTTTCCTGCACTTTCTGTTCTAAAGATTATATTGACTGGATTTTTTATCCCTCTTATTTGACATACAGTCAGCATTAGGTAATTTCTAACCTACATAACTTATCTTAGCCATCTTCTTTATGAAATCTGCTCCTGCATGTATAAAACATTTCTACTTTTGCAATGATCATGTATAAATGATTAAATTTAGTGCTTCAGTACCACATGTTGACTAGGAGACTCCTATTGCCAGGTAATATTTAGTATAATACTGAATGGCAAGTGGTATGTGTAAGCTGATGTCTGTCTCAGAAGGCACCTACAGGCATTTGGGATTAAGGACGCTTCTTTTGGGGATAGAACCTGTGGGCAGAAATAGTGAGGAGACTTCTTCCTTAGTCATAGCTGAATCTGTCATTACAGACCAGGAATGTGGCATGAAGTCTGGAGGGATGACAAGTGACCACCTTCCTTTTTAGGTAGAATTCTTATATCTCAATATAAGTTATTCAGATATCTTCAGAATAATATGACAAAGCTGTGCAGATAGAATCCTAAGCTGAACTGGTGGATGAGTAATTAAAGAAGAAAAAAACAAGTATGGAGTACTCAGTGTAGTCACAGACACTTTAAGCAAAACATGTTTAGCCTTTAGGAAAAACAAGTTCTCAGCATTGGTTTGTGTTTCTGGCATCTCAGATTGCTTTCCTTAATGTGTGGCTTCAAAACTTGAAATAAATGAACTCATTAATAATTTTCTGCTAATACATACCTGTAGAATTTATATTGTCCAAGAAATTTAAAATGGATTTTGCATCTTTCACATAAGTATAGGGTGCATTTCATTGACACTTCAACTGAATGAAATAAGTGAATGAAATACTACACTGAAAGAAATAAACTATACCTTTTACGCCTTGATGACCAATGCCCCTAAGACTATACCCCATCTGCAAAATTCTTTTTGGAAATTATTTATATACTCAAACTAAAAAAAAAAAAAAAAATACAAGCTTTTAGCTGTGTGTCTATTTTTTTATGTTTTCCTTTTCTTCTTTTTCTTTTTCTTTTTTTTTTTTTTTTTTGTATGTTTGTTTGGTTTACTTCTTGTAATTTCTTGTTTGCGTATACTGCTTGCTCCGGGTTGTTCACATACCTGTGCAGGTAGAGCAGAGGTGCTGTTGCTAGAAGTATCTCCCAGCACATATCAGTCCTGACCTGGAAAGCTGACCTCAGTTCAGAGGGGCATGCAGCTTGCATGGCCGTGCAGCCCCTTCATTGCTTGAGGCTGACAGCAGCTGCACCAGTTGTGACGGTGCCTTTTTGATGTGGGCTAGTGTCCAACAGGAACTCAAAGGAGATCCTCAGCTTATTTCACTCAGGTCACTGTGCCATAAGGTACTGACAAGTTGTGGTTGCTGTTGACCTTGGCTAAATTTGAAATAATGACCCAGAGGTGAACAGGCCCGTATCCCATTACCTCCACTCCAAGTCACTCCGAACTTCACGACAATAACATCTTTGAAGACCTTTTAATTTGCTTGAGCATGAGTTTCCCCTCTTAAACCTGTGGTGAATGGCTCTAATCAAATTATGTTTGCTCAGGCTATTACTTCAATAATATCTTGAAATCCTCTGGAACTTTTCCCAATGTTTTCTATTACTCTCTTCCTCACCCAGGAGCCAATGTGAAAGTGAGTTATATTTGATAACTATTTTTGTGACCCTTTCAGTATTTGATTTCCTGTTACTGGCTTGTGAAAATCAATCCTGTAGTCAAAGAGTGTACTAAAATACCAATCAATTACTAGCTTTTATTTAATTGTAATATAGTCTACTGTCTAAAACTTTGTTAAGGGCCCAAAATTAGACATCAAAAGAAGGGAAATACAGAACAAAACACTTTTCAGAGGCCTAATAGAATAAGTAGCAATTAGTTTTGGTCTTCACTAATATATATTTAGTTTAGCTATTTTTTAGCTGAAGCATCATTTCATTATATTGTTTATTTCTTATCCATAGTAACTTATAAAAGCTGTTTCTGTTGCTGTTATGATAGATAGGAGAGCTTTTGATTCCTGAAACTTCCAATTGCACTTATTCTTTACACAGCTTATAAAATGTCCATGAAATAATATTTTACACAAAAATATACCTACTTCCAACAGAAGAAATCCTAGGATTTCACAGAAACACTGAAAAATGTTTTAGCATACAAAAGAACACAACTGGAAAAAAAAATAATTTACCATTACAGAGTATACCACAGGGTGTAGCTGTATCTGCCAAACTTACGTGATGGATTTGTGATGATAACAAGTCCCCATCAAAGCCTGAGGTAGTTTCATGGTTCACACAGGGCTGATTTTTGCCTGTTTGGAGTATTAAAGAACACTTCAACATGGACTGATACTCTGATTTGCCACAGGGTTATTTGCAGTTTAGGTATGCTTCAACTCTACCCTCCTATGCAGAAATTCTAGGTTGAGCAGGAGAAAACCTATTTTCTGAAGCTTTCATAAATGCTAGATATTCTCCAGGCCCCCCTGTTATGTTTCTGTGGTAAAAACACTATGTAAAACATTAATTCAGTGAGGTTTTCTCTAGAAAATATAATTTCAATCCCCAACAAAAATAAAGGCTCATTTCAGATAAGTATCGATGCTGGTCTTCAAAGCTGTCTTCAAGAAAGGAGTAGGCCTGACCATTTTTGTGTAAATCAACTTGGCCTGTGTGGGGGACTGGAAAAAGTTGAAAGACCTCGACATAAATTTCTCTGCCAATTCTCTCAGCACTTTTATTAATACTGAAATTGAAGTAGTACCAGTTTAGGAGCATAGGATGTCTAAATTACATGGGAATAAATTATTAATTCCAGTGTGTTTCATTAGCTTTTTTTTTAAAAAACCCTATGCTAATATTTTCATTCACTGCTATTTTTGAATGGCTGGGCAAAAAAGACAAATTGTTTTGAGGATGGCAGTTGCTTGGCCAGCCTGGATTTGCTGATGGGTCCTTCCAAATTTTTAGAAGTTTCAAGGAAGGAACCTCATGAAGTTGAAATCACACATTCAGATTTTTCTTTTATCTTGATTCTGAGAAGGAGAGTAAAGTCATAAAAGGTACCTTTGTCAACCTTTATAAGGCTTCTATTACATTTAAAACCTTCTGTCTTTGGCAGTGAGCCTGACTGAACTTTTCTTATCAATGTATCTTTAACTTAAACCTGACACAGACACAGACACAAAATAAATCTGGCATACCAACTCATTGATCTGCATGTAGTGATATATTGCAGGTGCACATCATTTGGAAATAAATACTGCCACTGAAACAACCAGAGTTTACTTAACTCAAGGAACAGTAAACTATTCTCACCAACATTTAGCATTTTTCTTTTTCTTCCCATAATTTATGCTCCTCTTTTACTACTGTAATTATGTCAATGATTTTCAAAAGTTTTTCTTGTGTTTCAGTTGCTGTGTATTTTGATTGTTGGGTTGAAATTTGACTCTATGTCTTCTGTTATACATTAATTGCTAATACATGGTATTGACATAAGAAAAAAGTCCAGCACTTCAGCTATGTAATATTATTAACCAGTTCCTGGAAGCTTAGTAAACAGATTGACTGTTCTTACCCTTTTGTTCTTAGCAGTGACAAATTTAGTTTTCTAACTGTTGAACTCTAAGCTACATTTTCTTAACAATAATAATATCTGAGTAAGGCAAGATTTTGGATTTTACAGTTTTTTATTGAGAAGGAGCTCTATTTCCAGTTGGGTTTGTTTTGTTTCATGTTTTGGTTTTTTTGTGTGGTTTGATTTGTTTGTTTGCTTGTTTTTACAATGAGACAGCATTTATAGAAGAGTACATTACTGGTAGCAAGAACATAGAAGGTACCTGTGGTATTGGCTACTTGCAGCTGTGGAAAAATTTCCAGCTGTGGAAAAACAGTTAAGAAAGCACAAAGAGCAAATGCACAGTATAGCCTATGGAAACAGTGGGAGATGGGATTTTCTGTTAGTTTGGGCTGTTTCTTCAATACAAGGATGGGTTTCTGCAGGGCCAAAAAATTATTGATATCTGAGTCCTTTGTCTAACAGGTTTCTCTTATGCTGAGCAAGTTCTTCAACATCATCAGGTAAAACTCAAAGGAGTGAAGAGGAAGTCTTCATAACTATGGTACAAATGTCAGAACACTCTCAGAAGTCTGAGTGTTTAAAATCTGACAAATTAAATAAAAGCATAAAATCAATATAGTGTTTTGGTGTTCTGTGCGTTCTATAATACTGTTCATAAATATGTACCCCATGTTCTGAAACTGGTGCTCTCCAAAGGTGCAGCTCAATCAGACAAATCATCTCCTTAACCTTTGGCAGCAGGTAAGAAAAAAATAAGGAATACCTTCTCCAACCATGATAAATGTGAAGCAATATCAATGTCATTTTAGCTATGCAAAAATCTTTGGATAAAAATATAATTCAGCACATGTTTATTTGATTTCCTTACAAAATCAGTATCCTCAGTGGTGATACTGATCTATCCAATCAAGTTTTCCTTGAACATTTGCATATTTTTCTACTATAAATAGTTTGAACATCTGCGGCAGTAATTTATAAACCTCATTTGTATTATTTATAGTACTTTTTTATTAGTTTAACACTAGTTCTTTAAAAAAAGAATCCACTGAGATGCACTGGAGAACTTTGAAATTAAGCAAGTAATAGCAAAAATATTTGCTTGACCAAACAGAGAAACCACAAAGTAGTAAGGAAAACATGAAAAAAATGGTATATAGCTCAGCAGACATAATGTAGATAAGCACTAAACATATTTTTTAATAATGAAAAAGCATTTGTGTTTCTTTATAATACTGAAATTTGGCCTTGAGGTTTGAATATTTTCCCTGTATATTTCCTCTTTTATTTTTAGATTTTGATATAATAGGAAGCAATCTCTTTATCAGTGTCAGTCCTAATTTTAGTTGTTTTTTGCCAGTGGCTCTCTGTAAAACGGTATATATGAATCTTTGTTTCCTTTAGGAGTTGTTTATTAAGTCAAAAAGACGGTATATATATCTCAATGCGATTTAAAATCTTTTATGAGAAAAGTAAATGACAATGAAAAAGCCCGGATTTTTTATCCTCACTCTATGAGTTAAAGTTAAATATGACTAGATGTGAGTTTAACAAAATCATTTGGATCACTTCTATATTTAAAAACATAAAAGACACGAGAATTTAGTCAGAGTTTTTATATCTTCCTATTAATTCATCACACATTGCAGGATAAAATATGGTAGTCCATTCCTACCTGTCTAAATTAAGTAAATTTATTCCACTTGAAAAGTACATGCTTCTGTACTATTTTAAATATTTAAAAGTTTTCAATTTACTTGTTAAGATTGAATAAACCAAGAGATTTCTGAAAATAGTTCAATAAGAATATACAGAATAAATTGTAAGGTAACGTACTGTTTCATACTGTTTCATGAGGATAAAATTAAATAAAATTAAAGCATATTATATTCTCCAAATTGGTGACTGCAGAGAGTTTTAACATTTTTATGTGTTTCATAATGAGTGAGCAGGTAAGGTAAGGTTAGTATAAATAGTATAGTAAAACAAGCTCTGCACTGTGGGCTGCCAAGTTTTCGGGAACCAAATTTAGTAGTTCTTTATAGGCTGCTTCTCCACCCAGTCATGTTCGAGTATTAATATTGCTGGCTCATTACTCAGCCCACCTTTTTTTCTAAACTCAGAGGAGAAAAGACAGATTTCTTGGGATGCCTACTGATGCCTACAAAATTAACAGTAGTCATCTTTTAAAAACAATATTTTTTTTACTCTGTATTATGACCTATCATAAGACAGGTAAAGATAGTGTACACTGAAAAGAAAAATAATTTCTTCTCATAATCCAAATAGATTTTAAAATTCCATAGAGATTTTGTTTAAGCTTGATAAAAAATACTGGACAGGAAATACATTGCTAAGATTAGAGAAAGTTTTTTGTCTCAGATGTGCAAGAATTACTACTGGGAAAGACAGCATGGGTGTGGCAACAGTGTCCCAGGCTCTGCTTATAAACAGCCTTGGAATAATGTCTTCATAAATGGAAAAAAAATCAAACAATACTACCAACAGTAGTGTGGAAAATTTAAAGGATTATTGGGAAAAAATATGTTTTTTCAGAAAAGAAAATAAATAAAAGCAAAACCCACAACAATAAAAAAACAGTATCTCTGTAATCTACTGGATGTATTGTCTGGGAGAAAAAAAAAATCCATTTTACAAAAACAAATCCATGTTTATAAATACATTTTGAAAGGATTGGTTTGGACTAAAAAAAAAAATTGCAAAGGAATAAGAGTAGGAAAAGATGGGAAAAAGATTGGGAAAAAAAAAAAGGCAATATGTGTTTTTGAAGTGTTTTGGCTCCCAAATAGCATATTCAATCAAAAGCATCTGACAACCTCCCCATTGGAATCTTCTGCTTGTCAGTGAGAATACTGTGAAAAAGAGAACAGTTAATATAATCAATTCATTCTTTCAGAATCTCCCTCCTGATGTTCAGTTAAGGAAGCCTGGTGCTATCATTTCGTTCCAGGAGCAAAGCCTAGCAAAGATTGCAAACTGTCTAAATAAAAGCTTAGAAATTGAAGACATGGAGACTTGGAATCCATAAATATCTTTAGTTTGTTTGGTTGGTTGTTTTTTTTTTTCTTTTTCTGAATAAGGAAGGTAATGAATTTCATAGAATAATAAAATGGCTTGAGTTGGAAGGGACCATAAAGATCATCTAGTTCCAAGCCCCCTGGGCAAGGGCGGGGACACATTTCACTAGACAAGGTTGCTCAGAACCCCATCCAACCTTGCCCTGAACTCTTCCAGGCATGAGGCACTCACAAACTCCTCTGGGCAACACTTTTCAGTACCTCACCGTGCTCACAGCAAAGAATTGTCCTAGTATCTACTCTAAACCAAGCCTCTTTCAGTTTGAAGCCGTTCCCCCTTGTCCTGTCACTATATGTCTCGTAAATAATCCACTCTCCATCTTTCTTGCAGGCTCCCTGAAGGTTCTGGATGACTTGCAATTAGGTCACATCAAAGCCTTCTCTTTTCCAGTTTGAACAAACCCAATTCTCCCAGCCTTTCCTCATAGGAGAGATGTCCCATTTCTTTAATCATCTTGGTGAGCCTCTTCTGGGCTCATAGCAATAGGTCAATATCCTTCTTGTGCTGGGGACTGCAGAACTAACTGTACGAGGTACCCAAGGTGGGATCTCACAAGAACAGAACAGAGAGGTAAAATCCCCTCCCTTGACCTGCTGGCCAAGACTTGTTTGATGCTGCTCAGGAAACAATTGTCTTTTTGAGTTTCCAACACAATCCTGGGTCATGTTCAGCCTCTCATCCATGAGTACCCCAAAGTACATCTCAACAGGGTTGCTCTCAATATGTTTATATCCCAGCCCATATTGATACTGTGGATTGCCCCAAGCCAGGTGTGGCACCTTGCACTTGGTCTTGTTAAACTTCATGAGATTCCCAGGGGCCCACTTCTTGAGATTGTCCAGGTCCTCTGGATGGCATCCTGTCCTTCAGGTGTGTCCACTGCACCACTCTGCTTGGTGATGTCTGCAAATTTGCTGAGGATGCACTAAATCCTTTCCTCTGTGTCATTAGTGAAGACAATAAATAACATTAGTCCCAACCCAGACCCCTGAGTGACACCACTTTTCATTGATGGGCATCAGGATTCTGAGCTGCTGGCCACTACCCTCTGGATATGACCTTCCAACCACTTTCTAATCTGTCCTGCAGTCCACCCATCAAATCCGTCTCTTGCCAATTTATGGAGAAGGATATCATTGAGGGGGAAAGTGTCATAGACTTTACAGAAGTCCAGATAAATTATATCTGTAGCTCTTCTCTTGTCTGCTGATGTAATCACTTCAGTGTAGAATGCTTTTTCATAGGAAATGAAGGTTGAATTTCAAATGAAAGAAGTAAATGGTTAATATACAAACTCGGTTGATAATTTCCTTGTTTTGTTCTTGTGTCTATAGTTGTCCATTACTAGCTTATAATTTAATGTACAAAATGAGTATTCAAATATTTGGAAAGGTTAATATACGGGGGTAAAAAATACTATAGAGATAGCATGGTTTTTTATTTACATCACTCAAAATCAGACAAGAATTAGTAGTACATTGAGAGGATGTAGACAACCTAAGAGAATAACACAACAGATGTTTAATGCTGACAGTGTGAGTCAAGCACACTCACTTTGTCCTACACTTTGGCCTATTTGAGAGCTGGAACTGACAGAATGAGTATTTTGCAAAATGCATTATCTGAAATGAAGATTGATATAGGGAAAAAAAAAAGGAAGGTATCAGTATAATTAATTTCTATACAGTTGTAATGATTCCTCAGTTGAAATACTAGATTTCATTTAAGTCAGCCAGTTCAAACATATTAGAATTTTGATTTTATCTGTATATCTTTCTTGAAGAAAAATTTTAGGGCAACAGAAAAATTAGTGTGAAAACAATGATCTTATTAATGCAAAAGTGCACAACAATAAAGAGTATCTTTAACGGAGGCATATTGAATAATGCATGGCATAAGATACCGGATGGCAAATCCAAAACTTCTCTCTCCCTATCAAAGTATAATGTAAAATTACAAGCATATAAATTGAACTGTGAAGTAAAAAAATTAAACATTCCACGAAATATTATATCCTTTTAATTAATTGTGTTAATTTTTACTACAAGTTACTAGAGGCTATGAAACTAAAAAAGAAGTAAAATTAATATTCATATGATTAATGAAAACATTTATAGCTGTATTATACAGGCTTATGTATTCATACATGTATGTCTTCATGCTCTAGGAAATAAATGAATGCAAAGTATATGGAGCAGAAGTTGTTTTCTATGTGGTGATTGTGTTCACACCATTCTAACCAAAATATGGTCATGGTTCTAGTCACAATGAAGGCAGGAAATACAGATACGGTGCAATTAATTATTTAGTTTCATAGGAGTTATGTAAAACTTTGGATGTCCAGAGCAGACCTATTAAGGCCTTTGGAAAAAAAAATATATGTGTGTGAGTGTCTGTGTGTAAGAGTCATGGGTGAATGGTTATGGATTGATTAACTTTACTAACTGAACAGAAGTACATCTACTTACATGTCTACAGCATGGACAAGCTGAACTGGTGATGTAAACCTCCTTTGACAAGTGTTCTAGTGGCATTATACATACTTTCCTAAGACTCTTCAAACAGGCTCAATGAAGATGTTGAGATCCTTCTGTCCATGTCTTGAGGCGATTGTCAGGTGCAGTTGCTAAGCTTCTCTCCATTGTATTTGAAAAATACATTGGATAAGGAAAGAGCAACTGGTGCCATGTATCTTGAATTCTGCAAGGCTTTTGACATAATATCATTTTTTTCTAATTTAAAAAGATACAGATATTACAGATGGACTATTTAATGTGTAAGAAGTTGGTTGGATGGGTGTGTCCAAAGAATGGCAGCCCACAGCTCAATGTCCAAATGGAATCATTAAAATCTGCTGTCCTTCAGCAGTCCCTGTTGGGGCTGATACTGTTCAATACCTTTATTGTGACATTGAGTCAGCATTCTCAGCATGTTCACAGATGCCACCTTACTGAGTGGTGCAGCTGGAAGAGATGCCATGAAGAGGGAACCTAACAAATTGAATACAACATCCAGCTCTGGGATTCCTAGCACAAGAAAAGCATGAATCTGTTGAATGGGTCCAAAGGACAACACAAAAATTATTAGAGGACTGGAACACTTTTACTATGTAATAATGTTGAGAGTTGAGGTTGTCCATCTTGTAGAAGCCTGTGCTCTGGGGAGGCCTTATTGTGGCCTTTCAATACTTAAAAGGGTCTTATGAGAAACGCACTGGAGAGATGTGTTTCTCCAGTGCCAGTATTGTAAAACAAGAGGAGTGGTTTTAAACGGAAAACTGTAGGTTTAGATTAGGTCTAGTGAGGCACTGAAACAAGTTACTCAGAGAAGATGTGGATGCTCCTTCACAGGAAGTCTTCACGGCCAGGATGGATGGGGATATGAGCAGCCTGGTCTTGTGAAAATGTCCCTGCCCATGGTAGGGAGGCTGGGCTTGGTAAGATTTAAAGACTCTTTCCAAAACATTTTATGATTCTATGTGATAAATCAAATTAAAAAAAAATCCTAGTAGAATAGTATAGTGCTTTTTTGATGTTATATTGTGATAAGGAAACAAAAAATACTTAAGTAGCCAAGGACCAAAACAGCCCAGGACTACAATTGTAAAACAGGAGAGCTCTGTTAAATTCTCTTTTTATTATTCTCTGTGTTTATTTTTCTAAGAGAAGATTTTAAATAATTTTGCATAAACAAAATGAGCTATCCGAGTTCTTCTTCCCAGTACTTTCCTGATTCTATTCTAGGATTTTTTTTCTGTTCTGGGCTAAAATAATTTCCACTCTATCTGCATTTGTATAATGCATGAACTGTCATTTCCTTGTGTTACCACATAGAATAGATTTGACCATTTTCAGACTGGGAACAAGTTTTCAGAAAGATTTGTTGTGTGAATTTTTATTTTGCTGTTTCAGAAATCACTTCTTTGTCATTTTCTTGGCAAGTTAATTGAAAGTTGGTGACATGACAAGTACTAAAAAAATCCTTTTGTTCTACCACAGAAGAATGGATTATATTTTGTATCTGATTCTTTTAAATTATAGTTTTTCTTATATTTTTAATATGGTTATTTATTGAAATTCAGGTAATATTTTAAGACATAATGCATAATTCAGTACATATTTTTACATTTGCTTTAATCACCATATGCCAACTCTTAAGGTTGAGAGCAAAAAATAATCACTGTGCATGAATTCAGCTGGGAAGAGTAATATTTTTTTACCTGAGCTGCTGTTTATATGTTTTGGTATATATTTACCTTGGTATTCAAAAGTACATTCAATAGGATTCACATATTTAGTTATTAGAGAATTTTGCAAAAAAAATTAGAAATGTTAGACAACTTTTGCAATAAATGGTCCGCATAAGGTAATCTTCTCACTTGATTTTTATAGTGGTTTCAGCTTAAGGGTTTAAGTTCGTCAGATGTAGTTGGACCAGTACTCAGCAAAGGAACATTTTCACTATAATGTCAAAGTACTTCATTTCCATGATTTACAAAGTTATTCTTTTCTATCAATAACAGATTTTTAGTTTAAAAATAGCTTCTTACAAATCAAGCCTTGCTGAATAACAAAGTAGGAGGAGCAGCTGGACCAAGGAAGGAAGACTTGTAGAAACAGATCTTGTTGAGTAAAAACGGCACTAGAAATTATCCTTTTAATATATACTCATTAAAAAACTCTCTTTTTAATGCAGTCATGTAATTCTGTTTGTTCTTTATTTGCTTTTCCCAGACATTTCTTTAACAGGCAGCTATTACAGAAGCACACACATGTCTTTATCCAGGAACTCCTCTCTTGAGCAGTATGTGTTTATGAGTGAAAAACAGGTGCTCTCCTTTTTGCTCATCACCATTTGGACTGCTTTCAACTGATAATGCCTTTAAAAAATGTGAAGAACACCTGCCATCTTTATATCAGAACTGGTATAAGTAGTCATATTTTTAGTTTTATTGCCAAGAATATCTTGTTTCTTGAAAGCTTATATTGGACTCTCCAACCGCTGATGTCAATCTGGATCAGTCCAGCTGTACAGTCAGCATTTCTTGGCAGTACGTTGTGAGAAGCTGGCTATATATGCTCTTTGTCTTTGAAACACTTCAACTTAGGAAATAACTCATTTTTCTTTTCTTCCCTTTACCAGAGTTATTCTCTATTTTACTGTCATTCTTACCAGTTTGGTCTCATGTAATTTTTACTTATTACTTGCAATGCAAATAACAGTTCTGGGAATAAAATATAATCTGTGTTTCTATTGCTGAAGGGTTTATCCTGAGCTATGGATTGAATTCTTGATTCTGGTATTTTTAGGTGGTGTTCAGCTGTGTACTGTAAACATCTAAATGTTGACTTCTGTGTTTAATTGGAGTCCCTGAGTTCGTGTAGACTGAGGCTCAGTTTACTTGCATGTATTTCTGTCTACATCTGGATTCACCTGAGGAGTCTCAGGATACCTAAGTTCATGGTTCTCAGAGAAATAGCTCTGTACCATAGTAAGATTTGTCCCACAGCAGAATTTGGGAATGGGGAGGACATCACACTCTGAATTAAACACTTATGTGTCTACTGCTAGAAATTTACACTTCCATTATGATCTGGGGAAGTATAAATTTGACTGAATTGCTTCACAGTAGTGTCTATTGCCATCTGAGAGGCTTTAGAATATCTTCTCTCACATCCTGATTCCAGTATAAGTCTGCTCTCCTGAAATATCTACCATCCCACATGGATATCTCTGATAAAGTCAAGTATCTAAAACAACATGAGGAGTGCTGGCATGATCAACTCAGTGGGATCTTTATAGTCTATGATCTACAAATGAATTATTTATTTTTCAGAATAATGTACGTAATAATGTATGTAATATTTTACTTTTAATTAATATCAGTAATCCATTGCTTACTCACTGGAATGTTAGAATGAGATTGAAGATAGACTAATTAATACAAAATCTTGCTGTCTTGCAAAATTAAATAATTCCATGTTGAATCATATTTTATAGAACTATGGAACGAATTTCTCCAAGTAAATCATATAATAGGAATTGTTTATTATGGTAACTATAATTCAGAAGTAGATGCAACCTTTAACAAAAGTTTATTAAATACTTGAGAAAGCAAAATCAACTCTCTTTTTCTTCATCAGTATCAGTCAAACTTAGGCAAAGCAGGGGTATATTCCTTTGAAAATTATAATTTGCTTTCTTAGCATTAACACCCTAATCAGATTTTTAGACTCCATAAAAATCAAATTATAAATAAAAGTATTTTTGAGACATATTTCATTATTTGATATATACAATATACATGGAGATTTTGAGAATACAGTTTATGCCAGTAGGCTACATCCTATTTACTTAGGTAGTTTACAGTACCTACCTGTTGAGCAAATCATATGGGCAAAATCTGTGACTGTCTTGATATAATTCTTAAAATTAAACCTTTAAAACTTAGAGTTGCCCAGAGCCATTGGTTTTCAATGATCAGCACAAATTCCTTTTCAGTGCATAAAAATTTTTAAAAGTATTTCAAAAGGAAAATTACTAACATCATGGCATATATAAAATAAATGTCATAGTTGCTTTTTGTCTTATTTCATTTTCCAGAAAGCTCGGAATTCTAAAGGATACTGATGAGGAAGAAATGCAATGATGGGTGAATTAAATCTCTTGAAAAGGCTTAGAAAAGTACATGTGCAGTAAAACTGATGGTGAAATTAAAGTTAGTGAAACTTGGATCCATTAAAATTTCAATCAAATTTCAAAAAAGATTTCTCTAGCTGGATTCTTCTCTCACATAGTTTTGTTCCCGAAGAATTGACTTTTACACATGACCCCCAAAATGCCACTATCTGCCTCATATTTGAGCTCTTGATTTTTCTACAAGGTAAAACAGCTCAGTTTAATTTAGTAAAGTGCACATCAATCAGCTGTGCTACCACAGCCTTACTACTCATCTCCTTCCCCTTGCCACCACCTAGGATCATGTGGTTCTGAGCCTGGTGTTTGTGCTTTAACCTACCCCATGCCCCCCAGATTTGTACCTGTTACCCAGGATCATGAAGAGAGATAAGCATCAGCAAAGAACAAGTCATAAAAGCCTTTCAGGAATCAAAACAGGGGTTACAGAAGTGCTATGATTTGTGGTTGTATTGCAAGATTGCTGCATGTCTGTCTCATTGATAGCAAAATGAAGTTGCCATCCACATTAGGATTGCTTATGTCATAGCATGATCAATTAAGTTTGTTTTTTATGATTAGCAGATATGTTCTAGAGATGATCATACTGTTGGCTTACTAGCACAGAGCAAACGTTCTGCTACACACAGTCTAGAGCCTGAAACAGTGAGAATGTTTCTGCATGTGCATACCAATGTGGGTACATACCACTGCATCTCTTCTCTTCTTTTTTTTTTTTTTGTATGTATCAGGTTTAATAGAAGTAATAGGAAATTTTAGTGGTTTTGCATCAATATGCCCAATTAAAAAAAAATATACAGATGACTGCCTTTTTTGGGTTAACTGGATATTTAAAATAATGTCATTGCAAGCTGAAAATGTCCCCATTAATGCATTTTATAGCCCCGTGCAAGGATTACACAGTCAATGCTTAAACCATGAGATTCTTGAATAAACCTTGTGTGGCTGACTCAGTTTAACACCTGGAAAGCCTGTGAGTCCTGCTGTGTGATCGATTCCAAGTACACCCAAAATAAAAGCATCCCACTGACAGTTTCACATATCAGTTGCATCATTGGCCAGCAGAAATTTTGCTCAAAGTAGCAATGGAGGCTATGAGGACTGAAAAACTCTAAGAGCTACCAGGCAAAAGAGGCTTTTTCAAACAAGAATAGTACATTTGACACCTGGTACCTTAGACACTTGAAAGAAGACAGCACTTTTATTTTATTTGCTGTGTTTTAAAGAATATGAATAATGTAGTAAATATGACAAAATATGGATGCCATTTTTAAATGGTGAATAAACTTTGGAAAAATACAGAATTGTATTTATCTTTAAAAAATTAATTTTCATACAGCTTACCCAAAAATTTGAAGTTTTGTGATCTTTCAAGTTTCTTAATGCATAATTACTAACCTGATGTGACAGGTGCTGATATTTTTAGCATTAAACAAACAAGTATAAATTTTAAAATTCAGGTGAAGAGAAGAATTTTAAAAAATTCCAAGAGAGGACTACACTGGGCTGAAAGCAGATACTTAAAAAATTTGCCAAACAGAACAAGAAATGATCCTACACACACAGACAAAAAAAACCCCAAACAACAAAAACCAAATCAAACAAAAAAACAAACCCAAACCAAAACCAAAACAAATAAAGCAAATACAACAACAAAAACAAAAAACAAAACAAACAAAAAACAAAACAAAAAAAAGCAAGCACAAGCAAAATACTAATTAAACATAGAAAACCAGCTGAGGTCATCTAAGAAATTACTAAATAATTTTAAAATTACTAATTATTTTGTAAGACTGATCATGTATTTTTGCCTTTGCTCTTCCTTTGAGATGGTTTCACTTGAGATTAGGGAGGTAAATGGAGAAGAGAAAATATTGCAGCATCATTTTTTGGCTCACCAAAGCCAGGGTATAATAAAAATTTTCAAAATTTTTTATTTTTATGTAAAATATTCATTTTGGTCTGTTGGATTTCATAGGTCAAAACTACTTGTCTTTCACAATTTGCTAGGAATTTCATTCAACATAAATCATCATTTAATTTTCAAGTGACAGATGAATTAGGAGGCATAACTATTTACAGGATGCACTGTGGGAAATAATTTAATCAAATACTTATCTCTAGCATTGAGATCCAAATTTAGATCTAATATAAGTTTTTAAGATGTTTAACTAGGATTTTAAGAATTTAGCTATGATTTAATCTTACTTTACAGCAATGCAATTAAAAGCAGCATTCAACTTACTGTTTATCTGAAAAAATGTCTCCCTTGGGGTGGCTTCTCCTTTCCCGATATTGAAACAAATCAAAGCCAGGAAAACTGAGAGTATGTAGTTGCCTGAAAGGAAACTCCTTAGCTAATGCTATCAGCACTCAGCTTGAAGCTACTTCCAGAATCAGAAATAAATGTAATGCATTGCCAGAGGACAAAAGTTCCAGTTACAAGAGCAGAAAATGCCATAAGGACCTATCCTTCCTTTTCTTCCAGCCATATAATATCCCACCTCAAGGACTGAAGGAGGATCACTAAATGATGACAGGGACTGAGTTTCCTCATATTATTCAGATATTCCAAATTTCGTATCGGTCTATATGAGCTGTAGTTTCACACATTTTCATTGGAGGCTATTACAGCTACTGCATTAGTTATCGAGAAATGGGTAATTTCGGAGGTACCAGACACTCTCTGAGGCCCTACCTGTAAGTGAACTGCATACCTTTAATTAAAGGACATAAACTTATATGCACTCATGTACTCTATAACCAGTCAAGAAAAATACAGAACAACATCATGAATATGCAACAATATGAGTTTCTTTGATGCTAAGTGAATCAGTACAAGCATCTAAAAACTGCATCTTTAAAACAATTAATCACAATTAGCATTTTCTGACTGAAAAATATTAAATCCTAAATCTGACATAGGAAATGGTTTTACAAGGGAGATGCAAGACAGATTTGGCATGGGGGAGATGTAGGCATAGAACCACGAGTAGAATTTAAAACTATAACAGCTGGACATAGAGCTATCAAGAGACCAGTTACACAAAATATCTTTACAAGATACAAAACGATTACAGACAATAGACTAAATATCCAAAAGTTGTTCCACCTTTATTTCCACAAACAGCATGCCAAATGTCAAAGCTTTCTTTGGTAGAAAAACAATTTTAATTATCAAAGTAGAATCTGTACTGTGGAAAAATTCTTTTTGGATTGATGGGAAAGTATTGTCTTCATGTTTGTGATTGCCTGTGATTGCCCATTTTATTTAATTTAAATTGATGTGGGTAATATTAGTTCTACTTAACATAATGAGATAATTGCTTTGTAAATTCGGCTTTTTTTTTGCTCATTGCTTAATGGTATTGATTCTTAATGTCAGTGTTAAATATCTTAATATTTATTTTAATTGGAATTACCAAGTTTTCTAGCTAATTTAGAATCTGAAAATAATTGCTTCAGGTTTTGGAGTCCTGAGGCTACACAATCATCCCATATACGGAAATACATAAAATCATGGAGAAAAAATTAAAAGTTAAGAACAGCAAAAAATTCCTAAATATAAGTTAAATATCGCCCTATTTTTAGGAATAATATTTTAGTTTTTTGTTCTGGGGATATTGGACTGCTTAGCCATTTCCGAGATTCACTGTTAAAATATCAGTAGTGTTGATTACTTTAGCAAGTTTGCAGGTATAAGAGTACATAGATTAAAATAATTTTAAAATAACAACATAAAACATTTATTAAAATAATAATAAAATAAAATAATTAAAAATTAGTGTCTAAAAAACTTGGCATACTTTTTTCATCTTTCTTAATTGATCTAATAAATTCAGAGTTGTAAAACTCTAGAAAGAATTTCATGTTATGATAGTCTGATTCTCTTCCAACTAGGGCTATTTATTATAGTGACTATTGTACACTGCAGCCAGGGGTATATAATGCACCACTTTCTCACTGAAAGCAACTTCACACTGTAAAGTCAGAAAACCTTTGAAGATATGGATAATTCAAAGGAAATTAAAAAGATGACACAAATAATACTTTTGCAATTATCTTGTCACAAAAATCAAGTTGTACCTTTAGGCTGTTAGAAGTTAATACTACAGACGAGAGTATCATTCACAATTTTAAATTCTGAATGATAACATCACTAGAACAGTGGTTTAATTCCTCTGGTATTAGAAATCTGGATGCTTTTGCTCCCTGAAACTTCAGTTGAATTTGGATGAATTCACAAACCAAGATCTAAATATTAAACTGAAGTAACAAAAGCAACAAAAGAGATTGAGGTCAGGAAGTAAAGGCATGAAAACCTCTATGAGGCAGAACTGATGATGCTTTTGTATAAAATTTCCAGCTATGCCCTAATTTATTGTGACTGTTGCTTATGGATTAAGTAAATTATATTTATCAGCATAAAAGTCTGCTTCCTTGAATTACACTTCTGCTGTATTTCTCCACATTCATTTTATTCATCTACCACAAAAATAATATTATTTTAGTGGTTTAAAATTAAAGATTTTTAAACCAGTATTTCCCAGTGTAGAACTCTAGATATTAAAAAGAAATAACAAGTATTTTATCTCCCTTTATTAATTTCAATATTCTTATATGAATTGCGAAAGCACAGTATTACATAAATATTAATAGATAATACTTAAACTGGAAATGTGTAGGAAGAGGGCACACCTTATTTCAGTAATGAAAACCTGTCCTATATATGCAAATTACGCTTGAAAAAGTTCTAAATGGACATACATGAACTCAACTCTCCACCCAGCTCAAACACATCTATAACACAGACTTCATATCAGCATATAAAGGAATCTGTAGGACCTATAACAGAAGATTATATCCAAATTCAAATTCTCAGTTCCCCTTTCCCAAAAAACCCTTCCTTTTTGAATGTCATTTATATTTAGGTAATACAAACCAAATCTCAAGGTTTTTATTTTATGAATTTTTCTTACTACATTGCCTGTGGCAAGTGTAGCATCCTGACCTACTACATAATAAGAGTTTCTCTAGTATCAGTAGAATAAATACTCAAACATTTGTACTTTGGCAGGCAATTCTCAAAATCAGTGAAGTAGGCAGATGACCTGGTTTTAAAAGTCATTTTTAGAAATTGTTTTAGGATCAAGTTTTTAAATTTAGCATAGCTGACATAAAACATAGAGAACTTTGCATTGCTGCGAAAAAAGAAAAAAAATACAATATTGCTTAATCAGACTTCAGCTGATAGAGATAAGAACTGAAACTGAAAACTCCCAGCTATTTACTCCAAATCATTTAGCTATACTTGGAATTTCTGTCAAATGCTTTATGCTGAGTTATACTGAAAACTGCCACCAAATAAAAATGGTAGGGAGAAGTCTCTATGTCTGTTTATTTTAGTGTCAAGGCTTCTATTATTCTCTATGGCCTTTGCTGATTATAACTCAGTGATAGATCAGCATTTGTCCACTAGAGAATCAGTAAGACACACACTTGGTTCAGAAATACTGGAGAGTTAAATGAATGCATTCTCGTTATTACATTTGTGTATTTCATGTGTCAAACATGAAATGGAACATTAAGTCAGGAGTTAAAGAGAAAAAAGATGCTGTCACAGAAGAATGAAATAGAACATATTTATATTACTGTGTGTAATTTTTATGCAAAGTGGGCAGGATGAAATGGCTAGAAATGGCTAAAAAAGCTGTCTTTGGGAGCAGAAATTTCTTGTATTAGTTCTCCATTTACTTCTATTTTAAAACTTCATTTGCAGTATTTCAATGGTTCATGACTTATTCTGAAAGCACATTTATTCATTAACAACTCTACACATAAATGTTATAACAAAAAATAATTAACATAATAAATAGAACTTTAATAATGGAAGTATTTACAGAAATATTGGGTATGATGTTTTAAAAAACACTTTGCTATCCTACTATGTCTTGGGAATCTCTCTCCATATATCTAATTATGCATTTAAGCTTCATGTAAAGATTAGAAATTCTAAAATTAAATTATGTGGCTGTACAGTCGTTGTTCATTTCATCTGGGATTATGATGTACTCCATATATATATGTATTTATGTTCACCAACTCATCTTCCATTCATATTCTTGAGATAATTTAGAGTGCTTTTTGAATTGTTTAATGAATATTTCTCCAAATTCACAATACCTAAGGTGTGAGCCTGATTATCATTTCAACTCCCCTAATTATATATATTGCTGTGGTTTCATCCCAGCCAGCAACCAAGCCCAACAAATCCACTTGTTTATTTCCCCATCACCAGGTCCAGAATTGAAAGGGTAAAAGCTAGAAAACTTGGGGGTTGAAGTAAAGATAATTTAACAGGAAAAACAAAAGCTATAGACACTTGTAGAGCAGAACAAGGAATTAATTCACTGCTTGCCATGATGGGGCCAGCAGAGCAGGGCCCCATCACATGCAGCAGTGACTCGGGAAGACAAACACCCCCATCACTCCAAATGAACCTTTTTTCCTCCTTCTTCCCCCCACCTCATATACTGGCCACGATGTCACACGGTGTGGAATATCCCATTGGTCAGTGGGGTCACCTGTCCTGGCTCTGTCTGCTCCCAACCTCCAATGCTCCTTCAGCCTCCTCACTAGCGTGGCAGCACGAGAAGAACAAAAGGCCTTGGTTCTGTGTAAGACCTGCTCTGCAATAACAAACAAATCTCTATATTATCAACACTGTGCTTAGCACAAACCTAAACCACAACCCCATACCAGCCACTGTGAAGAAAATCAATTCTACCCCAGTCAGTGCCAGCACACACACCCCTATATAATTCAAGGCCAGGTTGGATGGAGATCTGAGTCACCTGATCTAGAGGAAGATGTCCCTGCCCATGGCATATAATCTTTAAGGTCCCTTCCAATCCAGGCCATTCTATGCTATTGAGCTATACATTTTAAATTTAGAATTTAATATATTTTTAGTTTAGGATTTCCTATGGGATTGTTATTTGTTGGATGGTTTTACTTTCTCGTAAAGCCAAAATTCACAACAGCCTCATGTTTAATGGTGTGGAATGCTGTATTGGGAGTCTCTTTTGAAAAATTTAAATTAAAAAAAAACATGAATTATGAACCTGAATTTCTTGGTCAATGAAGATAGCCTTCATCATGTTTCACCTGTGTGGACTGATCTAATCGTAACAATCTTGGCTTTCTTCAGTAAGTGTACTGTCAAGGATTTATTTCCCCTGCATTGTACAGCTGTTAGAAGCTGGGTTCTGGACACATGTGTAGGTGTTTATCTCTCACTTTCATCTGTAGGAACACCTCCATATTTGATCCATAAAAGAGACCACCCATTGCATGAAAGACATATGTAACAGATGACACAATAACTCCAAAAGAATAGTGTTTCAAAAATTCTACCTCTCTCTTGAATTTAGTTTTTTAAGGGGTACGGTATCTTTTTTAATAAATATGAGTAGTTTTTCTATCTTTTTTTTTTTTTTAATGAGCAGCCTGAAATGCTGGTGTTGTTACTCCTGACTGCATTTTGTAATACAGCAAGTTACACTACTTGTTCAACAAATTAGGTTTGTGCTCAGTGCCCTCTTCTGCCTGAACAAATTCATACTCATCTGCTGAGTTATAACTTTGGCTTGTAGTCACCACTTCTGCGAAACCTAGTCCATGGTACAGTTGAGGATACCAAACTCATGAACCTTTGGAAAAGAAATAATGAGTATGACCCTTGCATGCTGATGAGGCTATTCTCCTCAGCTTTGTCCTGTCAGTCTTGTATATAATGACAGTCTTGAATGAAAAATGATGAAGTACTCTAGAGCAACGACAAAAATTGGACTTGTTTGTCCCGAAGAATCTTCCATGAAGAGTACCTTTATTTTTATCCACATAGTCACTATATTTATGTACATTCCAGTGAAAAAAACCCCTATTTCCATAGATAGACATAGAGGATTTGGGTGATTGAGATCTCACTGGGCAGTGCAAGGTTATTTTATAATGCCACAGAAGATGCTTAGTTCAAATCCATGCTCTTTGTGTGTACAACCAATCTCAGTGTCTAAATGAACCTTGGTGATTAAGAAAATCAGAATTGCTAATAGTGAGTAACTAGGATCCATGTATGCTTTTTACTATTTTCTTGGTTTCTTACTTCTAGAGGAAATAGGGCAGAAATAGATGCATTTTTCCCTTTTTTGTCTTTGTAGACTGTGTCAAAGGAAAGTAAAAAATCTAATGCTGTTATGAAGTCTTTCTATTTTCTCTATCATCTAAAAAAAATAATTGCAGACAGGTATGAGAAAAAAGATAAGTCATATACAGTCAGATAAAATGAATTTCTGACAGTTTGAACTTTTTGTCATCATTATATGCTATGTTTCATATAACAAAGATCAACACCATTTCAAACTGCAGTTTCATTAGAAACAATGGCACAGGAGAAGGGAATTTTTTGATTAAGACATGCTTAAATACCCTTGAAACAGAAGCAAAATAATGTGGGGTTTTTTAAAAAATACAGCATTTCCACTCTCTATGACCTAGAGTTGTGTCATGGACTCTGAAAGACCAGTTACAGGGTTATGGTACATGTCTACCCATATAATGGGAAAGTCTTTTCCAGTGGTGTGTTTGCAATTCATAACTGAGACAATAGTATAAAACAAAACAAAATAAAATATTGAAGATTAGAAGATCGTTCAGAAATCCTCATATCAATCAAAGATGTGTATTTCCAAATCTAAAAAATATGTCCACAAGATCACACCATCTTCCATATTTTTGGCTAGACATTTAAGGTCGAAAACCATTCAGCTAAGATTTCAGAACCATTAGGAATTGCGCTAGTGTGACAGTCATCACACATTTGGAGAAATTTTATCTATTTTTTTCTGCTGGATGTTACCTAAACTGGTTTAAGTATCCTTAAAAAATTACTGTTATATGTATATTAGTACTTTGAAAACAATCAAAATGGAACTGGATGTGATTCAGAGATTTGTTTTACTGTTTAAACCATCTAGTCTTAGCTAACTGTATGGTTTTGTAGGTTAAAGCATGACAGTTGGCCAAAAAAAAGTCAATAAAAGAAGGCTTGCATGTAAAAGTTACAGTAAAAGAAAAGCTGAAGGGCATATCAGTAAGGATCTAATGCTTTTAAAGTATTTATCCATTTTTACTACTAGAAATCTTACGTGTACAAACTAGGTGAATCAAGTCAAGATGCTCAGATACAACAATTTTTAATGCTTTCACTAAGGAACTGATAGATTGGTATTGTTAAATTATGTTAATGCTTTAATGCTATGCTGTATTATGCATAATTTATAACTCTAGTGCCAAAATGCATGAGTGCAGTTCTCCTGATTAGATATTTTAAGAGCTCAGAAATCTGCAAACTCTCTGGCTGACTTTATTTTATTTAGCAAATCTGCTAATGGAATGTTGTTTTAACATATTCACAATGAGTAGATTTTAGAAGAATGATGGATGTATCAGTAAGTTTTGTCATGAGGAACATACGTGGATAATCCATGACAGCATTAATTACAGCAATGTATGATGTTAACAAAAATAAATTAGGAATAGATTATCACAGACTACTACACCTGATTAAGATGTCTCATACTTATTTCTGTAGAATATGTAACGTTCTCTCTGTTCTATGCATTTAAAGATAACAGCATAACTGTTAAAATTAACAGAATAAAGTGTGAAGTGTCACTTGATTCTGAATTTTAATGCTGAAACCATGCTATTTTTTATTCAGTGAAGTCCTTCATAAGCATTTCAAGTAGTGACAATTTTTTAGGAATTCTGAATCTCATTTGCAGGTGAAATAACCTATTTTAATGCTGCAGAAGCAATTGAGGAGGTTTGGCAGTAAAGATGACATCAGAACACAGTTTCAAGAAACTAGGCTTCTCTAAATTTAGGTCATACGTCAGGCTTGATAGCTATGGTTTGAAGAAAACTCCTGGCTTATTAAATCCAAATGCTCCCATCAATTATTTTACTATACATTCCTTTAGATATAACAATCACAATCCATCTTAAATCGATATAGGGGAGTTGACTCCTCTGTTACCACTGAAAATCCATGTCAGACACTCATGATTCCAACAACTGAAAATATCTAGCCTAAATTTTTTCACCATTAGTCCATTCCTATATGTTCCAAACTACTAGGTTTATTTTTTAGAAGATTTGTTCTCAATTCCTTACTACTCTGGTCATTCTTCTACTTAGGATTGTCAAACTATGCTCTTTTTCTGTCCACTTTTTAATTTCTTTGTGCAGTAATACTCGCCTTTAAGCTTTCTGAATATGTGACTCAAAACCATGTAAAATTACAGAAGAAATGTTTCATGAACCAGAAGTAATATTTCCTCTGTTTGCTGAGACAACTTTCTCTGAAGTTCCAAATCTGCCTTTTCATTACCTTGCAATCAGTATTAATCACCCTGCCATGACTCTTCTGATACCATCACTTTATGACAATATAAAAGATTACAGTTTGTCAGTTGTTTGTCAGTCCACTAATTTCTATACATGACATGTTGTATTTGGAACTATCAGGTTATATTCAATTCTTATTAATCCAGGTTGATGTTCTCCCTGCTCTCCTTCTTATTTTATATCATCTGAATTCCATTTTCTCCCCAACAGATGGGAAGGAAAAACCACAGAGCTGCAACTAGTGGAAAGCTGTAGAAGATCAATGTTCACTGTAGTCGGACTAACACCTGCAGTCTGAATTACCCTGGAAAATTTTGCTTTAAATGCTTTTTTGTATATAACTAAACTGAACCAAATCCTGAATCTAACAATTAATTGTTACAAAATGGAATATTAAATTATTTTTCCCATGATAATAGCAGTTTAAGGTTCTTATTGTTTATACTTGTATTAATTTTTTTAGGTGGCACTCCTCTTGTAGACATAATTAATTTTCTAATTTTAAAGATTTATTAAATGAATTACATTTTCAGCAGTTCTGATATTGAAAATATCAGGTAGTATCTGACTCTTTATCCAGCTACACAAAAATATTTAAGGACTAGAAAATGAAGTACTGCTTTAATAAATTTTTCATTGACTTTGGATATGACATCTGCCAGAACATGTAAAGGAATATAGCTTGAAGAGGCAAGGGAGATGTGATATTTGGTGAGATTCTGGTTGTGAAAAATTCATATCTAAAGAGAAACTATATTATTCATATGGACATAAAATGTTTTAAGAAACATAAGTATATGACTATCTCAAGCACATGCTCTTCTATGAGCTGCAACATACCTGATAGTTTCAGTTGTCAAAAAAAAAACTGAGAGGTTTTTAAATCCTTCTTAGGGTTTCACTTTACTGAGAATGTCACATTGGATTCATTTTCACAAGAGCATTCACCATTATGATTTTCTGACTTCTAATCCCTCTAAGGAGAAGTTATCTACAAGTATAGTTGTTTAGCCACAGCCAGACAAGTATTTTTTAATTGGCTGGTTCTTCACTCATATTTCTATATAGCTAACCTATATGGATGAGTTAACTAATCTCAGTAAAATTATATTCTTAAGTACATTCAAAAATCGAAATAAATTTGTATTCAGTTTGTTCAGTTTGTTTGAATGGACCCTCGTAAGTGAAAAAATTATGCATATCTCTCTCCCTTCCTCTTCAGGAATGAGACTGTTCTCCAAAATTTCAGCAAGTATATTAAAACATATAAGTAATCTGAAAGAATCAACTATAGAGGACCAAAAAAGTGTTCTAATTCTAGATTTGTGTTCCAGTTTGTGTATATCCATGACAAGAAAGACACGTTACAAAATATAATCTCTTCCAATCTCATTTTGGAATGACGCATCACAGAAGAAATAGAAATAACCAAATTCTACAACTTTCCCATTGAACCATTTGCCTTTTTAACTACCTCTTGTAAGTTGATTTGAAAAATAGGGTACATTATCTGAGATTGTAACAGATATAGTTGATTTCCTACCAGAAGGCTCAACTGAGAAATAATAGTATTCTGAATTGAGAAAGTAATACAAATAATAGTGTCAATCTCATTAGAAATAATGCATGCTTTGAGAGATAATCTTAATCTTTTCTTCACTCAATTACATTCTCTGTTTAATTAAACTAATTTGGAATATTTTTTAATGCAAAAATCAACATCCAAAAAAACAAAGGAGTGACCAGTAGTAAACTATTAATAATTTTAACGATGTTTGGAATAAGTGAATAAATATAATATGACAATGCCTTGTCCAAAATGCTAATTAATTTCATTTAGTGTTCTAGTCAAAACTTTAGATACTTGCAATGCTTTTATATGTGGCTAATGAAGAATATTTTCTCTGTGTAGTCATCATGTAGAGTGAAAGGCATGCTTGTAAATATATTATTGCTAGTTGTCTAAAGAATTACTGAATTTAATCTACTCAGAAAAAGCATAAAACACTCTTCTATTTAGTTGAATAACAAATTATGTTTTCTTTTTTTTTAACAGATTATTTTCAACATCAAAACTGATCATTCTGCCTCCAATACTTCAAGGTTTGTTGGAGAATGTGCAGAGTAAACTATACATACTGGACAAATTTATAATAATAAAAATATGCAATGTTGCAGCAGAGAGAAAGAAGTGTGAAATGAATCTGGTCTCAAGTTTCAGCTCACTCAAGACAGTTGATTTTATATGCTGACCTTTGTTCATCTCTCACCAGTTGCATCAACTCTGTGCTTTGGCAGGCATGAACTTTGAGTTTTAAACTAACACTACTTTTGAACTTAATTGTGATTATTTCTTCTAGTATGCTAACTGTATTTTTCTTTTCTTGTCAGTGAGCACTGAACAGTCGTCCAGTACCCTGTTTGAAGAGCCTGTCCCAGTCTCTCATCTTCCCTGTGAAACCTTGCACAGGCTCCTTTTGGCTACTGCTACAGCTGCTCTCACTCAGCCAGGCCAAATTTTAGCCAGGCCCAGAGAACCTTCTCCATACCAACTCTTCCATCTTTAAAGGTTTTCAATTATTTCAAGTATGATGAACTGAGCCTTTTGTAGGTCTCTATCTACCTTTGTTTTAGGAGGCATCTGATTTTCAAAATACGCAATGGCTAGGAAGACATGAGAAGAAATTTGAAGGGCAGAAGGTGCCTCACAAGGAAGGAATCACTATTAGAAATACCTTGATTTACAGGCAGAAAATCACTAGGCACTGAATGGTATTGGCATGGCCCAAGGTTTTCAGCAGATCTTGTTTTATGCCTGCCATTCTTGTTTGTTAGGCAGTAATTATCACCAACGGGCATGCATCTATCTATCTATCTGTCCGTCTATCTATCTATCTATCTATCTATCTATCCTTTTAGAATTCATATGACAACGATTTTTCTTAGGGAAATTATAATACAGCTTACTATTTAGGCACCAGGGACTTGCCAAAGACATCCATGACTGTCCTTGTCACATTTGCCCCAGTGGGGCCTTAAGGACATCTACATACTGTTCAGCAGATATACAGTGGAGTCTGTATCTATGTAAAGATGAGCTGCCTTTCTTTGTAATGCAAAGCCAGGTGAATTTATTGGACAATACACAAGGCTAGGTTCGATGGGGCTTTCAGCAGCCTGGTCTTGTGGAATTTGCCACTGCCCATGGCAGAGGGCTTAGAACTAGATCACTCTTAAGGCCCTTTCAGCACATGGAATTGTACAATCAGAATAGTTTAATATATCTTGTCAATGACATTTAAAAATTCAGAACCCTTCAACTAGGACCAGAACACAGTCTATTACTTGATTTAGAGAGGAGATTTAGTGACTTTTCCCCCCTCAGTTGCTTTCTCTAGTGTTTTCACTCAAGCAACTCCAGCTGTAATGTCACTTCCTCCAGAACTGCAATAAGAAATGCAATCAAATTGCAAATTAAATTTTATTTTATTAACTATCAACTCCTAAATCCAGGTAGTTATCTCTGTGAGGGTGATAAGGGTGCCTTTCATCAAAAGAGGGATGAGCATAGTAAAACATTTAGCCTGTGAAATCACACAGGCCTGCTTTTGGTTTTAAAAGAAAGGAACAATTTACAAGATTACACATTCCACCTCCATTTTAAAACATGAATGTTTCTGTTTCCATGTTTTCTGAAATAATTTTTGTTTTCTCTGTCCCCAGATGTCAGCATTCCTCTTCTACAGTCATTATCCTCAGCTTTCTCATTTTTACTGCTTTTTTCAATTGTTAAAATCTCCCTTGACTTCCTTCTCATCTTTTGCATTCAGTCAGGCTGAGCTGTCTCATAAATCATTCCCCCAATAGTGTATTATCTGTTTTATGGCTTTCAGAGCTAAAAGCTTGCTAATGTGACATTAATGATTAAAAAGCATATCACTTACTTTAAAAACAATGAGACATTAACGAAGCCAAGGAGGATGGTTCTTCCTTTGCAGCATGCAAAAAGTTTCAGCAATAGACACCATGATTCCATGAACTTCAAGACACTCTACTAAACACACTGGAGTTATAGCGTTTAACTCACTTCATATGCCTTGCTTATCCCAGACTGAATATAGATTAATTTAGAGAAAAATTGGGCCAAACCTAATCTTCGAGGAGGGGCTTTATTAAAGTAAGTCATTAAAAACTCACTTCAAGCTGTGGCAAATTCTTTCCCAATATTAACCATCACCAAGTATACAAAGGTGCTTATGTTTAACAGTCATATTCCAAATTGCTTTTGAGTATGCAATACCACAGAGCTAATACTTAGCAATGATGTAGAAGAGTCCTAGTTGTCCTGAGGCACCAAGGCTGAAGTGATGAAGCTTAAGAGCTTATTGGCAAGAAAGATTGAAACAGAAGGCATCTTATCTATCTTCCTTGACCTTTCTGCAGAAAGAAATGTGGAGTTGGAGTATCTCCTCTGCACGTCCTACTGCTAATTTCTTCTTGTCTTGTGCATTTGGGAGAATGTCTTGCCTACTTACAGTCTGTTGTGCTTATCTAGGCCTTGGTCTGGCATTTTTTGTTGCTTGGATACCTCTTATATCCAGCTTATTTTGGTTTCAGCTGGGATAGAGTTAATTTTCTTCTAGCAACTGCTATAGTTGTCTGTTTTGGATTTAGGATGAGAGTAATTCTGATAACACTGGGATATTTTTATTACTGATGAACACTTCTTGAAGAGCCAATCCCTATTCTGCCTCTGACCCCATCTCACCACAGCCAGGACAGCTGACTCCAATGTACCAAAAGGATATTTCACACCATATGGCATCATGCTTAGAATAGAAAGATGAAGGAAACCTGGACAAGAGGCTGCTGTTCAGGAGCAGGCTGGGCATCAGTTGTTTGGGGTGAGCCTTTGTTTTTTATTTGCATCAGGTTTTTTCCTTCTGTTTTCTCTTTCTGTTTTTGGTTGCCCTGTATATTGCTACTGTTATTATTTTTATAAATAATTTTATTTACATTATTGAAGTGTTTTTACCTCAACCCATGAGTTCACTTCTCTTTACTCTTCAATTTTTTTTCCCAGTCCCACCAGGGGTGAGGTCATAAGCAGCAGTGTGGACCTTACTTTTAAACTGAGGGCAAACCACAACATAATTATATTCTTCTTTCTTTGCTTCAGTGAGGATGATGTTGCTCACATGCATGTGTAATATTGTATCTGACTATGCTCTCAGAATGTTACAAAATACTTAAAATACTCTTGTTGCTGAGACAATTTCAGTATGCCTCCAGTTGAGTTCAAGGTAAAATCATTTCAGTTGCATTTTCATTAGTACACTTTTTTTTTCCCATGTTACAGGTCTCTGATTTGGCTAAAAGTAAGTGGAAAGATAGTGTCCTCCTGATCAGAGAATAAGCACAGCTAGAAGGGTACTTGAAGAGATAAAAAGCAAGAACGTAATGACACAGCTTCTTCTTAATGTTAGAAGCAGACAGGGAGATATTATAAATAACTTGGAATTAAGTTCTGAATAGGAAAGGGCTGGCTCACAAACTTCTTCAGTCTCCAACAGATCTTTTCTTTTTCATTTGCTACAGGAGGAAAATAAAATGTAGCTTATAAATAAAAGCACTTTAAAGTGATTGATTAAAGTTGCCAGAGAAAATTTGATTTTAAAAGCACTATTCCCACTTTAACTCTCAGGATCAAAAGAGTGACCTATGCCTTGTTACATACTTCAAGCCACACTCTCTTGCTGATTTAAATCAGTAGAAAGAAATTGGTAACTAAATTTCCACAATAAAATGTCCAAAACATTTCCAAAACAAACAGCAAATCCTGTCAACCCAGGAAGCAACCTTGCTTTGGGTCTGTTTTTTTAATAGTGAGTTTGTTTGCTGAGGATTTGCACTGTCCAGTTCAGGACCAGGCAAGAGTCTATGAACGAGATCTGGCCCAGCATCCTCCACCTGCAGAAAGCACCAGGGCAAGTGCTGTCACTGCTGTATTTCGAGCTTTACAAAGATGACTGCCAAGGCTTCACCACTAATTTCCCTTTGTTCTCTTCCTTCAAAAGCTCAGTTAGCCAAAACCAGACACATTAAGAATAACTACTAAGCAAGAAATGGGACTAAAAAATCATCAGTCTATATTCAGCCACTTAAATAAACCAATATTTCAGTCTTGGAATGTGTTGAGTCCCTGCATGTTCCTCTGCTGACCCAACAGCATTTTCAAAGACAAATATTCGGTAATAGTCTGAAAGAATGGACGAAATTTCTGCTTTCTAATTTTATTATGTTGGCTTTTATATTTCTTTTTAAATAATAAACATTACAATTTTGTATGTTATTTGTGCCAATGCATTTCTTGCAGAAGCTCTTGCATGATTGTGGTGGTTTATCTCAATAAGAAGTAACTCACTGCTCTTTTTTATGAATGAGGAAAAAAGCACAAAGCAAAACCAAACTAAACTGAGACAAAAAAACCACCCAAATCTGAAACCCAAAACCAAACACAAAACTGATATGATTTGAGTTAATTGATTTGATCTTGATTCAAATCAGTAAATCCATTAACTAGGAGCAGTAATTTCTCTAGGGGAATGCAATGTTTTTAAATAAAAAGTCAGTTTTAAATAAAAAGTCAGCTAGTCAGTTTATTCTATGAAATATGCATAATTATACTCGATTTGGATTTTCATTTATTTTCTCCTTTCAGGAAATGAACATATTAGTTATGAATATCCAAAATTTATAAGGGTTTAGATGCCAGTAAAGTATGTAAACTTAAAATAACACCTGCAGATGAGTCACTTTCAGATGAACAAAAGAATCCTGATTTGTCTCTTCATGCCAGGAAAAATCCAATAAGCAAAGAGGAAAAAACCAACCATGTATAAAATGCTTCCCATTTCTATCACCTAACCCTGCACAAAAAAAAAAAAAACCCAAACAAACAAAAACAAAACAAACAAAACCCCAAAAAATTTACAAAACATAAAAACAACAAAAAATTATTAAGATCTATAGCTACTAATAATTTCCTGCTGATACCATATAGACTTCTGATTAGTGCACTGATCTGAAAGTGAGAGCAAAGGAGTAATAGCACTGCTCTTGGACAGCACATGTGGAGATAAATATTTTAGTTACATAATTCTCATACAAGTAGTGGCAAACATCACTGCCTTACTTAAACAAAGTGAAAATATGTACTTCCACCTGTTAGTAATCTGTCCTTTAAAGGATGATTGTCCTCAAGACAGATATCCCTTCTGAATACCAAAGAAAAGAAAAAATGTCAGTTCCTCTTGTATCACTGCTCTGAATTATGGGATGCGTTTAATGTTTTTGTATCAGTTAGTTTGGGGAAGTTCCCTAATCACTGTTAGGGTTGACTGAACTTCCCTTTGAGGTTTTCATGAACTGTAGAGGTTGTCAAGATGCAATTAAATTTTAGAAAATGTAAAGGAGAAGCCCAAAATTATCTCAGTTCTCTATCACTATGTGTACTATGTAAGTGATTGATACTGTTGGAGCTATCGTTGTTGGCGAAACAATTCTCACTTGAAATTTGCATGACTGGCATATATCATCTGAAAAATCCTCTAAAACCAAACAACACCCCAAACTCTTCCTTGAGGATGTTTTAATCAATAAGCTAAGTGAAGAAGAAAAATAATGTTGAAGGATTTTTTTTTGTCACCCAGATAATATAATAGATGGTGGGTTTCATTTTTTTAAACATAGTTGTAGGTATGATTTTATTAACTTTGGGAGACAAATGTTGAGTTTATTGAAAAATGCCACTTTTTAATTAACTTCTAATGTTGTAAAAACATTATTTCTTATTAGCTTTTCAAATTTAGTGCACACAAGACTGAATTAATCAGTTTTGCAATTATTTGTCTTATAGTTTTTATTAGCTCATGAATCTCAGTTATCCTATTCTTGGTGCATTGGTTATTTTAACAATACCAAAAATCTCTTTTTTGCTGCCTATGCTGTCATTGGAAGAAAATCTTAATCAACTTTAGAATACTTTCTTATGGTAAAAAGGGAAAAACTGCAATTCACCTGAACTGTGTATGTGAATTCTGAAACCAATTTTATACTCCAAAGAAGATGCTTTGCCAGATCAATGTTTTTTCCTGTAGCATGTTGCTTCTTTTTGACTTGCAAGTGATGTCTTTCACTTTCTAGAAATGCAAAAACAAGTTAATATTCAAGGTAGAACTGAAATTATCAAATGTATTGAAGTGTAAAACCAACTTGCCAAACCACCCATAAAATGCATAGAAGTTTTTCTACCATGAGAATTAAGTATTCTGCCCACATAAAATGCTTTTTAGAGTGTGTAATTTCTATCATGTATGGAACACCAGTAAATGCAAATAAAGGACACCATAAAATCATGGGATCACAGAGTGATTTGGGTTGAAAGGGACCTTAAACCTCCATCTGTGGGCAGGGACACCCTTCACTTAAGCCAGGGGCTTCAGAACGTCATCCATTCTGGTCTTGAAGACTCCAGTTATGGGGCACTCAGGATCTGCTCTGGACAACATTTTTAGGGCCTCACCACCTTCAAAGAAAAAAAAAACAAAAAACAAACAAAAAAAAAACCCACACAATTTTTTCTAATATCTCATCTAAACCTACTCTACCTTGTTGTATCACCTTGCTTAAAGTCATTCCATCTAATATTAGTCTTTCTCCATCTTTCTTGTAGACTACCTTCAGGAACTGTAAAGCTGCAATTAGGTCAACCCAAAGATTTCTTGTTTCCAGGCCAAACAAATTCTCAGCCTTTCCCTACAGGAGAAGTATCCTGTTCCTCTGATCAACCTGGTGTCCTTCTCTAAACTTACTGCAGCAGGCTGATGTCCTTCCTGTGTTGGAGACTCCACAGCTGGCTGCAGTAGTGCAGGTGGAATGTCAGCAGACTGGAGTAGAGGGACAGACCCACCTGGATACTGTTGGCTTTCTGGGCTACAAGAGTGTGCTGTCCAGACTCTAGACCCCTTGCATCCCCAAGTTCTTCTTGGCAGGGTTGCTCTCAATCTCTCCATCTCCCAGCCTGTATTAACACGGTGGGATGTCCTGGCCCAGGTCCAACTCCTTGTATTTCATCTTTTCCCTATTAAGATTCATGTAGGCCTGTTTCTTGAGCTTTTCCAGTTCTCTCCGAATGACATTCCACACTTTAGGTGTGTCAACAGCACCACTCAGCTTGGTGTCACTTGCAAATTTGCTAAGGGTGCTCTCTTTCCTTTTGTCTATGTATTTAATGAAGATATTAAATAACATGGGTCTCAGCACAGACCCTTGAACATCACCACTTCTCACTGATGCCCATTGGGACACTCAGCCATTGACCACTACCCTCTGGACACAACGATCCAACCAATTCCTTATCTAACAGTCCACCCATTAAATCCATCTCTCTTCTCTTTAGAGAGAAGGGTGTTGTGGGGTACCATATAAAAGGCTTTTAAAAAGTTGAGATAAATGACATCTTAACGCTGCCCTTACCCACAGGTGTTGTGATTCTGTCATAAGAGGGTCACTAGGTTGGTCAGGTAGAACTTGCCATTCACTTGCCATTACTTCAAGTGAACAGCACTTAGGTAAATAGACAAAATTGCTAGTACTATTTTGTGAGCTCTGAAAAGAGTGCATCAAAGCACTAAAAAGTAATTTAATTTATTTTATTGGTTAAGCATATTTTGAACTCTTTAGGAAGAATTAAAATATCAAGATGAACATGCAAAATAAATATTGCTTTTTTTAGATACTAGGAACATCTCACAGCCTATTTACCTTCACCTATTGGAAGCATACACATAAATCAATAGGTCCAAGACCAAGAAATAAGTTTTTTCTTTACCTTCTGAATTATTTTTCTCTACTCACAACAACATAATCTGTCACTAAACAGAGTTATATTGTGGTTAAAACTGTCAATTAAAATAGTGCTTCATATGTTTCTCTTCCCCATAATACAATCCATTATCATTTATCTTAATCCATGAGACAGTCACTAAGGAATTGACTTAAATGTTAAATATGGCTAGGATCATAAACTGCTGATGTCACTGTGGTAATTCCTGGTGCGTATGGGGAATATGGAATTCATAACATTCCATTATAGTTTTTGGAAGAAAATTCCATTTCCACTGAGCTGGACTTCAAATCAGTTAACCCAGAAAACATATCTATTAATTTTCTTTCCTGAAAATTAATATATTATTGTGAGATATGAAGATATTTAAGACCATACATCAAGTGGAAACACAGGAGAAACTATGGGAAGGTTACAAAAATATTTATAATCAGGACAGTTTTTTAACTTCTTCAGTTTTCTGCAACAACCTGTTTTATCTGCTCCAGTAATATTGCTGAATAAAGTGGCTGGACAAAGTCAAAGCATAGTTGAAAATGCAATAGAATGAAAATCATTTATTTAGTTAGGAACTTGGAAACCAGAGTTTCACAGTTCATTTTTTCAGAGCATGGAAAGGCTCACTCAAACATTTGAAATGCATGTGTGTGAGCACATTCTTGCTAGTCCTCAATTTTCTTATTGCACATGAATAAAAATTCAATATTTACTTCTTTTCAGTGTATTTTTTTTCTTGGGCAAATACACAAGTTATTATGAAGCAATTTTTTTGTCCTTGTATGTACCAATGAGTCAATTTGTTAATTAATTTTGAGAAATGAGAGACACTTTTTCACCCTATTGTTTATTAGCCCATATCTCTAAACCTGCTTTTCTCAAAAAAATTGGTAAATTCAAGAAATGTACCACGTAAGAAACTAGTGGCTCAAATTCTGTCTATTTTACTGAAAATACTTAGTTACTGATATATTTTAAGAATTATGTGAAATTTTCCATGCTTTGAAAAATTAAAAAAGTGAAATCAAGAATTTATATAAATTCTACATGAAAAGGTGTTTATGTTAAGTAACTTACATAGTATTTCATATTTACAGAGTCAGGGAATCAAGTCGGTAATAAAAACCCCTTGTGTTCTCATTTTCATATTTTCAATTGCACACCAAAGCCTAAGACTTAGAAGAGCTCCTCTTATAAATCCTTACTGTAATTCCAATGGTTTAGCAGGGGTGCTGAAGATATAATTATCTGTGACCTCAAGGCTGGTGATAATCTGGGGAATTAAAGAAAGAGTATGTTGCATCTGTTTCAAGAAGTTTTAGTGATTTGAAAAGCATAATTCATAAGATTATTGCAGTTTCCTATTATTTTAAATAGATTTAAATTTCTACTAGCTTCAATTGCATATCAGAATAAGTCACACCTTAAAATAGCAAAATTATAGAAACAACTTTTTGAAAGATACATTCTTCTAAAGCTGGCATATGTGTTAACAATACCAGCTCACCATACATATACAGAAAATTAAAAATTAATCTTTTTATCTCTAGCAGCATCCCTTCTCACTTTTAAATGTTTTTAAAAACATGTTAGAATTCATTCACAGCTGGAAGGAAAACAGGATACATTAAGGTATCTAAAAAGGCATCAGGCAATCAAATTTAAGAAGTTAACACCTACTCTTTTAATTCAAAACGATTTCTTTATTTATTTATGTACTGGAAAAACAAAACAAATAAAAGCAACAACAACTACTACTAAGAAGAGACACTAAATGTAAGATTTTGCCTTAGCTTAGATGATGAAAAGTTAAAAAGCATTTTTCAATGCTACTTCATTGTCTTCCTCGGCCATCAAAAATGCACACATAATAAACAAATGCACATATGCACTCAGTCTATAAAATCCATCCTGGTGAAAAAGGCTTTGAAAACAAATGATTCTTCCACTTTTCAAAGTAAGTCTTAAACATCTAGTTTAAACATAGATAAGTTGTGTATTTCAGACAGGGAGGAAATGCACACACTGCTGATTAATGAATTACACTTAGAGTCCTGGATGTAGAATTCTTGTGTACTACTTTTCTCAAACTCATTTCCATAGTTGTGCTTCCATATTTAAACACAAAGTTGGTGTTGCCATTTATCAACGAAAAAAAGTTAAATAAAATAATAAGTAGAACAGGATGATATCCTCTCATAAGTGAATAATGCATCTGTAGGATTGGGTGCTGCACACTAAGTCATAACACAGATAATTACTGAAATAGAGTTCATTACATTGGGAAAAAAATGTTTGAAATTATGTATTTCAGAGCAGCTTTCATAAAAATCTTCAGAAAAATAGCTAATGAGGGTGTTGGACAAGCACCTAAGACTCCTAAACAAGAAATCATGAGGTTTTATATTCTTCTGTGATCTAAAGTGAGGGTCTTTGAAGGGAAGCAGGTCAAACAGTGCTAAATGTGTAAGTACCCCATAGGATTCCATGAAAAAATGGGGTACCTTGTTGAAAGAAAAAGTAAAGCATGATAGATAAATTTTCTGAAACATCAAATGGCAGGTGCTGAATCTCTAACCTCGACCAATAATGGATGAAGAGCTGAGAAGTGGTATGAGAGACAAGAAGCTTATAATTATTTTGTGATTTGCTTTAATTTAAATCAGACTTTAATTTGTTGTCACAACAGATTAACAGTGGCTGCACAAACAAATGTAATGAATTCAGGGTGCTTCAGAGCCAAAGGCTAAACCTGGATTTATTGTTGGCATGTGCTTTCTTCATCTCTCTGGCCTGGGTAGCACTTTTTTTTTTCCCCTTTTTTTCATTCCCAGAGAAGTCAGTGATTTAAAGCAAACTAATGAGAAATAAATAAAATGAAGCAAGCTTCAACTTAACTTGGGGATTTGTATTGGTGTGGGTATTTCAAAGTAATGCCATAAGCAGCTGTGCTTTATTCCATTTATTTATTTATTTCTGATTAGCAAAGAGAAAAACTGTTCTCCACCACAGCACTGATTTGGACCTAATCTGGAATAGCCTTTTTTATTAATATTGTACTAAACCTCAGGAAATGATGCCATAGGCCACATATTAGTGCCAAAATACATATGAAGTCAGTTGATTCTATTTATTAAGACCATACAAGGCCTTTGACCTCCTTACAGTGCACAAACATTAGGCCAGCTGGCTTACAGACATTCTTTTATACTAAATCTGCACACTCATATCTGTTAGCGACTTTTCATTTCAACACGCCACAAGGAGTACCAGAACTGCAGCAGTGGTTTATATGGTTATATTTAGACTGCATGACTGGCCAGCAGAAGTACGTACTGTGTCATTTTCATGCCTTCATTAGTGGTGGCTGATAACAGCCATAACGCTTCCTTCAGGCAGATAAATCATATTGAACTGAGAACCTGGAAATGATCAGATTAGGAATTGACTCCGAACACCCATCTCACTATAAAGCACAGAAATATTTAATTTGGCAGGAATTTGTCGCTGAAAAAAGTGTCATCTGAGTGCAAAAGCATTTATGACTGTAGTTTCAAAAGCTTGAATAGGCACAAATCCCTTTCTGAGGTGCAAGTATAGGCTGAAGGTGTTACTGATTTTCAAAGAGATTTCTTGAATCTGTAATGAAAGGTGCAAAGTGACTTTGTTTAGTAGACATAACCCACATTTTCTAAGCCCATCAGGTTCTGCAAACTGCAAACAAATGCAATCTGTTTATTTCATGAATGGCCTGTCTGTTCACAACCTCAAGGTCTCAACAGAGACCAAATTCAAAACATTTTGTCACCATTCATATTCCTTCACTAATTCTCCAAGCCTATGTGGGAAGGTATCATATTCCATTCCAGGGCTGAGTGAGTAGTACATCGCTATAATTATATTTTGTCTTATATTGGGCATAAATTGCAGACTTTTGGTAGCAGGGTGAGCTGTGTGGAAGAAAGCAGTGAACAGCCCTATGCCAGTCCCAGACAGCTCCATAAAGCTGTGAAACAGGCCAAAAAAGATCTTGGAGCATAAGAAATTCAACCAGGCAGAGGAGTGCCTCTACTCACACATATTGAGAAAGAGCAGTGAGTGTGAGGCACAGGAGGTATGGCTGAGAGAGACCTTGGAAAGAGACTCTCAACAATGGAGGAGACACTGCCAAGGCAAATGCTGCCATGGGTAATGCACACCAAGGCAGGGACACCATTAAGGGACCACAGCCTGCAGAGGACTCTCGCTGGGATAGGGACACCACCAGGAGGGCAACAGTTCACCTGCTGTTGCCCAGAAATGGGGAATATATTAAGGAGCAAGAAGCAGTAGAGAAAAATAAATAAGAAGTAAGGAGCAGCAGAAAGAAACCATTAAGTGCAAATTCAAACCTCCCAGTCTGCCTGTTGTATTATGAATGAGATTGAAAGGGACAGAGTGTGATATATAGGCCCTGGTATACTTAGAGTCAGGGTGTTGCAAACATCTTTTTGTGAAAATCCTTTTCTTGAGATTTTTTTCTTCCTGAGAAGCTGAGAAGCTTCAAGAACAAAATGTAAACAACGGTTATCTGCTGTTGTGGAATGCAACAGGTGCATCTGTGATTGGTCTCATCTGCTTGTTTGTAATTAATGGCCAATCATAGCAGAGCTGACTCGGGCAGAGAGTCTGAGGCAGCTGCCTTTGTTATCATTCTTGTCCTTTCTATTCTTAACTTAGCTAGCCATCTGACATGAAACTTTTCCTTCTATTCTTTTTAGTATAATTTTAATGTAATGTATATCATAAAATAATAAATCAAGCCTTCTGAACATGGAGTCAACATTCTTGTCTCTTCAACATAAGACTCCTGTGACCACCGTCACATCAGGATTATTAGGCATTCCTGTGAATTAATAAAAAGAGTAACATGCAATTCTCTTGAAATAGCAGCCTTCCTTTTACAGAATGGAAGTGAAAATATGAGGCAGTGAAAAAAATAAAAATGGATCACAATAACTAGATGATAATAGGATGCTAAACCTCTATGCTATGATAAACCTTTGTCATGTAAAGGACTGAGTTCACCAATTCACAGAGAGGATGGGATTAAATGATGCTTTTTGTTGTTTACATATCCTAAGATTTTGGGATCCCTAAAGGAATTCACAAACTCCATTTAAGCCTTCTTTAAATCTTTGCCTCTGTGACCTACTTTAAAATCTTCTTGTAAAGGGAATGTTAAAACAGGGAACATCAAGGCGACTTGCAGCTTCAGTGTAGGAAAAGACAGCACCCAGAAGTTTTCAAAACCAGGTAGAGTACAGGTAGGTTTTGTGCCTAACAATGCCTGCCAGATTAAATTTTAAACGTGGGTTCTGAATAAGGAGTTTATACAAGGCAGTACACGTTCAGAACTTCAAGTTTGTTTTAAGATTGGCTTTTTCTTAATAATCAAAATGGACTTGTTACTAGGAAGTATTACCCTTGCAATTAAAAAATTTTGATTTTCTTTTTCCCTCCTCCTTGTTAATGCTATTCCACATGGGGGAAAGAAAAAATGCCTTATTCTTATGATGACATTATAGGATTAAAATTATTTTATGTTAATGGAAATCCATGTGAATCAGTGCAGCCACTTTTGATTTACAGAAGTAGAAAAGGAAGAGAATTGAGCCTTTGGTTAAGTGTCCTAGCTCTGACCAAGACTTTCTGCTCCAGAGTTACCTCCAGGAGTTTTCTTAAGTTTCGCTGTTAGCAATGAGAACTTCTGCAGTGTCAAAAGTAATTATAATTAAGTAATAGGAATCAGAAAAAAAAATATTCAATTCTGGAAAATGTTTTTCCATCCATTTCTAAATATCAGCAACTCTAAACTGAGTTGGTCATTGTTTAAATTAATTTTCTTCCAATAGGACTGAGACTTCAATTTTAAGCTAGTAATGTATTCCTCAAGTAGCCTTCCTCAATGCCAGAAGAAAAATCAAAGATTATGAGATCTTTGCATCCTGTAGGGAAAAAAGTAATGTCTGCATATCCAATCTACTGCAAGTAGATCTTGAAACACAGTATAACATAATGTCTTTATGGCATAGAATTTTGTGTTCATTGAAAAAATATTTAAATGAATAGCTGAAAATGTGAACATTAAAAAATGGGTTTATACTTAAAACTCCAAATAGCAATTGAGCAATTTAAGAATTAAAAAACCCCAACAACCTATTTATACTTTAGGATGTAGAAAGCTCCTTAATATCTGCATGAACTGTGATTTGGGATATATGATGTGCTGCATTCCATCTATGGACCTATCCAATTCCCAGATTAGTGAGAATCCTGTTTTCTCCACTGCAGAGGTGTGGCATATACACTCAAAGAGAAGTTAGAATTATACTTCTCAGAATAAATTCAAGCAGTTTTCCCATCTTATCTCCCTCAGTTTCCCTTCTTGTTTCTCACCTTTTCTACCATTCCTAAAACATTTAGGGATCCTACAGGATTTAGGAAAGGGGAAATTTTTAGCTGTGAGGATGGTGAGATACTGGAATAAGTTGCCAAGGGAGGTTGTGAATGCCTCAACCCTGGCAGTGTTCAAAAGGAGGCTGGATAAGGCTTTGAACTAGTGGGAGGGGCTCCTGTCTGTAGAAGAGAGGTTGGGACTAGATAATGTTCCATTCCAACCCCTTAACATCCTATATTTCAATGATTCTAGTGTTATAATTCTATGATTTGATGGGAAATTTAGAAGACCAATACACAAAATTGGAAGGAGAAAGCCATAAGTAATGGTAAGCAGAATGTATTAATAGCCTACAAGTCCATCTGCAGTGGGGAAGCGAGGGACTCCTGTCCACTTTTCAGCTCTCACATATCATTGTACATCCAGCTTAATTCTGACATGATATCACTGTGCAGTTTCCACTTCTGTTTTCCATTATAAACATATCCTATAGTAACAAAAATCAGTGCAAATGAGATCTGGTCTTTGGTAAGGATAGCTGGAACATTGATCTCAGGTTTTATACGTATAGATGTCCTAAGACATATACATTCTTTTGAACCTTTTGGTGAATTATTGTCAGTAAGGGTGTTATTTGCACTGTTGGACTGCTTTTGGGTCATGTAATATTAATGCAACATGAATTGTAGGTGTCTCCTGACAGCTATGAGAAAAAATAACTACATTCTGTGAGATTCAGAGCTCAACAGCTATGTTTTTCTGGAATTCCCTGCTGCCTCTAGAGAATGTTAAATTTATTGCTAATAGTGGAAATGTTCTTTTGTCCTTTAAGTACGAGTAGTGAGGGTGGTTGTTCTTCATTTCCCACATTAATACTATTCCCTTGAGCCCTCCCCAGAAATCAAAGTTATGTACACTCTTATAAGAGAAACAAATAGAAATCCATTCTTGAAACTCCTCCTTTTGAAAAATTCCCAGTGAAGGTATGAACTGCATTTCAGAACACCTAGAAACATTGTGGGAGAAAAAAAAATATCAAATAAGACTTTAAAGACGGCTGTTTAGCAACTCAGCATCATTTTGGTGTTTTCCCATTATAAGAATCACCCACATTGAATGGTGCCTTATATGTTTACTGTACTGGGTATCCATATGATATCTCACAATTTACTTGTTTATGGCTAGTACATCTTTGTATTCTTTTTCTGAGGAAATGCATGCAAGAGAAATGGCTTCCTGAATAAAGGTATTTCAAGATAAAATATTATATATATATATATATGCACTTTTGTTCACATTAATGAATATTTCAGATTACTCTCTATTGCAAGAATTAATTTGTTGTTGTATTTGTCATGAAGACTTTTAAAATCTGTAAGTTGGTAAATGTTTCAAGGATTCTCTGCTGCATGATGTTGAAAATTTAGTCTAAATTTGGCATTTCATTTATTATTTATTTTGGCAGAGAGAAAGAAGCATAACATTCATACTGTAATGTTAAAAAATTGGGGAATTTCTTTCAAAAGTGAATAATGAGTTCATTAAAATAAGAAAAATGGTACTGCCCAACAATTGTTCTTTGTATGAAGAAGTGTAAAAGAAGTTAAAAGTTTTTTCAAACATGCTTCTTTCAACAGAGCTAGAGAAGCTTTGAATAGAATTTCATGCAATATAAATCCTATTGTAAGTTATGGTGGGTGGTGCAAAAAAGCCCTCTAAAGCTTTGGTTGCTTTCTTTATCAGGATGACTTTTTAAACTGATAGGTGAAATGGGCAATTAACAGCCTGCAATGTTAAATGAGTGAAGAGGTTCAGAACTGAAATTTATACTGGAAAAAAAAGACAGGAATCCCTTCTGTTGGTTATTTCTATGAAGAGGGTGTAGTCATGCAGTCCTATATATAAGAATTTCCTCTATTGTCAATAGGGAGAATTTCATTTCTCCAGACCAGACTCCTTCCTTCCACATAGGATTAGGCTCCTAACTTCCAGGCATTTGAAGCCCGGTAAGAGGAATCCAGGCTTAGGTCAAGGAAATTAACTTCTTTATTCTTTAATGCAGATTAGCTCTTGTGAGTTCACAGTGCAGAAGTGCCACCAGCTTTTTCTGGGGTCCTTGCCTGTGTTTTCATTAAGTTATCAGACTAAGCCTGTTCTTGTGACAACAAGTAGCCTTACTGAGATGAAAACACTAGCAAAACCTCTTACTTTTATTGTTCCCAGATATCTAGAGAGCAGTATTTATTGTTTACAATGCTATCCATGGTTTTTTAGAGTTTAAGCATCTGTGTTGCCTAGCAATTTTATTAAAAACTTTGAATAATTCATGAGTGTTTGTATACAACTTACAAGCTCAGTAGGTTGTATTATATTAATAAATGCACTGCAAATCTTTCCAGTTCAAGAAGTATTTGATTATCAAGTCATGATGCTGGTGAATACACATGTAATCAGATTGAATATTAGTCCTCTACATAAAATATTTTTCACTTTGAGAGTAACAACCATCTGTGGACCTCAAATATTTCGTATCTATTAACAATTAACCTTCACACCTTTGTACTGCAAACAATCTATGCCATTTTTTTCTCTCTGCTGCCACATACAAAAATATTTTTAGTATTCTTTGAAGTTTTGGGCACCCCAAAGTAACAAAGATATTAAACTATTTAAGAGCATTGAAAGGAGGATAATGATCATGGAGAATGAAGGGCCTTGAGGGGAGGCCTTATGAGGAGTGGCTGAGGTCACTTGGTCTGTTCAGTCTGGAGAAGAGGAGACAGAGGCCAGATCTCACTGCAACTTCCTCCTGAGGGGAGGAGGACCAGCAGACATCGATCTCTTCTCTCTCGTGGCCAGTGACAGGACTGAGGGAATGGTTGGATATCAGGAAAAGGTTCTTCCCTCCAAGGTGATTTGAGTACTGGAAGAGGCTCCCCAGGGCAGTGATCACAGCACCAGGCTGACAGAGTTCAAGAAGATTTTGTACAATGCTCTCAGACACATGGTGTGACTCCTGGGGCTGTCCTGTGTAGGGACAAGAGTTGAGTTTTTGATGATCTTTATGGGTCCCTTCCAATTGAAGATACTCTGTAATTCTATGATATGTGTACAAGGTGCAATACATTAGCAATTCAGAGCCTCTGATATGCAGACCACAGCTGGACTGTGTTATCATAACTGGGATGTTTTGGTGATTTATCTCACTAAGAAATATTGCCACAATGATTTTGTTTATCAAATAATTTCAGTGCAAGACAGTCTCATTCATGACCAATCCTAAGGATTTTTTACCTCAGGACTAAATATCATAACAAAGCCACAGTGAAACAGAGCGTATACATCCCTTCAATTATTAGAATGTTAATCATGAATCTTCTAGAACTGGACATTAGAGCTTTGGAGAAAATAATGCAACATAACCTGACATGGTAGAGCTCCTTTCCAAACAGGGATTTTTTTTCAGGAACAGCACATATAAACAATTTTCTAGATATCCAGAAAAAAATCACACATGTGTAGCATATAAAAATGGGAATTATACACATTTAACATCTGAAATTACTCTAGTTGATATAAATAATTTCAAAGTCCAGGGGCATCAACAGGGCTAGAACTTTGTAAGAACTGCTTTGTTGACAGAAGCAATATAAACAAGATTAGGTGTGATGATACACAGCTACATGCACAGGAACCAATTTAAATAGATTATAAATCAATCTCATAATGCATTAAGTGAGCCAGGAATACTTTGGGATTGTGATGTAGCAAAAGAGTCTTCACAGGCTCATTGTTTGGCAGAGGAAATCAACGTCCGATGAATTACAGGAAAAAGGGTTTCTGTAATGTTGAAATATTTTAGCTTGTTCCCATGTCTAGCAAAGCTCATGCTACTGCACTACTATATTAGTCCCCTCAGAAACAAATGTGGTAAAAAATTCCCATGATTTCATATTCTGCAAATAACAGGAAATATGAACAGAAGACTGCTATGAATTTTCATTTGAATTTTGCACAATTCGCTCATTTTTAAAAGTTACAGTATTAATTAATTATACATTAATTTTTTTTGAGAAAAAACTGATCACAGGAAACGTTTTATCACAAAAAGTACTTCCAGTATCACTTAAATCATTATTAATATATTTTTTATTTCTTCTTTGTAGCAACTTTGTTGCTGTGAAAATTTTATCTACAAAAAACCAAAAAAAAATTAAAATCCATCGGAACTAACAGCATAAAAGAATTCATAGATTACTGGGACAAATATCTACTAGTTATTTGAAATAAAAACTATGATTAAAACACCTACATAGCCATAGAAGAAAGTAAATGCACTGTGCAATTCATACAAATTGGTGTTTAATTCCAGTTCATCTGTCACAGGTTTGCTTCTATATCTGCCAAAGAGTGGTGAAAGGAATGCTGAGTGATGCCACAGAGCTCTCAGTTTGTGGTAGTGCATATCTTAAATTCATTAAACCTAATTCATTTATGCTGTGTACCAGTCATCCTGATGAGCTTTTAGGCATTCACATGCCACTTAAACATTTGTCTGTGGTTATCCCCACTAACAAACACTTGAAATTTATAATAAAAAATATCAGCTTTGGCTTCCTCAGTCTTCTGTGCCCAGTAAACAATAATTTCAAGTAAAAGTTCACAGTGAAGACACATCAGAATTCTTAAAGACCTCCTGAAGAAACAAGTTTGAAAATTAGACTAAATTTGTCCTTGTTATGAGATGACAAAGCATTTAGTTGAAAACTGAAAGTTCAGCAAATGTGTTTGCCAGAGATTTCAGCTGTGCTAAAAAGCTGTCAGCCTCTTACTCTCTACACTCTGTACTGTTTGCAAAATTCACCTGGGAGAGCAGTGAAGTTACAACACTAAAAGACTCTACAAATTCTCAGCTTTTGTTCTGTACCATAGGGTCGGCTGACAGCAGTGCACACTTTAGAGGATTTTCACATGAAGTATTTCTGTGTTCTCCAGGTGAGAGTGAGAAGTGGAATGATGCTTTGAAGAGAATTAAAAGGAGACAGAGAAGAATCCCTGTCTACCATTAGACTGTATAAATCCATCCCAGTATTTTGAACAATGAAAATGTCAGTGTTTTTAAGCTAGAGGACAGATAGATACCTGTTTTATAGACTCAACTTTGCTAGTGGCACAATTTCAATTATTAGTAGTCAGATCACTGAATAAAGCCATTTGCACACATAGAAGGGCTTTTCTTCAAGATTTCTTTGACTAGACAGATTTAGACAGATTTTTCCTTTTTTTTTTTTTTTTTTTTTTTTTTCTAATATGTCTCAATTAAACTTCTTCAAAAAACTTGCACAAGCACTCTGGAGTACTGAAGTGAATTTTCTGAATGTATAAAAGATTTCTTCAAGAGCTTTGATGTGATTTTTCAGCTTTCAAAGGTAAGATTTATGTTAATATAACCTTCTTCAAGGCAAAATGACACCAGAGTTACCTTGTTCAGGAAAAATTATTGGGTATAATATAATGGTAACAGAAACATGAGCATAAGGCACAAAGCCGAAAAATAATCAGAAGTATATATAAAAGACTAATAAAATTATAAAATAGAAATAAGATCAATAGACATACAGTGGAAATAAAATATTTACATCCATTAAAAGGTACTAAAACTAATAGTATGGCATAGATTTTCTGTAAGATATTACATAATAAAAAAATGGGTTTTTTTGATACTTATTCCATAATCTTAATCAAGTTTCCATATTAATAAAACTGGAGATTCTTTTATATAGACACCAATATATATAGAACCTCAGAATCATATAACCATAGCATTGTTTGTGTTGGAAAGCATCTTCAATGCTTAATCTTAAATCCAACCTCTCAGCTGTGAGCAGTGGCATCTTTCACTACAGCAGGCTGTACAAAGACAAACCTTGAACACTTGCAATGATTGGGCATCCACAATACACTTCCAGTTATGGGTCCCTGGGCAACCTGTTCCAGTGTCTCATCCCCCACATAATAAAAGAAATTCCTCTTTATGTTCAATCTAAATCTACACTCAGTTTAAAAACATTGCACCTTTTCCTTTCCCTACAGGGTCCGGTAAAAAGTCTCTCTCTTTCTCAAAAGATCTCTTTATATATATTAATAGGCCACAATAGGGCTTCCCTGGTGCTTCTCTTTGAGCGAGCACAAATCTCTCAGCCTTTCCTCATGGGAAGGGTCACAGGTAGCCCCCTGATCATTTTCATGACCCTCCTCTGGACGAACTCCAACAGGTCCATGTCTTTTTGTGCTGGGGATCCCAGAGCTGAACACAGCTAGAACACCCTCAAGGTAGGGTGTTTGCAGTTAAAATGCTCCATATGAAAACAAACATTTCCTTTTTTTTTCTTTCTCTCAAGTTTTTGACCAGGTTCCTCTTCATCTCTCTCCCTCAGAAAATTTGACCCAAGTAGCACTTCAGGTTTTAAATTTGCAGGCTGATTAGTCATTGAAGTAGAAAAAATTGGTTTCACACATATTTATACACATGCCTCTTTACAGATATATGTATATATATATGTATATATGCTGTTATCTGTATCTACACATACACAAACATCTATCTGAGAAATATTATGTTAATGTTACTGAACTGTATGGTAATGTCAGCCTCAGATAAGCTATAAATTTAAATCTGGGAAGGGCTTTCAAAACTGTTAGCTTGCCAACTGTCTGATGTACTAAGTTATTGTAATTTATTGCTGACCTTGGTTAGCAGGTGTGAAATGCATCAGGGGAGATGTAGTGAATCATCATGATTTTGTTTTCAATTATTGTGTTTGCTGTCTGCAGCTGAAATATGAATGAAACATATTTTATATAGCTTTTTTCAATGACAGCCAAAGAAAATGCATACAAGGCAAAAAAATTCATAGTGCTTCCTCTGTATTTTTTAAATTTCTGCAATAATTCTGAAATTTTCTGAAATAATTCCTTTCAAAGTGTTTAGACACATTGTACACCCAGGTTGTATGTGCTTTTCCTGTGGTTAAGGAAAACAAACAATGGGAAGATTTCAGTCGTAAGAACACTCATTACCTGCCTCATATAACACTCATTTCCCCAAAATCTTGCCAGTGGCTCACATCAAATGTAGAATACTGTTAGCTGTGAACTTGACAATTGTTCCAAACTATATAGTTTATTGCATCTTCTTTGCTGTCTCCAAGCACAGTAAGATATATCCTTACTTAAAAACCAAGAACTAAAAGAATTCCCTAGTACAAAGTATAGTGACAACATTGTAACTTTTCTATTAGATGATAAGTCCAGAAAAAGATGGATTCTGGTTCTGAGTCACAACTGGCCAAAGTTTTGTCGGGTTATGCAGTATCTCTTTGCTAGTAATCCCTTCCCCTAAATCTGATGAGACTTACTCAGCAACACAGGTATGGAAAATGAAGCTAAACTCCTAATTTCAGCTATTTTCCGTAGTTCAGCACCTGACTGTCTCACTCCTTTCAGGCTCAGAAGAGTAGCAGCACAAAGCAGATGGCCACCCATCCCTTCTATCAGTGCCTACACCTGGATACTACTAGTGCTGCACATAATGCTAAATTTAGGCAAGAGCACAGCCACAGAATATTTTCAAGAGGCTGGAGAGTCTTACACACATAGATGATTCCTTGCAGCTCTTCAGATGCCCTGATACTCTAGCTTAAAATTAATAATGTAATTTGAAAATAGCTACTTGTCAAAATTATTTCTTTTAAAGAAAGATGTAAGAATTTGATGTTGCACTAGCTTACTTTGCACAGACAGCACATTTGGTAATTTTCTCTTAAATCAGGCTAATTTTGTTTTTGTAAATTTATGCACCAAGCTTACTTATTGAATGTATTTTTAGATTATGCTCTTAAAAAATTTGTTGCTGTTGCTCCAAAATATAGATGCATTCTACATTTTTGCTTTGATCTCTGTGCAGATGTGGAAAGGTTTGGATATCAAAACTGCAAGGACAATGCATATACACATCTACATATGTATATATGCAGAGTTATTTCATATAAGAAAGATTAAATATCATGTTTGAATAGCTAGTTAGACTTACAGGAATAATGGACTTAATCTGAAATTTTACATACTTAAAAAAAAAAAAAACAACCAAGATTGACATACACCATGAGTGATTTACCTTAAGCAGTTTTAAGTTGAGATAAAAAGTACTCAGATGTAAACTGGGGAAAAACTAATATACAAAAAATACAAGCCAAAAGCTTGAGTTTACAATTAAAGCTACATTGGTTTATGAGACAGGTATCTCAAAGTACTCCAAGAAATGAGATTGCGCATCTAAAATCTGCATTTAAGGCACAAATTTGGTAAATCTAATGTAACTTTATTTTCTTATATAATTTTATATATATATATATATATATTTATATATATATAATCACACTTTAGGAGAGTTAAACATATTGATTTTGGGAAGAAACAAAAATTTAATTTGTAGAGTTATTGTTGAATTGCTAAAATTTTAAAATTTGGAATATTATAGCCTTTCAACTTAGTGAAGTCAAATAAGTTCCAATGCTTTAGCTGGTATTTCAAGGCAGAACTTCTAGCTCTTACAACTTAATACATATGTAACCAAATAATTTCATTCTATTCTTAACTCCAAAACCACAAAATTCAAAAGGTTTAAAAAGAAGTAATCTGCTTCCATTGTAGGAATGTGGCATATAACCATCTATCTGCTGTATGTATGGACTTGTTAACTAATTTGCTTGCTTTTTTATTTTCATTCTTTCGTTCCTACTTTTTTTTTTTTTTTAATCATTCTATGTATAATTCTTTAAATTCAAACTCATAAAAAACTGTTGATGAGATTCAGCTTCAGAGGAACAATTTTTGACTCATAATATTTCAAAAAACACATTTTGGGAAATTTTGCCATATTAAATCTTAATAGTATAGGGGTCTGGCACAGTCATTATTGAGTTGTCATCATAGTCTACAGGATATAAATCTAAAAAAATGCCTCCTGTATAAAGAGAATTCTTTATTAAAACCACCTTTCTTTAAAATTATATTACATCAATATGTGATTTTTTTTGTGAGCAGAAGACCTTTTTATGTCACCATAGTTGGTCAACTCCCTGCTTGTGTTGCATCAGTAGTAGAACTATTAGAAAATGTGGAAAGCAGCTTGAACGGCTGACCTTTTAAAGAAAAGCTTGTCAAACCACTGAGCTCAGCAAGATCTTCATTAAAGTGAAAGGAGTATCTGAGTATTTTTTGTTTTTTAAACTTGAGAATGGAAATAACCTAGGGTGATTTAGTTTACTTATATTTGATAGTTCCTTATTTTATTGTCCAAGTCTGATTCTGTATGTATTCCAAGCAGATAAAGTTAAGAAGCACTAACAAATTGTTGCTTCCATTTCTGGTCATAAGCTGACTGACATTGTTTCAGCAATAATTCTCTACAATATATAAAGTTCTGCTACAGATTGTTAGACAGAGGGATTGGTTTTATCAGCTCTCTGCTTAATAGTCATAGATATATAGAATATTCCTGCAAGCAAATATACCTGAAATTATTCAGCATTAACCAATATATATTTCAGATGATATTGTTAAAAATGTGAATATCAGCAGGTTAAAGATGCTTGTAGGGATACCCAACATGTATTACAAGTTTCCAGCTAATGCTTCCACTGATGTTTATCAGGAATACAGAGTACTATAATAGTCCACATTTAACAGGCATCTGGATTCAAAATAGTCTCTATCTTATGTGCCAAGTCCCTCTAGGTTGTCAATTGAACACAGCTTGTTTTACAGTTTGCCTGGATTTCACAGACTGCCTAGTACATTCTTGAAAATCTACTCAAGAATTTTAAATGCATGAGAAAATGTACAAGGAATTTTTTATCCTATCTTTCTTCAGCTCAAGGAAGTCACCATCTGCTTCAGTCATGCAAGAGAAGAGTTCAGCTAATAGCAGCTGACATGTGAATTCCAGAGCTGTTGTGCCGACACTCCCAAAGCCGTGGCTATGTCAGTAATTGGCCAGCTAGCAGCAATCATTAGGTGCGATGATTCTAATTAGCAACAACTTGATGGTTATTGTTTTTCCCCCTTTAAATAGCAGAGAATGCAGGGAAGCCACCCTCTCAGAAAAAGTACATTAAAAAATGCACTTAATTAAAAAAAAAATTGGCTATCACTACTGCTAAAAATGCAATACAACATGAGGATATATTGCATACCTTCTAATATCAAAATGCAGAGATTTGTCTTTAAACACTGGCTATCCTGAAGCAGTATGAGAAATTTCCTCGAGTTGTACGTAGTTCATGGCTGCTTTGCACTTCTTACTCTAACAGGCAAAGTGGAGTGATCTTTTCCAATTCTCAGGAACACACTTTTGCACAGGAACAAATGCTGTGCCTGCTTTCTTCACTGTGTCTATCTGTGACCATTTGTGCTGTGAATAAAAGTGCAGCGAAGATCTTGTTGCTAAGCTGCCAGAAATTGCATCACAGTTAGATAAAAGACCTGGTTATAAAACAAGAGCTAGTGGCAGGAGAAAAGTAAACATTTTCACAGGTGACTTGGCTACAGATTCAGTTCATCAAAGGCAGGTTTTTTTTCTTTGAAAGAAACAGAAGGGAAAAAAAAGAGAGGGCTTTAAAATATTATTTGGAAAAGATCAGAGAGAGCAAGCAGTAAAATTGTCTAGAAACATATGAAGTAATTATGTCAGAATAGACATTAAATAAAAGCAGATAGCAGTAGAAATAGCCATAATTGTCATCAACAATAGAAGACCTATTGTAAAAATGGAAATAATTTCCTGAATTTGGGTTCTAAGAACCCTCATACCATATTTAAAGAGCAAATGAGGCTCCCCTTGTTACTTGGGGTGATTTTTGTTCTAAGCTCGCATTAAAACAGAATCTTTGTAAAGACTACAAAAACAAGAAAATTCTTATATTTTATATTATTTTTAAATGGCAATTATAGTTAAAGCTTATAAAATAAACTATAACTTCAGTTAAAGACCTGTCTTTACTCTGAAGAACTCCTTTGATCACTCATATCTTTCTTTCAGTTTAATTGCCAGAATTAATGTTTGGACAGGTGGGAAGCCACCTGAACATTGCTTTTTAATATAACTTTCTAGAGAAATAAATTTTCTGAGATAATGTTGGTCATCCTTCTTCCACTCCTTCCTTTTGCCAGAGCTGTTGAGTGAAATGGTACTGAGCTAAACTTAATTATTTAAAAAAAAAAAAAAAAAGAGCTTCTACAATTTTTCTTTAAGCCATAAAAAAATCATTTATATTTTAATTCAATTTCATAAAAATGCACAGATTGTATTTCTGAGCTTTTTAGATGGATAATTATTTTAATTCTGTTTTTTAATGAAGAATTTAGCCTAGAAATATTGAGAATTATAAGTATTGAAATCCCAATTATATAGCTAGTTATTGAAAACACTGAGAGAATAATCTTTATTTTATATATTAACAGTTACAAAGAGCTTTTTAGTTTCTGTCCATTTCATCTTAATATGTGTTTAAAGGTGATCAGATTAGTTCCTCTTACTTTTGACTCATTACAGAGTACTAAGTATGCAGCAGAATATGCTCACAGATTTATTGCAGCGCTCCATTTGAAATAAAAAAAAAACATAAACATTATTAAAGTTTTTTTTGTTTAATTTGCAATGCAGAAGAACATTTAAGCCCATGAACTTCCTGTTTCTTTATACTGTAGATCCAGTGTGAGGTAAGAATGAGTCTTTTCTTGCTCTTCCCCACTATTAGATGTTAAAACCCATCCTGATTTGCCAGTTTCAGTTTTTCCTTAGGTATATGTAAATAATTTAGATGTCACCTTATATTTTGTCCTTTTCTTGTAGTCTTGTACCATAAATAAAAAATCTCTTGCAGATTTTACAGATGGTTTGCCTCTACTATTAGTCCTACTGTAAATGGTGCAGAATTCAGAACTAATAACACCTTCTCCAAATCTCCAAACCTTTCCCAATTTAAAGTATTGTGAAAAGTTCTACATTTTTAGGCATAAGGAATGGTATAATTGTCTAATTAAAAATATTTTGTGGTCTTCTTTCATATTTGATTCTTAAACATGGAAGTCTAGACTTGAGTTGGAGAAAAGGCACAGTTTTATCAAAGAATTCCAAATACGAGCTATAATTCTGGTTTTTTTTTTCTTTTTCCTCTTTTTATTTTTAATTATTTCTTTAACATAATGAAATCACAGAATGTGAACAGTGAAAAATGGATACATGGTAAATAATTGATAATTTTAAATTAAATAGCTATTGATTTTTGTGTTTTTCCTAAAAGACATTCTCAGTGGAAATTTCTTGGAACCAGTTTTCAGTTTGAAGCTGATGCTTTCTTGAAGAGAAATATTGTTTGCACCAGACAAAACTCTTGATCTCCTGTCAGGTTTTGAAACACAATGAGGCTTAATCCTGCGTTATGCATATATAGATATGTCATATATAGATATGTTAACTTTGCAGATCCTTTTGGGGATCTAGCTTTTGGGGAACTAACAAAAATATAATATGAATGCAGTATAGCATAAGCCAAGGTAATCAGTATAAGCAAATATTCTGTCTCTCTCCCAAAATTTTCAAAGACAAAGCTACTACCATCAGAGATACCACCATCAACTTTACTACTAATTTTAAGTAACAAGATTAAAGAATTTATATTTAGATTGGATCTCTGGAATAAATCTATAAAAGTACGTATTTGCCCTATATTCCTTTTATTTTGAGTGCTTTTTGGTATTAAGACCTTGGAAAGGGTTTCACAAAATATTTCAAGGAGGTACATGGAATGTTTATGAACGAAGTAATCCCCTGGTTTTTGTGGCCAGTCTTGACAAATTTCAGTGGCCAGTGTAGTAGGAATTAATGCTGTGTTGCTGTGGTTTATGGGCTAGAGAATACAGAGGAAATTGAAGGCACGTATAGTTTCTCAACTTCCAGGTCCACTTCAGACAGATAGCAGAAGAGAAGACAGTTCTGTATAATATTAAAGCTAAAAATATGTAGATTTTTAAAAAAGCAAAAAAAGAAAACATGAAAAACAAAAAACAAAACCAAAAACATATTAAAGCAAAAAGTACAGTGTCTTAGCCTTAGAATTGATTCCAGTAGACAAGAACTCAATCTCACTAACAAAAAATTTAGTGTATGTAAAACAGACTTTGGAGTCTGATCAGGTTTTTTTTTTTTTTTTGCTTTTGTGAACAAAACTGGAAGCTTAGTCATTATTGAAAAAAAATTAGTTTTAAATACTGCAAAACTCAGCATTACACATAAATTCATCTATTAATATCTTTTGGGATGTGTCACTTCAAAAGACTTGCTCAACAAGTAAATAAGATTTTTGGTCTCAGTCTTTATGTAAAGTTATCTAATTTGTCTCAGTTATGCATAATCACCTACACAGCATGCAAAGTCCTCTTTTAAATATCTCAAACTGGTGGTGGTCTGGATGATTTCAATAATTTTGAATATCTTTCTGTGATGTTTACAGTTCACCTTTGTTTTTATAATTGCACCTTACGAGTAGCTTTCCTGGTCTCTTTTCTATACAAATTTTGAATCATCACAACACTTGGGCTTTTATCCTTGGTATTTACTTACCACTCAGAATAGAAACTTTACTACCCTTCTCCCAATACTGCACTGGAAGGCTTGAACATTTTTTCATCAGGATTGAGGGTAGAATTCAGGAAAATGGGAAAGGATGACCATTGTTTCCTATTATGGAGCTTTAGAGACTAGAAATGCTCTCCTGTTCTCTTTGCATAGGTACTGGACTCAATCCCCTGTCAGCAGAGTTGTTATGAAAACCAGCCTATCTTTAGTTGACTCCCTTCTCTTAGCTGCTAAGCTGTAGGAATAAAATCAACAGATGTTAGTGTTTTTTGAAGGTTTATTAACTTTTGAACAAACATCTGCATTAGAATCCTCTGGATCAGCCACAGGTGACTATGGTGTGGACAGCCAGATCTCAATTTCAGTGGTAACCCATATCTCCACCCAAAAATTTTAACAGCATCCTTAAGATACTGAGCTGCAACAGAGAGATTTCCAAATGGTCCCACAAAGAAAAAGATTTTCTATTTCTCTCTCTATTTATGCTTATGTGGATTTTTCACATCAGGTCCTCCAAGAAATGGTTGCAAAATTTCAGCTCAAGAACATCACTCCTTATATCATTGCTAATATGTTGGGATGGGTTGTTGCCCCTTATCCCCTACAAAAAAAAAAATGCTTTAGAGATCTGACAACAAAAGGCTGCATAGCACAAGCAGCTTCAGTTTTGCCAGTTAAAAAGAATTCAGACTTCCACCAAGCCCTTTCTTTTTTTACGGCTTTCTGAGTTCTGACCACGAAGTAAAACAGGATTCTTTCAAAGTCCTGGGCATTTTGCCACCACTTTGGGCCATGGGGCCAATAAAAATCATTAGCAATACATAAATTTTATCCAGTGGGCTTTCCTGAACATGTGCAAATGTTCATAAGGTTAGAGAACAGAAATCCATATGTTGTACCTTACATGCTTGGAATGCATTGAGTTTAACTAGTTTAGAATAAGTTCATATTAATACCCTGATATTTTTATATCAAATTAGGACACATGTGGTTCAAGTACTACAATAAGAGTCATAATTAAATAAACAGATTGCTATTACATTCCAAGAGATAAAATCAATCCCTGCAAAAAGCACTGCTTTTTCATCTTTACTGTATTATATTAACACTAAGCTACAATATTTGTGAAATATCCACATTTTCTTAGGTGGAAATTTGCCCTTTTAAAATAGAGAGTTTCCATCTAATATTTCCTGTGGTAAAGCAACACTTGAGTTATTGCCGGGGGGCGGGGGAGGGAGGCAGGCACTGTGAAATCTACTATTCAGTAAAATATTTTCATGGGATATTATGGGATATTTTGGACCAATTTTAACACATCTGTAAGTAGCTTCCTTCATATGACCACCTCATTTATTCAGTAAGAAGCACATACTATTATTTAACTATAAGTTTGATGCACCTGGAAAAAATACTCTATTTCTTTCTTGTTCTTGAGCTATTTTGAATAAGCAAGACAGCTAATATTTTGGGACTTTGGTTTGTTTTGGATTTTTTTTCAAATGTGCTTTTTTCCCCTCCTAGTTTAGTGTCAGGTAGTAGCATAATTTTAACGTGAAAGCAAAAACAGCCGAAGAAACCTGAAAACTTTTAATAATATCAATACCTTAGCAGCACCCAAACTTTGAGCATGTAAATATATTTGGTCTGATAAATATGACACCCAACAGAATCCTGCACATGTTGCTCTGTAATGATATTATTTTACAGAAAATTGTGCCATAACCGAGAGAGCATTTTAACATCCTACAACACTCGAAAACAATTTCATAGGGCTGTTTTTGGAGTTAAGTGGAACTGGAGCTGAGGTGTTCTATAATTGCATTTTATTGTGGCTCTAGCTATACACCTATACACCCACACCAGAATTATTCCCTTCTTAAGGCTATTAGATTTTGAAAAGTGAGGATATTATTGTACATGGAAGCTGTGAGGCAGAGCTCTTCTGAAACACAAATCAAGACCACTAAAATTATTTTGCCTAAGAGTTTTAATTACTAGGATGATTGTAAAATGATTATCAGTGCAAACATATTTTAGAATCAAAGTACATTGAGATAAAACTCCAAACAACTAAAAGAAGCCCAAATAAATCAATTCCCTCCAAAGACCCATCAGAAGCAATAGCTAAAACCCTTGTTGCTGAGGTGTCAATACCTCAGCAAGAGTACGTAAATATTAAAAAAAAAATATAAAAATTGCTACTTTAGGACATTTAATTTGGCCTGAGGAGATTTTAATTTTTTATTTGTTGTGATCTCAAGTTTTTTACGTAACAAAAATTTTGGATCCTTAGACTAATTCCAAGTGACTGAGGAGGAAATGTACTGCATTTATGTTCTTCTTGTGTTAAGTCATCATGATCTAAATTTTCTGAGCTGTGCACTGGTTGTGAGAACAAAGTGTCCTTATAAAATGTGAGCATTTTTCCTGCGTGGTGTTACAATGTTTAATCTGGGTAGGTTGTCAAAATAATTTGTCTATATATCCTGTTTCTTTTAGTTGTTACTAACACCTTTCTTAATTTATTGAGCAATTTTTCAGCTGTGTAAGAGTGATTGAATAAATAGAAGATATAGTTTAGTTTTACTAACATGTACAGTATGCTAGACACTTACATAAAAATAAGAAAAAAGCAAATGTGAATAACTGGGCCATTGACTGGATCATATTAGAAAAACAGCTCTGAAAAAGTATATTATCACACTAATTTTTATTGATTTTTTAATAGAGACATATTAAATCTGATGTTTTAAGACAATTCTGTATCTTAGATGAGCAGAAATATTGCCAACCAACCATGTAAGTATAAGAAGAATGGAACAGAGTTATAAACAAATTTGAATTATCATAACTGGGGTAAGTGACACTAACTGCAGTGGGACAGTTAAAATTTTAATGTATTAATGTATATATATCTTGTTAAGCTTGGAAATTTTAGGATCTTTTCTTTATTTGATATGGTTTCTTAACTTAAAATAACATTCAACCTGATATGTTCAAAAGCTTTTCATTTCAAATTTTTACCTGATTGTTCAATTTACGCCCTTTTTTTAAGGCTAAGATAATAATCATTCAAGGTTAATTCAAATAAAATTAGATGACCTGAGCTGAGTTTCAAAGAAACAATTCAAAAAATCATTAATCCCTTTAAAATAGCAATGGGATTATCAAGTAAACAATATACATACATCTACATCTATCTGTCTATCTATCTATCTATCTATCTATCTATCTATCTATCATAACATTTTAAATAATCTTTGAAAAATATTTCTACCACTTCATGATATGGGACTTTCCAAAAGAAAGATTATTTTTTATTAGATGTCTATATCATCACTGAGATTCTCTATCATTCATTTATAGAAGAACACGGGGAGCATTTTTCAAGACAAACAGGACAGAAGGTGTATATGTTTAGCAACATGCACACACAGCTATAGTATTTTTTAATTCTTTCTCCTCTTTCTCCCACTTTCCTCCATCCACTAATTAAATATACCAGAGTTTCACGCTGACTGATGATGTGTTTGGACTAACCATTACATGCCTCGCAGCAGCTCTTGCTCACACTGCAGCCTGACTCATTTATGAGGTCACTTATGTAAGTCTCAGTAAAAATAGTATGTGTAGTGAGTTAAAATGTACTGTCAAGCACAGAAATGGAGTAGAAAGGATGTTCTGAATTGTCACTTACCATCTCTTACATGTAAATGTCATTTATTAGTAGAGTAATTTAATTGCTGTGGATGTTGGTACCTGCAACCACATAAGCTGTAGATCAATGCAAGTTTTCACTTCTGTTCCAGATTTTGAAAACAGAGTGACTGAGATGCACAAGCACATTTTGCAAATTAAAGAACAAGCAGATGAGTGTTGCAAATAGAGGGTAATGCTGAGACCTGAAATCACCTGATAAAAGGAGGTCAGCCCTAGGCTAGCTCCTGGCACCAGGTATGCACCAGGGCTCCTGTCAGAAAGATCCCTCACAGGATTCTCTGCTGTGTGTCTGTCACGTGCATCACTGAAATCATTTCATTACACTCCACTGCATGAAGTAAAAGGAGAGTATCCGTAGTTACTGATCATTCACAACTCCTCAACATACATTTTTTCTTACAATAAAATGCAACTGGTTTACCTGGCTTGTGGAATTTGTTTTAAAGTTCGTCTTTCCCTGGATAAGTATTGTGATGCCACAAATAAATATAGACTTGGATATATTGCTTTTACCTAATCAAATATTTAATAGTAGCTAATTAACTTCCAGCTATCCATATAGCTCAATATCTTGTTCTCACCTTATTTTTTTTTTTTGGTGATGAATTCTCTACAAAAGTAAAACACAAATTTCTAAGAATTTTATCTTTTTAACACTTTTTTTTTGTTAATTTCAGTTCATTCGTTTTAAAGTGAGAGGTCTGGATTTGGTTTTTTTAACTAGAATGAAATTTTTAAAAAGACAAGGTCTTGTATTCAGGTACAATAATGGTTATGTCTTTTTCAAGAACTATAATTAATTTTAAAAATATTAGAATTAATTTTAAATCTAAACTGACATTAAAATAATCATTATATTTCAACTTATTTCGGTGGTCTTTGTGTGTTTTGTACTCCTTTTACTTCTGAAAAAAAGGCTTTGGTTTTTTACTGTTTTTTTTTTTCAATTCTCACAGTTTAGATCAGGAGAAGTGTATGAAAAATCAGGATAGAATTTCTGGTGAATAGTTGGTCTAGGACAGCTATAACAATTAAGTTCTTTGCCACCAGCACTGCACAGTCTCTGCTATTCATATTTCTATGCATACCTGGCATAGAAACAAGTTACTCCCCAATATTTTTTCATTTTCAAAAGCAAACATTTCTCAACCCCAATCTACTTGGCATTGTCATTGTTGAATGCTGCTTCTTTTCTCTACTTACTGCTATTTTTGCTAGACTCACAAACTTTCTGTCAATGGAGCCTTCTAATTGAAGTGTTTTGTAAAATCTGGAATATTATTTGAGCTTGAATTTCCTTTAACTAAAACCAAACAGAGTCCTAGGTACCTCCTTGGAAGAAACATTTGGAAAAAATTAATTCAAAGAAGCACTGGTGATTATAAACATCTGTCCTTCAGCACTGTTTTAGGCCCACATACCATCTTGAAATCCCTCTGACTAATTTATTTTAAGTGATTAATACATCAGCATTTAAGAAAAATATCCATGGGATTTACAGTATGGAACATTTATTGCAAAGAAAGTAATAAACCTGCTACTGTATGAAGGATAAGTTTGTCTTTTGCCTTCCTTCACTGTTGATAAGGGGGTTTTTTGTGTAATTTTATGAGAACAACTTACTGACAAAGCTGTGTTTAAAGTTTATATAAAAACACATATCTCTATGTCTTGTGAACACCACTGAACATCAAAAAGGCACCTCTATGTCCTTTACCTTTTTTCTTTTTCTTTTTATTGCTGGAACACAGAGCTGCAGCATTGTTCTGTATAAATAACATAAATTACACAGCCATGATCTTTTGGGAAAATAAACCATTTCTCATCTGCTGAATAAAATATCTTTTTCACTTTCAAAGCTATGCAGAACTGTTGTATTTTATGCATTAGAGAATGTTTATACAAGTATGCTTTAAAAAAGTATCTGGATGAACAGACTTTATCGGATGTCAAAAAGCATCTGTTGATAAATGGCTTTGTACGTGTTCTGAGTTAACATTAATCAAAAAAGGAAAGTATTCCTTCTTAATCCAACCTCCTAGAATAACCATATATTTAAGCAGAATATAAATTAACTAGAATACCTTTGTAAGGCAGATATGCCAAGATTTTATTGCGGAAATAAGACTGGAACAAGTAGGATTATAGCTACGAAAAATGACTAATATTTAACTTATTCTTAAAAGCTAGCATATTGTTTAAATTTCAGTTATCCTATTTATTGGATTAATGTTAATTTTATGTTGTAAATGGAACTTTTTCTCTCTGCCAAAGCGAAACAACTATGTTATACATTAGGAATTATTGTTCATAAATAATAATAGTAGTGCCTTGCTCTGTCTTACAGTTATGTGCAGCTCTGCTACGCACCTCTTAAAGGGGGTTTTTGTTAAGCAATAGAAGGACTGTTTGGTCCTAAGACAGAGCAAAGAGGAAAACATCAAAACAACTCTAAAGAATAATGCAACATTAATGACTGGATGAGGAGTACTTCTGTGTTAATGAGTTCATAAATTCTTTAAACATAAAATTTTGAGATGTGTTAAAGTCATGGAAAATGAGGCTGAAAAACTTCTCAAACACTTCAGGAATTTTTCTGTGGAAATTCCCTCCTGAAGAGAGGGGTCACTATATCTAAACTTTTCCTGACAGATGTTTATCTAACCCCTTCTTAAAAGCATCTAAAGATAGAGATTTCACATCCTGCTAGAGCAATCTGTTACCTTGCTTAAATAGCCTAAAGGCTGGAAAGTTTTTCTGGGTGTCTAAGTTAGATCTCCTTCAATGCAATTTAACCTATTTTTTTTCCTCTCCCCTTGGAGACAGTTCATTTATTATTTTCTGCCATGATCTTCAATAGATTTGAAGGCTGTTATTTTGACTCCCTTTAGTTTTCAGTTCTGCAGACAAAACTAGCTGAATTCCTCGCTTTCCTCACAGGCAGTAGTTTTCTAGATTTCCGACCTTGGTAACTATCTTCCAGACTCTATCATACTGGTTCAAATATATATTTTTTTAATGTGAGGTCCAAAACCAGGAAAAAAACTCAGTTGAGATCTCAGTCATGCTGGACAGACCGGAAGGATTCGTTTCAAGGTTTAATTTATGCTAGTCTTCACACTCTCTTTTATGTTCTTCAAGGAGCAGGACAGGTACAACTCCTGTATTGGGAATGGCAATCAGGACCATTACACCTAGGACCCATGTAACCAGGAGATGGACCCTCAGGAAAAGATCCATCAGCCTTTGAAAATTAGATGCCTTGCTATTAGGACTACCTCTGAAGGCTGAGGGGCCATTCCAAAGGTAGCACTTCAATAAATGAGGTCAGCAACAGCCTGTGAGAGAGGGCTGAAATATTTCCTGTCCAAGTCTAAAGAAAGCCTGCTTTTGGTCTGAAAACTTAATCCTGGCTCATTATATTCCCACTTGACCCTGAAAAATCTCTCACCTTTAGGAGAGAAGGGGATCTCCTTAAGGATGCTGTGTGTGATCAGCACCAAGAGGGTGTAAGGATGGGAGTGACTCCAATTCATCTGATCAGCCAGGTGCCAGGACTCATCTGTGCCTTTTGTTGCTCCAAGCTCCTCTGCCAGCAGATTCAGCACAGTTCCTTCATATGCACACTTAGTAGCTACATTTCTAGATTTCATCTCAATACTGAGTGAAAAATGTACATTGGCATTGTGGCAGTCGTTTATCTGCTTCTTAAACAATTAACAGATAGTTAATCTGGTTTGTATATACAAAACACTTTTTCATTCTAAAATAGAGCCTATTCATTCCCTGCGAGAAGCACAAGTGCCCTGTTTGCCTTTACTAAAATAATGAAATCCAAAGTCTTGTTTATAAAGTAAGAATAAATCAATTTTCTACTTCACAGAAACACAGAGACTTTGTGAACCAAATCCTTTCCTGTACTCCAACGTGGTATATCCCTTAATATATTATCCTTAATAATAATATTATTATATATGCACAGAGTTTTTATTTTTTTTTCTTTCTTCTTTTTTTTTTTCTGCCTGACTTGACATCCTTTGAGATGGTGCTGATTTTATTATATTATACTCTATGTTTCTAATGCAGAATCCTAAGCAAGTGGTTCTTTGTCCTCACAGGACCTCATCTGATCTTTAATCTCCCTCAGAATTAGCTCTTGTTGCCTCAAAACAAACAGATCTGACATTTTGCAAACACGTTGTCCTAATCCACTAGTTCCCTAACTAATGTCAACTGTTAGGCAGACTTGATTAGCAGCTCTGTTGGAGCCTCTGCCTGTTTGCAGAGCTGTTGGCTCCTGCTGCACAAGTGTACAGCAAAAATGGACTTAAAGTAAACAGTGCTGCCATCTTCCCTGCTGAAGATAGGGAAACGCGTAGATCAATTTAACTTGCAAGCAATTTTTTAAAGGATTTTGCAATGTCAAACTGTTTATTTTCAGTGAAAAATTACAACAAAAAGCAGGGGGAGAAATCAGCTCTAAACTTAGTCTTAATCTAGTGGCACAGAAAAGAAACCTTAGAAAGGTCTGATAATTCTGACATACCTGGAAAATGCTTAAATCGCATAATGGTGTTATAACAGAGAAAGAAATTATATGAGCTCTGCTTAATGATATTAGGGTCATTATTTAAAACCTATCAAATATGCATAGATTCCTCTTCATTAGGTTAAGCTATATCATACATTTTTAGACCAATTTAAAAGAAGATGGATATATGTTTTGTGATTTATTTCTGCCAGTTCAATTCCTTTTTTTCATTCAATTCAGAAATGACAGCTCACACATATATATTCACAGGTGTGTGTGCATGTGTGTGCTCATGTGTATACCTGCTGTTTTTTGATAACAGAATAATTTAGGGCAAATTATGTAAATTGAAATTTACATCTGACACCATAGGCTCAAGAAAAACAACATCAGTCTGGGAACGAGGAAATATCAATGATTTACAAATCCAGCACCACACTGTGATGGGTTTCTTCATTTTATAGTAATTTACAGCATTAATGTAGTAAATAAGTTATCTTATGGAGATTTATTATACCATGAAGTGCAGTAAAAATAAATGCAGACAATATTTGATTTATATAAAACTTTGAATTCAGAGATTCATGTAGAATGGGAAGTCAAGCATGAAAATAGCTCTTTGAGTTTGGGAAAAAATTGTTTACAGAAATAATATTTTACACAAACTTCATTGGCTTACAGTAGTATTGCATAGAGTGTGCCATCCCTAACTTTTCTTTACAGCATTTCTTCTTTGGAAGTTGCACAAACCGAATCCAATGGATTATAGCAAATTTAATAACACATTGTTCTTGTAGTAGTTCTGAGACAGGAGACCTTTCTGCTGCTGAATTCTTTTTGTGTTTCCTGGCATTTTCTAGTTTTTCTGGAAAAGTTCACTATACCAGTTACAAGGCAGAAATATCAAAGTTGCAGCATATCAAGTGGATAAACAATAATTTGCATATAAGATTGCATAGTGCATAGTAACTCTCTATGGTCTAGAAAGCAAAAATCACATACAATTTATAGGTGAAAAGTGATGTTAAGTCATGCAATACTATTTGTGGTACCACTTTGATCTTTTTCTAAAGGAGCTTAAATATTAAGCTTTATCACAGGATATTTTAATAACATCTTTCTGTTTTTGTTAACAATATTATATTTGCAAAAAATTTTAATACATATTTATGCCTGCAAAATGTACCTACCTTTAAAAACCTAAAGGTATAGACCACACACATTTGTAGTCATAGATTTCAAATATGGTCACATATTTCTTTCTATTATGTTCTGAATCTAAAAATACATTTAATAATAGTACAAATCTTGCTGTTTTAATTTTCTAGAAGCAACAGTTCAATGTCAAAATTTGACGTAGGATATTTGAAAACTTCCATCAAAGTGCCTGCATATGACACAGCTGTTTTGGGTTTGCATGGCCAGGTTTTGCTAGCTGGGGCTACAGGGGTTGTTTCTGTGAAAAGCTGTCCAAATTTTCCTCCATGTCCAGCAGAGCCAATGCCTGACATCTCCAGGATGGTCCCACTGCTAGCCAAGGCAGAGCCAATCAGGAATGATAGTAATGTCCCTGTCATAACATATGTAAGAAGGGAAAAATGTCACTGATAAAATGCAATTGCTCTCAGAGAAGCAAAGAGTGAGAATATGTGAGAGGAACAGCTCTGCAGGCACAAAGATCAGTGGAGAAGGACGGAGAGAAGGTGCTCCAAGTGCACCCATGGCTCAGACTGCGGTGGAGCACCTGCGCGCCTGCAGTCCATGGAGGTCAATGGGAGTGCAGAGATCCACCTGCAGCCTGTGGAGAAACCCACACTGTTGCAGGTGGATGCCTGGAAGGAGCCTGTGAGCCCAGGAGAAGCCCATGCTGGAGCAGACTGCTGTCTGGGACCTGCAGACCTGTGGAGAGAGGAGCCCATGCTGGTTTCCCTGTGAGATCCCACACTTGTAGCAGTAGAGATCCCAGTAGCAGGCTGTGCCTGAAGTACTGCACCTCGTGGAAAGGGACCCACATTGGAGCAGTTTGTGAAGAATTGCTGCCCATGGGATGGACCAATACTGGAGAACATCATAGAGAACTGTCTCCTATGGGAGGGCCCCCATGCTGGACCAGGGTAAGGGCTCCTGTCCCTGAGCAGTGGCAGGAACAACGTGTGATGAACTGGCCATAACCCCCACGCCCCATCTCCCTGCACCATTGAAGGGTAGGAGGTAGAGCTGGGCAGGAGGGAGGCATGGGAGGAAACTATTTCTAAGGTTTGTTTTCCTCTCATTATCCTGCTCTGATTTTGTTAGTAACAGATTCATTAACATCCCCAAGCTGAGCCTGTTCTGCCTGTGGTGGTGACCAGTGAGTGATCTCTTGCTGTCCTTGTGTCAACTCATGAACCCTTCATTACATTTTCTCCCCCTTGTCCAGTTGTGAAGGGGTGAGTTAGAGTGGCTTTGGGGGACATCTGTCACCCAACCAGGTTAAACACACTACACCAGAAAAGGAAGGAGTTTACATCTTCATCAGTGAAAAGCATCTCACTTGGTGAAATTGATTGGAAAATTTGAGCAAATAGGTACTGCTCAACATGACTAAGGTCCTCACAAGTAAGGCTAAAATAATTAAAAATAGTACTTGCTACATAGCTATTTGTATCCACCACTTCTTATGTCTAGAATGTTGTATGACAACAATATTTCCATTTTTTTTCAATTCCTCTAACAATTTTATTTTGAAAAATATTTCAAATTTGAGTTGTGAGGTTTTTTTCCATTAGTAATTTTATCTCACTTGCTCACTGTGACACTTTTTTGTGTTTAAAAAATTACAGCATTAAACTCTTTATACTGTAGGGATGTCTCAGAACCATGGTACAGGTAAGTGTGAACTGAAAACTCTTCATTATCCTTTGCAGCAAATCTGTAAAGTTTAGAAAATTACTTTTCAGGGAAAGATATCTATTGCATCTGGAAAAGTTACTTGATCTACTTAATTATTAAACTGATGGGTAGAGTTCTCTCTAGCATCCTTCATATAGGGCCAGCTAAAGGATTCTCAGCCATGTACCAAATTAATTTGGTCAGAATGTTAGCCTGGCTCAGAGGGGAAAGTTTGGGGAAAATAAGATGGATATATGTTGGTTTCAGGGAAAGACATAGCTGGTGTGCTTCTATGGCCCATGACAATCACCTTCCCTTAACACCACAAATACCAGGAGGAAAACCCACTGTCTTTGTCACCAAAGTGAAGAGAATTTTGCATGCAGCATGTTTAACCTACTATATTTTCAATATCTGCACTGTTTTTATTAGGAATATTACTCCTGGGTTTCTAGGTTTTGATTTCAGTTGTCTAGGTTCATTTCATTTTTTCTACATGCTGTGGATGGGCCACAAAATTAAAGGATTTGGTATAATTTGCTCTCATTTATAAATATATTCATAAAACTAAACTCCATGATGACTCACTTTAGCAATATTATCAGGTCTGTTGGCTACTATAAAGTGAAGTAGGAATGAACAAATTCAAATTGATCTCTTACTAATTAGCATCTTTCTATAAAATCACAGCAAGATGTAAGTCCATGAGTACAGAAAATTGGTCTGGGAAAATACAGACAATGTTAAAAATGGCAACATTCTAATAGATACTAAAACTAATTAGGTTGGGATCTTCAAGGCAATTTACTTACCTTCCTGTCCATTTATGAAAAGCTATCTGGCATAAATTCTGTCAGTTGTGGAAATCCTCATTTGAATAACAGGCCATAAAAAAAGTCAGTGCCTGGAAGTAAATTATATAAAAATCACAGAGTCGTAGAATGTTAAGATGTTAGATCAGACCTTTAAAAACCATCCAGTCCTAACCCCCCCATCGCCCCCACACACACTGGAGCAGATTGCTCAAGGCCTTGAACATTGCACTTTAACACAACCTCCCTGGGCAACCTGTTCCAATATCTCATCACCCTGTAGATACCTTCAAGACACTTCTGGATTTAACACAGACTTTGTGAAGGCCAAAATTCCCTTATAAACGACTTTTCCAAAGTTCTCTGATAAAATTGGTCCTGACTGGAAAGAAAAGTACACTTGTAAGAAAAGATTCACCTGTTTTCTATTCATATAGCACAGGTCTTTCTATAAGCACCTAGAATACTTAATGCTACCAGATTAGAAGATAAGTCTATTATTTGGCTTTCTCAATACCATCTGTTAAATATCTTCAGTTTTCTCTTATAACACTAGTAGAATTTCTATTGACACAGTGACTACATTTGACCACCCAGAATTATATATTTTCAGAATGCTTTTCCATCACTAAAACCAAATTTAAAATCTCCCACTGTCAATTGTAACTATGCCTTCACTAGAGTTTAAACAAACTCCTCCTTAAATATAAACACCAAGACAGGAAGCAAATAAAAAGCTTATCTCATAAATATCCAGAAATATTACATATTAGTGTAAACTTACAATATCTAATACAGCAGTTTGACTTTTGAGCCATGTGTGTTTAGAAAGAGAAAACGTATATACTGTCAAATGAAAGTTAAAAGACACCAATACAAACTTTGTTCTTTAGCTCTGGAGAGTTTTTCTTTTTCACTCTCTGGTTGGCCACTACCTCTGACTTCTCCCATCAATCTCTCCAAAGACAATTGAGCAATTACCCTTTGTCTGTGAGGTTAATTACCAACAATACCCAGCTGACCATTAAAGGCCTACATAATCAGTATTTGGGTAGACAGCAGACAGAAAAAGTAAAAGGAAAACATGCTGGAGAAGGAAAATGTCCACGTTTTAGGCGTATTATGTACATTCATCTAGCCATAGAATATGCAGAATCCCATTAGTTGTTAATTCAGACACAGTTAACCTTTATTTGTCTGTACCATTCTGAGGGTGTTCCTAATAATTTCTTTTTGATGCTGTCCCTGGGGGAGGCAGAAAAAGACACTCACATTGATTAATATAGTTTTTCATTGAAAAGAAATTAACCCTCTTCAAACTGTGACATCAAAGAGTTCTTGAAACTGAAAGTGAAATTTTCAATATCAAGCACTTGCAAAGGAAGAAAGAAAAAAGAACTAGAGTGACATAAAAGTGACAGTAATTTTTATTATTTTAAAGAATTTATCCATTATACATAATGTTAAAATTTGAATCCTGTGTAAATAAGCACTGAAATAAAAAGCTTGCTGTTTTACCTTGTATAAAAAATTACATACCCACAATAGAAGGGGTTTGAACCACGTGGCATACAATCTCTTACCCAAGGCTGAACTTAGTGATCACTTAGATCAAAGCACACATACCAAGTTAGTTGCACCTCAAATCAGTTTACCAATCAGCTCACCCTACAACCAGGTAAATCTCCCAAAACATGGAAGGGGTTGGGAGCTGAACAGTCAGCTGAGTGAGGAGGAGCGCTTAAGCCTTGAGCCCTAGCACAGTCACCCTGACCACAAGAGAAAGAGTTCAATGAACAAAATTGATATACAAAGATATCTAAGAAGCTACTTAGGAGCATTTCAGAATCTAAGTTGTTCATATATATCTTGAGCCCATATCAGAGTACAAGTAAGACAGGGATGTTTTCTACCACCTTCTTTCTGCAACCCATATCTTGCTTCCCCAGTAAATGAAATTCCAGATGTGCTTTAGAAGAGAGGTAAAACTAGGTGGATTCAGAAGAGAGGTACAAGGCCTTTCTGTCCAATGCCTGATCCATATGCTTGTAAGACTGAGATGTAGAGCACACCATGGATTAGTTTTGCATCTCAGTATAGATGAAGCTGAAATTTATTACAGAACATGTTGTATTCTAACATAAAGAACACTCCAGGGGAGATGGGAAACTTCAGAAAAGATTATACTCTTTGGTTAGTCATTCTTTAGGGGAATTATATCCACTACATTCCTGAAAAGTGAGTGGTTCTTATGGTGTCTTATTTTGTTTGAATTAATCCTTAATATTTACCAATTCCACAAACTGACAAAAATTCAAAGCTAATATAATATTTTTGTGAATTGATGTTAGAAATAGTTCACTTCTAATAGTTGTTTGAATTAATCCTTTGCTTACAGAAAGATATCTGTAATCTAAAAATAGTTTTATTCATTGGCTTTAGTATCTTTTTATATTACCAAATAATGTATATGCTTAATTTATTCCTCTGTCCTGTGTATCACTTCTAGCTCCCCCTTGGTGTAAACCAACAAGTTCCTGCAAAGCCAAGTCTTCTTGGTGTTTTTCCAGATTATTCTTCCCATGGTGTTTTACAGGAAGATTTAAGAATAAAAAAACAAAAATTGCATATTGCTATCCTGTGACTTTTTCAACATTTCACCAGGAGAACCTGCATTCCCAAATGCTTCAATAAGATCTTCATTCTGATGTTTATGCAACAATCTGGTCTCCACAGACTTTATCTAGAATCAGACAATTTGAACTGAAAAAAATCACATATATGGATTGTTATGAGGGTCATTGAAACATAACAAGTGCTAAAAAAATCTCAGTCCCCTGTGTTATCTGTTGTGGAAAAAAACTGATCCCCTCTGAAGAAGTGAACTGTTCTGGACTATTTAGCATTTGTGCCTGCATGCAGTTGTGAAGTGCCAAAGAGTAAATTCTCAGTGTGGCCTATTACTTCTGCATTATGTAGTTTTATCACATTTTTTAAGACATGTTGTACCTTTCTTTATGTACCTGAGTAAAGAGAGTTGCTGTTACTTTGATGAAGAATGATGCGGAGAACATTTATTCTATTTTGATTTACATTTTTTGGTTTTGGTTTTGTTCCGCCGTAATTGAAAAATTTATTTTTGTTTCTATTGCTGTTTTTAAAATACTAACATTCTTATTCCCATCTCCCTATTTTATGTTGTTATTTCTACACATTACTTGCTACACTTGATGTATCATTGTATTTGTTTTTATTGTGTTGAGAATATCCATTTCTATGTACTCTAATACTTTTCTATGCTGGCTTTCAGATTTTTTGTTTGTTTGTTTTTTGTGGTTTTTTTTTTTTTGTTTTTGGTTTTTTCTTGTTTTTGTTTTTGTTTTTGGTTTTGGTTTTTTTTTTTTTTGGTAGCTCCTGCTTCCCTTTTGGTAGAAAACTAGCTTTTCCAGATTTACTATTTTTGGCTCATATATACCTCATTATATATTTTGAGGAAAGAGATATATTCATCAGCCTGTGATTAGGAGATTGCTGTCAGTATCTTAAAGTTTCTGTCTATTTAAACCAGGGACTTTTACAGGGAGGAATAGCAGTACCCTGTTCTGAAGTGATGTTGAGTGAGTAAATGAATTAATATGATTTCACAGAATGACTAGGTTGGAAGTGACCTTCAAGATCGAGTCCAACCCAGCCCTAACACCTCAAATAAACCATGGCACCAAGTGCCACATCCAGTCTTATTTTGAACACATCCAGGGATGGTGACTCCACCACCTCCCCAGGCAGACCATTCCAGTACTTAATCAGTCTTTCTGTAAAAACCTTTTCCTAATATCCAACCTGTATTTCCCTTGGTGCAGCTTAAGACTGTGTCCTCTGATTCTGTCAGCTGCTGCCTGGTGAAAGAGACCACCCCCACCTGACTACAGCCACCTTCAGGGAGTTGTAGAGGTGATAAGGTCACCCCTGAGTCTCTGTTTCCCCAGGCTAAACACCCCCAGCTCCCTCAGTCGCTCCTCACAGCGTTTGTGTTCCCAGCCCCTCACCAGCCTCGTTGTCTCCTCTGGATGTGCTCAAGCGTCTCAAGGTCCTTCCCAAACTGAGGGCCCAGAACTGGACACAGCCCTCGAGGTGAGGCCTCACCAGTGCCAAGGGCAGGGGCAGGATGACCTCCCTGCTCCTGCTGGCCACACTGCTCCTGACACAGGCCAGGAGCCATTGGCTGCCTTGGCCCCCAGGGCACACTGCTGGCTCCTGTTCAGCCGGCTGTCCCCAGCACGCCCAGGCCCCTTTCTGCCTGGGCACTGTCCAGCCACACCGTCCCCAGCTTGTAATCCTGCAGGGGGTTATTGTGGCCAAAATGCAGGACTTGGCCCTTGGACTTATTAAACTTCATCTTATTGGACTCTGCCCATCCACTAAACACTTCCAGGTCTCTTTGCAGAGCCCTCCTGCCTTCCAACAGATCAACACACGCTCCCAGCTTAGTCTGCAAATCTGCAAATTTAGTGATGAAAGACTCAATACCCTCATTCATGTTGTCAAAAAAAAAAAAAAAAAAAAAAAGAACAGAACTGGCCCCAGCACAGACCCCTGGGGAGCAGCACTGGTGGCTGGCCACCAGCTGGAAGCAGCACTATTCACCACCACTCTGGGCCCAGCCATCCAACCAGTTCTCAATAAGTGTCATTATGTACTTTCATGGGAAGATACATATCATTATGGTAGGATAAGAGAGTTTTAGTCATTATAATTGTTGCTGAAGAACTTGTCATGAAATTAAGTGAGATAAATAGCATGTAACAAATTCTGTGAGTAATGCAGAAAAAAAGGTGGTTTTTTTTTTTTATAAAGTTGTGTGATGCCACTTATTCTGAGTTTTTTAGCATTTTAATACAACTTGTGTGTAATTAAAGTTGCTGAGAAAATCCAATTTGTTTTTAAATTGGGCATTGAATAAAAATACAATTAGCTTACCATGGGCTTTCAGAATTTTCTTTTCAGAATCACTTGACTGACAAGACGGTTAATGCACCGGTATCTTATTTTGCTCCTTTCTCTTTTCATTATGTACCTTTCAGTTTTTCTTCCAAACTCAGGACAAAATTTTTTCTTGATGCAGGACCAAGTATGGCCTAGTTTACAAAGGCAAATCAGAAGTCAGGGAACAAGTAGGAAATAATGTTTATAAATATACACACATGAAAAAACCCTCTTGTCTGTTAGGCTCTACCATTATTGGATTTTGCACAGACAGAGGCAAAAACAGATGTGGAGAGAAGGAGAGAAAAAGTACTAAAAAAACAAAGCCAAAATTAAGCAATTGTGGCAGACAGTAGGCTGTATACTGCTCTTCAGATCTGAACTATGTTGGCTGATACAGGCTGGAGATAATCAATGTGTCCATTTTGTTGACATTTCTGGGAAAGGAGGGGAGTGAAATCCTTCTGAGCCCCTTTTTTTAATTTTTTTTCAGCAGCAGCAGCAGCACAGATGACAGCTAGAAATAAACGGTGTTTTCATGGCTGAAATGTCTGCCAGTCATAATCATATGCAGGCTCTGCTTGAGGTAGCAAAATACTGAGCAAAAGGTTGGGGTAGTAAAACAACTTGATGAGAGGTGGCTGTAGCCCCACATTCTTTTTGCAGATTCAACCCACATTGCTAATGCATGAGGGTGATGAGCAGGGCTACAGGTATGGCTCACGTTGAATCCAGCCTCAACTCTTGATCTGCCCCTTCCTAAGACCTTTCCCCCTTATCCTTTTGTCAATGGTTGTAATGTTTATGTGAAATCAATAAAAAAATGTGTTTTTTAAGAAAAACCCTGAAGTCCTGACCTTACTACAGAGCTGAGAATTCAACCTTCAGTTGAGGATGATATCACCCACTGTGCAGAGCAACTGGCCAGCTGGTGAGAAATTCCGGCTGTCATCGCAGTGCAGGGAGTTAACATATTTATCAGATACTTGAGATGAAAAAGTGGTAGTTCATGGGGACTTTTTTCCCTAAGCCATCTGGTCCTGAGGTGCCTATTACATCTATTATTGAATCATTAAAGTCAATGAGGTGAATAACACGATTAAACTTGTTTACTTGTCATGAAACAGTCGGTTAACAGTGAAATGTAACTTCTACTTTCTGGTTTACTCTGCATTTAAAATACATCTCAGTTCCCCTAAGTGATACCTAAAATTAATGCCAGATAAATATCTTTTAATTTGGAGTCTAATTTAAAAGTACATTAATTCTTTTAATTCTGCTCTACATAGAAACATTGTATTGCATTCCCTGCAAAGACTGCTCCTTATAATTAAAACAATAAAGCATAAATAATTGGCAATAACTACAGATATGTATACTCATAATTTCACTCTACTAATCAGGTATGTGCACATTTATGGAGATTCTGCACAAAATGCAGTTTGCTCATGCAGTTGTAGGAAAGGCAAAAAGCAGTAAATCTGATCAATATATAAAAGTCTTATTTGCATAAAAAAGGTTTAAAGCATTTCATTAGATACACTCATAAAAGTGTGAATAAGCAGTTATTGTATTACTATAAATGGATTATACTTCTTTGCACTAAACCAAGATTTAAATAATATGGATTATACTGTTTGAATTAATTTTTAAAGCCAGGAAATCTTACTGTAGTAAGACAGTGATATTTAGTGTAAAGGTTTCTACAGCTCTAATTAATGTTACCCTAGAAATTAGGAGCTAAAGATGCCCCATTATATTTGTGTTAAGACCTCTTTTTGAGATCTGCAAATCTTTAAAAGTACAAATATTCTTAGACTTAATGTGAAATATTTCCAGTCAAGAGACTCATGTTCCTAGACCTCAGTAGGCTTTAAATTAGAAAATTAAGTAGTAATATTATATAAAATATTGATAATTATTCGTACCAAGAATGATAAGATTAAATAAAGACATTTTTAAAACATTTTAAAATATATGTATAATAACTGAATTTGCTAGAGTCATCTCTATATGGTCAGCTTTAATTAATCTCAGTGTTAATCAGCAACTCCACATTTCATGCATCAAACCATCACACATTACACTATGTATTAAGAAAAAGGTATGGTTTAAAATATTGTACTGAAAAGATCTTCTTACTTTGTCCTGGTAGCTTGATCTCCAGATATTAGTTTCTCAGGCAGGTAAAGTTTGATACCTAGATAAATGCATCTTATTTTCCAAAAAAGTGAAATTAACTAAAAACCATTATTGAGGGTTGTTTGAGCTAACTGATTTGACTGTACTCAGAAGTGTGCTGGGAATGCTCACAAAATCATTGAATCATAGAAACATCACAGGACGTGTTGAGTTGGAAGGGACCCAATCAGGATCACTGACTCCAAATCCTGGCCCCATGCAGGATGCCAAAAGAGAGATGTCCCAAATAATCTCTGAAGTTGGTGTTAGAATGCAGTCCTCTTTACTTTGCAGGGATTTTAAACCAACATTAGCAAGGTTCAAAGATACATCCTCAACTATTTAGGTGCTCTGCCAAATGAAGCTGTCATGGATGACAATGAAATTGCCTATCCATTATATCCATGTCATTAACTCCAAGGTTTATTTCCAGTGCTAATTAATTGTGAGGTAGTCTTCACAGAAGAATGTTTATTAATATTTGAGTCTTTGTATTCAATCAGAATATGCTTCATCATTAACAGGCATTGTGAACACTTTCTTTTGCGTGATGTTGGTGATTTGGGTTGGGCTTTTATTTATTTTTTTTAAATTTTCTTCTCTGACTATATTATAAAGAAGGATTACAGGTGAGAAGGTGTGTGCCTCAGTAAGCATAAAAGATTTAATAAGAGGCCTAGACTCAGATGAAAGCTCACTGCATAGGATTTCATTATTATATTCAGGACAGTAAATGTAATATTATTATTAAGTGGATTGTAATTTCAGCTATTCCTCCTTTAACTGTCTATTTCAGTTCTTCATCTAGGCACCAGAGAATGGATTTCTTATAGTTACATTGCACTGCTTAATGTCACCTTGTGTTTTATTTTTACTTATTTTCTTCATATTATTTTTACAAAAATATACTTTTTTTAAAATTTAGAACTGCAGTAAAATGTGAGATTAATGAGATAATTCGCATATTAAATTCCATTTATCTGTGTGCTCTAGATCTCTCACTTTGTTGATTAATAGTAAAAAGTTGCATGGCAGTTAAAAGATTTTTTTTAATGAAGACAAAATTACAAAATTAGTAGAATCAATCCAGAAATTTAACACAGCTGTAGATAAGTGATGTAGGGAGTTAATTGGAATTCCAAAGGGGCTGATAATTTTTATGCATATCTCCCTAAAATATCCACCAGTCTTTGCTCAGATTTTAAGATGATTGGAACATTGCACAAATAAAGCAAGCAAAGAAGTGTATCTACGACAATCTTTTCCATTTTGAAGACCAGATAGGAAAGTAATATAAATGAGCTAGAACTGATATCTTTGTAATTTAATGACTGAGAATTAGATGGAGGCAGGAGATAACACCAGAATTAGCCCATTCATAATTTTAAAAGCACTAAAAGAAAACTGCAAACAAAAATTATTTCAATACCAGAAACCGTATCATCTGTTCCCTTACCACAGCAGGAAGTTTACTAGATTTGAATTTTTCCATGTACACTTTCTGAAAGGAAAATAAGGTGTTCAACCTCCATTTATTTATTTTTAAATCAAGAAAGTTCCATTTAAATTTTAGAGTTCCTCCAGTTAAAAAAATACAGCAAGAAACAGTTGACACGATTTGGCTTATAGTCTTCTAACACCCACATTTCTCCATCTCTTCCACCTGGCAGCTTGGGAAAGCTGCCCAGGTTATACCAGAATGCTTTGGAACAAAACCAGTCCTTTAGCATACTAGGTGTTGACAGGCCAACCTGGTTAACACATGGTTTTGCCAGGAAAAAAAAAAAAATCATGCTCTCTGGATAAACTGAATCATATTAGCTTTGAACAAGTCAGATGATCACTTAGAAAGTGTAGTTACAATCACAATGTGATCCTATCCATACTGTAGAAAAAATCTGAATGACTGAAAAAAGTAGCAGCCATCACTTCATCCTCAGGGTCTCAAGGCTTTTGGGGAAAGAACTAACAAAGTCAGGTTAGAATAGGTATTTTATGTATTATTTATAGTTTTTTCTCTTTGTTAACCCTGCATCACACACTAGAACAGCTTATTCATTTGTATTGATTATGAAGGGAGCCTAGAATGGAAAGCTTTGGGGTAGCAGACTGCATTTCTGATTTCTACAACTAATAAGGCAAGGCTTATCCTTGCAGACACATTCATGACAAATTGTAGAATTTTTTATTGTTCTGCCTAGGTAGAGTCCAAACTGGTCTGAGTTCCAATTACAAAGGCAAATATAATGCCACAATATTAATTTAATTACTCGTGAACATCAGAAATTATTCAAATGTATCTTTGAGGTTAGGGTTGGGGTTTTTCTCATTATTATCATTATTATTATTTTTTAAGTAGTATCTTGTGATGCTATTCTCAGCTGTCTGGAATGATGCAGTCTGGATTATATCTAATTTTTCAAGCTGTTCTTTAGATGTTTAGTAAAAATTTCACTTTTTAGTAAGAAAGTTTATCTCACAAATAAGCTTGAGAAGGTTTATCTCCTTATTTGTCTATTTCTGTGACTTGTTCAGATAAACAGTGTCTTTAAGCACAGATATAGGAAACACTATTTTTATCCTTTGGTTGATCAAAACCATCTCCAAATATCTATCAGTGTTGATACTGTTAAAGTGCATAAAGAATAATCGTTTTTGTAGGTGCATAGGGCACAATGACTTTTTGGCAAAAAGGACAGTGTGACTGGAGTGTGCTGTGTTTCTCTACTTAGATGTTCTGCTTGATCAGAATGTCTTTACATAACAGAACTGGACCATTTTGGTGCTGTTTATGGTAAATTATGATATTGCTGTTGTTCACAGAGAATTATTTAGTTTTCTGACTTCTCTAAAACATAATTGATTTGTATTTCACTGACTTTTGTTAAAAGAATGGCTTTGGTGTAGAGTTGTATAAAACTTTGAAAGGTGGAGATGAGTTAAAAATTTCCCAATTTGTCTGCTTTTCTTTGGCATTGGCATAAAGTTTTATTCTGAAAAAGATGTAAAAGACATGTGAAATGTGTCTCTTTGGAAGCATTCACAAGCTGCATAAAGTATATTAAAAAAATTCATTAATTTATGTACCTGAGGAAATATGAGGATGCTGTGCTGTATCAAACCAGCATCCTGTATCTCTGTACTTTATAGCTCTCTAGAAAAAGAACTAAAATTTAAAGGAAAATCAGCACCATCAACAACAAAATTTTTATAATAATTCTTTCTCAGTGGAAGTCTACCATTTAAGAAATTATCCATTTTTTTAACTCCTCCCTGTGGGATCTCAGTCTCTCAGAACTGGGGTGCAGGGTGAACAAGACCCCCCCTGGGGGGCTCGGGAGTCCTGGAATGCTGCCAGAGATGTCTGGTGGCTGGACTTTGATCCCACATGGGAGATGACATCAGTATGAGGACGGGAGGATTTCACTGGGGTGAATGGTGAAGGGACAAGTTAATTGGAGTGTGAGATACAGGGTTTAAGATCCCTGTACAGGGGGGTCTAGAGAGGCAAGATGGAGGGATTGGGGCGTGCCCTTCTCCTTCTTCTTCTTCCTCTAGGCCTCCATCTTCTGTGGTGGAGTTGGCACTCCGGGATTGGACCTTACTAGGGGAACACTGGTTAATATGGGTAGAGGGTATTGGAGAAAAATGATAAATATTGTATACGTAACTCCGGGTATAAAGATAGGTGACCGCCCCAGGGGCTTTCAGTGTGTGCCCATGGCTGACTGCTGAGCAGAACTCTGTCAGGCCCAGAGAAAATCTTTTAGATAAGCAATTAATAAACACCAAGACCAAGAACAAATCTGAAGCTTCCTCTCGTCCTTTCGAACCCGGGGGCCCAAGGCCATCTTTGGGCTTTTTCCCAGACCATCTAAACAGCACCAGAAATCCAACACCTCCCTTTAATAAACAAGTGAAGAGCCAAAATTTGAAAAAAAAGTATTAATCCTCAAGACATTAATTTATTTTTATTTCCAAACGGACTTAGAGAAACAAAAGCAGATGCAAGGACCACCCTGTTCTTTGCTGCGTTAACTAAACAAATATCATGCTTTGGCTAGAGGCAAGATCAGAGGTTGAAAGCTGTAATATCATAGCAATGAGAAATTGTGGTATTGTTTACTTGGAGCTAAAACTTTCTAAGGGCTTGCAATATCTGATACCAAAGAAATCCCTTAGGCCATATCTTTAACCTACCTATATGCAAGATCTCCAGCAGCTCTCTAGCAGCTACAAGCAAAAGCTGATAATGTTTCAGAATTTTTAGTTTATTATTTGGGTTTTGCCACTATGAGGCAAGGTGGGCATTTCAGCAAAAGTCTTTTTCATACTTTTGTAAAAATGGGAGAGATGGCACAAATTTGCAGAAGCTGTTGCTTTTATTCAACACCCTAACTGGTAGTTAAGAGAAGATAGAAAAGCGTAGAAAATTATAAAGCAGCTCACACTAATACAATGCCATTTATTTAACTGCTTAGATATAAATTAATAAATCCATGTTTAGGAACCTCTCTAGGAAATTATTGATTGTGATAGCATTTTGTTTGGTTTTGGTGAGGATTGTGTGGGTTTGCTTTGGGTTTTTGTTTGTTGTGGTGGTTACTTCAATATGCTAGCACCATGTATAGATCATATATAGTTTTTTAAAGCCTTGCTCTTTTTGCTGTGGAACTTCTCCCAGAATAAGGGCATAGAGATAGCTGCTATGAAACATGTTCCAGAAAATGTAATTTCTGAGGAAAGAAAGCAGGAGTCCTCTGAGAGCAGAGAAGTGTATAGCACTGTAAAGTTATTTTTTTAAGGGATACTTATTTAAAGGAAGATGGTGAGCTTCACTTGTGTAGTGAAATGGAAGTGTGACTTGTTATCGTGGGATTGATAGGAGTTTTGTAAAACAGTGAACCACTTCAGCTTTCTTTTAAGAAGATGCATAATCTTGAACACCACTAGGAAAGGTGTCAAAGATGTAAATGTCCAGGTAGAAAGCAGCAGCTTCTGTAAACTCCTTCCAGCAAGGCCACCCTCAAAACAAAAATAAAACCTTGCTGGGCCATGTACCAGAGAAGTCGAAAGCACAGCAGCCCATCCTCAACTTTCTGTTCCTAAAGGAAACAGCTCATCAATCATTAGAGAAACATTCAGCTACCTGGATTCAGCAAAGGGCAGCATAAAATTTCTGTTTTTGTGCTGTGGCTCCTTCCTTGCTGCCTAAAATTCTACACAGCTCTTGAACAATGGACCCAGATTCATTTCCCCCAACTTGAGCTTGAGTTAGAAGCCAAATTGACTTAAGATCCTTTTGTAAAAAATTTATAAGTTTGAATCTCAGAGAAAATTGGTAAGTTTGAACCTGAGCTGAATGAACCCTTACAGATGATTCTTACCTACAGAGAGATTAGAATTGCTCCACTCCTCAGCCAGGTGTTCCAGTTAAGACCCCACAGAAAGGTGACAGAAATAGAAGCCATAGGAGGTGATACAAAAAAGCAGTCACATCTATCAAAGGAGACTAAGCTCTCTTTAAGCATAGAAATAAACTTCTCATTTGACTGCAAAGTTTTGTGGAAAGATACCAAAAAGAAGTTGTGCTACTGGTAAGCAACTGTGATAATTGACAGAAGTTAGAAAAATAAGAAGGGGCTTAAAAGCTATTTGGGAGTCCTCAACAAATGCTACAATTGCTGTGGGAACAAGGTAAATTAAAGTGTGTACCTTGTCCACACAAGAAAAATGCTTTCATTAGGCTAAATTGGTTTAGAAGTAGATTTAGTGATAGTGGGGAGAAAAGAAAATGTGATTGAAGATGGCCCCTTGTGGTTTTCTCTTTCAATTTCTTCTTTTAGAGAAAAAGCTGCAACTTAAAAGTTCACAGATGCTATTATTTCCTGATGCTGCTCTACCTTTTCTTCCTAAATTGCATTATTTTAAAATAATTTCTGCAACTTTTTTTCCCATATTTCTTATTTAATTTGCCACCTTACTTGATATAAGGTAGAGATCACAGAATTACAGAATCAATTAGATTGGAAAAGACCCTTGAGATCATTGAGTTAATCACTGAACATCACCATGTCAACTAGATCAGAGCACTGAGTGCCAAGACTTTCCTTAATCACCTCCAGGGATGGTGACTCCACCCCGTTCCTTGGCAGCCCATTCCAATGTCTAATCACCCTTTCTGTAAAGAAATCCTTCCTGATGTCCAACTTAAACCTCCCCATGAGTAGCCTAAGACTATGTCCTGTAAAGATATCTAGATTTCTGTCACAAATTATCCATATATAGAACCAAGTTTTCCAGTTCCAAAGTATCCAAATTCAAATTTTTAAGACCAAATATGCTGAAAGAATTTTTTTCTGTTTAGAAAGTATGGTTCTTTGAGAGAAATGCAAGTGGTGTGGGTGGTTGTGGTGGAGGGTGATGTTAATAAGTTCATGAGTGTTTTTCAAATATTTTCTCCATTCTATTAGTATTTTTAAATAATTAGGTAATTACAGAGTTTTCCAAAATAAACATATTTAATTATTCTTAATTATAAAAACACTTCTGAAGCTATTTCTGTCTGAGTTTAAGAGTTTTTGAAAAAAATATGTAGAATAACAATACAAGAGAATTTTCCTTTTCTGATCCTCTTCTTGCAATTTATATATTAAATTAACAGTGTTAATTTACCTGCACTTGAAGAATTGGTTTCATGTTTATAGTTTTTTGAAGGAGAAATTTTACACTTTTTAAAAAATGCTTAACAACACCTACTGCACTGAAATAGAATTCCAAAATTATTTCTATGTTATTATATCTGTATCATGTAGATTAATTAATTGAATTGATTTGACTTTAACACTGAAGCATATATCCTCTTCTGCACATACCAAATGTTAGTTTATCTTCTCCTAGTCCACTCCAGCCATATTTTGTCACTTTCTTTTATTCCATTTTTGTTCTGCCGTTTATTTTTCCCAGTGTTATCATCTGGATTCATCCTTTTACCAGCTCTTTTCTTTCTGATTCTCTTACAACCTTCTTTTTCCTTCATTTCTGTTGTATCTAGTGACCTTCCCACTCCCCATAATTTCCACATCACAAAATATCCTACCAATTTTTCACGTAGCTACTGTTCCTCTCATTCCTTTCCATGCATGAAGAATGTCAGTTTTCCATTACCTTATTTTCAAATCAGTATTCCAAAGCTATTCTCTTTAATTATCCATCTGAACTCGTTAGTCATGAACTCACAGCTTTTCACAAGCAACCACCTCCCAACAGTTTCCACTAAGGACTGCTGGACATTTAGTTTGATCACCACTTTCTCATGACTTTCGGAATTTTCTGTAAAGGATTATTTCAGCAGTAGCAGGACAGAATGATGTGACACTACAGCACTTTTCAGAGTCTCATTTCTAATATACTGTGCACTTTTATTGCACATTTTTCCCCCTGTAGACCTCTCCTCTTCACAGACTGTATACAAAACTACGTGTTTCAAATAAAAATAAAACTCTTCTGGCTGCACACGTTATTGCAATATACACTCTTCTTTTAAGGCAAAGTCTGCAGTTTAAGTTCCTACAGGAATTTTTTCCCCTCTAAAATATTTGTTCAGTCAATGGCCATTCTCTCACAACTATCTCAAAGGCATTCAGTCAAATACTTCTAGTTCCAGTAGGACACAACTCCTACTTTCTAATGCTAGATGAATCATTAGTGGGTACAGTCTCAGATTTTCTTGCAATAACAAGTAGCAGATAAAAACAGTCTGAATGCATTTCCAAAGTCCTTGTCTATCTATAACTAGAACACAGGGTAAATATTTTCATTCAGGAATTGCAAATCTGAGAAATGCTAAACTTTTGTATTGATTAAGAACTATTGTACCTGGTTGGAATAATTTAATCCCTTTCTATATCTGTAATATAGCATTCTAATATATTAAAGAAGGAAGAATGATCCAGCACATTTCATTTACATTAAGAGGCTTTGAAAAGTAATTCAATTTTTACTGAAAGGAAGTCTGAAAAGGTTACGTATTATTTTGTGTGAAGTGCAAGTCCTCAATCTGAAAGAAATCTATTGTCCAGAGATTACAGACTATTTTACAGAAATAAACCCCCTACACTTCATCCCCAGCTTCAAGGGAAAGAAAATAAAAATCTCTAGAAAATATTTATATAGTAATAACAATATTTCAACCTGAAATGTCTTTCCAAGAGTAACTCTTCTCTTCAAACAGTTATTTGATGTTGAAACAGTGACAAGGGTACTAGTCTTTATTTTATAAATTGGTATAGCCTACAAGTCAAGTCATGAAACCATATTGTCATAATTCTGCATCAGAAAATTTTGCAGTGTCTCCTGACAAAATTTATTGAATACTTTACATAGAACTTTTTTTCCTGATAACCATATACAAATATATAACAATTGGGTAGCCTAATCTGATAGAAACTGCTAGTATCCAAAGGCTTCTAAAAAGGAAGGATTTCATCTCAAGGTTTTTTGTTTTTTTTTTTTTTTTTTTTTCCAGATTGGATTTGCAACCAAAATGAAAAAAAAATAAATTAGTTAATCTATTTTTTCAGAATGTCTCATTGTAAGAAAACAAATCATTTACACTTGTTTTTCTTTTCTGAGTTACATTTTTTTTTGGTCAACTGACCAGCAATTGAAGATCTTTTTCTAAGGCATGTAATTTTCCTTCAATGATTATGAAGTCTGAAGGGCAAACTAGAATGTTTAACATTTGAAAAGATAAATCATTGTAGTGACTTTAGGGAAATAGATCTACATATATTTGACCTGTTTCTGTGTAGTAACAAGAGTCTTATGTATCCCATCTACAGTAAAGCTTAAATAGGAAGTCTTTGTGTAGTTTTACAAGTTTTGTGGTTATCATCTATTTAAAATTGGGAAGTTGTAGAGGAAAAGTCTTTAATTTTGGTTGAAAGATACATATTACTCCCTTACTCATTTACTTATGAGCATGTGAATACAACATGAATTTAAAACCTTTTTCTCTTTTATTGGGTGGGAGAGGAGATTTTTTTTATTCTTCTTGGGTTTGGTTTTTTCTTGGTTTTTATTTAAGCTCTATCTGTGTGCTTTCCTATGTTTCACATGCAGAAGGAGGTAGGTCTTGCTGGCTCTGTAACAGTGTCCTGCTGCAGGAAATTCTTAGCAGAGGTGGTGGTCAATTATGCAGAGAAAGAACACTGCAGCATAGCTTGCCAGCAGGATGTGGGGAATGTGTTACTTTCTAAATAAAACCAATGGGTTTGTGGATATAGAGCACTCAGCAGCCTGGATATGCACCATCTGCCTACCACATCTTTGTGCCCCGATTTTCACTAGGGAGCAATGAAGGCATACAGAAAGCAATGAACTCCTGTGGATCTTCTGGGATGGGTGACTGCAGGGCTCCAGACTTCACCTAGAAGCAGGTGCTCATACACAGGCGTTGGTCTCCAGGCAGATACTTGGCTGTTCCTGTGAAGTGAAATCAGGAGACTATGGACCAAGAAATATACTAAGAAATATTAACTCCTTAAAGTCATTCTTTCCTCTTCTTGCTCTTTGGCAGTATTCTGAAAATGTTAGTTTTTATAAAATAATTGAATCAGCTGCACTTGGTTCTGGACTGTTCAAAACTAGTAAAAACTTACAAGTATGGATCACAGCTGAGCACTGTCTAAACAGTAAAAACAACGCACTTTATATTCTAATCACCTTTGAAATATTGACTTAGTGTTTGTGAATACTGATCATCACTACAGAATAAACCAGAAAAACTGTTGTGGTGAAGTTTAATCAGCAACAGTGGATGCACATGTTCAAAGAGCCCAGCCTAATGTGAGAGTCAATATTTTCAGGCTTACTGCCAGCATGTTTCTTGGACTAAGGGCATCAACTGTTCTGTCACATGCTTTCATTAAGTATTTTTGGGAGTTCAGACCCTGAAAATTACTTAATAGAGTTATTTATATATTAGGAAAGATGACTGCATATTGAGGAATTTGTTTTAATTTGAGCAAAATTGTTCACAAGGAGAGTGAGGTGCATTAGACTCGACTGCTGTGAAAGGTAAGCACATGTCATCAGTCTCTTAATTAAAACTTTTGTATGTCTCACAGGATAAATAGCATAAAAACTATGGGACATCAAAATAAATGTGTAAAATCTCACCTTTCCCTCTTTTCTTCCATAGTACAATATTGCCCATGTTACATATGTTTGTCCACTTTGCCCAGAAGATTGTTTTATATAGGTCACTGCAACTCCTGATCCTTTCCTTAATTGCTGTCTGTCTTGTATGCTATTGATAATAATTTTTGAACTCAGTTGCCTACATTTGCCCCCAGCTTCTCCTTGAAGGGGAAAAGAATTGCAGCTGTTTAATCAAGTTACACAGCAAGTAATTTTAAGCTTCATCCTAATTAGTTCAATGAAGGTTAAACCATATGACAATATCGACAAAGTTTGGTAATTACATACTTCATTTAGGGAGAAAAAGTGCTCATAGTGGTGAAATTACTAAGACTTTTACATTCTTCTTCCTTGATATTATCCTATTTCACTCAAACTGAATATATCACCAGTTGGAGAAATGTGCAAAAATAACTTGCATAGGCTGATATAATTAGCTATCTAGGACCATGCAGAGTGCTCATAGGAATAAAGAACACCAACCCTCAACCACCAGAGAAAGGACACGTGACAATATCTACCAAAGCAACTACTATAATCACATATAAAACCAGACAAAACTGAATAAAACTAGAGATTTTTTCTTGACAGATTCTGTCAGTTAAATTAATCTGGTACAAATCACTTGATTTCTGTAGAAATATTTCTGATTTAGGAGGGTTCAAATGAATCAAGATTAAGACCCTAGAAGCAGCATTTCACGACCCTCAGTTCCAAAGTGTCTTCAAAAAAAATTGTTCTTATGGTTCTGGAGAAGGGGTAAAATAAAACTGAAAAAGGAGCACAAGCAATTTGTTTTCTTTTTACATCATTTCAGTAAAGACCAGATTTCAATTACCTGCAGTAATTAAGTACCTTCAGCACGAAGGGGTTCTAACCTTCAGCAAGGGAATCTTTCTATGACTTCCAGCAAAGGTCAGCTTTCTATTGATCAGTTATTGATTAGGTTTTGTGTGTTCCTGCAGTGTGAGATTGCTAACAATTTATGAGGTTTTTGAATTTAGTTTTGTTGTTCAGGAATAAAAAAGAGCAATCAAAATATATTTTTATCTCCTTATATTAGAAGGATTTTAGATACTAATTCAGATATAATTTTTTTGCGTCCTAATATAATTTGTTTGAAATCCAATTCTGAAACCTTTCTCCTTTTAAGTAAATCTTACTTTCTTTTCAGCTAAAAATAATGGCATTAAAATATGTTCAAAATACATGAATTTTAGCCTGTAAGTGTAGGAATGGACCAAAAGTAAGTTATTCCCTCCACTTGAAAAAAGTAAACAAACAAAAAACCCCAAAGAAACAGAAGTTCTTGATCTTTGCTAAAGGAATTGGAAAATCTGTGATCATGGACAAACAATTTCTATCTGAAATTTATAAAAGCCAAATATTCTTAAACTATTTTGGCTGATTTTTTGAAACTGGTTTTATTTTCTGATGGAGTAATATTAAAATGTATTAACTTTACCCTTTTATGTCCCTTCTTTTCTCTCGGTTTTTAAAATTTACAAAATGGACAATCTTTTAAAGATGCCTAATGCTCCTCAACAGTCTCTAAGAGTGCTTAATTTGACCATACCTTTATGGAGACAAGATACTTTACATTGCATAAAATATTCTCATTTTTTACCTTCTATTTCATTGTCTGTCAATAGTGTGAAAATAATTCCTGAAAATAATTTCTTCTTCTTAAACAGGTATCTGACACAATAAAATAATTACTGTAATGTAGGATCAGTATTAGTTTCTAGTAAATGCTGCCATAAAATTACTCCTATTATAGACCTTCACTTCTACAACCAGCAGGTGATATTCAGTTCTGAGCCTAATACACTACAACTGTCATGAAAAGACACTTTTAATCATTAGGTGAATGAACTTTTAATCAGGTAGCTGCATATAATCACCTTTTGAATACACACACACATATAGAGTACTAGATGATTTGGAGAAGTAGGTACCAGCATTAAATGAGTCCAGAAATCGAATCTCTCAGCTCAATTAATTTTAATCTGGCACAAGTACAGATTCTATTAGCCTTACGTGTGATAAATAGTATCTTTCCTCAGTAAAAACACATCTAGTGAAAAAAAGCACTAAATGGTATTTGAATAGCAAAACTTAATCCATGGTAAATAATTGGAAACAGCTCATTTGAGTTCTTCCTCTGCTTAAAAAAAATATAAAGTAATTTAACTCCACAGATTGAGTATTAGTCTTAACTTGACACAAGAACATTATACTGTTTGTCTTTTCTGACTACAAGCGGGGGCTCACAGTTAATTCTTTCCTCCAACAGCTACTTCTTGAAAGATTTGTCCCTGGTAAAATCTCAATTTCTTTTGGAATTCACAGGACACTTGACCAGAGTGCTATATTTCTATTAGGGAGGTGAAACTGGTTTTGAGTTGGTGAACTAGTGTTGTAAGGGGTTTTCTAACCACTGCTGAGGTTTAGTCCAGCTGGCAACTTAGCATCATGGAGCACCACTTAGCACCACCTGCCTGCTCTCCTCCACCCCTCCACAGTGGAATGGGGACAAGAATCAAAGGTAAAATTGTAGTTTGATATGAGAACTTTTTATTAAAAGAAATAAACATCATTATTATTCAATAATAAAATGAATAAAAATAATAATAAAACCCCAAAAGCATAAACAAAAACAAACAAAACAATTTGTTGCATAATACAATTGCTCAATTCCTGCTGACCCAAACCAGATCCCATCACTGAACCCCGACCAGACCCCCCTTCCAGGTAGGTCCCCCAGCTTCTACACCAGGCATGATCTATGGTGTGGAATGTCCCTTTGGCTAGCTTGAGTAACCCATCCTGTCTCCCTCCCAGGAGGCAGGCATTGTCCCTCACTGGCAAAAATGAGACATAAAAAAGTCTTTGACCTAGTATAAAGACTACTTTGCACCTGCCAAATATAAGTATATTGTCAACATAGTTCTTGTACAGAATCCAAAATAAAGCACTGTACCAGCTACTGAGAAGAAATTAACATCATATCAGATGAAGCCATGACAATTAAAATTTCCTGTGGACAGCTGTGGATCATTTCTGCTGTGTAGAAGACCACCCACTACCTTTAAATTATATGAGATGTTACTCATTAAACACTGAATTAGGGAAAATCATACATTTATTGCAAAATACATGGAAGGAAGACACAACATTTTTCTACATGAAGTGCAAATCTTCTTAAAAATTCTTGATAACTTGAGAAGTCCTAAAATTAAGAAGTAGGAAAAGTAGAAGAAGACTGATCTCAGGTGGAAGTATAAACTACATCTGCTTATTGTTTTTCTTATTTTCTTTCTTTTTCTTAATGGGGTAAATATGCTCCTCCCATTTTGTATCACATAAATTCTTTTTCACTTTGAATTTGCTTCTAGGGGAATAAGCCACTTGCAAAATATTGGTAGGAAGAATTAGGGAAAACCAGAAGCCTTGTCTTTTTCTTTTTTTTTTTCCCCTGAGGTATTGAGGATCTGTTCGTATTATTAAACCTATGGTACACTAGATTCCTTCATCCTGTTCCTATGATCATCTACATCAGACAAATTTTAGTGAACTTACTGTGTCTTCTAGAGTAAGACAATGAATTCCTTTAGAATTCATCCTAAAAATTTTGGGAAACATTTATTCAGAGACCTCTCTTAATAGAGAGCATGAATTACACTGCACTGTGTTTATATCTCATTTGATTAACATTACTCTGAAGTTATCACATTTATTTTATTGCATTTTGCAATGTCAAAATCTACCATTTTTTGCAGCAGAAAGCTCCACTCCTCTATGCTACAACACAGACCTCTCATTACAACTGTTATTATTATAGTGCAAGAGTTCTATTGTCATTACATTGCTAGAGTTTCATACTGCCTTGATGTTTCTTGTAGGGACCTCCTCTAGGCACTGCCTCTTCCTTGTCCTCACAGCAGCCAACTGACTGCAGCTCCCCTCAATTAACCAATCCCCTCTTTTATAACACTCTTCTCATTGGCTACAGCTGTGGCCTGTTAACATCAGGTCTGCTCCTAATCCTTAATAATTGGCTCAGCTGCAGCTCCTTAATGGGGTAAGATTACTTTTTATACTACCTTTATTTACTTGTATTGTATCCCCCTACATACAACAGATATTTTAAATGGCCCTCAGTGAGCTGACCCTACCTGAAATTATGACGTGGCATTGTCTACAAGCTTTTACTATGCTAAGTTAATGCCTCCATATCAGCTAAGCTAAGGTGGATATGCTTAGCTGTCTATTTGGGACTACAACTGAATTATTTTGACTATTAATGCTTTTGATTTGTATGATACATTTACATACGAACTAGGTATCTGTATATATGTGTCCCCCCATACATTTATGTGCGCCAGTGTATAGGCATTACCAAATATTTTCTACAGTAAAGGTTCTGCTCTAAATAAGTGCTGTTAAATTAATGTCCTGCTGTTCTAAATAAAATTAAATTGAAGGTGTTATTGATTTGCTGTTACAGATGTTGCTTGGGTCACTACAGATGTTTGCTCTTGGCTATTTACTAGCTGTGTATAACATCACTTTGAAAAAATCAGTAGCAAAGATGGCTTTATTATGTCAATAGCAATTTCATTAGATGTTTACACTTGTTTACACGTTTAAAATTGATTAAGAATAGTCAACTTAGTCAAAATCAGAAGTGTTAAGACTGCATTGCATTTTCAAAAATCTGGCTGAGCACAGCTTTTGTCTGTTCTTATGAGAAAAGCAGCCCCCTTGAGATTTAGATCTCAAAAAAGGGAAGAAAACTACCAGGGGGGATTTGTCTTGCACTATATGTGAGCTTCAAAGAACACTTTAACAGTTAAAACTGTTATATTTACAGAAAACATAAATAACCACAGGATATCTATTATGAGAAACTCTCATTATTCAGTCCTATTAAATGTCAAACTGTCTGAGAAATGAAATAAAAAGGCCTACTGATATGAACAGACAAACCGCAAGCCTTGTAAATTATATGAAATGGAACTCAGGGAAGAGCTAAGTGGGGAATTCTACTATAATACAAATCGCATTGCCATAAATCTTTTTGAGTTACTTACATCATAAAGAATTTACTTACTTCTGACTACTTGTTTCTCACTTCTGAATATTTCTTCATCTTTCCAATTCTTTGAAGTAGTATTGAGAATCAATAGAAAATGAACCATGAAGGCTCTAAGACCCAGGGGGAATGATGCAAGTAAAAGAGCAGCAAAAAAATAACAGCCGTGATATAATAACAACAGAACTCCTTGCCTTCTGCTATAGATTTATATATTTTGTGCTTTCTTATTCACTCAGAGCACAGAATATTCTCATTGTAGGTCTTGGTTTAATAAATTGATCACTCACTTCCCATTACTATTAATGCACCAAATATACCTAGCAATGTAATAAATTTCAGCCATAATCAATTGCAGCCATTCGGGGACATAAAACAGAAAAAATTAGAACATTTATTTCCAAACCACTGTTCAATAACAAACAGAAGCTCTGTGATATGTATATAAATAAATAAATGGCGGGGTTTTTTATCTCTGGTATAACAGGAGTCTTTTTCATACTACTTCCATACTGAAATGAACTACTATGGCCTTGATTTATCAGCAGTTGGATATCCTAATAAGTTGTTTCAGTCATCATCTATTTCTTTACCCCTAGGAGCATTTTTATTAACTGATAAAGCAAGCATTCTCATTTTTATCTTTGTGTCTTAGATAGAAAATATATTGTGTGACAATTTGAACAACATTGTCACATCTGATAAGTGTAAAATGGCAGAATTAATGTCATCTATTCAAAGCAACAATTGGCATTCTCAGTCTTTTAAGAATAGTGTGTAGTACACGATACTTGCAAATTTTCTGGACGTGTTTCTATGATGCATGGTTAGACAGATGGACTTTACATTCAATTATTCATTTGGTTTTGAGAAGTACCACAATGTTGATTTACTAAGCACAAAATTTGTGGTTTCTTAGGAAAAATGAAGGACTTAAAAAGATTCAAACTCTAATGCATAAATTGCATTTAAATATACAGGGTTTTTTTCTGATAAAAAGAATAATCTATAATCTGCATTGCAGATAATCCCAATAATTTACCCACTCACTGAGATGGTTAGATCTGGAGGAAGCAGGTTTGTTAGGCAGTAGAGCCAGTATCCTGCTTGTTTAATAGTCCATCCCTGAAATCCAAATCTCTCCAATTTAGCAGCAAGAATCTTGTAGGAGACTATAACTACTATTTTCTTCTAATTCAGATAATAGTAATGTTTATTTTGCTTTCTCATGCTTGCTTCCTTATTTACCAAAACAAAAACTAAACCAGTAATAACATTTCCTAAGACCTAGAGAGCTCCTTTCTTCACAATTTTGTGCTATGTTTTTACCTGAATTACTGCCTTTTAAAAATTCAGTTAAGTGTCTCACCCCATAAGATATCAGATTTTGTATCAGGAGTATACCAATATTTCTAAAATAGTAGATGATTATTTCAAAGTTCTCCCATCATGTTTTCTCCTTCATAAAAATAAAATTGAGAAGTAATGTTAAAAAATGTGAAAACCACTTTGCTCTTATTATGTTCTAGCAGCTCAGGGTACTTTTTAAGGAAATGACAATATTACCTTTGCTGTTTGTTTATACTTAAACAATAATAAGCAAAATTAATATTATTCAATCCTATTAAACAATCTGACATGTTCCAGTTTTCATCCTCCAAAAAATTTTAGATCATATAAACTGGAGGAAACAAATTATTTGTATTTTGCAACAGATTGCAAAACAATACTATAGCTCAGTAGGTAGTAACTCTCTGGAGTTATAGAATGTTAGTTTCTCTGACAGTGAAAGACTTCAGTAGGCCATAGATTCCGGTATTTTTAGTTTCTGTGTGGCTGATTTGGCTATCCAAGGAAAATATAAACATTTTTGCTAGTGTTGATGTCTTATGAAGTGGAATTACAGTTAATATTTTGTTTTATGATGTGAACCAATTTGAAAAACTTCCATATAATAAAGAAGTGTAGCAAAACAGAGATGCTTTGTCCTGAAAAATATTCAGTTAAGTCTGAAGGATGGAGAGAAACATTCTTGTGAGAGGTGAAAGCTATTGAAACAGAAAAAGAGAATATTAAATGTTTGATTATTTCGCAGAGGGATTTAATCTGATTTATGTTTGTTACTGCTTCCAGTAATTGTAAATTTGTATTTTAATGACTGTAATTAATAACTGAGCTCATTTTTTTCCAAACATATGTGAATTTTTGGTCAGTATCACACTAATTTACTATATGCCCTCTGTCTGCAGAAAGATTTATAATATTTCATTACACCTATGGAGAAAATGCTGATTAAGTCCTCCCAAAGGGGACAAGTTTCATTTACAAGGAATTATATGGCAAATAACAAAGAAATAGAATAGCTGTTCTAAAATGAAGCCCAAGATTGTATAGAGGACAGAGGGTCACTACCCCAATGGGTATGTAGAGGAAAAAAAAACAAACTAAGAAAAATAAGTATGAGGAAATTTCTTTTTACAATAATAATCCGATTTGCCCCTCAAGTCCTTCTCAAAATTTCCACATTTTTGTTCTAAAATGCTTAACACCCACACTTATTAAAAGAAAATGAAATTAAATGCTGAAGAAGAACTATTTCAGTGTTATTAGTATAATAGAAGAATAAAGGAGTCAATTTTGTTGTGGACAAAGTCATCTAGGAAAAATCACTTAATTTGACTTGAATAAAACATCACCAAAAAAGTCTGTCACATCATTAGGGGATTAATTAATAAATATAATATGAACTATAAATAAATGAAAAATACAAATTCTCTTAAGAATGAAACAAAAAAATAGTGTTGGAGGTCAGTCAGCAAAAACCAGATATTGGTACTGATGTTTTAGAAAGAAATTTTCAAAATAGATAATATTTTTTTCAAATAGTCCCCACAGCACATAGTCGTACAGAATTGCACATGGAAAATATAGAGTGTATGAATCCATGGGTATGGAAAGCATAAAAAAACCCTGAAAAACATTACTATAAAGACATATGAAAAATAATGATAATATGCATCTTAGAAGTAGAATGGAGCAGAGGATGATGAGGGAAGTAAATTTTACCTCTATGATTTCCAAGTAATAACATGAATTCCCATGCATTCTAACTAGCTTAAAAATAAAAGAAAAAGGTTCTGGTAACTAATTTCAGAAAACCAGAAAGGGTATACTCTCTTAATTTCAGAGGAAGACTAGATTACTAATCCTAGAAAACAAGAATACATCTTTTCCCAGTGACTTCTTCCCTTGCCCCAAACCAGGTATTCAAGATAATTAGTGCACAGGGTAATTGAAGACTTTAAATGTTTATAGCCAGGGAGGCAAACAAGCAATTACTGATAGCACAGGTGTGAAAGGAAGCTAAGTGAACTTACAGGGGGACTATGCTGGAAGTATACAGTCTATGTTTGCTTTAAAATATAACAGTGTATTTAGGGAGATCTGGAAGGAAAACAAAACATGCATACACAAAAAAACCCCAAAAATAAAACAAAACAACAACAACAACCAGAGCAACAGCAACAACAAAAAACACCCCTCAAACAAGCAGATAACCAAGGCAAGGCTGAAAGAGTCAGGAAGGAATTTGGGTTTAACATTGTCTGAAAGAGGCTGTGCCCTTCAGGAAACCAACTTAGGCCTGACACAAAGCAGTATAAATAAAATCAATGGTGAAGGCTGTCACAGAAAGTTAGTCTGGCTATGCTGATATTTCAGATTCAGAGAGACATCAACCATTAATGAAAGGTAACTTATCAAGGCTCTTCTTCCCTTAAAGAAGTGTGATGCACTTTCATAGAAGTAATTACTGTTTGAAGACAAGAGCCAGGAGTGAATCTTCTGTTCCTTCTTTCTGTCCATATGACAGGAGTTGGCCAAACACCCAGTGTCTTTCTGGAGGCACAGAAACTACCTATTCAAAAATCATGAAATGAGTGTATTCTTATTGCCCTGCAGGAAATAATGGATTAGACCTGGATGGCAATCACAAATAGTCAGAGCTTCCTAGAAATCTAGTATGTCTTGTTCCTCATTTTGTGGAAGGATTATCCCTCTACTTTCACTGAATTTTTAATATTTTTATTATCACAGACAAAATATCTGTTAAACAGAGCCTTCATGCATACCAAGAGTCTCACAGATACTTGCCAGAGAAATTGCTAAATAAGCTGCCTATCTTGGTATTAAGCTTTACGTAGAAAGGGATAATTTTTATTTCATAAAGCTAATTCTTGGGTTTTAATTAAATAATTTTAGCATGTCATTAATTTAGATAGTTTATATAAAACATGAACAAACAAAATGTAGTGCACTCACAGAGCTGCAAAATTTACTCTGGCACAAAAAAATCCTTGTGGCTTATTCACTAATGGAGAAACAAAAGTGGTCTTCTAATTTTTCCTCTAAGAGAAGAGATCTAGAGAATGACTTAGGGGAAAAAGGGAGAGGAAGGAAGGAAGAAAGTGGTGGAAGGAAGGAAGGAAGGAAGGAAGGAAGGAAGGAAGGAAGGAAGGAAGGAAGGAAGGAAGGAAGGAAGGAAGGAAGGATTCTTTCTAAATAATTAACATGAGTTTATTATGTATTTAAGGCATTATACAGATGAACAGTGTTCTCCCATGAAATGCATACAGCCATTTCATACAAAACACAGTATTAATTTGGATATACATATCTTCAAATGCATTTGTTTTGTTTTGCAAAGATTCTGCATATATACCAAAATATTCAGTTGAATCAATATATTCAGTATGCAGCTTCAATCAATTGTGAGATAGTAAACTGAAATTAATTATCTATACTGACTTTAAACTCTGATCCTCTAACTTTTTTATTACAAGAGAAAACCAAGAAAGTTAAATGGGTTTTAATTCTATAATGAAATTCTCATTAAGTATTTTCTGTAACTATTTATTAAACTGTTAAAAGAAAACATATATTAGACATGACTTTATGCCTTCAGGCTAATAACATTCCAATTAAAATTAAGCGTTTAGAAGACATTTAATCTCTACAACTACTTTATGAGCAGCTTATGTTGCAATATATCCTTCACCATGCTGCTCCTGGTAGAATTACATAACTTCAAATGCCCCAGAGGTAGCCTGAGGCAAAACCCCTTCCTTATCCCTCTAGTGTTATAATCCTTTTCCTGTATGTGACCTACTGTGAGCCACTTGCACATATCTGGCTCCAGGTATTCCAGTTGCTTGTTCACACATCCTTGAGCAATATTGTTATATTGTCAAGTCCAGCTAAATGAAGCTTTATATGGGGAAGATTCATTAGTCTGTTTTATTAGGTAAATGATTGACTGCATTAAGAGCCTAGAATGAAACTTTATAGCTTGCAGTACTTGAAAAAAGGAAAAGTGGAACAGCTGTTATATACAGCCATGCCAGATTTTGTGCAACGAAATAAAAATCAAGACAGAGATGGGGGGGAAATAAGGTCAGTTTCTCCTTTAAAACAATATACATTATGTAATAAATAATCTGAATTTGGAATTAGGGAAACTATAAGACAAACTTTCTAGAAGATTTCTAGCTTTTTGAAGTAATCAGTAAAACCATATAAATTGAGAAGAAAGTATAGTAATCAAACAGCAAAACTTTTCCTAGAATTCTAAGATGAGGAAAAAAGAATTAATTTGATAAAATTGGAAAATTATGATGAAGCACATTTAGATTTAGTGTTATGCAGAAGTATAAAAAGCCCTATCAGTATTATTATACTCATAGAAAATCAATATGAGTGCTCACATTTAGAATATGTATAAGAATATTGTACAAAATCTTTTGTTCTTTTTACCTACTTTATCACCTAGAGTAGTAAAAGACAGGATTTATGCAGGTCTTCTTATGATATCTATGCTGACAGAGTGCAAGTCCAACATCAAAACAAAGCAAAATGGAAATAAACAGAGGTACAGGGATCCTCCAGAACTCAGACATGACCAACTACATAGGATAAATTATTTTTCTGGATCAAATCTCTTAAGTATCAAGAGTGTACTCCTTCCTCTTATGTAGGAAAATATTCACCATACATTTTCCACACATATTTTTGCTTGATTCCAGGTTAAGTCCTTTACCCAAACCAAAAAACCTCAAAGCATTTACCAGCGACACCATACATTTAAATAGGAAATGCTGAAATAGTTTTATCATGGGATTGCTTCTCTTGCTGGAAAATAATGTTGTCAAAATAAACACATGCGTTACTTTGAATCCTCCTTTTATGGTTTGTAAATGTGACCAACAACCTTTTAAAATTTTCACCACAGCATCTGTTTCTAAACCTATATATTCTATATTTTTTTTCAGAAAAGATGCATATCTGCAGCATTGATAAAATAGATAGAACAGAAATTACTAAACTAGACCTTTCTGAAAGAAGCATGTGATGTTTTCCACAGCTTCTTTCACAGGCAATTGTTAATAAGTATCTTGCAAAGGCAGAGAGTCTGTTCATACTCTCCTTTAACAACTGCAATCACCTGACACTTATCAATTGAATGTTATCCAGTTACAATAGGTCAGCTAATTATCCTGATCATTAACCTTTAAGAGTACAGAGGCTATGATAATCAATGCCACCCTTGATGTGTGCCACATAATCTAATGAGTCTGTGTCAGCAAATGAAGTGTTTCACCTCCCAATGGTGCAGGTTTTTATCATTAACTTTCTTAGTCATTTGGTTTCTTAAATGAATATGAGAAAAACTGGCACCTGGCATGAATCAGCTTATTAAAAGGAATGAATAAAATAAAATTGGTTACTGAAGATGGAATAAAGGAAGCAATATTTCCAAAAAGCTGTATGAATCATGGTACAATTTGAAAGCATCAGGAAGTTCTAATAGTCAGAAAAGTGGCAGAAAGTAGCAATTAAATAAAATATAAATAAAAATCTGCTGTATCTAAATAGTTTATAGTTAAATGGAAGACACTATCATAAACAGAATGGAGACTAGCAATTAAGGAAATGCAATTAATTTACCCCAGCAAGCTTTTAAGTACATTTTTTGGTTCAGTTTCGTGTAAGTTCTGAGGAGATAATATTCTCCTTCATCTGAAGAATATATAACACAAGAGCATGCAAAGTGATGAAGGGCAAGGTGTCCATATGAATCTCAGTAAATGGCTAGAATTAAGCATCTAGTATGAGGTCATTATCTAATAATCAAAGGAGTGATAAAGAAAGGCTCATCCAGGACACTCTTCATCCTCTGTATTTTACAGTTACGTGAATCACTCTCTGGAAATACCTTTCTTTCAAGTATCTTTTGATCTTACTATACTCGTAGTGTCAATGCCTATTTTTCAAAGGGCTTAAGCCAGGAATATGAATCCCAACTAGACATGAAATGATGAACTGAAATCTGAGCAGGGGACATTTTTCAACACTTTTAATACTGTCAGAGCCCTAAACTCTCTTCTCAACATTGTAGACTGATAATTTTCTTTTCGTAAGAAGATAGGATCAGAATTACGATCCTGAAAAATATGCAAATAAGGTTAAATAGTGAACATTGCACCTTCCATGGAAAGTTTGTCCTGTGCTGTCCTTCCTGCTCCCTGTTCAAAAGCCATATCATGTCCATGGTGACACGGAGTCCAAGAGAGCATTGCACGGTCCCTCTACCTTCCGAAACCATGAAGAGATCGTGACACCACCCTCACAAGTGATGCAATTCTATCTAAGGAGGAAATACTTCTTACCAGAGGATTCTCTTACAGTGAAGAATGAAAGATCAAGAATGATGTTCCTCAAACAAGGAATGAATGTAAGAAAATGTTTTATTTGGAAACCAGTGAGGATAAAGGAGTTGCCATTAATCTGAATCTCAGCATGGTTGGATTAGGAGGCAGGAACCACAGTGCATTGGTTACTAAGCAGTTGTAGGAGTATGCAGAGTCTGGAACAATGCTAAAAGGACTGTGATTGATTACAGTAGAAGCTCACCTTGATCTTTGTTTGAACCCTTGATTCCTCTTATTCCCCAAATTTCACATTCCAGTAAGTTTCCAACTACATCTTTAATTTAAAAAAAGGAAGCACCTGTGGCAGGAGGGTGCCTCTAAAACCAATAACCATTTTTATACATGACACATAAACAGAAGTATTTTCTTAATGTCTTCTTTTTGGTGTTATTCTGAGCACATGACACATGGCCCTTAATCTTGACTCATGACTCCTAATTCATGTCTCTTATTTCTGATATATGAGGACATGTAGGACCTTGAAACAGATCTGTCTTTTCATGATAGAAAAAATATTTTTGAGATCTTGCTCAATAATTTTAATGGAAATGGTAATATGTTATAGAAATATCATTGCTGTATGTGTAAAAAACCTCAAAACAGAGAGACAAGGTAAAATACATCAATTTTGATTAAAAAATAGAAGTATAAAAACTTTTAGTTACTGTTTTTTAAAGCTAAATTATTTTCAACTGAAATGTTTATTGTGTGAAATTAGTTAAATTGGCAAAGTGTTATTAACTGCTAGAAATGCAAATCAGCAAAAGATGGCAAATAAATGAGAAAAGCGTCTGATGGAAACCTAGGCATAGAGCTGTATTTAAAGATTGAATCGTACATTAACAAACTCAACAAACAAGAACAAGCTGTGAAATACATGGTTTTTACAGAAGAAGAAAGCTCCAGCAAACAAACAAAAAATATGGACTTGGGCCAAACTCCAAACACAGCTATTATGGGAGTTTATTTAAATATATTTTAGGGGATTACCATGACAAAGGATAGTGTACAGCTTATGAAAAGATGTGTAAAAACTATCACCATAGAAACTTGCTTGAGAAAATCAGGATCTCTCTTCAAACTCTGGCATAAATTTGTGTAATTTGACTTATGTGAATGCAGATCCTTCACAGAGAAACACTAAAAACTTCATTAGTATGGGAAAGAAAAGGAGATAATTTTAAAGAACAAAATGAAGCTTTGCAGGAAATAATCTAGACCATGAGATCACTACCCATCTGTTGTTTAAGATAAGACAAACACTCCCACAATCTATTAAATGATGGAGTTGTTGAAGAAAGAAAGTTATTTTCATGATCAATGTAAAGAAAAATATTTTAAAGAATCCTTTTACAATCCTTAGGTGCATACTAAAGAAACAGAAGAGTGTTTTACTTTCCACTTGTTACCCTTGTCTGTCAGAGCTGAAACATTTTTGGGAATTGAGTGATGTAGTTTTAGCTGTGACTTCAAGTAAAAAGACATTTAAACTTCTTAGACACAAAGCAGAATATTAGTATTGGAGCTCTCTTTCAAAATATGTTTTGTTTTTCACTCAGTTGTGTTTAAATTACAGTTCCTTGGCTCCCTCCTTTCATATGAAAGCTGAAATTATATGCATTTCCCTCGAAGGGCTGTCAGAGGCTGTAAAGTTTGTATCCTGACTCTCTGCCTCTGGTAAGAGTAATAAAAATGAGGTGAAACCAAGCATTAAAAACATCCTAGAAACAAATGGTCACCTTCCTGCAGCTTATTGGCAAATTCAGGGGGAACATGACTCTTTCCAAGAGGCAAAATGTGAAATTGACAATAATCATAGGGTTGAAATACTCCCTTTTCACATTTGTTTCAAAGTAAATATTCTTTTAGGAATTATTTCCTCTAAAAATGTTTTTACTTTCTTACACCTCTAGAGTGAGTAATGCAAAGAGTAATATAAAGGATAATATAAAAGAATCCTCTTTATCTTACTTTATTAATTGTTACACCACTTGATTAATTAATAAAAGGAAGGCACAGTTTTTACTTAGACACATCTCACATTATTACTTCAAGTCTCTTGCTTTCTACTGATTAATTAGACATTCATGACACTATGTTTCATTCTCTCAAAATTGTTTCTTAAGCTCCAACCTCTTCTGCTTCAATCCAAATTATATTTATCATATTTACTCAGCACGAACATTCTTATTCACAGTCTAGAAAGTGTGTCTGTGTCTTATTCCTGACAAGGGCCATATTTTTTACTTCCTCATCAGCCTCCTGAATCAAAACAAACCAATGTATACAGTTTTGCAGAAATGGGTGAGGCTTTCATGCTTATTTACCTGCTTGAAAGTCTAGGGATTTGCATTAATTACCCCCAGCTTTGATAAAACAGGCTTTTCCTGAATTTATGCATCCATAATGCTGTGCATCTCAGTGTTATGGTCTTTGAAGTTTCCATGCTTCCAAAGGCTTTCATCTGTCACAAATGGAAATGAGCTTGTACTGATAGGGCCAGGTTGCAGTGGCATAACTCCATCAGTGGAAAATTTGCTCCTTGATATTTGAAATATTAGTAACAATTATTTGTCATATAGATTTATAGATTTATAGCTACAGTATATTGTAGCTAATAAACTACAGAAGAAGCAGGAATACCTAAAATTGACTTCAAAAGAAGAAAAGCAATAATGATCTCTATGTTTTTCTGTTTTGTCTGGAGAACAAATACAGATATTAGTTCCAGAAAACACAGATATTTTTCTCATCAGAGCAAGCTAAGCTTTTAGCAGGTATTTTAGGCATTGCTACAGTTTATAACGAGGTGTTTGAAGGTATCATTCATGACTGACTAGTAGATAACAAGGTAGTTCAAACATATAATGAAGCTCATGAATAATGCAAAACAGGAATGTCAGAATTTAAAAAGCCGTATGGAGCTAGGACTCTGCTGGCCAGCTCAATCTAGTTGGTGCTCAATGAGTTCTAAAGACACTCTAAAGAAACTCAGAAATGAAATCTTTGAAAATGTCATGCATCATATTCATAAAATCATCAAAGACTCTGAGTCTCTGAATCTCAGATATGAATCACTGAATCGATACAAATCTCAGATATGAATCTCCTATCTCTGAATTAGTACATTAAGCCAATGTATGGCTCAAATCATTATTGAAATCAAAGAGGGAAGATGACTTTTTTGATATGTTGATAAAGAGAACTTTGTAAACCAGTGTCATGTCTTGGTGGAGACAGTGGAAAAAATGGTGTGTATATGAATAAACCTGGTACAACAAATTAAAACACAAGCCATTTTTATGCATGCCTCAGAAATACATTAACCTTTTAAAGAATCCATAAGATTGTGCATAAAGATCCTTCCAAAAATCTTTCAGGAAGATCTCACAGCAATTGTTCCTAAAAAATAAAATTCTAATGGGCTGCTGTGGTTCTGCCCCTGGCAGCAGATCAGCCCCATGCAACCACTAGCTCACTCCCCAAAGTGGGTGGGGGAGAAATTAGAAGTTTACATGTGGGAAAATTCATGAGATGAGGTAAAGAGACTTTAATGGATAAAGGAAGAGGTGCACATTAATGGCAAACCAAAATGAGGAATTCCTTCACAATTTTTGATGGGCAGGCAGGTGTTCATCCATCTCCAGAAAAGCCAGGCTCCATCATGCACAGCAGCGACTTAAGACAAATGCCATAACTCTGAACACCCTTCCTCCATATTCCTCATAGCTTTTGTTGCTGAGTGTGACACCCCACAAGGTTATGGGATATCCCTTTGGGCAGGGAGAGTGAGCTGTCCAGCCTCTGCTCCCCCCAAACTCACATGCACCCCCACCCTGCTTGCTTTCAAACCAACATAAGAAGAACTCAACAATCACTTCACACGAAATGTTGTACAGGCACTTCTCTGAAGTTCTCTCCCAGTCAAAACCAGTACAGGAGCTAAGAGATATGGTCCCTCTGTGCCTCAGCAAACAAAAAATAAATAAACAAAAATAAAACCAACAAGACATTAATTTTCAGTGTAGTTCTAATGCTGGAACCCTACCAGAATACCTGTGGAGACTCACGCTTAGTATATTCATCACAGATAGAAGAAAAAGAATGAATAATGAGGGATAAAACTTGTACATGACATACAATTTCACACAAATTTGTAATCACTAGCTTAAATCCGGCTGCAGAAGTGAAGGAATGGCAACGCAGTAAAGGAAATTCAGTGTTGATAGCTAGGCATAGTACAAGTAAAAAGGATGAATGATGAGATGGAACAGGGCACAGATTTAGTTTGGATTTTTTAGGAAAAATGCCTGTTATGAAAGGGTATGAAAATACTGTGCAAAAAGAGTGGAAAATGAATACCAAATTATTATGTATCTGTTACAATTAAGGAAACAACAAAAATGGATGGCTGAAATTACCAAACAATAAATTTAAAGCAAACAAAATTGGGGAACTTTTATATGATGTATAATTACACTGTGGAACTCATGAATGCAGACAATAGAACTGTAAAGAAATTTTTGAAAGGACCAGGAAATTCAGAGAAAAGAACTCATTGTTACTATTTAGAAACATGGTAAGGTATAATCTTTGTTTCAAGAGGTGTTTTACTCATAGATTGTTGTAGCTGGGAGACTGTATCTGTCAAAAACCCTGTAATTGCATCAGTCACTGAGTATGTCTGTAATCATTAACTTATATTTGTTCTTAGTGCCTTTTACTTTAATTTCTGCTTCAGATTGCTAACAAAAAAAATAATTAAATAGATGAAATGAAGCTTTGGTGGGAGACAATAGAGCTGTTGTGTTTTTAGGGAAGAGAATAATGGAATGTAAGAGGTGAAGCAGAATCCTTGTTGGCAGTACTAGAAAGTTTCAATTTGACAACCCTTTTAGTGAAGGAATTTTTTTAATATATTATCTAAATCTCCTTTAGCACAACCTGAAACCTTTTCCTCTTGTCCTATTGCTTTTTACCTCAGAGAAGAGACAAACCCCTGCTTTGCTACATCCTTCTTTCAAGTATTTATAGACAGCGATAAGTTCTTTCTGATTTTCCTGTTCTCCAGGCCAAACAATCTCTCAGCCACTGCTCATAAGATTTGTACTCCAGACCCTTCATCAGCTTCGTTGTCCTGGTAGGCACTCCAGTTGTCTGAGTCATCCTTCCAGATTTCCATGACGGTAATTATGTCAAAGTTTTCCTGCTGGGCATGACAATGTCAGAATAGGAAAAATTACGAGAATCACCTTTCATCCTGACAAAGTTCTGAGAGCCCCTCTTAGCATTATAAATTAGGAATGGTTCATCCTTCAGATTTAGGACATTGTCTTTCAGGGAATTATTTCAAATTAATATTTCACAATTTAAGAATATAAAGTTAGATCAAATTATTATCTTTAGAGGCTAGACCTACAACAAAACCAGGGAGAAAATAAGGAATGAAGTAGAAAAATGTGAGCAAGAGAAAGTGACAAGTGATACATAAGCACAAGTGTAAGAGAAATTATTTTACATGTCTAACCTTAAATTAATAAAATTCTCTTTTTAGTAAAAATTATGGATAATAGTTTGTGTGTAGCAGTATCAAAGAGTAAAGATTTATTCAGATTTATAAACTTTGCTGTTTTCCTCCCTTAGTTACTTTTTCAAGCACTCAGGTAACACATTTTATATATAGGGTCATTAGAACTAAATATGAGCCACCTATCTGCACATATTTACCACTCTTTCAGAAAATTTTTTGTAGTCTATAGAAGTACAAAAATCTTGGCAGTTGAAAAAATTAGATTTTTGAACTTAGCAAAATCTTCCTTTATTCGCCTTCTCCTAAATTTGAAAAAAATCAAGTTCTCTTATTCTGCTTAAAAGTAAAGTAAAAAGTATCTCAGTACTCTGACAATCTGACCTCTAATAAAGCTTTTCCATTATGAAAACGTTTTTTTACCCTGGGGTACAAATCTCTGGACACAATAATCCAGGTTTAGTCTCTCAAGTGCTGAATAGGTGCAAGCCACCCCTTCCTTCTAGCGCTGGCTGCACTCAAGGTATTGTAGTTGGCTACATCTGCTGTCAGTGCATGCCACTAAGTCACTTTCAGCTTGTCCACCAGGACATTCTGGTATTTTTCTGTAGGAATAATCTTTAAATCTTGGGTTTTTTTTTTTGTTTTGTTTTTTTTGTTTTTTTTTTTTTTACTTAACTACTACACAAATGCTGTTTGTTGCACCTGTTCCAAGCAGAAAACTGCATTTGTTTTTGTTGAACATTATGAGGTAATTTCAGGCCATTTTATAGCCTATCAAGAATTCAGCGAGGGTTAGTTCCCCACAGTTTGTTGCGGCTTGCAGCATTCAGTCCCATTGTACAGGATTTCAGATGCATAACTATAATAGCCCCAGTAGAAAATCCTGAGCCATGCTTCTGACCAATGACTTAGTGCTATTACATCACAAAATCAGGATGTAATTCATTTTCACCTTCAAGTCCATTTACTCAGTCCATAACTAATCAAACTGGCTGTAAAGTTTGTGTGCAAGATCATATTAAAAACCCTGAAGAAACTACCACGTACAGCATCTACTTCTTTTGAGAAGAAAGCCAGGAAGCTCATCAAAAAAGGAAAACAAATTGGTCAGACATTTTATGACCTTGGTAATTCTCTTGTCTCTGTTTCTAATCATAATCTTGTTCTTCATGTGCATGCTTTCAGGTGGATTTTATCCATAGCTTTTTCAGGTGACTTGTTTAGGCTGATGATCCTGTTGCTCTCCAAATAGTCCTTCTTGTTGTTCTCAAAAATGTTGCCTTTTTGCAGTCATTGGGAGGATCCTATGATTGTCTAGACCTCATGAGAATTGTCATGACAATCATGATCATGATTGTCAAAGATTTAGAGAGTAGACACCCAATGACATCACCCAGCTTCATTAACAACTTCACACATCTGATGCCATGGGGTTGCAAAATGTTCAATTTGCTGAAGCTGCGTAGATATATATGACTACAAAACTATAAAAGTATACCTCTAGGTATTTATTATTTATTTATTAATATATTTTGATTATATTTACACACACTCTCTTATAGCCCTTTGATAATCAGTAAATAAATATTCCTTGAATCCCTATGGAAGAGAACATAAGGCTGGCTCAGAGAAGCCAGTTCTATTAAAGACAGTGCCGACCTGAAGAGATAAAGGAAAACTGTGGGGAAAGCATAAATTTATGGATAATTCTAGATTTTCCTAAGGGAAACAAACACATGCCCATTCCCCTGTTTATCCGCATGCCTATAGCTGTGAATTAAGTTATGTTAAAAAAAAATATTTCTGACTCAGGAAGCAACCTTTTTCCTGTTGCTACCTCTCTATGTTGACCAGAATTAATTCAGCAGTCACTGCTTATCTGAAAACTCTTTGAATGCTATTGAGTATTGTGCTGGCAGTCAAACTCCCTCCTTCCAAGAACAACTGCTTCCTAAGGTCATATCAATTCAATTCTCAAAATAGTGTTCCAAGAGGTCAGTTTAAATAATAAGAGGCATTACTGTAATTATCTTACAACAATAAAATGAAAATAAAAATTATTACTTTGATAAATTTTAAATATGTTATAATATGCAAACAGTATATAACACTACTGAACAGTAGTGATATTTCCTTTGAAAAGTTACCTGTGGGATATGTTATACATATATGCAGGCATATATGTATGTTTTTATTTTGCTTTTAAGTCCATGACTAATTAATGGAAATTTTATTATAGGAAAGAGATAAGTAAAATAATAAATATATATATTTTTAAAGTTCCTATTTTCATGTTATTTGAATGAACTTAGTAATATGATGTTTGAAAGAGCTGATCACTAAGGATTTTGAAGAAAGCATTTTGGTATTATATTGTTATTAGGATAATGGAAGCTTGCAGAATGGCTGAAACTGCCAGTAGAGGTGAAGATGTAGTCAAAACCAGACAAGTTGGTGTCCTCTCTTGTGTACGAGTACCAAGAAGAAAAAGCACCAGGAAACACTCGCTATGACAAATTGCCAGCTTTCTGAGCCGAAAAGAACAAAGGCATCAGGATTCAAAAGAAACTGCTTTCAAAGCAGCTATTTGTTGGTAAATTCCCTGACTTTTGCTCTCAATATGTGTCAGCATCACTTTGATATAAACATCAGACCGCAGCCTCAAGCCAAGTTCTTCCCCCTCAGACTGAACCTCAGGGGGTTTCCAATCTGTAGCCTAACACATACAGTAACCCCGCTACTGTGCAGAAAACTATTTGTATAGAAAATATAGACTTATGAAACTCAAAAATGCACTATAGCATCTGAGTGACAGGCCTCCGATGGATCCTGCTGTGCCCAGTCAAAAAAGAAAATGCCCGTGATTATAAGAATTTAGAAGATTTTATTGTGACATGATCTGGTACCTGAAGTATAACCCCATGCGTCTCTGAACTGATGCCTGTCCTCAACAAAAGTAGCAATGTCAATTAGATGATGGCATAGAAAATAGTGAGTTTCTTTGACATCCTCCAAGATGAATCTTGGAGAATTTAAAACAGAACACATTTTCTTCCAGAGAAATTGCAACATTACTTTCACAGAATCACAGAATGGGTAAGGTTGGAAGTGATCACAATGGGTCACCTGGTCCTACCTCCACATTTTAGTAGGGTCATCCCAGAACACATTCCGCAGGTTTGCATCCAAACAGTTCTTGATAAACTCCACTGAGGGAGGCTCCTCAGCCTCTCTGGGCAATCTGTTCCAGTGCTCAGTTACCTGCACAACAAAAAATTCATCCTCATGTTCAGGTGGAACTTCCTGTGCCTCAGTCTCTGCCTGTTGCCTCCCACCCTGTTGCTCGGCACCGCCAAGCACAACCCTGATTCCATCCCCTTGACATCCTCACTTCAATACTCAAAGACATTGATGAGGTCCCCTTGTCTCTCCTTGAGAGCTAAACGGGCCCAACTTTCTCAGCCTTTCCTTTTAAGAGAGATGCTCCAAGTTTTGTCCGTGCATAGAAGTGTTGATAGTATGGGTAAGGGAGCCGAAGATAAGTAAACATCTGCACAAGAAATTGTTTGGGGGATTTTTATTTGTTGAAGTTAATACTTTTTAGACCTTATGTAATGACTGAATCTTCTGAACAAATTATTTTCTTCATAATGTCTTTTTTTCCCCCAATGGTAGGCTGACCTTTGATCAAGGGATTTTTTCCTAGCAATTTTAGATGGCTAGAGGCCTGAATTTAGACTTAGGAGAAATTAATTAAATTGTGCCACTGATTTTCCTCTGCTTTATCAATTTTAATCAATAACAAAATCTCTTGCTGCTTTTTGAATTTTGCTTTTTTTTGCTTTTTACAATTCAAGGGTTCACAAAGTAGGAAATGTTTTATTTTCCGATTAAAAATAAAATCAGATCATTATTATTGATTATATATTTGGGCACTTACCACCATTTAATTAATTGATACTTGGTATTTGACAAGGACTCTGTAGACTAGGTGCTTAGAGACCTAAAGCACACAGCAGTCCTGTAAAAAAATAGAAAGTGACATTTGATTTTCTTCAGTTCAAATTATTAATTTGGGTTATTAATACAGCTAGTGAAAGAAGTAAAGGGTGATGACAGAGTTCTCTTTTTCACTAATCACTAATTGTCTTTGAGATAGGACCTGAACTCTCAGAAACCTGAATTAATAGTCTGCTTTAAAGAATCATGAAGAATCATTAGTTAGGCACCACAGAGAATGCTCAGTCTAAACAGGCAGACTTATATTCATTGTGTTAAGAACTCAGCTTAAATTCTATGCTTAAATTCTATGGTAACTTGACAGACCTCAAGTTACTGCAAATGGTATATCAGAGGTGATATAAAATGAGAAAATGAAATCAAAACTAGAACCAGTTCATAAATTAAGAAAAACAGCATGTATTTATTTGTTGTTAATAGTTTCTTTGGCACTGTATAGAATGAATGCGTTGTGTATATGTTGTTCAACATTGCAGATTTTCAAGGGCACTTCTGAATTCAGTCACGTCATTATAGCTTGGAAAGCAAACTGGAAACATTTTCCATTCAGCAAATTAATTCTCAAAACAAATTGTTTCCTCACCATTACAAGGAGTCTCAAAAAGGCTTGTTATAAATGTTCTGTAAGCAACAGTGGCAGCAAATAAAAACATCATACATTTAACTCATTCCATTCTGCCTATTGAATATGCCAAACAATATACTGAGACAGAAACAAACCCCTGACTTTTCAACACCCTAACAAAGCAGATTGTCTTTTTGTGTCTGAAAAGACAGAGTCAACATTTTTACTAATCTGTATGGGACTTGGCTTTTTAATTTGTAAAGATCATTATTTATCCCATTAAAAATTAGAAACACTTTTACAAGCAGAAAAAAAATTCAACTATTCCAAAATAATAGAAAAAATATATTTTAGCTGATTAAATCACAGAAGTAGATCAACATTCTAATCTGAACATGAATCTTTAGCTCTGGGCTAGCTTCCATAAAAGATATTACTCAAAACAGGCTGATATAAACTGAATAAAAAATGGCATAAAAGAAACAGACTTAAATGGTATATTGTATTTGGGGTGAATATTTAGCTTTGAGGATGGGTATAGAGCTAGAGATATCAACTTTCCCACAAAGAACTAAAATTTTCTTTCACCTAGGTTGTGTTAAATTACAATAAATTTGACTTTGTATAGCTTATACAGACAATGTTTCCCATAATCAAGCTTGTATACAAATGAATACCATATGAAGGGAAATGTACAAACTTTTCAAGGATCATGCTAAAAACATGTCAAGTGTTAGCAGTGTAACTAAACCAGTTGTGTGAAAGCTAATAAAAGTTAGTCTATACAGACTCAATTTATATGATGACAAAGTATAAAATGCCTTCATAGAGCATTAAGTGGGCAACCTCATGCATATTTCTCCTTTTCAACTGCATTTATGAACAACATTTAGTATTCCACATATTATCCTGTGGTTCTGCTCGAAATCAGTTGCAATTATTTCTTAGACCATCTAAAATAGATCTCCAAATATATATGTAATTTTCTGAAACACTTTATTAATGTCATGCAAAAGAGGAGGTAGGGACAAATATCCCTATTTGAAGATGGAAGATGATAATTCTAGAACTGGACAACAGGTTGGGTTCAGTAATGAGACAAAAAATGGCAATGTGGATGAAAAACAGAGAAAGAAATGTAGAGTGCTGTAGGTGGGTAACAAGGTGGATCTCTTGTCCTATCTGGCTGTCAGTAGATGCTCTGTGGCTCTGAAAACTGTTACCCACTAAGAGACAGAGTGTAGAAGTATAGAGTATATAAGTACAGAAATTAATACTATTCTGTTGCCACCTACAAGATTAGAACAAGGCATATAAACTTCAAAAAGCATTTCATCTAACAAGTATTTTTTTTTTCTTTAATGGATGGATGATTCTGTAGCAGAGAATTTTAGCATTACTGATTGGATTACTTTAGAATGGAGGTGTCATGGGAATTCTCAGGAACCAAATTTAGTGCCTTGATTTCCTGTGCCGTGAATAGAAAGATGTTCACATCTGAAAAGTTTGTTTACAAAAACAATGTTAGTGTGAGATTTTTTCATTGATGCAGAGAGACGAGAGATTATTCTTCTTGCAGCAACAGATGAGTATAACAGCACAATTATTGGAGTTGTAACAGATATCGTGTGATGTCACATATTGGAATGAATGAATAATCTTGTACATCACTGTTAAAGCTGAGAACAATGAGTGCAGGACTACATAAAGTATAAAAAGAAGAAAGAAATGCTGAAGAGTGTTGAATACCTTGCTTTGAGGGGCATGAATATCCTCACTTCATTTCCCCTCCATGCATTTTTGGACAGTTAAACAGCTTAATTTAGAAAGTGCGTGAGTGTAACTGAACAGTAGTGATATTTCCTTTGAAAAGTTACCTGTGGGATATGTTGCTGCTTCTTTCAATGCCTTGCTCATGAACACATAATTTCCTTTGCCACAGTAAGTGGTCTTGAAGTTGTTCCACTATGGAGAAAATAATGTAATATTCATTAACTAATGGTAGGGTTGACCTATGTAAGAACAAAGATCTGCATGAAGAAGACCTGGAGTAAAGCCCTCTGTCATTTACTCTTATCTTTTTGGATGTACATTAGTAGAAATGGAAGTTGTCACTCCGAGAGGACTTATGCATGAGTGAACAAAAGGAAGACACTGGTATTATGAGAGCAGGATAGAGACTGAGTGAAGAGAAGCTGAAACATTTTTGAGCGCATTCTGAGAAGAACTCCCAAGTACCAGTAGTAATTTAAAGACGCAAATTAAATTCCTCTATGTGTTAACCTCTTCAAGTTTATGCTACAGAGTAGGAAGATGAGTTTTAAATGACTGCAACCTGGACATGGGTGCCAGGAGCAAGAGCTTAATAAATAATCATCTTTTAAAGGCCTTCAAGAATGTTCTGGGCTCAAGGCATATCACTATTTACTATATTTAATTCATTTTAATCTGCCATGTTTACATGATTAACCTAGTTTATAGCGAGAACATTTTCAGACTTTTCCACTTTGTAGCCAAAATCTCTCTTAGCTCAATGGACCCTAATTAGTATTCTTATTTGTAGACACAGAGGCAAATTTGAGACTGAAAACTCATGTTATATACTTATAAAGTATCTTATTTATGTTTGTCCTTTACCAGTAAATATTTGTCTCCCACCTTACCAAAGTACTGTCATCTATTTGAAGAATCTTTAACTCTAAGATAAGTGGAAGAATTTAAATACCAGGAATAAGTGATTTTGTCATTGTTGCTCGCAATTTTCACATTTAATTTTTTTTTGTTTTAGCTGTACTTCACTCCAATTCTCTGTGAAGAGATACCTTGTTGTATTTGAGTGCCAGCAATCACATGGATAATATTTAGATAAATCCCCCCCCCCCCCCCCCAAAAATGACATACAGTAGCTTTTAACTCTCTCTTGCAATTCCCATTATGTGACTCAGGAATAAGAGTGTTGGGAAGAAAATACAGTTTTAGTGTAGAGAAATTGACAAAAAGCACTGGGGGGCTGCAGGGGTGGGAGTGAGGAAGTGATATTTTCCTTCCATGGAAGGAAATTTCTGTCAATGAACAAAAAGGTCATCTTCCCAGACTTGCTGTGCGCATGAAGCATTGCAAAGTTTGGCAGAGTTTTTAGTTTTTATGAACTTCTGTTCTTCTTTTTTGGGCATGAGCTACATGAGACAGAATTCTGAAAGATTAAGAGACATATAGCAAGAGTTTTGAATAGACTGCCTTCTGCTAAGGTGGCTCACCCTAGAAAGAACAGTGGGATCATTATTTAATTGTGAAACAGAGAATGGAGACCAAGTCTGTCTTCTCTTGCAATTGAGAGAACCTCCCTGTTATGTTTTCCCTAGAAGCAAGCAAATCAAAGAAAGAAAGAAAGAAAGAAGGAAAACCAAAAAAAAAAAACCACTAAGACCAAACAAACAAGAAAGAAGAAAAATAAAAAAAGTAAATGAGAAAACAAATTCAGTAAATTTAGGTGTGGGTACTTTGGGAGCTATAAAAACCAAAAAATATGGGTTATTTACATGTATTGCATAATTTAAAAATACATGAGAGAAAAACCAGACAATCTTTTTAAACTTTAAAAATATATAAAAATAAATTGTTACTAGTAAAATATGTATAGAATCCATATATTATTCTTTTAATTTAAATTTTCAATTTAAGTTGTGACCCCTTTTCCTTGTGAAATAAAAGTATAACAAATAAGAAATGAATGTCATCTTACAGATTTGTTAATACATTCTAAGTTAAGATATTTGTAGGGATTTTCTGTCCTTAGCATTGGAATTGATTCTGTTCTCACAATCAAAATGAGGATAGCATTTGGCCTCCCACCTCATCTTTCACACTGACACTTAAATAGTAGCTTTTTATGCCAAGCAGACCTGGAATGAATTTTCCTACAGGCAGAGGTTTTAAAGTAAACAGCAAAGACAGATCTGTACAAAGAAAGGAAGAATCTCATGATCAGGAAGGATGGAAAACATTCACTTGAACAGATGTTATTTTACAGACAATAAATGTCACTGCTATTAGAGACTAGCGAGACAGAAGAAGGCAAGGTAGACAAAGTGAGGCACGATAAGGCAAAACAGAACTGAGGAAGAGACATTCTTAAAATAACTATCAGAGATTTGAGCACCAGGATATAAAATTTTTCATGGTATCAGGGCTATAAGTCAAGGGTCTGTCTTCTGTCTTTACATGTAGGCTTCTTGTTTCAAATTCTTCCTTTCATTGTTTATTAGAAAGTGTATTTTTATCAAGATATTGTCAGCCATAAGAGTGATCTAAGCAAAACTCTGGTTGAAAGCTTGTACAAAGGTACAGATTTTGTTCAATAATGAAATCAGTTACCTTTAACCGTTTTCCTTTCCTTCCTTTTCTTTTTTTTTTAATTTATGCCTTTTTTTCCTGCTGAGGTGAAAGAAAAGTTGTGCAAAAAATTATTACAAAATAAAACTCTTTCACTCTATCATTTCAATTCTCTCTCTCTGACAAATTTCATAAACAGATACAGGATAAAGCAAGATGTTGCTTTTATTTATTTTCACATTTTTCCTCAGACCTATGTTTTGTTTGGCTTATTATTTCTACTGATCTTCAACAAGGCACATGATTTTTCTTGGCATAAAGTGCAGTGAATAGGATGCTACAAATCAAAGTCCTGTGAAGCAGTAGTGCTCTTGATTCCCCGCAGCGTTCAAGGTCAGCAGCAGATGTGGCCAGAAGTTCTACTCCTTGAATCTTGACCTTCACTGAGTGATTCTCTAACGACTTGGGAGGGACATCATAATTAGATAAAAACCTTGCCTATCTTTATTAAAGGGCACCAGATTAAATTCTCTGCATGTTTGATGAGAAGTGAAGTGATTGTTTTCCCCACTTCAAATGCTTCAGCATGGCTTTTCATTAATGTTTTATTACTTGCCTACTGAATCCTGATGTTTTTGAGAGTTTCTAAGGAAAAGGAAAAAGAAACACTCTCCTTACAAAACAAAATCTTCTTTTGATGGAAATTCTTTCAAAGATAGCCATATTTTGTGTATGTACACATTGAACACCCATTTGAAAAAGATGGCAGTTTACTTGAGGAATGTAATTAAAAATCAGTATTTTAAGTAAACCCCAGTCACAAATTACATCAAGCTTTCAACACAATAGACCATGTAATGTAATCAAAGCTAAAGTGAATTAAATGCTTTCACTCTTTAAATTGTTCGATTAACCCATTGAGTTACAGATGAGCTTTTGAAGAAAGGATGATAAAATATTTATTCTGTTGCATCTGAAATGGCAAACATCCTGCTGCTCATTTTATTTTAGTAAAAAGATTACAAAAGCAATTTAGCTCCAGAATTCACTGCTGCAGGCACTCATCAGGCAGATCTTTTGCACAGCATGTTATCAGAAGAGCAAGAGGTGAGATGTTAAGTAAGAAGCAGAAAAATGCCAGTGGCATTATCAAATTGGAGAAGAGAGTGCAATTCTTTAGAGAGTGAAATTTGGTAAAAAGTCATAGTCATAGTGGTCTCTCAATAGTGAAAGTCAGTCACTAAAAGTCACTTTCAATTTATGAACCTCTTCATCTACACTCCCTGTATTCCAGGTTTTTTGTCTGATTAATGCATCTGTGGGCCAAAACCAGCAAGATTCCTTCTATAACCTATTCATGATCAATCTGGTTTTACATACAGCTTAATGTGCCCTTTTTACCTTTGCACTTTCAAAATGCGGGGATATGTTAAAAATGCCCAAACCCTTAGAAGTCAAGATGTTGCAGGTCCTTACAGTTATTAAAAACTAGAATAAGTTTTAAGTATTAATAAAAATGGCTTCAGGGTAGTTACTGTAAAATACACAAAGTGAAACAAACACTTCAACACTCACATTTTCACTGTTACTACAGCTATTCTTTTCCCATAAGGTCTGTAGGAGACCAAATTCCCAGGGAGTGCCTTGGGCCTGTTGCTTTACTGCTCTGTTCCTCTGGGAACCTAGATCGTTATGTGTCACAATTTCTAGCTCTCATGTCTATGTCTATATCTATGTCTTATGTCTTTGCTTAAAAGTAAGCAACAAACCTGAAGAAATCAGCAAAAGCCATTGCCAGCTCTTCCAAGGACGTTTTTTGGTTTGCATTCATTGCTTCCTGTGCTTTCTGGTCATAGCTGGGGTTGGCATATTTTAATGGCTTGAATTTCTTCTGTGTCTTATGCCAGGTTTTATATTGTGTGAAAAAATGCCTGTCAGTGTACTCTGCCTTCCAGTCTTCACAATTGTTTTTACTCACTTGCTTCTCTACATTCTCTTGACTCTAACAGAGATGTCATACTTGCCTGCCAGTTAACTCTCACTAGTACTTTTAGCAAAAAAATTGGCTTTCTTATTAACCACTGATCTATGTTACTTGACCCTAGTCAACCTTGACCTACATGTTCATTCATTATATCTCTGCTTCTCTTATTTAGCCATAGTCTTTTCCTTCGCTTTTAATATAAGACTATATAATTTAGGAATACGACTCTGGAGACAGTCTGTTCCTTTCACTAAGGTCCATAAATGCTTTGAGTTAACTTCACTCTCCTGAAACTCTACTAAGAAAAGGTGCAGGTTCTTTAAGAGAAACAAGTCCAGAAACTCCAAGCTATTTAATAGGCATATTCTGCAAAAACCTAATGCAGTAAATTAAAAAGAAATTGGCATTTTTGGGCTCTAGGAAAGATTTTTCCTACTTTTGACCCTCATTTATGACACTATGGTGCTTGTATTTAGACATGAAGATGTTGTGAGGAGGGTTACCTCATTTACAAATTAGTAAAATCTGGAAAACAGATAAACAAAAACCTAATTTCCAACTGAAAAAAAATTAAATTTCAATGGTATATACATTGCCGATTTTTAGACATTGATGATAGAAGAGTAGGAGCTATACCCACTCTAAAAGAGAATCAATTAACAAAACCTAATACATATTCACCCTTCAAACTTCTGTCTATTTTTGCTGTGGGTTTTGTGTCTTTTATAATTAAAATAACTAATTGTCCAACATTTCCTACAATAACCTTGCAATTTCTTTACCAAGGCATCCCGTACTAAAAATACTCTGTTTTACTTAAAAATACTTTATATAAAAAAATGGGGAAGGGAGAATATAAAAGTAGGTTTTAACTATAGTGAATTGCAGAAACCTTAATCAGCACACATATTCACTGTTTTATAGTCCACCATCATAGACAAATTTATTCATGTTCAAATTTGTATTAATTTTCTCTGTGTGTCATACACAGGTATATTAATGTTACTACTGATCAATGAGAAACCAGCTGAAGGTTGTGAAACATAATGCCTTTACCCTGCAATATTGAACCAAGACTGCCTGGAGAAAATAGATGGATTATTTCTACATCAAGCTTAAATAAAGAAATGTGGAGCTCCTTCAGGTTGTCTGTGGCTGCAGTTTTATCAGCTTCACAATGTCACCACAAACCCGTGCTCTAACTCTCTGACCTTTAACAGCTAAAATAAGAATGAAAGTACAGCAAGCATTCTTGGTTTAGGATTTCATCTAGCTTGACAAATACTATGTACGAAGGGTAGTCTTGTGTCATAGAATAAGATACAGATATTTTGTAATTGGTGATTTGAAAAAAAATGCATCGGTAAGTTGGCAATAATTCTAAAATTCCTGTTTTCCAGGAGCACTAATATAAATTTTGCTATTGCACTTACTCTTTATAACCATATTGATGTGTTAAGCTTAAATTTAAACCCTGAAGTCAGACTATAATTTATGACACCAGAAATTATTTGATTAATCATTGGGCCTTTTCATTATTTGATTCTTGAACTTAGGTGGCATCATTTCCCACCAAAAAAATCCAAAATACTGAGAAGATATGTCTATGTATGTGTTAGCAAAGAACAACAAAGTATAGCAGCAAAGAACATCAGAGGTAAAAACCCAAATCAAACAAAAATTCAAACCAAACATTAGCAAAAACTCCAAAAACACAGCAAAAAAGTCCCAAGGAATTCAGCATCTATGGTTTCATTATTAATCATCAGTATTTTATGAGAAACAAAGAATTTTATTTTTTTCATTTGTAGTCCAGGTCAAGTATTGTAGCATTGAGAAAAGATGTCTTTTCAAGGAAATTCTAATAGTTAATGTAAATTTTTACCTGGTTACACTAAAAAATTGTGCCATAATATCTGTCTTCAAATCTAAATATTATTAAAAAGCCAAACTTTAGTAGTTTGAGATTAATTAAATATCAAAATTCTTAAGTACATGAGAAATATTATCTTGTTTGGTTATTTATTTTAGTGCTTCTAAAATGACCTTTTTTTTTAACCAAAGTGCCAAAAGTACTGTGTTTCCTCCTACTTAGACTAAAGGCAAGTATACAAAAATGTTATTGAAACGTAAATGTTTTAAATTTCTGGTGTTGCATAATTTTGATTTCTATATCCCACCACATAATTGATGTTGTCTTTTGAAACTAATCTAAGTGTAGCAGTTAACGTTCTTTTCAGGAAAAAATTACCTCTGTTATATGAAATGCTTGTAATCTTCCATCCTGTGTTGATGTTTTTCCAAGATACTTCTTTTATATATTCCCAAGATGGACTTGAAAAATTCAGATTTTATAGACCTTTACAAATTTCTTAATTGAATTGACGCGCAAGAGGAATCTGCCAAAGATCTTATATACACATTTCTGTTTTCCTTCTCAGTGAAATGACTTAAATGACTTAGCTGTGCTAAAGATAGTATCTTTATTCAGACCAATTCTAAACCATGTAAGGCCATCGAGGTGAATAATTGACTGGTCAGTAGAATGAAAATAAAACCACTAGCAATTTTATGAAGTTTTAAAATTACCTAAGTAAATTGGATAGCTATACAGGAAATGACTGCAGGCTGACAAACACAAGGTTTAGCTTTCACTTGCATAAGCATCTCATATGGAACGTGGTAATCAGCTTTGCAGTGCAGTTCTCTATCCTCTGCTCTCTATAGACTGTCTCTTCCTGTTGACTTACCAATATTGATGAGGTAGTTTTCAGGCACTACTGAAAGCAGTGTTGTTGTCCCATCCAGGTGAATCAATTGTGTTAAGAGTAAATTCCAAAACCAGCAAATTTTTAGTCTATGACAATGAACTATAAATTTCTTTATGTCTTTAAGATACCAGGGGGATTTTTAAAAATTTCATTAAGTGGATAAATTGGTAGCATTAGTGCAGGCAGCCACTTCCTCATTCATTTTGATTGTCCATGAGCTGTAATCCTTGTAGGCTTTTTAGGCCTTTTTCTAAATGCTTTTTGTACACAGACTTGTTTGTTTAAAATTTTGCATAGGAAATAAGAAATCAGAATATAATTTAAGTAATAACTTACAGGAAATAATATGCCCAAGTCTTAAAAAATGAAAATGCAAAAGGCTGATGTGGTATTTTAGAATGCCAATTCATAGATGTCGCAACACCACTGAACATTCCGCAGGAGTTTTCTACTTTAGTTCAGACTGTGAATTTTATAGGAGAGTAATCTGGAAGAGTTTAACAGCAGGAAGATATTTTTCTGTGGTAGACAATCAAAAATGTACAGTTTTGGTTCACAATCCACTGCTCAGAAATGCCCAAATCAGTTCTGAATCCATGTAACAGTCTCCCCAGTACACTGACGCAGACTCCCAGCATCACATTGCTCTGTCCTCAACTCTATTACAAGTAGTATTAAATGTCATCCACTAAATTTAATCCCAGACTACAAGTAAGTACCATGATTCTATAGCCATACTTTGACTTAGGACCTGTTGACTGTATACTTATCAGCAAATCTTTTCTTAAATTCACAGGGTGGCTTAGAATCGCACATAGATTTCATAAAAATCACGATTTTGTGTGCTATGCATTGAATTTTCCCAAAATACTCCAGCCAAATAGCCAGAAGGAACATAGAAAACAACTTGCACTAGGTTTTACTGTTGTTGTTCTGTTGGCTTTGTTGTTGCTGTTGTTATTTATGTGTTACTTTGTTAACATTGGTAAAGCAGTACAAGTGATACCCTCAATTTATAACTGAGCAGCAGCCCTATACAAATACCACAAGACTGGATGATTAAATGCATTCTCTTTGTTAGATTGATTTCCCAAAATACTGTGCACAAGCTTCAATGTAATATCCTCTGTCCATGTATACTTAGTATTTAGAGAGAAATTTTCCAGCTTATCCAGTTATCATTAGATATTGAACACACAGAAAAGTGTGATATTTTCATCAATAGGTATGACAAAAGTTCACATATAAAACATTACAGCTGTAGTAGACTGTCTGCCAAACAATTGTATATAACTGATTCATCACCTTATCCTTTCTCTTTTTTTGTTATGTTTTCTAACAAGCAGTGCTAAGCCTGCAGAAAAGCAAAAGACAGATGTTTGAGCTTGCACTCCAAAAAATCTAATGGCTCAGGTTAATAGCTTGAGCTATGTTTGTGAGAGAAAATTGAAGCCATTCTTTCACTCAGTTTTGATACAGACTGCAAAAGGGAAGGTATTATAGACAATGAACAATCCAGTCCCCCAATGCATTGCAATTTCAACTCAGAATTTCAACGTGACCTTAAATAAAGCCCACTATTCTCTCATTGTAGAAAACTGTAATGATGTTGGTAAGAAGACATCAAAGACAGTTAAGCCAGCTTTGGTAATAATGAAAGGGAAGTATTGATACAACTTTTCAAAAGCCACATTCTTCAACAGACCTGGCTAAGAACTGACAGCAGCTGGAATTTAATCTGTTTCTTCTTTGGTGAAACAATACTTACAGGATGGGAAGTGTCAAGTGGAAAGCTCTCATTTTCTGAGAACTGCAAGGTTGCTTTGGCAATTCCTGAAATCCCTGTTCCTTTAGCACAACATCAATCATTTCATCTTATTGGAGGTGACACTGTTTCCCAGACAGTAGAGTTTGAACTCTTCTGCCTCATAAAAATAGATCAATTTGTCATTCTTTTAATTATCTCCTCTCTAAGTGACTCTGCCTAGTTAAATATAGAGGCCAAACCTCATTTTAAGTAAAACGTGTTTTTGTGTGTGTGCACATGCATATAAAGTTCCATTCAACCTATTAGGCAAACAAACAAAAAGCCATTACCAAAAAATCTCTGCAATACATTACATAAGAATTTCCGTACCTCTGACTTAGAACAATTTTAAGCTTTTCTTACATTCAGGCTATTTTGCCTTTTCAAATGGCAAGTTGAGCTCAAACTTATGTAACAGGGTTTAAATCCATTCTTCACTTTAACCTAAATTAAACTGTGGCCATGGAAAGAAATTTCTTCCCTCCTTACTGAACCTAGATGCATCTCTCTTGGTGTTTGATATGGATGTTTATCTTGCACTGGTTTGAAATATGTTTAGAGTTGGCACACAATTATTTATGTTCCCATTAGTGTTACTGAGAGCTCTTTGAGTAAATCTCACACATGCACATAAAATATTTTTCTGAATGTGCCTTCTTCAGAAAGAAAAGGAAGTCTAATGGTTTCGGAGAATCATAGTCTACCTAAAGGGAATTTCAGTTTTACAAAGTCCTTTTCCATATTAAAGACACAAAACCCTCGAAATTCAGCTGAATAGTGCAATAAAAAAATTGTTACATTGTTTTGTTTAGAATTATAGCTAAAGGAAAGTGTTCTACCCTTGAGCTCAAGACGCCTTTTTATGTAACTTAAAAAGCAAAATTCTGTTTGTTCTTTGTTTATTGCTTTTATAAGATAACAACCCTGAAGCAAAAGACATAAAATGGCTGTACAAAAAGTTTTCCAACTTGCGGCCTTAATAAGAGTCACTCATCTCTGTTTAGCATGAGCTGCGTTCCCTAACTCTGGCTAATTTCACAGACTCACCAAATGAGTCAGGTTGGAAAGGACAACAGTGGCTCATCAACCTCCCTGATCAGGCAGGGTCATCCCAGAGCAAACTGCACAGGATTGTGTTTGGACGATCTCCAGTGAGGGAGATTCCATAACCTCTCTGGGCAATTTGTTCCAGTGCACAATTATATGCACAGTAAAGAAATTCTTCCTCATGTTTAGGTGGAACTGCCTATGCATCAGTTCCTGCCCATTTCTTTATACCTGAATCACTATTTAAATATTTATATTAGTTTGATTTAATTTAAATAATGTCATGGTTGTTGCAGCTCCATCAACAAATTCTAGAACAAAGCAGAAGAAAAGTGACATGAAAGGGAACTGCATTACTCATAATTCTTGCCCTATTTGTTTATCTTTTAATCATTGTAAATAAGTCAGAAAGGTGCTGCCCAGAGTGGCCTTGAAGCTGTTGTTGCTGCTGCTGGAGGGAGCCTCAATCCCACTTGCCAAAAGGGGTAGTCTGTGCATGCAAACCTGAGTTAGTTCAGACACTGCAGCCCTTGTTTTTGATCACATTCCCTGCCATGTTGTTGGTGTAGTCAGGTTTAAGGGTCTGTTTTATCAAGAGAGAAACTTTCTTTCTGCATATTTAATAAACTCTGGAGGAAAGAAATCTCCTTGTTGCATTTTCATAAGGCCTTTCTGCTGACTCTAAGACCTTCTTCCTACATCCCTTTTCAGACAATGGTTTTCCAATCTAGGGATATCCCTTAGATCTGCTCCATTTTCAGCTCCTTAACTCTTAGCTTGTGTACTGTAATCATTTAAATTAATTACTAAATAGAAACCACTATAAAATATTTGAAACTCATCTCTATAAATTTGCATATTATCCCAGGTGTTCAAGACCATGCTGGATGGAGCTCTGAGCAACCTGGTCTAGTGAAAGGTGTCCTTACCAGTGGCAGGAGGCTTGAACTTAGATGGTATCTAAGGTCCCTTCCAATCCAGGTTATTCTATGAAAATTGAAAAAGAAGGAAAGAAAAAATTAATCTGACACCCAGCTACATGCCTATTCTTTAGCAGATAAGTAGCTCCAACTTGTTATGTAAACTTTCTATGTTTTTCTCTGCTTACTAGATAGTCACAGCAGGAATAGTTAATTATGACTGTTTGATTGAACATATTCTGAGAAGAATTTCCTAATCTGGATGGAGTTAAAGCTGGGGTTGAAATCAACTCACTAGTGAAGTGATCCCCCCACCAGTTGACTTCCCTGTTAACTGCCACTGTTATCAATATGGGTACAGCCTATTCTTTAATCCTGACCCATAAATTCTCTGTTGGTTTATGAATAGTCTTCTATTCTTTGAAAAAGAAAGAAAATGTTCTCATCTTAAACACCTCTTATTATTTGTTAATGCTATTTCATTACCAATCAGTGAAAATTATAAGAGAACAACTTTGCATGGTTAGGTGTCTAGAATGAGGAAGAGATCATTTAAGCATGAGGAATTATCATGTTAGATAATTTTATCAGAATTACATGATGAATATTTGTTTATTTTATATGCATTGCCATAAGTAGGCATGTAAGAAACAGATAATAGAATGACTCTTCACTGAAAAACACCCTGGATTAGAAGATTTAATATTTTCTGTGAATATCTGTGAATATCTACATATAGTCTGTGAAAGCCTTACTATCTTGTAGGGAAAATATTCTGTTATGTTGTTTTAGTGTCTTTTTCTTATCTCTATTTTTTTCAACATTAGCACTCACAAAAATTAGCTATACAAGAGGAGACAGGGGAACAAGATTATTGAATTTCAAACACTCAAAAGAGTTATTTGTGTTCATGCAAACATTTTAATTTCTTTTCTATGACTGACCAGAAAATTATTAGTAAAACACTCACAGTTAGGAATTTCAGTTCTTGAAAAACTGGAATTCAAAACAAGATTTCCTACCAAAGAATTAAGTAATCACAGATTCATCAATGTTGAAAGAGACCTTCAAGATCATCTACTCCCACCACCTACCCAGCACCATCCTAATCAGTCCTAAACGATATCCTCAAGTGCCCCAAGATGCCTTTTGAACACTTCCAGATATAGAGTAATCTCATAATAATTATGAAAGCATCTGATAACCATAACAGCTATACAGTATTTTCTAAAAACCTAGACAATATTTCAAAATGCAGATAATTTCTATTATAATGGTATAAAAATGACTAATTGCATTGATTTAGAAGTTTCTTCTTTTTTGACAGAAAATTGTAAAAATTATGGAAAAGGAAATAAATTAATTGAAGTAATTCTAATAATCTGTTACCAATAAACTAGTTTCAACAGCCCCATTCCTAGAAATAAACATCCTATACTTTTTGATTTATTGTTTTGTTTCTAAATGGAGAAATACATATCTACCTGTCAAATGGGGATAATTTTTTTACAATGACGAAGAAAGAAATAGATTGGAATGATTGAATGCATATTGTCTTTTCCATACAATAAATTCTTTCCTTCCTTCTCATCTTGCAAGCCTTCTTTATCTTGTCCATGTATGTGAAAAAAAAAAAAAAAAAAAAGATTACTGTTAGGATAAATTTATTTAAATTTAAATTCCCAAGTTCAATTTGAGAGAGATGTTCTGTTTAAGCTCATGATATATAACTACATTAATTTCCTTACTAAAGCATTTTTATGACTACAAATAACTAAATGGTCTGTAAACTGTATGTTGTGTATTTTCTTTCCATTGAAGTCCTAAGACACTTTTTGTACATGAGTGATTAAAAGTGATATTTAATATTTAATACATTTTGAGACTGTGTGGCATTCACACACTTAAAGTACTAGCTGATATTTTATTTATTAAACAACTTAGCAAGGAGTACTGAAAAGTTTTAGTGTTTAATGAGTGCTTTAAAGCAGAAAAATTAATATTACTTGAGGACTTTCTTATCTGTTCTATTTCTTAGTAATGTGTCAATACGACTTTTTGATAATTTGTTTGGGTTTATTAGGATTAATGGAAGCACAGGTCCCTTAGTAACATTTCAGCAGTCAAACTCACATTTTGCTTTTTTTTACCAGAGACTGCCTTATGGTTATCCTTATGTAAAGATAGGAAAAAATTTTTCATCCTGCTCTCAAACCTGACCCTGATAGCCTCTTACCTGATATTATAGATAACCTGATTAAGGTGTTGGAGGTTACAGTTTATCACTTTATTTTAGGAGGTTTAGAATGCTTCTTTTTATTGCCTTGCTCAAAGAGTTTTTCGTCATATATAACATGAAATTCGAATTTTTTGTTCAGTTTTTACATATTGCAGAGAAAAAAGACCCTGTAAAAATTGCTAGACAAGATGTCTGTTCTCAATATCTCAAATTTTTCAAGAAATCCCTGTCTCATGTAATGAACAATCAGAATGAAATATAATTATTTTCTTCTATTTCTAAGAAAGTTGTACTCTTCTAAATAATTATGGAATGGAATTATATTTTTCAGTAAGGTCAGCTCAATAGTTTTTGCAGATGATTTTCACTTTTTATAAAATGATTCTAAGAAACATGTACCAGCTGGGTTGTGTTCTGATAAGTGAGGGTAGCATAGAACCAAATCTACCTAAATCCATCTAAATTAACATATTCTATTATGATGTTACAGGAAGTTGTGTTGAGTGGAACATAAGTAAGAGGAAAATGTTATTCTGGATATTTGTCCCATAAAAATCCTCACTATGCCTTCAGGAATAGTAAAAAAGTTGCCTAACTTTTTGAGGAATTCTTCCTTGAGCTTTTAGATGAGCTAGGAGGTAAGACTGGTACATTCTAACCTAAAGTTCTGCCAGCTGTAACCCCTGTGTGTAGATCCTTGAATGAAATCTATGATTGCACCATCTTCATATCAGAAATCACACTACCCCAAAGTCTGGAGCTTTATAATAATCCTAGCGTCTTCCATCTATACTTTAATCTTCCCAGGAGGAGGGAAGAGGTACGGAACACTGAAAGGAAAGGCTGAATGTGATATGCTCAAAAACTATGGAGTATCCAGAGGTACCACAGGGATGATAGAAGTGTTTATGTGTAAAAATACACTTATATGCACACATCAGTTAAAGTTTAGATTTTCAGAAGGGAAAGGTATCTCGGTGATGGATATCAATGCTTTAAAGAGCATAGCTGGTCATCCAAATTTACAAGGATACCTGAACTCAATTTTAACTTTACCAAAATGACTTACATAGAAGGTGGGATAAAATTTGTAGCTCTCTACCTTCTAGTTTAATGGCCACATCTTTAATTTTCTTCTTATCAAATGAAATTACAATTCCTTTAGCTTTTATTTTTAATACAGTATAAAATAAAGACTGATGCCACAAACCTGCCACACACAGTTATATGCCATTCAGTCCAAATAAATTGTACACATACCTAGATATCTTCTACACAAATTTATTAGTAAAAGAGCAGAAACAAAGAAGTCTTTCAGAAGTTGCATAAAGCAAATAATCACACTTAACCAAACCCTTTATACAATACTATTAAGCTCCAATTACTTCTGTTTTGAATAAGCAGATAGGCCAAAATTTCCCAGATGTTGAAAGATGGAGAAGTTCTACTCAGGGTGTGTATAATATATGTGTCTGTCTCTTGATATGTATGAACTTATTGCATGTTTTTCCAAATTCCTTTCTGCTATTATAAATAATTTTGTTATTTCTAGCCAAAGGAAAAAGTAAAGGCCAATAATAACAAAGTGCTGAGCTGGCGAAATTAAAAACTAGTCGGTAGGGTTGCTCCTCAGCCTGTTAGAACCTTTGTTCTAAAATTCAGCCAAACATCCTAAATCAATTTTATCAGATTTCTCAATGGATAATGTTCTTAATTCCTTTTGGATGTGCTGATAGATTGCACATTCTTTCTCAGCTGTACCTGATTTGTGGCAGCCACTTCTTTGGGTGTTGGTTCTGGTATGTTACTCTTTTGTCCCTTTCAGATAGAAACTGTCGGATAGAAACTGTCATGAATAATTTCCACAGGAGGAAGTCAGAAATTAAGGAGATCATTACAGATATATTTTGATGCTCATATGTCTACTCACTACAGCAAATATATACGCCTTTCTTGTAATATATATCAGGTTGAATAATAATATTTGTTTCATGAAAATTTTTGCAAGTGTTTTGATATATATATATATATATGTATATTGATATTGATATATATATATAACTTTTATACATTTTATGAATCAGAACTGAAAAAAATATGGCTGATCAGAGAACACATACATACACATACCATGCTAGTACAATGATTAGTATGGGGTTTTTGCATCCCACTTCCGCACAAGAAAGATATTTATAGTTTAGGCAAAATAAAAAATTTGAAATACACATATCTAGTATTCAAAATCAGTGATGACTATCTGACACATTCTAGCATCCAGAAATGCTGGTGTTCGTGTTGCCTTAGACTAAAGACTTCTAAAACTGACTTCCAATATCTGCCTTTCATGAGTTATTTTGAATTTTCCTTTTTTTGTTAGCTAAACATAAGGATTAAAAAAGTTTTCCATTTCCCATACCTTTGGTACCTTTCTGGGGGAATTTCTTTCGCATGAAAAACCATAAAAACATTCAGAAGTGATTTCTAAGTACAACATGAAGCCATCAGGCCTTTCTGATTTTTATTTTTCCCTAAACTGTTGCTGTGGCTCCAATGTTCACCGCCGTGTTTTGACACTAGATTGTTCTAGGATAAGTCACTGAAACAATTACACATTTGTTCCTGGTATTTAGAGTGCTTCTTTAATAATTCCTGTATACAAAGAAGGAATCCAGGGAAAATGACATACAAGGAAAGACAGTTTAATATCTAGTTTTATTGTCAGTATGGATTTAGTAAAGAAATGGCAGCCACTGGAGTAGAAAACCCTTCAATTGTAAACCAAGAATCAGACAGTTTAATAAGTAAATAATGTTTATTTTAGTTTAAGTAAGGAAAGAATGCAGGAGAATAATAAAAATAGCTAAAAGTGGTAAAAGTAGGAATACTACTTAATACCCATTTACCTTCAAAGCAGATCAAAGCAGCCCGTAGGTAGTCATGTGGAAGTGCAACCAGAAAAGAAAGCCAGAAACGGAAATTGTCGTGATCACATTTCTACCTGTATCTTCCTCATTTGTCCATATATATCAACTCAAAATGCAGAAGCAGCAATCTATGTGTGGTTCATGTGGCTTAGGTGCGCCAAAGGGGCCTAATGCTGACTTTGACATATTTTGAGTATCTCCAGATTGTGACCTCATGAACTCATCCTGCATGTAGGTTTCTGTAGGCTTCTATGTGAAGGTGTAGTGGTTTGACCTTGGTTGGATGCCAGATACCCACCAAATCTTCTCTTTCATTTCCATACAGAACTGGATAGGGGAGAGAAGGTATAATGAAGGGTTCATGGGTTGAGATAAGGACAGAGAGATCACTCATCACGTACCAATACAGGCAAAACAGGCTCAGCTTAAGAGATATGAAAGTAATTGATTACAAACAAAATCAGAGGAGGATAATGAGAAGTAATGAAAATAAACCCCTTAAAAACAATTTTCTCACATTCCTTCCTCCTTCCCATCTCTACCTCCTACCCTTCAAGTGGTGCAAGGAGATGGCGAATGGGGGTTATGGTCAGTTCATCACATGTTGTTCCTGCCATTGCTCAGGGAGGGGAGTCCCTACCCTGCTCAGCATGGGGTCCCTCCCATGGGATGCAGCTCTCTATGGTCTGCTTCAGTATTAGTCCATCCCATGCGCAAGAGTTTTCCAAAAATTGCTGAAAACTGAGTCACTCTTTTAGAGGGCACAGTCCTCTACACACAACCTGCTCCAGCATGGGTCTCCTACAATGTTACAGGCCCAAAGAGGAAATCTGCTCTAGTGTGGGCTCCTCCCTCTGTGGGTCTGCAGGTCCCTGCATGGATCCTGTTCCAGCATGGGATCCAGTGGGTTCACAGCCTCCTCTCAGGCATCTACCTGCTCTTGTGTGGGCCTCTTCTACAGGCTATAGATGGATCTCTGCATTCCCTTGGATCTCCATGGGCTGGAGGATGACAGCCTTCTTGACCATGGTCTTCACCATGGTCTGCAGGGCAATCTCAGCTCTGGTGCCTGGACCTTGATGTCTGCAGAGTTGCTGCTCTCATGTGTTCTCACCCTGCTTCTCTGTGGCTGCAATTACATCTGCACAACAACTTTTTTTGCTTCTTAAATTTGTAATCACAGAGGTATTAACACCATGTTTGATTGGCCCAGCTTTGGTAGAGGCCCATTTGTTCTGGAGTCAGATGGCATTTTCTCTACTGTAGGAAGCTTCTGGAATCTCCTCACCAAAGCCATCCCCTGTGGCCCTCCTGCTGAAAAAAATTGGCCATGCAAAGCCAATACAGAAGGGAACCTTTGTGAAGTTGGATATGGTTCAGGATCTCTCTGTATGACAATATGTGCCCCCAGCATAGAAAACCAACCTAATATCAGGATTCATGCATTCAGGTAACCTTAAAGGACTTGTTTATGCTTAGCCTTGGCCATAAGCCATAGTTAACTATATCTCAACCTTGCCTACAATGGAAATTAAAAAAAAAAGACATTTCAGATTTCGAAAATTGTTGGACATGGAATTTCTCTTCATGGGCTACATGTCTGATTTAGTAGAAATTTAGTAGAAAATCCTTTATCAAGTTCTTAGTGCAGTTCACTGTTACTGTTCAAGTCCTGATCAAGTGGCAGTATAAACACAAATCTACTCTGGGACTTCTTGCCCCTACCATGTAGGGTCTGTGTCCTTACCTTCTTTTTCTGATAGAAGTCTATTTTTCTGATTTCTTTCTCAGTCAGAAGAGTGAAGTACTTTTCCCTTTTAAACATCACTACAGGTAGCATCCAGAGTGAGAAGTGGAAAGAGTAGTTTGGCAGAAGGAACATTAAGAGTGAAGTCAGGGAAGATCTTCAATGTGCACTACCTTGGATTGCTTAATGTGCACTATCTTGCTCTTTACTGATACCATATTTATGTAAAAAAATCTGTACATTTTCAAATTGTCTTGCTTCATGGACATGTTTTCTTAACAATAACATGTTTAACAGTTTACAAGTTTCCGCAAAATTTTTTTCATGTTCTTGAAAACTGACATAAACCAATTTTGCTACATTGCAGAGTCTTCAACAGCTAGTACCTATGACTGGGCATTGATTTACAAACATATTTCTTCCATCTTCTCCAGGCATATAAATTTGTGTATGACTTTTGGCTTTGATAGCATCTTATTTATAGCATATATGTTCACACGTAATACCCAAATTCGAGGGACAGTGCAATGTAATGTATCAGCGTCTGTCTCTCATAGTTTGATTCGTCTCAAATAGTCAGTTCAGAGCTAAACTTTCTACTGCTATAATTCCTTCTACTACCTAAATATTAAAACAAACATGGTAATTTGTATGGTTTTCCCACTGGATCAGATGCCAGACTGCTTCAGATAATTCCAGCAGCTAACATTTTTATCCCTAGCACTGAAAAAGCTGAGAAAAAGCTCATACAAAATTTTTAGGTTTTTCTAAGGGATTTCTAAAGCTTACACCTATAATAGAGATTATATGAGTTAGACACCAGCAGTAAATGGAGTAAAGTCCTGACAGAACAGATGCATCAGCTTTTTGATAGTGATAGCACTACTGGTGCAGCACATGACAACATTAAAATGAAAGACATACCTATAAAAAGACCAAAAAAAATTCTTTGAACAACCAGCTCTGGTTAGATGGAACTTCTTGGATGTCTCTCTTTTTTTTTTTTTTTTTTTCCTGAAAACTAGTAAATTTCTATCTTCTTTTCCTACAATTATTAAGATGGGAACATTCTATGACTTTTTTTCTAACAGAAATGTTTCTTGTTTGTGCAAAACAGGCATCCTTAAACGAATATTCAGATATTCACCAGACATGACACATCTTCTTCACTGTTCTTATAAGACTGAGTGTGACCAAATGACCAATTAATTTTCGACAGCAAAATGTTCTCATGTGCATTCAAGCCACTTGAAATAGATATAATATCACTGGATACAGTATCACTAGATACAAGATCTCTAGAAGTCCAAAGACTTTTTTTGCAAATTTGAACAACTAGAAACTCAGTCTAGTTTAGGTAGCTGCTTTGCCTGTCAGTTTAGTAAAAAAATCTCAAGAACTCTACTAAGTTCTTATGAGAATTTGTCAACATTATTTTAATTACATATCTATATCTATATCTATATCTATATCTATACTATGAAAATAGATATGCAGTTTTGCAGGTTTCAAAAATTTCAGGGGAATGAGGAATGCATGATTTGAAGAGCCAAATACTTTCCATAAGGATGCATAGCAAAGATTGCCCACACTACTGGGAAGAATGATTCAGAGTCAGCTCACAGTCATAGTTCTGAATCATACCTTGGAAGTCCATAACATCCTAAGTGCAAAAACCCTAGAAGAGTCAGTAGGAAGAAAAAAAAAAAAGTATCCAAAGAGGAAAAAAACCAACTAAAACCAAATCAAAAACATGCATACAGAAAAATAGGTATAAAGGGATAGTTTTTACCTATATGCATCTTGTTCCATGTTTATTTCCCTTTTTTTTTTGTTTTCTATAGTTCTTTGTATTTTTTTCTCCTAACCCACCTTTTCTTTTCTGTCAGCAAGCATTTACTCTAATCTCTTGCATTAAAACATGACCCCCATTCTTTCTGAGGGCTTCTTTGCTTTTTCTGCCTTCTTTTGACTTTCCTTTTCTGTTTCCTTTTCTTTCTTTCTCTGCTTAATCTCTAGCCAACCACCTTACAAGCCACCCAACTGTGTATATTCCTCACTTTGAATTCACTGTATCTGGAATACTTCCCAGAAGCTGTGGGTGTATAGATGTGTTTATAGAAAGGAAAGGAGTGAATGAGCTTGGTATGTTTTTGAAGAAATGCCAATTCTTTTTCCATTATTTTAGTGTCCTGTATCAGAGACAATAAGAATCAGCTTTCTTTAACAAATGGGAAGCCATAGGGTTACTGAGATCTCCAGCATGAAAATAAGGTGTGTAACTGATCTTTCTTTCACTTTTAGCTAATAATCACTTTGCACACCACAGAAGCTTGCTATCAACTTACCGTGCAATGAGATTATTCATAAGTTCTTGATTGCCTGTTTGTTGCCTGAAACGCGTTCATTCACATCTATCAATTTATGTTTTAAAATAGTGAACTCAAAAAGAAAAATAAAAATTGGCATGTGGGTGTTTAAAAAGAAAAAATCTGTGGATTTTGCCTACCACCCAACTGTTTATTAGTAAAATACCTCCTTAAAAGTTTGCTCTGCTCAAACCGGAACTTCAATTGTTTCTCACATTTGGTCTGGCCGTGGAAGTAACAATAAAACCAGGGAAGGGGGACTGTCTGCTTTCTGTGACATGATCTAGGGAATAAGGCCAGCCATCAAATACCCTCATTTATCCAAATATTGGAGACATTTGCAATTCTCCTAGTAAATTATGATAAAGTAGATGCTGACAGAGCAACATGGGAAGGGATCTCCTATCGTTTAGGGGATATTTTAAGTGTTGTATGAAATTCGATCAGCAATTCCAGTTCCATAGTGAATTCCATTTGCAAATAATAATTTTATTTCTTAAAATGGCCCCTTTCATTGATGCCAGTAGCTGGAAAGCAATCAATTCTAAGATAAAAACAGTTATTGAGGATTTTGCATTTACTGGGAAAACTGAAAATTTCAAAATGCTACCTGCAACCCAGCCATTAAGTTGTGTGCACTTCTGCATGCATATGTTTGGTTTTCCTTTGCTTCTCTTTCCATGTTAATGTGTGTAATTTGTTTACATTTTTTAATTTGAAAATCATTGCAATTTAAGATCACCTTAAGAGATAGCAACAGATTTCAAACATTTGTAGCAATCTTTTTGCCATAAGCATTACATAGTTGCAAAGAAATAGCAGGTGTAATATGAATTATGTGAGATAAATCTAAACTCATGAAAAGAAGCAACATAATCTCAGAAATATTATTTTCTCTAAGGAAATTAAATTGTTGTTGAACAATCTTGGCTTTTAACACAGTAATACTTTCCATTTATTTCCCTTGAAAAACCTTTATTACCATTATTACCCTTGAAAAACTAGTTTAGGAGCAAGGCTGTTCAAAGTGATTCATATTTAACCCCATGAAATCACCATCTAAGAGACACAGTCAAAAAAAAAAAAAAAGTTTACCTGAAAAATATTGAACTGACTGTAAACCACATAATTTTCTAATTTCCCAGTGTATACATATAAGTAATTTACTCATTCATTCTCTGAAATTGGTGTTTAATTGCAATACTTCCTTAATTATTGTTACATACACACATATTTAGAGGGAAAAGGCAATGAATTCCTATAACAAGAGTTTAGAAAAGACTGGTAGCTTTTTGCCTGTTTGCTTGTTTTCCAGATGAATTCAAGTTCAGGGTCAGCTGAATTAGAGCCTTCCTGATTTAGATCAACATCAAGCTGAGTTCATCTCCACCATTTTTAAAAGCTTGACACTGACAGAAGGAAATACATTTTTGATATTGTTAGAAGCTGAGTTTGTCTCAAAAAGGTTTCTGTAACTAGCACTTACAAAGAGAAAATTAGATTCATTCATTTGTATCATTTCATATGAAAAAGTGGTGATAACAGAGAGCAAATATCACAAGTCATATATTTTGAACCTGCTCTGTTGTCATGAGACTGAAGCTCAAATAAGGGCATGGCCATGTAAGGGTTTGGAGTTCATCTTAAATATTAAAACAATAGTATTTACTAGATAAGCGCATCAGAAATCACAGTCTGAATAAAAAAAAAAAAAAAAAAAAAAAAACAGTGTAAAAGGAAATCACACAACCAATTAAAACCAGGAAAATAAAGGAAAATGAACACTCATGTGTCATGTAAACATGAGAATTAATTAATTAAATTAAAAGATAGGTACCAGGAATTATCAATTTTAACACTTTCATAAATATATTTTATGCAGTAGGACTAGAAATGGATGTTTATGGCAAAAGTTTTATATTATTATTTACGAAGCATATTACAGATTTCTAAAATTTGTTTGTTTAACTTACATTACATAATTCAAGCTTACCTCCTTCATATTGGATCTTTGGAGTGAGAAAACCTGAAAATGCCAATTCAACACTCCCTAGAATTGCTGGTATGGACAAGATAAATAGAGCCAATTGGTACAGCTCGTGCCTTGGTATTTTTGAATCTTTCAGTGCTTCAGTATAGTTTTTATCTCTCCTCAACAGCAGCCCTTGCAAATGAATATATAAATAGTCCATTTTTCTTTGGCTGGCTGTCAGAAAAAGATGAGTACTATTTTGAGCAAGTTTTTTGAGCTGGGAAGATTTTAAATCAGTTTGTTTTCTGTATCAGTAAGAATCAGAATAATTTTGTTCTGTACTGTGTCACGGTTGACCGTTTTCCATTTGACATTTCACGTTGACAACTTCTCTTCGGTTTGTAAATTTCTGAGAACAGCAGCTAAAGCAAATATCTTGCAGGCTTGCCTTCTAAATGATTTTCCATAATTTTCCACACTTTCCACTCAAATCCTGTTGACCCTGATGCTGATTTTGTGTTTTCCAGATGACAGTTCAGCCGGTTTGAAGATCTCTGTAGAGGATCTCTGATACTGAAGCATTTTGAAATTGCTGATTTGTCAGACTGCACAGCAGCTGTTGGTTCCTGTCAGCTGCCAGAACCTGTATCACTTTATATTCACTCACCTGAAGATTTTGCCATGGTCTTGGCAAGAATCCTACAGTTCTAAACCTTTTTCCAACAGGCTGTAAATTTAATGCAATCTACTAGATCATAGTTTCCTACTATTTATTTCTATGTAGTTCTTGAGCGTACCCAATGTTTTTACCACAAAGCAAGCAATTGTCCCTCATTTCTTCATGTTATTGGTTACCAGCTTCAAAGATATCAAGAAGAACTGAACTGAATTCAGAAGGAATATCTTCTGTCTCTTTCAATTTTTCCATCATGCCATTTTCTTTTCTATTTTGCAGGTCTCTCTGGATTTTCCCTTTCTTTCTGCGGCAAATAAGATGGTCCTTTGCTGACCTTTAGCCTCAGAATAAAATCACACTGTTTTCACAATGACTTTTCCATTGCTTGTTTTACAGAATACAGCTGAATGTGATGAATATCATCTTATAAAGTTCAACAAATGTTCCAAACACTTAGACATATGTTATTCCCATTGCAATAGTCTTCAGAATAATTTACTATAAGCAATGAAGTAGGTATTTATTTTGAGTATCAATGTATAAGCTGGTCACAGATTTTGCCCTTGAAAAATGATCCTGTTTCTTCAGAATCCATCCCAAATCACACCGTGTATGTCAGCTGCAGTTTTAGTTACATGCAGCAAAATTCGGATACTGATTCAGACAGGTTTGTGTATCTGTAGTGTCGACATCTCCGTATCAAACAGGGCTTGATCCAATTGCCCACATTTCCAGAACTAACTCAGCTACCCTGCTCTATCCTGGCCTTTAACTGTTGTTCAAGGAAGTTTCCAATAAAAATCCCAGATAACACTATGATCCAGTGCTTAAAATTTTGGAAGCAATACTTCAGGACATGCTACCAATATGTCCGACAGAAAGAAAAGGAAGAAATAAGAATAATGAATGCTATATAACTGGGCAATTAAATTGCATTATAGTGCCAGAACCTTTGGAATTAAAAGTTTAATTTTTTAAGTTGGTTTTGTTTGGGGTTTTCTGTTTGCTTTATGAGAACTCTTATTATGTGTTTTTAATGCCATAATGAAAACAGGTCTCAAAAACTAGAACAGACTGGACAGCCTCAAATTAGTCTCCTATCATTCTTATCTCAGAAAAATAGGGGACATAGAATTTTTTAAGCCATTCTAGCGTTATTGTAAAAAAAAAAAAGAATTCTCAGCCTCATGGACAATGACCACCCTATATAAAAAGAGCTTAAGAACAGATTAAACTATGTATATGTGTCCAACTTCTGTGTCTAGATTCCAAGGAATCCTCCGGCTTGAGTGTGGTGCTCAAAGCCCTTTCTGCTTATCCCCTAATGCCACGTTTCACACTTCTAGAAAGCATAACCATGCCAATGAATGCCCAATCATTTCCTGTGCTCTGCAGACTATATCAGGTCCTGCCAGAATCAACCTCCTAATTCTCTGGTTTTCCCAGGTTGCCTGAGTCCAAGCAAGAGGAAAAAGAGACTTGAAAATGTACAGAAACTAACCATGAAATGCTTTAAAGAGCAAAAATAGCATTTTGAATGATGCACAACAATTTTTGGAGGACAGATGTCAGATGGTTTCTTTGTGAAGTTCCTTCCTGTGTAGGCAGACATTACCAGCATTATAAAACATGTAAATCTTCTCCAAGTCCTCAGAATACAGTTAAACAAATGAAGGTGCTGCCTATTCCTCATGCCAGACCTTTGTGTGGGAAGGAATTCCACCATGGAGAGGAAAGTACTGACTACAGTACTTTGCCTACAGCCTTGTGCTACACTGGGTTAACAGAGTGACATCTTTATCATCTGAATGGGAGCTGACAAAACAACAAGTGACTGACTGGGTAATTTTTTTATCTTAAAGTCGTGGTGAGGTGCCAACAAAGACATTCAATAAAAGAAACCCAACTGACAGTGAACACCAAAAATATATTTATTTAAGATTGAAGACACAATTAAAACAAATGTCAGGCAAAACTGCACAAGCAAGAAAGATTTTTAATAATTCCACTTTTTTACAATTGCAATCAACTATATTTGATCATTATTTATGATGTTTCTTCTGGTCTTTTTGTTATTATCCACCCTGTAACTCCTTCAAGTAAAAATAAACAATATTTACCTTAGCAAGTGTCGTAATATCCAGATTTCACAGGAACGCACCTGCAGCTTTCCGGGAACCTCAAGCCACAGACCAAATGTATTTCACTTATATTGTTTTCCAATACACAGTATTCCCTTCTTTTTCTATTGTTCATCCACTAGAAACAATTTCAAGCTTCATTAAAGGCAAATATTAGCCTTTATTATTTAATTTATTAAATTATTGAAATTTTGTTATATTTCTTGATACCTGTCCCAGTGCAACCTGCCTGTTTTATTTCCTACTTCATGTTTTTTCCCATTTATCTCTACACCTCCAGAGAGGTATGCAGACCAGATAATATTTTACCAATAATGACTTGAAATTTCAAGTCTTAAAATACTTGCTTTGAAACTATTTAACTGCAATGTAACTTGTTTCAGGAAAAAAACCACCAAAAACAATGGTGAATTTTCCTGTTAAGCTCTCATATTGTAATTTTGGCATTAGTGTGGCCATTCATGAAGTGGAGGTGTCAGACAGAGCCTGTGTTTTTGAATTTTATTTATGAAACACATCTTGTATTTGGCTTGCTTTGGAAGAGTAATAAGTACATGTTCACTGCAGTTTTATGATTTTGAATTTTTTGAAGGAAAAAGAAACCAGACAGACAGTGTCAACACTCATGGCTGAAATAACAAAAAATGGGATTTCTCAATGAGAATGGATGACTTATTGACTTTTCTCAGAAGGGATTTTGAACAATGTGCTTTCACGTATTTTTTTGTCCCATTCCAAGAAAATGTCTTAGTTCTTTAGATATTTCCCCCCACAATTGTTTTCCATACATACTATGTAGCATTTTACTAGATTTCAGATCTATACATTTGAATTTAGCTTTCCTCTTGCGCTTGATCCAAGAGGGAAACACATTTGATTTTTTGGAAGAGACACTATCTTGTAAAGAAACGGGAGGGTCACACAAAATGTAGTTGTCTGGAAGAAATCAAAGCTACTTATTCAAGCACAGACATTTTTCCCAAGGAAAATTAATAACTTTACTAGTCAATAGAAGTTTTTTGTTTGTTTGTTTTCAGATTTTATGCAGACTAAAATTTTCTATAGATCCTTTAAAAGTTCAGAAAGATGTAGTACTTCAAATATTTTTATAACAAGTTTCCTATCCATTCTGAAATAAAATATGGTTAAAATAGGGTTTCATGGAACCATGGTGATTCCATGTCTTTTCTAAAGTAACATTTAAGAGTATGAGGAGAAGCAGAGATTCAGGAGGCAATGCTGAGGAACACTGAGTCATGTTTCAATTCCACAGTAGGCTTGAATAACCTAATTGCCTCAAGTTCAGGTGAACAAGATCTGAACATCTACAACCCGCTGTAAATTCAAATTCTACTAATTTCTAAGTCTCAGTCCTCTCTCACTCTCCCTAGACATCTTCAGACATCTCTGCTCAGAAGAACTGGACATGAATAAACCCTTTTCACTCTACTTTTCTAAAGATTTATGTGCTTTGACTCTGTTGTGGTTTTGGGTGACAAATCTGAAATAAAATTCATGAAATATCATTGTTTTAGTGACAAGAACACAGAATTAGGAGTTTCATGGGATAGGTTATTTATAAGCAGAAGTCAGCATAGGGAAAATGGTATCCACTGGTGATTTGTTTCCTTCTTGCTTCTAAAGGGATTGAGATGTATCTTTAAATTGAAACCTACTGCCAGCCTTAGCTCAAACCAACAAATCTGTAATCAGACAAATGATGGTCAGTACCTCCTGCTTTGACCCAATAGTCTTTCACCATTTTCATATTTAGAAATAAAATCATTAAAAGAGAATTAAGGCTTCAGTATATCAAAATATTGATTGTAGATGAAGTAGCCCTGAAGAACAAGTTATCACTTAGTACAGTTGTTGAATTTTTGTTGAAAGAATTTTGAACCCAAGCCAACATCTTTAACAAAATTAAGAAATCTTGGAAATAGTTAAATTTAAACAAAGATTTACTTGCATCAATGGGTAAAAATCATTACTCAGATTGTGTGTATGAACAATCTGATTTGACTCAGGCTTCAGAAAACTGGTACATGTATTATGAAACAGTTTAAATAACTTATACAGTGCTTGTTTACCTCTCATCAACAAAATATCAATCAAAATTACTTGCAGATGGATTTATCTCCAGGTTATTATAGATTTTTTAAAACCAGAATAGATTACAAGATTGGTACTAATTTTATTTTCTCATTTGTAGCACGGAGATCCTGATACATATTTTATAATAAAAATGAGGCATGCTGATGGAAAGTATGATATAAATGTATATTGTGGTTCAGTTGATGAGCTGTATAAATTATTTACTCAGAAAAATATAACACTGGAAATTAACATTATTATATATAAATTGCATGCCATCATGCAGGAAAAAACTTCTCAGGCCAGTTATTGACAGATCTGAAATTTGGTCTGGTAACACAGTCCTTTGGGAAGAAGACACTCCAAAATTGAAGCAACCCTCTCAGCCCTTTTAAGTAAACTTAAAAGCACATATTAGAAGCTAAGATTGAAAATTTGATAAGTTCACAAAAAAGCCTGAGAAATCCAGAGGTACGAGATCAAAATGTGTGAGCATTCACTTTCTATTTAGCATCTATCAATCTGTGGTTACGTGTTTGTAACACTCAGAAGGTCAGATCTAAAAAGTAGTGCATGCACATTATTTCTTTAAATTTACTATGAAATCATTGTTTGATTAGTAGCATTATGCATTCCAACTGAATTCTAATATAAAATTTCTATTTATTGACCTAATTCTGCCTGTGAGGGTGATAATTTCTGTATTTAATATTTTCAAATACTTGAATTGTGTAAGTCTGGCTATCAGGACAAAAAAAAATGAGGGAAGGTGAAGTGTGAAAAATTGCCATCTTTCACAGCTTTAAAATGTTGGCTCTGTTGTCTGGCATAATTAAGTCAACAGTCTGCTGGTCTGCTTCCAGGCACTTTGACAACTGTTCTCTCACTGCCATCAGTAAATTAATGGGACTGTGCTTTTCCCAAGGGGCACTGTATGCAGAATGAGAATTTTCTTGTCCTTTGGTCTGCTGCTGGTGAAGTGGTGATGGGCAGCAGCGCTCAGTGGGTGGGAGCTGTCAGGTCATTTGCTCTATTATAGTCGGACCATTCACACTATTACAGTTAGATGTGATAACGCTTACACCCGTTATCATCAGAGGTTTATTGTGTCCCAACTGTTAGCATGGTCTCTAAGGTAATAGACCACAGCTGTGAAGTGAATTCTTTTGTCACAGAGCAAGAAGAGAAAAGAGTCTTTTCAGGCATTTGCAAGTTGGGAGTGTTAGAGCTGCTTAATATTCACTAAGGTTCTATATAGGCTTGTAAGTCTTGATAAAATTATGTATTTCAGTTTTGTCTCATACAGTTTTTCATCCCTGGAAGCTTGAGGGTTTCTTTGGTGGGTTTGTTTGTTTGTGGTTTGGTTTTTTTTTTTCTTTGTTTGGTTGGGGGTGTTTTTGTTGTTGGTTTTGTTTTTGTTTGTTTTTTTTGGTTTTTTTTTGTGGTGTTTTTTTGTGTGTGTGTGGTTTTTGTGTGTTTTTTTGGGTTTTTTTGTTTGTTTTTTGGTGTTTTTTTGTTTGTTTATTTTTGGGTTTTTTTTGTTTGGGTTTGTTTTTTTGTGATTTATTTGTTGTTTGGTTTTCGAGGGGGTTTTGGTTTTGTGGGGATTTTCTGTTGGTTGGTTCATTGGTTTTCTTTGTTTTGTTGGAGGATTTTTTTGTTGTTTTATTTTTTTTCTCAGCTTTAAGCTTACATTAATCCAAGTACTACCAGCTCTCACATGATTTTATTGAACTCAGTCATACAAGCACTAACTTTTGACTGATCAATTCACTGGAAAACTATAGAACAGTATAAATTTAGAGGGGTTTTTGCAAATGTGTGGAAACTTGAGTGTCCACATGAGTACTTAAGTCCTGGCTTTACCCTGCACTAGGAAAATAACCTTCTGTAACTAACATGGTTTGGGTCAAGATTAGTACTTTTGTTGTCCGAGGTTTTATTACATTGAAGTAAACATATCCTTAGTAGAGATGGATCAAGTAGAAGATGAATGCTACCTACCTAGAGAGAAATCTGGCAGAAAAATTGCAGGGAGTACAGATTGTACTGGAAGTGGTACCACTGAACTCGATAAAAGCCTTTGCTCAGCTACATCTGGCTAAACAAAAGACTTAAACAGTTTTGTAGTTAGAACAGACAAACACTGAAAATTGATTTGAAAGTCTCACAAAACTCTTGATCCATGCAGGAGTCTTTATTATTTGAGAAGAAACCATTTATTAGGTGAAAGTATGGCAAATCCTTGTTGCAAGTTTCATTTTAAAAGATGTGTACTTTAACAACTAATGGTGGAGTAATCGGGAGCTAATTGCTTTCTTTACAGTGGCAATCAGATCAGAGCTAGGGATGTGAGAGAAATAGCAAAAGTCAAGGCAAAGAAACAAAAGAAAAATTAATTTTCTAAATGTATTAGTTAGCAGTGAATGTTATCAATGTTGGCTATTCTTTATTGTTTGTGTGTGCAAGACTTTGTTCACCACCTGGAATAACACTCATAACTTACAATTCAGTACAGTTTGGTAGTAAGATTTATTTTGTTCCAACATTGTATAACAGAGAAAGCAGAAGGAAAAGGAACAGAATGATGTCACTTACAGAAGCATAGTTTTAAATTATGCACAATTTCTTTTAGTAATCTTTTGCCTATTTGCTACTGATTACTCCCCAATAATAATACTTGCTAAAAAAATTAATAATTAAAAATACAATAATTAAAAAATACAATAATTAAAAAATGCTATACATTTCCCAAAGCATATTTTGATATAGATGTCCAACTAAATGAGAAAAATAAAATCACAAAGCATATTAATTGGTCAAATTGTCACACTTGGAATTTCATTTAAAGGTTTTCCCCTGTCACATGCAAGTGTGATATTGTGCCACAACAGCCAGTGGATTCAAGTCTTTAAAATTTTCCTTCATATTTATTAATTTTTGAGCTGCGCTTAAAAGAGCAGCTCAAATTAATTTTATGGTTCTTGCTGTTTACTAATTTTTAGAGGAATTTTTAATATATTGAGATTAAGTTTTGCCTAGAGAAAAAAGGGCAAGCATGATCATAGACATGAGCACTCACTCCCACACGTTTCCTTTTATTGTTATCATTGGTTTCTCTGGGCATTTTTCACTAGCTCTGCTCTACCTTAAAATACCATTTTAAAACTAGAAAATAGGGCTATTTCAGTAAACAATCTGGCAAACAAATTTACAATTTCAGCAGAAAATATGCCCTAGATTTATGTAATACTTCATCTCTTCTTCTGACTACAAGTATACTGACATGCCATTCTTCTAGCTATGCTTCTCTGTTGAGGTTGACTAAAACACTTGTTTCTCATGAGATTTTTTCAAAGGTGTATTAATGCTGGAAAAAAGACATTTGCTTTTTCCTTCAAAACACAATGTAGACCCAAAGACCAATAATACCAACAATGATGCTTATGAAATAGCAAGTTTAGAATGACTCAATTAATTGTGTCTTAATTTCACTTATGAGAAGACAGAGCCCAATTTGAACGAGGCTCAAAAAGCCTAAGATGTGGACTACTAAACTCCAGTAGAGTTGCTTTGAACACTTTGAAGTTTGTTTTCTGTTGTTTATTTTTTCTAGTTGTGTGCACTTTAAGACTGAAAAAAGAAGGTCTTATTATTCTATTCTATTCTATTCTATTCTATTCTATTCCATTCCATTCCATTCCATTCCATTCCATTCTTATTATAGGAAGGTCATCTACTTCCTATAATATTCTTGGAAATGTTAGCTGATCCTTGGTAGTCCTTTGGGGTACCAGATTTGAAACTCAACCATTCTTTTGGGTAATCAGAAATAGGGTTTTTGACATATGGGGTAAGGTCTGAGAGGGCAAAATACAGGGAAGGTTCACTGCTCTGCTGTAAATAACACTGATTGGGTTGGACAAAAAAAAAAAAGACAAGATAGACTAATGTAGATGTTACAGATTGTCATTACAAAAAGAAAAAAAAAAAGAAAATACATATAAAAAAGAAAATATATACAAATGGATTGGATTATAGAGTAAAATAACAACTATGGAGGACCCCAAATCCAGAATGTACTCGCTATTTTTCTAGTCCAACCAGTCCCCAAAAACATATGCCCATTTGTGACTGGAGTAGGGTAAGTGCACATCCCAAACCTCTCCATGGTGTAAAGGGAACACAGTAAATAGGGCTGATCAGGTGGATTGATACCTACACTGATGCTCCATCTACAGCAAACCCCACATTCACATACAGTAGGGTAGAACCCACAGCCCTGCCTGCACCAGGTGGGCAGATCCAAAAGTGCAAGGGTGAAACAATAAAGTTTGCTCAGCTTTGGGAACTGCGAGCTGTAAATAAGGATTGATGGCCTTGGTTATCAGTCAAATGAGTTCCAAAAGAGTTGTTCCCTTTTAAACACACTTTTAAATACTTAGGTACTTTTGGAAGTACTTACCCATGTAAAAGACACATGGTTAATTTAAATGCAAAGACCAAAATGTCCTGGTGATTGCCCTATAAATCTGAAGTTATGTGAGAATTGAGAGGTTGTGGGGAAGATCTACATTCTTCCTTAAAGATCTACATTCTTCTTTCCATCCCCATCTTCATGGATGAGATCTCCCAGAATCACTCTGGGATCACCATTACACATTTCTAGAAGGACGTGTGTCTCAAATATTTGGGAACACCTGGGATGTTCTCAGATTCACCTCTCCAAGACTGCTTTCAGATATGCATGTCAGACTTCAGTTAGATGAAAGGTGAAGAATCACCAGACTAGGGTAGAAGTGAAAACAGATACTGTTTTCAAATGGTCAAATTTTGTGTCGCCATTTTTTTTTAATTTTCAAATGCAGCATATGGAAGTTTGAATACTGATGTGTACCTTCAAATATCATATAGACTAGTAGGAACTCAATAAATGAAAATGAAAAATAATGGTCCTTGTTCCAAAGCACTAATGAGTTATATATGTCAATATCATTTGACTAGATTGTCATTAAGTGGGAAATAACTTTAAGCAAGATACTGCAACAACTGGCAGTGAGTTCTTCAAAGTAACAGCCTACCATAAGGACAGTAAAAGAGAAAATTCTCATTTCAAACAACCACATATTCTGGAGTAAGAGAGGAATGAATTCATGCCCATGTTTTGCATGTTTTTTATCTTGCTGCCTGTTTTTGTTTAATAGTATATTAACTTGTAATTTTTTTTATAACTTGCTTGAATGGAACAAGCTAATACCATGTGTTTTAGATTTACAGTGGTTAAGGATTTTACTAAAAGTCCATCATATTACTATCCTGTTTCTGAAATGCATATTGAAATTTTTCTTTCTGTCCAAAAATATCAGATATGTGTTTGTCTTTTCTTCGTATCCTTATAAATTTCAAAGGTTTCAGTACACCTTTAGACATGGTCTTTGCAAACATATTAATGAGTTTTAATAGAAAACAAATTGAAATGATAGATCTTTTTGCAAAGTATCAAGTCACCTTTGGAAATTCTTTCTGTTCAGTCAGCACTAATTCTGGTTTTAATCTCTCTTTTAATCTTTTAAATTACTAGCAGTGTTCTTCTCTGCAAGTTAGTTTCCTTTACTATGTACATCTTTTTAATATGAATCTGTTATTGCTGCTCATTTTCAATTAACTTATCTCTTTTAGACTTTCAGTGTGCCTAAAATTTCAGGCAAAACCCTGAATATTTTGGAGATTCATGCTTATAATATGAAAATAAAATTTAAGATATTTTTTCCAGAACAGTATTTTCTTAGAGAGATAAAATGCCGTGTTGTAATTGCCGCCTTGTCAGTCTTTAAAAAGTTCAGATTCAATAATGCAGTTAGGAGTGAATGTAGACTAAATACTTTCAGCTCTTCAGGACCAGGAAGGAGCCTGTTTTTACTCTGTCGATTCCGAAACATAATTTTTAAGAGAGAGTTAGATCATGAATGCACCTCAAAAGATTACTTCAAGATGGAGAATCACTGAGCAAGAGCAGGCTTAGCAGATGATTCTTGTTCCCTGGTTTTCCTCAAAGATCTATGTTAAGCTGACTACTGTTCAGGTGGTTGGAGTGTATAGAGTATCACAAGACTCGTGACATAGCTATAACTGAATACTGAACACAGTATATCTGTATAATTGTCCACAAAAAATTTACAGATCTCAAAATCTGTAGATTAGATCTGCAGTATCACCTTGAGAAAATGCAGCATGCTTGATATTGCAGCTGAAGGGAATTACACCTGAATTGCCCAAAGACAAAGTTTAGTACTTTCCTCTCTTTTGACCTTAGTCTGGATTTCAGAGCTGAGGTGATTTTCTGTGCTGGCAGGAAGATAGAGATGGTGGCATTGTTGAAATTTGTCTTCAGACTTAACTCTCCAAAGAGGTCAAGGAACTGAATGACTGTCTCTGACAGGGTCCAATGGCATTCTGTGAGAAAAATTGCTATTTAAGTCCTCAAAGAAGAATCATGTCAGGGCCTCTTAATTCTCCTTCAGGCCCTGTGGCATTAACAAACAGCTCACAGCAACTTGGGTTATGGCTGGTTCATGGTGATGTGAAGTTCTATTTATTAGCTGTTCATTTTGGACAAAGCAGAGAAACCTTTGCTGAATGGAGAAGTATTTTCATGCAGACACAATTATTCTGGCAGAACGTTAATAATGAAAAATCACAGGAGATCGGAGCTGTACTACTTAAATATACTGACATTATGTAATGCTAATCAAATTATTTTCCAGGCTAATGCTATTATATCAGAGCATATCTAATCTATGTAATTGGAAAGCTGCTATTTATTTATCATTTTCACCAAAGCCTGAGGAAAAACTGAAAAAAATCTACAAGATTATTTAGATTCACAAGAAACAAACTACACAAGCACATTCTCTACTAAATCAAAGGAAGACATTTTTGAGCTGTTCAAACTTACATATGCAGAAGAGTAGTCATAGAGAATGCTATACTTTTTCAGAAAAGGCCTTTACATTATTTCAAAAAATACTAATCAAAGTATTCATGATAGAAAGCAACCAGGTCCATGATGGGCTGCCTCTAAGCTGCTAGGTTCCCTTTTTAGTCATGGACAGACTTCCTGTTTAGCCACAGACTCCTAATTTATTATCTCTGTGAGTCTTTCAGGGACAGCTGTCCACATGAAAAGTACCATATAATTTCCTTGGTACCTCTGACATTGCCCTTCACTGCAGAGACAGAAATATCTGGGCATCAGCAAAGCACACTGACAGAAGCTGAATGGTTGCATAAGCTCTTTAGGGCTCAGACCACAGCAACTTTCTCCTCTCAGTGTCTGTAACCATCAGGTTTGACCCTGTATGCACTTTTGGAGAAGAACCACTCCAGACTTAATTTGGACATGCCTGAAAAAATTACATCAGAATTTTCATCAAGCCGTTAAGGCATGTCCAAAATGACTTTCAAGTCTGGCACACTCAGATTTGAAATGGAAGCACTGGACAGAGAACTAAGAGAAGAGTTATTTTTGCTGCTGGCTTGTCAGTAAAACATAAAGTACTAATGTTCCAATAAATCTTAAAATTACAATGAAATTCTGCTTCCACTCTTTTGGTTTGCATAGTCTTTTAGGCATCAGAGGCCATAGCAGTTGCTATAATTTAAGTTCTACTAAACAAAGTAAAACAAATAAATATTTTATAATCAACAGGGATACAGAGAATGGAGAAAAATAACTTTCTTAATTTTCCATGTACCACATGAGAGTTTTCTCAAATTAGACCTTTACAATCATATGGTTACATAAAAAATAGTAATATATCATTAATAGTATTGATACTATATCTTTAACAGCATCATGCTTTTTCTGTTACCTTTTGTCCTGTTCCTTATGTCTACTTCTGAATGAGCTTTCAGCATGTAGAACAGTTGGTCATGACTAATAATCTTAAAGATGTACACAGAGCTATTTATTTTATGCCCTCTTGGTAATTTAGGAAGATATCAGCTGAAAAAAAAGGAGCAATCTGAAAATAAATTTGGAAAACGCAGAAACATGGTGTTCTAAAAATTTCATGGCTTGCAAAGCTTACTAGCAGACAGACAGACAACTATTCCTTGTGAAAACAAATAGCTTTAATCTGAATTTAAATACCCAACTAAAGATTGATTTAATTGCATGTACATAATATAATTGAAGTATGTTGCACAGTCTTTTGTTATTCATTATCATAATAAGCAAAAGTGTTTTAACTATGCAAATTAAATGTTGTTAAATACAATCCGTTTAAAATATAACAAAGAAGTGGCTCAGTGTGGGTCCCTGTTTCATAACAAGTGTCCTTCATTTTCACTGGAAAATACAAAATATACAAAACAAATATGTTTATACTGCTTCAGAAAATTACTTAGTAGTATTCTATAACTTATAAGCAAATAGAAATATATTTTTTAATATGATTGCAATTGGTGAAAGACTACATGAGACTTGGTCCTAATTCTGTTAAATCTCCCTTAACAGAAGAATTCTCTTTCATTCAGAAACAGGTAGCCTAAGCTATTGTATAAACTATTGTATATGTATAAACTTCAGAGTTATGTTGGTTCATAAATTTATGAAAAAAAAATATAATTTTCCCAAATTATACAATCTAAAATTTATAACTATATAAAGTATAAAGTATGCATGATGTTGACTTCTGCATGATTGCAACTGTTTAATTGAAACTTAAATGTTATTATTGTGATCTCACATTTTTCCATGTTGCTATTTGTAACAAATGAAAGCAGCTATCCCCCACAAACAAATAAACAAACAAACTCTTCAATCCATCGGCAATGAGAACTCAACATCAAAGCCCTAAACCAGATTCCAAGAACGGGGAACTAAGCAGTTAATTGAAGGTTTGTAGGGAAATAATTTCATTTTCACATGAATGCAATGGTGATTATCGTAGTTAGACATGGCTGGACACCAGGTGCCCACCAAAGCCCCTATATCCCTCCCCTCCTCAACTGGAAATGGGAGAGAAAATATAACAAAAGACTTGTGGGTTGGGATAAGGACAGGGAGAGATCACAAACCAGTTACTGTCACGCACAGACAGACTCGCATAAATTATTTTAATTATAGTCATTCAAATTAGAGTAGGATAACGAGAAGTAAACACAAGTCTTGAAAACACCTTCTGCCTACCCTTTCTATTTTCCCAGCTTAGCTTTATTCCTGATTCTCAACATCTTGGCCCTTCATCAGAAAAAGAGAGGGAGCACACATTGTCCGTGTCCCTTCTTCCTCCTCAGAAAGAGAACCCCTTACATCCATTCCCTGCTCTGGAATGGAGCCTCTCCCACAGGAGACAGTCCTGTGCACACCTCTCCAATGTGAGTCCTTCCCCTGGGTTGTAGTTCTTCATGAGCTGTCCCAGCATGGGTCCCTTCCATGGGAAGTAGTCCTTCAGACTGCTCCAGTGTGGGCCCCCCACACAACCACAAATCCTGCCAGCAAACCTCCTTGGGAATAGGCTTCTCTCTCCACAGGTCCACTGGTCCTTCAAGGATTTTGCCCAGCATGGGCTTCCCACAGGGTCACAGCCTCCTTCAGGCATTCACCTGCACCAGCATGGAGTCCTTCAGAGGCTGTAAGTGGCCACTGGCTCTCCCAGGGATTTCCAAGGGCACAGATGTCTCACCGTGGGCTGCACCATGGGCTGCATGAGAATCCCAGCTCTGTCACAGATATCTTTTGTGAAAAATCCTTTCTTGGGATTTTTCTCCCTTCTGAGAAGCTGTGGCCTCAGCAACAAGATGTAAACAATGGTTATCTGCTGCTGTGGAATGTAACAGGTGGATCCGTGATTGGTCTCCTGTGGGTGTTTGGATTTACTGACCACTCATGGCAGAGCTGCTCTCGCTTTCTGCCGGGACACAGATCTTTGTTATTCATTCTTTTCTATTCTTAGCTTAGCCAGCTTTCTGAGAACTTTTCCTTCTATTTCTTTTTAGTATAGTTATAATGTAGTATATATATAATAAAGTAATAAATCAAGCCTTCTGATAATGAGGTCAACATTCTCATCTCTCTCTTTACCTCAAGACCCTTGTGACCACCGTCACACAGCTCCAGAACCGGGAGCATCTCCTTGCTGTCCCTCTCCTGCACTGACCTTGGTGTCTGCAATGCTGCTTCTCTCATACGTTCTCACTCATCTCTTCTATGACTGTACTTGCTTCTGCACAGTAAGTTTTTTCCATTTTTAAATCTGCTGTCCTAGAGGCACTATCACCATTGCTGCTGGGCATAGCCATGACTCATGGCAGATCCAGCTGGGAGTTGGGTGGCATTGTCTCTGCAGGACATGAAGGAAGTTTCTAGCAGCTTCTCACAGAAGCCACCCCTGTAGCTCTCCCGCTGCCAAAAGCTTGTCGCCCAAACCCAACAAACAATTCTTCATTATCTTAGAATGTAATTATTCATTTTAGTAAGATTTCTTTACTTTCCTACATATCATGCAGGGAGCATTTATAAAACTATGCTCTCTAAGACTCCAGTTTAATGGAAACACTAAAACAAGTATTTTTTTTTAATTTAACTCCTTTTTATCTGTTGTTATCGACTATGTCTCTGTTTATTTTCTCACCTCTCCCATTTTTTTAAATCTACCTTCAAAGTGATTTCTTATTCCTTTACTGTGTCTGAGAAGGGAGAAATCAACAGCACTGTCAGCTTGTTAGATAAAATTGCCCAAATCCACTGAAAAATCATATTCCTATTTTAAACAATTTGGCACTTCTTGGATTGATTTTATTGCTATTATAATTTACACAGGTCATTAAGCTAGTTCTGTCACAGAAAGGGCTTCCCATAGCCAAGCAGTCACATACCACTGGGGGTTTCTCTACACAGGGACACGTACAGGGTGGTACTGACTTCGTGCCACTGTTGTTGCTAGGGCTGTACTTACATTATTCTAGTAGTTATTTATTTAACCACTTTGGATTCTTGCTACCACCCAATGATTCCTCAGATAATAACATGAAAACAGTAAGTGTTAAATCCAAGAATGTAAACAAGCATATTTTTGAATTCTTTCCTTGGCCAAAAGAAGAACGTCTTACAAATTGCAGTGCTTCCTGTCACATTTTGGCTAGAATATGGCAAAAGGCAGCCAAGATTTTTCATATGGGATATTATAATTAGATGCTAATTACATCCCACTAATTAAATTTGAGTAGGCACCCAAGGATGATTCATGTTTAATGATTCTGTGGGCAACCTCACTGTGACGTGTTTTTCCGGATTCTTTTGAACCGTTTTCATTGTCATGAATATGCATAACTATGTTCAACATGGGCCTATATAATTAATCGATAGACTGGAATCATAGGCAAGTTGATAAATACTGTCACAAATTAGCATTTTCTTTAGAAAAAACATAGTTATATGTGATCTCTAATAATAGGACAACAATGCTAGAAGCAGAGATAGTCCATTCACACATCAGAAACAACAGGTCTGTGGTATATGAGACAATACCTAAAATTTATCCGGCAAGTTAAACAGGTAAACAAATTCCTGTCTGCATTGTAAAACTTTGAAGTTTGTCTACTCAGGTAAAGGCTTATATGTCCATATGTTTGATTTGTTTTTACTTTCATTCTGCTGTTTATTTTCAAAACTTTCTATGAGCACTTACCCTTTCAATTTATCTGTTTAATAAGAACAATGTACTTGTTGAAGCCTATATAGACATGAAATCTCAATAATTTTCATTTAGACTTTCCGATAGGAAATGACTCGTTGCTCCCTCACGGTAGAGTGCAGAAGGCCTGTATGCCTTTTCTGAAACATTGAGGAGAGCTCAGGCAGTTACTGACTGTGTGTGCTGCTGTTGGTCACCTCTGCTTTCCTGGGAACAGTTGTGATGGGTCAGACTTGAATTGCAGGGAATGCAAACTACTGCCTCTAAAGAAAATGCTCTCATTATCTGGTTTGTTGAGCACATGCTTACATGTTCTTTCTGTCTCTGTCTCTTCAAGTTATTCTCTCATTTCTCTCTACTGAGTAGAACAACACCAACAGCCCCCTAATTTGCCTTTCACCTTGACCACTACACTCAAAGAGCACATACAGAACAACTTAACTCATTCTTTCATGATGTAAAAGAGATGAATGAGAACATTTTCAGAATAAGAGGTGAATTGACCTCCCACTACTTCCAACTAAAGTGGTCAGACTGGGGAACAGAAGACTAGTTTTTCAGCTGATTCCTGACAACAAAGCAACAAGCTTCTTTTTTTCACAGTTTCCCCTCTGGGGATCTTTTGCTCACCTCACACTTGACAGGAAGTATTTAGTTGCTTGACTGCTGTGGCTGGGGCCAGTGCCTCTCAACACCTCAGAGCAAGCACCTGGGGACGGCTGCTGCACATCACCATTTTCTCTGGGATACTGCACCTCATTCCTGAGTACTTTCTTAGATCTGTGCTGTTTCTTCTGCATCAATTTCACAGGTTTATGGCAAAGAATAACCCATCCTCCTTCTTTGTACAGATAATGACAGTCAATTTTTGCTCAGTGTTGGTATCAAATGCAGGTTTGAACTTGCCATTTTAAAGTCTGTGAGAAAAGAAGAAGAGACCAGGCTATATTTTTCATTTACATTTTAAAAAATTGTGTGAGTTAGATAAAATGATAGCCACTTGCAATAAATCCACATAGACAAAATGAAAAAAGGCAAAGGTAATATTTTGTTTCACTACACAGTAGATCAATCATGTTCATATATGATTGGTCATGTTGTTTCAGAGTGGAAACCTTTATAAAAAATATTACTTAAAAAAAAGTAAGCCAATCAACAAACCAACAAGCAAACAAGCTACTACAAAAACCCAACCCAAACCTTTTGATAAATGGTACTGGTATATAAGTATTAGTGTTCATATTTCTTTGCATTTTTAGGGTTTGAGAACCTGGAGACATAAAAAGTTTGTTTAGATAAAGATACTGTACCCTACATAACTTCAATTAAAATCCATCAAAGAGGAAAGAGAGAAAATTATCACTGAGAAGAAAGAACTCTGCTATATATATATGACTCTGAGGTGATTCCATGATCACAAATGATTTTCTACAACTGTGTATGAAAAAGAAAATATATGAGATCAGAGCTAGGAACGTTGTTATTTCAGCTATCTCCAGCCTACTAGAGATACCAAGGACTGCAAACCAAGGAGACCATTTGGATAGTTAGTATTGACTCAGTAGGGTTAAAAATAATCTGCAATACTGTATGTGTGTACTGCTTACAGGCAAATGTTCAGTAATTGCCACAGATAGCCATTTGTTTGATATACACCCCTTAACCAAGATGTTGCATCCAGGTCTAGTTTAGCAGCAGAGTACACAACATACATTCTCATCAGGCTTTTATTAAAATTCATTGAGTATAAACAAAAATCTTTTAATGATTTCTTTTGGTTTTTTTTTCCCTTTTCCTCTCTACCTCACTCCCTGCTTCAAGGTGGATAAAGCTATTACATTTATTCTAACAGATTTGAATTCCCCTTAAGGCTTTTAGTGACTAAAAATTGTTACAGTATTCTGGCTGTGTCCAAGTCAGATTAATAGCTTGGAGTCTCTGGGAAGAGCACCAAAAATATAAATTCTAATCAATTAACATTTATTACAGACAGCTTGTGGCTGCATAAATTTCCACTACATATTAGACAAGTTAATATTTTTTCCTCTTTTTATACTGCTGTCCTGGCTTAGGGTAAATTTGTGAGAAAACCTCTAAAGGGGATGGTCTGGAAAGCAGACTCAAGCGGCCCCTCCCCCAGCTGGTTTGGGAAAATATTTCTTTGGAGAAATGTGGGAAATAAATGTTTATTTAACAGGCAAAGCATTCACCAGCAAAAACCAAAAACCAAAACCAAAACCAAAACCAAAAAAAGAAAGAAAAAAAAAAAGGAAAAAAATGAAAAAAAAAAAAAGAGCCATATTAAACAATAAAACCTTCTGCTGCTCCGAAGAGATGACAAACTCAGGAAGTCCCCTTTGTAGACTGTCTTATCAGTCTGTTATCAGTCCCTCTGGCACTGGAAATGTCATGGCCCAGGCCTGGCCCAGTGGGCCACAGGTGTGAGCCTCTGGTGCTCTGCTGGGTGTTCAGTCCAGAGCAGGTTCAAAGAGTTCCAAGGAAAAAGAAACACCACAGCCCGGGGAACTTCTCTGCCTCAGCTAGCTAAAAACTAACTAAAAGCAAAGGAGATCTGTCTCTCACTGTCCAGAGACAGCAGAGAGCACAGGCCAGGAGACGGATGTGGGGGAGCAAGTGCAGTTTCTGATAATAAACTCCACGCTTCTTCTTTCCCCCATTCACTCTTGGAAGCAGTCTTAAAGGTGCAAATTTTACTTCTGGGTGAAGTAAGAAACAGACAAATAGGGATACAAGCATCATAAAGTCACCCCAGGACAACTGCTTTATCATAATCTTGATAAAATCAGCTTAAAACCTGATTTTTATAAAGATCTGGCCCTACATTTACCATGGTATAAATATTAATTATGTGAAATGAACAAGGTAGAGGTGTGAGGAAAGTGCATGTATTGGGCTTCGCAAATCTCATGAGGGTTTATGATCTCTTATAATAGACAGAGTCCAAATATGAACTCATGCAATATTGTCCCAGATATAGATGAAAGAATCTGTTTTCTTTTACGCTCCTTCTCAATTAATTATATATTGACTCAAGTAATTCCTGTGTTTGGCTGTCATTTGGTGTGCAATGATGAATCAAATTTTTGATCAGCTAGAAATGTAAATGAACAACAAGTAACATATATATAAATAATTATAACTAAGTGTAACAGGGATGTTGATACCACACTGAGCTTAAATAAGATCTGACTCTGAATATCTACACTGGAGGCATTCCTTTGAACTCAATATTTACTTACCTTTCACAGCAAATATTTCATTGACTAATTGTTTTCAGATATGACGTTACACAAATTTAAAAAAAGAAAGGAAAAAGAGTGTGTCTGTTATTTCAAACAAAACCTCAATGAAATACCTCCTAGGTCTCTAAACCATAATGTATAAAATGTGTTTTAGTTATTAGGAAGTAGTAATCATATATTTGTTTGGAATATGCACTTCACTCCTTTTATTACAATTCAGTGAGGAACAAGTATGACTGATTTAAAGAAAATTTAATACATAAATTTTATGTTCAATTAGCTATCAAACATGCTGTAAAAGTGCCTTGTACTAAAGGAAGTACTAAGCTATTTTTCTGTTGCTTTTATTGAGTTTTTTTAATCAATTATTTGCAAATTTCTCTTTCCTGATTTTGAAGGGTTCCTTTTCTCAAGGCAATGAAGGAACAAACTGGATGAAATCCCACACTTGTAAAATATGCTGAAGATCATTGACTTTAACTGAGCTACAACAACTTACACAAGTGGAAGACACGACCCTTCCTGATTTATTTTGGCAAAGAGAACTCTTTCCTTTTTTGGCACTGGAGATGTTCTGCTATCACCAGTTACTAAATCTCTAGCAGCATTCATGTGAATACAAGTGAACATGAACTTGTTGCTGACAGCCCAAATAATTCAATATTGACTTCTGTAGAAATTTCTAACTTTCAAACCTTCATGAAAATAAAAGTTTAACAGTGATATTGAGAGATAAATTTATAGTGATGCAGATCAATAGTGATTCTTTCTCATTATTTATTTATTTTTAAACGTGGACCAAAAATGATAAGTGTATTTTCCAAGAAATTTGAATAAATACTCTCCTCTGTTTGCACTTCTAGTTGCAATGAATTTTATTTTTCCACAGAATAGAATCCAATTGTCATTTTCCCTTTTTGTCCAGAAAAGAGAAAAACAAGTACAACAACTGTCCCATTTGCTTTTCTTAGAATGAGACCTCTCACGTATATTTGGGCTGCAGGGGAGTGATGAGCACTCCCATCCCCACCCTTGGGCAGCGAGGCTGGAAGTCCCTCAGCAGCAGGTGCCCCCTGATGCCCATCTCAGAGCTCCTGAGCATGTGTGACAGTGATAGCTCAGGCTGTCCCCAGCAGATTTGCATCTAGCTTGAATAGGAGGCAGGTCACAGCCACAAAGACTTCTGGAAGCATTCCCAGCACACTCTTTATGATTAGTTCTTTCTACACAGCTCAGCTGTTACCGGGCTTGCAAGGGTTCCTCAGGGGTGAAGAGAGAAGAGAGAATCTTGCATTCATGATCAGAAGGCTGGATTTATAAATTTATGATATATAATGCATTAAGACTATACTAAAAGGAATAGAGAGAAAAGTTCAGAAGCTGCTATGCTAAGAATAGAACAGGAAAATGAATCAAGAAGGGAGCTCTCTCCCTCTGTCCCAGAGAGAACTTGGTCTTTGATTGGCCCTTAATTGTAAACATGGAACATGGGCCAATCACAGGTGCCCCTGTTGTATTTCACAGCAGCAGATAACAATTGTTTACATTCTTCTTCTGGGGCCTCAGCTTCCCAGAAGAAGGAAAAATCCTAAAGAAAGGATTTTCCACAAAAGATGTCTGTAACACTCAGCCCTGAGTCTGTTACCCAAGAATTAAAAAGAGGAAGAGAAGTTCTTACTAGACTATTTTCTACCTGGTTTGTGGTGATTTTGCTTACTGCATCTTACGTGAAAGCAGCACTCAATTTAAAATATAACACCAGTAAATCAGAAGCTCTCATGTATTTAATCTACCAAATAAATATGACTGAAGTGCTGTCTTGAAATGTCAGAGACTTGTTTTGTTAGAAGATAGTCAGAAAGTATAACATGAGAGATCTGTTTTCCTGTCTGAAGTCACCTTAAATAGAAAAAACACTATGACAGCTTTCTTAATCTGTATCTACACCATAAAATTGTCCACTATGCTTGCTGGCAGTTTTGTCCTAGGCCAGCTAGCAATTTGTCAGACAGCGTCAGTGTACAGACTGGGGCAGAGACTAGGCCAGGAATTATTTTGGAGAGAGTTGCCTGCTAATTTCTGGGCATATAAGGAGTTCAGCAAAGATGCTGAAGGTCTTTACTTCAAACTAAGAGTCCAAAGAGCAGCTGAGTAAGTAGACTGAGCTTCTCTTTATCAGTTTACAAATATAAATACAAAAATTTACAAGCCCTGAATAATAAATATCTCATAATAACTAGACATCTCATTCTGGATTTTCATTTATATCTTCATTTCTAGTCTTCACCTTTCTATTTAACATCTGATGGTATACAAGCCTAAACTGCCAGAGAACGTGAGGAACCTAGTTACAGATCAGGACCAGCTTTGGAAATAGAAAGGGTTATTCTAAATAAGTAAGACATCAAAGGCTGTTTCATTGTTTACACTGCGCAGTCAAAAAAGTGGAGCCCAAAGCTGTCATCTTTTGCACGACATTGACCAGAGAAACTATTACACTTTAAGTACATGAAGATTTTCTGAACTTGAATATGTTAGCCACATCTTTATCCTTCCAAACTAATCTGTCATCTTCTATTTATTAATAGAGTATTAATTCACCAATATTCCATTTCACTCTAGGTTATATTAATTGAATCCAATGTAGCATTATGTGCCACAAGAGAACCGTGTTAAATTGCATGAAAATAGTAAAATTTTTGATTGAAATTGAGGATTATATGCTCAAAGTTGAGATGCTATGGGTGGTTTAAAAGGTTATTTAGGTATGAACAAGTTGCACAGAGACAGTGCAAGCCAACAGTTTTTTTTAAGTGTATTTAGATTAAAGTCAATATTAATTTCTCTTACTGAGAAGAAAGCTTGTACTTTGGAAAATGTTAAAAAAAGGTCATGAAGGATTTTACTTAATGCAGTTGCCATTTTCAGTGGAAACTTTATGATTATTTTTTCCTTTCCTAAATAGGTGTTTAATACACTTGAAAAGTAATAGATTGACAGCAGCAGAAATTGCCCAGTATCTACTAGGGACATAGGAATGATGTTCTTTGATGAGCAAAGTGACCTCTGTTTTCTCGTGTTTACACTTGCCAATCCTATCTTCAGTACGTGTACTTTCATGAAAGATTTTTGTGAGATGGAATAACCCCACTGGCATCAGTTAAAGGTATAAATAAGTGTAAGCAATTGCAAGATGTCTGTGTAGTTTATTTTTCTTCCTTCGATAGGTTTGTAATGAAAAAAGTTGACTTTGATAAGGAAGAATTCAGCCCACATGTTCCATTCTCCTAGACAGATAAACTCTCAGCTAAAAATCATATTAAACTAATTTTAAAAATACTTCAAATAAGAACACAAATATATTTTTGGTCTGATTATCTGGGAGTTTTGTTTTGTTGATTGATTAGGGTATTTTTGTTCAAATGCAATGAATTATGGGCAAGGGGTGGAAGGAAAGACAAGAACAAACTGCTGAACAGACATTTTCTAAATGAGAACATAGTACCCAAAATGTAAAAGAAAAGCAAATTTGCTTAATTGTTTATGAGTAAGTATAACTGTTTCATTAACTACATTCTAATATCTACTGACAATTATTTTATCTTTAAAATATGCATTGTCTGAGCAGGCATATCTGTTCTGTGAGTGAAGATTGAATGCATCTCTCACAAGTTTGTAATGTCATAGAAGCTTCCCAAGTCTTTTAAAGGAAATTTAGGGGTTTTTCCTTTTTTTTAATGCTTAAAATAGTCCTGTTATAAAAATAAAAGTGGTGAAAGTTGAAATAGCTTTACTGTGTGTTTTAACTTGTCCCTGAATCTGAGGCAAAGGCATACATGTCTGATTTCCTTAATCTGTTTATTCAGAAGAGGCTTTCTGAAAGGAAAATTTTTCAATTGATATATCTGTCATTGCTATTTCATAATCTCCTTTGATATTTAATTTTTATTTATACAACAGAATTTTCCAAAGTTACCTTGAATAACAAAAAGATAAGAGAAGTCTGGGGAGTCGGGGTTTATTGAAGTTTTTTGCAATTCTCAACAGCAGGTGATTGAATGAGTAAAAAAATGAAAAACACAATCAACCATAAAAAAATTTCCTTAAGAATGAAATTGCACAGTGGCATAAATTTACAGAGATCCACCAATTTCAACTGTTTAGGTTTGTACTTTTTAAAACCTTAGACATTCACTTAAATCATATAGACTTTAGAGCTAGCTGTCCCAGAGCAAAAGAATCTAACGTTTCATTTACCACCCACAACAGTGGATCCATTTGTGGAGATATGCAACCTTATTCTCAAGTTTTTTCTAGTCCAGATTCTTATTTTGCTGTCTCATTGTTTTACAACTGGTCTAAGACAGCATAAGCAAATTCTAAATGTTATTACTACTTCCATCTGAGTAGATTGAAATCTCTCCTAAACTATCTAAACTAATGTTAATTAAGAGCTTGAATGTTCTTTCCATATATATTACAAACCCCTCCCCAAAAAAAAAACAACCAAACCCAGATCAAGAAAGTAGCAAAAAGCATTCTTCTCAATACATTAAAAAATACCAATAGATACACCTATATTAATACAGATATGTAAGAAGCTGCTTTACACTTCAGTTTTTTCAAATCAGACAAGTATAAAACCAGGGTGATTTGGCAATGTAAGAAAAGCAGGTAGTCCTTCTTTTTAAAGCCTTTTGGTCTCTTTGAATGTTGAAAAACTTTTTAAGAGAGGTGTGATAAATTGCCACACCTAGTATGACTATACAATATCTTTTCCTTAAAAGAAATATTTGCATTAGAAAGGTAGTTTCTGTGGGAAAAAAAAAAAACCACCAAAAAAACCAAACAACTGCCTTCTGAAAAAAAACATACAAAAAATAATCCCACAAAACCTCCAAAGCAAAACCAAACAACTATTCCAAAACTAGGATAAGAAAAATCAAAACCCAGAAGAAGGGAAAAGGGGAAAAAACATGTTAACATTAACAAGAGTTTCCATTGTTCAAGTTCCTTGGATTATGACCTGTCAATCTCTCACGCTTGCTAGAGGAAGAGCCCTTGACCTATAAAATCCAGGAATCTGTGTGCAACAAGGCAACTGAATACACACAGAGGACTGTATCTTTTAGATAAGATCTTTGTGTAAGTAGACTAGGAGAAGCATTGTTTCATTTACCCACATATGCCTTTTATAAATATATGGAGTTTCTTTGTGTGTTTGGGTAATTAATATTAAAAAAGACTTTTCTGCATTTTATCTTCTGATAGCTGAGACAGCATCAAGGCGATCCATAATCAGAGATGTCACTCCTAATAAGTAAACTGGGATCCCTCAAAAAAATCATCTATCCCCTGGAGAAATGCACAGAGACACACAAGGAGGCGTCAGATTTTATTTTGTTGGCAGAGAAGAAAGTTTCATACGGTTAGGGACAGCTAGGAAAGCTTCTTTGAATCTTTAGTGGGGCAACATGTCTCTGTCTGAGGGGACAAGAGGTTATTGGTGAGATCAATGTTTGATATTTCTGCCAGCATTCAGAACAGCATTACGGCTCTCCAAAAGCCAGACAAGGCATTGCCTTACCTAAGATGCTTTTAGGCTCGCTACCCTGGAGGTGATGAAATGAGGGGGAAACGAGAAAGTTGTGTGGGAGCTGTAGAAGGAAAAATGGCAGTAACATCAATAAGATCATGCCACATGATGTAGTAAAGAAGAGGGTGTTTTTATGACTAAATGCGTGTGTGACTTACATGTTTTATAACTCTTAATTACTCAATAAATTACCATATGCTCTATTTATACAGAAAGGAAGCAGAAGAATAAATAGCAGGAGATCCAAAACCAAGCAGTCAAGATTACATAAAAAACACATTCAGGATTTTGACTATAGTCTGGCCAGAAAATGTCAGGACATGGAAATATTTGGTTATAATGATATAGTTAAAAAATCAAAGTATTATATTTTTTTAGGCAGCCCTAAATTAGGTGAGGTTGCAATTAAGGACATATATGTGCACTTGTGGGCTAGAAAGATCCAGGCGCATTTTTTAAACTTGATTTTGACCTCAGTGAAATGATTATCTTTTTCAAATTATTATACTGTCACTGGCTAGTGTTGAAATTAAAGGTCTGTCAACCTTGCCATTATAAATGCTGATATTTAGGAGTTTATAACTCAGCTGTAAAAATTTCCTTCAGGCTCAAAGTTGGCAGCAAAGGCTATAAACCAGAGCTGATTTTCCTCCCACAAAAACCATTAAAGAGTATGTTTGGACTAAATCTGAGGATATTGGAGCAAACAAAATATAGGCATTAAGTACTTTCTTGATACTTTTTATGTCTTACATAAGACTCAAGAACACCTTTTATCGCTTTGTTTTATTTACTGGTTTTTTTTCTTTTTAGTTGAGTTTAATGCTCATAAGAAATGCCAAATTAGCATACCTGAATGGTGAAATCTTTCATTTACTTGCAAAGCAGTTCTTTTACAGGCAATTCTAATTTGAACATCTCTACAAATGTATCTTTATCTTCTAGTAGCCTCTGGGATCATGAATTTTAGTGATAAAAAAGAAGACTAACAGTGGATTACTTGTAGCAGCATTAATAACAATAACAATAATAATAATGATGATGATGGAGATTATATCAAATTAACACAACAAAATAGTTCCCAGTTTTAAACATTTACAAGACTATGATTTAGAGCTACTAAATTTTTGCTCCTCTACTTCTTTAGGCACTACATCACCTTTTACCCTTCACAGTCATATTGATTTTTTTAAAAGGTGTTATTTTGTTTGTTTGCTATCTGGTCTGCACTTGCTAAAAGATAATTTCAAAGAGCTATTGTTGTATGAAAACTTTTTATTTATTTCCAGCTATTCATGTTCACAATTCATATTCATTTTTTATGTGGTAAATTTATCGTTGTCTGGCATTGAAATCTCTGGTACAGTTGTAGATATTAGTTGTACTTCTTTCAGACTGAAATTTGAGTGGGCTAATCATGTCAGGATCTTTAACCTGTTTTCATAGTCTCACTTGCATATGATCATAATTGCAAAAAAGGACAAGTGAAAAATCTTTAAATTAGGAACAGGAAATGACACAACTGAGGGAATAAATAATGGTTTTCTTTGCTGTTGTTGGTGTGTGTTGAAGGTAAGATGGCACATGTTGTCCATTCAAAAGCAAGGAAGAAATAATTCAAGAACAACAAGTCGGTTTCATAATTAGTAAAATAAGTCCTCATAGATGTAGAAGTTGCTGCTAGAGTAAACTTAATGGCTAAAATGTGTATGAAATGAAAAGTAACAGTAAAGTTACTAAAAATAATCCACTGAGGCCTATTGGATAAAAGAATACAGCATTTTCACAAATTCAGAGGATTTTCTGTGTTGGAGGGGTCCCATAAAGTCCAGGTCTCATGTAAAAGGCCCATGCAGAGACTGAACACAAAAACTTGGTGTTATAAGCAGCGTGCCTTGGCCAACTGAGGAAATCTCAGGGTCAAACCAGGAGGTTCCTAACTTGCAATTTGTGAGAGGCTGGGAAAGAATTTATGATGTTACTGCATAATTGTCCTTTTATATACTCTATCCCAGAAAGCCTTAAGAAACTAGAAGTAAGCATGTGTGTGCATGTGTATGTGAAAAAAGAAGATAGAGAAGTGAATCATAAGTTTGTGCAGAGGAATACAGTGCCCAGCAGTGTTCCTACGAATTGAAACAGAATTTTCAATTGTAATTTCCATATTTGGAGTAGTTTTGCTTGTAGTTCATGTTGCACTGAAGTGATTTTCAGGGTATTTACTTTTTCATATGTATTTACAGAAAAACACATTTTCCTCAAATCTACAGCATTAAATGTTTGTGCCAGAAAATGATACTTTCATGCTCTCTTACATATTGATAATAGTCCACAGGGAATTTAAGAGCTTAGATATTATTACTGACTACTCAAATAAATATTATATATTAGTTTTGTATTTCTACTTCAGGCACTATTTATTTAAATATGTAAAGAAAATAAAAATAAATATTAAAATGATATATTATGAACTTTAATGTCAGTGCAGAAGTAAGAAAACCAGATATTAATGCTAGAAATATACACATATTTCACCTCAGAAAAGCAAGATTTTCTCTTGCATACATTAGATGTAATGGGACAAGTTAAAAATAATCCTTGTTCCTACTTTTGAATTTCATCTTCATTCCAAGCAAAAATTTGTTCAAATGGATTTTGTGAAGTTTAATGCAAGACTCGATGTTGTGGTGCATTTCTTGCCATTAATTTGCTTGCAAATTGCTGCTCAGCTGCACAAGTCAGGGTTAGTCAGAAACAAGCTTTCCTCCTTTATGATGCTAAGTATTATGAAAAATTATTGAGAAGCCTAAACACTTTCACATTCAGATTAAGACTTCCAGGACAGACTGGCTTCTGGTGGAGCAGCAGCTTCATGATCCTAAGAACAGTGGGCTTTTCCAAGACTTTCAAAGTATCAAGGTTTCCAGTGAAACAGCAAGAGGGTTTGAGTTCAGTTGTGTCCTGAAGGTGTCACCAGTTTCAGAATAGTCAGGACAGCAGGAAAATCTGCAGATTTACAAGGATTCTACTGAAAGATATAAGAAACTGGTATCCATAATGCCTCTCAGGCACCCCCTGGTTTTAACCAGCTACCATCTTAACAGAAACCTGCTGATTCTGGACCTTACCATCTTTGTTGCACAAGAGCTGTGAATGGAACTAACAGAAAGTCAACAGCTTCCATGGTTTTGCCATTTATTTTTATTCTTTTTCTTTTGAATGAAGACAAAAGCTTTTACAGGAATTCATGAAGAAAAAAAAAGGCAGCAAAACAAAACCAAAACATTGTTAAAAGATCATTTTTTTCTCACTTGCAACAGGAAACATATCCTTACAATTTTACTTACCCTACCTGTTTCTCTTACTCTCTTCTTCTCAAGTCAAAGATTTATTCTGTCGTTTCTCAGAAGCAGCATTGTGTTGCAATAGTCATCAGAATCAACACTAAAGAGGTTTCTATTCTGTTGAAGCATTATTATTTGAAATACATTCTGTTTAAGTTTCCAGCCAACAGTAATACTGAACATCAACCTCATAGGATAGATTTTATGTTAGCACTTTACATGAGGGGTTATACAGCTATAACTTAAGTATTATATGATGGAATTTAATTAGGTCAGATATGAAGTGATAATATTAAAATAGTAAGTTTTACTCGTCATGAAGAAAAGTTCCTTGCTTTATAGCTGAAAAATTTATGGGTGCTCTTGGAAACTTTAATGCTGGCAAGCATTTCCTTAAGAACAGTCTATAATTCAAAGTATGTAAAAGAAGAACTTATGTACCTTGGCTGTGAATTTCAGCTGACTCTTCTCAGAATAAAATCAAAAAACTTAGAAGGAATCTGATACATTGGGTGTTAAAGACAAAAAGTTGATTTAGAGGTTTATTTTAAAAGAAATACTATAATTTTAGGGAAAAATTTTTGCAAAATATAACTATAGGAGAATGTCCCTTCATTCTCAAAATGCAGCACATCTGAACCTCTCGAGTAAATTTACCTCTCTGAAAGTCACTCATATAGCTTCAACCCTTTGCTTAGTGTGACCTGTAAGATTTTGAAGAATATTGAGTCACTGGAAGTTGTACAGGTTGTATCAGTCAGTGATTACCAGGCAAGGGCTTTCTTGCCTTTGCTATGAAGTAGCAAGTGGTCAAGTACAAACAGTGGATACAAATTCTGGAACTGATCAAGAGGGAACTGAAATGTTCTACCCATCTCATCTATACTAAGAACTCACTGTCTGGAATTGTTAGTGAAAATGTTTTCTTTTCTCCAAAAGATCATAATTCTCATATTCATTCACATTTATGAAAATTACTTCTTGGTCAAAAGTTTACTAAGTCAAAATCTTTTGCAAAAATGTAAATTTTTGCTTTTATTTTCATTAAAATTGTTTTCTTTGTATCAGTGCCTTTTATATTCATGGCATACATACATACATGCATATATATATATATATATATATATATATATAAAAATTCAGACTTCAACAGAATGGTTCTATTTTCTTCTTTAAAATGAATCCCAAAAGTTGGGCTTTCTGTTCTAATGTCAAAGTACTTAATTTTAATAATATACTTAATTTGTAACATGGTTTCATTCATTCAAATTTCAGATTTTTTTCATCCGTAATTACAGTGCTGTAGTAATAAGAATAGTACTGACAACTAAAACTAGATTTTGAAAGCTGAACACCAAAATATTTTCAAGTACTCTTATAAATTTTGGGTTGGAAAAGCCATCAACAGCAGGCTTTCAAAATACACGCAATTAGTGCAATTTGATAAGGAATATGTTAATTCACAACAATATTTTTGGTATCCTAAGTGTAGATCACATCCTAATTTTGAAACTGCTTGCTGAGATGACTCAAGATACCAGAAATAATAATTTTTTTTGTATTTTTTACATTTTAATTTTAGATTGATTCAAAAACTTTTCCTTAAAACAGAATTTATAGACATACTTTCCTTCTAATGCAATAGGGCTTTTTCTCAAGAAACAGTGAAGGGGTTCTTCCACCCATTAAATCACCCAAAAAACCACTCAGAGTCTAACAGAGGTCTAACAGGTAGGGTCAGAAGGACTGCATAGTATTGGCATTAGTAAGGTAAGTAGGGAACATCTCTACTAAAAGGTGGATTTAAAATTTCTAATTATCTTTTCAGTGACTTTGGCTCCAGGTGTTCAAGAAAGCTGCAGGACAATTCCTCAGACACTGTGACACTAAAAAATCTGTATGACACTAAAAAATCGACCCATCCTCATTGAATTGCCTGGATCCTGCAGTGAAAAGCCAGGTCCCACAGTCCTGCTCTTCTGCCAGTCTGTTTCCCTGTGACTTGAGGGACATACCCAAACCTACTCAGGCAGAAGAATCACATCTCAGCAGGGAGGGTGAAGCTAAAAATACAAATGAAGGAACAAAGTTAGCCTGGAGCTCCATCTGGCTCCTTACTGTTTGTACTGGGTACTTTGTCAGCTGCCTTGCCTTCCCTTTAAGGATAAAAAGTGATTGTAGAAAGGAATGACTACCAGTGCCATGAGCCTGGAAATCTGCTCAGGTCTGCTCACTGAACAAGCTATAAATATAGCCACAGCTGCTTCTCTGGGACCTTTCTTTTACACTTAAGGCACAGAGTTTGTTATTCATCATGCCTATGCTGTTCTAGGCTGCTCATTTCTTCTCCTCCTCCTTCTTTCTCCTCCTTCTCCTTCTCATTGTTGCTGCTGCTCTTTTTGCCATTTGTTTTATAAGTATGAAGGTTGGTCTGACTGTAAAAACATCATATAGTCACTTTATCTCTTTCAGCCTAAGATTTGTGCAAAATCTATTAGAATTGTTGCTTCTGAAAATAAACACTGATTTGCAGCAAATTCTACTAAGAAATGAATGAAAGATAGTGAAACTGTAACTTCTCACTTGCCACAGATGTTAGAGGAGGTACATGAAACAAATAAAATGCAATAAATATGGCTTTTGCCTTACAAGTTTCCCAGAACTCAGAAACATGGTTTAATTTGCTCTTACAATAAAAGCTAAATATATTTTTCCTTTTAATGAAAAAAGTATGGTTTTGTAGCATGAAATTTGTGTATATTTAAAATTTCAGTTATTCTAATGGCTTTCATAGTACTATTACCTATTTCTTTTTTATTTTTAATTTTCATACTTATTTCCTATTACTTTTTAAAAAGACTCTCTCTAATTACATGTGCAAAGAATCCACTGCAGTCAGAATCTGAAGAAGAGCTGAATAGGACACAATTTAAAAAATGTGGTAAATGCAATGGTTTGGCTTGAAGTGTAACTGTATACATAATTTTATTTATTTATTTATTTATTTATTTTCTCTTGGCAATGTTCTCCTTTGACGTCTGGGTTCTCTTGTCAGCCCCTTGCTACAGCTCTCTCTGTGGCTTTAATATTTCACTGTTTCTTTATTTTTTAATTCCCACCTTTGTCTGACTCATTCAATAAATAAAAGAAGAACTATCTGTACTGAATGTTCATCCAGAACTTGAACTGAGACCTTTAAACTGGGGAACTCATACAACTTTTACTGTTCTGTCCACACCAGGACACATCCTGCAACTGTTCTCAGCTGGGAGGCAGCAGGCTCGGAGCATGACCACATACTCAGTGCAGATCTACCACATGATGAATGTTTACTGAGGCAACAATATTGAAAAATAATCCTCCACAAAATAGCCCAACACACCTCTGCCCCCAGAAACCCAACAAAACAAACCAAACAAAAACCTGCCAAAGCAACACCAAACAACACCCCACTCCTGGCATTTCTTCCCTAATCTAGTTGCTTAAGTGGGGGAATTCTAAAGAATGTTTTAGGTTTATAGCTATCTTTCCTTCTTTGAGAGACCTCAGCAGGAGTACAAGCAAGAGAAAAGCTTGGGTAAGAACAGAAGGAAACTTTGGTTGTGCTTCACAGGGAGAACAAGGTAAACAACTTCTGCCAAAACCACATCCTGGCTCATGTATTGGGTTTCCACAGCAAGGTTTTGGTAGTGGGGGCATTGCAGGAATGGTTTCTATTAGAAGACAATAAAAAACTGCCCAATGTCAGACAGAACCAGTTTCCACGAGTAGCAGGATGGACCTGTCTCTGGCCAAAGCTGGGCCAGTCAGCCCCACTGGTAGCAACTCCGGAATATCATATTTCAGAAAGAGTAAAAATTGCCACAGAGCCACCAGCCAGAACAGAGAAGTGAAGAAATAGGAAATAAGCAGCCCTAAAGACACCAAAGTCAGTGAAGGCAAGGGAGGAGCTGAGATTCCCCTGCAGCCCCTGGTGCAGACCATGATGAGGCACTGTGCCCCTGCAGCCTGTGGAGGTGCAGGATGGAGCACAGATCCACCTGCAGCCCATGGAGGACCCCATGCCAGAGCAGGAAGATGCCTGAGATGAGGCTGTGACTCCATGGGAAGCCCACGCTGGAGCAGGCTCCTGGCAGGACCTGTGAGCCTGCAGAGAGAGGAGCCCACTCTGGAGCAGGTTTGCTGCCAGGACTTGTGACACCATGGGGATCCCACACTGGAGCAGCCGGTTCCTGAGGGACTGCAGACCTGTGGGAAGGACCCATGTTGGAGAAAGTCATGAAAGACTTCATCCCATGGGAGGGATCCCATGCTGCAGCAGAAGAAGAGTAGGAGGATGAAGAGGCAGCAGACAAAAACCTTTAAGAACTGACTGTAACCCTCATTCTCCTGTAACCCTCATTCTCCATTTCCCTGTGTCACTTGGAGAGAGGAGCTGAACAGCTGGGAGTTCGGTTGGGCCCAGGATGATGGGTGTGGGGGGAAGGTGCTTTTAGATTTGTTCTTATTTCTCACTATCCACATATGCTGTTAACTGTCAATAAATTCAAATAATTTCTCCAAGCTGAGCCTGCTTTGCCTGTGATGGTAATTAGTAAGTGGTCTCTTCCTGTCTTTACCTCAACCCATGAGATTTTCATCATATTTTCTCCTCTGCCTTATTGAAGTGGGTGAGAGATTGAGCTGCTTGGTGGGTACCTGGTGGTTAACCAAGGTCAACACACCACACCATACCATTACCCAGATGGAAAAAGGGAATATACTTAAGGTATAGGCAAATTTTATTGAAATTATACTTCTTATAGACTCAAAATAGAAATAATTTCTCCCTTATAACTGTGTGGTTTTTTAGAATTTTTAAATGGGAAGCTGGTGGCTCTTATTTTATAGAAGCAAAGGACCTTATTTGATAGGAAAAAGAAAAATAGAAATGACAAAGATTTATATTTTCAGAAAAACTAAAGCAAATCAAAAATTTATTAGAGATTTTTTTAAAGTAGAATCATCAAAATGCCACTTACATAAAATAAGCATTATATGTGGCAAAACAAAATATCTTTTTTTCAGCATCTTAATGTCAAGTGCTCAGTTATGATAGAATTTGGGTTTCTCAAAAAATAGGTTTGTAAAGTAAAATACTGATAATGACCTAAGGAGCAGGGAAACTGTTACTGCCCTTTTAGAATAAATAGTATAGTAAAAATGTCAGCAATTTTTTTCTGTCAGACTAAATTTATTTGCTTAATAAAAGGAAATTTTCATGTTCATGTTTGAACATATAATTTGTTGATTAATCTATCCCTATGGAAATTTTATTGATTTAATTAGGGTGTAGATTATTTCTGTAGCTCCTTGTATTGGGATATTTCCTACAAGTGAAAACAAGTGTACTTAAAATGGTATTCTATGGAGTTATGTGTGAAAGTATCTGTAAATTGTATAGATTTGTTATTATAGCAGTCACAACAGTAGTAACTTTAACAGATGAGGGCTACAGAAAAATCCTATTTTTGATTATTTACACTTGCTACAAGAAACCTTCTGGCAAATTTGCTGCTTTGTTGAATTTGAAAAAAAAAAAGGAAAGTATTCTCATAAAACACATTTTACCATGTGAACTAGGAAAGTGACTAGCTAGTTTGATCATTTTATAGGAAATAATGGATTAGGATCATATACCAAGGGACTTGAGCACTGGAATATATAATTTTCAGGTGCCCAATATAATCTGAGAAATACACAGATTTCAGGTAGCCTAGGAATGTTATGCTAAGTAAGTTTAGTTGCTGAAGGTACTGGAAGCAGGTTAGCTGTACCACCTGCAAAGCATAAAATACATATGGAAAAGAAAACATTTAAATCCATCTTTCAGAGCAGCCAGTTAGCTGGCTGGACTATAATGCCAATAACTTTTTCTTCCCTGAATTTCAAACCAGAACAGTTATTAGGTTTGGAAACAGCACCCCTCTGACACAGATGATCAAACAAAATGGGCCATGAATATACAATCAGGAAAAGAAATGGAAAAAAATATAGAGAGAGAGAGGAAGAAAGAAAGAAAGCCATTTAGTTATATGCCTGAGACTATCATGATTGGTGAAAAATGCAATGTGCCTGATCTGTAAAATAAAAACCTTGAAAGCAGGTAGTAACTTATCCCCAGTGCAGTCTCATCCTGAATAAACTAAGGTAGCTAAGTTATGAAATTGAAATCATATGGTAGCTAAGCAAGATGCAGGACAAATGGGCCCAGACCTAAGCTTTTTTTTCTTTTTGATGGAATGTTAACTCTGTAAACAGTTTTTTTAAGATTAGGCATGAGGCAAAGCTGCTAAACACCACTTATATGTTAAACCCATGGTGTTGAGTATCTATGATATGCCATTGTGGGATGCTAAAAATAAAATAAAGTCAGATTGAGGCCTTAGATGTGTCAGGATACATGAGATTATGAATTTCACTTACATTGAGTTGTCAGGAATATATAAATATATACATTTAAAATTTAAAATGGGAACAGTGCTCCCTGACAATTATACAATGTATTTATGTGAGTAGGCAAGTAGATCAAAACACAACAGTACCAAGAGTAATGCACCTATTGGTTCCAAATGACGTCTACAAAAAATGCTACAGTCTTGCAGAATGTTGTCATTGTCACCCTCTCCATAACTTACATTCAGGCATTCCTTCAGCTGACCCTTGCACTCTCTCCCACACTCAGAGGAGTTTGCCGCTCTCCTCATGGCTGCTTGAAGGAAGTGCTACAAGGGAGAGAAGTGGTTCCAACAGAGAGGAATTTTCTGTCAGATCCAGTGTCATTACCTGCAAAATAAAATGTGACTGTTGGCAGGCACAGGACATGCTTTCACACTATATGATAAGACATATGATAAACCACTTAAAGTTGGTCTTTGTCCATTACTAGTGTGACTTATCAAAATTTTCGGTACCTTCTTTTGAATGGTTTTAATATCTTGTCACTCACTACTCAGGGCAATACTGTGAAGCATAACCAAGCCCTTGGAGGAATGATGGCTCCTCCTGGAAGAACAAGAAAATGTCAGCATAGCATACACTCACTGACATGATTTATTGGAACTTTCCTGTGTGATTTTGAACTCTCCATTGTTTTAAAGGGAAAATATTACATAATTCTGGAAGACTTCCCTGAGAGAGGCAAAATGAACTTTCTTTATGTGAGCAATTTTGGAAAACTGAGGGAATTTAAAAAAAATAAACCCAAAATGTTGATATATACCTATGTGCTCATTATTTCATAAACATATTGGATATTAATTACTCTAGTAATCATGACAAGTTGTTATGATGTGCTTCTTTAGTTTTTTATAAGTACCTAAAATAACAGATCTTAATTGATTCATTAAATACTCTGATTTTTTTTTGAAAACCCTAGGAAACTTATAAGTATCCACATTCTTCAGGGTTCTGGGCCTACTTGGCCATGTAGAACATCCTCTCTATTTGAATAAATATTGGGTAAGTGGTTTTGAAGAGGATCTCAAATGAGCCTTCATGGGCTGAGGCCACAGGACTGATGGTTATCAAATCATGTTCCATAAACCTACAAAAACCATTGTGACTTTGTGGTTGTTTTTCTTTCTTGGTTGGCTGGGGGGTTGTTGTTGGCTGTGGTTGTTTTCTTTGTGGTTGGCTGGGGGGGGGTGGTGTTTGTTTGATTTAAATTCTCCCTTTTTAACTTGAGCTATTGATTAATCTCCTTTATTCTTTTTTATCCTCACTTTTTGGAAAAGTCTATCAAATGGCCACATTTTCTTCAAAACACTCTGTATGAATTTTTTCTAATATTTCTAAGTAAACAAGCCATAAATATTATAGACCTAAAATATTTATAAAGTCTATTTATGCTTTGATGGGATATTTCAAAGGTCTTCTAAATCTATTTCAGTTATGGGATTTTTCTTTATTCCTTGAAAGCCATGAAAAAGATAGTAAAATTCAGAGAAGTCTGTTATTCTATCACATTTATAATGGCACGCTTAATGACAATATATCCAGTGAGATGTTAGGAAGTCAGAGGACTTCAAAAATTTTATTCAGGAAGATTAAAAAGATTTATGTTAATGCCTGAAGCTTGAATTCAGAATCTCCAGAGATAAACATATACTGTACAGCACCATAACCATGCTATGTCTTGAAATACTTCCAGTTTATTTATTCTTAGTTCTGCCACTCAATTGCTGCTCTCTGAACTGTGTAGGAAGACTGATACCTTAACTCAGACTCCTACCTTTAATAATGAAACAAGATACAGTACACTCTTCTATGAATTCTTTGCCTTATTATTCATAGCAACTGATTAGCTTATACTACCAGAAGTAAGGCTTAGAAATATTCTTTTTTTAATGGCTCCCAATCCAAACTTTAAGACTGAGAAAATACAGCTTTGCCAAAATGTTAAACACAAGGCTGTCTGGAGAGAGTCATGGTTGTTGCTATCTGTCTTGTTTCTAGGGTAAAACTGAACAATACATCTTCCATGAAGATTTCCATGTGTAAAAGTAAAGTATACATAGAAGTGAGAAAGATTACTCCCACAAGAAAACACAGTGGGCATAGCTGTGTAGTAGCTCAGTGTTAAAGGGACGGCTTCACAAAGGAAGACATTCATTCACAGAACTTATCCTGCATGAACTACAAAGACTCACATAGAAGCTTAGCTGAAATGGAAACTGTCAAAGAATTTTTTTAGGGTTTTTAATAGTCTTTTCTGTCCTTTATGCATGTTTATATATGTAAAAACCACAGTAGCTCAGAATATCAGGACAGACCTAACAGATTAAGGAATTCAGTAGTTAAATACAGAGAGGTGCTGATAATAAAGTTACTTTCCATTGACAACAAACAGATCAGCTAGAATATTTATCTGAAATATAGTAGTCTGTATTTTATGTAATAATATGTGGCTCCCATTACTAAAATAGTTCTACAAAAGAGAGGTTCCAACAACAAGATGGAAAGTAATAAAAGATATGCATCCTCCCCCTTTTCAGACATTTCTTCTGTCATCTAAGAGCGACTTTTAACTGATGTGACTGCAACAAATATGCCATTTTTAATATAGAAACAATATTATTATTTTTATTAAAGTTTGGAATAATTATCTCAGATATTAAAGCTTGGAATAATTACATCTGATGCATGTGAAAGAAACAGCAAGGAACCATCACACTACTAACTCTTGTGAGTGCTACTAAATGTTGGAAAATTAGCAATATCAAAATGTTTAATTGAGAAGGACCAAGTCATGACTAATCAACAGATTTTGAATCATAAAAATAACACAAGACATTGTATAGTCCATGCAATGCACGCATAAATTTTTTTTTGGTGCATAATGCCATTAAGTGTATAAAGCAAAAATATTTGAGGATATCTAAGGGAATATCCCAGTTCTCCAAGTTGTATGAAAATCTGGAGGAACATAAAGACTATTTATTCAACAAGGGCATAGTAAAGCTAGAAGTTATTTAAACACAAAAATAGCTGGTTTTGACTAACAGGTTGTTCTTTATTTTGTGTCTGAAATGTTTTTTGCTAATTTGTTATCAAAATAAGGACTATTATTTATCTAAAGGTATAAAACTAAAAAAACAAATAAGACACAAGAAATGTTCTTAAATTGCTGATTGTCAGAAATAAAACAAACTAAAGTACTTTTGATACATTCCATTATGTATGTCTCTGTTAGTATTCTATCTGACCTTTCAATTAAGCCCAACCATGCTGTCAGTTCAAGGAGCTTTGAACAAGGATTTGGAAAGTCTTAGCTCTTTTCCTAAATGACACCGCAGATTGCTTCAAAATCAATTGTGTTACCATTAGAAATTGGATTTTTTTGAGTCCTATATTAATGAGATAAGGAAAGTTAGTCCTGAGATAACAGTTCTAAAGCCCATATTCCTTCATTTTATATACACTTTCAGTGGATTTCCTACTTCATGCATAGGCCAGAATGCCTCCTGACATCCTAAAGTCAAGGAAAGGCAACCCTTTTGTCAACCTTATATTCTCCTGGAACATGAAAACATGTTCTCACAGCATGGGTTAGAATTTAATTAGGAGCTATATCTATAATTTCTCCTCTAATTTTTTGTTGCACATATCATCACTTCTTGTAATGCTCATTTGCATTGTTAAGACTACATTTCCTAGGCCTATGGATTTCTCTGAATGAGGCTTGATGAATGGGAAAATAAAAAAAAGGAGTCATATCAAGACCTGAATTATTCCCTCACTACAATCTATTTTAAAAGTCCATGAGGTAGGAGATTGCCTGATCTCACCTTCCTCTTTAATCAGGTAAAGAGACATTTTGTGAGGACCTTTGAGCCTGTGGGACCTGATTTGCCTTCTGTGTGACCTACAGTACTGGGGTTCAGCTACCTGTGCCCTTTGTCTGTGCATTTTGGTGCAGCCCAGCTGTGTGACCTTGGCTTTGCTTTAATGAGGAAAAATGTTTAACTGTAATGGACCTTGCAAACTAAAACCTTACAAGAGAAAGGATGTAAAAAGACAGGCAGAAGTAAATCTGTTTAGACTCATGGTATTTCAGGACTTAAAAGAAAAATGCTGACATGAAGGAGTGTAAAAGCCCAAGAAAAAAAAGCATAATGAGAAGGTAGCAAATCAGTAGAAAAAAGACTGACACCAGACCTTTTCCAGAAGCACAGAAAGGAAAATATTCTCCATTTGACTGATAAGTGTCTGGACAGTAAAAACTCCCAGGAAGCTTCTACAGGTCCTGCAATTCTGATAATCAGAATAACACAGTAGTCTGATACTCATGTCTGCTATATATAGCTCCTGTATATAATTTTATATATTATTTTTACAGAGTTTTTTCCTTCACGTGGTAAAAGATGTGTTAAAAGGTGGGCATCTGTAGTTCCCAGTGTTTCTTCAGTTACTACACAGAAAATTTAATAAGTTAGTTGGTGTCAAAGCTTAGATAAACCCCATATACAGAGAGTTCTCCAGTATTTTGAGTTAGCAGTCTCTTACTTCTCAAATTTGCAATGATATTTGCAAATTCATAGACCACAACTGAGGAAAACAGCTGTCCTTGAGATTTCTGCATCATGTTAAAAAATAGAACGCAGAAATCTGAAATAATAAAAAAAAAAGTATGATAAAAGAATTGCATACTATTCACCCTTGGAGAAACAGACATACCAACTCTAATTTAGTTTCTAGAGAAAAAAAAAATCTTAAATGAGCCAGTTTCTCAGGTTATGTTTTAATATTTTACAGCATGTTTTGCTTGTAAGGATAATTGTTCCTTAACTTTTAGATAAATTCAAACATTCTGTGTAATGCACCATTAAAGATGAAAAAAATTTCAACTCCCTAGTAAAATATAAAACTGATCTGACATTTGAAAATCTTATCCAAATATCTCCTTGATATATTCTGAGCATGATTTTCATGAAATTTCATGCATTTTCCTGCAGAAAATAATGCAAGATATTTTGATTCTGAAATCCTATCTTTCTGAAATCTCAGGGCCTGTGGAGTCAGATTTTAAACTGTAAATTTCGAATTGTATCTGGAAACAAATCAGAAGTCCAAAATGTTTCTGGAATGAACCAGTATTTGTTATATGCAATGAAGTAAAAAACATATTTAAAATTAATGGTGGAGCTTCTTTTATTTCGTGATCAGTATAAAAAAATATTTGTGCCGATTGCTGTTAACTGAAGCATCTAGGATTATTTAGCACTTTATCAGCATAAAAAGATCAAGGTAATCAAAGTTAAAATGATCATTCTTGTGAAGCAGATTTCTCTTTTTTTTTTTTTCCTTTTGAAAAAAATCTTCTTATTTGCCTGAACCATGAGCTTGGGCTGCCTGACTTTTTACCTTAAGTGGATATGCCAGAAGACACCAAAGACATGTTATCTTCGAAGAAAGGCTTTATTAGAACTCAAAATAATAAATCAGAGCAGATAAGGGGTTCTTTGAAATGGGATCTATACATGCCGATCTATCAGCACAGCACAAAGCCCTGCCTGACATGCTCACAAGCGAAACTTGTGTTTCAGATAAGTGCAGATTAACCTCAGGGGAGACATCCTCCAGGCAGAGCGATTGCAAAGCAGGCTTGATGTCATCATCAGAGCCTTGTTTAGCCAAATATTCCTCATTATTTTTCAGAAAGGCCACAGAAAAATTAGTGTTTGATCACTTATTATTTACGCCATGAGACTGACATGAAGAACAGAAGTATCAAAAAATGCAAGCTCATGAAAGGCATGTACACCATGAGTACACAGTACCTGCACAGTGGCTTTCAGAGATGATTTCACTGGTTATTCTTCAAAGCAGAGACAGACTCATGTTTTTCATCACATTTTCTTCAATCTTCCCTATGTTGTACATGCACCAGAATGTATGCAAGCAAACACACTCACACCTAATACCAGATATTTGTCAGAGACATGAACACTAGAGCTGCCATGAGGGCCACAGAAAGGAACACTGCTTTGTATTTAAAATGCTGGTACTAGCACCCTAATTCCAGCCCTTCCAGGCTGCCATCTCCCTGTTATGGCATTCACCATGTTCACCCACCAGTCCTACAGACAGCAGGAGTCAACCATCATTGTTGTGATTATGAAGTGTGTGTGAGGAGCAAATTCCTACAACCACATCTCCTGCACACCTTGGCACGGATGCAAGTAAATATATCACAGTACATGATTAAGGCCCTCAGAACAAGGCCGGGTATAAACAAGTGTTACTTTGTGGTAATGACTTCGGTGATGACAGAAAGTTACAGAGTGGCAAATGCAGGGCACTTGGTATATTTTACTTGGAATGGGACGCCACTTGACACAACATTCCCCAAACTTCTGGCTTAGCCCTGGCACAGAGGCAAATACATGGGGCAGATGAGAATCTGACCTCACCTTTTCAAAGCCACTATTACCTTCACAATTACCTTGTATTATTTTGACCAGAGAAAATAAAATTTTTACTGTGCACCCAACCTGTAAATCTTGCAGTTGCCTGTTTTCTTTATCAATAACACCTCACCTAAGATATTACTTGTTCAAAAAGAAAAGTCCTTAAAATGTTCTGAAAGTCATTAATCTTCCACAAGTCTTAAACCACTCTTTTCTCCTCTTGGAGTTTCAGAATCTCTGTAACATATTTGAAGGTTCCAAATTATAAACTTCCTCATCAAATCAAAGAATGGAAAATATATCACACCTTTCACCAAGTAGTACTATGACACTCACAAAAACGATGTTTTAGTTTCAAACCCTGACTATCAAATACTTCATTATCAATATTTTTCCAGGGAAAACTTGAAAAAGCAAGCTGAATCGTGAGGAAATTAAGAGCATGCTTGCAGTCTTCTGGTGAGCAGCAAAATAACTGTTTTAGTTAGTAGTATGTCAGGGTGAGAAGACGTTTCAGATTGTCTTAGGTAGAAGAGGAGCTTTTATCTGTAGGCAGATTAAAATGTAAGAGAACCAAGATGCTATTAAAATGGGGTATTCAGTTGGAGAGGAAGAGCTATGTGAGAACTATCTAAAATATTCAGTAGTCTGGCAGTTAGTTTTAAGCAAGAGTGATAATTTGTTTTTTATTTTTAAAATCAGAAACAGAGTCAACCTGTACCCTCATCATTAGCAATACTTTCCAAACTTATATGAAAACAAATGTTTAGTTCCATCAGACTCATTCTCATTGACGTTACATGATGACATTGTTAATTTTTGAAATATCAGAAATTACAGCAATTAATTATATCATGAGGCTGGAATGATCTTGCCATCACTGTTAACTTTGAAGGCTAATATTAAAAATGTGTGAGCTTGAAGAAGATGGCATTTTTAATTCTCACTTCAGCCACCTACTGTGTCTCTTCAAGGATTCATATAGTTCATTTAACAATGCTTCATACTGCTTTTTCCACACTTAGTAGAATAATTGACATGCATGTTTGAAAAGTTATTGCGGGACTGTGGGGGATGGGTATCACCTTTTATCTTCAATAATTTCATTTATGGAAGAAACAAACTTTCACAGAATTAAGGAAAACTTTAGGTAATTTTACAGATTACTTGTTAACCTCTGATTAAAAAAAAGGAAAATGGACACAGCTACTCATGTCCTTGACACAAGCCCTAACAGGAAGAGAAAACTGAATATTTGTTTTAACTCCTGCCTAACCAGAGTAATTCTCTTCCCCATACATAACCAGTAAAATTGAATGTTGTAATACTTGGGGCATGAGAGTTAACCCCCTTCTTTTTTCAAGATTTATCACAAGTGAACTTCTAAAGTCAAAATTGAAGGTTCAGCTAAAACTAATATATTTCTCTGATTTCAGAAGTAGAATTACAGGTCAGAGAGAGAGGACAATGAAGTCATGAAGTCATGACCAATGAGCTCTTTTAAGTTTTGGAGGTTGTTATTAATCAAAGGTCAATATTGGTTACCTGATTTTTTAAAATTTACATTTTATTAAAAAATTAAGGAAATTTTTAGGCATTATTTGCAGGTTATAGTCAAACATATTGACACCATTGTACCATGTGTTAGTAGTTCAAGAGGCCTTATAAATTTAGTCCATACTTCTCCTAGTTTCCTGCAAGAGATCAAAATGGGAGAATATACTTGTGTAAAGGAACTACTTATTTTTTATCTTTGAAGTTAAGATGATATTGTCAGTCTTAATGCTATTGAGAAGATACAGCAGATTTTAAAAATTTTACCTTTAACTCTAAAAATATAGGACTGCGAATATGCTGAGATTCAATGTTCATGAGCTATTAACTTTCCTGGTCCTACTAAGTTCTTATTTCTGAGACCTCTTCTCCTCAAAGGATTTTCAAAAGAGTTAGTTTTCCATTTTTCAGATAAAAATTATTTTATTCTTATACCTTGTCACCTCTCATCAGTAAAAACTCTCACTGAATAATAAGGCTTACTACAGAAAGGTGTTACGCTTTTAGTTTTTATTTTTCATTTAGTTATAATTGACACCATGAATCTGTGATAGACAGTGGCACTCCATCATTGCAATTTTTTTTTTTTTACTGCAGGTACTTGCTTCTATCTCTGGCACAATATTAAAACAGAGTTTAATAATAAAAATCAATACTCTGAGTTATATTAAACTGTTAAGAACCGATGAGCATTTAAAAAAGTTGCTCTCAATCCATGTTACCTCAGATAAGAAAGGGATTTTGCTAGCATCAGAAACCTTTTATCAAACCATTTCATCTGACACGGTGCAGAAGAGGAAAATCTGCCACTTTTTAAGGCACCCACACACATACACACATATTCCTTACTGTAATCCAGTTTTATTACAGTGCTAGTTCTGTTTCACCTTTATAGCTATGACAGAGAATTTCTGAAGAGTCTAGATGTACTGGTAAAGTGGAAGTAACACTTTTTGTGACACAGTAGTTTTGATACGCAGATACCTGTTTCCATACCAGTAATCTTGTGTTGCCATTCACCATTTATTTTTCTGTACTTCTATATTAATATCTGTCTTCTCAAAATGTGTATGATTAGCTGACTCCTTTGTAGTGAGAGAGTGACACACAATCAATACTGTCAGTAATTAGGTCAGGAAGATTACAATGCAAAATTTTCAGAAATATTCCATATTTTTGTACGCAATGTATATTTTTACTTTATATTTCTTTTTATCATTATTTCAAGAGTATGTTGGTAAAAGAATTATATTTGCTGTCCTGATTCAGTTCACCATTATCCATCTTTAATTGTCCTTGCAGAACATTGAAGAATTTGTAACCTACTGGTCTACCTACCATTGTTACCTGAGCAGCACTGAGCAGCAGCTATGAAATGCCAATTACTGATGGAAACCAAGATGTTCTCTTGATGTTCCACAAACTATGGAGATAGACATATACTTGTTGACTATCCCTCAGAGTACTCACTAAGCAACATTCATCAGCAAACCATGGTGATGTTTTAACATGCCGCCAAATTCCCAGCCTGACAAAACAAGACAGCATGACATCTCCTCCCCAACAATTTTAACACACTCATATATGAGCTTTCTGTAATTAAGACTGTGTTTCTAAAACACTATTTGAAAATTAGACTGAAATGATTACTTATTTGTTCACTTGTTGCTAAAGAAGTGGGAAAAGGACTTTCAGTTCACAAAATAACAAGCTTTCAGGGTCTTGTGCACCCTCACTCTACAACCTCTCTGCCCCACTCCAGGAGTTTGAAAGGAAACTGCCGGCTCTGATGTGGTCCAGCTCTGTTCCTTAGCACATGTCCGTGATGCCATGATGTCCCAGACAGACATTGCTTGTGCATCCCACAGGAATTTACTGAGATCTCCTTTGGATAATATCTATTTTCTCTTTGGTGTTGAAACACTATTTCCTTCAGAGTTTTGACCCCTCAATTCACAAAATTCCCAAAAAAAGTAAGAAGTGCGTATTAGTGCCTGTCTAGTATTCATTTTCATTTAGTCTACCTTTTGTGGTCTGGAAATGTCCTCCATAATTTTTTTTCTCTCCTTACTTACAGTTTGCTCTTTGATGTGTTCCATATGCATCGCTCACAGCTTTGTAGCAGTTGAAGTGAAAGAGACAACAGTAAGGTAAAACACCCTAAATTTTTTTTTCCAAGATAGGACTGCATATTTATTCCTTCTGCTAAATGTTCATGCTACTAAAATAAAATAATCCTCATTAATTTCAGACCCAGAAAAAAAAAAAAGAAGAAAGTTCCCTTGATGAAAAATTGTTTCAAAAGTAAGGTATAAAGCACATCAGCAGAAGAGAGTGGCTATTAAAAAAAAAAAAAAAAGCAAGCTAATTCTGATCAAACAAAATAATGTAAAATGTCTTTTTTCTGCAATATCAATTTCTGCACATATTTTTCAGGAAAAAAAAGATCTGCATAGGGGATTTTCTGGAAGTGGAGGGAGGATAATGGTTGAGTGTGTCACTTAGATTTTTTTAACTTTGTATGGGCCTAATAGACTTTATGACTAACAGAAGAAGAGAATAAGAGCAGCCTTTGAGAGCCAGAAACTGTAAACATCTACTCAATACTATCGGTACTGAACATCATGGATGCAGTCTACAAACTTCTGTTTTTTTCAGGTACAAATTCTTCTGTTGCATAGGCAGGACAAGCCCAGCAGCAGCCGCCTTCAGGATACAGCTAGAGGCTGGTTCATTTCCAGCAGCTGTTTGGAACAGAGTAGTTCTAAGTGAGCCATTTCAGCAACTAGAAATTGCAGCCATCTACTGGTAACTGCCAAAATGTCAGTCAGGCAGAGACTTTAGGGCTTGGCATCTATTTATATTATCTCCCCAGACACATCCAGACTTACACAAGCAGTTGAAGAATGTGAGAGCTACAGTGTGACGGCTGGCCCTTTTGAAACTGTTATTGAAGCCATCCACTACTGTATTTGAAGCTCCCCACTACTGTATTTTTTACTCTTTTTTTTTTGCGTCCACACACTGACACAATTTTAACATTTAAGACATTTAACATGGTTTATAAAAATAAATAGGAATTTAATAATATACCCTTTCATGTTTTCCCTACTTTTCTTTTTTTATTTTTCTTTTTGTTCTCTAGTATTAGGCTCAAGTAGAAGTATTAACTGATAAATCTCACCCTGTGGTTGTAGAAAAACAAAGGTACTTGCTGTTTGAAAGAGCAGCTTAGTGGTGGTGGTCTGCTTTCTTGAAACTGTACAGCGCATGCATTATAAAGCACTATTGAAGGTGCTTTTATGTCCAAATTACTGACTTCTACTGTAGAATTCAAATTTTTATTTATTTACTTTCTATTAGACTTAGAAGATTCTCAAAGCCTGAAGGTGGAAGAATCCTTATTGTTATGATCTCTGGTGCAATTCCTGTCTGGTTGCTGGGTCACATTGCTTGTTAACCATGCTAGGAATGTAGAAAGATTCTCTCTGTTGCTTTGGGAATAACATGTTTTTGTGTTTTAACAAGGAGTAGACTTCTTTGGAGGGGCTCCTAGACAAGGGAAATCTCAAGGGGAGCATGAGAGACAGAAAATATTTGGACCGGGTACAGGATATGAAGGAGTTTTCCTTCCTTAAATCTTTTAATTGAATGACTGTTTTATCTCAAGATTAGTCATGGCTGTCTGGGTTATTTCACTTATTTGCAGGCAAGATCCGTACCTTCTTTTCCTTTCCACCAGTCCCTGGATGGCAATTTCTTCTGAAGTTATACGTATGTGCAGTTCAGATTTTTAAAGCCCCAGAATGTCTGGTATCTTGAATGATATCCTAGAGTTCAATATTCAATATTTTTATTCTTGTCTTTATATCCTTTGATAAGAGCTAAGAAATACCTGTTCCAGCAGGTAAGGAAAGGTGGTGAAAAAACTCCAAACTTTTCAATGACAGTTGTATTGGCTCAGTGATAAATAAGTAAGTGTTACTGTGCCTTGCCAGTAAATGCTGACTGAAGTCACAGGGTACAGTAACAGCTTAGTGCATTTGACACTGGTGGAAAGTTCTGTGTAGTTTAACTAACAAGCTAACTCTGTCAAATGAGCGGTGGTAAGTGAGGTTCAAGACATGGATATGTGCCAGCTTGAAGTTTTCTTTTCAACTAGGTGTACAGCAAGTTTTTGTGTCCAACAAATCAGGGGAGTTCAATGTCTGTAACGCTGGCATCACATCAAGTGAGAGAAGGACATTGTGGCATAATTAAGGTGCCTGCTGTGGCTAAAGTGCCCTGTTCATTTTGTTTCTGTTAAGAACAGGATGAGTCCATTTCCCTGGACAGAATATCAGTCACCCATACTTGTAACCCATCTTCCAAGTGGAAAAACATAGCTTAGTTTTATATGAACAACATTTCCCTTGCCCTCATTGACACAGGATCGGTATCTGCTTAAAAATGAAGAAATAAAATGTACTTTTCCAGCTTAAAAATAATTCCATTATCTTGTAAATGATAATATTTCTTTGGATAGGATGAAGATTTCCCAGATTTATTCTTTTAAAGGAAAGTATTCAAGATGAAACTTTCTGATCATTTAGAACATTAAAGTGCTGACTGTCTTAGTTCAAAGCTTAACAGATAAGCAGTATAAATACCTATTCTTTACATAGATATCTCTCATGAACAAGAATATTTTAAATTTATGAACATATAGAAAACTTATGTACAGGTACCAAGGTTATTCTCAGTTGTGAGAACTCTCAGGAAGGACTTCCATTTGCTTTTCATGTCTGGATTTCTCTCCCTTTATTTAATTTAACTTTTCTCAGATATCATTCTTTAGGCTGCTCTCTGCTTCATGTTGTGGCCCCTATCCACCGTTCATCTAGCACTCCACCTAATCCAGGATCTGTCTCTGCAACGTTAAGCAATCCATCTCCCTTTAAATAACTTGTCACTCCTCTGGTGGACTGTACTTTTACTGTGTTTGCTGTACTTTTTGAATTGAGAAATCAAGTAGAAAGTCTCTGTTTAAATGAATGTGTGAGTACATGTACAGTAAGACCAGTAAGTCCTACACAATTAAGAAAATGCATGTCTATTTCTTAAGCAGCATCTATAAACAATTATCACAATAAAACAACCCAAAAAAACCAAACAAAACAACAAAGCATAAATCCCACTCAATTTTATTTTACTTTGTTCTGCTTTACTTGATTTTATTTTACCTTCTGTTGTACAATACCTTCTGAATTCTATTTTTTACACTGTGCACAAAGGAAGTATATTTGTCAATTCCATTGAAAAGTGTTCAGCAAATAAATGTAACTTAATATAAACTCCAAAATAGTACAGCTTTAACCTAAAGTTTTCAAATAATACATAAATTTTCCAGGCACATCTTGTTGGACACATGCATGTTAGCAGCACGTAAATCTAAGAGGTTTACTATGTCTAAATACCTTAAGTATGTTTTAAAATGAGTTTACGTTTACTTTATTTTGTTTTCATTTTTGAGTGATAAAATAGTGCCAAGCACTGTTCTTTTTGCTTTTGATTAATTCTCTTACTGGAATGGCTTGTAAGAAGCAGTAGTTTGGAACTCTCAGCTGCCTTACAGAGAAACATATCAGAAGAAATAAAAGTTTCAAGTAAGTTTCTAGTAAGTTCATTTTCTTCAGTTTTCTCAGAAGCTAACAAGAAGAATCACCTTTCTTTGAAATTTAATGATTAAACCCATTGCAACCAAAGAAATGAGATAAATGAGAAATGAAGCTTGAGTCTAGCTAAAGGCTGTCTCTGTAATGATCTCCTGAAACAGCCTCATGATGTCCACACACCCCCATGCCAAAATTCTAAGGCCACCCACAGCTCACACTTATGGCAGCAAAAAAACTCCTACATGTAACACATGTGGTGATGCAAAGTAGGAAGCAGAATCTATTTTAAAAGATTTTTTCCAGGATTACAGTCTGCATCTGTAAATGCCTGTTTGCATCTTCTGCAAATGTCTTTTCATTAGTCAACCACCTGCTAGATGAGAAGTGTTGCACTAGCAACACAGTATCTGTGAATATGCATGCAAAGTATGAGACCAGAAACTGGCATTGAGGAAGATGGAATTTGCTGTACAGAAAAGTTGTTATTTTGACATATATACAAATTGAAGTAATTCCTCATGCAAGTGTTCCTTGATGAACATTTATTACTATTCGTTTTCTTTTGCCTGTGTACAGAATGCAGACTTTCAAGCCAACGTTATTGGATTTATGAGGACTCTTCAGCACCGTGGATCACAGTGTTCTGCTAGATCATCAGCTGGCCCTGGCAGAACTAGAAGGCCAATGGCTAAAGCAATTACTTTTAACTGAGAGCAGACTGAACCTAAATATGACAAGTATGCATTTTCATGCAGATAATTTCTAACAAAGAGGAGTGTCATCGATAACCTTTTGCATATCAAATGCTAAACATTCGTTGCTGATGAGCTGTAAGATGTCCAATAAGGCATCAGAGTTTGTTAATATTAAACGAAAACCAGGGAAAAAGTTACGTGAACTTTGAAAAACAGCTTACATTTTGGAATTAATTACTTCCCAGCAGCTAGCCAATAAGAGTGATTCAGAGATGTCAGGAGCTTATAAATCCAACTACTGAAAACACTTCAGTTTTATGAGTTTCTGCTTGTCTGAAAGAAAGTGAATTTGGCACATCACACTTCACTATTCCACCTTTAATGGTTGGAATAAAGTGGACTGATTCATATGCCACTGAAATCCCTCAATCTTGAAATGCCATGTTCATACCGTGGGCAGTAAAAGTAATGTAGAGAACCATTTGAACTGGAGACCGGTCTGTCTTGAGATTAGAATGCAAATACAGCTTGTACAGGTCCTTTTTGAATCACATTAGGAAAATGATTTGGGATAAAATAAAATTGACCCAAATAATGTAGTTTTTAAGGTTTGCAGAAAAAATAACTGTTGAAATTGATGCTATGTGTCTATGTAAGTAAAATAGCTAGGCTTGAAGATTAAATTTAATGTCTACTACAGAACTGTAAGATTAGTGGGCATGTTAAAACTGTTTTGAAGTAAAAACTGAAAGTGAAAACCTCTGTGTTCAGGGAGCAGAGATATCTTCTTTCAATCACGCAATTTGAGAAGTCAGACTGACATTTTACTGTCCCACTTCTGAACTTTGGATATCTTTCTTTTGATGCTCTATTCCAGTAAATTTTTGTATTTCCCTAATATTAGGTTCTGTTACTAATACCAAGTTCTTTCCAAGAGCTTCAGTACTCTTGGAACAATTATTAAAGATTTCTGTGCTCTGATCTGTTGGAAATGAGTTCTTGGATTTCTCACACAGTTTTAAGTTGACTTATAATACTCATTGTTTTAACTAGTATGTCTTTCATACAAAGATCATTGCTGCTTCTTATCCATATAGTAGTTTCAAACTTTTTACCTTTGCACACACATCTTTCTGAACTATTCAATAAAAAGAAATATTAGAATATAGATTAAAAAACACTTTATACATTCAGTCTTAATGGTTAAAAATAGTACTTGGTAACTCCTATCTCATAAAGAAATTAAATGAAAATAGGAGAATTTATTCAATAAACTAAGAATCATTTTACAGGCTGGAAAAATCTCAGTCTTACCTTGAAAATCTCTTCATTTACTAATATGTCAGATTGAAAAATTAATCAAAAATTGCAGTGCATTATTCTCTTACAAGGCTATAAAGAATAGGGATAATTTTTTGCTGTTATCTAAACAACAAGGTGTGAGAGGGTTTTGCTGTTGTTGGAGTCCAAAACAAAAACTCTCAAAGTATCAACAGCATCTCCATCCCCAGCAGAAAGGCTGATAACACAGCCCAGCAAGTGTGATGAGGCCATCAAGAGCACAGGAGGAGAGTCTGACAAGGGCAAATGATGCCCCATTCAGCTGCAGCTGAGTGCAGGTGACTCTACAGCAGCAAACCAGACACCGCCAGGGAAGTTTCCAGGGGCTGCTCTGTCTAGTATTACACAGTTAGAACAACCCAACGTTACCTTTATTCCTCCTTAACTAGCATGATCCCCAGAAATACCAGGTCTTAGCTCAAGGTTCATCACAGACCAGACCCCACTTTCCAGCTCTTATCTAAAGGCTCTGCTTTGAAGGGAGGTTGAGTAATCCAGCAGAGAAATTCCTGCTCCTGCTGGCCTTGAGGGCAGAGATCATTCCTAGTGTATTTAATGGTGCAGACACAGCCACAATCTCTCTTCCTGCCTAGTTTTAGGAGCAGTTAACAAACTAGGGATTCCTTAAATCTCCTAAAAAGAGGAGAATAAAGATCCATGTGGCAGAAAAAATGGCAAATTCTTTTGATCTTTCATAATCGAAGTAAGGACATTAAATTGAGTCATTAAAAATAAACTCTAATTCAAGAAACATCTTTTTTTCTAGAGAGAAGAAATCAAGCAATATTGATGAAATTGAATGGAACACCCTTAGAAATTCAGAGGTCAGCTCTTCAATGAAGTATGTGCCAATAGAGGCTTGCTTGCAAATTTTATGATTGTGTAGAAACAGAGATCTAGAAAGAGCAAAAAAAAAAAATGTATTTAATTTACCTGGAGTCTAAAGTTGGGCTTTTTTCAGTAAAAATGACAAAAATACTTAAAAGAAATATATATAAAGACAGAAAGTCTCAAACACTGTGAGATGATTTCAAGATCTAAATGGGAATATTAGTAAAAACTAGTAAGAATGGACCAAAAAAAATCACAAAAGTGATTTTATCTGCTGTGAAGTATTTTCAGCAGGAGCTCATAAAATCAGTTTGATCTGGCAGCCTCAGTTACAGAGAAGTTTGTATTCCTCTGTATTGAATAGGCACCAGTGATAAATAAAATAAAATAAAATAAAATAAAATAAAATAAATGTCCAAACTGATTAAACAGAAAGCAGGCCTGATGAAATCAATTGACCAGGAAATCTAATTAATAAATGTTTCCATCAGTAGCATTATCTAGTTAAATGAATGACAATACAGAAGTCAAAACTGTCTCATGCTACATCAATATGTAATAGTACTACATTTCTTTTGATCTTATATATCCATAGGAGGTTGGTGGCCATAATCCATTTTAAGCAGTCTAAACAAGGGTCTGCAGATATGTTATGATCCCTAGCTGTTGAAGATTGAATAGACATGTCTTTAATATAAATGGTTGTCTTTATGGGGATCAAATGCAGTAGTGCAAATGAGATAAATGTAGTTTGTTCTCTTTCAATGCATTAATATTCTTTAGCAAAAATTATAATTTGTGCTTCATCTGTACTAATGCAATTATAAAATTTACTCAACTACAATAAATACCATAATAGAAAACAAAAGCAAACTTGTCTTAAGATGACAGTATATCAAATGAACCAGATGTTTTCATACTAGAGCCATCAAGAGTTTGGACCATTTTGATGGATTGAAAGCTCTAGTAAAAAGGTTTTTAAGAGCCAGAACAGACTTACTCTCCTAGCAGTTCAGGAAAATGAATCATATGTTTTAAAAAATTGGGGGTTGTGGTAGATACAACATTCAATTACTGACTTGCTGATTCCAGATCAATGGCCTTGAGGGAAAGCAAGGTTAATTAAACCTTAATTCACTCAAGATAAATTGACATTTTTTTCTCACAGCAGCAATTGTCTAAGCAGAAATCTTACGAGTAGTGGTGAAAGTTGATACAAAAAATTAATCATCTTTATTCCTGTGTCATTATTTGATGAAGGCTTCCCTATGTTCCACAAATTTAAAATCCTATAGGTGTAACGACAGTCATAATATTTGCTTACAGTCATAAGCTACAAAATATTTAGAAAAATTTAAGGTTTTCTAAATATTTAATGAAAAAATGTTTCATTCTAAAAACATTCTAAATTGTCTTAGAAATTAGTTGAGAAGTCCACGGTTTGAGATTACAAGAGCAAAAGAGTCTAGAATAAGCTTTACCCCTAAAAATTAACTGTTTGTTAATGAACACAACTTCTGCCAGATGCAAAGCTGGGTCACCACAGCTAGAAGCAAAAAGAACTCTGAAGTCACCTTTGAGACCGTACACTAGTGAAAGAAGTTTTGGTGCATTTCAGTATTTGTGTGCAGTCAAAATATTACTTCCTTCACTTATTAAAAACTGGAACCACTCCAAAATTTATTATTTTTGGATATATTGGGTAATTTGGTTTGATACGTCAACTACACCATTGTGTACTAATCAATTGCTGAAAAAGCAAACAGAAAAAAAATAAGTGGTTTACATCACCACCATTTGAATAGTTATGTCAAGTATATTCCTTTGCTTTAGAAAAAATATTTTCTGCAGTATGTGTAAAGTTGCATGGATACAATTTAAATTGATACATATGTTTGTCTTCTTTTCCTCGCTTGCCACTGACATCTGAAAATTGTGAGCAAAAAATTCTAGGAGTCTGATTAAGCTGCAATTTCATTCTTCATACAAACTGATTTGTAAATCATATTCATTTTGCTTTATAGTCTGAAAAAATAAATGTCTCAATTTCTCCAACATTTTGTACTTTATACCACTACAGTAGTCCAAATATTTTTATTGATCCTCTTCTAACCAATGATATCATAAATATTACACAGAGTATTAAAATTTCACACAGGACGCATGAATCTTTAAGGACTGAATTCCGTTTAGTGGTCTTAATTGCAGCATCTGTTCCTTTGCTGTAATGACATCAAAATTCATTACAGCTTAGCATCATTACAATGCAAAAGAACATAATAGCATCATTGTCATATAAAAGCCTTATAGCAGGCTAGATTTCCAACAAAGATGTGAAAGGAAAAATGATTGTTTTTTGAAGAATACCAATTTGATAGTAGTAATCTTTTTTTTCTCCCTTATAATAAGCCTTTAACTGTAATATTGTTTTCATGTGTATAAATAAATGTTTTGTTTTTTTGTTTGCTTGTTTGTTTTGTTTTCTTTTAATTCCAAAACTCTTCTTGCCAAAATGTTCTTTAGTTAGTGGAAGTATCTGGGAATCTTTTATTTACTTGATTTGAATTTAGGATCCTCTTGACTAATTTGGTAGTCTGAATTTTGCAAATCATGTTCCGTAATTTTTTGTAACAGTCCCCACCATGATTTGCACATGCATTGAATATCAATTCTAATTAGCCTGTGCAAAAATTATTAGTTTCTGAATCAAGACTTTCATATAATCGAGAAGCAAGCAAAATCTCATCTTGAAGCAAGCAAATTCTGATCTTGAAGGTGGAGCCTAGAAGCATCAGGCAAGTTAGATTCCCAATAAGCAGATCCCCTACTTCCCTTCCTCCACCCCTTTTGGTAAAAAAGGGATACTAAATGAGATATTATGAGTTGAAATAAAGATTTACCAACAGCAGAATAACAGCAAGCAGTATAATAGCAAATTAATAGCAAAGGTATACAAAATACACAAAAATACCTGTTTGTGTTTTACCCACAAAAGGGTATTCACCACTGGGAATGTTGCTGCATCCATGCCATTGGTATTCAGAAAACCTGAATTTGGCAAGGAGAGCTCCCACAAGTCAAAGTTACTCCTCCAGCCTGAGGAAAATGGACAGCAAGGACAACCAAACCATGAAATGTGGTTCATCCAAATAGGGATCACGCAGGTGTTGGTTGAGCTCAGTTGTCTGCAGGTGCCTGTGCTGCTGCCTCCAACTCTCGGCTGTCCTCTGTGCATGTGTGTAAAACCTCTCTGCTGAGGGGGCGCTGACCCCACACTGACTGCCCCTGCTGGCTCTGCCGTGCCTTGGAGCTGTCTGTTTCACTACCACAAGGCCACATTCATGCTTCAGAGAAAACTGGGATGGAGGGGAGCCAGTGGGCAGCAGAAGGGACCACGTTCTCAGGGGTTTCAAGGGGACTGTCCACTGCACTCCAGTGAGCAAGAAGGGAATGTGGTCAATTTCCAGTGCTAGTGCCCAGCTTGTCCTGCCGAAATCACATCCCCAGCAATGAAGAGAGTGCTATGGAATATAAAGAACTCCAAACCTTTTCTCTGTAACCAGGACAAGCTGTGGCTTTCAGTTCTCTGTGGCAGTGTGGACAACAGTGGGATACAAGAAATGTACTGCAGGCAACATTGCCTGTCAGCCTGGAGCACAGAAGCACTGTAAGATTCCTGAAATCTATATCAGAGTACTTGCAACAGTATGTTGTCAGCGAGCCACATGTTAGAGATCAGCACTCTGAAATGAACAGATAAAGAAAACATTATTTGCTTTTGTTGCTTTTTTATCTGTCCAAGATTGCTCCTTATTTAGGAAAACTTGAGAAAAATATATGAATATGGTTGAAATTTTAGCTATTACACATCTATTGAATGCTTCTTCATCATGGTCTGAAGATATTTACTGAAATGGTTTTGAGGCCAAGCCTTCAAATTTTTTTTGAGAGAACCACTTCCTCAGTCATTATACTTTCCCTTAATTGGAGTTAATAGAAAACTGAATCATGAAAACTATTACACTGAACAAGCAGCCTCAACTCGACAGAACTTCTGCCACAACTCAAAATTATCACCACATGTCTCCATATGTGCATAAAAGGGGGATGAAGTGGTTACTAAACGAAAAAGATGAAGGCTAATACAATATCATTTGCATTTAAAATCAAGAACATGGAAGAAATTAAAGAAAAGGGGTTCAGTGGGTTTAAATATTTCAAGAGACTGATGCCTTACCCTTTGAGTTGCTTTATTAGTATTATAAATATTTTTACAGATGCATGCTAAACCTTCTTAGTATCTACTAAATGTTAATGCTCTTAAGCAATACTTACCTTATATTTATCCTCTGCTTTTGCCCTAGATCAGTTATGCTCCATGAAGTACCTCCTTCATTAAAATCAGTGGTCATCCTAAATTTCCACAGTACAGGGTTTCATCCTTGTTCCTGAAAACAAAGGGGAAAATTTATTACTACGTTGTTTTCTACTGAATGCCTTATATTCATTCTGAGATTAGCAAGTGTTTCCTTTATTTAACTTTTGCTGAAGCAGAGAATACTGGACTGTTAAGATGGAAGAGCTCCAGGGTTGACAGAGTGTTCCTGGCAGGTGGTAATAGCCCGTTGTCATATGGAAGATATTTTACTACTATTCAGCCCCAGTCCAAATTGGTAATCTAAAATTAGGCATGAAAGTCACAGAAAAACTTAATGTGCATGTAGATAAGATGCATACCTGTCATGACAGATAAATGTGATTCTTTAACACTAAAAGGCTATATTTAATTGTCTGTTGTACCCTTCGTCTCAATTCAGGAGCAAAACTGAGAGTCCTGGTCCTGGGACTTGAACTGCTTTAAGCTAGTTTAAATGTAAAAAAATATATAAAAAAAAGCATAGTTCCCCCCTCCCACCCCAAACAAAATCTTAGAAACAAGCAAACAAAACCCCACAATAAAACAAAAATACAACAAAACCCCCAAAACAAACAAACAAAAACCACAACCAAAACCAAAATACCAAAAAGGCAAAATCCCATACAAAACCCAAACAGACCAAAACCAACCCAAACCAAAGAAAAAAACCAAAAACAACTCAAAACAACCACCTCCTCAAAAATGACACAGAAAAAAAAAATGGAGGAGCCTTGTTTTCCCCTCCCTCTGTTTTCCTTGATGTGAAGTCAAAATCTCACATGCCATTCCTTAAAGGTAGTTTTTAATTTGGTTAAATCCCATGCACTAAGAGGCTTAAAAAGTGCCAGTTTTTGTGAAAAATTAAAACATATAAGGCTGAAAACTGGGTGGAAGCACTCCTTTGTGTGGCCAACATTGTTTCAAACCCAGGAAGTGTACAGCCATGACAACATCTCTGAGGCCAATAACAGAATTCTAGCCTGAATTTGGATGGGTAATTCATGAAATTCCTTTGGTCCAGACCTAGAAGGAGAAGGTTTGTGAATCCAAACTAGATGAAACAATTTGCCCTGTAAACTGAGTCTATAAAAAAGTGATTTGCTTTCCGTCTCTCTGTGAACCAGCTGATTTAGTGTCTGACATGCATCTTGTTGAGGCACAAGCAAATGTGTCAAGTAGAGCTGGAGGTGTTGCCAGGTAGAGATGGAAGAGAAAGTGACTGCAGAAAGCATAACTAAGGATGGTTTATACAGGAATTTGTTTTTAATGCTCTTGTATATAAAGTGGGATAGTGTCTGCTTATCAGGAGTGCTGTAAGAATCAGTTAAACATAGATCCTAGTGATTCCCTTTGAGACCTCTAGATGGAAATCAGCATATCTGGAAAGCATTCTTTTCAATTTTATTTTATTTAAGTTGTTACTTTCTCTTTATAACAAAACCCTGAGATTCTCAAATCCCATCTACAGCAATCTGGCTTAGGAAAAATAACAGAAAACAACTCACTACTAAACAAAGGAGAATAAATCCCATTTTGAAGGAAACTGCATTGAAATTGTCATTGAACTTTATCCTTTGATTGCAGCAGCTCTGTTAGGTCCAGCATGCAGAGCAGCTTGAATTTCCCTGTAGCTCAGTGGTACCTTTTAGAAGTGTTTTTTTCCTAGGCTCTGTCTTCAATGAAAACCTCATGGGTGAACAGCAGTTAGCATGGGACCTAAATACCACAAGCTCACAGGGGCAAATGACTCACAACTATAGCAAAAAGGTACTTAGGGAAAGAATAACAGGAGCTTGGTAAAGAATGCCAATAATGTCTATTACAGCCACACTATCCGACTGAAATTTTTCTTTATTTGTTTTGTCTTCATTCTGTGATGCAGAAAAAGATTCAGGGAGAAACTGTAAGCTTTGGTCATTTAACATGCTATGTTAAATAAATAAATAAGTTTTATGAGCCTAAGATATTCCTGAGAGTCCAGAATGTCTATTATAGCCAGCATTTTTCAGTATCCAGTGGTTTTAATATTTCCATTATTTTATGTGCAGCTTCAGGTACTTTTGAGAAGTGGAAACCTTTTCAAATCATCTCTAGATGTGTAATCTAAACCCAATGAATTACTATTTCTAAGTCATATGAAAAATATTAAAGTTCTCTATGCTATTACATGTCCCATAATGATTTCTTTCAGGAATGCTGAGAATGGAGTATTGCTTATTGCCAAGTCAACCACTCATAGAATAAAGATTTAAACTGACTAGCTCATAAATCTGGAAAGGGATTGCTGGTTTGAAGTCTACCCATCACTCCACATTCAAAGGTATTCAGGGAAACTGAAATTGTTAAAAAGTCTTACTATTTACAGTTGTAAATCTCCAATCTGCAAGAATTCTTCTCAAGGATTTGGACTTCCCTTGAACAGTATTAATTTACTTTCAAAGATTTAAATCTTCCTTTATATCAGAGTATTTGCTCTTTGATACTTGAAGAAATATTGCCTTCTTATATTCAAGATGATGAACATGAGACACATGATACTTAACATTTACATTTTCTATTTCCAAATAACAAGTCCTGAGGAGGATTTGCCTAGGAAGCTTGAGGTTTTTTCAGAATGATTATTTTCCTTATATAGAAATTACATATACTCTTGTAGAAAAAAGTTCAAGATTAAAACTTGCAGAGTGCAAAATTCACATATCACAGATTAATATCTCAATTGATATGAATAATTTCCAGATCATTCTCATAACACAGTATCTAGATACTCTCCCATGAGCATCCATAGAGATGGTTTAAAAAAATAAAACTTCTGCTGGCTGGAAATTAAATGGTAGTAGGATATAACAAATCATGCAACAATACCTTCTACTTAGAGATATACTGAAAATGAAGTTCATTCATTACTCTCTATTAACGTATGCAAAATAAATAACCAAGATTTTATAATGGAGACATTTTAGCAAAAAAAATCTGTGTGGAGAGCAGCGTCTAAAAAGCAAGACAACAAAAGTTCTTTTCCAGCCTTATACAATTAACTGAAATGGACTGAACTGCAATTTGAGGAAAAAGGTTTCTTTATAATGCTTATATGTACTTACTTAACCTTATTTAGCAAGAAATTTCCAGTACACCTCTTTTGTATTTGTTATGGAAACACTGGGAATTAATACAACAAGTATGACTGTTACAGCAATACTGATGATATTATGTAATGGCCAAATCAGATAAATGAAGATTGTTATGAGAAAACATTTAAAAATTAATTGGAAAAAAATAGCACAATTTTATACAATAAAATATTTGCTGGTTATTTGCCTTGTTTTGAAATGAACTTAATGGAACAGTTTGATTTCAATTTAAAATATTACAGTCTAGAATTCATAAATCATATTTGAAAATCACATGGGGGCTATGTAGGTATTAAGGCAAAGGTTACTGTGATTTTTTGTCTATCACAGGATGGTAGACAAAAATAACTGTTGGACTGTGTTAGAAGAGAAAACAACACCCAACACACACACAAATTTTTTTTAAATATCTGTAAATAAATCTCATGATCATGAAGGAAGAAGAGAGAGCTACAACCTAAATATTGTTTCCATATTTTTTTAGTGGTGGTCATTTTACACTAGACTGGGATGATGCTTGAAAACAGCATTCCGAGACTCTAAAGTGTGGTAATCAGTGCAATTCACTTATCTAGAAGCTTTATGTTACCAAAAGCCGCAGTGAAAGTAGAGAAATATGTGAAAGTAACCCAGATATTCTGCAAAAGTAGTTTCAGCCATGGACTGCCGTTTGTGTAATAAGGATTATTACAGCTCTCCTTGAGCCTGACTCAACTTGATATACTCTAGCCATGAGAAAGCAAAGATTTAATGGGCAAAGAAAAAAGTATAAAAACAACCAATGAATTAAAAAAACCCTGGTTTTAATACAAGCACTAAAAAACATAGTGCCTTTGAAACTCCAGAAATGAAAAGGCTTTATCTAATTACTTTGAGTGGGTGAGATGAAGAATGGGGAAAAAATTACAAGAATGCATTTTGCATTCAGGTAAAATTGCTGATGTTTATGTGCTTAATGGTGCTTTACATTTTCTCTGTCAATTTTTCTTACTAAAAGAGTAACCAATTGTGTCTACATAAAAATAAAGTAGAACTTGAACTTTTAAGGTTGCTCATGCACGTTTTTATGTTTAAGTATTAGACTATAGAGAATTAGCATGGTAATAGCTGTGATTTGGAATTTAGAAAGCATATGTTTTGGTACCAAAGAGGATAAACTTTGTAGAAAGATTAGTGAAAACATAGAGGAAATCAGGAGGCATGAGAACTGGCCTGTGAGTGCAGAAAGTCTGCTACTCTACTGGCTGCCTTCAGAGACTGTAGGGTGCTTTAAGAATTACAAAAGAGACAGGTAACTAAAACCAAATCTATTTGGATTCAAATTACCTCTGGAGTCTTCTTTGTTGTAAGAAATCAGGGATTTACAAGCTAAAGCTGTACATTTTACAGAAAACAAAATTAAATGCTTGGTTCTCGTGCTTTTTGACAGGTGATATTGAAGATCTAAGGAAAAAATGCAGTAAATTTATTAAAATGCTGGGATTTTTTTTTTTTACTATTCCCTCCTCCACTGGAAAAACATTTAGTACTTCTGGCATAGAGTATAATTGCTTTTGCATTAAACTGTCACGGTCTTGCTTTTCAGGTATGCCAAATCTGTAAAGGAAAGATGTATTTGCTGAAAATATTCATAAATTATGCTAAAATTTTCTCTAAATGTGTTCATTTCTGCAGGCTTCCACTATTGAAAATCACTTTTTAAAAACAGATTATATCTTTACTTCTCTGAAGGTTGTTTCGGAACAAATACGTTATAAAGCAGACCTACTACTCCAAGTGAATAGGTAATACAGACCTATGATTCTATCCATAAATACATAACACAATGGAGATGTCATGTTTCTTGCTGTTTTAAATCTTTTGGCTTTAGCAGAATTACAGAATGGCCTGGGTTGAAGGGACCAAAAAGATCATCTAGTTCAAACCCCTCTGCCATGGGCAGGGACACCTTTCACTACACCAGGCTGCCCAGAGCCACATCCAACATGGCCTTGAACATTTCCATTGATGGAGCCTCCACAGCTTCCCCCAGCAACGCTTTCCAGTGTTTAATTAACCTCCAGCTAAAGAATTTCTTCCTGATAACTAATCTAAAAATATCCTCTCTCAGTTTGAAGCCATTTCCCCTATTTGTCATTACATGGTCTTGTAAACAGTCTCTTATCATTTTTCTTGTAGGCTGCCTTCAGTTACTGGAAGGTCACAATTAGGTCTACCTGAAGCTTTCTCTTCTCCAGGCTGAACAAACCACTTCTCTCTGCCTTTCCTCATTGGAGAGGTGCTCCACCCCTGTAATTATCATGGTGACCTCCTCTGGACCTACTTCAACAGGTCGATGCCCTTCCTGTGCTGAGAATGCCAGAACTGGATGCAGCTAGGAAATAGAACTGTGCAAATATACTGTTCTAACCTTTGACAGTATGGCAAGGGCACTTCTGTGCTCTTAAGCACTTTATTTATGAGCATTAAGACTTTATAGGTCCAATCCCTTATAAATTTGCTTGCACATAGGTTTCAGTGTCTGCAGGATTATTATTCAACTACTGGTTGCAATTTCATCTGTGAGGTAATAAGCAAGTAAGAGACAAAGTCAAATCGGCTTTTTGTCCTGGTTTCTTCCCTCAAATCTTTCAGAAAATGCACTACAGGAGAGATCCATCCCTGGGGTACTTGGAAACTGGCACATGGACATTGATCACTTGCAAAGCTTTGAGTGGACTATTTTCCAGCAAGTACTCAACAATTCCAGAGTTATGAGGTCAGTTATGCCCACAGGCATTCACTCTTCAACTCTGTAGAAACATAAGCATTGTGAGACAATTCTGACTCTGGGGAGAAGTACATTGTGGCTGTGGAATTCCACCTTCCATATAATTTTTATTTTAGATTTCAAACTGAGAGAGGTGACAGTGGCCCTGTTTTGCTTATGTTGGTCTAAACACACCTATTGAAACACTTTTGAATTCTCAGGTTATTCTAAGTTCTAAAGCATAATATGATTTATTGCTACACTCCTGTCTTCCTCTAAGTAATCTGCCCCAAAATGACAAGTTGCAGAAGACCTCTGCTTTCATTTAATCTGAATGGTATTTGAGAAGTTCCAGATGGCTCCAGAAAGTAAGAGTGGCTTCTTCCCCAGTACTGGGAAGCAAGACTGCACCTAATCTTAGGTAACCTTTTTGAGAAATCCCTGTCTTTCCTCAAGTACCATGCTTTCACTATGCAGACTATGCATATTTAAGAAGTATATGACTTTGAAGGCTTTGGCCTTCAGTGGGATCTGTTCACTTTCTCTCTCTTCTTGTTCAGACTTCCTAGACTTCTTGTGTGAGTTGGCTACAGAATTTAGGCCTTGTCAACAGCCTTTCTAGGTGACATGATATAATTTGCCTGTGTGTAATAACAAACAAAAGTTTATATACCTCACAACAATAAAGCATAAGGCGATGGAGATTTTTACTGAGGGCTTTCATTGATGTCAGATACCTCCACTGACACCACATCTAACTTCTCTGAAGGTCTTCTGAAATGAATAGTCCTCTGCAACTATTGAATGAATATTTCATCAGTAAATACTTCCAGCAAACAGGTTTCTGCAGATTATGAACCATGAAAAATACAGACTACTTTGATGGCTTTGTTCATTCTGTGTTTGAGACACCTAGACAGCGCTATTATGGATGCTGCTAGATAATTAACAAGAAGATAAGATGTAAATGACCTCACTGAAATCATCATAGCCATCATGATAATGCCATTTACCAAACGGTTAAAAGGTAAATAGCAAACTTGCACTGTTGCTGAATCCATGCGTCCATTTGCTTCAGAATGTTTTTGGGTTTTTTATGCAGACTATGGAAGATTCACTATCAAAATTAGTCACAAATTGCTGCTTTGACTGGTTGTTCTTATGACAAGTTCTACCTTCTTCCCATAGCTTTAGGTCTCAGGACCCTTTATAATAATTTCCTTAGACAAGGTCAAATGTGATGAAGAAATAGGGAGTGTCATTTAAAGTCAGAGGAAATCGTTCAAGAAATGTTGGAGAGTGCCAGCAAGGTTTGTTATGTTAGCTGAAACCATGTCTGAATTAGAGCTTTTCCTACATGAATAACTTATTAAAACAGAGCTGTAGGTAGATACTGCAATCTTTATATAAATAAGAGACTGTTGCTGTTACTCGTAGTAATATTCAAATTAGGGTGTCATCAACCATCAATACTGTTACTAATGTCTCACTAGTTGGCTTTACAAAACAAACCAAAACAACTCAGTTAAAAAAAAAAAAAAAGGCTGAATTATTTCCATTATATACTTCTTTTATAGCTATCATTTTCTACATGATGACAGAGGTAGTAAAAATGGACTAGGTTTTTTAAAAAATAAGCTAATTTAAAACTTTTGTTTACTCTGCTCTTAATCTAACATAATACTCTAAGGATCCATGTGAGGCGACAAAAAATATTTAGTGGCTTAAGGGAATAGTGCTTGAGTATGAGTTTTTCTAAAAGTTATTAGTTCAAATTTGTCATAGGTCCATAAAAAGTTCTAACTCTTTTCCAGACATTTTAGGTCCTTGTATGGCCTGTATAAAATAAGACTAGGCCTACAAAAATTCCTGCTTCAGTATTTGGATATATGTTTAGTGACTTGGGTCACACAAAGACAGAGGGCCTGGGGGTATGATTTATCATGGCTCTCAGCCTCACCAGGTAGGTATTTACCAGGAATGAGCTTAATGGCAATTGTGAATACTTGGTATGGCACCCTGAATATAGCCATGAGCCCCAATGACCCTGCCCAGCCCTACCTGGGCTCTTTGTCCATGGCTCAGGAGCCCTATTACAACTCAGCCTAGAACACCCAGGCAAGGTCTGGACCACACCATAGGCAGGTCAGCATCCAGCATCATCCCCAGCTTCTCCTGACTTGTTTGTTAACCCTGATGACCTGGGATCCCTTTGCCTTTGCCTGCTTGTTGTGTGCCCTGGGTGGGACCTGTTGGTATCACTCATCATCTTCACCCTGCTTCTCTGTTCAGGTTCTGTGAAAAAGTGCACTGTGAGGGTAAGGCCTTTGTCCTGCTTAAATTAGGAACAGCTCATTTCAGCCTTCAGCTTCTCACCCTTTGTGGAGAAGCCCTGTTCTGACTCTTCCCTGACGTGAGGCACACATCAGGTGTTAAAAAACAGATTGTTTTTTCCCAACTGTCTGACATCTGCTCACTATGGCTTAAAAAGATCTTACATGTGTAAAACACTACCAGTTAGAGGGACCTGTATCCCATTTGCTGTAGGATGTTCTACCTGGAGTTCTGGTGTGTGAGAGAAATAGCCTTGAGCTACTTCATACCAATGATTGATTACCTTAGTGCACACCCCACAACTAACTACTGACACCAGGTAATCTTCTCCCAAAGACCGCATTAGTAATTCACTAACACAGGCAGACATGTGAGGTCCTATCATCAAGCCAGTCCCAAATTATAATGGTGATCACTATTAGAAAACACAGCAGATAAGACAATGACAAAGAAGCATACAACAATGTGTGATCTGGTTAATTGACAAAGGGAATAAAAAACTTATTTAGTAATGTAAAATATGTGGCATTAGATGTGAACACATGGAGAGGTGAGATGTGCTAAGGTCCGCCTTCCTGTTACTTAAATGAGATTATACTCTGTGAGCCATGATGGGACACCCCATGATTTTGCTTTCTCATGAACATACACTATGAAGGATAAAAAAGGCATATTTTGCACTGTGTCAAAACCTGCTCATTCAAACTACAACTTTATGAATGCAAATGCTGTTAACAAAGTATCTTATATTCTTACAAATTAATATCACATTGTCCTCCTTACTTGATTCTTTGCAGCCCCACACAAATTCTAAGAGCCTTCAGTTATGATGGAAAAGCATCAAGTCTTCCACTCTGATGTGAGCATTCCTACACACATTGACTTCATCATGACTGGCATCATAATCACAACCCAGTACCAAGCTTAATAAATAGCCCTTGAGATGAAGCAACAGACTTGTTGTATGAATGCTTCAGGAAATATGCACACAGCCACCTGAATACTTAATCTACGAGTTTACTTTGTGTGATTCTGAAAGCACATGTTTTCACCCACCTGCAGCAATTTTCTAAGGTGAGGTGCATTTCATATCTCTCTGTTTAACAAAGATCACACGCTAGCCAACATACTATCACAATTATCAGACCAAATCAATGTGTGTTTGACCTCCCAAAGCCTATCCTTTAAGTTGTTATAAAGAGCAATAAAAGATGTGAAGCTGGAGCAGTGTGAGATAGTCTGTTCACACTGTGCTCCTTTTTACAGCACCTTCACCTGCTGTTGCATGATTTGCATCAGAGTGGTGATAAGGCTAACATGCAGGAAAAAAACTGAACTATTTAGTCACTTAATAAAAGCCTTTAAAATCCTAGGACAAAGCAGTCTAGCAATGCAGAAAAAAATTGATAAAACCCCAACACCTAGTACAAAAGAAGGGAAAGCACAAAGCAAGTCACCTGATCTGCCTTGCCAGTCATTTAAGTAAGATATAGAAAATTTATTTAAAATCTAATATTGAAGGAAATTGATGTTTTTACTGTGACATTTACAGGTATTTTCAATTTTATAGGTCAAGTTATGAAAGCAACATTTGGAGAAAGAATTTTCATATGAAAGAAAAGCACTCATTCTTTTTAATTCATCAACCATTTTAATAATTTTTTTTTTTTTTTTTGCTGTTGTATCTAGACCTCCCTTTCAGATAAGCCTGAATTACATATCCTTTCTCCTTACCCTCCTTGTGTTCACAATAAATCATAACTGATACTGTAAGGTCTTAACCTCACAGAATCACAGGATGGCTGAAGCTGGAAGGGATTTCTGGCAGTCATAAGGTTCAACCTCTAAATGCAAGTAGAGCTACCTAGACTCTGTTTCCCAGGATCATTCCCAGATGGCTTTTGAATAATATCTCTAAGAACTGAGACTGCACAACATCCCAAACTGAATTGGTGCCCAGTTGCACTCTTATTAAAAAAGTATTTTCTGATGTTCATTGACAAAAAACCCAGCAGGGAATTGTTTAGAGACAGTCAACACAACCTCAGGGCAAATCATGCCTGATTAATTCAGCAGCACTCTATGACGGAGTGACTGTATCAGTGGACAAGGGAAGAGTTATGGATGTCATTTACCTGGAATTCTGTAAAGCCTTTGAAATTATCCTCTAAAACATTCTTGTTGCTGAATTGAAGAGATAGATAGGATTTTGACGGATAAAGAATTGTCTGTATGATTGCAGCAAATGTTACACTTGATGGCTAGATGTCCAAAGGGGAAAGCAGCAACCAGTGATGTCCTCAGAGGTCTGCACTGGGACAAATACTATTTAATATCTTCACCAGTGATATAACAGTGGGACTGAGTGCACCTCCAGCAAGTTTGCATGTGACACCAAGCTGACTGATTCAGTCAATTCAGTTGAGGGAGATCAGTACAGACCATGGGATGAGTCAATTGAGAGCAGTCCTGTACAGAAGATCTTGGAGCTACTCTTGTATGAAAAACTGGACACAAGTCAGCAATGTGTTCTTGCAGTCCAGAAATTCAATCATAACATAAGCTGCATAGCACAAAGTGCTACCAGCAGTATGAAGTAATTTTTCCCTTCTACTCTGCTCTTGTGACACCCCACCTTTGATCTTGTATTCAGCTCTGAATAAATATATGCGTCTGTTACAGTGAGTCCAAAGGACAACTATGAAAATAGAATATTGGAATACTTCTCATATAAAGTCTGAGAGAATTGGGGTTGTTCAGACAGGAGAAGAGAAGGAGCTCGGGAGGCCTTATTGGTGCCTTGCAAGACTTTAGAGGGGGCTTATAAGAAAGATAGCACTTTTTTTTCAGGATGTGTGCAAGGGGAAAATGTTTGAAAGTGAAAGAGAATAGATTTAGATTGAACATAAGAAGGAAAGTTTTTACAAGGGTGATGAGACAGGGTGCCCAGAGACATGTTCATGCTCTGTCATTGGAACTGCTCAGGGGCTGAATGGACATGACTTTGGGCACCCTGATATAGTACGGGAGGTCCTTCCCAATAGTAGGGTAGTTGAAATAGATGATCTTGGAAGGTCTTTTCCAACACAAACCATGACCCTGTGTTAAAAACAGCTGCACCCAGTATCTATTCCTGGAATACATTGCTGTTTGAGATTTCCAACACAATTTCCTTCCACCAATCACCATCTTCTGGGCCCTGCTGTATGGTCCTCACTGTGTACTCATACTTTAATGAATTGGTTTTGAGAACCTTATGAACACAAAGACCCTGCTGAAGTCTAGTCAAATTATATCCACTCTTCTCCCTTTATCCACCAGGCCAATCATTTAATCAGAGATGTAAATTATGTTTGTCAAGCATGTCTTTCCATAGGTGAATCCATTTTGACCACTTCTAATGATTTTTTTCCTTCATGTGCATCTAAGTTGCTTCCAGCATTTGTTTCTCCATTACCTTTTGCTTTCTTCTAGTCTATGTCATGTCTTCCAATCACCATGATTGATCAAATATTATCAAGAGTGGCTTTGTAATGTCATCTGGCAACTTCTTTTGAGATGTGGGTGCATCCTGTTGCCCATGGATCTAGGCATGTGCTTAAGAATTTCTTAAGGTCCCTAACCTCATCCTTTTCCACCAAGGGTGCATCCACCTCACTCCATATTTTCCCTTTGGTCTCTAGGACCTGCGATTTCTGTGCTCTTGTATCTTCTGGTATTCCAAATAAAGACAGAGGTCTCCAGAATTTCCTTTCTATGAGAATAATTGTGAGGGTGAGAAGGCTGAAATCTTCCAGGTCTGACTCTTACACTGAGGCTGAGATCTGCATTAAACAGGAACACATGAAATGGAAGATATTCTATATGCTAGTGGATGCAGGGAAGGCAGTAGATGTTGTTTACTCGGATTTCAGCAAGGCCTTTGATATTGTCTCCCATAGCTTACTCCTAGACAAACTCGCAGGCCGTGGTCTGGACAGGAATACCCTTTGTTGGATTCAGAACTGGCTAGATGGCCGGGCACAGAGAGTGGTGGTGAATGGTGTTGCATCTAGCTGGCGACTAGTCACCAGTGGTGTCCCTCAGGGGTCTGTGTTGGGGCCAGTTCTGTTCAATATTTTTATTGACGACATGGATGAGGGCTTAGAGCCTTTTATTAGTAAATTTGCTGATGATACTAAATTGGGAATGTGTGTAGATCTGCTAGAGGGACGTAGGGCTCTGCAGAAAGATTTGGAACGGTTAGATGCATGGGCAGAATCAAATGGGATGATCTTCAATAAGTCCAAGTGCCGAGTACTACACTTCGGCCGCAATAACCCCCTGCACTGATATAAGCTGGGGACGGTGTGGCTGGACAGTGCTCAGATGGAAAGGGACCTGGGGGTGCTGGTTGACAGTCGATTGAATATGAGCCAGCAGTGTGCCCAGGTGGCCAAGAGGGCCAATGGCATCCTGGCCAGTATCAGGAACGGTGTGGCCGGCAGGAGCAGGGAGGTCATTCTTCCCCTGTACTCGGCACTGGTGAGGCCTCACTTGGAGTATTGCGTCCAGTTCTGGGCCCCTCACTTTAGGAGGGACGTTGAGTTGCTTGAGCGTGTCCAGAGGAGGGCAACGAGGCTGGTAAGGGGCTTGGAGCACAAGCCATATGAAGAACGATTGAGGGAGCTGGGGTTGTTTAGCCTGGAGAAAAGGAGACTCAGGGGTGACCTTATCACTCTCTACAACTTCCTGAAGGGTGGCTGTGGTGAGTTGGGGGTCGGTCTCTTTCTCCGGTCAACAACAGATAGAACAAGAGGACACAGTCTCAAGCTGCGTCAAGGGAGATGCAAGTTAGAATTAAGAAGGAAGTATTTTACAGAAAGAGTGGTCAGATACTGGAATCATCTGCCCAGTGAGGTGGTGGAGTCATCATCCCTCGAGGAGTTCAAAAAAAGACTGGATGTGGCACTTGCTGCCATGATCTAGTTGAATAGTTAGAACACGGGTTGGACTTGATGATCTTATAGGTCTCTTCCAGCCTTGAACTTCTGTGATTCTGTGATATTCCTGAGTCCCCTAAAATAGAGGTATAAGCTAAACTAGGCATATAGTCAATAGTGATGCTACTCACTTCCTGTTAATTGTTTTCTGATTATATATCATCCTCTTGAAATCATTTTGTACAAGTTATTTCACAGGAAAAAAGACAAGTTGATGGGTCACAGGCAAACTAAGATTTGTCTTTATTATCATATTTTTTTCCCAGTACTCTTTATCCCTCTAAACCTTCACAAATTCTCTCTAGTGTTCCTCTGTATTTCCTGCTGTGTTCAGGAATACAAGTAACTATTTCTCAGTTGTCAGATCCTTCTTTGGCCCAGATTCTTACAAAGAAAAAAAAACAAAGAAACCCACCTCTGTAGAACGGATGGCTTAATCTATATTCTTAATATACTCTTGAGAAGATAAGGACACAGATAATTCATTCTCACCCTTACTTTTATGACAATTTCTATGAGATAGTGCAAAAACATGATAGCACTTAATCTCCCATAAACAGCTGGCACAAAGATAGCATGATGAGTTTAGGCTGGTAAAAGGAAAAGAATGCACTACTTTCTTTGAGACAGAACTCATTTTCTTTTGCTATTTTAAATAATATTGTAAAAAGATTTGAACAGGAAGAAGGAAATGTTTATGTCAAAAGGAGTAAAAGACAAAAACGTCAGAAAATGTTCCTTTGCTTTGCATCGGACATAAGGCTTCAAACTTTTTTTGTCAGGTTACTACTGGTTCTTAAAGGATAAATTTTTCATGATCCCCAAGGGTCATGCACTGGTAGTCAAATATCAGTTCTGTTTTTGGCTGTTTAAGTTTACATGTAGACAGTTTATCTGTTTCAGCTGAGGTAAATATGCTTTCTTTCTTCATGTTTTTCTCTTTCTTGGTTTTGTCCTTTTTTGATAGATTTTGAGAAGGAAAGATGTCCAGTCATTAAAATTTCAAAAGTGCTACTAAGAATGTTTAACTTTCTTATAAACAACTGCAGTTGTGCTGACTGTAATATATTACTCACTATAATGTGATTTTAATTCTGTTATAATAGATTTGTCTGGTTTTAACTGCTATTGATATTCTATTTTCTGTATTATTGGATAACTTCAAATTGTATCACAAAATTGCCCTTTTTTGTAAAAATCACATTTAGGTAAAGAAGAAGAGTAAATATAAATGTTTCCATCTTAAAAAGAAAGGTTTGACACTGAATTTAAATATTTCATTATTGAATTATTTGCTATAATTAATATTATCACTTAAAATTGTTTAATTAGAAATACTTGAAATAGATTTATAATTCTAGCATGCGTGTGGCAAGAAAGTCAACTGAAAAAATGACCTAGAGATACACTCGTAAGAATTGATATTAGATCAAATAAAGTGACATGTGAGCGCCACTTAAATTAAATATCTCTTTAACAGTGTTGATTTTTTATTCTGATTGTGCTGCTTAGGTGGAACAGGTGAAAAAGTCTGCTTTTAATTTTAAATCAGGAGTAGTTGGTACAGTTTTAAATTTGACATTTATCACTTTTACTGTGTGTGAGACTTCTGTCATGTCTTGCATTTGGAATAAAATGTTGTAGTGATTAAAAAAAATAGAATCTTGGCATTTACTTGTTGGGAGGGGAGGAGAGAATATTTACAGCTGTAAGGGACCAACAGCGATGATCTAGCACAACTGACAATTTCAGGACTGACTAAAAACTAAAGAACTTAGTTAAATGCTTTGTGGGAGAATCAACAGGCCTGTTGAATCACCTTCTTGTTAAGGAAATATATCTTCATATCCAGTTAAATCTTGTTCTTGTTAAATTTCATCACTTCTTTTGCTTTAAGAGAGTCAAGAGCACTTCCAAGTCTAGTGTCATCTGTAAGTACATCATGGCTGGATCAAAACTAGAATTGGAATATCCATGTAACTAATAAATAGTCCAGGGGAAGTTCAGATTTGGTCATAAACCCATATAGAAAAACATGACAGGAAATTATATTTATAATGTATTTAAAATACTAATCTTACTTGACTGTTATTCATTCAGGAAACTTCTGGACAGTTCTGATACATTATGAAGATATTTGAAAAACCTATAGATCCCTCCACAGTGAATGCCAAGTGGTAGATGTAAATTACTGCAGTGAATCTCTCGTGTCAATCCCAGACACTGAATCACACCATCTCTATTTGTCAATAAAATCATATAATCTTCCTTACTGTCTGCCTATCAACATCTGAGCTCAGATAGGCTTTCCGCCTATTTTGTCTCTACAGCATCAAAGCCACTCTTAGCAAATGCACTGACTTCTGTCATGTTCTGAAATCTGACATCTGACTGCAGCTGATGCTTCAGTGAAGGATACTGATCTTTCACTACAGTTGAGGGATCCATCTTTTCTGCATCTATTGGGATTTATTTGGGAATTAATGACTCACTACTCACACAAAAGGACACACATTGATACATACATGAAAATAAATAAAGTACCTTTAGATAGCATGACATGATTTTTTAAAGGAATATATTGTAACTTATTTACTTCCTTGAGAATTTAATTACCTTTAATATGATTTGATCATATATTGATTCATACCTGGTTTTCATGGACAAAAATAGATAAATACTTTTCTCAACTCCTTCCTGATTGTGACTGGAGCAATCTATATCCTTACAATCAGAAGTATATCTGGGGGTCAGAGAAAGCAGCCTTATGGTATACGTCCCTCTGTAAATCATTACACAGTGGTCCCTTCAACTCTAGAAAGTAATAGACTTTAGAAAGTCCAGAGGACACAGGTGAGATGCAATTGCTTCTCCTAGAGGAACAGAGTGATGTATGGAGGTTCCAGGAGCTGAGAAAAATGGGATGGTGGCAACCACTGTGTGGATTTTGTAATAGCACTGTCCAGAAAAGACTTCTGTGAACAATGCTGTTTTGTCATCCAATAAGTGAAGACATTTAAATATTAGATGCGGAAGTCTATTGGTTATGAAACCAAATAATAATAGTTTATATTTTCAAAAGAGTCTGTGGACACCACTTCATCACAGAATTATAGTTTGTTTGGATTGAAAGGAACGATTCAAGATAATCAAGTCCAATCATTCTGCCATGGATGGGGAGATCTTTCCCTAAATCAGGGTGCCCAAAGCTATGTCCAATCTGCTCTTAAATAGTTCCAGCCATGGGGCATTCACAATTTCTCTGGACAATCTGTCCCCTTGTCTTACCATCCTCATCATAAAGTATTTCCTCCTTATGCTCCATCTAAATATAGACTTGTTCAGTTTAACACCATTTCTTCTTGTCTTGTACTTTCAGGTCTTGGAAAAGAAATCCTTCTTCATCTTTCTTATAAGTCCTTTTTAACTATTTCTTTCTTTCTCACTCATATTTTCTATTTATCTCCTATTATTTTTTTCTTCTTTCCTGCAGATTGTTATATCTGTACACTACTCTCACAAAGTATAACCAGAAACCCTCCCATGGAAATTGAAGAGATTTATACACATTTTCAGTCTGACTAAAAAAGGTTTGAGTATTACAAGTTCCAAAGTGGAAGTCTTTTCATTAGCAAGACTATTTTTCAGAAGAAGACAAAAAGCTCTCCACATATGCTTGCACATCCTTATGCCCATATTCATACACAGCACAATACATGTGAAAACTATAGATGATAGGTATCATGGCAGAATACTAGAGCAAAACTTTTTATAGTTTTTTTTTCTTATATGAGGGAAGGAATCAAACTTTGAGAGTTGATTCTGTCTCCTCTAACTACATAGGACAAAGCTAAGAGTTTTTTGTTTTATATTTACAAAGCATTGTGTATAGCTTGTACCCTTGTAATGCATTTTTCTATTACAATAAAAAGAGCTGGAAAAAAAAATTGAATAGTGGCACCTTGACCGGCTCTGATCAACCAGATGGTGCAGAAGTCTGACCATGTCTAATATGCAATCTCAGACATCTTGACACTTAGATACAGTTTAGAAATTGGGGTACATAGTGTCTTTGAACCAGACTGATCAAATTTTTTTAAAATATTTTTTCAGTGAAGAGTACATTGAAATGTTACATCTCCTATCACTGCTTCAGAAGCAAGTCTGACCTCCCTTCTAATAAGGCTTGACACAGCATCATGAAAAAAGCAGGAGCCAGCTAAATTGTTGGAAAAACCCTGCCTTTAGTTAATGCTGAGAAAATCCCACAGAAGTTAGCTGGGTTATACAGTTATTGTGGAAGGAGATTAGTTTGCCTTGTTTCGCCAAAAGTATTAAAAAATAAAGAATGAGAAATCAAAAAGTTCATGAACATGATACACACACACTCCTAAATAATATTTAGGAGGGCTTTTTAAATAATAGATAACCATTCCAGCAGAAAAAAATACTGAAAAAACCTGTTAAATTTCAGTGTTGTTTCATAATATTTAACAACTGCTAAGCCTTAATTAGTATGTTTGCAGTATAGGTTTTGCAACACATTTTAAAACCTACATAAATAGGAATTCTGAAATTGGATGATTACACCAATCCCATCTCTAAGTCTGAAAAAGTCTACTTAGGTGATCAAGCCATGTAGTTAGATATTCATTAATATCTGAGAGGTAGTAACTGAGAAATCACTAAAACTGTTCTGGTTCTTAAAGTCTGGGGGAGGTTTACATATTCCACTGAAGCACGGTGTATTTGTCAAAGCATGCATTTCTGAATCCTAATTGTAAAGATTTTAATTTCACAGGAGCATACTCAAATACATATTTGAAGGCAAGATTCTCCCAACTTCATAGGAAAGGATGAGGAAAAACCATTAGCAGAGACCAAAAGAGTAAATCTGTGACAACACATCTCTCCAAGCAGCTATTAAGACATATCTTCGCTGCATGCACAACAGGAGAAAGCCATTCTTCTGTATAATCAAATTACAGGGCCACACAGCTGCTTCTATCAGGACCAACAGTTACAGCCTACAATCTGGATATTTTCCATTCAATGCATGTACCTCCATTCCAGGGAATTTCCCAATTGTTTTAATAGGATGACCAACCAGAGATTAGCCTTTATCATTTAAAATGTTAATATGCTAGAGAAATAGCCAAAAAATTATTCAGACTTAAGTGTGTGTTTCCAGCATTATCTCACATTAGAGGGTTAATTACTTTCTTGTTCTTATTATAGAACTGCATTCTGTTGCTAAGGAAACCAATGATTTCTCCATGTCTACAAGCACTTGAATCATATTTTGGTTTCTTTGTTTTCAGGGATGTTTTCTGGAAGGTTTTGCTGGTTTTGCTGCTGTTGTTTTTCATGTATGTTAAATCAGAAAAGGAGAAATAACATCAAGGATTAAAAATGGAAAATACAAGCTGCCCTAGTAACTGCCAGACTTGTGATGGGAAGGCATAACAGTGTGTTGTCTGTGGGGAAAAGAGCTGTGGGCTGTCTTTAGTTGTTTCCTGACAGAAAAGGAAATTTGAAACAGTGAGCATGCACTGACTGAGCCCTGAAATGGGTGCTGACTCACATCAGTCAGCTCAAGCTGCTCTGCCCACTGACCACAGCCAACCACCTTTCATATTACATTCTTATTCAATATGAAAAAGTATATATATAATGATGGGAAACATTCAAGTCAGCTCCAACTGCAGCAGATCTGGAATCAGGGAACCTGAATATAGATAATTTTTCTGCTACAGCCACTCTTGTAATGTGCAAATTATCTGAAACTTAGGAGTAGTTTATGACAATGTGCTCTATTGCATGCAACTAAATTATCTCAAGGGAATGAATGGTAGGCCACTAAACAGAAAGATCTGAGGATCCAGCTGAGGAACGGTTTTAGCATCAAGATTAAAATTAAACGAAGGGATTCGTGTAAAGAAAGGAAACTGTGGAATTACTTTGAAGAACAGTGTATTGAACATTGATCCTGGAAAACAAAATTTAGCTGAATATAATATTTTACATTATCTAGAGACAATTTCAATTCTTTGATGCCTTTTGTATTGTAGTGCTTAAAGCATTATGTTACCCACTTTTCCACAAGGCAAAGAATATTATCCAACATTGCAATACATAAGAAAATGTGAACACTATAAGTTTGCTATAATTTTGCCTGGCAAATTGTAACTAGTATTTAGCAGTAAAATTGGAAACTGAAGGACTTCAGAAACTCTCCCCAAGTGGTTCTAAATCAAGTATGCTTATTTCTGTCTCTTACAAGGAATGTTATGAATATGCTTAGCCACAGGAACATATATAGCATCATAAAGGGGAAGCAGAATAAATAAATAAAAGCCAAACCAAAAAAATCCTTACATTTCTTCTTTGGAAGGATTCATAGAATAAGAATTAGATTGGCACATTTAGTCATTTGGCTGTATTTAAAGACTCTAAACCTATCAAAAAAGCATGTCTGTTTGTCAGTACAACCCTTTATGTGAATAAGGGCCTGAAGTGATGACATTTTTACAGGCTTACAAGTATGTGCTAGCTCGAGGGCAAACCCATTCCAAGACCTCCAGTTAACTATTCCTCTGCCTATTTCTCCTATTGACACCTGCTTCTGCAGCAGTGTTTCTTGGGGCTTCTTACTGGACTCCAGCCTAAGATAGTCAGAGAGCAAAAGGTGCTCTCTGAACAACTCACCCTGAGCATCTTAACTGGTACATCATGAGACATGCAAATATTCAAATACAGCAAGGATGTCTTGAGATCTGTTTGTTGTCCTAAATTAATACAATTATCATAACACTGATTAGCTAGATTATAGGATATTCTGGCCAAAATGGAACAATCCAAATGGCTCCTACAGAAAGAAATCTGGAGATATAGGTCAATGGCAATTTGAATATGTCAGTCATAGGTCCTGGCAGGCCAAGGGCCCTGGGAGACATCAAGAAAATTATCACCAGCTGGTCAAGGGAGGTCACTGTCAACTCTGCTGGTGCTCTACTCTGTGCTGGTACAGCCTCACTTTGAGTAGTGTGTGCAGTTTTGGCACCACAATACAAGAAGGATTTAAAGTTATAAGAGTGTGTATAGAGCAGGGTGATCAAAATGGTGAAAGGCCTTGGGGGCAAGACTTAGAAAGGTTTAGCTGAAGTCCCTTGGCTTGTTCAGCTTAGAGAGGAGACAGCTGAGGGGAGAGCTCATAGCAGTCTACAGCTTTCTCAGAGGCAGATGTGGAGGGGAAGGTGCTGATCTCCTCTTTCTGGCGGCAGTCTTTGAGCAAATGGAATGAAGCTGCATTGGGGAAAGTTCAGACTGGACATTAGAAAAAGCTTCTTCACTGAGAGGGTGTTGGGCACTAGAACAGTTTCTTCAGAGAAGTAGATACGTCATGAAGCCTGTCAGAGTTCAGGGAGCATCTGAATGATGTTCTTGATCACATAGTCTATTTTTAGGTAGTTCTGTGAGAGGGAATTGGATTTGGTGATCCTTATGGGTATTTTCCAACCTGAGATAGTCTAGAATAATTTCACTTTGTGGAATAGTTAAATATTTTCTGGAATTATAAGGAAGATGATAAAAGTAAGATATTAAGCAAATTTATCAATTGCAGCTGAAACTGTTTTTTGAAGCTTGAATTCATGGATGTTGCTGGAAGCCAAATTATTTTAGAGGTGGGATTTTTCCAGCAATGTGTGGGTACTACTTTAGGGTTTTGCTCAATAAATAGACTTTTATGAAATCTGTTTTTAATCATGTAAGATTCATAGTTTGTAAGATTTCTCAGAACTATATTCAGAGCTGTTACTTGTAATGGAAGGCTTAGCTTTTTGGAAAATTCTTTTCAGAGCTGTTGAAGAGCTTGTCCAGATCTCTTTAGGAACAAATTCCCTCTCATCTGCTCCATAGCTACTGTTTATGGTGGAAGTGAGAAAGTTTCCACCTACTCATGATGTTTTTTCTAAGTATAATATACATTATAAAGGATTTGTTTCTTTTTTCCCCAGGTTCTTCTTGAGTTTTATCAAACTTCCCTTTATATTTCAGTAGTTGATTAGGCATGTTAGTAATGAACTACATATAAAATGATGTCTTGCATCATTAGCCCTTTTAATGCATTAAAATATTCTTCAGATCATACATGACAACCACCTGAAATGTGCTTTCTTAGTATTTTCTAATCAATCTTTAAAATAATGTATAGTGACAGAATTCTTAGAAGCGAAGTGCAAAGGCAAATGAGAAAAGCATGGATATAAAAATGAGTTGTACTTTCTATTTAAATATCTGAAAGTGGATGTTACAATTCACAGTACATAGAAATTGCTCAGATATTCAGGACAGGAAACAATATGCGTTTAATATAGATTATGTAATCAAAGCCCAGATTTACTGCTGCACTTCAGTTACTTGGTGTGGCTCCAGTGACACAAAGCAGTCACAAACTGATCTTTGGAAGCTGTTTCAGTGACATTTATAGCTGAATTTCAGAATGTTCCCAATCTTCATTTTAGCAACAAAAATTCTTGAGCAACTAATTCCGACATGGCAGTCCCCATTAAGTAATTAATATGAATCAGCAGCTACAATGCAATATGCAATTGCACATGCCTACATTCTCATAATTAATGGTTAAATAACTGCAGTTACTCAGCTACCATGATAAAAACTGTGCTGAATATGATAATTTTTTGTGGTGAGAATAAACGGAACTGCTATAGCATCTCAAATATTTCTTTTGTTTCGGCTTTTTGTTTTTGTGACAAAGGCGGTGAGATTTGTGGATGAGTATTTACTCGGCAAACAGAACCTGTCAGGTCATCTCTGAAAAGTTTCGTTCTGGTTTTTATTATGTATTTTAGTACTGAAATAATAAACTGTAGAGACTATAGATCTTTTCTAAATATCTTCTTTTAAAGGAAACCAAAGCAAACCAAAAACTCTAGTGGGCTGAGTTGATTCCAGTGTCAAGAATGGTAGCAGATAACAAGCTGAGGGAATAGCTAAATAATAGCTACACACGTTCCTGCCTTTACACCTTCCAGGACAGAGAAATATGGATTTTACTCTTCCACAGGAAAAAAAAAGAAAGCCTGAAACAACACTGATGCCTTGCGAAGGCTGACCTAGAACAGAGGCTAGACGGACTTAAAGAATAAAATAGGTATTTATTAAAAGGCCTTAATGGATATACCTTGGGCAGTACAAGAGCCTGGCCAGGGCTACGCCCAAGATGAACCCAAAATGGTCACCAAATGTATGACCAGTCACAAGGTCTCTCAGTTTTATAAGTTCTGGTCCATCAGCATATTGGAGTTATTGTCCAGTTACAGCTTTAGGTTATGAAGCCCCATCCTTCTTGTTTTTCTCTCTTCAGTCCACACTGTTTGTGCTCTTGGGCCTGAAATTTGGGTGGATGTCCTTCGTCCGAAGCTAGGAAAGGAATTGTTTTGTCTAGCTACTCTGTGAAGAGAGCTTACCATTTCTTAATATGAAGCTCAGAACTACATGCTAAAGTAGTACAGAATCTGAGAAATATAAAAGCTATTCACCATTCTGTTTACTGCCAAATGAAAAGTATTCATTAAAGCAATATGAAAGTCTTCTAATTCCAGATTTTTAAAATATGTGAGATTTAAATCTGACATACTGTTTTAGCTCTAACATTAGTTCATTTTTCTCCATTTGTAACATGGGCTAAATGAAGCATCTAACCCAGCCATGAATTTCATTGCTCTTTTGAGTTCAGCAAATGAACAGTCTTAATTTTATTAAACCTTATATTTTAGTGGATTGGCCACAACCAGAGAGGAGAATTGCACTTGCTGTTTTACAAAAATATTGAAAGAAGAGTGTTCCTTAACTTGCACCAAACCTACTAATCTAGTCAATAATTCAGACTGGCCAAAGGACAAAGTAATTGCCTGCAGCTATTGCAGTAATTATTCAACAGGACAAACAAGATCCTTACTTCAAATAACTGCTCTCACTGTTTCTAGTAGGTCTGTTACATATGGAATGCATTTTGAAAATGTAATAAACCATCATCCTTCATGTGTAGCTTGACACCTTCTGAATTATGGACTCAAAGTCTTGAGGCTTTAAAAAGGAAAGGTGGGGTCTTCAAGCAAAATAAGATCAATATAGACAATGCATGTATTCATTCAACTGTACATAAAGTGTTTGCAGCAGATTACCTCTGCATTCTGAAGCAAATAATACTTTTGAACCTGTACAGACTTCTGTTCACTTTGATCATTTGAATAAGCAAACAAAGCTCCCAAAATACCAACTGTAGAAAAGCAACAGCAACACACGGAATTAAGATGCTTACAAATAAGGAAGGAGACCCAATCCACATAAGCTGGAATCAAAGACTTTTCAAAGACTTCAAGGATCTTCTTGACTACTTCTTTCTTACTAGGGTAGCTTAGGTGGAAGAAATACAGATCTGGGTGTTTAAACATAAGAAGTAGCTCCCATTGGCAGGCAGAGAGAGCCATCTTAGGCGTCACAAGATTTCTGTCAGGATGAACTAAATCACTACAAATCACGTGAATCAAGCATTGTTGTTGTTCACCCAGATTTTTTTCTTTTTTTTAGACCTCATCCCACAATTAAGCACCTAAATTACACACTTGTGCTTCTAAAACATTTAAACGGCTTTTTTTTCATGTATCATCTCCAGATAAAATCTTGTTTCAAGGCTCACTTTCAATCATGAAGTATTTCCTTTCACCTTTTTGAATGATTATTCTTATCTCACTGGAGAGTTGTTTTGGCCTGCTGGTGTGTGTTTTTTACATCAATAGGTGAAATTTTTATCTCATTGGAGGTGCCTAGTTTTTTCTGATTTCATAGCAGGAAGCATGATACTCAAATACTTGGACTAGTTTACCTAGAAGTTTTAAGGTCTTGGCCTTATCATGGACTACGGTCTGGCTGTTTCTTGCCCCCATCAAGAGATTTGTGTTTTACTCAAAGAAAGTAGGAAGATATGAGCAATGTGCGCAGTAAGGCCATCAAAAAAAAAAAAAAAAAAAAAAAAAGAAGGGATGAGATGATTCAATATTAATGACCAACTTTTACAAAAATGAGGATTGGATTTATCTTCTTAAAAATTAATCATAAAAGTAAAGTGCTTGTGGGAGGAGTGTCATCATTCCAGGCTACATGTGCATTCAGTGAGGACAAGCTGACAACTTTCAGAGATGTTTTGTCCACTTAGGATAGGATTAAACAGCTGATCTCTCCCTTAAGGTGATGCAAGGCTGACAATTCTTCTAACACTGGCATATGAGTTTATTGCCTAAACTGTTTAGGATATGAATTCTGGGTCTTCCTAGCATTAGACTGTTTAAAATATCCTTCATAAAAAATAGATTCCTCTTTATCCAGTGACTTTTTCTACATACTTACTCCTATTTGTGGAATTTTGAACACACTGAAGACATGGCTCAAAATTCTGAGGAACTCAACAGAACCAAATTTTTTTTATTTTATTGTAGAACATGAAGGCATATTCTGAAGAGTAGTAACATATCATGCCAATAATTTTTCATTGTGATTATGTGATACAGCTTTTTCTGCCGAATGCTTAAGTTGAATTTGCATAGAAAGAATAAAATTCCTAAAATACATATGTAGATGTGTCCCAGCTAGAAAATTTCACCTTGGGAGTTTCTACATTCCTGAGCAACAAGAAATAGCTGCTGGTTAATTCTGTCCTTCTGGCATGACTCAATAACAGAGTAATGATGTGCTTGAGATGTCATTAAAAGTCTGAACAATAGTTCTATAAGTTCTCCTATTGAAATAGCCTGGAAAACACTTGAAAATCCTTATGTCTTGTTGTATCTCCATATTCTTCTGCAGAAATAGGCTGGGAAAAAAATAAACAATAAACTGAAACTTTTTTTTTTTTTTCTACCCGGTAAAGAGTTTCACAATACTCAAGAAGTCTTGGGACATACTATGCATATGATTATTTTGATTCATAACTGCTATGTCAGGACATAGCATCCTATAAAGTGTGTTTTCTGTGAGAATTATACCAAAAAAAAGAAATACCTATGGGAAAAGAGCTATTAAATTTATCTACATGAAAGATGAAACAACAAAATGTTTAGAAAGGTATCTACAGATATTTTTATTTTTCATATTTTTAATTCATAGTTCTTTGTAGAACTTGGAGCAAGAAACAGCCCCTGGCTAAATTTATTGAGAAATTAAATATAGTACAAAAAATATTTATCATTTACTATCTAGAGGACTGTTTCAGAATAGATCCTCTATTGTATAAGGAGAAATACTGAAAATTAAAAGCACTTTTCACAGGTGTGTATGTATTTTTCACCTTAAGAGGGATCACTTTCCAATCATTATTTAGAATCGCACAAAACAAGGGAAAAGCCCCATTTTACCCTTTTGTGATAGTTCATTCAAAGGCAAATGGTTTCATCTTCTTTCCCTAAAAAGATACATAAAATAAAGTCGTCTTACTCATCAGGCTCTTTGTCAAATCTGGCTGTTAAGCACTAAAAGTCTGCTGTAGTAATCTGAGCACTACCAGAAAAATTATTTAACAGAAAGTAGGAGAACACATTGGTATTTTGTTTTCAATATTAGTTCTTTTATGAATTTAGATTATGTAAAAGTAAGAAGAAAAAAGAGGCACTTATTTTAATGTCAAGTATAGAAAGAGTAAAATATTTTTCCTTGCGTTTGGGAGGAGAGGAAAAAAATTATGCAACTGCAGACAACCAATTTTAGCAGTGAAAAACATGTTTCTCACAGGGTGAGAGCTGCTATAAAATTGAAACTGTTTTCAAATGGATTCTAAGGTAAAGCTAAAAATTCCATCTATCCTGACTCCATGAGTGGCTATATTTTTAATTCCTTCAGATATTGATTCCCTCTTCCCTTCATTGTTTGGAATTACAATAAATATGAAAATGTGAGTCTTGGGCAAAAGTAACAGCTGAATGCTTCTGGAATATTAGTGACATTTGTGCAGACTTCACTGAATATAAGATGAGCTCAAGCTGTCATGCTCTGCAGTATGTTTAGTATCCACAAGACTCTCAATGTTGTTTGATTTTATTGCAGTTAATAATCAGGGAATTTATTTTAACACTTGAGAATTTGGGTTGCTTTTTGCTTTTAAATTTTGGGGTTTTTTTGTTGTTTTTAAGTTTTTATTTTCTAAATTTTTGTTCTGAGGTTAAAAAAAAAGAAAAAAGCTTAACACTGGTTAGTTAAAAGTGCACTAGGCAGCAATTGTCAGAAATAAAAAATGCAGTAATAGTCTAACCTTTTTACAAGTATATTACTCACTCTTCCCTGGTAAAAAGTACTAAATTCCTGAATCAGTCCAGTTGGTGTTGGGCCCAGATTCATGGTGACAAATGTATCCTCATGTCATCTGACATCTGATCCTCTTTTGCATAAAATATTAATACACAAATTTTTCAATTACTCATTGTCTCTGAATACCCTTACTAGAAAAAGAGTTTTTATCATGAAAGAGGAAGAAACCAATGTCCTGAAAGTTAAGCAACGCCCCAGTACTCCTAGCCAAGTCTGATAAACCTAATAAATATTACCATCAAGTAGAGATTCTTCCCTCCTACTCAGCTCAATTGCAGTACAGTCTGGAGGTTTTAGAGCTCATTCTAGGCCATAGTGCTATAACAAAGACACCCATAAGGTTTTTAACTTGGCAGAATAACTAACTGAGCAGAGGAAAAGGTCATTGAACGTCATTTTCTTTTGAACCTTCAAGCTACCAGCCAGCCTGGTGGATGGTTTCTAGACTCCCTTCGTCAGCAGTTGCTGCAAATAGAAGTGGGACTAAGAGACCTACTGATTGATCTCCATGTAGCATTCCACTCTCCTGCTTTTTTTGTACCTTTTGACTGAATAAAAATGCAACCATACAGGACCATAAGTCACTAAAAATATTTTCATTCCAATAGTTCAAGTATGATATAGTTTCAGAGTTAATGAGTTAATGATTAATCTCTGCTGTAATAACTTCTAAGTATCTACATATTCTAAATAATCTGATTCCATAGCATAACTGGACATATCTCTCATTAAGTGTAAGATTTCCCAAGATATTTTATGAAGCATTGTTCTCTCAGTTATGGTGTCAAGAGAACATCAAGACTTTTGAAAAGCTGTTTGTAACCATGCAATTAACCTTAAAGAAATGTTATGGGACAAAGCATAGCTTTACACTAGTAAGTGATTGTGACTAATGCAGGCTCATCACAAATGTGTTTAGGCAAGTGACTAGTATAAACACAAAAGATGAGGAGACCCTCATTAAGTGAACTGATCATGCTTGGAAACACTAGTTTTTATAGTATAAAGTATACTTTTTGGCAATCTAGATGAAACCTTTTTAAAACACTCTTTATGTAAATTCTGTTGTTGATGTTTGTTCTGATAACTGTCTAAGCATTTGTATTAGTTAATATTTTCTTACCTTTGCCTCAGAGGTAATTACAATAAAATAATTATGTTCACTAAGTAACTATTATTTATATTCTGCTCAAGATTTTTATTGTTATAATAGATGCTAACATTAAGAAAAGAAGAAAATTAAGTAAGATTTAGGCTAAATACAAAGAATCAAAAGAAGCTGATCACAATTGTATAAATCTATGCGCTAAAAACTACAATAGTGTACCACATTTTAAAAACAAAAAACTCAACAGTGTTTCAGGGCTGCTTCTGATTTATTAAAGTTATAGCAGAGAAGAGAGCTTAAAAGTTCCTAACGCCTATCAACATCATCCTGCTTTTAGTTGGGTGTCCAGATAAAGATTAAGGAACGCAACTTAGACATCGTGCTGTGACAATTTTCACTTCTGTCCTTTTACTCTCTCCTGTTATGCCTAGTGCCAGAAAAAAAACTGGAGGAAACATAACTATTTAATAAAGTACAGAAAAAGGAAAATGCTCAGAATTCCAGCTGGGTTTTCCACTTTGCTGGTAATTATCAAAAGTGCCTACCCACAACTGGAAATTAGAAGAGAAACTGCTGTTATTTTCATTTCCCTGCTCTCTATGCTGCTTTTCTTATCCACAGTAGCCCCCTAAACAAGTTATCCAAAACCAACAAGCTGTGAGGTTCAGCTACTGTACAGTCATTTCAAAAGCACTTTTGAAGGCAATACTTCCCTCCAGACATTAACTTTTCTGCCACTACATAACATGCCAAAGGAAAGATGGCACTCTACAGAAATGCAGAAACCAAAAAATAAAATTTAAAAAAGGACAAATGAAATGGTGAAGTATTGCTGCAAAGGTGTAAAGACGTCTGGCTAATTGAACATTACATATGTTATGGTGAACATATCAGAGTTTTTTATTGTGCCATGTGTCAGAAGATGGTACGGAGTTCATCGTTGTCATATGCCAGCTCATTGGCAGTAATTACCTGGAAAGACAGGGAAAATCAGTGGATTAATTTGCTGTCCAACTCTGGCAATGCAGCTAAAAACTGTCTTCCTCCTTTTTCTTGAATGTGGAGAAGATGGTCCAGCAAGCTGAAGTGGAAAAAGTTCTACTCTCCCCCTATATGGAGCAGTGACTCAGTAAGTGATCCTGTGAGCAAGAGAGAGAATACAGTGGGTATACATTGGGTACATGGTTCTGGTACTGTGACCAGAACTAGAAGGACCCTGCCTCCAGCAAGGAGGTGTGCTCTGAATTGAAGCCCCAAGCAGCCCAAGTCAAACATAATGGGGAAGGCCAGTTCCTGGAACCACTGCACTACCTTCACTGAGTGCTGGGCATGGGCCTCAGGCACTTCTCTTAAAAGCCTGCTGGTACATCAGAGTAAAAGACATAAAAGATCAGAAAATATTCCTGTCTGACCACGAAAGGTAACACTCCAGACAGTCAGATTAGACTCCCTTTCAGGTCGGTGGAGAGAGATAAGCACATTGAAGAAGCAGTTCAGATCACATGTAAGATAAAAGTAGCTTCTCTCTACCTAATTCTGTTGACTAGAGTCGGAAGTCAAGCTGACTAGGCTCCTAATTTAGGTATTAAGTATATAGCTGAGTAGGAAAAATTTGATCTCCATGCTTGTATTTTAGCCTGTTTGAACTGGCAAGTAGAAGGATCACTGTTGCAATAAGATAATAAAATTATGTTCTTCTCACTGTTCCTTCTTTTTTTATAATTTATTTTGATAATAAATACTATTTCCTTTTGTGTATTTCACAAAGATATCCATTGTATTGAATTAATGTGAAACATAAACATCCACTGTTGCTTAAAACAACAACACAAGGAGAGAAAACTTGAAGTTTCCACTGCTCTCTGTCTTTACTGTGAATTCTGTTTAAACAGTACTATGACCTTGAACCTAGTTTTAGTTTCTACAAAATGAGCTCCTACTGATTTTTTGAATAATACAAAGGCTTTATTTTTTCAAAAAGTCTTTCAAGAGGAGCATAAAGGGCAAAGCAGGATGTTAGATGACTGTCCACATGATCATCTATTTAATTTCAGTGTCATTGCATAAAGAAATATTACAATGTTATAAAGTTACATATACAGCTTATATACAAATAAATAGTCTTATAAAATGCAAATATTATATGGCATTCAGTATTAGAGGAGAAGTCTAATGCTCTGTAAAATAACCTAAAGCCATCATTTTAACTAGCTGAATCTTCTTAGTTAGACTGAGATAAAATTATATTATAAATAATGATCAATAAATTAAAAGTGAATTAAATTAAAATCACCTATAAAACTGAATTATAGGTGTGAGATCTTTTAGGAAAGCATGTAAAATACTAACTTTTTTTCTAATAAATATTGAATCTTTTTACAGGCAAAACTTGAACTTTTGGGAGAGTGAAATGACATGATGGGTGACAGAAGGAAATGCAGTACTGCAAACATAGTGCATCTGCATCTTAGCAAAGCATTTGGTTGAGAGTCATGTGAAATATTACTCTGAAAAATCGAATTTCCTTGGATATGAACTGTATGATATAGCATGAAAAGTAGCTCAATAGCCATAAACAGTAGTTAATGATGAACGACAACTTACCAGATAGGAAGAGATGTCTAGGGGCATACCAGTGTAGAATATTTCAGCCTCCTTCTTTATCTGACATCTTCATTATTAATTTAAAAGAAGTTCAGATATCATATTAATGAAACTCACAGATGATGCTAAATTGAGATGTGATGCAAACAGAGAGAATGACAAAGAATAAAATAGCAGGGCACTAAGCATGAATCCACGTAGATAGTAAGTATGTCCTATGTCTCAAGTGGTTTGTTATACTGTATGTTCTACACAAGTTTCTTGAGACTTATTTCCCTGCTTCCAAATTGGCCCTAAAAACTTTTCATTGTCATCAGAGACAATAAAATATCTATAGTAATCCATAAGAAATATAATTTTTTTTTTTGCATAATCAGAAACAAATATATATGATAGATATCTGTACAGGTGTCCACATCAAGAGAGAAAAAGGAACTTTTTAACATACTACTTGTTGGGCATTTAAATATGTTAAATATGGAACACAACAAAGAAACTTTTGATGTTATAGAATAACATATTTAGCATGAAACATATTCTGCCTAACTAACAATACAAAAATGCTGTAATTATAGGGAAAACATTCATTCACCCCTGTTTTTTGCACATAGGAAGAAATAACTTTTTTTTTTTTACTGGAACAATTGAGGGTTACTGTATGATACATTTCCTTATATTCAGGGTGGGTTTTTTTTTGTTTTAGCTGACTTTCCATCTCCTAGTGACATACAGTAATATATTTCTTGTCTGTATAGACATGCCTTTGCACCCACATTGAGCTATTGCCTTCAGTCAGGTTCACTAAGGAAGCAAAATCACTTTTCTTTTTTGCTTCTTTCTTCCTTTCCCATGAGGATCATATTGCAGGATCAGGTATTGTGATCTTACAATACAAGCTCAGTGTTGCCGTTGAAATCAAACACTATTCTTAACAGAACACAAGTACTGAAGATTGCACAAAGAGCATTAAATTCCAACAGAACTATTATCCCCTGGCAATGTTTAGATTTATTGATTTTCTCTAAATGTAGATTAGGGGTTTGATAACTCACCAAGTTTGTTTTGCTGTTTGTTTAGTGTATTCGCATACCTTACTCAATAAAAATGTGAAACACTTTCTGCCTGTGCTCTACTCTTGAAAAAACTTTTGGCTTATACAGAATTAGAACTGTATGTTAGAACTATATGTTGGTACATGGAACTCTTTCAAATTTAAATAAGTCCTTTTAGTTTTAGAATAAAAGGAAAAAAGCAACATTTATTTAAGATGTCCTAGTTGTAGTATTCCATTAGTAGTGTTTCATTTGTATCTTGTGAACTTCAAGGATTCTGAAGTGTGAGAAATTACTAAAATGGAAAGAAGATATCAAGGATTTTTGGAAGGAAATTAAGTCATCAGGAAATATTTTCTTTTTGCTTCATACGGTACAGTGCAAACCAGTTCATTGTGTATTTCCTTTTGAATAGGGGACAGTTACTTTAATCTTTTATATATTCAGTGAAATGCATAAAATAAGGAACTTAATTTGATGCCTTAAGTTTTAGCTTTTGTATTTTTCAGATCCTGCATTACTGTGTAACTCTGAACTCTATATAGAGTGTTAGTAAGCTCTCTTCACATTTTTGTCAGGTAAAACAATCCTTCCAGGCCTGAGACCCAAGGACATCTACAGCCTCAGGCCCCAAAAAGTACAAACAAAAGTGAATCAGGGAAGAAAAAGCAAACCAGAGGAATATGACTTCATTACCTGAAGCTATAATTGGACAATTAACCTCTGATATGCAAATAGACTAAACATCTATCTGTCTGAGAAACTTGTGAACATTGTCCATCTTGGATGTAGTCTCTGCAAGGCTTTTGCACTGACCAAGGTGTATGTATTGAAAGCCTTTAATAAATACCTACTTTATTCTTTTAACTCTGTCTAGCCTCTGATCTAGGTAACCATTCCAAGGCATCAAATTAACCTTAAATTCTTGAAAGGCTTTACACTTTTTTCCAAACATCTATAAAAGTAAAACCTCCTCTATCCTTGTGTGCAGAACCGGTGGGGCAGGTGCGTCTCTCACACTCCAGGACTTGTTGCATGGTGGCGCAATCATGACTGTCCTGATACATTTCACAACAGTAATTTCTCACATTTTCTGTTTGATAATCTTAGATAGTTGATAATGGATAACATTTACTTTTGAAGACCTTTTAAATTCACATACCATCATTTGCTGTGTTTATTCCTCTAGACAATAAGAAATACACAGCCTTGTACGAACAGCCCTTCATGCACTTATAAGGCAGGATTTGTACCAAGTAGCCCTCTTGAAAATGTATGAAGAAGTAAGAAGCATTGTAAAATGATGTGCGACTATAAATGGAGCTAATAAAAAAGTTTTTAAGTTCATCCTTTTTTATTATCAGACAATTATGAGTGTGGAGGATTAGTCAGATATGCCCAGTAATACAATTTGCAATGTTCTCCTGCAAGAGCAGACGTAGCATACACATTAATAAGACATACTGCATACATAGCTTCTAGTTTACATGCTTTGGTTACAAATAGAATGCCATGTCTTAGGGGACATCATGATGGCACTGATGTTACTAGCAATAAAATGCAGGAACAGAATGAATGAACCTTTACTGGCTTGTAATTTCACTGTCTCAACACTTTTTAAAATCTGAATGTTGATTGCTACTTTATTAGAAACAACTCTGCTGCATCAGTGCCAGAAAGCATCAGCTGAAATTAAGGACTGAGAAATCCCTATTGATTATGACATTACTGCATTGCAAAACCATTTTACATCTTAATTCTTAGGCTACTGAAGAGGCTCAGGTAGCTCCCTCATTACTGAGAGTTAAACATGTAAAATGAGACCTTACATTTTAAACTACACCACCGATTTAAAGTTTTTTAGATTTGTCATTAAGGTGATTGACAAGTATAACTGTCATGCAAGGCATACTCTAAAATGGTTTAAATTTGACTTTGTTTCTCTCAAGAAATAAAATCAAATATGACAGTTGATCTTGCAAAGATGCAGTTTTAATGTTGTAAACACTTTTTTTTCTACACAATCTAGATTGATAAAATAAGGACAATAAATTAGAACATATTGAAGTTCACTTTTCTAATTGATGTCATTGCATAATTCAACATGCTAACATTGAACACTCCTGGTAATGGTGCCAGTACTTGTTATTCTTACATCTGTACATCATTTGAAAAGTTTACTTGACCTTGGCTTTGCATTTTGCAGGAAGACTCTTACACAAATCATTAGCTTGGAAAATGTGACAAGATCAGTACAATCTCTTTTTTTATTCTAAGAAATATTAAAAAACACTTCATTAAAAGAAAAATAATACTATAAATACAGATTATTAGGGTTTTACAGTCAATTATTCAAAATTAGATAATGCTACACTTAAATTCACTCTAAATTGTTTTTTATCAGTTCTGTGTGTTCTGATAAATTTGTCTGCATACAGTAAGTGACTAACATAGGTAAAGACTATAATGCAGTAATGACTGCAGTAACGTTGACCAAAGATTTATCTAAAACTCATTTATCTGACCGTGATCATTAATGAATAACCGTGGAAGACTGTAAAACTTGTATTTCCCTAGAATATTCCTGCAGTTGTGAGCATTTTTTCTTTTTACTACCACTTCCTCAATCAAAACCAATACCTGCATTTGAAACACAAAACTCTTCCCACTCCCAATCTTCTGTGAGGACTAATTATTAAACATAATTTTGTTAGTTTTTTTTACCTGTCACAGTTTAAATTCAAATTTTTAACATACCTTATGGCATGCAAACTCAATAATGTGAAGAGCATTTCCTGACCCATAAAAAGAAGGGGAACAGTTGTAATACCTGTTTTTATCAAGTGTAATGTTGGTGTTTCACTTAATTTAGGAGTCTGCATTTGTCTGACTGCAGCAGTGGAACTTGAATGATATGAAATAGCTACAGATAGAATTATTGTGAAAATAAAATTATAAGATACTGGACACATTCCATCTGAGACAATTTAAAAAAAATACACAGGTCTTAATGCTGTCATATGTAAAAAAGGTCTCACTTAACACCCGAATCAAAGAAACGAAAGATAGCAGTTTCCCCTAATCAACAGTAGTCCAAGCATTATTTGTTCTTATGTTTTATCCATGAAAACATGGACTTTGTTTTTCATTTTTCTCCACAATCAAGAAAATCATGGAAGGGCATACTCAGTTTTTAACATTAAATGGCTCAATACACAGCAATACTTTTATAGCAGCACTTAGGGATTTGGCTGGATTAGTACTCTTGCCAGTAATGCAGTCCTAACTTTTTTTTTTCTTTGATGTTTCCTAGACACATAATGAATTTCTGACCCCTAGGACCCTTCCATTCTCTACTGAACTGGAAGCTTGGAGTTCAAGTCTATTAAAAGGTCTATTTATTAATACTTAGCCTGGCAGTACCATACTGGCATCATGTTGAATTTTTGTAAGCAAACAACAGGCTTTAATAGCTACTGAAATGGTTTGGGGTTTTCTGAAAGCTTAAGCTCTTTTAGAAAAAAAAAACTCTCCCTGTAATGAAGCTCTGTTATTTTAACTTCTTTTTTTTTATTCCCCTGGTGAAAAAAATATTACTGCAAAAGCTCTTCTAACACAAACATTCACTTTATTTTTATTGATTTCTTTTCAACAAATGGCTAAGCAGTCACTTTTGATAAAACCCTTAGTAAGGTCAAATGGATCAGGAAATATGACCTAACCTATGGACTTCGGACAGGATGGTGAAGGTCATGTCAGGTTGCTTGTAAAACTATTAAATCCATAACATTACCACAGATTTTTATTTTTTTTAGAATGCATATTTATATCTAAAGCAACACAAAAATGTTCTCTAAAGTACCATGAACATATCTGTTTATCAGACATAGAAAACTACCAGATCTTCATAAGAATGTTGAGGAATTTCAAGGCAATATTCATCGTGATGAAGAAAATGACAGATGAATATTTTTCTTCAAACAAAAGCTGCATTTTTTTTAATTTCAAAGTCTGGAAATGGGTAATAAAGAACATTCTTTTCTTTGCAGACAGTGATTGAGGTTAATTACATAAACATATAGCATTTAATACACAGTTTCCAAATTTACATTAGATGAACTTAAGGATAAGGTTTTTCCATCAAAATTGGAAAGGACTGAGAGTTTTCAATGTATAGGTCACTGCAATTCCCTGCATGAAGGGAGCAACTGCAGACTGGAAACAGGAGGTCCCTCGAGCATTGTGGTCTTTGTTCAGATTTTTCCATTCAATTTCAACACTTCTTTTTCTGTGACAGTACTGATGGACATCCAGGAAAACACAGCACTATGAGAAGTTATTTAACACAAAAAGAGACACAGAATTGGTGCAGGATCAGAAATGTGTTCTTCAGGTCTAGAGCTGAAATTCTGAAAGGGATTTTCTCAAAGCAATTAATATTTTTAACATGTATAGAAATTTCCCTTTAATTTATTAAACACTAGAAAAACTGAAGCCAAATATATAAAGCAAATAAACTCATATAATTAATTGTATTTTCAGAATAACATGCTTTCTTACTAATACAAACTAGATTTAACTTCTCTAGAATTTAGAGGATTCAGGTCCAGATATTCATATAAGACAAAATGTATATTTTATTTGCATAACAGTCAAAATGGAATCTAAGTATCCTTCAGTGTGATCAAAAGCTCCTTGGGTGTCTGTAGACCTTATATAAGGGCTGGACACAGTTCTATCCATAAGTGTTTCGATAGGATATATGCAATATCATCCACAGTATTTTTAACCTTTACAGGTGTTTGGCATAGAGTTATACAGGAAATTCTGTTCCTCTCCAAATCCCAACAGCACTCATGGATTTGTAGAGAATTTTTTTCATTGTGTATTCAGAATGACCCTTCAAAAGGCTGACTCAGTAGCTACTTAAGAAAAAGACATTATACCACTTCCTTCTTTTTTTAAATACTGCTTAAAAAACTTTTGCAGAAAAATACTGAACAGGGTTCAACATACTTCTTACTCTGAAGGCATCCAGACTGTCATCCTTCACTTGGCATAAGAGTGTCCTAATCATTGAACACATCTCTTTACCTTACATTTGTTATGACTGACAATTTTAAATGTTGAAATTCAGAACAGTCTCAGACAGATAAATTACTCTTACTCAGACATATTGCTTAGTACAGGTCAAAGACTTTGTAGATGATCAGTAGTCTTTGGTATGGGAGATATTGCATTCATATGATTTATAGGTCTGTGCACATCAACCATTTTTTGAACATTCCAACACCGGGAGCATTTAAAAATGCTGCTAGTTACAGTGAGAATACTGGAAAAAAATATTCTTCAACTGTTTCATCAAATGGGGCTGAGCTTATTGAAATGCAGACATCTGATGTTACAGAGAATTCCTGGTAAAACCACCTGCAGAAAGCTGGAACATGCTGAAGAAAAAATAAAGACTCAAGGCCTACAGGACCATGACTTTCAGTGATGCACAGCAGCTTTACAAGGGAAGCATGACACTTCCTCATTTAAATAAGCACAGCAGCTTCAGGTCATCAGGACTTTAAACACATAAAAACTCTCTGCTCTCCCTTCCTCTACGGAGCTTGGTGTCCGCATGACACACAATGCAGTTTTATAATTAAGGTTCACAAAAATGTCTAGCAGATTAGCAACACAGTTTTTAGTGATTAAGTCTGCATTTTTAGTGTTCCTCTCAGTAGGAATGAAATTAAACACTGAAAATAGAAATGAAGTTCGAATCAGGGACTACAATGAGAGTCCTAATAACTTAGCAACATAATGCACAACACCTGTTCACTCCCCTTCCATCCCTATGTATGCAGGATTGAATTCTGAATAACAGCACAGAAGGAAAAAAAGAAGACAAAGCCATACTTTTGTATGGTAGTGAAATTTTTCGCATTTGTGATGAATCCCACATAAATGGTTATCTTTTGATTGAAGTCCTCTTTCTTGATTAATTGAAAGAGAGTCCAAAATTCTCCTTAGTGTAGTGAGAGCAGAATTTCCAGGTCTGGATGACAGTAGTCTTTTGCGAATCTTCTATAATAGAAATAAACCCTTTTGGGGATGGTTAGTCCTGGCAGTGTCCTTCAGAACTGGTCAGACCTGCATGTGCAGTCTCAGGGCAAGAGAATATTCCCACACCAGTTTCATCTTCATACCCTAAGGAATCTGGGCAGGAGTTAAGTAGCTAAAACTCTTGAAGAGGAAAAATTCTATGTATGTTCACAGTTTTGGACCACAAATGGGGTGTACAGACAAACAGCACAAACTGAGTAAAGTTGAATATTTCACCTTTTCCTTTTTTGGTTTTGAACTTGGATGCCAAAATTCTTCTTCAATTGTGTTTTAGATTGTTCTGTGGCCTTCTGGATCTGAACATGACTTTAGTTTTTCAGACTGTCTTCTGCAGCAGTAAGAAACCTTAGTTGCTGGTTCACAGTGTGTAGATTTTTTTCTATGTAATCTATAAAAGCATAGATTATTTATTCATTGAATTTTTACTTTGTGTTTTTGCATGTTTATATTTTGGAAAGAAAACGTCTTTTGGCAAAAGAGTTATTGCCAACAAAAAAATTTTGCTTTTTCTGAGAAAAAAAAGTTTTTTTGAATAAAAAAACCACAAAATATTCTTTTGCCAGAGTAGTAAGGCTTTCCAGGTCTTGACCTCTCTTTCCTACAGCTTGATAATAAGGAAGGGAGAGCACTTTACCCAAGGTATTTGAGGGCAAAGGACAGCTGCTCTTAACTAGTCAGACCTGATTCCTCATTCTCAGGGAGCTACACAAGGGCAGCTGTGCAAGAAGTGCAAGGAGAAGTGTGATTACAGATAACTAGAGCTAGTTTTATTTGAGTCAATTCAACCAAGAGATCAAGCTGAATGACCTGAAATGGTGATGTCAAAATGTGATCACATCTCTTTGCTGCCACTCATACATCTTTTCTGTCATTGAGAAGAAACTTATGTGACTGAACCTATGATAGTATACACTGAAATACTCATGTTGTTGTGGAGTTGAGTTTAATAATTATTGTTAAAACTCTGTCACAAGGAGCAGTTGTTCACCTGTCTTTGGATGCATAGCTTGAATACTGTTCACCTGCAGGAATAAATCTCTAGTTATACTATTTATATTTTAAATATTTAAAACAACATGGATTTAAAAACATCAAACAAAAAAGTACTACCCCTTTAAAGAAATTGCTTTTGAAAATGAAGCACTATTTGATAATTATTTATTTTTTCTTTTATGAAGAGTGTTGTTTGAATAAAGAAGTAAACAACAATTACTTTTTCCAAGATGTCCCAGAATCACAGAGCCACAGAAAAGGCCAAGTGAGGTACCCACAAGGATTACTGAGTCCAACTCCTGGCCCTGCACAGAACCATCCCCAGTCAGACCATGTGCCCAAATGCATGACCCAAACACTTCTTGAACTCTGTCAGGCTGGTGCTGTGAGCGCTCTCTGGGGACAGCATTTGTATTTAATTAACATAATTTGACACAATTTTAGGTATAAATAGTTCATAAATCCCCAATAAAAGAAGTGTCAAAACATGTGTTAACTCCATCTGCTAGCATTCTATAGAGTCTTAAATCTAAAGTGGGCCATGGAAAAAAAAAACAAAACACATTCAGGTCACCTAGGGAACTTAGATAAGACAGGTTTATCATACACTGGGTACATATACAGGAATGAATTTTAAATCTACATATCAAGATAGTCTTTTTTGAAACTCTTGTGTATTTATCTTTTTAAAAACTGGAAGAAGGAAAGAAAGAGATAGGAAATTTATGGAGTAAAACTGTATATTACAAAATATTTGCAGTAATAAAACATTTAGCTCAGACTGTCTGCCGTTATATAAAATGCTTTTAAAATGAAATAAAAATATAGAGTAAGAAAAAGAAGAGGAATGAACCCAAACCTTAGGTTTAATGTAGTCAAAAAATGCACTAAGATTTTTTTTAAATAGAATAGACAATAAAACCTGGATGATACTTCTGTCACCAACAGTTTCAGCCAAGACATGAGCAATAGTCCAGGTAAAATTTTGAGCCCTGATGTAGAGACATTTAAAGTAGAACAGACTAGGCATGAGCTAGTTACCTAAGCTCCACTCAAAGGTGATAGAGATGAATTATAAACATTTAATAGTGGCTGGGGAGCTGTTTAACTTACCTGAAAGCAAGCAATCACATTTTGTCACCTTGCAATCTCTCTTTGTGTCTTTGACTTGACAAAAGCAAACTTAGACAGTTTGCTTACGTGTACACATCTGGAGATACCTATAGGAAGGATACGCTGTTTCCTTAATTGCAGTGATGACTTGGACCATGCTGCTGACTTTTTCCTCCTGTCTTTTTAGTGTGATCATACATATATATTTTAAATTTCCTTTCTCTCACTTTTTTTATTTTGTATACTGAGAAAATCCCCAAATAACTGACTTACTAAGTGAGATTTTGCAGCACTTGTTTGTGTACCTCTAAGTCAATTTACAATAAAGACAAGTGTCTTAGACAGGTGTTGCTACAGGAACTTCTCCAGATTCAAAAGTCTGTCAAGATGTTGGACTCACACTCTAATTCATCTGCAGGGAAGCTGTTAGCAGGATTCAGCACAGAAACAAAATGCAACTTCTATTTTAGATTATCTGAACTCTCTTTTTACCACATCTCAGTGTCCAACTACCTATGACAGATACCACAACAATATGGTTTTGGTGCATGGGATATTATATTAAATCTAATGCTCAAAATCAACTATGCATCACAGGCATGTACCCAATATATAATAAATTTGAGGACTCAAAGCACCAGTGTCAATGTTTTAGCTGAATCTGAACTCAAGAAATTTTAATGGCACTTACTACTCCATAAACAGAGGGGGAAACCAGTAGGGATCTAATTTCTTTAAGCCTTATTTTCTTCAGACTTTCTCAGTATCCACTAGTTCTAATGAACTCCGTGCCTTGTAGTATTTCACTCCCATATCAGAGATGGCAGCTCTCAAGGGCAACTATCAAGTGCAGCAGTTTACACACAAGTTTCTGAGCATATCTTAGGGATTTTTTGAGAATATCTTTTGGGATCATCAGACTCCTGGAGGAATCTCAAAAAAGGATATAGTCAACAGAAGGCTGAGACTTCTAGAAAAAAACAACAATTGTTCTTAATGAACTGACAACTTCTCTTGATCAAATGTGCTTTGATATTTTTTCCAACTTGACATTTGATTAGGCAGGGTCAAGAATCTGTTTAGTACAGGGTGGGAAGAGACCTAGAGCACAGCAAAGAAATGCTTGGTCAGTACCCTGGTAGCAGAGGATGGGATGGGAGCTGCATCCAATAAAGAACTAGAGTAGGTTGAGTCTGGACAACACAGCAGCTCCAGGAAAAGACACAAGGCACTGCAGTGGCTAAGTCTGCTGTGGAGGGTGGAAATGTGGAGATGAGGAGATGTGGAGGTTGCAGTCTGCCAAGAGTCTGGTACCCACTTCTGGGGTTCCCAGTATATGACAAGGATGGATCTGTTAAATAAATAAATAATCAGGTAGATGGGGCACCTCTTCTATACAGAAAGGCTTAGAGAGTTGGGTTTGTTCAGTCTGGAGAAGTGAAAGCAGCAGAGATCTGTGTAAAGTGGGCTAAAAGAACAACAGAGACTTTTCCATCCCATAGTGACAGGAGAAGGGGAGATAGTTATAAATTGAAAGAGATTAAGCTCAGACTGGACATAAGGAAGAAGCTTTTTATGATGAGCCTCGTGAGATATTGGAAAGGGTTACCCACAGAATTTGTGACCCATTCATGTAAGCGGGAATAAGATGGCCTTTGAAAGTCTCTTCCAACTCAAACCATTCTATGATTCTACTACCCCCTGCTGCTCTTCTGTATGGGCATCAGCAATGCAGCTGCAGGAGACCAGACAAGGATTACCTGTGACAATATGGTCCTCAGGATGAGGGTCAATCTTATGAAAGTTCCAGTGGTTTTATCCTCAGTTCTACCTGTCACCATCTCCTCAATCCCCGTAAAAGTGATGGAATAAATACTCCTGGAAACCATTTCCAAAATTCTTAAGGACTAGAAAGTGACTCAGGGTGATAATAATGGATTTATGAAGGGGTAATTACACCTGGCCAAGCTCAAAGCCTTCTGCAACAAAGGAACTGCATTTATGAGTGTTAATCAATGTTATCAACACATCTAGTAGTTGGCAAACTTTTTTTTCACAGATATGTTTATGCAGCACCAGAAAAAGGTATCAAAAATGTCTTGTGCTGTGGTTTTGATAATTTTGAATAACAAAATTTGCATGCAATGTAGTGTGAGGAAGCAATCACTTTGCCACACAATACAAGAAAGGGATCTCCTTCCTTACACATTTGATGCTATTTTTTATAATCCAAATGCATCCTTGTACAACATACTGTCATCTTTATTTTGCATCTGTGACAACAGCTGAGTCACTTCTGTCCTATTCTCAAAGGGAAAAGAAATAGAGAAGCAAATATTTAAGAAGAATGAAAAAAACAATTTAGAGAAAATGGAATATTTCTTAATGAGAAAATAAACAGAAGACTGTCTGGGAACACTCAAGTTAGCATCACATTCTAGGAAGAGCCTCTCTCTTACATTAGCATTGTATTTCTGAAGGGCACCACAGGGCGAGGATGAGCTGTCCTTATTAGGACTAGCTTTAATAAGACATCATTACTCTTATTCCAACATTTCACCCAAGAGGCAAGGTTAAAACCCCTAGAGAGGGCTTTGCAAAAATGTTTTTGAAGAATGACTGTTAAATCAAGTGCGGATAGAAAATGGAGGAGGCTTAAGAGGAAGCTGAATGACATAAAACCCCTCTTTCAGTAGGGTGCAGAGGATCAAGAAAATAGTAATTGAATCATAGGTATTGCTTGACCAGGATTAATTTGTTGAGTTCAAAAGCAGAGATAAGTTGGTTAAGGACTCAATTTTTCTCTGTCCATTTTCTCTCACAGCTTTTGTGATGGTATCATTCTTGTTCAAAAGAAAGAATAATATTCAATTTTCACTGTTGGCATTACTATTCTTTATTTTGCATTCATTTCGGAATATTTCCTTTAATACAGAAATCCCTATTGATTTTTATTTTGTATTTTTTTTCCAATAATTTTTTACTTTAAGTTGTTAAATAGATAATTTATATATGTACTTTTAGGGGGTAATGAAAATTACATAAACAGACACATTTTTCTGGAAGTATTTTAATAATTTATAGTGAGTACTTTATGATAATGACTATTAAAAAAAAAAACAAACCAACAAACCAAAACACAAGAGTAAAAATAAGTAATTAAATAAATTAACAAGCAAGCTGTAAAAGCCCAAGACCTTTTACTCTGTCAGTTCTGATAAAGGAACTTTCCTAATGCAAGGCATGATCCGAAGGTTCTTTTCATTTTTGGGCTTTGATTCATATGCTTAATGATATCCTTATACTGCTTTTAAAACTACATGAGGTGTTCAAATTACTTCATTGTAGAAAGGAATCTCTCTGCATTGTACTCTGTAGAGATTAAACTTAAATTCCCTGTTTATTAAATAAAATTAGCAGCAAGAAGTCATAGCAAAACTTTCAGTGTTTCAAATACAATTTTGCAGTCACTTTTCTATTACGTATCTAAGTCTAAAATCTATAAAGAAGTTACTAAATATAATTAGTGAAACAAGTTAGAAAAATAAGGTAAAAATTTAATAATATTTCTACTGAGTTAAAAATTAATATGACGAGATTCCATAATGAAAGGTAATTTACAGATACACAATATGACATCTGTTTTTCAGTAGGCAGTCATTAATTTTCACAGATTTTCTTACTGGCAAATTTTTGTAATCTTTCTACATTTTTTAAATGTAGGAAGAGCCAGAATTAGTTATATTTTGGTTTAATAGGGTTCAGAGGTACTATCAGAACAAACCATATATATAATGTTCCTATTTAATGCATCATAGGTAGGTAAGAAACTCAAGCATAATTCACCCAAACTTCTTGTAAATGTGTAACATAAAACAGTAAACTGAGGAACAAGTACCTTTTGGAGACATCTTTTGTTGCTTTTTGCAATATAATTCTGCTTTTCATCTGTACAGTAAAATGACAGTGAAAGCACTAGCATCTATCAGAGAATTTTCTTGAAAAGATAGGTTTTAATCACCTTAAGATGTTCAGTATGATAATAGGAGCCATGTAAAGGAAGTAATGCTGTCCCATTTTTGGATAAGGTCTTTCAAATTCTCTGAGCAGATGCTGAACTCTAAGCATCTACCTTAGTCCATCACTACTATGGAAGACAAGTGAATGTTTTCAGTAATTTTAATTCCTGCAGGACCAAACCTCAACAGAAGTTCCTGGTATAAACAGAAGATGAAAGGTTTTGTTGTTGTTGCTGTTGTTGCTGTTGTTTTTATGAAACTGAATGAAAGTAATCCTCTTTTGGACTCAAAATCTCCTAAATTCCTATACTTCAGGACTTGTGATAATCATCTCATAACTGACATTCTAAAGAGAGATTCTTCTGATATTCCTGAGTTTTCCCTTTCTGATTATCAATCTGTGTTTTAATCTTTCTGAAAGTGAAATTCAGTTACAAGCTAAAAGCTTTTAATGGATGTGAACAAATGGGGGGAAATGTGTCAATATGTTAAATCTGAGCTCCCTTTCATTCCTGAACAATAGTATCCTACCTTATCATGAATAAATGCTTATGACTGTCATATGGCATACTTTTGACATTATTTATAAAGACAACTTCAGAACAGTGAATCATAGCAGGCTCTGAAAAAGTATTAGCATACATTATTGCCATTTTTTTTCATGGTTGTGTGTGTAAAGCAAAGCAGTTTTATGATGAAAATGTTAGTCATGACTGTAAGCCCTTTTGAAAACTTACACTGTACTTGTCTTTCCTTTTGTTCAGTAGTTCAATAATCCTTTCATTTTTCATTAATAATTTCTCCAATTCTGACTTTTTTATTTCATGAAAACATCTCTGTCTTGTATTTTTTCCTAAAGACACTTTAATGAAATAAAACGAACAAAAAATATCACAACTTAAAATGAAAAGCATGTGTTATTGCAAGCACCCACTGATGTCTATATTGCCAAATGTTGATTGGTGACTGCCACCGTGGCTGGATCAGATTTACTTCTGTTCTGAATGGTATATGGCAGATAGAATATAATTCTAGTTTGAATTCTCTGTGTGCATGAAGTTATGGAGTCATCTTTTTTTTTTTTGGAAGGAAAAAAATATTTGTCTGAGATGAGTTGCCCAAACTGAAACGTGCTGCAATAGCAGATGAGTGATTATGTAGTGATTTGCAGCATAATTACTTAAGAGAGACTGAATGGTTTATGTTGCTGGCTTGATATCAGTAAACTGTTTTGCATAGTCTCCTATCCTTTTGCCCATTTTAACAAACATACCTTTTCCAGCCTCCTTAACTGCAAGTCCTAGATTATTTACCATATATTAAATTAAAGAAAGATAAATAGAGTGCATCTTGGTATTCACAAAGGAAATCAGCAGGAGTTACTGTACTTTTGACTGCAAAGAGGTGCATAAAAATGAATATTTAATAGAATGTCCACTTAGGATACTCTAAACATCATTACTGGCATTCGTCCAGCTAAGAAAAACAGAAGGGGGAGGAAACTACACACTGCTTATTTTAATTAGGTGAAATTATGTGGTTCAATAAAGCATGACAGCCTGCATAATGAAAGAAGAGCCCCATGTTTATGAGAGAATTATTGATGACAAAAATGTTGGCAGCATGCATGTTTTACTGAGACAGTCGAAAACCATTTTATTATCTTTTCATTCATAATTTCCTGCAACATGCTTCAGTGTGTAAACTGATAACACGACCATGTGGTGGAGGAACCTTTTACTATTTTTTATAATAACGAACAAGGCCATTTTTCTTCTTCGCTTCAGAACTAAATGTTGTTGACCCTTTCAGGAGCTGATGTAGAACATGGTAGAAGCAAACAAAAAAAGGCAAAAGAATATTTATTTTGAAAGTGTTTATTGTTTGATCTGGGTTAGAACACATTCCTTGAAGGTAGGGGAGAGAGAGATTTTAAATATGAGAAATGAAGGCTGGATTCTGATCAACACAATAAAGTGCAATTTTTGCACTTCGTAGATAATAGTTGCCTGGCTATATTTTAGAACAGAACTAGAATAAGTATTCTGCTTGCTGTATTTCAGAAAAAAATTTACAGAAAGCTAACAAAATTTTACATGGAAAATAGATGCTATCTTGGAAAAATTAACATTTAATTTTTTTTAGAAAAGCAATGTTGGAGCTTCTCTAAGGTTTAGGGAAGCAGCAGTGCAGGAAGGAAAGTAGAAGCTAACACATGAAATGTGTCATAATATGTCAATTTTTTAACAGGAAAGGAATAAAAGTCTTTTTGAAAAGATGAACTAGTAATAAAGACAGAAGAAAAAATTAACTTTTAAAAAGGAATATTGTAAAAAACGCAACCAAATTAATATTTTGACTAATAAAAATATTAACATGGCCTTTCACTTAAGAAGAAAAAAAAAAGAATAATTGATATTTCTGGATAAAACTGGCTTCATTATCTTTATCTCTGACATTAAGGTGCAATAAGCCTATTTATACTTCTGTAAAGAATTCAAACACTGATCTCAGGCCACATCCAGAAAAACAAGCGACATCCATCCTCTGTCAGTGGACTTGGAGTGGATGCTAATAATAGTTCTGTCAAGATCAGCATATGTAGTGTGATGTAACAACAAAAAATCTTTTGTTGTTGCAAGAAAACTGAAAAAATTGGTTGTTCTCTTGAAATACTTCAGTGTTATTTCATACATGAATGCATTCACATGAGTGTACCAAGGAAGTGCTCTCCATTTAGAGAAACTTCTGCCCAGAGCAACTTTTCATGAAAGATTAACTGAAAAATATGAGAGAGGGTGGGCAGAGGAAAGAGAGAAGATGATGTTTGTAGCATCAGCTTTCTTTTTAAAATCAGAAGGCAAAGGAAGTCGCATACTCCAAGGTTGATGCATGAATTCAGGTGGTCATTTCTTACTCTGGTCAAGATTCAAAGTTATTGGGGCAATATTTTGCAGAAAAGAAATTCTAAATATTGTGCCTGCATGGAAGAAGCTGTAGTAATGGAAAGACAACTACTTTCTCTGTATCCCAGGCATCATGACATCCAAGTGTTCTGATCCTTAAATTCTTGTTTTGCTAATGATTGTATTTTATTTTGCTTGAAATTAAATAGTAATACTTACTTCCAAGCAAATATTTGTTAAAGTTATGACATAAAACTGCCTGAAAATATAACCTAGATGGTAAAGCAGATTAATGAAGCTACTATTCACAACAAAATTTTGTCACACCTTCATTTAAGATAAATGATGTTAAATAAAACCATTAGTTAAACTAAAATAGTGATCATCATGACCCATTCATAGGGGGCATGATGTTCACATTCCTGTAAGGCTGAATGAGAGCACCACAACACATCAGAGGACTTTTGTGCTTTTATTGTATAGTTGCCTTAATTCCAGTCACCAGCTCACAATCCAGACTGGAAAGGTTTTGGCTAACAAACCAACATGATGGCTGTGCTTTGACTATACACAGCAAGGGAAGAAAACCAGATAAGGGAGTGAGAAGACAAAGAGCATCACCAGTCCTTAAATCCCACCTTGGTCCTGTTGTATGAAGCTGGGACAAACAATGAGAGTAAAAAAGAGGAAATGGAACACAAGGGGGCCTGATCTGCTCCCTTTTGTAGTTAACCTGGTGCATCTCTCTTATGCGAACCAGATTTTCACACTTTTGTTCCTGCAAGCACAGCCAGCCCTCCTCCAGGAAGGAGCTGGGAACTTGAGACTGAGCACAAGTCTCAAGGTGGAGCAGGAATGCTCAGCATAACCCTGCCCCAGCTGCACAGGACCCTCTCCTCTGATCACACCTTTCCTAAAGCAATACTCAGAATATTTGAGACAAAATATGCTTAGCTTTGGTCCTCTACAGTGACAATTTCACCTATCTAAGACTGATTAATGCATATTAATACATTTGTTACATGGATCAAAATCTTCAGCAAGACATTCTGTTAAAATCATGGTGTTCATTCTTCAGTTTTTGATGTTGAGGATCTGTGTCTGTCTTTGGTTCCTTTGGAGCTAAATTTATTCTGTATTTCCAGCAGGATATTCAGGCCCAATAAGTAATAATAGGTTGTTTAAAAGGGTTTTGCCACTGGAGAGTCTTTTCTTAATTTTGTATACAGTATTTAAACCAAACAAAAAGTCCTGACCTAAGTTGAGTAGCTAAAAGATGTTCTGCCATCACTAATTTTAATCTTATATTTAGCTACCATAAACAGTGAGCTATTGCCAAAGAGAGTGGCTAGCATAGCTAATTGGCTTGAGATTTAAAATTATAACAATAATTGTTGTGTACTTCTTGTGATTAGTTTAATTATCCCCATTTCCTCTGAAAGCCTCAACATTAATTCCCATTGACTGTAATGTTAATTACTGGCAGGGGCAGAGATGTTCAGATGCTGGCTCATGCTGCAAAGTGAAGTAATTGATAACTTCAGCAGGCAGTTCTCTGCTTTAGAGAAATGAGATCATAACGTGCCATTATTTTCCTTTTTTCTTTTTTTTTTTTTTTAATATGGGCAAAATAAAGACTATTACTGATAGCAGTGAGAAAAGTGTTAAAATATGTTTTCAAATACTTGGCAGGCCTTTTTGGGGTGGCAGAAGGGGGCACAATTAAAGGAAAATAATTGCAGCCTAGATAATTTCATTTTGACTTGCTACTCCATTACATTCCTTACACCCCGTCACAGGCATTTGTTTCTCATCCTGACCTCAGCACTGACCAGAGAGGCAGAAAGAATCTCGCAGGTTCAGCAGCGCTGCTATTGCTGAATATCCTGCTGTCTCCCAGAGGGAGAGGTGTTCATTTGAGATTTTAGAGAACAAGAGCCTTTTCATAACCTCAATTACCACAAGGTCAATCTGCAACTGAGCGTTCAAGTGGCACTTAGATTGCCTGGTAAGCAGCTGTGGCCCAGAGCGATGCTGAAACCAAGCTAAACTGTCCTCGGTGTCTATCTGTTAATGACAGGAGTGAAAGAGAATCTTTCTGATAATTTGCTTTTTGAGGAACCAGGATTTGATTCTCAAACAAGTAAAGCCTTGTCAAGATTAAACATTCATTTGTAATTCATAACAAATGTCTCTGTTTCCTTCCATCCTTCAGTCATATAAACATATGTATGCATGTGTATATATGTGTACATATGCATAGCTACATGCACTATATACAAAGCGTTTTTCTCTAGGCAACAACTTCTATATATTACAAAATTTTGAAATCATTATGCATGCATTCTGCTAGCGATGAATTTATATTACATTTTTTGTGATAAATATATTTATGCTCTGACATGAGATTCATGCATAAGAATTGAAAATTACTGTGCAGGTGATGGCAATCTGTCAATTGATTGAGAATCTTTCAATCCCTTCAACTTTTATTCTTTCAGTAAGGTCTCACTGTAGGTCAAAGTACAGTAGGAAAAACAGAATTACAGTGTGATGAATAAAGCAATTCAGCTAGATCAGAAACCAGTGTTCATCATGGCAGTGCCCAAACTGGAATGTTCTAAATCAAAACCCCAAAATGAAACCAAATGGTTTAAATTAGCACCTATTACATGTCTTGGTAAGGCACTAAATATGTTGTAGTCTCCACAATTTGAATGCTTGTGATGCATTAGAAACATACACATTTAAGCAATAGCAATATGCCAACTCTCTTTGATCCTCCTTCAGAACTCTAAGCCCTTGCTGACAGTTACTTAAGGCTGACAACATTCTGGAAAAAATTCCAAGTATTATTGCACACGGGGATTGTATTCTATTATTTTTATATCTTGTCTTTTTGTTGGTTTTTTTTTTTAAGAAACTTTCCAGTACCTCTTTTAAAAATCTAGCTAGAAGATATGCTGATAAAACTTCTAATTTTGTCAAGGATTAAGCAAGCCAAAAGATAGTACTTTGTACTCTCTGCTGCCTGTACTTCATTTGGCCATAACTTTTACTGAAACTCAGCTGAGGTTTATTGGTTTATCTCATCTAACTTCAGTCATCCTTGGAGTAGAAATCTGCACCTGCAAAAGTTATCGAGAGTTCTTTTGCAGTCAGTGGAGAAAAACAGGCATTACTAAAGGTGATTCATCTCGTGATGAAGCTGGCATCCAAACCACGGCAGATTAATCACATTCCAGAAGTTAGGTGAGATGAATCCCAGCTCTACAGACTTGAATAGTAGTTTTGCCACATAATGTGACTCAGAGCTCACATAGTCATGACTTCAAGTGAGGCGTGAGCCTAGCTCACGCCTGTGAAACACAGAATGAGAATTTTGTACTGCAGATGCTGAAACTGACTGTGGTTTCAGCTTCTTGAAATCAAATAAATATCACATATTAACACATAAAGCATCTGTGTTTTTGTGAACAACGATAAAGCATCGCTGTTCCAGAAAACAGTAAAAGACTTAGTGAAACTAATACAGAATTGAGATACAACTGCAACCATTCCCATGTTACCTTCAGAATTTCCTCTCTACTTTCTCTTTTTATATCTGTTAGAGTTTCTCTTATTTGAGAAACTTATTCATCAGTTCCTACCTAAAATAAGTAAATAAAAAGTAGGAAATAAACCCAGCTTTCTTCCAAAGCCCTGTCTGGCCTGGGACTCATATTGTCAAGTTTTGCTGTCTCATAAGGGGTGTGCATGGCAACCTTCTTAGAGCATGACGTGGGGAGCAATGTATTTCCCCTCCCCTCAAGAGGTCAGTACATATTTGTCTACTTGTTTCCACACTTTGGCTGAAAAATAAGAGTTTTTTCCTATTCTCTGTTCCTTCGGATAGTCCTTGTACTGGTTTTCTGGCTAAGCAGTTCTACAGTTTCTTTGATCCACAATATAGGAAAGAGTGGAAGTTTATCTACCTCCACACTTATCAAGCATTTGGTTTGAAAGCAGTTCTGTGGGAGATTTCCAGCAGTTTAAGGACAGTAGTTAATCCTGACCATTCATTTCTGAATTAAATAGACTTTTATAAAACATAAGCACAGTTTATCTTTTTACAGAAAAGATGCAATGTTTGTTTGGGGTTTTTTAAAATAATGAATACAATTCTTGCGTGCAGAAAAGGATTCTGAGATTTTACCTCACATAAACTGAGGTAAACACCAGATAAAACGCTTCATACTAGAGAAATCAGCTTAAGAAAAAAGCATTTGCATCAACACTATCAAATTTATTGGTTTGGGACAGGGATCATGAAACCAGTGATGTTTAGACTGCTTTGTATCCACTGTGCTAGATCCCTCCAAGAATTATCAGCTATGTCCATACAATATGGCCCTTGGATTTGACTCTTCTCTTGTTTTTAAGTGGGTCATTCAAATAATTTAATAATCATGACTAGTTTTATTGTCTTCATTTTTTTCAGTTCAAGTTGTTTGTAACAATTCCAAACCTGCAATGCAACTAGACACTGATATTTGTATACTATAAATCTCTGCCTTTATCTTGCATATACTGAAGTATGGCAGGAGATGATCTCTGGGTTAAATAGGAGGTCAAAGCTTTTTGGGATACAGCTAGAAGTTACTTGAGAAAGCACAGCCCTAGAAATTATCTATCAAAGCACATATACTATGGAATAGGGGACCCAACTGCCATGGAATGCTTTGTGCCTGTAATATTGAAGGCCTTTCAGATCCTCAGTAGATTTGCTTTACTTGTTTGCTTTATTTTTTCAATCTTGTTTTCACAGTTTAAGATATCAGCAAAACTTCTTGAGTAAATTATTGGCTGATGCATACATTTCAGTCTCTCATTGAGTCAGATACATTTTTCCAGTTTATTATTGTTACAGTTTTAATATTTCTGAGGTTTTTGTTTTGTTGTTTTGGTTTTGATTTGTTGTTGGGTTTTTTTGTTTGTTTTTTTCTCAGACAGGAATATAGAAAAAGCTTCTCATTATTTTTCTTGATAACTACTCTGAAATATTTTTTCATCAAAAATGAGGAGCTTTCTGTCGAAGCTATACAGCTTTACTGAAAAATAATTAAGAGGGGGTATGTGGCTAACGAATTCTGTCCCAGAAGGCAAATAACACAGATGATAATTATACCAGCACCTTCTCTACAAATTCAATAAAATGCTTAGCACAGCCCATCTCTGTGCTGAGTATACTAAAACCAAGTGGAACCCCTGGGCACTGCAGGACACCTGATACCATTCACTGTCGTTTATCTTCCTTAGTGTCGAAACTTTGTAAAACCTGGCAAAACACACACACACAAAAAGAAAAGTCAGATAAGGAACTGATAATTGTCAAGGTCAAAAGGACTGTTATTCTTCTTTAAAGCTGTCAGCAAAAATAGCATTTGCAAGCTCACTTCTTTTTGTTTGGCTTTGGTTTTTTTAGCTTTACATTTTGACATTTTAAAAGCCCATGTCTAGATTTTCAAGTGAGTTCTTTCCCCAGTGGAATTAGAGCTTTAGTTATCAGTGCTGAAGGACAATTATATGCAGAGACGGTCAGCTGGATCAGTTTACTCAAGTTCTAAGTGACTATTTTCCCATGTTTCCAAAAGAAGGTGATTTTTCCCTCACTCTTGATTGAAGTGTACTAGTACCTGAGTCTTAGTGTGTGCTAGGAAAGCACTTGGTACATGTGGGACCTGAGAAATCTCAGAAAGTTCACATGGTCTTCAGGGAATTATTATTCTGTAACATGCTTGGCAATGTCCATCCTAATGAAAGCAATCCTCCCCCTCGATTTTTACAGTGACTCCTGAACTTGTGATGTATATTTTTTCCTTTTGACACTCTCTCTTGTTCAGTTGGTGGCTAAACATATCAGATTTGGCATTTTCATAACTCTAAATAAAACGTAGTCCATCTCCTCACAATTTGCAGTTTTTTCTGCCCCAAATACAAATAAAAAAACAAAGAACTTCCTTTTGGGCAGTTAAAGACAATAATTTAATGGTCTGCAACCATGAGACTCATATCTATTCCTTAATTATCAAAAATATATTCTGATTTAAGGAAATACTAGACAGTGAGGTAGCCCCTCTAGCAAGTATAATAACCACCAATTTATCAGAACAAAACCTATTGCTGTCAAGGTAGCTCTAATATTGCCCTGTGGCAGCTGTGTTGAGCCAGTGTGAGTATAGGGATTATGAGGACAAAACACAACAGCAGCATGCCCATGCTGTCAAACCACTCTGCATTTAAGCCTGTTTGCACCCACTCCTGTATTCATGCTGCCACTTCCTACTTTTACTCTTTCTAATTATTTTGTATAAATTGAATGAAATTTGAAAGGATGAAATATCCCATCTGAATCTAGTGAAGATTTTAAGGTGCATGCTACTGCATAGTCCAGTGTTTCAGAGGCAGTCATTCAAATTCCCCTAGTGAGAAGAGGAAATTAATATAATTTCTCATGTATGAATGAGAGTTTTGCTCTTATTGCCTTAGGAGATAGTGATGGCACCAGAGCTGGCATCTGTTTCTTGCACACAGAGAGATTTAGCAAGATTGTTCTGGGAACATCTACTATAGCAAGTACATGGACACGATAGGAAGATAAATATTTAGTTTGCAGTTCCTTAGGGACCTTGAGCATAAGGTAACCCATCAATTTTTCAAGCACTGGCAAGACTTCTGGACATTCCAAGAAATACGCTTTTTGGATGCTTGGAAAGTTTTAATACCAAGGACTGAAAGCTCTTATGTATGCAACAAATAGCAATCAAGTACATGTTGCATCGGAAGTTTGCACTGTGTTTCATAACTAGATAGCTGTGATGTATGGAAAATCCACCTCTCCCACCCTCTGAGTATCAGCTTCTTGCCCAGAAAATAGGCATAATAACAACATATTATCTGTGGAATATTCATAGAATCACAGAATTGGAGAATGCACTGAATTGAAAGGGCCCCAAAAGGATCATCAAATCCAGTTCCTGGCCCTGCACAGGACACCCCAAGAGTCACACCATGTGGCCAAGAACATTGTTCAAATTCTTCTTGAACTCTCAGGCTGGTTCTGTGACCACTTCCCTGGGCAACCTGTTCCAGTATTACTAGGAGTGGTTTTTCATCTGTCTTTGAAAGCATAGCTTGAATCTCATTCACCTGTAGGAATAAAGCTCTAGCTATGCTATTTATGTTTTCAATATTTAAAACAACACGGATTGTAAAAAAACAAGTAAACAAAGAAAAGTACCTCTGCTTTAAAAGAATTACATTTGAAAATTAAACATTGTTTGTTAATGATTTTTTCCTTTTCTGAGGAATGTGAACTTAGAAAGAGAAATAAATAAATATTAATTTTTTTAAGAATTCACAAAATCACAGAAAAAGCTGAGTCAGAAGGAACCCAAAAGGATCGTGGACCCCAGCTCCTGGCCCTGCACAGCACCATCCCAGAGGATCACTCTACGTGCCTGACAGCATTGTCCAAATGCATCTTGAGCTCTGTCAGGCTGGTGCTGTGACCACTGCCCTGGGGAGCTGTTCCAGCGCTCAAAACCCTCTCGGTGAAAAACCCTTTGCTAGTATCCAACCTAATCTGCCCTTGACACAACTTCAGGCCATTTCCATGAGTACTGTCACTGGTCATGAGAAAGAAGAGACGAATGCCTACCCCTCCTCTTCCCCTCATGAGGAGGTTGCAGACTGCAATGAGGTCTCCCCTGTGTCTTCTCCAGGCTGAACAGACCAAATGCCCTCAGCCACTCCTCATATGGCTTCTCCCCATATGGCTCCTCCTCTTCACCACCTTTGTTGTCATCTTTTAGACACTCTCTGATAGCTTAATATTTTACATTGTGGTACCTAAAATTTCACAGAATATTCAAGGTGAGGCCACGCCAGTGCAGAGCAGAGCAGGACAATCCCACTGGTGCTGCTGTGCCTGATGCCCCTCAGAACACGCTTTGGCCCTCCTGGCTGCCAGGGCACTGCTGACTCACATTCAACTTCCCATCAACCAGGACACCCAGGTCCCTTTCCATGGCACTGCTTTGCAGCATCTCATTCCCAGTCTGTACCGTACATCCAGGGTTGGCCCAGCCCAGGTGCAGAATCCAGCACTTTCCCCTGCTGAATTTCATATGGGCTGTGATTGCCTGACCCTCTAATTTATCAAGGTCTCTCTGCAGGGTCCCCCTGCCTTCAAGGGAGTCATCAGCACCTCCCAGTTTTGTATTGTCCATGGACCTGTTTTGTATTCAGTTAATATTCTTGCGAAGATGGGGAAAAAGCAATTGTACAAGTAAATTAATAACTCTAGTAGAAAGCCAGAGTCATAAAGGATGTTGGACATTGCAATTTAAATAACCATATCAAAATTATGTTTAAACTTTATTTTTTCTAAATATTTTTAAGTTCATTACAAGTGCTTGCATCACACCTATTTTACAAACACTTTCTGAAATCATATACATGACTTTTTTTTTCAGAAATGTGCATATTTACACTCACTAAATAAAGAGAACACCTCTTTTTTTCTGGCACAGTTTATTCTATCAGGTTAACCAACATAAGCTATGGAGTCAAATTAAATCCTTGCTACCCGAGGGATGACATCTAAGCTGGAGTAAGTACCATTATAATTTAACTAGCAAATGTGGTTTTTTTAATTGTCTAGTACCAACTCTTTCCCACCTGATTAAGGTACAAGAGCCACAGTGTGTTATGTTTATTTTCATGAGGTGGCATAGTAGTGATTTGTTCAATTGCAACATCCCAGAGCTATCTTGAGAGTGTCTATGTGGCCCTTGGTAATTTTTGCAATTGCTTTTGTTTGCCCCATTTGTTTAGCTTCAATTGCAATTTTTCCTCCAGGAGTTGTCACTTTTCCAATGAATAGCCAAGACTAAGGTTTTACTTTGTCTGTGTTTTGGAAATTGGTGGAAGCTTTACAATATGCAAGCAGACTAAGCATTTGGTTACAGTACATTGGCTAGGTGTTTGCTAATTCTTGTTTTCTGGAACGGTTTGAATGTAGCCATCTTTGCATTTCTGTGAATAGTACAAAAAAGCAGGAAAAAACCCTCAACTCTATATATGTCTGTGAATACAGATATGTAGAGCTTACCTTGAACACTAAGTAACAGGATAAAAATAATTTAAATTTTTTTTATTAATAATAATAGTAACAAAAATAATGGTGAAAAAAGTAGTAATGAGAACAGCCTAATGATATCCAGATTAGAATAATGTGCAGAAATGCAGTATAACTCAAAAGTAGTTTTAAATCCTTTAACTCTCTCTAAATCTTTTTCTTCAGCAAGTATAAAAGAGAAAAGAATCAATACTCCTCCATTATAGCTTCTGGACATCTTACTTCATGGTAAAAAAGGAATGACTAACAATTTAACTTACTTGAATAGAATATATTTCTGGGTTTGTACATGTATATTTGAGACAAATAAAAGTATTTTTTTGTTTCCACTGACAGAAAAGCAAAACAGAACTTCACTGGTATGTTATTATGCTTTGCTGTCTCTAGGAATCAGAAAATGCAATATGTTTCATGGTACCATTCAAAGCATCAAATCAAAAGATCTTTCTTTACTCCATTGTATTTCTAGGATTCATTCAATTTAAGAAAGAGATAACAAAGAAGTTCAAAATTCAAGATTTCAGGAATTTATCACTACTGAATATTTTATTTTTCTGCTTCACAATATAATTATGCTATGACAACACAAAGTGCTGTATCCCTGGAAATCTAAGTTGTAACATTAAACCTCAACTTTGTACAAGTGCAAGTAGTTATACAGTGTTCAAGGTGATGACAAGTATTCTGCATTTCCTGTTAAATATTTCCTTTGGAACTGACTTTTTTCTTTTTTTTTCCTATTATTTTTTAATTATCCTTTTTTTCCCCAGGTAGGTTTGGCGCTTGGTGCCCATCGCTTCTTTATTTTGGAGTATATAGTTTAAAGTATCATAAACCAGAATGTATAGTCTGACACACTAATGCTGCCATATGGCGGCATGAATGTCATCTCTTAGAAGGGGCACTTTCACCACAGAAAGATTAGGAAAGCACTTGTTTACAGTAACATAACTGCTGTTTTACTCTGTTGCACTGAGAAGAGCAAGAGTTAAATTATCTGTGCAGACACTGGATGATTTGTTGCTATGAAGTCCTTGGGTCAGGTTCCTCATTGAGGGGAGCTGCAGAGACTTGTCTCATATACAGTAATGACTCTGGAGCAGCTATTTTACTGCCTAGAAGAGTGAACAATGAGGCCTCTGGGAACCAACTCAACCTGGCCTTAGCTCACTAACAGAGCTGAGAACAGCTTAATTTAGTGCAATCATAATTTGCATGATTTTTCTTCTGCAACTTCCATTATGTAAAATTCTCCTGTGAAATAGCTAGCAAAAACCCCACTGGACAGTGCAGGAAGAGAGATAGAGTCCATATCTAATTTTCTTGAAGTTTTGGAAGCAATCAATTTTATGTAAAAGAAAATGTGGTTTTTCTTAGTTGTTCCTATAGCTGCAAAAATTCTAGAACTCAATCAGAAATAAAATTTTGAATGAAATCTAGAATGGCTGGGATACCTATGTGACACTTTTAATTAATATAACAGTCTTTTTCCATTAATCATGTTTCTTGAAAATGTACAATTTGTGATTTTCCTGCCAGATCAGTTCTAATCCATAGCTCAGATTTGTTTAGTTATCACTATGGAAAAAGCTGTCTACTTCAACAGCATTAGAAATAAAATGCCATGACACAACAAACCTCCACCATCCTTAAGATTTTAAGAACAGTACCAAACATTTCAGGGAGATAAATTTTATGTAGGGATAGGTGTAATGGCAAAAAAAAAAAAAAAGTTTTGCTAATCATGAGCAGCGAATTACCTTTCACATTAATTGGACACATTTCTGGTGTAGTAAATTAATACAAATGGGTAAGTAAGCAGCTATGAGGAGGTCCCAAATTAGTATGAAGGATATCAACTATTTATGCAACTATATTTTTCCTATTAAGCTAACAACCACCTAGACCATGTGGGCACATTTCAGATTAATTTATAGAGGTATAAATCTCAGATAACACTGTTGTAAATCTAGAGTAATTCCAGCGAGCACAATGAACTTACTTACAGCTTGCATTAGTGTAATTGGGATTGGAATACAGTCTGTATTGCAATAAGGCACCAAGTATGTGGCAAAAATTCATTTTGCTGGAGAAAAGCCTCTTAAGTTTTCCACTGAAATTTACTTCAGAGGCCAAATAAGTGTAGAGCTGTCTGCCTAATCCCAGGATGGACTAAGTAAATTTATACTGCGCTCTTTTCACAGAGCTGTTCATTGTTAATGGCAAATTCACTTGTGTGTGCTTCTAAGAGACTGCCTAATTCATACACCGTTTAAAACAGAACCACTGCTGATAGCTGTAATTAGTTACATAGCAACCCCTTCTCCTGCTGCTGCAAGAGTGAGGCTGCTAGTCCAACTTTGTAACAGGCATGTACCAATTAGTAAAGCCTGAATCTGGTCCAGTGATACTGAAATGAAAAGGTAGCAGTTGAGAAAGTGAGTTTACTTTTTTTTTTTTTTTTTTTTTGATCTTGGAGGTATTACATTTGCAATTAGTTTGCAAAAATAATCTGCAAAAGAATAGTTGTATCTCATTTTGGTCCTTCTGGATTGTGCTGTTAAATACACTTTATGTTTCATAACACTACAGTTATTGGAAAAGGCTCAATGATAGAATAATGGTCTAGTATAGGACACTAATTTGAAAGCATTTATCAAGTCCAATGGTCTGCTTTATTCTTACTAGTCTTCAAAAGATTTATTCTCAAACAGAAGAAAAAATTCTGAGATCTTAGTAGTAGGTGTTCACAAGATTAGAAATCTAATCAATGTTGGATTTTTTCCTTCTTTCTATGAGTATAGAGGTAATTAGCTTGACAGCTGAGGAGGGATAACATCAAGAATTCACATCTATTTCTCAAGCAGAAAATCTCTTTTCTTCATTAAGAAGACATTTATTTTGCTGATCCTTTGAGTTGCTTTCTATTCATTTCCTAAATTCTACATGGCTTTTCCAAGTATTTGACATATATTTTGCATCTATCTATAGTTTAGTGCTCTGCATTTTGCAATGTCAATTTTCAGTGTTTTTTCCAAGTGGCTACTAGAAAATGAAATTTATAAATCAAAAATTAGACTAAGGTTTTTTTAGGCTACATTTCTGACTTCGTTTGCAAAATATTTTCACACCACTTTTGCCACAAAATCTAGCCAATACAATTTTTCCATGTGAATTCCAGCTATTTTGAAAAGCCTAGTGAATAAGTTCTTCTGAATAAAGCTTCTGCATTTTGTATAATCAAATACTCTTGCATTTGATCCTAGAATTAGCAAGGGATGGATGCTTTGAAGGTTTTTAGAGGAACCTTATGCGCTCATAAGGTGTCTGTTTCAGGCATCTAAGTCAGATGCCTGCCATTTCTCCATAGTCATTAGTAGTTAATGAACCTTAAAGTTACACAACCAAACTAGATGATTCTGAAGTAATCCTTCCAGAATCATGTGTAGGATGGGCAATTGGTCCTCAGAAAGGCTGCTTTCCTTCGCTTTGCTTATTTACTACTAGCAATTTGCATTATTTTGTATTATAAACATAATGCAGCTCTCTCTCCCACTTATTTCAAATGTATCTAAAAAATCCAAATTCTATTTTGTAAAATACAAGTTTCTCTGGGAAAACTCAATACAAATGATGCAATGCATGGAGAAGAAACCTATTGTGTCTAAGTCACAATGCATCAAGGTCTGAGAAGAAAGTTTTCCATGAGCAGAGACAATATGCTTGTGGTAAAATGTGTGTCAGTCTGTGAATTGTGTAACCTCCCATGGGACTTCCTTGTCATCAGTAAGTCAGAAGAATGAAATTAGCATGATTTCACTCAGTTGTGGGTCTTTTGATTGCTTTCTTTTTAAGATTATCCTTTACCTGTTGTAACTCTTAAAATTTCAGAGGTATAAAACTGTGTTTGAAAGAATGCTACTGGGAAGACCCATGTGTGTTATATGGGATGTGCATGAAGGCATTGCTTGTGAAAAGCACTTGAAAGGACCTTTGCCAGTGCAGTTTATAACTAAGCTAGCACATTTCTGTGCACTTCTTCTTGGTTATAAACAAGGTAAGTGTTATCCCAGTGGACACAGTGATTACACCAACCAGCTCCCCCTTCCTCTATCTCCCCCCTCCCTCTCACACCTCACAAAAAAAAACTCCCAACCAAAACCAAAACAAACAATCCACTTTCATGTACCAAAACCTGGAATCCTAAAACTGTCATTACAAAAAGGTGGTATATTTCCTGAAGCCCAGGCAGCTGACACTGGGGTCACTCTCTTTAATCATGGAAAGAGTGGGGAGTGGCTCCCACCTGGAGAGAGAAAGGAAATAGCATTCCTGTCATCCCGGATTGTTTAAGCATGTTGCTGATACAGCAATGCTATTGACAAGCAGCAGCTGTGGAGGGGGCTCTTGTTATTCCTGTATCTCCACTTGCAAAGAATTCCTCAAATACAGTGTTGTGATTTTATGGAATGAAAAATATGATAAAAACGGACTGATCTTGCTTAACATATGAAAGAACTGTCCTTTACATAGCAAGCATTTTCTTTCTAAATTATGTAAATCATTATGTTTTCTCTCTACAGATGAAAAAGAGTAAGAAAGTTTCCTACAAAAAGAACCAGATTTTGAAATGCCTTAGCTTCCTGGAAGCACTTTAGGAAAAGCAAACAAGTATACCTTTGCACTTGCAAAAGCCTGTAGCCTGTATGGAGAAATGTGGTGACAGCAAAGAAATTATATCTCTGACAGGAAATAAAGAAAAATAAAAAGACTGATATAGACTATATAGAATGCATGCTGAAGCTGATGAATGGCAGAACACAGACAATTTTGGAAGACCGGGTACAGATAAATTCAGTTCAATCAGTAAATGGAAAATTTGCTGCATTGATGAGAACAGTACAAGAGCCTAAAGAGACTAAAACAGAAGGAAAAAAACCCTGAATTCTCTGAGAATCGAACTCTGAGAGGATCAAACACTATAGATGGCAAAGGAGAAACTACCATGGCTGGCTGCCAGGGAAATTGCTTTAGTTTTGTTTTATTGTGTTTCCTACTTTATTTTGCGCTTTCATTTCAAGGGCAGAAAATGAGGGGGGAAGAATGTTAGAATCAGGACAGTTTGAGGGATTTTGTGCCTCTTGTTAATGAAGTTTTTGTGATTGTTTAACTGTATTCTATGTTTTGGCCAGCTCTTAGAAACTTTACTCTTCCAGAAATTATGTATAACACCCATTTTCATATTTTGAATGCTAGTAGAGATCTTGTTTACATTATTAGAGCAGTGCTAAAAGATGCAGAAATAGATACACAGTCAGTGGAGATAGGGTCCAAGAATATTTAGCTGCTAAAAATTAGATTCAATGTTCAATGTATGTACAATCAGTAGCTTTTCCAATGTCCTATCCAAATTGGGTGATTTTCCACAAATCTATGCCTTGTATTCCAAAAAACTGAAACACAGGAGAAACTCTTCAAGTAATATTTTTAAATGGTTAAATAAAATTTTCTCATATGACTTGGTTTCATTTTAGTGTTCTTCTTGTTTTCCTATGCAAAGTAAAAATGTTAGATCAAAGGCAGCCTGAAAATCTTACATAACACATTTAGGCAAGGCTTTCCTCTGAAACCACATCATTAAGAAAGTAAGATGAGACTGACCAGAATGGGTTTAGGAGCAGTGAGTAAAAGGATTTGTTTAATGAAAAATAGACTCTCAACATTTCTCAATTAAAAAAACCAAAGTAAACTGAGCATTCACAGTTATATTCATATGAAGTTACATGTAACTTTTAAAAATGTTTTTAAAAGAAAGTTTCAGACAAATTTAGCGACAAATAATGCCAAAAGTCATGTGTAGGATGAAAAATGTGTTATAGATATGAAAAAAAGGGGTACTAATTGCTTTTCCATGAGAATTAGATATTTCCTAGAGATAATATATAGTAAGGACAGCTAATGGTTTATTTATGAGAACATTATAAATATGTGTCCTTTTTATATACTGCTTTCTTATTCACTTCCACTGATTTATTTTTTAAGGCTGTGTGTGTTTATTCTTTTTTAAAGAAATATATACAAGCTGGTAAACAGATAACCATATTCTAACACCAGCATCTTGAGTGGGGGTGGGAAGCAACTCCAACCTCCTCTGTGCACAGTCAGCATGAGCCCATGAGGACAAATGGTTTTACTTATTCACACACTAGTAAAATCCTCCCTGCAGAGCCAGGTTTAGCAGGGTCTAATTTTTGTGTTTTATTTTTGTTTCCCACAGATGTTGAAGATGCTAGAATGAGAAGGGCCTTTCCTACTGGGAATTTTAGACAGGCTTTTTTTCTGTAAACTGTAGTATTAAAACATAAAAGAGAGCAAGACAGAATATTTACAGAAAAAAAAAAAGCAGGAGAAAAAAAGCTTTTTGTCTGAAAAAGGCCAATTACTTGGTTAGTATTAATGGTACATAGTTATATGAGTGTTAATTCCATAGACTTTCTCTTCACTTTCTTTTTCATTTACATGGATAAAATCAGCAAACAACTTGGAGATGTTCGCACGTTCAGCTCACTTCAGATTTCTCAAATGTAGCTGTCTGTATCTGAGCCTTTAATGACCACCTCCTTCTGTATTAAATGAAGATAAAAGGCCTAATGAAGAGTATAATACTTTAGGGCCACTTTCAATATTTACTTTAGGACATGAGTAATCTTACTGTATAAGTCTTGTGTTTTTTGACACATAACTGTCAGGAGTGCAGGTGATTTGCTAAGGCATGGGTATCTGCATTCTAACTTCTGGGTTTGATAAGAGAGATCCTGCCCTTGACATTCACCTTCTGGCCACAAAGAATGAGTTGCCTCAATCCATAAAGACAATTCAGGCAGATGAAAAGGAAAGACAGCAAAATAGAAAGGCAGTACTAGACCAATTCAAAGGAAGGCAATATCCATCAAAGCAGAGATGGTCACAGAGACGTCTCTCTGAGTCACCAAAACATATCAACTATCTAACACGGAAAAGAAGCAATCAAAGCAGTCTTCACAGGAGTACATGCAGTAGAAGAAGAAACAACTAGAAATTGTATCAGATAATGGAAGACAGATGTTTTTAGAAGAACTGCAAATTAAGCAAACCTATGATCCCTTTTTGTCAGGGTGCTATTAAAAAAAAAAAAAAAAGAAAAAATAGAGGAAAATGTGAAAAATAATGGAAAAATGGTTACATTTTTTAAAAAATTCCCAAATTTCCTAAAATTTGCGGGCTTTTATGACATACCTAAGACCTGATGAGATGCATCCCAGAGCCCTGAGGAAATTGACAGATTTAGTTGCCACAGTACTCTCCATCATATTTGAAGAGTCACGGAAGCCAAGTGATCTCAGTTACCAAAGAAAAGGAAACATCACATTCATTTTCAAAAAGGGGGACCCTGGTTACCAACTACCATTCAGGTTCACCTCAGTATCTGACAAGATCTTCCAGGAATTTATGCTGAAACATGTGGAAGACAGGGAGGTGATGAAAGACAAGACATGGCTTCAAGGGCAAATCATGCCCAACTAAGCTAGTGGCCTTCTCTGAAAGAATGACTGTATCAGTGGACAAAGGAAGAGCTATTAACTTCATCTCCCAAGAGATCTGTAAAGCCTCTGATATGGTCCCACATTATATTCTTACCTCTAAACAGGAGAGGCACTGATTTAAGTTATGGACTGTTAAATTGAATAAGGCATTTGCTGGATGGTCATGTCGAAAAAGATGCAGTTAATGACTCTAGGACAAAATGGAAACCAGTAATGTGTTGTGTCTCTCAGGAATATATTCATGGATCAAGTATAGACTGGGACCAGTACTGATTAACATTTTCACCGGTGACGTAGGCAGCGAGACTGAATTCACCCTCTGCTAATTTGTGCATGACACCAAGCTGTGTGGGGCAGTCAATTAGCTAGAGAAGGAATACCATCCAGAGGGATCTTAGGAACTGGGCCATGGAAACCTCATGAAGTTCGACAAGTAAGGTGCTACACCTGGGTAATGGCAATATCAATACAGTCAGGGGGATTTGAGAGGGGTTTTGCCTTGTGGAGCAAAACCTGGGGATAGTGGTGGAAGAAAAATTGAATGTGAGCCACCAAGGTGCACTTGTAACCCAGAAAGCCAAACATATTCTGGGCTGCATAAAAAGAAGGGTGGCCAGTAGGCTAAGTGAGATTATTTATTCCCTTTTATCCTGGTTTGATGAGAGGAGTACTGTGTCCAGCTCTGGGGTCATCAGTACAAGATAATGGAAGACAGATGCTTTTTCTTTTTTTCATGGATCTGATTGAGTTGAAATAAAGAAGGGCCTTGAAAATCATGAGGGTTTTCTTGTGCAGAAAGACTGAGAGAGTCAGAGGTTGGTCTGACTGGAAAAAAAAGAAGGCTTCATGGAGGCCTTCAGTGTATAAAGGAGCTTGTAAGAAAACTGGATACTTTTTAACAAGCAATTTCGGGACAATGGATTTAAACTGAAGCAGAACAGATTTGACATTTAAAAAAAGACATTTTTTTACAATAAGGGTGAAAATAAAATAGAAGTGGTTGCCCAGAGAATGTGGATGCCCCATCCCTGGAAGTGTTTTAGGCCAGGGTGGATGGAGTCTCCAGTGGAAGATGTTCTTGTCCATGACGAAAAAGTAGACTAAATGATTTTTGAAAGGTCCTTTCCAACCCCTAAAGTTCTATAATTCTATGAAAACTATTGGGGTTGAAAGTTTCAGTTTGAAAAACAACTACTCCATAGTTCCTATTAATGTAGCTCCTTTTCTGTAAATTCTCTAAGCTACTGGAAATAAAGTTCATGTTTTCTTTTCTTCACATCCAAAAATATAATTCTCAGAAATTTTTAGAGCTAAAACATACATTTTCTATCCTTCAGTGTCTTCTTTTTGGTTTCAGAATCACTTCATATTTGTTTCTTCTTTAAGGTCTCAATTAATTGTATTTAGTTTCATAAGTATTTAGAGCGTCTACATGATTCAGACATTATCAGCTGCTACAGAAATGTGATTAAGAATAAGTATAGGAATTAGAATAGGAATAAAAGTAAAGGAAAATAAATATTAAAATATGAATGTATCATATTCCACTGTTTAATTGTTTTTGCACCAACATCTGAAAAGTGAGTTGAATTTTCTAGTTTGCTCTGGAAATTTAAGGTCACTTCAATGAGACGAATAATTGTAAACACACAAAGATAAGGGTTGGGTTTTTTGCTTTTGTAATATTATAGAAGTGAAAATCAGCTGAAATATGGAGGTATGTGTTCAGTTCATTATTTTCAACAAAATAAGCACTACAAAATATGTGGATTTATAAGGAGGGGCTGGGGGGCCAGAGGTGGAAGCAAGCAAGACAGAAAAAACACAATCCTACCATGAAAAACATACAAATAAAGAGGCCTTTAGCTTTACACCGGAGGGTGTCAAATGTAAAGCTTGATTTGAAAAAAGGGTACACATCAGAGAAACAGAACTTCAGATGTAGTTCTGCTTTCCCTGGGTCAAACACAGGTCCTGCAACAGAAGGAAAAATTAAAAGCCGTCTCAGTTGGAATGAATTGTGGGGAAAAGTCAAGCAACATAAAGAACTTGGACTTTCATTGACTTTGAAAACAGTTAGAAAAACCATTACTCCCCATGTCCTTTTCACAATTGTGCTTATTACCACAGCAGACCTTCAGCAACAAAGTTCACTCTGCAGAACTAAGACAGTTGGTTGTCCCTGGTCAGAAAAGCATCAAAGAGCACAGCTGAACTAATCAGGCACATCTTAACATTTGAGTAAGAGCAAAGAATTTGTTTCAAGTCCTGAATCTGGTTTGATGATTCATAGATATATCAGTTACACCCAAATGACAGAATTTTACCAGTGTCTGAACTTCATTGAGATTTCTGAATTTTTTTTCAATTTTCTAATTCAACACTGTGATGGTTTCTCAGTTTTACTTTAGCGATATTCAATAAAATACATCTCTATTGAGCTGTTTGTCTCTTGTTGCTTCCTGTTAAGACTTTATTGTATGACTCACTGGTTTGGCTAATAAACAAAAAATATTTTTAAATACTTCTGCTTGAACTGTACAAAGTTGTTCATATTATTTTTATAATTTATAAATATTTTCCTTAGTTAAAAACAACAAAAATTTTTCTATTATTCTTAGAGAGAAACTAAACCAAAGTATATGTAACCCTATATTTGAAAGACTGTGGATTTGCTTTAGATTCTGGAATACCTTTATTTAGAAATATTGTTGTGCTCTTTGAAGGGACACACTAGAGGGACAGGACACCATCTGGAGAGACCTTGAGAGGCTTGAGAGGTGGGCCTGTGTGAACCTCATGTGTTTTAACAAGGCCAGGTGCAAGGTCCTGCTTGTGGGTCAGGACAATCCCAGCCACAGATACAGGCTGAGTGGAGAATGGATTGAGAACACTGTTGGGGAGAACGACTTGGGGTGTTGGTGGACAAGAAATTCAGCATGAGCCAGCACTGTGTGCTTGAAGCCCAGAAAGCCAAACATATCCCAGGCTGCAGAAGTGGGTTCAGCCGGTTAAGGGAAGTGATTTTCCCAACCTGAGCTCTGCTCTGGTGAGAATCCACCAGGAGTACAGCATTCAGCTTTGGGGTCCCCAACATAAAGAGGGTATGAACCTGCTGGAGTAAGTCCAGAGGAGGGCCATGAAGATGATCAGAGGGCTGGAGTACCTCTGCTGTGGAGAGGCTGAAAGAGTTGAGATTGTTCAGCCTGGAAAAGGAAGGGCTCAGAGGAGACCTTCCAGAACTTCTCGGTACCTAAAGGGTGCTGAGACAAGTACCCCTGTCTCAGACACAAGAGAATTGGAGAGGGACAACATATGCATATCTAAATTCAGCTGCATGAAGAAAAGGTAATGAATGTCATGATGAAAGAATTTCATGCTTTCCCCCAATGAGTAGGGGCATACCTTCTTGTGGGGACATATATTTCCTACTTGCTGCAGAGTAGTGTGTCTCCAGCATCCTACCTTGAGTATGTAAAGTCAAGGAATCAGAAAGAACCTGCAACACTGATGCTGATGCTACTGTCACAGGAAAATGGAAAGCATGGGAATATTTAAGGAAGAAAGCTAAGCATTATGTTTAAATCACATCTGCAGAAAAATGGCTGCAATGTTCAATGATAATGTTGTTTCCAGTCTTTTATGAATGAAAAAAGTAAAGCATCCTAAGCAGCACCACTGTTATTTCTAGTAGGATTCTGTAAGGACTGGTACTAACCAATGATAATCACAATTCCCTTCCAGTTCTCTGGAACTAAGTTTGAAAAAACACACTCTTGATAAAGTTTTCGGATGACATAAATATTGGTAACACAGTAAATTGCTGAGCAAGACAGTAATCACACTGAGTTATTGAAAGTACTTTATGACTCTGACCCATTCAAAGAAATGGCTTTAGATCAGCTAAATGCATAATGATGTTTTTAAGGAATGAGTAACAGCTTCTGAAAAAGAATAATTCTGAGAGCTATCCAAAACACAAAGTAACAACCTGAGTTCCCATGATAAACTTGTGACAAAAAGGCTTATTTTGATCTTTTGCTGTGTAAGTAAGAAGAACAAGGAAATACTGCTGAAATGTATATCAGGATACGGAAGTCCTTCTTGTAAGCATATTTTAAAAGTGATATTGAAAAGGCTTACATTAATGAAAAAGAAAATTCCAAAATTTAACAATAATTATTCTAACGAGGAAAAAAAAAAAGTCTTTCAGTCAAAACCCTAATAAACCTAACCCATTTAATTTACATATATCAGCTGAAAATATAAATGATAGAAATTTTAAGGATAACGGATTTTTCAAGTTGTGCAACAATATTTCAGCAGCTAAGAGGGGTTCTTTGGCTCCTGGCATTCTCAGTTCAGGACTGAATAGTTTCAAAAGCCTATTGTAGCTGGATACATGCTACCAAACACTTGCAAGGCTGAGGAAATACCAATGCGCACTGGTCACCCCCAATTTGAAAGTATGGGCCTTAAGAGCCCTAATCCTACTGAACCAAACTAAAAATATTTGCTGTAAATTTGATGCAAAAAGTAAAAATATAATATGTTATATAACTGCCTCAATAGTTATTTGTATGGGAAAGCTTTTACTGCACGTTGATAAAATGTGCTTTATAAAATATTAATTATGGGACCACAGTAATAGCTTTGTCTCTGTCATTATTAAATTTATTCTTTTATTGAAATTTTCTTGAAAGAAAAAAATAATCCACAGAACAATTCAATCTCTCTATCTTTTATCTTGTCCTCTTGTTTCAGAATCTAGCTTTTTTTTCCTCCTCATTGTAGATGTTATCATTTGAAATGTATTTCATACAGCTGGTTTTTTTATGGTATCTTATTTGGTATTTTCTTCCAACTTTAGATCTGTTCCTTCTTCCCCTTTTTTAATTAAAAGGATTTATTAGCATCTCTAGGCATGTGAGGTTTTTTACCAAATATTTATCCTCTGAAACAAGTTCTAGTCCTTATCTTTACATTGTAGAAGTATATATTACAAATTGCAGTAAGCTTTTGTTTTACAGAAAGAATTAATCTAAAAAGAGCAATGTACGATGAAATGTGCTTGGATCCAAAACCAGAATTTATCCACCATAATATTAAGAGCCTCAGTTTTCTCACATTCTTAAAAGCTGGAAAAGGAGACACAACTGGTTGTGAAATATCCTTATGATATACTCAAGCCTGAAATTCCTTTTGAAACATAGAAATATAAATTATCACTTCATCTCCCAAAGCTATTAATTTATAAGTGGATGTGTTTCCTTCTTCATCACATTTTAATTGGAAGTAGTGTATTTTATGATTTTTTCTAAGCTAAGTATTCTCAGTAGATGCACATGGGATCAGTTTCCTCCTATGATTTCAGATTTGGAGAGTTTTTTTCAGTGTCACCAGACTCAAAGACAGTTGTAGGTGGGACAGAAATGGAAACACTATCTTCCCTGAGATGCTGCCATTTATGTGTAGAGGGCTGAAGGCTTTGAAGAAACTTGATTGGGAAAACTCAAGATCTTTAAGGAACTAAACTGTGAGCAGTGAGCTTTTCCAGCCACTTAGGCCAACACACATTTATTGTAAGTTCTTGATTTGGATCTAGCCTTGTATTTTAGGTGAATCAAAACTCTGCTTCTATTGGAAACAGGATGAAATAGGAGGTTTAGAGGCAAATTCCCAAGAAATTTTTCCCAACCTACTTTTTTAGAATTTTTCTCATAAACATTTTAAGTTACACATATGTATCTCTGTCCTTTGCTTAACCTCTAACCTTCTGCATGTTTTCAATTATTTAAACATTATCTTGCTTCCTCACCCCAGTTCTGGGCACCAGAAGAGTTCAGTCAGGAAACACAAGAACAATAAATTCCTAATTCACACAGGAAGGAGTTACAAGGCAATCTTCCATACAAAGTTTCCCACTTTATTTAGTTATGTGGTACTAAAAAATCAATGAAATTTCTAGAAAGAAATTGTATTAAATTAAAAGAAGTGGTGACTGATAAATAAATATAATTCTGAATTAAAACAGATTCTTCAGACATACCAGATGCATGTGTTGACTGGTTTTGATGGAAACTTGACATGCTAAGACGTCCCAGCATGAATGCTTTCTCTGTGTCTTTAACCAGACTTTGTATGAACATAAATCTCAGTCTACCACATAGTTTGAGATGTAAAGTATATGGCATGGAGAAGTGTAATACATACAGCAGAAAAAAGTTCCTCCAACACTTTTTTGCATTACCTGTTTAACTCTACATTCAAACATACAGTTTTCTTGTTTTTTTAAATGCTGAGAGCAATTGTGCACACATGCATCTAAGCTCCCTGCTGGCACAGTGATAACCTGCAGAGAGATATTTACTTAATGCTACACTGAGCAGATGAAACACTCTAGACAATAACAGCTTCTCCTCCTGAATGTAAACAGGAAAAAATCTTATAAGTGGTCTGTACTCTTCAGAAACTCTTTTTCTACATTTGGATAGACTGCAACAATTTTCTCTCATAAATGATTTAGATTTCATAAGAGGTTCAATGCAACTTTGCCTATTTTCTTCAAAATAGGAAGAAAAAAATGCTCTCATATACTTAATGCATATGTTGAATATGAGGAAATATAATAGGATATAAAAAATAAAGCTTAGGGAACTGTACACAACTCCCTCTGTTCCTTTATGATTTTAGATAAAAGTAAATATATATTTAAAATTATTTTTTCACATAAAAGAATCCCAAGTTTTCTGGAGATGAAAGTCAGATGAACTTCAAGAAACAATGTTTGGCCTTGGGTAAAATTCAAAGCTTTATTCAGGATTCTAATTTCAAGAAGACTAGTTTTATTCTTAAAGAAAAATGAACAGAACACACTACTAGAAGCAAGGAGGGGTTTTTAGTTGTTTTGTTTGTTGGTTGGTTTTTGTTTGTTTTGCTGTGTTTTGTTTGCTTGTTTGGGAGTTTTTTGGGGTTTTTTCTATAAAGAACTACAAAAGAAAAACAGTACAAAATATCAGTGTAAAGGTAGCAGTTTTTTATATAAAACATCTGTCAATGAGCAGTAAAAAAATCCAGCTCCACTGAAATCAATGGTTAAATTCCCAACTAAACATTCCTAACAAGGAATACCAAAATTTCTCTCTTAATAAAGAAAGTCTTTGGAATTGGAAGTGTTAAAAAAAACCAAAACCCAAAACATAGATTCCATGGAATGAAGTTACTTGAACCTCTTAAGGAAGCTGAATTCAGGGTCTCTCTAATTCCCTTATCTAGCAAATTAAAATGCACCCAAATTATGAATTAGGTCCAATCTTTGTATGACATGGAATAGCTTTTTAAGAAACTTTATGGAGGTACAGTTTCTATTAAAGTGAGTAAAAAAATTGAGAGTTGCCAGCACCTTTTTTCTTTTTTGCCTGAATAAAACATGGTGTTTGGGTGTCTTTCCAGAGATTCTATCTATTTCACTGCATTATATGATTTTAATGTATTTTGCAATCTGTTTATCATATACTATGTATTTTTCATCATTTTTCTCTATATGTCATAACCTTGTCTATCACAGAAAGAACATGTCAGACTATTTTTCTTTCTGTGATAAAAGACTGAGAGTTTATCAGAGTGGTTATTTTCCAGTTCAGATTTTTTTCCTCCTTTCAGTGTTTAGCAATTTTGTTCCTTAAAATATCCTCGTGGTACCAGTAAATCTTTCAGCACACAGTGGAAAATAGGCTCAGATGAAACCTTTTGTGTTTCACTTTGTGCCTATTGCCTCTGTCACTTGGCATCACTGAAAAGAACCTGAGTCCCACATCCATACACCCTCCTTTCAGGTATTTATGTCTGTTTATAAGACTTCCCCTCAGCCTTGTCTTACCCAGACTGAAAATTCACAGCTCTCAGTCTTTACTCATAAAAGAGATGCTTCAGTCCCAATAATCCTCCTAATGCAGCCTTGGATGCCATTGGTGGTCTTTGCCACAAGGATGTACTGCTGACTCATGGTGGCACATGGCAAATTCCATGTTTTTTGTATGGGGAACTTAATTATTCTGAAAATTCATGATCATTCATTTGCATTAAATTACTTAAAAAGATATAACCAGCTAGCTTTGACCTTCTTAGCTTTCTAAGTGGAGGTTTGCCTACTGAAGATGACTGCACTGCATGTCTCAACAGCACTGTTCTCTCTACCTCATTTTGCCTCTTTCCTGGTTCCTTAGGTTGAACACCTCCAACATGACATATCTTGTCTCTGTGACTAGGAAATCATGCATCACATACATCATTTTATGTCTGTTTTCTCAGCAGTAATGATATACACACGCCACCTCAAGTTACAGGAACTGCATCTGCACCATGTGGATACCTGTGACTTGGAGTGTATAAAAGTGGAACCTCCATAAGAAGGACTCTGGGACCCTGACCACTGAGAAGATCAGGGTGAAAAAGGAACAATGGGATGCTGCAGGCATCCATGTGGTATGCTATCTTAGTTTAATCTCTCTTTTTCCCTTCCCTTCCCTTCCCTTCCCTTCCCTTCCCTTCCCTTCCCTTCCCTCCCCTCCCCTCCCCTCCCCTCCCCTCCCCTCCCCTCCCCTCCCCTCCCCTCCCCTTCCCTTCCCTTCCCTTCCCTTCCCTTCCCTTCCCTTCCCTTCCCTCCCCTTCCCTCCCTTCCCTTCCCTTCCCTTCCCTTCTCTTCCTCCTGTTTCTTTCTCTCTACATCACTTTTACTGTTAAATAAAATACATGATATTGACTTCTGCATGTGGTCTCATTTGAACCTTAATTCAGGCAGAGGCACTTCTTATAATCGGATCATAACAGCGATGATATTTGTTTTGTCTGTAGTTGTATGCATTGCCTGTGGCATGGTTAAACACATCAGGAAAAAAATTATTGGGTTTCTGCTACAGAAGAAACCTGGTGTATTTTTCAGTAAATGGAAGGGGGATGATCTCATGCTCATTCATGTGAAGAATGGCTTCCCAAGTTCTATTTAAAAAAAATAATGGAAATAAGACTTTGCAGAGCAACCACAGGAATACTGATTTTTTTTTGTCACACCCCAGGTTTCGCACATTTAATTCCTGAGACTCACATCATGCTTACGTCTGTGGATATGAGTTTCTATTAATATCACTGGGAACTGAAAATTTAGTGTAAAGATTCAGTACACCCATAAGTTGCATTTTTAGTTATAAACATGTCTGAAGGCAAAAAACAAGGCAGACCAGTCTATAAATTCCTTGATGTATACAGGCTCAGAAACCTCACTGGAGAGGGTCTGTGTTGGGCACCTGTGAATTGGTCTATACACAAGCATGGATTAGATATACTAAAGACATAAGGCTAGTTGCAATGCACAGATTCCTTCTGCTCATCTTTAGTATTGGACTAATTTCAGCTTCAGCTGAGTTTTCACCATGTCTAGTCACAGTCACAGTCACAGTCACAGTCACAGTCACCGAGGTCTGTCAACAGAGAGCAACAGATTGCCTCAATGTTATTTAAGTCAAATCCTGCTACTGGAAATGTCCTTCACATGACTCTAGAAACTTAGCTGATGTCCCATCTATGCTTCCTATTCCTTTCTCAAGGCCTGGATCGCAGAACAAAGGCTGATGATAATTTCATTAGACATAATTAATAATTAGATAATTAGAGATAGGGATTAAATCAATATCTCCTCTTTCATAATGCAAATATAAAGTTATTTGGAATTTAGTTGTGTGCCATCAGAGGATAATTTCATCTGGATATGGATTTATGGACAAGGACCTTTAGCTTTCAGATCCAGTTATGAGAATGTTTTGTTTTGGAATGCCATGCTAGCTGTTTAATTTTTTATTTTCTACAGGAACAGAACCTATATGGCCTTTTTTCAATTTTTGAAAGTACTTGAAATTCCTTTCCTAGCAGTGCACAAATCACTTAAACAGAGAACAAATTTTACTTATCCACTTTATTACTACTTTCATCCCTAAGATCAGCTTCATGTGGTTTGAAATACAACACAACATGATTTCAAAAAACTTAATTCTAGTCTAACAAATTTATTTTTTAAATCTTCGACACTATCAAAAACATGAGACTGATGTTTTTACCTTATGACATCCAAACTCCTATACTTTATTCTGAACCAACTTGTAATATAAAAGATAGGAAAAAAGAAGTTTATTTAAATGGTATTTATACTTTATAAACAGCTTACATTTTTCATTTATATATCCAGATATAAATAATGGCCCCTTAGCCTACCTTAGATTAAGAAGGAATATATTGTTTAAAGAAGAGTTGATTGATGCATGTTTTACTGAGTTTAAAATTTTAATAGTCATTGATACCAACAGGAGCTATATTGATCTCTAATAAGCAGACTACAGAATGAAATTCTATTACTTCCTCATTAATGTGTTACATTTGTAGTCCAGAATATTTAAATATTTTCTACTTTTATTTAATAAAGATGACATACTATCTGCAAAAATAAAAGCTGTGCAAAGTATAACTGTTATTTCCTTCTTATTACTTTGGAAAAGAAATATAAAAATAATATTCAAGAAATGAAGAACTGAATGCATAATACATTTCATATTTGCAAATAATTTAAAATAACACTTGAAACTGTCCAAAACTCATTTTTATACCATACACTCTAAGACAGGCCACTTTCATGAAATTGTATGTGTCAGTGAAAATATCCAGTTAAAATTTTACTTTTAAATGTGTTTACTTTAGCTTCTAGATAATTTTGCATTTCACATTGAATTTTTCTTCTAACACAAAACATTACATTTCCAAATGCAGATTTGCAGGTTTGTGACACAGTTTGACATTACTAGAATTCACATGGTTAAATCCCTATGGTTTATTTTGAAAACTGATACTCTGCTATTAATAGATTTTTAATTTACATATATGAAATCATGAAGTAATTAAATGCAGTATCTAGTTCAGGTTCCCAGAAATTTTAGATTTATTTTCCTTGTCTCTATGAATAAATAAATCCTATTAAATATATATTTTTTTAAAATTTCATCTTCTAAATGTTTTTAATAATATTGACTCTAAAGTCATATAATAGCCATGCTGAAGTCCAACTAGTAATACTAACTTATGTTGTTTTAGGGAAGTATTCACCCTGGAATTCTAGAACTCTACTAATAATTGGAGGACTCTATTTATCTAACAAGAAACAGAACTCCTAATCAACTCAATATACTAGGATTACTGGTATCTTTAATTTGTTGATATCTGCTGTTTCTCTTGTCATATCTATGAGCAAGGTGGTGGCAATTTTGATGTTCTACTGCAATATTTTTAGTTTGGTATGTGAATGTTGTCATTTAAAGAACAGGCACTATTATAAATGACAGTCATTTTTCGATTTCAAAAGAATTGAGAACATAGTATTTGGTACTTACAATCCAACTTCAAAATGAATCAGATGTTGTAGCTATATTTGCCATGCTGTTGACACATGACTAATAGTCCAAACACAGTCTAATGATAACTTAAACCTAATACCTCAGACACAAGACCTATGAAAAAGCAGGAATCTAGGAAGATATGTGCAGTTGTCACAAGGCTGTTAATTTGTGTTGCATTTACTGTGAAATTTACCTAATATTACATCTACCTTGTGATGGTAAGTGAAATATGTGCATGCAGTCATATTTTACTCTTATTATTCTGAAGAAGGCATGTGTTGTAAATTATCATCCAGAAAATTTTCTTCCCTAGTACATCCCTGGGTAAGAAACTCAGATTCAACTGACTTCAGTTAGATTTTCAATGTATGTCTAGCACATATTCAAAATATTGAAGCATTGATGATGAAGAGACAAAAAGATATTTTGAGATGATAATAGCATAATCATAGAATCATTTAGGTTGAAAAAAACTCTAATAGTACTTTGTTAACCATTAAACTCTCACAGTCAAGTCACCACTAAACCATGTCCACAAGTCCCACATCCACACATTTAAAATACCTGCAGGGGTGGTAACTCAACCACTTCCCTGGGCACCCAATTACAGTGTCAGACAAATCTTTCTACTACATAGGAAGTCATTCTTATATCCAGTCTAAATCTCCCCTGGTGCAACCTGAGGGCATTTCATTTTGTTATTTGGGAGAAGAGACAGACACCTGAATAAGACCTCCTTCCAGGTTGTTGTTGAGACTGATAAATTCCCCTCTGAGCTTCCTTTTCTCCAGGCTAAACAACTCCAGTTCCATCAGCTATTGTCATAAGACTTGTTCTCCAGGCCCTGTGCCAACTTTGTTGTCCTTCTCTGGACTTGTTCCAGCACCTTGATATCTTTGTTGCAGTGAGGGACCCAAAACTGAACACAGTATTTAAGATGCAGCCTCACTGTGCCAAGTACAGGGGGGCAATAACTGCCCTAGTCCTAGTCCACACTCTTTCTGGGCAGATTTCCAGTCACTCTTCCCCAAGCCCATAGCATAGCACAGAGTTGTTGTGACTGAAGTGCAGGAACCAGGCACGTCACTTTCCTGAACCTTTGCAATGTCTCTGGCCCACATGTAAATAAAAGCATTAAACAAACCTGGCCCCAATGATTTGTTACTATGTACCCCCAGAATCCAACTAAGGATGGAGCTTTTTCTTGGCCATTCTTTTTTTGCTGATGTATTTACGGAAACCTGTTTTATTGTTTTCTATGGCAATAGTCAGATTGCCAATAGTCAGCCCAAGATCCATGTGGACTTCGACCCTTCAAATTTATGTCTTCACACATCCTTGTAGCCCTCTGGGGTTTCCTTACGCTTCTTACAAAGGCCAGAAACTCTCTTTTTTCTGCCTGAGTTCCAGTCAAAGCTTTCTATTCAGACAGTCTGGTCTTCTTCTCAGCCAGTGCATCTATTGACACACGGGGATGTCCTGTTCCCATGCATGTAACATTTCCCTGAAGAATGCCAAGCCTTATTGGATTCCTTTGCCCTTCAGAACTGCCATTCAAGGGACACTGTCCATCAGCCTCCTGAACAGGCGAAGTCTGCCCTTCCAAAGTCCAAGGTGTCATTTTTGCTGACCCCACCTCCTTACTCCTCTGCGGATGGAGCACTCTATTATTCAGTGATTGCCATCATCAAGACAACCTCTAAGCACCACATCATCCACCATTCCTTCTCTGTTCACAAACAGGTCTAGTGGAGCCCATTTCCTAGCTGACTTACCAGCTGTGTGTTCCACACATTCCAGAAGCCTTCTAGACTGTTTTCTCTCTGCTGCCTTGTATTTCCAACAGACATCTGGTGAGTTGAAGTCATCCATAAGAAAAAGGGCCAGTGATCACCAGACTTCTTCCAACTGCTAATAGAATATTTCTGTCTGCCTCTTCATCGTGGTTGGGTGGTCTATAACAGACTCCCACCAGAATGTCTGTGTTGTTGTCTTCCCCCTGATTCTTAACCATAAACACTCAGTCCTATCATAACAGCCATGAAGCTCCAGACAGTCATACCACTCCTTACTGTGGGATCTCAGTCTCTCAGAACTGGGGCGCAGGGTGAACCAGACTACCCCTGGGGGGCTCGGGAGTCCTGGAATGTTGCCAGAAATGTCTGGTGGCTGGACTTTGATCCCACAGGGGAGATGACATCAGTATGAGGACGGGAGGATTTCACTGGGGTGAATGGTGAAGGGATAAGTTAATTGGAGTGTGAGATACAGGGTTTAAGATCCCTGTACAGGGGGGTCTAGAGAGGTAAGATGGAGGAATTGGGGCGTGCCCTTCTCCTTCTTCTTCTTCCTCTAGGCCTCCATCTTCTGTGGTGGAGTTGGCACTCCAGGATTGGACCTTACTAAAAGTGCACTGGTTAATAAGGGTAGAGGGTATTGGAGAAAAATGATAAATATTGTATACGTAACTTCGGGTATAAAGATAGGTGACCGCCCCAGGGGCTTTCAGTGTGTGCCCATGGCTGACTGCTGAGCAGAACTCTGTCAGGCCAAGAGAAAATCTTTTAGATAAGCAATTAATAAACACCGAGAACAATTCTGAAGCTTCCTCTCGTCCTTTCGAACCCCGGGGGCCCAAGGCCATCTTTGGGCTTTTCCCAGACCATCTAGACAGCACCAAAATCCGACACTTACCATACAGAACTACCCACTGCCTCTCCTTCCTTTCCTATCCCTTCTGCAGATATTACAGCCATCTATTGCTGTGGTCTAGTTGTGTGCATCTTTGCACCAAATTTCCATGATGGTAACTGTGTCGCAGTTTTCCTACAGCACATTGGCTTCCAGCTCCTCCTGTTTGTTGCCTGAGCTGTGTGCATTGGTGTAGATGTGCTTCAGCTGAGCTACAGATGCCACCACCTTTCTGGAGAGACAAGCCCTAATTTCCGTGTGGCCACTCTCAGACAATTCTAAGATTTGAATGACCCTTGTATTTTTGCTGTGGCATGGATCTCCATCCAAGGAATGTAACAGAGTAGGAAATCTTCTCTTCACATCTTTAACCCGAGCTGCAGGGAGAAAGCAGGTTTCAGAGCTAGTTCTGTGTAATAAACATATCCCACAAAAAATTTCTTTAGATTGGGATGCAAAATGAAACTTCCCTACCAGTACTCATTTTGGAAACTGGTTAATAATGGACATAGTAGCTCTTCAGCAATATTAAATCATTCATTGCAGCAAAAATCAGCTAGTTCACTTATATCTTGAAGAGATACTTTCTGCCATTTCTTTACAATGTCTGCCAAGATTGTCAGCTCTTCAAAACATTTAACACCTGAAGGTTAACTGCTCTATTATCTTATCTTCAAATGCATAACTGTCTTTGTGGTCTAACAGGTAAATAATTTTGCTTCTAATCACACTTGTCACAGGCACATATACTGTCCATATTGTGATGAATGGAAGGTTCATCATGGAAGGGTCTTTGGTAGTTTCAGGTTCAAAACTTTTGTGGCATAATTTTGATGCTGAAGTTCTATAAATATTAGAATTCTGATCATATTCATTACAAGCGTCTGTTACCATTACTGAAATTAAACATTTTGACAAAAAAACTGTAATGTAACTATGCCTTACGACAGCTGTTCCCATCTTTTTATTTTAAAAGAAGACTAAACTAGTGCATATTAGAAAAGCCAGGCAAGAAAGACAATTTCAACTTCTTCTGTATTTTAAGTCTGTAACATATATAGTTTCACTGAACTGTTTCTTCCACATAGTAATAAATAATGGAATGTTCAATTTAATTAGTATTTTAAACTACATGAGCTGTATACTCAAACCATTTCAGTGGTACTCTGAATACAGGAATCATCTATTAGTAAAACCTCATAGCAAGTAAATGAATATCCTCTAATATCAGTTGCAACTGTGTTTGTAGACAACACACTCCTCATGGGGGATATGTAAGCAAAAAGATACAGCATTTTTTAGCATTTGCTTCCTTCCCAAAGACATCCATTTTTCATGTAAGTCACTAAAATTTTCACTACATGTGTGTTTTCTGAAATGAAAAAATCATATTATTTCTGAGGTGAACTATCAAAAGCAATAATCTCGTGTAAGAATTCTTCATGGCACATATTTTTGGTCAAGACAAGCTGGAAGACCTCTTAATTTCTCTTTCAAAACTTTGGTTATTCGAGCATTACTTTTTCAAGTAAACAAAAACACATTAAACATTTATATATGCAAACACATATGCCAAGAACAGGAATGAAATCTACTGCAAAACTTAGTAAAACTAACTGATGGTTTTTTTACAACTAAAAAGTAAATATTGTAATTTTTTTAAAAATTAAATTTCCATATCAGATGTTGCCATCGACTTGTTAACAGTTCTATCACTGTTTGCTTACTTAAATAATCTAAGTCATCAGTGAAATAATCCTATTTACACTAGTAAAAACTGTTAGAAGCAAACAAATATGTGGAGTGTGTAGGTGTGCACATATGTGACTCTGTGTCTATTGAGCAGATGTGTTATGGCAAAGGTGAGTAAGAGTAATCACATAATCAAAAAGTCAGTTTATGTTGCAAGGAATCTCAGGAGAATAGCTAGTCCAACCCCCTTGTTCAAGCACGGACACCAAGAGCACCTTACGCTGGATCACTTTCAGTCATCCCTAAAATGTTTTCGATGATGAAGATTTTGCAACCTCTTTAGCAATCCTCTTGTAGTGTTTCACAGCTATTTAAAAATTAAAGTTTTATTTTCTAGTCTTTTTATAAATATAATTTCCTGTATTTCCAGTTTGTGCCCGTTGATTGCTTCTTTTGTTTTGTGTGGGTACTACTCATAGGAGCCTGGCTCCACATTCTCTACCATCACGTATTATGCACACTTCTGAACCTTCTTCAGTGATCTAGGTCACAATATTAGGATATATTCTATTCCCATCCTCAAGAGCTGCTAAAACCAGGAGGAGCATTATTTCTTCCTTATCTCCTGTTAATGGGCCCATCAATGCGTTTCCACATGACTCAGAGATAACTCCCTCCAGGAGCCAATTCTGTTTAATGGACCCACCACATGACTCACAGAATGATTACAGAACAGTCAGTCTTTCTACTGGATTCCCGGAGGAATGGCTGTCTTTTTCACTAGATCTGCAAAGGAAGACTACACCCTTTCTACAGGATCACTGCTCTAACAAAACCACATCTGCCACTCCAGCAGGACTGCAGCCACCAACACCCTGACCAACAGTGTTGTAGTGTGTTTTTAAATTTCTTGTTTTCTCCCCTATTTTATGTACTGTTCCCCCCTGTTCTTCGTAAAATGGTTCTTCCCCCTCCAGTTTTCCTGCTACAGAGGCTTTTACAGTTATGTTGCTATGGTTACCCCTTCCCCCACAGCTGCCTATCACTTAAGTTATGTAACTTCCCCTCCCCTATCCTACCTTATAAGTAAGTTTTTCCTCCTCCCTGGGCCCAGTCAATCACCCCCCACTCCTCCCAGGTTTCGAGAACCTTCTTCTCCCTGGGGTTTGTGGTTGGCTGGTGTCCCGGGGCCCCTCCTTTGCTTCATGTTTATTGGATATATCCTAATGTCAGTTATGTCATGGACCTCCCCACATGTTCTCCCATTGGTTAGCTGGGCTTCCCTCCCTTCTCCACCCCTTCCTTTTAAAACCTTGTCTCTCCCCCTGATTCGGGTCATTTGCTGCTGGGTTTTTCCACCTGTTGGTTGCCGTTTGCTGGGGTCATCTCCATCTGTTGGCACCTCCTTCAATAAACCGACGTTAACCCTCAGCAAGTGGTCGCTCCCTCATTTCGTCTCGTCCAGCGTGAATCCAAGTCCGCAATCCAGCCCAGCCGAGGCCACGACGCCAAGGGGGGCTGGCTTCCTATGCGTAGGGGCGTCGGCCATCTCACCCCTTCAGCTAGCCGGACTTAGGGCCGCGTACACCCTCGCACACAACAGGGTGTCAGGTTGTATTCGGACTTTGTTAGTGGTTTTTCTTTTGTATTATTGCACGTATTTTGGTTTTATTTTCCCTTTCCTAATATATTGTATTTCTGAATTGGTCTCTCACTGGTTTTCCTTTCAAAGCAGAACATTCAGGATGGACAGTCCCAGACCAGCAAGGTCCTGTATGCTAAGGAAACTTTCTTGTCCAACCATATAGAAGCCATTCTGTCAGCTTTTGGGATCTGACCAGGGCTAGACTTGCCTCCTTACACACACCACACACCCACACCATCAGAGAGAGTTTGCTTACTGGCTCAACCCCAGGTTTCCCATAGTAGAGTCTAAGACATCTCAATTCTTAAAATTATTTCATTTTGGTGCAAGAACTAAATACCAAAATAACAGCTTTAGCTGATGCCTCCAAGGAGAGACCCAGAGCAAAGGAATCCCTGAGCTTTTAACAGATTGAAAGCAGTTTGGTGGAGAAGGGATCAAGGTACTGGTGGATGAAAATTTGAACATAAGCCGGCAATGCCTGTTGCAGTCTAGAAAGCCAACTAGATCCTGGGCTACGTAAAAGGTGGCATGGCCAGCAAGTGGAGGAAAGTAACTTTTCCCTCTACTCTGTCTTCTAAGAACCCACCTGGAATACTGTGAACAGCTCAGGGGTCTACAGAATGAGACACAAACATGTTAAAGCAGATCCAGGGGAGTGCCATGGAAATGATCAGAGAGCTGCAGCACCTCTCCTATGAACATGGTATGAGAGAATTGAGGTTGTTTGGCCTGGAGAACAGAAGGCTCTGAGGAGACCTCGTTGTATCATGGAATAGTAGAATTATAGAATCACAGAATCCCATAATGACATGAGCTGGAAAGGACTTTGAAGATCATCTAGTTCAAACCTGCTGTCATGGTCAGGAGTACCTTTCACCAGATAAATTGCTGCAAGTCCCATGTAACCTGGCTTTAAACTCTTCCAGCGACAAGACATTCACAATTTTTCTGGACAATCTGTTCTAGTGACTCACCACCCTAACAGTAAAGAATTTCTTCTTAATGTCTAATCTGTCCTCTTTGAGTTGAAAACCTTTTCGCCTTGTCCTTTCACTACAAACCTTTGTTAAAAGTCTCTCCAGCTCTCTTGTAGCTTCCCCCTTAGGTAATTGAAGGTTACTCTAAAGTTTCCCTGGAGCCTTTCCTCCTCCAGGCTGAACAACCAACTGTCTCAGCATGTCTCCATAGTAGACATTCTCCATCCCTCTAATGATCTTGGTGGCCCTTCTCTAGACTGACTGCAGCAGGCCCATGTCCTTGCTGTGATGGGGACCCCAGAGGTGGATGCAGCACTCGAGGTGGGGTCTTATGAGAGCGGAGTAGAGGGGCAGAATCACTTTGCTTGCCCTGCTGGCCATGCTGCCTTGGATGCAGCCCGACATATGATTGATTTCTGGGCTGTTAGCATGCATTGCTGGGTCATGTTAAGCTCTGCATCCACCAACATGTAGCTCTTTAATGCTTGAAGAGAACTGGAGAGAGACTTTTTGCCAAGTGGGTAGTGGCAGAACATGAGGCCATGATTTTAAGCTGAAAGAGGATCTATTTATTTTGGACATGTGGATTGGACACCTTTTACAACAAGAGTGGCAAGACACAGGAAGAGGTGAGCCAGAGCCAGAGAAGGTGTGGATGCCCCTTCACTGAAAAAGATCAGGGCCAGGCTGAACAGGGCTTTGAGCATCTTGATTTAGTGAAAGATGTCTCTGCTATTATTTGAACCTAGAAAACATATTTTGGATTTATCAAAATCCTGAAAACTGCTTGATAACTTATGGGAGTACTAATGCTAGATTTGATTTTGCTGGTTAAATTGCTGCCCTAGACTGAGAGACAGTGAAAGTTAAGAAAGAAAAATCTGACTTTAACAAATAGAACAGAGAAAAATTACAAGCAGCTTATGAATAATATTAGGATATAGCATCAGGATATCTGATTACTCTATATTATGGGAAATAAGAAGAATGTAAAAATGACCCCTGTAGGATGCCATATGTCAATCTATAGGAAGAGGGATATACAGTTCAACATTTTCCTAAAAGATTTTGTGTTTGTCAGAACATGGTCTGATTGCCTTAAGGTTCAGACACTTGTGCTGTTTGATAAATAATGCAAAGGGGAAAAAAATGGACCTGTCAAATTAAACATATCAGAAGCCCTATTAGGTCCCTAGAAAGAGGGAAATACACACCTCTCCTGGGTCCATTTCTAGCCACAGTATGTTTTACTCTCACAGTATGTTGGCAAGCCTTTTTATATCAACAATAAATGTGTGTTAACGTATAGGACAACTTCCCAACTAAGAAGTGTGAATGTATCAGAAGTGACAATCTGGAATGTTAATTTTTTTTTCTGTTTATGTTCAAAGGACAAAAATAGCCAAATATCAAAGGTCTTGTTTACCTACATAATGTGCTGAGCATTGGAATTTCTACCATAAAGATTAAGCCTCATTAGAAGTACAGAAAGTGGCTGAAGGAGAAAAAGGAAATAATCAAGGCTGAAAATCACGATTGCTTTTGTTGGAGTGTTTCAAACTTCACCTAAATGTACAAGAGCTGCTATATTCATTTTAGTACTAGAAAAAAATTCTTTGTACTTTCTATGACATGATATTATATGTGGCATAATATCTACATCTGTAAAAGCTCTGTTAAGAAAACATCTGTGAGGCAAGGTTTATTAGTGCAAAGGTGGAACTATTCATATGCAACTATATTCCTTTTGGGACCAAACAACTACTTTTTAGGCCAATTAGTTCTGCATCAAGTGGAAGTACCAGCTCAGGTCAGCTCTCCATTACAGGGTTTAAACATGTCTCAAGTCACTACTGAACCTTTCAAGGTTTTACCTTATGTCATAAAAAAGCTTTCCCATTAGCAATTTATTTAAATTGTGGGGATGAAAGTTTGCTCTGAAAAATCTGTTCCATTAGTTCCAGCTAGTCAAAAATACTGAATGTTTGAATATATGCAAGTCCACAAATAATACAGGTCTATTCCTGCTATTTGTAACACCCAACAGAATATTATTATTATATCTGAAACCAAGACACTGACTACAGACATAATTTTGTCCTTTGCACAAAAAAGCACAACCCATCTGATTAAAGAATGAGAAAAGCAGAGTCTAAAGCTATCTTTCCTTTTTTTCTTTTTTTATTTTCATCACCACTTATGGGCAGCATTACAGTCATGGATCAGCCGAAATCTCTGTTGCTTTCAGATGACAGGAATGAGACCAATTTGTGACTCAAATTGCCAAAAGCCTTACACAGATCTGCAGCAGGCCTTTTCTTTCTATTTAAAGGTTAATCCAGATCACATCTGAAACCGAGCGTGTTATATAAAAGGGGTTTATGTGTATTTGACTTAGAGTTACTACAGTACCAAGAGTAATGCTCATTACAGTAGAATAAGTGCTAGTACTTTGAATAGTCTTTCCTGGGTTGCTCTCTGGGGATGTGTGGAGTAGTACTGTGAGCTTATGAATATAAAAGCAGTCTGAACATAAATTCAAGCTACTTTAAGAAAAAGCAGTTTAATCATGGCACAGTATATAATATAATGATCCTCTTAGTTAGACTATAATAAGATAAACTTTAATCATAATCAGAGTTGTACTTGCGGGTGCATTTACAGGACATTTTTGCCACAATATTATGCAAAGTTATGAATTTATTTCTCCCTGTGCATGTGATTTGAATAAGGTTGGGAAAATTGTCCTGTATACTGGGAAAGATCATCTTACTCATGTGGCAAAAGCTCTCTTAAGGCAGTTTTTTGGTATGATCTACACCAGTTTTTAAAGTTAAGTGTTTTCTTTGGAGTTTTTATATGATATTCAGGATTACAAGAAAAAGAGTTTTTATTAGAAAATTGCTCAAAGAATGGAATTGCTAAACTAATAATTATGAAGTCGGTAATTTTTCTAGTCTTTCTTTTAATTTGCCTCTTTATCACAGAATTTAAAGTGTCTAAGTGTGTAAACTTATTTTAAAATGTTGTAGTGTCTCTAAATGATGTCTGATAACTGAGAGGCTATTCTATTAATTAGTAAAAGTAAATGATTGTGTAGTCATCCAAATAATTTTTGTAAAATTGTCTGTAGACATGAAAGCTCTGTTTGATGCCATCGTTTCCAAGTGTTGGCCTTTCTAGAACTGCACCATTGCATAACAGAATAGATTGATGACATTAATAACTGATTACTGAATATGTGAGGTATTTGGATATTTGCAACACATTTAGTTTGTAGTTAAGAGTTGATTTTAAATATTTGATGATCTTTCATTAATTCAGCTTGCAGCACTGTTGCTGGCTTTTCATTCTTCTGATTCTCTTACCTGTAAATATTTAGTGCAGTTATTACACTATCAGTAACTAACACTAGATTGACATAATTATAGTTCTTTGCTACATCATCAAAGGGAGAAATGAACAAGTGACCCAAGTTTTGGTCACTTCTTTGTTATTGCAGCTGTGTACCCAAATGATTGAGTAATGATCAGGGCAAATATTCAAGCGTTGTTTTTATCTAGGATAAACTTTTTTCACAGTAGCTGGATAGCTTCATGGTCTATGTTTTGGATCAGTGTTTTGGATTTCTGCTGAAAAAGTGTTGATAAGGCAGTGACATTTTCATTATTACTGACCAGCACTTGCCCAAAGTCAAGGCCTTTTCTGCCTCTCACCCCGCCTTTGTGGTGAGCAGGTGCATAAGGAGTGGGGAGGAGAGGCTGGGACAGCTGACCCCAACTGATGATCCCATATCATGTAACATCATGCTCAGCATATAAAGCTAGGGGAAGAAGGAAAGGAGACATTTGGAGTGATGGCATTTGTCTTCTGAAATAATCACTACTGCATGATGGTGCCCTGCTTTCATGGAGATGGCTGAACACCTGATGGGAAGTGTTGAATTAATTCCTTGTTTTGCTTTGCTTGTATACATGGCTTCTACTTTACCAATTTAAATCACTTTATCTGAAATCATGAGTTTTCTCACATTTACCCTTTTGATTCTCTCCCACATTTCACAGAGGGCAGAGGGTTCAAGAGGCTGAGTGGTGCTTATTGTCATCTGGAGATAAACCAGGACAATGTGTCACTCTATTTTCCTGTGCACTATACAGGGCAGCACTTAGAAAGGTTTGTTCCATTCTACTACATTAGAATATGCTATTCAATTTTTCCAGGTGTCTGTCAATCCTACCAGGTTTTCATAAAACACCTTGAAAACATTTTGTTTATTTAGAGTCACAAGAGTGACTGTGTCAAGAAAGTCACAGTACTTTCTGCTATGCTACAGGTGCTATCCAGTGTGCACATCTGACCTTTTTCTATGGAAAAGTCACAGTGATTGAATGGGGAGTAGTTGATGCATGATTAAGATGGCATTGGGGAATTTAGGAGAATTGAATCTAAAACTGGTCACAGAGAGGTGGCCTTGGAGCTGAGGTGTCAACACTGAGACTAGAAGAAGATCTGACATGAGGTCTCTACACTCTGCAGAGCTGCACATTTATCCAGGGGACGACTGAGCCTCCTGGGCCACCTCCTCTGCTTCCTGATGTTATAAGAGGACAAACACAAGCGGAACCCAGGAAGAGTCTCTATAAATTTGTGTCCTGTTTTTAACAAAATCAAACTGAACCCAAGATGTTTTTAACGGAATACTTCCAATCTGTAGATGGCACACCTGAAAACATCAGCAGCCTTAGATTTATAATAGCACCAGAGTAGATAGATAAAAGTCCCAATGAACATCAGTGTCATGAACCAGTGTTAGTCAATATCTTCATTAACAGCATAGACAAAGGGATCATGTGCGCTCTCAGACAATTTGAGGTTAAGTGGCATGGATGACACACCTGGAGGATGTGATGCTGTCCAGAGGGACCCAAACTAGCCTGAGAAGTGGGTCCATGGAAATCTCACGTGGATGAACAAGACCAAGAACAAGATTCTGCGCCTGGGCTGGGGCAACCCCTGGTATTAACACAGGCTGGGGATGAGCAGATCAAGAGCAGCCCTGCCCAGAAGGACTTGGGGGTCTGGGTGGATGAGAGGCTGGACATGACCCAGCCATGTGCACTCATAGCCCAGAAAGCCAAAGGTGTCCTGGGCTGCATCCAAAGCATCGTAGGCAGCAGGGCCAGGGAGGGGATTCTTCCTCTTTGCTCTGCTCTGGTGATGCCCCACCTGCAGTGCTGCATCAGCTCTGGGTTCTTCAGCACAGGAATGACAGGGACCTGTTGGAGAAAGTCCAGAGGAAAGGAACCATGATGCTTAGAAGGATGGAATACTTCTTCCATGATGAAATTCAGAGAGAAGGGGGATTGTTCAGCCTGAAAAAGAAAGGACTTCAGGGCAACCTAATTGCAGCATTCCAGGATCTAAAAAGAATCTACAAGAAAGATGTAGAAAGGTGTTTTACAAGGTCATATAGTAATAAGACAGAATGGCTTCAAACTGAAAGAGAGTAGGTTTGGATCAGATATTAGGAAGAAATTCTTTACTGTGAGGGTGGTAACGCAGTGGGACAAGTTAAGAATTTGCAAATATCATGTCTCTGGAAGTGTTCATGGCTAGGTTAGATGGGACTTTGAGTGACTTGGTCTGGTGAAAGTTGTCCCTGCTGATGGTAAGAGAGTTTGAACTAGATGACCTTTAAGGTCCCTTAAAACACAAGCCATTCTATCTAATCCTAACCCATTATCCTGCCTAGGTTATTAAAGTGAAAATTCTCAAATTCTCATGAAAGTAGGTCATATTTGGGATGTTCTGTGTAAATCTTGTAACAGCATGGGTTAGCATTAGAGACGTGATTGCAAGTATTTACTGCTACCTCCTTCTTAAGAAAGAGCCTGAAATCATGCTTCATCAAAAATTTGAATGCAATGATAAATAAATAACTAACTTTTGAACATATAGCATCTGTTGAAATTATACATTTTTGCAAAGGCAATGCACAAAAGAACCTGGTGAAAATACTTGAAGTTTTTTCCATGAAACTCAAATACTGCTCTTCTTAAGAGTACCTATAAAACAGTCATGTTTATTCTGTAGGTAGCAGCCAATGTGGGAAAATGAATATGAGAAGAAAAACTTGTATATAATGCTGTAATCACTTAGAATTTTCCCCCCTTTAGAATATTAATGCATAATACTTGGAGAATGGTAGCAAAAGTACATGTAAATAAATTCAGGGCTTCATGTCCCTGTCAAGTATTCCTACCTTTTTAAAATAACCTTTGTTCTGAGTTCAATTTGCATTCTGTTTTTGATTGCAATTTGCTTTTCTTTTGTAACACCCTAATAAATGCCAGCAGAGGCCTTTTTGCAGAGCACTAAGCTGCACATTCCTGAAGGGACCTGGGGCATGAGCTGGGTGGAAAGAGGTGGCTGAGAAGGAGGTGCACTGCCACCAGATTCAGAATGATGGACCATAAAGAATAAAGGCTTTTAGGCATTTATAGGGAGAGGAAACAAAGAGAAAGGAAACAGGGCTGATGAAATACAGAGCCCAAAGACAAACGTTTCTATAGGCCTGACCCTTGCCTTTGAGCAGACAAATCTAGGTAAAAGAGCTGGGGCCTCTTGAAGGGAAGATATTCAGGACCTAGCCAAAACCTGACTGCAGTCTGCAGAGAAAAAAAAAACCCAAAGAATGTTGCAATCATTCTTATACATGGAAGAGGGATTGTGTTTATGTGGGACTTGCGTTACAGAGATTTTAACTCTTGGCAACTGGCATGGCAAAACAAAAATGGTTTTGTAGACCAAAACAGTGCTGAAGGCCTCACGACTAAACTGAAAGGCAGTTCAGCGGTGTCTGCTTCATAGTAACTCCATTTTGGCTGAATGTCAAATGCTCCTTCCTGTTCAAACCTAAAATGTCATTGTTAAGTGCACCCTGAAATGGTGTAGTATATTATGTCAAACCAGACATGACTTACTGAAAGGATGCTGGCAGAAAATATTGATGATACAATCTTAGCCTGAACCCTATGTAAGAATCATTAAAAATGTATTGGAAAGAATCCCAAAGGTATTTAAAAACACATAAATGATCTTTGAAGGATGTGTATGAAAAGAAAAAAGAAAGAAAAAAGGTAAATGCTGAAAAAACCCTCATCAGGTTTCCACACAGACTATGAATTTACTTATTAATAATGATCCTAGTGAACAGTAAAATTTGTGTCTTATATTCTTGCTATTATATATTTTTACATACACTTGCATGGAAAATTAAAAAAAAATGAAATAGCCAACTTAGAATTTAGATCATGTCTGGCTGACTAAGCCAATGCTGTAGGAAAAATATTAAGACAATTATTAGAATAATTATACTTAGACAAAGTCTTACTATATTCTACCCATTTATCTGCTCTTTTTCTCTATTTTCATTATCTTAGTGTCAACTATAACATATTGCTATGGAAATAAAGGTATTGTTCATTTTAGCATTTGCATTTAGTCTAATGTTCTGATCTGGAAATTATGCTTCATTTCTGTCAACAATACAGTTTACTAAGTCCTATCGTTTCTTCATCCACTTTAATCAAAATAAGTAGTTTTTAATGTTACTTGCCATATTTTATTATATGCAGGCTAATTTCTATGAAAAAGAAAATTATTCTATTATTTATACCTAAAAAAACCCAATGGTCCTTGGAAAAAAATGTGGAGGGGAGATCGAATGATAAAATTCAAATTTGGTTTGTGAGAACCACCAGGAACTATACCTTTCCTTAGCTCTAAAAGTCTGAAATCCTGACATCCCAAAGCCAAGCCATTTAAATAGGTGTGTAATATATTTACTGTTTTCATATCGTAGATGTGGAGCACTTTTTTATAAAAATGGTCATATTCCTGCAGTAGGCTGGATTATTAGAGGTTTCATGAAAGTGTTGAACTGCAGTCTCCAGAGATGTGGTATCTGTCACTGCCATATTAGATTTAAGCTGTATACAAATTCCTTTCTCCTCTGAGGTAGAAAATATCAAAGCTTAGATAGAAAAAAAACTACAAATCCTAAGAAGGAAAAGATGCAAGCACTATTTTGTGCTGAAGTCATGTTGCTCGGAAAGGTGATAAGAGCTAAAAACATCAGGTTCACAAATTTCAAAAGACATCAGCGCTGGAGAGTGATGAGCACTGTTGGGTTATTGTCCCACCATTTCTCTCTGGGCATATCATTAGCCAGAGCCAGTCCTGAGGATGACTTGCTGGCATGCAACACTGGCAGCTTGTTGGGATTTTAAGCACCCTAGGGGCCCTACCTGACACAAGGATGTGGAATACCACTGATAAACACCTTATGCATGCTGAGGGATGTATGCAGTTATCATTGCAAGAAGGTATTTTACATCTGTGTACTGTGCTACCCTCCTTGAATGGATGCAGATTATAACTGCATAAAACACTCATTTAACAGTGAACTCCATCAGTATAGGAGAGATTTTGCTGTTTTGACTCTGTCAGAGTAGCTAAAAAGCAGGATTTTAGGAGATGACAGAATGTGGTAACAAGAGAGTATTACTCTTCCTATTTGCACATAAAAACTGGAGGAGGGAGAGAGGCACTGGTTTAACAGGGCCACATACAAATATAATGACAGAGCACAGAACAAATACGGGTGTCTCTCTACCAAGTTCACTGATCTAAACTATCTTTTGTTCATTTTCCCAAGTATGCCATACTCTGGGGTCTTCTATACCACTCTGCTCTGCAATGATGAAAGCTTAGCTGCTAAAACTGTTGGTTTTACTGGAAGGCAATTTATAATATGTCTGGGTTTGACCATATCTGTCATTTTTGGTGACTTCCCTGACTTCCCCTACATTAATAAATCAAATTTGAAAATGAAGCTAAACAGCTTATTTTACTTTGAAGGTCCATTTGAAAGAAGTGAAGTTCGGAGAATTTTCAGTTTTCACATCAAGCTCTTAGTTTCTTTGATGGGCAGTAGCATAGCTTTAGCTTTTAGTCGATTTTGTAGCTATCATCTCCTAGTTTCCAAGATTTATTTCTCTGTAAAATGGCTTGGACTTGTTACTTACTTAATTTGCACATTATCACTATGTGGGATGGAAATTCCTAAGGACTGAGCTTTCTTTAAGAATCAACTTTATTTGAATTTGTGGTGAGTGGCATTTTGTTATCTGGTGATCTTTTGAACTGGGATAACTTAAGTGAAAAGACAAAGGAGACTTTATTATTGGTGGATATATAGTTATTATGGATTCTGGGTTCATTTGGACATGCTTGCTGAAGGTAAATGTGGTCAAGTAAGAAACAATAGTGGATGTCCATTATGGTTTTTTAGCTACTGACTTCATTGATTTTGCTCAATTAAGCCAGGTTTTCTAGAATTCTTTATTGGTAATCCCTGGCATTACTTCTGCATTTTCTCTCTGGTTATTTCTTCAAGAGAGGGGAAAACAGAACTGAGAGCTTATTCCCTGGTTGATTGTTTATTTGGCAATGCTGTCATTTCATTTGTTTTTTTTTAATTTGCTTCTAAAATAATATTTCTTAAGTGCCAGGGAGGATGATCAGATTTGATGGTCAAATTAACATATCACTTGCACATCTGTTCAATGAATTCAGGAGATTAAATCTGGTTTTCTACATCTGACACCCTAGAATCCTCACAGAGTACATAGTTTACAACTTTACTACATGTTTTATATTAGATATACTACTTCATCTGACACATACTAAGCATTTACTTGGAGTGAATTGTGTTTTCTACAAGTGTTAATAATTTTTGACATTCTCTCTAGCAGCATCAGGTAACTACAAAATATGCATCATTGACTGTGAAGATGTAATAATGTAGTAAGATAAATTCCACTATATCAATCCTACTTCTATAAATGTTGAAGGAAAAAGCTTAAAAACTTTATTCTTCAACAACATGCTTGAACTGTTATATTTACAAAATCACATACTTAAGCTAATTAATTGTGTTCTAATTGTTGCATCTGTAGAAAAGGAATATAATGTTCAAAATAAAGAAACATTGGTATGAATTCATTATGATTAAATTACAGTGTCCTTCAGAGACGATTCAGTGTTTGAATGCAGGGGAAACATCCAGAAACTTCCACCCAGAAAACAAATATGTCCATTATAGGGTGTCATTGTTAATTTTTTAAAAAAAATATTTCTGCTATCCAATAATATTATGCAAGTCCCTTTAACAACTTAAAATTAATAGTAAATAGAAATGTGTAACCTTCAAAGTGTAGGTCACTTAGAATATAAAATAGCAAAAAGATTTTAATGCATTAATGCCTCTTACATGATTAATTATATAGAATAACATAAGGTAGATGCATACTTTCATATATATTATCCATAGACTTTTTTTTAATATGTCATTTGGGGACTTGTTTCACTCATATATTGATTTTGTTATAGATCCATATTACCATTCAATAAGTTTGTTTGCTGTTTCTCTTTTAGATGGGCTAGAAAAACAGCTAGTACTTTATTATTTTAGTCAGTAGTACAGTTCGCTGGAACATAAGGAAATATTAAGACCTGGACAAAATAATCTAGGCACAGAAATGGAGTAAAACAGGTACTTTGCTACCAAACCAGAATTTCTTCCAGACACCTTGGGTCAATCTGCACCTGTCCATGAAAATATGCTCATGATTATTTGCTGGAAGAAGTCAAGGGTCCTTACATGGTCACTTTTCTCAACTATGAACTCTGACTCTGTTGATGGGAACAGGTTTTTGAGGAAGCAAATTCAAATTCCAAAACTATTCACAGGCTCCCAACCAGCACTATCTAGCTAAGCCTTCTAAACCTTCAGTTATTAATGGTTTAGGGTATAAAATAGGTTTCAGAATACACTTCCCAGGGCCTCCTTTTTCCTTTCAGTCTTAAAAGATCTTTATTGTCCATACTAAAGCATCAGTAATTATTTTAATTCTTATTTTTCTCCTCTGTCCAAGGGACTGCAAATAAAACAGGATAGCGATTCCTGTGAGTGGCCAGTTGATTAACCATGTGATCACCATACTTTATCTTCAGTTTTACACCAACATATATCTGCCCATAATACCCTCTGCTAAAGGCCTCAAGAACAGTAATCAATGCCTCGACATGTGGGAAAACATTATTTTAATACCATTGTATTAACTCTTAGAGGGGGTTTTTACCTGATTTGTTATTTACCACATTATCATTGTGTCCTCCTCCCTATGACTTTTCACATATTTGCTGACATTTCACACATTGACTATTACCTCCTAAAATCCTTTCTGCATCCCCTTAATCTCTCCTGTCATTTTAATTCCTAAACCTCCTGCTGCTGTCCTTTATCTTTCTTGCTCCAACTGTGTTTTCATTTGGACCTCTCCAGGTGTTCTCTGATTTCAGGTAAAAGCTGCCTGTGTTTCCCTCTCTAACATCTAGTGGTTATTCATAATTTTTTTATGAATAATTTTTGTTTCAGAATCTGGACTCTGCATTCTTGTTTCACTTTTAAGATTGACCTGTCTGCTTTGAGTTATAAGGATGCTGATGTTTTACTGAAAGATCAAAGGAGCAGACAAAATTTAAATACATTTAAGTGGGAGAGAGCTCATGATAGAAAAACATACCAAGGAAACCGGAGGTTGAAATCTGACCCTAAAAGTGTTAGATTAGAAACAAAATTAAGAAGGTTGCATGACTTTTTCTAGACAGTTCCATAGGAAAAAATTTAAATCCACATTGGGGAAGGGAGGTGGGGAGAGATTTGGCTGAAGTAAATGTTTCTCAAAGAATTTAATTGACTGGAAAATCCAAGAGTCTGTCAAATCTGTTTTAATCAAAAAAAATCAGCCAGGCCTAATAATTAGCTACCAGAGCAAATTGAAAACAGTTCAGTCTCCCTCATTAGAAGTTTTAAACTAAAGACTGGGCGCCTCCCCTAAGGCTGACTGATGCTTCTGCAAACTCATGCAGGTGACAATAGGAATGTTTTGCTGAACTCCTACTTATGGAAGCAGTCAGGCAAAGTGGTTAAAAGCCTTTTCACCTTGAAAAAATGCTAAAGATATTCTGGTTATAATATTTTGCATATGTATACTGCTTATCTTATTTTTTGTTTCTTTGTTTCAGCACTCTGGATATATGAATTTGATCTGCTTTTTAAACACTTTAGCGGGTTCACTTGCCAACAGTGTAAATATCTTCAGGTGCTCATTTTTAGCCATACATCCAAAAGCAGGAGCTCATGATATCTCTTTCTGATGACCTGTCCCTATTTAGAAATTGCCATTGAAACAGGCACAAATGCTAAATCTTTTTTAAAAGTATAAAAAATTGACAAAAATATATCTTTTGAAATAATTTCAGAACATTAATTGGCTTTACATTTGTTAAAAATAAATTGAAAGGAAGCTGAAGAAAGAGTTTAACATGAAAATTAATTGCTGTAGTGGTTCTGCTTAGGGCAATTTCAAGGAGAAAACAAATACCCTGCAAACTAACAAAAGTGTCCAAAAATCATTACAGAGTGGAATTAAACAGAGGCTTCAGACGTTATGTAAGAGGAGACTTTTTTGAGCTGTCTAGTTTATCTTCAAGCTGGCATCACTCCACTAGCATCAAATGCGGTTGGGGTGTATTTGGCCTATGATGGTCAGTGTCCGGCTAGCAGTGGGCAGGCCGACACCCTGCTGCAATCCAGTGCGAGCCCCCTTGGCGTCTGAGGGCCACGGGCTGCGCTCGCACTACGGACCGGACTCACCGCCTGTGCAGCTGTGAAATAAGGAGCTGGACTCTCAGTGGGGTAAACTCCGGTTTAATGAAGCATCCGAGATGGAATCCAAGGAGCAGGAACAGTGGAGGAACCGAAGGGAGATCCCCAGGGAGAGGCCAAGAAATAAGGATGTAACAAGGTTATAAAGGGAGTGGGTGTACAAAGGAGGGGTTTACACCGAACCAATCACGGAGGTCAGGGGGATGAACTTGACATAATTGACATAAAAGGGAAACCAATAAATACAAAGTAAAGGAGGGGCCCCGGGACCACAGCCAACCGCAACCCCCAGAGAGTAGAAGATTCTGGAAAGTTGGGAGGAGTGGGGGGTGATTGACTGGGCCCAGGGAGGAGAGAAAGTACACAAATAAGGGCATAAATGGGAGGAGGAATTATATAACTTAGTTGAGTGACACAGTCCAAGGGCAGGGGTTACCATAGCAACTTAAGGGACAGTAGGGCTATGGCGGGAAACTGGGGAGGGCAGAACCATCTTATATTGAACAGGGGGAAACAATACATAAAATGGGGGAGTAATACAAAAACTTAATAACACACTACAACATCTCCCCGTTTTTTACCAAATAAAAGAAAAAGAACAGAGACATCTACATAAAACTTAAAGCTCAAGGACCCGCGGCTGGTCTGGCCAAGCTTCGCCTTCTTCCAGTTGGAGTCCGTCCGCCCATAGATGGTCAGGGGGCGGCTCGGCTGCCCCCTCCTCATCTACGGCTTCTCTTGCCTCCGAGGAGAGGTCCTCCAACTCGACAGGCTCATCTAATGGGACGCTGGCATGGTTCACGCTTGGCGTCGTCACCTTCGTTATCAGTCTTTTGACCAGTCCGCAGATCACAGCAATTAAGATCAGAAATATGAGCAAGCTTCAAACGACTTTACTAACTGATTCTAATACAGAGCTGGCCCACCCGCTAAGGCCCCAACCCTTGAAGATGTCCCCCAGCCAGTCAGATGTTTCTTGCTGGACTTTGTGCAGCAGGCTTTGAAGGTTCTTCACAGATTGTCTGGCGTCCTCGGCTCGGGAGGACAGGTTCATGCAGCAGAGGCCCTCAAACTCCTCACAATGGTGGTGATGGAGCAGCAATAGAAAATCTATTGTCGCCCTGTTTTGGAGTGTCGCCTTCCTTGTAATTTCCTCGTCTGTGAGGAGGTCATATAAGGCAGCTGAGGTAAAATTGGCTTGTTTAGCCACCCAACACTCTAGGCGGCCCAATTCACCTAGAGATTTCGCCACTGATACCCACGGCAACAAGATGGTAAAAGCGACGGATTTTGAATGCGACCAATGGGTAATTTCGTCATCACAATCTTCTGTGAGATCTTTAAGATCTCTTTTAGATCTGGCCAATTCAGATGTGATGTTTGTTCTTTTCCAATTAACAATTTGGGTGAAGTTGGGGGTAAACAGCGTCAGCTTGCCAAAAGTGCACGGCCCTCCGATCAGACCAGAGGGGATGCCTGCCCACGCTCGGTCGCCACAAATCAAAAATATTCCCCTGGGAAGGGCATAAGGGGTCCGCCCAGTGGTGGTGGGGCCACTGATCTTTAACACCGCCTTGCACCACTGATCTGCTTGATACTGTTTTTTGACCTGTTGGACCACCTCACTGCCCTTTTCGATAGGGGCGAAATTAGCATCAAACTGAAAGCAAATAGAGGAGTTGGCTGAACCGAGGAGGTGTAGCTCTGTGGGCTCAGAGGGTGCAGGAGCCAGCCTGCCCACTCCGTCTCTCCAGGCGTTGCTAGAGTCAAAACTGGGGAGGATGGTAAGGCTCCGGGCCAAAATCGGGGAAAGGGCAGGCTGAAAGGCGGAGGGGAACTCGCCTGGAGAGAAAGGGATCCCCACAAGGCAAGACGACATCGGGTCCTCTGCTGCGCCGGTGTTGAGGCAGATGTGGTCCTGTCCTAGAGACTGAGCCAAGGCACACCAGACATTGACTTTCGGCTGGGGGATGACCCACGGCTCCGAAGGTGGCAACAGGAGTCCGTAGGTCGTCAAAATTGCCACTAGCAGGCCAAGGTTGGGAGCCAGCGATGTCCAAGCGGGGGACATCGGGGAGATGTACTAAAACAAAAGAGAAATGGTAAAAGTATAAAGAATTCACGAACATGGTTCTGCCCCAAATAAAAAGCTTAGATCCCCTGAGGAGGGGGAGGAAACGGGCGAGGAGGGTCTGGACACTAACGGAAAGTCAAACGTTGGAGGAGAAGAAGGAGGTGAGGGCTCCTCTGGAATGGGGAGGAGACTGGAGGAATAGGATGGTCTGAGGGAAAGTTTCCTCCGCCGCCGCCAACACGCCACCTGTACCTGTGGCACAGCCCCTTTCTGGGTCCTCTCCTTCGGGACGAAGGGCCTGACCCATTTAGATGGAATCCAATGGGGGCCTGAGGGAGTGGACACGCAAGCATATCCTCTCCCCCAGGTCACCAGGTCGAAAGGCCCTTCCGTCTGCCAGGTCTCCGGATCCTTGATAAGGACCGGCGGCCTGGCCTTTGGCTGCAGCTGCTGGTGGCTGCCGAAATGCCGGACCACTGGAGGGTTGTGGTTGTCAAAAGAGCAATTCAAGAAATTGAGAGTGTAAAGTGCTCTTGACAGCCGGACGTGGGGAGTCTCCACCTTCACGGCCGCTTGCTGACGCGCCAAGATCTTCTTAAGGCTCTGGTGGGCCTTCTCCACCATGGCTTGGCCTGTCGGGGAATAGGGGATGCCGGTTTTGTGCACTATTCCCCATTGCTGCAGGAAGCTCCGCAGCTCCTTGGACGCATATGCTGGGCCATTATCGGTTTTGATGGCCCTAGGGATGCCCAAGACCGCGAATGCCTGAAGCAGATGTTTCTGGACATCCGCGGCCTTTTCCCCTGCGTGGGCAGAGGCGTAGATAGCTCCGGAGAAGGTGTCCACTGAGACATGGACGTAACACAATCGACCAAAGGAAGGGATGTGTGTTACGTCCATCTGCCACACCTCACAGCTCGCCAAACCTCGGGGATTAGCCCCCGAGGCGATGGCGGGCATCTGATCTTTTTGGCATTGTGGGCATGTGGCCACAATCGCCTTAGCCTGGTCTTGGGTCAGGTTGAATTGCCGGACCAGGCCGGGCGCATTCTGGTGGAAGAGTTGGTGGCTGATCTTAGCCTGGCCGAACACATCCGGGAGCGGGCTCATCGCAACTGCTGCCGCGGCCAAGGAATCGGCACGCCGGTTGCCTTCGGCAATGAACCCAGGCAGATCGGTGTGCGATCTCACATGCATCACATAAAATGGGTGCTCGCGGTGGGAGACTAGGTCGACGAGCCTTGTGAGAAGACCAAATAATTTTTGGTTGGAGACCTCCTGTAGAACTGCAGATTGAGCTCTGGACACTACACCGGCAACGTAAGCTGTGACCAAATTGAAAGGTCCTGGGAATTTCTGGAATGCCCTGACGACTGCGTCCAACTCAGCAATCTGTGGAGAACCCTCCACAATAGCAACATCGGTCTCCCACTGCTGAGTCTGAGGATCCTTCCAAGTCATCACTGACTTGTGGGATGCTCCAGACGCGTCTGTAAAAACTGTCACAGCATCCAGTGGCTCCCTGCTTTGGACCTTTTTCAGCGACAATTTAAACTCCGAATTAAATAATTTGTGGGCTGGCCGATCGACCGCAATACGCCCGGTGTAACTGTCCAATGCAAACTGAAGACTTTCATTCGTTTGCAGCAGTTCATTGAAGGTCTTCAATTTTAGCTGGCCCGTTTCCAATTTAATTGGTATGTGAATACATGAGAAATCGCATCCTGCCAGCTCCCTGATCCTCGATCTTGCCTTGAGGATCAGTTCGGCTACCAACTCTTGTGGCCTTGTCATTCTTTTGGACCGATGGTGACTCAGGAAGACCCACTCTATGATTAAGAGCTTATCTCCCGAGCCTTGGTCCTTTAAACTTTCGTCCCACTGATGGATGATGCCATGGAGGTGTGGCAACTTTCCCAGTACTATAAATTTGAATGGCAGGCCCGGATGGTACCGGTGGGCCTGCCTAGCCGAAATAGCTTTTTGGATCTTCTCCAGAGCTACCTGAGCCTCTGGGGTGAGAACCCTAGGGGAACTAAGCCCCTCTCCCCCTCTTAACAAATTGAAAAGGGGCGCCAGGTCTTCGGTGGGAATCCCCAGCCAGGGTCTCACCCAATTTAAAGACCCACACAGTTGGTGAACATCCGCTAGGGTCTGGACTTTTGTCCGGATAGCCAATTTTTGCGGAACAATGGTCCGCTTAGTGATTTCAAGGCCCAGGTACCTCCAAGGCGGCATCTTCTGAATCTTTTCTGCTTGGAGCTCGAACCCTGCAGCAACCAACGCATCGGTTGTCAGGCCAAGCACATGGGCAAGTAGGTCATCGTCGGGCGCACACACGAGGATGTCGTCCATATAGTGGTGGATCACGACGGCATCCCCGAGGGCTGTACGAATTGGGGACAGCAGAGAAGCGACGTACCACTGGCAGATCACTGGGGAGTTCTTCATGCCTTGCGGAAGGACCCGCCAGTGGTAGCACTTGTCTGGGGACTCACGGTTGATGGAGGGAACCGTGAATGCAAACCGCGGGGCATCGTCTGGGTGTAGAGGAATTTGAAAAAAGCAATCTTTAATATCTACAACTGCCAGATTCCAATTTCGGGGGAGCATTGCTGGGGAGGGCACCCCCGGTTGGAGAGACCCCATATCCACAATTTTTTCATTAATTTGACGAAGGTCGGTCAGGAGCCACCACTTATCTTTATTGGGCTTTTTAATAACAAAAACTGGAGAATTCCAGGGTGACATCGTCTCCACAATGTTGCCCTTAAGTAGCTGCTCCCGAACGAGCTCGTTGAGCGCCTTCAATTTTTGTTTATTAAGTGGCCACTGTAAGACCTGTACTGGTTCATCCATTAGCCAATCCAGCTTCCAGGTCCGGCGCTCCTCAGTGGCCACTGCCCGAAAAACCTGGGGAGCCTTAGGTAGGTCAATTCTGGCTCCCCACTGGGCTAATAGGTCTCTCCCCCAGAGAGGCTCGGTGTAGTCCAAAACAAACAGGCGCACTGAAGCCAATTGCCCGTCGGGTCCCATAATTTGTACAACGCTCCTTGATTGTTTAGCCAATTGGAGCCCTCCAACACCCGAAATCGTGCCAGCTGCATTTTGCAAGCCCCAATGCGACGGCCACTCCCGGGAGGGAATGATCGTCACATCTGCCCCTGTGTCCAGAAGACCCCTTACGATTTTGCGGTCCCTGCCCAACGAGAGTTGACATGTCAGGCGGGGCTTCTCCCTCCCCACTACTTGTGCCCAGGCCACGGTCAGAGGTGTTCCATCTTCTGCCGGTCCGCTGCGATGGTCTTTTTCTGGGACCGGAATGGCCTGGGCGATGATCTGACCTTTGGGGAGGAAGAGCAGGGGTCGGACACAGTACAGCCCTACCGCGAAACGGTCCCGGTCTGTAGTGAGCAGTCCCGGGACGATGTAAAGGTCTCGCGGCGTGTGCTTAGTGTCTCCGATGATGGTCCACCTGCAACGTCCTAACTTCCTCCAGCGACCGGGATGTTGAAGGTTGACAGACACCAGCTGTAAATTACTATTAGGGAGATGTAAATCCTTAGTGAGCTGCAGCCTGTATGGGGAAGCAGAGGACAAGGTGTTAAGCGCAGGCTGGGGCTGAATTCCACAGGTATGTGTCACATCCGATAGTAAAAACAACAAGTCCGGTAGCGCATGTGGCGGCTCTCTCTTCTCTCCTCCCTCCCCGCTAGATGTTGTCGTCCCCGCCACATTTTTGTCAACGTGCAGGGAGGGGCTGCGCTCTGCTTCTAGTTTTTTTGTTGTTTCTCTTTTTCTTCTCTCTCCCTCCTATATTCCATATAATCTCTCCGCATAGGGCATTGGGGCATCCAATGCCCTACTTTGCCACATAAGTGGCAAGGGTGGGTGGCCGCGGTTCTTCGGCCGGACCCTGGTGTTGACGGTCTGGCGACGGGGGCAGCTTCTACTTCGAAAAGATCAGGCTCAGGGCATTCTGCAAGGGCTATCGATGTTCTTTTGGGGCGTGATGTTAGCGAAACCCTACCGACTACGGCCTCTATCATCGCCTCTACCGTGGGCCGGGGACTTCTCGGGAGGCTCCGAATAGCCTTTTTGCATTCTGAATTGGCGTTGCTATACGCCATCCTCAGAAGCGTATTTTCCCGGTCTGTGTCCCCTGTTGCCAGTGACTCCACGTACCGGTAGAGGCGCTCGATAAAGGCCATATACGGTTCTTGTGGCCCTTGCCGAATCTCGTCGTCCTCCCATTGGGAGGTCACCACAGCTAGCTTATAGAAGGCCCACTCCGCTGCCTTAGCGGTCTCTACAAGCTGCTGTGGGAACAAGGCCCTGGCCTGAGCTGCCCCCTCTGCCCACTGCCCCTCGCCCAACAGATGGTCTTGAGTCACCACTTGACCGTCCGCGTCGTGAGATGTTGGAGGATTCCCCCAAAGGATTGGGAGAACCTCCAAGACCTCCCTCCTCCATTCTCCCACCCAGACCCTAAACTCCATGGGTCGAGTAAGGCTGGAGAAGAGGGCCCTCAGGTCAGCCGGCACCAGATCTCCCTGCGCAAGGGCATTACGGAGCAACCCCTAGAAGTACTCGGACTCCCGGGAGTAGTCTTTCTGTGCCTTGCACAGTTCCTTGATCCGGGCCTGTGCAAGTGGCACCCATTGAGCCTGGGAGCTCCCTTCTCCGCTTAGGTGGTATGTGACCGGAGCGGCTTCCAATATAGGCGCCTGCTCTGGCTTCCGATCATCCACTCCCCCCCCCCCAGCACCCCAAGCGTGGGAACCAGAAGGGGGAGCGTGGGAACCGGAAAAGGAGGAGGTTGAGGCGGAGCCTGGCAGGGAGGTGGGACGAGGGCATGGGCACGGCACACCACCCTTCTCCGCCCCCCGGGTGGTATTCGGAGGTGGAGCTACACTCAATGGAGGAACGAAGGAGGAGTCAACACTGGGTGGAACTGTAGGTGGAGTAATGGGAGGAGTTTTGGGGGGAGCCGGGAGCCGAGGGCGGAGGACAAGGCGGGTAAAAGGGAGGAGCTATGGGAGGGGCAACGAAACTCGGAGGAGGAGCAACGGGAGGAGTAACGGGAATCGGAGGAGGAGCAACGGGAGGAAGGGTTGGGTCAGGGGCAAGGAAGGGGTTGGGTTTAGGGAGAAAGGGATTAGGGGTAGAAGAAGGGGTGAAGGCGGGAAAAACCATGTGGTCCCCGCCATTTTGAGCTCCTTGGGAGCCATCTTGGGGAACTTCACTGAACCTGACAACTTTGGGGGTAGCAACTGGGGACTTAGGGGGAAAGGGAACAGGGGGATCGGAAAGGGAACTCCGAAGAACTTGGCCAGGGCTCTTCGGAGAGGGAGGCCGAGCCAGTCTCGGGGGAGCAGGGGCAGGATGGACCCCCTGCGTCTTGCTGGCCTTTAGGATCCCTTGAGAGGGCTCCTGCCAAAGGGTAGAGGAGGAGGAACGAGGGGTAGGAACACACAAACTGGGAGAACTGGGGAGCAAACTAGAACGGGATGGACTTTTTCTAAAATTCCCGGGTGGGCGCAGTGCAGTCAGCACTTTGTTCGCCCAATATGCCACAGTAGATAAGTGAGTCTCCCCAGAATTAACTTCCCTTTCTAATTTGGCAACAACGGCAGTCCAAAAGTGTGGCTCTTTCACAAGTTCTGGGGTGACTTCGGGAAAATGCGAAAAAGTCCACTTTACCAACATTTTTTACTCTTTCTTGGGGGCAGCAGACCCTCCCCCAAGCAGTAAACCTTTAAGAACATAAAAAACTCCTTTCTGGGATTTGCTCAAGCTTGCACCCATAGCGACTTCTAAGGTATCGCAAAGCACGACCACCTTAGAAGGAGCAAAACCCTCGATGGAAACTTCCACCGACCCGAGAAGAAGGAAAACTAAAACAGGAAGTCACGCCAACGGACCCCTGCTCCCCCCGCTGTCCCCAAGTCTGGGGTTTCAACAAGGGGAAAGGAAGGAATTTGGGTGGTGGCTCCGGGCCCCAAGTCTGGGGAAGCCGGCTCCACAGGAAAGAGAAAATAAAAAACGCGAGGGGTGAGGACTGTCCCCAAGTCTGGGGTTTCAGCCGTAAAGGTAAAAGGGTTGGGAGTAGGTCCCCAAAGCAGGGCATGTACCCCTATGGAAAATTAAAAAGACAGGGGGGAAGTCCGGAGAGTCCCCAGGGCAGGGCCCGGACTTACCTGATCCAGAGGCGTGATGAACGGAAACCGGGCAGGTGGTCACAGCTGCAGAAGCCCTCCTCAGGTGCCTGGAGTTGTGGCTTCTGATCCCCTGGGAGCGCTACCCCTAGAATGGGGTCTGCTACTACCAGGGGTAGTTGACAGCCAAAAGGATTTATAAATCCGGTCCGTGGGGTCCACTGACCTGGAGTCCAGATGTCCAGCTGTCCACTCAGGGCCCCACATTGGGCGCCAACTTGCGGCTGGGGTGTATTTGGCCTATGATGGTCAGCGTCCGGCTAGCAGTGGGCAGGCCGACACCCTGCTGCAATCCAGTGCGAGCCCCCTTGGCGTCTGAGGGCCACGGGCTGCGCTTGCACTACGGACCGGACTCACCGCCTGTGCAGCTGTGAAATAAGGAGCTGGACTCTCAGTGGGGTAAACTCCGGTTTAATGAAGCATCCGAGATGGAATCCAAGGAGCAGGAACAGTGGAGGAACCGAAGGGAGATCCCCAGGGAGAGGCCAAGAAATGAGGATGTAACAAGGTTATAAAGGGAGTGGGTGTACAAAGGAGGGGTTTACACCGAACCAATCACGGAGGTCAGGGGGATGAACTTGACATAATTGACATAAAAGGGAAACCAATAAATACAAAGTAAAGGAGGGGCCCCGGGACCACAGCCAACCGCAACCCCCAGAGAGTAGAAGATTCTGGAAAGTTGGGAGGAGTGGGGGGTGATTGACTGGGCCCAGGGAGGAGAGAAAGTACACAAATAAGGGCATAAATGGGAGGAGGAATTATATAACTTAGTTGAGTGACACAGTCCAAGGGCAGGGGTTACCATAGCAACTTAAGGGACAGTAGGGCTATGGCGGGAAACTGGGGAGGGCAGAACCATCTTATATTGAACAGGGGGAAACAATACATAAAATGGGGGAGTAATACAAAAACTTAATAACACACTACAACAATCAAACACTTCTGCACTGGGAAAGGTGGTCCCTGTTGCTACCACTGTTCTTTCCAAAGGAGTTTCTGCCTCTTTCTTGCTCCTCCCAAAAATGGGAAATAAGCTACACAGCTGAAACAGTATGAGGACAGAAGAGTTGATTCAGAAGAAACTAATTACCTCCTGTCCTTTGTGAATTACGAGTATGTCTCCCTGGAGGCATTCTGTAATAATTAATTAAGCTCTGGGTAAAAAATGTTGAAGAATTTGCATGTTCATTGAAAATCCTGTTGATACATCTCTAGCATGAGTTACATAATTCATAATTATGAATGATAGATATGTAGAAATCTTGCACCAGATAGTTACCAAAACCACTTTTGTACATTGAAAATCCTATTTACATTTTTACAAAAGGGGTATGACTTTTATTCCCCTTTGATTAAACTTACTGGAACTGTGAGGCATCATCTTTTACCTAAGTTGTAGTTACAGATTTCCATATTCCTTCTCAAGCCACCCAAAACCATTTTTCACTACTGTTCTCCCTCCTATTTCTGTTCATCAGAAGAAAATGCAAAGCTTTATTAAAGAAATATATAAATCAAATATGCAATAGGATTTACAGTTCAGAAACCAACATGCAAAATTAAAATGGACTAAGCTTATTTCAAAAAAATGTAACTCCCAGGAAACATCATAACAGTATTTTTCATATACACTTTTCCATTCTGAAGAGTATCCCTTTTCTGTAAAAGCACCCATTTTCCAGTATTCTATTTATTTATCTGGTTGGAAAATACCTTTCTATTAGAAATGGTTTATGTATAAAGTTTGCAGTCTTGTCCCCTTTTGGTTGTTATCCTTCCAAATTGTAGTTATCTCTAACACATTCCTCTCTTTTCCTACATGGAACTTTGTGTAATTAAACACTTGAAGGCATATATTTCTTTTTTGCTTCTGTGTCTCCAGGTAAAACTTTTGTTCTCAACAAGCTTGATTATCAAAAGATAGTACTGTTATAGTTTTCTCTGAGAAGGGAGGATAGAATTGTCTGGTTGAACAGTGCTTGATTTTCAAAAATCTCTGACTTCTAGGCTTACCTAATTAGACCCATTTTTTTTCATTGAAGTCTTTAATTTTGTCCTTCTAAATGTAAGCCACTTCTGTTATGACTGACTAAAATAATCTTCACGATGAAAGAGTGTCCCATAAAAGGATTATATGAAATGAGACTAATATCAGATAATACACTCTATGGGAATTGCAAAAGGCAGCATAGAAATCTTGAGGATCATATAGGCTTTTATCCAGAAATAATAAACTATGCTACACTCTGGTGAAACGCAAAAACACGGCTATCAATGAAAATGTCTTTTGTACAGCCCATATAAAAATTGTAACCAATATGAAATTACAATTATCAAAACAGTGTTGAATAATAAAGGCAGAATTAGGGAAAAGATAGGTCCTGCACTGGGGTCACAACAACCCCCTGGACCACTGCAGGCTGGGGGCAGAGCGGCTGGAAAGCGACCGAACAAAAAAGGACATGGGGACACTGGGCAGCAGTGGCTGGACATGAGCCAGGGTGTGTCCAGGGGGACAAGAAGGCCAATGGCATCCTGGCCTGTATCAGCAATGGTGCAGCCAGCAGGGCAGTCACTGTGCCCCAGTACTCAGCACTGGTGAGGCCACACCTCAAGTCCTGTGCTCAGCTCTGGGCCCCTCATTACAAGAAATACTTGAAATACTGCAGTGAATCCAGAGAAGGGCAGCAGAGCTGGTGAAGGGTCTGGAGCACAGGAGCAGCTGAGGGTGTCTAGCCTGGGGGAAAGGAGGCTCAGGGGTGACCTTATCGCTCTCTACAACCACCTGAAAGGAGCTCATAGCAAAGTAGGAAATGTCTCTTTTCCCAGGCAACCAATGATAGGATAACAGGGAATTTCCTCAAACTGTGCTAGAGGAGGTTCGGGTTAGATAACAGGAAGAATTTCTTCACTGAAGGGGTTGTGAATCATTGCAATGGACTGCTGGGAAAGGGGTGGAGTCACCATCCCTGGAAGCATTCAAGAAATTATTGGATATGATACTTTGATGCCAACGTTTAATTTACCTGGCAAGGTGGCAGTTCGTCAAAGGTTGGATCTTGGAGGTCTTTATTACAAGGATACTTCACAGACAAATAAACATGATGCTTCCAGAACATTGCAGTATATTTCAGAGAAGGAAAAACTTTGCACCTGTGACAGAATAATAACCCATTTGTAGGAGAACCTTATAAGGCAATTCAGTTCAAGGTGTGTTTTACCTAGAGGAAGGCTCCTTAACTCTTCACATACTTGTTAACAATAAAACTGTAAACTCAGATCAATTTCTACTATCAGGGAAAAGTTTCTCAGATAGGAGCAGTGTGGAATGAAAACATCTCCCTGCGGTCTTGTGTGCAAACCTATATTGTCTTCTCACTGTCAAAAATGTGAAAAAAAACCCCAAAAAAGCTGTTTCCTTCAGGCTGTATGCCTTTAAATCTTAGTCTTCAGGCATTCCTGTTTCACAGGCCAGACAGCTGGAGAGAGCTGTCTAACAGGAACAATGAAGGAGAATGCTCTATTTTTTGACAGTTCTGCCATGAACTGAACTGTTTCTTTTTATAAAATGAATGCCACCTAGTCAAGAAGCAACTGTACATTATTAGAGTCACCATAAAATTCACTATTTCCACTGTAATTTCCACTGATTGCTCAAATGCCATTAAATAAAAATTACCCTTATTTAATTCTTCCTTCCTTTGGTCCTGTGAGTTCTCTCACACAAAATAGTTCAACTATAATATGTGCAAAAATTCCGTTTCTGGCAAATTGCTAATGAGTTTTTTATCTTTGGCCAATTAATTATCACAGTTACTATTTGAGAATAGATGGTGATGTTGATGTGAAAAATCTAGATTATTTAAGAAGAACTCCAATTTGAAATGTGTGGTTACAGTGAACTTTTATAAGCTCAGTGTGTCTCCACTCATGACTTCTGGGTGTCACAAGTAGCCAAGTAGAAGAATTGGATAATGTACTTATTTCTTTGATAAAGAAAAGTAGTGCAAGAACTATTAGATCTGTGGTACCAAAATGGTAAAACTGAAGAATCTTCATGATCTTGAGTAGCATGTGTCTCTTTATAAAGAAAATAGTGTAAACACTTCAATAGGGTGTGGATCATTTGAATTCAGCAATCTGTTATATAGTACCACATAATAAGCCACTGGCAAATGCAATGAAAACAGCAGGTCAGGAAAATTTAGTGAAAGCTATGAAAGTATTTAAAATGACACATTTAGATGGTTTATGTACTTCTTAAGGATAAGTGTGTGATACAAATAGTGCTAATGGAAATGTAAATCCTCTTTTTGCATGCTAATTTCACTCTGAAGCAAACTCATATAAAACTTTGAGAAACAGTTGTGCTACACAATATACATTGACTAGCAAATGCTTTTATTGCACAGCAGTCATCTTCATACTCTAGCTAATTCTGCAATTAAAAATCAGTCACACACAAATAATGTTGAATAATGTCTTCCAATCCAAGTGTTGCCACATGTATTCTCTACAGGAACTAAGCTCAGTGGTCAGAAAATTCTGTAACGATATGTTCATATTAAACCCAAATGTCAGTGCTTCAAAGAAATTTTGCTCATTTCTTTTGCAGCACTTGAGTGTTACCAATAAGTCAAAGATTGTGGTTTTTTTAAAAAAGGATATTTAAAAAATCAAAACAGGTTTTTTACTCTGAAATGCATGATGAAAACAGTGAAGAGAATGGTCATGGGGATAATAATTGTAACATAAAAATAGCCTTCATATAACTTCCTACATTGATTTCTTCCTTACCTCAAGATAAAAAAAAAAAGTAGAAAACATCAAATGTGAAAAAGTAACTCCCCCACCTCAAAGATGTTTATCTCTAGGTTTGGATTTAATTCCATTAATATTTGATGTCCAGATCTTGTTGTTATAAAACTGAAAATTAGAGATTTACTTAGAAAAATTCTCTCATCCAGCCATTCCTAAATTTGGTCTTTATTCATCAGGCCATTCACAACATACAACAACAGTTATATAAAGAATTATACTGCCTGTGACCTGCAAATATCAGGTCTTGCAACTGTTTTTCTTCCTGTAAATGTTCATATCATGTCATATTTGGAACTCGCATGCCTGATTGGAAGGTATAAAACCAGTTATTTGTACATGTACAAATTTTCTTCTCTCATATTCCATTTAATGAAAGATGGTGCAAGAGCTTATTGGTTTTGAAATTGTTATGGATATATACACATTTATTACAGTTAGTAATTTTATTTTTTGCATTGCTCTGAACTTTTTATTTGTTATCAAGAATGTAATTTTTAAATTAAAATTTAAAATAGACAGCAGGACTCCAGGTTTGAGGGGGTTTAAAGTTATTTTTGCAAGCCCTGTGGAAATTACATATTTTTCATTTTAGAGGAGCCTTACTGTGCAAAACTTCAGTTTTCTACTGAAATTTAAGTTGGAAATTTTTGATTGGTCTTATTGCTTGTATAATTGAAACACAATTTTTTCTTAGCAAAGTATACATGGAAGAGCATTCCTCTTTGTACCTTTGTGTGAAAATCCTCTCTTCTTCCCTTCTTCCAATTGTTTTTCTGTTGATTAAAAAAATGTACATGCACAGAGTCTGTAGAAGAATATTGAGTTCAAGGGAAGGAATGGGTCAGCCAGGGGACATTCAATGTTATTAACAGACATTTTATATGGATCCTGGATGTCATACAGAGCTCTGAGTGGAGGCTTTGCATGAGACAAAGATGGTAGAGACCTCATTCTACCAACAAAAGACAGTAGGTATTTTTGTGGTCTCAGGCACTGCCACAATGTAGTGTCTACTAAAGCTGCAGTCAAAAATTCAAAATATTTTTCTTGATATGTACTTAGATAAGAGAGCAGAGATAATTAAATTACTTGTGTTAAAAATATTTCAGATGGTAAGATGTGGAGCTTCCAGAATATATTAAAAGAGGTTTAGGATTTTTCTTGTGGTGAACAGGAAATCCACCCCTTCTATTGATATACTAAGGAATGCTTTGAAACACACATAAAAAATGGATAATTTAATTAGATATGCTACTCCTAACAGACATGGCGGGGGGGGGGGGAGCCTTGAAAAAACACTGTGCTAATTAATAATAACTAAATGCTGCCAAATTAAAAGATATTTATACAAAACTCATTTTTGTTCAGATGCAGCCTTTTCAGCCCATGCATATTTAAGTTACTTTTAGGCAATCACAATAAAATCTCAGCTATTCCATGTTAACTGGACATGGGACAGCTTTACATAATTGTTATAATATTAGGTACTTTGAGGTTACAGTTAGCAGTTATAAGATATCTCAGACTTTTTCCTAGGTAAAAAAAAGTAGGTTAAGTTTGTCAGCAGAGCTGATCTGATTTTTTCTTCTACTTTTCATAAGAATCTTTAGAATTAACTGCGTAAGTCACTGTTGGATGCCAATCTCCTCATTATGAAATATGCATTTTAGCTTCAACACAAAACAACATTTAGTGCCCAACATTTCTATTCACTAAAGTCAACTGTCAATATATTCATTAAAGTCAACTGTCAATATTTCAAAATAATCCTCATGCCATGATTGCCTTCAGGATTTTGGATCTTTTTGTGCTATTGAGGCAAACTACAGGTCCCACAGTTCATAGAATCATAAAGACCTTTCAGACCATCGAGTTCAAGCATTAACCTAACGCTGCCATGTTGACCAATAAACTATGTCCCCAGGTACCACACCTAAATGTAATTTAAATACCTCCAAGGATGCTGACTCCACTTGGGCAATCTGTTTCAACTTTTGAAAGCTTTCTCAGGGAAGAAATTTTTCATAATATCCAATCTAAATTTTCCATGGTACAACTTGAGGCAATTTATTCTTGTCCTATCACCTGCTGTTTGGCATAATACCTCACCTCCCTGAAACTTCCTTTCAAGTGACTGTAGAGAGCAATAAGGTGTCTTGTTTCTACCAAGAGGCCCAAAACTGAGCACAGGATTCAATGTGTGGCCTCACCAGTGCTGAGCACAAGGGGATGATCATGACTCTAGTCCTGCTTGCCGCACTACTTTTGGCACAGATCAGAATATCATTTGCCTTCTTGGCCACCTGCGCACACACTGGCTCAAGTTCAGTGACTGCTGACCAGCACACTCAAGTCCTTTTCCACTGGGCAGCTCCCCGGGGCACCCTTCCCCCAGCCTATAGAACCCTGTTGGGCTGTTGTGACCCAAGTGCAGAATCTGATACTGGTACCACTAGCCTCAACTCATTGATCCAGCCTGTCGTGATCCCTCTTGGTGTCATCTTATTGCAGGGGTTCCATACTGTTGCCTCCTACCACAAAAGTTTCATACCTTCTTGGTGTTTTCTCATGGGCTCCTCCTCTGAGCACTGACTCTTTCCTCTTCACAAAATAGCCAACCAACTCCAATTCCCTACCCAACCAGCCAACCTACTCTTTTATGGCACTCTCCTTCTCATGGGTTACAGCTGTGGCCACTTAAAGTTAGGCCTGTTCCTAATCTTTGATAATTGGCCCAGCTGCAACTCCTTAGGGGTAAGATTACTTTCGACGCTATCTTTATTTTCTTATATTCTATCCCCCTACACCTCTGCAGAGCCTTTTGCCCTCCAGCCTTTTGCCCTCCATACTCTAGTCTAACTTGGTGTTGTCTCCAAACTGACAGAGGGTGCACTTGATCCTCCCATCCAGATCATCAATAAAAATATGGAACAGGGCTGACGCCAGTACTGAGCCCCATGGAGTACCACTGATGACCAGCTGCCAGCTGGAAGTAACTCCAGCCACCACAACTCTCTGGGCTCAGCCATCCAGCCAGTTTCAACCCAGTGAAGTGCGCACCCATCCAAGCCACGAACAACCAGTTTCTCCAGGATAATGCTGTGGGAGACAATGTCAAAATCTTTGATAAATTCCAGGCAAACAACATCCAAAACTTTTGTATCGTTCACTAAGCAGGTCACCTGGTCATACTATGCGATCAGGTTGGTCAAACAGGGCCGTCCTTCTCTAAACCCCTGTTGGCTGGGCCTGATCCCTTAGTTGTCATGCGCCTGCTTGTGATGGCACTCGAGCTGCTCCGTGACCTTTTGGGCACCAAGATCAGGTTGACAGGCCTGTAGTTCACCAGATCCTCCTTCCTGTACATGGGTCTCACATTTGCAAAGCTCCAATCAACCAGGACCTCCCCAGTGAGCCAGGACTGTTGGTAAATAATGAAAAGCTGTGGGTGAGTGCTTCCACCAGCTCCTTAAGTATTGCTCATTTAAGCCTGTTTTTATCAAGATTCTTGCATCTTGTCTTAATTGTTAATTTAGTTAAGAATCTAATCCCTGTCTGCATATTTCAGAAAATCTTGAAGTGTTTTATAGTTACTATTGTGTTACTGCAGTGATTCTTTCAAGAATTTATTCTGGTATATTTTGAGTTCTTTCTTCTTAGCGTCTATATAGTTCACAATTTATAGAATTGTATTCTTAGCTGGCAAAATGAGATTTGCTGCCATCATAATCAGTGAAAAGATTGTTATTGGAGGTTAGAATCAGAAAATCTGTCATCATGGTACATATTGTGGCAGCTTCTGAATTAATAAAGGAGAAAGCACAAGCATATTCTTTGTTCAAATAAGCCAGGATAATTTATTTTGCAGATATTGTAATAGGGGTCATAGCTGGAGTTTTGGCAGTCTTTTGATTCTTTGTGTAACTAACAACATGCATTTAAACCAGATGGAATCATGACCTAAAGTTTTTCATTGCAACTAGCTCTTTGGCTTCTGTTGGTTTGTTTTTAGGGTTTTTTTAATTAACCCAGTAAATGCTGCAAGAGAAGTAATAAACATCAGTGGAACAATTTTGGCTGATGTGCTAGGTCAGCTGGAAGTAAAGAGTTTGTTTCCATAAAACGATAAAGACGTCTGGATTTGTTAATGTTCATTAGTGGAGACCATTGTGTGGTTTATATTTCATTTGGATCCCTTTCTTTTGTGGGTTGAATGGTTGGTAAATATTTTTATCTTCAAAGTATTGCCAATAAAAAATGCTCTTTTGCCCCTCCTTTTATGTTATAGACTAATAGGGAATATTTAACAAAACTGGATATTTAACTATACTCGATAATTAGCTATTTCTGATAACCAGTAGCCAGTTAAAAATGCATCTTGATGACACTTCAAATTAGGTAGAGCAGTTTTTCAGTAACCAATTAATTTTTCTTTTGATACATAAATATTTTGGGGTGGAAAAACAAAAAAAGAAAAAAGAAAAACATAAGAAAAACCCACAATCAGAACCTTATGGCCATAAATAAAAATGAAACACAAGATTAACGTAACCAATAAAAATAAAAGGAAAACTTCAGCCATGTAAGTTTCTATTCTAGAATACATTCATTGGTTTCAGATAAAGGCTGCTGCTGTGACATAAAGTAGCTAAATCCATTCACTGCTGGAGTTTAATACAACTGTAAACTTTTATGTACAAGTATATTGGATACCTACAAATGTCTAGAAATAGTGGCACTTTTACTGGCTTTTAGTTGAGTTATTTTCCTTCAGTTGTTATGTGACATTCTTCATGACATTAATCAGATATTTTCAACTACTCTTTGCATTGCTACTGATTTTAGCTCTTCATTTTGGTCCATACCTGTAGCCTAATTTTAGACAAGTAGCAATGGAGACTGAGAATGTATTTGTGGTTGCACAGAGTTAAACAAGAAAAATACCAAAACTCCTTCTGAAGGATCACACCTGATGAACATTCTCTTTAACCCTTCTAAATCATGAAGGATAGCAAAGATATCCAAGGAACGACTGCTTCTTAGATTTGCTACTATGAAGAAAGCAAAGGCAGAGAATTAGAAGCAGTCAGATCCAGTGATGGGTCTTTAGAGGCACAAGTTATATGAAGAAAATGTGTGCATCCTTATGTGTAGGCTGCTATCCTATGTAGGAATATTCAGAATTTATTTGAACCAATCTTAAAACTGTCTGCATTTTTTGTGTACTTGACTGGATTCTACTTTCCATGATGAGAATGACTCCTAATAAGCTGACAGAAACCAGAGCAACATAGAAACACCAGAGGTACAAAAACTGCCTGTATAAAGGCATTTGAAAGCAGGAGCTCATGCATATTTCTGAAGAAATCTACCAGGATTAAAGGATATCACTTCAAGAATATATCTTTTAAAGTATTTGTGATGCCAGACAGCGTCCAGACCTATGTTTCTAAGTTTTTCAAGGTTCTCCTATACTTACTGCTGCCAGTGTTGGTCACTCCCACTTGCACAATCTTCTTTCCTCTACAAGGATTCTCTAATACCATCACTTTTTTCAGCACTAAGTCTACTTATGCAGCAAAGCCTGAAAAATGTCTATGAATCAGTATCCTTCTCTTCTTCAAATATCCTGAAATGTTCTCTTAGGAATCTAAATTTAAGCATGTATTTAAATATAAACAGACATGATATCTGATGGACATTCATGTACTCACCATCTCAATTTTTTTTATTTTTTCTTTTTAATGTCTAGGCAAGTTTTAAAAAATGTGACAATCTAGGGGAATAATGAATTCCATACTGGGGTTTATTTAATGCATTAATGCAGTACATAGGAGATATAGGGCTTTGGCCCCTCTTCCCAATATTATCCTTATTCTTTATTCAAACTTGACCCTAATGCTAAATACTCAATAAATTCCTCCTCAGCTATGTCCCCTTTTTTTGCCCTGTTCGTAGTAATTTTCTGCATAGTCTCTGAACAGTGATGAATGTCTTACAAAGGTGAACTGCTCCACCTGTTTCTTCAATGATTCTCCATCTCCAAGATCAATTCAAAGGAAACAGTAAAGAGGAATGACATTACCTGCATCTGCATCTTAGTGAGATGATCAACCTCATGACCATGTACTAGAATCTTAAACACTTTTTCCCACAGTCACTCCATGTATGGAAAAAAAAAAAGATTTTTCATAAGAATAACTTTTTTGTATTGATGATTGAAGTTTTTTTCCCTTTACACTTTTGAGAAATAACTCTGGGAGGGTTTTTTTTATGTCTTGTACGTAATTAATCGAATTTGATTTGAAATTGTCAGTACTAAAAAGTAGAAAAATGTGATAATTCCAGGGGGATACCTAAATATAGGAAGTCTCTGAATCTGGGAGGTAGTTCTAAATATTCTATATGCTTATTTGAAATTCTGTCTTAGTTGCAATAAAACCAAGAGTAAAATTTCCTTATTTTAGCTGTAAAGAAAAAATAGAACCATAGGCATTATGATTGTTCACCATAAAGGGGATTAAAACAGGGGTCCTTTTAATCTGACATTCATTTCCTAGTGTGTAATAATGGTAAAAAAAAAGAAAACCCACAGGTAACAAACATAGGAAACATGATATTTACAGGAAATTTCTTCCCACCCACAAAACTGAGTTACCTCCATTTCTGAAACAAGGGTTCATATTCTTTCCAGAGTTTTAAGTCTAAAGTAGAGTATGGATGATCTTATTATCTATACGAGCTTCCACTATTTTCCACCAATCTTATACTAAGCTTAATGCTAACTTGGGTAAAAAAAATAATAAAGTCTAAAACAGCTATCTCCTTTTGTCAAATTTAAATTTGTCTTTTAATACTTTTTCTCAGTCTTCTAATTTTAGGAAAAAAAAAAATAAGTGTTATTTATTTTTTCCAACCTACACATTCATTGTGTTCTATGGCTCAGATTTGCTCTGTTCAACTTCAAAAACCACAACACAATTAAAAAAAAACCTGAAGTCTTCCTGAATTTTCAATATTGACCTGAGGTCTTAGGCGCTGTCTCTTGAGGAAATTAACCCTTTTTTTCCCCCCAATTGACTTGTGAAAAAAACCAGCAAATTGACACCATGGTGGAGTATGCTTATTCTAAATATATACTAAATATAAAGTCTAAATTAAAAAAAAAAGATATCAACTTGCCAAAAGTTTACATTTTTGATTTGCCAATAGAAATGTTGCATACATTCTAAGAAAATAAGAAATACATTGATGATAGCATCTGTATTACCTCTACCAAAGTAAAGGTCAAACACCTACTGCATATCTTAACTTTTAAAGTAATGCACAGTTTTCAATATTTACGTATCAATTTTTGGACAGCAAATACACCTTTATGACAGGTGACCTTATCCTTGTCTGAAAGAGATATATGTTAGAGCTGTTCATCAAAATAAAATACGTTCTTTATAATTCTGTCACTGTTACTAGGGTAGAATGACATATCCCCATTTAATGAATATAATTTATTTTTGAAGAATTAAGTTCAAAAAAAGAAATAATACAATTAAAAATTATGACATAATAGCATTGCCTATTTTAAGGTAAAATTGATAAACAGTGTCAAGATAGTTTTCTCAATATCTTGACTTAAAAGGTAATGGCAGTCTGTTCTCCCATGTGTTTCTTTTTGTACAGAGGATATTTTCTATCTTTTTGCTTACACATTTTATCCTATGAAATAGGCTATTCTGATATCCTATTTATATCAGTTCTCATAGTTGTTTGCTAGGGAGAAGGGGCAGTGGGGGAGGATAGGAGTGGTGTGGACTAGATGACCTTTAGGGACCCCTTCCAACCCAAATTACTCTATGATTTTCTGTAAATATTAATTTTTGTTTCAGTAAATTATCAATATATTCCAGGAGATGGGATAAATATGTACCTGAGAATTTGAGTTACATCTAAAACTACTCCCTCTCGAATGTCAAACAAGTAATGTTTGTCTGGTGACCAATTTACTTTGAGTGTTTTACTCCAAACATAAAAGTCTGTTGAAGTCCCAGAAAAGAAACCTTCATTCCAATGACATGTCAAAATTTAGGTAAAGTCACAAAATCAGACACTGGACTTTTAATAAAGCACAAGGAGGAGAAGAAGGACCTTACATCTCTCCATTTTGACAGTAAGGTATGGCAGCCACATCCTCAGACGAGACTGACAGGAGGATGATGAGCATCAAGCCAACACTGCATCCCAGTTGCCCTGGTCTGTGGAAAAATTCCGAAGGCAAATGTTAAATTTACAATAGAATTACAATAGAAGTAAGGTAGGCATGCAAACCCTTTTTCCCCTCTTTTCAGACAAGTATGCATACCTGGTCTAAAGGCTTTGTGTTTGTCTGTGCTTTTTAATCCATATTCTTCTAAATACATAGCACAGACTCTGTGATGCCTAAATTACACTGCCAGAAAAACTAAGTATCCAGAAGGAGATGCATACAACTTTTAAGAGTATAAACTTATTTTCCTCAATAAAAGGTGCTTCCATACATTAAGATAAATGGTGTTAAAAATTTTTCAAGATTAAATACTTTAAGTATTGAAGTGTAAATAAGATTATTCCAGGGTAAAGAAAGTAATTTCAGATATTTATTAATCACTGATTCTTTCTCAGAAGTCACATTCCTCTACAAACTTTTAGCAACCAGTGGATGTCCTCTGGAAAGATAACTAGTAAGGAAAAAAAATCTGGAAGGACCGAACACACATAGCTTGAGACACATTTTCTATCAGTTATGAGTGCCATGGTTGTGCACATTCCGATGTGCTTTGGTGCTTTTTGCAAGTCTGTAGTACCAACTCTCAGGCTGAATTTGCAACAAGTGTTCTTCAAGGCCAAGAGGTTAAATCAGCTGTTGGAAGGCTCTAAAAGCTGGCCTGTGGTATATGGCAATATATGGTAATCAAGAACAAGGAGGAGGAGAGTGTTAGGAATTAAAACTTTTAGTAGTGAGAAGCTGCTTATTTTTTTTGCCATGAATGATACAGTTAAGATCATGCAACAAATGTGTTAGAGAGCAATAAAACCTAAAACAGAAGAGCTTTGTTCTGATACTCCCTGTTTAACAATGTGACTTCTGTTCCCCTCAGTAATAAAATCTGAAGTGTGCCACTTTATATGTGCCATGTTTTACTGTACAGCTGTGTGCCATAGAGGGCTTTAATGTGACATCATACCTTTTATGTCTTAAGAATTATAGTAGTAGACAATGCAATCTATGTATCTGTTTTGGCTTCATAGTATAAAGTAGGACAGGAAAAGAATATTTATTTAGGTAAAAAATGTGGTGATGTCATTTAAATGACATGTTTTATATAAGAAATATACCACAATCAATCAGGTATAACCTAGTGTTTGTAAATAGTTCACCATCAGGGTACCTCAGAAACAAAAGAGTCATGTTAGAGAAATTCAGGCAGAAGATGCATCTGTAAAATTTACTAGATAGTAAGACATTGGACATTTCGGGAGGAAAGTCAGATTAGACACAACTGCACTCAACTTTATGCCAATTCTCTAACTCCAAACTTCTATGACTTGGCTTAAAAAAAATAATCAAGCCAATCCTAAATGAATCATATATCTCTTAACTTGTTTATAGAAAACTTCTGTTAACAGTGAGTGGTTTCCACATTTTTCTCCCTACTATTTTCATTTACAAGATTGACTTAGAGATTTTTAAAAGTCTTTAAAACTAAAGTGTTCATTCTTTTTTTACTTCCCCACCCCTCTTTCTTCATTCAAAAATGTACAAGGAAAGTAATGTTAAATGTTCATAATGGTAAATTTAATTACTACACTGAAATATGAACCCCGTAGGCAAACACTCCTGAATACTGGAAGGGCAAGTGTGGATCTGAGTAATTTCTGACTCTTGTCTAGAGTGTGCACTAGTGCTGCTTTCTAGGTTCATTTCATAATTCTAAATCATTGTTCGTTTCTTTCATCTAAACACACATCTACTAGCAGGGCAGGGCTTATTGGCAGCAAACTTTCTTCTCACAGAGGTCAGTCTCTGATGCTGAAAATGGTGGCTAATGGAGAGGAAAGCTTCAAAGGGAACATCAAGACATTTTGAGAGCAACAGGGGCAAATTTAAGGGAGTTAATTGACACTGCCATAAAAATGGGAAACACCTGAGCAAATACATCACAGATCAAAAGAGAGAGAAATGACCTACAGAAAATCAGACGGAAAGGAAAAAGGGAAAGTAAAATGCATTCCAAAACCTAAGAAGCTCTGCGTGTAACTTTGTTACATTAGTTATAGAGGCGCATTCAAGCTTCAAAAGTCAGATTTTGTATACCTCAGAGTTTAGGGTATTAAACCTGCTGGTTTGATTCACAGCCTTTTACACTTGAAAGTATAAGCTTATTGAAGAAAAAAAATACTATACTCTTTGATAACCAAAACATTTTCACTGAAAACCTTTTGCTCTTAATATTCTAAAGATAAAAACACATTTTTCTCACTCAGTAGGAAATATGTATAAAGGTTGATTATTTTTTTCCCATTATTTTTCCTTCCAAAATATCTAGAAGTTTGTTCTAGCTACGTGTAAGGCATGTCTTTGAATGGCAAAGCTAATATTTATGAGACATCCAAATCTTTTACTAGTTGATAATATAAAGGATGAAATTTGTCTGTTCTTCCTCTTCAATAAAAATGGAACCTCGAGTTTTTTTCCTCATTTTTTTAAAGACCATGAAAACTGAATTCTTAAAAAACTTGGGAGCTTGAAAGAAAACCAGATTTTAGGAAATGATACCCAGTATACAGTTAGATACTGGAAGTAATCTTGATAGGATGCAATAGGTGTCTATGCAGATATCATCTTTAATTGCATATTTATGCTCAATTGTTCTCAGTCACATGTAATTCTCCTACCTTTATCTTCATTTTTTCTACTTAATTGCCAGATTTTCTCACAGTGAGCTTATTTTCATAGTTATTGCTAACCACTGACCACCTTTAAAGTGCTATAAAAATAAAAATAAGAGCAATATAATGCTTCAAAGGTGATTATTGTGAAAATATTATGTCATCCAGCAGTCACTTCCTAAAGAGTGATTACTGAGGTACCTTCATAATCAGAAGTACCTCCATGGTTAAATATGTGACATGATGATTTTTTTATAGTTAGCACAATGACTATTAAACAGCCCACTTATCTGAGCTTTTTCCATTCTGTGTAATTGTAAAGTTAATTATGATCATCATAACCAACGCTTAGTTACAATGAATGTCAAGTTCAAATTTGTGCAGCTTAAAAAGTGTAATGTAGAGCTCTTCATCTAGAGCAATTTTTCTTTCCAACAGATATGCAGAAATGAAAATACTTCCTCCTTCCTGGTCCTAAAAACCTATTCATAGTTACGTCCCAAAGTGCAGGATTTCAGGATAGACTAGATGAAAGTAAGATAAATCAAACTAAATATTTGTTGCATACAGGAGCTAAGGTCCCTCTAACTGGCTATTCTTCCTGTGCTGAACTTCCCAAAGTGTCACAGCTCTCTAAACTCTTGCATCAAGTCCAGGAGCCAGTCATAGATGGATGATAATGGTGATTTCTTTGTAGACAATGTTATGACCTGCCAAAATGAGGATTTCTCATTACTTGAAACATTTATCAAAAGTGAGAAAAATTGTGTTTGTTTTTTCTTTTTAAAAATATGCAGTTTCAAGTCATATGTCTAAAATATTTTGTAAGGTCTATTCTGAATTGTAAACAGGTAGCTTTGATGAATAAGTCTATCTTTTGTAGACAGATGTCTCTAAATTTATGAGACAAAAGATACAGTGAACGACCATAACATCTTGGTCACCAGGAGTTCAGTAGGGCTTTTTTCATTGGTTGCAGTAAATGTTGTAAATATGTAATCATAATACCCACATTCCTGGTGACATGTACAAAGCTAATAACAATTTTAATGAAAAGCAAGAGCAGTTAAGCATCCATTTTTCATTATAAAAGGGATTTTAAAAGTGGTCTATTTATAATCTCACGTTAAACTTAAAACTAGGGGAGCAAGTATTGGCGGTGAAAACATTGGCATTAAAGCACTCCAGGACTTTTATCTAGCTGCTTCTGGTTCATAAAAAGAAAAGAACTTGTGTTGCTTTTAGTTGCTTATGCCACTGAGAGTTTGAAATTATATAAGCCATTATCAGGCAGGGTCTGTGCTTCCAGACTATCACAGGCACACAGAAATGGATAAACACTCACACTGGAATTAGTTGTCATTAGCTCACAGAAAGAGAGTTGTACACAGCCCCAAATACAAAACTAAGTGTAACAAATACTTATTCCTCAGGAGTTAAAGATATGTTAACCCAGGAAAATAATAAAAATGACAAAAAGCAACAAGAACAAAAATACACCTAGTTTTGAAAAGCTGCTTTCTGGTGAATAAAAGTTCGGGCAGAGATGTCATCAAAGAAAAAAAAGAAGCTCAGTTAACTGCAGACAGTGACAGTGAACTGATGTGACCAGCCATATACATCTAGTGGCATTCTAACCTGTCCCTCTGGAGTGCTCATGAGGCTGTCAGGACACAAGAACTACAAGAGACTATGTCATTTGGAGCAACATTTGATGGTCAGAAAAAGAACATCCTTCACTTATATGAAATATTAGATTTATACACACACACACAAGTTTATGTAATTTCACTTTAATACAATTTAAAAAAAAATTAAATATTCACATTCTTTGAACCAGGTTTTCAGACTACACAGATAGACAAGCCCTATTTACAGAACAGAAACAGAAATAATACAAAAGTAGTTAAACTAGAAATAGACTATTTTTTCATACTTTTTCTGTGTTCAACATCACATGTTCACAAAACTTGTCTTTTACTATGAAAACAATTCATTTATCTCTAGAGCTGGAATAGTAATATCTAATGCTTAGCAAGTGAACAATACAGCGCTTAGAGAAAACTGCAGAGCAACTACAAAAAAAATACAGAATAAATGAGTTCCAGATGTTTTTCTGTAGGATATCACAAGACTGCTGATTAACTTAATCATATCTGTGAATTCCCTCTAATATTACCTACATACAGAATTAAGTCTAGGTTCTTTATTCCTCATCAGAATCTAGCCATGTCTCAGATTGTAGTTAACAGGCCTCAGCTGGTGCGTGACTCTTCCATGTACAATTCTGTTCAGAACACCTCCCCTTAAGACAAAATACAGTAGAGACAGAATCAGCACTAATTTAGAGTCTCTCTGACTCTTTGCTACCCAGCACCAGCCAAGCATAAGAGTTTCTGACTACAGGATCAGATGAACGTCATCCATTTAATTCCCTGTGTTTTGTGAAAGGAAGGAGATGACACTGCTTGTTGCATTATATTCTAACCAGGTTAGGACTAGTTTCATCCAGAAGAGAGGGTATTAATATCACCAATAATTCTTATTGTTACAAGATCTCACTCAGAGAGTTTATTTTAGAATCACATTAATTTTCAGCTTTATGTCATAGTCATCCTGTGATAAGTACAGTATACAATTTCTTTTCCCCAAGCTTATGACAAAAAATTCTTATTAGTTGTCCTTTCCCTGTGAGCTGTTAAATTTCCACATATTTTGTTAATTTTGATAATTAAGATTTTAGCACAACCCAACCCTACTGTCATGGTTTGACCCCAGCCAGTAGCCCAGCCCCACACTCAATCACTGTCCCACCAGTAGAATCAGGTAGAAAATATGAAGGGTAAAAGATGGAGAACTCATGAATTGAGATGAAGACAATTTAATAGGGAAAGCAACAGCCACACATGCAAGCAAAGCAAACCAACAATTTAATTCACTGCTTCCATGGGCAAGAAGGAGTTCAGCCATCTCCAGCAGAGCTGGGCCTCATGACACATAATGGTGACTTGGGAAGACAAACGCCATGACTCCGAACATGACCCCCCTTCCTCCTTCTTGCCCCCACTTTAAATACTGAGCATGATGCCACATGGTCTGGAATATCCCTTTGATCAGCTGGGGTCACCTGTCCTGGCTGTGATTCCTCCCAGCCTCCCCATGCACCTCCAGGCCGCTCACCAGTGTAGCAGTATGAAAAGCAGAAAAGACCCTGGCTCTGTGCAAGCCCTGCTCAGCAATAACAGAAACATCTTTCTGTTATCACCCCTGTGTTCAGTACAAATCCAAAACACAGCCCTATCCCAGCAAATAATATTAGATCTATCCCAGTGGAAAACAACAAAAGAATCCTCAAAATCCTCAAAATCCTTCAGTACCTTTCTCCCTGATTTCTGCCATGCCTTAGTGTCAGGGTCATCATTTTAATCTTCAGTCAAGGAAGTTATTTCCCTGGAACATTGATTGAGTCCACTCTTTAAAAAAAGCATTACTTTTTTTAGCTCATGCATCCCAATAACCCTAAACTGCTCTCGTAGCTTTCATATGGTCTGGCTTCTCATCATTAAAATCTCTCCTGTGCCCCTAGGAAGTCTGCTGAGGTTCCGTTTCTGCAGCTGGGTGTAGTCATACTTTTCCTCACCGTGCTGGTTATTCCATTGACAATTCAGCTCCGCAGCCTTTTCCCTGCTGTTATGTCCATTTCAGCCTCAGGTGTAACTTAGCAAGATTCATCAATGTGTTCCTGGCAGACAGCAGAAGCTTCAATTTCCTGAATCAACTCTACGGTCAGTTTTCAAATTTTTACTAAAAAAGGCTGGTCTTATGCAGATTTGACTCTTCTTGATGTGGATATGAATTTCTGGCCTTGCCTTCTGTTCTTTTGCATTATAACCCTGTTTTCATATCTTCTGCATTTCACACGCCTCCTCGCTCTCTCTTGCTACCCTTGATACACATTTTTCTTTTGTATAATTTTTTTTGTTTGTTTAGTGGTTTATTTTAAATTTGTTTATTAAGACCTTCATTTGTTATTTGTTATTCCTGATATTTTCTTTCTTCTTTTTTTTTTTTTTTTAACACTGTCAACCTCATCCCAGCAGCTGGTGTGATCACTTCTTCATTCTTGTTCCTAAAAGAAATGTGACCATCTCTGCAAAATTGCTTTAAATAAAAATAAATATTAGTATTGCCCTTGTGGGGAAAAGATAGATACTGCAGTAATAGTTTTTAAATGGAAAATAGGTAAAAATAGATAATATAGGTAATAGCATTTAGTCCAAAGAAATTATGTTGGAAGATAAAATAAAGATGAATTTAGGTCAAAACATTTTGTTCCCATTTTCAAGCATACATAGTTCTCAAAATACTATTTTTGTGGCCACCTGTTACATTCTCACTGAGCATCCAGTTGTACAGCAATCATATTTTTTAGAGTCCTTTAATAGAACACAATTATTATCTTCAGCAATACTATCATCTTCAAAAGGACTGAACTCTTAAAATTAAGGTCCTTGGAAATTATGTCTTTATCATTTACAGTTTTGATCAATGAAGAAAATGAAGACTTTTGCGCTTCAGCTAAATATAACCTGTTCCATGCAACTAACAAATTGCAATGAGCCATTCAGAGTATTTGCTGTTGGGGGGTTTTTTTGTTTTTTTTTTTTTTTTCTTTTCAGTCATTTGTTTTGAAAAGCCATATCTTAAAGTTGCTAAAGAATAGTTTGACACAAGTATTCTTCAAATCATGGACAACTGTCGACTTGTCGACTGCGCAACAAAGAGGTACATTTGAAAGGGAAATTATAATTATTCCCCTCCTACAATCTAGACAGTTGTACTTCTGAAACACCAGGGCTTTTAAGTGGGAGCTAAATTAATCTTTATTAATCCTTGTTATCATGATTGCATAATGTCTGGATTTAAATGTCTGATGTACAGCACTCTTTTTCCTGCATCTCTGGTAATCAGAAGTGTGAAAATAAACCTTACACTTTAAAAGAAACACTTCATTTGAAAAAAATAGATATAATCATCTGTACTATTAAAAAAAGTTTTACTTCACACAAGAATAAATATACAGCATGTCAGAGTTTCAGACTTGCTATTTTATGTTAAAATATGCACTGCTACATGTCAGAGCTGTGAAAATGGGAGGTAAAACAAGAAGGCACTTGGCCAAATAGTTATAGCAAGATTTTTTTTTCCATTAAGATTTTTATTTTTGAGAATACTGCTCCTACAATTTAATTACAGCATTTAAAACACTCTCTAAAATGGTCTCTGTGTGCCCTACTGAAACTTCAAACTACCCTAATTAATGATTAGATCAGAGTCAAAAACAAAAACAGGTTTGAGTTTGGGTCTTCTTGGGCGTTTTTACAAGCTTCTAAACTGCAGAAATGAGCCATAATTCAAATAACCACTTTGAAACAACAGATACAGTGTATAAAGAAATTAAAAAACTTTCTACAGACACATCATTAGTTTAGAGTTAGCTTTACATTAACTTAACCATTGTAAATCTAAATTTTAGGAGAAGAAGGGTTCTAATTTTATTGCAAACATGCTCTGCCTAAAGAAACTTAAAGAGAGTACTCAACTGGAAAAGATTCCTTACTTAAGTATGTTAGTTCTCAAAATGAGTGAAAAGTTCAGGTTTAAAAAAATACTGTCAAAAGACTATTTTTCCCAATGTGTGTTTTGACTCTTAATATTAAAAGTTAATTAAAAGTATTATATTCTTAAATTCATTTGGTCTTATAGAGTATGAGTAAAGAAAGTCTATTTCTCTCTGTTTGTGTGTTTGCTTGTTTTGATTTACGGTGTTGTGAGAAGTCAAATCAAACTGTAGTTTCACACTATACAGATGAAATGTATTGTATAAATAACTGAAGGGAAATATTTCCAGAGAAATATTGACTATTGACTTCTGTTTAGACAATTATGCTGCTACAAGATTTTTACTAATTTAAGGGCCATGTGCTGTGAAAAATGTATATTTACTGTTTAAATGATAATACAGACCTTGTGCAAATGTCTTTTACAGCCTTTTATGTCTCCAGTGGCTCATTCATGATCCATTACTGTTTAAAGTTTCTCTAATAGGTGGCTGCTTCTTAAGGGTTGACACAGTATGTTGGGGAAGAATAGCTACATCTACACTGACATAACAAGCTGTTCTTGAGAGCAGCTTTCATAAACTAGCTTAGTTTAGATGCAAACTGGCTTCATTTCTGTAGCATGTGTTGTATCTCTAATGCACTGCTGAGCAAGGACAGCCTTGGCAATGGCTGTGTCTTCCTTGTCTCCCTTGCAAGTCACTGGAATTTCCTCCAGTGTTTATAACACTACATGTGACCTGTGAGATCTTCTCAGCATCAGGTTAAATATCACTATGGAACATGCAGTGCACCCTACAGATTTTGTAGACAAAGAGTCTTTGAAAGATTTCCTAATTCTCAAATTGTACAGTTTTCAACCTACAGTAGGAATAGGAATCCTCACAAAGATCTTCCAGTTGAATAAAGGAGACTAATGTTTTCTGTTTGCTGAAACAAATGCCAGTTATTTTTTATCCTGCTTATCTCAGGAAACTTATACATATGTGGGGGATTTCATTGGCCTATGAGAAAAGTGGGAAGGGAATGGCCTATTTAGAAGGACATGTAATGATAGGACAATGAGGAATGGCTTTAAAATGAAGAAGGGCAAGTTTAGAAAGATAATAGGAAAAAATATTCCCTTTGAGCATGTTGAGGCACAGGAACAGGTTGCCCAGAGAAGCTGTTGATGCCCCATCCCCAGAAGTGTTCAAGGAAAGGTTGGATGATGCTTTGAGCATCTTGGTCTGGAAAGAGGTATCCTTGCCCATGGCAGGGGGGTTGAGCTAGGTGGTCTTGAGGGTCCCTTCCAACTTAAATTATTCTATGATTCTGTGGTTGCATGTGATTTCAAACCATATAACAGCCATGATAAACTCAATCCTGAAGTCAATCACTGTAACCAAAATACCATTGTCATTCTCCCACTGGTTTTCGTGGTTTCTCCATTTTTACTGTAGCACTTAGGAATGCTTCTTCTTTTTTTCCACACTGTATATAAATTTCTAACCTTTGAGTTCACTCTGCATAACCCAGTGGACCTAAGTACTTTTCTCTTAAGAATTGTTTAAGAAGCTAATGATTTGCTATAACCTTGTAAGAATCAGAGAAGACATATTCTCCTCTGTGTGCTTCTACTTAGCCTCCAAATGAAGTCAAACAAATTGCTTTGAACCATTTCATTTAAACTGCTCTCAGGGTGCTAAAAGCACACATGAAGCCAGATACCCCATTTCATCTGAAAGGAAGTCATCAACAAATTGACATATTTTTTTTCTTGAGCCATGATGAAAACCATTTTAATGCGAATGCAAAAACGCTAGATTAAACCTAATCCAGAGATGTTTTACACCAGTCTGCTCTGACTTTATTGGGAGATATTAGAGATATTCTACTCCATGACTGAAAGTGTTAATACAATGATTACGTAGATTTTCAATTAAGAAACCAAAACTAGTAAAGACATTGAATTTTGTGCTTGTGAACATGGATTAGCATGGTCAGTGTATTCACAGTGAAGTTGGGATTTGCATTTTGCATGCCCCAGCTTCCATCTCTTCCAGGTTTCATACATGTTAGGGTGAACAATATATTTCCTCAAAATATGTTGGAATATTAATGCAGGTTCTCAACTGAATTCCAAGTATGATTAAGTCATAGATTTAGTTATATTTCACTTAAAATAATAAAACCTTTGTTTTTTCAGGTATACTTTAGGTATGAAGTGTTCTGTATCACTGATCATTCATATTCCTCTCTTTTGGACTGTCTCCATCATTCTTTGAAAGTCAACATATTAGAGCTGCTGACACTTTGTTAGTAGACTGGAAAATTATTCCTGTTTCTGTATGAGATGGCATAAGACATAGGAAAAACTATGTATAACTCTTATTTTATTTTACTTTACCCAAGAATCTGAAATTTCCATCTTATTTTCATTTTGTGTTTCTATCATTAACATGATTTTACCTGAGAAAACCATACTACTTGCTTAACACAAAATGGATAAACCCAGATGAAGAAAACAAAACAAAGTAAAAGTAAACAAGGGAAAGTTTGATTAAAATGTCATCACATTTATTTCTCAGATTTTTCCCTTTCAAGAGGAGTCACTGTAATACAAAAGTGCAGACTTTAAGCTTTCATCTGTTTTGCTAACTAGCTTTGTTTCATATGTATATATAGCATGATCAGCTAAAATTCTTGCTTAAATATGCATCAGAATATTTCCAGGTGTGTGAAATGTGATTCATTATAATGGTATATGAAATACCATTTTTTCTTTTTTAATACTGAGATTTATTTAGCCTTACTGCCTTAATATGACTTATTATTCTGAGCCTTCAAAGAGAACTTATATTCTAAAATACTCAATTACTTGATCATGAGGAAGAAAAAACTAAATAATAATAGTAAATACCTCAGAGTCTGCAGAGAAAACAATTGTAAGAAAACTTGGGTACTGCACCTTTAAATATTACTTTGTTTTGTAACTTCAAAACACTAATAATTAAAAAAAGCTCGACTGGATCACTTTGCACCTTCTCCTTGGCTAAATTGGACACTCTTGCTGCAGCTATGATATCATGTTGCATATTTGGAAACTTGACATATGTCACACTGAGGACAAGAAGATTAAAGTGCTTTCCTTTTCCACTGTTTTCCTGACAATTAATTCTATATTGCCTCAAGACCTAAAATATGCAGCTTGCTTAATAATGCTCTTTGAACTTTGTAATGATTGATCTATTGCAATTAAACTTTGAACTCTGAATATTACCAGGTCGTCTTATTGTTGGCAGTCGTAGACCTGTGAGTCCTTTTTAAAATGAAATCCTATGGCTAAGTCACTGATCCAAGAGAGGACAAAAACCATATCATCTAAATGACCAGCAATACCCTTCCTTGCAGAGGGGAATTAAAACACAGAAAAGAACAGTCATATTAAACTGGGAACACATTTCTAATTCAACAATGAATTGTATGATTGCCATTATTAAATAGGTCCACTATTTCAGTATAACACTTCAAAATAAAACAAAATAAACAAAGTGCTGTGCTAAAAGCCAGAGTTCTCAGGAGCTTTGAATGGACCATTTTCTTAAAAATGTCAAATTCTGACACCAACATTTTCTATTCATATCCAAGCTCTTTAGTCAAACTGAGACATAAGCCCCTGTGCCTACAGAGACATTATTTTTTTAAGTAGTTGGGAGATTCAGATGAGATGTGGCAGAGAGAAATTCAAGATTTCCTTCAGCATCAGATAGACCAAGGAAAAACATGTCTTTCACTTCTCACTGAGTCCTCTGAACATTGAAACATTGTGGACTTCTCTAGTGCCATACAGATTCTTTACTAATTAACCTTAGCTTTGATTTTTTTTTTTCTCAGTATTTGAATAACAGAAACTTTCACATTTTCTCAAGAAATGGAATGATTGTTTTTTACGTTTTGCTGTCACAGCAGGAAACCATTCGATTCTTAGACGTTTTTACTATTTAAATTAATAATAGAAGCTCAGATAATTGGGATACTTTCTTCTGAATTGTGGGCTGAATTATATGTTACATAGTGATTTTGAAATATGGAAAAAGAGATCTGACTTATTTTTTGCTTTTATTCTAAGTACCTGGAAGTTAAAATTGTTAATCCAAATTATCTATATATGGAAGAAAGAACAGCAATTTTACCATTGTGGATTTTCCTAAAATTTTCCCAGAATGTCATCTCTTTAGATGAACCTGTTTAAATGTGAGAACACTCAAATAATCTAGAGAAGAAATAGACTATATGAAAGTCTTGAATGTGAAATAAGTCTTGACCCTGTAAAGATGCAAAAGATTAAATATAAATGCATAAGTTTAGATAGACAGAGGCATCACAAAGAGGATACAAAACTTGCTTCCAAAATGTTTCTTTCAAATAAGAAAATAAAATGTTCTTCATGGTGCTAATTTATCACAGCATTATGTGTAGTTATAATTCCAAATGACCAGATTCATGAACAACCACTGTCCTTCTTTTAATTTCTTCTAACAGGCCATGCAGTCTTCTGTTTCACTTCATGTTAGACATTAAAAACAAGACAGTTATAAAATGTCAATTTTTATATTCATTTCCTAGCATTTGAATAAGAATAATGTATCCAAACAAACCTCTTTAAAACTTTACTGCCTGCAGATTTCCACAGAGGCCTAATACTCTACTTACTTTAAAACATCTCAGAAAAACATAGGAAAGACTTATAAAAGAAGAAAAAATTGTGCTTCTAAAATTTGCAGTATGCTTTCTATTTTTCATTCAGAGAAGATAAAGCATTAGTTTTCACCAAAATGATACAAATATAATTCTCTCTATACAGGTCAAGGCAGTGCAGCTTATTTCAGTGACTTTATGACATCCAAAGGTTGTGCCTCACTTTCCTTTCGAAAATATGTCTGCATATAAGATAGATAGAAAATGTACAAAATATTACATTTTTATTGAATCTTCTGTTTCATAAGTGAATTCTTACTTTTTCCTGATTGGTTCTTCTTTGAAAAATCATAACTTGGAAGGTTTTGTGTCTGCCACCCTTTTTTTCCAGCTGTATCCTGGCTGCTGTTTTGCTGGGAGTCAGCTCTGGGCTGGGTTACTCAGGATAGTTTGGATGGGCTGCTTTGAAAATGACTGTCAGATTTCATTTTTCTTTAAAAGAAACAAGCAGAGCTATGCAGCTTCAGATTGAAGAACACCATTTTGAAAAAATGGTTCAAAAAGAGCGAAACTCCTCCCCAAGAAAACTAATGTTTTCTCCTATATCATGCATTAGGAAACAGGAAAAAGAAATGTAGCCACAGCCACCAAAACTACTTAGAAAAATAAAAACTATATCATAGAAGTAAACATTATTTCTGAGGAGAGCGAAACAAATCACACCTACTTATGAAACTTTCTATTTTAAATGACAGTAGAAGAAGAAATTAATTGTGGCACCATGTATTTCATGCTTCTCAGTATGTAAGTATCACATAGCTTTTTTCTTTAACCACAACAAAAATATTTTGTAGACATCTAATAGTAGCTGTTGATATTTCATTTCACTTATTGGTTTCCCCAAAGAGAAATTGGGAATTGACAGTGCTTTTTATTATCCATATAGATTATAAGATCCTATATGGGACTATCTTTGGATTATTTAAAACTTGAATGTGCTTTCTAAATTAATTGTTCTCTTGAATGAGTTAAAGTAACATTAGTTAAAAATAAGAGCAGGTTTATCTTAAAGAGTAGGGTATATCCTCAACTTCTGAAAAGAATTCTGTTTACTGAAGAATAGCACAGAGGAAGAAGAAATTAAAAATCAGCTCCGGACTTTGGGGGTAAAATCTCAGAAACCAGCCTGCTCACAGCCTTGAGTAATGAGGTCACTGGAGAAGTATATTCTTGATCAAGAAAATGCACAGCAGAGTGCAATAAGAGCATCTAATTTCCTATACTGTTCTACTTTAACCACAGCAATTTTTCCTACATTTTACTTACATCAGTCAGGAAACATTAAGGAAATCACTTGTTCAGAAAGCTTACCAAACTTACATATAAGCTTTCCAAGACAAACATTTACTTGCAAAAGTATACAACATTTAGAATTCCTATAGTGAGATTTTTAATTATTTAAGATATTTTTAAATCTCCCCAATGTATTTAATGAGTTTCCATTTTGCTATTAAAACAAAAATCACACTAATCACACATATTAATTCTTTTTTTCTCCATTATTTTAACATTATTCCATTGATAATATATTTTAACAATAATGAAGCACCATTCTTAAAATGAATATATTTCTTCTAGTACCAAAGCACCATAGTTTCAGTGTCTTTGGGGGGATTTTTCTGTATTTCAGTTCCAAACCTATTTAACTTTACTTACATATCCAATATTCTTAGTCCTGGCACTCATAATGCTAGCCAGCCAAGACTGGCTAGCACATCACTGCTTGTTCCAAAATAATTTGAGATTGAAAGCTTCTTTCATCTTTCTTCCCCTGTGCACTGACTCACCTTGCACCTTTACAAGAGATATGTTATTATCTTGTTCAGTTGACTTTACCACATCAACTCTGACAGGAAGATAAAGTTTCCAGTACCATAGTACATGTCATTTCTCAAGAATATTTTTCTGAAAGGAACATAAATATGAATTATTTCTTAAAACTTCCTGCCATAGAGAAGACTTTTTGGGAACTGAAGATATTTTTGACCAAGCTTGAGGAAAGGCTTTAATTTTCCAAAGTGATTTTAATCAATGGGGAATTACACTGAACAATGACAAACAGGCATACAACTGCCATATACAGGCTGATAATAAAGATGAGGATAAGACAGTTTTTGCATAATAAATGTGGTGCAGAATGAAGACGATCTACACACTAACGGCAGAGTGGACATTATCCCCTCTACACATTTAATATACTCACTTGTCAATTGATGCTCAAATAATTAAAACCGTTATCAAGCTTTGTGAAAGAGAACATTTAAAAAAAGTCCACTATCTTACACAAAGTTGTATATCAGCTGGTCTCTCTATGAGCTACTCTTATGATGTTTTCTCTGTCTTAAAACAATTAAACACCCAATTTAATATGCAGGGCACAGGATATGACATCCTCTGTGACTAGCATGACAGAAAGTAATATTCAAAGAAGTATATTGTCTGCTGAGTTTGAGAGAGGGCTTTAGCAGCCAGTTTTCGTATAAATTTATTTTGAAGATCGAGAAATATACTTTATATTTAGATGGACATTGGGTTGTTAAGGAAGATCTTCCTAGATCAAGGAAAAATACCCTGTGCACAGACCTCCCACAAAGACTCTCACATAGATTTTTTTTCTTCTACTTTTTTTTCCATAAAAATAAAGAAAAACCTTTTCTGTTAATGATAAGTGCTGGGCTTTATTTTCAACTCTCTGCGACCACAGCAGCTTGACATAAATTAGAACTGACCTCCATGTGTTCCAGTGGGATAGCTATGAATTGGAATGTGCAAAGACATACTTTGAAACCATTTACGTTAAAATTGCTATGACTGCATGCCCTGTAACTTGGAGAGAGCTGAGGTTTTAGCTCCTTGCTCTTATTTTCAGGGATTTGAAAGGGGGAAAGAGTAAGAAGTCAGGGAAGTCCCATATAGATTAATTCTTCTTTCTCTTATATGTTGTTCTATAAAATGTAAGTGAAGATGATATTTTCATGTTTGACTGAGTAGTTACCACAAATACCTAATAATGAGCCCATCTGACTGGATAACTGGCAGCAAAACATAAATAAAGAAAAAAAAATTTAATAGTTTAATAAATCAAATGGAAGATTGTCACTAAGTAATGAGGGACAGAAAAGCTGAACCATAAAACCAAAATGGTTCTGCCAACAACCTGGCAAAATATGAGAATCCCAGATTTGTGGTAACTTGGACTTGAGATTTCCCTTTTGTAGGTCTGTCTGAGAGCCAGACCTCCCCATCACCGTCTGGCTGTATTCCACCTGGATGCTCAATTCAATCCAGCTGTGGTCAACAGGCTATCACATCATCATACAGCGGACCCAGATACCTGAACACCTTCACAGCTCATTTTTACTGGGAATTCCAGCACATGTGGGTTCCTTGCTGCTGTCTAGTGGCATAAAGACTGAAAATGCACAGACATGCTCTAAGAAATTAACGTTTTTCTGGGGTTTTCTGCTTTGAATTACTATTTCCCTATCTGAAGATATTCTGGTTTGCAGAATGAATTAAATCTTGGCTAACTTAGGATAGAAATTGTGTTATGAAATTATAGATAACAAAAAGGACAAAGAAGAAATTTGTGATTCTTTAAAAAAATAACTATAATAGTATAAAAATTAATTAAAATATACATTTAGCATCTGTACTGCAAAGCTCATACCTTTTTAACTGTTTTTTAAGTGAAAATTTTGAAATTTTCTGCTGTCAGTGCCCAGTTGCTCAGGGTGCTTTGCACATTCCAATGTCTTGTCTTTCCTTCCCCTTCCACCTATCCTGACACATGGATCACCTGCTTGTCATCCTATGCATTGACTTCCAGTACTTCAGTCAAAATTAGGCAAGATGCTGCACCAGGAGAGGTTCATATTGGTCACTAGGAAGAATTTCTTCACTGAAAGGGTTTCAAGTGCTGGAACAGACTTCCCAAGGCAGTGATGGAGTCACCATCCTTGGAAATGTTCAAGAAACAACTGGATGTGGCACTTAGTGCTATGGTTTAGTTAACAAGGTGGTGTCTAGTCAAAGGTTGGATTGAGAACCTTGGAGGCTTTTTCTAACTTTAATAATTCTGTGTATTTATGACAAGACAGGAAGTAGATAGGAAGCAAACAAGATACTTCTTACAGAACGCCTTAAAACTTGAAACTTAAAGTTGGAATTTTTACACTGTGAATGTTCTCAAAAGAGGATTGACTTTTACTTTTTGTGGTAGAATAGCAGGACATGAGTATCAAACAATAAAATTATCAATTTTATTAATAGTAATGTCTTGATCATTCCCCGGAGTACCCTCATGGCTCCCCAAAGTTTTTGATAATGATCAGGTAGAAGCTTATAATCAGTCATAATAACTTTATTTGCAAAAGATACTTTAAAATTAATTTAAAGTTAATGTATATGGTGACAAAAAGAAGAGTTCTAAATAGGGTTCAAATTCTTTTGTCTCCCTCAAAAAAATTCATATATATATTATGAATAGAATGGCTTGAATACCTGAATCATTAATAATAAGCAAAAATAATAATTAAAACCAGAGCATGAAACCAAACAAACTATATTTCTTTTAGGAATCAAACATCTGCATGCTTTTGTTTTTCAAAGATTAAAGTAATGTGACTTGGTTCTCTCTCCCTCTGGAAGAAATATTACAACTATAAAGCAAATTCTATGACAGAAACACTTAGCTCTACCTAATGTAATGTTTGAAATTTCTGTTGAATTATGTCATCCACCTTCTGCCAAAAGGAATAATCCTGAATTAGCAGTTAGTGAAGTGACCTCTGTCTCTTCATCATTAACACATTTCAAGTGTTCTCTGTGTAGTATGTACAATGTAATTGACATTAATACTTTTACTACTACTGTAAGATGTTTGATTTTGTTTTGCTATAATCAACAAAATAGTCTCTTTCAAAATGTAAATTCCTCTGGAAACACTGAGCACAACTTGTGTTAAATGTGCCTTTCCTAATGAATATTTTACCTTATGTTAATATACTCTACGCTGATTTTTGTGGCAAAGGGAAATGTTCAAATCATACCCAAGCAATGATTCATGCAAGTTTATAGTAGAGTGAATGATTGACTTTATACAGAATATTTTACTCTTGAAAAATGCTTATTTCATACTACTAAGAAAGAGCAGATAAGATTCTTAATTTTTAAGTGGCTAAAAATAGATGAGATAAATCTTGCCCTTATATTCTCTTGTGAGTGAGTGGCTTAGGGTCCCTTAAAGAATCACCATCAAAGGTACTAGCAAAAATACCTCTAATAGGAATCTATAAAATCATAATAATGGTTTTTTTTCAATGAAAATATTTTAAATCAGTATTGACAACATATTCATATCTTTATCCAGTTTTTCTGTCTCATGATTTAGTAAAGTTCAGTACCAGCCAGTCATCTAAACCAGTCAGAATCTATTATGGAATTTCAATAGCAGGTTTCTTCTGATGCTAGTTGAAATATTAAATTAATAATGCAGCAAGTTTGTAGGTTGCATTTGTCAAGCTTTTTTTTCCAGACGTCCCAATCCAAAACACAAAGGGTATCAGACAGATAACAAAAAACGAGAAAACACTTCTGAAAATGCAGAAGGTCTGAATTCTTAGAACTCATGTGTTCTTTCTAAAACATTTACTACACCAGCTCTATTTTTCAGATGTGAGGTGGTACAGCAAATTTGCACTAAAAATATCCAATAAGAAAATTATACAAAATAATGCTGACAAGATGGAAAATGATCGATTTTTAAATGTGATTACCTGCCAACAGCACAGTGGACCATATTACTGGACAGAAATTTAGAAAGCCCCAGGCAGAACACAGAAACAGAGGTCTTCACCTAATACGATCCTTGGTTAATGTGGCTGAACTGTCTGAAAAACTTTGTGGGAAAGGAGTAACATTTTGGCTTATCAAAAATCTGTCCATGTTCCTACCTCCAGTCTGGTGTCCATTGCCATATAATTCCTTTTGCAACACTCATATGTCTGTTGTTATTTTCTTGTTTGATATTTCTGTTGCTTCTTAGTTTAATTCTCCAAGCATTCTCCCCCATCTTCCCAGACTTGATCACCTATGCCAGATGCTCATTCAGCTCTATACTATATATTTATTTCAATGCTGACTTGTTTTTTCTCTTTATTCAAACCATCTTTTGCTCTTGGAATCTGTGGATATAGGAGTGTGCAAATAATAAAATGTTTTCAGTGTTGGTATGCTATGTACCTTGAAGCCTCTGAGAACAGTCAAAGAGAAGCCAGCTCATCCCTTGCTGCAGTGTTTGGAGACTTTTTAATGCAGAAATTTAAGAAGCCTCCAGCAAACTCATTTTATATCAGCTTTTCTTTTGGCCAGTATTTTGTCCATTTTTTATAAGATCAGTAAAACCTGCACCCAGTGTAAGAATAATAATTGGAAAATGTCAAATTTCCTACTTTCAAGTAGGGAGGTTCTAGTGCTGTTCAGTGGAAAGGTCAGTAATCTCTTTATTGTATTGATTTTTTTAATAGGCATAATATCTTTTTCTTCCTTTACTCCATGTGGCCAGCAGGTTGAGAAAGGGAATTCTGCCCCTCTACTCTGCTCTCGTAGGAGCCCACCTGAAGCTCTGCATCCAGCTCTGGGGTCCTCAGCCCAGGAAAGACAGGGACATGTGGAAGCAAGTGAAGAGGAAGGCCATGAAGATGCTCAGAGGGCTGGAGCACCTCTCCTCTGAAGACAGGCTGAGACAGCTGGGGCTGTCCATCCTGGAAAAGGCTCTAGGAAGACATTATTGCAGCCTTTCAATATTTAATATTTAGCTTATAAGAAAGATGGGGACCAATTTTTAAGCAGGATCTCTTGTGAGAGAACAAGAGGTAGTGGCCTTAAACTAAAAAGAAGATAGATATAAGAAAGAACATTTTTGCAATGAGGATGGTGAAACATTGGAACAAGTTGCCCAGAGAGGTTGTGGATGTTCCAACTTTGGAAATATTCAAAATCAGATTGGATAGGTCTCTGAGAAACCTGATCTCATTGAAGATGCCCCTGTTCGTTCCAGGAAGGCTGGACTTGATGACCTTTAAAGGTCCTTTCTAACCCAAATTATTCTTTAAATCTATTTTTGATAGTAGAAGAATTTGAGCTTTTTCTGCTTTGGCTTTGTTAATAGGTCCTGATGCTGCAGGGAACTCTTTTTTAAATAAAACTCTCATGCAAAAAGGCTGTAGAGAATACAAGGCTACTTTTTACCTTTCTTTTTAGGAGTCAATACACATTGTGAATTAACAGAAAAAATTACCTACAGATATAGAATTAACTCCTTTGATCTCACACGATTCAATTTTAAAAAATTAAGCATACGTGTAAAAAACCACTTTTATAGTGCAAATCTTCCAGCTGATTCTTACAGCAATTCTGTTCTTTGTTTAGTTTCTAGTATTTCAGGAAATGCTAATTAAACAATTTTAATCACAAAGTCATGCCACTTCAGATTTTTGAAACATCTATAAGAGACTGCCAATTTATTTTTTTCATTGAACCAACCACCATTATCGAAACTAACACATGAAATCACTCCATCTTAATTTCAAATATTTAATCAGAATAATGTGTGTCTTGGGTAAAACAGATGCACTCCTATCTGTAGAATGTGTCTTGAAATCCATGAAAAACCAATTAGACTGAAAACAGTACATGCTGCATACAAAGTAGAAAATGTCCTACAAATTTTACTGTTGCAAAACTTATAAATTTCATATTCTGTTATCCAGGTTCCTTCCTCTGTATAAATTCTGTATGGTAGCAATATCCATCAATTAGACCTTTCTTACACTAACACCAAAATTCAATTTCTTCATATTTGTGGAAAGTATCAATTGCCCTTAAACCATGCACTTTCTTTTCTTATATAAAAATTATTATTGTTCCCACATTTTATTAATATCCCCAGTGCTGTCTCCTAGGTAAAAGATTAATTACTTGGCTGTGATTCATAGGAATGGAGCTGCAACTAAATTACCTATGTGGCATGTCAGCCACTTCTTTTGTTATGTCATGAGGTACTGCTATTTAAGAGTGGAAACAAAGAAGTATTCATTTTCCTGTAGATTGCCATGGTCACATCTTGGGAATAGCATCAATAACCCAATCAACAGAAGATTATTAATCTGCAACAAATTTTTTCTGTCATCAACAAGCTTCATCTTTAATGCCTTCTTCACTTCAGTGCCCATTAATTATACTTAGGTCATCTATATTTGTGCAAGCCTTTCACAACAGAAAGTATTATTTTCTGTTTCAAGTGGGTGGGGAAAGGAATAAATCTGCAACTAATTAAAACAAAATATTGACTCTTATTTTTGAAGAAAAATTATGCGTTTTTATAACACTTTTTTTCACAATTACACTGTAGAGGGGAAGGTCCATGAGAATAAATGCACTTAAAGAAAGTTTTCACTCTTGTAATTAAGGAGAATTTAGGCACTTCACTAATATCAAGGAACAAATTATTGTGGAAACGAGTTGGGTTGGTTTTGGGTTTTTTTTTATGGTATGGAGGACTGGGTTTTTGGGGTTGATTTTTTTTCCCACTACAGCAATGGGAAATGTAATATTTTGAATTGTGTAACAATAAACTGTGCTGATATTCCCACAACGTATTTTAAAAAGCTGAAATATTGAAATCATACATGTATCAAACAACTAACAGAATCACTGTATTATGTGATTGACCTTATCTGCAGTCACTGTCAGCCCTTTTTATCAATTTAGTAAAACTGAGGTATAGAGTTAAATTGACTTTAATACTATTAGGGCAGATTGTCATTACTTAAAATCTTGGGCACTTTTATATATGATAAAATGCTTTTCTTCTAACCTTTCCTATTTCTGTATAAATATCTCTCTAAATATATCTTTAATGTCAATAAGCTTGCTCGATAAACTGTTTTGCCTCATAATCACCTGGTCATCATCCTCTCTTTTCTATTAGAAACACTGCACTCCTCCATTTTTTTATATGATGTACTGCTATAGTCCTCCTACAGTAAATCAGTTTTGCTGATTTGAAAATTTCAATTAATTCTTTATTGGCAAAACAATGCTTTCTTACAGTTCTCAATTCTGAGGCTTTTTTTTTGTTTTGCAAAAGCGATGCGGTCTGATTATTAGTGTTGAGTGGGACTATTTACAAGGCAAATTGTTCTAGGTTTAGTTTAAATTTCAGCTTTCATTTTAAATATTGGGGATTGGGGTTTTTTATGTGGCCTTTTTAGAGAGTCATAAACAGTAGCTACATTCCTCTTTCTAAGTAGAACTATTAACAACTTGGCCACCAAACTAAAAGTCAGTGTAATCTTCCTTCATGGCCCATCTCTCCTCATTGCACTTTTCCACCTTTTTGATCTTCTTGGTTTTGAAAGAATAATTTCAGTCCCTCTGAAACACTTGAATTAGTAACATGTAACAAGTGTTAGAAGAAATTATTCTGCTCTTTTAAAAGTAGTTCAAGCATACAATCATACAAAAAGTAGTTCAAGCATACAAATCATTTGGATTGGAAGAGAACTTTCCCATCTGAAGAGCAAAAGAATAAAAAGAATAAGTGGGATATTAGGTGATGGTTTAGATTTTTATCATCTAAATACTAAAGGGAGAAGGGATCATATACTGCTTCTGTATTTTAATATTTGCACTTGTAGGCTTTGGCCTTATACTTCTACTAGAATGAGAAGTTTAATGGTGGCTGAAAGACAGGGTTTTTTTCTCCCTGGTATTTTTCTTTGAAGACTTCGGTAATTAGAGAATGGAATGTCTTTGATGCAACCATGTAGAAATTAGCTAAATGTATCTGCAATTCCAAGACAGTAATTGTCCTTTTTTCTAATGCTAAAAGAAGGGTAAAAAAAAAAAAAAAACAACCCACATACACTTCACTGACCTTTTTTTCCTTATCTGAATTCATAAACTGGCCTTTTAAAAATGCATGATAAGGATTAATTAGCTGGTAGCAAGAGAATATGGGTTTGGGAGAGATTACATGGCTGAATTGAAGGGATTGGAAGAGCATGTGTTTTATCTGTTACAAATTAACTGTACATACCAAGGCTAACTGTAACACAGTTAAGCAGCTCTTCTACCTAACCAATTTCAGCACTAACTCAGCTGGATCACATGACATCTTATTATTACATAACTGTGGTTTTCATGTAAGGCAGCTTTTTAAAGAATTATCTATAGCTTAAAAAGTGACATAGTATACTCTTAATGTTTCACATTTCTAAAATTTAAAAAAATATTGTCAGCAAAATCCACCAAAGAAAGAAAATAAAATATACAAAGACTAATCGGTTAGAATGGATTTATATTATGAAGTAACTTTAATGACCTCTAAAATTCTAAAACTGATTCTGATTTTACAAGATGTTTAGACACATTTAAATTTATGGGTGAAAATAGTTTATCTGACATTTATTCATAAAACTGTATTGTATAGAGTGGGAAGCAAGAGGCAAAGTAGCCCAAGATAAACAATCTAACAGAGTTACTTTCCAAGAAAGGCAAAAATGCATTACCTCTGTAAAGAAATATTTCATGTAGAAATATGTGGGCAACTATCTCTTTAAATCCAAACAAACTCAACTCAGAGTTCAACTCTGTAAGTGGTATGTTCAGAAACTTCACAGGCCCTATTTAGAGATAGCATTTTGATTAAGTTATTTTTAAGTCTGATTTGCCAGGTGATATTACCAGATATTTACTTAGTATTCTTAACTTGTCTTCAGAAATCACTGTTTGGATTGATAAAAATATTATTCTAGTAAAACAGATTGATTAGTCATCTTAATTAAAAAATAATCTTCAGGAAACAGCACAGTGGCAAGTCCCTATGACTTGCCCACTGTGCTGTTTGTAAGAGTAAGAGGTGAAGATAAATAACAGGAAAAAATTCTCTGTACACAAGAGTGGATATTCAAACCAAAGGTTTTTAAATGCAAGGGAAAAAAAAGATATTGTAACCATATGTACTACTTCAAATGCATTTCCAAGTACTTTTCCAGAATTCTACCATGCTTATTTAATTTTTCCATGCTTTTTGTGTACTATGATTTTTATATATATTCAGATATGTGCTATGGTAGTTATGGAGCCAAAGTTTAAGCTTTGCTTCAGGAAGCTTAAAACCTCTCTTTGACCACAAGTATGCTATCATTTGAAGAATTTCTAAGTCTTTATGTGGGATCTGTGGGTGGAGAAGTTCAAGATGTAATGATTGGATGCAATTATTGTTCTGTGGAAAATGCAAGGCCAGTTTAGACAGACTTAAGGCAATAACTTCCCATTTATAAAACTTTCCATTAGCAATTTCTTCCACCATATTTTCATTTCTGCCAGAAAGTAAAATATCCACCATTTTACTGTAGGTGTAGACTTACCATTCTGTTACCTGAGTCTGGGGGTTCTGCTGCATTCCAGTATTACACCTTTCAGCTCGAAAACACAGGACACCACGGTTGTATCAGCAAGCAATGATCTTGCCTAATAATCAAAGAGAAATTGCAATTTTGATAGAGTTTAAGTTCAGTCTAGAAATTAAAAACAAGTCTGTGGGCAGTGATGCCATACAATGCTTGTGAAACAGATAAAGCTGTTATTACTTTGTCTGAAAATAATGCAACCTTTCTAAAAAAGAATTTTAAGTATTGATGTTGTTGATTTTCCAGCAAAGTACAGTAACTTCTTCAACTATGTCAGATATTTTTAAATCAAAGAAATTGTAATGGAAATGTTTACATGGTGATAATTCAGGGAAAATGTTTTGAAACACAAACCAATAGTTATGACAATAAAATGCCGTAAAAGAGAGATGCTCTCAGGAAGAAAAGAGTTACGTTGCTTTTCAACATTTATTACTGACCATATATCTGCTAGAAATTTTGAGTTACAGTAAAAGATTTGTATTTAATTTTATCTTTTACTTTTGACCAATTTTTAAAATATAAAATTCATGTTGTCTTACACTTTGACTAATAACTCAGTTGTTGGCAGTCATTCTCTGTAATCCAAATAACAGCACAGGCTGTTTCACAAGAGCGGGTTCTCCTAGACCCTCACTCAACATGGAATCATAATTGTTTTTATGTTTTCTTACCTGAGAGGGAATCATATTATTTTGGGCTAAAATCTTTACTAAAAATTTAAAAAAAAAATGCACACATAGCACAAGTGAATGATTTTGATGTTGATGGAGGACTCTTACAAAAGTATACAGACTACAGGTATGTATGGATATATTTATGTGGTATGAGGCCATGATTTTTTATACCACTAGCAGAGGCGTTGAAATGGTCCTTTCTTACTGATATACGATTTAGTATACTGTATACTGCAACACCATCCAAAGACTTTGAAGCTATTAAGCAATTTTATACTCAAGGAAATGATTAGAGGGAGGTATTATTAAATGGCTTGGACGGCAGTTCTTCAGAGAAAGAAAGGAGATGTCTTGACCTTTGCTCAGTCTACAGCATGGATAACAGAATCACAGAATGGCCTGGTTTGGAAGGAACCTTTAATATAAAGGTCACCTTAATCACCTGACTTTATCCTATATTTTCTATATAGTAAGGTGAGAGTGATAAGCGATTTATGGTAGAGAGGACTGCAGGGATCTGGAACAGGTTTGAGGAGTGCTGCTTTCCTTCACAATCTTTAATATTTGGATGGCAACAATTAGGTGAGGTAAATTCAGGCAATTCACCCTCACAAAGCCATTTTCTCACTCTCCCATAGTAGAATGGGAAGAGAATTAAAAAGGCACAAAAACCCATGGGTTGAAATAAAGATGGTTTAATAGGTAAAGCAAAAGCTGTGCACACCACCAAAACAAAGGAAGGAATTAATTCATCATTTCCCATGGGCAGACAGGTGCTCAGCCATCTCCAGGAAAAATAGGCTGTGTCACATGCAGCTGCTGCTTTACTTGGGAAGAGGGGCATCCCAATCCCCAGCATCCCCTCCTTCCTCTATCTTTTCCGCAACTTCTATTACTGGGCATGACACCATATGATATGGGATGGCCCTTTGGTCTGCTAGAGTCAGCTGCTCTGGCTGTGTCCCCTCCCAGCTCCTTGTGCACCCCCAGCCTGCTCCCTGACAGAGCAGTGTGTGAGGCAGAAAAGCCCTGGGCTGTGCAAGCACTGCTCCGATAAAAACCTCAGTGTGTTGTCAACACTGTTCTCTTCACAAAAGCAAGACATTGCCTCATACAAGCTACTGTGAAGAAAGGTTACCCTGTCCCAGCTAGAGCCAGTACAGAAACACAGGTATCAGCTGTGAGGGTGAACATAAAGAGTTAATGCTGTGAAGAGTGAAAGCAACAAAGATCTGTTTGGTCAGGGATTATTGATAAGAAGGCAAAAAGTGAATTCTTTAGTGTAACTGCAAAAAACCCCAGTATAATCTACAACTGTAAAAATCTCCTTTTTCCCTATTCCATATTCTGAATCAAAAATACTGCAGCAGTAAACTGATTGTGAACAAACTTTTTCTTTTCATAAAGGTGACCCTGAAAGCTAGAGATGAGTGCAACTTAATGCAGTATCAGGGCTGTGAATTGAACAATGCCTATAAACAAGAGGCAGGTCTATGATGTGTTGGATGTTCTTTCCACAAACACCAGTCTCTGAAGGATATAAAGCAAAGTCAAAGCTGCCTTAAAGCAGCAGGTGAACGTTTTGCCACCTGAGGGGCTCAGAACCTTTGTGAATCAGATCAATAGAGATTTGATGATTCAGGAGGACACTTTAACCCCTAAAAATGCCATTATTTTAGCAGCAATTCTCAAAGGAAAGCTGGGAAAAGAAACAAAAATGTTGTGGTCAGCTGCTGCATAATCAAGTTGTCTACTAAATAAAACTGAGACCTTCTCTTTGTCCTACAGCTCTGTCATATTTTTTTCCTCAAAACATTCCAAAGAAAATCAATAGCATATCAAGAACACAGTGATACCAGGCAGTTTAATTTCAGAAAGTCTGCAGATCAATAGCTGTAGAGAGGCTTACAGTTCTTCAGAATATAAGTGCAGTAACTAATGCTGAGGACTGTGTAGGTGAGCATGTGTGTGTGTGTGTGTGTGTGTGTGTCCCAGGGAGAAGCTGAGATTTACATTCATTACTGGGACTTTCTGAAACATTGTATTTCAGTCACTACCTTTACTGCTCCTTTGTGAAAAGGTTTTAGAGCTGGATGTTTTTCACTCCTTCACCTTAAATAGCTATTTGATTTAAACAGCTACAGAAGTAACTTCAGATGCTCTACATTTTAGATTGAAATAGAATTTACATTGAGGTGCTGATTCACAAGTTTTTAACTCAGTCAAATTTACCACAGGTTTGTTTACAAGATCTATGCTTGGGATAGAGTTATTACTAATTAATGGTGGATGTATTCAGTTAATTTAAAGTGAAAGATAATGGTTTGTTTTTAAAAAAATCTTTCTTGGTATAATTTCAAACTTACGTAACTTCAACACAAAAGAGGTTTCAAAGGTCTAAATAAGAAATTTTATTTATTTATTTATCTTTTGAACCAAACCAATTTTCAATTTCATTTATTAGAAAGAATTATGTTTACAAATATTTAAAAGTGAAACTCAAAAGCTCCGGATACAGCAAACAAGCATACACCAAATATTTGGCTCTCTATAGAAGCAGTATATTTTTTGACCTATAAAAAGTATGGATAATTATGCACAGATTATTCCACAAAGCTTTATAAAGTGATAATTCTGGATTCATTGCCTGATGAGTGAATTTGATCCAATAGACAAATCCAAAATCTGTTAGTAAAATCTAAAATATATTTAATGAAAGGTCTATTACAAAAATTCTATCCCTTATTCAAAAAAATGCTCTTGGAGAAGCATGAGAAACAAGTACCAATATTTACCAGTCCTGCACTAACATAATACAGAACATGTATTCTCCATTTTATGGCGTACAGTGTGATTGGGAAGAAGTCAGTTAAAGACAGCCTATTTAAATATTGGAGATTTAAAAAATTATTTGTACTCTATTTTGGGTTTAAAAATTGAAACCTTAGACTATGTGGTTTGGATTTCTCTCAGCTTGCTTCATGTATATCCTACATAGTTAATGAAGAGTAAAGTAGGATATATTCAGATCATGACTAATCTCCTGATTTTAGACCTCTCTCATAGAATGAATGAGAAAAATAACTTTATAAGTGTACTTATACCTTCCCATTGCTAGACAGGAATGGTAGACAGCCAGATATAAATTGAAACCTACTCTTTCCATGATACTGTCATATTCATAACAAAACAAAACAAAAACAAAACAGAAAAATTTGCTGAGCAAAGTGTAACCTCACACACTTTTATGCCTTCCTGAATTGGATAAGGACCAGAAAATGATTATAGATCTATGGATGCATCTGGTTTTTGCTTGGATCTTTTTTCTCTTTTTTCTGTACTCCATTAAGAGGATAATAGCACTAAACTCCAAATAGAAGGCCAATGGAAAATTCGAAAGCTATTTCTGTTTGTTTAAAATGGTTTCTTTCTGGAAGTTGTGAAATGTATATAATTCGGTCTTGATTTCAGGAAGACATCCTCCATCTTAATTTCTTCATGTCTTCAAAGGACATTCTGCAAAGCTGCCTCAATCTGAAAAGGCAGCCTAAGTGCTGAGAACAAGAATTCATAATGCTCTAGATGTCACAGACACCTCACCACCTGGGTAACCTTAAAAAGATAAGGAATCCCTTTGACTTTAAAGAGGCAGCTTATTACTTCATGGGTAAGCACTTGTCTAGACAGAGTCATAATAACTTTCAAGAAGTACCTAATATCCCTATTATTTGTCTGGAGAAATCACAGTCAGGTCCAAGCATTCTTGGCACCAGGAATAGGTGTGAGCTACAAGAGCAGTAGTTTCTGAATAAGTATGTGTAAACTGATTCACTAGGAGAAAATAGATTTGGTCACAGGTAGTTTCATGTGACTGCTTCTTCTTTCATTTCCTACAGACAGATCTGCTTACTGTACTACTTGCTGTTAAAAAAAATATTTCAGTCATGTAATAAGTATCTCACATGACTTTCCATTCAGAGAGGCAGTCTAGCCCCTAAGTCTAACCAGCTAAAGGAAAAACTTCAAAGACATTGGGGCTGTGCCATCGTCTTCAATGAACTCTACTGATTCGTACCAGTTGAGTGTTTGGGCAAAAGTCTCATTTAATGGAACATTCCACCATTACCACCGCTAAATTTTTCAAATGTCTCAATCATCCACCTGCAGAAGAATATTTTCCTAAAATCCCACCATAGTTTTCATTGTTAAGAAAGATAATGAGCATAGCATATGGTGTTTAAGTCCCACCTCTTAATTTAAAAACCAGTTTCTATAATGGCAAAAAAATCCCAAAACAACCAAACAAAAATAACACACTTAATTCAGTTCAGTTCTCACAATTTTATTGTTTTTAAATATCACCAAACATACTATTGTAGCTATAACACCGACCTGATATTGACATGCAAAGAAGAATTTATGAATTGTTTCCAGTAACAATGAAGTTAAAAATTGCAAATTTGTAGTCAATTTTACATCAGCCAATACTTGCACTCCATTATGCATCAACCTTAAATTATATTTAAAGCCTCAGGTTTGCTGCTCATGCTGCCACTAATTATGCAATTCACTTATGACCATCCACACATTAATCACTTACATGTATAATTCTGTCTTTTTATCAACTGACTGTAAGGAACTCCCAAAATATACTTTATTAGCTGCTTCAAGACTGACTGACTTGCTCACTCTGTCACCCCAATAAAACCCTTCAGAAGCCTTCAAAAAAGTCAATATTTTCTCATACAGAATAATATCTACAAATTGTTAGATGAGTTGAGAGGAAAAGGCTCTGGTCTTTCAGTGCCTTCAGGATGTTGTGAGTATCATTGACATCACATTGACTTCGTGTTTTATCTATTTATATATATATATAATTTTCCCAGGACATAGGATGGATTCAGGATAAGTCCCTTATTTCCCAGCCACACAGGCAAAAAAAGTGTCACAGTAGTCAACATTATTCCTACTACTATTCTGAACTCAAAATTCAGCATGTTTGAAAATAAGATGGACAATAAATTTGGGAAGATGAGTGTTTCAGCTGCAGAGGTACATGGAAATATCCTAGATATAGAAAAAAACAAATTAACGCAAGCAGATAATGAACAGAATGACAGAGAAATTCAGGTTACTGGGGGAAAAATTTTAAGAAACCAAGTACTAAAAAAAAAAATTAAAACAGATTGAACACACAAAATATACTTAAGGAGTGCAGTCCTATCTTTCCTTGAAAAATGGATTTCAGCTCTGCCTAAAGTAAGGGGAAGAGGAGGAAGGAAAAGAATAAAGCCACTAACAATTTTTTCACCATGACAGGAAGGACTTGGAGTATTTGTTATGTCACCATAGTTCAATTAAAGGCTTAAAAAAGAAGAATCATTCAAAATTATGTAATTATGAATAAATCTTAATCTTTGAACTGAATTATTGACTTATGTCTAGTCTCTGACTTTCAATACCTTTTTTCCATCTCTAAGAACAGGCTGCACCATAGAAAAATCAAAAAAATACAGCTGCATTAAAACATGTTTTCTTAATTATATTTTTGAAGTAACATTGCAGCTACTGTAGGCACCAATTTTAGATGGTTTAGTATATTGAAACCCTACTTTTTTATATGTTTTATAGACATTGGAAAACAATATTCTGATAAGAATCTTAGTTCCTAAATTTTAAAACACTCTTCATTTTTTTAATGATCTAGGCATAGAAGACTCATTTGGCATAATTGCAGAGCCTAGGAATTAGATTATAATGCCAGATGATGTAATTACTAATTCGTTTCTAAATTAATTCCATAGTTGTTACTTTCTTATATTCTTATTTAATAGATTGTACTTTTTTCAGTACTGTAAAGTATTGAACAAAGGTAAGTGACAGTGTGCCCAGCGTTTCATCTCACACTCCTGAGACAATTTAAGTCCATACTAATAATAAAAATTTCAAAAACTGAACACAACACAATTGTAAAAGCGAAGAAATAAAACAAACCACTGCCAACATCAGAACAAAATGAAACAGAAAGTAAATTTAGGTACTAGTGAATGGTCAACCCTTCTATTTTTTATAGTAACCACATTAAAAAATATTGTTTATAAGAATATTTTTTTCTGTTTTCTATACAGGAAACTGAGGCTATATGAGCTGAATAAAAATGATGGAAAATCTATGTGTGTTCACACGCAGAAAATGAATTATTCCATATAGTCACTGATATAAGATCTTAGCTGTCTGGACTGCAAGTACTACTCTCCAACTACAAGACACCACAGTGCCATACAGTTTATCACAAAGGGGGAAACAGCAGGTAATTCTTGTATTGTTGACACAGAAGGAGAATTTCTATGTGACACCTACTTAGCCAAGCCACAGAGTCACAGAATGGGTAAGGCTGGAAGAGACCATTAGATGTCATCTTGTTCAGCCATCCTGCAAAGAAGGACTCCCTAGAGCACATTGCTCAGAATTGTCCAGAGAGGTTATTAAATATCTCCAAAGAAAATTCCACAGTGTCCCTGGACATCCTGTTCCAGTGCTCAGTCACCCCCACAGTAAAACCCACACTTCATGTTCAGGTCCCACATCTAAAAATTCCCTTTTCCCTCACTTTTTCTCCTGCCAATAAATGGTCCCTACTAGCTAATACAGACCTCTGCAGACAGATAACTCTGAGTATTTCTGCACAGCATGTTTGTTTTCCAGTTAGTCTGATCTTACTCTCACCTTGTTCAAGGAACAGACATGTGCAAATCAGATCTCTACAGAATAATATGCAAATGCACATTATGCAGTGCTCTGCTAGCAATAATAAAGATAGGAATGAGGCAGAGCACCAGCTTGGGACCAATGAAACCTTAGCCAGACAAGAATAATTTGAAGATGAATTCAGACAAATCAGCCATGAAAATCCTTTTTTTTTTTCTCTCCAAGCCTGGAGAAGTCATCTACTACAGTTATGCACCTTCAGCACAACTCAACTCACTCGGTATTTCAGAAGAAAAGTAAAACCATAGAGTCATAGAAGAATAAAGTTTGGGAAAAAACCTTTAAGATCATCAAGACCACGATGCAGGCTGGGACCAGAGTGTTCATCACTAAATCATGTCCCCAGGCACCACCTCCCTGTGCCTTTTGAACATTTCCACAGGCAGTGATTTCACCACTTCCATGAGCAGCCTGTTTTAATATTGGTGTGCTATCAACATGGCTCATGGCAAAAAATCTAAGACACCATAGAGGTTGCTATGAAACTCCATCCCATCAGACACAACACAATGTTTTTAATTCTTAAAGCACTGAAAAATTTTTGAAAAACATGCTCAATAATTTTGGGGAGTCATTAAAAATAAAGTACCGCTAAATTAAAAGTAAAACAAGAGCTTTCCTTATGAGCAGTCTGTAACATTTGATTCTTTTACTCCTGAAAAAACAAACTAGGAAGAGAAACATCAATAATTTTCAACTACAAGTCATGCCACACTGCCTTCCTAATCATAACTATCATTTAATAATCTTAGAACAATACAGAGACTATTAGAAACCCTGGTGAGTGAGGAAAGAAGTAACTACTAAAGCATTTGTGGCACCTTTTATCTGAAAGATAAAAAAATAAAAGGAAAAAAAGTCTGTGTCCGACTTCCGCATTTATCTGTTTCTTGTTGGAATAAATTAAGCTATAAGATCTGAATCAATGGCTTGCTACTCTGTAATTTATTTTAATTCCGTTCTCAAGGGTGGATGAAGTGAAGACAATATTTGAAAGATGTTTGCTTATTTTTAGAAGTTAGTCCATTAAACATAATCAATGACAACTTGAGAGTCTGGGAAGCATCTGATGCTTAATCTAAACAGGTTTTTAAATATTCAAAGATTGATTTTAATATGTGCCTTATAGACATCCATTAATTGAATTCTTATACAGTTTTTTACTTTATAATTATTAATTGGTTTACAGGACTCAGAAGGGTGCTAAGAACTTCAGAGCAGACATAGCAATATATTCTCTCCCAGGATGTAAGCACTGAACAAAGAAAGCAACTTCCAGCTTAGATTCCCTTCCATATCTCAACAGAGAGACTGGTTGCCAACATTACCTACTCCCAGCTCTCTGCTGAAACACACACTAGAGACAACAGGGCAACTGTTTAATTCAGAAAAAAACTTCCCTAGCCTTGTTAATCTCTGCAGTTAGGGAATAACCAGAGCACTAACCCTCTGTAACTTTCGATAGGCTTAAATCACTCATTTCTAAGCCCAATACAGTAAGTTGTGGGTTTGCTGTATTCTAAAAATATTAGATTGTACGAATCTGTATGTGAAAGTACATTTTCTCCAACATTCTTACTTTTGTGTTGCTGTTCATTTCCTAATCTGTTTATATTTGTGTCTTCTTCTTTTTGGTACTTTTTATTATTTGAATGCTTTTCCTAACTCTCTCTTCATTTTGTTTTTTGCCCCCTTGAAAATGCCACTTTACTTGCATTTATTTTATTTTTTATTCTTTTACTCAGTCATCCCAAGCACCTTTACTCTTGTATTTCACACCAGATTTTCCCTGTCATTACTCCACATCCAGTCTTCTATCTAACAGCAAAGTGTGTTCTGTACTTAATGTTGTTTCCATCTCTTAATTCAGTCTCCTAGTTATTTTCTTTCCCAGAGAGTCTATGTATCTTTCTAAAGAAAAAAATGGTTTTCACACCACTTTACTGAAAATTCTTCTCTATATTAAACTGTGTCATGGTCTGAAAGGAATTCATTTCTTCTGAGCTGATCTGTTCCCATTATATTGCTTCTCTGTAGGCACTTCTGATGCTGTGTTCCTCCATTTAGGTGCTTTTTCTTATACTCTTTTGTTTGCTGAGGTCTTATTTCCCCTCTTTCCAGCCCTTGCTCTTTCTCACGGAGTCTTCTTTCTTCCTGCTATTACTCCAATCTTGGAAAACTCCTCCCTGAGTTGTCCCTTTGACTCCAAACTAAAATGATCAAAGTGTTTGTTTGGGTTTTGGGTTTTTTTTTTGGTTGGTTGGTTTTATGCTGTTGGAGATTGCTGGTTAATTTTGGTTTGTTGTTGGATTCGGGGTTTTTTTCTGCTGTGTTGGTTTTGGGGTTTTTTTAAGTTATTGCTCCTCCACAAAGTTCTTCTCTGGTCAGTTGTTCTTGCCACCACTCTGTCTCTTCTCTGCAGCATATTTTTTCCCACTCCCAACTGCATCCCCCCCTCCATTTATTACGGTGCATAGGTGGTTCAGAGAAGTTAGAAATTTTGCTGGCAATGGATTCTGAAAGTTGTTGTTAGACTTTTTTCATTATATGTATTACCCACAGACATTTCCATGACATGACTCTGAGCAAACTCCCCCTTTTCAACTAATTTTTAACTGTTCTTTTTTAAATTAAAGGATGAATTTAAATTGTTTTCATAGATATAGATAGATAGACTAGGACAAGAAAAAAGACAGCAATGTAGACTTTATCACTTAGGGTCAAAGTTGTTCAGCATTTATGTATGTTTATGCAAACATTTATTTTCAACGAGCAATAGAACTCAGCTAAAGTCAATGGTTGAAACAATCCTAATGTATGAGGAAAGATACTTGTAAGCTATGCTTTACCAGGTGGTAATTAAAGTACGAGCTACTATCAATGGGATAAATTACATATTCATGTATATTCTCTGATATGCAGAAGATAGAGTAAGTTTTAGAAGCATTAGTGAAGACTGTCTTTTAGGCTATAGAAAGATGCTAGCATTTTATAACTGACTGCGTGGAGGTAATGCTTCACAAAAGGAAAAGAAAAGAGAAAGAAATATGGGGAGACAAAGTGGAGACCAATAGTTAGTCATTGCTCATGATAATTACTGTCATCCATCTTTCAAAAATGCTAGGGGTTTTTTTCTGCTTTCACATTTTGCATTCATTGCTGCATTCCCATAAGCCCCCAAGCAATTCAGGTTTCAAAACCGTGCACCCTCAATACTAAGTCATTTGTTTCACTTTGCATAATAATAATTTTTTTTTAATAGCTTATGATACCTCATTTGTGCATTTTCATTAAAGAATGATACTTGTTTTTTTAAATATTATGAAAATATACCACCAACAATCAGGAGACGAAACTACTGGTGGCAAGAAATTAATTATTTGTGAGTGAATTTCTGACATAATATGCATATGCAGCAATAAGCCAGAGAGGCTGAGTGGTGCTAGTTCCACAATTGTTTAAGTAGCTATTCTTCATCTGTGTGTCAAGAGGAAGGTCATGATTATAGACTGGGGAATAACCTCATAATGGCATAGGAAATAGGAAAAACTTCTAATAGGCAAGTTTTCCTTGTGCAGATTCTTCCCTTGGCTACCAGCTTATATTCAATTAAACAATGTTTACACAGCACAAAACTATCTCAATAAAGAGCAAAGAAGAAACATTTCCTTCCTAAAAAAAATGTTAGCTATACAATGGCCTTTGATGCATTAACAACTCCTGCTAGTGAAAAGACCCTCTACAGTATCAGTCTTTATTTTTCACCTGCTTTATGAGAAAAAAAAAAAGAAAAGAAGAAAAGAAAAAGTGAATTGCAGACAGGTTTTCTGTTTAAAATTACATTAAAAAAATGAGGTTTATTCTGAATTTCTGAATAACATTGCTTATAATATATCAGATGTGTAGTCAAAGAACTGGTTGAAAAATATTGAAAAATGTACCTTTGGTAGTCAGTTACTCACAGACCCATATATTTACCTTTAGCCTTTTAAAAAAAGCAATATTTTTAAATAATTACATTATGAAGACGGTAGCTGAATAAGCTGATTTACTGCAGATTAAAAAACATAAAAACGCACATCTGATTATCGAAGCTGTTAATGTCTCATAAAGCATTTCTTTAAAACACAAAGATATACTTCCTTAAGATTCAAAGTAGAAGTGTAAACTTGACAAAAGGTGTTCATTGGTGAGAATGTGAGTAATATGGCCCAACCTTGGATACAGGCATGCCCAGATGTGTAAGAAAAGATGGGTTTTCTACAAAGTCCATTAGAAATATCCCTGAAAATTAGGGAGACTTTTCTTCAAAGAATGGAAAGGCAGACAAATGAAATAAGTGGGAAAACACTGTTCATTTGTGTTGGATTTCTAGTTGCTATTGCCAGTACTGAAGGAAAACATACTGCTTTTATCAATCCTAATCGAAATAATCAGGCAAAATCCTGAGAGTGAGTAAACTATCAGCCTAGAAAACACTGAAAAAAGCTCTTATTAAACGGAGCCAGCAAGAAATAATGACCCAGGGCAAAGGTTTCACCTCAGAAAAAGAAAGAAGTGAGGAAGTGTAATAATAAACAACTCACACTCAGCAATGACTTTGATGTTAGTAGAAGTTTCCAACACCTGCAGAAAATAGTCTAGAGTTTCTTTTCACTGTGATTCACCTTGCAAATTATGCAGTTCAACGTATGAAAAAGGCTACATATCAACAAGATTCTTTAGATGATTAATTGCTTTTTACTCTCTTTGGTAATATGAAAAGATAGCGTCTTTCTGAGGAAAACACAAAAAACTAACCAGTGGATTTTTAAGAAACCATTCCCAATTATAATGTCATTGAAAGGTTGCTTGCGCCTGTATCTATTGTAAGTTGGTATAATTTGCCTGTATATTGAGCTTTCAGCTACAGTTCATGACTATAATTACTTGGTGTATTGTCTCATAAAACATTTTAATAGTATTCCTTCACTAATAACAATGACGAGCTAAACAGCGGTGATGGACGAAAGTGTTTAAGGAGGTCACTAAAAGTCTCACTGCTCCTATCAATTCCTAGGTGATTTATGCAACAAACTTACATTAATGCTAACCTGAGTTTTGCATATAAATCCTCTGTTCATCAGTGAGAAAACAGACCCCAAAGTGTTTGATTTAATTAATCTCTTGCCTGTTCCTTTCACTAAGGAAATAATCTAAATAATGCATAGGGATGGGGTATTAAGTATCTTTCTACAGTTACAACATGATTAATTACAATGGCTAAGCCCCTAAACATTAAGATGAATATTAATTTGGAGGCAGAATCTTGAACTGGGAAAGTGCAAAGGACACATATTTTCTAACACAATTTTAATGCCACAGTAGTGAAAGAGAATGACAGAACTTTGGCTGCTACTTCTGGATACCATTTGCATAGATTAAGATTCCACAATTGCATATGTACTTTTTAAAGAAAAATAGATTATTTTAGATCCTTATCATTCAATATGATGCAGACCTGGGTTTTATACTGTTTCTAAAACCTCACTGTCCACCAGGAAATACTTTGTATGCACACAACACCTATAATTGCAAATCTGCTCATGAAATGAAAAGGGCAAAGGTCTGGATAGCTTTATTATTGGTCTATTAAACGACATAATTATTCAGGGTGCAACTGTCATATGACCATCTGATGCCACAGATAATGTTTATGCAAATGTTTCCATGGCAATCTGATGCATTAATGTGCATTGATGTAAATTATAATTCATTTTCTGTGGAGCGTGTGGCTTATGTGAGAATATGAGAACAATGCTTAAATGACGAAACAACCAATTGTATTTAATTCCATTTTCATGATAGTCAGCACCAATGACTAACTGGAATGTGCATAATGGGTAGATTGTGGAGTACTTCAGCCAGTTTTGGACATAGTTTGTTGTGTATGTGTATGTGTATGTACCATAGAAATGCAATTAAAATTTCAAATTGAACTTTTCATCTCAGGGAAAAAAAACACCAAACCAGTCAATTTGCCTTTCAGAGAAAACTGGTGTAAAAGCAATGGTTGTTAGGGGAATTTAAAAATAAAAACCCAAAACCAAACCAAAACCAAAAGAACAACAATCCAAAATATGCAAAAAGCCCCATATCTCAAAAAACTCAAGTAATCCCACAGAAACAATAAATGCCATATCAATCAGCCTGCTGGACACTTGCCAATTCTGTTTGCTGTAGATCTGCTCCACGCAGCAGCAACCCAGGTCAAGTTCCACAAAAGGTCTGGATGATGAGCTGCCACAAGTGTCCCCGTCAATATACTTTTTCTGAGGTTTGCCTGTGATCTCTGGACATTTCTTCTGCATGGCAGAGCTGCCCCCATCACTCACCTGTAGTGTCTCCTGCTGGAAGATGACATGTATGAAAAATACTTGGCTCCACTCAGCTCCAGGGCTCGCAGCGACACTTCATAAAATGAAGCAGATGGATGGTTGTTTCCTCAAACTGAGTGTGTGATAAATCCTGAAATCTCCACAACCACTATGCCAAGCCCATTGACATCCATTTGTCACTAGAGGCCTGGAAGTATACAATATAGAAGAGAATTTAATAAAGCGATCATATTATCTGTCATACAGCAACGCATAGATAGCTGGGAAAGTGTTGTGTTTATTTTTCTGCAACTTTTTCTTTGCTATGTTATCTTAAAAAATAAAGTTATGGTTCAATATGGAGGGAAATTTAGTGCTTATTTTGAACTAGATGATACTCTTTGAGAGGATGGAGGAGGAGAAAATAAAGTCATAGTGACGAGATTTGTCCTATATATGCTACTAAAGTTTGCCATTTGGCACCATACCCACCTAGGATGAAAAAATAATAATAAAAAATGCATAAAACAATAATCCATCTCTCCTCAGCAGTCTAGCACAGATGCTTCAGAGAACAAAGCGATTTTCCATAACAGGTCACACACAAAATATATGAAATGAAAGCTATTGCTGGTAAATGTCCTGTCTGCTACACAAAACCAATTTTCTTTTGGTCTTTTCCTGTGGTTCCTGTTTCACAATATAAAGGGACACTGTCAGTTAATGTTATGCTTTTGTCTGCAAATGTCAAGTTTGAAATACTTCATACACTAACTACAAAGTCTACAACTGAAACAAATAAATAAATATATTCTTGTATTATTTCAGACTTAAGTCTATGCATGTGACAACATAGTTCTCAATTAGTAGTTTAAACTGGAAGTTAAAGCTTTCAGTTGGGAAACACATTCTTAAGGAATTAATAATGTAAATAGAGCATATAGTTTGAAGACTTAAACAGATATGTTTTGTTTTTCACTAAGTCATTAAAAAAAGTTCTTGCTCTCTACCATACCATTTAGTTGAAAAAAAGATTTAAAAAAATATAGAAAGAAAAGTATAGCTTAATTTCTGTAGAAAAACAGTCCCTGACTGCTTTTTTATCAAATACACTTTGCTGACATCCTTTTTATTCCTTGGCCTTCTCCACCACAATTACTGGTGATACTTTGTAATTTGAGGAATGTCTGCATGGCAGCAACTGCTTGTTTTAAGACCGTATTCTGTGAGAATGGACAAAGTACTCACTTTGCAGTCATTGTAGCACCTTCCACAAAACACACTCTTTTGAAATATCTACTGTATAGAAGGCAGCTGATAAAAAAAGCCCCAACTATTCAAAAAGGTACAATCCTCAAATCCCACTTGAGTTGCCAGTACAGTTGCCTCTTTGTACTCACAAACACAATAGGCTTATCTTGATAATAACCTTCCGTGACAGTCCTGGTCTGTACTGAATCTTCAAGCTCTAAGATGTTTTACACACATCCACGTTGTCCTCCCAGATGGACTTACTCTATTTAACTCCTGCTATAAATATATTCTCATTCCTCATGCTGGAAATTGAGATCTGATTTTGTGCCAGGAGAGGTTTATGCATTTCCATAATTTTCCATAATTTCTTTACTTGAAGATTGGAAACAACTAAAATCTTAGGAAAAAGAGTATAAAAAAGAATTGAAATTAAATATTAATTTGTAGTTAAAAGTTCCAGCACTCAAGTTTTTTCTGTTACTTAGAATGAAGTAACTGAGAGTTCATCTTCTATGCCAAGATGAAAAACATGAAGTTAAATACCATGTGACCTTTTTAATGTAATGATCTCTCTACATCTTGCTTTACCAGTCATTCTGTACTCACTACCACATGCTGTTTGGCATTCAGTACTAGATATCCTTAAGCTGGGCTCTCGTTTGATAAATTCAATAGAATAAAGCATGCTTTTTTATTGGAAAAATAAAATTAAACCAGACTTCTATTTTGTTCAATTAAAATTGGTGAATTAATGTCATTTACATCATACATTTATATTCATATGGCATATAATCTCATATATTTTAAAATTAATGCTAAGATTAAATTGTCTTATTAACATATACATTATTTACTTTGATTTAATATAACATGATTAGCTTTTGGTTTAAATAAGATATCCAAAGTTGTGAGCATTTTACTGCAATCTCAGTTTATACGACCCTCTTTTTGAAGTCTTTGAAAAAATATTCTAACTTTTATAAGGAATTCATCAGATGATATTGATTTCTTTCTTGACAACCACTTCTTTTACTACAAAGAATAAAGCCAGATTCCATAAGCAGTAAAAAAATTTTAAACAAAATCAGTCTATTGCCAGTAACACAAAACCAACAACTACATTAATGACAAATACATTCAGGGCAGAAAGAGGAAAAAAGCTAACAAAATATTGTCAGAGGTGAAAGGACATGCAAGTGGAGTAACATGGCAGAGGGAAGGCAGCAAAGATTATTTCTGGAAGAAAAGGAGAAAGGGATTTAGAAAGCAGAAAGGTATTTTCAGTCTAAAGAAAGGGAAGGAAGGACATTGGTATGAATCTGAATGACTGAATGCCAAAACAATTGTCAGATTTAGGTTTTCTTGCTGTTGTGTTTTTGTGCTTGTTTTTGTTTGGTTGGTTTTGTTTGGTTTTTTCTTTCCATGAAGGAATAAAAAATGTACTTAAGAAAGACATTGCATTAAGATTTTTCTTAAATTTTTTCAAATTTGTTATGGGTGTTTTAAGTGTGTTTATGAATTGGAAGAGGAGACAAATTTCAGTCTTAGTCAATGAAGCAGAAGAACTGCTCATGACAAGAGACTCTGAAACTGACTGACCAGTGGTCAAACATGCATATAAAGTAAAGAAACTCATGGAAATGAATTACAGAGTGTGTGACAAATTAACGTTCTTCAAATTCATGAGTGGAAATGTGTGTGTAGATTCCAGGCATTCTGAAAACATACCTTTTAGAGAAAAATTTAATATCCAAACATTCAATATGATATAGAAGGTCAGCTGCCAATCTAAAAGGAAATGAACCACATGAATAAAAATGAGTTTTCAAACTGTAGGAGAGATTCTCTATCAAGACTGTGAAACCAAATAAAATATTGATAAGACTTCTGACTTGAAAATTTATTTGTAAGTCCTTCATAATTGAGAGTGCTTGACAAAATTGAATTTGCCTCCCAGACCTCCCACTTTGCTGTCATTAGCTTGAATGAGCTTTTCTTCATCATGAAGACAAAGGTGGGAAAAGTGATGTAAATGTTATCCATCTTCTGCAGGGTTTGTACAGCCTCTGCTTTATGACTGGTTTCACACAACGACCAATAGACACTTTCTACTGAAATTTTAATTAAAAGCTCTGAAAGCAGTCAGCTGTAGGCCATGAATGTGTTGATAACAAAAAAGTGCCATTATAGAGTGGGAAGATCAAGCACTGTACAAATTTAGTGTGAAACCATGTTAAGTAGATCCATATGCCTGCATTTAATGTAACTCTAAGATCTACATGGTAGCAATGGGAGTGCTAAAGTAAAGCAAAATGTCAATTAAAGCCAGGACACACAGTTTAAGTATAATCATGTTAATTCAATGACATATGAAGTATATTTCTCTTCTGATGTTTGCAAAGAAATCCTACCAGGTGAAAAATACTTTTTTTTCCTCTGATTGTTGCTGCAAGTATCCAAGTATCCAGGTTATCATAAAATAAAATGTTAAATACATCCTAGCGAATATGAAATGTATTCAACATAGCATAGATTAGAATTATAATTTTAAAGTATAAATAACTTTGAACAAAAAAGCATATTTAGACATATATTGTCAATAAATGAAACTTTTAAATTCATTTATTCCTTATATCATCTACAATAAAATTTAATAAAACTTATGATGTGGAGCCTTTGTGGCTTCATAACAAACATTTCATATTTGGAATTCAATCTCTTTTGACTGAAAGAATAAATCATCCTGTGTGATTTAGCTGCTTGTTAAGATCAACCAGCTTCCTAGTACAAAAGTATTTAAGTGTTTTAAATTTAATTTTACATAAACTACTCTAATTGCCAGAAATATACTCATTTTTTTATTTAAGTACCAACATAAAATCACCAACAAAATAGTATTATTTAGTGAGCCTAAAAATACTTGAGAAAAAATTTTTAATTGGTCCCCTGTAAATAAAAATAAAACATTCTATTATTATAGTTCGTACACAAATTCTTAGGTAATGCTTTTACTTGACTAATAAAATTAATTATTTGAATAGTTAAATTTGCTATTCATCAAGTTGTGAGTAATATTCTTATATGGAATACTCTTATACAGAATATCACATTTGGATATAAATATCGATTCCATACATCCATAGAAGACAATTCTCTTATTATATGAATCTGGAAATATATATTCTAAATTATTTACTGAAAGCTACTGTAGTTATAGAGGACACAAAAGCCACATAGAACTGCAATTCCAAATCCACCAATATGGGCTTTAACTGATGTCCATCTGGTACATTATTTCTATGGTTATTTACAGATAACAAAAGCACATAGTTATTAAAAAAAGACTCAGTACATTAGGCCATAGAATTGTGTTTTGTAGCAGCTTCTTTACTTAAGAGAGCCTCGCTGGGAGTTTGAACACAAATTATTTCTGAAGTCTGTTCTGATTATTTCATACCTCTGCTCAAAAGCACAATCATCAGAGAGGTTGTGTATATTGTACATAAAAGCAGACTCAGGAAAGCATTATATGTTTTCACACTTTCATTTCTCTTCCAAAAGGAAATGGTACACTGACCCCTCAGAAGTCAAGGCAAATATCTCTGATCTTTCTTGTTTGATTTCTACACAGCAGAAAGTTATTTAACATGCCTGAGATTGAAATGCAGAGTAGAAACAACTTTGGCTTTGACAAATAAGGGAAGATATGATCCACATACAGGCTTATCCTCTGAATTTCTGGACCAGAAATTAATCTCAAATAAATACTGAAAGCCTTTCTGAGGCTATATTCTAAATACTTCACAGGTAGTGCAAACCGGTTTGGAAATCACTGTGGGTGCCCTGAAGCAATTATAAAGTTCTTGGCATCATTTGGTGTGGCACAACTTACACTAGAGAGTCATTTTATATTAGAATTTATTTTTGCTCCATAAATTTATACCCAAGACAAAAGTGATGTAAAGCTATTGTCATTTTAACTATAACAGCAAAAATCTTGGTGAAGTGTTACCAGGAGTCTGCTGAAGATCTGCTGGAAATGCATACTATTTAACCCTATACCTACTACTGATTAAAAACAACAAAAAACAGGTGATGACAAAAGTATAGAGAATATTTTATGAATTAGATGGCAACAGTCGTCTAAAACCCAATTATTCTTTCCAGCCCGTGTTTTCCTAATATCTTCTCATGAGGTTTTTAGCTAGTATGCCACTCATATTATGTGAAAAATATCGTCATAACAAAATCAAATTTTCAGGAGGAACATAAACTTCAGCATCTGAAGGGAATTATTTTGGATCCTAAGCCATAATTTTGTGTCAGTACTATGCACAAAAAGATCCTGATACTTTCTGTAACGTCTATATCATCTGGAGATATAGAGTGTAGGTGGGGGATATAGGTTGTAGGTGACTTCAGATGGACTGTTGGCTGTCACCTTCTATGTGCTAGGTGACCATTGTAAATGACAGTCCTATTAGCTGAATTAAAATATTGCTTCCCTGGTCATTTTGAAACAGTGTACTTTACAATCCTTGCTCAGTTTAACAGAGATGTGTGGTAGATTTAACTTTTTCCACCTGGTCAGCCACCACTGTTGTCCCTGTCTGTAAAAATACAAAAAACCCCAACTATCCTCTATTTTAAGAAGCATGCAATTCTTTTCATCTGTTTATATTTTTCCAGACATAGAAGATTCTAGAAAATACATGTGCTGCACCGTGGAAGCTGTGTAACCAGCAGATTGACTTTGTGAAATATTCATCACTGCAGGTGATGGAAAATTTTGTACATGCAAAAAACATAATGAAAATGAGCAGCCATAAGCTAGCTACAAAAAAGAAGTTTTCTTTTAAATATCTTTTAAAATCTGCTATAACCTCAAATAGAAAGTTTTCAAGAGTTTCTCAACAAGAAAATTTCTTGAAATCATGACAGCGTACAGAGCTGGACACAAAAACATGTATGGTCTGAAATGGTTGAATAAGAGTAGAAAAGAATCAAACCAGGCTTAGTTGAATCTGCATTCTTCAAAATAATTCTAGAAAAAAACCCAAAGTATGTAAGTGCTGTAAGGTGGAGAGTTGAAAATATTTTGTACTGTCACTTTCCAAGCAGTTAATAGACAAATAGTTTACTTGATGTTTTTTCCACAGAAGAAAGCAAATTGAGTACTTCTATTCAAGCTTTGATTTCAGCAAATTAAAGCCTCCAAAAGAATCTGCAGGAATTTTTCCACTCCTAGTTCTTGAAATTCTCCCAGATATGACTAAGCATTGCTACTGGTCAGGAGGAAAGTACTCCTGTTCTCCAGTGTTTGCCCTCTTTTTCCTTTTCCTTTATTGGACGCTTTGGACAATATTCTTTCTGTCTTCCTTGCTTCCATATTGACTGTTTATACACATTGATAGGAACCCTTGAGCATGCCCTTTTCCACAATGAACAGTGTCAGCTCTTTCAACCACCTCCTCCACAGGCTCCAGTTCACTCATCATCTTCATGACCCTTCACCATCCTTATGGTTCTTCTCTGAACAGTAAGGCCGTATTCTCTTGCACTGGGGAGCTCTGATCTGGACCCAACACTCCAGATATGTCTCACCAGCGGTGAGCAGAGGAGAAGGATCACCTCTCTGGACCCAAGAAGTTTCCTAATGCAGTCCTACACATCTTAATGGCAAGGGGACATTCTGCTCATGGCCTCCTTAGCCACTGGGAGCTCCTGTTTTCCATGCTGGTGACCCCCAGCATGGGCTTCCATGGGGTTGTTCCCCCTTAGTGCAGAACTTGCACTTGGTCTTGCTGAAATTCATGAGGTTCCTCTCTTCATTTCTCAGTGTGAATATAATAAAATTGTCCACAGCACATAGACAAAATAGGACTATTTTGTAAATATTTGTATTCTATGAAAGGAAAAATGAAAAAATATATCTTTGGCTAATAGCTGCCTTTACTGTTTGCACTATACACATACGAAAATTCAATAAAAAATTTTGTCCTTCATGTGAAATGTGACGATACTGTCTTCTCTCCTCCTGAGCAACATTCACCCTGTTTTTTCACTTACTTTTCTGGCAGCTACCTTGGTTGTATAAAATTTGCGCATGCTTTAACACCAACTATATGTATTGTTGGTTGAGAGTGTGCTCCACTTCTATTATCTTGTCATGAACATGATAGCCAATGTTTTAGTTTTGAAACCCATAACTTGTTTATGTTTAATTGAGTATGAAATAGACTTTCCACATCACATAAGGTATAATTTCATGTTTAGAATAATTTTTTTTCTTTTTCTTTCCTTTTTTTTTTTTTTTTTTATCAGCAGTTCATTTGTTGGTTTTGGTTGTTGCTTGAGATCTTCAATGCATGTGTCCCAGATCAAACAATAATGAGGTCTTTACAACTCTGCACTGTGTAGAGTACTACCTGTTTACTTCAGGAATACTTGGGCTATAGTGAAAGAAAAAATGCACATCAGTATAAAATAAGAAGTTTCTAGCTACAGGGTACATTTAATGTCAGATGCCAGATGGCAGTCACAGTGTCTGTAATTTAGAGCCACATCTAAAACACATGCAGGCATGCAAAGGAGTAGTCTAGCCCGTCAACTTCTCAGACAGTGTTTGAATAGTAAGACTGTAGTAATTCTAAAATGATATTTGACAAAATATTGCTTTCATACATGGAAACAGATGCCTAGATGTATCATCTATCATATATACATAGAGGCCCTAGATGTATTGTGTATGTGTATATGTATGTATGTATGTATGTATCTATCTATCTATCTATCTATCTATCTATCTATCTACTATCTATCATGTATGTTTTAGTCATAGAGACTGGTGAAACACTGGCATAGGTTGCCTAGGGAGGCTATGGAGTTTTCACCCTTGGAGGTAGGATGTGACTGGGCAAGGTCCTGAGCTATTTGGTCTACCTGCTTTCAGCTTTCAGGAGTGTGGATAAGATCTGAGAGATCGCTTCAATCCTACATTATTTTGGCACTTGCATACTGAACTCTGCTTTGTTGTTGGTAGTACCAAACACAGATTGCAGGAAAATCCTAAATGAGTCTTAGCAAGTATGAATTCAGCATGTGCAAAAAGGCAACTAAATGTGTTTCACAATAATTTTCAGAATCTCCTCCTCATAATTGGAGGCCATGTGAGAACCTAAATAGAATCCTGATCCTCCAGAAAAATCTAAAGGTGAACCTTCTTCACTTAGAAAGACGTGTCATGAGCGATACTTGAGCCTATCCCTCAGTGAAATTACTGTTCAAGATTTTTAACTTTCAATGTGAATATTGAGAGGTATGATATGATATGCAGTGCTGAGAAACTTGAACAGTTATAATGAACCTACAAACTTCCCAAAGGTCATTTATCTGGAACAGTGTTGAGAACCTATACAAGAAAAACATACCCTTCCTAGTAGTGAATAAATAAAAAGTAATTCAATGTGTCATTTGATCAAAAGTTATGAATTATTTTAGCAGTGGAGAGTTATACCTGTTTTTTTGGCAAAATTTGTAAAAAAAATGTTTTATGAAAAGTGCACTCAACCTGCAAATGTTGTCATACTTTATCTTAGTCTTCCAAACAATTTGGAAGGACCAAAGTGTCTTGATTAGGTCACTTATCACACAGTATCTGCCACTCACTCTCAAAGCTACAGCACAATTTGAGAGGTTTTCAGATATTGTAATCTGACAACATAAAATATTCACTTGATAATTTCAAATAATATTTTCAAAGCAGTTTAATGTATCCATGTATGCCAAGATTTCTTTTAATAAAAACAGTATCTAAAATCAGTAGGGCTTTTTTTTTTTTTTTTTAATGGAGAAAAATATTTACATAATAAAATTGCACCCACTCGGCCATACTTAAAAAGTAGAACCAAGAATAGCACTTCCTGTGATTTACTGACCGCTACTGATCGAACAAGGGGATTTTTATTCAATACACACAGCTAATTTAAATAGACAAACCCACAATTTGTTCCACTAGAATCTTCACTGAAAACTTTTGAGGAAACAAGAACATGGATGCTTTCATTTTTTCCTTTCTAAAGTATCTTTTTGTCAACATTGTGACACTCATAAAGAGCAACAGAAAAAAAAAAAAGAAAAAATAGTTCATCTGATTTGTAAATAAACATTTTCTAATATTTACTGAATTTTTATTTTAGTCAGGAACTATTTTGGTTGAGATAAAATGGAGAAGCACATTGTACTGTGAAAAAGAAATTCATATGCAACAATCTGGATCATATAGATAACATTTTCTTTTGCCTTTTAAAAATCTTTATGCATTCCCTAACAACACTTTCAAGACAAGGTACCCTTTTGGTATGTAAAAGTAAATGTGATAAAATGCAGTGAGGACATATTGCATCTAGCTAAAGCATAGTAGGACCTTTAATATTAATATTTCATTTTCTCCCCATAGGCGCATTCATTCTATAAATGGGTACCAACTCATTCTCATCAAGTAAGAATTGTCACAAAGATGAAGATAGTCCAACATGCATGTTTCCTCTATTTTTCTAGATGTAATCCATTGCAAAGAAATATGAAAGTGTTTATTAAACTATAAGCCTGCCTGACATTGCATACATTTACTTCAGTAGATACAGTATCAGAAAGATTATTGCCAAAAAATATTTTTAAATTATGATTGTCATGGTAACTTACCAGCTGCTGTTGTACCAGTTCCACCAATGATACAGTTTTATTAAAGATATGCTAGAACTGTAATGCAACAAAGAAAAGGAAAATAATTCCTTGATCACACAGTGATGTATTTTTTATAAGCTTTTCAAAACCTGCTGTCTTTTAGAAACACACACACCATAACATATATATAGACTATAAATAAAAATGTGTGTACACTTATAATAAAACTACTGAAGACCATTTGATTTCAGCAGCACTAGCTGCTTTGGTTTATAACAGCCTAAGTATGGCAACTGTGCAAAATCTCATTGATAAATATGCACAAAATGACAAATTTATGTGCTGGCCCTTCTCAGATACAGCTACAAATGTAATTATAAGGTTTTGGACATTAGTCAGTTTTGTCTGTCTGGGGAAATGTTGATTCAAACAGCATATGGATCTGCTATAAAGAGGTATAAACTGCCCTCTATGTGAGGAGAGCCTGAGCTGCATTGTGGACTTAAAAAACCAAAAAAATGACCTCAAAATCATGACTATTAGAAAGCAACCTATTTTGTTAAGCTGCCAAATCCATTAAATTGTTTAACTATAGAGAGAATGTTTTTGAAATCCCACTGGGACTTCTGTTTAGATAGTCTGGGAGCTTTTTTTCCAACAGCTAGCATGTACTTCCACATATTAAGTTTCCTGATTATTTTCACTCTGCTTTAGACAGGAAATTGAGAACCTATAAGATTTTTTTTCTTGTGAAATATTCAGATGATTCTGTAACTCAAGAAAGTTAGCAATACATATGATAACAGTGATAACAATACATAGGACTGGAAAACATGGTCTACCATGTCATTAAGTTGCCTAATTTGTGAAATTGAACAAGTAATGACAGAAATATAAGAAATAGACTAAAAAACCTGAAAGTTTATTTTTATAGCCAAATGGACATTATGCGCACATTTGATTTAGTCAAAAATATTTTAATTATAGTACCCTATATTTAAAGTTGTGAGCTAGCAGTTTTGGCATATTTGTGTATTTAGTTAAAACCAGGGATTAAATGTTCTCTGAAAACTCAAAGATGCTTTATAGAAGCAGTCAGTCAATCCTTGACATTTTCCATTGTCTTCCAGTTCTGGTATTTTTTCTGTTAACTGACTTCCTTGTTCAATTTATGAACCAGATTTCCTCTGCTTTGAAACAGCCTGCCCTGAATTATTACTGTACACAATGGGAGATGTGCTCTGGTAACTCTGGTGTAGAAAGGATATTGACCTTAAGTCTTGCAGAATCGAGTAAACTTGTAAACCAGTATGAAGAATGAGCTTGGATTATTTCTTGCAAGCAGCTATCAGTTTTCTATAAAATTATTAGTTGTACAGTGGAGGCAAAATTTTTATTCTGAATAGAAATTGAATTTTTATTTAGTTGCAAAGAACTTTAATACAGCAAAAATCTCACAATTAATAGATCAGCTAGAGAATGTTTCAGAAAATATCTGAAATCTAAACAACTGTTGCTTACACAACATATTCCTTTCAAACATTAAATAAAATTATACACTGATCATCAGGAAGGAATAAAAATTTGAAAAAATAGAAGCAAAAAGGAAAAGGAGACACACAAGAACATTTTTTTTTTTAAACCAGATAAATTAACTTTTAAATATGCGCTTGGTCCAAGACATAAATATTAAACTTTCCTCAATTTATGGGATTTTTGATGGAAGCAGTTCCAATCCAGCTGAGAAGCAGAGACCTGGAAAAACTTAAGATTTATTCCCTTTTGATTATAATTATGTTTGAGGGGTTTTTTTTAATTGCAATGAATGCACAAATCATTGTTGTTCAGTTAGGCAGAATATAATAAGACACAAAATTGGTTTCAATGGTTCTCCTCGGGTGATACCAAAGACTCCATTTAAAATCTCAAAATTAGCAAATACAAAAATAAATGTCATATTTAGAACATTGGAAATGTAATGAGTTGCTGCAAAAGAAACAGGTGCTAGGAATTTAACAACATATTTCAAAAAAATGAATCAACTGGGAAAAAAAACTACAGGAAAAAGGTCTATGATTCTGAAAAAGCAGTCAGAGTCCTCAATCTGTGCTTAATTTGAAATGTATACTGCAGTTCTACTTCTACTTTCAACTTTATCTCTTGTCCTTATTACACCAAAGCCAAACAGACAAAATCATTCACATTCAGCAAAACCCAGAAAGTGATATTTGCAATATTCTGCAATGCCTTTACCAACAAGTAATCTCATGGACTCTCTGGATTAAAAAAACAAAGCAAAACACAACAAAACAAAAACCCATGTAGGACTCCTAATTAAAATGTAAAAGAAAATGCCAATGCACTTTACCCATCTTCCAGTGCAATTCTTGCACAGTGCTTTCTTGTGAAGCTTTCATGCTTTCAGAGCACCCTGTCTCTAGAGCAAAATACCAAGTAAAACATAAATCCACATAGTGCTGTTATTCACTTATCAGCACCATGTCTAATTAAGCTTTTTGTAATTTCTGGAAGCTATGTCTATTTCTCTCTTTTTTGTTAGATGAAAGACTAATAAAATACAATTAATACATTGAAAAATTAATGGAAACAAACTAAAAATGGAGAGGAAACGCTGTTACATAAGGAAAAAGAAAAAACCCACCACATTACAAGATCATTTTGATGTTCCCCTGCATAATGTTACAACACCAAATAACAGCAAACTTTAAGGATTGACTCAGGCACTGGTGGAAAAATGCTCTGAAAGAGAGCTGAACACATTTGTCTGCTGTTTCTACTGAAGACATCTATCCCAAATGAGACCTGGGGAATGCCACTTTTCCACAGGCTCTATATATGGGTCTTGAATGTCACAAAAAAGAGCCTTTGACTGGCCTGACTATCAAAGCAAGGTTAGAGCATGAAATGAATGTTGTTGCTTTTTTGCCAGCTGCAATCCTGCTAAGACCTCCCTTTGATTGACCCATGAGAACAGGAAAGGGATAGATTCTTTTATTCTTGGTCCATCACCTTTATCTGCTTCTGATACAATACAAAGTCCCCAAAAGCACTAGAAATACGTCCAAACCAGTCTGACTGATCCCATCCCTGGTAGACTGTTCATGTGTCTTTCAAGCTGTTTTTCAAAGCAATAAATTCATGCAAAAGGACTTTCTCTCCCAAAAGATCAGTCAAAAAAATCTCTTTGTTCAAACTGGAATCTGAAAATATCTCTGATAGAAAAAAAGTACTTTCTCTGTATATTTTTCAACAAAAACATATATACTACCAAAACTGTCCTCTGGAGGTTAATCTAAAATGATGGGCAATTTTGGTTGACATTTTCCTTCATATTCAAACTCTAATTTTGTGTCACCAGTAGGCACAAGAATGTCAGAACAGCTGAAGTATTTCCGTACAAAACTTCCTGACCATGACTCTGCCACTAGGAGTCCATCTGCTCTTCTATTTATAGAAGGAGGGACAGGAAGAACACTCAAGCTGTGGATGGAATGGTCTTCACCTGTTTCAGTAGTTCACATCCTTGGTTTCCTCACTTTCTCCAGGGCAAATGCAGTCATTTATTGGCATTATCAACTTCCTCCTTTGTTTTCTACTGCTCCCCTGGTAAATTCCAATATGCTATATTCTCTCTTGTATTCATAGTATTAAGATTTCTTTTCTGAGCAGCAGTAAGTAATTTAGAAATCATCATTATAAGTGTGCTTCCATATGTAGATTTATCAACCTTAAATTTCATCCAAAATTTTTGCTCAGTCTTTTAGTACTGTCCAAGTCTTCTGACACTAGGCTTGCTTTATTGAGCCATCTTTAGCAATTTGTAACAGTGCCAAACATTGTTAATTCACTATTCACATCACCTACCTGAGCATTCAAATGAGGAAGCTCAGGGATGTAATTTTATCCATCATGATAATGCTTATTTTTAAATGAAATGTTTTACAGTAATTTTAGCAGCTTATAATGTCACACAGCACTGTATCGAGCTGACATAACTGCTTTGAGGTCTAAGGTATAATTAGTGAGAAAGCACAGCAAATTTGGGATTGACTTGAATGAGATTTATCAAACATTTAGTTTTAAACCCAGACTTTAGCATGTTGCTGAATAGGCGTGTAAGCTGAGATATAAAATTAAACAATTAAACAAAAAGCCTCCATAAAACCATAAATTCACATTTTTAAGGACTGATATTTTTGTATATTTTATTCCGATGGAATAAATAAATGTTCTAATTATAAACAGCTCATAAACCATCCCTAAATTATATCTGATTTTTGTACTTTTGATACACTTTTTGACTCCTATTGTTGAATGTTATTAAATCTGCAGAACGAGAAAAAAAGGCTTCAGAAGCCATCAGAATATCACTGTGCAAATATGAAATACAGCAAGCCACAGGGTGTTCAGGAATGTTTTATTTTATACACTAAAGGCAATATGTCTTCATTAATTGTAAAAAGTCACTTTTGTGATTTAAAATATCTAACAACGAAATAAGCTGCTCCTTGCTAGGGATTTGAAAAGCCCTGTATGGTTTGATGACAAGATTGTCACTGTCAGGTAATAATTCCATTCTCATTGAACAGATCTGACAATGTAAAATCACTCTCAAAATATACCTTTTTATACTAAGAAAAAGTAATAATAAAATACATTTGGAACATTTTTCTACAGAGTTATTTTCCCACTTCATAAGCAAATGCAGCTACCAGTAACTGAACAAACTCTTGGTTAAAATTAGCAAAGTTACAAATAAACATTTTTTTTTCTAAATTGTCATGGCTCATGCATAATTCAAAATGAGAACAAAAGCTAAATTATAAATCTCCAGCTAAATAAATTAATTATAATAATTCTGCATTCCCCACCTATAAGTATGCAAGTACTTCACAGTCTATACAAACATAATAAACCCTTTGTTCTCTAGACTTCTACAGCCTTGACCACACTACACTTTATGACCCTTGAAAGTTTAAACTTTAAATTAGGTCACTATATAGATTTTTCTATGTTGAATTGTCTGGCCCTCTTGTGAAGAGGGAAACATTTATCATTTATTTTGAAGAGATACGGAAATTAAGGCTGAGCATTAAAGTGTTCATATATTGAATTTTGAGATATTTTACAATTTCTTGTGTAAAACATGAAATGGAATTGAATTTGTGTGATACAACTGAAGAAAATAAAGTTATACTTTCCTTGTAGTGATCTTTGTATAGATATATGTAGTGATCAGTTACAGAAAATGTGTCTGGTGGATTAAAAAGGTATATTAACAAAGAAATTAGGAAAGATAGTGAGAGAGTTATTCTCCAATGTGTGTGTTTCCTGTTGCCGCTTATTGTGCTTATTGCCGAGAAATTAATTTCTTCTGATTCTTAAAGTCTTCTGATTAATAGAAGAAAAGGAAAGGTTTTTATATCATACTGTGGTCTTGAACTTCTTCCAGTGCCTCAGACTAAACACACTTGGACATATCCTGCCAGTGAATTTACTGCCAGTTAAAAAATAGTGTGCATAAACGAACAATCAATCTCAAAGAAAAAGGAAAAGAAAGTATTTTTCAATATGACATGCAGCAAATTCCATAATACAGGAACAGGTCTTCAGTGATTTATTTTTCTATATGGCATAGAAGCCAAGAACAAAGATATGAGCTCTCCAACTGCCAAATGTGAGAAATCAGACTGTCATCTACTTTCCTCAACAATTGTGTATAGTGGCGAGGAGACGACTGAAAATTTGAGTGAGCCATTCTCTCACAACTTCTGTTAATTATCTTCACTGTTGCTCTGTATAGTGTACTTAAGCAGACCTGCACGTATTTTTTATGTTTGCTGCAAAAATTTAAGCCATATAGAATAATAAACAATCTGGTTCAAGTTTAATAAATGACTAAACATCACTTCCATGGGAAGTTGAATGTGGAGTAAGGTGCAGAGTAACAGTATATCCAAGTGTTGGAAGAGCAACCTGCAAGACTAAAAACAGTCCTCCCTTCTCCCTGGTCATAAATCATCTTACATCAAGAGAAGTTTATAATAGATTTTGCTAAATATTTGTATCTTATTTAAAACTTTGATAAGCCTAAATAGGCCTTTTTACTGTTTATATATTGGCCAAGGTAATGCGAAAGTTTTGAATTGAGCTTTTCATTAAGAGGTCTTTTCCCTTAGGAAATTTTATCTTCTTAAGATAGTTGGAGAAATTTGTTCTGAGATCCATGAGGAAAACTGGGAAAGAGGGACTTGTCCAACCAGGACTAGAAATGGCTTCAGGAACATCTAAGAGGCTCTGAAAAAGGAGAACACGGCAGTGCTTCTCACAGAGGAGCATGAACTGGGGCAAGTGGGACAAGAAAAGACAATGGGCATGACCTGAAGTGAGTTTTACCACGGTGAGAAAGTCAGGCAGTGGGACAGATCTGCCTAGAGAGGTTGAGCAGTCTTCATTCCCAGAGTTTCTCATTATATGTCTCAAAAAATCCCTGAGCAGCCTGGTTTGATCTCACAGCTGATCCTTTTTTACACAGGTTTGGACTGAGGAGATCTCAAAGTCCCTTTACATGTGAATGATCTTGTGATCTGATGCTAATATCAAATATCAAATATCAAATTTCAACATTTATTATTTTGAAAGTTTCATTCAATATATGCTTCCGCCTATTAGTGATAGATTTTTTTATTTATAAGAAATAGTTGAAATATTTCATGTAGGTTCACTTATATATTCCATTTAACGATAGTTCTAAATATGAAATCCTTGCCTTCTTTATTTAAAAAATAACAAGTATTTTTGTACAATTTGAGGAAAATTCTAATAATATTTTTTTTATATTTCTTATATTTCTTTATATTTATATTTCTTCTTAGTTTTTGTTAATCAGAATAAGAGCAAGAATTTAACTACCACAGAAATGACAGCCAGTGGTTAGGAGTTAAAAGAAAACCCCAATCTCTGCTTTTGTTTCATAAAGTATGTATTGTTTCAGTCCTCAAATTTTCACAGTAAAATGAAATTTTGCTTTAATTTGGAATTCAAAAAATTTTTTTTCATCATAAATACATGATTTTAAGTATATAAAAACATTCCCAAAATCTGTAATCACACCTGTGATCCTAGTTATTCTCTCGACATATTAAAGACCCCAAACCAAACCAAACCAAACCTAACCAAACGAAATAAATAAAAAACCTTGTCCTCTTCCTCTTTTACTCTCCCATCAAATCTTTTTGTTTGTTTGTTTCCAAACTGTGAGATTTCTAACTGATGGAATTGCAGTGAAGGAAAATAACCTACATAATAGGTGCTCTAGAATTTGTAGGAGTCTCATATGCATTTTTTTAATAACGTATCATCTGTAGTTTCAAATCTCCAATGAAATATATATTTCATTGATCGTTCTGTACAATTTTTATTTATAATAGTTCTGCATATTATAAGAAAAGGCCATGTTGAAGTGGTAATCAAAAATTAACTCCAAGCAAGAGGCTGACTAGTGAAACAATGTCACCCTTCATGCTATCATTTCTCACCCACTCTATGTTTGACAGTTCTTCTTAAGCCCATTTTACTTGATCTCAATAACAATCACTACCAAATTTTCTGAAGGTCAACTCATTTATCTTGTACTTAACATTCAGGTTTCCTCCTGTTCTCCTTGAGCTGTGAGCAATGCTGGCCTACCAAGTCCAGTAGCAGGCAGGCAGCAATGGATTAATCCTAAAGTCATACACATATAAAGAGAAAATTATCTTTCCCAAGAGGAATATCCCCCAAAAGAAGTAAAGGACCCATGTTCATTGGCTTTATCAATTTTGACAAGCAACTTCTTTGCAACCAGAGTTGTGTTGCTGAGCTTGCATATGTACAGGAAAATCCAGAGCATAGAGTTACTAATATATAATTAAGACAAAGTTAATAATTTTCCAAAACTCAGAGAATTTAAGGAACAACTATGAATTAGTGATGCCTAAGATGTTGTGAATTCTAACCTGAACAGTGGTTCTGACTGAGGCATCAATTGTACCATCATTGCATTCTCCATGTTAAAATAATTTCTTTATTAGGACATACTCAATGTCAGAATCATATGGCAGAGGTGATGGTTTTAAGGCTTGCAAGGTTCTGATCAAGATTCCTGCTGAAATAGAACAGAGAAAAGAAAGTAAACTAGTATATGTCTCATTGAATCATTCCTCAATGAAAAATGTAGGAGTTCAAACTTACAGGCCACATAATAGGAAGCATGTATTTTCCTTTTTCTTTTTAGTTTGGGGGTGGTTTTTTTATTTGTAATAAGTACCCTTCCAAATATTCTATAGAAAAAACAAACCCAAGGTCAGACATGAACTACTCCTGAATGGGGAGTGACTATTTATGCTTTTGTTAGGTGCCATTCTTGAAAGCTAAGAGTAATATAGATTAAAAAGTTACAAAACCGTGGAATTAAATTCTAATTTAAAAATCTTCCAAGAAAATGAAAAAGGAACAATCCAATATGCAAATGATTGTTTCAGTGAAATTGTAGTGAAAAAAAAATGATTTTGCATCATATGCAAAACAAGCCCACAACCAAACATGTCATCCCTTATTTTATTTCAAAAAAACTTGTTTTGCTAAATTTCACATTCAAGTAATGTAACATCCTTATTTTCAATAGGAAAGATAAAAATATGAGCTGTAGCGACTAATCTTTTCCAGCAAGTAAAGCTATTCTTTAAGTAAAAGGAGCCCTGACCCCGCTTTGAACAATAATGATGATTTTTATTAAGTATTCTGTTTGTCTTCTTTAAATGTTCTTTAAAGTAGTTACTGACCCTTTATAATTTGATTTAATAGGAAGGTCCTGTAAAATAATACTGAGATTCTGCTCTTGTGCTCTTAGCTAGACTATTTGTTCTTCTTAGCACTTGAACAATTACTGAATAGGAGATTCTGTCATGCTCAATTGATATAGATTCCATTATTCCAGCAACTGAATTATCATCAAGCATTGTGTTGCTAAGCTTTATGGTATGCCATTCTTTCATTAACATCAGCAGGCTTGCTTTATTTCCGAATATATCACTTTTTTCCAAACCCCCAGATGAAATTTTTATCTGGCTAAAATTATTTAATATGGATTCTATTAAGAACTGGGAAGAGTTTAAAGAACTCTCTCTCCTGGGACAATATAATGAGATGTTACTCGGAGATTTGAAAGGATTTACATTAAATTATTTTAGGATTTCTTCCAAACAAAAAGTTTAAAAATCCATTTATTTTAATTCTTATGATCCTAATAGGCACCAAAATACATGGTATTGCCTATTTTCTATTAACTAAAAAATAACTTCCCCACCAAAAACCCTACATTAATTGTCTTTTGGACAAATGTTACATCATATCTGAAATGTAAAAATTTTTTTTTCTTGATGGCATGATTAGGAAAGATACTTCTACAATAAAAAATCTTTAGAACAGAAAGCATCAGAAAAATTCAAATGTTTTCAGCCATTCAGCATTTTATTTAATAGATCTAGATAAGTATTTAAGCATATCCAAATGCTTTTTTCTCCTTTAGAGTTTTAGGTGTGTCATAAGTGGCATGTAAGAGATTCATTTCCATGATGATCAGCTGGAATTTCCCTAAATGTGGCAAAAAAATCCCCACCAAAAACATGTGGGGGGTGGAGAGTTGGAGAGAGAGAAAGAGGAAAAAAAAGAGAGAGAGATTATAGCGAGATAGGCTTTATTTGACATATTCTCCCTATGGAACAATTAATTTGGGGAATTTAATGGAGTTTTTCACTAACTGATAGAGCTGTGTAATGTTTTTCCATTCTTCTATTAAAATATTCTAATTAAATCAGTCATCCTAGTCCCATCTGTTATATACTGCTCTCATGTGGGGTGGCTGCTGGATTCTCTCCAGGGCAGCCACTGTATTTAGCTCTCTTCATGGCTGGTTGGATGTCAGACACAGCAGAATCTTGTTCTCAGTCAGAAATTACTGCTAAAATATATTTTGCTGTTACATCACACATGAAAGAAACCCCAGGACAATATGCCCACTAGTAAAAATTGTAGGCTGACAAGAAAAACTGAATCATATCTCCCTGCTATTTTCTGTGTTGCCAGAATTCTTTTTAGTCCTTTTGAGACAAGGAAGGACAAATACATCTTGGAGGAAAAAAGGTGTCTAATTAGCTATCAAAGTATACTTTGAGAATTTTTATCCTCCATGTCAAAGAAAACAGTCCTTTATAAAAATTGCTGTAGAAACTGTTTATCAAAGGAATGTTAACTGAGTAGATGACAGATTATCTGTGGTGCTACAAGGGCAACTGAAATCAAAGACACTCACAAATCTTCACAAGTGCATCTCAGAGCTGGGTGTCACCAGGCCAGTTTCTTACAACACTTTGCACAAAATCCTGGCTCCACTGAAGTCACTGAATTTTACATTGACTTCAGCATAGCCAGCATTTCTGCCTCTGATGATAATCCATATGCATTTGTCAACTAACTCAAACTAAATATGGTTCCTTCAGTCCCTAGAATAAATGAGCTTTTTATTTTTCAAGGTCAAATTTGTTTAAATTGGTTCAGCTCTGATTACTTTGTCACAGGAAGGAGGTACCACCACTTTAGCTAAACCTATAGTTGTGGTGAGAGACATATGTTCAAGTGGAAAGATTTATCATGTTTATACATTGGGTTGATAGTTTATAGTCTGTGCCTGTAAAATTTGCAATAAATATGTAGAGTCACCTTTAAAACCAGCCAACCATCAGCTGATTCACTTAAATGGTTATGTTTCTCAAGCTTTCATAAATTTCCTTTAAAACTTCCACACAACTTTCTGTATCTATTTGCATGAATAGAATATAAATACTTGTCAAAGGGTGAAACATAGAAACTCTGAATTCCTTTACAGGAGTCACGGGGCAAGAAAAGTATTTTGCAGATTTACACAGGTAATGTATACCCTACACAGTCTAGTGAAGCTTAATGGATAGCAAAAGAACTACAAACAGACTTCAGTAGAGACCATGGAGACTATTTGTGAAAAGTAATGACAAATGAAGCATTCAGCACACCCAAGAACTTGCAGATAATTCTTGAATAATAGTTCCTATTGAAATAATACAACTTTTCTCCTCTTTTAAAGTGGTCCATTAAACTCCTAGAGAATTCTGTGCCAGCAGAAGTAGGATTTACCACTAAAAAAAAGGGCTTACTTAGTGTGCAGATGGTCCTCACATCTACATATACACTGTAAAGGAGTGAGAGATTTGATTTCCTGTACCAGCTTTATGTCATTCTCATTTCTAAAAACCGAAAGAGTAGTAATTTTCATTGAAAAAATGCAGTGACTAATAAATTGAACATTCCTTCCTTCAACTTAAAAAAACAACTTATCCAATCATAATTTAAAACAATGAAATTATCATTAGGTTATCAATTAAAATAATATGAAAGTGGAAGTATACAATTAAGACAGTTTTGAAATTATTGGGAAAAAAACCACTCAAAATTTACATAAAATGTAGAAAGCAAGGAAAACAGATATACAGAAGTTTTCTTCTGAGTTAAAAGCTCATCTGACAATCATATCTTTATGCATAAATATCTATATAAATTCACATTTTTAGTTACACATGAAATATCTGCAGTTACACATGTGAAGCCTAGAAGTTTTATGAAATACTTTAGGATTACCTACCTCTAGTACTTTTCTAACTCAAAAATATGTTTCCTAATCATATGTATCTTTTAAAATGAGATTCATTTATACAAAACTTTTACTCTTTCTTCAGTAACAAATCTGTCCCAAAATAAAAACTTATTAAAACTAGTCTCCTCCCATTATTCTCTTTAAGATTTTTTTAAAAAAAATTAGTTAAAATACAAGAATTTTAAAATCATATCATACCAAATCTTTATAGAAAGTAGTATAGATCAATTTTTAATATATCTTTTAATAATTCGGGATCATATTGGAAGGTGTCCCTAGCCATGGCAAGGGCTTTTGAACTAGAAGATTTTTAAGGGCCCTTTCAAACTAAACCAAATTCTATGTTTCTCTGAGTATTCTGCGTTATTGAATTTGAATGTTGGCTTCATTCTCTCATCTTTATGAACTCCTGTGTTTTCTATTCTTTTGTCTGCTATGAGTATTCTTATTACTGCATAAGTAATGGTTAATATGTAAGTCTATGGTGGTACTTTTATTTTTTCTGAATTTTTGGTTTTGATTGGTTTTATAGGTTCAGTGGTTTCTGTTAGAGATCAAAAGTCTTTGCCTTTTGTCAGCCAGATGGTTCAGTTTCCATGTTGAGTGGGAGGGCCACCTTCCAAAGGCCAGCTGGACTAAAAAAGAACAAGAAGCAAAGAGTAGGAAACCACATTTTCAATACAAAGCTGTCAGAAATATCAAGGCAACCACAAAAAGCAGGAGGTGAGGTGGTAGAATAGAAAAGACAATCAAATATGCAATATGAGTTTTGATATTTAATATTTTTTTGTAAGACACAAGGTATGACTCTATCACATGCACATGCCATCCTCCTAACAGACTGCAAAGACTGTTTCCCCCAGTAATCACTGAACAATGCAGAAAGATAAAGGTTATTTCATGATGCAAAATGGTTCCATTATGTAAGTGACTTTTCATAGTACAAAAATGGGTAATGGAAAATATCTAATAAATCCCTGATTCATTTTAGTTCTATTGAAGAATTGATCAATAACTTAGACATTCCTACCATGTACACTTAATTTGAATGTTTTCATGAGTTATCACTAATAATTTGTTCCTTGGGGAAATCGAGCTTATCCTCAGTTTATTTTACCCAACATTTAGCTTTATCTAATTATTATTCTTATTTTGAATAATTTGCTTTTACTTCCCTCCACATCCATAATTTACTTTTCTATTTTCTTTTGATATCAGAAGGCTATTTCCAGCAGGATTTTTTTTCTAAGCTGTGTTTTAATTACGAAATATTCACCTTCTTTTTTTCCAGAATAAAATTTCTTGACGTCCAGAAAATCCTGATCAGGTCCAAAACTCCCCTGTTCAGACATTAGTGATGATTTCTACCTTGCTCCATGTATAGTCATTTATTATTACAAGACTGCAATATGTCTGTAAAAGACAACAAAATTGGAAAGCTGGATTTTCATGACACAGAAGAAAATCATTAACCCATAATTTACTTTGGTGATAAACATGCATATAAGATACTTTGCTATTGTTTGTTTGTTTGTTTGTTTCAAATGTCATATAAAAATATGGGTACAGTATATTTAAAAAGACATTTTAGATTTTTCCATCTATGTGGAGCAATTTCACTTTAGAAGGAAAAAACATTTTTCAAATAGGAGCTAGTTCTCACTTCTAGTCCTAGAGGACTAGAGATAATGTTGTGACATTTTTATGTTCTGAAAAAATATCTCTAATTTTAACAGATTTTATAGTGCTCTTTGAGAGTCCTTTTCTATGAAGCTCAAAGCATTGTTATAAAGGAAAATCATTTAGTATCGTACACAAAAGTAAAAAAAAAAATTCAGATAAATCCCTGGGTATTCTAAAGTATTAGGTTTTATTTTTTCCTAGTCCTCATTTTATGAAATATTGCACGCTGTAGGAATGTGAGTATTGTGTCTTGTTTTCTTCAGCTCTTGCATAGAGTTAGGTGTTGACTCTCCATTATCAGCTAAAGTATGTCCTTTGAAAAGGGATTTTTCCCCTTCTCTTTCACAACACCCCCAAAATGGCTTTTCCAGAAAGCATTTTTGAATCCAAGCTAAGCAGGCAAAGGAAGAGAACGAGGAGCAGTCCTCCGAGCCAAACCCAGTGGAGGTTTTTGGGCTCTTTTTGCTGGGGAAGGGAGCAGCCTTGATGATGAATTCTGAACACCACCCATGGTTTTGTAATAGGCAGTCAGAGAAAGCCAAACCAAAATGCGTCTAACCTAACTCTCATAAAGAAAGACCTCATTTACAGGCACTGTCTCATGCTGGAGGCTTTGTGGGGCTTCCACTGCTCTTCATGGATAAGAAAATGAGTGCAAACAATCAGGCTCTCAAGAGGTAACTAAAATTTAGGTGCATATTATATTCAAGTATTAGGTAGTCTTTATTGTGCAATTTTAGACCTCATCACACTGTCCTACTCCAAACATAGTAGCAATTTTAGAAAGAAACATTCTTTCTTTCAAAATTAATTTAAGTTCAAAACAATTAAAATCACAATAAAATTGCTTACAAAAACCATAAAAATATTTCCATGAATAATATCAACTAAAATCTTTGGGGCAATTTAATTTTCATTGGCAAGAGTTTTTTCTGAGGGTGAAATGACACATATCTCCTTGTCTTTTCTCCTCTTGCCCGTATAAGATGGGTCTAACCCTGGCTTTGGCTGAGCAGCAACTCTGAGCTCAAATCTAAAGGACAGGCATCAAGCTAATGTAAGTAATGCCTGCTATTGACACGTAGCATCTGCATAACACATGTGAACAATGGAGCAGTTCAAAAGCCTGGTGACAACTCATGCTGAGTTCATTATCCAGCACAAAATAGGCAGGCAAGGAAACAGGACTTTAGTTTGCAGAGAGAGGGAAAGTGGAAGATTTTATTTATTTATTTATGAAAGAACAAGTAGAGCAGTCGGAACAGATAAATGAATGAGTCGCAGGGATTAAAATGTTCTTGCAATTAAATTTTAGGGGAGTGAGAAGTCTTGTATCAAACGCAGAAACCAGTCCATATCTGCATAGCAGTCTTTACATTAGTTATAGGGAATAAATTTTGAGTATTTTAAACTAAATTAAATTTGTAAAAAATACCAATCTATAAGAATATATACTGCGTATTACAAAAAATAAATAAGGCTACCTTTCGATGATTAGAAGTAATATCTACTGAGGATTTCTTGACTAGAAAACTGTCCTGTGTGCCCTGAAATTTTTTTGTTGTTGTTTCTTTGTTTTTCTTTTTATTATTTTTGGTTTTTTATCCAGAGTGCCAATAAAAGTTGCAGCATAGCTTTTTAGATCCTGTGAGGAAAAAATGACAGAAAAATGGGTAAGAAGCAGAGACAGAGATGTTCCAGGAATGAAAAGGGAGAACATCACCCTAATCTTTCCTGAGGCAGGATCAATCCTGCATTATGAACATGAAAATTTATGCACACTCTCAGTATAAAGGGTTTACCTACGTGCATTCTTCTTATTAGTATATTTTTCTAAAAAGTACAAAACCCAGACGTCAGCTGGTAAAATAAAAAAAAGAAAAAAGGAATTTTACAAATTTTTTTATTATTTCTAATATGTAAATCAAACTAGAAAGTACTTCTAATTAGGGTCACAGACTTGGTAACAAATTTGCTTCACCCTTAAATGTACTTTCTTATTTTTACCTACTCATATACTTTTCCTTCTGTCTTTTCTTCCCTTCCATTGGGAGCAATTTCCAAGTGAAATGTAAGGTAAGTCACACTTTGCCCTGATTTAACAACAACAATTTAAGTAAATGCACTCTAAATAAATGTTGAAATTATATGAAAAAAATGTAACAGAAATAAAATTAAGGTACTCTGTGACTTTTTACAGAATTCTCATATAGAATATATTTTCTGTAAAAAAAAAAAATCTAACAATTAATTTGCAATACAGTTAGCTGGCATACAATTAATACATAGTAAAGTCCCCAATATCATCACTTCTAAGAGAAGTAATATTACAATGCCAGGTATCACCAAAATGTCTGAGAAAGCAGGTGTGAATCCTGAACCTTTCAAGCTCAGCATCCAAACTGCTCAGTTTGAAAATGTACAATTCAGTAGGCATTGGACTATGTCTTCAGACCACTTCTTTTAATAAAAGAGAATGTTGCATTAAAATGTCATTTAGGGAGAACTGGAAAGCCTTTCAACATTCCTAAACTTTTTTAACAAGTCCCAGTCTAGAAATATCATGATCTGTGTAAGTACCTCAGAAGGAAAGAAGGGGGCAGGGAGGAGGAATGACAGGAGCAAAGAAAGAATGAAAGATAGGAGGGCAATTCAGGCATAAAAATTTATTTCTGCAATCAACACTGGAAGTATGGAATGAAATTTCTGGTTATAGACTCACTTCATCCAGATGAAAGACAGAAATACTTCATAGTTTCATGCCATGCCAAAATGGGATGTTGTCTAACTTTGAAAATCTTCCAACTTAATTGCTTGTATTTATAATAATGATTAATAATCTTTCCAAATCCCATTTTAGTCCTGAGTATAGGCAGCTAAATAGATGACTGTTCATTCCCACAATAAAACTTTGACTGTTTAGACTGGAACACATTCTTAAATAGATGCCACATTGGGAAGAAAAAGAGGAGAGGAGAGGAGAGGAGAGGAGAGGAGAGGAGAGGAGAGGAGAGGAGAGGAGAGGAGAGGAGAGGAGAGGAAAAGAAAAGAAAAGAAAAGAAAAGAAAAGAAAAGAAAAGAAAAGAAAAGAAAAGAAAAGAAAAGAAAAGATCTGTTCTAATTTGAAATGAGTTCTTGTATGAAGAAGAGTATGATGCAAAGTTTTCTAATATTTTTCCAAGATGCAGTTGTCTGCTAACTTCCACTCTTTTAACCTAAAGAAAATTAAAAGACTGTAGGACTTCTAAAACATCTGTCCATGAAAATGGAGATTCAGAAAGCAAATCACATAATCCAAGCAGAATTTCAAAGAAAGTGGAAAGTGAAAAGAACACAGAAGATTGAATTAGTAATATGGATCACTAGGAGACCCCCATCTTAAATATGGTGTTTATATAGGAAGTAACAAGACACCTATTCAATTGTGTGCACCTTTCACATGTGAAAACGCTGACACTAGAAAAAATATTTGTAACATCTTTCCAATATGGACAAATAAAAAACTGTTTAAGAAATAGACCAAACAAAACCTGAGGTCCATTTTTCTCTTTGTGGGAAAATGCTGACTATGCACGTTGTAGAAATGCCACACTAATGTTTCTAAATGCTACATATCATTAAGGGCTGCTGATTCCCAAAGACCACGGGCATGTAATATATTAACAAGTAAACACTTTCCTGGCATAAGAATAAAAGTATAGTTTAAAAACAAACAAACAAACAAAACCCGACAGTGAGATAAAGTAGTTCTGTTGTCCACACCTCCTTCATGGTTTCTTTGCCCCTATCTTTCATTGAGTCTGCTGGGAGTTGATGTAGGATTTCAAGAAGGGTTTTAAGATTAAATTTCTTTCTGTGCTAATCTTTTAAGCTTTTCCCTTTGGAATCCTAACTTCAATGACAGACTGTTCATTCGCAGTATCCAAACTCTATTTGTTTTAGTAATGAGGTACTAATGCAGCAGTGTCGCTCCATTCTCAGCTGTCTAAAGACTGGTTTTATTTTCAGAGAGGCAGATCCATCTCCTAGAGGAACACCAAAGTACTATTTAAGAGAGAGACAGAAAGAGAGAGAGGGAGAGAGAGAGAGAAAGAGAGAGAAATTACCCTTTACATCTCCATGACTGCGAACAAGCTAATCAGGATATTTTCATTGTGCTTAACAATCGACAGTAGACCACAGAGTAAAATAGTAAATACAGCACAACTGGAACTATCTTGTGATTTCTTTATACAGTATCTAAATTATAAATATTATGATGAATACAGCATGATCTTTCAAATAACAACTTCCATCTACAGTTTTGCAACTTTCTGTGGAAGAAATATTAATCTTCAAATGTTACATTATATGTTTTATTTTACCATGGCACTTAGCATCAAAGGTTATTTTTTTTCTTCAAATGATCTTAAAAATTAAGTGAAGTTTAACACTGTAACATTTCAATACAAATTCTCTATCTGTGAATTTAATCCTGTTGCGAACTCTGCAGGGACGGTAGAGACTGTCCATATATTTTATGGGAAGAGGGATATTGTTTCTGGATGATAATGAGCCCAAAATATATGGAGAACCAATCTGAAATAAGATATTTCATTAGGTTCCACATAGTAGCAGTCAATTTGCTATTATTATTTATCTTTGTTGTTGTGTTTTTTTTGGTTTTTTTTGTTTGTTTTTTTGGGGGTTTTTTTGTGGTCTTGCTCCAGCCAGCAATCAAGCTCCACACAGCAGCTCACTCATTACCCCACCAGCATGATCAGGAAGAGTTTTGAAAGGGTAAAAGATAGAAAACTCAAGGGTTGAGATAAGGACAGTTTAATAGGGAAAGCAAAAGCCTCACACAACCAAAGTACTGGGAATGAATTCACTGCTTCCCATGGGCAGGCAGGAGTTCAACCATCTCCAGCAGAGCAGGCTCCATCACGGGTAATGGTGACTTGGGAAGACAAACACCATCACTCCAAATGTCCCCCCTTCCTCCTCCTCCTTCTTGCCCTCACCTTACACACTGAGCATGATGCCACCTGGTCTGGAATGTCCCTTGGGTCAGTTGGGGTCACCTGTTCTGGCTGTGTCTCCTCCCAACCTCCCCTGCACCCCCAACTTCCTCACCAGCGTAGCCGTACAATAAGCAGAAAAGGCCTTGTCTGTTTAAACCCTGCTCAGCAATAACAAAAACATCTCTATATTATCAGCCTCTGCTCAGCACAAATCCAAAACACACAGTCCCAGACTGGTCACTGTGAACAAACTTACTCTATCCCAGCCAAAATCAGCATAGTTTGTTACTTCTTTTAAATAAAAAATTCTGCTATCAAGATATCCATTCTATCAGTTTGAAAAATAACGATGATGTAGACCATTAAAATAAAATTCTACAGAGGATGAAAAATTCTCTTTTATATGTAATTTGTCTAAATTAATATTTAATTTATTCTTAATCATGGCATGTCAGAGACTGACACCCCCCCCCAAAAAAAATTCTTTCTCTTCCCCTTGCCTTCTCCTCTCCCTTTCCTGAAGAACAAGTAAAATGTCTGCTTTCTATTTTTGCAAAGTAGCATCACAAAAGTTTCTTAAGTTTCAAAACTTTATTTTCTGGGGGCAATTTTCTTTAATTCATACATGTTATTTATTCTGTATTCCTATCTTTGCATAACATTTTTAAAAAGTCATAAAAGTTCCATATGCTAAACGTTATACACATTAAAACACTGAATAAATATATATTTACAACTGCACATGCTAATTCTAGTCTGCGGTACCTATTTTTCAATGCGACAGACTTTCTTCCTGAGTCACAAAGTTTTGCATTGCTTGTCCACCTCCTTATCAAGGCAAGCAAGAGATCAAAGACAACGCATCCAGTTTTTGTGACAAGACTTTTAAAATTTAATTCCTATTAAAAATATAATACTCTTTCTCTAATCTGTTAATACTGTGCATGGAAATTGGAAGATATCATCTTCTGGAAAAAAAAAGAAAATAATATTTTTTCTTCTTTACCATCTGAGATTAATTCCATTGAACTAATGAGACTTTCAGAAGGATCCCTATTAAGTAAAGCTGATTTTAGGAGAACTGTTTATGAATATTTAGGAACCAAAACCATCACATAAAACCTTGGAAAGTGACTCTACACAAATATTGTCTGACAGTGACCTAATTAGAGTCATTTGCATACTAATGAGACTTTGAAAGAGATAAGCAATAGCATGCTTGTAATAGATAATTAATTTGTGTTTCAAAATAAGCTATGGTTATTTAACCACAATTCATATGACACATTGAATTAGAGGAGTTGAGCAAGTTATTTTATAACAATAAACAACTGTTACAGCTTTTCAGTTTTATTTATCTCCCATTCAAAAAATTTCCTTCATGGCAAAAAGGTAATGCTGTTCATTAAGTTTTGGATTTTGAAGTTTGTTTTGGAAATCAAAAAAAGAGCTAGGGGATGAAGTACTTCTGCATATCATAAAAGCAGCACAACCTGTGCCATATGTTGCCCCTCATTTAGTATGTATATCAACACATCAGCCACTGCAGCTGGTGTATGGCTTCTTTTCCGTCCTAATCATTTTTCTCTAGTCACATATTGTTTTATTTGTGCAGGACATGACTATGTGTCATAACATGCCTTACAATTCTGAAGTTTTATTGTAAGAGGAAATGAGTGGTTTAAGGCTGCATTATAGGCTTAAAAAAGACACTGAGTTGTGGCTTTTGACATATATTTACCAATGTGCTACCATTTTCAAAACACTGAATTTCACATCTTTTCCTGTAAGAACTTTGGTGAAGCCATAAGCCTCCCTTTTAGCATATCTAAGCTATATATTTGAAAATTGAAGTGTGTAACTGCTCCTTCAGATTAGAAAATTAGAAATTTCTCAGAGGTTTGACACATAAGGAAGAGCATAGACTTTTGAGAAAGCTATTAATATCTAATCAATATATTTGTCTGAAAATATTTTTTACTGATATGTAAACCACACATTTAAGTCTTAGGTCCATTTTACTTCTTCATTAAGGTGCAGAAAGGTGACCCTGTCTGTTTACAGCTCCTCTTTAAAGTCACTCTTCCTTTTGGGGCAGAATAAGACTAAGTGACTAATGTTGCAGATTATATAAAAAATTACTGAATAGCTACACAGAAATGTGTGAGGTGAGGGTCTGTAGTGACACAGAGTCCCCAGGCAATGCACTTATTGCAGAAACCTAGCCTTTTTAAGCAGTTAACTGGTTCACTTTACATAATTTTAAATCATAACAAACCTAATTCAACCAACCACCAGGCACAACGATGTGAACACATGATGGTTATATAACTTGTTTTCCTACTGCTAATTCAGCTGAGTCATTTTCCTATAGTCCCTCTCTACTCAGCCAAAGTAACAGGACTGAGCCATGATTTTATAAGGCCTCTCTTTTATAAGGCCTTACTTATTGGTAACAGAAATGCAAAAACAAAAGTTAAAGATGTAAAAGTAATTCAGTCTGTCATTCCAGCCATAAAATTACAACTAGAAATACAACTTTGTTGATTGGGCTGAGTCCCTGTAGACATCATTGACAAGCGGTGTCCCTTGGGGGTCTGTATTGATACCAGTATTATTTCATATCTTCTTAACGACATAGATGAAAGGATCAAGTGCGCTGTCAACAAATTTGCAAACACCAAGCTGAGTGGTGCTGTTGACACACCTGAAGAAGGGGATGCAATCCAGAGAGACCTGGACAAGCTCAAGAATTGGGCAACACTGTAAAAGTTTCATAAAAATGATGCAAGTTTAAAAAAATACTGGCATTGAAAAAGTCTGTGTGATTAGTACAAACAGAGCCATTTTTACATCCAAAGACAACATATGGGGTTAATTGTACCTGTATTTCCTCTTCTACAATTAAAAACTGCATGGCATCTTTCTTAATTCTTACCCAATTATGAACATATTCCCATTTCCTTTAGTAAAATTAACCCAACACTTAACTTTAAGTATGTATTCATAGGCTAAGTTTGGACCAAGTCTTTTTGTGAAGGGAATTTCTCTGAAAAAATCTGGAAATTGATAAGAGTAAAATTTAGTTGTAATATTTACCTTTTAAAATATCTAGCTTGCAAAGAACAAACAAACAAACCAACAAAAGCAAAATCACTCCAACCCCCAACAATGAAATTTATATTTAAAAAAAACCCTAAACAATGAAATCATTGGATACAGGGCAAACTTCTTTTGAAAATATTCTATTAAAAACTTGAGACCTTGATGAGGTACAAGGCCCTAGTGTTTGAAAGAACTTCCTAATGGATGAGTATTTATTCTGTGTATATAAACTTCCCTGTAAACAAAAGGAAAGTAAAGCTTAGTATAAAGTTCTACTATTTTCATGGAACATGGTGAAATATACTTGACTGATATATGCCCAGAAGTATGAGTAGGTCAGAAGAAAACTGCCTCAAGCAAAGATGGAGTGTATCAATGCCTCTCACATTTTCATCTTTCATGAAGCAAATCACAAAGCAGAGAGTTCCAGCCAATTCACTGCGACTTAGTACAAAACTACAAAAGCTTTACATTGTCTTCCTCTTCAAAACCATCAATCTCCATTTCATGTAAAACTGAGATTTGCCTTTGGTTTATTTTCATAAAGTCAAGTCACTCCACAGTAAAACATTGCTGTTAACAATTACAATGCACTTCGTAATGCTAAAAATATGCACTAAAGATATAACCGTGGGTGTGCAGTTCATATAATAAAAGGACTCTACAGAAAGATTTTCAGACATTTTATTTATCTTCATGGTAACTGAAAGTTCACCAACCAAGAATGACATTAACATGTATTTCCAGCAACGAACTGTCTACCTTTGTAGACACAAAGGTACCTAGATGATTAATATCACATTTGAATGGGTCCACAGAAAGCAGAAGAGAGGCTGGCTAAAGAGCAGTAATATCTAATAACAGATTTTTTTTCCATAAGTTTTCCATATGTAGGCCATTAGCTGGAGACTAATTTTGAAAAGAGTAACCAGTTCTCATGTATAGGAAAAATCATTCACTTGATTAGATATCTAAAAGTAGAGACAAAAAGTTTGCATAGAGAATTTAGAATCCTTGTGGGATTTAGATACTTCTGAGGTTTTATCTGACACAGGAACCGTACTTTTTAAAAATATGGTATTGTCATGAGAAATAATTTAGTTCCTCAAAAATTCAATCACAAAAATGAAGGATGGAGAAATTATACTCAATATTAATAAATTAAAAGTTTTTGAAATAATTATATTCTTCAAAAAGATAAAATGAACTATTTTGTTGAATCAGAATAAAATAAAAGCATACTATTTTAAATGATAAAGTTTTCCATTTTTTCAGTGTTTGTTAGCACTGTTTTTCTTGATAATGCAGAAATTTATGAATCAAATACAGTAATGCTGTTTTTTCTGCAAGCTTGGTAAAATTCTTAATTCTGGAATCAGTTTAAGAAATTTTCTTGCTGCAAGCTACACGAATCAGCCTTCATACATAAAGCTGGGGAGTACTTAGAAAATAAAGAGATAAAAGAGGTATAAGAAACATTGTAAGAATAGTTCCTTCTCTGATAGCTCTCCTGAGAAGTCTCATTAATGGATATTATGGTGCAGTTTCTTTCAAGCAATGCTAAAGACAAACATTAAATTTTGCAATGGAGATCAATAACTTCTTGATTTTTGCATTAAAAAATATTGTATGAAGCAACAATTTTCGTATGACTCATCATACAACTAGACAAGGTAAAATGTAGTTATTGGATGCCACTTAGCCTAATCTCATCTGACTGAAAAACACATATTGTGATTCAGAATTATATCTTAAGCTAAGTTTTGTGGAAAGCTAAGTCCTGAAGTTTCTCTATGGATAAAATCCCTGCATAGCCTTGTGAGGTTGTACATCAAATCCCGTGTTTGGTTTTGCGCCCCTCACAGAGAGAGACATTAAGGTGCTGAAATGAGTTCAGAGGAGGACAGTGAAGCTGGGGAAGCATGTGGAACACAAGTTTTATGAGGAGCAGCTGGGGGAGCTGGGTGTGCTCTGCCTGGAGAAAAAGAGGCTCAGGGGTGACCTTGTCACTCTCGACAACCACAGAGCGGGAGGGAGGATGCAGTCTCTTCTCCCGAGTAACAAGCTACAGGATAAGAGGAAATTATCACAAGCTGAACTAGGAGAGTTTTGAATTCAAGATTAGGAAAACTTTTCACACTGAAATAGTAACTGGACATTGGAACAGATTGCCCAGGGAACTGGCTGAGTCACCATCCCTGGAAATGTTCTTACAACCTATGGATATGGCTCTTGGGGATGTGGTTTAGTGGCAAATGGGGCAGTGCAGGGTCTCCAGTTGTGAATTTGATGACCTCAGAAGTCTTTTCCAACCTTAACAACCCTATGATTCTACTGCTGTAAGTAAATATGACATTGATTCTTGGTGAATCATAAGATGATCTCCAGACTATTATATCCTGAAGTCTTCAGTGTTGTTTTAGTGTTTGACAGAGACTGTAAGGCCATTACATTAAGTAGACCAATCTCATGTATGTCGTAGGTTACTTCATTTACTCATGTTAAAACTTTTTTTTTAAGCAGGAGCATGTTTCAAAATAAAACTTGCTCTCGTTATGTTAGAATGCATGTTCTGGCAGATTTAAATATATATTGGCTTGGTAACAAAATGTAGAGCCTGAGGTTTGGGACTAAATTTAAGAGATGTACAAAGCATGTGAGTGAGGTCATGAGCCTCAGTTTACTCTGTAGAAAAAAATAAGCCAAAATAAAAAGAAAAAGCAGATCAGATATGGGAAAACAAGTGCTTGGTCCCTTTGTCTGTAAGATTTATGAGGTTAGTTAGGCCTGACGAAACGGTTTGGATAGAAATAGCAGACAAGATTTCTGCAAATATTGAGGAATATTTTGCGGCAAAACAGATCATTTACCTAATTGCAGGGCTAATTGAGCTCTAACTGATGATTCGCTGTTCTCCTGTACACTTGAGGCTGATAACTTAAACCTCACATTACTCCGTGAAGTACAGGAGAGGGGAGATTTGCTCAAGAAACTAAAATAATTACAGTGATTTGAGCAAGACTGCATCAGTTAAGAACAATTTGACAGAGCTAGTTTCATGTCTATTCTACTAGGCATGTGGACACTATTCCTCTACTAATGTAAGAGTTAAGTAATTGTGCATAGTACTCTTCCTAGACTCTGTCAGAGTATTCAATAACTTGCTCAAATATATCAGTAGTCAGCAGAAGACATTAGTATATAATGTCTCTATGACAGTAAATCTGTTTTTCTTAATATCTGAAAGCAATTTGTATTGCTATTTTTATTATTATTATTGCATTATCAAAAAACTGCCCACAACAAAATCAGAAACTAAAATCCTTTCTTCCTAAAACTCCTGGCTTCTGACTTACCTTTCATTTCAAGTATTCTTGAAATTTCATTTCAAGAATTCAAATTCAAATTTCAAGTATTCAAACTGTGGAAGGTTTGTTCAGAAGTACAAACCAAAAATTATTTTTCTGTTCTTGGGCTATGTGTTACAAGCAAGTTTTCCGAGTGAATACTGGAAATTATAAAAAAAATGAATTAGACTAAAAAGAGGAGCTAATGCAGAAAATTCTCAATGTATTTAGAAAGATTTTAAGTGTTGGGTGAACAAAATTTTTTTACAAAGTTCCTATATTAGTGATCTAAGAAACTCTAATGCAGTTTCTTCAACCTCTTCTGAGTCACACCCCAGACATTTAGGCTGATTGCTGAAAAAGCAATAAGTGGTTTTGTACATTAAATAGACTCCTAGAAGGTTGTCTTTAGAGGAAAGCCAGAGATTCTGCCGATTTTCCTGTTACATTTCTTTTCTTTATTATCCCCAGACACCTGGCTGATCAGTCAGGTCTGATATGACAGCAGGCACAGTAGGAAGTTATTGAAGAAGCAGATGCCTAAAACCACGAAGGCAACAATGGTCTTTTTACACCCAGACTTGTATCAAATGTGACTAAAGTTCTGTACCATCAAAGAAGAGACTTCGAATAATTGATATATTTGGGTGCATGCTAACATACAGCAGTTTTTCTCTATCCACAGTCTAAAAGAAGTCAAAATAACCTTTTCCCCAGGCTGTTTTCTCTACAGCACTCAATCTCTCACTTTTCAACTTCCTGGAAGCAAAATTAAACTTTGTTTGTATTCTTACAGGTTCTGAGCTTGCAGCACCAGCTGAGTTCAGCTTAAACCTAAAACTTAGCTTTTGCTTGCCTGCTACCAACAAAATTTACAAGTAATGAGTCTAGTAGTGACAGAACAGAAATCCCATCTACAGCTAATTCAAAAGATCATTGAATTTTATATTTTCAGGACAGAAATTAGGACAAATTAAATAAACTCATTGTCTCTTTTACAGTAAACTTTGATTTTTTTCTCATTTCAGATGTTTTTCCTTGTTTTTTTTCTCTAAAATTCCACTGGTTCTGTGGTAATTACAAGTACACTTCTACTTTTTTTCCCATGTTATGGAAATTTTTATTTCCCACTTGCTTTCCTGAAATTTGTTTCTTCTGCATGGTTAAGAACAGTTGCACTGGTCTAAGTCACTGTTACACAGTTTATAGCAGTTCACTGTAAACATCTGGAGTCATAGTTTTTCCTCTGGGATCTCCTTTCCTCTTTGATTCTTAGTGCAATTGTCTAGGATTTCAGTTCTGGTTTTCCTTCGATTTCTACTGCTAATGAAATACTTGCAAACTAACAAAGGGAGCAACAAACAAAAGTACAGAAAAGGTGGTTAACAGTAGTCATTGCACTTCCTCAGTTTCCCCATATGTCTCCATGTAAATTATTTTGGAATCTTCTGATGGAAAAAAAAAATTATGGCTTAGCATATTCTGGGCTTTTGTTGTTTATTTTTCTCCTCCCTCACCCACCCCTTCAATATGACTCAATAAGTTGTTTCCTACTAGCATGTCCACAATTTTTCTCTTAATATACCTCCATTTTGTCTCTTGATAACTCCAAATGGGAGTGTCTGGTATTGAGGTGGAGAATTAGAGGGAATTAGAAAGAAAATTGGTGGCAGATTTCAGTGAAATGAGAAACTTCTTTACTTGAGGTCACTAAATCTACACTTATTTATTTGCCCCAGCAAAACATTATTCTTTTAATAACATGCCTCATCTAACCTGGAACTTATAATATTAACTATATTATAACTATTATAATGATAATATTATAGTGAAAATGCTTCTCCATATGATAGCATAAATATAAAACTCTAATGCTCTGAAACTAGAAGAAAAGATTAATAAAAAATTATAAGAGAGCTAACCCATACAGCACAGATGTTATTTTATTACTTTTTTTAGTATTATGTCCAAGTAAAATGCACAAACTTCAGGTGCATCTTCTATTTCTAAAGTGCTATATACAACCACAAGAGTAGACAAATAACAACAACAAAAAAAAAAAAAACGAACAACAACAACAACAAAAAAAAACCAATCAAAACCAAAAACTAGCAGAAAACCAGCCCACATCCATTAATTTGTTTCTTCAGCTTTTGCACAGTTATCAAACCAGCACATAAACTTGGCTAAATCTGTATCGGAATCAAAACTTCAGTCTCTACTGAACTGCAAACTCTCAGGTGATGAATCCTGATTCCTGACCTAAATCAGCCCTCAGACTTTCCAGTTGAGCTACCACTAGGTTTTATTACCTCACATTTCACTTTTCATCCTGAGTGCAGAAATAAGAGAGAAAAGTGATTCTGCTAACCAGATTCCCACATACCACAACTTCTGTTATAAAAGATTCCTCATTTTTCAGCCTTAAGTTAAAAACCAATATGTGTAACCTGCCTGACGGGTGAGAAAATACTGCCCCAATATTGAGGAATATTGTAAGGAGCTACTCTTTTCAGAGCACAACTGAATTCTGTGAGGGACTGCATTAAAAGTCACCTTGGCAATGTTCAATAGAAGCTGGAGCACATCACTAAAATGGCATTTTCTTAAAAAGAAAGGTCATCTGTTATATTGACTCCAGGTAAAAATAGCAGAGTCTGCCAGCACTGCTCTTGTGAAGCTTTTTCATGTCTTCATAGTCCAGAGAAGCTAACAGAATTCAAAATTAAAGTTCTGAATTAATCCCATTTTCCAAACAGACATGCTGTTATTTGAAAACCTGTGGTTCTCCCCATTAATATTTCTCTTGTATAACACATGGCAGTGGGTTTTCTGGGCCACTGAACAAGTGTGTGATGTGACAACTGAGAGAAGAGCAAAGGTTGAAAACATGGGTGGCTCAGTTATCATAAATGTAAGTAAGCAGTACATGCAAAGGCAAAAAAAATCCTTTTCACTGCATAAAACTGCACTTGAAGGGAAATGTAAACACATTGGCACTTTATACCTTGTGCATTAGACAAAACAAAAATATCACAAAATTCTGCTGAGAGACTCAGAAAAGGGACATAATTAACCACCATTATATTCACTTAGGCTTCGTGAGCTGCAGACTTTGACCTCTTTACTGACACGATTCTGCATTGGTCAGATACATACTAATCTTTTACAGAGAAGTGCAATTAAATTAAGAATAGATCTCTTTACTACTCGAATAGTCACACTGCCTTTTTTAGTTCCTTTAACTATTGTGCTTCTCTTTTCTGACATTTCAGTTTATAATTTTCACCATGTTGGGTTTCTAGTGGCAATTTCATTGTAATACATAAAAGGGTGTAAACAGATTTTTAACAAGGTGTGAGCCTAACAGTCAATTCTGGCATGAGTCAATTGGGCTGATGTCCTTAGAAACAGAATTAGAGTGGTATTACTGAAAGAAAAATTTCATCCAAATGAATTTTTAGACGCATTGCCAATAACCATAAAAGAGAATCATAGAATCATTAAAGTTGGAAAAGACCTCAAGATCATCAAGTTCAACCTTTGACTGAACCACAGCTTAAACTGAGCCATACAGTAAGTGCCACAGCTAGTTGTTTCTTAAACATCTCCAGGGTTGGTGAGTCCATGAATCCACCGTTTTTCTGGGCTGTCTGTTCCCATGTCCAACCTGAACCTTCCCTGAAACAGCTTGGCACTATGTCCTCCTGTCCTTGCCTGGGAGAAGAAGCCAAATCTTTGTTTAAATCTAGTATCTTTAAGTGACAATTTTACTACTAGTTTGACCCAGAATTATTTTTTGCATAATGTATGAAAGCCTTAGAACCACTGGTTTTTAACTGTTTTATAAACTAAAAAGAACAAATTGAGCTCTTCACTTATCTCTTGGCAGCACTGGTTTTCCTGCACAAAGGATGAATGTGTCCACAGTAATCTGAAACCCTTTCAAGTAAGCTGACTATACTGGAATACAGCTTCAGCTGGTACATATGAAACTACAGGCCACTATAGCTATACCCCATAGTGTATTTGTAATGGCTAGAAACCATTGAAAACTTGCATTATGACCTCTCTGTTACATAATTCAATTTAGTTTCTATATACTGAATTTGTGTGAGTGCATGTTTAACCTGGCTGAGTGTTTTTCTAAGGTAATTTTGAAAAATCAGCTGGGATTCCATTGGTGCCATTTCATGCAGAAGTCATCTTGCACAGTGAACTGTTCTTAAGTGTTTTCAGAGAATGTAGTCATTAAGCATTAGAGTTAGATAGAATATGAGGCATCTTATGCAGCTACTTGAGTGTAGATTTACATTAGTCAATTACACAAAAACACCTGGCAAGATCTTTTCCAAAACAAGAATCAGAAGACAGGTCAGCCCTTAAAAGACACTAATTGGCACCGGATGATTTTGCAGTCTAGCTAATAATCCAAGATATGTGAACATGCACCCATAGAGAAAGGTTGAGAGACCTGTGTTTGACCTGCCATTTGTATATTGGATTGTAAACGCATCTCAAGCATATTACTTCCCTGCACTGAAAAACAAATTACAATATGCAAAATTGAATTTTTGATGTTTTCTTGCTTCTTAAATTTCTTTGACATGTCTGGCCCAAAAATGATATGTAGAAGTGGAGATAATAATGTCCACTCCTATGTACTCCATTTTGTCATAGATTCCATTTTGATTTTATTAACCATGGTTTAGAGTTATCTAGTCTGAATGACGTTGCAGGTATCAGCAAGAAAAACAGACATAAACAGACATCACTTATTGTATTTACTGCAATTGCTATTCTAAAAAACATCCCCCTATTTACTTATCTGTTTTTTCTTGTTATGTATCACTTGAACAAATATAGAACTTTTCCTTTCCTTTCTGAACTCTTCCTTTCCTTTCCTTTCCTTTCCTTTCCTTTCCTTTCCTTTCCTTTCCTTTCCTTTCCTTTCCTTTCCTTTCCTTTCCTTTCCTTTCCTTTCCTTTTCCTTTTCCTTTTCCTTTTCCTTTTCCTTTTCCTTTTCCTTTTCCTTCCCTTTCCTTCCCTTTCCTTCCCTTCCCTTTCCTTCCCTTTCCCTTCCCCTTCCCCTTCCCCTTCCCCTTCCCCTTTCCCAGAAAATCATGCTATTGTGATTCATCTTTCGTCCAGAAATTTTTTACATATTGGGAAACAATTTCTGCAGTATTTTTATTTCTGAAAAAAAATTACTTTTAGGAACAATTATAAGAATATATCAAAAAGAAATATTGTATTACTAGGATGATTTTAAGTTGTTCAAGGTCTTGCTGAGTTCCCTGATTTAGATTATAATATTAATAAAAGAATCTGTGAAAAGTTATTCCATTTTTCAGTTGCACCTCAGGTCTTAAAAAAATCCCAAAACTCCTCCTATTTTTCAGCAAAATAATCAGCTTTATTCTTTTGATTTACTATTATTCTTAGGTTTTTAATTTGTTTTAATGCTACCTGTTAGTTTCTCTTCTGGGAAAAATAAACACCCAAAATATTTTGTTTTAGTTTCTGTTTTGACCATTATTGGCAATTTGTTGGGTAGAAAACTTGATAGACTATGTCATAAATTAACAAATTCACATTTTTTTCTTTTTAAAGATGACAAATTGTTGGCTTAAAGAGGTAGAGTCAACCAATAGCTGCTAAAACCAGATGTGCACACCACGTGATTATAGCAAGAATGTTATAGGCAGTGCAGAAACCATGGAGCACTACATTAATCATTATCACACCTCTATCTACAGGTGGTCAAAGTTTCTATAAACTTTTAAAGAGATTTCAGAGAAGAACTGAAGAATAAAGAAATGTTTTTCTACACATGATGGAAAATGTAATGGTGAAAAATTCAACAAGCATGCACTTAAGCAGGTCAGCTGATGGGAGGCTGTTGTGAATTAATGTGGTTGTTGCAAATGTGAAATAATCGGTAGAGCTGGCACATTTTAACTTTTTTTTCCTACTTCTTGCCTTTTTTTTTCCTTGTTGAATAAAACTATCTACCTTTTCATAAACCCTTTTTTTTTTCTTGTCTTTAAATCAACCCCTAGGTATTTGAGTTACTGATGGAGCAAATTTCCAGATCCCCAGGCTTCTGCTACAACTAGGTCTTTTACTTTGATCTTCAAATTGTTTTGTCTAAGCCCAACTAGAATCTAGACTCCTCTGGGCAAGAACTCTGCACAAAACACGCAGTTGAGACTCAGAAATACTAGCATCTTTTGTAAAATAACTCTTATAGCCCAAATATATACAATATTAACAGCTCAGATATAACATATGGGCTATCAAAATACCGGAAAAGTGGAATTTAGCAACACAGGTAAAATCCTGGTGGAATTTTTATTTAATTAAAAAAACACACAGAGTAAAAAACAAAAACCCCCTCATAATTAAATCTTAATTTTGGAAAAAAATGTAAAAGGAATTGAGAGGTCATTAGTTTCCATCTTATTGTTTTCCTATGCCAAGATTTTTGCTTCCCTGCCAAAGATCTTGCTGATTCATTCCTAATTATACTTTTTGTTTTAAATTACATATCTGAAAATATTAATAACCAGTTGATGATTTTTGGCTCCTGCCACAGAATCTTTTATTCTTTCCTATCCCCTGATCCAAAATCTCATCTGCTGTCCTGTTTCTCATTATTACAAGTCCTTTTCCTGACTATGGGAAGAATTGGACAGCTTACTCCCATTTGAAATCTTGTGGACCTGGTTAGGGAAATTCAGTTACACAGTGTGAATCCTGAGCCCACACACTGCAGCTAAGATTTCATGTGCTCAGATTTGTCAGGTGAGATTTCAGGAGCCTAAACAGAGGCAAATAATTCCATCAGAGACATCCAAGTATCTGAGACATCTGCAACAGACTGACATATGGTGTAAAACCTTGAGGGAAGTTTTGCTGAAGTTTTGCCTAGACTAGCAGCTGGAAGTCACAAAGTATCCTGGAGCTCCTAAAGTGATACTGTACAACCTGCTCTACCTATGCATGCATGCTCACAAGGTGGGAACCAAACATGATTCTCATATTAAAGGCAACAAGAGGCAAAGTTACATGAAAAATATGTTTATGAATGTGTTTTTTATAAAATGAAGGTAAGAAGCACAACTGTGTGAGATAGATTTGTCTACACTAGTCTAAGGAAATTAGAAATAAGCATCAGTATGTTGTAATACCTTTAAAGCAAAGGACGCTGAACTTTTTTATGTGAATTTTTGAAAACTTAAATTAGTCAATCAATCTTTATCTTGCTGTGCAATTTTTCATCAATTTACTTATTTTTCAAAAGTCTCCAGTTTCATTTCAGCCAGGAGAGTGTTACTTTCTCACATCTTTTACTAAACTCAAGCCCAAAATAGTTTTGCACTCATTTTACTCTAAACACAAGTCCAAATGATATTACTTGTGCAAGTGCATAAACACATGTAAACATCTTTCTAGAATCAGAACACATTTTACAGGTTATGAGCTGACAGAGAACTAGGTAAAGGAAAAATACTTCTACAGAATAATGATTTCATTATTTTTTTCCTTTTTACACTAGGTACTTAGATATGTCTATGAAAATACAGATTTTTTTGCTGTTAAATAAGCTTTTTCTGATCTTTAACTAACAGTTTTTGTCTGTTGTGGTCTGGAAATGGCTAAAATTTTGTTCTAGAGTAATAAATGTACAGTAAAGCATAATTTAGTTAGAAATACAAAATAGTTTCAGCAATTTATAAGGAAGAACGAAATATATCAACCTCTGTTGTTTACAATATTATAAGAAGAGAACTCCAGTGAAAATTTAGTCTTATTTTGGCAAAAGATTAATTAATCAACCTTAACTTTAAGAATCCTTTAACATCCTTGGCATCCAACTTTGATGTATTTGAGTTACTGCTTGGACACCCCAAACCCAATTGTTTTACACATGAGTTAAACAAACAAACTATTTTGTCAGCATGTTTGCTCCACAATGATAGCAATATGGCCAAGTGAAAAAAGAAATTTAGCTGTGCAAAGTGGAGTGATCAACATACAATATTTCTGGAAAAAACATAAGTCAGAGTTAGCAGTACTCAGTCTCCTCCAGGAAGATCATTTTTCTACACCCAAATCAATTTAGACTTGAGTCTGCTTCTGTACCATGGTGAATTGACAGTAATTATTCTGAAGTCAGGTGTAAAAATAATATGTAAAAGAGATAATCACTCAAAGTGTATGATACATTTAAATCTCTTTACTTAATTATCTTGAGGTCAGATTATGCTTAATTTTCTAGGGTGAACAGTAATAGAAGGGCAAGAGATAAGTCTTCTTTTTCAGGCTTAACTTCTCTTAATACTGCCCATTGGAGCAGTTAGAAATCTCAGCCTATATGTGATGCACAGCTGCATGGCATTAGACTAATCAAACTGCAAATGAGCACAGAACAATTATCTAGTTCCTCGTTCTTGACCTAGAGTCAAAACAATTAAAACCATCTAAGGAGATTTATTAAATTTATGCAAAATGAATGCCATAGAAAGGCACATCTTATGTTTGGTTATCTCCCTACTTGCTGCTGTGATCACACCCTACATGCAATGGAATTGATTTCTCAACTTAAGTGCAAATTAAGCTTATTTGTCCTCAATGGTTTGTTTTGGTTTTGATTGGTTTGACTTTGGAGGTTTTTGGGGTTGTGCTGGGTCTTTTTTCTTTTTTGTTTGGTTGGTAGGTGTTTTTTTGTGATGAGGGTATATTAAATAAATAGTTTATTTCTAATCTATATGCATTTTCCATGGGTTTCTCTCACTTGAACTACTATCTGACTTGTATCATAAACTTCATAGTACTAAATTTGCTGAAAGCATTTTGTATCACCTGCAAATTAGATGTGTTTTAAATCTCAGCAACTGCTGTGCATTGGCAATGTTTTCACGTTTTAGTAAAAGTCAGCAAAAATATCTGCTGTCTTGTTCTGTTACTGTGGTAACGAATTCTTAGTACTATAATCAAACCAGAGAAATAAAGAATTTTCAAAGAGGAAAAACAGCTTTTATTCCAGAAACATCAAGTTTCAAAGCGGCAAAGCCCTTATTGGCAATTTCTTTTTTTTTTTTTCTGAATGCATATAATCTGGCAATTTTTAATACTGTAATCTATCAAAGATTTTATATTTTAGAAATGTATAGAAACTGCTTCCTTCTTTTGTGACTGACCAATAACTCCCCAATGGATGAAGGGTGAATCAATATAGGCAAATATGATTGTTGTTGTTGTTTAGGAATGGACATACCTAAGTAATGGAATCACAGAATCACAGAATCTACTTTGAAAGTTTGGAAAAGAGCTTTGAGACCATTGAGTCCAATTTACCACCTAGCATCACTTTATCAACTAAACCATGGCACTGAGTGCCATGTCCAGTCTTTTTTTAGCCACATCCAGGGACAGTAACTCCACCACCTACCTGGCCAGCCCATTCCAATGGCCAATCACTATTTCTGTGAAGAGTTTGTTCCCTGATGTTCAGTCTAAACTGCTCCTGGCATAGTTTAAGACTGTGTCCTCTTGTCCTGTCACTGGTTGCTGGGGAAGCCCACGAGCCCTCCATGGGATGCTCCCGCAAGTGCTGAAGGAGCTGACAGATGTCATTGCCAGGGCATTTTCAGTAATCTTTGATCGATCCTGGCAACAGGAGGAAGTGCTCAAGGACTGGAGGAAAGCAACTCATATTTTAAGGGAGGGCAAGAACAAGGCCCCGGGGAATCACCTGTCAATCAGTCTCATCTGGTGATGGAGAGAGTTGGGACTGCTTAGCCTTGAGAAGAGAAGGCTCAAAGAGGACTTTACTAATGTACATAAATTACTGAAAGGAAGTTGCAGAGAGGACAGAGCAAATTCTTTTCAGCGATGTCCAGTAAGAGGACGGAGACAATGGGCACAAACTGAAATACCAGAGCTTTGTCCTGAACATTGGGAAACACTTTTGTAAGGGTGACTAAGCACTGGCACAGGTTTCCCAGAGAAGTTATGAATTCTCCATCCTTAGAGATATTCAGAAGCTACCTGGGCATGGCCCTGGACACCTGCTCTAAGTGTCTATGCTCAAGCAGGGGCTCAGACCAGATGACCTCCAGAGAACCCTTCCAATTTCAAACTTTCTATGAATCACATTGGTGTTGAGATTGAACTGTACATTTCAATTACTGCATTTTATAAAGTGCAACTTAAATTTATACTGTATTCTTTGCATATTTGGTATCACTCTGCTAAATCAAAGATCTCATGCAATATAAAATATCTTAAATTAAGTGTATTTCATATTGAATTTTATTTCCATCCTGTATGGAATATCTAAAATAACCTCATTGAAGAGCATTAGCATCTGACATCTTGCCACAAACATCACTAATAATACTTTTTACAAGCAGAGACCATTAATTTTACTGTAAATATGAGGTACACAAAAAGTTAATTCCATATGGAAGAATTAAATATTCAAAGATTATTTGAAACAAAAGATTTGTTCATAATGGATTTTATCTTCCTATGCTGGGTCTGATACGTATTTTAATCATCAAGATTATATTTCCTCTATTGTACTTCAATACTAAGAGAGAATCTTTGAAGAAGAAACTCTAGAATTTTTGCTCTTTTGATCACATTTGATTTTTTTAAATGACAGCTTGACTGGTCTATATTTTAATTCCTATCTAAACTCTCAAAAATACTGAAACAACTGTACACTTCTAATAACTAATTTCAACTTCTGAATGGGTAATCATTTCAGAAATCAACTCCCTTTTATCTCCTATTTTATGTTTTTGCTAGAAGCCTGGTGTCACTCACAATTCTTGACAGGATGGATTTAATTGTGGGGAAAATTGATGGTGGTATGACCCTTTTTCTTCTTTAATTTACCTCAAATTGTTCAACATTATTAGCTTTAAAATATATGTGGCATATATATTTTAAAGAGAAATGAAATTTTTGTCAAAACCTATCCTACCGTTTAGCTTCCAACAACCACAGGGAGGATCATCCACCAGGAGTAAGCTAGGGTCTTTGGATGTCCAGTCCATAAAAGATTTTAGTTTTTCCTTTTTATTTGATGCGGTATATTACCTCTTTTTTTTTCTTCTTCTTTTTTTTTTTCCCCCAGAGCAATAACAGCATATTTTTCATTTCTTTTTTCCATGCAATTATATGGCATTTAATATATCCAGTTAATTTTTATTGATGAATACCTAGTTAAGGTAAATCTATTTTTCAAAGGAAGGTATGGGCATAAACATTGAAAACTATTTCATTAAGTCAGTGACCTTTATAAAATGAATTCCTGTTGATAAAACTGGATGCCACCTAAAGGCAGAAAGAAGGGAAATAGAATTTATATGTGTATTGGTTTTCAAGATTGATATCCAGGAAGCAAACTAGAGGGACAGCTGACATCAAAAGCATGAGAAAATATCTACAAGAGTTATTCTAGCTCTGAGCACTGCAAAATATACATTTATACTTTATTTTAATTTGAAATAATAGCAAGTTCCCAGTATCTGGTTGATTTTAATTTAATACCTGGTAATACTGGAGTTTAACACTGTAATTTTATCTAAAAATTTTTGCATTTATGCAAGCATGAAACTAATGCACTTTCAAAACTCTTTCTTTCAACTTAAGGGAAAATATATATTAGAGTAAACCACAGAAAGCAGCAAGCATGTTAAATATTTTCTGCTTTTACTCCATAATCAAATAGTTTAATTGCCCAATGAATCTGCAGATACAAAGCAGGCTTCTAGCAGTTGTCCTCCAGATTATCGTCAGAGCCTCCAGGGAAAATAATCATTGCAGTAATGACGAATTTTAAGGTAAACAATGTTTCTATTAAATCAAAACATCAGCATTTGGGTAGACTAGAATCTCATTTATTTACATCAATTAAATATGCACCTTAGGACATGCTGGGTCACAGCTGAGTAATGTATTGCATTTTCTAGTGTTTTTAGAAAGAATGAATAATATCAGTGGAAAGGCTTGGATTCATTAAAGAAAAACAAATTTTGGAGCTGTGCAGGTCTTTATTTAGAAGGAGCTTGGGATATGAGCTGACAGTTGCTTTGTTTAGACAAGTGTCATAACTTTAGTTCACTGACCAAATTTGCTGAAATCAAATAGGACAATATTTCTGCACACACACTAGGTAAATGATAGCATCAACAGGATAACAGTTTCAGATTGATTTGGAGTGAAATTCTAAATTAAATAATCTTCTGAAAGGAATGGCATCATTTGACTTAATCTAAACTTCTGTCAAAGATGAGCTGCCAACAGGAGGACTGAAAATTAGTCACCAAATCTCTGGATTTCCTCTTAAATCATAGTTTTATTCTCTAGCCCTTTCTTGTGCTAATAATCCTATTTATTCTTGTACTGGGTTTGCATGGCCAGGTTTTGGTAGCCAGGGGCTACAGAGGTGGTTTTTGTGAGAAGCTGTCAGAAACTTCCTCCATATCCAGCAGAGCCATGCCCAGTGTCAGCCAGCTCCAAGACAGATGTGCTGTTGCTCAAAGCTGGGCCAATCAAAAATTCTTGCAATTCCTCTGTGATGACATATTTAAGAAAAAAACCCCCGCTATTTTGAAGATTTATTTCTGGCCAGAGAAGAGAGGGTAAGAATGTGAGATGATCTGCAGACACCAACGTCAGTGGAGAAGGACAGGGAGGAGCTGCTCCAAGTGCCCAACTGAGGTTCCTTGACAGTACATGGTGAAGACCATGGTGAAGAAGTTTGTTCCCCTGCAGCCCATAGGAAACCATGGGGATGCAGTAATCCACCTGCAGCCTATGGAGCAGACCCACACTGGAGCAAGTGGTTGCCTGAGAAGAGGCTGTGATTCCATGAGAAATCCACAGCGGAGCAGGGTCCTGGCAGAGACCTGTGATCTGTGGAGATAGGAATTCACACTGGAGCAGGTTTCCTGGTAGGTCTTCCAACCCTGTGTGGGACCACACAGGAGCAATCTGTTCTTGAAGGAGTCCACTGCATGGAAGATTGTCCCATGTTGGAGCAGGGGAAGGACTCCTGTCCCCAAGCAATGGCAGAAACATATGATGAACTGACCATAACCTCTATTCCCCATCTCCTGCACCACTGAGGGCTAAGAGGTAGAGCTGGGAAGGAGGGAAGAGTGGGGGTAAGGTGTTTTTGAAGGCTTAATTTAATTCATGTTACCTACAAATTTTAGTGATAAATTCAATTAATATGTCTAATTTGAGTCTGTTTTGCCTGTGGCAGTATTTGCTGAATGATCTCTCTCTGTCCTTACTTCAACTCACAAACCCTTCATAATATATTCTTTTCTCTGTCCAGCTGTGGAGAAGAATGATAGAGAGGCTTTTCTGGGTGTCTGGCATCCAGCCACAGTCAATCCTACAGTTCTCAAAATCATATTACTGATTTCTTAGGCATTAAATGACCTATGCTGTAATACCTAATGCAATCTGTCTTCTCCCTTTTTCTATAGACAGTGTTTATTGCTATTCATTGGAGTCCAAACCTGACTCCCAGTGTATAATTTTTCCTTGTAACAAATCAGTGTCTTCCTGGAACAGATTATAAATAAAGCATTATGGAAAGGACCGAGTCTGAGAAAGGGGTTTTAGGAGTAGGAACAGAACAAGATTAAATGAAATGACAAGCTATCTCACTATAAGATTTGTTTAGGAATTTTTAGGAAAAAATTGTATAGATTTAGAGGACAGATTTGAGCTTGCTGTCTTTCACGGGTAAGAAAGTATGCTGCAAAAGTTAGTTGTGATTCTTGCTTCCCCAATACTTCAAATAATTCAAAGTCATCCAATGCCAATCCAATTCAAAGTCAATCAATATTCTCAAGTGGAGTTTTTCCACCAATGAATGATTTTTTTCCTATGCCAGCACTTTCTGATATTTAGCAAAGTAATTTTCCTTCCTGCTTCTTTATGCAAAGGATTTATTTGTAGACAGTATCTGTATTCTGTCTCAGGCACCACTCGGCTTTTCTAGCCAAGCCACCCTCTCTTATGACACATTTATTCTGTGTGGTACTCTATGCATCAGAGAACAAAGATTTTAATCCAAAGGCTTACTTTAGAATAGGGAGTGCTATGACTTTTTGTGCTATGCCAGATTAAGAAGCAGGACTGATCAGCTCTGGCAGTCTGCCATGCTCCCAGCAAGCCTAGATTATTCACGAAGGTCCGTATGCTGGTCTGGGCAACAAAACACTAGAACTTCATTTCTGTGAATAATATGATACTTTAACTTAAGACTTTTCCATTCTTATTTTTTATAATTCTCCTATTACTGGAAGTACTTTACCTGCAGAGTTTGAATTGACACACCTGGTTCACAGCTGTTCTGCTATTAACAGTCAATGCAGATTTTTTTTTTTCCTTTAAGCTGATTAGAATGCAGTTTCTGGAAGGCATAATTGCTAAAAGTCATTTATGTCACTTAAATATTGGTTTATTTTAAAATTTGAAAATATTTTGAATTTTTTTGATTATATGATATATATATCTCATATCACATATATATGATATCATATTTATATATATGGTAAAACAATATGAAATAATTTTAAAACTTGAAAACAAAAGAATTGAAACCAATTTATGAAAACATGATCATAAATACATCACAGTGTTCGTGCCACATTCCCCTGGTCAACACACTGTATTCATAACCTACTTTTGAACATGATTTTATTTACACTGCAGAAAAAAAACCCCCAGAAACAAATAATAGTTATTCTCTGTAATTTTCCACTGCTTTCTGTTTAGTTTAAGATGCACATTGTTGTTTCTTTTCTTTTAATATTTATTATGTCTGTTTATGAAATCATAAAGTTATGTTTCCCAAACAGCAAAATCTCAGTAATCTTTTAGCATAAACAGTTGTCTTTTTCTCCAGAAAGTCTTATGGTTTCTTCCCCTGAATAGGAAGCCCTCAGTCAAATGCGTTGGCTATTCATCCACAAGACTGGAAAAAATAAGACAAAAAATAAAGGAGCAAAGATTAAAGATGGCTTCATCTATATTCTTAGTTTCTTCCTCAGCTTTCTTATACTGTTTTCAAATCTTTCATATCAAAGATAGCCGCTAAAATAATCTTTTCTTCTGCTAGTTCAAAAATCTTCTCTTTCTCTGGAGGGCATTCTGCTCCTATCTGCAGCAATACTGCACTACAGTTATGTTGGTTGTGCTGCCCTCAAAACCTTGACTATTTGCTGTTTGTTCTTATTTTCCTTGTGTACTCAGGTTTAACTGTTGCTCTTACATTGTCAAGCTGGCCACCACTGCCTCTTTTCCCGATTCTACAGATTGCTTTCCTGCTCTTTGAGTGCTTTCCCTTAATGGCTATGTGGGCTTACTCTTTCCTCAAACCTTTGTACATGAACATCCTAAAAGCTCTACATATGTACTTTCATCTCTAGCAACTGAGTGGCAGATAATTAAACTTTAATTAAAAAGAAATCGAGCCATCAAAGTGTTTATATATCTCGCTTAATGCTAGAAGGGAACCACTGGAATGGTAAATTCTTGGAAAAGGCTTAAAGAGGAATTGCCCACGTTTGTTTGCTTTTACTAATCTGATTCAAGAGAGATCAAAAAACTACAGTGTCTCATGTGCTAGACCAAACATTTCTCTGAAATATCCTCCCAGAAGTTATCATAAGATAAAGAAAACAAATGTACTTTCCTGTGTCTTCCAAAAGGGACCACCTGAAAGTAGCACCTGTTAGGTCATTCTGGTTAGTAAACGAGATGTGGTTTTAAAAATATTCCTTTGCAGAAAGTTGAAAAAAAAAAATGCAATGAGCAGCAGTGTCAGCTCAGTGATCCCATATGCTTCCTCTTGTCTCTGTGAGTTGAAGATCCTGGTTAGACTATATTTTGTGCTCCACTGTACTCATCAGAGTCAATCCTACCCCAAAAATTTGAGCTAGTTAATTGAGACATAATAAGCACATAAAGAGCACTTCTGGCATCATGGAACACCGATGTAAAAATTGAGGTTCTAACATCTCAATATTTTACCATATTTTAGTTTTTATCTCCAATAATCTCTTCTAATTTTTCTTATTATTAAATTAACAAAAAAAATATTTTCCATAATTATTTTCTTTAATGAACCTTAGTCCTCTACAGCCAGACTATATTTATACAGGCCCTTATTTCCTTCCTACATGGTGTCTGTCTGAGACTCTTGCCAAGATTCTGCCTGCAGAGATTCCTCCACATTATGTCTCTAAATCAAGCAAGTCTTAACCTGGCAGAAAAAGCATAGAGTATGGCTCTTGAGCTTGAACTGAGCCTTAAAATCAAATTTGTCTGCACCAGCCCAGAAACAGCTGTGCAAGAAACTGGTTTAAACAAGCCTGCCGCTGCAACTGCTTTATCCTACATTGGATCCTCCATCTGCAGTGTAAATCCACTCTCCCTACACATGGTACTGTAAAATCTTTGTCCCTAAAATTATACAAGCAAGGAAAAATGTCCAAGTCTTTATTATCTAGACAGAAGCATCATACCTGTAAAAGCTTTCTTCAGTAGATCATATGAAAATACTGAAGGACAATTTAGACCAATGAAATTTTGATAAAAGTACAAATGTCTTCCCCTAGCAAGTTCTGCTTGAAAACATCATATTTGTTATGAAAATCTTTAAGGTGAGTGATTATTTGTAAATAGCAACGACAAAAAGAAATCTCTTTTTTCTTCCATTAAAATTTAAGATGAAAAAATATGAAATTATAAAATTTACCCAGTTTGATGCCTAAAGAGTTTTAGTTTTTCATCTATTTTTCATATACTTGCAGCTTTTTAGACTGTTAATACATAGTTGCAACTTGTAGTACTTTTCCTCCCTTTTCCCATATTTTAACAAACCCTTACTAATCAGTTCATGAAACTTTGTTTAGTCTTGCCTTTAGTCTAGCAAGGAAACTTTGTTTTGCAGAATACATTGTAAACACAATAAAGTATAGGGCTAAGAGATCGGAGGGGAGGGCTCCGATGGGGCAGAAATCAGGGGAAAATTGCCTAACCATCTGCTCATCTAATTGGACAATATTTGATACATATACTAGCTAACTAACTTTTTAAAAATTGTAATAATATGGTATATCACATGTGCATATCAGCATATTGTTCACCTCAAAGGTTTTCTATTAAAAATTTGCTTTTATATTATGATCAGTTTTAAAAATTTCCTTTCCTTCCAAATCTATGAAATGGTATTATTTTCTTTTTTTTTTTGAATTGGAAAAGTAAAAAAAAATCTTACAAATATTTGTAGATTCTTTTGTCTATCCTTCTATATTTCCTGAAAATTAGTCATAGAGTTAATCAAAATAAATCATAGCCTCAATATTTCAATATTATAGAATAGGTCTAGAAATCAGAAATTGAGCTCTAGTCAGGCCAAATTCATCTCTTCTAAAGTCTTTTTACCATAAAAAAAAAAAAAAAAAACCAAAAAAAACCAAAAAAAACCAAACAAAACCAACCAAACAAAAAACAAACCAAACAAACAAACAACCCAGAAAAAACACCACCCAACCAAAGAAAAAAACCCCATGTATTGTTTTTTAAAATTCTTGACATCTTCCACAGATGAAAGCTAGAATTCCAGAATGTAACAAATCACTATTGTTGCATTACACATTTGAAATATCATGCCTTAAAAGGCTTTTAATAAACAGCAGCTACTCCTGTTGACAGCTTAAAAAATATTTCTCAGTTGTTTCTGAAATCAATTAAATTAGTTTTTTTTTTTTTAACCTCACCATTCAGTGTGCCAATTCAGGAAAACCTTGCAAGTAAAACAAATAAATAAACAAGATGAATTAATTAATCCTAGGCTGCAACAAAAGGAGCAGACCTAGGAGTTCAAGGGAGGGAATTCTGCCCTTCAGCTCTGTTCTTGTGAGACCCCACATGGGGCAATGCATTCAGCAAAAAATCCTCATCACAGAAAGGACATGGACCTGTTGGACACTGTCTGGAGCAGGGCTACAGTGATGATCAGGGGAATGGAACACCTCTGCCATGAATGTAAGTCAAGACAGTTGGGGTTGTTCAAACTGGAGAAGAGTTTCAGGGAGATTTCATAGCAGCCTTCCAAGCATTTGAAAGGGTTCTATAAGAAGGTAGAATTATTTCCCTTCATCTATAGTTGTGATTAAAGATCTTTAAGATTCATTACAGACATTCCTTCTAGTACCTAAAGGGAGTCTTCAAGAAAGACGGAGACCAATTTTTTGACAGGACCTGTTGCAACACAGCAGGATGTAATGGCTGAAGACTAAAAGAGAGTCAGCTTAGATTAGATGTAAGGAAGACAGTTTTTTTGCAATGAGGGTGATGAAACACTGGAACAGGTTGCCCAGAGAAGTGGTAGATTCACAATCCTTGGAAACTTTCAAAGTCAGATTGGGTGAGGCTCTGCACAGCCTGGCCTAGCGGAAAATGTCTCTGCTCTAGGGACTAGATGGCCTTTAAAGGTCCCTTTCTACCCAAACCTTTCCATGATTCTATGTGCTCATTAGATAGATGTGTATGTGACTGCACGCTATAATTAAAACTTAGGATAATATGTGATTAGGTATTTTCCCCCAAAATATATTCAGATAATGACCTGCATTGTATATGAACTTGTAACAATTTTTATAGGATTTATTTTATGGCATCTCAAGCACTTGCTTTCAGTTTTAGGAAAGAAATACTAATTAGTTTTATTTGATGCATTTTTGTGTGTTTTTCAAAAAGCTTTATTTGCAGTTTCCTATTCTAGCATCAACTGTTCATCACATTCAATGTTGCATGACAAGGAGTTGATCAATTACATTTTTAATTTAACAAAATTGATACAGAATCTTATGTTGTTTCACATTTTGTGAAATGTTTTTCAGAACAAAAAAAATTAAGACAAATACTATTTCATTTATTTCTATTTATCAAGGAAGTGTAAGGCAATTGAATGTGACATTGTGAAAATTTTAAACCTCTGCCAAAGAGACATTAAAAAAAGGTGACCTAGTAAAGAGGAAGAGGAAGGCAAGAGAATACAAGCTCATAGTTACAAAATCAGGTGTATCACAAGATCTTTGAAAATTCAAGACAATAATCAGAAGAAATGTCCTTAGAGTGTAATACTAATTTTTAACTCACTTTCCAAAATGTAATTTATATCAGCAAGAGAGTTGATAGTAGTTCTTCAGTATAAACAATCCTATTAAACATCACAGGTAAATTCCAATCATACTGTGAGCAATAATAGTTACTGTTAAGTATAACTTTAAAATATTCAGAAAACAATACAGATGGCTCATGTTATATCTCTATTCAGAAGCCTAAAAATTTGATTTCATTAGCCATTATAAGGTACTCCAAACTTTCATTTCCCATTTCATTCTGTTGTAATTTCCTTGGCATGCTTTGCATTTTCTTTCCTGCAGGACACAGAGACCTACAGCATCTAAAACTCAGTTAATACATTCACAGCATGTCAACAGCAGTGCTTCCACGTTGTGTTCCATCCGATGGGAGAACTCCAAGACCATCCTTAATGTATACATACAATTAGGGAGTTTTTCTGGCCAGAAGGAAAGATCAGCTTAGCTGCTACAAAGGTCCCGGCACTGTGGATTGGGGTTTCTTTTTGGTTTTTTGTTTGGTTGTTTGGTTGGGTTTTTTGGGGTTGTTTATTTTTTTGTTTGATTAATTGGGTACTGTTGGTTTTACTTTGTTTGAGGTATTTTTTCTATTTCAGTTTTAACTTTACTAGCATTTCCTGAACCAAATCAGTCCGCTTTAAATAGCTTAGCTCACGACTAACTCATAATTAAATAGAGGTTTACACATCACTGCAATATAATGAACTGAGAATAGGAGGTACTTGACACCCTATTTCGTTCTTTCTTACACATAGAAAGCCATGTTATGAGGAAAAACTTTTGAGCTTAAGACTGTCTTCCAGAATAGACACTGGTATTACACTGTGTATTTGGCATTTAGAGAAACAAGGAATATTAAAAAGCATTCCTTGTGCTTCGGAAATATTCACTGAACTCTGACAATACTGCCAGCCAAAAAGTTCACATTCCCAGGGATACTGGGGTTGGAAAATGTGCCCAGTGCGTCATTTTAGGGCAACAACACCTTTCAAATCTAGAGCACCCAAGGAAACTGGAAACTTAAGAGCAACACCAAGATCCCATTAGGGTCAGAGTTAGGGTTCAGCTAGCCACAGAGCCTACAGCTTCAGGAACATTGGCACTAGAAAAGGCACGCCACAAGAATCACAGCAAGGGCACACACATTGCTGCATCCATATTTTTCCATTCTAGGCCACTCACTGTAATGGGAACCTCACCCACAATGTCATAATTCCACTGTGGTTAGGATTATTTAGGGTTCAGAGGGTCATTGAGCCTACACATCCAGAGACTGTAAGGCTGGAATACACATGCAGAAAAGTAATGAAAGGACACCAACAGTGCTGCATCCACATTTTACTAATCTGGAACACCTCTGGTGGTAGGGAACTTGGAACAGAACCTAGACTTATTTATTGTTAGGGTAATGGTTTTGACAGCCATAAAATCCACAGTCCCAGGGAAACTGGAGCTAGAAAATGTATGCCCAGTGTGTCATTTCATGGCACTAACATTGCTGCCTTCACAGCTTTCAAACCTAGGACACCCATGGAGACTGGCAGCTCAATGTATCTCATTAGGGTTAGGTGGGGGTTCAGGTAGCCACAGAGCCTACAGCTGCTGGGATACTGCTACGGGAAAAGGCATGCCAATAGGATCACAGCAGGACATCTACACGACTGACTCAACACTTATCTGATCTGGGCCACCCAAGGTGATGGGGACCTCAAGTGTAGCACTGAGATTCTACTCGCTTTAGGGTTAGGGTGCAGAGACCCAGAGAACATGCAGCTTTTTCCAAGTCCATCCAGCCACCTCGAACTTTTGTCCTTGGCTTCTGTATCTCACTTTGATATTCCAGTGTAATTCCACCTATTTCACACTTCTTGATATTTACATATACAAGGGACTCCCTCCTCATTTCTGTACATATTTGGAAATCTCACAATCACATTCATATAGGTCTTGTCCACTCAGTTTTGACATCCCACCGTAGCCCTCTTGTCACCATAAGTTAAATTAAAACCAAATTAAACCATATTCCTAAGTATCATACTCCCAATTGACTTAATGAGTATTGTGTACATTCATCTATTCACCTAGTCTACCAAATTAAATAATTAGGACATGATGAATTGAAAGTAGCCCAGTCAATGAAGTCAAAAAAGAAAGGACACTGTCTTTTTAATGTCTTAAACTGCTGAGAGCAGGAAAATCTCTGTTGTGAAATGTGGCTGCTGTCTCTTTACTAATTTAGATGCCTGGTTTTGGGTGAAATAACCACCAGAATGCATGCAAAAGCAATTATTGGCCTGTTGGCCAAAGTCACCTGAAATTAAACTTGAATAGGGTTAATAACATGTTTTTATCACAGATCTAAAAGGCAAATGTTATTACCAGTGCCTCACTGTCCAATTTATTTGAGAATGAAAAAGTTTCATGCTGTTCAAACTTCTTGTGCTGTCTTGACTGGCAAGTATATGTCTACATATGTAAATTGGATCAAAACACAGGGAAAGGATAACTCGAGAATCCCATCCAGCCCACTGCAATTGTAAGTGAAAAAAGGACAGGGATTTAATAGAAATGGGTTGCCAGAATACCGAAGTCATATGCTGCCACATACCACAGCATAGCATCTCTGGGGTAATCTACCAAAGATTTGAGCCTCAGTAATTTTGAACATACAGTGTTTTGGCTTACAGGGACAGTCCTTGCCTAATCCTCTTTTCCTGTGTGTTAATTCTAAAGCCTACCTTAGGCTTTCAAAGTCTTAGGAGTCTCTAAAATTGTGGAAAGAGTGAACAAAGAAAATAATCTCAAGATCAATCCATCTGTCCTCAATGCTGATCAGTGTAAAGACAGGAGGTATGGGAGTGACAGAAAAGTGGCCTGAAAAGAGGTCCCATGTGGTTTATCTCCCAGTCTTTTTGAGAAGTGTATGAATTCTTCAATTGGAAACTGGAGGATTAATTTAATAGAACTAGTGTTGCATATTACCTGTTCTGAAATGTCTCTCATATCACCAATTTATTTTCCAATGTTGCTGTTGATGATCCTGACACCAGACTCCTCTGCAGCCATGTGACTCAACAGAGTCAGTAAAACCTGAAACCGTAATTACTGGATCGGTGCTTCTTGTGAAATATCTAAACAATGCAAAATTGAGTAATTGTCTGTCTTCAAAATGTAAGGACCCAATTGAATAAAAAGATTCTGTTCTTATAATATTTATTTCATCCTCTTTAACTTATCTCAGCAGCTCAGTGGTGATCTTTTTGGTTATTGTACTCACATATTGAATCACATAAATGTTTACCATTCCAGATTTCTAAGGCAAAATTGACTAACAGTTTTCATGGAGCTAATCAGAACTTTAAACCATCCCTAACCAATTTAATAGTAAGAACCAAAACTTCACATTAAATGTAAACATTAATCAATGTTATGGTAATAAAGTCTTACCAGTAAATTGGCACTTAAGGTTTTCATTTCATTTACTCTGTCTGTGATTATATTGTGTATATTCAGAGTGTGGAGATATCAAGTAAACTTATGAATTCCTAATCATATGAATAAAAGTCTCTGCATTAGTACAACGTTGGCATTCAAAGCCAACCACAAAATGTCTCATTCTGCTGTCTAAAGATCTTGAAACTCCACTTCCCCTGTAATGTAATTACAGGAAATCACACATACTCAGAAGAAAGCAAATACTAAGATCCAGACTCCAAAAGGCACTTCAGTATCTGACTTCAAGTAAATTAAGCAGGTATTAGGTATTTGCATACATTTGTGGATTTAGGACTAAACTGCTTTCAATTTTATTCTGCCAATGAAATGAGCATGAACAGTGAGTTCTGAACCCTGTACCATAATCACAGCTATTGTCACAAGAAAAGATTTCTGCCTGAATGTAGGTGCTCAATTTTGCCAATGGAATTAGTCTTGAGGAGAGAGAAAAAAGAGCAAGATCAGAAGGCAACTATTGAACTATCTGATGAAATTGGCAGGAGGGTGAGAAGGGAGAGGGACAGGATGAAAGTGCCACCACTTTGTTATTCTCAGCATCCAGAGGAAACCTGTTGTACTTGGCTGCAGCAAATATGCCTTGGCCCACCCTGGTTTGCTACCTCCCCTTCCAACTCAGAGACATGCCAGGCACTGCAGGAGAGCTGCTGAGGGAAAAACACAAAGAGGCAGTGGTTTTGCAGGATGGCTGAAAAGATACAACTACTTCCACAAGAGTCAAGGCTTTCCTGGGGAAGAAGGATGTACAGCTAGGCTGCCACTGCTGGAAATAAAGGAGTGTCTGCTCTCATTAAAAGTCATGCTCTACCCTGGGCAAGGGATTCAGTCCCTCAATCCAGCCACTCCATCCCTCAGAAGTATTACAAACTGCCACAGGAGGGATAATTGGAAATGGTGTTACCATCCAGGCATATATTTGTGGTGAACTCAGAATGAGTTTTCAGTTAGAAAGAGACAGAAAGCTATGGAAGACAAAAGTTAACAAGCCATATTTCCATAAGTACAATACAGCACAGACTTGAAAGTTTTGACTGTGCTAGTCAAACATTTTATGTACAGTGGTAAGCTGGAAGCAAGACAGTGTCATGGTGCTGCCCCTCCATTTAGAGCTCCCAGCTTTAAGGAGATTTTATATCTGTGATCCCACCTGCCTACCTACACTGGTAATTTCGTGCATTTTTCACAAAATAATCTTCCTTGATAAATGAAAGAAGATGTTAAATTTGTTCTTGGCAGCTTGGGATTCTAAAGACATCAACTATCACACATCCCTTTTGTTCCATGCTAACCTGGTGAATTACCTGGAAATCTCATTTTTTCAAGCACTTAAACCACAAGGAAAAAAATCTATCCTCATCATCAATAAAGGGAGCTAATGGTGACAAATTAGTCAATGTGGCAAGTACAAGACTCTTTCAGAGAACTGTTTTATTTTATGCTTATTTCTAACACAAGGCTATTATGTTCCAATCTACAACTCCATTGAAGACTATTATAAAAACACCCTCATCATAATGCAACAGCTCATCATAATGTAACAACTTCAGTGCCTTAGATATTCTGTTTCTAAAGATTCTGTTGTTGTATTGATCCCTCCATGAACTTTGAAAATATGAGTAACAATTATCAGCATTTCATGTTATTAACCTTGAGGGTGTCCCATAATTCAAAATCAAAAAAGCAAATAAAAAAAACCCCAGACACCTACATTTAGCTTGACTTTTAGAAGTGCAGCTTATGAGTGTTCATCCATTCATTAAAATAAACAAGTAAAAAAATAAGCCTCTCCAACTTTCTGAACTCAGTGTTCTATCCTATTAGTGTGGAAATGTGCTAACTCTATGCTTCCCATTGATGCTTATTTACAATGATCTCATGAATTCAAGCAAATATATGCATTGTCATTTTCAGGATTCTTCCCTTGAGCAGATTTGTTTTGCAGAACTTTGATATTTTAGCCTCAGCCCATATGCAGTATGTCATTGACAATAAAATTCTATCTACTCATTTTGACAGGTAAGGCAGTATTTGCACAGAACTATGGAGGAAAAAGAGTTAATGTTATTGTTGAATGATAAAAATTCAGGATGTTTAACTGTAGCAGATTTAATATGTTACATAACCATTTGACAACCACTACAAACCTGAGCAGATATAGTTTCAAACATTTCCAGTCATTTATGGTTATTCACATTAATAATAGATTACAATTAGTTAACCTTTTATTATAAAACTCCTCCTCATTGGAATCTATTATGCCAGATAATTACAAACAATTATATTCTTGTTTATAAAGACTTAAAAATATTTACTCTTGCTATTATTTAAAATCAGGTATGTATCTCAAAGCAAATTAGCATGTATATCAGTTTAGTGATGTTTGTCAACCACACAGTGATGCTGGATTTATTCATATGAAAGTTGACTTTTACTATTGTCAACACTTACTTTAGGACATGCCTTCTCCAGTAATTCTACTACAATATTTCTTTTTTAATGAAGCTGAACATTTGTTGTTGTGATCTTGTCCATCTCCAAGCCTTAATAATGTTTCTATAGAAACATTCAAGGTTGTACTAAATAACCATATAAATTGTTCACAAAGTCTATAATCCACATTGTTGCTATGCAAACATCAGGGAGAATATTTCTTAAAGCTTGTCAAGAGTAGAGTAAAATATTAAACCACATACAGAGGACTTAAAATATAAAAGCTTGAAGGAAAACTAATTGTTTTAAATGTTATGAACTTCTGTGGACAGAGAATTAGATGAACCATTATTTAAATGTTATTTCTTTAATCATCTGAGATCTTAGATTCAGCTGATTTAAAACAAATTTAAAAATCAAATCTGAATTCTTTTTGAAAATATTTTCAGGTAGAGAGATTTTTTATCCCAGTGAGAGCCGTCATGGATATGGATATACTAATACTATTCAAATAAAACTCCTGAGAATACACACAACGGCCTCCTGCTAATAAGTGTAGCACAATTGCATTTGTTTTGAAGTTCTTTTTTGTTAATTATTATAACATTATGAAACTGAGCCCAGGGAATGATTCTTCAGGCATTTTTATCACTGACATCTGGATGCTGACATAGATTATTTCATACCACCCGACTGTATTTCAACAAATTAAGCTACAAGTGTGTCCACATTTTAAATATCTTTATAAAATAGTTGTCCTTTTCATTACCATTTTTTAATGTTGCCCAGCCACAAGCATTACCTTATTCTTAAGGAAGGTCCAACATAAATAAGACAATGAAGCTGCAAAAATTTTGATCAAACGAACTTTCATTGTATGCACCAGGTATAGAAAAACAGTTAACTTGCACATCATTATCCATCTGTAAAACATGCATTAATTTGCACTCAACATTTTCCTGAAATGACAACAAATACTAAAAGCAAATCTTACTGACTTGATCCTGTAAATATTTATGTGCTTAACTAAGGAGAATGGAGTTAAAAGTCATTGTAAGGTATATTGCTCGGATCATCAAACTTCTTTTTCTGAAGTGGAATTTAGTTTTCTATAGATCTTTTATGACTTTTTTTGAAAGCATAATTTTCACTAAAACTTTTCACACTGGAGAAGAGGCTGTATTTTCTATGCTACAACAAAAGAACAGGCTTTGTTGCAGATCAAATATCCACAAATTTACACGACTCTTCATCTTTGAATTTTAACATAACCTTGTTTGCATTTGTTAAGGTCACTCAACTTTCACAGTATTATTTTTCATTTTCCTTTCTTGAAAAGGTTCAAAAAATAGCAAGTCATTATATTTTTCTGCTGGCAGATTGTGATACATTGAGTGTAATCCAGAATTATATCAACTAGAACATTCTTTTGTGAAGAAATCTTAGAGGTGACTGCCATGTTATTTGGCAAAAAAAAAGAGAAAGAACTGTGTTGTTTCAGCTCACAGATTGCCATCAAACATTACTTTATGGCTTGCTTCTGACAGACCAAGAGATTACAAACCTACGTAAAACCAAGAAAATTATGAGCCTTGGGACCACTCACCAGTTTCCAAGAATATATACTCTAGATTCATAAGTGGTAAAGAAATTGAGTATTCTGCTGGCTTCCCAGGTAACCAGAGACATCTCTGCAACAGAAGTAGAGTTGCTCTGACTCACTGAGAATCCAGCAAAGGCAATGTCACCTATGGACTTCTGGATCCTCCACCAGAATCTGCCTAATTTCTCCTTCCAGGGCAGCTTTGAGGAATGGCAATAGAAGAATTAAGAATGGTGAAAGAGAAAGTGTGGAGGGATAGAATGTAAGAAAATGAAGATAGTGCAGAAGGTAGTCTCACACCTGAGGAGTTGCAGCTGTACTAATCACCAAAGATTAGGAACAGGCCTGCCCTTAATATGCCACACCTGTGTCCAACAAGAAGATGAGTGCTACAAAAGAGTGGGTGAGCTGGATGAGGAGGGAGTAGGAGTTTGCTGTCTGTGTTGTGAAGACACTTGGGGTTTGTTATCTGTGCTGAGAAGAAGAAGAAGGAGGAGTCACTGCTGTGAGGAGTTACCCATGAGAAATCACCAAGAAGGTATGGAAGATTTACAATAAGGTGACAACAAGAAAGCAGCCCCATGCTTAAGTTTTGCAGCAAGCAGAGTGAACATGCTACAAAAAGGATTAACATGCAGAAGACCTAGCTGTACCTTAATTCTGTTTTACCATAACCTCTTTGTTCAGAAAAACTGAGCATGGCAACCTAGCTGAGTGAGGTAGATTTGAAAAATATTTAAGATCAGCTTTCTCAGAGAAACACACCTGTATTCTCTCCCAGAAATACTCCATGCCTACATGGATGGCTGAGCCTTGTTGACTCTAATTGTTTAGACAGTCCCTTCAAAATCTAGTAATTTTCTTCTTTTAAGACAATGTTAAAAGTTGTGATATTATTAATTATGTTATTGCACCTAAGCCTGGACAGTAACACATCTACTGAATTCTAATAAATAAAGTATGTTAATGAAGCAAACAAAAAAACTTCACCAAATCCACAACTTTTAAACTGTTAAGGCTTGTTCTTGTTTTTTTTTTTTTTTTTATTGTAAAGCATAACTATACCATATTCATTCCTGTATTGAGACTAAAACTTTGATTAGTAAGTCTTTTGCACCAAAATTACATTTCTACCGCTATATCATACAGCCTTCAGTTGGGAAAAGTTAGCAAAAAATATGAACTGGAATAGTCTGATGTGTACTCTTAACACCACTTTACAGCCTGAAGATGCATAATTGTCTTTTCTGTCTGTAAAGAATTCTCTAAATGTTTCTAGTTTCCAATGGAAACTCTGATAAATAAGTTATCACAAAATTATGTATGTTATCAATGTTGTTACTTAGATGTAAATAATAAAATGGTTTCAATGCTTAACAGGAAATAAGATATAAAAACCAAAATTCTACTGCCAAGCAAGATCTTCTTCTGAATTAATCATTTGTTGCTGTCACACATAAGTGTAAAATCTGAACATAGTCATGAGATACCACCTTCAACACTAGCACAAATTTATGAGACACCATACTCATAACAAGTGCCACAAGAGAAGTGTCAGAAAATTCATGTTTCCAAAATGTCAATCTAAATCATAAAATGTAGAGAGGAGGGAAAAGAACGTTCGTGTGCATCTATGATCAGTAAATAAGACAGATGATAATGCAGAGAAATACCATTTCATGGGCTTTAATAATTTTTCCTGTATATTTTCTTTGTAAATTATCTTTTGGTTTTGTTTGGTTGTGATGTTAGTTAAAAAATAAAAAGTGTAATTCCAAAGAAAATATTTTGAAAATTCTAAATGCATTTGTATTTGCTAGAAAAATAGAATTATAGTCTTCTTTTCCCTTCCCTTGACCTTTGTAACTTTATTTTGTCAGGAAAAGCCTCCCATAAAGCTTTATTTAAATTAAAATTATTTTCATTCTCATTTCATCTGTAATTCTCAATGCAACCTCAAAATGGTTGTGAGATTGACTATGCTATATAGCATTTCTTATTATTTGACATTCTCCAAAGAATTTCCATGTGTAAATGGTCATAACAGAAATAGCAGCCTTTATATATAGATAATTTTTCTTTTTAGGCTCCAGAATTATTCAAAAGATTACCTTAAATTATTATATTTATGATAGAAAATTTTATTTGGTGATTATATGAAGGATCCATCAGTGAGCTGTTGCTGTTTTGCATCTCTCTGACACAGTGAAGCAGCTGTAAGTTCTCTGCACTGGTTGGATTTGCAGCTGCTTTTTGCTGCCATCATGACACAAAGCAGCAAGACCGTCCTGGTGAATCTGGTCTGTAGCTGATATCCCTTAGATTAGTTATATATCTTTACACAACACTGCCCAGGACTTTGGAAATTTAGTTTACATACCATACGACATAATGAGAAGAACAGGACAGACAGACCGACAGGCTGGCTGGCTAGCTTGGCTAAGGAGTGATACAGATGCAGTTCAAAGCCTTTAGACCAGTCATTCCTCGTGGATTTCTCAAGGATTTATTTACTGTATCTACATCATTGTAGAGAGATATGATTTCTCATTGCCATGCTAAATTGTTGACTTCCAGAGCTTTAGAGTAGTAAAGAGAACTTGACTAAATTAACAGCACGTTCTACTTATTTTCTGTGAGTAATACTGTTTGGTTTTGTTTTTTCCTTTACAACCAGAACTGTGTTTTTGCTGTGTGGATCAGTTGACATGTTAGCTTTAGTTATTCCATCTGTTAAAAATGATAGCTTCCTCTGAATAAATCTAATCTGAGTACTCACATTTTCATCTATGTTGCTGTGCTCATTGCATTCAGAAGTATGAACTTCCCTTAAGCCTTTCAGAGCTCAGGAAAGGAAGGTGACCTGGTTCAGGCATTCACAGAATGATTCAAAACCCACCAATCCTCTTTGATTGCTTCCAGTCATACCCCAAGTCCTGCTTGAAGCACTTCTGTGCTCTGTCAGGAAGAAGAGGCAATCCTTGTGTGTCTCCAGAGTAAGCTGTACTACCCTCTCTAAGACAGAAGAACAAGTGGTTTCCATGGCATGTGGGTCAAGCAAGTCAGTGTGAAAGTCTGTCCATTTCTTTTTCTCAGAATTAATCAGAAGTTTTTAGTGGAGTTAGGCAAAATAAGAGGTAGCACCTTCTTTAGTTCTTTAACTGTTTTTTTCTTGTATTTAAAGCAATCTTTCAGAAATATCAATGTGATGAGTCTTATTCTGGCCTACTAAATATAGAAATTAAGTGTTCCGGACAAAACTTTTATAGGTATACAAATACGACTATTATATGAAACCAGATAATACCTTCTATATAATTACTTCTTTTTTTTTTTCTTGTACTTTGAAGAGCAGAACTGATTAATGCAGCAAATAAAATAGAAATAAACCCCCAACAACTAAAGCACTATCTCATTCCAGCACTAGAATGTCAGATTTATTTTATTTTATTTTTTAAGGAGTGGAGGACTGCTCTCTTCTTTTAAAATGGAAAGATCCATTCCCATGGTAGCTAGGAGCATCTGGGCAACCACTGTATTTAGTATAGTGAAGATAAAGATGACATTTGTTTATTATGGATTGATTATTATACAAAATATTAATCAGGGAAGGTGGGGATAATGGTCTTGTTTTAGAGGCACTATATACTATTTTCATGTGAAAGTTAACCAATGATGTAAAGTCAGGATTCTATGACTGGAAATTAATTTTTTTAAATCTGTATAGGTTTTTTTAGTATGTAATCAACTAAATTCTGCAGATAGATAGATGTAGATATACATGGAAAACTCATATATAGAAACACATTAAAATAAAAAAAAAGTACCCCTAAAGCCCCCCCCCCCCCTTTTTTTTGAGGACCTCTTCTCATGTTATGACTCTCTTAGGGATTGGTCCTTCCAATTTCACAAAAAGTCACTTGCAGACTCCTTATTCACTTGAAAGCTTAGCCCAGGTTAATTTATTTTGTTCTGTCAGCATTATAACATTTAACAAAATTCACTGAATTACTTCCTTTTCTTGTTAGGGGTTTTAATTTTTCTGGTGGGGTTTTTTTGTGGGGCAAAGGGGGAGTTGAGATGGTGAGATATGTGGCCAATAATTGAGAAAAATCACCATAGTAGGAGCAATCAGGATTTTAGTTCATTTCTGTGAGATCTCTGGGTAAGAGTATTGCTATCAGCAGTATTTCTCATATATATTATGTCCTCATTTTTCCAAGGTCATCATCAGTAATAATTCAAATCAGTAATAATTCTCTTCCCTGGGAAGAGAATATGCATCTATTCCATTGATGAAATTCTGACCCTTCTAAATCACAGGGAAAATGCCAATGTCTGAGCCAGTCATCCAAGTTTTCCTTAAGAGTCAGGGAACAAAGGACATCCTTAGAGGCTAGTCCATCAGAAATAATTTGGAGACGAACTTCCCACACCCTTGATTTTTTTTTTCTTATTATCCTTCTCATCTCTGTGATAGAAATTTATAGAGCTGAAGAGATCTATTTTGGGTGTATGCATCTAAATCTAGATAGATAAATCCTTCCCCTTGGTCTCTATCTGCTGATTAGCGTATGCAGGTTGCTTTATTCACAAGGCTCTTCCTGATAAGAAAAGTTCAGTGAAAAATGAGAAAGTAACAATCCTGTGGCCCTGAAAATGCAATCTGAAGACAAAAGTGGGCATGTGAGAGACTAACCCAGTTACCAGCAGTAGAGACCTGAAGGCTACTTGGTCCTACAGAAGTGCTGGTCTAGAAGAAGGTCTGTGCTCAAACCCTGCAGCATGAAGAGTAATGCTTAAAGAGCTACACGTATACCATAAGCACCTTACGAATTTCTAACACAACCTGTTCAGCTGCTAGTAGTAATTAACCCTGATCACCTCCCACAGGATAAAAACATTGCTACTTGACAAATTAAAATACGGCCCTTTGCTGGATCTCTAAAGAGGCACATCCTGTTGGGGTTAATTGAAGTTATGAAAGATGGCAGGTTAACTGCTTTGCCCTGTCAGAAGAAGGCATTGGCAGAAAAAAAATTAAGTCTGAAACACAATCTTGCTTCTCAAACATATTTCATATTTATCATGCCTCACTTTGCCGTGTCACTGGAGTTCTTGACAAGAGCTCAGGACATCAGTTTTGATGTGACTGGACTTGTTAGAAGAGTGTTGTTAGTTTACTGAATGGGATTTTTACAGAACAATTAGACATTGAAGGCATATTGAAAATCAAGATTTTGCAAAATAAACGGAGGTGTTTTTATTGCTAATGACCACACAGATTTACAAAACAAAAGAAAAAAACATTCAGCTTTATAATTACTAGTTCAGGCAGTTAACTTAGATGCTGCGTTTAGCAGACCTCACTGAAAACTGCCCAGCCTGCACTTTTGTTGAGAACCAAAAATAATTATGTGTTCTGCAACAGTTACCATGTAATTACATGAAACTAGAGAATGTAGTTGACATTTATGTTCCATAATTTAAAAGCATTGACAATAACACTAGTGACTGAATAAAACAATCCCGCATAGCTGTGGAAACCTGTTCTAACATGTAGCAGCTTAGAATGATAATGCTGTAGGAAAGAGGAAGGCACAGCTTTCCTCTGTCTGTCTCTCTTTTTGCTTTTTGCTTTATTTTTTTTTAAGAAGGTACTTGCTCTTAACAACATATTTCTTTTCCTCATTAAAAAGTAGAAAATTCTATGAAACGAAAGCAGGACAGAGACACTTCCTCCTGACTGGACACATTACATGTGAAGCAAAATATAGATTATCATTGAAGCAAGATAGTTGACAAGTGTCTTTTGAGCAGCATGTGGCTGTTAAGCAGTTCCAGTGCCTCCCCATGCTGAGAGAGCACCTTGTGTCCAGCAGGAAGGCTGCTGAAAAATCTCAGCCTCCAGCTGTGGGAGGAAGCAAGTCAGCCAGCTCTGCAGAGGTCGGGGTTGCCCATCACCCCAGGCTGTAAATGCCTGCTTGTCCAGATGCACCTCACATTGCACTGAGGACATTTTGAGTACCAAAACCAGGCCCCATCGCCTGAGCTGTCCTTTGGTATCTCTTCCAAACTGAATGCTGTAATCTGGGGATTGTCAGCCTAATGACCATAAGGAAATCTGAAATATGTTGTTGGAATTACAAAATAAAACTGCTCTTGTATGATTTTGCATCATACTAATGAGAATAATTACTTTTCTGATTATGTCTGAAAGTAGCAAGAGTGCTAACATTGCACCACAGAGCTCTTTGTGTACTGTTAAGACAGCTTTCCTTGAAAACAGACTAAGGGACTTATTTTCCTAATTTCTCAAGTTAGTCAGAAAGCAGCTCTGCTTGCAACACAAACAACTTTGAGAAAATATCATGGATCTTTTCCTCTGATGTTTTATAAGTAAATTTAAATGCACTAATTCCTAAAAACTTTTGTTTAGGTTTCTAGTAAATGAAGGTTTCTAGTGCTGCTGTAATAAAAAAAAAAAAAAAAAAAAATTGGTTTCATGGAGCAAGACTGTTTGTCTGTGACTTCTAAAAGGAATGAATACATTAAATATTTTATGAGGCTTTTAAATGCTTGATGATAGAGATTCAACATGGTCTATTCTCATGCTGGATGGCCAGGAACAAGAGGCCTCTTTTATTGTTCCCTGTAAAACCAATGAAATGGAACCAATTGAAATATTGTGCACGGAGTCACAGGCAGAGGATAATAGTGCTTTTCTGAATGGTAAGAACACAACAAAGTGCATCTCAAGAGCTTTGTTTGTGTGGAGCAGACCTCTCCTCAGAATGGACTGTCTGAAGAGGCTTTGCTTAATGCACTGTTTAATAGCAGGGCTCTTCAAGGTCTCCCCACTGCATTATGACGTGTGCACTGCTGCTCCTTGGATATGAGAGCAGAAGCAAAACAACAGGGGGAAAAGGCTGAGTTTACTTAACCCAAATGTCTTCCACTCATTTTCCAAGCTGCACAAGGATCTAACAACGGAAAATATTAAATCCCACTTTCACAACATATGAATTTATAACTATAGGGAAAAGGAGACTTTCTACATATTAAAGGCTTGTTTATGTGGTGGAACTGGTAGTATTTTTGCTGTAAATTGAAATTACAGAAGACCTGTGATGGTGAAAATGCGTGAAGTACAAATTTCAATGTAATGGCAATTCTTCTGCTACAATCCTTCTGCAGTCAGAATGTATAAATAAGGTACAAATTTGATATAAAAATCCTTCTTACAGCAATTTATTTGGCTTACTGCTTTTGCTTGACTGAACTGTGTTCTTAAACGCCTTTGCAGAACCTGAGAGTGTAAACACCTCTAATAATCATATGTTGGCAGTGCTTATACAAGAACACCTTTTAGTTACCTTTACAAATAATATGGTATATCAAAAAGGTAAGCACCACTAATTACCTAAAAATGCTTATCATCTCTGAAGTATTGGTTTGTTTTCAATACTGAATGACCAGGGCATGGGGTGAAGGAAATGCAGGCAAGCATTGCTGCAAGAGGGAATTGTGTTTTGCTTCAAACAGTCAGTCCATTTTCACAAGGAAATCAGACTGTATCAGGGCATTTGCATGTGAATTTTTTATGATGTCCAGTATGTAAATGCATTGAATCCTGAAGGCTTAATTGTAAATTATTGCAAGGGAACACTGGGATCCCAGTCAAATCCTAATGGAGGTACTGCAGCAACTAGTCAATTGTTTCTTCTTTCTAATAGAAAGAGCAGCTGAAAAATAAATGACAAAAGATTAAAGGCAGAAGAAGAGAACATATTGTACTAGTGCCATCTGACTAAATGGAATCAATTGCTATGTTTAACTGATCAGAAACTAGAAACTGGGGAGCAGTCAGTGTAATATGTTGCTTTTCAAAATACTCAAGACTAGAAGTACACTTTTATCTTCCACTGCAAAAGACCACTAGTATTCCTAATTAAATAATTACTCCCTAGCATCTACAGTCAGAGTATATTGAAGAAAAAATAATGAATGTGTTTGATGTAAAAGTCTTCCAAAGAGATGACTTATCATGTAAAGGTTTTTACTGACTCCTCCTATTATTTTTTCTCATCTGGATAATGAAGAATGTATATTCTGAAACAATAAATGAAAAGAGTCAGTATCCATTTTTCCTACATGAGTGGATTTCATACCATTCTTTGGCTATTTCAACAGGCTATTTATCACTACTCTGAATTCTGAGGCATGCATTGCTCATCACCTCCAAACAGTCAGCAGGGAGGAGTAGTTGCCATCTCCCATGAGGCAGCAGTAGGTTCAGTAAGTGTCTGCCTCATTTGATGAAACCTTCACTGGTGGTAGAGGGATCTGGGTACTACACATTCTGGGCTAACTGTTTCTTTGTATTTCTAGTTGCTTTTTTATTTTTTTTTCTCACCTTTCCATCCCACATGGAGATTTCTTGCCTTCACACTTATAACTACTCAGCTTCTTTTCTTCTGTCTGTTTATTATCTCTTTCTGTTTTTGTGTCCTTTCTCCCACATGCTCTTCCTTATGATACCTCTAGCTCAATATAATCTTAGTCCTCTATGGTACATCTTCACATACCATCTCTACAGCAGCAGAATTTCATTTCAGGTGAAAAGGTTTCCTCCTGTCAGTTTTTCAGACTGACATTTCCCTTTTTCATATCAAAATTTCCTTCAAGTGAATTGATAGGGAAAATATGTGTGCAAAATTATTTCCATTTATTTATGCAGCAATCTTAGAAGCACACAAAGCCCTCTTTTATCAAAGAAATTAGAATGCAACATAATACTAAGATAAAACTTAACAGTATCCCTCCCTGAACAGAGATTCATTTTATCCTTGGATATAACATCATAATAGAGACAATTGAGAGCTGAGTTTGAGAAGTCAGAAGAGTGGAAACTCAAAATAGACACTAATATTTTTTCTTTTGGCTTTCTATAATTATCTCTAACACATTCTTTTGCATGTCTCCATTTATTAATTTCTGGGTTTTTTTAAAGAATGCTTCACACGTGAGATTTTTTTATACAACCTTCTGCAGTAAAAAAAGTCATTGACATTTTAAAGAAAATATTCAATTCCACATAAATGCGTGCTGTTTCCATTGTGCTTCTGTACACATGGGCAAAAACAGATTTTTGGAGCCCACATTTAGTAGTGTAAATACAGTTAATATCTATAAGTTACTCAAAGAATGAAGATTTTATAAAAAAGTGCTATGCAGAAACAGTGTTTTTAACTGTTTAAATTGATTCCAAAGAACACAGAAGTTGACATTTATGAATACAAAACAAGCTTGAGACCTGAAAGGGTCATATAATAGCTGCTGTCCAAATTTTTACACAGCTCAACTAAAGCCCTTACTTATGCTTTGTTAACAGACCAAAAAATAAGAACTCAGCGTAGATCAGGAAAATTAACTACAGTATTTTAATTGCAAATAAATTATTTTTCCTTCCATACATATTCAGAGTTTTTCGATTTTAAATTTAGAATTTGTAATTTACTTATGGTTGGCTTTATAGCATAGCCCAGGGTTTAAAACTGTAACAAATCAAGGACTTCTGAAAACTGAGCTGGCTTTCTTGCTGCTGTTCGCTATCCCTGGGCCTTGTATTCTCTGTGTCTTTCAATTCCCAAACTACTTCTGCCACTCTTCCACTGGCTCCTTTTTTGGCTGAAAGATGCTAGCTTCAAAAGAAAATAATAATAACTGATTTTCACTATTCTTTTTTAATCCAAGATTAGCAGGCTGAATTGACAATTAAGAGCTATTGGTATTCTTTCTCTTCTAATCTGTGGGTATTCTCCTGTTGGGTCTATTATATTCTCCGCCTTTGTTTTACTACTTGATACTGTTAGCAAATGTCAGTGCTCATCAGTATCACAGTTTGTTTTACTGCAGGAAATGCTTTCAGTTGAATAGAAATGAAAGGTGAAATGCCATTAGAGAAACAGTGTTTAGCACTGAGACTCAATTCTTCAGAATAGTGTTTTTATTATTATTTTATGGCTCCAGAACACTACTCTTTCTTGATAGGCAGAAAAAGTTAAAATGTTAATACCCTGTCATTACTCATCTTCCCAGTACTTGCTTCACTTTTACTCCTACAGGAGAGAGAAAGCATTTGTGTTGAAAACCCCAAATAAACAAAACAACATCCCCATCATACATGTAATCAACAACAGATAAATTTTCTTCTTCTTGAATTTGGTAGAAGTTCAGCAGCAAATGTAAGAGTAAGAATAACAGCTTGCCAGTTGTGTATAGTGTACTGTACCACTCATCCTGATCTGAAAAACGTAATGGGAAGAAGGGAAAGGGGAAGGGAAAATGAAAGTGGAAAGGAAAATGGAAATACTTGAATATGTGTCTCTCAGTCAGTCAGGTAATGTGACCAAACTTAAATATATAGAATTTAAATATGTTTATAAATATATTCACTTTATGGGTCTGGCTGGGTTGGAATTAATTTTCTCCAGTATTGTACTGTGTTTTGGATTTCTCACTAAAGCACTTTTGATAAAAACAGTGTTATGACTATTTCTGATCATTTCTTGTACAACACTAAGGTTATGGGGTTTTTGGTTTTTTTGTCTCATTTCTTTCTTCTCCAATCTTCTCCTTGCAATGAGTATGCTGAGGATACTTTTGCTGAGGATGAAAAAGAAGTTGGGAGGTGGCAAACCTTAGCAGTTGACCCAAACTGATCAAAAGGATATTTGAAGTAACATAACATAATTTATGCTCCTCTTTAAATACTGTGGGGACACAGGCATTGCTCAGAGAGTAGCTGGGCATACTTGTGGGAAGTGGTGAGGGATTACTTTTGTATCACTTGCCTGCTTGAGTTTTTTCCCTAATTCCTCCACCCTTTAAATTGTATTCACCTAGACCCAGGAATTTTTTAGTTTTACTCTTCTTGCTCACTGCCTTGTCCAGCAGGAGCAGAGGAGAACAAGCCACTGGCCCATATGATTTTTAGGTGCCTGATGGTCTCAACCCACCACCACATAGGAAACAGAGATTTTCAGGTTTGTGAAACAGAAATTGTTTCTTTGCTTAAGAAAAATAAAGGGAAAGGTAACAGTTCAAGTGGTGGCAAAGAGATCTGGTGAAAAGGATAGTATAATTTATAGAATGGACATAGGTCCTGTGAAGGTGATCTTAATTTTGTGTGGTGTGTATAAGCATGAGTCCTGAACATGTAAATACTCATTGGGGAGGCATAGAGGATGAAATGAGGCATTATTCAGTATTACAGAAATATACTTAGGAAAAGACAAATACCAGTGTTAGCTCTTTCTATCAATATTTTTTCTCTAGAGTTATTCATTCAAATAATATGAGAAAATTCTATCCTCTAACAGTGTGGGTACTAGTGGTTAATGAGCGCCTTCAACAATGACATAATTTAGTGACTCCTAAATTTTCCTGTTAAAAATTAGTCCAAGACCAAATTTTAGTCAGATTTTCTTTGACTGTTGAGTGCTAAATATAGCTAATTGAGATAGAAAATTTATATTCACATTGTAAAAAGCAGTTCCGCCCTTATAGCTGGAGGTTGAATTTCACTCTATTTAAGTCATGTGACTTAAAAAACCAGTCTTTTCATAAGTTTACACCACAACTGTTAGCTTAGTATTTACCTCTATGGTTATTTTGTGAATTGCATTCAATAAGTCATTTTCCATATCAATAGAACAAGAAAAGGAGAAGTTACCCTTCGTAAAGTTTATGTGGAGTAAATATAGACTTAGAGTAGTAAAAGACAGAATTATAAAAAGCTGAAGGAAAGGTTTTTAACTCAAAGAACTTTAGAAAAAAAATAATATTTCTATTTAAAATATTAGTCAATTACTATGAATTATATTTAGCACTTTAGTATTCAATATAAAAATAATAGATAAAAACAAAAAGTAAAGATGAATAGCTTACAGCAAACATGAACAGCTCTAAATGCTGCAGCGATTTCACAGGAAACATTTCTTCCCCATTTTGTGCTGAAGTGGTAGTTAATCACAACCTTTTTTCCTAACTTGTAACCTTTTTCTGTTGCTTTCTTCTCTCCACTGCCTCAATCTCCATTAAAACAGGCTGCTCAAAAGGCAAAGCTTGCTAAAAGCACTCATGGGAGGGCCAGCATGTAAAATCCATGTAACAGTTCATTATTTTCAGGAGTAAGTTCAAGCAGCATTGTGAGAATATTTTAAATAAGTAGTGAATAAACAATACAAACCAATCCACACTGGTCCTAATGTATCTGAAAGGATTTTTTTTTTGTCATTGCTATTTTAGTATTTTGGCTGACTTGATTAAAACTTTTTTTCTTATGTGAGCCTTTATAATCTGATTTCTAACAGAAAGCAACAGGGAAAATGAGAGAAAAACAAATCAAGAAGTAAGTATCTGGAATCATATTGTGCACATAGAACTGTGCACCATTCCTAACAAAATTAATAAGGTAAACCAGTTAAAGGACAAGAGTTACTGTGTATCATGTTTGAGATTTTTTTTTTTTTTGGTATTTTGGAGGTGGGTTTTCATGAGGCTTTGGGAAGGTTAGTGTTGTTTTTCTCAAAAAGGTCATTTGCCCATTTAATGGTATCTACTGATAAGAATTACCATATGGATTCAAAACCTCCTTTTGACCAAGGAAGTATACCTGACACATGGTTTAGACCTGTCTTTTTACACTTGTACCTAGGTATTTTCTCCATGAAAACTTTCAGTGTAAATAAATAAAATTTCTATGAAAGTTCTACCCAGATATTTTATCTGCTAGTTTAATTAAGGTTATGTAATGTAATATTAAAGGATAAAGGGAGATGTAATCCCAATCAGCAACAGAGTTTTACAATTTCCTAGTCTGAAAGGTAGGTGTAGACATTGTCAGATTTATATCAAAAAAGAATTCCTATTTCATTTGTGCATACTGAGAAAGAAGATTCACGGCTCTGAGAGTAAAGATACATGTTAACAAGATAACCTAAATTAATGAGGAATAAAACACATAGATAACATAAAAGTAAAAAGTAAGAAGTGAAACTGAGATAGATAAGAGTTGGGGAAAAAAGTGAAAAGCCAGTCAGAGTTTTCTCCTATCTAAAAAAACCTGTACTCATTTTTGTCCACAGTTAGAATTGTCTTAACGTTTCAGGTGACAATTTTCAATCAACCTCCCATTAAAGTGAACTTCAGTGACTATGGCACAGCCATTCCAAATCATCAGTGCAAAAAGCAAGCACAGAAGTTTCTATATGATGTTGCATATTTCAGGGTCTGAGACACCCCAGTGAATTGGTGCATGAGAAAAGGTAAGCTGCTTCCCAGCTCGGGGTGGGTAGGCACACTGTGAGCTGGGAATTAATAAAATGTTCCTGGTAGTGAACATGACAGAGAACAAAATTTTCAAAGTCAGTGCTGCAATGCTGAACTGAGCTGGTGAAGTTGAATTATTGTTCATGTTTTTTCCTTTACCTTAGTTGTCCCAGAAATCTCTTGTCACAAATGGTTGAAGGTGATTATATGTTTTACTTAGCGCAGGTATTTTGGGAGATTTTCTCTTGGTCTGTCCACACTTCTCAGCAGTTTCCCTTCCTACTTTGAAAAAGACATTTGTTCTTTTCTTATTCTTCTGAAATATTTTTACATGATTATTCTAAAATTGTGATAAACAACAAATTTAATGATAAAGAACCTATTAGGCTCGGCATAAGAGCAAAGACCATAATGTAGGCATCATCTTTGACTCAGTCTGCTCTCCAGAGCCTCATAGCCCAGCTACATCTAATTTTTGTTGATTCATTCTGCATAATAGCTATAAGATACCATAATCCTCCCTGTCTGTGCAGCTAAATCTCTCCCAAGATCCTCATCATCTCATATCTTGCTTATTGGAAAGTCTTTCTTTTCAGCTTTGAGTGATGATCATGCCTCAGTCAAATCTATTCAGAATGCTACCATAAGGAATATTTTCCTAGCTCACTTCTCTTCCCTTTATGCCCTTCCACTGAGTTTTCTGTCTCATCAAGTATACACTATTTTTCTTTATTAACAGGTACCCTAATGGCCAATCCTCACACTACATACCTAGTTTCTGTTTTCTATGAGCCCAAGCCTGCACACCTTCATCACTCTTGCTACATTTTGCAGCAAGCAATTTCAGGCTTGTTCTCATACTTCCTTTCATGCCTGGGAGGATCTCCTTTAAAAGACCCCTAAAGCTATCTTGTAACCCACCATCAATTCTCTTCCTAAAGCTGTTATTGGCTATGATGCATAAAAGAAACCAAAGCCCCATAGCAATTGGTGCAGTAAAACATAGTCTATATTGCTAAGCACTGTTTGTCCCATGATCTCTTTGCAGTGCTCTGTTTTCATCTTGCATTCAGTACAAAGACTGTCACCTCAACTGGAACAAGAAAATACTTTAGCTCTACCTCACACTACATGGCTGAGAAGGATCATAACTCATTATTTGGATTCCCAAGCATTACCTAACTACAGGCAGCAGCAGATGATAATAATCTAGGGGTTTTAGTGCTCTAGCATTATCTACAATTACACGTTCATTTCTTACCAGAATTTTACTTTTTTTTCTTTCAACGTATATTGAAAATAAAAACCTGACCAAATAAAACAGTTAAAATTGTACATTGAAACAACTAACTAAACTAGAATAGACCAATCTGAAAAAAACCTATGTTTTTTAATGTAAAATAGCTATTGGATAAGAATTGGACAATAATTATTGGATAATAATTTGACTATAATTTTTGCACAGGTAGGACCCCTTAGGTTATGTTATAAACTTCACTATCTAACCCTACATGCAGACAAGGAAGGGAAAACATCATGGAGTTTTATGCCTGTTGGTATCTCCTGCTAGTAAAAGAGTCCCAGTGTGAAAGGCTCTAATGTCAACAGGCATTTAAGCTACAGTTAAATTAATTTTTACCTATCTTTTGTCCTTACACTTTGTACCAAATACAGCAAATAAGGTAGCTGGCAGAAAAGCATCACTTTTAAAGTAAATATTAGAATGTATTTATGTCAAACCTACCTGCAAGGATTAAGATCATTGCATAAGGATGTCGTAGAAGCCAAGACTTTGTCTAAATCTGTCCAGATCCCTTTCCTGGATTTCCTTTCTTGGATTTCCTTTCCCTAGGTTTGGGAAAGAGGTTGTTCTACAACAAGAATGCCTTTATAGAGGCATGGCAGATGCAAGCATGAATTTATGTCTGATAACTGGGAAGATCTTCTAGGTTGCCTAAATAAATGATATCTCTTCAACCTATAAAACTCCTTCAATTAAATATCAAAAAACCCCCACAAAAACAAACATAAAAAAATTTCAAGAGAAATACTATATGAAAACAAGTAAATCAAAGGCAATAAACAGTGAAAACTGAACATTCTGCTTAATCCTAGTTTCAAACTTGGCAATACAACTAGCTCTTTTTACAGTAGCAAAGGATATTTCAGTCATAGATAAAAGGCTTTATATGTCTGTCATATCAATTCAGTGTGAAAACATAAAAATCCTCAAAAAATTGTTAGCATAGTAAACATTTTAAAATTTAAAAAGAACGATTCTCCTAAAGAAATTTCTAAAGGAATTTTAGTTGCTTGTTATTATATAATTAATATGTATAAAATTCTAAGAAAAATAAAAAATAATATTAATATTACTATAAAGATAATAAGGTTTTATACTTTTTGCTATATCCTTTGTAGATATATTTTTAAGGGCTTTCAAAAGCAGAAAGTACATGCTACTTCTAGCACAGAAGTCCAAAAAGTGAGACTTTTGGGATAGAAGAATGGACAAAGTTTTCACTTACATTACCTGAAAAAAATGTGCCCAGGCCCTTATTGCATCTGTCACAGATGAAGAAACTACCGTTATGCATCATTTATCCATTCAATGGTTTACAGCTCCAAATGCTCCAGGAAGGTCACAAATTCACCAGCTATCAGAAAGAGCTAGATTCTGTTCTTGGAACTACGATTTAGTGTGGAAGAATTCACAATGCCTGTGTAGCCAGGCACCTGCTTAGACATCTGAGGTTGCTCAAATGTGTAGATAATGTTGCTTTAGTTAGTTTGAAACTTATGCTCCATAAAATAATTAAAGATTGACTTTTTTCATGTGAAAGTGTAGTTGTTCCACAGGTCTTAGAAGCGAGCTTGCCTATGTTAGTAAGATTTAAAGGATGTGATGTTTTTGACTGGTATCAATCCAATGCAGAAAGAATTAAGGAGATCACTGCAATTCCTTCTCTACAGCTATGCTAGACAGGCAGATTACAGGAAGGTGGCAATTACAAATTTGGTTTTGAAAATAACCCTAAATAGGGTATATCAGACACAAATAAAGTTTAGTGCTATTAAGGCAAGCTGAGTAATTCTAGCTTTACTAACTTACTAGAATCTGAGGAAAGAGTTTCCTTCTATCCCCAGTATGTTATTTGTGGAAACTAACTTCCTACAGGGCCTGTAAATGAAATTTTCCCAATGAGAAGGTCAGATTATTAAAGTGTTGCTTGAAGGCTGCCTATTTTCAACTCTCCTGAGACCACTCATCTGGCAACAATTAGACTCCTTGTCAAGAAATTATGAAAGCAAAACCATTTTCTATCCAACATAAAGAAAACCCTCTATCTAAGTAGCAATACTTGTGTGAATTAACAGACTCATATTTCCAACTGCAACACATTTCTTCTTTTCAGTACCTGATACACGATGCACATTATTCTTTAAATCAAATAAATATGCAGCCAGTTCTCAGGTGTTTGTTCTCTGCATTAAAAAAAAAAAATTATAAAAACCAACTGAAACTAAACCAAAAAAGCAGAATAAAACCACTGCATTCATTTGCTTCTGATACTTCCTGTAAGGACCACATAATTATACTGCTGCTTAGTTAGTCAAAACTTTCAAGGCAAGGCACTTTGTTATCCAAAGCAATTCTTACAAAAGCTTTCAATGCTTAACTATTTTTTTTTTGCCAAATTGCAATTTTAAGTGCTAGGGTGGCATCCTCTAACTGACTTAGTGGCTGTACCACTGATAATCAGTGGGGAAAAAGGCAGAATGACCCAATTTTTATGCCCTACCAAGCAGAAAAGGGGTTTTTTGCCTTCTGTATGAAATGATCAATAAAAATTAAAAATAACCTATTGAAAAGTCTTAAATATTACCTTAAAAAGAGGGAAATAAATAATCACAACATGATTTTAACATCACACCTGTTAATAAGAAGAACACAGAACTGAAACTAACAACACAAAATATTATAAGCTTGAAATTGTATTGAACTGGTGACTAAAGTAAATGCAATTTATATAAGGCCATATCCAAAAGAAGAATGAGATATAAGTTACCTATGGTTGTAACATACATATGAGGTTGCCCTCATATTGTGTATTTCCAGGTGTATGAAATTTCTCTATGTGCCTGCATTTTCCTTGCTGAGCTGTTTCAGATATAGAAGATCCATACTTGATTCCTGTACAATGAATGAACAACACAGAGTAAGCACTTGAGGTAACATAATTTTCAAAGGGTACACAGCAAGCTCCAGGTGTTGGGATGCTCCAAAACTGAAGCTGGAACATGTTTTATACTTTAAAAATGGACAAAAGAGTAGATAAATAGAAAAGATCAATCATGGTTTAGCTATGATACAGACTGAATAATAAAAACAATGTATATTTTAGTTAATCCCTAGTCAAAGGACACAATCACTGGACTTCAGACTATACAAAAGTAGACATATTACTTACCTGAGATGGGGAAACTCCACAGAAATAAAATCAACATCTCTGAGTGCAAAGAACAAGTATAAAAGAAGCGATACTCTGTATCCAAGGGACGTATTCTAAAGAACATTTGGGAATTCAATTAACCCTACTTTAAGGATCACTTATTTTCCTATGGTTGTGTTTATATAATGTAAAACTTATGATGTTGGGGCAAAATTTGCCTAAATTTTCAGGTGGTTTGCATCATTTGATGGACCTACCTCTGCCTTATCCCCCTGACTCAAGGGTAGACTCATCTGTCGAATATCAGGTGTGTAGGTATTATTTAAAACTCTCTCATTTTCCCATACTAAACAGATATTAAAAACTGGCAAAGGGAACTGGAGGAAGACAATATTGTGGAAACTTAGAATAGTTTCATTCAGAACTAAAAGCAAATTAAATTAAAAATAGGTGACCTTACTTCATTCTACTGTATTTACTATTAATAAGTTAGTATGGGTTAAAAAATACAGTATGAATACACTTTAAAGGCCAGAGAAGAGACACATTTACTATCCTACATAGAGTACTGTACTGTCATTTTTTAGCTCCAGTCAGCATCTGAGCCCCACAGAACCTCTCACTTCTCACTCCCCACTGCTAGGATGGGAAGAGAATCAGAAGTGTACGAGTGAGAAAACTCGTGGGTTGAAATAGAGTTTTATAGGTAAAACAAAACCTGCTTTTGCAGACAGCTACGGGCAAAGCAAAAAAGGGAATCCTTTGTCACTTCCTATGGACACAAAGTTTCAGCCACCTCCAGGAAATCAGGGATCCATTACATGTAGTGCTGACTTGGGAAGACAAAATGCCATCACTCCAAATGTCCCCCTTTACCTCATTTCCTCTGTATTATGCGCTGAGTGTGACACCATATGGCATGAGACAAAGAAGAACATCCTTTGGCCATTTGGTGTTGGCTGTCCCAGCTGTGGCCCTTCCCAAATCCTTGTGCACCACCAGCCTGCTCACTGGTGGGGTGAAGTGAGAGGCAGAAAAGCTCTTAACTCTGTGTTAGTGCCACTCAGCAACGTCTAAAACATCCCTGTGTTATCAACACTCTTTTCATCACAAATTCAAAACATATAGACATACAAGTTCCTAGCAAAAATTAACTCTATCCCAGCCAAAATCAGTACAAGTGCATTAGATTATAAACACATATTTTATATTGCAAAACTGAAAAGTAAAATATCTGGTTATTTCAAGGCAATCCAGATACAAATATCCTTGAACTCCACACTGTACTTCTGTCTTTGGTCTGGTTGCACATTGAGAGAATGTGTCCCATATGAATCATTGCCAAGTTAGCTGGACAATTTTTTTGAGCTAAAACTGACCTCAGAATTCAAGTTGAATGGCCATCAATACATACATCCTTATATACAAACATCATTTTGCTCACTATAAATTCCTCATTTCTATTTAATGGGCAGCTGTATTCTGTCACTTATATCCTCAGCCTGAATTTAAGGTGTCCTATTTTTGCTGTATTCCACCATTATGGTAATAAAATTTTAAGTCACCAGAGAAGGACTCTGCTCAGAGAGGAAATCACACATGCTCTTAACCAGATGCAGGTGGAGCAAGAAGGCTTAGTACTATTGCACTGTTTGATCATCTAGAAGAAACTGCAAATCTAATCAGATCCCTATGTTGAGAACTTCATGAACAAAAACCAGGCGCATACACTCAAAGCAGAGGAGATGATATAACCCCATCCGAAGCCTCCTGTTGCTTTCCACATCCCACACTAATCATTTAAGTCTGAATTGTAAGAGACTTGGCCAGATTGCCCTCATCTGTGCCTGAGACTTACCCAGACACAGAAAAACATTTGACAGCATTTTATTTGGGGTGAGAGAGGCACAAAGCTTCATGTCATGATCATGCTGAAACCATCATATCTATATTTTCATTTTATTCAGTAGAGCAATAGGGGTTTTGTGTCAAATTTAATTAAATTTTACAGAATATCTATAGCAGTTGTTACATATATCTTTAATCATCTTTATTATTAAAAGAAGACAGAGAAGTTGCCAGTGCTATCACTATAAAACTACTGCAATACTTTCTCCAGTGAGGCAATTAAAATATTAATTCATAGATGATATGCAAGATTAAAAGATTAAGCATATTTTTATTATGAAAATATTGCTAATGCTAGTTTTACTCCCATAAAACTGCAACTTTAACAGCAGCTTTGATGTCATTGTTCTGTGCATGTGACAGTAGTGCAAAAGTTATGAGCCAGCAGTGCCCTGGCAGCCAGGAGGGCCAAGCATGTCCTGGGGTGCATCAGGCTCAGCATCACCAGCTGGGCAAGGGAAGGGATTGTCCTGCTCTGCTCGGCTCTGGGGCAGCCTCACCTTGAGTTCTGTGTGCAGTTTTGGGTACCACAACATCAGAGAGCCATCAAACTACCAGAGGGTGTCCAGAGGAGGGCAATGAAGATGGTGAAGGGCCCTGAGGGGAAGCTGTATGAGGAGTAGCTGAGGTCACTTGAAAGGGGCAACTGATCTCTTCTCCATGGTGACCAGTGACAGGAACAGTGAGGAAATGTCCTGAAGTTGTGTCAGGGGAGTTTATTTTAGATATAAGAAAAAGGTTCTTCACCCAGAGGGTGGCTGTGCACTGGAAGAGGCTTCCCAGGAAGTGATAGCAGCACCCGCCTGACAGAGCTCAAGAAATATTTGGACAATATTCTTGGGTGTGTGGTGTGAATCTTGGGGATGTTCTGAGCTGGGCAAGGGGTTGGATTCAATGATCCTTGTGGGTCCCTTGCAACTCACCTTATTCCATGATTCTGTGACAACTCTTCTAGGAGGTATGCCTCTCAAGGAAGGGTAATGGGACAAATGAAATTAAAATTAGGGACATGGTTCAGGGCTGAACTTGGCAATGTAATGTTTACACTTGGATTTGATGATCTTAATAACCTTTTCCAATTTGTGGTTGTATGATTCTGTGAAAAGGCCCATGCATTGCTGAAATCAATGCCACAAAATTAGAGGCAACAAACATAACAAAGAGAGAGAAAGCCAGTTGGTACACAATGGCAGCAATTTTTAATAAAGCTTTGTACCTCATTGACCAGATCTGAGAGGGATCAGTTGTTTCCACCACTAGAGTAGAAATATAATTCTGAAATACAGTACCTATTTACATTTCCACTCACCACTAGATAACTGATTTAGAAAAAATATTAGATGATCAAAATAACTACAAAAATGTACAGAAGAAAAGAAAAAGGATAACAGGTGTTTACCAAAGCTCACACTTTTTTTAAACAGCAAACAAAATTTCTTTTAAAAAGTTCATGAACAATCTAAGTATCTGATCAACTGAGAGAAGAAGGTATTTTTCTGAGACAATATTTTATTCCTATAATTTCTTTTAAAGTGAATACAGGGATTTGTTAATCAAAACTATCTCAGTTACATCAGTCAAGAAATAGAATCTTAATTCCACCCATATTTTTTTCCATCTTCCCCTTTTATCCAAAACATAAATATCAAGCAAATATCTACTAATGGAGGTCTGAATTTCAGATAGTCAAGAGAAAGGTAAAAGGAAATTTTGCTTCTTTCTTCTTAATCTGAACATGCAGTACAACTTTTTCTCCAAGGACATGTGCTTTGGAAGCAAATAATAGCAGCAATAACTATTATCATTTGCACGGAGTTTTACATTTACCAATCTCTGTGAAGACAGTAATTACTTTACTGAAACAGAGGTTCTGTCATTTACATTTCTCCAGGACATATACACTGTTATGTGTGAACAGACTGAGAACATATTGTAGGTATATATTCTATCATCAATTAAGACTCCTTTTCAAACAAAGGGCAATCACTCTCAGAAAGCCAAATAAGGACCTGTGAGCTAAAACTTTGCTATTAAACCATCAAAATTCTGTAAAAAGAAAGAAAAAAGAAGGCAAACTGGAAAGCCTAAGGGACTTTTCACTAACTCCATCAGTGAGCATGGGAGAATATTTTTTAAAAAGTAATTTTAGTTATCATGGCAGCGCTAAACTGATCTTTGCTAATTATGAGCAGGATTCTATCCCGTGTTGTTTCTCCGTGGCCATAAATATCACATGTGTACTAATACAAAAATGGATGAGGATGCCTTTTCTCTGGTCCTGAAGGCAATGTCTCTCCTCCCCTCAGAATGGGATGGTCTGGCCCACACAGGCTGTGATGGACAATGCCTGACCTTGCTTTCTCCCATACCGTGCCCGGTTATCACAAGCCAAAATAGGAAAAAAAGCAAGGAGGAATTAGTAGCAGAGAAGTTCATGGACCAGTGCTCTCACCCTGAGTGATGAGAAACATAGCTTCAAGCTTCAGGAGTAATCCTAAATTTAGATGTCAATTAGTGAAAGGAAAAATTAAAGAATATAAGGGCATTGGAAAGAATGTGTGCACGTTACTTATATGTGTTTGTTCTTTCAAATATGTTACAATTTTTCTATATCATTCAAATAGCTTTTTACCAGGACCTATAATTGTGGGAATATTTTTATTTTTGTTAACTGATGTTGGGCAAATCTTCATTAGAGAAACTCACTTGCAATTTATCTCCTTTGAAATCAACAGAGTTGCCTCAAGAGTGAATTTGATCCAATCTTTTCAGCTGTGTCCTAACACAGATTGGAGTAAAGAACCTTTTCACAAGTGACAATACTAGAATAAAAATTAATAAAGGAGTGGAATCAAACTGTTGGGAAAATTAAAAGAAAAACAGTCCTTTTTCAGAAATGGAACTGCACTGTAACATTGACCATGATCTTGCCTTCCTATGGCTTTTTTGCAATTATAGCTGTAGGTTTCCAGACCAATGTGGCTTGCTCAGTGTAATAGCACAGGCATGAGATCAGAAAAAGAGATATTCAGTGGAGATCACATCACATGGGACATTGATCCTGATTTACATTAAGAATATTCTGTAGTCAAGTACAAAACATGCTCTCTGACTATCCTTCAGCAAATGAGACCCTCTTTTTTGTTCCATTGCCTATTATATTTGTATTTTTTCTAATTATAGCAGCCACTTTGGTTTAAATAATAAAAAGGAATATGACACTTACTTCAAATATTTGTCCTCAGCTATTTAAGGCAAAAGTTAGCAGTATTCTGCACATTATTGTAAAAAATATTTACCAGTATCGCCTTACCAAATCTCTCCCCATTTATCTTCTTGTCTTTCATACAAGACAAAATTTTAGCAGGAGTCTCCAGATCAAACTTCTGAAAAGAGACACTGAATAATTTTGGTCTAACCATCCAGAAAAGAGAGGCTCTGAATATAAATGAATGCATAATTCAAAAAGATATTTTGCTTCCTTGGAAGGAAAACAAAGAAACAAAACATCCCAAACTGACAACCAGACTGAAGATACTGACCAAAGAACCACACAATACAACATAGTTAAATAAACAGTGACACTAAAATGTCTTGAAGTATGCCAATGCCTATATGACTCAACACAGAAGTAATTTCAGTGATCCTCTTCAAGTTCTCTATTTTATTATTTTTCTTTTCCGTAGTTTAGAATGCTTCCTTTACATGCACTTGTTTCTAATGTTACCAAGGCAAAATGAAGATGTATTTCACTTAGTGTCACCATTCCAGATATTAATGCATTTTATCCTGGATTTTTAATTGTTAGCAGATATTCCCATTATGCCTTCACATGTATTCTTTGAAAATAATCCAGAAGAGTAAATAAAAATAACTTAGTTATATAGTGAATGATGAAAAAAAAAAGCAGAAGTATTGGAAGTATTGGCTGTGAAGTCAATCTGAGAATTTTTCTTCTTTTTTTCCTCTTTTTTGCCCTTTTCCCCCCGGTTTTAAAATGTTGATGCTGCCTTTCATGGACCTGACAATAAAAAGAGACACTCTTATTCAGCAGGGCATAATCAATCCACTGCTGGGAGAGGAATTTTGGCACAACTAGAGGAGACTGTCTCTTGAAAAGCTGTTCTGAACTTACAGATCCTTCCAGGTTTCAACTCTGACCTAAATTCTTTGTGTCTGAATCCTTGTCATTAAAAGTCATAAACTGAAACTTTGAGGGGACTTATGAATAAGAGTTCTGGAAAACACTGATTGTAAATTGATTGTTGTAAAATTGCAATAAAATTATTAACCCAAGGCATAAAATCAACTGTGCAACAATGCCTGTGGAAATGTAGCTCTTAATACATGGATTTTATAATACTATTAAATGCAGTTGCTCTTTATAGATATGTAAAACCTGAAAAAAAAAGTGTAGCAAAATATGCCCTAATATTTGTCTCTAAATATATTTCCAAGAGAATTCTTTGCCCATTTCTGTAAAAGCAGTGGGAAGTTAATGCTTACAAAACAAAACAAAATGAACTCAAACAAATTGCCTTGTCTTCCGGGAAAAAGGAATTGAAAAAAAAACCTACATGAACATTGGGCTTTTCCCTAAATTACATTGCTTTGGTGAAATATCTCTACTAATGAAAATGCGTTTTGATTTATTAACCAATAATTCAATATCTGGTAAAATATTAATTCTACTTCTTCATTCCAGCTGGTAGTTTAGTCATCTCCATAACAATCAAAATGCAAAGTATAGAAAATAAAAAGGAGCATATTAGATAAACTTAGCTAGTAAAGAAAAGACAGAGCCCATTTGTAGTTATTTCAGCTTTTAGATCCCAACACCAATTAGTTTTATTTCTCTTGAACTGCTTAATATGTAAAAAGAATTCCAAATTGATTCTGCAACAGATGTCTGTCCAGCTAGGTTAGACTTCATATCCTCTTATTAGTGAGTTAAATGGCTGAGCTCAATCTCCAGTGGTGTCCCTACACCCTAAATATTGAAAGGCAAAAACTTCATGGAAGTCTGATTTTTGCAGTACAACGTGCTTCTGAACCCAAGTTGTTTAATTCTTCCCTTTGAGAGTATTGCCAAGGACAACAATGTTCTGCAGTGTAATTGACTGATGGAAAAGGTCCAATATGTTAAGGACCAAGAAGGGAAAGGAGGGGTAGGAAGGGGGTGTATCTGCTCTTTCTCAGTCATTTGGCAATCTGATGAGCTCTGAGAATTTGTCAAAATTAAACTGACCATGCCCAGACAGAATTGTTCCTTTTCTCTTTCTCGGAGCAGCTTTGATGGCAAATGGGACATTATTTCTATCTTTCTGTCAGACAGTTATAACATACTGTGTTTATAAATCCACTACCAGTCTGATTTTTGCTAAATGGTCTTTCAAAATCTCCTTACCTCCTTGAATAAGCAGTACTGCCTAAAATGTCATGAGGTGCCAATATATATTAAATTGAAAGTTCCCTTGATGTTTTACTTTTTCCAGAACCACTAGCTACTCTATAGTATTTCTGAGAAACATATTTTCTTTAGGGTCATAGATGCCAAGACTAACAAGTGTAATTTTATGGATGCAAGAAAATAGTAAGGTTCTAATTTGGAAGTGTATGTTCACTTGCAGAAAATGCACCTGTGGTAAAGTTTTTTTTTTTTTTGTGAAAAGATATTGTAGTATTTTTTCTTTATTAGTGAAAGGTTATCTCTCTATAGGGTACTCCTCTCCTCCTCTCACAGGCTTAACCTGCAATTACTTCAATAAAATACTGTGGGAGTCCCAGAAATATCATTCTAAAAGGAAAGCACTTCCTGAAAAGCTGCAATATTCATGCATTAGCATTTTGAAAATTACATTCTTTGAAATGAACCAGTGTTGGAGAGAGTGGTAATTCTGAAAGATTCAGAGGCAAATGCACTGTTGCACTGGAAGATAAAACTAGTCTGGACTTTTCCAAAACACTAAATTTGAAATGTTAACACCAAATATTAGAGTCAAACCATGTTTCAGAGTCCAGAAAGGAACTGTAACATGATAAGCTGTGATGAATCCAGAGAATTTCTGGCTTGTTTTTGAGCTCCATAGAAGAGGAGTTTTAGAAATCTTTAATGCAAACTATCAGCAAGTCTAAAATGAAAATGTAATGCAATTAATGGCACACAGATTTTTCTTTTTTTTTTTTTAGCATTAAATATGAATTTATAGCTCAGCTTAATTCTTATTCATAAACATGAGTCTAATTTTCTAGTAAACACCTTTCAAACTGAGTTTGTTTAGAAATGTTATAGGTTCATTTTGACTGACTGTGATATCTATGCAGGGGTTTTTGCCATATCTATAAATTTTAAAGATATTTCACGAACAGTAAAATCAAACCTATTTTGCATGTACACATTCATATATTCCATAAATACACTTCATACGCATATCCATTATGAACAAAGTGCATGCATCTGTATTTATACATCAAAGTGATTATGAAATTAATCTGAGTAGAAAAGTTTGAACAAAAAATAGAAAATGATGAGTCAATCTTAAGTATTTTTGTAAGCATACCAGAGGCAGTTAAGGCTGAAATGGTGTAGAAAAAAAGTGTATTTTACATATACTTCTCTGATTTCTTTCTGATTTTTTGAATTTTATATTTTTTTTTAGAAATTGAAAATACTATGCACAAAAATCTGAACAGGATAAGAACAGACATTCTTGATCAGAACAAGGACCAAGCCCTGATCCATGATAAGGATAGCCATGCAAGCACCTTATCTCTGACGTTAATGAGCAGTAAGAGAGACCTAAGGCAAGAATTACAAGGAAAAGGAAAAGGAAAAGGAAAAGGAAAAGGAAAAGGAAAAGGAAAAGGAAAAGGAAGAGAGGGGAGGGGAGGGGAGGGGAGGGGAGGGGAGGGAAGGGAAGGGAAGGGAAGGGAAGGGAAGGGAAGGGAAGGGAAGGGAAGGGAAGGGAAGGGAAGGCAAGGCCCCAAATACCGAACAACCAAGAAAAGAATTAAGAAAGAAAGAAAGCAGAGAGGGAAATTATAGAATGACTAAGACTTTCAGTCCCTGGTAGGTAGCATACTTGGACATTTTACTGAACATTGAATGTGGATTACACCATTTTAATGTACAGACAAGTGGCTCTCTCTACTTTTCCTGCGCTGCCCACACCTGCTGATACTTAACATCCCTTGTGTCAGTTTGTGCCAATGAGTTCCAGATTTCAGTTCTTCACCAAATTAATATTTTTTTAAAGAAACTATTATTGCATTGGGTCCTTTTCTCAAATGTTCTTTTCTAAACCAAAAGTTTTAACCCATTTAGCCTTAAGTTTTAACCCATTTAGCCTTTCAGTCAAATAGCTGATCATGCTTGCTGTTCTTCTGGCATTTCTACAAGGTCTTTTTGTGACCATTGCTGACAGTTTCTGAGATCTAAAATGACTTGTACAACTTCTTTGCAATTAGAAGTAATTTAGAGTCTCCTATTCTAACAATATATGTATTGTTAATATCATTTTTGTTTATTTCTTCATGTGAAAGTAATTTAATTTACAAATTTTTCACCTCTTCATTTGATGACCTCGTTATTCAATGCTGTCTGATCTTTGCACAAGCATTTACAGACACATTTAGATTTAACTATTCTCAATAACTTTCTGTCATTAAGCAGATTTTGCTACCTGTTTCCACAAGTCTGCTTAATGAAAGCTTTGCAGCCAAATGAGAGGTGAGATTAGATTTAAAAAGGGTATTTGATGTTTTTAAATACACTTTTTTGCAATTTTTTATCCAAACTGATAAATAAAAACTTATTTCTTTTAAACGTGTTTGAACAATCTTATCATGAGCAAGTTCCTGTGGTGGGGTTGGGAAAGGAGGAGAGGAAAAAAGGTGGGAGAAATAAAATCAAAAAAATCCAGCATTTTTCTTCAACTGACTTACAATTCTTTGCTTTGGAAAAGTTGTCAGTTTGCCCATAAAGTCATACCTTACACGTACTACAAATAAGATATTATTTAATAGAATTTTATGTAGCCAGCAGGACTTTTTTCTATGTTTGCATGAACATTGCATGATTTCCTTGATAAACAGGATTGACCTTGTACCACTGATACCAGGTGCTTCCCTGAGGAGACAGAAATGTGATCATGCTTGTAACAGTGGCTGAACTTCTGCATGGAAACTGGAGATGGCATCTGGGTTTCCCACAGTCACTTCTGTGTTCTGTAAAGTCATTAGATTCTTAAATGTCCCCATCTATATGTGAAATTGTGTCTATGGAAACTTACAGCTTAACCTTTAAGAAAGCATGTTATACTTTTCTTTTTTTTTTTCTTTTTTTTTCTTTTTTTGACTATATGACAAGAAAAACCTGGGGCACTATTCAGCCCTCAGGGCTGCATCCAGATTTCTAGTCATAAAATGCAGTCTCCATCCTGCAGAAACCTTACGCTGATAATGACTTGATGAAATATAAGGATGAAATAAATCCATGGATGGAGGAGAGAGGTTTAAGGTGACAGCAACAGGAGTATATCTTTGCATAGACAAAGGGAACATGCTGCAGCTTTGACCTGTTGTTGCTGATTGATGGCAGTTCATGCAAAATCTCATGGAGATGGTAATCCCATGTCTCCATTTTATGCCTTTGTTAAATCAATGTATCCTACAGGTTGCTGCCACAAACATTTCAAGTAAAAATTGCAGGTACTGGTATGTTAGTTCCATTAGTTCTTATATTATTGAAGCTCATTGAGTTTTCATATTTTCTTGAATTTTTGTTGAAGCTTTGAAGCTTTTCATATTTTCTTGAAATTTTGTTGGATTTTTTTCTTCTAAGATGCAGCAAAGCACCTTTTTTTTTTTGCCTACTTTTTGCTTCTTAAATAATTTCTCAACCAATAGATAACAGAAAATACTTCCAATTTTCAATTATCCTCTGGATTTGAAGGCATGGAAATATAATGACTGACAAAGATATTTTCATAAAATTCTCAAAGGAGATAATCAGAACCCAGAACATATCTTCAAGAAAGATATTATCATTTTAGCTGCATTAACTTTCCTTAAGGAATTCATTGTGTTGTTAATTTCAGATCTTCCTTACCCTTGGCTGGCTTCTCTCAACATCCATGAGCCATGAAATATTCAAATAAACCTGCTATTTAGAAATGAAAAATCAATGGTTTTATAAACGTACTTATAATGGTCAGCCAAAAAGAGGAGCAAGAATAATATGAGATGATAATATCAATGTGGGTGCCTTAATTAGGGTCTTTATTTATAGCCTCCAGAGATTTATTTCTAACCTTTAGATACTTCAAATCTCTCTAGGAAAATTCCACTGACTATATAAACAACATAGGTTTCCAAATTCAGAAATTTCTATTAAGTGTTTAAATTATTTCCTCCTCCTGACCTTTTCGTGTTCTTTTTTTCTTCTAAGCATTTATATATCTTTCAGCTGTGAAAATTTAAAATAAAAATACTTAAAATAAAAAAAAAAATGAGCACAATATAGTATTTTCAGGGGATAGCAAATTGACACATCCATTTTATGGGGCTCTGAACAGTAAAACTCAGTTCTCTTAGGCCCATGATTCCAGCAAGAAGCTTTCTTTGTGATAGTTCCTCTCTTTATGGCTGGTATGTTCAAATAATAGCGAGATATATTTAAAAGATATGCAAACAAAATATAAATAACAAGATGATTGTATTCTCTTTTTTAAAGATTGCTTTTGATAAATGCAGCTCTTTTTCAAACACAGTCATGGACTTTGCTCACTTGGCAAAAGGCATCACTACAACGTATCAGCCTCCATCAGACAGATTTCTACCCTTTGGTCTGCTTCATTAAATACCTCAGATCTCCAGTGTCAGTACTGGGTTGTGGTCTTCTGAAAATCCATATCAAATGAATTAGTTCATTTCCTGAACTCTTTGGATAAACAAATTCATTTATTCTGATAAGTGAAAGCACTTGGAATAGCATATGCTGCTCGTCTGAGCAAAAGACTGCCTCACTGACTTTCTAGATAGCTAAGATTTCTTATGCAGGTGGCCTAATTTCAGATTTACAATGTGGGCCTGGAAATCTACTTTGATTTCTGTTTTTACTATACTAGTGGAGCTATAACAAAGCTGAGAATTAAGTAACACATTTTCCAGCATGTACCTCACAGTTTCTTCCATGTTAGTCTTCCATTCCTGCAAAATCATAGCCCTTTGCAGTTATGGATATCTAATTTGGACAAAGGTCTTATTGGGGCATCAGTTAGAGTCTGCAGGAAGTTGCACTAAATTAGTACTTCAAAAATTGGGAAAAACCCCTTAATTTTGGATAAAATTAATAAACCTGCTATATATTTTGTTCTAAGATATTCCTTCTGCAGTGAGTTTTAGATTTTTATAATCCAATAATTATTAGATGACAAATTGTTAATAAGGAAGTTTTCTCCAAAGTGGTGTGTGTGCACCCAATGGAGTGCACAAGACAATCCACTGGGGTGCAGGAGGAATATTTTTGTATAATAATTAAATAATAGATATATTTTTAAAAGAGCAGATTTCATCTCTGTCTCGTTATTTTTAATATCTCATTTTATGCATGTTTTATAATGTCTATAATATGCTACGGTAGTAGTACATGTATAGAAATTCTACAGAAAATACAAATGTGCATATATTGGCAGTGCATGTTCATATATTTTTTTAATATCGTTGCAAAGTCAAAAAAACTTAGATACCACTGCAGTGAACAATCAGTGGCATTTACAAAACCTTTTTAAAAATACAAAAAGTTTAATGTACAGGAATCTCTTGTCTAAATTTTGTGAGCAAAATTAAAATGGCAGTATAAAGCTCTAATCAAAATCAAGATAGTGCATTAAAAATCTGTGAACAGTTCCATAAATAAACACTCTTCATAATCAAAGCAGCTTGTAAAAAATCATCTTCCTATCTGATATGAGTGGCATTTAAATTCTTCCCTATTCCTTAACAATTTCCCTATTAGGAAAAAGGTCAGAGATAAAAAGAGCTACAGATGAATGCACTTTAATGTGACATGGAAAAGAAAAGCCTCTTTTGTAAAGAAGACTCATCTCTTGCTAAATCTAGCTAAAATAAATTAAATATATATATATTTCCTGCTCAGCTATAAAATATAAGCAGCTACGTACATGGAACAACTCGTTTTTTTTTTTTTTTTTGCCAGTCCTTGACAGAAAAATTATGCTTGGGAATTTGAAACTCTTATACACCATTCACATGTACCTAATAAATAATGACAGGGAACTGGGTAAGCCTAGTGGCTTACATGTCTGAATAATATTTACTTAACCAGAACATTAATGCATCACTTTTTTTGTTTTGTTTTGTTTTCCCTGAGCTGAAGGGTTCAGCTAACACAATTGCCACAGTCATTCTCTCAGCAGCACTGAAATCTACATTTAAGTGCCATCTGTGAGGCAGTCAAAAACTGGCTGATTCTGTGCCTTTGTTGTCCTGTATGATGTTATGCCTTAGTTAATAACTGAGAATTCAAGCACGGAGAAAGATGAATCTCTCTGATGTCATTCCCTTCATTGTATGTGAAGATCTGTGGCCCACCACCTACTAAGCTTTCCCTGACTGACCCGTGTTTACCTTCTGTTGGTGCCACTTCCCACTGTGTTATTGATGTGCTTTTCTGCCCAGGAAGCCGTCCTTCTCAATGCACTTTGTTAAGCTCAGGCCATGGGCACACACTGTTCTTTGTTGTACTGTATATGAGGAATGTTTTTGGAGGGGAGCACTGATGATATCAACGATTTGGAGTTAAAGTGTCTCCAAAGCCACAGATGCAGCACGCTGCATTGCCAACACACTGTATTGCAGGGATTCAACTTAAAAGCTATTCAATTATGAGGTTTTCTCCTCACACCTAAGTGCCTTTCATTAACATAACAGAAAGCTATGTGCTTCTAAATACACAGACTAGGGCATTTATTATCTTCTCTTATTGTTTAGGTTTTCTTCATTTAGCATTGCTGAAAGCTGTGCACCATGGCAGTCAGTATTTAAGATCAGCAATACTATTAAAGGAACAATGTGCCTGTCGATTAACCTCCAAAGAAACCACATGTGGAGGCAAGGAATTTGCCTTTCTGATTTAATTTTCTTTTTTTGTCTTATATTTAAAGGTGTTTCCCAAAATGTGGACTATGCTTTCAATCACGAGTTAGAGAAAGAAAGGGGAAGAAACGGTACACAAAAACTCTGGCTCACAGGAGGAAAATTAATGAGCTTATGGTTTGGTCAATACATGCCAGAGCCAGATCATGAACATTTTAGGTTTAATTTCCCAAAAGAGCAGAAAATTCACCTTTAAAAATAGTGGGAAATGCTTCTCCTGGCCTTTTTTTTTTCTCTCTTCACGGTACTGATGGTGTTTTCACTAAACCTCTAATACCTGCTTATATTTCCTGAGTAACTGTACTGGTAAACCAACTTACTTTCTTTTTAATTCTTGTCATTACTCAGAAAGAAATCCATGAAAAGGTGGCTGTTCACTTACGAATAACAAATCCTGTAAAATTATACTCTGAATGAGGTCTTTCCTCTCCTTCCCTCTGCACAGTTTGTCTTATAAACTTAATCGATTCTGACTTTGTCTCTGCAAGAAATGCGAATTGTGCATTCTGATCTCAGTTGACCCACCTAGGGAGAAGAAAGTGTTTCAAAAAACATGTGGAACAAGAGGCTTGATGAAGCAAAATGATGCAATGATGACTAAGTCTAATGAACACTGTGATTTAAAGTATCTAGCCTTTGGAAAAAAAATAATATCTAGAGAGTTTTTTTTCCTGACTGTCACCTCAAGTGAGTTGATATTAGGTCTGTGACAGCACTACTAATTTTCTTCTCTCTCCTAGAAGAGCAATGGTCCATACTATCTTATTAGTTATGCTCTTTATTGCATAAATACTGTGTCTTTCTTAGCAGAAATAAAGTATTAATGAACTTGTGGTGACATCAAGGGGACCAACTGGATTAATGGATGATAGACATGCTAGACAGGGGGCACTAAACACATTGTCAGAGACTGTTTAATCTGAACGAGAGCATCTGTGATGCTCCTGAAACTGGAGGCATAAATGAAAAATTTGTTTTCTACCTTTACACTACAATATTAATAGTGGTAGTTATTCAACTTTTATTCTTACAGGAAAAATCAACATACTGATTTGATACATGAACTCTTTAGTTTCTTTTAAAGTGAATCCTTACATATTCAGAAAGAAAAGCAAGCAAAAAAAACAAAAGACGAATCTGGACTTAAATGATTTTAACATGTCTACCACCTTTGCTTCATTCTAAAATATTAAAATCAACTAGCATTAATAGCATATTTTGATAACATCTAATATGATGGTCACATTTACTTAAAACAATGAAAAATATTTTCCTCAGGAACCTTTTTATTGTATTTTTCCCCTCTGTATATCATATGCCTGTACAAAAGGTGAAGTTTTTTTTTCAAAAAATGGGTTTCTTTTTTCAGTTATAGAATAATCAGGAAAAAAGTCAAAATTAAGCAGTGAAGATCTGAAGCAGACACTTTCTAATGTGTACTATCTGAATTCTGTGGGAGGAATACGAAAAAAAAAAAAAGCCCAGGAGGAGAACTCTCTGCTGTTTTTAGAGGTGAGTTTTCTGCTCTTGTGGGAAATGAAACCCCAAAAGAGGAGGTAGTGAGCACTACTTCTCTGGTATTTATTACAAAGCCATTAATCATTGATGTTCTACTTTGCTAGTCAATCAGTAGTAACACAGTTTCATAGAGCCTTTGTTGTAATTTGGCATGTCTCAACGTCATTTTTTACATAGCTAATCAATGGCTTGTATTCAAATTCAAGAGTTTCAGGATTGAAGAAATAGGTTTGATATTTCCCTAACTGAAAGGTCTAAAGAAAAGTAATATTTCACATTTGACACTGCCTTTTTCTTTATTGATCACTCAGTAAAGCTGGAAAAGATCACTGATGTCACTACTGCTTCCCTGCTTCTTGTTTTATTAACAATGATATGTTGCTCTCTTTGGAAATAAATACACTGGAAGCAATATACTAAGAACAGGCAAAAGTGTGACACATCAGTTCTAGTCATTTGTTTAATCTCCTTATAGACTAGTTATGGGGGAAATGCTACAAGCACACTTATTAATTCATGTTCTGTTTGTAGTTGAAAATATGGACTAATTCAAAGCCAAGTCCTTTAAGATAGACAGAGTTCAAGCATTGTCAAAATATAAATATTTTCTCTTTCATTTAGACAAACTATTTAACAACCTATGGATCCGTGCAGATAATTTTTCCACTGGATAAGCAGAAATTTATGGTTTTTTAGGTTTTAGTTTTAATTAGTAACAATTTTTTAATTTAATTTGAAAAGGAATTAAGAAGGAAAACAGGACTACTAAGGGATTTGCATCTAGCTATACGTAATGACTTACTTTTTACATGCCAATAAAGACAATTTCAGATCTAATGAGCGATTTCAGTAATTATTTGTAACATGAATAAGCATGGCATTTGCAAATATAATGATGCACTGTGTATCATCATATCTCTCAAGAGATGTAGCATCATATCTCTCAAGACAGTTCATAAAAACACGTGGCCTTTGTTCATCAAAATCAACAACAAATATGCAGTTGCGTCCTATATATTGTTTGTAGAACAAAAATATCCATAAACATTTCTCTTCGGCCATTTCTCAGCTGCAATGTGCTATAGACAGATATTTTAAATGCCAGCAGTGCATTATAGAAGATATGACTAATCTAGAGAATTTCCATTTGAAAGAGAAATGAGTAATAATTGATTGGCCTAGATCCAAAGTCACAGTGGGGTTCAAAAAGCTTGTAAGTGCCCTCATAAAAATAGAAGCTGTATCAACCAATTGAATTTAATTATATGTGAAGGTGATGAGGGAGCTAAACAGCCTGTAATTGGAGTCCAATTACTCAGCTGGTCTTCCATAAAATTAATTCATCTGAAAGTTTGCCATTGTCCCATGCTCGAGGCCTGCTGCTGGTTTAATTAGTTAATACTGAGGAATCTTGAAACATTACATTATTTTGTCTTTATTGCCAATTATGGGTTAAGGAAAATTGTGTATAAAATATTAACATCTGCTTCCAGCACAACTTGGAGAGGGCAAAGGCAAAATATCTCATACTTAATCATGTTAAGAGGAGGAAGACGTCTTTAAATACAGAAAAATCTTCCTGCTAGTCAAGGCTTATAAAATTAAAAATCAAGGTGCAAAAGATCATTTGAATGAGATGCAATAAAAATATGAAGTATAAGAGTTTATACAGCAGCTTCATGTAGCAACAGTTTAAGTCAGTTATAGAGTTCAAGTATCACTTGTATCCAGAGGAAAACCAGAGAGAAGAGGGGTTAGGATCATTGTCCTTTTCCTCAGTGGTAGTATCCATATTGCTCCTAATAACCATGGAAGTGAGTGCAGTAACACTCCCTGTCTTCCTTCACTATCAGCAATATACCATTCATGTCTAAACATTAACATTAAATAACAATATTTTATTCTGAAGAATATTTTTGTAAAAGGCTTACGCACTCAAAAGTCAAAAGCTGCTGAATGTTGTTCCAGCAATTTCTGTGTCTCTTTTTCATATAAAACCAGTGTAGACAACTTGAAATTAAAGGGAAAGGAGACAGGAAGTACCTGTACTTAAATTAAACTCTAAAAGACAAAAACATTCATTCCTGGATTGTTTCAAAACTGTCTGCAGAAATGGCAGTTTCTACTGCTTTAACAGATTTTAGATCAGTCTACTGACTGGGTTGAAACCCTTTTTTCTCATTATAGTCTCAGAAATGACAATCATTGAAAACAAAAGTACTATGTGGTCAGAAGTAGGCACTATGTGGTACATGATTCCAAAACATTTTTTGAACTTGGAATGGTGAAGGAGAAAAAAATCCTTGATGAGTCCCAAGAATAGCATGCATTTATTTCCCCAAAGACTCATTCATATCTACAAAGAACTAATTACAGTATGAAAGCTATAAAAAGTTCCATTTTGGAAAGTTTGGGAAAAAGTGTATCAGCAACAGGCTTTTTTTTTTTCTTTTTTTAAGAATTAAAAGTGAAAATTTAAAGAGAAACCATTTTGTGGACAGTGCACATTGGATTAAAGTAGCTTTTTAAACACTTACATACACTACTGTACTTTCTCAGACACAGAATAAACAGTTTTATCATAGGCCCATTGAACATATGCAATACAAATTCCCATAATGGTCTTCTATCCCTCTTCTAGGAGTAAAACTATTGAAGTGAATTGCTTTTTAAGTTCATTTTATTCAATAGAAAATGTGGAGACAAACCTCTACTTACTGGGGTAATATTAAAGTCAGATTTTTAAAACAAAATATACTGTGTATTTCAGAAACTGTGAGAGAGAGGCTACTCTCCTAAGGGCTAGATTCACAATGACTCAGAAAGGTAAAAAACAAACAGAAAACCCTCTGTGAAAAAAGAGTCAGAGATAGAAGAACTTCATCTAACTTTTAAAGAAAAATAAATATAAGGCTTCATTTCCTAAACTTAAGAAGGAAAGAGCTGGAGCCTTAAACATTCTTTTAAGCCATAGAGATGCATTAAGTTTCTTTGATTAATCTGAACTATTTCTATGGTCTGCCAGTTCTGTAAAACATGAAGAAACGAAGCAAAAGAAAGATGTTGAACAGTCAGGAAGGCAAGGAAATTATACTGGCAAAACCTAAGGGCTTCCTGACAAGGGAGAGTCTGCCATAAAAAACTATTAGAAACTGTCCAAAACATTTGGTTTTAACTAGATTTTAACTAGATTTACTATATGTAATTAACATGAAGGATTAGTCCATCATGGGTGATAATAGGCCAACCAGTGGGTGATTTCTAAGGTTCAGTTTCTGTGTTTTTCCCTCTGCTCATGGGAAGGGAGCAGAGAGCAGCCCAGCACACAGGAGGGGAGCAGCTGCCCAGGGCTGCTGGTGCTGGAGAGGAGGTGCTGAAGTGCTCCCTGACGAACAGAGATGGCAGGACACTGCCATTAAAAATGTCAGCATTCACTAAGGGAGGAGGCACAAGTGTTTGTCTCAAACCTTTCGTACTGATTTGAGTGCCTGCCGTTCAGAGAAGTAAATTCCTTTGCCATACAAAATCTCCGCGTGTTTCCTGTTTAGAATACCAGTTAGAGTTTATGCAGAGTCAAAGTGACACATCCTACCAAAAAATATATATCTCCTGTCTCCTTCTCTCTCCTATATTCCTGAAAAAACAGCTTCAAATTATAAGGACCAACTAAGAAATAATATTTCCTTTCCTTGGGATGGAAATACTGGAGTAAAAAAACAACATTGACTTTAATTACATGCAGATAGTGAACTTTATCCCTCTCATTATATTTACAGACTGTATATATTCTGTTTCTCATTCATAGCAGAATAGGTCTATAACACTCCTACAAATTATTATTTACAGATGACAGTGAGCAAGAAAATTTAATCCCTGTATATCTACCAAACCTATATAAAACAAATGGTTCTGTTGGCCCTGGAAATAGTGAAATTGGAGGTGTATAAAGGAGTATTTTGTGTCTCTATTTTATTTATGGGACAATTTATTTAGATCATGGGCATTGAATAGAGATTTTTTATTATCTGTATAGCCACAAATAACATCCAATTATGAAAGGTTCAGCAAGGAATGTTACAAAATTCCCCCCATCTTCCTTAAATAAATATTTTGTTGAAAAAAAAAAATCAACACTGAAATATTTCTATCAGTATATTTCATTTCACACTGACAACAAAAGTAGAGATATAAATGATCTGTCCTCTGTCTGCATCCATGTGCTCATCAGAAAGAAACTATTCTCTCTCAAGGAGTTCTTCTTGTGTCTTTCTCTTCATGGAGAAGTTTTACCCAAGTAAATAGCATAATTTGACAGCTTTACTCATGAGCAGTAAAAGTCAGTCTTACACTTCTGTTAAAGAAAGTAAATAATTGCTTTGACTGAAAAAAAAATCATTTCCATGGCAAAAGTGGGATATATGTATTGACATTTTCACATTGTTGAAATCTATAATCTTGCAAGAAGTCAGCAAACAAGCTGTATTTAAACAAAATTGCCTGCCTACATGAAACTATTTGAGAGACTGGGACATAAAGGAGCAGCAATCCATAAAGACAAATTTATTTTTATTTCACTTTAATGACCTTTAATATTTGCAGAACACTTTAGAAATGAAAAATGATCTATCTAATTTCTACATCAGATGTGAGTGCTTCATCTCATCGATATTGCACCTGTTATGTTCATCATTCAGATGGCTGTTCAAGGGCTGGTGACTGACTCTAAAAAAGTACAGTCAGTGAGAGCCAAAAAGTGAGCTGCAAAAAAAGACTGCATGTGTTTTTTGGAGTTAAAGAGCCAAACCCAAAGATTGCTCTGCATAGATATGTAATTAGATGTGTATGTGGGTCTATGCTACATGACATGCCACTGCAAACCATGCTGTCCTCAAGGCTCTTTGCCATTCTCTTAATAAATTCATGGTCTGTCTAGCCCCTGTTGTACTCTTTGTAGCCTCATGGGTAAGTGTGTCTTTCTGAAATAGAAAGGCTGTCTTTATATGTAGGGGAAGATGGCTTAGTCTTATACGGAACTTTTCATATAAAATTTTGTTACCCAAAATGTTGCCAAAGGGACACACTGCTTTTACCTCTCCATTTTAAACTGAAGGCCAGTCTCCATGGCAGGACTAAAAATATAACTTCTTATCATCTATACCCTTTCCTTGTTTAATTTGACTAATTATTTTCACTGTCTTAAGAGAGAATAGTATTTTTAAATTGGGTTTATTTGAAGGAAGGGAGGTCTGCAGCAAAGATTCTTAAAATATGTATATTTGTGTATGTCAGTGTGTGTGTAATAGCAGGTGTTTTATACCCCACAGAATGATCTCCATTTTCACAGGAATCAGGGATGTAACTGAGAAATTTATGTTTGATAGTTTTGTTTTGGTGAAACCATAAACAAAAGGAGGTGGGTTTCCTACTTTACTGGCAAAGTTTTTATTGTTTTATTTTTCATTCATATTCTCTCTATGCGAGAGCCATATACTCTTATGTTATCATACTTGTAAAATGCTGTTTTAAAATTATGCTGAATGGCATTTAGAAATAATGCCAGCAATGGGCAAAGTTCTCATTCACTCGTAAACATGACCCTCTGTCTATTCCTTAATAAGATGTTACTGAGGGCAGATTTGAAGAATTTTTACTTGTATAAATATCTGGCAAAGAGAAAATCAATGGAAAAAAAAATTTCTATAAAGTGTGATAATTATTAGAATTGGTTTTTAAAAGATAAATTATTTGATGGAAAAGGGAAAAAAAATCTCACATAAAGCTAGGTAGCTATGTCATTAATTTAATATTGTCTTATAAACTGCAACAGGAAAAGGCATAGCTGTTGTCACCACCTAAGTATTGAGATAAAATAAAGAGCATAGAATGATTTTTCATATAATTCTATAAAGCTTTTATTTAATATTTGAAGGATTATTTCTGTGTGACACTCCATGTCATAGTTAGTTTCCACAAATAAGCTATTATGAAAAGAAAAAAGATGTTTTTACCTTACTTCCCATTCTATGTTTACACAAGAAATAGTCTCCCATCCCACACACATCACAAAGCTATGCCTTTTGCTCCAGTTTCCACAACCCAAACACTACCATGGCTTTTAAAAGTGTGTATCTTTCCTTGCTCTGTATTAAATGACAGAACTTGGAATAGAATTAAAACATATGAAAAAATCTGAGAAGCAAAAAAGACAATAACTTAGCAAGGAAAACCAGTATCCTTTGTCATTATTTAGTACATAACAGTCATTTTTTTACAGTAACTCTTTGACTTTAAATAAACTAGAAATCTTTCCTCTCCTAAAATGCAGGAATGCTCAAGGCCTACCCTGAACTTTTCAACTCCTGTATATGCCTCTTGGATATGGCTCTGTGTTGGCTGCTGAACTCCAGCAAGATCATCTCTGCCCTTCTGACATTCAGCCAGCTCAGGCACATGTGACTGGGAGCTGCTTCCAACCAGTTTTGTTTGCAAATTATGTTTTTGATCACCAGCTGTTTCTCCCTGCAAATACTGCTTCATGCATTGCATGTGGAAATTTTCTATTACTGATCACACACATATATGTACAAGACTTTGGACATTTTATGCTAAAGAGCAGGATTTTTTATTTGCATAGATTTTAGGTGATTAAAAAAAAAAAAGAAGAAGGAAAAAAGAAAGCAAAAAAACAACCACCAACCTTAAAAAAAATCAACCAATCCAATCCAAAACCAAACCAAAACAAAACAAACCCACAACAAAACAGACAAACAACAATAAATAAGTAGAATGAAATTACTTTGACAATGACAAGGAAATAATTTTTTTCCAAACATTAGCTGTGTCTGTAAAGACAAGAGACAAGTGCAGGTGACATATAAAAATAAACTTCACCTGCACAAGTTGCAGTTACTAATGCTAAAATGTTCCTCTTTCTTGTTGCCCTTAGTACTTAGGAAATCTCTTCAACAATGTCTTCCAAATCTTTTTTCACTTGAGTAGTCAGGGAAATCCTATAATCTGTATTATGAATCAAACATATTTTTAGTGGTTGTAGAATGAATCCATGAATGCTAACAATTATAAGAGGCAATAAAAAAATGAATATTTCCTTTTAGTAATACTGTAGGCATAAAAGTATTCCACCTAACTCTTTTTTTCTTCCTTTAAGTATTCTCTGGAAATATATTTCATTAATTTAAGCCTCTCCTACATAACTCTTCTTTACAGAAGAAGACTTGCATCTAAATAATTCTCTCTATAAACTGATATGAAAGCAAGGTCTATCTAATTAAATCTATTACAGTAAGATAAATTGGATCTAGGAAACACACACATCTCTGTACTCAAGTAAATAGCTCATTTGCCTGCAAATTTGTATCATAAATATTGTGTTATTTGACATTAAATAAAAATTACTAATTTGAGCAGTGTATTTGGAGTTTCTAAGAGTTGAAAATTATTTTTTAAGAAAAATAAGAATAGAGCATAAAATGTGGAATTTTACAATAAAATCAGAAATCCACTGTTAATTGGATTTATAACAGGCAGAGAAGCAGAGGACAGGTTTTCAGAACCATAACAGCACAACATAGACAAGAGCAGCTGTGGTTCATTCCTTCACTGGAGCCACAAGCAAAGTTTCACATTGAACAACCCCATACCATCCCATTCTGTGCTTCCATTAAGATATTTAATTTCATGGGCATTTCATAAAGGCAGATGGTAAATCAAGGAGTATTTTCTGACAGTGGCTTGCAAGTAAGTGGTGGTCCAGTCTTCCAGGTGGCCCCCACAACTACTGCTGTCACAACAGTGACACATCTGTCATTTGGTAGGCAGTGACACTTAGGGGTTGTTGTAGCCTGAGACTGGTTTAGAGTTTCCAGCATATTTTGCAACCCTCTGCAGTAGAAGAAACAATACTAAACAAAGCAAAGCATTTAAAAAACCCCCACATTTCTGTACAGCTGCTCTGTACAGCTTTTGAGTAAATCTAACTATGATCAAGCTCGCTAACATGCTAAGAAACCTGAAATAATGGCTATAGAAAAATTGTGATCTTTATCACGAACTGAAGAGATTTGAAATGAGAAAACTTGAAGAAATAGAACTTTTTTTAAAAAATCTTAATTTCTCATTATAGAACACAACATCTGATTTTAAAAGCTTTAATTCCTAGTCTTAGATCTATAAAAGATGTCTCTATCTAGAAAGGAAAAAGCAAGAATGTACTTGGGGAAGAATACTCCTGAATTCCATGCAAATTTAAACAAAATTACTGTTCTTGTTACATTAAGGGAAAGTTATTGTCATCATTTTTTTTGCTTTCTTGAGATCAATTGTCTCACTTTTGACCAATCTGCACTGGAGACATGACAGGATAAGTATGGAACTGACACAATGAAATGTGAAAAAAACCCTACATTTTTATGATGAAAATACGTATTTTATCTTCTATAAGTCATAAGCAGAATGTACAACTTAAAATTAAATTTTCAAAGAGAAAACAAAACACAAAAAGAGAAGAGGAAAAAAAACCTTTGGGGTCATGCTGTCATTCTCCACAAAATTCTAAACTGATTGAGTTCTTGTTACAAAGATCTGTATATATAATTTAATTGGTCTTTCATGAATAGTTGCACAAAATTATGCAAAACCTTCTAAATCATTTAGCTATTCTGCCTGTTTATTTTCACATCTTAATTTTTGCTGTTTATCCTTTTTATATCAGAAAAAGAAAAAAGACAGAATTAATTAATTGAAACAAAAAAATCAGTTCAGGAATAGATTAAAATTTACTGTGAAAAAATACAATTTCTTCTAATTCTTTTTATCTTTCTCTTCTCTTCTCTTTATATTCTTATATTTTTTCTGCAATACAAGCTTTAAAATTTTGCTAGAAATGCATGTATTCTGTTTGTAGCAGCAAAACATTTTAATATCATTTCATTAAACATAAAAGACTGCATTTTTAAAGCATATCTCTGTTTATGATCTAGTTACATTTCCTATTACATTAAATGGAAGCTGATAGTGTCTACTATCCAATTTTGTTCCCCATGGCTTCTGACAAAAAAAAAATCACTACTGCATTCACATTAAAAATAAATCAAACACATTATTTTGAGTGTTGCAACATTATGAATTGCCACACTCCCCTGGTGGTCTTCAAACAATGTTAAAAACACAGCATTCAAATATTAAAGCAAAAGGAAGAAAGTCAAAGAGTATTTTATAGCCCAGAATAATATGTTTTATACATCATCTTTACATACTTTCTTCAGCAATGTTGTCAAACTGTGAGTTCAATGAAGGTCTCTAGTTGACAGTGTAAACTCATGAAAATAGTTACGTTAACACTCTAAAAGATGATAATACACCTGTATAATTCTGGGCTTTTTAATACTAGCAGTGCTGATGTAGTGCCTAGTAGAAACACTATATATTTCCTACATTTTGCTTTCGCAAGTCTACAAACTCATAATGATATTGTAATTTTTTTTTTAGTACAACTGCATCTGAGAAATTTGTGCTGTGATGCAAATTGATTTCCTTAAAACAGTCAGAGTACACATTATCAGTTTCTTCATATATGAAAGAACATCTACAAAAGAAACTGAATATTTTTTCTTTCAATTCATAAGGGCTCAAAACCCCCAAGGTCTATTCAAGATTATGCAGGAAATCAAGTAAAAATCTGCACACAGGGGTTTTTTTGTAAATGTGTTCAAAGCATAAATGTGTTCTGTTTAATTGAATTTCTATTTGCATTGAAGTATTTAATTTTTTTCTTTTCTATAAGGTATTTAATATTATTTTGGGAAGAAATAGTCCATCCTTGTCAGTTAGGGTGTGGTAGAACATAAAGGCAAACACTGCTCCAATGTCATTTTCATTTAGCTTTCAGTGGTGATTTTCTGATGTTCAGATTTTGAAAGCTTAATGATTGTTTACTTGAACCCAGGAAGCTGGAGGAGCAGACAGACTTTATGCAGCTCAAAGAGGATTTGGAGCACGCAACCGCTTGTGCTGTGGCTTCGTTATCTTCTTCTCCCTCTTGTGGCCTCCAATAGTAAGAGCAAATGAGGCATTTTGGCATCCAGCACAGCTGTAGCTCCTGTAAAAACTGGGGAGAAAACCAGACTTTGGGAGAAAGCGCCATGGCATCCAGATGCTGCTGCAGCACTGGAGGGGCTTCTGTACAGTGTGATGACCTCCACGTGAGAGGGACACGGGGATAATGATGATGGCAGGGTCGGGAGCCAAGCCGCCCTTGCCATACTTGCCCTTGGGGACCCAGTGACACAGTGGAGAACTGGTCCACTTTCCCCAGCTCTGCAACAAAATTAAGTGCAGGGCTGTGCAACCAAGATTTTCAGGAATAAGGTAGCGAGAAGAGAGAATTCTCCTTCCTATGAGCTGGTAGGACTACATATCTTAAAAGCATCTTGATCCAGTTGCAGAACTGACCTAAAGGTTAAAAATTAAATGGAATGTCTTGTGCAAGATGGGAATAAATTAAGGTGGTAGAGGTTCCCAGACTAATTTACAGCCAGGTTTACAACCAGCTTTGCTCTCTCCACCAAGGCTGAGGCAATTTCAAGGCATAGTTGCCTACTTCAGTTGCACAAACCAGTTCTTTCCTGGTCTCTCAATAGTAATGACAACAAAAATAAACAGCATTTAAGTGCCTCTTTGCAGCCATATGAAATAAACAGTTTAATATTCTGACTTTAAGGCCGCAAATTGGTGGCTATAAATATTGTACTGCATTCAAAGTTCTGTATATGCCATCTGGTGACCATGTGATTAGTGTATCTATGGGGCAAAAGAAGGAGGGGGGGTCTTGTCATGCCCTTATTTATTTTCTGTGCTCAACTATGCACTCACTTAAAACCCAGCCATATGCTAGAGCATCTGTTATAGGTGGGGTTTTTTTGTAAATTTTCTTTTTTAAAATTGAGTCGATTTTGCCCTTTAGGAGCCTACGCTCTGAACAGTACTACAGAATGACATTTACTGCAGACCAAATTATTATTTTATTAGGAGTTACAGTGTCTAGTTTGAACAAACAGCAAAATTCCAGTTTGGAAATAAATTAGTACCTTACAATGTATAGTACTAAGCCAGCCAAATCATTCCTTTTTTCTTGCATCCACCAACGAATATGTGATTAATTTAAACTCTGTGTGCATATTCATACACAAAGATTTTCAAGTAGATTTTTATTTTCTTCAGCATGTTAATATAAAAACATGCTTATTTGCCTTAACAGAAAGAGATGCCACACAGCAGTCATAAAAGTGAATAGCAAATTCTGTGTTTTATTGGCCCAGTGCTCATACACGCATAATCATCATTTAGTTTACAGAATACTGCTCAAGGCAGTCTTGTGAAAGTAGTATGCCAGTATGCCGTTGGGAATGAAACCAAGAACACAACAGTTTTTTGCGGCTTTCCACCATGCCTCAGAAAGAGAAGGTTAAGCTAAAATTGGCTCTGCAAGAATAATAGAAGTTTACTAAAAATACCCTCATTTTTAGTCATACTATCGGTTAAAAAAAAAAAAAAAAAAAAAAAAGAGTTATTTCTGCAGCAGTCTATGTTTGCTTAAAATATCCAGTGAAGGGAGTTTCACTTATTGATATCACAGGACCAGCTTCCAGTTTCACTGCTCCAGCTTTTTCAGGAGAATTTTTATTCTTTTGCTAACTGAAGTAAGTGCAAACTGTAATGGCAGGCTGAGAAGAGGAATGTAGAAGCTCATTTTTGAGAGTATATCAATCATTTTTAAACATGATGATATCCTACTCCTGCTACTCTTCTCTGCCCCAAACAGCTTATGTGGGAACACTTTATTTCCTTTTGCAATACTCAGTAAGGTAATGCTGTCTTACTGAACTTTTCGCCTCTTCCAGAACTCCAGGATTATCCAGACCGACACATCCATGTCACTGTCACTCTGTTATCCTACTTTCCAGCATTAATTTCACGCACCAGATCCCATGACGAACCTGCCCTGTGCCACTTCTCAATATTTATGGTAGGTCAAGGTGGTAGAATTTAATCTTGCAAAGCAAGCTCAAAAAGGCCGTACCAGCTGCCATGTCTTAGTAAATCAGATAACAGCAATAGATCTAAAGAGCGAATGAGACAGAAGTAAGTGAGATTATTGCATCTGTTTAAATCCTGTGTCCCTTACAAGCATTTTGAAAGCACATATTTTTAAGTGACTGAACAATAATAATGTTAAAACATAATTAAAACCAGCCTAGAATGTATTTTTTTTTTTTAATTTTAATTGTGGTTTTAAAAAAAGAATCATCAGAGACCTAAGAGCAGCCGGTAAGAAGTTCAGATGCAGGTCAGCATACAGCCAACTGAGCTAAGATTTCTGCATCTTTAACCTAAATTAAAAGAACATTAAAGATCAATGTACTGTGATTTGAAATGGCAGTTCTGAGCCTGGTACACAAACAATGTGTAGAAACGAGGACAGAGTGTTGTCTTAGAGTGCTGATGCATTGTGAAAGCACTGACAAAAGCTTGGGAAAATGAAAGCAAGAAAAGAGGTCTATCTCTTTTTTTTTTTAACTTAAAGAAACAGAATAGAGGTATTGTATGAGAACTGGAGAATGCCTCAATCTGAGCTGTTCTCATGATTTATAATAGTTTACTTATGTTCAAAGGCCATCCAGGCTGGCAACTACTAGAGTTCATAAAAATCTAGATACAAACACTCATTCTTAGGAATGACAGACCTTCAGACCTTGGTTATTAATTATTCTTCTACTGGCTGGTTTTTATACATGGCACCATGGATTGCATCATTGCCTTGGTGGCTTGAAGAGGGCTCTGCAGCAGATATAGCCTGGTGGACATATTTAATGCCCTAGTACCTATCACCTGTCAACATCCATAAGTAAGTCAACTTTGATACCATTTCCAAGATGCTTAAGTGATACAGGCAAGAAGGGATAATATTATGTGAAGAGAGGATCCACATTCTTATGAGCTGGTAGGACTACATTTCTTAAAAGCATTTTAATCCTGCTGCAGAACTGACCTAGAAGGTTAAAAACTAAATGGAATCCCTAGTGCAAGATAGGAATAAATTAAAAATAGGAATAATGTATTATTATTTTCCATTGACTTTATTATCTGTCAGAAAATTAGATCTCCAAGGTTTTTTTTTTAATTGAAATAATCTGTTTCCCTCTGAAATAGAAATAATAATAACAAAAATATTTGCACTTTATATTATACTGCTGTATTTCTTTTTATTTATAATTTGACTAAAGCATCTTTTTTCTCGGAGGATCAATCAGCAGGAGCACGCCATAGAAATCGTGACAAAATTTTCCATATTGCACTGTGCTTTCTTACTTGAAGAGGGAGATGGTATTCCATGGTTGGTTTCCTGTCTGAGTAACAAAGACTGAGAACCTCTAAAATGTTCTTTCTGAAGACAAAAAATATATATTATTTCTGATTTGAAATTCTTCAGTAGAAGACAAAAAAAAAAAACTCCTAGAACTGCCAAACCAGACAACCAATGAACCAACCAACTAATCAACGAACAAGTCAACCATTCAACCACCGAACCAACCTGCAAAACATCCTCAGAAAAACAGATATTCTGGTATGACTATGAAGCATTCATGGCATTCCTAATAACTGAATGAGTGCCTGTGACAGGCTATAATGCAGTAACAATTTGAACATTTTTCAGCTTGGAGACATTTTCTCAGTCTCCGTGACTTTCTCACACATCGAAGAAATATCTGGTCCATGATCATTCTGTCAGATGAACAGCAAGGGTTGAAGCTGTGAAGCACTCAGTAGGAGAAACTCAGTAGGAGAAAAGGAAGACTCTTCTTGAAACAATTTTGATTTATTTTGATCACTGTTTCTTTGGCAGAGTGTTGACCCAATAGCAGTATTAGCTATAAAATCTACATTTAATACATTTACATCCATGAGTGCTGAGACAGCTGTCAGACAACACCGAGAAAAGACAAACTCATGACTCTCAAAATTGAATGTAAAATGATGTGTTGAATCAGCTAGGGTGAAAGCAAGACATGAAGCCAAAGAATTTAATAGTCTAAACCACACTTCTAATGTTCAGAATAAGGGACAGAAGTGATAGACAGCTTTAGAGGTCAAAGCAGGGACAAAAGCTGGCTTCTGAAACCCAGGTATAGCTCTTCACCTTGTCTGACTGGGGATCAATCAGAGTTTGATGATGAGTTAGGTGGGAAGGGCAGAGTGAGACAACCTGTGGTTCAGTTTACTTCATCCTCACAGAAACAAGTTCATGACAGTGAGAAAATGACAGACATCAAAAATGAAGAGCAGTGGCATACTGCAGGAGAGAGCAGAAAGCACAGAACATTGCATCAAAGCTAGTTTTCAAGCCTACACTCAGGCAGAAGAACTTCAGCTGGGAATAAGCTCAGCTATGCAATAATTTTTTAATATAGCAGGAACTGAATCTTCACACCATTTTTTAGCATGATGTCCTCAATTCCATCACAAAACTGGTGCTAAATCATCAAAAATGGCCTTTTTCATCACCCTGCAGAAACACGTATTGCCTCCAACCCTTCATCACACCAGGGAAGGGTATCAGGGGCACAGTTAAAAGAACAGACAACGCTACTCAAAAGCAAGATCCCCCCTGACACAAAACTGAACAAATTACCACACTCAAACACCTCCTGAATCCAGTCAACCTTGCTTTTCTCCTGAGAAATTGTCATTTCTCAGGCTTCTAGCATAGAGTAGTATATGTTGCAGAGTCCTCAGAGGATCATTTAAGCTTATAGACAGGAAAAAGCCTCTAACAAATATCAGGTATTAAGTTACAATCTAGGAAACTACAGTGAAAGCATTGACCATCATTGGGAACAGCAACAGGAGCAGCAGCAGGAATACCTTTAGAAATGGGGAATGTTCAGCTGCTCAGCTGTACCCACCAGCTTAAGGTAAACTGAAATGAAGACAGCAGAAAAGCCAGGTGCAAATATAATAAAATAGAAAATTTTTTCTTCCACATTTTAGATAACACTGATTCCATGTTTTTTGTCATTCCCATAGTATTTTCAAAAGGTTGATCTTTTTTCAACATCCCTTCCCTCTTCTTTGACTGGGGTAGGGGGTGGCAGTGAAAAAACAGAGAGCATATTCATCTTCTATGGCACAAAGCCCGAGATCAAGTATTTTTTGCTTAACGTTATCTGTATTGAAGTGTGATTTTTTTTTACATCATTTGTATTTCTTGAATTTCAGGCTCAAGATGATGCCAGGACTGACAGACAGCACCTGGGTAAAAATGATGTGATTCTTTCAGCGCTGTAATTTCCCATGTATTCAGCTTTGTATTCAGACAGAGAAAAAAAAATTATTCACAAGCCAAGACACTTTTGTGAAGCTGCTGATTAGGCCATGGTTTAAAAATGGAGAGTAAGGAAAAATGCGCTTGTTCTCCTTCACGGTTGTGCACCGAAGCATCGACTGTGGAGGGCCTTGAGACTGGCTTAGTGCAATCAAAGGGGCTACACCTGTCTGTGCCTCACTCTCCTGGAGCTAGGAAAGGAAGGTAGCTTTTAACACAGTAGTTCCCCAGTGCAAAAGAGAAAAAATAATTTCCAGTATTAGATCATGGCTCGCCTTGGCTACGTGCCAGAAAGAGAAAAGCTTTCATTGGTGCTGCAGTGCCAGAGATGTTAAGAGTGAACAAGGCTCAAAGAACAATTCAGACATGTCTTTATGGAACTAACAGAGAACACAGCTTTCATAAAACACAGGCCATTTCAACTTCAGACACTGATAATTCAAAGGGAAAGCCTTTTAATTGTGTTATTTTATCAATGAGAGGACAAACAAGGTTAAATGGTGATAGATGCTGCATTAACAAGCTATTTGCCTGCAGCATTTTTTTTCCTGGGAAGAAAAAAATGCTGTAATTATTCTTCAGCTTTATATAGGGAAACTTTCTTCCTACTTTTCACTGTCAGGCTCTTCCAATTGATTTTATCATAATTCAAATATGTGGCAAAATGCTTCTGAGCACAAAAGCAGAGGGCTAAGCCTTACTCTCTTTTATTACACCAGAGAGCCACTAAATAGCAAAGGATTTTGATTTAGATTCCTGCATTAAAATTAAATCACACATCCTAAGGAAAAATGATCCGTAATAATGGAAGTCACACACATGGGGATTGAAAGTGCTATTGAATAATGAAGAAAACTATAGCACCAATGAATGTAAGGGACCACTATACTTTAATGAAGAGATATTTCCGAAACAAATGTCTCCCTTCAGTGTTTTCTATTGATAGTCTGAATATTATAAAACAAATTATGTGAAATATGAATATCACAAAGTTCAAATGAATTACTTACTGACTCCTTGTTTGAGTAGCAACATTTTTATATCTCTGCTGTAGGAAAGAGTTACAGGTAACCGCAGGTGGTTTTTAGTGCAACCTGCAGGTCAGTATGAATACACTGTTTTCAGTGCCTAAGGCTGCAAATGTACTTCCATTTTGCAAACTCCTACACAGTGACGCTGCCCACTGGTTGGGGAAATTATGTACAGTTCCAATATTTACATCTTTCTTTTGCCTTCAGGCCCCCTTTATTGATTTTATGGATTAAAATATTTTTCCCAGTAGCAAGTTACTAATCTCTCTGCTTTAACTATGTCAGATTTTCTATCTCAGGCTCTATAATTTCAGTTTGATCAAGTACTTTTTAAAGGGAATCTTGGTAGTGACTCATTTTTAGCACAAAGCTTTAGTCTTGCAATGCTGAGGGGAAGATTTCTTGGGAAAAAATCATGAGACCTGGCAGCATGAAAAGTTATTATTTGACTGGCCACAAACAGTGAATATATAAAAATTACACAAAGCAGGTTCATGTCTGATTTGAGCACAGTGTTCTTAACTCGCATTGTTTTGTGACCTTTCAGTGTTACTAACAAAATGATAAACAGCATAACATTGATCCTATTGTTCTATTATTTCTTTTGAAAGAAAATTTGTATCACTGTGCAGCCCAAAAGCCCACAAAAATAATTTCCTATCACTTTGTCAAATTAGAACAACTCACATGAAAAGGAAAATCAGTAGGGGCACAAACAAATCATGAGTCACAATTTTTTTCTAAGTACAGTTACTACAATCACTATGAGATAAAATCACTTGAGATATTGTTTTGCATCTGCTATCAGTCTTTTGTGAGAAAGATAAAGATTCTGGGGTGGCGAAGAGGTTGGGGATGGAAGCTTGTAACCCTGAAGTATAGAGAAAGAAATCATTTCTCAGTTATATATTGATTAGGTCCATCCAGGCTTCAAAAATGTTCCAGAATACTTATTTCTTAATTTCGTTTTGTCATTGTTTACAACAGGGAACAAAATTCACTTTTAAAATGGAAAGTTATATCTAAGAAAGAGACAGACCAAAGTACACTCTACAGTATTAATCTAACAGAAGATGCCAGTCATGAACATGGAGGTTTGGAAATTCAAATGAGATATGGGAATTCTGCTTCCAAAATTATCTTTATACATGGGGGAAGATGATTTTTTTAAATTTTTATTGTTATTTTTATTGTTACTTGTTGTTGTTGGTTTTGGTTTTGTTCTTATTGTTAATAAATTCAATTAACTGATTAATTTTAAATACATAAATGAAGTTTGTCACAAATGTGAAAAATTAAGAACTCTGATTTTTCCCCATTAATCAAGAACAATGATAATTTTTGCTTGCTGGTGTCCTGAAAGTACTATACATTCTTTGCTATTCCCTGGGACAACTTTAAACCATAAAAAAAGAACAAGACACAGCTCTTCTAGAAAACAGGTAGCGTATACTTTTTCACAGCTGAAGCCTCCTCTTCTGGAATTCCAGTTGAATGATGGAGCCAAATTAATGCTGTTATTCCTGTGATTGGTGAGTTCTCTAACTATTATGATCTCATTAAAGATCTATGGTTATAATAGGGTTTCATATAAAATGTATATATACATATATATAAGCTGTGCTGAAGAAATATCTGTGTGATTGAGCCCTAGGGAACTTACCTGTTCCCCTCCTTATTGATAGCAATGAGATTTAGGTATGGGCTGTGCACCTACTCAGATTCATACTCAGAGGTGCAGCAAGTTGAGGTAGCTTCTCTATAGAAAAATTTTGAGTCCCAACTACACCTGGCAGGGAGAAACAATTTTTTTTTCCTTTTCTTTTTTTTTTTTTTTCTTGTGATCCACCATGCCATCTTGTTTTGTGAAGGAAATTTCAGGGTCCTAAACCAAAGAGGTGTTTTCATAATATTTCTTGCTATTTTTTCAAACCTCAGGATATCCAGCAATTGTTAAAGAACTCTCCATCTTGGACTCACCATTCCGTAAATATCTACCATGGGGACTGTTGTTCAATTTCCTTGCCACTATTTGTAATACCTAAAAGAGGTTTTTGTCCAGGTATGTTGCTGCAAAGATAACACAGGCTGAAATTGAAGAGACAGGAAATAACGTGACAGAAGCATAAGTGAGAAAAAAATGCGCAACTGGTTCTTATAAACCCTGAATATTTACTTTTGGATACTGAATAAGTTTACCCATGTCAGTATCAGGGAGCACACCTCGTTACCTCTGTTATGTCACTCCCCAGAAATGTTAACTTTCCAACTGTATGAGATTTTAGATGCAGATCTTACTTATTTCAGGAGAACAGATGGGTACGTTTGCTATTCAATAAACATACTAAGAACTCCTTTCACACCTCTAACAGTCACAGCTTTGCACACCCATGTGCTGTACATCTGTGGATTATTGGCAGTGAATTTGGCTGCACAGTAGGAGTATCTCAAGTTTAAAAATTTCCCTGTGTCTATTCCTTCCTTGTGACTCCTTTGAATGTCTGCCTTCTCCTTTTGTGCATCTGTTCACAGCTTTGACCACAAAAAAGACTTACAACCTTTGCAAGAAATTTGAGTCTGGCAGCCTCCATGTGAGAGTGTAAGAGTGTTTATAAATGGGAGGTGGAACAAAGTGCCTTTTTTTCTCTTTTTTTGTCCCCTTTTCTTCAATTTTTTTAACAGATCAGTTTTTCTCCTGCAAAGAGTAGGTACAAAGCTGTAAGCTTATTTTTAATTGTGAAGTAGAGGAAATGCAGAGATGGGAGAGGTTTGTATTAAACAAGGAAAGAGTAGGGTTAGTGTTTTCCAGTAGTGTTAGTTATCCCAAATATGATGTTGTATAATTGTAGCTAGATTTCTTCCTGCTTTGGAGCTGTTTCATTCAGCTGTGATCCCAGAATTTCAGCATGGTACTGCACTGAGAGATGTCCACAAAACTGCTCAGGACCCTCAGTCTGTGTGTGTGACATCATTATGGCCTGTCCTCCTTTCAATTTCCTTTGCTTCTAGGCAGAGATAAACTTTCTGTTTTCTTCTCATTCAGAAACAAGACACAAATGTTTATTCCCATATTGGGATATCAGTATACCAGTAACTTCTCCTCTCGATTTCTCCATTTTCACTTTTCCATCCTCACAGCCAACTTCTTTTCCTGTTTGTTTTTTTTTCCTAACCCATTCTTTCCTTTGACAATGGGAGGCATTTTTACCATTTTTACCTCTATTAAATATCAACTTTTTAAAAAAATTAATATTGGCCGACCTGGTGAGTCCATGCTGGTGATGCAATATCCAATAACAGCAGTGTGCACTTTCCTGACTAGTAAAACAATATGTACATCTCATTTTAAATCCTTCTCTACACTGACCCCTGAACTTTAATATAGACATGTTAATTAGTTTATACAGTGAGTTAATTTCCATAGGTTGCTACCAACTATAGCATGAGACAAATTGTAGTTTGTAACAGTCTTACAATACTGAGTTTTGCTCTTTAAAATGTACTATAACACTTCCTTATTTTTTTTTATTTTGCTACCTTCAAGAGAGGACAGCCAAGGACAATACTAAAAATTCCATCTGGCCTTTTTTTAAACCTCATATTGTATCAACTCTTACAAATGTATGTTGCTATTTGATGTTTTCACCAGAGAAGTTTGAAAGACCACAACAACAATTTCAAGTGTGTTTCACCAAATATTTAGTAAACTGATACCTGTTCATTAAAAGGAACAGACAAAAATACATTAAATTACTTAACTTCTTTTTATTTTTATGTCCTGCTTGCAACTTTCTTTCAGATAGATATATTTCAATATAGGCAAGATTGACAGATAAAGATTGAGAGCAGCAGAACAAGAAATGTAGTGAAATTCAGGTGCTTTACACCATGTAAAATGTTTGAAGGAACTTTCACAATATTCCAGTGTGAGCAGCCAGTTATGACACTGTCCCCACAAACCTTAAAATTTAATGTGACTAAATTATAGAGGAAGATCTTTATTGTGTGGGTGAGTGACAGTGCACTGGAACAGATTGTCCAGAGAGAGGTTTTGGAGAGTATCTCTCACTGGAGATATTCAAGAGCCATCTGGATCCAACCCTGTGCATTGTCCTCTGGGATGAATGTGCTGGAGCAGAGAGGCTGAGCCATACGACCTCCTGTGGTCCCCCCCAGCCCACCCATGCTGTGCCTCTGTGATGGCTGTAAATGAGAGCAACTCGGCAATACCTTCATAACCAAGCAGAATATTTTTTACACATTGAATCAAAATATCTTTTCAAATGTCAAATAGACATAGTTTGTGTGTTCAATGCATACATTGATATATTTTTTAAATATTATTCTCTTTGCCTATGGAGGGTTGGTACTCATCTTCAGCAGCAACAGCAAAACTTTTGAAGTACATATAATCTGCACAAGGTAATATTACTTGTAAACATTTATCTTCCTTTGAAGTCCCTCATGAGAATATAGATGAGCAATAATTGTGAATTTGTTTTTGCTTATTATCAAAATAGAAAAAAAGAGAATATTAGCAGAGAGGGTATTCACTGAGTTGAATAAGGTGTCTTTATCAAAACTTTTTCTCTTTGTTGGCTACTTCACACAATACAAGATCCAACTACTATATGATTCTTATAAAAATGTACGAAAATGTAAATAAAACAAGTAAAGGGGGAAAACCAATTAGAATTTGCCTTTTGGGGTGGAATTTTACCAACCAGACATACTTCTCTTTAAAATAATTTCAGATATATTTTATATATAACACAAGAAATTTACAAAGGAACTAAATTAGAGTTGGAGTCAGTAGTCAAGTTAATAAAATTTCCTAGGGTGGTCCATTCAATCATTAAGTGTACATTGATGAAAATGCTTAGCTACAATGATATGTTGCTTTTAGATCAAGTAAATTAAATTAACTTCAGAGTGTATCTTATTAGACTTTAAAAGAAGGTCATTAAGTTACTTCTGGCCTTTGAGTCAGGAGAATGAATTAACAGAAGGATGAGAAGTTGCCAAATCTTACTATCAAAATTTTAAATCTATCAAAGATAATAATCCTGTATTTAATTAAAAATAATAATTAAGAGTCATTAACCAAGGATTTACTGCATCAAGTAACTATTCAAAATGTTATTTATGTAATGCATGAAAATTTAATTATTATTTAAAACCTTTACCTATATTACTTACTGATTTAAAGAAAGGGACATGAGAGAGGGGTAAGATACAAAAAAAAAAAAATTGTTTGAAACATGAAGGAATTAATATATAGGAAACTTTTCCAGTGATGTAACTGAAGCTCCTGGTCATTCCAACAAGATTAAAATTACTTTACAATCCTTATTCATGATGTGAATAGCATTCACTCAGGAAATTCTATTAATTCAGTGATATTCTTCAGTGTTAAGTGCCAGCATAGATTGCAGTTTCGTGCCTTAAATGAAAAATTGAAGTGAGTTGTCATTCATTTATTCATTTGAAATACAATCCAGTGCACTGTACATTCTCCTGTACATTCTCTGGCTAAATAGAACTGAGTTTTGATATGTCAGGCTTTCTGTGTTGTTTTTTGATGGGGTTTTTCATTGATTTCTTTTTTTTTTTTTCTTTTTTTTTTTTTTTTTTGGAGGGGGGAGTGTAGTAACTGTGTGGCTGAGATAATAAAAGAAAAATAAATTTTTCAGGCAGTTCAACACACACTTTTCTGGTCATTGCTTCCTTTTAAGCTCTCTGTTCCTTTGTTCACCTAAAACAGAGACTCACACCCTGAGTTCAAATGTGCTAAGAGCTTTAATGTACTTCACTCAAGTAAAAGGAAATTATCTCTATTGCAAGGGCAAGCAATCTTGAGCATCCATGGAAGCCCTGGGTCACAGAAAGATTTAAGCACCTTTAGTAAGTTAAGTCTTTTAACCAGATCCTCTAGATGTGCTCTTTTATAACTAGAAAAGTAATTATGGGCATTTTATATACTTCATTCTTTGTCAATAGTAGAATGAACAGGTATTTTTTTGCATTATTTCTCTGTACAAATATGTGTGCATAATTCTCTGATGCTTTTTGGTTTGCACCACCCAATTTACCAGATGCAAAATATACATGAACCAATACTTACATTCAAGGTTACCTAAATCTTTCTACTATTGAGGCCATAAGTATTGATGAAACACAATCCTTCCACTCCACAAGCTATAAATATGCTTGTATTCTCCCTTATATACATTCTTGATGTATGACCACCTTCTGCTTCCTATATGTGGGCAAAAAAAAGAACCAACATCCAAAACCTGTGCCAGCAACTGCAGATGGAAATGGTAGACTCAGAAAATCTCATCAGAGATGTTGTCCAGAATTGTGCAAGGCACAGTGGAAGGGAAGTAAATTCAAACATGATAAATATGGAATAAATGCTTCAAAATCCTCAGACACAGGTATTATAGGGAATAATGTAAGATGGTGCTCACACTCCGTGTACCCTTAACAAGTTTTATGTCTACTTCAGGACCTGGTCAGGAAATTAGTTCTTTTTTTTCTGCATTCTAAAAACCCCTCATTTACTGAAGTCTTGTTAAAATCAATTATCATCAATTAGTGGAGCAAAACTTCAAACAAAATTTAAAGTCTTTAATACATTAATATGAAAAAGTCTTATTATTTGATGATTTGCTAAAGGATATACATCAAATCAGAATTGTGATGTTCATCCCAAGAATGGAATAAATAGACCTATAATGCCGTTGAAAATCACAGTGGCAACTGAGTCCTTTTGTTTTGATTAGGATGTGGCTAACAGACCAGTACTAATATTATTTGATAGCATGTCTCATTCCTACAATTAACTTGTAACTGACCAAACAAGTCATATGACTGTTTAGCCCATAACATACTGAAATATATCTGATGCATTTATTTGGCAGAATGTCTCCAATTATTATTTTCTTTATTACTGATTTAGCTACTCAAATTTTGATGCTATCAGATTATCTATTTTCTGGTCAAGACTTACTTAAAAACAACTTCCTCCATTATAGTACTCAGGATCTGTAGGGCTTCCAGAAGTCTGCTTTCTCCACCATTTCACAGAGAGGTAATGGACTCCCAGAAAGCATGCCTCAAAGTGCATCTAGTTTTATTTCTGAAACACTAGATTTTTGTTCACTTTCTCCCATGCTTTTTTCACAAGAAAAAGTGACAAAGATTGAGAGGAACTATCAGTAATTGAACTACTATTATTCTTTTTTTCTGGGGCGTGTATGGGGGGGTAGCTGTATTTCTGTGTTTGTTTTACTTTCGGTATCGCCTGTGAAGCTATAATGCAGATAAACTGTCTTGGTACCAGCTAGCAGAAAAGAGAAATACAAGTTGTCAGGATCTTACTGCATTTTTCTACTGTCTCAGTTTCTTATTATTTATTCTGATAAGGAAAACAACTGACTGTTTCAATTTAACGTAAATTGCACAAATAGTTCTTCTTTTACCTTACTTTGGGTTGCAAAGACATGGAAGACAATTAAGGGGAGCCTTCTAGAGCAACTTGTGTTTGCATTCTCAGTGACCTCTGCAGGGTGTGTTTTTTTCTGTTTGTATAAGCCTGACTGCTTCTAAGCATGAGCTGATACAAATCTGTTTTGCAATAATCCGACATTTGAAAATCCAAATAAATTTGTTTCTGTGAGCAACAAACCACAAGCTCTTTGGGATTTTTCCTTTCAAATGACAGAAAAAAAAAAATTAAAAAAGGAAGTAACTTACTTTGCCTTTATGTATAAAGTATATTTTGAGGTAAGATGAGGTTATATTTTCCAGAAATTTAGAAAACCCATGTAATTTTATTCACTTCATGCAAGCGAGTAGTAGTACTAAGTTTTGTGTGATTTCTGTTAAAAAAGTGAGTCAGGACAATGGGAAAAAGAAGAAAAGGGTAAAGTATCTCAAATTATATTCATTAAAATAGAAATAGTGATATCAGTGATGTCAAAATCTTCTCTGACACATGAAAACGTAAAAAGAAATGCTTTTAAAAAAAATATATTACCTATGTGTCGTCTACCTATGTATTAGTTTCTGACTGCTTTTCTTTGATACACATACAGATTTTTTACCTGTCAGCATCCATGCATTTCCAGCTTCATTTGTTCTCTAATTTTGATTACTTGCATTTTTCCCTTGTGTTGACCTTTCAAATTTGAAATCTCTCTATCTAACTAATTTTTAACCACAACGGCAGTTGCATTTTTGTAATCCAACTTGCTCATTCCTTTACCTGAAATTTTTAGGGTGATTGTCCATCAGTACTAGTTATATGGACAGGATGATTCATTTAGCAGCCATTGATTTGCACATCTAATTTTGGATGTGTTCAGAATACTCTATAAGAACACAGAACCATACAGTATTGTCATGTGAATGTCAACTAATCTCCCAACTCTTCCAGTTTATTAAAGGGAAAAAAAAAGCAAAAAAAATAATGCACATAATAAAACTCCTTTAAGAGACCTAAAAATATATCCTTTCCTTTTTTTCAGTCATTTCTTTTGCCTTCTTATTTAAATTGAAGTAGTTAGATACTGAGATAATAGAAGAAACAGAAAAAAAATTATTTTAGACCTAAAAGTCAGTCAGAACAGAAAAAAACAGTACCATCAGGTGGAAGCAATTCTGTAATGAAGTACTCAACTTGCACATTGAAAATTATATGCCAAAAATAATATACCCCATTTTGCAAACGAAATTAATCTTATTTTCTTCCAATTAACTTTTTAGATTCTAATATATATTTCCCCTTTTATAAACATTCATTGTAAAAACATTTCATTTTAAAATATTCTGAGGACAAATGAGTTACTGTGAAAAGCTTCCTATACCGTAAACATATTAAACAATATTAAATAAAAAATGGCTAGAAGTCTGGGCTTTGTTTTGTTTTGTTTGTTTTGTTTCATGTAGCTTTGCTTTGGTTTTGTTTTTATGTGGGTTGTCTTTGCTTGGTTTGTTTTAAATCTTTTGCATTTCTCAGGTTTGTTGTTTTACCAGCGGACCAGCACCCGACTGGCACTGTCTACTTTAGCAAAGCCTCCATTGCTTTAAAATTATCAGATTATGAAAATTGTGTGTGTTGCTGTGCTGTTGTGCAGCTGTTTTGCAGCCAGAAATGATGACGTGGATGGAGGCCCAGCCAGCTGAAGGGCTGTCCAGCTTTGCCCAGATCCCATGGGAGCACAAGCTACCCCTGTGGAGCGAATGCAGCTGCCAGGATATCCCAGTGCAGAGAGATGTGATCTCTCAGCTGTGGATCTCACGGTGTGGCAACACTCATGGCTCCTCTGCCACCTCTGCTGAACAGCTCCAGCTCCTTCTCTGATGACCTCAAGATATAAGTTTGCAAATTCCCGTTGTATATTCTCATACTCCCTTTGGTTTGCATGTCCCTTGAGGACCTGACATTACCGGAAAAAAATTGATTTAGTTAAGGGTAGGAATGCCACAGAGGAGATAAACGTTTAACTTGTCAGACAGTGTGTGAAGCAAAAAGTAAGATGGACAGAAATGTAACAATTTATAACCAAGAAGATTTAGTTAAAAAAAGTTAATTGATTCATTGATACACCTGTGATAATATGGAAATCACTTTTCCTGGTAAGTTACTCTTTTTTATTGCTGACTCTGGTAAAAGTTCTCTACTCTGGGACGGAAAGACAAATACAGGAGAATCTCATTCAAATCACCATTTAGGTTACAAGCACCATCATTATTTGAGCGGTCAGAAAGAGTCTATAAAATGGATTGTCATGAGATTAATTTAGGAAGATGAGTAAAGGAATAAACTGATGAAACAGTACTATAAGACTGGGACTGAGTTATGGAGCAACTGAGAGATGTGCCAGATTTCTCCCACAGAGAGTACAGTACAAGGCTGCCAAAAAGTGTGTGGAAGCCAGTGGCTTCCTGCTGACTTCAAAGGCTTTAGATCAAATTCTGGACTCCATTCAAAGCTACTTTGGTTTTGCCTCACATTCCTCTTTCTGAACAATTATTACATAAAATTTTCTCATTATCAAATATTTAATCAATTAATTTTTCCTCATTATTTATTATTAATTCATTTTTGCCAGTGTTTAGAAAATTCTTGCTCATTCATTTTCATAGAGACGTATACATATCAATCATTGTCACTTGAAAATTCTGTATTCTATTTCCTTTCTTATTTTTAGGCATGCTGATGACATATTTCTTTCATTCACAACTCTTCTACAGCCCAAGGTCAAATTCTGTTCTTGAACTAATTACAAACTAGTTCATATTTAGAACCAGTGCAAATAATATTGTCAGCAACACTTGATGACTTATTGTCATCATAAAAAACATGATGGCAAACAGAAGAAGTGAGGGGGTTTTTGCCTATAATTCAAAGACAGCATTGGTATCAAAATCTGTTATGTCTCCTTTTTCTAGGATTTTTTAGTTATTTTAATAATATTTTGTTGATATTTATCGCCATTCAAACCAGACTTTATTTTCTTAGGGTACACTGACATTAGCAGTTCAGCCTGTGCCAGGAATGCATGCCAGAAGAAAGTTACACACATCCACACAGAGCAAGGAGCACAGTGGAGTAGGAGGCATTCCATGAAGTGAAATAGGTTGCAGAGGACCCAACACAGTACAAAGTGACCTTGAAATAGCTCTAGTCTGTTCTGAAGTTGCTATCTGTAAAGCACTTTTCAATTTAGTTTCATCTAAAAGGATACATTTTCTGCTTTTTAAGATTTCCCTGCAACAAGAAGCAAAGAGCAATGAGGGAAAGAGCTGGGGAATATTTTTGCAAATTTATACCTGATCTGAAGGAAGATGTAGGTGTGATGTGTTGGGTTTTCATTCGCATTATGGTGTGGTCTTAGACTATGTTACCTGGAGGCCTTTCAACAGCAAATCTTCTGCAAAGTGTAATTTGAGATCTTGCCTAGTATGCTCAAATCAATTGCTAAAGGAAGTTTTGACCATCAGCCCAGAAGTATTCTGAAGTAAAAAAAACCCAACACTTATAGACAGGGAGTTGTCAGGTCCTCAGCACTGCTTATTTCTCTCAACAGATCAACAAGTAATTCCCTGTGCTACCTGCTGATATGGGCATAGGCTACAGCACTGCAATGGGCTATATCCCTTCTCATTTTATCTGTGATCTCTCTCCTCTCATTTTATTTTTAGTCTTGATATTATTTACTTAATTTACTCTTATCCAAATATTTTCCTGTTACCCACATCCTACATCCTTTTCTCTAAACTGGAGAGGGATTTGATGAGGGGACTGTTAGATGGATAAGGAATTGTTGGATGGCCATATCCAGAGAGAAATGGTCAATGGCTCGGAGTCCAGATGGACAAGTGGTGTCCCTCAGAGGCCTGCACTGGGACCAGTATTATTTGTTGCTTTCATTAATTATGTGGATGAAGGGACTGAGTGGGCCCTCAGCAAATTTGCAGATGACACCAAGCTGAGTGGTGCAGCCGACACACCTGAAGGACAGGACGCCATCCAGAGGGACTGGACAAGCTCAAGGAGTGGGCCCTTGGGAATCCCATGAGATTTAACAAGACCAAGTCCAAGGTGCTGTACCTGGATTGGGGCTTTCCCCTGTAGCAAGACTGGTGATTAACAGATCAAGAGCAGCCCTGCCCAGAAGGACTTGGGGTTGTTGGTGGGTGAGAGGCTGGACATGACCCCACCATGGGCACTCACAGCCCAGAAAGCCAAACGTGTCCTGGGCTGCATCCAAAGCAGCGTGGGCAGCAGGGCCAGGGAGGGGATTCTGCCCCTCTGCTCTGCTCTGCTGAGACCCCACCTGCAGTGCTGCATCAGCTCTGGGGTCCCCAGCACAGGAATGACAGGGACCTGTTGCAGATAGTCCAGAGGAAAGGCACCATGATGATCAGAGGACTGGAGCACCTCTCCTATGAGGAGAAGCTGCAAAAATTATGTTTTTTTCAGCCTGGAGAGGAGAAGGCTCTGGAGTGACCTAATAGCAGCCTTCCAGCACCTGAAGGGAGCCTATGAAAAAGATGAAGTGGCACTTCTTATAAGAGCATGCAATTCTTTGAGGAAAGGAATATATCTGTATCTATAGGAATATATAGGACTGCACAAGCATATATTTCTTGCAATACAAGGCGTGTGTGTGCATATTTTATTTTTTCTGTGTTTGTATGAAGTGACCATGAGTGTATTCATCAATATCTAATAAAAGTACTGAGGGCAGATAAGCAGGAGACAAGAGCACTAGATTTGTCAGAGTATACCTAATATATTCTTATATTTATCTTAGGACTAAAACAAGGAAGATACATCATCTACCATAAGGACCCAACCTCCTAACCCTTCATTTCTCACCACCATTTAAGAACATTTTGTGTTTTAGCATCCAAGTCCTCAAAGAAGAAGACTAAATTAATTGTATCAAAATAATGAACATTTTCTTCACATGATAAAGTTATATGTAGTCTGTGCATGAAATGAAGATAACTTTTCTATTCTGTTCTCTTTGAGTTAAAGCATCTCCCAAACAAGATACTGAGATGTTATACAAAAAAAAGTGTAGTTGGAATATGCAGTGACAGTTCAAAGGAAGTTATAAAGTGGATGCAATTTCATAAAAGTTAACAATATTTTCTGTATTCACTAGTTATTACTGGACAACATAAGGCACACAATTGAAGAATGAATATTTCAAAGACATTTAAAGCCCCATGAAAATGTTCAATGATTGTTGCATTAAGACTCAGCAAAATATGAGAAGGATTCTAACAGCATGGTCAGAAACTGCCATTCCATGTAAATCCCTGCACACTTCTTCTGACCTGCTTCCAACAATACCTTCCTACGTTACTGAGGAACTTGAATGTATGTATCACACTCAGGAACATGAATATTCTGTGGTTTATTTTATTTACTTTTTTTTAAAAAAAAACATTATTAATATTAAGTTCGTGGTACAAAGTCTCTTCTATAGAAAAAAAGGGATTGTTAAAAATTCTTTATTCATTAAAAAAAAAAAAACTTTAAGGTCTACGATTCCTGAAACATGAACATTTTAGTTGCTCTTTATTAGACTTTAAGGTTTATGTTATCCAATTAATGAAGTATTCTAACTTCACTCTCTCTACTTAGTAACTCAAATATCAACAAATTCAGATTTTACTCAGCAGTCAGCCTGACCATACCTTGATTTACTCTAAGCTTCTTCTGCAAAATAAGTTTTGCAGGACTCAAATCTGAAAGAAAAAAAGATCAAAGACACTGAAGGTTTAATCATAGCTCATCTCAAGATAATATTTTTTTCTTAATATTTCTTCATTGATAAAGTTGCAAACTTAACTGAAAAAAACCCCAATAACAAACTAAATGGATAGAAATTTCAAATGAGATTGTCAATATTCTGTTATGCATAAATATATATATATATGAATTATACCTTATAATCAGTTATGCATTAAATATTCTATTTTATTTAAACCCTGAAGCAGACAAATAATTACAAATGTAGGTCTCATGTCAGGAAACATGCCCACAGTAGGTGCATCTATCTCTTTTTTTCAAAATATTTTGGGTATTGGCCTTTACCTTCTAAATATTGGAAAGAGATTTTCATTTATTTTAATAATCACCTTTAAGGAGATAAGGTCAAATGTTATGTTTCAGCTGATTCAAAATGTATCACAGCTGTTTAAAGTCTTCTAAATACGAGAAATAATAAGATATTGAAAATAATCTCACAGGTAAAAAGGAAGAACATTCTAATTTCTTCTCTTTTTATTGTAGACATCTTTTCATAAAAATAATTTCTTTAGGATTTTCCCTTCTGGGAAGCTGAGGTCCCAGGAAAAGAATGTAAACAATGGTTATCTGCTGCTGTGAAATGCAACAGGTGCACCTGTGATTGGCCCATCTTGGATGTTTACAATTAATGGACAATCAAAGACCAAGCTCTCTCTGGGACATCATCAGAGAGAGCTCCTTTGTTATCATTCTTTTCTATTCTTAGCTTAGCTAGCCTTCTGAGAACTTTTCCTTTTATTCTTTTTAGTGTAGTTATAATGTAGTATGCATATCATAAAATAATAAATCAAGCGTTCTGATTATGGAATCAACATTCTCGTCTCATCCTGAAAACCCTTGTGACCACCGTCACATCTTTTATCATAACATTTTAAAGAAAATGTGAGGTTTTCAATAGCGCTTGAGAATTGTGTTATCTCATAGTAATTAATAAAAGTTATCCTGAAGACTGTGGTGTGAGAACGCTGTGTCAGCTCCTACAGTCTCACAAGACTGTTTATAATGATCCCAATGACTTGGGGCTGTCAGGTGAGTTCTTCTAAAAGCCTGATATTGTATCAAAAAGGAGAGCAAATACTGTGAAAATGTCAGCAGCAGTCCTGGTCAGGTCTGGTAGCAGGGTAATCAGCACAAAGTCCATGCAAAAGTGCTGCAAGAGGTGGCAGTGTTGCTGCCTGTCATCACTGGCTACTTGTCTTTAAGCTCTGTTTTCTGTTCATCCCTTTCCTAGCTCAGGAAAGGGATGAGCTAGCTGAGGTGGCTCCATGTTACAGTGTGCTTTAGCCAGGCTGACAGATGTAATGCCATGAATTTTGCAAATATCCACCTTGGTCTGTCAGCTGGAAGAGAAAAAAAACCAAAAACATCTTGCAAGACGAAATTTCATCCAAACAGCTGAAATTTTGGGGCTGCCCAAACTGGCTTCTGTGTGGCCTGTTGATATCAAAAGACTCATAAACTCCACAGAATAGGATGTAGGCTCCATGAAATATAAATCTCTATAATGTGACTATTACACCAAGGCAAGGCACCAAGCGATTCTAAAGCAAAGTCAATATCTTTATACATTTCTGTGAACAAGAACCATTAAGACAAAACTTAAATTTTAGATTACAGTCTGTCACCACATGTCTACCCTCCATGTGGTTGTGAGTTTTTACCAATGCTGACCACTTTTTTGCTTTTCCTCAATCTCAAAAGGACTCTTTTGGACCCTGCAAGCCTCTCTCTAAGGCTAATGGTCTCTCACACTGGATTGATAGCACAGCCAGGTCAAACATGAGAAAGCTTTGTCACAAAAAGATTCTGATAATGTAAAACACAACAAAAACTTGGTTACTTTGTTTAGTTTTCTTCATATTAATGCCTAGGTTTGTGATTCTTTTGTCACATACTAATTTTGCATGCAACACTTAATAATTGAAACTTTGCTAATAGTGTTTACTTCGTCTTAGCTATCTTACTGTCAGCCACCTGCAACCAATATGTCTATTGTATTCTCCAATTATGTATGGGTAATTATATGCCACTTTTCTTCAGTTTCTTTTCTCTGAGTCGTAAATTGTGGTTTTTAAAAGAATAATTTCTATTATTTCAGACTGCAGCCAGGAATAACAAGTAACCAAATTGAAAGAAAAAAAAAGTTAAGTCAATGTCTCAAAACCCCTATTTAAACACATGCGAGCACATTGTTTTTGTGGGAGTGATGAGGAAATGTTCCTTTTCATTTGGAAAATGTACATATCATTAGTGATTTTGTGATTTCACAATTTTACAGCACTTTAGGAACTTATAAAAGTATAAAGCAAGAAGCTATTTGCCTTCCTCATGGTGGCAAAAAATACATGCAGCTGTAACCACTACCATGTTGACACTTTCCCTGAAGAAGCAATTAGATGAAGTTACCTTGTAACATACCAGTACAGGACTAATTACTTTAAAAAAGCAAATCCTAAATTCTACTACCCAACACATGCCTTACTTGAGGGGAGAATGAACACATTTTCCATATATGCTCCCATCTCACTTTCCACAGTACATGAGTTCATGCACTGAACTCAACTTCACCAGCAGAAACCTCCCTGGGGACTCCAAGCTCCCATAAGGAATCACCATCCCCAGCCCCCAGGGAGGGCACCAGTGCTGCCTGATGATTCTGCAGCTGTCTCAGACATCTTTTTATGAAAATCCTTTCCTTAGGATTTTTTCCTCCTGAGAAGCTGAGAGGCCTCAGGAACAAATGTAAACAACGGTTATCTGCTGTTGTGGAAAGCAACAGGTGCATCTGTGATTGGTCACATGTGGTTGTTTGTAATTAATGGCCAATCACAGCCCAGCTGGCTCGGACCGAGAGTCTGGGACAGCTGCCTTTGTTATTTGTTATTTTCTATTCTTAGCCTAGCCTTCTGATGAGAACTTTTTCTTCTATTCTTTTAGTATAGTTTTAATGTAATATATATAATAAAATAATAAATCAAGCCTTCTGAAACATGGAGTCAAATCCTCGTCTCTTCCCTCATCTGAAAACCCCTGTAAACACGGTCACGTGCAGCAACCAACTTGGTGTGGTCTCCATTCAGAGATGACTCGAGCACTTCCATGTGCCAGATGGCCTTTGGGAAGGGAGGATTATAAAGCCTATGTGGTCTCTGTCAACATTGTACTGTCACTGATTTCCATGCAAAAGAGTGTTAATACTTTCCATGCAAAAGAGTGTTAATACTGTGTTTTAAGCACAGCGACCTTTACCAATTAATTTCTCACATGTTTTTCAGAAATTTGCTGTTTTTACATGGAGTTCCATAAACTCTCTTTTCTTTCTAACCATGGTACATTCTATGTGAACAGAAAGGAAGGGGGGAAAAAAGGTGTAAAAAGTACTGTTCTACAGTGTCTTCAGGATTTATGATTTGCAGATGCAGGTCTAATTTTTCAACAACTTTGGATGACCCAGAAAAGTTGAGTTTCCATTCCTACACAGCCTTGGTCTTCATTCAGCATAAAGCTCATGGTATCCCTAGTATTCACTGAACAACTATGGTTATCAGCAATGCAAATTAAGTTATTTTCTTCTTAAGCTTTTCCGAATCCTTATATATTTTTCTATATCCAAAAGCCACATATTTTCATGTAGCTATGCAACGGATTGTAGCTTTGAATTTGCTACTCACCCCTATAAAAGAGATCTTATTTCCAGTAATGAAAATATTTTGTTTTATCTGAGCTTGGCAATGGTTTTTTGCTCAGGGGATATCTCTGTATATATCCTTTCCATTTTGCTTAGCATGCAATGATGTTTGCAGAACGAACATTTCTGTAGCTTTACATACAATGTATCAATATTAGAAAATCAGAGACAGCAATTAACATGTAATAAAAATATCTTGTTCTGGTCTGTTTCAAAAAGAAAATACTTTTACACACTAATAATGCCCTCTAATGTTACTTGTAATGTTCCCTAAACTATTTTTATTTGTCTAAAATTATTCTGAGAAAAATCCTCCTAGGAGTTTCATCAAACCACACAACTTCCATTAAGTGGTTTTATGGTACTTTAAATAAAACAAACTTATAAAATCTGAGACATTTTGAAAACCAAGCTTAGCTTATAATGTATTTGCCATTGTATTTTGATGACTTTGTAACCATTAATGGTTTCTTCCACGGTTCATATAATACTAATCTATTGGATAATTTTGATCTATTTTCTGTAAAACCATCTCTAGAACTATGAGGTAGTGATTAATCCATGGTTATCAACATGTGAATTATTAAAACCAATAATAATATCTTTAGGGATGTATTAATGTATTGGCCATGGCTTAATTATATGTAGTGTGATTCATCAGACATGTAAAATATTTAGAAATTTTCTGCTCAAAAGGACTCAGGTGTATGCTTCAGCAATTTTCTATTGACCTCCATGGGATTCTTCTTATTTACACCTTTTGAAATTTGTTCTCTTTCTGTTCTCTCATATCATTCATTAATGCATACACTCAATCACTCAAGGAAAACCAAAGTGTCAGCTCATGGAAAGCTGTATCCCACTGCACTGCCATACTCAAAAGGAGAAAAAAATTCTAATCCCAGCATAGATACATATCAGTTATTTACTCTGTTTTCACACTTGGTTGGTAGATTTGCACTAAACAAAGATGTACTAAAAAATATGTGAAGTCGGTCATGGTAAAAATAAAGCTGTTTGGATGTGTTAGGCTTATTTCAACAAGTAATTTTTCATCCAGGGAAGAAAATTGCTCTTAAACTACATCACTAAAATATTTTAGAACAGTTTTTCAGATGTACTGAATATAATTTGGGAAACTGTGTGAGAGGGATACAGAGGTATAAACAATGATAGTATAATATATCTATATATATTTATATAGATATATATAAAAAATCTGAGAGCTGGTATCTAATTTCCCCCTTAGGTACAATGCCAGAGAGGTCCTTTCATTGCCCTTTCATTCATTGAACCGTTCCACTGAGATTTAACATTTGTAAAATACATAGGAAAACCTCCTAGGACCAACAGAAGCAAAGGAAAAAAGAAAGAAAAGAAAAAGAAGTCCAACAAAGAAATACAACAAAAAACCCCAACCCACCTTATCTTCTCTGCGGCTGCATTAAAGAACAGAGTACCAGCAGTTATTAACTACTCTCCATTCCACATAGCTTTCCTTTTAAAAAGCAGTTGCTTGAGAAAATCTTTTCTGTTCCACTGGATTGATTGACTTATTTCTTCTTTCTCAGACCATTAACAATATCTTCTGACTTCTGAGTCTGGGATATTGATATTTGCAACTTTTTGACACTTTATTAGCACAATACAACTAGTTTCTTGCTCACAATACTCTTGGATTTGCACATTTCGTTGCCATGAAACAAGAGTTAGCACAGCAATTTCATTCTGCTACTGCCACCCCAAAAGGAGCAGTACTGGTGGGTGATGGAAGTTCCATCCTCACACTGTTGGACCCAAGTGAGATGGGACTTGCACGTACTGCTGTGTGAACATTGGCAGCTGTGCCTTCCCAGCCTGCACTAACAGATTGACTACTGTCAGTGCTGGAAGATGTTAAGTATTAATACTGACACGGCCTTCAATGTGCACGAGATAAAGCCAACAGTAATTAAGAAAAATCAATTGAATAAAAGTTTACAACCTGGAATGGAACCAAAATGAAAGCTGAGCTCAGTTTATTGAATAGATTTCTAATAGGCCATCTCCTAGATTTTCTCAAAACTCTCTTCAGCAAAGAGGACATAAGTTAAAACATCGATGAAACACATATTTTGAGGTGGTATTTCAAATCATAAGACAAGTTTCATTTTAGCATCAATAGAAGCTCCTTCTGAGGCACATTACAAAGAAAGGTTTAGATCTATAAATCTTTTATTGGCCACAGAAGGAACCTAGTACATTAGCCCACATCAGGTAATATTAACCTTTAATCTAGTGAATGCTTAACCTTTTTATCTCTTTTGCATGAACAAACAGTTTTGATTAAACAAGCATTTAAAAAAATATTTCGTTTTTTTAATGACAGTGATTCCATATGAAAACATGCTTGGTTAAATGTGTCCTAGCATTACAGAGATCAAATCTGTACTATCATTCCAGTGTCTGTCAGCAGAGGATTCCACTCTGCACTGTGGCTTTAGGAGAATTAAATACAGCAGGCAAACAATTGGCTGGTTTTATGCCTTCTTTTCAGTCCCTATCACATATCTAGAGATTTTGCTCACCTCTAAAGTGACTTTTCTGATAAGACATTTATTGCAAATGAATTGGGTGTTTTTTGGTAACAATGGCATTCCAAAGGCCTCAAAATACTCAGCCAGATTAAAAAAAAAAAGAAGAAAAATATTATTCTTTGCTGCAGCACCCATATCTTTTTGCAGTTCAAAGCTACTGTATTTCTTACCTAATTTTCCTGATAAATATCAGCCAGAAACCATTTTAACAGTTTCAGTCCTTCAATTTCTGCAGCTGCAGTAAACATATGACCTGTAGTTTTTCCTCGCCTAGAATCCAGATGTCTATTTTCAAAAATTAATCACTGAATTCTCAAAAAAGTGTTATGATAAAGCCATTTTATTGTTAAAATTTCCTCCTGGAAGGGTAGATACTACATATAAAAGTGGTCTGGATTGCTACTAGATGCAATAAAAAGGGAGATACTGCTTTCAAACATGACCAGTTTGCCCACAGTTGTGGATAATTGGATGTGTAACGTAAACATTTGTCTGAACATAGCTGGATTACAAGGACAGGTGTGAACAGAAGTGTGTGATGTCACCAATTAAAACTCAATTCCTGTGTATTACAAAAAGGAGGAGAGCCTCTTTTCTGTTCTCTCATATTAATGTGACAAATTCTTCCTATGAATGCTGTCCAAAAGTGATGTATAATTTTAATGATTCATCCATTGTGTTCACAGTGGCTGTGATAGCACATGGAACTGATATTTTTCTGATATTCTCAATAGGTACATGAGTAGTTTGAGAGATAGGGGTAAGAAAGAGGGAAGAAAAGGGAAACAAAAATGTTGCCCAAGTAAAAAATCACCATTTTCCATTTAAAAAGTCTTTCTTTTACCCAGAAAACTAGGTATCACTTCATTTTACTTCTTATAATTGACATTTACCTACCTTTAGAGCTCTGCCTAGAAAAGTAGATGTCAGAATACTCCACTAAGGTGTTCTCTTAGGAGAACAAGGAGAACACACAGCATCTAATGTCAGGACAAGCCCTCAGAGCTGTTTAGTGAAATAGAGACAGAAAGTATTGTCATATCCTAATGAAGTTTCATGCAGGATATGCAATGAGTTTTGTACAAAGAATATATCAGGTCATTTTTGTTCCAATTTCTTCTATGATGCAGACTTAGACCCCATGAGCATGACATTGTAAAATCATAGAATGGTTTGGGTTGAAATTCGTACCATTTAGGCATACAAAGCAATTTTTTATTCATTAATATATGCAATAGTCAAGACAAATGGTCTGCTAAGTTAAACTTTACATGTTCCCTGTACCTGATGAAGACCCATAACTTTATAAATCTTTACAAGCCAACCACTTTCCAGTCTGGTGGGGACAGATCAGCCCCCACAGATCCTGGGAGTATCTGACCTTTGAGATTTCTTATTTACCATCTTCTTTATAACTTTTCAATGCAGACCTTCTCCTCCTCTATCTTTGGGCCAGCTTTCCCTCAACAGGTGTGCTTCTTTTTGGGTTCTTAACTGTCTTGCATTGATTTACATCACATTTACCTCACATTTATTTCTCAAAAAATAAAAATATCCTCAGTGAAACTGAGCCAAGTGTGAACAGCCCTGTGGTACCTTGTGCCTGACCCTGAGGGTTCCATGACACCTCTTTGTCCTTGTCCACACCTTCAGGGTTTTCCATACCCCAAGCACCCTGTGAGAGATCTAGAATTGCTCATTGGATGCAATGGTCCCTCAAGAAGCTAGCCAAAATACTTCCATTACCTTAAAGTATGATGAGTTCTTCATTGCATGAGGGATGACTTCCTAAACCTTTAAATGTCAGACACACAGGGGTGTGTGGTAAATGAGGACATTCCTCAGAAACATTTTTCTCCAGCAGACAAGAAGCATTGAAAGCCCTGAGACAAAGAAGGATTTAAATAGTGTAATCAATACACTAAGAGAAATCAATACCAAATGAAAACAATGATACCTCATGGTTAAAGGAAAGAGCAGAATAATACACAAATAAATGCCAGCTGTCCCAAAATGGTAGGAGTACAAATGTATAAACATTTTGCTTATGATAAAATTGATGCTATTTCTTTCTCTTACCTATAGGTTTATGATTCTGATTTAGAGTATAAGGAAGATGAAACTGTTCTGAATGTGCACTGCACACAGCTCAAGCTCATCCTTACATCCCCTTAGAACAGACACAAAAGGCTAAATAAAAGGTTTTCTCTACACAATGAGAAAAAAAATGTTTAGAAACACCTCCTATTCCATATTTTGAAGCTTATTGTTTTTTAAGAAGGGTTTGAACTTTGATTCAACAACTTATGGAAGGTTTTATTGCTTTTTATTTTAAAAAGCATATTTTTTAAGGCAAAATATTAAAAAATAAGAGAGAATAAATAAAATATTTGTTCCTGCCAATGTAAAAACCAAAATAAAATTAAAATAAATTGAATCAAATTAATAAAAAGCTTTCCTGAAATTTTCAACTCATCTATTCACAAAAAAAAGTCCATTATTCTCTTGGCTCTAATTAAAACCACATTTATATTTATGTCAGCATGTTTCCTGCTGGCTTGAACTCAAGGTTGCTCTTTGGTTTTAGAAAATGTTAAATGGACATGGTAAGTGAGATCGTGGCCCTGATGAAGGCAGAGGAAGCTCTAATACTTACTTTGATCAAGTCAGGGCTTCAATTTATGGGAATTATTTTTTTACCTTTTTTTCTACCCATAATTTTTCTATTAAATATTTCCCATTCTCAACTGCCTTCAAAACTCATTAGTCCTTCAGAACATTACCTCATTTTTTTGCATCTGTAGCTCACACATCCTTGCAACCCTGAAGTAAGACAGAGCAAATCACAGATTACACTGACATTAAATAATACTGGAAGGGGTAAGGATAGAAATTTGACAATGATAATGGAAAAAAAGAATTTAGAATATGCTGTGATAACTTAGGAAGCAAATGAAATCCATGAAGTACAATCAATAAAGAGTTTTGAACTTAATGGAGTGGGAAAGCAGTAATTGCTTCCCATGACTTGAGTTGTATACACTGCACTGGGTGATAATTATTGCAGGAAGCTATAGGATGAGGCCACCTCTGCTTGACTTTCCATTTCACTGAGAAATCCTAATCAAAATAGTATTATTGAAACAAATAATGCAAAATTCTATCCTATTTTGACATCCATGCTTTAAATGAACTGCAATAATAAGAAAAAAAGGACTCAAAAATAGCTACAAAATGCAGTAAAATTCATAGAGCAGTCCAGGTAGCTACATCTGTTTTCATGAATTAAACTTGACACCTAGCACAGAATAGATTTGATCTTTATGTTTAAAAAATTTTCCAGTCCAAAATTGAAAGTCTTAGTACAGTTCAACATGCCTGCTGGGAATGGTACCAAGTTCATGCAAATTTTCAAATTATACAAGGGTATTAATTTGCAGCTTGATGATTTAAAAATGATAGAATCATGTTTTGAATATATTTAACAAATAAAATTGTAAACAGGTGAGTTCCAGTTCCTAATAGCATTTTATCACACTCCTGAGTACATATGTAGCTAGTGAAACCTAAAGAGCTTTAGCCTATAAGACTTAAGGTGATTTGTTCAAGATCCATAGAAGAAGCTTTAAGAATAGCTTTTTGCATAAATGGAAAACAAGATTTTAATTTCTCACCAAAGAATTTCAAAATTTCAAAAGAAGGGCAGCACTCTATATTACAGGGATAAAGAATTTTATGAGGGAAAAAAAAAACCAACAAAAAACCACAAACCCCAAAACAATGCAATAACAACACTTTGTAAACTCACACATTTTCAAGAATCCAGTTTACCATCTTTTCTTCCACAACCTTTTCCTTCCCCTAGGTGAGAAACCCACTGGTTTTTATGATGCCATTCCAACTTGTGCTCTATTTCAAATCTGTTATAACATGACGTACAAAATATTTTTTTAAAGAAACATTTATTAGTTACATATAAGTATGTATCCCTGAAATTCAGTTTCTTTTGTGAAGAAAATGAAGGTTGCCCTTTTTTAATATACAATCATCTCTGCTTTTCATCTTATCAAAAATTCTCTAGTGGAATAGATCTTCCACTATTATGCACACTGAGTTAGGATTCACTTTAGAAAACATTCACATTGCAGTAAAGTCAGGCTTGAAGATCCTTACTTTCTACATATCATCTAGGTGCCAAAATATTTTTTTTCCATTAGTAATTGCAGAGGGTATTTATTTGGGTAGTATTCTGAAATAATTTTCTCTGATCTCTCCTAAAGTGGATATTCCTCAAATTCTTAAATAAGAAAGTACAGAACAGATGAAAGAACAAGCAAGACTAACAAATCCACAATATCTAAAATATATGTAGCAACTTCTAAATCCTTTTATTTTCTCAGTTGATGAAATTGGCCTCTGTTTAAATAATATAATATATTCTTTATGGAAAAACAGAGAAGAATAAACAGAGAAGATCGATAAAACTGTCAGATTAACAGTACTGGACCGTCAAATGGTAAATGCATGTCAGAATTTCTAGCAGCACAAAAGCTTCATTGCACATTATGATGATTCCTGTGTCAAGATGGAGGTGGGTCAGGACCAGAGATGCAGCAAATTAGTGTTAAAATGAAAGAAAAGTAGGTTTATAAATAATATGAACTGTAAATGCATATTAATATAAAAGGATAAATGCAAGTTCATATAAAATTGTTCAATATACAGTATATAATCATCTCAGTTAATTTATTATCTGGTTGGATTCTCAATTGCTGATGCAATTCAAATAAACAGGTCATAACAGAAGTCCATTCTGAATTAGCTAGTTTATTTCTTTGATAAATAATTCTTATGTACTATGATAAAACACAGTCAGTTCTTATTTATATGTCAATGACTCATGAATTGAAGAGACAAGAAACACAAAGAGGCTAATAATTATAACCGCAGGAAATAAGATTTTTTTCTTCCAGGTCTACATCCTCATCAGAGTCAGTTTGATCTTATTGAAAAAAAAGGTCAGAATTTGCACATGTCAGCTTGTCCCACCATCACTTTCAGGAAACAAGTAGAGTTTCTTGGTGTATGAATGAATTTTATTATTTTGCCCAAAAAATTGCAATTCTTGATATATCATTTAATAAACAACAAATTGTCAAAAATAATTTAATCTGGCTACTGGTGCATAAGACTACTAAAAATATTTCTGTAAATGAATTAGCAACAAAAGGATGGCTAAGAACAATCTCCATCCTTTACTGGATGCAGAGGGGAAACATAGTGACTAAGAATGAGGAAAAGGCTGAGGTACTGACTGCTGCCTTTACCTCATTTTTATGGAATACGAAAACGATCTTCAGGTTCTCAAACCTCTGAGTTGGAAGACAAGGACAAAGAGAAGAATAAACCCCCTACTATCCAAGGGAAAATGGTGAGCATTGTGCTAAACCACTTAGTCCTACCATTTTTACAGATTCAATATAGCAAATGCTGGCTACTGAAAGCCAGTTCTTTTCTAGATGACATCATAATGTTTTAAATTAAAAGATCAATTCAAAGGCAAATATAATTTTCCTAAGTCTACCTTCTTTGTTAAAATACACACTTTATCTTAGAGAAAAAAGCACCTTATATCAATTGCAGTCAGCCTCAAATCAAAATTTTTCACAGAAAAATTAATTTGATGCATTGCAATATATGACTACAGTGATATGGTTTTGTTTCTGAAGAAGAATTAAAATAAACAAGATACAAGAATGCAAGATACAATAGGCTTATTTATTGCAACAACAGTAGCAGTGTGTCACTTTGCAAACCTCTATAGAAATAACCTAAATTCTGCAAAAAAGTAGAAGAGGAGAAAACAGTGGCCATTGTTCATTTTCTAAGGGCCCCACTGTGTCGGGCTGGGCTCTGTGGGTGAGCAATTTTACATGTAAATCACCGTCTCTTTGTACACTTTTGTTATTTATATTGTTGTTGTTACTGTTCATTTTCTTATCTCAAGACTGTTTCCAGAAAATTGTTCTTATCTCAGCCTGTAATTTTCACCTTTTTGTTCCTTCAGTTCTCAACTCCATTCCCAGAGTCAGAAGGGGGGGAATAATCAGAGGCTGTTTTTGGACTGCCACAGGGGGAAAGGGAGAGGGGCAGGAGAAAGGAGATGAGGGTACTAAACTAAGGGTATTAAATTGCCATTCCTAAACCAGGGGCAAGGACATTTTGGTGCCAGAACATGTATGGTCTCTATAGAATTATGTCACACAAAATGTAAATTAAAAATTGACTTCCTTGCAAAATATTTAGCATTCAAAGTATCGAATTTCAAAAATATAGTGCCTTATTGACTCAGGAAAAGTAAGGATTAATAAAGTTTTGAATAAAAGTAGTCAAAAATATAGTGTCCTTCACCTCTAAAGGTATATGCAACTTGTTCTGACACCTGAAGTAGCTGTGATAAAGTTGATTGTACAAAGTTGTCATTTATTGATTATAGCAATATTGACAACATTCTCTACAAAGAGAATGAAAAATGCATTCCAGGTCTCGCAGTTCAGCTTCAAGATGTTATTTTGGCTATTTCTGTGGTTTAAAGGGATTGTCTGTAGAATCATTTCAGATGATTCAAAGACAGGTTTCAGCTCCAGGCTGAAACATCATGGCTCATAACACAGTTAAAGGGAGAAACACACATAAACACATTCACTTCAAACAGTAAAACCCCCCAAGATAATTCAATAGATATTCAATAGAATTTTCTCTTTTTATACAGCAACAAACTTTTTTCCACATCCCAGAGTTAATACTTGATTTTGATTTTTTTTTTTGCTTTTTTAGCAGTATTTATTACTTGTATTTCACTTGCTGAAATGTGGCTAACATGTATTAGGCTAGAATGTCTTTTTTTCACATATGTAGAAAAAAAACCTAAACAGACTACCAACCTAAATTGAAAAAAAAAAAAATAAAAAGGAAAATCTTAAATATCAGAACTGAGATGCAAAATGTTTTTTTTTTCTGTAAACTTTAATTTGTGAATGTGTACTAATCTCAATGGACAGAAGCTGCCATCCCATTACTGGAACACTCATCATAATAGTAATATAGGTATAGCTGCAGCATTTCTATAGTTATACATGTATTAAGAGTTGGATATGGAAGATGGCATCTGAAATATTTTTTATTTTATCATTTGAAAATTACTGGATAGATAAGATCTGAAGAGTGAAATCTGTCTACTTGTGAAAGTTAATTGTTCAATGAGAGATTTTTTCCCATGCCCTTTACACCCTTCATTCTAATATAATTCCAACAAAGGATCAATTTAGGTGATCATAGGAAGCAGCTTAAAATTTATAATAACATTTTACATTAAAGCCAAAGGCAATTGATAACATCAAAATCATCCTTTGGAGGCCTTTTTTTTTCAATTTAATATGTCTTATTATCAAAGTTCCGAAAATGTTCTTTAGCTTATGATCTAAGCTAAAATATTCTTCATAATTCTCAGTTAAGCATTTTTTTTTTTTTGCAAAATAGAATTATTTGCCCTTAAATTACATATTTGTAAGAACCTCTGTCCTTCAGCCTGGACAAAATCAATTTTCCAGAATATAACAAACTTTTTAATGATAAAAAGTATATTTTCCCTATCACTGGAAATATACAAAATCAGAAGGGATGGGCATTAAACAACCTGATCTAGCAAATGTGCCCTTGCACATGACAGGGGGTTCGGAGTAAATGGTCTTTAAAAGAAGGTTCCTTCCAGCCCAAACCATTCTCTGATCTTATTAATTCAATGAATCATCTCGGCACAGGCTTTATTTTGTTAGATTATATTTTTGAGACTTATATAATTAATTATAAAGTTCCATTTGGGAAAGCATTCAAAATAGTTTTAAAACCTTTTTTTTCTAGAAAATATGGGAGTTCATTATTCATTCCTTTTTGGTTATTCTTCATTTTCTAATTTATGAACATTTCCTGCAAAGAGAGCATAAACCTGTGATTTTTACCTAGTTTTTAACCTAGCTTTGGGTTTGTGTTTCTTTCCTGTTGCTTTTATTATTTTCTGACAAAAAAGCACTGGTAAGTTATAAGTAGAAAAAATACAGAATCATGAAATGTGCTTGGCTGGGAGGAACTTTAAAGATCATCTAGTACAACCACTCGGACAATGGACGTGGACACCTTTCACTAGATCAAGTTTTCAAAGTCCCATCCAACCTGGCCTTGAACAATTCCATGAATGGCACCCACAGCTTCTCTGGGCAACCTGTTCTGATGTTCAGCCAAACTGCATAGGAGAGATGTTTTAGCCATCTGATAATTTTTATGGCCCCTCTCTGGACCCGCTTTAGCAGGCCCATGTCCTTCTTGCGCTGGGGACCCCAGAGCTGGGCACAGGTCTCTACATGGTCTCATTAAATCAGAGTCGAGGGGCAGAATCACCTCCCTTCACCTGCTGTCCATGGTTTTTTATGCAACCTAAGATACAATTGACTTTCTCAGCTGCAAGTGCACAACTTTTTCTCCTCCAGGAAGAGAAATAAAATACTGAACATAGAATATAATTATCTAAAAAGCAAAGCTTTTAGGCACCACAATTAATTTTTTGAAAGGCTTATATTATGAACATGACACTCACTGTCACACTTTTAACATAAGTGTTACATATTCATTATAAATATTTTATATATGATCCATGTGATTCTTTGTCTCAATTAATAAACAAACAAATAAGTAGCTTTTAAGTGATCACTTGGATAATTTTTTTTCCTTCAAATTGCTTACTCTTGAACAAGTTCAGTGTCTGCTATGGGCATAAGCAGGATGTTTGATCAAATTTGAAAGGAATTCCACTTGTATTAATACATTTAACAAAAAAGGTGTATTTTTATACTTTATGAGAAAAATTGTTTTAATAATAATCTCTATATACTGTGAGCCTCTTCAATCCAATTGCTTCCTTCAGCCACATTTGTGGTAAGTTTTTTTGGTACCTGAGATTCTGAAAGCAATTAGCACACCCTTCTACACTGACACAAATCGTGATAGTTTAAATTTATTTTCTACAGCAGACAAATAAATTTAAATATTTCTGTTTTAACAACTCAGCGTTCATTTATTTACATAAGTACCAAGTTTGTCATACTTATCTTACATGTCAAAAGCCCATCTATTTAAAACATTTCAGTCTGTCATATGCTCATATTTCAGCTCTTTAGGATATCTCTTTGAGGATAATGTGCTAAGTTTAGCAGGTCAAAGACTAGCTCTGTGTAAAAACACTAAAGACATTTAGTTTTTTTTTTCAGTCAAGATCCTGGGCAAAATAAATTGAAAAGCAGCCAGTTACTTGATTTAATTTCATAGTTTCTATCAGGAGCAGTCCAACAAACTCCTAATAACTCCCATTTTTCACAAAATGACATGTCTTTCCTTCTAAACAAAACTAATGGGCAGTGGAAACATTCATGTGTGGACCAAAATTTAAATGAATAATGTCATTATAAAAAATGTTGAATTGCTGAGTCCATAAATACCTATTATGAAATTAATGGTGGATGCTATATTTACTTAATTTTAATAATCTGTATAACTCCTTAAAGACATTATTTCTCTTTCATGCTATTATACAGTGGAATTTGCATCTGATTCTAATCATAAATGCATATTCTAGCCCTACATAATTGTACTATATTGTTGCTTGTCATGCTTCACCTACATTTTTCATATATTCCTCTAATTATAGTATCAATTTATTTAAGTGAATGTTCAGATTTTTGTGTTATATTAAAAATGATGCAAAGGGCTGCCCATATAGTGAAAAAATATATTCAACCATTATCCACCCAGCCAAAAATTTCAGAGCTTCAGAAAGTAGGTCATACCATAATAGTGACATTGAACTTTTCAACTGGGAGTAATTAGGTTTTATTTTCAGTGCTCAGTGACCTACTCTGAAAAATAAGATAATACAAGAAGGGTTCAGCTTTTTCTTTTCTTTTTCTTTTTCTTTTTCTTTTTCTTTTTCTTTTTCTTTTTCTTTTTCTTTTTCTTTTTCTTTTTCTTTTTCTTTTTCTTTTTCTTTTTTTCTTTTCCTTTTCTTTTTATTAGTGCCTTGCTTTGTTATTTCTTTCTACTGTATGTACCTTAAGAATCCATAATTGTTACCTATCCAGAAAATAGTAGCTGACAGCTGTGCAGAGTACTTCTGCTGTTTAATATGTCATAAAGAATCTGTTGCAAGCAATGATGTTATCATTAGGGAACAAGGATACTGTCTATTCTTTCAGAAGCAAATAATTCAGTATTAAATCATTTCAACTGCAGTGTCACTTGCAGGGAAGAGAAAGCAGAAAAGTTACTGTGTATGAAACAAGCTTTGCAGTAGTACTTACAGCACAGAGGGCATTTGAAGCACACTTCCATGTGTATTCCCTCTAGGGCACTTTAGAAAGCTTTGCTTTTATTTAATGGCAGCTTCCTAATGCAAAGAGACATAATAAAATGCACTTGCATCTGTTAGCTCAGATAACAAGACACATTTTCCCTTTTTGGGGTTGGGATGTTCTAAGAGCCTTTTGACACAATTCAGGCTACTGTGTTGCAACATGAACTTAATACTTCCCAAGAGTCTTAAATTTTTTATTTGTTACTAATGTCATTACAAGAACAAATACCCTCCCAGCCCTTACTTTGGTCATGAATTTGTCCTGTGTATCAGGGTGTGCTGTGGCCTGCTGCATCATGCCAATGTGTAGTGCAAGGCAACAAGAAGTGTAACTTTGATAAAGTGTGTCAGATGCTAAACAGCATGGAAAGGCACGCATGAAGCTCTCACAGACAAGGGGCTGTGCTTGTTCAGAGGCGGACAGTTTCTCTGCCACTTGCATAGCTGTGAACTGGCGGTGGGAAGTCTGCAATGCCTCTATCCTGTTACATGGAGCATACAAAGGGCATGTTTTTAACATAGTAAACCTGTTTCAGGCAGTGTTCCCTATTTTACTAAATATGACTATCCCCAGTGGATGCAGAGATTACCACGTGGAGTAGTAGATGTTCACCAAAGAGGAACAGAGCATTGCGCACCCAAGAACTACAGATTTTTTTTTTAATTTTTTTTTTTTTTTTGCAGTCATTATGTTATTTCAGAGAGAAAAGTATTTTTTAATTGGTATTTTAAAACATCATCTCCTTGAAATTCACAACACAGGACGAGTTCTCAGTGGCAGAGTTTAGACCTAACCAGTTTATCTCTGACTGTTTCGTGAAAAAATGTAATTTTTTTTTTCCAGAAGCTCAGATTTCATCCTTTTTTTTCTATATAAGAACGTGAAAATAGTTCAAACTTCGCCAATTACCCAAGAGCACCCTCAGGTTCATATTCATTTAAGAACCTAGTTTAAAATATATCTTAATTGAAAAATTCTTTGCTGTTTGGTTACTGATGAAATTATAGCAAAAACAATATATATATACAGTATCTTCATGCTCTGACAATACTTGTGACAAAGCAGAACCAGTATCTTCAATGTACAAAGAAGCAGCAGCTCAAATACCACCTTAATAATCTTCAATAAATCAGGTCTGTATTCAGGAAAATAAGCTTTTGTATTTTTACAAGACTTCAGAAATTTCAGTGGCAACTGACTGACTTTTATGATGTTGATACTTATTCTCCAATATTTTTAAATAGATTAATTGTGAGCTGTGCTTCTGTGGGGGAGGTGGGGAGAATATGATGAAAACATTCCTATTGCTTCTTGAACCCTAGGTCATGTTTTCCCAAATATTTTCAGTTCTATTGAATTGGGTGGAAAAATAGATATGCTATTGAGTGGAAAAAGAGATATTACCGGTCTTTTTGTCTAATGGCTACACTGTCCTGCTCTATTAAGCAGAAGAGTGGTAAGTTTATTGCTTTAATTTTGCTGATATATCAAGAGAAACATGCATTTCAAATCAAAACTAACCAGCAGGTCATAAGAGTTTTGAGGCAGTAGGAGGGCCTGTCCCTTACACTTCACTAATTTTACATGCATTTGAGTTTATACCCGTTCAGCAGAGTAAAGAATGCTATTAGGTATTTCAATGACTAACGATCCATAAGAACATACATAAAACAACATTTGGAAAAATCCTACGTGTTCAAATACAATGCCTAGGATTTTTTTTGCAAGAAAATTGGTGAGTTTCTGTATTCCTGTCTAGCAATTTTTGTGGAAATGTGTCAGATACCTACTGTGAATAATATTCTACAATAGCAAGTATTTTTTCATTTCAAGGCAGGTACGAGAAAATTCTACCATTCTGATTTCAGTTCTGGCAAAAGATGCAATTAACTCTGAAGGAGGAATTGTGTACAAGTTCCAGAAGAAACTGTTCTAGGTAAGAGAACAGAGACCAAACCAACAGATGATATTTTACACTGGAGGTTTCTTTTTGTTTCTGTGAGAATGAACATATGCAGAATTTAGCAAGCGTCAAAGTTTTTATTTTGAAGAATGGCAGTACATGGAATGTATAATATTTTCTACTTAATTTGCAAGACCACAGTAATTGTGGTGTGTCCACAAAAGTCTGAGAGAAAAATCATATATGAAAGGAATGTTAGAATCAGGCTAAACTAAAACATGCTGTGAATTGAAACCCTTTATTTTGACATTTAAAAGTTATACAAAATTTCCTTTAAAATATTTCCAATTTAGGGTTCAAGGACATCAGATAGTTATTTTCCATTATAAAAAGAAATTCTGTGAAATTCTGTCACTTTTAAAGAGGGAAATACTTTTTATGCCGAGTTTAGTAGCAGTTCACAGTATTCAGTAGAAATTACACATGTGGTGAAGAGTCCACTGTCTGATACACTTTACAGAGAAGTATAAATTTCAGTTTTAATGTACTTTAAAAGCATCTGTTAATCACAGAACAAGTTAAAAACAAACACCAAAGAGAGAATTAACCCCACATGCTGTACTTCATTGATACAAATCAATAGTCTTTGGTCTTTGAGCTGAATAAAGCATTATTTTACACCACAAAATACATTGTCAGTTTAAATGCCTATTAAAACATACCCTTATACTGCACAACACTTTTCACACTTAAACAATTTTTTGCAGCTGTGCCCTGAATAATATTTACTTGTATGATACCCTTACTAGTATCAGCAGGACTAAGGGTCAGGTAAGACATTGTGCTGTGTAGGAAGGGAAGAAACATTACACATGATTTTAAGATGAAAAGCACTTTTAAAAACAAATTACAGTGAGTTAAAAGTGTCGCCAGTAAAAATCTTGTTAATAACCACTCTTTTTAAAAACTGGAGTTGGGCTTTCTTGGAAAAGTGTTAAGTTTACACTGCATAACAATGCAACATAAAACATCATTTATTCACTATGTATTCTATTTTGAATGACTGGAGGAAAGCACAATAATTATTGACTGATCTGACATAGTAACAGCAAAACACCTCAATACCAAATGTGAATACCACAGATTTTAGAGGAGTTGCTTTGGAAACAAGGCTGCATAAGGGACATGATTCATGATACAAACTCCACTCCCAGTATTTGCATCCTTGTTATTGTTCCTTGCAGTAAGCGATGAACAGCTGTCATCAGTATATCTAACAAGTATTTGCAAATTAACATATTATGGTTGTGTCTCTGACTAAAGGCCGTGCATGTACTCATAGAAACGTATAATATTTTCAGAAAATCATTTTAAAATGCATCATTCCTGACCAATCCATTCAAAGGACACCAGTGAAAGACCCAGCAGTGATTTATCTCAGTCAGTAACTTCCTTTTAGCTGAGCTGAAGCTGGAAAAGAGGAGTTGAAATATTCAGAGAAAAGCCAACTAGCTGCACTTCCCAACCTTTTGCTTTCAGTTTTTCAGACATACTTTTCTGTCTACTGTCCTGTGTCAAGCTGGAATTGAATTGTATCAAATAATATTTACTCTGCTCTCTGTGGCTTGTCTCAGACAAAATCCTTTCTAGTTCTCTGGAGTTCAAATCTGTTCTGTCCACTGCTGTTTCAGAGGTTGGGGGTTTGTTTGGATGATTTTAAAGACATTTTTTATTTCTTTCATAACTGAAATACTTTGTGAAAAATTTGTAAGTGGATAATGTCTGTGTCCAGACTATCCACCCACAGAAGTTTGTTGACACTATTACAGGGATAAGGAAATGAACACTTTGTCACTGCCGTAAAATGAATTTTATCTGCCTTTATTTTTTTGTAATCTATTTAAAATAAAAAATAAATTAAAAAATAACAATAAAAAGGCAGTTGGATGTTTTTTTATTATCCAACAGAAAGTTGCAATAGGTCAAGTAGCTACCAAGGGAAGAAGAGTAGATAAATAATAAAATAGATTCTCTTTGAGAATGTAGCCCTGTTGGTGATCTTCTATCCCTCACATTAGCTTCAAAAGAACAGAATATGGTGTTGAACAAAATGGACAGGAATATTAAAGGTAATATGAAAAGGATAGCATTTGTTTGTCTGCTTGGTTCTTTTGCACATTTGTGGAAACATTGTGATAAAGTTCAAGTGCACTATCACCAGTCAAAATGCATTTGCATCAGTGTTAATAGATGACACATTGTTGACACTGCAATGTTGCACGTATTATTCTTTGAATCACATGATGCACATAACCTAGAGCTTGAAATCATTGCGGGTTTTTTGCCATTTTTCACATTTGAACATTTTAAATTAATAATTTGGGTTTTTTTTTTTAATTTCAAAGCAGAGCTTTATGCTGAAATAGTTAATTGGAACTATTGCCAAATTTGTGTAGCCAAAGAAAATGAGTATTTAAAATAATTACCAAAAATTTTCCTAACTGAGAAGCTGCAGCTTGTGTGATTCATTTTAACCTTCTCTGAATCTTGAGACTTCTTAGAAATTCTTAATCATTAATTACGAGTTATTTTGAATATCTGAAACTCTTCCAATCAAGAGAGTTTTCAGGTATTTTTTATTCTTAGAATCATTATCAGAAAATGTAGTGCTTACAAATTATCACTGATGGCAGAGTTAACAGTGTAATTTTCAGGTTCTGAATATCTGAATACTTGTTTCACTAGGAAAAAATTGCAACATGTTAATAGTATTTTAAATATACATAAAAACATCTCTTCATATTCTTAAGTCCTGTGAACTGCTAAAGCATATATCTTAATTTTGTAACCTAGTAACTTGTTTCTAGGGCAATATTGCAGAGTTTCTAAAGAAATGCCAATATTAAAAATGAAGAGAAACCCTAAGTATAATTGATAATAATCTAGTGCTATGATGATAGTTGTTATGCAAAACTGGAACAAAATAGTATTGCTCAGAGTCTACAATTACTTTTTTTCTTTAAAAGATAGTTCCGCTCTAAATAAGGCATCTGACAAATACCAGTGCAAAATAGATCCTCAGAAGAGATCTTATATGCTGAGAGACCACCAAATACTTCCTAACTTCACAATGAATGCTGACAGTCAAAGGTTCACACAGAACTAGCATCCATAGCAAGTTAGCCAAGAATATCAATGTTCTTCAAAATCCCACATTTCTTGTTTAATGATGCATGGAATGGCAGACAACTCAAGAGAAAAATTTATCTTAAGTGTTCCCTTTTTATTGGTAAAATAGAAAACTATGAGTGACAAATATAAAATTTTCTATAATTTGTATTTTTATTTTTTGCAGCTTCCAAGAGATTTTTTTTCCTCTCTCTCTGAAGGTGCTTTAAATGCCAGCTTTTCTTCTGAGTCTTTCTCAGGTTGATGTATATTAGGTATCACTCTCTCCATATTGGTGTGTGCACACTGGAGACTTTTCACCTTTCTTCAGGGTGTTCAAAATAAATTGAGTTCCAAGCTGGCAGCAAAATTCCAGTTTAGCAAAAATAAGCAGTCAGAACAATCCTTGAAGAAATAGAGATATTTGATTAATTGGATTGATCTTTAGCATAACCTGAGTGTTAGAGAAAATTGGCAGCTTGGTCTTCCTTAAATAGTCAATGGAAAAAGTTTTCTTGTGAACAGCATATACTGTCTAAGATGAGGTAATGAGACACCTCTGTAAGAATCTAAAAAAAGTAGCTTTGAATAATTAATCTGAATTCTAAATTTTATGGGGCTAAGTCAAGTCAGATCAATTCTTCCCACGTTGTTCACAGAAGAAACTATTTTAGGAAAAATCTATGATTATTAGTAAGGTAGCAAGCACAAAACCATTTTTTCTTGTGGCTCAGACTCTTCAATTTCTTTAGATTTTCTATATTTTTACACAGATGCTAGGGAACTCAATAGCAAATAGTTACATCACCAAATTATCCTCAGAAATATTTAATGAGATGATCAGGTAGGATAGTAGGTTGTGAGTGAGAGAGTCTAATACAAGGCAAATGAGAATCTAAATTTTATGTGTGCCCAGATTTTGCATTCCACAAGAGTGTTTATTGATAAAACTTTGTTACACACTTCCTATACAGACTTGAACCTTATATTAAACTCTCAGGAATTCCGATTCTGGTTTTTATTATTTCTTAGTCTGGACTGAGATTTGTTGCACTTCTCTGGCTTTGTTAATTAAGGCATTTGTAATTTAATGAGCTATGCTACATAATAAAATTAACGCATTGGGTTTTGGTGTTAAAAGCCTTCATAAATTAAAAAAAAAAAAACAGCCAAAAAAACCAACAAAAATACCCTAAAAATCCCAAACTGACAAAAAAAGGCCCGAAAGTAATTCAAGAAAAAAAAAAATCAAATATTTAATGCTGAATGTTTAGAGGATCGCAAGTTTTACCACACCAGACTTCTAAGGACTTAATAGCAACACCTACTGAAAACTCAATTGTATCAGATTGCGGTTTCTGCTGACTAGATGGGAATTTTCTACTCTGTTGAACCAAAGCTTTACACTTTCATTAGCTCACATTCTCTGCCACGACACCAGTGCCCTCTCATCAGATCCAAGGCTGAGCTGAGTGGTACGGACAGAGAGAGGCAGATGAAAGGAAACTGATGAAAGTGCGAAATGTTTTCCTTCTGGGTGAACCTGCACGTGGCTTTGCTGACCACTGATTTCCTCTATCTTGTTCCAAGAAGCGAGAGTGTGTTTTGTGTTCAGTGCATATATAATAATAGCTTCAATTTAAACCAAATTTGATTTTTAATTCGTTTGCAGAAAGCACATTTTTTTTTCTTGAAATCCAAAGGGAAAAAATTGCTTTCTTTCACAAAAATCAACCAGAATTCTGAATTAAAAAGATTAAAGGTGGAAACCCTGACTATGTAATTGAATTTTCAAGTTCTTTACCACTGTCAGTCAAACATCATTTACTGAAATTTGTAAGAATCATTTGATTTCCTAATAAGCAAGCAAGCTTGATCAAGTGATGCAGGAAGATATTTATTTTAATAACAGTTGAATTTATAGCCTATCAGTGTTTATGAAATTTGTTTCAGACTCAAACCTGACCTGAATGAATTCAAGCTAAACTGGAGAATTATATCTGAGAATATCAATAATTTGAATAACTGTTTCTTTGTGAATCCTACTGCAAGAATCAAAAAGTGAAAACACTATAATCATCACTGGTCTGATCTGAGAGATTCACATTTGAAATCCCTATTTCATCTCCAGATGCATAAGTATTGGAAATCCTCTCAGTAATCCATTTCTTGTTAAAGCTAAAGCCTCAGTTTGATCACTAAACCAGATAAGTATAAAAAAAAAGAACAAGTAATATAAGCATATAATAAAAACCTCTGAGCAATTTTGCAGATCTAAAACCAAAAATTATTCTGATTCATTGAAATATACTAAAAATCCATTATACTGTAAAATTCATCAAGACTATAAAAATTGTTCTTTCTGGTAATAGTTGCACAAACAGAAAAAATTACTGAATAGTATCTTAGTATTAGAAATCTATGACAGGAAAATATAAATCAAATACATTATAAAATATAGTATAAAATACTATGTTTATAATATTTTGGAACAAAAATAAGGCAGCATCTATTTATCAATATAACAATATTTACTGTTCACCTAATCATAATTTTTAGAGTAATTTCCTGCTTTCAGAATAATATTTAAAATATAAATTATGAAAGCAGAATTATTAACACACAATGCACAATGCTAACAGATATAGGACGTTTTAAGTTTCTTTTTCTTATTTTAGTCTGTGTTACACATAGCTATTCAGAGCTGAATCCAAGTCAAGCAGGAAGACATGAGGGCAAGCATTCAACTTGACAAATTATTTTCAGCTTTGAAACTCTTGGAGATACACACATTCACAGCAGGAACATATCAAGCCAGCAGAGTTTTGAGAGCAGTTTCAGAGAGCCAGACTTGAGAGTTACTTCTCATCTGAAGAGTGGTGGTCATGGTGTAGACCTGGCATAGAAAAAACTGTCTAATCCAAGTTTTCCTATTGCTAGCTACCATCTGTCTACAAATATGTGACTTCAGAAGTTTTAATACAGTTTAATATCCATCTTTAAAAAATATGTACTTAATAAAGAATGTTGTCAGATTAATTTGCTATGAAAGACAAGTGATTTTCTATGTTTATGTGCATAGTATTTTATGCTGGTTTGAAAGGTTGATATTTCAGAAACTTACCAAAACACTGCAGTAATTTCAATTAAGCTTTTCTGCAGGTTTTCTGCATTCTCTTGTTTTCCTCTGTATGCAGAAATGAGACCTTGGTTCTTAAAATACAGGTATTTGAATCCTGTGAAACATTGTATTTATATCATAGAAAATAGAAGGAGATTGCCATTTCAAGCATTATTCAGGATGTATTCTATTCTCTTACCTCATAATGTACGGCAGAATATGAGAAAAATCCATAGCTCCAACAGACAGCATACATATTTTAGGTAATATTTTTAGAATGCAAAAAGAGTTAATGTTGCTTCTATCGGTTTTGGAAAGTCTGTTCTTGATTTTATCCAAAATTATCTCATTCGTTTAAGAAGAGGAGATCCAGCTGTAACATTTTCATCTGACTTAATATACTTCTAAGATTATGCATTTCTTCATATTGCTATGCATATAACGTTGTTGACTTTTTCTTATGAGTTTTCTTTTCCAAATATTGTATTCAGACAAATATAGTTGCTTTATGAAAATTTAGAATATTGACAGAGCATAAGAGCAAGTGCATTTTATTAATTCTGTCAGGAATCTTGTAAAATCGGTTGTAAAATCAATAAGTTTAAATGTGTTAAATTCTAAAGGCGCCAAATGAAATTTAAACTCTCTAATATAAAAATACACATAGGCAATGGGTGCAAAAGAAACAAGTCTCATTCTGTTATTAATGCATTGTGTGTATTGTGCTGGTTGACAGTGCTCTTAATATCCCCATTATAACCATTTATTTTTTTTAAACAAAAAAGGATAAATAAAAATAATACTCAAATATTTCCACTGGTCAAGTGCTTTTTAAAAAGCCTCTGATAAACAAGATTTATGAGACTGGACATGCTTTGCCCTAATTTTGTAATGTTTTGTTTCAGTATAGTAATTTCATCGCTGGTGTCTCTGGTCTTTCTCACCCCTTGAACTTTTTACCATTTAATCAGGCAAATGCAGGCTTAGAGTATGTTCAAAATTCTTTGTTCTACATTTAAATCTGAAGTTTAAAAGGAACAAGGCTGATTATTGCTTCTCTTCATACATAGCCCTGAGATTGAGTTAGTTGTCTCTTTACCTCTTAATCTTCAATTCAAATGTCTGGAAATGGGAGGTTAGGCAGAAGAGGGAAGAAAGTGAAGTGATGTAGACCTAACATTTGGCAAGCTGTTCCCTTCAAATATGGTCACAACAGCACAGAGGAAAACAAAGCCACTCACAATTTTCAAGGTTCTACCATCTGCAAAATGTAAGTATTTTTGTTTCTTCTTGAATTTTAACATCAGAGTTATTTGATCTTTCCAAAGGTTCACAATAAACCCACAAGCCATCAAATTGCGTGTTTCACTGAAGTGCAGCCATCTTGAATATATTGTAGCCCAGGGATGTCAATAAAATGAATGTAAGACACTGCATTTACTCTATTTCATGTGAAAATGTTTTAAAAACAAATCTATTTCAGAAGAATGGCTCTTCGTTCACTTTGGGCATTAAGAAATTAACTCACATGTCATTTTAGGTTTTTTTTGCAAAGAGTAGAATCTAATGTTGGGGTGTGCGTGAGTGCTGTAAGTGCTGCCATTTTCCAAACTTGATATTATTAATCGAGACTGTCAAGTTTAGGTCAAGCGTTTATACACATTGTGCCTCAGTACTTCCAGTGTTTCAAACATATCTGTCATGCACAGCAAATGCACAGTGCAGCACAATCCGTGGCGCTGAGAGGCAAACATGAAATCTTTTAGCAGAAATGAGCCAATGCTTTTACCTCATTTATCTGAGCTGTTGCTTTTACCTCATTTATTTGACCTGACACCATTTTAATAACAATTTCATTTATTTGACAGCTGCATACACTTTCTAAATAAGCAATTTCCTTGAATTTGCTGATTTGTAACACTTTTTAAAATTGTCTTTTTTTTTTAAATTTTGTTTTCCTTTTCATTTTTTTAAACACATTTGATATTATATAGAGACAAGGGAGACAAGAACCATGTTGCAAAGTATAGGTGTGTATTTTTTAAAGAAAATATATCTTAAAAATGTACACTATCTTTAATGCTAAATTAAAAATATTGCTGGAATAGTGTTATATTAACCTCTGGGCACATGTGATTTCAGCATTCACTTAACTCTGGAGTCATCCTGTAAATGGGACTTATGTGTCTGTGTAAAGTTCAAGGCAGCCAGGCTGAATCCATAGAAGAAAACTGCTTGGAGGGGCTGATGTCCTAGAGAAGGAAGTCTGCCCTATCTGAGGCAGACAGACTTTATCACATGGCTACATGTACTAAATTAAGAAGTGGGGAAGTTCATCCAAAGTGCACAGATTAAAATTTTCAATAGGCCTAAAAATGACTCTAAGGCATGAATGAGCCTGTCACTTTTTCTCTGCCTCTTCAGCAAATGATGGATTCACTATATGCCCATAACATAACCCGTGAGATATGCCTGGCTTCATTGGTTATTCTTCATTCTCAGTCAAGCTGAAATAGAGGCTGTGGTTAAACAAATCTGCTTTTATGGAGCAAAGCACTGTGAAACGGAGCTGATTATGGCCTGACACATTGAATTAGACTGTTGTGCAAAGCAGTGCTGATGATTCTATTGTTTCAGGGTCCTATTGGTCTGCCTGAGCCTTTCCTTCTCTCTCGAGCCACACACATCTCTTTTCCCCTTAGCTTTAAAGTCTTTCTTTTACTCTATTTACTATTTGCGACTGACTCCACAGTAGAATGTAATTTAAAAGGTCTATTTACAAGAAGTTTAGTGATGAATATGTTAGGGTAAGAGTATCACACATTTCTCTATCACTATTCTCAAAGACATATTGCATTATAAAAATATCACAATGACATATAATCACCATTACTTTCACTTATAAAAAAGTAGAAGTGTTGGCTAATTAAGGTCACTGGCTAGCAACATCTACTACCATGTGGCAACAATCAGAGGCCAAGATATACTGAGTTCCAAAACCTCATGTTACTGAACATCTCCTCTTACTCTGAAGAAACATGAAACACTTAAGCTTTCTACCTAATTTTCCGTCTTTTAAGCCATTGGTCTTGATTGAACTTGGTAATGAATTCCTTGATTTATTTCCTGTGTTTGAATCTGTTGGCTACTCTTTCTCTATTGTTCCAATTGGGCCGTGAAAAAGAATAAATAACAGTAATTTTAAAAATAAAGATTTTATTAATTTATAACCAATTTATCAATTTACAACTAATTTATCAAATTACAACTAATATTATTAATTTTATTAATTTATAACCAATATAAATAAACAATTTATTAATTTATGAAAAATATCCCACCTTCTGTGTCTCCATACACCTTAGAAACATCAGTAGTTTGTTATTTGCTTAGTTTTTATCACTCCCAGTACATTTCATCTAAAACCCTCTTAACGCTTCTAGGAAAAGTTTTTTGTATAAGATGCCCAGGACTGCTCAGTCTCTGAAATGAGAGAACTGCATGCCAATGCTGCAGGCACTGAGTCACTGCAAGACTCATCCAAGATAAAAAATTTATTTCCTTTGGCTGCCATGACTAATTGATGCTAGTACTCAAGTTAACTAGTTTAAACCTAACTTGAATATATCTGTGATCTATTGCAGTCAGCACTGTTATAGTGAAGATGCAGATAACACCACAGACCTACAGTAAGGTTTAATGCCTAAAATATATGTAATTCTTTGTTTCTATACACATTTACAGATTCAAGTGTATTGACTGCCGTACTCACCACAATGCATTATGGCAATGTTTTTACTGAGCTAGTCATAGGCACTCAGGCATTTCAGCTCCCTCCATAATTTCATTGTCAATACGTATCTGGTATAAGAAGAACCTATGCTTAAATCAGTTCAGATTTTGAGTATTGAATAACAATTTATGGTGTACACAGTTTTTTAAGCTCTTCAGGTTTCAAAAGAAGCTTTGAGCAAACCAAATTTTTGGTATTTTTCCTACATGCAAACCAGAAATTTATTTCTAGTCATTGCCTGTTTATGTAGGGTTCACATCTAATAAAGCTTGCTCACCTGAACTTAAACACTGCTCAAAAGTATGAGCAAATTATCTTAAAATGGTGCAAAATAATGAGAATAATGGAAAGGGTGAAAAAAAAATTCACTTTCTAGAAGAGTCTGGTAGGCTTTTAGTCCCATACGGAAGATAAGACTGGGGCCAGTGTAGAGTTAACAGCTCATACTGATGGGTCAAAAGTTGCTGCTCTGTTCAAGTGCATCCCAGTCACCTGATGGAAGGTTCTGACTCCCCAGCAGTGGAGACAGAGAAAGTGAGATGTGCTCAGAACCAGAGTGAATATAGATTTGATGCACACTGTGACAGTCCACACAGCTTAATGGCACTGAGTGAAGTAGATTCCTACATGCTGTCCCTATAGTACCATTTCCATGGTATCTGTAAAAAGAGACTCCAATTTTTATTTTTTTAAATTTAATCCAGAATAAAGTGAGCTTTTTTAAATAGAAAAATGGAAACAACATTAAGCATGGAGATATAAGCACTTCCACAAGAAAAGGAAGGATCAATACAATAAAGATCCACTATTCAATAAATGTAAATGAAATTATAGAGAAATGGACAGAAACTTCGGGAGTTTATTTCTCTTTAATTTATTTAATCTTTTATTCTTAGCTTTTATTTATTTTATCTTGACTGCATTATATTTTTCTGTATCATGTGCAAGCTTTTCTATTCTCTCTTTACATTTTTTCCTGCTATTCATTTGCTGTGTCTTTTTTCTGTGAGGGCTACCTTACCAACAAACAGCTGCTTACTTGGCTTGGCAGGAATCTCCTGTTGGCAGCATGAAAATTCTGCATTACTGAAAGCCAGAGTGAAGCCAATTTGTTCAAAGCTTCTCATCAAGCAAAGAAAACTAGTCTTGTCACTCTAATACACTTTCAAGATTTAGTGAGTTTTGCCAGTAAATAAGTAAATTACTTCTCAGTTGAGTCAAGAGACTGGTCAAAGAAAACCTCCACAAGGAAAATATTCATTTCATCTCTTGACTTGCAGAGGAGGAACTTTTTTCTTTTTTCTTTTTTCTTTTAAGAACTTATTCTTACAAAAATATATACTGGTAGCAAAGCAGACTAGTGTTCTCTCTTCATAAATAGTGTGGGCAACAGATGAATTATGTAAGTTTTCGCAAGTTAATAATTCTTAAATAATCCATAGTGAGTTTAGAAATCCAGTTTTCATATATTCAATATAGAGTTTTTATTGAAGTCTGTGTGTAGGAGAAAGGCTTTAGCCATATATTTGAATTATGAGACTTTGCTTGCTCTTCTGCAACAGAATAATTGAATAATTTTAACATTATGAACCCTTGTGCTGGATAGAAACACTGAATTTAATTTGCTGAAAATCAATTTTGTTCTGGAATTCTTTGACTCCCCCAGTAAAACTAGTCTTTGTGTATACCTCTTATTCCAAGGTTTAAGTAAAGGTCCAAATAAACTCTTACCATGTGGTCAAGTATTTATTATGACAAGCAAGTGCAAAAAAGTCATATTACTCTGAAAAATGTTATTATGTAATATTTTAATTTACTTTATTCAACGGGCCCATTGTATTAAGCATCTATTTTAAGCCATAAAACAGATTAGCTTTGAGCTGCAGTTGCAGTTCCTTTAAGTTCAATGCACGTGCAAGTGGCAGGATAATTAGTTACATACATTTTGGCAGCTGCATTATACGTTGCAATATTGTGTAGCAGTTTCATTATGCTATAACAGTGCAGGTGATCAAAGAGTCAAAATAATTATTGGATTTCGAGATAAACAGGAAAGTAAAGTCACATGGATATATGGAGTCACAATGTTGACTAATAATCTGATCTTTCAGCAGTCTGGAAGTACAGAGGATTTCTGGAATTCCTTTAAGGTTTTGTATCTAATGTCAGTTAAGGGAGATCAGTAGAATCTGATCCTACTGAAGGAGGATCAGGCTCCAAATACTATGGTGGAATGAAGTTCATAGTACAGTTTTTATTTTATTTCAGCTTCAATGCATTAAAAAGACTTCAGGGAGAAGGGATGGGGAGAACAGAAAAAGGTAAAGAGCTTATCCCTGAACTGCTGGCTTAAAAATATGTTCTGATATGTTAAATATATTTATAGTCTGGTCCCATGTGCACATGTTTTCAATTTCAACAGTAATTATTTATATGAAGCTTTTAAATAATTAAGTACCAACTGAGACTTATCTATCCTTGATACTAAATTCATGCAGTCAAATTCAGAGCAACCTCTTTACCTTCAATCTACTTTATGGAAACTCATTGTGAAGACAGCTAAATGGGATTCCACCTTTGCTAGTTACACATTTCTTATACTCATTATCATTAATAGCTTAACAGCCTCCAAACTGTTACCTTAATCTTTTTTATGTCAATGAGATATTCTCCAACTGTCAACATTTTACAACCATTATACACATTAGAAATCACTATATTTTGAATCATGTCCAATTAACAGAAGAAATAATTACAACATTACCTTTAATTGAACAGAAAATGTTGACCAGGTTTCCTCTATTTTTCCTCTGGATGACACTTGTATTAGAAGTGCTCTACACAAACACACAGGTTTAATGTAATGCATCATCCTAAAAATATTTAATAGTCCTAATGTAATCTTCAGATTAATTTTCATTTTTTGCTGTTTTCAGTATTCGTCCTACATTATATGTACTAATTAGAAAATGGGATACCTTGCTGCGCTCTGAACAGCATGGGATTTTAGGAAACAAAGCTTCATATGTGCTTGCTACTCATGTCTTCCATATTAGAATCAAACAGCACACACATACAGAAAGGTACTCTGTTTCTTTTGAGAGATCCACTTCTCTGCATTTAGCACAATTACACCTTCATATTTGAAACGATACTGTGCAATGGAATTAATCCTTCCACAGTGGTTTGACTGCAAATAAAGGATATTCTAAGATGCCCCCTAAAAGGCAAAAAAATTCTGTAAAAGATGTGACTTTTATACATGGAATTATCTTATTAAAAACTTGAGATAGAAGTGCAATTTAAATATGCACTTCAATATGCAAGGTAAGGGTAGTGACTTGACCAATGCAGACAGTATTTCAAGCGTGAGAAACTGTGAAAGGAACCAGACATCTGAAGGCATTTACAATGAAAGATTTCAAATCAATTTAGAGAAAGGACAAACTGAAATTTGTGGTTTAGGTTTTCTAAGATTATTCACTTCTCTGAGACAGTTAAATAATATTATGAAGTATTAGATTGCCTAAATTTCTTGGAAACAGCAGCAAAGGATCTTTGAAGCTATTTCTGCACAGTCCCCTTCTGACCGAGTTTAAACAGGAGTTTAAAGTTGATGAGAGGGAGAGTCTGCATGGCTAAAGGCAAGATCAGAGTTCATCAGGGGTTCAAGTGCTGATGAACAAGCCCTTTAGCTCTCTAAGATTCACTTGTTAAAGCCAGAAAAAGTCACCTGCCATTTGAGCTATACCTGTAATACCTGCCAGAATTTCCTTCCAAATTGTATTTGCTTTAAAATTTTCACACTGAAGCTAGGAAAACTGAGATTGGAGAACACATGTGAAAGCCGCTGAGACCTAGGTGCAATATAATTCAGAAATGTGTTTATCTGATAGTGAAGCCTGACAGGAAATGAGAAAAAGATGGTCAAAGCTAATGAGAAATTCAAGGAATTTCTCAATAAATAAACTTCTTTTTTCTTTTTTACATAATATTTTTTCCCTGTAATATTAATTGGCTAAGCTAGTGGATCTCATAAAGTTTAGGAGAGTTTGCTGATCACTTGCATGCAGTTAAATTTTAATGACTTTTTGTGAAATCTCTACCAGCTAACTGGCTACATCATCACAGACAAAATAAAATACTTAGAAGTGAACACACAATTGATGTCACATCATATAATAAACAGGTACATCAAGCAAGTCATTAACATGGCTTTTTTTCTCTTATTACTATGCTTTCAGTGTTCCTTCCGTGTGATGCTAATTCAAATATTAGGAATACTCAACATGTTTGAAAGTAAATTAACATTAATGAAGTGTAATTGTAATTAAAATAACAACAGCATTTTCAGAAATATTATTTTCAGATTTATGCTTTGAAGATCTCCTATGCTAATAAAAGTTTCCAACCTCATTACTTTCTTTTGCCACCAATAGGATTATTAAAGAAAAAAATGTAAGGACTGATCTCAAAAGAAAAATAAAAATGCAAAACATTTGCTAACCTGAAGGTAAAAAAAAAAAAAAAGGAAAAAGGGAAAAAAAATAATGGAAGACCTAAAAAATTTCTGGTTTTCTGTACATTAAACAAGAGCTGCTTCTTTGGCTCTCTGTCTCCCCCCTTATTATTATTCTTTTTTTTCTTAATACCATTTCATCTCTAGGTCAAATCAAGTTCATCTATGTCCACTAGATTATTCCAGTTAAAAGGAAAGACAAAGATTAAAGAGTATAGTAAAATACCTTCCAATCTGCCATGGATGCAGTGTTTAATATTAAAGTCAGGTGACAGGACTGCATCTAGGCTGTGGTAGCTAACCTAGAGACCTCCGGGTGTTGAGCTGGAAGAGATGAAGTCTGATTTTGACTTCGTCGTATAAACAGAATGTCATCCACCCATCAAAATTCCACCCACAGTGAACCCCCAGCATGGTTAATGATTATAATCTTCACATTTAATCATGGGAACACAGTGACAGGCAAACAAAGGTTAGCTAAACTGACAGTGCAGGCTGTTTGAATGGAAAAGGGGGACTTCACAGGTTTTATTTTAAAATGTGCATCCTCTTTCAACTGTACTTTTCAGCTTTACACCAGAATAGTGTACAAAGCCTGACTGCTTGCAGGCATGGGCAGTGTGCAAAATTAACCTTTATACTGCAGAAAGACTGGAAACTTTGACGCTTTCTTTAAAAGTGTTGCTATGCCAATACTACTTTCAAGGTTAAATTAAGCTAAGGTCACTTAAAGGGTAAAGGAGGAATAACTGCACCAACATGTCAAAGTGTCAGACAGAAAAGATGTCATTTTAGAAAAGACACAGTTATTTTTTAGAGATGCTCTTTTTTACCTACATTAAAGGACAGTGACAAGTTACTTAGAACAACATTTCAAGGTACACTTCTCGGTACAGTTTGCTGCTCTTAAAACTTTGTGGATTCTGCCGTGCCTTTTCATCTTCTTACTGTCATGTCCAGACTTCTGAGCAAATGCATGTACTTCAAACTTTCTTTTATTAAAAGTATATATTCATCGGTCTTTTAGGCATGCATGCAGTAAAGGTACTCAGTTTTTGTATGGAATAATGAATAAAAGTATAGCAATTGATCTTTAGAGATAAAATGAACCTAATTTAATCCCTGCAGAGAAAAGGAAAAAAAAAAAAATGAAGCGATTTTTACATTAGATTGAACTATTCACCATGAACTAAGCATTTAAACAAATACTCAGTTGCTCTTTAAGTCATTGAGCTATTTTATTGTTTTTGATGTTATTCGGGGGCACTATTTCATATGTACTATTAATACAAAAAATCAATGCAATAAATTCACACTAAGATGATAATACAGTTTGTATTATTCTCACTGCTTTTGCAAAAAGTTCAGGTGAATTTTTCAAGTACAAATACTATTTCAAAGGAGCAACAAGACACTCAAAACATGAAAGATTGAGCTCACCTGCTCCAGGTGAGCTCCAGAGTGCCTTTCACGGCCCAGGACTTGGGATCTTTCAAGACTCGGGGAGTCTCCAGCCTGCAAGACCCTCTGTCTCAAACGCTTTCTTTGCCACTGGTAGTGCACTGTGTTGAAGGCCAACATCTACTTATGCTTTCCAGTCAGACACACAGAGCAAGATGAATGCATCACTGGTCACACATCTGTGTCACTGATGCCTGTGCAATGTTAAAATATTGAACCTCCTAAACCTGCCAGGAAAACAGGCAGGGGAGGAAATTATGGTTGGAAATTGAATAATTATGGCCTATCTAAACAACTTCTAACAGGTAAGCAGTGCCTTTCTGCAACACCAAGGAAGGAAAAGTAAGGAAAGTCATTAAGAGAAGGATAGGAACAGATTGTTGCGAAGTGAACCTGAATGCATTCCAGCTGAACCTTAGAGTCATAAACATTGTAAGGAGCAGGAATACTGTTCTAGATTAAAAAAGAAAAAAGTAAACAAAATAATACAAAATATTTGATAGTTTATTGTTTGAAAGTATAACTGTGAATGGCAGTAATAGCTGGGAGTAAAGAGTATGACCAAGGTCCCTTAGATCCCTTTTTTTCCTATGTAATGAAATAGCAGTTCAAGTCTAGTTGACGACTCTCAGCACTGGTTGTAACTACGCTCAATGAATCCAATACATAATAAATTGGTTTCATTCGTCTTTTGTCAATTTAAACTGCTAAAATATAAGATTGAATTCTTTACTGAATTTCTGTTTCTGCCATGAGTTCACAGTAAAGAAAAAAGATATATAGAAAACACAAGCAGAATTTCTATGTCCTCTGTCACAGAAGATTTGTTCTCCTAACACAAATTTAAATTCTCCTTATATACTGATGCCGACTTCCATGGTGACTAATTTAAAGCCCAATATTAGAGGTCTATGTTCTCATTTCTATATTGCATTTCAGATACTCTTTGTGTTGTTGTTTTATCTCTCAACACTTCTTTTTCTCCCCTGGAAGAAAGGCTTTTTGAGAATACAGTGAGTAACATCGTTCTCTAAAAATATTTTCTACCAAGCTTCCATATTTTCCTTTTTATTTTGTAACCTTTTTTATGACTGGAAAGAAACTATTTCCACAGTTTACACCCTCAAAATAGCAGAGAGCAGCCTACCCTACATCTCAGTTATAGGGAATGCATACACTCATTGAAGTAGAGATGACAAATATAAATATGCAGTCATCCCTCGCATGCTCCTAACAATGTATTACATTCTGAATAGACTACAAAATACCTGAAGATTGGATTTACATGTTGGAACTGTGGGGTGCTTTGTCACACAGTTGAAAGCCAAAAAGGAAAACAGGAACTAAACATTAAAAAATTTGCTGTTTCAAACTTTTCCATTCAAACTAGTACATTTTTAGTTCACTTGTACTTTTAAAGTATTCTAGAATTTATAGGCATAAAGATATAGTTCTCACGAGAACTATTTTTCATGGTTATCTGCTAAACCCTTGCTCTGAGAAGGAGCAATAAAACCCCCATTTGCTTTACAAGATAAATGTTGGTCTCTCTTTCAATTGCAGCATCAGCTCAGAGCCAGGGACCACCCCACTGCTTCAGATGGTAACCACTTTCTTATTGTCATTGAACTTCCTAGCACAGATCTGATGACTGACCCCTTGAATCTTGTCTATCATTATTGTGCCTCCAAGAGAGACAATTTATGAAAACTCACCATGCTTTTTTTTTTTAACTAAACTGCATCCAGTTATGGCCTTCTTTAGAGGTTTTTACCCACTATACAGCTGAACACAGATGCAATTGTGCTTGCTTACATACATCTTAAGCACCACTATAACAATTACAGCGTTGACTTCAGTGAATAGGAACACACCACAAAAAAAGATCTCAAATTTAATTTTTTTAAACACTGAGAAGACAAATAGCTATTTAGCAGAGAAATCAATAGGAAAACAAACACAGAAAGATTAAACCAGAAACAGGAGACACAGTGAAGGGAACTGTGTGAGGCAAAAGGTTTTGGTCCTCATCAGTCTTCTCTTAGACTTAAAAAGCATTTCAAATTCATGAATACTTTCTCCTTTTCAGTCTAATAACTGAACATTGTCTGATCTAAGCACACCATGAAATGTATTGATTGTGCTGTGAGAGATGTCTGTCACACGGAGAAACATTTGCTACAGCTGTGGTCTGATCAGCTAAAAAAAGAGAAAGGGCAGTGAGGGAGAACAGCTACTTAAATTCATCCCAGTAACAATGAGGGCACCACCAAACTGTATTCGTTCTGACCTATTAATCCAGGTTTGTCAGCAAACAATATTTTTATTCAGATTAACAAATCTTTGAGTAAATTCAGACCACAGAAGAAGTTGCAGTTTAAATTCTTAATATAACAACATAAATGTAACAGAACATAGAAAAACCAAGAATGAATTAACCATCTTGGACTGTAAATCAAGGAAATAATGTTTATTAATCAGACAAGGTCAGCCTATAATGTAGTAATGTTTTGGACTGGATCAGAGTACTAAAAATATAGAAGGTTTTATCCCTTTTATACATATAGATGTGAGAAAATTCATGTTTTGTGTACTGTATACAACACAATCAGAATGCAATTTTTTTTCAGTTTCCATTTCCCAGTGATTTTAAACTAAGAAGGAGCCCTCAAGAACTCTTCTGTTTCTCTTTTCTTTTTCTAGAAGAAAATTATTTGAGGACAGGTATTATAGGCACTTCATTTTTCCTCCTTCAGCATTTCTTTCCTCAGTTTTACTTGAAGCCAGATTAATATATATTAGATATATACACACAGAAAATGTAAGGATTTCCTTTATTTGTAAAAGTATAAAGTATTTTCAGAAGAAAATAGATACTAATAATCAGCAGACAGCTGAGTGTGAAGGAGAATATTCATAACTTGAAGATAGGACTTCTGCAAGTGATTCTAGTCTTACAAAAACTCATGAGAACTCAAAGCATCAGGATGGCAAGAAAGTTATAGACGAACTGTGAGTAAGGAGCTCGCTTTCTATATAGTTGAGAAAGCACAGGAAGAATTAGCAAAGCACTGCTACTTTTCTCCTACCTACACCTACTGTTAGAAGGTGTAAGAGCAAAGTAGTCTTGCCCTGTTGACAATTCTTTGTCCTTTACCCTTTGCCTAAAGCTGTCTTCCTTCTTTCTATTAAAAGTGGGGGGGGGAAAGAAAAAAAAGAATAAATAAAAGCTTTGCAAAGTTTTGACAGGCATCTCAAGAGACTCCAGAATATCTTAGAACCTGGGTGTTGAGTAGCTCTCCAGGAGAAAACAGTCAATTGAGACAAGATGTCCAGAAAAACACTTCAGAACTATTGTGATTTTTAATTGTGAGGTTCACCTGCCCTTTGGGATGGCGACATCTAAGGTGACATCTATGAGAGACACTCATAGACAGTGTGAAGCTCTTCGAGTTTTCTTTACTTCTAAGTAATGATGAAATCTTTTTGAAGTGGCTCCTCATGCACAGAATTGCTAAGATGGTGAAAACACTGTGACCTTAACCCACAAAAATCTTGTTGTCTGGTCTTACATTCATCTTCATCAACAAGGATGCTTTTTGTCTGCTGATACAACAACTGCAGCATATGGAAATAAAAAGAAAAAAAAAGCTCAATTCTTCTTTCAATTGAAGATGTATGGTTTTAGGGTGAAACTGAGCCTACACCAAAACCTGAACTGGAACTCCTGCAAGAGAGAATTTCAGCAAATTTAGTGCTCTGAAGCTTTGCTGCACATTTGCCACCACACTTGTAAAGTGCAATGAAGCAACAGTCAGGACACAAAAAATTAAAGCTCATCAAAGAGAAGCAAAGGAACAATACTGACATAGTATGCATTCAAATCCATAAATAGGCCTGGATGTTGAGGGGAAAGTTTGCCTTCAAAAAGTTCTGTAATCCTTCTCCAATCCCTTTGAAAAAAAATAAGGTTGAACTGGATACTGAAGAGAAGCAGAGTATACTTTCATTCATAGCTACAGTTTCATGGGCAAAATACAAATCAGTGGAACTACATTCTATGAAATTTTGACTGCAAGTACAAAGAAATCAGCGGATGAGCCCTGAAAATCTGCCTATATGTAGTTTTCCTTCCAAGTATAAACTTGTCAAAGAGCACCTTTTTTGTGCATTTTTTAGCTGCACATCCTACGAAAATTACCTTATTTAGTTTCCTGTAGAACTTGGATCTGTATATCTTCTGGAGGCTTCTTCCTTCAAACTGGGATCTGCCACTGCAGATCTCTATCTGAAAACCTTGGTACTTTTTTATAAAATGCACTGAAAAGCTTTGGAGTATTTTACTTATTTTGTGATTCATTTCAATGACTAAGTCAAGACTGTTATATTAAGGAAAAAAAGTGGATTTGGGATTAATTAAGAAACTTCCCACCAAATGCACAAGTCCAAGCAAGGCATAAAAAATTGAAGACCACAAAGGGAGAATGAGAGAAAAATGGAAATAACTGGCAGTCTAAATCCATCCTTAAGAAGAGAACTGAGAAGGATCAACTGAAAAAGTCCAGATCTCACATAAAACATCATTCAGAAATTCTCTCATTTTATGAATTACAGTTCCTCTTTAAGAAGAAACAGTATTAAATCTGCCAATTTTTTAATCAAAAAACCTGTTACAGTAGAAAATCCACCATTATCAGAGACAAAATGAGCCTTATAGAGCTAATTTAGAATGCAATACATTTTAGTCCTTTCTGTGTAACATTATCACACAAATATACACATCAAATGGAAATAACAGGAGCACTGAATGGATCTGTGATAGCTCCCTGAAGATGCTGGGCTCACAGAAACAAAAATTGAGGTTTGTTGAGAAATAGCTAAAGTATTAGAAAACTACTTAGCATTAATGTGAGTTTTTCTGCTTACCTCTAATTATATAAGGCTGACTACTTCAATCATATATTTTATGCAATTTGTGGATTTACACACTTGTGGAAGGCTAAGAAAGTTTCCTGAGAGAAATAACCCTAAATTCTGAAGCACTTAAAGGCAGGCCATAACACTTTCAGAAAATTCAATCTCTTCATATGGCTGAATAGCCACTGGAAAAGGAAACTATTGTTGATTTTTCTTATTTTAATGCCAAACACTCTCTATTCTGCTTTCTCAAATGATTTAGTATATCTATTCTTTATTGAAGCTATTTATTCAAGATGTAGTACTTGTTTCCATTTCTAATTATCAAAATTCCTCAGTTACAGTAAAAAGTCACATAATACCTTAAGTATTCCTTTCCATAACTTTCCAAGATATTTAAATATGTTAACACATAAATCAAAATAATATGATTCATTTTTTAATATTTATTTCACATATAAAGATGATTTTTTGTGATGCCAGTGAACATTGTATTTTTAAAGCAAATATTCTTAAAATATTGTAAAGAGGGCTGGTTGTTTTTTTGGGTTTTTTTTAACTAAAAAAATATATACAGAAAAACAAATACATTTTTGTTTCATTTTTTTAATTTGCATTGCTTATCCACTAAAGACACAATTTTCAAGACCAGAACAAAACCCTGCCAGCTCCATCTTCACCTTCTTCACCAATTTTTTAAATCTTATATTTTTCCAAGTAATTTCTCTGACTGTGGTTGTTTCTTCACCTTTTACAGCTTTCAAGGAATAATTCAAGTTCAATAAAACAACAGGTTACACATTTGATATTGTTTCTCTCTCTCACTTCCCCCAAGAAGGTCAGGTCATGAAACAGGACTGAGATGTCATCCAACTTTCACTTAATTCCACAATTACATGAGTAATTGTAATCCATTTGAAGATAAAACTTTTTTAAAAGGTTATAGGTCTTACATTATGAGCCACTATGAAACATAGAATAGCTTTGCTTGAATTGTCCAAACCAAGAAAATAAAGAGCTCATTATGCTGAGAAATAAAAATTAGGTACTGGTTGCATCATTGCCTATTACAATTTGGATGTATATGTAAGCAATAATTTTTTTCCAGTTGTCACATTAACTGGCATGAATGATGGTGACAGTGCAGGAAAAGGAGCTTTTATGTTATACTTAGATTTGTTTTGTAGCACAAAGGAGCTAAAGTATTAAAAGTATTTTTTTTTTAAAAAAAGAGAGTGTGTTATTCATTCTTTATGAGAACTTACCCTTTAGACTGGAAAAACTCATAGGAAAGATGTTTACAAAAGTAATGGCAAATAACAGGAAGATAATCAGAATGCTGACATTTTAACCAGATGCACAGCCAGTTTCTAGCTCTGAACAATATCATCTCAGTATGAAAACAGTAATAAGCCTTTTTTTGACGCATTCTGGCAATTTAAATGTGGAGCCAGAGAAGATACAAAGAACAAAATAGTTTCAAAAAATACAATCAGGCTGTACCTGAAAAGTAGGAGAAATACATTGTAGCATAGACCAGTAACAGAACCCTGATGAGCACTGGTTTGTCATTTTCAACTGTGGAACTTACATTTAGCCAAATCAGAGCTTTCCATAGTTTTTCAATTTTCAAAATTAATATAAACACCACCTTCCTAGCATGATCATTTATAAAATAGGTGCTTAACTATATTTCTTTCAGAAAATGCTGTATAAGCTTTCACTGAACCACAGATCTTTTGGGGCTGGAAGGGACCTCTGGAGATCACCCAACCCACCCCCCCTGCCATAGCAGTCACCTGGAACAGGTGACACAGGAACACATCCAGGTGGGGTTTGACTGTCTCTGGAGAGGCACATTCCATCACCTTGCTATGCAGCCTATTCCAGTGCTCTGCCATACACAATGTAAAGAAATTCCTCCTCATCTTGAGGTGAAACTTATTGTGTTTTATTTTATTACCATAAATATTAATTATTATTAAACATATTACAGCTTGATGATGTTAGATGATGAGACAAATGCACCATTACTGATAATGTCCTTTGTACTTCATGCTATATCAGAAGACAATCTAGATAACTGGACAATTAAAAATGCTTTATCCAGGGATATTTATATTTTTATAGGAGAAAAACACAGGAATCTTAAAGCTTGTTACTGTCACAACAGACATTAACAAAAATATCAAAATCTCAGTAAGGCTGAAATAAAGTGGAAAGAATAGGGTGTATCTAACAAACAATATCACAACCATATATAAGACAGAGGCTGAGGCTCAGGATTTTCCAGCAGTCAGTAGTAATTGCAATAAACACAGACTTCTACAATTAGGGAGAGATGATGGAAATAATTCACCCACAATTAAAAGATGCAGACTGGCAGAGGCAATTATAATAATACATATACAGTCAATATATTCACTAATTAAAAAGGCAAGATGGAATATGGATGTATTGGGAAATAACAGGGAAATGCATCCTATTCAAATGTGATTCAGTATTTGAGATATAATTCTTTGGAAGACTCCCCAGTTGGCAGCAATAGCCTAGAAATTATGCTGTATATTATATATAAACCACCCTCTGAGTGAGTACTTGTATAACAGCACCAGTAATCTCAGTCCCAGTTCAGAAGAACATAAATAGTTTGGCCTAGTTCCAAAAATATGGAGTATGTTTCTGATTTTCCTCTCATTGAGCATCTGTACAATTCTCATCAGGAATTTCCACTCTGGGGCATTCTAAAAGCACAAGAGACAGATTTTCTGATTTGAATAATTGCCCTTTAATGAGCGAAATAGTATCTTGTGGTAGCATTTGCCTGCTGCAGATTAGGAAAAGACAATGGCAACAGTGCTGTGCCATTACACTGTTCAAAGTCAAAATAAGAATTATATCACACCAATCCTCAAGATAGGTTCTGCTTGAAATCCCTGACCTGCATTAGTATTTATTAAAATTCCTGGATTTCATTGATGCATAGGCATCGCAGAAACAATGTTCTTGATGTTATTGACGTTAAGGTCCAATACAAACAGATAAGAGGTGCATGAAAGACAGGATTAAAAAAAAAAAGGTAAGATTCCTTGACCAGTATATTCAAAAACATTAGAAAGGACATACAGACCTTATAACATCATAAATATTGGTGGATATATTTTAGCAATCTGAATCTTTAATGTATTTTTCAAGTTTAAAAACACCAGCTTTGGAATTTCCTGTCTGTTGGTGAACCTGTGTCACTTAAACTCCACAAGAATCAGTTTATCCAGTGAAATGCTCCTGAAAATATATCACACTTTCATCTCACATGCATTTTCAAGTGGTTTTAAAGTGATGATTGCATGAGATCATGAAGAGATAGAAAATTATCATCATTCAGCTGCAGGAGTCATGCAGCAGCTGTACCTCCCAAACACATGAAGGATGAAAGGAGGCAGGGGATCCCACTAAGTCATGGAAAACATGACAAGATCTAGCCATGCTTAAATCTCAGCTTTCACTCAATTTGCCACATTGCCTTACCCAGCTGTATCACTCAGGGTGTTGGGCAGCTCTAGCACAGTAGAAACAATAATTACAAAGACCTAACACAACACAGAGAGGAGAAAAAGAGCAGGATATGCTGAAGAAGAATGTTGAATGCTATCTATATAGCTGGAAACTGAAGCTGGAAAATCTTGTTCTTCATCAGTTTCAGCAGAAACTTCTTTCCATGAGACTGAGTCAGAATTGTGGATCAGGTTACATAAAAATTCTGGTCGTCTGATAACAAACAAAATGCTTCAGGAAAATCTCTGTAAAGACTGACACTTATCAAAGCAGCAGCTATAACATGGAAGCACACCTTAACAAATTTTATTGTCAGAAAAGAAGAGATAGCATGAAGAGCAGAATTCTTCAGGAAATTCTGAGTGACCCATTAAGTAGAGTATGTGCAGTAAATGTACATCTGTGCCTTTTCAAAGTTGTATCCTGGTCTTCACACTCCATAACCTCATAAGTCAGAACTTGGGGTTTTTTAGCTTAATCCCCCCATTTTAGTTATAAAAACAGTCCTTCTCCCCAAAGAATTAGTCAGACATATATGTCTTATGATTTAGTGAGGAAAAAAGCCCCAAAAACATGATGAGTAATAGTAACTCCTAAATTAATTCTTCAGAAAATCTCCTGATTTCAGTGTGTCTTTTCCAAGTAGGCTAAATATATAAATAGGACTGGCAGTGTCAGATCTGTCTTTTGGAGTTTCTTAAGTACTTTATCTTCTCAGTGTCTGTGAATTAAAGAAATTTTTGTCTGAGATATTTCTCTGATACATTTGAGAAGACTTTACTGGAAAGTTTACAAAGAAAACAGTTCTTCCTTATTTGAGAATAGAATAGCTATAACCATGGGGGAAATAGAGGAGTGAATTTAGTAAATCCATAAACTAGAATTCAAAATGAGCAAATAAAGGTACAATTGCTGGCAAATGTTTGGAGTTTGCAAGGTAAAAAAAAGATGGAGGATGAGAGTTTTCAACTGATCTAAATCACCTTGCTTCTGCATGCTTGAGATGAACCATGTCCATTATCATGCAAGAATCTATTCCAACTTTTTTTAATAATCTCTTTTTAAAATAATTAATTTTAAATAATGTAAGAAATTCTACAATGAGATAGGCCAAATATTTCTATAGCCTAAAATAGTATCTCTTGCAGTAGTGAATGGAGGATGCCCAGAAAAACAAAAAAAAAATCCACATTTAGACAGAAATTTGAGGTTCTTTTTATTACTAGGAGGTTCTGGTATTTCCTGATCTGTATTGCAATAGACATAAGTACATTTTCTATTTATTCATTGCTGTTTTTCTGAAAGTATCCTAATGCACATGTTGAATTATTGTTGAATACTCACACTATATTTTCAGAGATTACAGTTAGTAAAAATTATTTTCCTGAAAAAGATCTCTGAATCTCTGAATATTTGAATATTTTGTTTCCTTCATATGCATTATTTTGCATTTACTGTCATTTAATTTCATCTCTCATTTTTATCACTCAGTCACTCTGGCTAGACTCTTGTATAACTCTCCAGAGTTAGGATCAGATTTGATTATCCCAAGTAATATTGTGGTATTTAAAACCCTTGTGAAGTCAATGTTCATTCCTTTTCATTTCATGAGAAAATAACAACAATTCAGCTGTCAAAATTGGTAACTTTCTTATTCTTACAATTTATATTACAATTATATATATACAATTTATATATACAAATTATCATGTACTCCTACCCTCTTTACCTACTTGTTAAACATTTAGTAATCCATAACAGATACATAGCAGCTCGGTGTCCTTTGGTAAAAAACAGCATGTAAAAGAAAATAACTAATGTACCTCAGTGGACTATAGACAGGATCTGTCCAGAAAGACACTGTTTTTCTTCATTACATTAGATAATTTGTTAGAATAAATATAAATTCAGTCACATAGAAAGATTTCTGTAAACCTGAAAGCTTTTCCAACTTTTTCACCTATAAAAACTAGACTAATAAAAGAATGCCACTATTCCATTCGAATATTAACCTCTTAATCTACGATGGCAACACCTTCTACTGCAATAATACTTATCGAAAGCAGAAGTGTAATACATTTCTCAACCTTAATTTTATAATAGCTTTCTTAGAAACTATAGCAGGGTTTAATATGTGGTTGCACAAAATCTATAAAATCTAATCAGTTGGTAGAAAGTAAAAAAACAGAAAATATATGTTTTGAATCAATAAGAATTGTTATACTTCGTTTTTCACTTGCTAACTAATTTTCACATTTAAATTACAGAAAACCAAGAAAATGTCAGCCAAAAATGTCAGAAGTACAATAAAACCAAACAGATGTTCTAAGAAAATGATTGTCAGGTTGAAAGGAGAATCATGTAACTTCCTGATGAATATATTCCTTAGTCTGCAGCCCTTTCTGCAAAGAGCTGAAAGCCCTGTTTTAAAGCATTGTAAATGAGGGTGGTAAAGAGAGAAGTTCTTTGCTAGATTCGTGTTGGGCATTCATCCATAGCTGGCTGTGAAGCACTGCCACCAAGATGCATTACAGCACAAGAATTTTTGAAGCCAAATCTGTTTTATGAACCTAATTTTCCTAAGGCACTTTCATTTCCTAATGTATATATTCTATTTAAAATTATGTAAGATGCTAAACAAATACCTTTTCCTTGTCCTTCCTGCCACACTGACAGGAGAGTCCCACCCACAAACCACAGGACAAGGTGCACCATGCTGAAGTGTTGGGAGGCTGGAATAATGTCAGCAGTTTCTGCTCTACTTCTAATAACTCTAGTTGATTCAAGGGGGTTTTTTTGTTCAGTTTTCTTTTGTTTTAACAACTTGATACTATTATTTTTTGAGGGTTTTTTCTGCCTGCAAAGAGCTGAACAAAACCAGCTCCTGGGTGTCTGGATGCTAATATTATTTTGCCTGATTGCTAATCAAGAAGAACAGCCTGCTCATTTTCTCTAGAAAAGATTTTTTTTTTTATTCTAAACAAAACTTAAGCTTTATAAGGAGTCATTAATTAATAACACAAAACCAAAAGCTTTTCCAAGCCTCATGGAATTTTTTTTTTCCACTATCTCTTCTCCACAGAGTTCCTGACACCAGCACCAGCCAGACTGTGTGCCCTTTCACACCAAGGACAGGACTGTCAAGACAGCTTAGTTTCTTCACGGGCACCAAAGTAACTGTCCATGCATTCACAAACACTCATAACTTAGCACCTCCAGTAAGCCTCTGAAGACCATGTTTTTCAGAGACTCAGCACTCAAAAAGCCAAGCTCCTGAAACCATTAAATTTGATGCTCCAATAATATCTGAGCTTTTCAGAAGTTCTGGCTGATAAATCATAAATCCTGAATATGTCACTAGCTCCTTTGTTCCTTCACTGTTCAAGTACTGCTGTTTGCTGTTCTTTCCACTTCTGCTCTCACTCTCCATGGAAAAAATAAATAAATTTTAAAAATTGTCTTATTTGAAAAACTGAAAGAATAAAAGAATGAACCCAGTGAGACTTCCTCAACTGCAATAAACTGGGACCACCTCTTTTCCCTTTCCTTGCTGGAAACATAAGAGATAAAATAAGCAAGCAACCTTCTGAGTATATCTTTTTTTGTTTCCTTTTCACACTAAGAATGTTTCTAAAGATCTTGTTCTGATTTTACAGCTTAGAAAATGTAGAAATGCTGAGGGAGTTAAAGAGGAAATAAAAAACCACTATTTAAAAAAAAAGAAAAGGTAAAAAAACAGCACTGAAAGTGTCAAGTATGTATTATCAATTGCATGGCTTTTCAGCATGTATTTTATGAAACCATTAATATTTAACTCTTTTGGTTAAAGGTCCAGTACTATATTAAATCAAAATCGTGTGTTCTATAATTGTAGTATAAAATATGCTCACTTGCATCTCTCTGGTTAAGTGTCAGAACACAACCTGCTTCTTCCATGAAACATATGTTACGGTTCTCATCAGCAACACCCCACATGAGCATCACACTGCAGTTGCCAAGGAATAATCAATTGAAATTACACATATACTCTGAGCACTGGAATAGTGCCTGGCACACACTGACTACCAACAGGGAAGACGCCACAATACGTTCTGCTTTGGTGCATTTATCATAAAACATAGCGGCGGTGGCTTCTGCTAATCTATTAAGACACAGAAAGATTTTTTAGAAAAATTTGCATGATTAGATCATTTAAGGAGTGGGTTTTTTACAACTCGAGTAGTCAACATTCGTAGTAGTTGCAAGAGTAAAGTAAACATTTCTGAGATATTTTGTAATCCCAGACATTCTCCATGTGCAATTGATTACTTGCATAGATAGTAATATTTTTTGCATGCTCAGAGGCCCATCACTTCACAGCATGCCAAGTAACACCCAGATTTATCCAAAGTGGTAGCATTCATGGCATTCATGTATATCTCAGAATTTGCTATTGCCACTGCTTGTCTACAGCTCTGGTCTATCCATGAAAAAAATAGGTCCCTTGCAATGACTATCAAGGGATGGATGACTCAAGGGAAAGATTATAACACATGTGTAGCTGGATCATCTCCTTGGAGTTTTCCTTCCCTCACTCTTTTCTCTCCAAATTCTCATATTTAGTGTCATATTTTACAAGTAATTATGAATCTGTCCTCCATTAGATCATTCATCTGTACCCTGCATTGCTCTCTAAGCAATCCAGATTACACAGCACAAAAAAATAAGTGCTTGCTTTTACCATGTTTTTCTAAAATTATTGAATGTCCACTGTCTCTTAATTTGGAAAGATGAATTACTGTTTTCTTTCACCCTTCTCCAAACCTCTTTTGATTTCAGAGCCTGTCTGTATTAACTTCCTTGGTCCCTTCTTTTCCATCTGGTCGATCTGGTCCACTCAAACAACCCGGTAAGTGGGTAATCGGATCTGTGCATTTTAAATAAATTTTAAATAAATTAATTTTAAAAAGCACTCAAGCTGCTTTTAAAGGAAATAAACTCTGCAGGTAACGCTTATCATACAGTTAAATACCCATTGATTTCATATAACCTACAGATCAATGGAAGACATTTTAATAACAATTTCAGAGCAATGCATGGCTCCAGATACTCGAGACACGCACTGATCTAATTGCAGAAGCTGTTATCTGTGGCTCTATTCAGCTCGCAAGCAGCCATTCACTGCCTGCAGAATTACAGCCCCACTTACACTGAACTTCAATCTTCCTTTTCTCATAGCAAATGTTTTGAAAGTGAAACCCACTTGACTAAATTAAGAAGACATATTTAGCAAACCGTCTTAATTAATAATCAGTCTGTAGTTTTACCCACTTGTGCTTACTCTGTGTAATAAACATTTATTAAGATTTTCTTTTTTATATCATGAATGCTGCTAATGCGCTTTGAATTTCTCAGAGAAAATCACATGTAACATTTGGCTCCAAATTGCAAAAATCTAGATCAGGAGGTTCTGTGTTGCAGGTTCTTTGCCCCCCTTCCCACCAAAACATTCTGAATCCACTTGTTAATTTCTTTTGGTTATCAGCTTATTTGTATAATTTAAATACTACGATTTTTAAATCACATCTCAGAAATCCCTCACTTATTTAAGTAATTATGTATGTGAGTCATAATAAAATATATTTGTAAGCATGTTATTTTGATGTTCATCATTTATTTTATTATATACATAATTAAAAAGCAATATTTACCAATATATTGCAAAAACAGCAAGTTCATACAGTGTTTATTTACTGAACAGCTGAAGAGTTACTAGACATAAGAAACAATGAATAAGTTAGCTTTTTTTTCTGTTTGTAACTTATCAGGAAATGTATTTCAATTTATATAAAGTATATTAATTATTCAAAGAAATTAGGCATAGTTTCATTGTCTCCTACCCACTTTCACTCAAATTCTAATACATTAGTTGAACCCATTTCAGTTAATATTAGTCTAAAATATTTTATTTATTAAAATCAAGAATTTTATTGAAATACTTTAAACACAGCCTTATTTTTATTTGAATTTAATAATGCTTTCCATTGTATAGTATTTCTATGAATTAAAAATCAAAATACTCCAGTTCATAAAAAAATCCTGATATATTCTGGACAAAAAGTTGATGGCATTACTTTAATTTCCTTTGTCCTTTCTGCATTTTTTTTTCCTATTCGTAATATAGAGAATTAAAACTTTTTACTAACCATGTATCATGTGCTTTCAGTTCTCACTGCATCCCTGAGGAGCCCCTAAAGGCATTTGGGTCTCTTCCCTGAAGTGTGACAGCCTGGCTAATCAGTGGGGACTTCTCAGGCTGTAATTTAATGCTCACTTATATCAACCATAGCTCTTATTAACTACTAGGGGCAGCAAATCTACCCCTAACCTTCACATTGCAAATATTTATTAAAAAAATTCACAGGACTACATCTTCATTATTTACAATCATAGGAAATCATGATTGGCAATAAAATAGTTTGTACAAAATATTGAAGTACAAAACATAGAAAATAAGTGAGAAGTTTTGTCAGTGCTCCATTATGTTCACATATTTCTTTGGGGTGCTCTGTGTATCCACCCTATGTGCTGGGCAAATTGATTATCTAACAAAAAACAGAGGCTCAAAACCTCTTTTATGAGCCGGACATAATTCAGTTAAAGAGCAAAGCCTGATGCCCTTGTACAAAAGTAGGTATTGATTACTCGGTTAGACAAAGCCTCCAAAACTAAATGTCCTGTGGTTTTGAGAAGTGAGCCTACATGGCAACTGGACAATAAATGCTGTGCAACCAATTAGTGTCTTTTAAAAGGGCATTCCTAGTTCAGCAGAATCCCAACTGATAGAGGGAACTTTGTGATCTCCCTGAAACCTTGGACCCACAAAATTATATAACCCAAAAAAGGACAAAAAATTTGACATTTTTGACTTACAGTGAGATATATCCACAGTGTGATTATTTTTCTATCAGGCTGTAAAAGAACCAATAATATGTAGCCATGTTTACCTAGGTGAGTCATTGAAGCGTGTTTTTGCTTTTGGTTGAGCATCATAATTTGTCCTGGGTTACAATATAAAGATGTATTCTACTCCCATCCTCAAGAGCTGCTGAGACCAGGAGAGGCATTGTTTCTTCCTTGTCTCCTGTTAATGGGCCCACCAATGCCTTGCCACGTGACACAGTGATAACACCCTTCAGGAGCCATTTCTGTTTAATAGGCAATCAAGGAGCCACCACATGGCTCACAGAATGATTACAGCCCATTGTGAGATGCTCCACCCAGGGGGGGAGGAGCTAAGCATGCCCACCTGGATGTAATCTGGGTTTTGGGGCAGAGCAGTCAGTCTTTCCACTGGATGCCCAGAGGAATGGCTGTATTTTCCAATGGATCTGCAAAGGGTGATTATACCCTTTCTGCAGGATCACCGCTCCAACAGATCCATATTTGAACTGTAGCCACCAATCCAACTGAACTGCTACCGACACCCTGACCAACAGTGTGTCAGGTTGTATTCTGACTTTGTCAGGGGTTTTTCTTTTGTATTATTGCATGTATTTTGGTTTTCCTTTTCCCTTCTCCTAATAAATTTTATTTCTGACTTGGGATCTTTTACTGGTTTTGCTTTCAAATCAGAACATAATTACAAGTGATTATCTCAGTCGACCAGGTATCAAGGAAAGACCTCTCACGACTTTCCCTCCAACACACTCAACCAAGCCAATGTTAGTCTATGAAAATTCTTTGGACAAAATAAATCCCTGAGAATTTTTAAGTCCATCTCAAATTCCAGTTAAACTCAACAAAATATAACAGAAAGTATATTTGATAATGTAGGCAGCACAGGAGTGTGTTAAAAATGCTTTTTAGTACATTGTTACCTATAACTTGATATTATTCTTCTGTTTATGAAAATGCAGGGAAATACTGTACTGTGGAAGTTTTATGAACACTTCTAACTCAAGTTTCAACTATATAACAAGGCAAGTAAAAATACTCCATTTTAAATTGAAAATTGGAATATTACGAAGCAAAAATACTTTGTACTTTCATTTTCAATGCCTACTTCAAATGGTATATTTGGCACATTATATGAACAAATAATTTTCATTTTTTCCAAAGTAAGTATATATGTATTTATTTTGTTTGAAGAAATGTATTCTCTAAATAGGTTTATACAGTCCCAAAGTTGCTACAAATCATTTTAAGATACATAGAAAAGGTGTTTTTAATGACCTAATAACTACAGATTGAAATGGATCTCAGGAAAAGATAAAGAGCAGTTGAGACAATTTTTAGCATAAGTTAGAAGTTGAAGAGTCTGGGATTTTCCTCTTGGTTGATCTACAGATCCCTCTCCTCCCTCCCTGATCTTACACTACTTTTCATCCAATGTCTACCTCCAATTTATTTTATGAGTTTAGAAAAAAACTCAATAAAGGTATTGATACTCCATTTAAGTTTAATTTAATTTCATAGAGAAAGGAGCAAAATATGTGTTAAAAATATGGGGAATATATAAATTGTCCTGATTTTATGAATATAAAAATCAGGAGTGTTTTTTATTTAATTGGGTTTTTTTTCTCTGCTTTTAACATGTTTTTCAAGTCTGCATCACACAGAACTGTTATGCTGTACCCATATTGCTGAGTATTTGAATACTATTTTGGATTTGTGAAACTTTCCTTGAACTTGTAATTAAGCATGCATATTCATAGCTGAGATTTAGGTTTCAGAGAAAATATGTCACAAAAAGGATAATATTTTCTTTAAGATCCACGTAAGCACAAAAGTTCTCATAAAAGAACAAGACCAACATTTCACAACATTTTTAATGTACAACCATTTTTGAAGCTCTTAACATTAACATCTCTACTATCTTACTAAAAGTTGAGCCTTCAGCCTTCTGGTTATGTTTGCTTTGTTCTTGCTTCAACCCTTGGACTTGGGAGGCAAATTTAGATTGAATTCATGAAGATTTCAAACCCAGGACAAGGTACTCGTATTTAAAAGAGAGAGAACTGAAAACACTGGAGCAGAGACTAAAGCCACTACTTTTCATTTTTGAAATGTTTTAAGGCAGTAGTATTTGCAGAGTCCCATCATATTCTTACACCAGTCCTGTCTTCATCCTAATCCATGCTGACCTTCTTCATTAGAAGTTTTACAAGCTACTTCTCTTACTGCAATACTACCTCTAAAACAGTTAACTTCTTCATCTTTATAGTACATACTAGTCTTTAGTCCTTGAACTTATTTCCCAAATTTTAAGCATTTAAGTTTTATTGCTACCTGGAAAGGCCTGCTGCTACTTTTATTTGATCACACAGAAGTCCAGAGAGGAGAAAGTCAGTAAGAGGATCTTTACACTTTGCTGCAGTTAAAATTTAAATTGCTCCCCGTAGACAATGACTTATAGAATTGTACTTCAGAATGGTACTTATCTTCTTTTTTTATAATATGATTAAAATACTTCTTCCTATCAATTAATGAGTTAATTAAAAAAAAAAAAAAAGTAATCTGGCAGCTACAATTTAGGTTGTGCAAAAGCTAACTTTTAGCCATTTGTTCCAGATGGATTCCACAAGTGTATATTAGGTGTCTGGGAGTCTGAAAATCAGTATGTTCTCTGGTGAATTAAAGGCATATTTTGGCTCTGATCTGGATGCCATCTGGGTGCCAGCTACCAGAAAGGTGATAACCATTGTTTGAATGCAAACCTGTGGCTTTTAGAGGGAAAATAACACTGTCCAGTGTTTCAATGTTTTCTAGTTCCAGTTAAAATTCACTTTTATCTCTGCCTTCCTCTGTCATGGTGCATTGACAATCTCCTGGGAGCTGAAGCTTTGAGCCCCCAGGTAAGGAAGGGCAGGGATGTGGGATATCTTACCACCACAATGGGTTGGTGGTAGCAGTGCATGCACTAAATTCTCTAAAAGTCACATGCATCATCATCAATGCTGCTCTGCCTCTTGTAGCTCTGCCCTAAACACAAAAATATTTATCATCTTCACCATTATTTTTGATTTTTCTCTAATAAGAAGCACATTCCGATACCTCCATTCTTTTCTTAGTAAAAAAAACCCAAACACAAATCCTATTCTATGTAGTAATTTCTTTTGTCTAAAGATGTTTGCACTGTGAAATCAACATGAACTGACAACCATCAATATCACTTGTTCTGAGCTGGAGTCAGATCAAGTGTAAATATAAGCTCTGTAAATATGACAAAAAAAGGGCACAATGAAAAACAAATACATGCATTCATAGACCAGACAAAGAAGACAAAACCCAATAACATTACATTTAATATAAAGAGGAGAAGCTTGCAGTATAAATGAATGATCAAAGAATAAGGATTTGATTTGTCTCAGAAAAGAAAACACAAACAAAAAACCAAAACCAACAGATGTCTCGAGTCAACAGTTTACATGATGAAAAATTTGTGTAGTGGATTGAGAGATACAGTGCTTTAAAATATCTCTGTTAATCAAACACACGGACTATGCAACAGCTCTCTAGAACATTACTTTCTTGATTTTTAATTTTGTCTAGTATTTGTACTTTGGTGCAAGAACCTAACTGTGGAGAAGGGTGAGGAAAAAGGACACCCAAGTTTTCAAATTTTTGGATTAATTTTAGAACCCTTATTTTTAGGTAAAATTTTACTTCTACAGGGAAAAAAAAACCTTTTGTTAAAAGTTAGCTTTAAAATAATCAGGTGGTTATTTGTTTAACTTAAATAAAAATTATAAAATTAATTAAACAAGTTAGCTAACCTAATTGCTCATAAATGACTAAATAGACACTGACACAAAACCACACATAGTCACGTATCATATTGGAAGTAAATGGAGCATGCTAGGCATTGGACATGTCTATGTCAAAATGAAAATAACAATTTTCACACTAAATTAAAGCTAAAACTTATAATCACTTCCATTGTTTCCAACAGTTTAGAAGTAAGCCAACAGTAAATTTGAAGGACTTCGGAAGGAAAAAAAATTGCAGACTATATGAAATGTGCAATTTCATAGAAGAAAGTACACTCATCAAACAGTAAGGATGGAGGGCTCTATGGAGGAGAGGATAGTGGCAGTCAAGACATCGATAAGAAGTACTACTTTAAAAGAAAGCAGCAAGAAAGTGTCTACTGGGACATGACAAAAATTCCTCCCTAGGTATACTTTCTGGAAGAAACTGAAAGTTCGAAATTGGATTTTGATAGTTTAGGTGATGAATCAATCCTAATGTTCCTGCACATGCCTTTTGTTTAACACATGCTCAGTCTTTTTGATTTTCCATTTTATTGGGTAAAATTTTTATCTTACTTCTGTTTATTCTTCTTAGTTGCACATCACAGTATTTCAAAAGAAAAATCTTTTCAGACACATATAGGACCTTTTTTACACATACATACTCAGATCTAGCCTGATGACCTTAGAACTGAGACATTGCTGAGCACTGAATGCAATAAAGAAATTCAGAATGTAAGCCAAATTTAGATTCCATCTTATTATGTATAACAAGCAACTCTGTTTGAAATGGAAATAGCAAAATGCCCACATATATTTGAAAGAACTGTATTTAAATATCACTGGACTGAGCAGTGAGACATTAGTGTCATTACTTTTGTCTGGAAATTTCCTGAACATCTGACCAATATAATTAAAACAAAAGGGTTAATCTGTTTCAAGCACTGGATCAAACAAATATTTGGATAAATCAAATTTCAATGCACTAGTGTTTACTCTGGACCATACAATTTTAACTAATGAGTAGGTTTCATGAACAGGCCTTTAATAATGGATCATGGCTGTAAACCATGGTTATAAGATCCAAGTAATGAATATGATGGCCTGACATCATTTGAGTTTAGCTGACTTCAAGGTTCAGAATATCAAGATTGCATGCAAGCCAACATGCTGACCACAGCAAAAGTGCCCCTGAGCAGCAAAATGCACTAAGGAGAAATGACATCTAAAGCCATGTTGGCTGAAGCACCTCTGCCAAAAGGCCTGACTAATTAGAAATTGGGAATAGCTACTTGCTCAAGTATTTATTTACAGTACTTGAGAAATAAGTTCTTTATGAGAGAGGCTGGTGTCTGATGTTTAATTACCCAAGGGATTGAAATCTACATTTGTAGAGATCCTGGTGCACTAGTAGTCTACAAACTCTATATTCCAGTATTATTTTATATTTTCATTCAGTATTTCCTTGAAGGACTATAGACTGTCAATTTCCATCATGATTAATTAATTAAGAGAGATTTTTCATAATGCATTAGCTTTACAAGTGATATTTAGTGGTTACAAGTGATCAACAGAAAAAAATATGAACAGTAGCTTCAGGTTCAAGCATGGTTTCTATGCTAGGACTCAGAAAGAGGCTCCCCTATCAACTCTGAATTTGTTTCAAATAATTTTAAAGTGAATTATATTCTCAATTTTTTCACCCAAAGTTACAGATACCCAGTAACTTACTAAGAAATGTATAGACTTCACTGAAACAGACCAGAAACAGCATAAAAATATGGCTTATATTTTATTAAACTTCCTAAAATATTTGTAAATATTTTGTATACAGCTAGGTATAAAGCTAAACTTTTGCTGTCCTAGTAAGCAACAGGTATAAGGATGCACTTTCTTACAGAATTAACCAAAGTAAATTTTTTTAAGTTTTCAATTTTATCCAAAACACTTGCAAATTCCCTAACACCTAGCGAGCATATATTTTCAAATCATGGGGTTTTTTTAACCTCATGGTTTTTTTCCAAAGTAATGTAGGCATTACTCAGTATTTAATACTCTTAATACTTGAACAACTTTCCTTTAGATAATTTAGACTATTTCTTTTCCTAATAGGCACAGTGTAACCATATTACTTACTACTAAAAATCAATGACAGTGAGACCGAAATGTTTACCAATTTTGTACACCCAATCTTTGTACTGACCTTTTTTAGAATAATAACATATTTTCAGGAGCTACTGATTAGTTTTGTTATCGGAAATGCTTCAACTGTCTTACTGTCAGTTACAGAAAAGATTGTTGAAAAGACACCACCTGCTACATTTAGAAAGACCTTGAACAAAGTTATCATTCAAATAAAATTTCACAAAGAAATCATTAGAATTCCCACAGAAATTTTTTATGATTGTCCTGCTTTTTCATGACTTCACATAATTCTACAAAGATAATGAATGCACTTTGGATATTTGTTGCACCATCACTATAAAACCATCACTAATTATGAACAGAAAATGTCATTACTCTGAGATATGTATAACTAATTCAACTAATACTGAAAGTTTTGACTGCCAGATTCTCATTCTCTCCATTTTCCCATTTTTTAATTCTGTTCACCTGGCATTCTTTCTATCATCCTACAATTTTGTGTCTTCCTTCCCAGAAAGGAATCTATTAGCATAAAATAATTTTTAACAGATCCATCCAAAAAAATCTTTTATATAGGAATTACATTATACTTTGAAAGTCATTACAGTGTACATTCCCTTGTATAAATGTGCATCCATCAGGAGTCCTTTTCTGTTTTGTCTGCACATGCAACAGCAGCAAATTCTAGTCACTATTTAGACTTTTAATTTTTAGAAAAACTTTATGATGTGAACATGTGAAATATTCATTACTAATCTACAGGCACCACATGATGTTCTAAAGTACAGAGTTCATTTAAAGTTCTCAAACTTAATTTTTCATTGCATCTTCAATTTCAATTTCATTTTATTATATCATTTGATATCTTTCTGGCCTTGAGACTTATAGGACACATTGACTGATAAGACAGATATAAAATAATTTATTTAATTCTCCTGCCATCCTCACATTTGGGTTTCTGAATTCCTCTCATCATTTTTTAATGCCTTAAAAATAGTTAATAATCTGTGATTAGTGCCAGCTTTGGATCTGTCCAGAAATTTCACCTAGATAATCAGTGACAGATGCATTTTGATTCATGATGTTCCCCAATTATAAGGCTACTTGTCACTCTTCCATCTAAATCATCTGTATTTGCAGCACTTCTTTAGCACACAGTTCCTAGAAAAGATCTCCACTCAATCACTACCATAAGTCACTGTGGAATACATAGTAGTTTTACTCTACTCTAATGGTAAAACACAAGTGAAAAAGCTGCTATGTGCTCCAAAGCTGCATGCTCTACTGTTATAGAAACAGCTTAAACCTTTTAGAATTGTCTGAACATTGTGCTTTCAACAGATAATTTACACAGAAATATTTGAGGAACTGAGAGACAGGCTGATGTGATGAGTAGAAAACTGGTACAGTCACAGACTGGTACAGTCACAGAGCTCAAAAGGGGTATAGAAATTATGTTTCTGGTGGTAATCTTGCTTCAGGATGATATTTTTTTCCCCTACTCTGATTCAAAGCATTGAGAGAAAAAGGAAAATTGTTGTAATAGAATACATGTATCTTGAGGAAAAAAATAGGGTTTTTGGACAATTTAAGAAAGTCACTAGTCAGAATAAACATAGTGAGCAGTAGCATAGAAAGAATTACTAATCCACTTTTTCTGAGTGTTTAGAGCTTTTCCAGTGGTTATTGATAGATTTCCGCCTATTTCAAATATTCTTCATATGTTTTACTTCTCATTTACCTTATCTTAACAAAGCAATGAATCATAACATCTGTGTTGATGGAGAATTTGGTTTTGCAGATAAGTTCTAAGAGAAAAGTCCTGAATAGGCTGGTTAAGATGGATGATAATTACAAGCAAAAGTCAGATCTAGAAACCTGGCTGAGTCAAACAGCTGAAATTAGGAGCAGAATTCAAATGTCTGACTCAATTCCATGCAGAGAGTGTTGCATAGATTTGCTTCAATAAATCCAAAATATATACCAAGATAATTTGAATTAAAGGTATTGCCCTATATGAGAACACAGAGTATATTTAAATTGCATATAAAAATATAAAAGCAGCATACCAGTGAAAAAGTGGACAAGAAAACAGTTTATGTAGAATTCAACAACAGCATCAACATATGTCTCTCTGGTTATCTGACATATACTAGCATCAACTTTCTCATTATGGCAGAGTTCTCAGTTGTTAGAAGTTTCTTTGGGACAATATAGCTCTGGCAGAGAGAAACAATGGACTTAAAAGGTTATCTCTTTATGTAAATCTAATACAAGATGCAGCATAGAGAGGAAATGAAAGCTGAAAAATGAAACTTAAAACTTTGAGAAGTCATAGTTACATGGGATTACTAGATGCATAAGTTCAAGATTTAGAACACAAAAAAATAAAAAGTTAGCATTAATGATGGCAGAATTAAACAATAGCCATGTGTCTGCTGTCGTTAGTTGGCATTTTCTGTAGTTTCATAGAAAAAGAAACCTTGAGATTAATGTCATCTGCTTGTGGGTCCCTAAGACCACAATACCTGAGTTGACTACTTATTTCAGGATGTGGCATTAGTGACTGAGGATAATTTTTCAATTTAAATTCAGGAAATTTTAGTTCTGAGCAACTACTTAGTACAGGATAAAGAAGAAAACCAATGGGAATCAGGAAGAAACTTTTAGGACAAAACAGAGAAGGATTACAAATAGTTTTAAATATGGAGATAATCAATAATACAAATGTAAACTATTAATAAAGGATCACATCAGAATCTCTTAGTTATTTCTTTTATTTCAATCCAATAGAGCTAAGACTTAACTAGAAAGAACCCTCAATATGCGAAGCTTTTGTCAGTGGGACTGTAAAACATAGTGCCTCATAGTACTTAAATCTCTATCTTAAGTACACTTCTTCACATGTTAATTAGGGAAGAAGAAAAGTTATGACAGATAAGTACTTTTCAATCTTCCATTCCAAAATACTGAGGGAGAAAAATAAAGGAAAAAAGAATGTCACAATTTTAAATGACCATTCATCAGTACTTTGTAGAAGTTTTGTATTTGGCATTTGAGTAAAATGTCAGGTGTAGTTCTAAAAAGTTTACTGGACACGGTTCATAGTTAATTTCACTAATCTCATTGTCAGCTTGGAGTTTCAAGAATTTTTTTTGTCTAACTATTTTATCATAATTTTGGCCAAAGGCAGTGCCTTATAGGTCTATAGGACATCTCACTAAAAGACACCAAAGAACACCAGAAATCTACACATTTCATTATCATAATGGTGAGATGAAGATATTATATCAATATTCTAATTTAGTAAGTGGGAATAACAATTTGGAAAGTGACATTACTTTTCCCTTGGTCAGGTATACTTCATACAGGTGGTATCAAAACAAAATTCACCAAAGAAGGGCAAAGTTAATCAGTATCTTGTCCTAATCAGTTGGCTCAATTTTTCATGTCAATTTGTCATTCAGAATACACTCACTCATCTCTCTTTGGGCTTTGGCAGACAGTCAGGTATTTTTTCAAATTCTGTGTCTCCTGCCAGAGTGTCTCTGAATGTTTCAGGCAATTGTCAGATTCACTTTTTGTTTAAAACAGCAGTGCAGTGTGGGCTCTTTGAAGTAGGCCCACATCTAAGAGAACCTCAATTCAACTGTATCTTACATTCCAATATAGCCTAAAGAGACTTGAAAATGAATTTGCATCATGTTTAAAATACACATCTATATTAAAATTTGACTGATTTATAAATCATGACAGTACACTATACAGAGTAAAGAGAGGATCATTTTATTTTGATCCTTTCAAACTGTTACAGAATGTAATGGCATTTTCCATTTCCTCTTTTTAAAAAGCAATAATTGCTATCTCAATGTAAGAAATTAGGAAATAGATGTTCTTAATTTTATTAATGAAAAATCATACATGATAGATTATGATGTGGGGATATCAATGTCTAATAACCATTACAGCTACAATATTTAATACAGAAAAACAGCTGCTACTACAAATATGCTCACCACTCAAGTTCTTTGGGTGATTTATACTTTCATATACAGAGTATAACTGGTACACTTTGTTCACTGTCAAAGTAAACGAACATCAAGGCTGCTTCAGATATAATTGCTAATTCTTGTCATCCTCTTCTCTCTCTTTGTGGTCCCAGAAAAATACTTTTCTTAGACTTTTCTCTGGTGCAAGATGTTCCTTAATAGTAAACTGTTGGAGGCTGTGAGAATATTTTGTAAAAGTCACACAAATTTCTGTTGTATTTCAAGCTCTCCCATGCATCATGAAGAGTAGATTTGGCAGAAAGCTTGAAGCCCATGTAATGCCTTGGAAAAATATATATATTGGTCTATATAATGAACAGAAGATGGGTAAAACTTTGGTCCTATGCTAAATCTCTGATCTTGGTAGAACTTGTTAACATAACAGTGACATTTGGAATTCACCTGGAAAGGGACATTCACCAAGAAGGGAGAAAGTTTAGAGCTCATTCTTGTTACACATAGACAAAGCTATTTGAAATGTGCTTCTTTGCCTCCACAACTTAGAAAATATGAATAAATATTGAATATGAAAAAAACAGCATTTCTATTTCAAATTTTGGACATAAATTGAAAGATGGCAACTAGGAAAATACTGATGGGTAAGAGAAAGTGTAATTAATCTCCTGCCTATGTACTTATGTAACTTATATGTCAGACACAGACTGCACTGATTTTGGAAAAGGCCCCTAATTTCTCAAAGCTACACTTGCAGACACTCTGTTAGACAGTCGAGACTGTTCTAGATAACATTACATAATCTGCCGGACTTTCAAGTTGTACCTGTCCTCAACTCCACCGCCTGACATAGGCAAAACTCCATCTTTAGGAAAGTTTGGACATACCGTGCCCCACACATACATAAATTGAAACTCCCCAAAGAAATACTCCTGTGAGCAGAACCATGCATTTCTCTGCCATGAAAAAAATCAGACCCCACCAACCTCTGCAGAGCATCCTGCAAGCCATGTCTTTCTCTGCCAAAGCACACTGGCTCTTTTCACAAGGAGTCGCTGTGCATTCAAATGAAAGCAAAAATATCTTTTACTTTGTTTTGTAGCAATTGTGTTTTTGCTCTCCATATATTTGCTGTATCTAAATATATAGTAACTCTGGTGACTGTACCCTCCATATGTCTTTGATAATGAAAAATGACAATAAATCTACTTTTTACATATATAAACTCTCATTCTAAAAATAACCTGTGTAATAAGTAAAGGTATCAAAACCATTAACAGTCATTGAACATTTGAGGATCACTGAAAACCTTCTTGTTCCTGTTTTTATCAGTTTTCTGGGAACAAAAGCATAGATCCTTGAGCACACTTTGAATCTTTTTTAAAATATTTTTCAGTTTAATTGAGATCAAAGGTAAACAATCAGATTCATAATATCTGTACCTTTTCTTGTTCTAGAGTTGTTTGCCTTTTTTTCATCTGAGCCATCAACATCTTAACTAAAATAGACAGATCTCAAATAATTGAAAATTTTGCTTTGCTTGGATTCCATGTCTTTGGTACACATGAATAAATAACAGATTAAACACCGTACTGCTGGTTTAAGTGGAATTTTACTTGGATTTAAATGGGAATGGAAGAACATAATGGTCTGACTGTGACTTCATGTTATCATAGGCTTCTTTTACATACTTAGAGACCTTGTTATGCTGCTGGTGACTTTTGACACATTCCTAGCTAAACAAACTTTTAAAAAAATTAATGCACATTTCAAAACAGCAGGAGATAATTAGTAGCATTAATGAGGCTACTCATTGGATTCCACAACAATATCTTTCACAGCAGGAGAATTAGACTATGTGTGTGTCAGGGACACTTACCCTTGACATTTTCTAATTACTTTTTGTAGGTTTTCTTAACTCACCTTAACTACCAGGAGACATTGACATTGAAGCTGACCATGGTGGTCACTGTGCTCAATCAGTTACAGGACACCAAGGTTGCGAGACTGTCAGACACAAAATGTCTTAGTACTGACCGAGGATCAGTGCTGATCTTAAAGGAATTTATATTCTGGGCTTAAGAACTTAAGAGTTATGCCATTATATAAAAATCTATTTGATTTAAACTCTGATTTATATCAATAGCATAGAACAAACATATTACAAATAGCATAGAACAAACACTGAGATGCTTACTTTACAAAAGTGCAACTGCGCCATGCAGTCACTTCGTGGTTTCTTAAAATGAAAAAATATTTGGATTATAATCAAACTTAAGTAATTTTTGAAGATTTGTATAGGTCCTGCAAAATACTATAGAAATGAGCAAATTATTTTTTAATTATTCACCCTTGACCTAACTCAGCTTCTTTCAGGAGTTTTATCATTTACTTCTGACAAAAATCAATTAATGTACCATTGAGTGATCTTAAAAACTCTGAGTCAGCGTAACTGAGATACCTTAAATTTAAAAGAATCAGTATTTTCATGTAATTAAATAAGAAATATTGAAAGCAAAATTCTCATAGCTACATTTTTATTTGACTTCTCACTCCCTGAAGGAAAAGTGAATGACATGTCAAGTACCAAGAAGAGGTTTTCTTCTGCTATCATGTGCCTACCCACCTTTTCTCTGCTTTCTATATACAGTGCTATTAAAATTCCTGCATTCAACCTCTTGGCTTTACAGCTGTTGCATTTTATATTTTCTTCTCACTGTCACATTATTAGCTATTTTTGAAACATCTGGAAAACATCCTATTTCCATGGGGATTTGTCTCTGATACCTGCTGAACACACTGGGAGATTTTAAGGCAGATCAAATACAGTCAGTAATAAAATAGTGAAAGTAATTATAAAGTATTTAATGGTAATGGTAATTTTTTTTCCTTCGGTACAATTCTTGCTTTATTTGAGATATTTCTAATTAAATTTTCTCCCTAATAAACTGGTGGATTGCTTTTAAATTTTCCATTTTCTGCTCAAATGTAAGCAAAAATAGAGATGCAGAAAATGCCAGGAGGGACAGGAGAAAGTTAGATAAGGATAGGATAGGTAGCATTTACGCTGTTTGCAATCTTTTAGGGCATTTTGGTTTCCTTTTACCTCTGTGAAACAGAAAATTATTATGCTCTTCTTCTGATCAAGCTGCTACAATCCAGAAATATTTTCCTTCCAGGGCTTCCAGAGACAATTACCCACCTCAAAAGACCCTGAAGGATACAGTATAGACACAACACACACATTGCTTGACTGAGAAAGTAGCACTGTTATTCTTCAGTACTCCCACCAAAATTCCTAACAGCTCATGCATACCAAAATAACAGGTAAAAATTTTCCAGTGTCTCATCTTGTGTGAGCAGGAAGTTAGGTTTGTTGGTTATTTTTTTTTTTTTCTGTTTCACAGCCACTAATATAAAAATATTCACAGATAAAAAGTTTTTAAAGTACAAAAATTTAAAGAACGGGATTTCTGGCATATTTTCTGTTGTGTCTCTTATCTTTAATAAGTACAAGTTCTTTGATTGAGCAGGCCACTTGAAAAGATTTTCCATGACTGTTTATCTTTCTATTTAATTCCAAATTATTGCAGTTATCTAATGATCTGAAACACTTTTTTGCCTTTGCAAGGAAAATAAAACAGTAGAATATAATGAAGACTATCGTACTATCCAAGATTAGTGTCCTCTACAGATTTTGTACCCAGCTTTATTAGTGCATCTGATTTTGTAGCTAATTGAATAAGAGCAATTCTACCAAGAAAGAAAAAAAGAAGAAAGACTAAATGACTTCTACACACTAAGGAATTGATTCAATAAAAGAGAAGGCCACTTTTCAAAGGCTTGTCCTATACCCTATTTCTATTATAGAAGCCCTACCACTCTTATCATGAACACTTGAAAACTGATTTAATTAACTTCTGAATTTCATCTGACTGACACATGGCTGTTACATTTACCCTGCCTGTTAAAAATAGTCTCATGGAAAACATTTCTTCCCAATTCAGAAGGCATCTAAATAGCAGGAAAATTACTTTCCAAAGTCATATTACCCCTCCATGAGGCACTTCTGCGATATTGAAAAATTTACATTCCATTGAATAGACATTTGTTTAATTTTTCAGTTTCTCAGAATACAAACTGCTTCCTGAAAAAGTCAAAACTCAGACTGATCCCTAAAGGTCAGTGGAAGTTTATGTGATTTTTTTTTTTCATTGTTGTTGTTAGTTTTTTTTTTCTTTCCAAATAATGCAATCTTGTCTCTAGCGCAGCAAGTGAAGGGATATCAGACAAATGGATTTCAAGGATTATATTCAACACATACATTTTCAGTATTTGGTTTGGCTTCAACCCTGGCTTTTCACATCCTGAGAATGAAAGGTTTTTTTATTTGTCCATAAGCAAGCATTATTCTTTCCTTTTCCTGGAATTATTTTCAAGATACTTTTCTAAATATTTATCAGCACTTTTTCTCATATCTTTCATTTGACAGATTTTTTTCTGGTTATGTCAAAAAGAAATGGAGTCTTATTTTGCAAATCCTGATAGCCTGGTAGCAATCACAGGATGCTGTGATTGTTAAGACCATCACATTTAATTTATCATTCTTACGGCTTTTTTTCTGAAAATATGTGGAAGTCAAATTCACACACTAAATGCCAAAACCCAGTCCCACTGTCATGAAGGGAAACTCCAGCACAAGTGGCCCCCTGTTGATATTCTTTCTCATACTAACGAGTGGGCTACAGTTAAGTTTCGCTTTTATCAAGAGAACTGCTTGACCACAGTGAGTATGAATGGAAGTAAATTGACCTTACATCTACTAGAGTTAAAACACTCACACATACACACACAGAATCAAAGCATCACAAAGACCACATTTAACCTTTGTAGACACTTAAGTTAAGGCTCAGAAATTCTCCCTGGAGACCTTCAAACACTCCATTTTCTTTTCATTTACTGTACTAGACTTAGCAATTTACCTGTGATTTAAAAGCATGGATCCAAATGCCTAAATTAGATATATCTGGTCTTTCCCGCATTTTTAAAAATGTTGAATCTTCTATGTGCTTATAAACAATTTGAATTCTTCTAAATGTACCAAGGCAAATAGACTTACTAATACGATAAAGGTAGAAAAATACAGCTGGGAAGAATATTTCAGCACATAATGACATTGTGCCTATATCTATACAAAACCTAAAAGCTGAAAGTTCTCCGGGTTCCATTTTTAATTTCCCACATGTTTAAAAAGAAAAGCTTTTAAAAAATATTTATATATAAGGTTACATGTATTTTGTGGTGGATACACACATACACACATATACTTACTCATTCCACAGATTTTCAGTTTGCAGGTATAAATGAATAATTTCAAACTGGTGCTGTTCTTTCAAGAAGACAATATTTTCTCAGCTAATACAATGCCAGCAGTATGCATAGGTGAGTGTAGTATAGTAGGTATACCTGTCAGTTCCAGGAAAACACTTCAGTTGGTACAAAATGCTTTGCAAAACTGAGATAAAAAAGAAAGAAACATTGAAGAAACTAATACAAAATCTTTACTTCCTTGAAGTGCTGCATAGCCCTTTATGAAAGGCAAATTTTAACAGCTTTGACAAGAAGATGGTGATATTAATCATAATTCAAACAGCAGTACTAACTGATGTTGTGAGGAAAAGATAGCAGCTGGTGTATTCCAGAAAAGACCCTAATTTTGACATTTCATTCACCTCTGTCTGGGCAAAGGTGGCTCAGCAATATATCATTTGTCTTCATCAGTCTTCCCAGCACTGCAACTTGACAGGATAACAGCATGGTTGCTTGGTGGTCTGCAGTGGCAACCTGCCCTTTATCTACCTAATCACAGTTCAGTGTAGCATAAGGAAAGTAATTTTACAGGTCTGTAGCAAAATCTGCATCCTCCTGGCCACACAGTCGTGGGATTGCTTTACAAGGTGGATCTAATCATAGCAAGATATTTCTGGTCGGCTACTGATGGCTGCCAGCCTTTGAAGCTGCACTCATGTCAGATGTAAATAACATAAAATGAAGGCACAGAACATTAAAGGCAGAAACTATGTAAAGCCAGTTGAGCTGATTAGTACTAAATTACTGATGTTCCATCTGCCAGGGTGGTAATACTTGTTTTCAAACTGCCTGACTGCAATGCTTCATTTCACAGAGAGCCCATGTTCGATGGACCTATAAGGAACACTTAATAGGCACTGACAATGGAAGGAGATAGTGACAAATACATAATATCTCTTTGAGAGTGCAGTGTGTTCATTAAGAAAACTAGCAATTTGTCTGTGGTACAGAATATATATATATAAATATGTCCCCATATATGCATAGACTCTACAGACTTGAGATCAGACTTAAGGAAAAATTTTTGGATCCTCACCACTTTGAAAAACAAGAAAATCTGTAATAAAAAGAAATGTAGAGCATATTAAGTTAAGAAAGAAAGCAAAAAACAAAACTGAAAACAAACAAAAACCAAACCACAGATAATTTCCAACCTGTATATAAGTTTCAATATTTAAGAAATTCACTTTGACATTTTTTAAGCTTGTTTAATCACTTCAATTTATGCATGTTCTTCAGAAAAGACAGTTTTTTAGAAAGAACTAGCAACACTGTTACCACTGGCACACCCGTAGACAATATCCCAGCTGTAATACTGAGCAGCACTTAAAATGGGATTGGATTCTAATGAAGTAAACTAGGAAGCAGAATTAGGAGCAATGTTAAGCCACATCATAACATAAAAAGCTGATGGAATATGCTAATACATTACTATCTGGCAATTAGAATTCCTCTTCCTTAGATCTGTCTCCTACAAATACCATCATGTTAGCTCCCACACTGCTCTTAATGATTAAGAATTCATTTTTCCTAGTCACTAAATAACTCATTTTATTCTTAGAGCTGAATTACTCATGAGTAATTCAAAACCTCCCAACTTGACAAATTCTTCTAGAAGTAATTTTTCAGAAAATCCAGATTTTCTAGAAAAGTTATGACTAAAAGTGCTCCAGGAGACTGCTGAGAAATTTGAAAGGTGTTTCTGTCTGGAAACCCCGTGAAAGAGGAAGTCCAACATATTTTTTTGTCAATATGTTTTGTTGCCACATGTTACAATTCCTAATGTAAGCCATATTGTTTAGAATTTCTTCTGCACTGAGCTGGGGATAAAACACCATCATGGAATAATGATCCATAAAAGAAAACAAATAAACATCAGGCAGTAATCTTAATCCGACACAAACAGTAAAAAAATGTGAAGAACTAACCTTCCTTATATACACGGTGCGAATGAAAACTTTGTAGTTATAAAGAGAATGGATAATGTCAAACTGAACAGCTATTTGGAATCCAGTCAAACAACCTGAAACATTGTGTTATTCAAGCAGGTTTGGTCAGTGAAAAAAAAAATAAAATAAACACTAATATAACTCTTTGATACAACTAATAACACATGGGAAAAGGATGGTTCCTGCAATCAACTTAGAAACAACTTTAGCAATGAATACAATATTTTAGTTTGGAATGAAGATCGCTCCATGCATCTCAAGTGTAAATAAATAAAACAATATCCTGTAACTTTCTGTCACAAAAGACGGGGAAGAAAATCTGAAATATAAAGTAGGGAAAGGAGGAAGCAAGAGGAATCCTGCACTAATGCAGACATAGCAAAGAAAGTTGCTACACTGGAAAAAAAATACTAAAAACAAACAAACAAACAAAAAAAAACTCAAAAAACCCCAAAAATCTCCCTGAAAAGACAAAGTTTCTGTCTTACTCATCCGGGGTCCTTCAACTTTGAAAACAAGAGTGCTGCCACCTGTACAGACAGGACTAAATTAATAAATCAGTCCCTCAAATGCACAGACATCAATTGGAAAAAAATTATTAGGAAGCTGAGCTGAAGTCCTGAATATCAGAGACAGCTTCAGATTTGGGAATCAGCAGCAAATAGGCCATAGACATAAGGCATCTAAAGACAGATTGGATAAAGCCCTGAAATGTGCTAAATTAAAACTAAAATGAAAAATTTTTTACTATTTATATACCTTGTTAAATAACATAATGTCTGTATTAGGATTTTACCTTGTCTTTGTACTTAGACACCTGGCAATTGGAAATATGTACTGCTGTAAGTGCCCATCGTTAATTAAATATAACTGTGAAAGTTATAAGTGCATTAGAAGTCTTTCACCTGAATTTTAATTCATGTCCCATTCGTCTTTGTAGAATGGACTTTAGACAATTTAAAGACAAATGATGGCCTCTCCAGCATCCAGCTCCCTGGTGATTAAGAAAAATGTCCAAAGAAACATTTTCTTCCCATAAAAAGTTTGTGCTTCAGAGAAATTGTACTGTGTCTTGTAGCTTCCGTGAGTGTCCAGTACATGAGCAAATCTAACAAGAAAGGAGCAGATATGACACAGCCAGAAGGCTTATTTATATTTTAGAACTATTAAGAAAGCTGACAAGGAATGTGTGATTTCAAATTATCTACTCTGTGGCCCTCATTTGCAGACTAATTCAGTTACAGTGACAATTTCACTAATGCCAGAAATTGATTGAATAAAAACCACAGATAACATTAGATGTCATTAAGGGCTTTGAACATTTATTAGTTATTTTAAATATGCTAATATGTATATTGTGATTTTATTTGATAATTGTATTTAACATATTAAATATATCAAGTCAAATGGAATAAATGCAAAGTAATATTGTAAAGTAAAGGTTAGCAAGCTTTATAGTGTATTCCCTACATGACTTTTATAAGGCAACACTGCATTTTCACAGCTTTTGATGCCTTATTTTTTATTAGCATGCTATTACTGAAATCATTATATACATTAAAAAACCTCTTAGTAATGGCAAAATAATATTTTTTTCAAAATGGTTACAAAATCAAAGATATGGACTACTTTTTCTTTATACTGATGCCTTAGGTTTTAGCTTTTATATTTTTCAGATTCTGTATTTAGTGTGTATTTCTGGGCTATGTATTAACAGAGGGTAAGCTCTCTTCACAGAGTAGCTAGACGAAACAATTCCTTTCCTAGTTTGGGACCAAGGACAACCACCCAAATTTTGAGTCCAAGAGCATAAACAATGTGGACTGAAAAGAGAAAAATAAGAAGGATGGGGTTTCATAACGTAAAGCTGTAACTGGACAATAACTCCAATATGCTAATGAACCCGAACTTATAAAAGTGAGAGACTCCGTGACTGGTCATACATTTGGTGACCATTTTGGGTTCATCTTGAGTGTAGCCTTGGCCAGGCTCTTGTACTGCCCAAGGTGTGTCTTTTAATAAATATCGACTTTAACTCAGCCTTGCCTCTGTTCTAGGTCACCCTTGAGAAAGCATCAATATACTCAGTCACTAGACAATGATCTCAGTTCACAGCTATTTGAAAAGTCCTTAAAGATGAATTCCATTGTTATAGTGAAAAGATCAAGGAGGAATAGCTTCCACCTCTTATCAGGGTATCAATGTTGTAAGTGAGAGACTTTCTTGTGATTTCCTGTGACTTTCGTTTGCTCATCTGTGCATTTCTTAAACTTTAGCAAAAGTTCAGACATTCCTGTAAGCTTAAGCAAGATATGAGAATAATGAAAAAGAAAAACAACTTCTCTAAATTTCCCATTATTACTGAAACATGCAAATATAATTAACCCCCACACACAGCCTCTTGACTGATACTAGACATATATTAAAAACTGTATTGGGTAGTATATAGACACATTTCTTGGTAAAATATGTATATACAAAGAAATATATAGATATGTATGTGTAACAAAAATAATTATAATGAATCGTTATATTTCCAGAAAAAAAAAATTTGTTTCCTGATGTTCATTTTCTCAAATGGAGGCCCACAAAGATAAATCTTTTGGTCCTTCTCTCTCTTTTCCTTTTACAACTTTAGAGAGCAGACTTCTTAAAACAAGGTCTTAGACATTTCTATAATTTCTTCCTAAAGTTTCCATTCTACTTTTATTTTCCCTGATTCTAGACTATTCTTCTTCATGCATTTTCAAATCCCTTTTCTGGAAGAAAAACTTGTAGATAACTGCACAGAAACGTGGGAAATTCATATAGAAAAAAAAGTTAACTATTTTTTACAGAAAGATCTCCAACAATGACTTGAAGCTTAAGATACCTGTAATGTGCCTTATTATCATTGTTTTTGCAATAGGCTAACTTTATTTACTGTAAACAAAAGCCAAAGAAGGGCTAGCATTTGAACAATATCCCACAAACTAGCCAAATTGAAATAAGTTTGTCTTATTAGCATTGGCAAAAAGGGTAAAGAGAGAAAAAAGGTGAAATAATATTGCTGTTGATTTTTTTAATCTCAGAATTGAATTGCATGATCCTATTATATTTCTTTGTTTGTAAAATACACATTTCCCTAATTCCATATGATCTTTTTGTAATAACAGAAAAATATTGTATTTAAATATTGTTTTTATATGCCAAGAAAAAAAATTGTAGCAGTTTTATTATTAATCAATATTTTTTCATTGAGTTGTTAAATCTGATAGAAAAATATAATACATCTAATAAATTGTGTTCTATAAGTATTACTTTCATTCTAAAGAGTCTAAACAGAATCTAAATTACTATTCAAATAAAGCTGTTTACCTAGCAGACATCTAAAACTGGGTTTCATTTAATCAAACCTTATGCTCTTGAAAGAAATATACTTAAAAGTGCTTGAAACCTAAGTAAAAACACATCCCAAACAGAATATATTAGAATATTATACCTTGCTATTATCACAGCAATATATCTACTAACTGCAGAAAATGAACAGCTATCATTGGAGAACTTGAACAAATTAGCAACACATTTGGTCACATTTTACTATTAAATGCTTCAGTGTTTTTATTTTACTATATGAAGGAAAAAATTTCTTTATCTGGAATTCTGCAACTTAGGATTTCATGTTTCATGAAAGTCAATATGTTCCATTAAAATCAGTATGTTCCATAGAACAGCTCCCGAAGCAACTATATTTAAGTCTGTTTTACCATATTTTGCAACTGAAGTGCAAAAAGATTATTTTATAAATTTTGTGTGATGCTTAATGCACTGTGTGCAATAAAGCACAGTTCATAACTAAACCTCAATAATTTAAAGTTATCCTTGGTAAAGCAGAAGTCAGAGACATTCAGTATCTTCTTCATCTCAGTTGTTACAGGTGTACATTGCTGCAGCAATCTCAGCAAACCAGTGGGAAAGGAAAGCCTGGGGTACGGGAAGCTTATCCTCAAAGCAGATTATGTGTGACCTAAAAGAACTGAACACAGACAACAGCGATGGGCGCACCCACAAGTGCTGAGGGAGCTGTCTGATACCATTGCAAGCCCACCCTTGATCATCTTTGGAAGCTCATGGGATCAAGGGAGGTCCCTGATGACTGGAAGAAAGAAAATGCTCTCTTTTCAGGAAGAGCAAGAAAGAGTATCCAGGAAACTATAGTCTGGTCAGCCTCACCTTATGAAACTGATGAAACAACCAATCTAGAAACAGTTTCCTAATATATGGAGGGCAAGAAGGTGATCAGGAATAGTCATTGTGGATCTCTGAAGTGGAAAATATGTGCGTCTGACTGACCTTTTAGCCTTCCATAATAAGAAGACTGGCTCAGTAGGTGAGGGAAGGGCAGTGAATATTGTCTACTTTAGCAAGACTTTTGACACTGTCTCCCATAATTTCCACATAGGCAAGTTGATGAACCATGGGCTAGACAAATGGACAGTAAAGTGATTAGGAAATTTGCTGAATTGCTAGACTCAAAAGGTTAGCATCAGTGGTATGGAGTCCATCTGGATGCCAGCCGCAAATAATGTACCCCAGGGGGTGATATTGGCACCAATGCCATTATGTATCTTTGACAATCTGGACAATGGGGCAGAATGCACTTTCAGCAGGTTTGCAGAAAATTCAATGTCACGGACATTTTTTCATAAAGATCCTTTCTTTTGGGATTTTTCCCTTCTGGGAAGCTGAGGCCCCAGAAGAAGAATGTAAACAATTATTATCTGCTGCTGTGAAATGTAACAGGTGCACCTGTGATTGGCCCATGTTCCATGTTTACAATTAATGGACAATCAAAGACCAAGCTCTCTGGGACAGATCCACAGAGAGCTCTCTTGTTTATTGGGATTTCCTATTCTATTCTTAGCTTAGCAGCTTCTGAACTTTTCTCTCTATTCTTATTAGTATAATAATAATGTATTATATATAATAAATAATAAATCCAGCCTTCTGATCATGAAACCAAGATTCTCGTCTATCTCTCTCACCCTGAGGAACCCTTGCAAAGCCATGTAACAATGCAAAACTGAGGCAAGTCTCTGATGATTGGAGAAATGAGCTGACAGGAACATTACAAAATTCAACAAGGGTAAATGTCAAGTTCTGCATCTATAGGGGAATAATGCTGTCCACTAGTAAACATTTGGTCAAACTGGTTGGAATGCAGTTTGCCTAAGAACGGCCCGACGGTCCTGGTGGCTACCCACCAAGCAGCACTGCAAAGAAGGCCTGCAGTATCCCTGGTTGAGTTGGGAAAACTTTCACCAGCAGGCCAGAGAAGTGATTCTTCCCCTCTGCTCAGTCCTGATGAGACATATCTATGTTTTGGGCCAAGGCTAGGGCCCCCCAGCACAAGAGAGAAATGCACTTAACTGGAGGATATCTAATGCAAGACTGTGGAGACAATGAAGTTGTTGGAACATCTGTGACATGAGCTGAGGACGAGAAAGCTGGGAGAATTCCAGCTGGAGTGGCTCATGAAAATCTCATCAACATGTCAATATCTCTTCTGATGGGAAAAGCCAGACTCTTCTTAATGGTGTCTAGTGACAGAGAAATACTCAGTGGACACAAAACAAAACACAGGCAATTCCACTCAAACATCAGAAAAAAATTAGATTTTTAATTTTTCTTTTCTCATGATTGTGGTCACACACTTCAACCTCCCTTTGCAGGTTGTGGAGTCTGTGTCCTTGGAAGTATTCAAAAGCAAATAGGCACAACCCCGATCAACTTGCTCTGGGTTACCTTGCTCTGAGCAGGAGGGTTGAACTAGATGAGATGATTTTCAATTTTATTAATTCTGTGATTCAGTTGCCTCTATCCTTCAATGTTCTAATGGAACAGTTGTGGCCATGCTGTGATATCCATAAGTTTGGTACTTATTTAATTGTATTTTTTAGGGATCTTATAGTTTGTTTATGAATAAAATAGGAGTCCTCTAAAATGGAGTTTTCCTGCTTGCTTTTAGTTAATTAGTGTATTGCGATATATTTATACTCCTATTTAAATTAATATGTAGGATTTAAGGAACAAATTCTTATGCCAAATAATGCGAATTTTATGTGTGCAAATAATTGAGAAATTAAAAACCTGATTTTCTTTTTTTATACTGAGTTTATAGATAAAATTCAATTACTTATGCATTTGAGATAGAAGAAAATGTTTCTTTTTTTTCCTTCTTCATGTCTGAATTAATATGAAGGCAATGAACCAAATCCCACTCTTAGGTACACAGGTATAAATTATATTTCTAATGTCTGTATTTAATAATTCATAGAATTAAATTTATAAATAATAAATTTCCATATGTGTATATGTAAAAATAGAATTTAGCTGGGAAGAAGGTCAGGAAGAAGATAAAATTTAAATGCCCTCTAATTATAAAAGTAAGCTCTATACAGTAGTAAAAAAAAAGATTTCCAGAAGCTAATAACTTTGGTCAACTTCAGTAAGTTAGGAAAACTTTCTCCGGATTACATAATTGTTATGGGAGCAAATAAGTAAAGAATAAGTTGTTTTGTTTACCTAATAATATGAAGATAAAAAGATTCTCTGTAATGATGTCATTGTCTTTATTCTCATAGTTAGAAAAAGTTGTACACTAACATTCGTGCTAATTCTAGTATTTCCCAGTTTCCTCTGAAACAGGAAATATCAAAATTATCACTAATTCAAAATCATTGTATCTTATTGCACATGTATTTCATTGTTGCATTTACATTCATCCTTCTGTCCACTTTAATCTTTTGCCTTTATTAGCCTTCCCCACTGAAATCATAGAAATATTTCCACTGTCAGTGACAGTTCAGAGTTTCTTCCTCTACAGTCCTTTGACTGACATTTGTGAAGAGACTTGCACCTGAAATGGTGCTCTGTAAAACCCAAACAGAGTTACAGGGAAACCTGAATCACTGCTGATTTCTTTATTACTCTCAATTTGATTATTGACTAATTAGTTATAGATATTATGACATTATATAATTTCAAATATTTGCAAAATTTATCAGAGTACATCTAAAGATAGATTTCCCACAGGTTTGTTTTTTTTTTTTTTTTACTTTTTTTCTATTCCTCTTTGTTAGAGATGATTGTCTGGCTTTCATCTGCTTTGCTTCCTTCCATTTGGCATAATTTAATATTGCTGTGATTCAGCATTACATTGATTCAATTTGTGAAGAAGACACCTTCAGTGCTGTCTGTGCATAGAAACACTAGACTGGGATAACAGGTGAAAATAACCCAAAATTATTTATTTTTCCTGTTGGATTTTTACCTTGCCCTCTACAAAATACATTGAATGCTTGACATTAGTCATCCACAATATGCTGGCTTACATGGTTGGAGCGCTACAGAACCATGCACAATTCAGATTTATGGAAAAAGATCTGCAGGAATGAATTTATTGTTTTTAGGAGATCTTTTAGATGGATCTACTTTAACCCTTCTAAAATTGTTATGGATATGTTTTACACACCTTCTGTGGACACCACCACTACCACTTCAGGCAGAGAACTTCCGATTTCCTTCTACATAATTTTCTAAAACCAAGTTTCCATTGAGCCAAACTTTGGTGAAATGCTTTGGCCAGATTGCAGGGAAGGCTTTTCATGTCCCTCTGAGTAAATATGTAGTCTCCAGCACAGGTAAAGTAATTTCTACTGCTCTCAGACTAATGGAAATAGAAAGCCAAGACATAGGGTGCATACAGCTTTACTCCACAAAAGCATATTTGCAGTATTCAGAAGATGCAAGATCTCTGCAAAAGGGTTTTTCACATTAACTTTTTTTTTGAAGTTTCCCTTGGTATTCTGTGGCTATGCAACTCACCTGCTTGGGTTTGTTGAATAAATAGTGTACCCAAACATGATGTTTGTGGTTTATAACAGGGCTTCCATCTTCTACTCAATAATTAAGCAGGAAAAAAAAAAAAGTAAAAGAGCTTTGGATTCACAATTATTTAGCGTGAATATGTTTTCATGAGTTAGTCATCAGAATTGGCACTGCTACTCTTTGGGAAAATATTCTATTGATAGGTAATGAAACAGTGACATTGCCACAGCAGGGAACGGGAAAGTCAAAAGATTTTTCTCAGTCTAATTTGCTTGATTAAGCAGTAACCAGTGACATGGTTTAACTGTATTTCCTTGAAAAATTTTTTGCTGCTATGATTATTGGTGGTGGCTAGAGTGTGATCAAAGGACCAGAGACATAAGCATTCATTATGATTTGGGGGAATGAAAGCCAAGAGAAAACGTGGGCAAAATAAAAACAACAAGTCGCTTGTAGGCAGTAATCTACATTCAAACTAGACAATAGGGCAGACACTTCTCATGCCTTGGATGCTCTCACCCCAGTAGGCATGCTATGAAGAAAGACACATGAAGGGCAAAAGTTCCATGTTAAAATGCAGGACCTTTTCTCTGCAGACAGAAATATGGTGATGAGAAAAAGCAAAAATCTGGGCAGAGTGCGCTGAGATAAACATGCCTTGTGATACCATGAAATTGAATCAGTTTCAGATGTGGTACATTGCCCCAGTACAGAAAACGATGAGAGACTCTTTATCAATCTGAAATACATCCTGAATCTGGAAAGACTTGGGTGAAGAGGCTCAACCTCTCCCCTGCCAACTTGTCTGGGGACAAATTCTACCATCACGCTCTTTCCATGAGACTAAATCTTTTAGAATAAGTGTCTGAGTCACAGACATCCCCTAACCACTTCATCATCATCTATAGCCTAACAGGCCTATCCAGCCTCTCCTTTACTGTCTTTAACCTCTGCAGAACAACTCAGGATTACTGACTCCCATTTTCCTTCTTAAAGGCTTTTAAATCACCTCTAATCTTCACACTTAAAGTTTGTCAGGGACATTCTTCAATTCACAGTTTTCACATGTTATTTTAAGAAACCTTATTTCTATATTTCTTTCCTGCATTGACTTTCTTCTAAATCTTTTCTGTTTAAGTCCTTCTGCCAGGCATAGTAAAATCTAGCCTATTAAAATGTGCATTTATGAAGCAAATATAAATTGTGATATAAAAATACACAATCTCTGTATTCATATGCAGGGAGGTATTAGATAAAAGCATGTCAAAAAAAACCAGTTGACAACAGGTAGTTTATTCTTACTTTAGATTTTTTCAGGTCCTAAAAGCAATGAAATAATGAAATCATCTAGGATGTTCAAGTTTAATTGATCCATATAAAATAAAATCTAAAAGAAAAAGAAGGACAACCAGAAGAGGATTTAAAAAATAACAATAGAAATTCAGATAAAGGGTCATGTTCAAATGTGTATTACCACCATTGACAGAACAGACCTTCTTCATCCAGAGTGAATGTCATAGCAAAAAAAATAATTTAAATATCCCATAAATCAACAGTCAGGAAAACTGTTACAACCGGAAGAGCAAAATTTGTGTAACTTCTCTGAGCTTGACCTCAGCAAAAGGTTTCTTTAGAAAATTTCTTCTTCCTCTGACATCTTAAAATAAGTTTGAATAGTATAACTAAATGCAAATATCAAAGCAAGTTAAATAAAAAGAGCACATTCTTCTCGCTGTCTGAGTTGCTTTCAACAGGTTACTAAACTGAAATAAAATATTTGGTTTAAATAAGCATTACATAGCATGCCCTCAATTTCACTGGTCTAGTGTGTAAATTTACTTTTAAGAGCACAAGTATTATATTTGGAAAGGATGAAGACAGAAGCTGCAATAGAAAATCCACACTAACTACATATTATAAAAGAAAATAAGATACAGTTTTGTGTTTTCATAAATTTATGGCATTTAAGGCCAGAGAACTATTATATTGTGTCATTGTGTCACAGGCTATCCCTTTCCATCTCACTAAATCTTTTTAGAAGAATAGCTTGTCTGTGACTGAAGCATAGGTTGTGTTTACCAAGAGCACCTCTTGCAGAAAAGTGTTTCATCTTGATTTAAAGCCATTAAGAGGTGGAAAATGCACAACATTGTTCAGTAGCCTTTCTGAGAGAGTAATATCTGTTGTTTAACAGTGAGTGTCTTACTTTTTGTACCCGTCAGGCATGTGGCTTTAGCATCAAAGTCCTCATTTTGTTGTATTCTCCTAAACTAAAAAAATTGCACCCCATTCTCATTACTGCTTTCACCTTTAGAAAGAACCTATCTACTGCAAATAAGTAATCTTTCAATTTAATATTATACTGAATCTCAGATTGTATATTGTTAATATTAAATAACTAATTGCTTTTTCTCAGACTTTTAATATCCCTCTTAAAATATAAACATACATTTTTTTAATGAAAAAAGTAATATATCTCTCACTAATAAAAAATTATTTATGTATTTAGCCACATTGCCCCACTAGACCAAATATGAGTTGCTAGTTTATCCTGACACTTTTTGCAAGTTGCTGCCTTTCAGAGGGCCATTGCATCTTCTGTCATTATGAATCCTTTTAATATGGAAAAACATTCAGTTACCCTGTTTGATTTTCTTCACTTCCACAGGACTTTATACTTGTTGACCTCAAACCTGAAAAAATGAACTGCAAAAGTAAAACAGCAAAAGCTGGTAGTGTCTTATATTGTCCAAAAAAAAGCCTAGCAGGAATCTTCCCAGCCATGCAGAAAAAAAGAGGTAAGCCATTTTATTTATTAATAAAATCTTATAGGTGATTTTCTGAAATATTTCTCTTGATCTTGTTTCATTTTGATATCCAGAAACTTCTGTGAGAATGCCAATAAATTAATCTTTCAAAAGTCAAATAATGCATTTTCTTAAGATATTGGCAGAAAATGCTAGTACATTTTTACTTTTAGAAATCACTGCAGTAAATGAAAATCATCAAGATGAATTGAATCTATTCATCTTAAAATCAGAGAAATATTGGAAAATCACTGGGATTTTTTTCTGATTCTGTGTCTGAGTTGCTCTTTAAATACCTGTTTATTAAAGCATACTCAAGTTATCTAAAACCAAAAATTAATGAAGGAAATCAGAGGAATTTAAATTTAACAACTTGAAATGTTGGTTGGGGTGTTTGTTTCTTTCTAGGTTTTTGATTTTTTTCAGTCCTGCTTTGTTTGTTTATGGTATAGTTTTTTTGGTGCAAACCCTCTGCTGTTGGCAAGGCCACCTTTCAGCAAAGCAGCTTGCCCATCATCTGGCCTTGAACACTCTTACACAATCCTTTCTACCTACAGATTCATGGAAAGTGTTGTACAGCAATGAAAAATTAATCTGCAAGTAAGCCTGGAAATAAAAAAATTGCAAATTAGTTTCTCCAAATTAGTGCATGTAATGGCAGTTGTAGAAACAATGACTAAGAGAAGGTGAGCCATAATCACATCTAAAGCATTCTTAATGTCATTTTTAATTCACTTTGTTCAACATGAGAAAAAAATAGCAAAACCTATGCAGTAGGAAGTCTTGCATTTCATCCAAAGGATTGTTCTCTACAGTTTCCTATTGATTACCCTCATGTATTTTAAGATCTCAAGAACTGGGTATTGGAAGTAGAATATACTTTTAAAATTCTTCTTTTTCTCACAAATTCTTTTGTGAGAAAAATTCAAATTACCTATTTGAATTAAATTTCTACCTGAGTGTTTCTTTCAATTAATTCGGTCCCTGTGGATGGACTCTCTTTTTTCAGCTGTCTAGGATATGTCTTGCAGATAAATTCCCACAAAAACCGGCGCATTAAAATGAATTCTGACCTTTTCAGAGGTAACAAGCCCTGGAAAATGTCTCTATGGTCAATAGACCTTTGGCATCTCATGTTCTAGAGATAGCATCTTCCAGTTCTGGAAGAAAGCCAGGTAGCCTGCATATGCAAGGAGAACTCTGGCAGGGTGCCAAGCTACCTGATTGCTTTCTCTTGCCTCCCACACTTTTTTGAATAGCCAGTCCTCAGAAAGGATGTTCGCTGATCTCTAGAGGAAGCAAAATTTCCAGCTCATAAATCAGTCTGCAAAGAACAAAAAGAAGACAATATATTGCTACCGTGCCTTACTATGTGGGGTTGATTCAAGTGTCTGTAAAAATACAGTTGATTCTAAGCATTTCAAGCTGCAGCTGCCAATTACTGGATTTGTGGATGGGTAGTTAATGTAGATTATTGTTGTCTGTCTTTGGTGCTGAAACAAGCTGCTGGTCAGCTTCTTGAAACAAGGTTTCTATGTGCTTGTCCAATTCCTTTCCATGAGCAATTTTGGAATAGAGTTACTGGAAGCATTACTTGAAACCTGCACTTAGAAAGTCTTTACATAAGTCTTTTGGATAAATTGGCTAAGATTGACATTCTACAGATACATTAATTCCTGCAGCGGTTATTGCAAGAAGAAATTATTAAAAAGGTTTTGATAATTGTGTTCCTTAAAGTACTCCTCATCTTCCTAAGAAAATCCACGCAGAAATAGCCCTGAGAGACCTGAGAAGGCATCTGCAGCTCCATAATTTTGGGAATCATTATATGTAAATTCTCAGTTAGTGCTTATCTGTGTCAGATGGCTGTGGTTTCCAGGGAGATACACCTTAAAAGTGTCTTTCCCTTTTTGTTTCCTTTTCTTTGCTGCTTGTAAGGGATACAAGGGGACCTACCTCATCTTTTTCCAATTGTCATTTGAGAACCTTCTTGTGCAAGAATATTTTTGAGTGAAAAATATCGAGGGACTCTCTGCTACTTTTGCAGAGCCAGTACACTGAGCAGTATGCCTGCCTGTTGTAGGTTTCTGATATGTCTCAGATATATTGAAATTTGATTTATATGCTAATGATTTGAGTTAGATATAAACCTATTAAGAAAAGAAAAGGTGAAAAAGAAAACTAAGGAATCCTTATTATGGCAAATTTTGGTGTCCCTAAGACTTTGTAAAAAGATGTGTTCAAGAGGTAGAACAAATGAAAGAGAAGATGAAATACAACCTTGTGTAATGATACAATTTTTAGAAATACTTTGACCATAGTTAAAATTAATTTCTGGAGAATTGGGAACAATATGATGAAATAAATAGCTTCTGAAATTATTTTTTCATTACTGGGAAAAGACTGCCCAAAAGAATCCAACATAGCGCCTTCTGCAAAAAGGAGACCATGAAACAGTTTGTTTAATTAATGTGATTTTTGGTGAGTCTGTCTCTGAACAAGAGAGAATTTCCAGTTCATATGAAGTTATAGGGTTTTTTTCAGCATATTTAAGTGTTGATTTACTTGGTCTGCAGTCTTCTAGAGTTTCAACTAATGTCATGGTTGGGTCTCAGAACCAAAGGCATGTAATTTCTTTCATTCAAAGGGGTGGTAGAATATGGAAAAAAAAATGAGGCAAATATAGACATGAAGCAATACAGTTTTGGAAACCTGAATTTTATTGTATTTATTTAGTCTGTGACTTCTCAGACTAAACTAACAGTTTATTCTCCTTTACAATATCTATGGAGGGAGTGCAAGGGATATTCCTTAGTTAAATTGTACATTCTAAAAGTACAGTCCTCTTTCAGAAACTGCATTTGTTTTTGGACCACCACCATCCCTTGTTAGATTGAGAATCATCAGGTCTTCTGTTATGCTTACAATTGGATGTATCTGTATGCAAATGATATTTTGGTAATTGACTTTTAGTTTCCAGGAATATTAAACTATTGAAACTATTTAAACTACCAAGCAGCTTTGACAATCACTATTTTCTGCATTATGACATTTGACTTTGAAAGATTTTTCATTCTCATCTGAAACTTCAGTTTCCTCAGAAATCTCCATAATATAAGTCTGGGGGGGGGAGTGTTGTTTGTTTGGGTTTTTGGTGTTTTTTGTTTTGTTTGTTTGTTTTGTTTTGGGGTTTTTTGGTTGGTTTGATGGTTTGGTTGGTTTGGTTGATTTGTTTCAGGATGGGTTATTTTGAATTGCTTTTAAGGAAACCAGATAAAGAGGTTTATCATTTCAATTCTTTTTTCTAATTTATTTCACTTAACTGTAAGGTACACATAGAATTCAAGGCTGTCCAGGGTCTGTACTCCAAACTAGCAGTTTTTTTATTCACTGATAGTTATTTCTACTCAAATAGTCCACAGGAAATGTGTGCAGCACGTGTGAAGACATACAGATAAACATGCAGACTACAGTGCTTCCCTAATTGAGATAGATATCCTGCCACCCTTAGCTGCTGCATATTTCAGACTTGGTAAGGATCAAAACTCTCCTAGGTCATAAGGAAGGGCTGTGGAGTAGAGGAGAGCCTTCATTGTTATACGGCTCTTTTCACAGCTTCTCTTGCAACTATGGCACAACTTCCAAGCAGTGCTCACCAGACAACTGATAGGGAAAAATCCTGATTTTACACCCAGTTTACACAATAAACACAATATTTTTTTAAAGGACGCTACTTCTTTGTTTGGTGTATGGTAATACCAAACACATTTGTTCTATGTAGGGTAACTGGTGTTACATTGCAACTCTTGTCAAATAACATATTTGTCTCACATTTACCCCAAAAACTATGTTCAGGTGAGGTTCAGCACAATCTAGAGAAAAAAAATTGAGCTTGAATATGATTGAATCAGGCACCTACTTCCTTTAGCACCATAACATGGGCTTTCTGATAGCTCAGCCAATTGAGATGTGGATTTCAAATGCACATATCATGCCCTAAAACAGAATGAATTTTTTGACAGTCTACTTTTACACTTAAATTAAAATCTTGTGGTTGTGCATGCAGTAAGTTTCATACAAGCAGTAATTTAAATAATTAATCTCTTCCTCATCTTCACCCAGCTTTGAACTTTGGCTTCCTACTTACCTCAGAAAGGCTCCTGGATCCTAGGAGGGTGATTTAGGATAAAGAGGGGTGAAAAAAAGGGAAGAACATAAATTAATCATACATTTACCACTATAAAAATAAGTATGATACTGTTGATATAATAACCACAAAGTCAGCAAGATAAAATCATAGGCATTAAAAACAAATTATCCAAAGGAAGATCCCAAATTTTGCCAATTTTCTTACAAGAGCCAAAATATTTTCTCATCAGACTGTAGGTGTATATAAAGAAGGACTTTTCCTATACCTAGGAAAGTTCAGCATCCCTTCACTGATCACTTTTTTACAAATATTTTTCTCTTCATTTATTTTCTTTTCTATTCAAATTTTTTTAATAGAAATAGATCTGGTGAGACAAAAGTGATAAGTATCCCAAGGCAGTGATATATCCAAAGAATTTTTAAAATGTTTCAGATGTGGTAGTATGATTCTTGGTTGATTTGAGAGACAGGTGGCTTTCAGCTAGTATGTGAACACTGCAGAATAGGTATTACTAAAAATCAGCATTTTAATTCAAGCCCTATCAAAGTAAGAAAGACTCCTAATAATTTCACTAGTTCTTTGATTGGATCTGAACCAAAACTATTGCAGAATGAAGGTGGAAACTGCATCTCAATTTTATGTTTTAAATTAGGTGCTTGCTATGTTGCTACCTGAGAAAATTGCCTACATTCCTGATTTTGAGAAGATGAAAGCACATTCATAGGAATACATATGTAGAAAATCTTTAAGGGCACACAAGTGCTTGCAATTTCTGTGCACAACAGAGAATTTGAAATCATGAAAAAAAATCAACTGCCTTCTATAAGTGTTTTTTGTTAAGTTGAGCATGTTAGACCTAACAATAAAAAAATTCTGTCACAAAACAACAACCATACAAAAAAAACCAGAAAAAGAGTCTTTAACCAGAAAATGAGTCTTTAAGGACTCTTCCAACCTGGGTCATTACATGATTCTGAGATTCCCACAGGTAATTGACACAAGACTCAGCTTCGCCCTTGGGTCCAGTGCCATAAAGCAGATACAAATCTATTCAGCTTCTGTCTACAGACACTCTTCTATCAAGGGCTGGCTGGAGAAAATCAGTGGCAGCAATTGCATAGAAAACATGTAGCTCCAGATTATTATAAAACACTTCAGCCTGGAAAAAAATTATTTGAGAAACTGTCAGTTCTGCCATTAGGGTAATTTATAACAGCTGACATAAAGATACTCTGCCTTGGACCTTATTCAAACATTTTAAAATCACTTCTCCTGCTTTAAACAAATAAACCCATGACATAATACAGTCAAAGGTCTTATGCTGCTCTTGTTCATTACAGCAGATCTTTATAATCCACTGTAGATGAGTTTGCATTGCCTTTAGAAATAACTTTCTGACAATGAGGAATTTTTAAAAATAGCAATGAAGTATAAAAACTTCATGATTTAAAAAGAAAGAAAATAAGGTTTTCATGTCACCAGGTACACATGGGATGATGGAATTGATGAGCAACGCTGTTGAGAATGTAAATAATTTTGAACTAACTGAAATTCAATTCAGCTGAAGCACAACTCACAATTTAACAGGTAAGGAATAGACCATGTTTTATTTTTGTCTTCCCATTTTACCTATCAAGACAGCACTCTAACAAGCATTTATCAGAGTGCAAGGGAAGAAAGTCTTTCCTGTGAATAAGTTTTAACCTGAGAAAAGAAGCTGTCTTTGAGGGCTGCAACTAGATCTGCTTAAAGTAAGTGGAGGATATTTCTTCTGACAATACTGCTATTTCTGCTCTGGGCAGGTAAGTTCCAGGAGAAAAAAAAGCAAACCAACAAACAGCAAAAAATAACAACAAAATGCTTAATAAAATGTAGCAAATATATTGTTTTCCGAAGTTTGAGGGTTAACACATATGCCCCCACCAAAACAAAAGGGTAAAGGGTGTTGTCAGCACAGTCTTGAAACAAATATTCCCCCCTCACTATTCCAACGGGAGATTATTTTTTCAGAGATTCATATCAGCTTTATTCCACTCTAAATTTGTTCCACTCATAATTTATTGTCCTAATTCATAATTAGGAGAATTCTTAATTTTCTCACTGCATTAATTTGTTACGTATAACTTTCATAGAACTAGATTCTTTATCAACTTTATTGTCTCCAAAGAAGTAAAAATTTTCTGGAACTCCTGTTATTCATGTAGCTCTTTTTTATCTCTTTTCGATTTCTCATAATTATAAAGGAAGTTTCAGAAAGGTCTTGCACAAAAAAAATTATCTCTCACGAGGGCCTCAACTAAAATTTCCTTGCTTTCTCCTTTATCATAACATGGAGTCACCCTGTGACCACATAATATAGCTAGGACTTTTCTCCTCATCTGTCATTTCCAGTGGGTCTCAGCTTACAGAGAAAAATTGCATTACTGCATAGATGATCTTGTACTTCACACCAATAAATTTTGTCCTATTTATATTACTAGTGGACTGCACACTTCAGACTGAGTCAAAAAGGTCAGCCATTTCTTCCATCTGCAAATTATCCACAAATATGTAAAGTGAAAAGCTATCTATCAGTTGACTTCATGGTCAGAATTCAGGTTCTGTTGTAAAAGGCACTACGTCATTGCACAGATCCCTCCCTGGAGGAATAATGGAATAAAGGCACCTGCACAGGTTCCTCCCTGGAGGAATAATGTTCAAGAAACTGTTGCTATGAATATGTGTAACAGTACATGGCAAGATTGCTTGCAACTACTGCAAATGCTTCTGTAAACAGTTGCGATACAGAATTTTTTTATTTGTGTGCTGTGATTAACCAAAATTTCATAATATTTTCTGCTCCTAAGTAGGTTAATTTTCTCTCTGAAATAAAAATTTAAAGAGTTTGAATTCTTCAAAGTTACTTTGAGCTATCCCCAGCTCAACATCTGCTTACCAAATTCATACTTCTGATTCCAAATGTGCACGAAGTCAGGACAGGAAAAAGATCATGTAAAAAGCACTACAGTCCGAGTTCAGAAATTTAAGGGAATAGTGGTTGCTTAAAGAAAACTTCATCTCAAAAGAAAACTATTTCTTATCACTATATAATTGAAAGGGGAATGCGGTATTAGGTGGTACATTACTGGCTGAGATAAAAAGGAAGAAAATAAAGTCTGTGTTTTTGTGAAAGAATACCCGTTATGTGACAGATGTAAAGATACCAAAGCAATAGCAATTCAAATTCCTTGATGTTATATCAAAGCCAAATCACAGTCCCACTGTAGTTTTGTTTCACTTAAAATCCATAACCCTTTATTGGAGAAAAATTCCTTAATGAAAGGAAACCAGACTGATGGAAGAGACAACAAAGAAATAAAGCCATTGAACTCTAACAAGTATGCAATACACAATGTTTTGAGAAACAAGGTGGGCTGACTATAGAATCTTCCAGTTAGTCCAAACTCTTCAATAAAAGTACAAAATTCCTTTGGGGTTCCTTTCTAGCGGTCAAAATGAGAAGAAAAACATACTGATGTGGAATAGTAACTTTCAGCTCCATTCAGGTATGCGTAAGTAAGGACAGAAATGTAGTGAGGGAAACCCGTAAAACCTCTTAATTGTGGAGAGTCAGCAATATTCAATATATTACTACTCTTTGCAGAAAAAGTACTTGGAAACACACGTATTTGGTATTGGAACAGAACATCAGCCCAGCAATAAAGTGCCGGATGCAAAGACATTAAGTCCTGCACATTTAGACTCACTGAATTTGACACATCCATGCAGGTAACCCAGTCTCAAAACCACAAGGTTAGATCTGTTTTACTAGCGTGGAAACTTCCTTGGTTTTGTCTTTTACCCTGAAATTGGGAAGAAATATGCTGTTTGAGCATTGTTTGACATGCCTCCAGTCCTCTCCAAAAGGATTCATTTCTAGGATGCTTACTAGAAATCTACAGCACATTTATTAAGTAAGAAATAGAAATCTATTGAAGTACTTTCTGAGAGAGCAAGAGCAACGAGCCATTGCAATATCTAATTCACATAATACTGAGAGTAACTGCACAGGAAGAGTGAGCAGTTGATGGTAACTTATATGAGCTCATCCTTGTCAAGGAACCATTAAGGGAGCTAAACTTGAGACACAATTGGATTACTGAAATTTCTTGTATAACATCAACGTTAATAAAGTAATAATAAGTGTATTTCACAATCAGAAGCAAATTGAATTCTGTCAATTTTCTGTACTCTTTTTATTTGTGCTATATGTACTGTCTTCTAGTAATTGAAAAGGATTTATTTACTTTCAAAGTATTCTTGAGTCACAAATGTCGGAAATAATTTTTATATAGCAGGTTTAGATCCTGAAACTTGAAACAGTAGTGACCTTATAAAAAGCAGTGCAGTAGAGTTTACTTAAATAAAATTAATGTAAATTTAAAGGAAATCCATTCCAGAGATGTGTGTGTATATATATATATATATATAGATAGATAGATATATAAATCCCCATTTTTTTGAAACAGATATAGTTATCAAAAACTTGGTATAAAAAGCAGATCTATGTAAGGTCCCATCTAATGAGGAAAACAACATTTCTCCTTTACAGCAACAGCTCCTCTAGATCCTTAAAAACATATGTTCCACCTGGCGAGGTAGCCCTAATTTGGAAGTCCTCAAAAAAAATTTGAATTTGTTTGTACAATGTACCAGCATGTTGTAGCGTGTTAGGTTAGTTTGTTTAATGGCTCCCCCATTTTTTATAATGGTTCTGCCTTCAACTGTTTTTCCCGCCACTGTGTTGCCAGTCATTCTGTTGCCTTGGTTACTCCCGCCTTGAGTTATGTCCATCCCCTGGTTAACTCCCAGTTCCCCTCCCCTTGTTTCCTTACATAGAGCATACTCCTCCCACCGTGGGCCCTGCCTGTCACTCCCTACTCCACCTAATTTTCTAGAAGGTTCCTCACTTTGGGAGTTATGATTGGCTGTGGGACCGGAGCTCCTCCTTTGTTATGTATCGATTGGTCTCCCTTTACTGTCTATTATCATACGTTCACTCCCTCTAGGCCCTGGATTGGTTCTGGTTGAACCCCTCCCCTGGATTCCTCCCCCCTTTATAACTCTGTTGCACTTGTTGTTCGTGGTCACTCCCTGTTGGACTTATGTTAGGTGCAAGCCAGATTGTCACTCCCCGGCTGGCCTCCATCTAGGCAATAAACCTGACCGTCCCCAGAGAGTGTCCGTCTCTCGTCTCGTCATTCCTTGCAGCTTGGTATTGGACTCTCAGCATGATCTCGTCCACACGGATGCAGTCCAAAGCCACTGCCGCCAAGGGGCGTCTGTAGGAGCAGTCCTGGGGCCCTGCCACCGGGGTTGACTCCCCACCGCTGCCGCTGCCCGCTGGCCGCCCTGCTAGCCGGACAGACATTATTTTAAGGCTGCTGACCACTGCACCAGCACATATAGAGTGAGTCAATGTAAATGTATTGATTTCTTCCTGCAATCAAACATATCCTTTAAAACAAGTGTCCTGAATATAAAGTCAGCTTTTTCAGTTGTTGTGCGCCTCTCAGCCTTTCTTTGAAAAAATGACCACTCCAAAATTTTCCATGGACAAGGTAATTTTGTTGTTGTAGATGGATTTTTCAATAGTCCTCCTCAAATCGTTCTTTATATCTCTAAATCTTGATAGATTAGATCTCAGGAAATGGGGAGTCATAGGACAAATGTTTGAAATACAACCATAGTAACAGTAACAATAGAAAACCAAATACACTGAGTAGATTAAGTACATCAGTATTTAGGACTGGAAGGTCACTTAGCAGTGAGTGTTGTTCTTTACAGCATTGTGAACAGAAAGCTCAGGTTTATCAAATTTGGATTTAACTCCTCCCCTATCCATGCAGTTAGTTCTTGATCTAACAAGATCTGAACCTCGCACATTATTCGGTTGGTTTTAACTTGGCTCATTATGCAGAAATCACACCATGCTCTCCTCAGGGCCTGCTATATGCCTGGATGGCTACTAAAGGTAGTGGACAGATGGCTTTTGAAAAGGATAAGTTCTAATAGACTGGCTAGGAGCAGGGATGACAAAGAGGTAAAGGTTATGTTGTTTTTTTTCTTTCTAAAATAAGCTTGATGTAATGCTATGATTGGATTTAACAAGTTTGGACAAGTGTGCGGGCTAAGGCTAAATGTATCAGGAAAGCCTGATTTTCTTAGCCTAGGACAAAGCATGTTTAAATGCTTTATAGCTTAGTTAAGCTGGTTTTCTCTCTTCTCAGCTCAGTATGCTAACCTCTCAGTGTCTCCAGCTATTTACTTGTTGAATTAGGAGAGATAACAGCACAATATACTCCATAAATTATCTGAAGGAGTACTCAAAGAAAACTAGATAAAAAAAAAAGATCAGTCCTTCCAATCATGACAGGGAGCTGAATGTTACATGACAAACACCTCTCTGTATAAGCGTACCTCCAGTTATTAAAAATTTTAAATGAAAAATGTTCTGGCTGGTATGTTACCTGATAAGATTAGTAAACTGATGAAACTGACAGTCATATGGCAATGGAGATGGTATCTGATTTGAGATGATAAGAATAATATAAAGAGACCATATTCCAAATTATATAGGGCATCTAGAAAAAAAAGGTGCTCTCTTTACACACCGTGTGGAACATGTTATACAGGCTTAAAGTAATATGCCTATGTGAATATATATGGAAGCTGCTCTGACCTTAGGTTATCCATCCCAGTGCAAAGAATGCATGTAAGTGCTTCATACACTTCCTCCTTTTTTTATGTTATCTTTAATCCTTCGCATCAAAATATGCACACAGTAACTTCAAAAGAATTTCATTGTAAAACCTTGCAACAATTAACATCAGGTCCTTGCTTTAACAGGTCATCAGCAGTGAGATATTGCCTGCTCTGAGAAGTAACACTGTGACCTGAAAGCTTCAGTCCTGAAAGCATCTTGGCTGTAACACCTCAATGTACATAAACTATTTTTTATGCACCTGGTTTGTTGATGCCTTCCACCATCCCACTCATGTTTTATGTAATTGCTGCTTTGAAGATGTTAAGGAAATAGACTTGATTTTGACAGTTATTTCCTGGGATTTGGAGAGTGTGATTGTTAATCTCTTGCTAAAGACATCTCATTATTTGAATAAATCATAATCTGAGGTTACTTTTCTCTTATCACTTTTCTTTTGACTTATGAATTCTCTTTTTCATTTCCTCTGAGCTATTTTAGTAATTGACAGGCGGTCCTGATGTGGTTCACTACAGCAACCTCTCTCAAGTTACTGGATGACTCTCCAGATGTTTAATTTCATCATTTTAATATGCTTCAGTGACTTTCTAGGCTACTTCTACCTAGCACTGGTACACTTATCCCTCTCTTCTGTTCTTTTCTCCCATTAGAATAAGTGGCTTGGTGGTGGTTGTTGTTGTTGCTGTTGTCTCACAATTAAATTAATTCCCCTGGCATAAACATCATGATTTTAAAGAATCCATCAAAAAGTTAGTCATGGAAAGCCCTCAAATCTCATCACTTTTCCATCTGAAATGTAAATATCTTTGTGCCATCGTGTAAAATTATGATGTTTGATAGTACAAAAGCCAGCAATACATTGTCATCCCCACTGAGATTCAAGATCCTTTTTTTACAGACAGGTAGAAAGACTGCATGGGATTTATGAATGCTATAATTGTTTCAAAATTTTGTGTTGAAAATGCATTTCATTTATTATACCTGTGAACTGTAAATCTCTCTTTTGTTTGATATGTATGACACCTATCATGACAAAATGTTCTGATCTGTACCATTTTGTCCAGGGAACATTTTACAGGCTCTGGATAAAGAATGTAATAATTGGTCTGCAACACCTGAAGACTCCTGTAAATTGTCTTATGCTGCCAGCTTTCCTGTATTACATTTTTCATGGCATAGATCTGTAAATGAACCACAGCCTTTAAGGTGACACTTAGTTGCTTAATACATTGCTGTGTATTTGGCAGCCCTCACTTAAATTGATTTACTTCCATGGGTTCTATAATATGGTGGCTACTCTACCTAGGCAAAGATCTGCATTAAAATTTAAACCTAAAAATATTCATGATGTAAAGTATTTCATTTACCACTTTAGAATAATAAAAGTTTATAATCCTTGTTCTTCAACTGCAGCCAGTGTTAAAATTAAAATCATGTGCAGATATTTTTTGCAAAATTCCACAGTTCTTTAGAACTTGGATGTATATCCAAAAAGTTTCAAGGGACCCCTTTCTTAAAACATTTCTAAAACTAAAAGGCCTGCCTATGACAAATTTCCTCAAAAGATTTACAGACATGTTTACCTATGAATTGTTCAGATAAGGTTTGTGCTAACTTTTGAACTGAACATCCTGGGAGTCACTTATGGCTCTTTCCTATCTCAAGTAATAACTACTTAGGGAGAAGCATACATTTTAAATTAGAAATTACCTTAGTTACCAAGAGAAAAAAGCCTTCAACAACAGAAAAGTGTTTTCTTTTTCTGCTAACTGTATTTCAGTTACTCTAAGAAAATAATTCAGGACTGTGTACTTTATTAAGGACTAGAGCAGTGTTTTTCAGCTATGCCAAGATCACAGCAGTCCATGACTCCCTCTTCTAGTTTCTTCATGGCTTTAGAGCCCATACCCATGTAACTATGTTTTGTATCGCCATTATATGTCAAATGTCATAGATCATAGTCTCCTAGTGTGTTTTGTATTGGAAGGGGCCTTAAAAAGCCTGTAGTTCGCCCTCCTCCCCGTTCATGGGTAAGGGCACTCCCACTAGACCAGGTTGCTCAGAGCTCTGTCTAATCTGGCCTTGAACATTTACAGGCATGGGATGTCCTCTCAGTGTTTCAGCAGTGTCTGTGTAAAGAATTTCCTCCTAAAATTTAATCCAAATCTACTCCTTATCAATTTAAAACCCTTACCCCTTTTCCCCTCGATACATGCCCTTATGTCACTCCATCTTTTTTGCAAGTCCCCCTTAGGTACTGGGAGGCTCCTCCAAGGTTTCCCCAGAGACTTCTCCGTATTGAACAAGCCCAGCTCTCTCAGTCTGTCTTTGTAAGAGAGGTGCTTAAGCCCTCAGATCATCTTTTTGTCCCTCCTCTTGACCTGTTTCACCAGGTCTGTGACTCTCTTGTGCTAAGGATCCCAGAGCTGGATGTAGTACTCCAGGTAGGATCTTGTGAGAGCAGAGGAGAGGGGGACAATCAACACCCCTGTCCTGCTGACCATGTCACGTCATGGAGTCAACTATCTCTTCCAGTATGTGTTTCAGTACGCTGGTTCAGGCTAATAGCAAGTATGGGCAAACAAAAAACCTCATGCCCGATAAAAACTATTAAATATTGAATAAAATTATTCCAATTCAATCATGAAGTGAATATCTGACATTAAAGAAAATTTTAGGTCTTGTTTTTTTAAATATGATCTGGTTTTTTTTTTTTTCTTGCTATTAGAGGACACATAACTGGGGGGAGAGAAATGAAGATTCTAGTTACAGTGTTACCCTGCCTTGAAAGTGTGAAGTTTCACAAAGTAAATGAAGCTCAGCAAAAAAAGGTACATGACAAAAATATAGGATCCAGAGTAGATATTTGGGAAGACCTGTAGTAAAAAAAATACGTATTCATTACAGGGTCCAAAATGGCTGAGTCTTTGTATCTAACTAAAATGAGAAGCTGTTTTGTGACTGAAATTAAACTCAATGGTGGAATTATTTAAGAGTGAAATAATTTTTCAGATGAAAAAGACAAAAATTTAAGGGTTCATTTTTTCCTATTTAATCTGTCAAAAATAGTCCTTCATCATAACAGTAGTGAGAGAAAATGAAGTGTGAAGTCACACTACAGTGTGAACTTTATCACGTACTATTCTGTGAAAAGTAACATTTGGTTTCTTAAAGAAAAAATAAATTTAAACAAAACAAGAAAAATAGGAGTCATCACATTCTGATTTTATTCCTGAACTGCAAATTCGCAAATGTCCTTAGAGAATTTGGGTGTTATAATGAAATCTTAGCATTTCATTGGATATACCTCCATGAGATGATAGCTGAAACAGACACTCAAAAATCCTGAGAGTCCTTTAAGTCGGGGAAGAAAATTTTGAAATTTCCAGGATGAATGTAAAGTACCTGTTATGATATTCAGCAGTTATATGCAAATGTTAAAAATATTACTGTAGAGATTCCATGGTTAAAATTATGTCTATGCAAAGCACGCTGGCCTAAAAAAACCCAGGTGGAACATGTAAAGTAAGATTTATATAGTTTACATAATTTATATAACCGCTTAAACTGTAATAACCTATACATGCATCCTGACTGCATGAGTCTTAAGCAAGAGACTGCCAGCACATTAAGTGTTTCACTTATTGTTCTTTATGTGACAATTTATGTAACATTTGCAGAGTTTTGACTTTTTTCATTTCTCACATCTGTGTGAGAACCAACCAACAGCTAGTTTCATTCTAAGTTGCATTTTTAATATAAGCTTAAAAACCATAGAATTTAGAGTTCTGTAGTCTGCCTCATGGCAATTCCATTAAAAGGCAGCTGTTTTTCCTGTAAAGATCAAACAAATATACAAACACAAGAAAATAAAAACAAATGGACTTACAGAGAGCTTTAAGTTAAAAGGAAGGAAAAGCATGTTTCATTATTTCTAAATCAAGGGATACACATGCCAAGAAATGTTTTACAGATATGCCACAAAAAATACTTTTGTTCACAAGGGTGAAAATTCAGAAAATTTAGGCCTTCTTGTCATAGTTTTGGCATCCCCTGTGTAGAATGCTTACACTGGAGGAGTACATCTGTGCTCCTGTTATTTTCAATGAGAATTCAATTCATTTGGCCAACAAATTTTAAGAGATTATCCTAAAACAGACTTTCAGAGGAAGAGCTAAGCAAAGAAAGAAGCAAATAGGTTGGAATAGGGGTTAGAGACAACGGATTGTAACAAAACAATGCTGCATTGAACAAGATGTCCATGTTTAACCTTCATGAAGAAATATGTAATTTAACAATATGTTAATATATGAACTGAGGAAATGGCATGAAGCTGTGTCAGAGGAGGTTTAGGCCGGACATTAGGAAAAGGTTCTTCCTCCTCCAGAGTGTGGCTGGGCACTGGAACAGGCTCCCCGGTGCAATGGTCACATCACCAGCCTGATGGAGTTCAAGAACCCTTTGAACAATGCTCTCAAGCACATGGTGTGCCTCAGGGGCTGTCCTGTGTAGGGCCAGCAGTCGGATTCCATGATCCCTGTGGGTCTCTTCTAACTTAGGATATTCCATGGTTCTATGTTTTATTGGATTTCATATAACACTGAGAAAATATTTCTTACATATGCAAATTCATTAATTTGCCCTCTATATCCAAATATTGTTTTCTTCCAACTGGTAGCACTTAAGTGGCACAAGGTATCAAAAATGAAACCATCAAAAATGGCTAAAACTAGTTAATTAAAATTCCCTAGTTAGACCAAATCTGTAATCTGGCATCTCATTCATTGTCTATGCCCATTAATTTTGGCATAGGACATGAGAGGACTCCTCATTTGGCAAGAGAACAGACTGCACTATAATAACTAACAGCATGAATGTTACAATCTTATGTGTCTCCGAAGCTGCTTTTAAATTTCTGTAAATTAAGTAGCCCTGATTCTTTTAGACTGAGAAAGGCTAAATGTCAAAGACAACCAGGGGGCCAGCTTACTATGGAACAGCCCATCATTCTTTTCTGTTTTGTGCCTGCCTAAGTGCAAGTTACGTGGACTGTTGTATATTTGATTGATAAGATCATATACTAACACAGATTCACCTCATTATACTTGCAATACATCTTTTTCATGAGGTTATTTAATAAACTGTAGCCTCTTGGTAAGATAGCCATAATCAATGTGCATAAACTAATTTTTTTATTAGTTATAATTATATGAGGTCATTTTAGTGGTGCTAGATTTATAGATAGCTCTATAATTGTTTTCAGAGACACAGACAGCTATAATACAATTAAGTGACAAAGGATTGATCCTTGCTACATCGAATCAATTGAAACTGATGGCATGCAGAAAGTCACAGAAAAGCTCAATAGACTTTAGAATTTAAGCCTAAACTAAAATCAGCTCACAAGCTCTGCCCATTTTTCCCCGAATTCTTGTTTTACTCTGTATTTAATAAAAAGTCTTTAAAAATTTAGTTACAACTGTTTGGTGGTTTTTTTTGTAAAACAATATAGATGTCTAAAAAAAGCCATTGACACAGTGTTTTCAATAGTTTGGATTCTTTGTTGGTGCTACAAAGCTGAAGGGCTAAAATGCTTCCTAAAATTGTGAAAAATCTAACCCTTTATTTCAATGTGACAGATGTACTTGCCTTGAGCGCTAACAAGGCATGGCTAATTACTGATACAGTTGCAGAAGGACACTCTGACAGTCACGATCTATGAGCAAATTTGTCTTCCAAGTGACAAGTCAACCAGAGGTTACAGAGGATCTTGGGCACTGGGTGGGTTATAAAAAATTTTGCACATTCATTTTTATTGCTGTAAGGGAAATATTTCACCTTCCACTCAGATGATGTCAGAGGTCCTTTCATTCTCATAATCCTTCCATTAAAGGCCCCAATATTTATTTCTATATACTGGCAAGAGATCTATAATCAAAAAGATTTTTGAGCTATCATTTTTCCTAAGTTATTTCATTACGGTTTTATCATAAAGTATGTATTCTAGTGTTATCAACTTATGAATAATTAAACCATGCATCATAAAAATTCCTAATTTTTTAAAAATTAGAATAGGTAAAAATGTTACACGTAAATCTATTTTAAAGTGACTATTTTCAAAATATCTGAAGCTTTATATTTTCTCATAATTTCAAATACAAGGAAGATTTCTGAGAACTTGCATTTCAGTGGAAGTAAATGACAAACTGATGATAATGCTAAAGAATCACATAATTCTATTACAAATTTAATTTTTAGCAATATTATTACTGAAATAAAGTGAAAAACATAGCTAAAAATACTTCCATTATCTCTATTGGAAGATAAAAACAGGATAAATATTGAGGATATTATCTATCCTCATTTTACAAGGGTTTCAATCTTGAGATAAAAACATTCTCATTTTCTTCTGTCTGAAAAGAGTTCTAATAAGATCAAATAAATATACTGTTCTTTATCAAGTTGAGATATTTATGATATATGTGAATAGGTATTTCTAATGGTCCAACAATTTTCTCACTGCAACACTGGCAGGTGTAATTTCAGGACTGAAATGTACTAGTAATTTGAAGAATTTTTTTAATCAGCGTTTACTCTCCTCAAGCACACGCATTATCTGTATTTATTTCATAGATATCAGAAATCTCCTATAAAAGCTACCACAATGCCTTTGGGTGTAATAAGATTGAATCATTTGGGTCAGGTCCCAAATGGGATTAGGCTTTCTGGCACAAAGCATTGCAGCAATTCAGTGTTAGGCAGTGAGCCCAGGTGTGCAATTCAGGGATTTCTTACATTCCCACATTCCATGTGCAATGAAAGAGGAAAAACTGGCACTTCATAATGGGAAAAGAAGTGTGACAAAGACTACTTAAACTAGGCAATATGAGCACCAAACCCTCAACAAAATGAAACTTCATTTCTCTTTTCTGCTCTAAGTGCTTTTGTCTCACCAAGTTTCTGAGCTTAAAACAATTTGCTCCACATTTTTTGCTTAAACCACACTGACCATTTGCAATAACTTTTCTTACACTCTGAATGCAGCAGGAGCTTAGTTTCAAGAATATAACTGCTTTCATGAGTTTTAAATTCACTTCATACTTTTGATGTAGAGGTATGAAACACATAGGAAAAAAACCTGTTTGTTTATTCCCCTTTTATAAATCTAGTGTTAAGGATTGCACAGAAATGCAGCTCCTGTTGGAGAAATGGAGGTTCATTCTTCCTGGGTTTTGCAGCTTGCTGTAGGTCCTTCACATAGAAAATGGGAGTCCTCACTTTCAATCGAGAACACCAAACCTAGTTCTTCCCCCCTAGGAATAATAATCATTAACATTGTTATAAAGTTAAAATTTTTTTTTTTTCAGTATTTCTCTAGTGAATATTTCAGTTTACTTTATTTCAAAGCATTATGTTACATTAAAAATATTTTATTTAAGAAGTATCATTCATATTCATATGATATGCTTTAAAACTGATACTATATCATGGGCCAATTAAGTTGCCAAAAATTATAAAATGAGATTTTTTTTCTTCTTTTTTTAGATTTGTCTTTTTGCAAAGGTCCATCACAGCTCCAGTTTATAGATCCAGTTGCATTACTGCAGTGTAAGAAACATTCATACCAAGTGAAACCCACTTAGTGAATACCCAGAGAGGGAATTTTGGGTGGTGTACTTCTGAACATTAGACAAATTCAAAGACCCTTTAAATAACAAGAGGTTTTCTTCACTTCTCTTTATTCTCTGAGGAAACTGAGAAGATACCTCTAGAGTGCTATCCCCAAATGTTTTTTTCATGCTTTGATATGAAAAAACTAGTGAAAAAATTCCTCTGCTTGAGAGAGATTTGCAGAGAAGTAGTGTGGCAGTCTATAGACAATATGCACAGGGAGAAGTTGAAGGGTATTCTTTGTAGGTAAAAGGAAAGGATGGGCATGAAAATGGCTTCAACAAAGAACCTTATTAAAGTGGTTATGACTGTTTTATCACCCTTGAAAACCTGATCATCTCCACTGGGGCACAAGTGATCCTTAACACGTGGGAAATGTACAATACTGACATTATGCTAATGTTGCCACCTCTCCAAACAGGGGAAGTTCAAATTAATTTTTGTTAATTTTACTGACCTATTTTTCCATCCCCATAACATCCTTTTAAAAATATTAATGCTTCTGCATAGCTAACATAAGAAAAAACCAACCAAACAAAGCAAACCCCTCAGTCAGAGTGAAAAACTGATTTCTCTCTTTGCTTCCTTACAGAGGCTAAGTACATGCACCATCATGTAAATAAAGTATATTAATATGCATTTTCATTTTATGCAAGGCTTTAACCAGAAAGATTTTGCTGATAATATTGATGCAATAACATCCTGCTGTTAAATGTTCATTCCTGACTGAACTTCAATTCTCTGTCCTCTCAGCTGTGCCAACACAATGCTGGGGTGATGGTGTAAATGGGACTGGTAAAGTAACCCAGAAAGTAATTCTTCATTTAATAGGAGCTATGATATGCTGCAGGTAAATCCAGAAGTGTAATGTTAGTGTACTACGTTATGTTCTGATGAGAATTAAATAAAGGGCTAGCTGAAATATTGCTGTCAGCACAGCATCTGCTCATTTGATCCTTTAGTCATAATAATAGTGCTAATTTACAGCATATCGAAGCAGACGTGGAAACTAACACACACAGTGCATCTTCTGAATATTCCCTATGAACTGCTCATGAGCAATCTGCAGGCCAAGAATTTATTCACTGAGGAAATAGATGAATATTTTCTAGGTAATGAATAAATCCACAAATTTTGCCATATGTTTGTGGACAACTGGTGAACAGAAAAAAAAAGTTGGTGAAATTTAACCCAATAAATAATTCATTGCAAATTTCTTGCCTAGTCTAAATTTAAACACACAGATTTAACTACCTCCAAGCTCTTTTTTATGAGTAGCACTAGCACCCAGTGCCTTCATTCATTATATACTTTGCCATCCCCATTGGTTATCATCAACGGCCTTTCATTGAGGCAGTAGAGGAAGAGAGCAATCCCTTCTGGTTAAAATGTTAAATCAAGTTACATTTCACCTCACTTTTTCAACACTGAAGCCATCACCTGCATTTGAATGACCAAGAGACTGAGACAGTTCACAGGCACAGAATAATGCAGTGGGTTGGCTGCCACTTAATTTGCCTTGACCTCTGCTTTGTAACCTACCACTACTGAATTTTAGAGGAAAAATTACTAGAGATAGACAGCCTGGCAGAGTGAAAGTCAACATCATCATCTCTCTCCCGGCAGGTCAATAGTTCAGCATCATCATTCCGGAAGAGCTAATCTTGTTTCTGAAACCTATTTCTAAGTGTACAGTGGTTATCTGAAAGAGAATCTGGAGACTTTTTTTTAATGCTATCAGATGGAGGAAGTTAAAACAAAGCAAAACAGAAGAATATAGAAATGAACTTCCGCTGCCCTTTTATGTGGAGAGAAGAGGTATTTAAGATCAACTTTTTCACGTAGAGTACGGGGACTTTTTGCATAATCCTTCCCAAGAAGGTCTGCTTGAGTGACTTATTTCAGTTTATTGAGCTAAGAGTGGTTTACATCTAATGAATAATGAAGAAAATAAAAGCTCAGAAATAACAACTTGTTATGAACACCATCCTGGCAAAGAATATAATGGCTGCCACTGTAAATTATCCAGGAAACTAAGGCCTTAATTTACTTTCATAGGAAGAACAGCAAAAAAAGTAAAATATAGCGATGCACTGTCTTACACAACATTTTAATATAAACAACTTATAAAATAAACTGTGTTTCCAGCACAGTTTACATTTTATCCATTTTCCTCATATAGTCGTTGCCCAAAGAATACTGCAGATACAAATGGTTGATGCAGATGCTAGTGTGGGAGTTTTAATTGGTTTGATATGGTTCAAGTCCTGCTGTAGTCTCAGGAGGGAACAGAGTGAGAAACATAAATGCATACTGAGCAGTGAGGTCTTTTGTGACTTCGTTTAGGATGACAGAAAAATTGGTACACTCAGTGTTTCACTGTAAAGACCCTACATTCACACAAGCCAGAGAGTTCTAAAAAGGGTGATTTAAAGGGGATTATTATCAATAAACCTCATTTTATATGATTTCATTCACTAATTAAGTGAAAATCTGCAGATACCCTACAAAGTCAAATATGATTTTAATACGTAAATACTAAAGGATCACGATTTAACTTTTTTTTTAAACTGCACTATGACTGTTTGATATCTGCTAACTTCCAGCAAAGAGGATAGAGCCCTGATCTTTGGTAACAAGCATACTTATATAACATCTACTGGCATCATTGCATCTAGCAGTGGGGGGGAATATTAAATTTTCAAAATCAATTCTAACATCATCTGTATTATCACTCTAATGTAAATCTACCTTTTCAAGTCCTTTCCTTTGAGACTTTGCTTCTCAGGCTGTTTTTCAATTCAAAAGTGAAGAATTTTGAAGAACTGCTCCAAGTGTTTCCAAATTAAACATTTACTGTAAGGGTTTATACAAATGGATCTTGATACATTTAATCTAATCTCTTAAAAAATATCGATTTCAAAAATTAAATGGAGGCCTAGATTACCACCAGGAAGTAACAGCACAAGACATTGCCCATAGATCACCATTAGAAATATGATTCAATACATATATCCTCAAAAAAACCCATTGAGATGTTTGACTGCTTTTCAAAAGGCCTCCATTCACCTCCAACCATATATTTAACTGAGCTAATTATCACATTGAAAAAAATTTGCATGTACATAAAGTTCACGTATTTGTATATTTTGGTTGGTTGAGGTCAATGATATCAGTAGCCAAATGCACATTTCACACCCACAGCAAAAGACTCCAGAGCAGCTGCCTCCTTGCCACTGACTTGGCAGCTATTGCAGCTTTTAAGAAATATCTCAAAGCATCAGTTTGTTCTTCAGCCCAGCTACTGACATTTTTGTATTACTCTAGAGTAATTTCCAAATTAGGATGCCTCTAATCACTGTTGTTAGAAAACCTATAGAGCACATCTGAATGAGTAAGTAGCACAAAAGGATGTCACTCTCCTCTCCCAAACTGTGATTTTCAAGCTAATCTAAATTCCCATGGCTTAATATATGGTTCTTGTGGTAAAATGCTACCTGTCTTCTTAAAAATAAAGTTAGCATTTATTGCCAAAGTCTAATTTTTCTGTTTACAGTGTCTCCAGGAAATGTGCAATAATACTGCCTTTTGTTTGTTTCCTTCCTTTAAAAAAAATAAGGTAGTTAAAGGAATAAAAATAGTGCAAAGATAATTAAAAAAAAAAAAACAAATTGGGCAAGCAGAAAAATCAAGATTTTTAAGTCAGAAAGCTAAATAAGAAAAATTAAGAAAAGAGGAGATATAAAATTACAAGTAAGAAGTCAATCTAAATAATTTAAAGTCAGACAATAGATAGATTTAATTCCTTTTGTCTTCCATATTTTTATACTGATCTCAAAATTGTAAGTCCTAACAGAAAATATCCCCATATTTAAATTCTATTTTACTGCTGCAATGAAACAAACATAAACTTTAAACCACATTTCCTAAGTAAAACATGCAAAAATCTACATGTACTTAGCTCTTCATAAATTCTTATTTAGAATTTCTGAGGAGTAACTACAAGGTGAGGCCAAACAGACATATTAGTCAACCAAATTTTAAAGCAGCATTTTGAGTTTTTGTAAATATCATTTACCTCATTTACGGCTCAAGATAATCAAGTAAAAAGGGTTACTTCCCTCTAAGGAAAAGGAAATAATATTAATTAATTATTTAAAATTGGTTTTCATTATTATGATGTATACCTACAATTTAATTATGCTATTATAATGGTATTTTATACATAGTATTTTGATTATCTAGACATTTTGAATATGTAGAATGTATTTGTGGAATTTCTAAGATATTATGAAGAAGTCAACATAAAAGGAATAAAAGGACAGACAAAGCCTATTTCTGATAATCAGATAGTGAGAGATGATTGCTGGCAAACTGGCAAAATTAGGTCCTGGTATAAATGTATGTAGTATTACAAAACCAGAACTCAGGTCCAATGAAATTCAGCTCCTAACACTTGGAGATAGGTCACATTTTAAATTTTGCTATATTAAGGTTCTTGCCCTTTCTTATTTATTAGATAGTCACTTACACATTTGGAAATTGATAGATAATTTTTGGCAGACTTTAGTGCATGAACACAGACTTGCTTTCTCGTTTAGCCAGTGTAGCATTAAATGGTAAGCCTCAGAGATCTGGAAAAAATATATCCAATAATAAGAGTAAGTAGGTTCTCTGCCTTTTGTGTTTTCCTTTATTTCTCTAAAGTGGTCAATATAATATGTTATGGAAGTAAATTTCAGCTCTGATCAACAGTAATGGAGGTCAGGCTTTGGCAGTTATATAAATCCAATGAGGTTAACTAGCCCATAAAAAATAAGTGCTGAAGTGTTCATTTTTTGTGGGTTATACTGCTAGGTGACTTGCTTTTCCTGTTGTAATCATTTTATTACATGTTTCCACAGCAAAGAAAATGCTAAGTGATTTCTGGAGAAGATATGAACTGTAAAAGTCACTGTAGCTTTTCTATGATGATATGAACATTTGCCTATAACAGAATGAGCCAAATATAGTTCTATTAGGTTTTTTTTCTACAGTAAAAAAGTAAGAAATAGATCAGATAGAATGGTTCTATATTTAGTAAACATTTTTTAAAATGGCAGGTGAAATACATCTTACTTTCCTGATGGGATATTTGATTATGAGATAACAATAGCTTTTCAAAATATGGTAGGGTTTCTTTGTTTGATTGTTTGTTTTTTGATTTCTGAAGCCATTGAATAAAATAGAAGGCTGGGAATTAACTGATTAACTTCTGTTTTCCACTGACCAACGTCAGGATGTTAGAATTTGACCTTTTTTTTTCATAAAATATTCAATATTTGCTTATAACCTTATATTCTGCAGTTACTTTCTCACTTTCTGCAGTTATTTCATTCTGCTCAGAGTTATGCTGGGAATTTTCCTTGTTCTGTCTGAATGAAAAGTTTGCACGTGGGCTAAACTTGCGGCAGCAGAAACTTTCCCTTGTGAGAGGCATTTACATCTTCTTTATAACCCTTATTACATAGGCATATCTTTTCAGCTTCCAAAACACACAACATTTACAAGCCAAAAGTTACATACTTCAGTTAGCATGTATTTAGATGGTTTATTCTGGAAAAAGGAGGGAAAATGAAAGAGTATTTAAATTAATTTTACATTTCCCACTTTCAAAAGGAGTAATTTTGACAATGAACCTTATTTTCATTACATATGGGATCAGGTATACAATAACTAGAGCATTTTGGAAATACATAATTCCAGATTTGTATGTATTGTATGTATTTGTATGTATTGTATGTATTTGTACATATTTGTATGTATCAGTTAACAGAATTGTTCATATGATAAACATTTAAGAGTTTTACTTTAAGGCATGAAAGTTTTTAAAGTGGCAAAATCTGACACAGTTTTGAAATTAGCAGACTATTTAGCAAAGTATTTTGCCTTTGTGAATTCAGTACTCTATGTTTTTCATAAAAAGCTTAAATAATCAGACTTTAAAGTTTTGAATTTAAATAAATTTCAAGAGGAAGTGGTAACACTGACTCTATTCCACACAGTTTATTGAATTTAAAGTTTTATGGCTCCAGTGGTTGTATCCATCTCTGTCATTGACCTTTCACCAGGCAGCTGAACTATCTCGGCCTTTTTTGTATTTCAACTCTTCAGCCTTTTTAGTCTGTAAAGACTTCTAGAGGAGGATCTAGAATTTTTAGGCTGTGCAAGTAGATCCTCATGTGGTGGATCCCCACTGTGACCTCTGGCTGATGTCATTTTACAGGTAGGAAACAAGAGCTGTAACATCACAGGCTGGAGTTCTTCCATGCAGATTTCAAGTCTCCCAGGAAGTTTCTTGAAGCTCTGCATAAAAAAAAACAGAAACTTTGTAAAGGCAGATAATGATTTCTCCACAGAATAGTAGGAATATCCCAAAAGACTGAGTGTTAAACAGGAATACTAAGGATATTTTTATGATATGAAAGATATCCTGAGATAAAGTCATTATGATAAATAATCACTGTTAATCTGAATCTATTTCCCTGCAGAGAATGAATTGATTTTAAAGCACTGAAATCAATGGGAACTTCTGCTTAAAACCTGATGGTGCAACCATGTTATCAATGGTTTACATTTTCACTCCACAGTCTGAGATTTTCACTTGATTGCATTTTGGGTTAGGTATCAAGCTTCTAGAATTGTGGCCCAAAGTTGATCTTATGTAGGATAATGCTTTATTAATTTCATTTCAAGTAAGTTCTACTCAAAGTAACAGCTACATAGCCTGACTTAATACAGTTCTCTTAATGGAAATTAATTATTCTATGATCACATACCCTATTACCCCCCTGAAGACCAGAATTTCCTAACTGGAATTTTTTAATTGAATGTGGTAGCTCTGGAGTACTTTATTTGGCGTAGGTGACTGCTGTTTCATATGCAAAATCTTTTCAAGTAGTCTACTTTAATGCTTTGGGAGGGCATTGCTCAATAGCAGAGAACAAAAATACTTGCCTATGTCCTCCGAAGACAGGAGGATCTGAAGGACTGATACATTGCTCTACATATTTCTGCCTTCTTACTACACAAACTAAATCAGTAGGTTTCTGTTTCACCATACTTCAGCATACAGAGGGTGACTTCAAGGTTGCATAAATGGAGAAGAGCAGAAAAATGTTGGAAGAAAATCAATAGCCTGAAACACCTGAAGCACTTGAAACACTGTTTTGAATTTAAGCTGATTGCTTATCAACTGTTCATTTCATATAAGCTTGAACCTTTCCAAGAAACTAATGAAAAGGACATAAATGTGGACTGTTAGAACCACAGATCTGATTCAGGATAGCTGTTCTGCTGAAATTCTGGGAAAGGTTTTGCAGTGTTTGTTGTTTTTGTTTTGCTGGGGTTGTTATTGTTAGTAGTGGTATTTCTAGCCTTGTCTGGTGGAACGTATCTTTTTCTGGTAAGACAAGGTTCCTACAGAATAATTGGCAAGGATTGCCAGACATCTTGTGTGATCATATGAAAGTTACACAGTTAATCTGTTCATAACTCCTTGGCCTAGTAAAAAACAAACTTGGTCACCATAACAAAATAAGGAATATCAAAAGCATAAAATGTGTAATGTAGACATTAAATTTAAACTCCCTAAAAGCAATGGTACAATATACAAGATAAACATGTTTGGCTTATCTCAAAATATGAATCAGCAGATAAATTGATTTAATAAAAAAATAAATTTGCTTGGAAATTACTGAAGAACAGAATAATTTAGTGCATTTTAAATTAACTCATTCTTATAATAATAGAATTGAGTCTAAAGCTACTCCAAAGAAGGAATTTCTTTCTGTCCTTCTGCACCTTTAATTCTATAGACAAGTATAATGACTATTGAAGTAATAATTACACAATGAAGTTCTATTAACTGGTCAATAAGAATAAGGGAATTTTTAAAATAAATAAAATTGAAGAGTGAGTGCATTTTCTCCCTTCTAAGAATTGCCTGTCCTAGTTTAGAGCTTACTGTAAGTCTCTCATACCCACACATAAACCCCTCTTCATTGCTCTGCTAAGTCTGATTTGTAAAAGGCAGGGTGAAGAGTTCAAGCAGGCATCTAAGCACACCCTGAACAAAATAGCTCTGATTCCTGTACTGTACATGAACAAACAAGAGATGCATCCCATCAGACTCTCGACAGATCTGTCATTGTTTACCATTAGCTCTGTCATCTTCGCATGCCTTGTCATTCTGTGCAGCAGGGCAGGGGTTGGCACGCTGCCCAACTGCTGATGTGCAGAACTGACTGTCTCCCAGCCTCCGTGGATGCTGCAGACAGCATAATTCCTGATGAAAGTGTGCTCCCTAGTGTTACACTGCTACAAAGGCCAGAGAGCTCTGGTTAGGAAGGCAGAGATGGGAAAAAAGGTCTCCAATTATGATTTTAGCAGATCTTCTTGTTTCTGGAAGGCTTACTTTGTTCAGGGTATCTATGTTATTACACAATTTTGGAAATAAAAACAGGTTCAGGAAATTTTCTCTTTGTTAAAAAAAATGGAAGGACTATTTCATTGTTTATGACTCAGCAGCAACTTTAAATAATCTGGCATAATAAAGACTCTGTGCTTAAAAAAAATTCAGTGATACATTACTTGTTGTCTTTTTATATTTCTCGATGCGAACCGTGGCTTCCAATTTCAGTGACATTTTGATTATCAGCTTTCTTAAAACAAGTCTCAAAGAACTCAGGTGTGCTGATGACTCAGCTGGTTCCTATAATCAATCGCACCTGTTGTATATTAGAGGATGAAAGTTTAAACATTATTTTTTTAGCTCAAACTCCTGCAGGATAGAGCTATCCATATTCAGCCCTTGTGCACTGAGTCTAGAGCGATGACAAGTTAAGCCATCCAACTTTCAGCCTTTAAACTTAAGATTAAAGACCAAGCTTTTAATTTGCCATCAAGGCTAATGCTGTGTATAGCACAGAGAGAGACAAATCTCTCAGGTAGTTGTCCATTTTAGCTGCATGAGAGACTCATTTTAGCCTGGAATACACTACCCTATCACCGGATTAAAATAGATGTTGAATTTTTCACGTGACCAAAGGCAAACAAGGTGAAATCTGCTGTAAGTGCTAAGTCATAAAATTTTTATTTGGTAAAATGTGAATACATGTAAAATTTTACATTTGCTCATTTTTCACAGATGTACATTGTGGCACAAGGCACCTCCACAATGGGGAGTGAAATAACACAGCATTTAGTGATGTGGATGCACATAACGACAGAACTGTTGACTGCAGTGAGGTTGTACCAGAGGCACAGCACACAGATCTGAATCCAGGTCAAAGAAAGCCATAACTAGTCCCACGGTCCTCCAGCACCTCTAACAGAAATTACTTATTCTGGTGACATCACAGTTTTCAGTACAGTGACAGTGTCACAAGGACAACATGATGGTCTGATGCCACAAGTAGCTGGAGAGCTCATTACAAAGAAGAAGTTTAAAGAGTTTTCTAAGAATACTGATTTCGAAGAGCAAAATATATTGAACAAATTCTGTATTTAAGTAAGGGTTTAGAAAGAGAAAATGACACCTTTGTGAACTTCTTCCATCATATAATTAATATCTGGTAGAGCTTTAGGCATCTGCTTTGCAGGCACAATCACTTCCTTAATTATCCAAAGGAAATTATTTGCCTTTACTAGAATAGTAGCAAGAAGTAAGCCTATATTTTTCAAATGTAGTTAAATGATTAATACTGATATTCCTACTCACAGATAATAAATAGCTCACTATGCAAATTGCCCAGATGAGTATAACAACAATACCAAAATGTGAGACAATAATATATTCTGGAATGCTTTTCAAATTCTGACACAATACTGGAAAACCTGAACATTAAATAAGTTATTGAAACTGAAATTTTCAGAGTTTCTCTTATAAAAAACTCACATTTTATTTGCTAACATAGTCAAGCAAACATTTTAAGGGATCTGTTGACCATTATATGGGCTAGGGAACTAAGTATAACTTAGTATCTATCAAAAATTAAAATGTCATGATGATTATGTATATGATGGACTGTTTAGTAGCTGATATCTTGGGCTCCTTTCCAATTACATATTTGCATAGTCAGTAAATATACAGGATATTTAAAATTATGTTCTTTTTTTGCTTCTTTTTGATTTTGCAATCAGTTCTTGCAAGTTACTGCCATCAACAAAGATTCTCATTTCATTTCATACAGGAAATATGAATGATGAAGAAAATATTGACAGAGACTTACCTCTTGACATAATGTTATGTGTCAATATTTATTTCAATATTTGGCCATGGAAAAGGAATTAAAGTCTTTAAATTTCATAAATATTTTTACTTAAAAGATTCTGTCCATTTAAAGAAGAAGTAGGTGTTTAATATATGCTATTCTATTTATCTACTGCCTGAAGAACAAAATTTTAAACTTTTCATGCAATATATTCAATTAAAAAAAGCAGAAATTTAGGGGTAGATAGTTGTGTTGCTATTATATTCATACCTCTTAAAGTTCATTCAAAAATATTTTCAATTAATTTCTGAGAGAAGGGGAGTTTTCTCTTGCCTCCTGTGCTTTGGTATTTCAATCTTTGGTATCTCAGCACTATTATTTAACAGAAAATAAACAATATTCTCATGGTATAAGAAATGGTCCTTATCCCACAGTACTTACCATCCAGGGAGAATATTTTAGAGTTCCTTTGAAGCCATTGAAGTTTTATGGTATCACAAAGAGACCCATGATATAGTAGTGTAAGGCCCAGATTCTTATGAGTTTTCAATGTAATTTTGACATTTTAGAATATATATATATATATATATATATATATATATATATGATGTATTTGTAGAGGGTGGAGAAGTCACTACATCTATACTTTCTCCTTTTAATCTTAGCACAAGTTTAATGTCACAATGAAATCGAAGGAGGGAGGTCACTAAGAAAATTTAGCACTGCAAACTCAGCAGGCTAATAGCAAGAATGTGTTTCAACACTGATGTGGGGGAAGCAAACATGGGGAAAGCCCAAGTGGTCTCCTCACAGGCTTTAAAGGCTTGAACACAAATATTATAGAGATCCTGGTTAGTATCTGGTAGTCTCCATTACTTCATTTGGGCTCCAATGTTACTTTTAAATGTGGGGGATCTTTTGCCCCATTGTGTTTTGCTTCCACAAGTATTTAAACAGTCCAGGATGTAATATCAGAAGGGTTCCCATCTGACATGGCGTTTCCTGTTTAGCAAGAGATTAAAAAAATCTTAGATTGTTTTCACGTCTCAAAGACTCCACATGGAAGGGAAAGAAAATAGGACATGAAAAGCCACGTTGATGTCATATTATTTTGTCAGTTTCTTTATTTCTTATGCTAGTTAATATATGCTAGACTTTGGTATTAACCTTTTGCATTCCTTACTGTTCTCATGCAGTAAACAGGAAACTACAGAGCAGGAAGTGCTCTTCTAAGGGACAGGTTTTCTTATTCAGGATAGGAACACAAGTCTACTCGTCATCCCAGTAATCAAATCAGGAGGTTTCCAATAATCACTGAATTGTTTATTTTATTATAAACAAATTATTTCATTTTAATTAGACTTACAGCCTTACTCAAAACTTTCTTCAATATTAGATATTCTGCTTATATTTACTATAATTATCATCCTTCTTAATCAATTGATTTTAACCTTTTAATTTGTGATTTATGGAGAGAAAACAGAGTCTGAGGTGTGATCAATCTGACCTATTTATAAAAAAGGATAATTTAAGTTTTTAAGATGGCTGCAAGAAACAACCTGTAGCTAGTTGCATGAGTTCATAACACCACTATAATATTATATTTGTACCTGCATTTATTTTGATTTTTGCCTATCCTGCACATTCTACGAGGCAAGAATCATATTTTTAGTGTGTTGCTGTAGCCTACAGCTCTGTTGCATTTTGAATGATTAGCCCTTATCCTTCTATTTTTCTGCCAAAACAAGGTTCATCTAGTGTGTTATCACTGCCCAAAAAGTATGAAGTCCTGTTTGATTTTAAAATTTATATCTTGCAAAACACAGTGACCTTGGATTTTACCTCTTGGTAGCAAAATACTGAAATGCTTTCTTCTAGCAATTGACTTCATAACAAATAACTTTATTTCCTACCCATAGATCTTGTAACAAGTTCTCTAAGGGTTCAGTACAGATGAAACTCAGATCAGGATTTGGGTTCTACAGCAAGCCTTCTCTTTCCACTTAAGACTTGAAATATTACAAACAAGTGTGCAAAATTAATACCTCTTGTGCCATACATTTTAAAGAAAAAAAACAAAACAAACACTTAAAATTAAAAAACTAATAGACAAATAAACAAACCAACCAAAAAATCCCCACAAAACACCAAACAAAAAAACCCCATTACATGTGGGAATTAATTTGACTAAGGTGGTGGATAATATATATAATGGGGGGGAAAAATTACCATAAGTTCACTATTTCAGTGAGCAATATATTGTAGAAAGTACATAATAATCACCTGACACTCACAATGAATAGACTGCTTCAACTGAATCTATAATTGCTGTTCATGATAAATGGCATGATGATAGAAGGTTTTTTTTTTATGATAAATGTCATAGATAGAAATTTTGTGTACATTTAATTTTACTACAATAATGGTGTGGAGTATTGTTTTTGGTGCAGGTTTGTTATATAATCCTCAAACAATTTATACTAAGGATTAACAAACAGAATCTAATTTACTTGCTATTCCACAGCAATATTCTCATACCTTTGGGTAACCTTTTCTTTTCCACCAGTTCCCTTTTTTTTCTTCCCTAACCTCCAGCTAATAGGTTGGTAACCTTAAGTGCACAGTCATTTTTAATGCAAAAATCAAGTGTTTATACCAAAATGTAGATGCAAAATTAATCTCAAAGGCAGAATGGAAACAATGTGTGAAACTTCCTGAAAATTGGAAAGTACTATCTGAAATAAAAAATTGGTTTTGTCTGTAACTGTCCTGATCTGGGGCACTGCTGTATAGTGGAGCTACAGGAACAGAGAGACAATTCAAACTTTTCACTTTTTATCCCCTGCACTTTACAGGGATGAGCATGATTTTCAGTATGGAGTCCTATCTATATGACTCTCTCCAGAGGTTCCATAAGAAAATTTTTATTCAGCTTTGCTTTTAGGAAATGTCCTTGTTTCAAAGCATTCTTGATTGAATTTTAGAAAAATCTCTAGATACAATACTTTACCACTGGCAAAGAAACATAAATTAATATATCTTACAGCATAGAAATCTAGGATTATCAGGTTTTGAAAAGTCCAAAGTATTTTTATAGGTGTAGATTTGGGCCTTCCCTGTTCTGAAGAGCTCTTCCTCGAGTTTTGAAATAAATGTTCAAATACCCAAAAGAAGTTTGTCTTTTCCCAGGCAACCAGAAAAGGACAAGAGCACCAAGGTAAATTCAGGTTGGAAATAAGAAGGAATTTCTTCAGAGAAAGGGTGATTAAACATTGGAATGGGCTGCCCAAGGGAGTGATGGAACCACTGTCCCTGGAGGTGTTTAAGGACAGACTGGACATGGCACTTAATGCCATGGTCTAGCTGATGTGGTTCAGTCATTGTTGGACTTGATGATCTCAGAGGTCTTTTCCAGCCTAGTTGTTTGCTCCTCTGATTCTGTAATACTCTTCAAAAGGATGTTTCTTGGTCTATGGGCAGACAACAGTAAAGGTTCCATCCTAGTTCACAGCTCAACCACATTTCTTATTTACAGTGTGAATCTTATTTAATTTCTGCATCACTTTCACTCACAACAATAGAGAAAAAGGGTACTTAGTTTTAGGGATAACTGGTTATATCACTCTGTTCCTACATGTCCTGTCTGATGTATGGAGACTGCCAATGGCTCTGAAGTTTGCATCTGTTTCTAAACTTTCCAATTCTGACCTCTTCTCTGAGTTTACAAGACTTTCCAGGACAGAAAATGTACACCTAAACTATTCTGGAGAGAGAGGGACATCTGTCTTTCCCATACCTTTTTTCCACTTGTTGGTGGAATAGTACAAATATGGTCTGTAATCATACATAAATTTCCCAAATTGTGAATGCATTTACCACTGGGCGCTTCCTGCTGTTAGGCAAGACCAGAATTTTGAACAAAAAAAGGTTTGATTTCCTGCAGTGAATGAGGATTCATGGCTATTCTCATCATACTGTGACTCCTTCTCATTCTTTATAAAGTTATTTTGCTCCACATTAATGTCTAGCCCTTGCCAGATGAAATGTCATTTAATGAATTAGATTAAACAGTGCTGTCATCACAATGAGCATCAGCAGTTCTGTTTGACCTCTGGTTTTATAATGGTTCAATCTCCCTTAAGAATTTAAGGTCAGATAAGATTTTAATATTTTTGCCATTTGGAATTATAAGCATATGTTTAGGACAAAGACAATGAGAAGAAAATTACTGAAACTGAGATAAAGGTTTTGCAAAGAAAACATCTCTATTTTCTCCACTTAAAATCATTATTAAACCCCCCCCAAAAAAAACAACTAAGCAAAACTTTCTACAGCTAGTGAGTGTTAAATAAAATGGGGTTTTTTGTGAAGAAATATCTTTTAGGGAAAAATGTAGGAGTAAAACAACCGAATAATAAAGGAGTGGATAAAAGGTCTAGCAGAGCTAAAGGGAGATGAAGACTAAGAAGGAAAAGGAAAAAATAACTTTAACCATCATAAAAATCTTTCTGACCGTGAAATTTTAAAATATTGTGAAAATATACCAGTAAAATAATGAAAGAATTTCATTATTTAAAATAAATAATGGGACAATGAGATAACTATTGTTATAAAAATTCAGGCAGGACTTAACAGGTTCTAAATCCATCTTTACATCTTAATAACTAGAGGATTTTTTTCAACTAGAAGTGCAGATGTCTATTCAGCATAGAGTTTTTTTCTGAACATGAAATGATCATTCACATAGTTTTGAAAATCAATAACATTTAAGATTTACTCTGTGAATCACAAAAAAAGGGCCATCAAATCAAACCTAATTTAGAGGGACCCCGCTCTGACAGAACACACTGTTTAAATGGAAGATCAGGCTACTCTTTTATCAAAATCAGGTCTCTGTGGCTGAAGACCGTGTGGCAGACAGTTTTCAGAGAATGTTGTTCCCTGGAGACGACACTTCAGGTACATCCCTGAACATCAGTGGCCCCAGCAGTGGGGCCCCTTTCTATACACCCCAAACTTTTTTTTATCCATGGGGCTACATCTGAAGGCTCAGTTTTAGCTGCCCAGAAAAGGAAGAGCAATAATGAGGGCCAGGTAACAGTGTGCTGGGCTTAGATGCAAGCAGACCGACAGGCATCCAACTCTCAAGCTCTTCTGAAGATTGGATAGGGCATACATGAATCCATGGCTCTGAGCACACCAACCATCCCGTCTGCCACAGAGATGAAATCTCAAATGTCAGGATTCAGAATCTGCAACCATGGGGTTCAAAGTTGTTCTGTCCAGAGGAAAAGAATATGTTTATTGCTCAGAAATTGAATATGTATGAGCAGATATGTAGAAGCCTATAAGAGGATAGAATAATTTTTACCAAAAACATTCAAAACTCTTCACCTGAAACCCAGCTGCTTTAATATTTTGATGCAAAAATTGAGGCTTGGTTTTCACCATTAGAGATTATGCAGTATCAGTTCACTCAGCTCAGGTTTCATTATAACCTCCTGGTTTTACTTATAACTGACTATTAAACATTTTCTTTTGGTAAGGAACATTTTTTACTTGGTTTCTGCCCAAGAAGAAATGACATTGGAAAATCTGAGCAAAGTCCAAACATAAGTTTGAATTAGACTAAAGGTGTGAGAAAAGGATGGCAATAGACTTTTTCATTAACAAACTTATTTTTAAATTACAGTCTTTGAACTGGAAAATGCTTTTATATTTTTGCTGAATAATATTTCCTTGTGCAATGAAGAATTTAAAGGATTAAAAAAACAATTGAGCTAAAGCACAAAACAAACAAACAAACCAGGAAAACCTGTCAAAAAAACCCTAACACATACAAAAGTTTGACTGAAGTCATTCTTGTATTACAATACACATGCACACACACACACACGCACACTCCAGTTTTATATACTAAGGAATGATTCTGCAAATCTCCCACCCTGCCAGATAGCTCTAAAGCCAATCAATCAACGGGCAGAGACAGGAGTGAATGGCTCCAAACCTGAATCATTGCTGAGGAAGCACAAGCATATCAGCACACCTTTGCCAAAGCACAGTGGTGCCATATGTTTTAGAAACTTGTCGCTCTACTGAGCTGTGCTAAATAATGTTCCACAAGGCCGAGAAACTACAATTTAAAGTGGAACATTTTATTGAGGAACTTGAGGGAAGCATTTGGGGTGGCAGAGAGTGGGAAGAAGAGCAAATCATTCTGAAGGTATTACAGAAAAGCTGGACTGAGTACATTGTCAGTGTAACAGTCATGTCTCTGATTTTCACTTTTTCTCTTAAACTGAGTTTTGCCAGTTTATTTGAATTTGCCCTCCAAAGTTAGATGCAATACATCAAAATGCATGGTTCTGGATAAAATGTATCCTGAAGACAATGACTAAAACAAATGAGAGAGCTGTAAGTGAGTAGACAAAATCACTTTTGAAAAGAAGTAGCTCTGTCTTTAGAGATATACAGACTTCATGTGGCTATTTAAATAATACTAGCTAGTAATACAGGATCTCCATTTGCATCTGCAACTGATCTAGATTGGATAATTTATTTAAAGCGCTATTCATTCTTGTGGTTCAGGGGAAGAGATTAACTCATCTGCTCCTTCAGAGCATAAAGGTCATTATAAAAATGAAGTGCATGCAACGTAATAAGAGGACAATTACAAAGTGAAAAAGGAAGATAAGGATTAATATTTTGAAATATCATAGAATCATAAGTCAAGGATAGAAATACATCCAGTGGGGGGCTTCTATTAACTATTTAATTGCTCTGTAGGATTAGTCCTTCAGCGCGTGCGCAAACACACACACACGCTTTCACCCATGCACACAGAGTTTCTAGTTAGTGTGAGGCAATTAAGTTAGTTCACCACTTAGCAGGTCATGGTGTGCTAAGATAACCTCAATTGTTTTGTTCTGAGATTATTGACTTTGTTATTTTTAAACCTATTCTTTAGCACCAGAACCTGCAAAGGTGAAGAGATTGTAGTCTTGTAAAGTAAATTGAACCTTTTTGGCTTTTAGAAAGAAAAAGGTAGCAGTGAATGTAAAGAGCATTGAACATATGTGCCAGTGAATGCCCACTGACAGAAATGAGTTTTACTTGTCTTGGTTTATGCCTCAAAAATGAAAATAAAAAAAAAAAATAAGCCAAGAGAAATTTAAAAATATCCCAAGGTGGAAAGAGATAAGAAATCATTCATCTCAGAGAAAAAAATATTTTTCTCAACAAATTACAATCTAATAAATTAATTTAATTCCTAAACAATCTTTCTGATCACTAAATCTATCCAAGAGAAGAAGTAGAAAAAGCCTCCTTCTATAAATCCATTGTATCCATATAGAACTGTGACAGCAGAAAATGGTGCCGTTTACCGAGTTTTCATTTTACTAACAGTTTTTCACTACATTGCTGGAAGTCACTCCTCATTTTAACACCATCATTTGCAATTTTAAACTGGGCAATTTATCAAGAAATTGTACTAATAAGATTAAATCTTTTCTGCTGGCTTTGAGCAGAATTCATTACATAAAATAAATTTGATCCAAAATCAGTACCTAGACCACTGTTTGTAAATTGCTTAATTTTCCTGTCTGTATCTGGACAGCCCTTGAGTTTTCCTTGGGCAATAGCAGTCATTTTCTGCAAGTGGCAAGATACATCTGAAAGCCTCATTAATATATTTGAGGTTTTGTTTCTAGCTTCAAGTCAGGGAGTAAAAAAAAAAAAAAAAAGGATGAAACAAATGCATTGCCTTCAGTCAAACAGGAGTGATTTCCTATCCTACCACTGCAATCCCCTCATGAAATAATATTTGAAGTATTTCACACATTTTTTTTTTACCCTTAGGTTTCTAAATTGTTGTGGGAAATTTTGGTTTTCCCCCTGAACCTTCAGTAGAAGTATTTCTACTACTGGTTTTTCTCCCAAAAGTCAGCTTAATGTGGGAATGTTGATTTTGGGGATCAAATTGAAGGCAGATTCTTTAGTGGCACATTCTGCATAATTTCTGACCAGAAATGAAAGAGGAATAAGTTCAGTTTGCGAGTCCAGCTGTCTTTGCAGGAAATCAGGAAGCATACTTGAGGTGCAGCACAACTTTTCTCAGCTTGGGTCCAAACCAAAAGTGAGCATATTGCCAACTTAGCTGTTCAGAGACAGCTGGCTATAACCTTGCTAATAGTGTATGTTGAAAATAAGGACATATAAAATGTAAAAAAATGCACCTAAATTTCAATACTTAGGAAAAATTTTAAATCCAGACAATGTATATCAGTCTAAAGGGAAAAGTTAACGTTTCCAGTGTCTTTGAAAATCAACTATCAGCCAAGATAAGGAGTATATGTTGTCTGGACTTAAACTTAAAAGCTGGCTGGCCCTCTGTTTTATTTTCCACCACTGTTCATGACTTACTGAAAGAACTTGCAAAAGTCATCTTGCCAATCTGTTTCTATTCCCAAAAGACCAGAGCAAAGCTAATACATTTACCTTTATCCAGAACTTCATAAGCCTTAGATGTACTTAACCCTCTGTGTGGTACTAGCAGATACCACTACTTTCAGTTATTTTGGATTGTATTCTCTCATCAGCTCTACTTACATGAATTCACATCAACAATTTGTTTTGGTTTTATACTCAAGTGTGTGTAAATAGGAATTGAATTTGCAACGCATTTATTTTACACAGAATTTTTTGGAAGGGGAAGAAAGGGAATGGAAGGAAGGGAAGGGGAAGAGAAGGGGAAATGGAGAGTTTACATGAAGATATATTCAGTTGGAAAATAATATCAAATAAATATTAAACATTACAAATAAGTAATAGACAGAGGGAGTATTTAGAAAGAAAGACCTAGCTGTAGATGAAGGCGTGTCTGAACAAGCCCAGGAGAACAGTGTTGTGTATGTCCCTACTTTTCCAAGCAAACTTTTACATTATTCATCTGGAACAGGCCCATTTCCATAATGTATACAAGGGAATTTTCTGTGAGTAGGAGAGTAATTACAACCTGTGAAAGGTTAGTTTACCCTTCAAACAGACTATTTTCATGACACTATTAGTCAAGAATTTACCAGATGGCTGTAAGTTTGACCATTTTTCTTTGTTTTAATCAATAATCCAGGCAACTTGAAGAATTTTTTTGTAAACTTAACTGTTGTGAATATGGGGTTTGATAGGTTGAGAAGTCAGGGACATTTCAAGCAATCTCTGCACAGATGGTCAGATGCAGCATAAGGTGAGAATCAGAAAAGCTGCCACTTAGATACCCTCTCAAGAATAAGCAGGTAGTAAGCATGTACAAGATACTAAACAGGTTTAGAGAGTTTAGAGAGAGGAGCTACTGGGCTGTCTTAGCCCTTTCATTTATTTTTTAAAAGCAATAACATATGGATGCCACGAGGTTGTCACGTGAGGCAGTGTAAATTGAAGATAAATTAAAAACACTAGTAGAATAAACTTTAGAAGAATTAAAAATGGCCAACACAGCCTGATGTCCAAAGTAGATAATGGATTTGTATATCCTCCAGTCCTCTGAATTCTTTATCACTACATTTCCCTGTAAATTATTAGGATTGCATTTGGCATGTGGGAACTTCTATATAATGTATCCCAGTGAATTACAAAGAGATCTGCAAGCACAAAAATATATTGCCTCTTTTTAGAATTTAATATGTTGACTGCCCTCTAAAAATGCAGTCTCTATCAGCACAAATTTAATGCATAACGTCATCTGTTTGACATATAATTGACTTAATTTAATAATGCATGACAATATTTGATTTGGGATTGTGGTTCATCCAAAGACATTGAAAAGGTGAACACACTTATGCAGCAAATAAAAGCACTTTTTTAAAAAAAAACTTATCAGTAATTTCTATGTTTAAAGAGACCACTGCCCTACAACAAAAGGCTCTCTTTTGTTTGTTTTCATTTCCCTTCCTGTTTAATTATTGCTAACAGCAGAAGAATTAGAGGAAAAAGCTAAAATTTAGTTTTTGTCCCCCCTGCCCCACGCTTCTGACACGCATCTCTTTCTACATCACCTCACATTTTCCCCTGAAAAGTCTTCTTGATTCTTTTGGAAAATAAAGCACCTAGTGGGAAGAAAACAGTTTCTATAAACAAGAGAGGAAAATGTTCACCAGATGAAAACAATGTCAAAATGAACAAAGACCAATTGTTCTATATGAAATTGTTTTAATTTTCTGGACATTGTTTGCCTAAATATATGGAAAAGACCACACTCCTTTAAGAATGTTGCTCTATATTAATTATCTTGTTCTTTGAAAATGGACTTGACCATTCTCTAATGCATCTATGACATGAGTCAAAACATTCTTCCCACATGGAAAAATATAGGATCCTATTCTGCAGGTGAGAGAATATTCTTCTGAAATTTATGAGTCAGTCATTAATTTTGAAGGTTTTTAAAATCCAGAGCTTCAATAAAGACAAAGGGACATAAGGCAGGACTAATCAGAGAGTAACCACTGAATTGAAAGCTACAAATTCCAAAATCTCTTTTCAAAAACATCAGTCTGGAAGCAACAAGCATGTTTTATACCTTGTGGTGGGTTGACTCTGGGTGGATGCCAGATGGCTACCACAATTGCTCTATCTCTCCCTTCAATTAGTGAAAATTTTCAGACAGGAAGAAAATGTTCTTTCTGTAAGATTTCAGTAGATCAATACAAATATTAGTTTTTTCCTACATTTTCCAAAACAGGTGTAGAAAGAAGGAAAACAATAGTAAGCATGAAGAAAATATGGGAAAAAATAAGATTTTTTTCAATAGCTGTAGAATAAGTTATCACTCATAGATTTATGTTATGCACTGGCAGATATGTATCAGTGGCTGCAGTGAATTATGGCTTTCTTTAGCTGTCAAGAAAAACCATTTTCTGATTGATTAAATGTTCTTCACCTTTCTTTTTGAATTCTGACTCATTTAGACATATCATTTGGTGTGGCCAGCACAATTTCTCCATAAGGCAGGATGAAAAGAGGCAGACAGAAAAACATATATGGGGAGAATATGTCAGTAGAAGGGAAATCAAAATGTAGGGAAGAAAGAGCCAGAGTCCATTTTTCTGTCATTCAGTATTTGTTAATTTAGCATTCTCCCAGGCAAAGATCTGCTAGTTTAGGTGTTGCAATGATTGAATTTCTCTAACAAGATCAGAATGTCAACCTGGTGAGCCACCTTTCTGCTAAGAAATTATCTTTTGATACAATTGTTCTATTGCCTATGAATCCGAGCAATTTTGAAGTCTCCTGGGAAAAAGATAAGCTCAACATATGAAAATTGGGAGTGGCTAGAGATTCCTTAGCATTAGTGCAAATGTGAGCAGATGTCTCACTATCTTCAAAGTGTACACTGAAAGCAAAAGAGAATAATACTGCATATTCCCTTTCTTTATTCTGTTCATTAAATAGTCTGTTGTTGAAATATCAGTTTTGGTCTGCTGACCTCTGATTGGATTCTCCATTTATTTACAATTTATAATTTAATTTCATAAGATTATCATAGCATTCTTTTGATTTTAGACTATTTTAGTCTATTTTTAGTCCATTTTGTAGATTTTCTTTCCTACTGGCTGTTGTTATATTTCATGAATTGTGAAACTCTTTCTAATAGCTAGAAAACAATTGCAAGTTTATTTCCAAAAACTGCAGCAGGTGGTTTTGAATTGATCTTTAAACACAGTCTTTTCATCTTCTCTGGAGTAATTTTCATTTATATTGATTTAGCTAAATAAGGAATTAGGCCCAGAAAATCCAACTGTTGGAAAGCAAGCAGATTTAGAACTGAAATTCACCTTTGTAAATAATATTTTATCCTGTTCAAGATGGCACAAGTTGTGCACTGATGAGCTCCAGAGATCAGGTCCTTCAGAACACATTACTTCAAGAGATAGATAATATTCCTCTAAGCCTTTCTATTAATTTGGCTTTCTTTTTTCTTTTATTCTCTTCTTTCTCATCTTACTTCAAAAAATTTATTCAAAATACCTTTTAGATTAACTCCCTCAACTTGACAGCATATGATTTTTCAATGCATGACTAGGTGCCCACTCTACTTTTATGGCTGAGAAGAGTGAAAATTCTGTGGATCTTCTAGGTCAGCAATGAAGTGGCCTTCACCCACTGCAGAAATATTTTGTTCTCTTGGATGCAGTGAGGTTTAAAAATGCAACATTATGTGAATATGTTCTGCACATGAAGGTATGTACATCCTATACCATGAGAAATTCATGGCTATCACTCTTTGCTGTCCCTAAATGTCTGTGAAAACAGCAAGTGACCAGAGATTTCTTAATTTCCATTCAAATCCCACTAATTCTCCACTTGAATCCACTTCAGTGGATGCTAACTATTTAAATAACAGAATGTGAGGAAAAAACAAATGCATGAGAATAATCATTAGATTTATAATTCTGTATTTTGGCACTTACAACTATTTCAACGTACCTACAATTGACTAGAAGGAGAATAAAAATCTCATAGGGCAATTTATGCATCATCCTTGTATTATACATGTATTACATGTATAAGACCCTGTATTATACATGTCAAAAATTAGATCAAAGCCCATTACACTGAATTTTGAGTAATACAATCATCAGATGGTCAGATTCTTTTTAACTTATTGTTTAATTTAATTTATTACAACTGTTACCTTTTGGTGCTTTGAGATGTAAAATGATACTAATTCTATCAATGAAAACAATAAATAGATGACAAATGAGATTGAAAAATAAGTTAAATATTTTAGGAAATAAAAATACAAGTTCATGAAATTAATCAAGTATGTGCTAAGGCTGACTTACAGTCTTGAAACACAAGTATCAATAAAACCTCAGTGCGAAATCTGGATTCAGATTTATCTGCTTAAATTGATGAAAACTTGTCATTTTGCAAGAACACAGAACATTTCAGAAAGGAAGCCCAAACCAAGTGTTAGCAGATAATAAATGGTGTATCTGCCTGTACCTATGCTATTCTCATATATATATATAATGAAATATTTAAACAGAATCTTCAAAAAAAGCATGTAGGTTATCTCCTCTAAATATAGACCTTCCACATGAGAAGTTCTGTCATTCTGAGTGATTTGTCCAAAGTTAGCTGCAAGAAATTTCTTATATATATGTGTCTCTGTAATGAAGCCTCAACCCCAAATTTACCATAATACTTTATGACAGGTGTCCCAGATTAGATCAAAAACCTATTTAGCCCAGTGCTTTATCTCTGATACTGATCACTGGTAACTTCAAAGGAAAAAGTTATTTTAAACAGTGAAAATGCACTTTCCATCTGTACCTTCCTGATTTCTGGGAGTCAATGTTAAAAATATATCCTGAACTTGAGGCTGCAATTATAGGAAGTCCACAACAGGGCTTTCTTCCAGGCCCTCTCTTACTGCCCTGCTTTTGGCTTATGCCTTCCACATAATGACCTGAAAAAAAGGAAAAAGCTTCTTCATTCCATTGATGATTTTATATATCCCAGTCATATCTTCTTAATTTAGCCTCTCCTTGGTAGCTGTCCTGCTATTCTGACTGACCTCAGAGCAATTTTGGGTCCTGTTCTACCCTTGTACCAGAGAGAGAGGGTGCAGCATTTACACTGTGACTGTTCCAGAAGTTTATACAATGGCAGAGTCACGTCTTTCATCTTGTTCTTTATTGTCTTTCTGATAATTTCAACATTCTATTTGTTCTTTAAATTGCTATTCAGCACCAGGCTGACATTTAGAAAACTGTACACAATTTCCTTGTGGAATACTGAAAGCTAATTTAGAGCCAATCATTTTGTGTGTATAATTAGAATGCATTTGGTATTTTTCCCCCTTGAAAATTATTTTGTATTTATCAACAATGAATTTCATTTACTACTTTATTGTCATGAGAGTCATCTGTGGTATTTTGCAGTCAATTTTAGTTTTAACTATGTGAATAATTTTTTATTACTAACAAAGCTTGACATCTCATTATTCATTCTGTTTCCCAATAATTTATGAATATGTTTAACAGCAGAAACCCCTGGTAAATAAAATACTAATTTTATTTGCCATAAAGTTTCCAGTAATAAGTGGCAATAGCCTACTCAGATGAACCTTTTCTCTCTAAAATTAGGATTCTTTTTTTCCTCACTGGGTGCACCATATTACATTTATCAGCACTGAATTTCTTTTTCTTTTATGGGGTCCAGTCACACAGTACTGCACTGTTCTTTTTGCCATTCTTCAATCAACTTTCATCTTTGCTGCTGTTAATTACTCAGTATTCATCAGGGAGCTGTGTCCTTTGCTATTGACCCTCTCTCTGGGTCAGCTACAATCTTGACAAAAAAACACTGGCTGCAGCCTGGATCACTGTGGCACTACAGGGCCAAAAGCACTGTTTACCCCCATTGTGTTTCCAGTGTTTATCCAGTTATTTATCCAAAGGAAGACTTCCCCCCTTATGTCGTGACAGATGATTATGTGTCTTATCCTTCTGGTGAAGGATATTGTTGAAAGCCTTTGGAATCTATATAACATAGATCTCTCTGCACCACTGTTGCTGCTTCCAGGACACTGAAATTTAACTGCTGCTTTTAATAACCACTCCAGCTTTGATGCAGTTTTTTTTGTTAAAATTATATAGTACTGTGAAGGATCCTGAAGAGACATTTTAATTTTGCAAGAATACTAAAATTTATGTAATTTTCTATTACAAACAGGCATTTTTCAATGTGGCTGAATGTGCAGCTCAGGCCTAAGTTAAGAGATGCTTCTCTTCTTGTGAACTTAAATTAGGAATGCCAATAAGCAGGTATTTATGTTATCTAATTGTTTATTTCCTACATTAGGAAGAAAAGCCAAAATTAAACCTCCAGTTTACATGGAGGTAGCTGGATTCTCTCTTTATAGCTGTACTTTTACTTTGAGGTGTTGGATTTTACATCAATGCTTCACTTGCAACCTTCTTGATTGAGTAGTTGATAGTGCAGTACTATTAATACTCTGCCTAGTCAGACCTTCAGGCATGGGAATAATCTGGTGTTGGAACTCACAATTAAAGTATTTACCTTATTTCACTCTTTAATGTGCAATGTCATGGCTCCATATAGCAGGTTTTTTATCATTTCAGAACCATTTGTGTCCTGCTATTTCAGTATTTTGCTGACTCTGATCCTGTTTCTGAGATGTGTGATATGTCATATCTCTCCTAATCATAAATGTTTCTACTTCATTAAGTTGTATCCAGCTTTGCATAGAGGCAGGCAAACAGTTCACTTCCATCTCTATGCTAACTTTGTAATTCTCTGCTGAAATGGAACTCTCAGTTAGATTTTCTGTCCCTTGAGGAGGTGAGTAGCTCTGGTGGGCACCTGGTATCCAGCCAGGGTCAACCCACCACAAAATCAAATCCATACTTGATGTAATGAAAAAGTACATATGAAGGAGAAATACATTAAAAAAACCCAACATATTTGATTCTATTTTGATGGGAAATTTCCATTGTATTTTTCCCCTTTTCCCCCGGTATATTGCACAAAGACAGGAAAGAATTCTCACTTTTCAAAAATACATTTAGAAGATTCATAAAAACTCAAACTCAGAAATAAGATTTTTTTTTGGCCAATTTTTGGAAAATAATAAAAAATATATTTCAAATACATTTATGCAAATTATTTGCAGCTTTTTTTTTTTATTTTTCCTTTTGTCTTCCTACCTTCCTATCAATATAAAAGCACCTCCAGCTGAAATCAACATGTAGGTGAGACCTCTGCTGTCAACTATTCATCATCTGATCTGAGGTTGCTGGCCACAACGAGTTGCCTTAGCCTAGGGCACCTTTTTACTTAGCAGGGCTTAGCAGGGCTGTTGTGGTAGTGACAATGTGGTAGGATTTCATTAGACTCAGTTGCAATCAATTAATACATTCAGTTAGAACAGTTAAAATCTCTAAGGCTTTTTTTTTTTTATTTTAAAAGGCTTTCTTCCCCATATCAATGTCTGGCAATTACCATTTTTTCCCTGAAGAGCTATATAAGAAAATAAAGCGAAAGACAATATCTTTGCCTAGTGAATATTTGGAGATTTTTTTTTTTTTTTTTAATATATGAATTCCAGGTTACACTTGTTAAATCACATGAAATCTTTTACACCTTTCTTCCCTAGAACTTCATCTTTCAAACTGTGCTGTGGTGTACAACCTTGGGATGTATGAAAAACATGAGATTATTTTGTTATTATGAACCTGATTAAAGGCATACTCAGGTGCTAACACAAGCCTTATGATTACAGTCTTTTAAGCACAACTGACAAACATTTTATCATGTTTGATATTAATAAAGAAGGCAAAGGCTTAAGAAACTGGTGCTATCACTTGAAAACAAAAACAAATCCAGTGAGAAATGGGATGTTTTAAAAATAGGATATGTAGCAACATTAAAATAAGGATATCTGAACATACTACCTGAAAAATATTAGTAGCAATTCTGGTAGCAAACAAAAAGATGATGTATTTTTCAGTAACACAGTATTAGGTCTGGAGATCTAGGATCAGTTTCTTCCTCTCTCTCACATGATAAGTAGCTCATCTCATCTTCTAAGAGAAGAATCCAGTGAGCCTGATCAAGGATGTTTTTTGATCATGTTCTTTCAGTCTCAAATGTAAGTATTGTATCACTGTGTATTAAGAAACATAAATAATTACAGGGTCTGCTACTTTGGACCTACTGTTGCCTTCTTACTCTGAAACCAATAAAGAGCACATCTAAACTTAGCTCTTGCCCATACCAAGGGAGAGCTTTAGCCACAGGAATAGCATAAATTTGGTATCAGGTCCTTAGCATCTGTTGCAAACAGAGCTTTTCTACATGTAATTTTTTTAAGTACTTATTAGATCAATGAGGCGATTACATCTTAATGTTTATGACAGTCACTTTCAAGATTATTCCAATACCCTGCTTTGATATTAAAATAATTTGCACAGAAAGAATTCTAACCAAAATTTCTACCTAAGAAAAACCCACCTCTTTGGCTTTTTGTGCTAATTGATAGTTTTTTGTTCATGTTGGCTCAGAATAAGTGCTCCAGGTAGAAAGATTTTCAGATATGGGATCATGTTCTCTATATCACTGGCAAATTTTCATGGCTGGGTTGCTAAATAGAGAGTCACTACAGTCAGTTGTGTAAGTCTTAACTTTATTTTTTCAGCCTTACTTCTTGAAGAGCTTGAAACAAAAATGGTTCCACAAAGTGATGCAGCAAATTGAAACATATTCTTTTTTCATTTCAGGTGAATCCTCTTGATGAAAATGGCCCAAAGCAGAAAAAGTTCGGATTTTCTCAACGGTAAATGTTCAATGATAAAATATTCATTCAGTTTCAGTGAGGAAACACTAAGTATGCATAATTGCTTTGCTCTGCTGACCTCCTCTTCCATGGGCCCTGCAACACAAACCTATGTAAGCACTTTATCAGGGATTCCCTAGGCAGGGCTCGTCTGGACTGAGCTGGGCTGTCTTATAATAGTTTTTCAAGTCCTCATAGAGCAGAACCTCTGCAGCCCTGGGCTGCATCATTACTTCCCTGTCTGTTTGATGGTCCTGGTGGAAGAATGACCTGAATTTTCTTTGCTCTGCCTCTAGGCAACCCATCTTTGACTTGGCTTTCATATTTATCAAGTGGTATCAGCAGTCTTGGGGGAAAAGGAGAATATGTCAGGGAGGCATCTCATCCAGAGAAGACATGATAAAATTCATCATACTTTTTAGGCATCAGTCTCCAGAGCATGCAATTGCCCATAGTCAGTAATTTAAGAAGTGGCTCCCTTTTGTTAGCATGAATTGCTGGAACATCAGTAGATCAGTCCTTCTTGCAAGCAGAGATGATAAACACATAAACCTGAAAATTTAGATACAGACAGACAAAAATATTTCCTAAGATAGCCAGGAAAAAGAGAAAACTAGGATATTTACTTTACTGAGGTCACTTTCTTCTCTGCAGCTGTCTATTTATAAAACTAATGATATTCTCAACATAGTCAAAGAGTTTCAGAATTAACACTCTGAGTTTTGTGGACTATGAAGACACACTGCCAAAAAAGGTCTGGACAGAGGAACTTTAAATGCTGGCAAAAAAGTACTTGTGAGATTTATGGATTACAAGGAGAGCATGTAAATGCATAATCATACTTGCTGTTTCTCTATTATACCCAGCCAAGATACTAAGAATGTAATCTCATTAGGTTTAAATTGACTACACATTGCTTCGGCAATATTTGTAAAACTCTATGGTTTGGTAATTAAGGAAATGGAAGTGGGTTAATAAACTCTCTAGCTTCAATTGAATATAATTTTAATTATAATACAATAGTCATACTTTTAGGAAAATAAATATTTGAATGCCCTCACAAGGTAGTTCAGTACTGAGTATTTGACATTGATTTCATGTCTAATACAACTACAACCTTGTGCTTCTGTAATTCACTTGTCCTGCTTAGTGAAATAGCTGCAATATAACCCTTGTAGGAACCAGGAAGAAATTGATGATGAACACCATAGTAAGGGCTTAACAGAATAACAAAAAGTAAATGGAGATTAAGCAAAATCAAAGGATATGCTTTATAACTTTTCTTAGCATTCAAAAATTCCTTAGCAGATGGCAAGTCATCTTAATCAAGTAAATTAACTGATCAGGCATTAAAAAAAAATAAAGCAGTGGTTTATTTGACACACACTGTAATCATATTGGACATATTGCTTTCAATAAATGTTAAAGGACAAATTAACATTACAGTTGTGCCAACTATGCTTCTAAATCTGGTTTTTGAGCTTATAATTAAAACCCTAAATTATTACTGCAGCAAATTAACACTTTTAATGGGATTCAAACATTAGAACCATCAGTATTTACTTTTATTTCCCCTTCAAAAAATAGAAATCTAAACAATACAGTACTTCCACAAATACTAAAAGGCTAGATGACATAAAATTGTATCTTTTAACATGCATATTCCAAAACTACAGCTTTTTAAAATTAGCATGATACTGTAATCTATATTATATAATATTGTATTACAATTATAAAATTGTACACAGTAAAGACACAATTTATTCCTAGTCTTTACATTTCAGAAGATTTCCTACAATAACACTTATGTTGGTCCTGTGTATTTGTTTTTATGAGGATCAGATCTGAAAACTGAGCACAAAGAGAAACTCTCTATTGAGTTCCAAGAGAAGTGAACCAGATTAAGTTTGTTTATTATTTCCAAACAACCGTGTATTTCGGCTTCAACCTGGGCACCTTCACATCCCTTCCTGTAATTATTTCTGTCTTATTCTGATCCTTACCTACATCTCTGAAATTAATCTGTTTTGGGGCTTTTTTTTTTGTTGTTTATCTAAAAAATGAAGAAACTAAAAATTGCAGCAACGTTTAAAACACACAACTAAATAAACAATCAATCTGTACTGAAAGAATCAAGGATCTTTTAGAAGACACATTTTCCAACACTGTGATTCTGACAGTTTTCTCTCTTATGCCAGGAATTTTAGGTGCTTAAACCAGGATTTAAGGACATTATAACTCTGTTAATGAACTAAAACAAGTTTTAGTTTACTTAAAATTCCATGTGCTTAGTTCCAGGATTAAAGTCTTCTTTTCCTGTTTTTCCTTAAAAAAGTTAATTTGAAAGTATATGAGATATGAATACTTGAATATCTATTTGTGTTTTCTTGATCTACCCCATTAATTCAAAGTTCCAGCTTATTTCAAGTGAAACATTCAAACATGAAATCACACTATAATGAGTTTCATTTTCCAGTAACTATCCTGTTAAAATCCTTGCAGCATTTCTTAAAATAAGCTGATATTTTGTATGCCAGCTTTGGTGGCTTGACATAAACCTCATGGAAAAGATTAGACTGATTACATGTTATGAGACACTTCTGCTTCCTGAAATGAGTGTGCTGATACATTACAGAAGTTTTTGGAAGCACAAAGGCAACAAGTGCAGATCTCACTTAAAATAATCATATTATTCTTTTTTTATCCAGTGACCAGGATTAATTCACCTCCCCCACCATCCCTATGCATGAAATTAAAAAAAAAAAAATCATATAATTTATGTGACCCAGGAAATGACAAAGAAGGGCCACTTTTGATTTCTGTCCTTACAGGAATACTCTGATAATGTGCTTTAATCAGATATTGAATTTTTGTAATAGTCAAATGTTTTTTGAATCATAATTGAATTCAAAAACATTCTAAATGAATTTTTTAATTGTTTGAAAAATCTCTTTCATGTTTGTGTGTATGTGCTAAATTTAGACATACACACTTAATCTGAGAAATGTATAGATATCAATTTATAGATATACCTAAATAAGAGAGAAATTAGGACCTTCTTTTCTTCTTTCTTAATAAATATGTGGTCTAATAAGAATAATCCAAAATACACCATTTTAACAATGTATTCAAAACTATCAACCATTTTTCATTTTGAGGACCATTATCCTGTCTCGTTTAAAATAGGTTGGGGTAATTTTTTAGTCTCTCCTCAGCATTTTTAGAAATACTTTTGTCATTGTCACTTGAATCATCTGTTTAACTCAGCCTTAGATGAGATACTTCCATTTCCATAGTTTAAAATGTTGTTGTACCATATGTGATGTCTTACACATCTGCTGTACTTAAATAGTCATTATCTTCTTTCAGTAATTATATTCAAATATAAAAGTACTACACAGTTTTAATGATGTATAACCCATCTTATTTTAATATAGTATTGTAGGGATGTTTTATGGCACTCTTAATGGTATGTTGTAACAGATTACCACACTTAATTTACAATAATAAATTCATTTAATGAATATTAATGTGACCTCTTTAAATACTCTACAGTAGACCTTTGTTTTTAATATACTCATTCAAAAATTTAAGTCTCAGGAACTATGACACCACTTTTTTTCATCCAAATATTGTAATGCTCCACGTTGGATTATGTAGGGCTGGTGACATCTGTGTAATTTCTTGTGAAAGTACCTCACAGAAACCAAGGATTACAAATAAACTGCTTAAATATTTTATAATTAGGATCAAAAAACTTATTCTTGGAAAGAAAACCTATCCCCACTAAACAGAATTGTTTTCAACAAACTTGAGCGAGAAGCAGATTTTACTTAACTTAACTTAACTAGATATTCATTCTGGTTCAATAAATTGGTGCATTATTGATTCCTTCTTTCTATGTGTTTCTATCATTACAGTAAAACAATGAATAAATATGTATAACTAAGGACAAATACAAAATACAGTATTAGTAATACATATTTTATAGTCACATATACATGTCAATCATCTAAATTATGCAAGATATAAATGTATGTGGAATGTTTCTATACTTAGAAGGTCTTTGGTTTTCATATACTTTGAATGAAAGAGACACTGTAGGCACACAATTTTTCATTTTTTACTATTTTTATATTGTCACAGCAGGAGAATGGTGAGGCTTGTTACTGTTCTTAAATCATAAAGGATAAATAAAAGGTTTCCTGTAATATTTGGGGAACCTTTCAATTCTGCCTTAAAAAGTCTCTTCTCTAAAGCTATTTAGTAGGAAGACAAGTTTTCTGTTACATTTACTATACCCTGAACTCTCTTTGTGGTCCCACCAAACCAGAAAACACAGCAGATTTAAGAGAACAGAAAACTCATGGAGTCAGAATCAAGATTTTTCTTCCCCAGCTTCTCTGCTTTGATGCTCTGTCTGCTTCCAAGCCCTGAATTTTCATGAAATTTTGGAGTTTAATTGGGTTTGGCCAGCTTAATATTTTTGTGTATTTTACCCTTCTGCCACATTGTTCTGGGGATGGGTTCAGTTTTCGTGTGAGAACTGACAGGTAGGTAAGCAGAACAACTTGGCCTTTGCATAAACTTATGTTCTTAGGAAGCCAAATTAAAAAGCTTTTTGATCCCAAGTAAGGGAACACTCTGTTCATGTTTCCCAGACAACAAAACTACAGCTTAAACTCATAATACTTTTCATGATTAAATAACTTGTTTAATTATGATTGTACCATTTTTCCCACAAATATTAGAGAAGCTTATTAACACAGAAACAAACAAAAAAGCATAACTGTCCTCTTGTTGTGAGGTGTGACCTTAGTGAAGGCTAATTATTTCTCCTAAATCTTATTCTAGACTTTTTTGCCTTCTCTTTATCTTGGAAAGAAATGGCTTTATTCTGTAGCCGTGCCTTCATGGAAAAATATTACTTTTTTTTTTTTTCTTTTGAGTTTGCAAAATAGATGAAATGATGAAATATTGAGCAGATAATGTAAAAATGTGTATTTCATTTTTTTTCATTAATGTGGTTTTGGATTGTGCATTCTCCCTGCCCATTTTCCCCATAATTAATATTTGACATCTGGAATCTGCAAATAAGACCTCTGTATATACAGACCTGATCTGAACTGATCTGTGTACAAAAGACACAGCCATGCCAGCGTGTGGGTTCCCCCATAATCAACATTAAAGGCCTGTCTTAAACATGTCAGGGACAAGTTACAAGATATTTTTCCATGAAACCCAGCTAAGTGTTATTTAAAAAGTGGGCATCAGTCCTGTAATATGGAATTAGGGAAGGTTCAAGGCAAACAATTTGTCTTATCATATGGAATCCCTTTTAGGCCTTCAGATGAGATGTAGCTGTAAAGTGGTCTGAGACACCTTCCCAAAACCAAATCTCAAGTACTGCATGGAATACTCAAATATACCCAGATTTAAACATAAGCCAATTCATTAAGGCTCACTCTGTTCCAATCAATGAAACAGGTGATTTATTGTTGCTTATTTAAATTTATGTTGCATATTTGTATTTTCTACATATTATTTATTTATTTATTTATTTAGTCACTCATAAATCAAAGAATTAATATGGCTTGTTTTGTTTTAGAAATCCAGTAACAAATAATTTTTTAAAAGCCACTTGGTTATTTTCACATTTATAATTTATCTGTAGAAGAGTGTCTATCTTAAGCCTTTATTTTGTTTTTCTTTTATGTCTCTTCCATTCTCAGTCACTATGTTCAGAATAAACAATGTAATTCAAAAACCACAACCAGTAAGCAAGACGTAAAATTATGAGGAACACAATTTAACCACCATGGTTCAGACTCCTCATCATCATCTGATGAATTGTACACATTATGATAGTGATGTAAGGCAAAAAGTCTTTGCTGATAAAAGGCCTTTGAACAGAATTGTTCTAATTGGCTAACAACTAAGAAATTGGATATGTTTAGAAAATTTTTGAGCTTTTTTTATTCTTAATACATTACTATTTTTTGTGTGGTTTTGTTTTTATTGTGTTTCTTTTTTTTTTTTTTTTCCCTTTCTTCAGAGTTCCATCAGGAGATTTTGAGAAATGAGGTTTTCTGTTGGCTATCTAAACAACAAAAAAATATGACAAGACCCTGCATTATTAGTGGTTTGTACCCAACAAAAATGCATGTATCTATCAGATTTCTTTCCAATTCAACCTTGTTGAAGTCTTCTAAAAATAAAAGAACGAGTCCTGTATTTCTGGTGCATACAGAGGACAATATGATAACTCAGCAAAATATTTCACAGTATTCTACTCCAAACAGCCATAATCAATGTTATCATCATAATAAACCATTAATAACCATTACCTACCTTAACTGATTAAAGTTGTATGAAACCTCAACATACAACATGATCTGTGTATTCCGCCTTTGAGTTTATTTTCCTTAAATAGCTTGCTGTCACAGGATGAAATTAAAATTAGGCTGGTAATGCAACAGAATAAAGAAGGCAAATAAGTGCTTAGAACTCTTTAGCCAAGATGTTTCAAAATACTTCCAGCTTGAGCTTCTGAAATAATTTACAGAACTTCATATTTGTATTTTTTTTTAATAATTTGTACACATTTTTCCTGAAGAAGACAAAACCATTTTGTGTTATATTTAGGCAAGAATATGAAAATAAGGTTTTTTCCGAATGTTTTCACCAAGCTTTCAAAAAAATTTAAACTTGATTTTTTTAATACATATATTAAAGGATTCTATTCCTGAAATATCTGTGAGACATGAAAACACTTCAAGTGTCATTTCATCATCAGGACTTATTCATTTTCTTGTATTTCCCTCAAATGTGTTAATGTCTGGTACACAAACAAAGGTGCAGAGAAATCAAATTTCCTGATAAACGTACTTTGATAGATTCAGAAATGAGTTGGATTTCTCTAAGTTTAGAAAGAATAGTCCAGATTTGAATATAACAGAACTTTGTAATGCTTCAGTGCCCCCAAGATTAAAAAAGTTTCTCTTCTCTGAAAATCCTACCTTAAAACAAATGTGGTCAATAATTTTCTATACAAAAATCATTTAAGGGCCAAAGACATCCTCTGTCCACAAGCATTAGCAGCAAATGTCAAACCTAAAACAGGAAAGTGATTTCAGAAATGTAGCTCTCTGAGACACTATTTAGTTCAATTTTATTGAACAGGCTTTCTATCAACCTACCATGATTTTATTTCCTGCATATATCAGCAGACTGACAAAGGCAGATATGCGACAAAGCTAGAACAAATCTTCCCTGGAAAAATGCCTGTGAAGATAATTTCTGTAACATTTCATGTGCCGATTTTCTTGTTTTTATTTTAGGGTCGTTCAATTTCAGAAAGGGGAGCTGCAAATCTTTAAATTCACTAATTGACATGTTTTTTGAGAGATGAATAGTAATAAGGTAGAATATGATATTATTTGCAATGACTTAGTATGCTGGTTTTGGCTGAGATAGAGTTAATTTTCTTCACAGGAGCTGTAGTGGGGCTGTGTTTTGGATTTGTGATGGAAACAGTGGGGATAATACAAGGAAGTTTTAGCTGAGCAGTATGTGAACACAGACAAGGCCTTTTCTGCTTTTCCCAGGCTGGAGGTGCACAAGGAGCTGGGAGAGGAGACAGCCAGGACATCTGACCACAGCTGGCCAGATGCCATCCCCTGCCATCATTATGCTCATCATGTAAAAGTGGGGAAGAGGGAAGGGGGTGACTTTAAGAGTGATAGGATTTGTCTTACAAATCACTGTGATGGAGACCAGCTTGATGGAGATGGCTGAACACCTGCCTGCCCATGGGAAGTGGTGAATAAATTTCTTGCTATGCTTTTCTTGTGTGCGTAACTTTTACTTTAGCCTATTAAACTGTCTTTATATAAGCCCATGAGTTTTCTCACTTTTACTCTACCTCCACTACAGGAGGAGTGAGCAAGTGGCTGTATGGGGCTTAGTTTGTTGGCTGGGGTTAAATTATGACTCTTAGTAACATTATTTTTCACTCAGTTCCACTGTGGTTCAGATAGGAAGCAATAAAAACATATATATAATGCAATGATATGAACTCAGTCTTCCATCTATCCAAGTAATTGCCAAACTCTTGAAGTCTCTTGTTTAAAATCTGTCATGTCTTAACATTTAAAATACCATGTCTATTTGTCACACTATCTACTTTCCAGGCTTGAGGTAGCCAAGTCTCTTTATAATCTTATTCATGTAAAATATAGCATTTATTTCTAATTTCAAATACAGTGCCAGAATGGCTGCAACTCATTTCCCCTATGGCACACTTGAAAATTCATGACCTTTTATATAAAATCAAATAAGCTATTTCTACAGCATGGGACAGATAGAAGGCTTTTCAAAAAGGCTACCAAATTAATAAACTTTGAGCTGTGCATTTTTGAGTTGCCTACAAATATTTTAATAAGCAAAGACAAAGTTCAAGTCCTTGCCCACAAAGTGTTAGGGGCACCCTATAGAAAACTGGAGTTATGAGGTTATTCATATCTCAACATGGGGTTACTCTATTCTTATTTAAGAAAAAGCAAGCAACCCCTGAAACGGGTTATTTTTTTCTCCATTAGGAAAAACTGATGTCTTTTATGTATAAGAATAGTGTAATGAATACTGCAGTTAAGATTTCAGATAATGTGAAGGGCATAGGTATTCAGGTATATTGATGCAGAGTTGTGTTTTTGTCAGATATACTTTGCAACAAAAAGCATACTTTCCTTCACACTGAACTGCTTTATACTTTGCTAGACATCAAGTTCTAGCTGTGACTGCTCCAGAAATGGAACTGTCTCCAGTGAGTCACAGATAATATAATGCCAATCTACACATGGACTCTATTATTTAAACTGCAAATCTTCATGCAGGAGTCATAAAATAAGTAAGAGAAATGAATAAGTTAAATATTTGAATCTGCATAAAATTTAGCTTTGTTTTTTAAAATAGAAAAAAATAAAAACAACACCATTTTTTTCCCTAAAAGGAGAAACAAATGGAAAGAGCAAGTGGTTACATGAGATAATAAAAGATGTCATGCTGGAACTGACAAATAACTCCCTGAATTTTCAACACCAAACAAGTTTTGTGTTTAACTTTTAAGAGTGAAATTCAGGACCAACTAAGTCATGCTGAGCAGAGTCATAAATTAATTGGTTTTAAGTTTTGTTTTGGGGATCAAAATTCACTTCTGAATTTTCAACTCTGTGCAGGCTCCACACTGATCTCAATAACACAGCTAGCAAGTAAAATATTTCAATTAGAAATAATAATTGTAACTAATCATAAGTGGCCTGAAATAACAGCCAGTATCACTAAGCTGTGACTCATGCACTGCAATTATCTTATATGAAATGGAGCATTCAAGATACTGCTATTGGTCCTATTAAGAAATTTTTTAAAATCAACAATTAAAATGTCTATATTGCATTTATCTGATCATAACTGGAAAATATTTCTTTTGCACTTTTAAATCACAGTATTCTTTACTCTGATTACTCCAAATTTTTAAGTTTTCTCTAGCACACATAAAATCCTCACTAACTCAGCACAGCTGCTTTCTGATTGTTTTCTCCATGCTGTTTTATCTCATGACTCTTTTTCACTCTGTCCTGCTTACTATGTTTAGAATTTCTCATTCTGAAGTTGTTAAAACCATAAAGTTAATGGGTTCAAGGACAGTAGGACCAGGGCAGTGACCATCACCCTGTACTCAGCACTGGTGAGCCCTCACCTCAAATGCTGCGTTCAGTTTTGAGCCCTTCATGCCAGAAAGACACTGAGGTGCTGGAATGAGTCCAGAGAAGGGCAACAGAGCTGGGGAAGTCCTGTGAGGAACTGGGGTTTTTTAGTCTGGAGAAAGGGAGGTTCAGGCAGTACATTATCAGTCTTTATGACCACCTGAAAGGAGGTAGTAGCCGGTGGGAATCGGTCTCTTCTCCCAGACAACCAGCAACAGGGCAAGAGGGAATGGCCTCAAGCTCAGGAAGAATTTCTTCACTGAAAGGGTAGCTAAGCATTGGAACAGGCTGCCCAGAGAGGTTGTGGACTCACCATCCCTGGAAGTGTTCAAAAAATGACTGGACTTGGCATACAGTGCTATGGGTCAGTCAGTATGGTGGTATTGTCAAAGGTTGGACACAGTGATCTTAGACATCCTTTCCGACCTTCATGATTCTACGAGCCTTTGATGTTTCTGAGAACAATTATTGTAAAGGACAGAAAAGACTATTTTAAGAACTCCCTCAGTGCTTCCCATGTTCAGCCAGCATCAGCAACTGTCAAGTACTGAAAGGTTCCCCAGTGAAATCTCAAAATATCCTCTTTATAATATTCACATCTATAGGCATCCTGAAGAAGTCCGAAGAACACCTATTTATATTCCCTATGTAATTTAACAGAGAGTAAGCAGTTTCTTTTACTGAAATATGTTGAAAATTATGTTAAAATTGCTACTAAAATGAATAAAAATAAGAAAAACCTTCCAGAAATTGTACAGGTTTTTTAAATGAGTAATACTTTATATTAATTTGTATTGTTTTATTTTCCACTAGTTCTGGGGGTTTTGTTTGTGTTTGGGGTTTTGTTGTTGTTTTTATTTTGTTTTTGTTTTGGTTTTGTTGTTATTGGGGTTTTTGCCTGTTTGTTTTTGCTGTTGGTTTTGGTTTTGTTTTGGGTTGGTTTTGGTTTTTTGGTGGGTTTTTTTTGGTTTTTTTTCATAGCATAGGAAAGTTTTGTGATTTTTTTTTTTATTTTCCTCTCAATATGCCATCTAAGATACAAGGGAAAAAATATACTGGAAAAATTTATGATAGAGGAAGCCATTTTGTAGTTTTCTTCTCCATTGTTCACATGCATCTATTTTGCTTTCGAACCTTTCAGGTATTTCAGCAGTTCAGATAATGTTTGGACATAATCAATTAAATCATAAAAAGACCTGCTACAACCAACCAATATTAGTGATTAGAAACTCAAAAGACCTACGATTATCAAAATTGTACCCAATCTACTTTGAAGACTTTAAGTCTACAACAGAAATAAATCAAATGTATCCTGAAGAATCTGCCTGTTTTTCCTACGCCTAATGATTATACATTTATCACCCAAGTGATAAAACCCAACATTTGACATGTTGAGTTGACAGAAAAAATGCAGTCAATTCATCTCATTACAAACAGTAGCCAAGAGAAATGGGTTTTGGATTTTATTACTCTCCATATTCTTCAGCTGTGTCTACTTCTGCAGTACTAGGCTTCCTCTGGTGAGGAGTTGGCCTTACACTTGAAATGGGAAAGGAAAAAGCTGTTTGCATGTATCTTCAGGGCCATGTTGCACAAAAATGCAAGGACAAGTAACAGCCTATACCTTAATTTAAAAATCCATGAGATTAACAAATTACAGTAGAAGGACTTTTTGTGAAGTCCTCTGCGAAAGCCAGAACTTATATTGTCTTTCTACCTCTTCTGTCTTTTGACTGAAAGGTCAGGTTATCGTGGTTACAAAGAGCATTCCACATCCAATTTGAAAAGCAGGCATCATCCAAAATATCTCAAACACACTAATGATAAATTTAAAAGTGCCTGAACCTAGAAATGAAATTCAATGATTTTGAAATACTATTTTTAAAACAATACTCAGGTGTAGGATATGATAAAAAACATCAGAAAACAGCTGAAAGCCCATATGAAAAGATTGCTCAGGATGAGCAATGTAGTTCCAAGGTGAGAAATGGATATTCTAATTTCCAGTGTTTTATTCCCAACCAGTGCTTTGAGAAAACAAGAGATAATGTACCTGAGAATCCAGATTCAAAATCAGGAACTGAATGTTTGAATATCTTTCAGGCGTTGCAGTACCAAAATTTAAAACTGTGATATTACATTGAGATTTAGTTATTTAGCTCTATTTAAAGCTGAAGAGAGCTACAACTGAGTGAGAACACATATAGTTTAGCTGCCAAAATCCTAGCACCTGAAGATCAGAAGAGAGTCTATTTTCTTAAGCATCTTCCACACCAATTACCTAATGGTAATAAAAAGTTCTCCAGAGATATTAAGAATTGGACTAGGGAAGGAACAAAGCACTTTCTTCTAACATATATTCCTCTTCCACAAATCATAGCCTGAAACCACTTAGCTCAAAAAATCACTTAGCATAAAACAGCTCTCAGGAGACTAGCCTGATAAAATATTTGATCTAAGCCCCTCCTCCTCATTAAGGTCTCTTGCCTCCCTATTGCAGATTCATGCATGCCTGACTTTAATATCCCATAATTCAGGAATTATACACAGGAGACAGACTATTGATATGATAGGGAGCTTCACATCTCTATGCACCTTGACCTGCTGAACTAAAGCTGATGGTCAGTCAGCTGCAAACATTCAGCTGCACTTCCCTGTAAAATACAGAAGCAATGAATATTAGGTCCATCAACAGACCATACTAAGCCAGCTGTCATTTGGCCCATTTTTCACTGCAGACTCTAGACATTATTCACCCTGGAGGCTTTCAGGATCTGCCTGATGTTTTTCTTTGTATCCCAGCACAGTGGAGTTTTCAGAAAGGATTATTTTAACTTGATAATCTGAATAGTGATCTAATAGGGGGGCAGCTGTGGCATCTAAGTCCCAGGGGCTATTTATTGTCAATTAGTATGAATCTTAAACATATTCCTTTCATACTTTACTCAGCCTGCTCTTAAATAAAGGACAACACTCTCCGGGGGGCGTGAAAATGAGTGTATGGCAAGGACCAGTGAAATGAACCTAAACAGTAAAACCAGGAGGAAACTTCAAGATTAATTAGTGAAATACTAAGGATAATGAGTCTCTGTGATGGGGAGACAACTGATAACAAAAACAAAATTTGATCATATAAGATGCCCAAAGGGACATTGCAGCAAAAATTTAAGCTGTCAGGTTTAAGTCATGCATTACCTTTATTACCACAACTGTATTTCTCTATAAGCCACTCTGGGACTTCAGTGGGGTTTTTTTGCTTGTTTGGTTGGTTTTTGTTTGTGGAGTTTTTTTTAAGGAAAATTTATGCTTCCAGAAAGTAGAGTCTTAAAACCACTGTGTGGGAAGAATAGCTGTGAGATGAGAAACTCTGTATGTCATACTGAGGAACTAGAATCTTCATGTGTCACCCAGGAGATGAGGAGGTGAGAGGACCAGGCAACACAATGGCAGGGGCAGTGCTTCTGCCTGGACACCACAGAGTGGTATCTGAGACCATAATTTGCTTTCCATGCTTAGAATACAAAATATTTTCTGTGTCTATACTGGAACAGACAAGAAAAATTACATCTTTGATATGGTAAAGGATCAAATATGCACTATTGATACATATATATCAAATATATATTTTTTTTGGTATGGCTTTGAGAATGGCAACAACCAAAATAAAAAATAAAATTGAGAAGCCTCATTTGAAGTGACATGATAGTGAAGTGTCATATGGAGCCCAGTAAATATTGCAAGTCAACAAATACATGCATTCATCCTAGAGAGTGTTTCCTTCAAAGATTTTAAATACACCATATTTAAAAGGAAGCAGTTACATCACAGTATTGATTCCAATGATGGATAATCAATATATTGATGATTGTGAGCAGAGATGGCTCAGTTGGCTGTATTCTCCTAGAGAAGCCTGAAGCATAGAAAAAGAAAACAAAGTTGAAGTCAGTCAGAGAATCAGAAAAGACTTTAGGCATTCGTTTAACTTGCTTATAATGTACTTTTCATAAGACCAGTTTATTCAGACTTAATTTATCTGCAATAAAGTTGTCCAAAACATTAGTCCAAAAGTATAAAATTTTACTCAGCACTAAACAGTCCTATTCTGAGGGCAACTACCTGTTGGAGATAGGGATGATGAAAGGTCACAGGACAAACAGTGAATGAAAATAATATTTTTTATATTGATCTATTCCTGAAATTATTTTTAAATAAATGGAAACTTCACCTTTTGTATTTGAGTGTTCTCCTATGCAATGTTAAAATAATTTAAGAGACACTTTGGTGGAGTTTCCTAAGAAATGTGTTTTACATATACATTTTTTTAGAATTCAGCACTATTGTCAATTATATAGAGAGATCTTTGTTTGATAAAGCGCATAAGTTTTGCACACAATGTGTTAGCTATACAATTGCAGCACAAAGGACTACAAAATCAGAGAACTCAACCATTATGAAGCTCAATAAGGAAAACGGGACTTCCAGATTGGCAGGACAATCAAAGAGAAAGAAGGATATCAACTGGGACAAAGTGAATGGTCCATTCTCATAAAAGAATTTTGACACGTCTACTCCTGACACAGAGATGTGTTGTATTTCCTGGAAATTAAGGTGAATATAATATAAAGCTGTCAGTTAGTACTCTGAACACTAAAAAAAATAGAGATTGGCAATGAAGAAGATTTTGAAAAAGAAAATAAATGTAATCAAAGATTTATTTAAAGTCCATAACAAAAAAGCATATATTGCTTGATCATACTATCTTTCACTCTCTGTATTAATAAATCAGAGCCACACCCTAAAAATTTATGACATTTTTAGGTCCTGCCTATTTATTTAAGAAACTAGATAGACTGAAATTCATGAAATAAGGACGTGATGTACAAGGAAGCAGGGAACAGGACATTTCTGAGAACTGGTGTTTGTCCCTCTTTCTCTGGTGGACCTCTGTGCACATAGGTCGCAGTCCAAGAATCCCTCACTCTGGAAGGGACCTCAGGCATTCTCTAGTCCAGATAGCAATGTGGGCCCAAAGAAGTTTCTCAGGGCTTTAACTAAAACCTTCAAGGATGGAGAGTGCCTCTCTGAGCAGGTTGTTACAATTACTGTTTTCCTGATGGAAAAGCTTATCTCGTATCTAATACAAAACCTGTTTTTTCAATTTAGGCTCCTTTCACCATGCGCCACTATGACAAGCCTGGTTTTCTCCCTGTAGGACATGGGGTAGCTGTGGCATGTCCTCAAAGCCACCTCCAACTCTGCCTGAAAGACATCTGTTCCACCAGTCTCTCTGCATGGAGCAGCCATTCCAGATTCAAACCAGCATGATGGCTGCTACTAAACCCATTGAAATTTGTCAGTCCTTTCTGTACTTGAGGTTCACAGCTAGGCACAGATGTTGTCTAATGAATGCTGGCTAAAAGGAGATAATATTTCTCTTAGTTTTCCCAGCTTCTCCTGAAGTAGACTTGGACGCTCGTGTCTCTCTCTCTGGTTCAGGTTCAGCTTGCTTTTCATCAGAACACCCAGCTCCTTTCTCCAGAGCTTCTCCTCAGCCAGTGTGTATCACTGCAGAGAACTACTCCTTTGAAGGAGCAGAACTTTGCATTTGTCCTTGTTGAATTGGATAAGGTTCTTGTTTGTCTATTTCTCCCCTTTTCTGTAGGTCCCCCTGTGAGACAGCTCTGCTCACATTGGCTGGTGCACGCAGTGTCACATCATCTGCGAGCTTGATGAGAGTGTCATCTGTTGCTGTTGGTCATGATGTCAAGCAGGAGATGTCACAGGACAGATCTGTGCAGTACTGCGCTTGTCAGTGGCCTCCAGCCAGAGTACCACCCATTAATCACAGCCCTCTGTGCCCAGTCTTCCAAACAACTCTTTTACAGATTCATTATCCACTCATCCATACTGCAGCATCTTGGCTTGGGTTCAAGAATATTATGGAAGACAGTGTCAAAAACCTTGCTAAAGATGAGATAAATGACACCTACTACTCTCCTCTTGTCCACAAATCCATTCATTTTATTATAAAAGGCAAATGGTTGGGCAGGCTTGATTTATCCCAGGAAAATCCTTATTGACTACTTCCAATAACCTTTGTCTCCTTGAAATGTTCAGAAGCATGTTCCAAGATTTACAGGGTTTTCAAGAAAGTTACTTCACATTCTTCCAGGCTGACCTATGTGTAGTTGCATAGATAATATTTTTGGTCTTTCTCACCTTTTTATGTTGCTGCAGCTTGCAGTAGGGTGATTTGTCTTACACTATTTTTTCTGAGTATTTTTACTTTTCTCTGCTGTTTTTGTTTTAAACTGAATTTATCAATTAATGAATTAGAAACCAATAAAAATCCAGTTACTATTTAGATGTTAATACAGACTAATTCCTTGTTTATTACTTCCTCCATTCAAATGAAGTGACTACCAGATGAAAAATCTGGAAATATGATTTTTCTTTTCACTGACAGAACTCCTTCCTCTAAATTAAATGGCAAACTTCAAATGGTGATAGTAAAATTCATGTGTTTTCAAACTATCTTTGGGCAAGCAAATGCCTGCTAAATACTTTTTTTGATTCTTTAGGATATGAACAATCTACTTATTTTAAAATTCTGGTTGAATATATCATGAACAGTAATAAAAAATGGAACAATGAAAGTCTTTAAGGTTTTCATTTTCATTCAATGAAAAGAATGATCTCACTAAAAACAATCTCCCTAATTTCCTATAAACCTATAAAATAATATATTTATGGGAATTGTCACTTTATTGAATGTTCTGAAAATTTACTGTTGGACCACCAAGAAAGTATAGAGAGTATACTCCTAAGGAGTATATTTTTCAATTCACATAAAATGTAATGAGTCAACTCCTTAAAATATCATGAAGCTATTATTTCTTTTTTTTCAAGTGGGCACAATTATGGGAAATATGCCAAAGAACTAAATACAGGGATTGGAATAACAAAATTTGAATCTACTAATCCTAAAGCCTGATCTTCCTTTATATAGTTTTTCTTTTCCCCAAACATATATCTCTTTTCTTGCTTTTCAGGTTATATTTGCTATTGTTTTTTTCATCACAGCCATGTGGTTTTCTTTCTCTCAGATTTAATTCTTCTCTTTCTTCCTTCTGTTTCAGTCTCTCATATGCTGGACGTGTTTTTATTTTTGCTTTTATTTCTGGTCTCCTTTCTTTCACCTTTGATTTTCTTCTCTGCCTGTTCTATTTCATTTTTTTCAGTGGTATCCCAGGCTCTATCCTCTCCTGTGGCTATGTTTCCTCTTCCCCCTTTATATTCATTTATATAAATCAAATATCCAGAAAATGCCATACAATAATATGATATGCACATTAAGAAAGGATTATCTTGGAAATGTGAATGAAGCTGCTTCCTTATCCAAACAAAAGTTTGCATAAACAGAAGGCTGCTTTTAATGAGAAAATACTAGTGTCATTCCATTTGAGTCCAATTAGGTCCATGGAGTTCAATGAAAAACATTTCTAATACAAGGCGGCTGATTTGAAGTTTCATAAAGATTTACAAACAATGCTGGCTATTTTTTCTGAATAAAATGGCTAAAACTGGAACATCTCCTGTATGTGTTAGGTAATAGTGAAGTTTAATTTCAGGTTTAGCTAAAATTAGATAAATCTTATTCTTTTAAAAACTACACTTCATTAAGACAGTAATCAGGATATTTTTAATTTGTATAGTATATAGACCTTGAATAAATTATACCAAGAGTTATGTCAGTTATAAGACATAAGTTATAACAACCAGCAGAGTAACTTGGATAAGTGGTAATGTTAGAATCTTTGTCAGTCATGCTCCAAATAGACTTTAAAGCCTCATCTTGTATCCCTTCACTCAGCAGATGTAAATGGTCCAGGTGCACACAATTATACTACTTGTCCTTCTGCTGAAACATCCAAAACATGAGTGAAGATTACAGACCTCACTACAAGAATACCTGGGCTTTTTCTTTGTTGATATTAATTTCTCACTTGCCCTAGTAAAGCTTCTGCAATTAGTGATTTCCCAGCCCTGTAATTTTTCAAGGTATCTCTGGAAGGCCTTTTGGTCTTTGAAAGAGTTAACAGCTTCTCCCAATTTTGTATCATCAGCAGACTTGTTTAGGGTCTCATGAGGTCCTGCCTTAAAGTCCTTTCTGAAGTTGAAGAACACAGGGCCTAAGACAGAGCTCTATGGAACCCCCTTAGTGACAGGTTGCCAGCACATTTAAACTGCCCTTATATTTCTCCAAGGATGCACAAGTTCTTACGGGGACATGCTGGTCTTAAGTGTCAAATCTACAATGCTTAACTTTTTATTCATGTACAAAAACTATTTCAAACTACTATTTTCTCACGCTCACTTAACTTTACCTCAGCATTCATCTTGAACTGGGCGCACTTCCCAAAATAAACCATGAAATACATTCAGCTTTTTTATCCATACATCTTTTCTTTCCTACTAAACTCTTTGCTTCTCTAATTAAAACATCTTTTAGCCAACAAGAAAGCACAGTCTGTCAAGTGACACACTTAAAAAGAAGGGTTTAGTACATATACCCTTGGGCTCCTTTCCTCAAAAAGGTTATCTAACATTTATTTTTTATAAACTTTACTTGGAAAAAGTTCCAGAATGTACTTTCCAGAATAAAGTACAGTACATTCTTTTTTTAAACTATTGATTTTATTCTTCTGTGCAAAGAGGTCAACTTGTCATTTGAGATGAGTTCAGGAGACTTCAATTAAACCTTGGGGCCATCAGGTCTTCAATTTAGTTTTGCATTTTGAAATACAGTGATGCAATGTCAAAAATGAAGCACAGAAAATTCTCCCAGGAAGGCAGGAAGGCAGGCAGGAAGGCAGGCAGGAAGGAAGGAAGGAAGGAAGGAAGGAAGGAAGGAAGGAAGGAAGGAAGGAAGGAAGGAAGGAATGGAGGAAGGGAGGGAGGAAGGGAGGGAAAGAAAACATTAATGCCATTGCTCAAACTTAGGGACCATAATTTAAAGGCAAAAAATTGATATCAAAACTCATAGAAGAGTAGTCAGACAGTGTCTATAGTGCAGCTTATAGTAGTTGTAATCTCTCACAAGCCATATTTTGAAAGCTGTTTAACCAAAACTTTCAGTAGTGGGAACGTGTTGAGATTTTGCACATTCAGAAATCATTGTCGGATTCACAAGATCCTATAAAATTTGGCTGTAACCAGAAAGGAGAACAGTAGAAATCAAGCTCATGTATCAAATTTAGCATCAGGTTTTTCAATGTAATTTTATTGTCCATATTATTTAACGTAATTTGTACACTCCAAAATAAAAGAGAACAAGCCATTCTAAGCTGTGTATATTATACTCCTACATTAAAAGTCAAAACATGCTTACTCTTCAACAATTCTTGTTTAAACTATTCTGGGCATACCCAAAAAGTAACTGACATATTCCTGGGGAAAAAAAAATCAGATTGTGGATGACTCATTAACTAGAAAAGAAGCTTCACTAGAAAAGAAATTCACATAAATATGAACTTCAGTAACAGTCTGGCTAGCTTTACTGAATATAGTTTACATTTGGAAATATTGTTTAGGCCTCACCTCACTGATGGTTTATGAAATGCCAGTATTTTGAATTAATATCTTCAAGTAAGGAGACAGTACAGTATATTCTTCAAAGTATAACAATTTAATTAACTTTTCATACAGTTTTGTTTTTCTAATTATTTAATTACTTAGATATACTGATTTTTTTAAAAAATATAAGTCAGGTAAATAAGAAATGCAAAATGAAGCTCACAAAGAATTACAGAAATTTGCTTGTTATAAGTTGAAATAACCATTTTCTCCTCACTATTTGATATATCTCTAATTTTAAAAATCCTACTATATCTAAGCGTGAACTTAAAGGAAGTGTTTCTCTTACCAAATAAGTAAAATGCTCCATATAATGCACAAATAATTCTTGGCTACCTACCTGCAAGTAAAATTCTCTATGCCCCAATTCTTTTTCTTGTCATATAGGAGAACTTCACTGTTCACTTTTTCTATGAATAAAATCCCAAAATTTAAACGCTGCTACTCATAACAACTGCTCAGAATCCCACTGAGAACCCACACAGAGAGCTGCAATAAGAAAAAGCTATCAGACCTATTAATTTTTGCGATGTTTTTATAACCCCAGCTTACATATACCCTGAATGTTTTTTCCATCATTAATTTTCCCTGCATTATTTTTCTCCTCAGCTAATAAATTGGTATTTTAAATCAATGCTAACTTTATTTCACTAATAAGCTAAAAATTCAAAATGTACCTACTCACATTATAACCCAAATAGAAATTCTGCTTTTCAGAAGTGTACTATTAAGCTCCTTTTAAAAATATAAGGAATACTTACTACTTGAAGATCAATTTCTCCTAAAGATATGGTGGATTAAAAGCTGATTACAGGACCCATTCTTTCCCTTTGTAGGTAGTGGAAAGGTTTTATGAGTGTTAGAAAGAAAATTGAACTGTCAAAATGGAATCCAGATAAATTTATAATGAACTAGGGCAAAAATTTTCAATAATGAAAAATGAGAATTCAAAATATTTGGGCTTCAATGCACTGAAACTCAGCAGACCTATTCAAATGTTCTTGGTTTCCTCTCTTGCTGCCACAATATTTAGGAACTTTGAAATAAAATTTCCTCATTTAATTTGAAATTAAGGAATTTACATGTAATACTCAGGTGATCTCTTTTTTATCTCACAATTAAAGAATCTCTATTATTTACCTTTTCCTAGTAACTAATCATTTAAAAAAGGCAACAAAATACACCAAAAAAAACCAAACACATACACACACACACGAAAACAACCACCACAAAAACAAAAACCAATTTCTATATCCTCCTAAAAAGAAATAAGAATTACCTGGGGTTTGTCACCTTAACAGCTACAAAGTGTTCAGTGCTTGCAGGGACATAGGGAATTTCTTTTGTGGTGGCTTATAGTTAATACTTCAGCAACAACTAAACTATGAATATGTGTCAAAGGCTTTCATCAGTTAATCCCTTTGCTCTTTCTGAAGATATTTGGGTGGAAATGTTAGGAAAATTGTGACTTTTTCTCCTGATCCTCAGCCAAAAGAATCTTAGATACATGTTGCGTTATGTCAGAATACAGGCTGATTTCAGTTTGCCATGAAACAAAAAGTGACACTCAAGAGGAAAAGGAGAGGGTAAAATCACATGTACACACAGCTAATTTGGTGTTTGAGAAAGCCACCAAATAATAGAATTTTCTCCCTTTCTTTCCTTAACCCTTCCACATATGGTGCATTGCAACTCAGCAATTTATGTCACAGTTTTCACCCTACACCAAATCTGAGGTTTCTTGGCATGTTTACTTTTCAAGTGTGTAACCACATCAGCAGGATGCAGTCTAAAGTCTAAAAAGCTGATTTAAAAGTATTTTTAAAAAATCAAGTTTAAAAAGATATTTTTAAATAGTAATCTTATCAAAATTTTGGTTCACTGTTGATAAAATCATGGTTTTAGACTAGACATAAACCTGCTTTGTCACATGCCAACATCCTATTCCATCTTTCATTAGTTATGCAGAGCTCAAATATACCCATTAGATAAACAAGAAAAGGCCATTGTGTGAATCAGTGAATTAATTGGTATTTTTGAAGAAGCATAAAGTCATTGAGGTTGGAAAAGACCTCCAAAATCATCAAGTCCAACCTCTGATGTAATACCACTATGCCCATTAAACCACATCAAAAACTACCCTGTCCAATTATTTTTTTAATAATTCCAGGGATGGTGACTCTACCACATCTCTTGTATTACCAGGGTTCACAAATACAACAGGGTAAAATAAATATAATTGTTTCATCTTGAATTGTAACTCACAATTTGCTTAATGTGACTCATCTAATGAAATATTCTCATTTTATAGGGTTTGGCACTGACTCTTTGAAACATTCCAAATTTGCAGAACTATGCTGTACATTTGAAAAAGTTCCACTGAATTATTTTGTCTGCACTTGAAAAATATATATTTGAGTTAAGTGAGGTTAAAATTATGTAACAGAAAATTCCTCTTCAGTAAGATAAATCAATAAGATGAATTAGAGAAATCTACAAGACTGAAAGTTAGCAAGAATTCCTTTGGAGATGCATAAAATCATAATGCTTTAACCACTTGCTGAATGTTTAGAGTTCAAATAAAATGCAGCCCACACAGAGAGATATGCAGATATCTTTCATTTGTGATGTCATTAAAATAATACTTTTGCCTTTTCTCTATGTCACACATATAGCTACTGTCTACAGAAAAGGATAAAATAATGTCAGAAGACAGTCTACTGTAGATTTCAGTATTTAAGAGTCTGAAAATAGTATATGACAGCAACTGAGAAAAAATCCTGGTTTTTGTGCTCATAGTTTCCTCTTGGCAAAAATAGAATTGTATATGGGACAGTTGAAATCTTCTAGATCATCAAATTGGCTTCTATTCTTGATGTCATAAAATATAGGTCTGGCATTTCATGGGATGCTCTGTATCACCTTTCTGTTCTGCTCTCCTTTCTACTTATGGTGTAACTGAATGGCAAGATGACTCGAGATAATTTTTATATGAGTGAAGGAAGCATAGAAAATGTTTGGCTCATATCCTGGTCTTATTCCAGAGTCACTTCTTCAAGAATGACACAGGAATAATATTTCATATAAGAGTAAAACTTTAGGTAAATTCTGGATGTGTTTGGAAAGAAATGACTAAGTTATGTAAATATATGCATTGCATGGCTCTTCAAATGCAATTTTCCTTAGCAAAATACATGAAGTAGATATTTTTTTAAATTACTCTTATGATATTTCTGATTTATTTTTTAATAAACCTATATCAACTCTTTTTAATAGCCCTATCATATGTAAAAATATATTCATATTGTGGCCTGTAACCTCTAGGTCTTTGAATGGTTTTCTGTCTCTTTTCCCACCTTCATTACTTTCTGGAGTGCTGGTTCAATTTTCACAGATATTGCAAAAAACAGGTCTTGTGCATGCAGCTAGCTTTGAAATAAATGAGTAAAGTTCTACTACAAATGCAGAAGAAAGGAAAGAAATTTAAAATAGTGTTCTACCGCTGTGCCTAAATCAGGCTGCATTAATTATATCTGGTGTGGGAAAATATCACTTAAAAATTATATGCTGTGCATGATGTTACAGCAAACATATATTGCAGAGTTTATGCATCTATTGGATTTTTCTAGCTCACTGAAAATAAATATAAATTATCTTGTTTTCACAACATTAATGAAGATTTGATATCTTTGGTGATATAGGAGCTCGCTTCTTCTCTTTCCCCTTTGCCTCATAAATCTTGCTGAGGAAAGTGTAGTTACTTCAATACATTGTTGATTTTTATACCATCTTTTGGGGTCAGGATAATGAGTTACAAAAATTATATTGATCTCATACCAGCTGGGTAAATCTTCCATGACCTTGTATTTTCCTTTCTTCCTCTCATCCCCTGTCCCCTTTAGTTTCCTTTATCAATTTTTCTAACACATCCTAGAGTAAGCTGCTTTCTGTATACACGTAATTCAGGAAGGCTGAAGATAAAAAAAAAACCATGTTACTTATATGCTACATTGCAATAAACTTCTCTTCACAGGTCCTCTCAGCACAAGTAAGTTCAATTACACAGTTGTTTAATTGTATTCTTATCCCTGTACTGATGTTCCTTCACTGCCATTCTTCCTTCTGTCCTGAATGAACTCTGGGAAATAGTAGAATAAAAACACCATTTTAGTACAAGCTTGCATAATAATCTCACTTTGATCTTCCATAGGAATTCTGCAACCTTAAATATTGATCACAGAAAAAAATGCTGCTTTTCCTCAAGATATTACTGAAGAAAAGAACTTGTGTTATTGCCCACAGTCATAAAGCAAATGCAGACATTTTACTTTTTGTTCCAACAAGGGTTTCAGGACTTCACATTAATAGCAAGGGTGACCTTAAGAATCCAGAAGTAGAAACAAAGACCAAAGTATCCCCTGAAAATAGCTAACAAATACATTAAATTCCTAGACATCATCTTGAAAACTGGAATTCTATGTTCGTGCTTCATTTTTTCCTTTCTCAGTAATCATATCACAGAATCAGTATTTTCTGTAATCTTCAGTTACAGTAGCCCATTCAGTTACATTGGTGACTGAATTACATTCTTCACTTATATTAGTATTTTTACTAATTACATTAGTAAGTTCTGTAATCTACATGATACACCTCTGCCTTGCTGTTCTGAGCTTTATATATATTCTGAATGAAACAGAAACTTTGGTAAAGATAGCATGTGAGACAATCATAGGTTTATAATAGTGTAGTCATAGACAATGAAGACTATTTTCCAGACTTCTGTGATGAAACATAAGCAAATTCCTCACCAGATATATTTTGTTTTTTTCTCTTAACACTACAACATGCATAGGAGTCCTGGCACTTTTATTCTCTCTAAGATTCTCTCTTATTTCAACAGCACTTGTCAACTGACTGCTACAGATAACAGGTAGGAAAATTAAAAATTAGTTTGGTATTTTGGAGACATTTTTGTTTCTTTCTTGTTTGTCTCACTTTTTACTCTTCTGGACAAGGCTTGAAAATAATGGAAATTCTCTAAAAATTCCTGTGTTTTTCTTCTGTAACAATATATGTTTAGGGCTTGGGCACTGGCATAGGAGTAAAAGATTCTCCTAATAAAACAAACTCAAGAACTAGAAATATCCTTGGAAAAAACATTATTGGCAGAAACAAAGCCACAATCACTTTTGAGTAGCCTTACTGGAAAAAAATTAGCTCATTTTAATATATTAAGAATTAGAAATAATCAGCATTATTGCCACTAAAAGGAAGCTTTGTATTCACAAATGAGAAATCATGTTCACTAAAAAAAACATTGTTATAACACAGGAATAGCCAGGAATTTTTAAAATCGTTAAAGGTTAGCAAAAAGACTCTCAAGGTAATGTTACAGAACCTAGAGAAGAGGTAAATCTTGTTGCCAAATTGTCATATCTATTAAATAAAAATAGAAACACAATCAATACCAGCAACTGAGAAAATAAAATTACTTAAAACAACCACATTAATTTCTCAAATCTAGTGGTTAGTTTCTCTCCACAATGTCCCACAGCTTTTGTCAGGTAGATTCAGTCCCTGACCAGAACAAAAAAATAAAAAGAAAAAACAACCAAATGTATGATGCCGTTTTCAGAAATTGTATCCTTTTTCTCTGTATTTTGATGATGTGAGTCAGTAATCAGTATTTTATCTTACATTTTTAAGGATTTAATAATTATACCAAGCGTAGAGTTCAGCAGAAAAAGCCAAATATATTCTATCAACCTTCCTCTGTTATTTTTTGTACTGAAAAGAGAAGTAATTTCCAGTTCATTCCTTTAGAAAAATAATATCTCTCAAGGGTAGAATATTTTGATTACTACATAAAAATACAAAAGGTTTGTTTTACATACTTTCCATATCCTGAGGTAAATTTAAACCTAGTAAAGTGGTTGAACCAGGAGAAAAAGCTTTAACAGTATTCTGACATTGATGCAATGAAAAAATATTGAATATTCCTTCTAGGTGTAAAATTTTCATCAACTTCCTTTTATCTCACTGAAATATTTAAGCTGCTAATATTGTCACTCTGCATACAAATCAGTGTTGTAACAGACTTGTAACAAACACCATACAAGAAGCTTATGAGCTGCAAACACAGACACACATGAAGCATTATAACTTGAATTCTCTTTCAGAATTTAATTTGTAGGTGTTCGAATTTTCTGGTTTCTAGACCTGCCACTAGAAAAGAGAATATTTGTCAATCCATGTGATTGGAACTGTGATAGTGCGCTGTCCTCAAGATAGTGCACTGTGACACAGGAATAGCAGGCTATCATACTGAGGCTCACTCCATACTACTAATTAGCAAAGTGAGATGAGACAGCTTTAGGTGTTATGCTTCACAGCAGAAGAATTGTTCAAAGAATTCAAATAAAAGGTAGTCTTTTGACTTATTCTTTCATTGGACAGTATCCAGAGATCACACCTTGAGACTTTATTCTGATATTTTCATTTAGATGGGTAGTCACACTGAAAAAACCACTAGGATTTGTAGAAACTTAATAGTCTGCATCCCAATGTGATAGTCTTATGGGTAAAATGGTGATTTCATGATGTGTCTATGAATGGCATAATTTTTGGTGTGTTCTCTAGTTAAATGAATATCAAATGGAATCTTGCTTGCAATAGCAGTCAATAAACATGCAGAAAGTATTTAGGTAGGAGAATAATTAAAATATTAAAAAAAGTTATATTGCATGTTGTCGTTGAATACTACTTATAAATAAATAATAAATAATCTCCATCTCCAGTGCTGAATGTATATAATGTATTTTTACCCAATATAAAGGAAGAAATCCCTGGTAGTACAATTAATACTATGCAAGATTTAAAAGGTCTGCAAGGGATACTGAGCTATCTCTCCCTCTGCTGTAATACCAATTTTGAAACTAGCCAAAGCAGTGTTCCTTTTAAAATTGGCTATTACTATGCTACTGTTGAATGTTGGGCTGGGAGGCAGTTAAACAGAAAAAGAGTGAGCTGGAAAACACTCCCAAATTCTCAGTCCTGAGCCCGGCTTTGACTAATAGATCTAAATTAATAGTAAACAAACCAACAAATAACACCACCACAATCTCCCTACATACACACAAACCCCCAAATGAACAACTCCTCTTAATAAATATTTAAATACTTCAGTCAAAATTATGTGGACTGTAGGCATTTCAGGATCAAGGGGCTGTCCTGAAAACCTTGACTGGTGGTTCCTTAGACTGCATTTATGATATCTCCAGCTGGTTCAGCTGGATGAACTTTTAGACTCAGCTGGCCTCATGCAGACACAAAGCTGTAGAGGGAAAAACCCCAAAAACATCACCATCTCCCTATCTACCACTGGAAATAACTCTTTTTCAAAACCAGTACCTTGGCCTTCATGCATACCTTCCTTAACAGGTGAAATATTCTTTCATTACAGCCTCAGATCCCAGCACTTCTCTAATACTATGGTAAACATGATTCATTTAGTGACAAAAGACTAAACTCCATACCATGACCTAACTATGATAGGTACTGACCCACAAGTATGGTATAAGAGACCTCCCACTCAAATCCTCATACGTACATGGACTTAATAGCAATTTTATTTGCACACGCATTTGAAACTTTGTGCTCAAATTTTCTGAAACTCCAGCTGTTTGAATGCATTGTGTTTAATTTCATGACTCCTACCTCTGCTTTTCTATAAAAACACATTCTGTGTTTTTACAGAACCATAAAAATTTTTGTGTTAGATGTAACATTTAAAGACCTACTGCAGGTCCCTTGCTCTGGACAGTGACACCATTCTCTAGGTCAGACTGCTAAAAGCCCCATTCAACTTGGAACACTTATAGTGAGTGTGACAGACACAACATCTCACTCTCATCATAAAATATTTCCTGCTTATGTTCAATTTAATCCTCCCTCTTCCAGTTAAAAACCATTGCTTCTTGTCTTGTCACTGCAGACCTTGGTAACAAAAGTTTCTCTCCACCTTTCTTTTAAGACTATTTTGTATGTTGTAAAGCCTCAATAAGGCTTCCTCTCCAGGCTGAACATCCCCAGAAATCTCAGCCTTTCTTCACAGGAGATGTGTTCCCTCCTTCTGACAATTTTTATGACCTCTCTCTGGACCTGCTCCAAGATCCTTGTGTGTTGCTTATACTGGTGAGTCCAGAGTGTGGTGCAATACTCTAGGTGGTGTCTCATCAGAGTGGGGTGGAGTGGAGAGGAAAAATCACCTCCCTTGATCTGCTGCTGGCCACGATAATTTTGATGCAGCCCAGACTGTGACTGCCTTTCTAAGATGAAAGTTCACCTCAAAGAAAGGACTTTGTACTTGGCCTTGTTGAATTCATGAGGCTCATATTGACCTACTTCTACAGGCTGGCATGGTCCCTGTGGATGGCAACTCTTCCCTGAAGGCTACCATTCCTTCCATGATTCTATAACAGCAGACAAGCACTTGTATCTCTGTTTCTAGTGTAAAAATCCATAGGTGGAGGATATTCACAGTGCCTCCATAAGCACACAGGTTTTTGGTATTTTTTTTCATTTGGATTATCTACTGCTTGATTGATGGTGTGAAATAAATCTTCTATCCAAGAAAAAGTTATTCATTTCCTTCAAAAAGAAAACAAGTTTCTCTTATGAGAGTAGACCGCCAAGTTTTTAAAAGAGATAGAATTTCCCAGTACTATATGGGAAATCTGCATGACTGGACAATAAGCACCAGATCAGTCTGCTTTTTAATATGGCCCAGGATTAAAAAAGTATTTTCAGTTGAAGTTGTAATTTATTAGTATAATATTATTTTTTCAGGGTAAGTCAGTTCAGATCCCAGTATAAATTTCAGTATTGCTAGGAAAGATATAACTTTCATGAAGTGACAAGGCGAAAAAATCATGCTTTATCTCCCCTATGTATTAGCTAATCCACAGTTTTGAGAAGCTCTTTCTGAAGACTTATCTCATAGAAACTTTAATCTCTATCAGCAGTTCTCCTAATACATATTCCCAATTGTGAGTATATCCCCGCTTCTTGTTTAGTAATTTATTCTATCCTGGGATTTGTGTGAGGCATTATGAAACAAAATTAAGAACTAGAATAAAATACATAGGAATGTACACAGGCCAAACATCTCAGAGAAATGGGCTGGCAAATGGCTTTCAGTAGCAACAGTGACTGGCTGGATGTACAGTGCTCCTTAAGTACTTTGAATTTCTGAGACTTCAGAGTGAAGTAAATCCAGAGGACAACCCTAAGACCATTTATATGATCAAAATAAAATTAATTAGTAAGGTTAACCCTAACAAATTTTAAAAATTTTAAAAATATTTTAAAAGAGACAGGAGGGAAATATATAAATGGGGATCAACAGAAGAAGTAGAAGACTTGTCATTTGACCTCTTTCTCTCTAGTAAAATGACTATAACATCATTATGTTTCAGGAACTTAAAAAATGTTTATTAAAAACTACTCTTATGATAGGCACTGCTTTAAGATGTATCACATCTACTCTTCCCTGAACCTTTTACAAGAGAATATCAGGAAAATATTACATTAGCATCTATTCCAAGAAGAGTTATATATAAAAAGAGCAAGCTGCCTCTCATATTCTGAAATTCTGAAGAGACAAGCTATTTCTTGGAGTACATAATATTTTTTCGTGAGGGCTACATTTTTGAAAGTCTTATAGTTCCATAGTCCCACAGTCAGGACACAACAATTGTATTTTAATCTTGCTCACAAAAAACCGCAAAACCTACAAAACCCCACAGATCTCAGCATCCTAAATATGGTACTACAAAAAATAAAAAGAGACATTAATTTAAAAGTTAGGAGAACCACAGAACAATAATATACATATAGCAGGTGCACTAAATATTTGTCTTTTTAAGGGGTGGTGATGTTTATTTTGTTTTAAGATTGGGTTTTGTCATCAAGGTTCATTTCTAGCTGGGGATGACTGAGAGACATCTGCTTTTTCTCTAAAGGAAGCTAAGGAAACATTATAGGAATTAACTAATAGAATTATATGGCTTGAAGAGGTATTTAATATGAAGCAGTTATTAAATTTCAATTTATATTGGAACAGCTGAGCTCACAACCCATTGCACAGCACCTGAATCACAATCTAGGGCATTCCCAGATTTCTTCTTAAAACATTATACAAGGTTTTCACTGATGCACCTGCCTGAATTCAGGAACTTTATGTGGGTAAATTTTAAAAAGTTTTCTGAGCTATTCTGATTCAGGACTGACTGATCTTAATTTAAATATTCTGACACATGTAAAGAAAATTCTTTTCACAAAATGAGTTCGTTGGGGAAAAGGATGGTTTCAGATATAAACAAACCCACAGTTTAATAATTTTATCTACTTTTTCTTCTCAGAACACAAATGCAAAGTTGGATATGTTTCTAAAGACATTGCCACATACAGTACTGTCTGAAACAATGACAAGTTATTAATTTTTTTTTAAAAAAAACATTTTTAACAGCACTTTTCATCATTGTTTTTGGTGTATTGCTCTTAGACAGGATACTCTGAAGGCACATTTAAAAACTTTTAATTGGTCTTTAGTTGTCCTAATACTTTCTAAAAGTAAATGTTGAATACCTCTGTTTGATTTGTATATTAGGAATTATAGAAATGAAATATGCATCACTCTACTTGTAGTACAGAAGGTGCCAGGCTCTCACACAAGTCCTGCACCGAGCAATTCATTAAACCTCATGTGATGCAATGAGCAGAAACTACTTGGTGCCTTATATGCACCAAAAAAATCTCACTGCAATAGCTGAAATGCATTAATGAATGATTGATATGAAGGGCATAAACATCCCTCATGCTCATGCTGACAAGTTTTTTCAGCAGTACAGTGTTCTCTCTAGTAAAATGAAGGAGAAAACTGAATATCTAGCCCAGAAAGAACACAATGAGGTTCACTATATTTCCAGACAAGTAATCTTGTTTAACATCTTTGTCAGTGATATGGACATGGGATTCCATGCACCCTCATCAAGTTTGTCCATGACACCAAACTGTGTGATGTGGTGGACATACTGGTGGCAAAGGATTCCAGAGGGACCTCACCAAGCCAGTCCATGTGAACCTCATGAAGTTCAACAGGCAAAGCATAAGGTCCTGCACCTGGATCAGGGAAATCCTTCACACAAATACCAGCTGGGTGGAAAATGGATTAGAGGCAGCCCTGAGGAGAAGGATTTGGGGGTGTTGATTGATGAGAAATTTATGAGCCAATAATGTCAGCTTGAAGTGCAGAAAGCCAGCCGTAACTTGGGATGCATCAAAAGCAGCATGGCCAGCAGGACAAGGAAGGTGATTCTGCCCCTCTACTCTGCTCTCCTGAGACCCCACCTGGAGTGCTGCATCCAGCTCTGGGGTCTCCAGCCCAGATAGGACCTGTTGGAGCGAGTCCAGAGGACGCCACAAAGATGATCAGAGGGCTGGAGAAGGTCTGCTATGAAGACAGGCTGAGAGAGTTGGGGCTGCTCATCCTGGAGAAGAGAAGGCTCTGGGCCTTCTCTTAGAGCGGCCTTCCAGTACCTAAGGGGGTTACAAGAGGGCCGCAGAGGGATTTTTTACAAGAAGCCTGTAGTGATAGGACAAAGGGGAATGACCTTAAGCTCAACAGGATTAGATATTAGGAAGAATTTCTTAATTGTGAAGTTGGGGAGGCACTGGAACAGATTGCTCAGAGGAGTTGGATACTCCACCCCTCCAATTGCTCAAGGCTAGATTGAACGATAGGTTAGGGGTCTGAGAAACCTGGTTTAATGGAAGTTGCTGTTGCCCACAGCAGGTCTCTTCCATCCCCAAAACATTCTGTGATTCTATTCCATTGTTAATCAGACAAATACTTAGGAAAAAATAAATTAAACTAAGAGGTGACAAGAAAAAGATTAAGAATACAAATTAACATGTCTATAAGCAAGCATCAAATAAGTAAATACTGGCTTAGAAGAATCACTGGAAGCTGGAGGTCGATAAGGGCAGATACAACAGAGGGCTTATTGAAGTTGAAATTTAGAGAAAAAAAGCTGTGCTGGAACAAAAGTTGCCCTTATTTTCAAAGGTCAAATTCTGATCAGTTAGGAAGTTATCTCTGTGAAATTTCTGAACGCAAGTCATGGATTTCTCTGTATTGCACTACTAGAGTAAGTCCTTAACAAGTTTTAGCTTACAGTCCTACTACTCTGATTCAGACTGTCTCTGGCATCTCAACATTAGTTTTCATCTGAGAAAAAACCCACTTGAATTTTGTAATTATTTCAAATTTAGTCAGTTTTTATTTCACTTTTCAATGATTGGCAGCAGCTTTCCTGAGACTATATTTGTTCACCTGTAACCTTTTCTGCTTCTGAAATATTTTACTTGTATATTTTTCTTGATCTCCTCAGTGTCACCTCCTGATTTAGATTTGTTATTTCATACTGAGTTATTTGATTTCTTGTCTGTTAAAAGTTGTTTTATTTCCATAGGGTTGTGACTGGTATAAGTGAATTTTTTACTTCCCCTGGAATTAATTGTCCTTCAATTCACAGATTACAGTTTAGAATTGAAAAATAAAAGGGCATATTTACAAAGCATCTGCTGCTTGCATAGTACAGCACTTGTGTTCAAAAGGAAGATTGTTTGAACTTTCATGTGTTATTATACTCCATAAGTTTTCCCTTCAGCTGTCATTTGAGATCTCAAGCCTGTTTTCCAAGGCAGTATTGTATAAAAACTGAAAAGACAAGTTAGTCTATGTTTTTAATAGAAAATTAAAGTGCTGGGTTGTCACACGTAGTTGCTGCAATCACATGTGAGAGATATATGAGAGATATAAGCAAAATTAAAAAATAAAACCCCCAAATTCAGTTGACAAAGTTACTAATTAAAGAATTTATTGAAAAATGTATTTAAAAGGCGGTGGTATTTTTTTCTTATACCCCATTCCCTAAATTAAGCCTAAAGAGAACATATTTTCGCATAAAGTGTTTCAATTTAATATAGTCCTTTAATCTATGGAGACTGTACTCCCTATATTCTTTGTGGGGTCAGCTCAATTTTTAAACAGGTAAGTATTTCTCAAAGATATTTTCAAGCTGGTAAAAAACAACATTTGCTCACCAGAATAAATAATTTTCTGGATCAAGCTTTTCTATTTAATAATTCTTTTGCAATTATTTTGTATGTTCATTTGTTTGCTTCTAATGAGGGAAATAAGGGCAGTCATTGCAGGGTACTCAGATATCCTCGGTGTTTAGCAAAATCCCAGAAATGCTCACCTGTGTGATCAGGTGAAGATAGTGCTGTGGGTTTCCTTCTGCAGTCTGAGCCAACAGTGCTGTGCAGAGAGAGTTGCTTCACTTCCATTCAGCAATGCCTGAAACAGTTTCTGACAAATTGTGCGGCAGAATGGTTGGAGTGAGGGGTAATTGTCAATACCAAGCTGTGCTGATGTTCTCCAAAATGTCCAGGATCCCAGTGTTTTGCTTTCTCATGTATTTCCAGTAGCATACAAAGGCTGTGTATTGATTCTCTGTATGCAGACACCTGTTACATTCTGGAAAGAAGTAGTGTAAAAGCAGGAAGGAAGAAAGACTTCAGAATATCATGCCAGTAAGGAAAACACAGGACCTGGATGAGAAACAAAGGGGTCAAGTGCACACAAAGGGATTTCTAAGTATAACCACTGAATGGGTGGAAAGGTTTGGAAGTTCAGCAAGGGTAATGACATCTTCTAGGCAAAGAGCTCCAGCGGTCCTTCTCACCAAGTGATCAACCTTTATTGAAACTCTGGGATTATCCTGAGATGTAGACTAGTGAAAAAATTGCTCTCACTCTTCTATCATGATTTTAATTGCAGTGTGTCATTCCGCAGCATTTTATCTATCGAAATAAAATTGATTTCTCAAAAGTCTGAGTGGCCCTACCCACCAGAGAAAGGGACTATCACATAAGAAGAGCATTAATTTCCAAAGATTATTTAAATTTCTTATGGACATACATATTGCTCTTTGTTTTGTATTGTATATGAGTAGTACCATTATGTCAGCCTCAGAGAGCTGGTGAGTATGGAGCTTAAATATATAGTTTAGGTGGAAAATTTCCACAACAGTCCTCATATATCTTCACCAATGATTTATATATTTGCCCAGGGTTTGCTCAAATGCTTAATTCAATTTTAAAAATGCTTGTAATTGAAAAATCTTCATCTTATATTAAAAAAAAAAGTTGTTTATATTCATTCTTGACTGCTCACTTAGGGATAGGAATGTGAAAGAAACATATTTTTATTAAAATATTTATAAAATGAGCTAGTAGCTTTCTTAGAGGAAGTTCCCTATTTATTCTGTTTGGAAATGGTAACAAGTAGGCTTGAAGGAACACTTAACCTTTAAAATAAGGAAATTAAAATTCTTTACCACACGCTGCTAAATGCTAAAGCTGAATTTTCCTTTGCTAATTCGCATAATAATAATGCCACCCAGAATATTTGTCATAAAATCCAAAGTTATTTTTTTATAAAACACATCCACCCACCCTGAAGACACACCTTAAATGATCTCTATTCACTCTACTAATGAAAAAGAAACAAATATTCTATTGTGAAAAGATGAATGACATTTCAGGCACAATTCCCTTTGCAAAGAAGAACTATTTAAGTAATTTGTCATGCATTTTTGCATGCTTGTTTGTCTCGTCAGAGTACACGTGAACAGATTTCTTAATGAGACACATTTGTTTTATTTGGATAATGTTTGTGCAACTCTTTGAGCATGTAAAGTGCTATGTAAGTGCTCAGTATTATTCAGCCCAATCCTCAGTCACGACCTCTATTATTTTTGGATTCCTGATATAGCCTATTATCAGGAAAGAAAAGAAAAAAACATTTTTACATTATGTCTCATATAAGACTGTGACTTAGATCTATTGTATTATAACCACAGAATAAGGAAGCAAAATATCAGACTAAATTCCTCTTTGTAGAAGAGAATGGCAAAATGAAAGAGAAAACTACTCGATCTGAAGGACTTTCCAGTTATGGTTAAAAATCCAGAGCCCACATACATGTCACAAGTTCAGATTCAGTCCAGGTCACTAATAGCTGAAAATCATTACCACCTGAAAGTTATTTAGCTGCCCATATGAAAATATGTTAGTGTTATAAGGTCATAGAGAAGAGAAATCTATATATTTAACATTATCATCATATTAGGTAGTATGTGCCTTTTGGAAATGGCCTTGAGGCTGACTTTTAGCTCAGAGCATTTCTGTTCCAAACTAACATAAATTAAGTTCTTCATTAGAATCTTCTAGATAAAATTAACACAGAGCCCTGGAAGTTAAAAAAAGACAATGAGAAAGGCATTATTATATGGGAGGGGAAAATTAAATTAAAATTCTACATGTCACACAGCACATCAATTTGTCATGATGAAAATTCTTGTGTTTATTGCATAGAGAGATTTAGGAAGTTCTTGTGATAGATCTTTTTAAAGAAATGTTCTTTAGAAAATATTTCGAAGCATAGAACAGACATTAAAACAAACAAAGACTAAGAACCAACAAATCAGCAATATTACGGATTTGTAAATGAGGTTTATTAAACCATGGAAATTTCAATTATGTATATATTTTACTAGCTAAATTCTATGTAATTAAATAATTAAGTACTACTTAAATTTGTCTTATGGTTAGAGAAAGGAAATGTTCAGAGATTTTTGTGGGGACTTGTACTCTTCCATGCATTTGCATCTAACACAGTGACTAGAGACAACAGTGAAATTACAAGGTTTGTTGATATTACAGATATAGGAAAATTAAATCTGACTCAAAAGAGCTGCATGACAATTTCATAAAAATCAAAGACAAGTTGTTGGAATGAATCTAGTGAGGCAGTGCAACAGGATGGCCAGAGAAACTGTGTCTGCCTCATCAGCTGGAGATGTTCATGGTTGGATGGGGTTTGAGCAGCCTGATCTGGTAAGAAGATATCCCTGCCCACAGAAAAGGGCTGGAACTGGGTGATCTTTGAGGTTCTTTCCAACCCCTAATATCTTATGAGTCTATAAAATTCAGTGTAAAATAATACACAGAGCAAAACAAATGTAACTGTATCGAGACAAAAATAAATTTGAAGTAACTACAACTAAATTAATGTATGGTGAATAGGTCTTTCAAAATGTCAGTGTTCATAATTGATTGAAAAAGCCACCCAGAAATATTAGAAAAGGAGATGAAAAAAAAAAGCAGCAGCAAATATAATATGGCTACTGGGTAAATATTTTGAATGCGAGCATTTTATTTTATGAAGATGATAATTGGCAGGGTATAATAGGGAAAAACATAAAGAAAAAGTCCAAAGGTAAACAAAGGTTTCAAACTTCTGCACATGGACAAAGTCAATCAACCATAAGCTTAAAAATATTAAAATTTTGTGGGTGACAAAACAGTTTTACTTAATAATTAATGAGATGGATAAAAAAGTAGAAAAACTTATTTAGAGAATTCACCATCTCCCACAATGAATGAATGAATGAAGGGCCATCAAATGAAGCAGTCAGGTTATTAGTTTAAAGCAAAAAGATATATATGTTTTCATGTTACATACAATTAAATTGTAATGCTTACTGTTAGGATGTTGTGCATGTTGACAGTTGAATTGGGTTAAAAAAATCAATTTGCTTTATTCATGAGCAAAAAGTGTATCACAATCTATTAAACAAAAATACAATTTGTAGTCAGGAATTCTATCACATTCTAAAAGAAACTTAAACATTACCCAAGAAATAGTGTTAATGTTGAGCTAGCCTACAATAAGGAATTCACAGACTTGATTTGAAGTGGAAGAATATAATTTATAATGTTTCTCAATAATGATTTAGTAGTTTAAAATGTATCAGAATGAGAGAAAAGAGTTTGTTTTACTCTAGAATAAGATGAAAAATTTTGGGCTCAATCATGGATTCAAAATTTCCACAGCTCAGTCATGTCAGCAGATTTCTCAGTGAGAAAAAGATTTAATTAATTTTAAAATAGCCCCATTTTTATTATTGAAAAGTGATGCTCAAACTTATTTATTCCCAATTTTCATCATGCAATAATCTAAACTCGCTTCTCTTTCTTCCTTATTTGTCAGTGTCATTCCTCAAATTGCTCTAGTGTCTGTGCCTCAGTGATTTTGAAAACTGTCACTTTCATCTGTTGCCATTTCACATGGTCAGTCCTCAATGGGAGATTATTTTATACTCCATTACCTTCAAGTAGAACTAGGATTGAAACGTACTGTTGAAAAAACTTACTCCAAGTCACAAATTTTCTTATCATTAAGATAACCAAATGCATTTTGGTTCTTTCTGGAGCTCTACTGCTTTATATGACTTCAAACTCTCATCATCCATAATGACAGTGCAGTTAAAATGAGATTGTTTTGGGTTGGTTTTTTTTTTTTAATTTGATTCAATTGACATATTCTGCTGTTACTTCAGCTAACAGAATCACCTAAAAAATTCATCCTGATTTTAAGAGTTATTTTAAAGAAAGTTTATCTTGTTAAAATTATTTAAAGTTACTCAGATTTGAGCTCCTAGCCTGGTAATTTAACAAATCACAAAATGTCCTGTTCTTTGGTGACATGCTGCACAGTGAAGTCACATTTTTCACAGAGACGCTCTTTTGAATTCGAACTAATAAAAAAACAGGCACTAGGGAGAAAAAGGGGCATTTTACAAGGTTCACTTCCTCACAGGCTTTTATGAAATCATTTATGCTTTTAGGCCTGAAAAATTGTAGTAAACTAGAATCCCAATAGACTTCAAGATCAGGGCTAGGATATCTAAATGCTGCTTCACCATAACACTTGGTCTTTGAGCTCGTTTATATTAACAATAGACAGAAAAGCAGCCAGATAAGATCACTATTACTTTCCATTTCCAGATGAGACTTTTGCACTGGGTTCATTCATCTCTAGTCCTTTTCAAAGTACAAAAAAAAGGTCTCAGTTTATTTTAGCTAAACTAGAAAAGCTTTGGAGACATTCTCAGCACAAATATCCATGTGTATTGAATTTTCAAGGCTAGGGTTTGGTAGCAGAAGAGACCGTGGGGTGGCTTGTGTGAGAAGTTCCTATAAATTTCCCCCATGTCTGACAGAGCCAATGCCAGCTAGCTTCAGGACAGACCTGCCGCTGTCAGAGAGGGCAGTCACATCTCTGTGATAATGTGTTTAATAAGGAAAAAATATTATTGTGTTGCAGTGTGACATAATAGTCTCAGTATCCCGGTTCTTTACCCAGGTGTGCCAATAACCTCTCCCTTCCCCTCCCTTGCCAAGTGCTGTCCGTCAGTCTTAGCATTCCAGCAACGGCATTGTGTGATTTGTAGGGTTCAAAAGATGCCTCTCACCCCTGGAGACATTGGGCTATCCAGGAGTCACTTGTCCCCTGAGACCTCCCCTCCCTTACCTGGTTGGTGGGATCCCTACCCCTTCCGTCCCCCTCTCCCTGGGGTTAAAAGACTCGGCAACCACGCGTTTCCTTTGTTCTGTTGGAGCTGTTGCTGCATTCAGAGGCCTGTGGGCCAGGAATAAAGCTCTGGATCGAAACCCTCCGCAGAACCCGACTCCTTTCCTTCGCCTCGCCTAAAGCCTCTCCACCAGAGGTAACCCTGAGCTCCTGCATGCCTGGCCTTGTCCCAAGCGCCAGCTACAGCATCCAGCCAGCCAAAGGCGTCTGTGGGGTGAAACCACCACAGCTGCCGCCCTTGGTCAAGCAGCAAGAGCCAGACCAGCCCAGGCACATTCCATCTGGCAATATTGGGATTTAATTCCAATATTATTGCACAGAGGTAATTTCACTAAGAGAATAGAGGTGGGAGCACATGTGAGAGGAGCAACTTAGTGGACACCAAGTTCAGTGGACAATGAGGGGGCAGAAGTACTCCAGGTGGCAAAAATAAGATTCCCTTCCAATCCATGGCAAAGATCCTGATGTAGCAGCTGTGCCCTTGCATGCAAGACCACAAAGATGCAGAGACCCACCTGCATGCCATAGAGTAGACCCAGGCAAAAGCAGGTGGATACCTGAGAGAAAGCTGTGACCCCCCAGGGGACATACACACTGGGGCTGAGTCCTGGCAGGGACCTGTAACCTGAGGGGAGCCCACACTGAAGCAGGTTTGCTGGTAGGATTTGTGGTCTTGTGGGAACTCATGGTGCCTGTCAGTGATGGACTGCACCTTCTGGAAAGGGAAAAACATTGGAGCAGTTCATGAAGAACTGCTGCCTGTGGGAAGGACTGATATTGGAGCTGATCATGGAGGACTGTCTTCTCTGGGTGGAATTCAACACTAGAGCCAAGGAAGGACTCCTCTCCCCCAGCAGTGGCAGAAGAAACAGCCTGTGAGTTTTCAAGATTTGTTTTATTTCTCATTATCTTGATCTGATTTTGATTGGTAATAAATCCAGTTAATTTCCCCAAGTAAAATCTGTTTTGTCTGTGACAGGAAGCAATGAGGGATCTCTCCCTGTTCTTATCTCAACTTATGAACCTTTTTTTATACTTTCTCACCTTTGTCCATTTGTGGAGGGCAGTGATAGAGCAGCTTTGGTGGGTAGCAGACATAAGGCCAGGGTCAACCCACATGCTGTACAAACCCATCTTCCCTATCACTCACCAGCCTTTAGAACACAAGCCTGGAGAACACAAATGTCGGCTTCCTACCTGCTGAAACGTGCATATATATTTCTACATCTCTCAAATACTACCTTTACAGTGTTGAGAAGGAAAGAACTTTGTTCTAAATCAAATATTTTTTTCATTATTATCTTCTGAAGGCTGCTGGACTAGAACCAAGAGTAGAATAAAACTAATAATTTAAAACTTACCACCCTCTATGAAGCTGTATGAATGGCTGTCTCTGTGCCTTTGTGCCTAAGAACACTACATCAGTCATGTAAGAAAACTTGATGACCAGCAGTGCCTATCGTCATCATCCATTCAGTGCTATTTTCCTTTTTCAATTAAAAATACCTCCAAATCAACAAAAGAATCCAATTTCTTTTTCATTAATCCTGACCATGTTCTCCCATCATATTCACACAGCATATTTCACAGTTTCTGTTTAACAGGTATAGCTTGACCTGACTAGGACTACATCAGCATTGTATGATACACCCAGTAAATTAAATGTAAAGAAAAGTTATGGCTATGTTTAGTCAGTGCTTAGGTAGAGCACTGCAACCCACAGCTTGCCTGCATGCCATAGAAGAAGGATCACCTGGGAGAACTGAAAGTCTTCCCATCCCTCCCTGCAGGTATCCAAACCTTGTGGTGCTGTACTAATGGAATACTATGCCTCTGGGTAGGCCTGGGGGTTCTGCATGCTCCAGAAGTTTCATATTCCCTCCCTGGTGTCATAGAAAAGATAACTGAGGATAACCAAAAGTTACAGTACTGATGAACTCAAAAGGCTCAAAATAATCTTGGAAGTATGGCATGCACTCTACAGCAAGTCCTTCTTGTTTACTAATATCAAATAAGGTCTTGGTTAGCAATGCTAAAAATTTATTGAGGCCATTTTCTGAAATAGAAAAAATAAACCCTCCAAATACTGTACTTTTGTACTTTTGTGCATAAAAATATTGAATATTAAAACAGTGAAAATTTGGTATTACAGACATGACAATTTTAGAGACTCTAACAGTTGCGAGAAGTTAATACAGCTGATGCAATATTTCCAGAGAAGATGAATTGTGAAGTTTGTTGAAATGGAAGATTAAGTGTATTTTCCTTTTGATATTATTTTTTCACAAACTGTGTGCTTTTTTCTACCTGCTGCATAAAGCTTTTACATATGTGACACTGAAACACTTAGGAGCTAATACACTAACAGCATTCTACTTGCAAATCACAGCACACACAGAGGACTTGACTTATATTTCAACCTGACAGCTGTCTTTCCATTTGCTATTTAATAAACTCAGCAACTTCATTTATATTTTTTCATCCTAATTTTATTATGTGGAGCTTTCAGAGGCCATGCAGAACACTGCTTGCAAGAAAAAGTGGATGGGGCATTTTACAGCCACGTATAGTTATTTTCAAAGGGACAGATCTTAGACAATACTCAGAACTTCTGTGTTTATGCATCAAGTCATTCCAAAGCACCATGTGGAAAGAAAAAAGAAAAACTTTCTTCATTTCATTCAACACTGCTCACTGTGCTTCTTAATAAGGAAAATTTATGGCATAAAATTTCATTGCACTCCATTGGAATGTTTTATTACTCTTTTTGGTTTTTTTATTTCCTTAATGTGTTATTGCATAATTTTAAATATAGTCAGTACCACAATTTGTTTGCTTTGGATTTGGTGTAGAAATTATTTTTAATCCATTAGAATAGGTATATAAAAAAAATCTTCTTGTTATTATAAGTCACAAAAAAATAAGCAGGACCTAGTCTCAGCTTCAAATCACATTACCTTTGTACTCTACTTTTGCAATATTAACTAAGCAGCTAATATTGTGTACTAATATTAGTAGTTATTAATGCTAAACAGCATGGATAGTACTTGGTGCAAGGATTCTTGACTGAAAAAGGAGGCTTATTATCAACATGTTCTAATTTTTGCCACAATGAATGTTTTAAGTACATAATTTTTCCCCAGCCAAATTCCAACTTTAAGGAGGAATCCTCCTCCATTTAAGGAGGTTCTCATTCAGCCTAGGTCTTTTCCCTTCCCTTCGCAGACAGTTCTGCACTATATTCAGCACCAGCATGAACAAAACATCAGCTTCGTAATTTTACTTTCTTTAATGTATCATTCATTGATACCATGTTCTCATAATTGATTTGGGTACTGGGGTGGGATGACCCAATAAAAAAATATAACTTACGTTTTTACCCCTTCCTAGTCTTATTTTCTCTCATGTTTGACATGGGCTACACACAGTCTATCCTATCCTATTCATATGGTGAAAACATAAGCAGCACAGGAGGGTAGGTAAGTATTGCTTTTTGTCTGCTGCTACATGCTTCTGTCTCTTCTGCTATTTTGGGCATCTTCATTTTCCACTGCTCTGACATGTGCTATCAACAGGCTCCTGGCTTCAGAGGTGTCCCTGCCTCAGTGTGGGTCACCCACAGGTGCAGCCCTTCAGGGTGTGGGTCACAGCAGGGGTCACCCATGGCCACACAGTTCCTCAGCAGTCTCTGTACCTTAATGTGTGTCCTCTAAAGGCTGAAGTTCCTTAGGAGTGCTCCTTCCCTGACAAGGGTCACCCACAGCCAGAGTCCTCAACCCATGAAGCATCCCTAAGCCAATATGGGTCAATTCTCTGCAGCACACTGTCTCCAGCCTTGCCCTTAGCTGTCTCCTCCTTAGCATCTTTTCTACCATGTCTTCCTAAAACTGTATCCTTCTGCATGTCTCCACTGCATCCAGAGCCTCACCAGTCCCTCGGGCCTGCTGTTCTTCCTCAAAAATGCACCACAGTGTTCTCTTCAGGCTGCAGTCTCAACAGGTGATGGCCTGCTCAGCTCAGTGTCAGACTGGGTCAAAATAAGCACTGGGCACTCCTTGGCCTCCTCCACAAAGGTCACCTGCAGCTCCTTGCTCCCAAAGCCTTACCATGTATACTCCATATACAGTCACAGTGGTTCTGGATATGACTCTGGATACTAGCCACATTATAGTTACATGCTATAACACACATCAAGGCTGTCCAAAATTCCCTAAATCTTTATACCAGCTTATTTTTCATCCTCTAAAGTGGAGATACTGGTGTTTTGAAATCTTCCAGATGTCTTTTGGAGCTCACTATTCAGCTAGCTGTCATATATTCAGATGGCAATCATATATTAAACTAGGACAGAGCTCTGACTTTTCCTTCTGCACGTAGTTTTAACTGTCAATCAATCAAAGCTAATCACATTAATGAAATTCATAAATAAAGTAAAAGCAGAATGAAGAACAAACACCTTCTGAAAAAAATAAATAACACTTCAAAAGCTATTATAAAAGCACAAGCTGAGAAAAACAAAGGGAAATTTACCTTGGAAAAGTCAGGCTAATGCATCTGAGCAAAGCAAATCTGAAATGCTGGCATTTAACATGACATACCTTTGAGAAGCCGTAACATTTTCAAGAGGCCGTGGTCTGATGATGGAACTGAACGTCAGGGTAGGGCATCCTGAATCAGAGACAGCAGTCACTTTTTTACACTCTGATTCAAAGTGGGCACTATGCTGCAAAAAGATACAGCTGAACCCTGCAAACAACAAGGTTGATGTAGAAGGAAAGGAAGACAAAAGTAAAAAATTATCTGTGAAGAAGGATACATGTGTTTATTTATTTGGTTATTTAAAAAAGAATTTAGGCTGTGGAAGAAAATCTGCAAGAAAAAGAATTTAAGCTTTTTTCTTGGTTATGCCTTTAAAAATAGCATGGGGAAATAGTTCATTTACAATACAAACCCTTTCTGACTGGGAATTGGCTGATAACTGGTTGTTCAAATTTCAAGATAAGTACTTGTATTTTCATATTTCTCCTCTCTGTCAATATCTGATGTTCAAAAAAAGAACTTCAAGAGAAATAATCAAATTTCTCTCTTCATATGCTTTCATCACCTTACTACGTGAGCACACTGAACCACACTGCTTATGCAAAACCACAGAAAAGCAATCAATACTAGGGAGCACTTAAGTGTAAGAGTTTGCTTAGTAAAAAAATCCAAGTGAAATTTTAGGCAGGTAGAGGAGTTATTACACTCTGTGGGCCAGATCCCAAGAGCTCTGTGGCACTATTTTAGCTGACGACTGAGTGGTTTGCCTCAGTCTCCCCAGTGTGGAATTGCCTTAGAACAGCACAAAGGCTAATGCTGACAGCAAGGGAACGTTGAAACAGAAGCAGCATGAAAAATATCAGTCCTTCCTAGTTCAGCAATTATTAGCAGTAAATTTTTAACTGCAATGGACTTCTGCCAACGTGTCTCAGCCAAAACCAGTACTTGAAAATGTAATTTTAGTGCTGCATTATACTGAGGAATCTGAAGCAGTTTAGTGCAGGTGTACTGGTTGCTCCTTTTAGTGGTAACATTTCTCACTATCTGCCACATTATGACATTTGCAGAAGCACAGTGCTTTTGTGTTCCAAGGAGGGAACTATTCTGGTGTCTTCAGTATCAGGGTGGTCACTATAGCTTTTTATTAAGTATAAATCATTGCACATCACATACAAGTTGAAAATGGCAATCAACTCAAATCTAACCTAAAAGTAGAGTACTTTACAAAACTCTACGTGAATGCAGACGAAGAATATGTAAGAAAATGTTGGGAAGATGACATCTGGATAATTCTATGTTTCTTGCCTCTTCTGTGTGAGACTGCCTCTACCCTTTAGAGGCTTGACTGGATTGCAGCATTTACTGCTGCTAAAAATCCACTGAGGAAAAAATGAATAGAGCTGTTTTCACCTGGTGAGTACTTGCTAATTTATAAGCAATGTTACAAAGTCCTTAGCTCCAGGAAAAGTGTAAATTTTGACACTTTGCCTGAATCTCTGAATAAGTCACTAGCTTTGTAGTATCTGCTTTCACCTTACTTGCCAAACACAGTTTTTAAAAAATCTAGTCCCAAATTCTTCCTTCTTTCTCTGATGCTTTGATATATAAACTTAAATAGAATATTTGGAACCAGCTATATTGCTAATAAGTGGAAGGCTTTAACATCAAGCGTCAGTATTCACCTGATAGTAATTCTCAGCTGAAAACCTTTGTGTGTTCTCTAGAAGAGGACATAATGTAATTAAATATATATAAATATATATATGTTTGTATATAATATACAAGTAACATAAGTATACATAAATATATAAATAGAATTTATAAAATATATAACAAATACAGAAAGTAAATAATAAAATATATAGTTATGAAAAGGTAGTATATAAAATGGATAAAAATTTATATAACTATTTATATATACGTATGTTGTGAAAAAAGTGAGGAAGGGAATGAAGTTCAAAAGAGCAGATAAATTTTAAATCTTATCATTGGTCCATATTATGTCCATTCCACACAGGCCTGAAGAGCCCTGATGGCATGTGCAAATCAATGGGTTAAGTGTTCTCCACTTTGGTCATCAGAAGGAAGTGTAGTTGCAGGATGAACCTCACATATCATGAGGGTTTGGTGACCTGTTAACCTACACAATCTGAAAGCTTTCTCTACTTTGTGGATGGAAAGTAGTACTCATTCTTGTGCAAGCAGGACTTAAGCCTACACTGATTTGAAAAATGGGATAAAATTAAGAGAAAGGGAGGAAATAAGGAAAAGAAAATTTCCAATAGAGAAGCTTATTTCCAGCCTGACCTGTTTGAAGACTAAATTGGAGTCTGAGTGCTAGTGATGCACAAACCTCTGGCCTCTCCAGTGCCGAAGGGGAAGACATTAACTTCCCTCAGTCTGCTGACCATGCTCTCTCTCTTTGAGCACACTAGGATTTTGGCATGCTCATGAGGGCAGAACACTGGTAGTTAATGTGAATAACCTGATTCTTTCTCATCATGCCTGTTATTCAGTCAGTTGCTTCCCAGCAGTAATTAAATGGGATTTTTATTCATTCATCACTTGCTCTGCAGAATTTTGCATCTCTTATTACTGAATTTCTCACATTTTCTGCTGGCTCCAGTTACAAAGTTTATCATAGTCCCAGTGGACTGAACTCTATAATTTGGCACTGCAATTTTTTATCCTAATTTAGTACCATTTGAAAAGGTGCTGAGGGTGCAGACCATTTCATAATTCAGATGAGAATTGAATAATAGCAGTCCAGCATTGACTCTTGGGCTATTTATTTGCTATTGGCTGCCAACCAAATATTAAGCCAACAAGAGCTACCCTTTTAGCCCCCTTGCCTAACCAACATTTAACCCATCCAATGTTCTGTTCATCCAGTCCATATTTTCTTCATTTTCAAAATAGAATTGATTGAATATTTTATTGTTTTCCTATCACTGTAAATTATGCCTTCTTCAAGCCAGCTTACAATAAATATGCAAATACTGACAGTATCTAAAATAGACAACTCAGTGATAAATCTTTAGAAAAATCCTAAGGTTATATCAAAAGTTCTGTCTTTATGATATTCATCAGACTTCCTCTATCTTAATAAACTATACAACAATCAGACAGCATATTTTCTTTCTTTTAGTGAACTATATCTGGTTTAATAGTCAATCTTTTCTCTGAAGTCTTTTAAAAGATGTGGAGTAGCTTAACATTTCATCCCCCAGATTTATTTTCTTTCTTGTTGAGTAGGAAGCAGTCTAGTCAACCTTAAATTAGAATAAAGTTTCTTTCCCTTCCATAGACAAGAAAATATGTCTTCCTTGTAGTATTTGTTCACGTTTAGAAGTGAATAGAGTAATAAACAACTCTTTGCTTCAATGAAGTGTTAAAACTCTGACTTCCATCCTCCTGTCTCAGTAATTCTTAGGCATTCTTCAGTGGGAAAGTTCAATTAACCTAATGTTCTAAAAAACATTTTTCCTTTACATTAAAAACATACATAATTCAAACAGCTGTAGTCTTACTGTATGCAGTGTATAATTGAATTTTGATAGAGACCAAACAAACAGAAATCAAATTACTTTGGGTAAAAGGTCCATTAGGAGTGATTGAGCTCCGACATCTTCCTTTTAGACATGTTGTAAAACTGCTTTATATATCCTCATTATAATTGAAAGATAGAATAATCAGAGCCATGTTCTCACTGTTGGTCAAAACAAAGATGACTAATTAGATGAAACATATCATAGAGACAGATTTTAGAGTAGCAAACCTCTGTTGAAATACAGTGCAAAAATGTCAGAATGTTATTTCTGAGTCTGAGTCAGATACAACCTTGTTTAGGATTAGATCTACTACAGATGTTAAACATTAAAATGTGGTTTTCAGTGAAAACCACCTCTACCAGTCTTTAGGATAAAAAAAATAACAGTAAATAAATATTTCCCTTTAAAAAAAAGAAAAAATGTTGTAATTTGAAACTATAGTCACTAGAAGAAAGATAGCAGATCTCTAAGTTCTAAGAATATCAGACATGGCTTTCTCAAAAGCAGACTCTATGGTAAGTAAAAGCATCTCTTTTGCAAAACCAAACAGCAGCTTCCTTCATTCCTCCAAGAACTGTGAAAGTCAACATTTTGCAGTAATGTAGTTGAACAGTTCATGTCACTGAATAGGAATGAGAAAGGAAAATAGAAAAGGTGCACATTAAGTACATGGGCACAAAGATAAAATGAGTAGAGCTTAAGTTGAAATTATTAAAATATTGCCTCTGTCAATCTGCATCACAGAGAAGAAAAAGAATATATGGAAGGTAAGATAGATTATATAGAAAATACAGATATTATAAATAATTCCGTTAGAGGAGTAAAATTACTATCTCCTTTTCTGTGGTAAGTAGGAAAAAGTGGGAAGTAGAGACTCAGGACAAAGGTAAATGAATATGCTATACCTCTAATCTATTTTAAAGTTTATTTAAATAGCAGAAATACAAGCAATAAGTTTCACAATTATAACAAGCCTTTTGGGTAAGTCCAGAGAAATACAAATATGTGTAATTTCCAGCATTACCAGAGATACTGAGGGTGGTTTTTCTGAAAGATAAGGGTTGCATTGTGTTCGGCATTGTACAGAATCACCACATCACAAACTTTGGATCAGCTCATCAGTGGCAACTTAGCTAGAACAGGAGCCATGTGGTGCAATTGTCTTTTTTTCAATTACCTTTTTCCCTTATTTTGGTGAATGCACAGAAAAACACGATTTATAAAAGTTCCTAGGATTAAGGGAAAAGGACAATGATGTCAGAAACAATACTGAAAGGCTAAACTGCTAGAATAACATTTTGGAGAAATGTGATTCTGCCTTTGGAAAAAAAAAAAAGCAAGAAAAAGTTTTGATTAGGATACAGTGAAAAATTTCACATGGAAGATAGTATTGTCCAAGTAAAGGGTAAATTGTAAAGGAGGAAAATAATAAAGACTGGCAAAAAGAAAGATCGTGTTATAAAATGTGAGATAAAGACCTTAGTTCTCATATTGCTTGTATTGATTAAAAAATATAACTCAGTTATTAAATAGGGAAAGTTAAAGAGATTCAAATGAAATCTAGACAATCAGGTCAAAATATTATCACATTGTTATCTTAAATCACAGTGAATTCAGCTGGCAATTCATTTAAAATTAAAATTACTATTACTTCTATCCAGAACTCAAGTCGGGCCCCAGGAATTTCACGTTATAAAACATTTCATCTTCTTTGACCTTCCTTCAAATTTGGAGCTTAAGTTTTTCATTTCATCTCTTTTCATTTGTAAGGGATACAAACTTAGTTTGTATGTACAGCAGTATCCTTAAATTGAAGCAATATCCCTCATACAGCAAAAATTAGAAGGTGCTGAGGCTTAAACAACATTAAATATTATATGCCTGTGGTAAAGTTATGGAAGCTTGCTGATAAAATAACTCATGTGTGTAGCTGTTTGCTGATTAAGGATCCAAAAAAAAAAGAGAAAAAATGAGGTTAATGGAGTTGCAGTGTTTTGTAGTAGAAACATTAAGGGAGGACTGACCTTGATAAGCATTTGGGATTAATTACAATGAAAAGTAGTATACAAAGAATCAGTCATTAGCAAAATGGTTTTGCTCTCTCTTTAGGTCAAGATAGCAAAGCAGACTTACCACTTCATTAAAAATTATAATGATAAAATATATATTCTTTAGCTGTCACTTCACACGTATATCAATCTAATGTAAGAGACCATGAAGAGTTAATCCTGTTGCCACTTCAGAACAGTTTTAGATTTACATTAGACTTAGAAAATTCTGAGCAAAATTCTGAAGATATATTTGTTGTTCATATGTGATGAAGAGTGATTATTCAAATGCCATATATTTTATATATTTTTTGCTTGCTTTGTTCCCTTCAGTTAGACAAACTGAACTCAATATAAGCAAACAGAATTAATTTACTTCATGGAAAATTGTGACTATTAGCTGTAGAAAACACCAGAAATAAAAGTGCATTAGGCTAATATACATTGTGTTCTTGGAACAAGAAACAACAAAATCTATATTAATAGAATTTTCACTCTAGGTCAAAAAACAGACCTCCTATCCTGCCCAGTATGTCACTGTTCTTCTATAATATTAAAATGATGGACAAAATAATGTTATTTAAAATGAAATTGTTCATGGTAAACTGTTTCAAAGAAAGCCATTGTTGAACTTACATTGAAATAGTAGGGCAACTTTTTAGCAGGTAAAAAACTCTCTCTGGGAGAATTTCACTTCAAAAATACTGTTGGAATCAGTTCTTGCATTTTAGTGTAATTATTTAGTAGGCTTGTTGTTCGTGATGACTGGATAATTTAAGAGATTTGCAGGTCATTTGTAACCATGGAAATCATGTTGCCTGCATATCTAATAGACTAATTTCCACATGAAGCAAGGCAGTAGTTCTGTTTATTTACTAGCTTGTTAAATGCTATTTTGAACTACCTTGTTTTCCTCAGGGGAATTGTCACTCAATTTCTGAAAAGAAAAACAACAAAGGAATACTATGTCCTTACTGAACCTCAATGAATATGCACTTTCTTATATTTTCAGTAAATGTATATTTGATCATATTTGTAGAGCCAAACCTTTGTTTGATTCTCATCTTTTACATGTAAGGTAGAGATTGAAAGTGTTTAAGGATTAAATGAGTTAAAGACATGCATGAGATTTCAAAATTTTCAGTTACTGGCCTCAGTACATAGGGGTATGAATTAGTGAATGAGTCAGGGCAGCTTAACTGTGGTTAAAATTTACTAGCCAATTGATTGCATATGTATGTTTCTTATTCTGTCCCATTTGTGGGTCAAAATGTTTAAATCATTTTAATTTCAACATAATAAAGTACATCAAACTAAGAGTTCTTAAGAAAAGATAGGAGAAATTTGAGGAGATAAATTAGTTTCTGTATACTTCTAATTCACTATTTATGAAAGGCAGTGTCAAGTTCCTAGCTCAGAGGACTTAAATGACAATAATACAGACTTTTTAGAATAGGAAGTATATAGTCCAAACTCCAGACTGCAGAAATTTTAAGCTACTATTAGTAAGGGTTTTGTTTTGGCAGTTTTTTGGTTGTTTTGGGGGTTGATTTTGATATTTTGCAGGGGTTTTCTATGCAACCTTTAGTTAAAGAGATCTGGGATGTCAAAACATTTTCTTTTCTGTTAGTTGATGTAATCTCAAGATTCAAAGGTCCATTTTTCAGATGCAAGATGTACATCATATCTACAAAGTACCATTCAAGCAGGCATGTCTTAAAAGGTCACAAAAAACATGAGTCACAAGGTGACTCACCTATCCTCTGTAGTGTTTTCTCTGCCTTCATGACTGTGATGCTGTCTTCATGCCCCAACACATTAAACTCACATTGTATTTTATTAGTCCCATCACAAATTTAGCTAAAATACTTTTATATTTCCATAGTACATTTTTGATTTGAAGTTCATGTCACGGCCATTGACAATTTAAACTGTCTTCATCTTCACTAATCTTAAAGCTGTCTACAAGCTATTATCAATCACTTGTTAAAATGACAATACTCTCTCGGCATCTAAATTATTTTAATAGGCAAATTGCATAGCAATGTGATTTTGAAATATTAGATGAAAAATATTTTTAAAAATTTGCTTCCCAAACTTTTTCAATTGAACGAGCACTTGGGAAACAAAAGAGGAATTTGACAAAATAGTAAAAACATATTAGGCTTTAATCACACAAAGCAATAGTATCAGAATTGTCATTTCTATTCAATCAGAGGAACATATTTAGAAGATAAATCAAAATAAATGTAATGTGGAAATAAATCAATCAATTCTTAACCAATAAACTAAACATTCGTTACTTCATCACCATCTCTGTATAAGAAATAACAGATATCCCTGTTTAAATGCTAAACAACAAAAATTTCATCCAAAAAGGTAGTTCATTCTTCAATACTCTCAAAAATTTAAGAATTGGCATGTTTTAATTTTTGCTGTGCTGTAGCAGCCTTGCACTTCTTATATCATAGAATCATGGGATGGTTAGAGTTGGAAGAGGACCTTGAAGATCTGACATGGACAGGAACACCTTCCACTAGACCAGGTTCCTCAGTCCCATCCAGCCAGATCTTGAACAATTCCAGGGGTGGGACAGCCGCAATTTCTCGGGGCCATCATTCTAGTGCCTCACCACTCTCACAGTAAATAATTTTTTCCTCATATCTAATCCAAACCTACCCTCGTTCAATTTGAACTAATTACCCCTTTGAATCCATTTGACCTTATATGCTTTTGTAAACAGTCCTGCCCCACCTTTCCTGTAGGCTCCTTTCAGGTGCTGGAAGGACAAAATTCAGTCATCCCACAGCCTTCTCTTCTTCAGGGTGAACAATCCCAATTTTCTCAGCCTTTCCTCATAGCATCATTTTGATGTCCCTCCTCTGGATGTGCTCCAATAGTTCCATGTCCTTCCTGTGCTGGGGTACCCCAGAGACGGATGCAGCCCTACAGGTGAGGTCTTACCATAGCAGAGTAGAGGAGCATCATCTCCTTCCCTGACCTGCTGGACACATTGCTTTTGGTGCAGCCCAGGATACATTTGGCCTTCTGGGCCATGAGATCTCATTGACAGATCGTGTCCATCCTCTCATCCACCAGCATCACCAAGTCCTTCTGGGCAGGGCTGTTCTTATCTGTTTGTCCCCCAGCCTATGTTGATACCAGGAGTTGCCCCAGCCCAGGTGCAGCACCTTGTACTTGGTCTCATTAAACCTCATGAGATTTCCACGGACCCACTTTTCCAGCCAGTCCAGATCCCTCTGGATGTCATCACATCCTTCAGATGTGACAACTCAGCTTGATGGTATCTGCAAACTTGCTGAGGGTGCATTCAATTTCTTCATTTATGTAATCAATGAAGATATTAAGTAATACTGGTCCCATGGTTTTCCTTTCTTCAATTTTTAAAGATGGGTACTATGTTTGCCTTTTACCAGTCAGCCAGGACTTCCTCTGAGAGACATGACTTTTCAGATATCAAGGATATATACATATATTTTATAGAGTCAGGTGGTATCAGAAGTGACCTCACCAGTAAATATATTGAAACAAATGTGACTGGCAAAAGTGGAGCAACCTTGACATCCTGTCTTGGGAAAATTTTGTTGAGGTGCAACTGAATAGCAGGTCTACAACATTAATGAAGCTCATTTTTATAAACTGTACTAAGCAATGGACAGAAATTTTAGCTAAACATTAAATAGCTTGTGATAAGTTTCATAGCAAATTTCAAGCAATATATCAACTGGAAAATATACTCAATGGAATTCTATGACAATTAAACTAACCAATTTCAATCATCTGCAGTAAATGAATGAGAGATGATACATGCTCTGTTTTTTCTCTTTGGGGTATAAAGAGATCTTAGATAACAAGGTCGTATAAAGATGTCTAAAGCTGTCTGAAAAAAAAGCTGTAATATGAATTGACTCAATGTGGTCATCACCTTTTTTTCTACCTGTAATATTATGAAAAACAGTAGTGACTTACCTAGCTACATACATTATGTCATTCAAAGAACAATTAGACATATGTTATCTCACCCACTTAAAGTGCAACTGAATCTGAAAAGGCATAACAGGGGAAAAACAGCATCAAAATCTGTATAATTTTGAAAAAGAAATGGTAAATGTGGTTGTGAATCATAGTATCTTTATTTTAACATTATAATTATGGATTTTCATCAAAAGTTCATCAGCTATACAGTAAACACTGTTTTTCTCACACAGCACTGTGTTGAATGCAGTGTTGAGTTCTTTGTTACAGTAATTTTGGAGGTCAAATGTGCAAATGCATCCAGAAAATAGGCCAGTGTAGTGGCATTTAGGCCAGGCCTGTACTTCAGGTGTAATATTTACAGGCAGGTTTTAAATGGCTAATTACCAGAAATCAAGAGTTGGCTAAAAGATGGATCACCCAGTGCTTCCTACATTTCCTAAGAATTGGTGTTGCTTCCAAGGACAGGATGCCAAAATGTATTTAACTTTGGTTGGATTCTATAAAGCAGTTGCTGCATTCCTTGTCTAATGTAACATAAACAAAGCATGAAATAAAGGACTTAAACATAGACAGCTAGGTATTTTAAAATATTTGACCATATCCTTTTAACCACTTCAAAATTCTGTTTTAACTGTTCTGTCTATGCAAACTTTAAGTCCTTAAACTATTAAAGAATTTATTACCTTGGACTTGTGCCACAATTCCTCCCTTTCATGAGATGATGAAAGAGATATCCATTTTAGGGTGAAATATGTGACTCTGAAGATGTTGTTGTTTACAGCAAAGGGAATCTAAGGAAATTATCCTAGATTTAGGCAGCTAATTTTTGAATATTTATATTATATAAAATTAAGCCCATTCAAGAAATGTTATGTCTTGAAGTTAAGATTGTTACCTATATAGTATTAAATGAACAAATAAAGATATCTCTTGCTCTTGCTGCAACCAGGTTGTCTAAATGGCAAAAAAAAAAAAAAAAAGTAAATATTCAAAAGCAAATAATCTAAATTATTTGTACTTACCACACTGTAGTCACATGAACTATTACTTAACCTTGCTTCTAATTTTTCTCTGTTAGACATTGGAGGACTAATAAAACCAGTTTGCATTGAATCAAGACAGGAATCATCACAAAAGTGATATGTTATGAAGTGTGTTCTTCACAACCTATCATAAAATTCACTCTTGGGAACGAAAGTTCTAAAAACCAGAGGACACTACGGTAAGTGCTGCAGGTTTGACAGCCCTTCATCTTTACATACGTCTGTATCTTGCAGAGCAGATTTTGAATAATGTATGTCATGGCAAATTTTCATGCCATGAATGAAACTGTAGATCATCAGCAAAGTTCTTCATTGTTAAACGCCAGTATTTCTAAGGGAATATAACCTGTCAACCCTGAGAGGGAGAGAAAATTGCTACTATTTTCAGAGGAATCACAGAACTGTGTTTGATAGAAAACACTTCTAGAGGACAGCTAGACCAACCTGTCCAGTCGGAGTAGGGCTATCACTCAAATGGAGCAAATGATGGCTGTCAAATGGTCTAGGTACTGTTTGTTTACTAACCAAAAATCCAGAATCATAATCCCTGTGGCTACATCTATACTAGCAGGCATGATCAGCAAATGGCTTCACACATAGCGCTTAGCACTGGTCTACAATAATCTGCTACACTTCACAGTTATCCCCATTGCCTGACACAATTTTTGGCTCACACCCTTGTTAACAGAAGCTACAATGTAAGACAATTACTGCTGCTACATTAATGATCTGATCAGAAGACTACAAAGGGCTTGAAGTAACCCAATAGGTAACAAAGATGAGACAGTTCTCTTTGGGAGGGAGAGAGAATTTGGCTGTATAGATTCATATTGTATTGGCAAACTTGCTCTTGGTTAGTGAGATGAGCCTTTGGGTTTTTCCAGTTACCAGAATATGCTCCATCAGCTGGTTATTCAAGTAAGAAGAAAATTTCTTTTCCCCAGTTCCAAAACTAATATTCTCCTCTTCCATTAAAATACTGTGATTAAATGGTGCTTGCTGACTCAGTGCATTTCCTATACAGTTTAAATGCGATTAGTTCCATTTTCCACTGCACAAGTGAGTTTTTTGTGTATCTGTATATATATGTGTGTGTTGTAGATCTTCACTGCCATTTCTTACAAGGTAGTATTTTGAAGTTTGTGGGAAAATGGTTGTACCAGTTAATGCTGTTTGGAGAGGGGATAAATTTATGCTAAGGGCTGCCAAGATTCTCGGTTTCCTCTTGTATGGAGACAGCTTTATCCTGACACTATCCTTTAAATAACAGTACTCTTAGTAGTAGAATTGTTTGCAATAAATATAGGAGAAACACAAGCCCTTTCCACTCATATAATAAACATTTCCTGATTTCTTTGTACCAAGAAAAACTTCCCTTCTGACCCTGTTTCTGTTTCTATCATGCATTGCATCAACAACACTGACACAAATTGCTTTACGTTACTAACAGAGACTGTTAACATTTAAAATCAGAACTTAAAATAAATGCCCTAACTTATTTTACATCTAGGCTAGAGAAACTATCCTTAAGAATTTATTGCCTGCCTTTATCTCAGAGAATCAAAGATTAATCTGGCCTCACTGAAGAAAGTTAATGAAACAGGTAAGTCTCAAATCCTGCCTGCCTTTCTGAGCACTCTTTTTGTTTTCCTACTGGAATACCAAGGACACATTCTTTCCTTACTTTTCCTTACTCACTACAAGCAATCCTTGCTTAGAATCAATATTCAAGGTTGACTCTACAAAAATATTACTCTGGAAAACTACCTGCTTCCTGTAAGAAAGGGGTAAAAACTTTAATATACCTTAACTTCCTTTTCTGAATAGTAACACCTTCCTTCCTCAAAATCAGTAGGCAGAGTAAATACTCATGAACACCAGATGTCCACACTGACTCGGGAAGTCAGAAAGATAAAATTCCATGTGCACACAAGAGCATATTCTCAGCATTAGCAGAATGAAATAGAGACATCAGATAAATGAAAGCAGATGTTGTTAAAATGTCAAGTGCAGCAGATGTGTGTATACAAGACAAGCTTTGAAAAGATTAAACTTTGATCCTGGTTGGGCTGTAGGAATTTATGTTAATCATGTAGAAACAGTAATCTACTTTGGAACAGCTATTTCCACCTTTACTATAACATGTTATTATGCATTGTTCCTAATGGAAATAACTCTGAATTATTAACCAGTTGAGCATGAGCAGTGGTAATATGTTGGCTGTGTAGGCTTTGTGCTCCCATAAATCTGCTCTCATGAGCAGCCAGAGTTCTCAGTAAATACCTTTCTAGTCACCTACCCACATTTTCATCCGGTGGAGGAGAAGGAAGGATGCTGGATGACACGATGTGCATTCAGGTCTCATCCTGATATGCTGTCAGCATACATCCAGGCACCATGTGGCAGTTCCACAGTTTAGATGTGGGTCATATTTTTTACATCTTCCATTTAAAAGGTAAATATTCTTCCCCTTTGGTTTTAGAGACTTCCAAATATGAATTTCTGGATGGAAAATCTGACTTGGTTATGATTTTGGAGTTACGGCTGCATTTTTCCACGTCTGCTTCAAGATTCGCTTCATCAAGGAGAAGATTTTTGATCTATGTCTGTTTTAAAGTATCAGGACCTTATTTTGTCAACAGTCACAACCATGAACATGTGCTACTAAATGTCTTGTATATATCTGCCAGAGAAAGGAACAAGGAACTACCTAATAGAAGCATTCTACTTCAGAGGTGCTCTTTGGTGTTGTCTCCACAGGGGACCAAAAAGCTGTCAGGTTTTATTTCAGTCCTAAATGCCTACAATTTACTGCTTCATGTAACACCTTTCTCTACACCCATGCCCCAGATCTGTGTACTTTGTTAGTAGAACTGAGTCAGTGCAGAGTCAAGGTTCATCAGGGACTCTTACCATTTCACTGATGACTGGGAGCTGGTAGGCTTAGCTGTGCATATTTCTAGTATAAAAGCTGCCACATGCTTATCTCTTTGGGCCATAGCTCTTTCATTTGTCTCAGAGTCATATGAGAGATCAGGGTTTTTTCCAAGCCTTCATGGTGATGAAATCTCAATGCCATTGTTTCCAGGCTCTCTTCTCTTTATCTTCTCATAGGAAGGTCATTTTATTGGCTGCCATATTCATCTCACATACACCATGTGAACAAAGCAACCTAATCCACCAGAGGTTCAAAATAACTGTTCTGTCCCTCTACAACCAAGTATTACACACAGATGACATACAGAAAAGTGGCAGCTTACATTTTTCAAATATTGGGTAATGATTTCTTGTTACTATTGAGTATTAAGAAGCACATTTATTTCTACCTTTTAGTATCTGAACATAATTATTCTTCAGTTTAGATTACTAAGTACAAGAGTCTTACTCAGATTTTTAGATTATTGAAATTTACAGCAAATAGATAGTGCTTACCTTTAATAGTCTTTTGCTCCTGATAACCAAGGGAAACCAAGGTGCAATTATACCATTTGTACACACCCTCTTTTTGTGTTGTTCAATAAAACTACCTGGTTTTTTAGGTAAGAATTTCTACTGAATGAAGCTGATGGAGGGACTTTTTCTGGTATCACAGTGGCACTTTAATACCTCAGCTCTTTGTGAGTTACGGCTGCAAAAAGCTCTAACCTTTAAAGGAATTTTCAATAAGTGCTTTTTCTTTTGCAGAGATAACACCTCACAGACTTGTGCTCTGAGATCAACTTCAAGATACCTTATTGCTTTTAGGGGCTTTAAAGTCATAATAGAATAGTTTTATTTTATTACCCAGATCAGAACCTTCTCATCCATCCCAACTAGTTTGAGTTACACTTTGGTTATACTTTCAAGTTTTTATAGCACTTTTTATACGGTCTTGAACATTTCACTTTCTGTTTGTATCAACAAGGATACTTGTGCTCTTAACTGGGAATTGGCAACTAGGCACATTTCTAGCAGTTCAAACTTGCCTTGTAAGTTTTCTGTTAATATCTATTTAAATAAAATTATTCTTGCTTTTTAGTGTGAAATAATTGACTTTGAATAAGAAACTAAATTTGAAGTTAATTTTAATATTAATTTTTAATTAATACCTTTTAAATATTCCATGTCCATTCACATAAGATCCCAAAATATTCAATTGTCTTAAGTGTTCTTCACTCTATATGTGTTTGAAATTTGTGCAAATTTGTTTTATCAAATTTATTTGATAAAACAAACTCCAGTTATCTTTTTGGAGAGTTCATTATGAACATAGATTTTACATTGAGCATGTTACCAAAAGTTACAAAGCATTATAATAAGTAGGAGAAAAAAATAAAACAAATATTGGATGTTCCCTTTCTAGTGGATCATCCCACCTTTATGATAGGCTTCTAGAATTTGAACAAATGGCTAGTAAGTCACAAGCTTTTCTGTATGTTTTTGAACTTTCTCTGGTTTTACTAAATATCATAACTTGAGCAGCATGACAATGTCCCAGGACATGTCTCTGCTGGGGCAAGTAAATTTTCTAGTTCTTCATTGAGTGGAGGCTCAGGGGCATGACTGGCATGAATGGTCAGTGCCCATTCCTGTTTTTTTTTAATTACACAGTAGAACAAAGTGGGTTTTTTTAAAAGTGTTTCTTTTAAAAAAAATTATCAGTGACAGAGAATGCACCATTTTATGCTTTTTTTCTTTAATATATATCCACAGAAAACAGGGAAATCAGACTTTTAGAACTCTGTGCAGGGGCCAGAATCCATAACTGTGGGTACACCCTGTCTAAGCTAAGTCATTATGTTTTCAGCATTGCTGAGAAGTCTAAAGATGTGCTGGAATTACATGCACATACTGCTCGGGGTCAGAAGAAATTAAAATGGTATTAAAAAAAAATCAGCATGCATATATGCGGCACTCTGCTTTTACAGCAGCAGTGTCCTTTTCACATGTTACACTCTGCTTTTCAAATGACTCTTAACTGGGATAGGCTTTGCCTGAAATATCCAATTTTCTTCCACTGAGAGTAAGAGCAGCCTTGAATACAGCACTATCAAGTGCACCAAGGGAATTCAGCACCCACAGTGATGATGAGTTCTGATGAGAACATACCAATGGTGAGTATGAGTACAAACTGTTTAAAGAATGCAACTATGTTAAATTTAAGTCACCTTTAAAGATGGCATAAGGGTCATATTTAACACAATAAATAATACCTCCAAAATGCAAAGTTTCAAAACGTGAAATGCATAGGGTATTTCAATGTATTGTATCACTTCTCTGAGTCTCAAGCAGTATTTAAGACGGAGAAATTTGCCTTCTTCTCTGATTTCTCTGTCATAACTACGCTATTATTGATGAAAATTTTTGAAAACATTCATGAAGATGTTTACTATAATAATTTTCAAGTAAAACAGGAAAGTTTGGCAAAGTTCATATAATGGAAACAGCTTTGCACAGCAGGGAGTATCAGGCAGCTCTAAAAATAGAGACTGCTACTAGTTCTGCCTAGAATAACATGCCTGAAAGAAGAATATACATTTACACAGCTGGCTTTACATGACCCTTGTTTACGCAATAAAACAAAAGGAAATTACCTCTTCTGAGGTTTTATTTTTTTTATCAGGCACTGATTAAATAATAATTAGTTCAAAGTATCATTTCTACGTATGCATACTTATCCTTTTTCAAAGAGCAATTGTCTCCCTGAGGTAACATAGAAATCAGTGATCTGTGCTCTGCTCTAACAACCTTTCAGTTCAGTCGATTCAGTTTCAGCAGTTGCATAACCTTTGTTTTGTCTCAAACCATTGTCAGAGTAATGGCTCCTTCCTATGTGGAGGTGATCAAAGCTGAATTTGGTCAGGAGTTGTCAGCTGAACACTTAAATTCTGTTTAGATCAATGAGAAACTTGCCATTTCTTTCACAGTGTTTCTTTAGGATTGCAGTCTTTCAGCACTTTATTTCTTCTTGAAAGCTCTCTCTCTCACTTTCATATTTTTCCCCCAAAAAAATCACTCATTGATACGTCAATGTGTGTCCCATTATTCTATTTTTTTTCTTCACAAATACTATCCAGGAAGTCTCACAGACAGTGCATTTCATTTAATTCTTCCCTAGCAAGCTCATAATGGAATTTAATTGTGTTTCCCTTATCTGAAACCTTTCTACTCCCTTGAGTAGTTTTCTCCTTCCTTCAATATATTAGAATATTCCCTAGTATTGTTAAGATGTTAATCTCATTTATGTCCTTTTTTCTAATTATTCCATACCTGCGAAAATGACAAGCAACATTTTACCAACAGCATTGCATAAAGACAAGATTTTTTTTTAAATATAGAATAATACCAGCAGTCAATCAAAATTGTTTTCCTGAGAAATCTTGCTTTTTTTTTTCCACAATCCTTTATAATGTTTTCAAGGAGAAAAATGAGAAAATCTGTAAAGATTTTAATATTAAAAATAATAAAAAAACTCCATGTTGTCTGAAGCCTTTGCCTGCTTTACAATTTTTATTTAGGCAATTTAATTTTTCTTAGTTCCTGGCTTGCTCAGTCTGAAAAAAACCTTATTACTATGAGAAACTGCAAAACAGGGGTAAAGACTGGAATATATATTTTGTTCCAAAAATTGAAAGAAAGTGAACTTCCTTTCAGTTCATCTGTCACTACATTTATGGTGGTCTTACCAGGCTGTTCTGATCCTATATTTTTTTACAGATTCATCTCAGGTTCTACCATATCTCCAAAAATAAATTAGAAAGAAAACAAAGATTTGTACGTGTGAGGCTTTTTCAGCCAATGTGTCAGACTGGCAAAATGCCCTCTTTGAAGATAGAATAGAGCTGACATGTAATTGTTGCCCTTGCCTTTGTTGCCACTGACACTAGAGTCTGAACCCTCCTTGGAGACCTGAAAACAATTTTGCTGTGACACTCTGAGAAGTTACCACTGGTATTTTACTAATACTGTGAGGTCACAGATTTTGACCTATACAGAGCCAAGCAAGCCTCTGGAGGGCGTCGTGTTTTATGGGAAAAATGTTTCCATTGATTTTTAGATTAGCATTTTACTGCAACATAGAACAGATCAGTAGCCATGAAAGACAAAATTCACATTACAGTAGCAAGAAAAGTACCACAGCCTAAGATGTGTTTCAAATCTAAACTTTTTTTTTTTTAATATTCTTTTACACATGATTTTCCAGAGTCACAGCAGGAATATAAAGACTGATGACTAATACCATGTAATTTTATCAAATAAAAATGTACCATGCTTCTTCTACGTGGCATTCAGTATTTCCTGAAAGCCTGAAAGGGTTAAAACTAGTCCTTTAGCATAAATCCTAGTTTAGCATTTAATAACATTGTCATATGTAGAATCTCTCCTTCTTTTTCTGAATGTCTATAAATACAACACAACTATTTTGCAAGAGTAAGCACCAACGTTATGTTCCTGATTAAATTTTAAAACATTGTCCCGATAACATACAAGTTTATTAAGTTAGATAGCCAATGGCAGAATTTTCTAAGGCAATCAACTCTAAAAAAGAGCTTGTTCTCAAATACATTCCTTCTGAGGCTGCCATTTATCCACAAAATAAGTCATAATATTTGCAGACATATGTTAATATTTGGGGAATTAAATATTTTCATAAATTACTCCTAGTAATTCAACAGATTTTAAGGTGGAAAAGGCATGAGTGCTCCGTCCCTCACACCTGTCAAGCATTTTGTGTTATCATCTCTTCTTTAAGGCAGGGACTGAGCACAATGTCACAGCACAAGTGACATCTCTTGACCTCCTTTCTTATGAAGACAGGATGCACAACACTCATTTGAGAATAGAGAACAGTTGAGATATAAAAGTGGCTCATTTTACAAGCTACTTTAAATGTATGTGGAAAGATTTTTTCATTAGATAGAATCAGAGTATTAAAGTCTACATATAAGACTTCCCAAGGCATTTCCTATTATTAGATCATTGCTATTATTTTCCTGTTAATTCAATAAAAGCCTTTGTTTTTTTTACTTTTTTTACTTCTGGGAAAGATTTTCCTTGTTGAAGAAGGATTAAGAGTTGTCAGTCTAGGCACTAATGTGATATATGTTCAAAGAAACACAAGCATTTAATATTTGAAAAGTTGCCTTTCGTATGGTTTATTTATTTTAACATGATACTATGTCAAAATAAAAACTTCTACATTTATCATATTCAGCATGCATCAAGAATTGCAACATAATGGATGTGTTGAGACAATCTGGTAAGACAACTGTGAAGAGTATTTTATTAAATATTCTTAAATTACTGCCACTAAGAAATACCTTTTTACAAGGGAGACTTGAAAAGCAAGGACTTGCAAAAGAGGTAAAATTCAAAATATTTTTTGAGATACACTGGAGAAATTTTCTTTACAAGAAAATTTTTGTGTAAAGTTACTCCTTTTGCTGCCTTTTTTTGTTTCATCCTTCATTTGGGCATTGAAAAACAGAAGAGGAAAAATTGGTACACACTTAAACAAAGCTTCATGTTTTTAGTGATAATTATTACTAGATTTTTTGCCTAATTAAAATATTTTATATTATGAAATGCTTTTCATTGCACAGGAATATGGGGTTTTTAACATAGGCTTTTTGCATGGAAAAAGGTCTACCCTCCAATTAAAGAAATAATGAAGATGAGACTCATGAATGAAAAAATATGTGGTTTTTTTCCAATGTTTATGAATTCATTACACCATGCTATTCCTTCAGATATAAGAAATTCCAAGAAATCGAGTGTTATCAAGATTAACTACTAAAACATTAGACCTAAGTTTTATAGAATACTTTTACATACTCACTACCATGGTGGTAGTTTCACAGACAAACAAGCAGAGAGGAAGGAAGGTCAAAGAAAATTCTGCAATGTATTTGTCAAAACCCAGGAAATTACTAAAGGACTTGAGAATCCTGGCCCACAGCCCAATACTTATGACCACAAAATAAATACTGCACTCTAATATATCCAATCTAGCCAAAGTGTTTTAGTCTACATGACAGGGCTACCCAGAGCTGACAGGATATTAATTCTAAAATTAATCCCCATTGGTTTTTTAGGCAACTTTATATTAATCCTCCTGCAAGCCACGCAATGCACAATTTTCATCTTACATTTACTTTTCATCATGTGCACATTATTTCCAATTAAAGCAGTTGTGGTGCTATCTGATAGGGTTTTGGGAGGTTTCCACAGTTCAGCGCTGCTGCCGATAGTCAGGACCCCTCTCCAAATAATCATCCTTAACCTCTTTAAAAGAGAGGAGAGAGAGAAGGTGGTGATGGCAAGTGTGGGCCGGGCTGTGAGCACAGCAGGTGGGCAGAGGCTCTCAGTGCCAAGCTCTCAGGGTCTCCCCACAGGGCAGCAAGGAGAACCCACTCCCACATCCATGTTGGCTTCACTGCTTACTGACCCCCTGCTGAAAGCCCACCCTTCCCCCATGGAAAATGAGTAATAAAAAATTATGATTCTAAAATGAATTTGGCTCATCCTTAACTCTCCATAATAAAATCAGAGGTGTACCTAGTGTTCGGCACATTGTAAGATTATTACTCGCATGTTTACTTTTTTTTGTTGAAGTGAGAGGAAGAATCAAATCCAAATTAATTAAGCTTCATGTAAGACTGGCATTGGTAGATACAGTTAATTTTCATCTTCTACCAAAGAGATTAGAGTTCATATCTCAAAGGTAATTGAAAGCCCATATTTGAAAGGAAATAATTCCCTTAGGTTCAGAAGCAGGATTTACTTAACCTACAATGAATGAAGGAGTGGTGCAGTGAGTTTAGCTAATATAACAGCTTTATGCTCTTCAGATATTTTTTCACTGAAATTTCCCTCCTGCTTCCTGTGTTTGACATTTTAAGGAGTACATTTAGTTGAGTTTTTCAATGAGTCTCTATGGTAACAGTAAAAATGCCCAATCAAAATACTTTACCTGCTCTGCCTTCTTGCCTATTCACCCAGCAGAAGCTGCAAAGCAGAGAAGTGAGAATCACTGGTCCTTTCAAGTGTAATGGGAGTGTATTATAAAGTAGGAAGAAATGATCTGTAGATTTCAAGACTACTAATGATCACACTAACTAGAGAAAGAAGTAATCATTTGTCAAGTGGCAGCTCCAACATCAAATAATTTTGGTTTCAAAATTAAATCTTTTTTGATAGTTAATAAAAAACTGAATATATTTATAATTTGTTTTGTATTAAATCTAAGAATTGTTCTTTCAGTTTATCAGCCAACACTGGGCTCTACTGGAGTACAGCAGCAGGTGCAATATATTCATAAATTATTTTACCATAAGTAACCACAAAATGCCAATTTTCTGGAAATATGTATATATTTTTATGGAAAAGTAATAATCACCAACTCCATTTTTTGCACATGTAAAACAAAGACATATGTTAATAGATTGCCTGAATTAATAAAAAAATAGGAGGAAAGCAGAAAAGATACACAGGATTAAACCTTCTTGTCAGGAAACCATGGTAGCCTACTGAAATCTATTGAAGGGATATTAGCGAGCAGATATTGCTGTAGTAAGAATGGCTTTTCCATCTATTACTGCTTCTTTCAAGAGATACCAGAGGCTCAGCTGAGATCCCTGAAAATGTAACTGAGCCAGTGTACTGCCATTTCCCCTAGAAACTGTTTAGCTGTACAAGATGTATTTTAGAAAGCTATTCAGTGTGCAGTGGGGCACCTCCCTCAGCATTGTCAGAGCAGTGGTGCCAGGCTGGAGGTTGCCAGCGTTTGGCCGGCAGGAAAGCCCTCAGGGGCCGCATCCCTGCCAGCCCCTTGCAGGCCGCGTCCAGGCCGCATCCTTGCAGGGCAGGCTGGGAGCTGGACCCCATCATGGGGCTGCCGCAAGGCCCTGCTTGTGCCACCTGGTCACGGCAGCCTGCCCTGCACAGGGAGCCAGGCAGCACACAAACACATCTATTGCACTGTTCTAATCAACCCTGAGCGAGCTCTAACGTGGTTATTCATAGCTTAACCTTTTGAAGATCATCCATCATTAATAAAAAGTGATATGTTCACAAAAATGCACTCGTAATTAATAGGCTTTCCAGCAATGCAGAAACAAACTGCAACGTTTTAGTGTGATTAAGAAAACTTTTCTCTGGCATTTGGTACTCAGTGGACAGCTTCTCACTTGTTTCTAATGAACCCTGGCCATTTTGTTTAAATCAGCTGAGGAGCTCCTTGGAAGTGGATAACTACAGTTTCTTAGGAGGTAAGTAAATTAATTAACCATGAAAAGATACATTGTGTCCAAAACAGATTTAAGTCACTCATTCTGACTTTCTATTGTTTGCCCCTTTTGAGGAACAACTGAGTGGGACAAAGGCAGGAAAGCCAAAAAAGCTACAAAAAAGATGGCATCCCAACTGCAGTGTTTGTGCTAGGTTTCTATTACCAAATAATTAGTGTTTGTCCAACTTTTAACCAGCAAGGTAGTTTGATAGAGTTTTGTTTAAAGGTAATGATAAATGTAGCAAGAGAGAAATAATTCAGGGTATATTGCAAGTCACAAGTATCTCCAATTCATAAATACGACAGCAAAAAAAATGGATAGAACACATACAAAAGTAAAACATATTCAATTATTTATGTGTGAAAAGCTGGAATTCTGCATGCATTTAAAACAAACCTTGATATTTGCACAACATCATGACTTTCAGAAAAGCTCTGAAAGGGCTAAAACCAAAATTCATCTGAAAATTAAAATATAAATTAGTGTTGTATATTTATAGGATGTGTTATTAAGAAAACTTCCCTGTCCAACCATCCAGGCACCCCTCTGGCAGTCACACTTAACCGCCTGAGCTTGGACTGAGGCTCCTTCACTACACATCCCATCCTCGCACAGTCACACCAGCTCCATCCCAGGTTCCGCACAGCAGAATCTTAGATGTCCAGATGCCTCAAATAATTTAATCTTGCTGCAATAACAATAACAAAATGGCAGCTCAAGCTGGCATTGAGGAGGGACCCCAAGCAAAGGAACCTGTGGTCTTTTATACTCACACAGTCTAAGCAAGCAGAAGTCTGGGGTCATCAGCCCTGCCGTGTGCATTCACCTGGCTGGGCCACAAGTCCCCGTGCCCTTTGTTAGGCAAAGGGTCAGCTGTTCACAGCCTCTTGCCCAGGGCTTTCTCCACCCAGAGCTCAATCTGCAGCTGGCCCTGCATCTTGCAAACTGAGGTACCTGCCCCAAATGTATTCCTTAACAACGAAAAGCGCCAAAGCTGACAAAAATTACAAGCAGTGTAGTTTTACTGAAGAGAAGCTGTAGATGAACAGCTGCACATGGTTCTCAGAAATTTTATTAAAAAGAACATGTGTATGTGAAGTCAAGCAGATACATGAAACATTTCCAAATACAGTAAGTATTGATAAATTATATCAGAACTGAAAAAAGATTTCTGAATTCTAGTGAACTTGTTCTATGGTCACATCAGATGTTATTCGTGAGTTGTTACTACTGTACTGATTTTTTGACAAAAAATGCTGCTGCAAATTCAAGATGTAAAAAGTGGCTAGTACATATAGATCAAGACATAATGTAGTATGAGCAGGTAATGACAGACATAATCAAAGGCATGGTTATAATACAGAACTACAAAGAACTGATCATTCTCATTAGCTTTCAGAAGTTAATTAACATGCAAATGATTATTAAGACTTTCCAAAGAAACCCTGAATGGTTTTTTTTGCTGTCTTTTTGCTTACTTTAATTACCCCATGAAAGGAAGTGTAAATCACAATCAAAATCAGTATAGTACATTTGTTATATAAATGCTTCTCCACATTGAAACTCTTCAGATACAGGAAAGAGTGATGTAAAGGCCTTTTCCCCTCATTCTACTCTGCCTTATTGTCATGTTTTCACCCCAGCCAGCAGCTCAGCCCCTGCTTATTCTTCTTCAGTGGAATGATGAGAGAATCAGAAGAGTGAGAGTGGGAAACCCAGTGCATTGAGATAAAGACAGCCTAATAGGTAAAGCAGACAGTGCAGTAACAAAAAAAGCAAAACAAGGGATTCATCCACTTCTCATGGGCTGGCAGGTGTTCAGCCATCCCCAGGAAAGCTGGGGTCCCTCATGTGCAACCTGGGAAGACAAACAACATTACTCCAAATTACATTCCTCTTCTTTCTACACAGTCCAGCTTTTGTTTCTGAGAACATCATACAGTTTGGGACATCCTTTGGTTAGCTGGGATCAGCTGTCCCAGCTCTGCCCCCTCCCAATTCCTTGTGCACTCTCAGCCTACACCCTGGCAGGGTGGGGTAGAGGCAGAAAAGGCCTTGACCCTGTATGAGTGCTGCTCAGTAATAGCTGAAACTTCCTTGTGTTATCAACATCATTTGTCCCAAAAAGCCAAAACACAGCCCCATACCAGCTAGTGTGAAGAAAATTCACTTTATCCCAGACAAAACCAACAAAGTCTCCATGCCTTGGGCCATATAATTTAATTCATATGCAAATCTCACACTATCCAATTGGATTGTCCATTCCTGCCCATCTTTTTCCACATACCTTGCCACCCAGCCTTCACATTGGGGCACATCACTGTGTAATTCTCCTGAAATAGTGTGAGAACTTTTGGAAAAGTCAGGAACAGATTTTTGAGACACATCACATGCTGATTTCTCAGGTATGTTCAAGGTCATGGAGAGCCATTCCAACAAGACAGAAGGCATCTACTTCACAGAAGATAGGGAAGGTACCAGTCTTTGTTTTCTCCAAAAATTGGCTCTTGGAGGAGAAGAGGGGAAAAGTGTAATTGCTAATTTTTTCACACAGCACTTGGAAAACAGCACTGCAGATAAAAAATATCAAATATGATAAAAATCTCAAGATTCTCAAAAATGCTTTAAGAGGTTCTTTCTACCTAAACAAGGGAAATATACATAGAGGCCACATATGGCTAGCCATTTTTACATGAAGGAAAAAAAATATTAACCCCAAGGCCTCTATTCCAATACCTCTAATATTATTCTGTCCCATGATGGGAAAATTGAAAAAATAAGTGACATGATGACAAGAAACCTGAGAATCAATGTTATACCCTTTAAAATTAAAAATTCTTAGTCATGTGCCACTGGCTAAACTGTGTATCTGTCATACATAACATCTTAAGAACATACCTGAGATATAAAATTTATTTTTTGTCACAAATGAAGATTAAAGGTCATAATTTCCTCTATAATCAGATTAAAAATTCTGTCTTTGAGTCACTTTATCTCAAGGTTAAATATACTTTGTAATATAAGACAATGGATTGCTCTATATTTCATGTTGGTAGAGTACTGCTTCCATGGTCTTAACAAAGAAAAAATTGAACAATGACTTGCTTTGACAGTTTTTGACAAAAACAGAGACATAAGAAAGTTCATAAAGTTTGGGGGTTTTGTTGTCGTTGCTTTTAAATTGCCAGTGTTCACAGCCTTCCCAAGTAAATTTGTCTCTTATATTCTCAGCTTGTGCTATAGATGAGGTCAAGCACCAAGTGGAGGCATTCATAATCTTCTAAATTAAATGACCATCTCGGCAAGAGATCCCACTCCTTTAGCAGCCTGCAGTTAAGGGATTACTGGAGCATTACTGCAGGAGACAAGGAAAGTCTAGGTATCAACTCAATAGCAGAATCCTATGGAAATGGCAGTTTCAGCAATAAGCCATATGGGCCACAAATGAGGTAAGTAAACTCAGAAAATCCTTTCAAGGCAAGTATTTCCCTCAGCACCCTCCTACAGATTCTGAAACTGAGATTAGTGAAATGGTGTATTTTACTGAATCCCTAGAGTGTCATAATTTAATAGTATTTCACAGCTACAGTACATCATCACATTACATTACACTCTCCCTGTCACCATACAAACTACAATACCATGAAGTGATAGCGCAGTGTAATGAGACATACAATACAGTGTAATGTGATATACGAGAAAGTCAATGCAGCATATCTCAAAAATTACCCCCATTTAAAGGGAAACTTAATACATATTTCATATAAATGTACAGGTCATTCATTTTGTCCATTTTTTTGGATGTGTTTAATCACTGTGCATCTTGATACTTCCACAGAGAAATTTAATATTATAGTCAGAAGCAATCATATTTTACTAAGAAAGCTGAAATCATAAAACCGAAACCATTTTCTATGCAACTTTCTGACAGGACTTTAAAAGTCTTCCAAAAAAATGTTTTTACAGGAAAAGAGCTCGAGCAAACTTACAGGATCTCATGGCTCTGAGAGGTGGTATTCATTGCAATTAACATTGTCTACAGAATTAAAAATCAAGTTGGTTGGTGCTGGCTTCCTCCATACACATGTGCACACTAATATCCTTATACCTTGGCTATTCCATGAGTACCTTCACAGGTACCTTTCCTAACTGCTGTTGAGATGTGAGTTAGGGAATTTCTGCCTTTGCAACAGGAGGAAGTGGTCAAAAACTAGTAATAAAACCTCTCGAGTAAAAGCTAATAAGGACAAACTTAGATGCAGATGGATTTAAGTACACATTATGAGTCTCTCCAAAGAAAAAACATTCAAGTATAAGCTAATTAGAGGAATATTACACTAACATTACATTTATATGGAAGAACAGTTATTACTTAAAAGGAAGCCTAGATGAGAACCCACACAAAACACACTTCTCAGATCTCCTCACTACATGGGTAAAGTAGCTGATATTTTTGTGTGTGTGTCAAAATTAATACTTTGTATTGTCAGTTCTTTAAATGTGTGGTAAGATTGCCCAGCTAGCCTAAAGCTGATTTTGTCTCACAACCCTCTGCATTTATCTGGAGCTGTGTCAATCTGCAGCATACCCACTTCCAGCTTAAAAAGCTAGGTGTTTTTCACCTTCTGTCTGCTGAGAAAGGAAGATATAAATAGCTAACAGGAGAGAAAACTGTGTACCAAAGCACCCTACAGCCACCTCCCACTTTCACACATGTGAAGAGATTTCTTTCAGCATGTTTCAGTGAGGATTGTAGGGTCAGCACTGGGACAGCAGGAAATGGAACTCAGACTAGGAAACTGTTCTATGTCTGTCAAAAACTCATTTAACATTGGAACTACAGTACAGATTAAGTTAGAATATATTTCAGGAAAAAAATAACAAATATGCATCCAGTCTTCCACCTCTGTAAAATAAGTATTCAGTGTCCTTGAACAGACAAAGTAATCTTTTCATAGCATTTTCACATTTTAACTCATTCTTTTAACAGGTCCTAAGTATATGTTTTACTAATTTGCAATCATGATATGATTTTCTAATTCTTATTGTTCTACAGAACTTGTATAAGAGGCACTAAATTTGAACAGCATTTTTTGAATCTTGCTGAGATGTATTAATTCAGGATTATTACTGTTAAGAGTGAAATATTCTCCTAAACACGCTGCTTCACATCACAACACTTCACAATTGAACTGGCATTCTATTATATCAAACTAGTAAAGTTATCTGCCATTTAAAATAATCAGTAATAATGGCTGTTTATATGGAATGTAAAGATGCCTGTTCTCAATCGGAACCTCAAAACCTCAACTTGTCCTACCCCAGAAAATTCAGTGTTTATGAATAGCATTCTCTTCTTTACTAATACTTTTTCAAAAGCCTGAAAGATGACGTTTTTTCAAAAAATCCATGTGCAGAAAAAGTTTTGATCAATTCATGTATAGTCATTAGTGAGGTGAGTGGTTTGCCTGATTATCTTTTTCCTTTTTCCTTCATAGAATTAAAGCTGGTAGTTTACTTAATTGTAATTATTTGCATATTCAGGCATTCACATTAAAATATATTGAAGTGGACAATTACAGAAAACAGAATTCACCCAGAGGCTTGTGCTGCTCCAGGACTCACTCATGTGATGAAGACTTCACAGCTAATGGTGTGTAAACGTGAAAAAGAGGTGCTCTAAGACACCATGACTTTAACATAAGATTTGAAAATAAAAATAATATCCTTAAAGCAAGATATATTAACTATTTTCAACATTATTAAAGGAACTAAAGCAGAGAAATGTTGCAGTGTTTACAAATAATTGCATTTCCAACAAATGTGCAAGAATATTGTCAATTGATCAGAAGAGCTAAGGAGGTAATTACATTTGCAAATTAATAATTTCAAAATTTTGCTACCATGGTCTAGAAGAGTCCCTTTTCTGCACTTGAAATCCATTGCCTAAATCTTCTTAGTTATCCTAGATGAAAGGGCTGTACATTTTTCCCCATTCTGGCAAGACCTCTAACACCCTCTTGAAACAGAAAAAGGAGTTTTTTAGCTTTAGCTCTCCTTTATATCTCACACAGGATTAATCCTCAGAGATGAGCGTGGCCAAAGGCACAAGATAGAAAGCATAGTTATTACTTTGGCAAGTTGTTAGAGTCTTTTATTTGGAATCTAACATTGCCTTTGTTGTTACAAGGAAAACTGTTCAGCATTCTTGTAGTATTTGTTCCATTCCAGTTTCCTGGCACATAGCCCTTTTGTAAGCATTTCAGAGGCTAGTGCCTGTGCTTGAAAAGGCCATTTTATGTTTGCAGTATGGTCTTTCTGCCTGGAGTCATGCTAAGAAGAGGAATGAGATATGCTGCAAAATTCTAACACTGATGCCTGTTTTCATTCTTCTCTGTACCCATGTAGTTGTGAGGGCTTTGCTCTACCCATTCATCTCCCCTGCAGAAACTCCCAGTATCTTTCCCTAAGACAACCTAGGAGACCTGACAGCTATATGGGAGAGCCAAGATACTGAAGCAAAAAAAAGAGATAAGGGATAAGACTGCAAAAATATAATTACATTATTAGAAGCACATTTTCTTCTATAGTGGTAAAATCCACATTGAAGCTTTTAGATCTGCATCTTTTCCAGCTTGTTCCATTTTGTCCACTCTTCTGAATATTAACTTCATACTTTTGTTCAGACTTACAGTCTTCGTTCTCCAGCATGCTAACAGTGTAAGTTATGAATTGTTTTTATTTGTAAGAAGTTATGTAATGACCTCTACTGTGGATGTTCAAGTCCTGGAATATAATAGTAAATAACACGAACAATGAAAGAGCAATCAGGTGCATTATTCCTTGGGTTGCACAAAGTTTTTCTTATCTATTCAGTGCAGCATCTCAGTCCCTACTTTTAGATTAATACAGTTTCATTAACTTCTCTTTACTGTACTCCTTTTCATGGAAGTCCCAAAAACCTCCTGGCAATGTGTAAACAGAAATCTCCATTTAGAAAAGAAATCTTAATTAATAAGCCATTATTTATTTCCAGAACTTATATAAAACAAAGATATTCTTTTGTAAGCTGCAGTCTTTTATCAGGGTGAATGACAGCAGATTTGAAAAGAGCGGAATATATCTTTGTTTGCCTGTCCATAGCTGAGGTAATGGCATAGAGCACTAAACCAACGTCTCTTAAGACACCAAATAAATTTTCTTTCAGGATTAATGGTCCACTGCTAGTGTGAAGGAGATTAAAACTAGAAGCAAAGAGACAAGAGAGTCCAGGGCTGCCCCACGGTTCATTTCTATGGAATGTGTTAGTGAGCAGAGCCAAGAAGTCAAGCATTTGGGTAAACAGTTCAACGTGAAATTGCTTACTGAATGCTACCAGACATTATGGTCAAATGCATCTGCTGCACAGTTAGGCAGTAGATAGAGTGATTTAGCACTGCATACAAATCACTGGGATTCTGTGTGCTGGTACCAACTGAGAGGCTGGCAGCCATAAGGTTGCCAGTCACCACGTGTCATTTCTTCATTTACATCACATTGGTATTCAGACTGTGGCAAGCAACCCCAAAAGTGAATTTATTGCTACCAGAAAGTCAATATTTTACAATAACTGTAGGAATTCTGAAGCACTAATTTAAAAGACTACACAGAGCAAACCATTTACTGTTTTATACACATGTATATTGCTGCTCATTGCCACGGATACTGAAATTTAGAGTAGTCCTGTGAAGCTCTTAATTTCAGACACTTGGTCTTTCACAGAGAAAACTGTCAATATTTGGTTTAACTAGTAAAACTAAGTTTTTAGAGACCTCCTTGACTTTCCTAGAACAATTACGTATTGTATATGGTTCATTTGTCTCTCACTTTTTAATTTTCTTGAAACAACATTTCATTAGGTTTTTTTGCCCTGAAATGTGACAACAGACTGTCAAATCAAACCACCCTATTTCCTTTGGAAATATCACTCTTGCAAAGAACTATCCTTCTGAAAAATAAAAGCAAGTTGAACCAACAAAATGAAAAGTAAGGAATTCTCTGATTTTTTACACTTTCCTTGTAGCATATAAAACACCAACAGAACTTAAATTTCAGTATCTTTTCTATGCTTTTGATGTATGAAAACAGAGAAACATTCAACAAACCCAAATACCTAAATTACATAAATACTTCCTTCATCATCACTATTTGGTTTTGGAAGTACAGAAATCCCTATTCCCTTGGTGAATATGAGACTGATACTCAGCATTCATTTAATTCAAACATTACCTGATCACATGACTATGGAATTGTCCTTATTTATGTAACTTGTCTTTCATGCAATGGGTGGACTGAATCTCCTACTTATCCTTCCCAGACCTCTAAATCAGATTTTTTTTTGTTATAAATTGGCGGCTTGCCCTATTTGAGAAAAAAATAAGTCGTCAACAAAGACACAAATCTATCAAGCAAAATTTAAATTCTATCCCAAAGGCATGTATTTCCCACCTGACACTGTCTTTTTGTCTTCACCTCAAGATACATTTCAGTAGATATTTCTGCAGCTGCAATACAGAAGAGATAAAAGGCAGCAATAAGCTTTATTCTCATTAAAGTTCTGCAGTTTGTGAGAGGGAGCATTCATTTTGAACAGAGAAGGAAGCATTTCTCAGCAGCTAATAATGGTAGTTCACAAGTCTGATTATGCCAGTACTGGCTCCTAGAAAAGACCAACCTATATAATTGATCTTGTAACATTTAAAGGCTCTTCACTTCAAGCGTATTTTATTGCCGCCTGGCTACAATTATGTTGACCAGAAGTGAGGCCAGGTCTGGGGTTCAGAACTCGGAGGAAAAGCAGTTCAGCATGTAACCACTTCACTCCTAATGGCAGAAGTTGCATGGGAAATTAATTTTCAGGATCACATTAAGTCAGACTGCAGAACTATTGTGGGATTCACTTGGATAAAATTGCTCTGGCTGCTGGAAAGATGAGTGTCAGTAATGATATTTATTAAACAAAATGAATAACGTTTGGAAGCCATGGAAACCAGAGAACTAAAATTGGGTATATGCACTAAGTGTAAGAGGTCACCAAGAGCTTTTAAGACAATCAAAAGACTTCAAGTACAATTGCAGATTAGATAAATTCCTAAGCATTTTCATCCGCCCTCTATCTCACAGAAGATAATAAAGTAAAATTAACAGAAAATACCAGAATGTATAATCAAGGAAATGAATGTCCAGGCCTGCTATAATGAATGTCCAGGCCTGCTATAGAAGAATATTTTCATCCTTTGAATATCAGCCTCAGTTAAGCTTCCATTCTTTATGATCCAAAGACCAATTCTTTACCTAGATAGACTGCAAAACAGAAAAAAAAAAAGGAAGGGATAGAGGGGGCAGGAAAATCTCCTAGCTAGAATTAAAATTCATGAAAAATGCAGAGAAAGCTTTACATAGTCCATAAAGGTGTGAATCTTATAAGTAAAACAGAATATATTTGAAAGAAATTAAATTAGAAAAGGTAATGGATTAAAAAACACTTAAAGACACATGACTCTGAATGACAGGGGGGTTTATTTTGCTTTTCGCTGGAAGACTACTGCATTCTAAATCTTTCAAAATATTACATTCATGTTTACCTTTATGACTATTATTAGTTCAAGTGACTAGTTGAACTATTTACACTGTGTAAAGTTAAGATTTTAAGACCACAAATGAGAGAGATAGAAGAAGGAAGAAATTTAACAAAGCCCAATAGGTTTGTTTTCTAAAAGGCTAATAGAGACCTCTGCTTTTGAAATATAGCAAAATATTTTTTATTTGGAATTTTAGCTTAAGTAATTCTTTAAGAAAAGAAAAAAAAATGTTAGGTCACTATAAATGCCACAAAAATTCTACAATACATTTCCTATCTATTGTACAATGTAAAAGAAATAAATGAAAAATGCATTTACACAGCCTCTTTTTTTTTTTTTTAAGCAATGGTCCAGTTGTTCAGAATATCTGTATCTTAACTCGGAAATGAGATCTCAGTTCTTTCACAGAGTATTTTGCATTGCTTTATGGACAATACAGCACTTACTGCACTCAAACTACTGTTTCATTAGTCATATTATCAGCAGGAAAAATGGTGTTAGGTACTTTGCCTTAAAAATATGTGTTTAAATGCAAATATACAACTAAAAAATAGGGTTTATAAAGATTTTTAAAAGCAGTCAGATTTACTCTGTAGCAAACGAGAAAAAAAGATAATGTTACTTCCAGCAGGAGCACTCAAATTTAAAACACCATCTTATTGTGTTTCATTTGAAGCATATTACATTATAAGGTACAAATACAGTGAGAGTTAATCAAGCATACCTAGCATCCAAAGCTGACAGCTTTCTAAGATAATACAAGTGGTTCATTTTACCCATTAGTGGGAACATCATAAGGGTGAAAATGTCCTTTAATACTCAACTTCCATAAACAGGCCATCTGTTTTCCATTAGCTCAATATAAAGATGTACTGAAATAAAGCCAGACTCCTGTATTTGATAACAGTAACATCCTTTACCATACCTAGAATTACTTAGTAATTCACCTTTAAAAACTCAGAGCCACAGATGCCATTTATGTGGCATATTCCATGTTCTGGAACACCTGTATTTTGCAACATATCCCTATATTACTGCACTGTAAACATTTCTGTCCTAAACTGATGCAAAAATTTTTGTACATGTGAGCATGCTGGTAGGGTAGAGAGTAGCACCTTTAACTGGGATATCTAATACTTAGTGTAGAAAAAAATAAACAAACAAAATGAATATGTGTAAATGACATGGCTACATTTCTTTAAACTACTCACCTCCAGCATTTTCTCCCAGCTCCTAAAAACCTTTTTTTATTGGAATGGGCAAAAGTTGATAAAATGTTTCTCCTCCCTTCCATGTTTTTCATAAGATGGCAACATTAACGAAAACATCATTCAGAGAAGACAGCAGTCTCATTCCAGATCTTGCAATCAGAATTGGATGGATCTGTTTCAACAGTACAGAGATGGCTAAGTACCCATGGTGCTAGAGATTCACAGCATTACATCTTCTTGGTTCTCACCAGTGAATGTTCCAAGGAATGTTCTGAAGTAATCTGTTCACATTGCCAAGTGTCTTTCTGCACCCTGAAAACACAGGTGGATTTAAGAGCAGAAGATGTAAAAGCACCATAACAATAAAAAGTAGAAATCTATATGTGCTTTGTTTAAGTCTCTACCTGAAATAATTTTTAAAACCCTTTGGTTCTTTTAATTGGTACAGGATCTGAACTGGTGTTCTTTTCCTTGTAGTAATGTTCTGGTTTGTTTTTTTTTTTTTGTCTGCGTATATTGTACAATTACTTTGTGATTAGGGGAAAAAAAAAAAAAGAAAACTTTAAGCTGAAAATAATACTTTCCACAATTAGTGAGGAACTTATTACATAAAGGATACATGCCACCAACTATTTTCACTATCCTAATCAGGGAAGGGGGCTGTGATTATTTTTAATTTATTTCCCTAAGGTTATGTCTTTAAGGAATTTGAGAGGTCCACTTAAAAACTGTAAAAACTGGATCCCTGCAAGATTTGTAGAGAAAGCGATACACATATCTTATATCCATATATATGTATATATGTTTGAATACAGATATATATATGTATGTATATGCATATGTATATGTGTATATCAGTATGTGTATATGTGTATATATATAAAGCCACCAAGTGTGATTGAAGGTAGGAGTGATGCAAGGTAGGATTGAAGACAGAGAAGATGAAATGTCGATGTCAAGAACTGAGGAAGTCAATGTCTCCTCATTATAAGGGAGGAGGTATTTATAAACAAAATCCTTTATGTCTGCGGAAAGAATATCCCCATGAAGTAATGCAAAAAGTAACTAATCTTGTAATTTGCTGTAGCCAAAAGCCACCAATATGTCCTCTAACTTCCTTTCCCACTAGCCAAGCTTCAAAGGCTTAATTTGCTTCATTCTGTGGTAACTTTCCAGACTGGCATCTGCCTCTGTGACAATGATGCCTGATTATTGTCGCTCCCTAGTCTCAAGCTTGCAGCTTGTTCAGAGCACTGCAACATGATTATTAAGTGGTTTAGGCAAATCTGATGCTAATGCTTGCATCCTTTTCTTTTATTACTATTTGTTTGAAGATTAGCCTAGATGTGTTAGTGTATAATCAAAGTCCATGCTGAAGCACTGTGTTAAAAATCTGCTATGAAGAATAGGGAGTAGTTTGCCTTTCTTTCCTTTCCACCTGCAAAATAGACAATTTCTTTTATTTTTTCTTATTCTGATGTTCCTCCCCTCCACACACTGGCTTCCTTCTCAGACCCATTTGGATGAGGCAGCCTTTTGATACAACATGCAGGTTTAGATATTGTCTGACAGGAAGCAACTGAAGTGATTATTATACATGTCTTTCAGTTTATATTTGAATATTGAACTGAAAAACTTCATGGGGCAGCTCTTCAGCTGATGTAAGTTGCGCGAGGGCGTACGCGGCCCTAAGTCCGGCTAGCTGAAGGGGTGAAGCGGCCGACGCCCCTACGCATCAGAAGCCAGCCCCCCTTGGCATCGTGGCCTTGGGCTGGGCTGGATTGCGGACTTGAGTTCACGCAGGACGAGACGAGAGAGGAGGCGACCCCTTGCTGGGGGTAAAATGTCGGTTTATTGAAGAGCCCACAGGCAGCAAAGGACAAACCAAACAGGTGGAAAAATCCACAGCAAATGGCCCCGAACACGGGGGGAGACCAGAGTTTTACAGGGAAGGGGTGGAGAAAGGAGGGAAGCCCAGCTAACCAATGGGAGAGCATATTGGGAGGTACATAAGAAAACTGACACAAGAACTTATCCAATAGACATAGAACAAAGGAGGGGCCCCGGGACACCAGCCAACCACAACCCCCAGAGAGAAGAATGTTCTCGAAAGCAGGGAGGAGTGGGGGGTGATTGACTGGGCTCAGGGAGGAGGAAAACTTTACTTATATGGTGGGATAAGGGAGGAGTAGTTATGTAACTTGGGAGATTGACAATTAACGGGGGCAGGGGTAACCATAGTAACATAACTGCCAAAGGCTCTGTGGCGGGAAAACTGGAGGGGGAAGAACCATTTTACAAAGAACAGGGGGGAACAGTACATAAAATGGGGGAGCAAACTGAGAAACTTAAAAACACACTACAACAGTAAGTCATTATAGCATCTTTAGCTTCAATGAACCTTTTTAATTTTACCATAGAGGAGATGGCTCTTTTGCTGTTTACCATATTTAGAACTGCTATTCAGCAACTCAAGTGCTGCTTTTGAAGCTCTGATTGAAATTACTGCTCATTACAGCCTCTGCTATTTTTTTAAATACAATCATCCACATAAAATGCACAAACATTTCATCTCTTCTAATATTATTTCATTTTAAGTTTGTTCTCCTGCAGGATTACATATGACTTGATTAATCTCATTCCACATTTTAGTTATTTTCTTGGCCAATTTTCTTTAAAATTCTCCATATCACAGTGCAGTGGTCTCCATATTTTTGAGGAGCCTCTGCCTCTTTTTCATTCCTGTCATTTTCAACCTTAAGAAGATTAATTCAGAAATATTGAATTATCCCATCTACTTTTAAGATAAAATTGATATTTTCTCTAGATTGCTGTCATTTAGAAAGAGCACCATCTCTACTACCTTTGCCAACTGCAGTTTAGATGTCCAGTCTAATTAAGTCATCCAACTCCAGCTGTCACCAGTGGAGGGAGGTAAGTTGAAAGTTGACATAAATCACATTTCAGGGCCATCCACCCGCCTCCACTTTTTAAAAAGAACAAAGAGATCTGGGCAGAGGCACCATTTTAAAAAACATCAAGGGAACGCTAAGGAAAGGAGTGAAAATCTCCAGTGTTCAGCAGTAACTCCAGCAGTGCACTGGTCAATGTTAATTAGGAGGGTTTTGTTCTCACCTGTCCAAAACCACTCAGCTTAAGTACTCCATTTTGGACTGAAGACATTGCTATAAATTGTTGGAGGTGATGCACACTGCCTCATTTAACAGCCCTAATCTCTCTGTCACTGAGTCATTACCGTTTTTGTTAGCCCAGCCCTAGGGAGTACAGAAGTGTGACATAAATGAAAGAACTTGTCTTGAGCAGATTTTGACCCTTATCACTGTGCTCTGCTAGCTCCAGCTGCCTCAAGGAGCAGCTGATGGTAAGTCTGTGTCATTTGTCACAGCTCCCGTACCCACTGTGACAAGGAAGAACCCAATATGACATTTTGTGAACCCAGATTCCTTCTAAACTGAGGCCACAAAGTTAATTCCCACTAAAAGAACAGGCAGAAGAGTCAATGCACTTCAGTCATCAGGGTGTGACAAACCACATTGAAGCACGAGTGCTACCTCAGCCCCATGTCCAGAGGGCAACTCCCAAAAACCTCATCCTCATGGCTGCTAAAGCTGAATGACTTGAATTTTGGGAGCCAAGTATGTGCTGATATGCAAGCTTTCATCTTCATGAGAGTTAGTACCTCTCCATCATTGCATTACTCATGGAACAAGAAGCATGATTTGTACATTTGGCTGAATTTCTTTGGTTTCTTTCATATTACGCAGTGCATCATACACAGAAGTTAAATTCCTCTGATTTTAAAATTTTCCTTTTTAGTAAGACTGATGACTCTGTATGCAACTAGACCCACAGACAAAATTCAATTCAAGTCTCCAAAACAAACAGCTTTCAGTTCCAATGTATTCTTAAGAAAATTAATTCAACCTGTTGATTAGTGGAATAATTATTACATTACATTTTAAATGCTTTCAGGTTGCCTTTATCCACTGCAAAATATTTGTGCCAAAAGAGTGGAGATTTTGATAGGCAGTAGGAACCTGTGATACAATAGACATTATGTTTCTAATAAATTTGTTTTTTTCAAAGCAAACAAAACCATCAATTTCATTTTGACAACCAAAAAATATCTACACAAAAAGAACTCCAGAATATACTAGCTCAAGGCCTCACCTCACTTAATAAATACTCAACACCATTACCTTAGAATAGGTTCATAACTATCAATTTAATTAATTTTCTCTTATTTCTAGAGCAATATGTTTATCTAGTTGGAGGAAGAAAATACAGCTAAACTAGTTCATGTAGAAGGCACAGGGAAAGCAGAAGGCCTTGGTAGAAAAGGTAAAACCTCAGGACACATCTTGGCCTAGTTGTTTAATCTGCTGTTTGATTCTGGAAATAAATAATCTCAAATTTTGAATTACTTAATTTCAATAATTTTATGCAATCTATTCTGTACTTCTCATTTTCAATAAAGATAAGTATGGAAAATACAAAATGGGAAACTGTTTAATGAAATAATTAAATTCTGCAAATGCAATTTGTCCTAATGATACCAGATGCCTCACCCTTGTGTAGTAATCTCTTCTTAAATAGCCACCACACATTTAATCTCCTGTGCTCACAGACACAATTTTAGTGGAAAAAGGGAGTTCAATCGAGTTTCCATGTAATCAATTAACTTGTACATATTAAGCAGAATAGAAGTTCCTAGTCCTGAAAAGATATTTATCCCACTTACCATGAGTCCTGCTTAACTTGTCATGGTACGATAGGAATTATTCCTACCCCACCCACCCCCCGACATGGGCTGAATTTGCCATGACAAGGTACAACGTTTGTATCAATCACACAACAAACTCCATATCCTGCGTTTTAGCATCAAGGCTCCAATACTATAGGTTATGGGATAGTTGGGTGTTACTCTTTTTAAACATGCAGCACAAGCATTTCTGGACTTAAGAGATTTTTATCCAGATGAAAGACATAAAGTAAAGCCAGGACAGACACGTACACTGTGGAAAAAATGGCTTTGTCATAAACTCTAGCTTTAGATAGCAAATTATGAGATTACAGCTCTTTAAGCCCCCAGTGAAAAGACTCCTTTCTTACCAAGGCACCTTCAAAATGCTTCCTAGTCTTGTTTGCATCAGAGACACCCAGACAGGTGACTTTTTTATCTCCCTAGGAGGCAGGACCTTAGGTACTTACTAATTTGTCTTCTCTCACTTATATTCCAAGAAATAGCAACCCAAGGACATGATACTTTCTTAAAGAGAAAATAGGCAATTTGTGTCTACAATCCACTTCCTAGCTGTCCTTGCTCTTGTTCTTAAATTACTTAGCTATGCATCAGAAAACCAGTTCAGCAGTATCTGGGAAGGTACTGGAACAGTAATAAGACTCAGAGACCCTCAAGTTGGTCTTCAGCCAACAGACCTTGTTATGAACACAATTTCACAGACCTCATGAAATACAATACTTTCATTTATTTTATGTGTTCTGTGACTGAAGAGACAGATTCAGACCAAATATGAAGGAAATAGTGCCACCTGCTGTGGTACCAGTAATATTCCCTCCAGTACGCAAGTCTGGGAAAACTCTGGAAGCTGAAATGCAAACAGGATAAATTGCTCAATAGTTAACAGTAATTAAATCACAAAGGAAGTTATAGCTTCCAGATGTCATTATTCTGGAGGAATTTTTTTTTTTTTATTGAGTTAATGGGATTTTTTAAAATTAAATTTTCATTGAGATGTTAGACATGGCCCTGTTCTCCATCACGTTGAAGTACAATTGTCTTTGTTATTCTACTTAGTTTGCTTCAGCAGACAGTGAAACTAAACTCTTTCTGATGTGTCATCTATGTAGTGTGGCATACAATATGCATGTCCCTATGTTTTGATTCCTCTTTAACTTTCTGCTGTCACAAAACCAATATATGTATTTAGAGATTTTTCTTCTACACTACTAGTTCTGTCTTCTTGACAGAAAATTGATTTTTCTCATCCTGATCCATGAGCCAAAATAAGACTGCTGTCCTATTACTCAAGATCTTACAATACAATCAACTACAGCTTTAAAGCATGTCATTAGAGACAGAGACATTAGAATAACTATAAGTAGTCTGAAGTAGTTCCTTTATTATAGAATTAAACACCCCCTAGTTCTCTGCTGATAACAAGATAGAGACTGCAAAATTCTTTGCTGCATTTACTGAACACTGTACAAAGAATAAACCTCCCTTTTTGTTCTTTGGAAGTAATATTCAGAAATAAATCCTACTGTAACTGGTATTCTATCATGTTCATCTTTAAGCAAGATGGAAACTCACATTTATTTCTGCATTCACTTATTTTGAAGATACCTTTAAGTGCGATAATTTAAAATTATTGCTTGTATGGTGAGTTTACAGAGAGAAATGCTGTTCTGACCACATCACCTCATCATCATGACCTAGGATCTGCTACTTTACAGAAGGCATACGATGACTTACAGAGTGTGCTGATGCCTTCTGATAATGTTGTAGAAGTGTCCACATCACATATCTACAAACCTGATCTATTCTTTTATTGAACTCCCTCTAGGAAACTATTCCAAGACAGAACTCCATTACTGTTGAACTCTCTTCTTCTGCAAGTAGACACACAAGTCAGATTTTTAAGACACACATATGTGGTTCTGCATGGTGATGAACAACCTGGCCTACCTATGCTACAGTGTTCAAGGATGCTGAGAGCTACATCCCACTTAAACTCTCACAATAACTTTATTTCTGTACAAATACAAACTTGTAAGGATTGTTTCTTTTAATATTGTTTTGTTTTCCTGGAAATGAAAATGTGCAAAAGACACTGCCACTGACGATATCGAGGGGTTGATGCCATGATGTTACTTCTTTTACTTCTTTCTTAAATGTAAATTTTATTTAGAGAGCCAGAAAAATTGTCAAGGTCTCACTTTCTGAGACAAAGGAACATTTTATGTTTCTTCTGTAACTCACAGCTGACTTTAAATTAATTTCAGCATCCACTGCAGGTAAAAAAATTGAAGCGACAGATTTAATGTTAGTACTGTAACTTCTACCAGTCAAAGGCAGCAAGTGAGAAGGAAGATGTCTTTATTCTTATGTTGACTCTAGACTTTTCTAATTTATACAAGGGGGCAGAGAATCAACCAGATCAAGATTTCAAGAGATGGTTAAAAACCCCTCTTCCTAACCTAAATTATCTTTCCTCATCCAAAGAATTACGACCAATTCTGTAAAACAATATATATTCCTCCTAAAGGAATGAAAATGGGGTGCTTTTCACTAAAGTTGATAACATTTCTTTTGTAATACATTCTTTCCCAAACTTGTTGGCAATACAAGAAAATTCTTATATTTTTGAAATTTTCTGTAATGTTTTAAAAAGTGTAATATTACAAACTAAATTGATTTGACTAACAAGTTTAATAATTAGTTTATTTTGTGATAGGATTAATAAAATTTCATAAATTCAAAATTAATTGGTCCTAGGGTCTATTATGACATAAACCAAACCTACAAAATTTGGGTTGTCTTAGTATTAGTATGTTTAGGCTTAGAGTAATGGGATTTTAGGAAAATATAATTTTTAATTATTCTGTGTAGTTTTCTACCTAACCAACAGTGATCCTCTTAGAAAATAATGACTTATAATTTTTTTACATAATTTCTCTCTTTTTCCCTCTTTCAGGCATCAAATTTTTGGTTTATTTCATTCTTTCATTATTTTATTCTATGAAATAATGCTGAAGATTTTGTGGCTAAATATAAGTTATTTCCTACAAAGTTTAAGTTTCAGAAAGATTTTTGTACAACAAAATTCTGCATGACTATTCAACTGACAAAGAAATTATCCCAATGAAATGTCCTCACATAAACCAACAAGCAAACTAGGTTCTATTTTCAGACTTGGGTGCTTAAAATAATAAAAAACTTGATAAGCCTTCATGGCTGAATTTTTTATTCTTTTTTCATATTGTTTTAATGCTCTCAGACATTCTAATGTGAATGTTTTGGCTTTTATTTTTACTTCTGACTATGAAGATGACCTCTATGTATAAGTGCTAATGAAGCAACTCTGAAGCTCTGAAATTTTAAAAGGATTATATACATTAATATTTTAGAGCTACTGCATCTGTAGAAATACCAACCCAGTTAATTTAATTTAAAATTGAAAGTTCATTTAATTTAAAGTTCATTTGAAAGGGTGTTTTGTAAAAGTCAATTTCAAGTTTCAAAGGCAGAGTACCCGCTAACTCAGTTGTTTCCAGAAAGCTAGAAAAAAAACTTCTTTCTACCATTTCCAGATGAAAGCATTCAATCTAATCACACACAGAGACACAGAACTTCCACCTGACTTTACAGCCTGCTCTGACCCACACATTCATCAGCATGGGATTTACCTCACCTACATTTAAATAGGCTGATGCCTTCATGTGAGATACATACTGAAGTCTCTCTTCAGTTGAGGTGTCAATGGAAAGAGTCAAAGGTTCTGCAGGACATGAGTGACCAACTAAAGTAACTAACTGAAATAGGTCAGATAAACCACAGCCTAAAAATGTCTGGCGGGTGACTACATCAGTTCTAGATACCTGTTGGTAAGGTATCTATGTTTGATCAGGCTAATCCCTCCTGTAAAAGCAATTAATGTTTGACCTTTAGGTATGGTACCTTCTGGTGCACTGTATAATTGCAAAGGATGCTGCTGCAACTTCCTTTTAATAAGGCAATAAGAGGATTCTTAGTTACTGTGTGTGCCAGGTGTCTTTTCTGAGAAAGAGAATTGGCTAGGATTCAATGGAGAGCAGAAGCAGAGTGGTGGAATAAGCTTAGAGAGACTGGAGAGATATGTACCTTATCTGGGCATAAAGTCAAACAGCAGTAAAGACTATTTTAATTACTTGTCTTAGCTGATGGGCATCCAGATGAGACCATGAAGGCTGAAAGGGCATGCCCTTTCTGAACTGATCTGTAAAGCCATTACTGTCTTCTCACCCTATGTCCTTTACAGGACCTTTTCAAGCACAACACGTGTCAGATGTCACTCAAGCTGGATCCTTCTAGATGTAGAAGAGAAAGTATTCTTTGCAGTGTTCTCAGTAAAGTCTCTTTAATCTGAAATAGTCCAAAACTAATGCCCTTGAGGGCATGCTGCAAGACATCACTTTTTCAGAGAGTTGCTGAAGCGGCAAACTTTACCAAGGAGGGATGTATAGTAAAAATGAAGAAACTTTCATCTTCATTATTTGTCTGCTAAATGGTGATTGAATATTATGAGAGGTAGTACATTTCCATTCATTTTAATACACTGATTGGTTCTCTTAAAAAAACAAACCAAAAAGCTTATAAAGAACATCTAATGTGTAAAATGAAAGTCTTTTGTCACTTTATGATTCAAAATCAGAGATGGGAACCCTTCTGAAAGAATATATGTGAGGTGTTGGTAGAGGAGAACAAATTATATACCTCTAACATGACAAGAATGTGTTTCTAGTACATTATACAGCCTAACCTGGTAAACAGTTATCTACAGTTATCTTTACTTTCCATCTAATTTTGTCTTTTCTACCTATCTTTTGATCCTACAAATACTTACATGTATATTTAACCATTTAAAGCCTCTTTCTAAACTCTAAAACTATGCTTATTTCACTAAAATTAAGCTCCCCTGAACAAGGGAACAATTTAGCCCTACTCAAGCTCCATAATGAAGCACTGTCTTCTCCATGCACAGACTTACACGTGTATATGTGGAGTGGGTGCCATAGGAAGAAAGTTTGTGTAATCACTGAGCACTCTTTCCGTGTTCTGAGGACATGAGGCTACCCAGCAGATGAGAGTAGACTCAGCCTACAAATGTTTGTGTGACCAGAGTTAAGCGCATAAATTTTCAGTGTGAACTGAACTGGAGGTTTAGTTTGTGAGCACTAGGCTGTCATAATCTGTAAAGCCATTAAAATCTTTTCCCATTTTTACCCTAAGGCAAATTTTATGTGGGGATCACAATTTTCTTTCTCTTGGTAGGGTTAAAGCCAAACGTATTATGAGTGACTTTAAATGAATAATAGCACAACTTTTAACCATAAATGCCAAAAAACATTTCTTTTAAAAGTTTACTTTTGCTTTTCCTAAGAAGATCTCCCCAGAGGCTTGGAATACGGCTTTGAAAAAGTACTTTAATTAGTAAGAAAATTAAAGAAATTAGACGGAAGAGTTCTCATGATAATATGCTACATTTTAAAGATGTTGCTGCCTAAAAAAAAAAAAAGCATAGCTGCATTTAGATCTTAATGATGGTTCTCTATTTCATTCAGATAATATTTTTTGAAAATTAATTTTTGCAAAGATTAATTTTTAGAGTCAAAATACTGATTCTAATATTATTTACTAATTTCTTTCTTTCTTTCTTTCTTTCTTTCTTTCTTTCTTTCTTTCTTTCTTTCTTTATTTCTTTCTTTCCCTCAACACCTGTAAAAGAAAATAACTCAGTCAGGCAGGATTTCCTGTCACTGTGACCCTGTGCTGTCCCATTCTGACATTGTACTTACCACCAGGCTGACTGAACCATCTATACAGTTACTCCTGTAGGTCCACAGATCCCTGCACCTGCTGCCTTAAGCATCGTGTGCTAGGGCCTGGAGGAAGGCAACAAAAGAGGAGAAACAGATACAGAAACAGAAAGCAGGTACAAATATAAAGCATTTTAACTTAGATTAACAGTTAGTATAAAATTTTTAAGTCCAAATGGCATAATTTCACTCCCAATAAAATCAATGGGAAGGGAGTTTTTCTGTGTGTGTGTGATTGTTTTGTTGCTACAGTTTATTGTTGCTAAGATTTTATCTTGAGCTTCATTTGGACCCATACAAAGACACCATTGTAAAGTGTAAAGAGATTTATTCAAAACCACCAAGAATATTCAAGTTAACTGCTTCAGATTAACACATTAATGGAGAAAAAAGAAAGAGAAAAATGTCTTTCTTCAAAATGGAAAACTGGTGAGCTATTTTTGCTGGAATTTTCCAAAAATTGTTCATCGTAGAGTAGATATATGTCATGGAACATATCAGTCTGAACTGTTTAAATATGGCAATTATAGGTGATTCAAAGCAGGCTCTTGAAGACAAAAAATTTAGTCACTCTTAGCTAAAAGCAATTATTGGAAGAGAAATAATATGAATCAGTAAAAATACCCATGTAATGCATAGGTGAACGGCCCTGTATGGTTTTCTCAAGGCCTATCCATGTGTACATAATTATGAGTACATGGTTAGGAAACTGCCTTTGTAAAAAAACTCTTTAAGCAAAGGCTGAAAACAAAACAAAAAAAAGCACAGTTAAAGTTGTCATTTTTTAGAGCATGGCATATCTGATTCTTCTAAATTTATTTTCAGAAGTCAAAAGGCATCATTGACTAATTATCTCTCAAATGCAGTACTATTGTTTAAATTGTACACATCTTAGTTGAAAAACACTTTTATTTCCCTAATGCCTTCTCTAAGCATTTTTTCCTGCCATTTTGTAATACACTGCATAAAATCTCCTGTGTACAATGAAAAGAAAAGAATTTTCCATTTATCTTAGGAGTCAAAGGTACCTCAAACTTTAAGACAGGAATACTTTGGGCTGATTTTCAATTGAGGTTTTAGTAATTTTAAAAAACTAGGATTAGTTCTTTTGAATTGTTAATGCACATCATTTTCAAGGCAGTTTGAATCCTTTTCATTGAGGTGTTTCCAAAATCTCTTTATTGGGACACACAAAGGTACATTCTGGACATTTAGGTCAGTTTCTGTGAAGACTTCAATTGGCAAGGAGTAACATTCACTTCATTAGTTTTATGGCTATTTCCAAAAGCATAATGAAAATAAACAGATATAAACAGAAAAGATTTGCAGCATTCCTCAATTCTTCTGTGTCCCTTCCTGCCACATTAATTGCAAATATAGCTGTGCTTTGGATATTTCTAGATCTTTTCTGAAATGATTAACCAACACGTCACCTTCTACCCACATTAACCTCATGCTTATTACAAAAATATGAAGCTACTGAACAGCTAATGCCTATTTTAATATCCAGTTCTTGTAGGCTGGAAATGTCTGTTCCACAGATAATCTGTCAATTTGTGATATACAGCTTTTTAGCAGAAGCTGGTTACTTGTATTATGCAGAGTAATCATTTCACAAAATATTGAAGAAATCTTCAAGACAGATTGAACAGCCACAGCAACACTGTCATCCTAAGTAGAATAGCAGTACTCAAATACTGACTGACTCTTCAATTTGTGTGGTCTCTGAGCAAAAATCACTCCTTTTTTTCCTTTTTTTTTTTTTTTTTTTTTTTCCTCTCCACTGGAATATGAAGAAAGTCTGTGAAAAGTGTGTTTTGTTGTTTCGGCTTAAAGTGGTTCTACCAGGTAGACAATTATGAAATAAAAACCTAAATGTCTCTCACAAATCCTCAGCACTTTTGCTCAGTTGATATTAAGGCTCTTGGACTGAAAGAAATAGGATGACTGCTTCTCCCAATTTAAAAAGGGGAAATATCAACAGAAAAAGCTGTTTACTGGAGCTATAGTAGTAGCTAAACCAGCTACTACACTGTGTGGGAAATGAATTTTAATTTTCACAAAATTGCTTAGTAGGTTGGTTTGCTCAGCCAAGTAATTTTTCTGGTTAATAGCTTTTCAGGAGATTTTGCCATTGCAGATATATTGGAATTCATATTCTGCAGTTATAATACAAGTGGGTTTTAATTCAAGACCTGGTTAAAGCAATTTTGGTACAGATGTAATTATTGCATCATTTCTTCAGTGATCATGGTGTTAGGTGGATCCCTTAAGATTTAAAATGGATCCAAAATAGTTGAGATATGATTCCACAAGAAAAGTCATTAGGCATTTTCCATCTTAATCCATTGATACTTAAATATTTCATGGCACCCTTTACATTATGAAGTAGTGTGTTATATTTTCAAGGTGCTATTAAATAATCTGTGAAACCTCCTCATGGAAAGCTTTGCAGAATCTCAACTGCTGAAAACTAGGAAATAATTGTTGTGCCAAACCTTAATCTTCATATGAAAATGAAGGGGAAAGTTTTTGTAGTTAATATAAAAATATTAACTATTTTTTGACAGCAGCATATCTGAAAAACTTTCATACTGGCATCTGGATTTTCAATGTTAATTTCCTACATCTTTCTTAAAAGTTTTATAAGCAGAGGGGGAAATTTTCTCTCTCACAGGGCTACAATTCTATAATCACAGTATGTGCTTTTGCTTCCATCTCCAAATACCCTTTTGGGTTTATATTCACAATTCACCTCATCCTAAAGTAGACATCCAATGTGGGTCAGGAGAATGCTAAATGTGCCTAAAATGATTAGCTCAGATGTGGATTTTGGTGTTGGTATATAAAGTTAGGAAAGACAAATACACCTCTGAAACAAATTTCTTAGATTCTCATATCCTATCAAGAGGAAGAAATTTTTCCTGTTATGCCACTCCATAAAGAATTACAGAATTCATTTTTCTGACCATAGTGATACAATAGAGTTGATACAACAGAGTAAATATTATATACACATGTATTTAATAATGAGCATAACATAACACCCTATGTTGGTTTTTCACAGTAAAATTAAAGCATCCAAGAGATTGTCATTTTATGTGTTTAATTAGGGCCTTTCTTTTTTTCTTAAATTTAATCTGCTTTTTGCTGACATTGATGTCAATAGTAGTTTAAAATGTACAGTTTGTTTAAAGAAGTCATGATACTGCATTTCATAAGAACTCAAGCAAAACACAAATCTGTTCCAGAAAAATAGCCTTTAAAACCAGCATAAACTGACAAAACTTCTGTTGCATTTTTAAAACTTTTAATCTCTCTTCATTTTTATTCCAGCTCCTTCTAAATGATCCCATAATTACAAATGGCATTGATGTCAGGTATTTTCTGTTTGTACATTACTTCATAAATCTACTTATTTGGGTTCATTTGGGATATTAATGTCTATTTTCTTTCCACATATAATGGAAAGTGTCCTTTTTTATTATCAGTTCATTTAATATTATTTGCTTCAAAAGAATAAGCCTAGATTGCTCAATACTATTATATTTTGAGTACTGTCCACCTTTTATAACATTTTTCCCCTATATGCTGTCATTTAATTTGTAAAGAGTCTCAAGCACTGGTTCCTCCTTTCAGTAGCCCTGCAAAATCTCAGTCAATCTGTTTGCATGAATTATTGCTTACCAAGGGAACAGAAAATCAGTCACTTACTAACTCCTGAAATCAATCAGGTTATGTAATACAATTTTAGTTTAACTAAGAGTTGTAGAGCATTTCAAGACACAGATGCCCTAACAAAAAAAACTCTAAACTTTTGCAAGGTTTCTTAATTTCCCCAGTGGTCATTACAATAACCTTGCTTGACTTTAGAGAGTGCCCTTCAAATCAGGTTTCAATTTTTCTGCCATTGCAATGGCAATAACAATGTCTCCTTTCCTCTTACAAAATGTTAAAAGTCAGTCAAGAAACAATAACCAACAGCAATAAATTACTAGCAAAAGCAATAGCTGTCTTCCACATATATTGATGTAAAAACTCAAAATGAGACAAATTTTTTTCACTGCTAAAATTATTTTCCAGAACTCTTAATTTGGAAATTTCAAAATGTTTTTTTCCAATTTGGCAAGACCTTTTCTCCTCCAGAACTGCTATAACATATGCCAGGAATTGTTATTCAGCTGTCTTGACTATTGCCCTCCATGGAACTGCCTTTGTACCTGGATAATCTTTAATGACCCTTCCAACCCAGGACTACATTCTGGATTCTATGATTCTATGATTTTATTTAATGATGTCCTTCTCAGGAAAATATTCTTGGCCAGAATTACATTTCCATGGGCAATTTCCTCATAATTCATCCCAGCAAACCAACCTAAATTTCTCAGATATATCTGCAGTGAAGCATCTCATGTTCATCAGCAGAGGCAGCCACAAATGACTTCTGCATCTCCCCTGAAAAGGTGTGAGGTCTACCAGTTAATATTGCTCCACAATTAAGAAATCAAGAATTCTGTTCTTCCTCCAGCTTAGACTGAAAAAACCTGTTTCCAAAATTGTATTTTTTTATAACCTTGTTCTCCTTTGCCTTGTCACTTTTGAGCCTAAGTCAGTAAAAGGGCTATCAAAAGTCTGTAACAAAAACTGTTGTCAGGATTCCCTGACTCAATTCCCAGTTTACACAGCCCTAGGTCTGAGCATTTTTTAAATGTTAGGTACTTTGGAAGAACCAAGTAGAAGGATATCTTGTTGGTATCTTCATTCTATTTGAAGCTGATTATTGCTGTGATGTTTTGCCTCAGCGGAAGTTTGGCCTTTTCAGAGCTTTCCTAAAGAAAGTCTCCTCTTTTTAAGTGATCCTCAGAGAGGTCTTTTTGTGTATCTAAGGGGAAACAGTTAAACTGACAGTCATATATCCTTACTTTGGGCACCTAACTTAGGTGTCTAAGGACATCAGCTCATCTGTTTCATTTAGAGTCATTTAAAAGCTATCAATATAAATCAGCCATTATATCAGCTGGTGGGGAGGAAATTCTTAGGTGACGCATCTAAAACCATGTGAAACATTTATCTTAAGGAGGGATGTAACCAGCCTAGACTGAGGCCAGCTGGATTGCACCTAAAATTATGTGCTTAACTGCTTCAGTTCAGGCATTCTGAGTCATACTCTGAATCACCCTGTACATTACAGTCTATAGAGATTAAAAAAACCCTTAAAAATTAAGTGTTCAGCTTTTAAATACTTAAAATCATGGCAAATATATCAACATCTGAGTAATCTTGTGTAGGTGGCATTTATTCACTTTCCCATAGAGGCCATGGCTTTGATGGTATCACCAAGGAAGTGGGAGCAGAGGAAATGAGACGCTTCATCACATTTATTTGAGTCCCCAGCAGATTTGCACCTTCCAAACAAAAGACATCTGAGAGGAGAGTTGAGCCTGACGGTGGTCCCTGTGATGCCAGGGCTGCAGTGCAATCCACAGAAGCAGTCATGAGTAACTGTATGGATTCACTGTGACTGCTTAGTCAGGCTGGGTAGGCACTGGCATTCATGTTTTTGTAAGTTGAGTAGGGGTTGACTTTTTTGCCTTTTTTTTTTCACATGTAAATATATATAGATTTTTTTTTTTTCAGTGTTGTTCGCTTCATTTTGTCATTTCATAAAGCATACTATGAAAGCTATATTTAAAGGCCATTATTCACATATGCAACAAAGCAATAATCCAAGATTCTATCAGCATCTGAAATACTTACTGTGGTTTCCCAAACTGGGATAACTGGGGAAAAAAAGAATCAAATTCAAATAAATGACTATGGAAACAAAGAGTATTTAGGCAGACCAAAATCCATAAACACAGAAGCTGTTTGAAATACAGCCAGGCATTAATTAAAAAAAAAAAAACACCCTGTAACAGTGAGTCAATTAAAATAAAATATCAATGCAATTTGAGGGCTAAATATGTATATGTATGATTACATGGCTGAATTAAACATAATTGTTATTAATAAGTTAGATATTTTATAATAAATGCCACATGTAGTTAATTGCAAGCAGAAATCACAGAACGGGGAATGGTAATATTAAATTGACAGTTCCATTAACCTCTGCAGATCTCCCACTAACATGGGTGCATGGTCTGCTCAAGGGCAAGGGTCTATGTACAGTCTTTTCTTATCTCACATAGTATCAATTGAAGGAAAACTGGAAACTATTAGCAGTCTAACTGGGAATAAAACAGTCTCCTTGTATACACAAGTAGAGAACTATTTAAAGAAAATAATGATTTTGCACTCATTAGGCATACAACCAGATTTCAGATAAGGATTTTTGAACATTGTGAAACAATTACATATCTATATCTAGGACAGCATTGAAGTTACACATTTAGTAAAAAAGAAAGGTTAGAAAGACCGGAGTTACTTTCAGTGGTGTATCTTTCAGTTTCAGTTTAAAGGTGTTTAGAAAATATTTCATTTTATGAACAACAAAGATCAAAGGTATCAAAGTGTTTTAATGTACTAGGTCCTTTTTCACCCCTCGGGAGAGTAACTTTCACTTCTGATTTATGGTACACATTAAATTAGCTTGGTAGTAGTCTCCATTAATCCCCTTGTCTATATATACGTCTGGATCCCAGAACCACCAAGTAATTTTGTTTGACTGGCAAGCTTTGCTCAGGAGAAACTCTGGTCAGTGTAAGTGCATTGCAGGTCACTGCTGACATAAACTAGCAGAGAAAAGCTCAGTTTGCCTATACCTAGTAAGAATCTAAGTGGAAGAAGGAGTGACTGACCAGAAACGCCTGAATTCACCACAGAACTTCTGACAATAGCTCACTGTATTTTCCCTAAAGTCTCTTGACATTCCAGTTAATTTCAGTAACTCATGCTGACATAATAAGAGCAAATTGCTTCAAGACACATTCATAAAAGCAATATACTTCTGCTCTCTTTTAGGTTTTGTTACTTTTGATGCTGGCATAAAGTATCCAAGTATCCGCTATTCATAAAACAAGTATAGCTTATGTCACCTAGTGCCATAGTGAAATTGCTTTGTTATTTTTATTGATGATTGTGCATATTGTATCTTTATTTTATCTGTATACTTTCTAGATCTATTTAGTTTTCCAGTACAAGGAAAATGTGTTTTGTGGGTTTGTGAGTTTTCTCTTGCAGACTTATGGCAGAAATAGTTTGGTGGAGCAGAGTTTTTCATCTACCTTTCTTGAAAACTGAGACATTTTGGAGTAGTTTCTCAAGACATAAATGTTCAAATTCAACTGCATTTAAATATTAATTATTCACTTGTTGCTATGGTTCAACCAGGTTTGTGAATAGCATTTATTCTTAACTGAATAGCCGCAGTGAAAATCAAGAACTTATACACAGTAAAGAATTTGACTTGGTTCTAATACTGTGTGTGTCTTCTTTTTCAGAAAAGATTTGTCTAACTCAGGTGTTTGCCAGTGTAAAAGATGCTAATCTTCATTTGGCTGGCAAAGCTTCTCTGTCCTTCAAGTGGCTCTGCTAATCTTATTATGCAGGTGAAGGAGCCATTGCCAGACAAGCAGGGTTTTCAGTAAATCCATATTTCAGCACAGCAGCCTAAGCTGTGTGTTCAGAGCAGCTTCTGTGCACAGAGCAATCCTCGTCACGCAGTGGACAGACAAGCAGCCCTGCACAGCTTGAATGTCTTGCTCCTAATTGTTTGGCTTTAATCAGCCTTTGCCCTTGAGTATGTTTTGTCAATATAAAATATTGGGTTCTCTCCATAAAGAGTATTATTGAACATACTAAGCTTGCCTTGCAGTCAATTTACGAGAGAGAAAATGTCTCTCTGCCTCTGTTGGAAAGGGCAGAGAGAGGCAGATAATTTATACAGAGTCACTGCCTGCTTTTGGATACAGAGAATATGGTTATAAGAGAATCCCTGTCAAGTTCATCTCTTTAGGACTAGAATGTCAGAAAGATCTGGTTTGGTTACTAGTTTGGGTTTTGCCACAAAGAGGCACTATAGCAAGAGGTGTAATCATGAAGTTAACACTTTTTTTGAAGCTAACCCATTTGCTAAACAGTCAAAAGACTTCTAAAGGGCCTCTTTATCTGGGTAACAGTGAGATTTCCAGAGACCTGGAAATCTTTGGTAGCCAAAGCCTGCTATTTTTTCCACCAGAAAGAACCAGTTATCTTACATCTCATTATTTTCCAGTTTCTACCTGTTGATAGTTCTGCTATTCCATCTTTTCTTTTTTGGTGGAAGGAAAAAACAAGAATATGATGCAAACAAAATATCCGATAAGGTTGTACCTCTATGTCCCATAAAAATAAATAGATAAGCTAAAAAGTATGTTTCAATACTGACTAAACAGATGGGAATTTTGTTTAATAGCTGCTGGTCCAGTATCATGACACATGCCTGTATTTTTTTTTAAATATATTTACAGATGGCCTACAGACAGAACTTGGTCTGTCAACACCAGTAATAATGAACACAACCACAAGTTTTTTGGGGGCACAGCTGTTGAAATGCTCATGTTGCCACTAGCATGTACCATGTGTAGTGAAAAGGCTGCACAAGCACACAGGAGGAGGTCTGAAGGAAACCAGAGTCCCACAATGTGGTGACACAAAGGCAGAAACACCCAGTTCAGCTGGATGGAGAAACAACCTACCATAGACAATGCCAAGAGGCTAAACACTGAAAATATTTTATGTAACTCCAGCAATTATGGTCCCTCGAAAAACATGCAGATCTGCCAAAAGGATCATTTTACCCTCCTTATCCCTAATATTTGTGGATGACATACTATTAATTATGTTTGACAACTCTCAGAGAGAAACTGAACTATTACATCACCTGTCATTTGCCTAAGAAATGGACATTCATAACTCCATCTTTGCCTCTTTTTTGAGCAAAGATGAGCCCAAAAAGCAGCTTCATCCATGCAAAAAGGACACTTATGTCTGTCAACCGCATAAATTGATAAATTTCACAGGTAAGGTACGTATCCCTTAGTAGTAGTTTTACTCTAAGAATTTCACAGATATTACAGGTGTCTTTAAAACACTGTGTCTGATAACTAACTTCACTGTTTCTAAGAATTTTGAATTAATAGTCAGGGTATGCATGAAGAGCAAAAATTAAATTCAAAACTATGTACTTTTAAAAGCACAATCCTCTTTGTTTGCTGGTTTCTTTCTATTTCTTCAGGTCTTGAAGTGTGTCATACTAAATCTCCCACACATTTTATGTGTTTAGACTTCTGTATGGTTTTCCTGGAAAGACTAGATGTTGAGATTTTCAAAGTTCAGAAATTATTTTAAAACCCTAGAAATAAGTAGGAAAATAGCAAACAAAAATAAGACTCTGAAGTATCATATAAGGATAAATTAAATAAGTTGCACCAGACTACAATAACTGAAAGTCAGTCTTTGTGGTACTCCAGATCTCTCATATCCTTTGGTAATTGCCAGGAGTTTCCTATGTAAGTGGCAATAATATGTGTAGGCACTCAACAAGACATAAGAAATTATATTTAAAAAGTCATTTTTTAAATCTGATACTCAACATCAAGTAATTGTAAAAATATAACAAAAGTGGTACAACATATTGATGTGACATGAAATAGTGTAATGATGGAAGAAGAACGGACAAATTACTTTTAATATTGTTGTAAGGTATGGCAGCCTTATTATTAGGACTGTTTAGACCCATTGGTTAGATACTTCTTTTGTTACATATCTAGCCCGGTTTTAAATTTCAGGGAAATTTAGATAGGCCGCTTTCTTGTATAATAGAACAAAAATAACCAAGATTGCACCTGCACTAAAGTTGTCACCAGTTGTAGCATTTGTGATAGAAACTTGACCAGCTGAATGCTTGCATTTGAGAATGGCAATGCAATACAGTGTATTAATTAATATATCAATAATATGCTAGTCAGGATTGCTGCTGTTCAAAAGAGAAAATCTAATACATTGGAAGGAAATTCTATCCTTGCTAACTGACTAATCTTTAAGTTCCACTTCTCTCTTTTTGTTGATTGAGCGATATTTTGTGAAGCACCTACAGCTTCATGCTATACAAAATGCAGAATTGTTAAGGTACAGCTTTCTTTTTTGATTAATTTAAAAAAAAAAAGAAACTGCTTGCCAGCATATATTACCAATCAGGTAAAAAAGAATTATATTTATGGATGCAAATTAGAAATTAGTCAAAGAATGAAGACATTGAATAACGATAATTATCATAATGCTTCAAAATACTTATGCATGAAACAAAACAGGACAAAGGTAAAATTATTTAAGAGATAGTAATATGGGGATACCTTAACAATCCAGAAAGCACATGGACACACAAGAGTTGAAAATATGTCCTTTTTGATGTACCTTCAGAATATAATCAGCTGCAATTCTTTTCTCAAGTCCGTTTAATCAGAAATTATTTTTCATGGCCTAGAGTCTAAAAGAAATCATCATACCAACTGCTGAGTTTTCTAAAGTGCAACTGGACAGCCTAAGGGGGGGAAGAATAATGTGCTCCAGTGGAGCAAGTTCTAAAATATTCTATGGCAGATGGAGTTTTCTCTGGAACAACTAAAGTACAGATTACGTTTTATTTTAAATGTGTGCTCTGTCTTTTTAATTATTACATTTCTATACTGTTAGTCCTTCTATGTGAAAAGGATATAGAAAAGATTTTAATTCAATGTTAGAATGTAAAACATGTCAACACCTATTGAGAGAATGCAGCATTTTTCAGCTGCATTTTTTTAGTTAATACTGACCGGTGACCTCTACTTTAAAATCCAGTTTTCCATTCCATTTCATATATCTTTGCCAAAACATAACCTTGAGTTGAAAGCATCATTATCATTAGAATTCCTGCCATTATTATTATCAATATTATGATAAGGAGAATTTTAAGACAAGAGTTCTGCTATTTTTCTGAATAAGATTGGGCAAGTACTGCAAAGATTTTTCTTTACCTGCACTTTGTAGAGGAAAGAAGACCATCTTATTTCATTTCTACAAAAATATATCTAAGTTTGATTTAATAAAAGTTGCTTTCTCTGTGCTGAATATAGCACGTGTCAAGAGGTGGCATGAAAAAAATTTGGTTTGCATATTTGCAAAATTTTGGGACAATCTTCTCTGTGACCTTTCCTGGAATTTTAATGCTGAGATATGAAAACTTAATAGTCATTAAGTACACTGTTTTGAATGTAATTATGTAAAATAGTTTAGAGTTAAAAAAGGGTGAATGATCTTCTAATATTTTTATCTCATACATAGGTTTTGCCTCCCTATCTCATGGGTGGGCTATTAACTCTCTCCAGTGACTTTCAACCTGGATTCATTGAAATGCACTTTATTTATTCATAGTGCGTAGCACCCATCTTCACATCACTGTGAATGAGGTGGTAATAGAGTGTGGGACCACCACTTCAGGGAGCTCGTTCCCAGGGAAACCAGGCCATGGGAGGTTATCCAGAGCATTACTAAGAAACAGCTGAAGCACAGCCTGGCATCTGCTCAGCGGTGCTCCTGCAGAAAGCAGCAGGGGAACTAAAGGCAGTGAGGTGGTGGGGTTCATGTTTAGGTCTTGGATAAGCATAAACACCACTACAGGGTTTCAGCTGTTTCACTGAGACTGGCAAAACTGATGAACTGCCACTGCCAGTCACGGACTGTAAGCTTTCTACTGAATTTGGAAGACCTTGGGACTGATACTTGCCAGGTATTATATACATGAAACTTCCTTCAGCTGCCTACTCTCTCTGTGATTTGATTTAGTTGACAGCAAATTCTTTAATTGACCAGGTGTCCACAGCTAATTTGTTTTGCTTTTTTCTAACTCTGTGTGGTTTAAAACTCATAATTTTATACATATAGAAATAGTGGGGAATTATTTTATGCAGAATGAGGTATTTACAATTCTCTCACAATTTAATGTGGAGAAAGGCAGGCCTGGAAGGGGAAACAGGAAATCTGGTGTAGAGAGGAACAGGCACAGTCTGATCAAAGATAAGGAAGATGCTTGCCATGGGAAATCTCACATGTATAAACCACTCACCAACATTCAGCTAAAGGAATGCAGACCTGGCAGTAAATGAAACTAATTTTAGAAGTAATAAAGAAATCAAAGTACTACTATCTATTATGCATGACACACCATTTAGAACAAATTCAGATGTAGTTTTCAAATGTAAGTCTCCAAAGATTAATAAATGAATAAGACTAATGAAAATAAGAAAATGTGTAATGTATTTCTCTGAATAAGAAAAATGTATAAAACTATGTTAGAGAAATTTTAAAACAACAACAAAAAAATCCACCCCTGCATGGAACCAAAGCTGATGACAAAGAAAATTGTCAAGGTGAACATCATATTCCACCCATCTTATTCCACCCATCAAAGAACTAGATGATCACAAATTGCTCTAACATCTCCCATTGCCACCACCAGAGTGAACAACCTACCTTAAGGACCTATAGGACCATGAGAAATATGAACATTACACCAGGAAAAGCTGAAAAAGGAAAGCGTGTGCACAACAGATTTAACTCCATTATTACTTTTTCTCTTTCTGTAACAAAAGATTTCAGTAATGTTATTGGGTTACTTTTGTATAAATGTCATGGTTTAGGAGTGGTTTATAGCTCCCACTGAAACTATGTTCCTCTCCCTCACTCTCTCCCTCTCCCTCCCCTGCGGTGGTCTGGAGAGAATTGGAGGCATAAAAAGTAAAGATAACAGGTTGAGATAAAAAGCGACTTACTAGAAACAGCAGTGAGATAAGAAAATGAACAGTAAAGGCAACTCTGCTAGTGACAGAAGGTACAAGAAAGAGGCAAATGGTTCACACAGAAGCAATACCTGGGCCAGTCTCTCCACCCTACTGGGCCAAACCAGAAGAGATCACTTCTCCCTGGAATAATCTCCTCGTCCCCCCACCTCCAGCAATGACATAAGGTGGTATAGAGAAATATCCAGGTCCCATCCATGTCCCTTGATGGATGCTGCAAAATCAACCCCATCCTGGTAATACAATAAAATATGCTGTATCTTTATGTCAATATTTTGAGCACAGCTCTGCAGATCCATTGATTGTGGTGAGAGATACATAAAAAGTAACCTGATTCCCTGTACTCATGAGGCCAACAGGTTCTTTTTAAAATCTGAATTATCTCTGCATGTGGCTAACTAGCAGATGTGTAGTTCTTTCCTCCTGAAGTGTGATGTGTGGATTCTTGCCTTTCATATTTGTGGAAAGGAAAACATTGTGTGCCAGTCTGTCTCACTGTATTTCTAATAAACTGCCCACAAATATAAGAAACATAATTTATGATGACAAGGAAATTAACTTCTTTTTCTTGTTTGCTTTTTCTTAGTTTGAGCACGGATCAAAAGTCAAATGGAGTCATTCAGGATAATGATCCTTCTCAGGGGCAAAATTCACTGCAGTTACTTAAAGACCAGGTAATTATGCTTGAAAAAGCATAGCATGAATTTCAGCCCCCAGTTCAACAGCAAGTCCCAGAGCAACACTACAGCCCCTGTGCTATCACAACTTAAATCTATAAGCCAAGGAGCTATTACAGCCTCTTCCATGACACTTTAGAGGTTTTCACTTTTATTTTCTTGTCTGCAAGCCTACAAAATTGGCAGTTAACTTCTCAGTTTCTCCTTACTAGCCATGCTACTGTGAAGTAGATTGGTAAAATATGTACTATGGTTCAAATGCTATTTTTAAAAATAAATTAATAATCTTATGAGAGTGGGTATAATATTCCAATTTAAAAAAAAAATCTGAAATGTTTTAAGATTTTTCAAGAAAACTGGAAAGAGAGTTTGTTTTGAGGTAAGATTGGTGGGGTTTTTTTCTCGAATAAAGATATTTCACAGAGGGGATTAATGCTCTCTAACTTAGTTCCTATGGCCACTTCTCTTAAATGACTGTATTGGAGTTCCAAATTCATAGCCCTATGTATATGGTAATCTGAAACAGTCAGCCTTCTCTTGGACTTTGGTCCACAGTAAATTAGTCATAAATAACAACTACTCTGAATATACATCTAACAACTACTCTGAATATACATCAAAGTGACTACCTTTGAGATTTTTGCAAAGATAAATAAATGTCTGGAAGTTTAAAAACACACTAAAGGGTATTAAATTTGCTGAAAACTGTGAAAAAATATACGCCTTCATTGCATTTTTATGTCAATAATTTTTTACAGTTTTTAAAAGTCTGTCATGCAAGTCATCTAGAATAACTGCTTCTAAGTAAGTTATCAAAGAATAATAATTTGTTTCTCTACAGTGCCATATGTTACCCTTCTAACTAGCCACAATGAAGCAGACTGAGAATAGACAGTTATAAATATCCTGCAGAGTATCTCATTCTACCGTTGTCTCTCTAAATGAAGGACAGAGCTCTTGTAATTGGGGAATGTAACCTCTAGAAAAAGTGGCGAAACACATTCCCTCAGGTAACTCCGACCCTGTTATTCAATCACTGAAATGAGGCAATATAACTTTCAAAGCACCTTTGTACTTGGCAACAACAGCATCACTTTCCAGCAGGAAACAGCAAGCTTTAAAATGTGCTGGTTAACGTGTGAACAAATTAGCATGAAATGAAGCTTGTGGAAAAGATGCAACTAACTGGAAAGGTACAGTAATTCTTAATATAAACTTAGCAAGTCAGCTCCATAACAGCAGACCTTCCAAGATTACACTGTTTTTCTATAAAGATTACAGCAGAAAACTATAGCCTAATCCTGTTTTGCACAGAAAATATGTCAGCCCTGAACTGGAAAAGTAGCCATATTGTATCACTGAAATAAGGATAAATCAAGGACAGAAACATATTGTTTTGACTAAAACAAACAAGAGACTATCTCAAACAACAAGATAGCTATCTATATCCATGCCTTGATGTGAGCAGTGAAGGTCAGCTTTGTGTGTCCTTCTCGAGGTTTATCTCAGATTGTGGTCTGAGGTTAACACTAGCTTGTCTCTTTTCAGATTTTACATGGAGATCACAATCTTTATTTAGCTTCCCTGAGCTAAAAACACCTTTATTTTTGCTGTAAACACAGTCTTAAGCAGTGTTTTCCATTTATCTGAACTGCTGTTGCATCTTCACCAGCCATAGAGAAAACTGGTTTCCTGAATATTTGATCTTTATCTGGTGAACAGCTAAAACATTGCATCATGCACATTTTTATACCTGAAATCAGAATGTGGTTGGACCCCACAGACTCCAAGCCAGGAATTGTACTCAGTGCTAGATGACTGAAGAGTGTGAATGTAGAGGGAATGTCAAGGTTATTTCCCTGACCATATATCCCTTTTTGGAATGAATCCAGAGGAGGCCAATAAAGATGATCAGAGCACTCCTCGTATGAAGACAGGGTGAGAGAGCTGGGGTTGGTCAGACTCAAGAAGAGAAGGCTCTGGAAATGCCTTAGAGCAGCCTCACTGTGCTTGAAGGTGGATACAACAAAGTTGGGGAGGGATTTTTTCCATGAGCATGTAGTGATAGGGAAGGGGGAATGGCTTTAAACTGAATGAGTGTAGATTTTGATTAGATAGAAGAAAGAAGTATATTGCAATGAGGATGCTAAAATCCTGGAACAAGTTGCCCAGAGAGGTGATGAATGCTTCATCCTTGGAAATATTCAAAGTCGGATTGGATGTGGTTCTGAGAAACCTGATGTACTTGAAGATGTCTCTGCTCATTGCAGTGGGGTTGGAGGAGATGCTCCCTTCCAAACCTTTCCAAACCCACTGGCGAGTGTTGCGACACCAATAAAACCATTCTGATTTCTGAGGTGTACGCTTTTAGGAAGAAGAAAATTAAAAAATGTTGGATGTGGAGCTCCTCTTATCTAACTTCAGTCATTTTCTCATTGGCTTAAAGCTGGTTTCCTAGACTTTATAATCAAGTGAAAAAGAGAATTAATTCAGAAGAATAGACAGGCCCAGAGTTTTGCAGGATTATCCCTTTCACCATCTCTGTCCTCCATCTAGATAAACCTAATTTTATATGAATTATAATCTGGTTTCAGTCAAATCTACATTAGACCTAACTCACAAAAAAAAAAAAAAAAAAAAAAAGTATGCATGTTCATCCCTGTTCTGGGGTGTTCTTTTTCAACGTAAAAGGCACTATGGAAAGATTAACATCATGTTTGTCAGTATTTCTATGATAATGCTTTTTTGTTTGGTGGGCTAGTTTTTCTTTTTGACAAAGCAAAGTGAAAGCACTATTTACCTGGATGCAGTGTCCCTTGAAAAGTAACATACAGCATGAGAGTGCAACAATTTTGTTTTCAAAACTTCAGTCGCAGTAGGGTCTAATACTCTTACCAGTCCAAGAGCTACATGTCTATTCAACATGATTGTCAAATTAAAATATTTTTTCTGACAGCTAAATTAAGAACAAATAAATTACAATTTTATTTGTAACTCTTTTTCCATTTGGGAGATGCTCATGACAGTCTGTCCCTGCAGCCTGTCAGACAAGCTTACCTCAGAAAGTGCCTGAAACACACACACCCACAAACAAAACCTGTAGATCAGATAAAACAAAACACTGTTCCATCAGAATGCAGAAGAGCTCCTAGGAAAGAGTTTTTAGAGGCCTCTACTGATTACTGATTGAATTAAACATAGGCTTTGTCATATAAGCAGAATTTCAAAACAATTGGCAGCTATTAAACACTTTAAGAGGTTTCTTGAAGTGGTGAGTAGATGGAGCTGAACTAAGATGAATCCAAATTAGGGAATTTATATCTTGTGAAGACTTCAGGAATAGCAAGTACTTAGTGGGCTGAAGTTATTTAATAGGTTTATATATCTCAAACTCAAACATATGGACTTCCCAACATAAAGTGTTGGCTGAAGTGTGAAGTATTTCTCAAATCTGACTCTACTCATCCATGTTTTCTGGGCAAAATTATTTTAACCTGAATTCTGGCTGTTTTTAGACAACACATATCATGTTCCAGGCTTTTAAGAAAGGAACTCCAGTGATGCCCTCTCTCTGACAGTGGACCCCTGATACTCCTGTGGGCACTAGAAGAAAAATGGGATAGATGTGGCAGGCAAAGCAAAAACTGGGATATGTGTGCTGCATCTGCAGCAAGTGAATTTCATCTTAATGTCAGATTTACAGGGAATGGAAATCTAAGAATAAGGCTTGAGTTATTCCAGGGCTGGACTGAGCAGTTTCCCACCAAGCAAGAAATAGAGCAAAAATGTCTGCTTCTTAATTTCACTAGAGTGGTTATCCTAATATCTTGAGTGGTAACAAGAAACTGTGACTTTCTCTTTTGTCACAGAACCTGAGCACCCGTGCTTGTACAATACTTTGAAAGAACAAGCTTCTTCAGATGTCCTTCTGCCTCAAACAGAGCTTTGCCCTAAGCTTGCCTTCCTCTCCAACTGCTGTGTCTCACCTTCAGCTACCCATCTTGGAGTCTGCTCAAGGAAATGAGATATCCTTCAATTTTCACAACACAGTAGTTATTGAGATTTTTTTTTACAGGATTCACCTTTTTTTTACAGGATTCACACAGAAACATCCTGAACCTTTTAAAATGTTTATTTTTTTTTTTTTTTAATTAAAGCATTGCCACTACCCCGGCTCTTCTTCAGCATCTGGAACATTTAAATTAAATCTAAGGTATTTTCTGTAAATTATATGTCATTATTATTACTAGATAAACTTTGATGGTTCATTCTATGAATTGAGGTATTTTTAGAAGATCACTATAATTTATTATTTCTTTTAAATTTATGAGAAGTAAAGCTATTACAATAAAATTCAATATATACTGGCAGAAATCTACCTACACTTTTAAAATTGCTGGGGCTTGTGCTAGAAACCATTCCATATCTGATCTAATTATATATAACTTAATTTAAACTGCATACTGCAGGTGAAATGACAGGAATGCAGCAGCTTTCCAACACCACCTCTCCAGTGAGCCCTTAAACAGGTGAAGGTCTCTAAGTGACTTTCCCTGATGTGCTCTCTCCTCCCCTAAAGCAGAGCTCCACTTTTTCAAGGACATGCTCTAAGAAAGAACTTTTAGATTTCAGGAACATATGATGTTTTCTGTGGGCATGCCTAATTTCCTCTCACAATTCCCAGCAATCTGGACAGACTACAGCTTTGTCATGAAAGAACAGGGTCTGTGCCTCCCACCTAAGCAAACTTTATTGGATTACATCAGGAGACATTACAAGGGAGAGTTACATGCAAAACAGCACCTGGAAAAAAGGGTGAATGAATAAAACCAATATCCTTTTGTATGAGTAAGAAGCTCCTGTGCACAACAGGCATCAGTTCTGTAATTTGTAGGACATTTCTGGGAGCACAGTTAACACATGGCAGACAAACACCCCAGCTGTCACTCCTGATTCATTTGCAGGACTTAACAGAGTAGACATGCTGTCCAAGACCAGCTTTGATGATGGTTCATGCCCCAGTGCAAACCAAACAGATTAGTACCAGAAAATTCATCCCAGAGAAGTGCTCATGTTGCTGATCACTCCTACCTAGGTATAACATTAGGGATAAGTTTTAATGGTGGATTTGGCAGTGCTGGGTTAATAGTTGGATTTCATGGTCATAAAGGTCTTTTCCAACATAAATTATTCTGTGATTGAATATATATAGGCATTTGGAGGTCCTTTTTGCCAGAAATAGGATTTTTGAGTCTAACAGCTGAAAAACTGAGAAGCCAGGTCTAAGCTGTGATAATTTTACTTGCAGGAAAGGTTCGAAGGTTCAAACTTTGTGAAGTGTTTGCTTACAGGAAGCTGGGGGAGGATATACCCCAAACACTCCATCCCAGCTCTACCTGTAATTCTCACTGCTGGTCTTCCTTTAGAAGTCTTGACCAAAACTAGACCATAGCCATTCACTCTTTTGGCAACACACACTTCTGGACAGCTGAGAAGCCTCTATGCTAATTACTCAAAAACAGAAGAGGAGTTAGGGTATCAAAAATTTGCAACACTTTAAAGGAATAACCCTGCAGCATCTTTATCTAAATGAAGAAAATTAATGGGTGTTGTGATTTTGCTTTTTCAATGCCTTTTTGGCCCATCTATAATACCTGCAAATTCCTTACATACATTTTGACCTTCAGAAACTGTAAGATTTAGTGTTATAGAAGAGCATTTGATTAAATTAACATTTAATTGTAACTAATGTCTACAGCCACAAATAAGGCAGCTCAAAATTAAATTATTAAGACCCCTCTCCATTCAAAATATGGAATTACAGTCCTTTAGAATAAAATTATACATTATCCTATTATCATAAGAGAAGTCCAGGCTATCATCTACTAGTTATAATTAAAAATTATTTAAAAATATATACAAAGTAAGCAAATGAAACTAAAATTGAATCTCATGAAGATTGACTTTCAAATCTTAATTATCTATTTTTAATGCAGGATTTGCTTTCAAAACTATTTTTTTCTTAATTAAGCAAAGAAAACCTGCACTTCTGTTCTGGGCTACTGCACTGCAATTCTTTAGTACTTCTTGATTGTACTGTAAATGCTTTAGGGACATTCCACAGTGCAAGTCTATGACTGATTTGACTTGAAATATATTTAAATAATTTTAGAAAATCTTAGCATATACCTTTTTCTCTTTTGTCTCACAGTGTTTTAATTTATGCAATAGGATTTTTAATTAGTGTCGAGTGATCTTTCCATGATCACAAGCTATAAAATCATTCAGGGAAAAGAAAAATCTACCAGGTGGAAACTCTGAAAGTGCTTTCATAAAAACAAATCATATTCTCCCTGCGTTATCAAGCTACATCCTAGATGATAAATTCAATGTCTTTCACAGATAACAAAAAGTCTTCCAGCTCAGCAATTCTACATGAGTCTATGATGTTTGTGACCTCTGAAAATACTTGTTTCTGGCACAGCAAAAAAAGGACTTCTGGTCTAACCTTGGAGAAATACCATAGGTCACAAGCACTGATTTTTGTAATACTCCTGATACATTAAAACAAAACCAGTTATTTCCAAAGATACAGATGCCATTTTCATGCATACTTTTGGTCTCTAGAAAAATAAAGTGTAACTCAGGGGACCAGAATGAATTAGAAACTCCAAAAACTGAAACTGGTCTTGAACATGTAGCTGGGAAGAAAGTAGAGCAAGAAAAACAGTTTAATCTATCTACCAATTGCCATGAGACTTGCTTGTAGCAATGCATGTACCACAGCTGGCTACCAGTTCATGAAAGGTGTGTATCCAAGGGAAATTGGATGATTGGCTAGCCCCTGCATTGACTAAATAGAAGAGTGAGGCAGAAAATCATCTAGTGCTTTAAGGTGAAAAAGAGAGGATGAAGAGAAAAGAGGGGAGTAAAGGTCCAGTCTTCTGAACCGAATTCTCTTGAGGTTTCTGGCATAAGAATTTTTTCAAGGTAAGTAAGTCAGAGGCTTTGTACAGCAGCACAATATACCAGAATTGATCATGCTGCTTACCATTCTGTCCTATAACTCAAGAAGTCAAATATCACATTCTGTCTTCATTTTAGGTAATGATAATCCACCACAAACTAATGTCTTTACCCAGTCCCCTTGTTCCATCATTCACTTCTGTGAGTCCTCCCCATGTCCCTTATTTGCCATTCTCACCATTTCAAGTGCCAGGCTGCTGTTCCTTGCTGCTACTCTCACTTTTACAGTGCAATTCAAGTCATCAAGCACTGTTATGCCATAAGTCATTTGTGACTTCTGTAGTCAGCCACAGGCAGAAAGTTGTCACAAGTGCAAGACTTTTTGTTAGGAGGCAAATGGGGCTCTTTAAGACAATAGCTGAAAATATGAAGAAGGAAATACTCATGATGGTAGGCCTCAAAGCACTGGGCATGTAGCAAGGCAGAAAATTCAGAAGACAGAGAAATGTGGCCCTAGAAATGAAATGAAATAAATCTTAGAGAACAAAATAGATTGGAGGAACGGATTTGAAAACAGTGAACATGAGAACTGCAATTAGCAGGGAAAATAGGGCTATGACAACTCCTTGCAAAGAATTGGCTTACATGAAAGAGAAAAACAATATCCTGATCTATCTCTGCTTCTAAGCCACTTCAGCTTTCAATAACAGCTTGAACTTTGAATTGAAGAGAGAACATTGGTACTTATGCTGCCTGACCTAACAGGTAAACACCACTCAGTAACAGCTACAAGAATTAAATCAACTATGCAAAACCATAGAGTTTTGTAGAGTAGCAGATTCAAGTAGCTTCTGCCTACAATCAAAAATTTACATGTCTGAAAAACCCAAGCCTTCCCTTAGAGCTATTTTTCCAGCCATAATTCTGCTTTCTTTTCCAATTGTCTTCTGCACCAAAAATGACCATCCTTTAGATTAGCTCTAAGGCAAAGGCTTAACCAAATTTTGAGGGACAAAGAAACGCCACTTACACAGCTGAAATTCTCTTTGATAAAAATCAAAAGACCCACTGCATACATTGAAGAAACTTCAGCTTCTCAAAATATTAGGTATGCAAATCCTTTGCAATGCAGACTTTTGTGCAACCTAAATCTAGGGCTTACAACTAGCTAGACATCTTGCCTCCTTTTTAAAATTTGTCTCTTTATTCTATTTCTTCCCCTATTTCCTTAAACTGTTTTGGTGATGACATCAGTTTTTCATTAGACCATTTGATAGAATATCCTACACCTCCATATTATTTTCTCAGCTTCCAAGTGTGAAATGAATTAGCTGTTCACTAAGTAGAGAAGATGTCGTACTCTCAAATCCCATCTTTCTTTTTTTGTTTTATATTTATATATACATACATATATTTTATTTTTTTTAAGAAATCACAACAAAAAAAGAAAACCTCGACTTGAATTAGTATGATTCTTCCAATTTTTAGGGAATCCTTTGGGGTTTAATCTTGCTTCAATTTAGTTGAATATTTTCTGGTTAGTTTATATGAATGAATTTTATCTTCTTTAATAAAACAATATTAAAATCATATATTTCTCAAGTATTCATATGTGGTTGTTTCCACTGAGTTAAGCAGTGTTATCTGGTTTTGACCTAACCTTTTTCCCTTATAAGAGACAGCACATTTAAGAGAAAAAAGTGTAATAAGCAGGATGCCTGCTAAGCATATTTTGCATTATTTACACCCAAGCTCCAGTATTTAAAAGCAAGAGCTAGAAAGAGGATAAAAAAGGCTGTCCTCCATGAACATCAATCCAGAAACAGTGAGTAGTTTCCAGAAATCATCCTTACCTCCACTGTAGCCAGCTGGAGCCACAGGCAGACAGAGGAGATGTCTTGGCTCTGGTGGCCACTTTCCCTCTCCACGAATCTTCTAAGAACAAAAGTGTCATAACCATGGTGAGTGGCACCATATCATGTCTCCATTGTTTTAAAATATGCTCCCTCAGTGAGGGAAGAAGGACAGCAAAACCATGACAAATTTTGATCTGGTACCGTGAAAATTATCTTCAAGGTCCACCTGCTGGTAGGAAACTCCCTTAAGGTCCATTCCTTACTCAGCACTGAAGGTAAATTTCTAGTTTCAAATGGGCTAATTTGTAATACTTTGCAGGTAAATGCTCTATTTTCAAGAGAATGGAGAAAATTACTGTGTTGTTGATATTGTCAATACAAGATGTAAATAGTGATTCTGTGGATTGTACACAGAAGACTGACCATTGTGTTTTCCAGTTCTAAATAAAATGTATTATCCCATAAAACACAGAAATTATCTCAATTTACAGAATGAAGATATTGTACTCTCTACTGTCAGCAACAATACTAATTTCATTTCTACTTTTTGAAAAATTATAAACTTTCTTAGACTAGTAGAAAATGGTAACTGATCCAGTTTGCATGTCCCTGTGTATATTGATAACTTTGTCTTCTGAGACTAAAGACATCCATCCAGATCCTGCCAGAACCACAACTCCTAAGTTGCCTGAGGAAAATAATTAAATTTAGCACACTGTGAGGCCTGTGCTTTTAAGAAACAATCTTAAAAACAAGGTATAGATTTTGTGCTTGGGTTTTAAAAAATTCAGTACAAAACCTGTAACCACAAAAACCTCCCACATGATCATTATTCTGTCCTCTGACCACTAGGTAAGGGCATAGCAATCTCCTCTCTCCATATCTGCACAGAGACCAGCAGCAGCCTCCAGGAGTTGGAGAAATGTAAGTCTGTTCCAGAACAACAGGGGAGAAATAAAAATAACATTGTGTATCCTCTCCGAGTGCTGTGAAATATGAACATGCTACTACAAGTTCTCCTTAGTATGCTATTTTTTCAAAGCTCGTTTCAGTCCAGTAACGAGGCCAGAATCTTAATCTCATCTTCAAAATCCCAAAAGACATTTTTGTTTTGTTTTCCCTTAAGTCTAGCAGAGCTTGTGTTGTTGAGTTTTTGTTGTTCTTGTTTTGTAGTGGTTTTTTTCAATCTCGTAAGATGACTGTGCACAGTCTCTCCTCCCTTCCCAAGACCATATTAGTATTTACTTGTATCAGCAAGCAGTATCAGTTCCCTTCACTACAGAGTGAGAAAGCTAATACTTCAGTAAATTGTTGCTGTCTCCTGTTACATCTGTTCTGTTCTGTTCACTAATTGCCTGTCACAACCACTGAGCCATGGTGCCAGCCATGCTGCCACTTCCTCTTTGGTCAGCTTGTCAGCTCCTATTAATCTGAGCCCTGTTGCTTTTTCCACAGCCAACTTCTTGCACTCTGGATATAATGAAAATCTATTTCTTCAGTGGTATACGAAAGTGACAAAATTATAATTCAAAAGAAAAAAGGTTAATGACTTTTTGCGTGAAAGTTGACAGTTTCCTACTGTAGCAGTAAATTATTTTCTTTGGTCCTGCTTCAATTTCAGGAATATATATAAAGGTTTACATATATTTCAATCTGATGCAATATTATTAATATTATTATTCATTATTAAGTCTTTTTCTTGCATTATATGGGAAGAAACTTCTAGAATCAAACTTTGTGAATGTGAAAAAACTAAATCTGACCAAAAGTAATGATATCTAGAATACAAGAATTTTAAAAGAAAGTCATCTGATTTTTATGCTGAATTTTGTTAGCTTTTTTTCCCTTGGGAAGGAATGCAATTGGTTTGAAATTGATCAATATATTTGCTAGACCAGATAGTTTTTGCAAAACTTTTATATTCTCCACATTTTAATTCAGCAGCCTGTAGTACAGTTGTGAAAGATGACACCTTAACAGGCAGAGAATGAGAGCCACAGGACCAGGGAATCCCTTACATTGGGAAAGACCTTTAAGATCATTGAGTCAAGGCATCCAAATTAACTGCTAAACCACATCTCGTGCTTCATCCAGATGTCTTTTAAATACCTCCAGGTATGTTACCTCAGCTGCTTCCCTGGGCAAATTCTTCCAATGTTGGCAACTCTTTCCTGAAGAAAAATCACTGCTGGTCCTGCTGGCCATACTAGTTTTGACACAGGCCAGGATGCCATTGGCCTTCTTGGTAAGCAGGACACACACTGGCTCATATTCAATTCCTGCTAACCAGCACCCCCAGCTCCTTCTCTTCCAGTTTTCCAGCCACTCTTCCCTCAGCCTGAAGCACCACACGGAGTTGTTGCAACCCAAGTGCAGGACCTGGCATTTTGCCTTTTTGAAATGTTCTTATTCCCAACAGGTATCCACAAGGTTCCACAAGGTAAGGCATGGACAGTTACTTCTGGGCAGCTCAAATGTAGCAGAGCAACAGTGCACTCCCTTGAAATTGTTTGTCACGCATTAAGCTTTCAAAAAATGTAGATATAATACGTCTCTTAAGGAAATGAGAGCTCAAGGTGACACATAAATTACAGGACTGAGAAACAGAGTGATGCTCTCACAAGCAATTAAAAGTGGCTATGGTAGATCTTGCTTTTTTTAGGATAAAACACCCTTTTAGTTTTTAAATTATGCACAGGGGGAAAATAATAGAAATATCATTTCAGAATAACCAAAATCATTCTGCTGCACAAATTTCTGAGTGTGACTCCATGTGGGAATCAAAGTCCTAAAGCTTCAGGGCTAAGCATATGCTTTCAGATTATACAGATCTGAAGGACACTTTCCCCAGGTTGGATAATTTGGCTGTCTATGCTATCAGCTCCTTGGAACAACCCGTCCTTGCTGTGGTCTTGATGAATTAGCATGCTTTCAAACAGTTCCTGGGTGCAGTTCAGGGGTTAGGATGGGTAAGAGACCTTCAACAAACCTGCTGACAGAGCAGAAGCTGAATGTTATATTTACAGGCAGGTTTATGTCTGTTTTGCCCTCCGTGCTGGAGAACAGCATGGAGCACCTTTATTTTTATTGGCAGGCATTTATTCTCAGAGTTCTATTAGAAGAATGACAAGGCAAAGCCACCTCTCTGTTCACCCCATTTCCCTGAGCTGTGCTGTGCCCACGAGCAGGAAGATCTGGCACTGGAGTTTTGGGATTCTTGGGTCTGTAGCAAATTCCCCAGATCCCATGAGAAGCCCTGGATCCACAGTAATCTGCCTGACAGCGAGACATTCAGGACGTTTTCCAGCCTGACATGGAAAGTAAGACCTAGGGAGTTACTCAGGATCAAAGAGTTTAGTCTTTTAGCAAGAAAAATGACTTTTTTATGATTCCTCTTTATTTGCTCAACAATAAAAACTCAAATATGTGAAAATTCTGCAGTTATGAACCAAAGACAAACAAGGCATTTTGCAGACTGGGAAACAGCTTCATGCCATTATTGCCAGTGGTCATGCGATTATTAACAAGGTTGACATGGATTTTGATATTCTGCAACACCACAAAAAAAAAGAAAAACAAAATAAGAAGGAGGAAATTAATCCAAACATCACAGCATTTATACAAATAAAATACAAATAAATACATCATAAATATTAAAATCTTAATAATTGCGTAATTACCTAACTTCTTTTTGAACTTCTGATGTAAAGGGCATGCACATACAAAGAAAAAAACATGATGAAAAAAAACGAGCATTTTTTCAGAGACCTAGGAAGAAGTAAGGCTCATTACACAAGTAATACATTCTCAATAAAAGAATCCCATATGAATGAAAACATGATGATATAGTAAAAAAGAACAAGCTGCGTGACATGACACTTCATTTCTGGAGGACCTGGGAGATCAATAACTAAGTCTGTGTAAAATTATTCACATCTCTCCAGAAAATATGACCTGAAGAATGAGTCGATGTGCATCACATTTTCTTTCAAGCAACTGGGATGTAACGTAAAATCTGTTGAAAAGATCATTGTTTTTTTTTTCTCCTTTAAAAAATGAGATATTAGGATGAAATTTTTCTGAAATATAACATCAATGAAGTTATCTTGGGGATAAACTCATGCCTGTGCACTTACTTATTTAAATTGACATGTATATTCTTTTAAATCATTCTTTCATTCTGCTTTGCAAGTTGAAAAATAATTGCCTTATACTTGATTATTTCAGTTTCTATACTCTTGTGCATTTTGAAAAGAAGAATCCCCAAATATTGTCTTTCCTATTTTGCTGGTTAAGCACTTCAATTGCCACAGGGCTGGACTGAAATTGTTCAGGACATGATGAGACTCTGGATTTCCCCGGGCTTTATCAGCCAGTCAGAATTTAGAATTTAGTCAAGACAGCCAATATATTAGAATGAAATGTCAATTACAACGCTCTTCAGTGTTACAAGTTTCTGAGGATGACTGGGAAATAAATGCATGATGGTTGGAGAAATTACTTTCTTTGTAGTTTAGCTGTAATACTGGCAGCCAGCAAAGAGAGAAATCTTATTTTCTGTTCAATTTATTTAAGGGTCTCCACATCTCTGCAATGCTCAGACAACAAGACACGCTTCCTTAACCAGGCCAAGGTACCCAGCCAATTCCTACAGTAACAGCCCCTGCTAGAATTTTCAATACGTCTTTCTGTGTAAGAATTACTTCTAGTAAAAAGAGAGCATTGCATTTAAAGTTAATTTCTCTTGCACAAATTGCTTCCACAATATTTATTCTCCCATTGAATTAACATTATCTTGGCTAGAAATTAGAATTTCTCTCTATTTTAATGAGATCTCTACAAAGACAAGGTCTTAATCTGGAATGACCTTACTACAACATCTCTTAATTGTTGATGGCAGCAAATGAAATGCAAGTGGACACAGAACAAATTGCTTCATTAACAGTATAGTCTATACCTAAGGAACTGTAACCCACATTTCCAATTCATGGACCAATTCATCTAATCATTTATCTCCCACAATGAGATTACACTGCTCATATAAGCTAACAGTATACTTACTTGTCACACTATGAGAATATGCTGTTTAGCAGCTTATAATAGGTATTATTAGCCATTTAAAATATTGCCTTCACTTCCAAATACAGAAAGATCATAATATTTTAAAAGCATGTTCTATCTGAGAATGCATGAGAAGGCCACATCAACAACTGGATTTCCACTGAGAGATCCTTGCACTTGTCAAGTGTCCTATTCAGAAGTCAACTTTCTCACATTGGCAGTAGAGCATCACAGGTCTCATTGAAAAATGAAAGCGTCAATAATAATAAAATTATTAGCTAAAAACTCATCCCAACACTGGAAATGAAGTAACATTCAGAGTCTGCTACTTAAATAATTGTTGCTGAAGTGTGAAAATTGCAATATTGAAGCTCCTCCTGGGGTATTCAGCTATTTTGACTATTGAATGCATTTATGTGTGTGCTGCACTGTGCAGCCTCATAAATTTAAGTTTATTTCAAAAGTAATTAAATAATGGCTCACCAAAATCAAAATGGCAAACACATAGAAAATGGAAAATGACAGATTCAAGCTGTTTGCATCTTCAGTTCAGCATCTTTGCACTTACATAATTTCTTAAATAAAACTATGTAGACAATGGTGGCAAATCTAGACAGGCTAGTTAGCTTTCATCCTAATGGCAAACCATATTTGCTTTTATTACTGCTTTGATTTTCATTCGGCGTCCAGGCTGTGCAATGAATAAAGGAGATATAAAAATATAATGGGAACAATTAATATATTTTCAGCATGACACAAAGGCTGAAACAAAAGGGTGTATCTAATCTCAGTTGTGCAAGTAAAGTATCTTTTAAAATAAAAGATAAAGGATTCTTTAAAGAGAAAATCTATCTCTAAATTAACAAATAATTCATTACTTTGGGATGACTTTGGAGATGAAAAGATGTCATTTCAGGTCTTTTAAACTGGAAATCTGAACCGAGAGCTCCTGATGCAAAGCACAGCTGATGAAAATAAATTATTCTTTGTGTGGAAAAGGTACCAGAGAATGGGAGGGGAAGGAAAGGACAGACCACATATCTATGAAGACGCTGCTCTGCTCAACCATCCCCATCTGAACGTGACGGATCCAGAAGTAACAAATCACCAGGAAAATCCGAAACCCCTATGTCCCCTACCAAGCCCTGCTGCACCACTACCAAAGTTGTGGTTTCAGCTGTTGTACCTCATCCAGGATCAAGGTCTGTGAGACTTGTGAACTTTCTCTGCACCTGAGCACACAGAAAATTCAACAGCAGGCTTCTTGATGGCATGCTTCATTGTATGTGAACCTGTAGCTTTTCAGTCTAATAATTTTTTCCAAGTTAACTGTATTTTCATAAGCATAGAAGAAAAGCACACTGACAAAGTAGTTCTCCTGTTCCTAAGCCCAAAGGCACTAGAACACTTCAAAGAAGCAAATTGTAATATTATTTTTAAAAGAAAAATGTTTTTCTTTTCTAAAAGTAATTTGCATTTTATATGACAGAGACATTTTTACTGAAGCATTAAAATAAAATAACTACTTAAAATATGGAAAAACTTATGCCAAAGTTATTCATGTTTGGAGAAGTTATAATAGGCTTATAAAAAAAAATATTATACACCAAACTTTATTCATAATAATAGATGTTATTTCTTCTCTCCAAGCTCCACATAGGAAGCATCTTAGGATCTGAATAACCACTATGGTACCATTCTTTTTTTAAGACACTAACATTTAGCATGTATAGTAATTCATGAGTTCTCAGTTTGATAGTTCAGACAGATCACCACTCACTGTCCTCTTTGGACTTAACACATCCTCTGAGACAAAGCCAGGTATGGTTGAGGGATAGTTTACTCTAGTCTGCAGGACTACAGCTTGTTGTGATAAGGTAATTAATGGTTTGTGTTGTCTCACACTCCCTAGGGTTAGCCCAGGCACCTTTCTAGGCTCAAACACACTTATGTGCCATTATTACATTTTGAGACACTGAAGGATGTGCTTCTCCCTATTGCCCGTAAAAACCATATAAGCAGACAGTAATATCTTCATCTTTATGTATTTCAAACCAAAATAATCAGGTACTTAAAGGCCTGTTGGGTCACAGGGCCACAGAGGAGACCTGGACCAGCTGATAGGTAACATTAATATGTCCAGCACCTTGAAGAGGAGGTTGCACTGGGAGGTGGGTCATCCTGCACCACCTGCCTTGGGACCCAGCGAAATCAGTCTCTGAGCAGGGACTTCAGTAACATTGGCAGAGCCAGAACCAAACCTGCATTGGTTTAGAGAATGCATGAATGGCAAGAATGCTCATTTTTTATTTGATCAGACCTATGTGCATTGATTTAGAAAGCAAACATTTTAAAGTGTCCCTCATTTCTTGAAACAATTCTGTAAGTGAGATCAAAGGCAGCATGAGTAATAAAGTTTAGCAGGAAAAATGTAGATGAGTAATTACACAAAAATCTATACACCTCCATGCAATCTCATTTGAAAACACTATGGACAATTTCTTGCAACGGATATCCCTCTCCATCTCTCTGCTGGGGATAATAAACCTTGGAGATTAAATGAAGGAAAGAGGGAAATGAGTTGTTTAGTTCTATTAACTATTCTAACCTGACATGTATGGAATTATATGATAATTACTATTGAAAGGTAGAACATACCATATGGATAGGGCAGAAATGGTCAGGCAGTATCAAACTACAGTTCATTTCAAACTGGACTGTAATCTCTTAACACTGCCCATTTTAGCAATCTTGCCAAGTCACTCAGGAAGCTGAATCAACAAAAATGAGTTTTTGATTGATTAGGATTAAATCATGGTATTCCATTTTTCAAACACAGAGATATTGAGGTTATTTAAAGGTTATGAAACATATTCTTCTGTGTATATTTAAGCATCACCCTAATCTCATCAACACTATTCAAGAACAGATGTTTCTCAAATAGCTCAAGAAGATTTTGAAGTGCAAACTGTTTATTTAATGATCAGTTAACACTCTGAAGGTCAAAACCCAAAAATGCAAATCCAAAATGCCACTATTTGCAGTTGATGGTGTGTCCTATTTCTACCACTTCTAGTAAACCAATACAATGTAACCTTTAGATTCATAATAGAAATTCAAGCAACCAAAAATATAAATGTTTAGAAGCAAAAGCATGCAAAATGCCCCAAGCAATTTGCACAAAAGATGGTTTACACACTCTCACACACTTGCAGAGTGGGAGAATTTGGCCCTGTCTAAATAGGTGTCAAGTTGGTAAAGGTAGTTTCAGATAATAACCCTATCTCTCTGCAAGTTATAAAATTCCTATTAAATATTACAGTGATCCTCAGGTACAATAAGAAATTAATAAAAATAAAAGTCAGGAGTGAGTATGCAGAGGAGAAAATGTCTCATAAATGAAAAATTACCTAGAACTTATTGGCCTTGAGTCATTTCTCTAACAGCTGCAAAAATGTCAACAGCAGTAAAACATAAAAAGCCAGCAGTGATTTCATTAATAGTACTCAGCTACGCTGCAGAGGGAATCGTGCTAACATACACTCGAAGGACAGACATTGCCTTTAAAATTCAATACATGAATTGGAACTTTTCCTCAGCTGCAACTTACCTGCTGCTACCTACACAAATGAAGCTGGCCAACAGGAGATCATTAATCCATGGTCCCTATGAATCTCTCATTTTCTCAGTGAGTCGAGCACAGCATGCTGGAGCACATTCTACTCACAGCAAGAGCATCACAGAGTCCAGAGACTCTGGAGGAATGATTGCTGATTATGCTAATTCTGCACTTGGAGTATCAGTCGAAAAATGTCCCCCACACCACTGCAGGTTGAGAGCTACTGTATGTGTGTCCTTGAGCTTTTTGCTTTCCAAATACTAGTGGCTCCATTTTATAATTTATCCTGTCTTTAAAGCAGTCTCTAAAAAACCAGAAAGCAAATATACTGTCTGTGAAAGAAAAAAGTCACTGTGGTTAAGATACTAAATGAGGTTCAACAAATTTGGGTTAAATATTTAGATTTTCTCACAGAAGGCTGGACTTGACCTAGACTAACCAAGAGAAGAAGTACAATAAAATCACTTAAGTGAGGCATGAGGCCACTGTCTTGTCTGTACAAAGAGGGTGTCTTCTATTATCTGCAGGTATGGTACTTGTATACCAGGGCATCACTGAGGACTTCTTGGTGCTACAGATTTATATTATAGCAAAGGTCAAGTAATATTTTGGGATGCAATAAAATTAATGTTGCAATATCCAGACTGCCTGAAAGCAGTAGAAAACTTGCTGATGTCAGTTTACATAGAGAGGAAGAAGTGGAAGAGACATGGGGCTGACTGCAGTGCTCTGGCCACACCTGTCCCCCTGTCTTTCCCCTGTTCTCTCATGTGACACAACAAATCAAATACGCTGACAGAGGCTAGAGTAATCAAAAAAGTTGAATGTCTGAAGAACTGGAATACTAGCACAGCTTGGAAGGATTTCTAATAGCTGAGATCTCATTAAAAGATAGTGTTTGCATGTAAAGCCAGACAATAGTGAGATAGGCCTGGTAGGTGGTGATTGACAGTGCACCTGCATTCTTCATCCACTAGAGACCTACAGATTTATGGATCAGCAGCCAAGGACATGACACTGCTTAATTTTGAACTGCAGAAATGCAGCACGATACTACGTTTTCCTTCTCCTGTTTTTCTTACAGCACAGGTGACCTTATTCCATCAGGATACTGGCAATGAATGCAGCAGTGTCAGATATTGTTACTGAAGTTAATTTTTGGAAAAAATCTGTGTCCTTCTAGGCAGGAACAACTGTTGAATGTCAAGTTAGATCTGTAGTAAATATTGAGAAAGTCAAGAGTCTTGTAGTGGCAGTTTAACAGGCAGAAGGTACATTTCATTACATTTTAAAGGTATTAGAGTAGCTGAGATGTAGTAATTGCCTTGATACTTTATTTCCCAGTCTCTCTGTTAAAACAGAATCAAAATTTTGTAATCTATTTCACATAGATTCAGGTCTCTAGCATTCTCTAAATCTTAATTTTTACCAAAGAAAGAAAGCAATGTGAAGGCCTTTATATGGTAGAGATCTTAATGTTCTTTTGCTCAACATATCTTTGAAAGCCCTTGAATACACGGCAGAAAGCGAATAAATGAATCTCATAAAATTCTTCAACAATCTTCACAGATCCCAGGAGCAGTCCTTTTTCTCACTGATAGAAAAGCTATGTAAACATCCATCTTTTGTTCTGGTCTCTCCAGCAAGTCCTATTTCTCATTTGCCAAAGCTTCAAAAATCTGCAGCTCTTTTTTTTTTTTAAAAAATCCCTACTGTTAACAGGAAAACTGATTTATTTCTGAAAGAGCTTACTTGTAGCTTTTCTGAGCTACCTTAATGTAGCAGCAGGGTCCCTGCAGACCTGCCCCCAACTATGGTGGCATAGTCCTAGTGTGGCCTTCTACATTCTCCTTCTTTTATATCTCGTATATAAAAAAGAGAAATCTGTTCAACCTTTATCATCAAGGGCTTTGAAAATCTAGTTTTAGCCTTCATTTGCTTTTAAATTTCACCCGGATTCCACATGTTCAATTTCTTTCAGACAGCTATGCAATTACTCAAACAACTAATTGCTGTGTGCATTCCCCAAAGGAAATATGGAAAGGCCATCAGGCTCTTCTTAACCAATCTCTACTTTCCAGCTGGGAAGCATAAAAATCCTAATCTATTTCTTATTCCATGAAACAATTAGATTTCTATACTCTTCTGTTAAACTGAGCCAGACTCACAGAACATTATTATGGAGAAATTTTCCCGATTTTTACCCAATCTTCCTCTATAAAAATTCATGATGGATTGACACTGGTTACATGTCAGGTGCTCACCATGTCAGGTGTTCCATCGTTCCCCACCTCAGCTGGACTGGGAAGAGGAAATATAGTCATAGGCTCATGGATTGAATAAAAAAAAAGGCAGGGAGTTATCCACCAGTTAACCCCACAGAATCACAGAATCACCGAACATGTCATGTTGGAAGGGATCACAGTGGGGCATCTGGTCCAACCTCCTTGCTCAGGCAGGGTCATCCTAGAACACATGACACAGAATTGTATCCAGATGGTTCTTGAATATCTCCAGTGAGGGGGACTCCACAACTTCTATGGGCAATCTTCTCCATTTCATGTTCACCTGCACAGTATAGCTCATCCTCATATTCAGGTGAAACTTCCTGTGCATCAGTCTCTGCCCATTCCTCTCATCCAATTGCTTGGCACACTGCACAGAACCTGGCTCCATCCTCTTGACATCCTGCTGTCACATATTTAAAGACATTGATGAGGGCCCCTTTTAGATGTTTCTTCAGCTGGGCTAAAGAGCCCCAGGTTCCTCAGCCTTAACCCATAAAAGAGATGCTCCAGTACAGTCCCCATATAATCTTTGTTGCCCTATGCTGGACCTGCTCCAGGAGCTCCTGCCTTTCTTGTACTGAGGAGCCCAGAAGTGGACACTCCAGATGTGGCCTCACCAGGGCTGAGTAGAGGGGCAGGACCACCACCCTCGACCTGCTGTCAGTGCTTTTCCCAATGCAGTTGAGGATACCATTGGCTTTCTCGGCCACAAGGACTCACTGCCACCTCAGGGACAGCTTGCTGTCCACCAGGACCCCCAGGTCCTTCTCCACAGAGCTGTTCTCCAGCAGGTTGGCCCCCAGCCTGCCCTGGTGCCTGGTGTTATTCCTACCCAGGTGCAGGACCCTGCATTTTCTTTTGCTGAATTTCAGACAGTTCTCTGCCCATCTCCCCAGCCTGTCAAGCTCCTTATGAAGGGCTGCACAGTCTTCTGGGATATCAGCCAGTCCCCACATCTTTGTGTTGTCACTAAATTTGCTAAGGGGGCGTCCATCCCTTCATCCAAGTCTCTGATGAACAAGTTAAACAATACTGGGCCCAGTATGGAACCTTGGGTGTCAAGGTAAATGACAGGCTTCCGACAAGAGCCTGTGTCACTGGTTACAACCCTCTTTGGTCTGCCATTCAGCCAGTTCTAAATCTACCTCACTGTCTACTCATCCAGTCCACACTTCCTGAGTTTGCTTATAGCGGATATAAGAAATCCTTGCTGAAGTTGAGATTTTCTGGATCCTCCTTCTGACCCTCTTTGAAGACCAGGGTGACATTTGCTTTCTCCCAGCAGTCTGACACCTTTCCTGATCTCTACAACCTTTCAAAGCTGATAGTGAACCCCCTAGATGTGGTGTCTGACAGCTCTGTCATCACTAGTGGATGCATCCCATCAGGGCCCATGGATTTGTGTATGTCTTTTTTGCTTAGGGTGATTCCTATCCCAAGCCTCCTTGACCAAGAGAAAGTTTTCCTTCCACCATTGCTTTATCCTGATCTTCTTGGTTGGTGAATTTTGATGGCTGGTCTTGCAAGTGAATTGAGACAAAAAAGATATTCTCTAAGTCTGCCTTCTCTATGTCCTCTGTTAACAGCTTCCCCACTTCCTTTAGTAATGGGCTCACATTATCCTTTGTTTTCCTTTTGTTAATTATATATTTGAAAAAGCTCTTCTTGTTGTCCTTGATATCTTTGGCCAGATTTAATTCCAGATGGGCCTTGGACTTCCTTGTCTCATTTCACCTTACTCTGACAACTTCTCTATACTCATTCTGGGTGGCTTTGATCCCTTAATAAAATAAAATTATATCTATGAACCAGAAATTTCACTGATTTGGCCAACTTAAACCCTAAGACATATTCCAATTCAATAAGTTTTACCTCAAAGTTCTCATCTCCAGAAGCACTCTGTTCCATATTTCCTAGCTCAGGTGCATGTCACTCACACACAGGTCCCTCCTTCTTACTACTTTGTTCAAGGCATTGAGATAGCCCCACTATTGCAAGAACTGCAAAAGCCTTATGCAGTTTGAATGGCTGCAGATGGAGTTTAATTGCTATATCCTAAATTTTTTTAAAACCTCTGCTTTTTTGTTTTTTATATTTCTTTTACTACACAACTCAAAGATTACCCCTGTCTAAAGGTTCTGCTGTAACCAGTTTGCCAGCTTGTTGATTGAGATTTCCACATCATTAGTTGTAGCAAATGTTTATTCCCTGCTTCTTCTCATCTCTTCTCCTTTTTAATAATTTATGAAACTTTCTGCACATTTTTAATGCTCATTCTCCAGTCCAAGGATGTCATGGCTCTCCTTCTTTCCACTCTGCTTAACATTTTCACAGTATCATTAAAGGATGAGATTTGTCCTTCCCCAAAAGGTGAAAAGTTCCTGCTGCTCAAAATATTGGTCCTGTTGAGGATGAGAACATCACTATATTTTCCAACTATTCTGTCCAGCACAGGAGGCAGAATCTTGTGAAAAGAAATTCAATTTTTTTCAATGCTTCATGTCCAAAAAGACTGTCTATGAACTGATCACTTTGTGTACATGCCATGTCTCAGTATCTTCTGTGCACTTATGTTTGTGAAACACAAAGGACACATTTCCTCTCCCTGGAGGGCCTGCATCTTGAGGCTGCTGTGCGCTAAAAGCCTCTTATATAGGCCCTCAAATCATACAGTGCTCAGCATTAGGATGTTCAGAAACACCACAAACAAATGTCTGTCGGAAATATCCACAGTAACAAAACTGGAAAATACAAACAGGGAGAACAGGGAGATGAAGTTGTATTATTCATCTAGAAAAGTTCAGAGGTATCTTTTAAATCATGCTGAACTGGACACCTTGAACCTCACACAAAAACACTTCTGAGACTGCAAAATGTTAGCACACCTAGTGAATAGTATATTTTATGTCTATTTTAACTCTAGAAGAAAGTTGTCATAGGCTTAATATAAAACTGAAATACAGAATTTGATGCTATGTCAAGAACTTTTTCTAGATTCAAAGCTTTCCCAAATAAACAATGTCCTGGACTGACTATATGATGCTTTTATCCCCAATCATCTCGTTCTGTTTATGCTGAATAATAAATTTTGCACCTTTATGATGTTCCAGAGAGTGAAGGGGGGGAGAGAAGAAGCACGCAGTTTGTTTTCAGACACTGCACTCACTCCTCCACATTCCTGCTCCTGGACTGTGTTTTCTGCGGATGGACAGATAGTGGGACAGAGCTCATTCTTTTGCTTTCAGTTAGTTTAGCAAGCTGAGGAAAAGTTCCCTGTACTGTGGTTTTTTCCCTTTTTTTGGGCCTCTTGAAACCTGCTCTGGACAGAACACCCAGGAGAGCACCGGCAGCTGCAGCTGTGGCCCACCGGGCCGGGCCTGGCCTGCGACAATTCCAGCACTGAGGGACTGGTCAGAGACTGAGTGAGCTGAGCTGCAACCCGGGGAAGGGGTTTTCTCAGTTTGTCATCTCTTTTGGAGCGGCAAGGGGTTTTATTGTTTAATATTGTTTAGGTGTTATTGTTTAATAAACAGGTTTTTTCCACTTTTCTCCAAGGAGGTAGTTTCTCCCAGACCGGTTGGGGGGAGGGGCCGATTGAATCTTTTTTCCTACAGGAACCCCTTTGGGGATTCTCTCCCAAATTTGCTCTGAACCAGGACAAACAGTCCTTACTGTAAGAACAAAAATTGGAGCTGATTTCTTAGGTAGCTGGCAGATAATGGCAGATAAATCGTAGATTTTGCATATGTTTCTCTATGCTTTAAACACCTGGGACTGCATGTCTGTGATATTCTAGGAAAATGTTTTCACTTTAAGAGGTTCTGATTGAAGCCTCATCTATCTATGGGATATCCAACTGGCTATAGATATTTGCCTTATTCATCTCTAGGGAGACACATCATTGGCATAAAATTTCTTCAGGTTATTATCTTCTGATATTACTCCTCAACTATTCATTTCTTAGATCCTTTTGTCTTGTCAAAAGGACTGGGGTTTTCCTTTCTATTACTATATTACTAGATACAAAAGAATCTCTACAAAATTTAAATATTTATCTTTCTGGGTAATTCTTTGCCTCTATAGCTGATGCCTACACCAAGTACATGATTAGTATGATGTAGACGACACTGAAGTCAAAGAGATCTGTTGAGGTGGAGGAGACCTTTCATGTCTTTCCTCTTTTAAGAAACAGAGAATTCAGCTATGTCACTACTAAATTTGCTTTTATGTTTCTGTCACATGTCACTTCCACTGTTTGTGTCTTGACAATATTTGCCCAATTAATCAGAAAATTTCACTTCTGTTTAATTTGAAGACTTGTTGAATGTGCTTTCTGCTTTATTGTCCACATTAATAAAGAGTATATGAAAGAAAACCGGCAGTAGTATTAAATTCTGTGTTACACCATTTATGCCTGGCATCCAAATGGACTCCATACTACTGATAATAATCTTCTGAGCTCCAAAATTCCATCAATTTTTAAATGAATTTTCTTCCATTTTTCTAGCCCATGTTTCACAAACTTGCTTATGAGGAAGTTATGGTAGACATTGCCAAAAACCTTGTTAAAGACAAGACAAACAGGGTTCACCACTGAGCCAATCATCTCACCATGGGAGGCTATCAGGTTGATGTGGTGTTTGTCACCAGTTCCTTTCCCCATTCAGCACTTGGCCTGCATATACCCAAGTCTTTCTCTTTTTAGCTAATTATGTACTTAGAGAACACCTTCTTGCTGTCCTTCTTATTATTTGCCAGATTTGGCTCCAAATAGACTTTAGTGTGAGCATGAAATATTTTCTCAATAAAATTGACAATGTGTCAATTTTAATGAAACTTCCCTTTTAGCAATAAATGTTCAGTTGGAAAAAAAACAGCTGCAAATATATTGGTAATTTTACACTGTTTGTATACTCTAGCCCTGAGACCATTCAGCATGGTTTGACTTCATCCATACCATCAAGCTCTCAGTCTTCCAAAGAGATTATCATGTCTGTTCTGAGTGAGCCAATAACATAAATCAAAAAACATTAACAAGATATTTTTTTCCAGCAAAACAAAGCAAAAGTATGGCAGAGATTATTCTAACAATGCAGCAACATATGTAAAAGTCTTCCAGTGCCTGGACATGTTTCCTGGTTTCATTTAGACTATGGCTTAAGCATAGCTTCTGTGGCTCAAGATGACAGAATATGTACCTGAATGTGCACTGAAGTGACTCCATGGACCTCTGACCACAGCTGCCGATTGAGACACATTTTTTATTTTGCAGGGTTTAATTCAGGTCCCTTTGAAACTACACCAGCATGCTTATCAACATTGTACTCCTGTCGTAAGACTGAGGCAAGGCTTCTTGCCCCAGAATATATATTGTAATACTAATCTCGCAGTCTATTTTCTGCTAGTTTTAGCTTTCCAGGTCTGTCCTGCTCTGAGGTTTGCACCAAGATGTGCAAGATGACCAGAGAAGAGGATAAATAAGACACCTTCTTGCCCTTTTTACTATCAGGTTAAGTGTTGAAGTAAGACAGGTGCTTGCCTTCCACTTTGTGCTTGGCCATGAACTCTTGCTAAAACATCACAAAGCACTGACTCAATATTTTAACAGGCCCATATGAACACCATGGCTTTCAACACTATGGCACAACCAGAAAAATAAAAATCCCATGTCCTCTTGGGTTAAGAATCCTTCAAACGGAGAGTGGAATGGTCAAGTTAAATGTTACTGCATGTCCTACATGACCCTACTGAAAACTGAATGTTACAGAGAGTGAATGCCAGTGCTGAGCTGAGCCTGGCATGCTTTCAGGTGCAGACATTACATTTGCCCATGGGTCACCCACAGATCTGCTTTAATTTGAGCTGCATCTCCACTGCTTATCCTCAGCTTTGTGAACAAAAACCTGAATGAGACTAATTCTCCCTGCATGCCTTGTGAAGGGCTCACAGAACAGCCAGCAAGCATCCAGGCTGCATCAGCAAATAACAGCTTGTAGTTTAGAAGTATGAAATACAGACGTGGCTCTGTTCCCATGGAAGGCAGACTGGCACACTGCTGATGAAAGTTTGCCTCCTGCACTTATGTGTATTCTGGTAGGTGATTACATTCTCTTAAAGAAACCTGCTTATTTATGTAAACAATAAATTATTCTCTGTGATTTTATTTTCAAATTGACTTCAGAGTATTTTACACATATTATGCTACATAATTAACATCTTCATATTGTAAATTTTTACAATATACTGCTCATGAAGATGTAGGAAGTATTGAAAAGATGATGAACTGTGTTACCTGAGCATTAAGGTTACTTAGACTTAGTAAAAATATGCATTAGGAAGTTTGATTCTATACTTTCTCCTACAGAACCTTTTTTTGGTTTGTATCACATACTTATTATTTCCAATGTATTTCAAGATATAATATAAAAGGTTATTCCTGGATATATGATTATGACTGAGGACAGAAGAAAGAGGAGCTATATCTTTTTCTACTGATGGGCAGAGCAGGCATAGGAAAAAAAGATCAGAATTATATCCTTGCCACTACTGCACGTACGCAAGATGATTCAGACTATCCTGCAGTCAAGTGCCACATTATAAGATAAATATTTCCTAAGTGAAATTCTGTGGCTCAGCAGTGACAGCACTCCTTACTCACTTGCAGCTGTGTAATGCAATCCTACTCTGTTCATTAAAGTTGTAGAAATAAAACTGGAAGATCATTTGTCCTTTAGTTATTTCATAGATATTCCTAGAATATACATTTATGTGGATCTAAGTACTGCAATATTTTTATTTCTAAGGGCATGTGCAGAGTAGAGAAAGTGCTTGCTTTTCAAACTCATTGAGGGTTAACAAAGTAATTCCCACTCTCAGAAAAAGCCAAGAACTGTTACTTTCATACTGTCCTGAGAAAATTGATAGAGCAGGTGAAGCTAACACCCTCTCCATGTAGTAATAGTTTGAGGAAGTGGTCTGTTTTAAAGCACTCAGTAGCCATAAATCTACTTTAAATTTAACTACTTGTTTTTGTAAATATCAGAAAAATATAAAAACTTCAGCCTCTCCTGAGAATGAAAATTTTCTCTTTTCTCTCAGTAGAACAAATGGGCTACAGCTGAGCCACAGAAGCTCTTCCTGACTCCTTCTTGTGGGTCTAAGCCTCAGCCATATCTGAGAGTGAAATCCATTTAGCCATCTCAACCAAATACCATTTCCACAAAAAAAAAAAAAAAAAAAAAGGGATACTGAGTGGACGTTGGTACATTCCAGCAATGCAAACGAATGCAGATGCAGGCAGAGCTGGTGCCCTAGAACGTTTTTCTTCAGGGAAGTTCAGCATGGTAAGAAAACATGTTTTCCGCTTGGAGACTATTACTTATGTCTGCATCATAAGAAATTACAGCAAATTATACATGTCTTGCCTGGTTATATCTATTATCTGTGTGAAAATGTACTGTGATTTTGTAGCTGGAACTGCAGCGTGAAGACAAAGTCACCAATGATTTAGTCCTCTCTTCTTTGTTACAAATGTTCTGGTTTTTTAACATGCCATTCTTAAAGGATCAGAACATCACACAACAACCCTAAAAATCAAAATCTGAGAAAAGCATGTTTAGAGCAAAATAGCAGTTTGTTGTTTTGGAGGTAAAATTCAAGATTATTATAGTTATTTCAAGTTATAAAGTGTCCTACAAAACCATGATCTCCTTGGTTTTTTTGCCCTTGAATTTTATAAGCCACCTTCAATTTAAGAAAGTTGTTTCATCAGCAGTGGCATCCCCTGAATATAACAGAAAATATGAGACATGCTATGAGCAATGTGTCTGTCCCTCAAATTAGTCTGCTGTCTGTGTCTGTCCCTCCTAGACCTAACAGTTGTATCACTTACATGCAGAATCTCTGTAACCTTTGGTAGTTACATCCTTTGCAGGTTTAATTGTAAGCTGGGGCCAACTGGAAAGGAAAGTGACGCAAAAGTCTTAAAAAAAAAAATTACAGACCCTTATACGATACTAATTATCACCTTAAATGGCGTTCTGCACTCAGAGTAATGAAATTATATGAAATAATTAGCAAAGTGAAGATGGTCTGTGTTTTTTTCCACTATACTATTCAGAACCCATTTTTCCTTTTGGGGGTGTACAACAGTTTCCAAAGTATCCTGTCTTCAAGTGTCTTCTGAAGTGTACTGGTTTCTCTTTAAAAACATTTCACAGACTTTTAAGAAGCAGCGCGTAACAGATATTCATTCCATCCTAACTAGTTGCACTCACATTTCCCACAGTTGCACAAGAACTCCAGCCTCAAAAAATGCTGTGCCACAATAATGGATAAAAAACTCTGTTGTTGTGTGGCCAGTTCCCCACTACAGGCTGGAAACATATGCACCATCACATGTTATACTACAGGGGGATGAAGGCTACAAACACACTGATGTGCCTTCCTGTCCCAGACCATCTGCTGAGATGCCTTTGTAAGATGAAAGGGTTTAGCTTGGGTTATGTCTATTTACTGTGACAGGATCACAGGCGTGCTTGTGGCAAAGCAAGAGAAGACCCCATTAACATGTACACACAAGCCTGAGTGGCTCTAACTTTTCAAGGGAAGAGTCAATATTCTCAGAAGATATTCTGCCATTGGTACTGGTGTGTTTTCAGGCAATCTGACATTTGTGGAAAGCAAAGACATATCTGTACCAACTAATGGAAACAGTACACGCAGTACATATTTTCATATTTCACTTCACTATTTTTGTCAACCAAAGAATGTAAAATATATTTCAATTTTGTTATATCTGGCATGCTAAAAATGTAGCCATGGATGGAAATTATTTGCCTTTGGGAATCTTAATTTACTAGTGCCAACTCTGCAAGATATTTCTGTCACCAGACTGATTGAAATGACTTTAGGGCATTCAAAGGCAGAAGGGCTATATTTATATTTAGAATTACTGTACTGTTTTTCTTTAAATGGTAAAATAAGAGGAATTCCTCAATGAAGCTCCTAATTCACACATGTTCTTTTAGGAAACATTTGTGATAATTCAGACAGCATGATTTACTGGGGGTATCCTCTTAGACAAGGACATTGGACAGGGTCAGTAGCAGCACCTGAGCGCTTCTAACGCAGTCTTCAACTTCCCCCTGTCAACTCCAAATAATGCAGCAACTTCCATCTTCTCTGTGAAGAGTCATTAACCACAGACCTTAGGAATCACCTTGATGAAACTTCCACTTTACAAAAAAGTACGCATCTGGAAACTTTGGTAAAAGAACACTATAACACATTGAGCCTGGCAGATTCAGAAAACCAATATCTAAGAGCTATAGATTTATTCAGTACTGGTTTTTTCAATCCTTCCATGCTCTCAGATAACCCTCCTGGAATGTTTACAAACATTATAGTAGTTTGTGGGCTCCAGACTTGCTGTGTTTTTCATACAGATCCCTCTTTACACGTGAAAAAATATTCAGCTTGGGCAAACCAGTATAGTTAAGAGGAAGTCAAGAGTCTTGATTTTTATTTGAGATAAACTATCTCAGAATCCAGTTCCTAACTGGTCTCTGAACCTCTTAAGAAAGGCAATATAGCTTGATATACTTTCCAGAAGATGGTTTATCTGTTCCCAGATGAATGTCTACCTCTATGCTGTTACCAGAATCCCTTACCCTCCTAAAAAAATCATCCTAAACTGACTTTCCAGCATAAGGTCTACTCCCTTTTTCCTTGTAATTCACATGCAACTACTTGAGACCCTCTAGTGAACTGTATGGTTTGTGTATTTGTTCTACCATTTTATCAGCCTGAACTATATATCCAGTTCCTCCCCCAGTGTATAATAGCACTGGAAAGATTAAATATTGATTTTCCCATATTACTTTAAATTATTTAGGGAAAAATGCATTCTTTTGAAATTATGGGTTTCAATATAGTGCAGTAGGTTTTATTCAGATTTATTATGTACCATGTTGTACAGTATGAAAATACTGTGGACACTGAACATTGGTGTTTCAGTACAGCCTTTGCATAACTCTGTTGACCATATAGTAGGAACAGCTAGAAATAATCTGCTAATGAAATTGCATGAGTTTCAACCATGGAATTATGAGGTTGGATTTTTTCATTGGATTCTAGTGCAAGTGAAAAATACTGCAATTAAAGACTTGTAACTTGAATGCCTTTACTTATTAATTGAGGTTTTATTACATAACTTAGTGTAATCTCACAGTAGTCCTCATTTCCTAATGTGCTTCATTTTTATTCAAAGAATATGTCTTGAAATAAAAGGCCACTCTACTTCGAAGACCATCTCCTCAATTTGACAGTCAGATTTTGGCTAGTGCTGATCACTATGGATGTCCAATAATTTATAAATTTTAAATTTAAATTTTAAATTTATATTGCAGTCAGTCCTGCTTTCTTATGAGATTAACAAGGGAGGAAAAGCAAACAGAAGGAAACAATTTTCTGTTGCTTTTGGCCTTGGGTTAGATTGGAAAGGGTGACTGTGAAAAGCTTCTGATCCTATTACCAAGCCCTCAGAGAGTGTCTTTAGTCCCACTCTCCAGGACAAAACGATCACCTACACGGCACTGATGATTTGCCCTCCCTAGACTGATTTTTTTTTTTTAATATGTGGTAACTAGGGTGTTTATACATCATAAGAACAATCTAAAATAAATACTGTTGCTACTGCTCCATGAAATATATCGTAACAAATATGCAGATGTACACAAATTAAAACACAAAGTAGAGCCTCAAATAACAAAAAGCACCCTTAAATCCCATCTAAATTTGTACCATAAAATATTAATTTCCTTTTAGGAAACAGTAATGACTGGAAAAGGTCCAAAAAGGTAAGTAATTTCCATAAGCAAGTTGTATATTCTGTAAATTCATGCAAGTCATGCCCTCTAAGATACATGTATCACATTTATTTAATGGAATTTTTTCAAATTCTTTCTTCCAATATTTTATAGGACTTTTAAATTGCACTACAAAGAATTAAGGGCAGGGTAATGGTGTGTGCTTAAAGTGCCACAAAGAAGAGAGAGGTTGTTAATTTGTAAGAAATGGCTGCTCCCAAGACCTCCAGCCTTGAGAAAAAAAAAAAGTAGCTATAAGGGAAACCCTGATGGGGAAACTTTTCAGTTATTTGCTTCATTGGTTGCCCAGAGGCAAAAACACATGCATTTAATAAACAGTATTTTGGTCACGGCTCCCTCAGTCCTTGCTGCTACAGCTACTCTGCTTGCATAGGAGGAGTAAATATTCACTGCTCTAGAAAGTTTGTGGAAGCCTGTCACTGAAGGTCATTGAATGGTTCCCTCATGATTACCCTCCATCCAGTGATGCTACAAAATACTTAAGCAATTCCAGACTCTCCTTGAAATAAGTATATTTAAACTGTTTTTAACTCAGTTTAAACAGGATTCTATGTAAAAATAAGTATCTAATTAACTAATATTTATTTCAATTTTCAGAGGACAGTACAGATTTATCGCTCCCCTTCATGCTACAAAATATTTTATGATATGCATAATACAAAATATTTTATGATATTCATTTTATTATGTGCATCATTCAAGCAATATTTTTTTCATATAAAAATAAATTCTTATACATTTTATTTCTGGAATTTATTTACTTTACATGGCCTTGTTCGGAAAGGCTTCATTCTTTGTTTTCCTTGGAAGGAGTTTTTTAGGTTACAATATATTTGGGAGTGCATGATTTGCAACAATCATGTCTTCATTCACTTGCTCCCATATTCTACCACTGTACTTTATGTACCCAGCTTAAATACTAAAATAAATTAAATAATCACTCAATTAACTTGTCATAGTCACTGCAGCAAAATATTCACCATTACGTAGAGGTGCCACTCTATCCCCAGTAAATTCAAGGAAAATCCTGGTGATTGTGTTTGCCAGTTCTTCATTCTTAATCCTGCAGGTTGGATGGTTAAAGTTGAGGAAGGTCTCCATCTGACCCTGAGACCCAACTGTGACAGTGCTCACACAGAAGCAAACAGATGCAGGAAAACAAGAGATATGTTAGCAATTACTGAGACGTCTCCGTGGTTGTTGCTGTTCTGGCCAGTGAAACAACCACTTTGGAAGTCAGGAATGGGAATATCTACAAAGCACTTACACCCTTGGACTTCCAGTACCCTGAGAACAGCTTTAGGAAAAAGTGTCCATGATCAAGGCAGAAGAAGAAAAATGAGTTGCCCTTAAGGGAACTCAGGGCACAAAAAAAAGGGCAAAGAGTTGGTTATGGGTTCTTTTCCCTTATAATTAAGGAAAAGCTTAGTTACTTTTTTATAATTTATTCTTTTTGTTTTCAAATTCTGACATAACTTAGTGTGTTTTCTGGTTTGGGTTGTTTTTTTTTTTTTTTTCCAGTCACCAGCACAGTTTTCTATGGAAGCAATTCTGAGATGAAACAGTAAATAAAGTCTGTTTCTAATTTTGTATGGGCAGAAAAGGCTAACAAATATTTGCTACCAAATTTTTGGTTTGTATAATTAATTCGTTTTCATGAGAATGTTTTAAAGAAAATTTTTACAAGTCAGCTTCAAATCTCATGGCCAGAATTCTGTAGTGTTCACAACCAAGCTTTGTGTTAAGAATGAGGAATGTATTCCAAAATTTGTCTTAAATATCTTAACATATGAGTACAAATAATAATGAAGACCAAAAGCAAGCAACTCATCAATAGACAGGAAACTTACATAAACTGAGGAAACCTTTCATTCAAAGTGATTCTTTCTGAAAGAAATCTTCTTATTCAAAAGCATGGAGACATTTTTTTTCAGAGTTGTCGCTTTCTTCTGCTGTTTTTTGTGAAATCTTTTAACTTTAATGAAAGTTAAGGGAAATAAAAACTTCTATCCAAAAAAACCCAAATTATATCAAATTTTTTTGCCTTTAAAAGGGTCAGTGAGTCCAGAAAAAGTAAATTTTACCACAGATTATGGGTGAAAAAGTTGCTACAATTAACCCAGGAAAGTACAGGCTACCTATTTTTCCTGTGATCTATTAAAAATAGCCTGGATTAGACAGGCAAATCAGCAAATTCTGCATCGAGGTTGACAGCAGTGTCTACATACTCTGATATTCATACTGGTCTAATAGATTTCATAGGAGCTAATAAAGCCACATGTCTTCAGGATTCAGTTTGCAAATTATGTTAGATTCAGCAATGGCATTTTTCATCTTGTTTTTTTCTTTTTACTGTCTTCTCATCTGCTGTTCCGTTTTCATCTTCAAGCATTCAAAGTTAGCTTCTATTTCATGGACATGAGTCCATGACTTCTAATATTAATCCTTTTTAAGTTCTTAAATGCAGATGTCTTTACATAGTAACCATCAAATAAGAAGAAAAGACCTTATAAAACATCTCATCCACAGCAGATATCTCCTGTGTCCAGGATGACAGATACATCAACATCAGCATTTCAGACATTATCATTCACAGGAAAATCTTGGACCTTCTACCAATATTAGGCTTCAGACAAAGTAAAAACAAGGTTCTACAAGAACATGCTCTGCCAAGAATTCACATACACCAAAAAAATCAGAAAAGAGTAACAGTTTAGGAGTGGGTATAAGGAAGTGCAAAGGAAGGAATTTAATTTTTTTAAAGAAAATATGCCTTCAGGCTGGTGAGAAACTCTTCACAGCTGGACTGAGTTTCCAGATCTGCATGGACACTGAAAGAGCATGTGTGCACTCTCTCTCTTTATCTCTCTAGATAATATGTCTAGAGCTTGCCACTGCAGAGCAAGAGGTTTAATCCCAGCCAAGCAAGGCTGCCTGGGGTATGCAGAGTGTAGTAAATGACATGAGTTTCAGTGAAAGCAAGCCCACAGGAACACCCAAAAAATGAGTGCCAAAAGAATGTTAAAATAGAAACTTATATATAGCTATAACTCTAGGGAAGTATGGTTGGAAGGAAGAGGTAATATCTTTTATTAAATCAGTTGGTATGGTTGAAAAAGTAGGCAAACTTTCAGTCTCAGAGTCTCATCAAGTCCTTACTAGTCCTCCTATATTCGCAAATTTTTATCATCCACTTGCATGAAAACAGTTGAAAAGAACTTTTTTTAAATTTCAATGAGGCCTTCTTTTTCCTTTTCACCACATTTGGGCATGTGTTTTTAACCATGAATAAAGGGAAGTGGTAAAGTAGACTAGGAGAGTTATAATAAAAATATATTAGTTAAAATTATGGTTATAATAAAAATATACTATAAATTAAACACTGAAAATTATGCCCATTTTGGTTTTGAACCATCTCAAGGTTGCATCTGAAACATACTGACCAAAAGCACAATGATCTGAGAAATTTTCACAAACCTGTATGAGAAATGAATTGATAAATTGGAGAATAAAACTAGAGCAAAAAATTACCTCATCATTTTAATAGTTTTTTCCCTGGGATTTATTATAAGCCTTAGCAGCTTCTGCTGACAAAACACTTGGAGCACCTATGCGTAAATGTATTCATACATCTATCCCTTCTCCAATCAGTATTCAGTTCTATCCTGGGAAGTGGTTGGCTTTAGCTCACATTTTAATATTTTTAAAAAAAGTGCCAGCTGTAACACAATCTAGAAATGACCTCTATCTCTCAGAAGTGACAATTTCAACAATAACTGAAATATTAAAAAAGTCAGTGGCATTTGAAGAAATAGTCAAGATTTAAATTTTTTTCTCCTGCACCCAGGAATTTTAAGAAAAGTACTTAGCAAATCAGTGAATCTTCTTTATAACAGAAAAGAAAAAAGATTACAAAGAAAAGTTTACAAAGTTTTCAGAACTTTCCTGGTGACTGAAGAGTGGAAATTAAATTTTAAGGTGGTTTTGTTTGTTTGTTCTCAAAATAAGACAAGTCACAGAAGTGCAAAGAAGGAAAATTATCCTGAGAGTGATGTGGGAACACGTGAATAAGCACAACAGCTGTAGATAGGAGACACGAATTCAGACTGATTTGGATAGGTAACATACCTGAGGTTAAAGGTGTTTTTAGGTGTATAAATATATGGGTCAGTAAGCAAAATTCAGATTTATTTAATATTTAGCAAAATATATCTAATCTATATCTAATCTATATCTATATCTATATCTATATCTATATCTATATCATCTATATATATATCATACTTATATTTATATTTATATTTATATTTATATTTATATTTATGTTTATGTTTATGTTTATGTTTAGCAAAATATTTAGCGAAATATTTGCAATTTAGCGAAAGATTTGCAGTTTAGCAAAATATTTGAAATGGCTTCCATGTGAAGGGGTGAAGATGCTGGCAACTGGGTAGGAGGAGGGGACTCCATGATTCAGTGTAGAACCACGTTGATAATGCCCAAGTTTGGTCCAAGTAGTTGGGTACATCACAGACATCATGTAGACCTGACACTTCATGGGGCTGCATGACAGTGCTTGGGGGCACACAGAAATAATAGCTATGCTCTCAGAAGCAGTGGTGAGCTTCTTGTCAATGTGCCCTGCCCACAGCTGATTAGCCATTTCCTTGTCACAGGACTACTCTGCCACCCCCCCAATCCAAAACCAGCTTGAGAAGGTTTGCCTGTTATTTTGTATGAGAATGGCCTAGAGACACAAGATAAGCAACAGATACTTTAAACCAGATTATTATGGAAAATTACCTGAGAGGGCTGTTTTTCAGAATGTGGCTTATATGTATTTGAGTGGAAGATTTGGGAAAGTACATGAAAAACACAGGATCACAGCTAGTTTTTGTGGAAGCAGGCAAATTCTTCAGTCTGAATGAAGGTAGACAGTCTTATAGAAGTACTTAGTCCTGAGAAATATTTCTTACAAGATGTTTTAAGAGAAGTAAAGAACTTGCTTGCAGCAGGAAGTGAAAGAAAAAAAAAGATGATAGAAAACAAAATATTTCAGTAAATTATATCAACACTTTTTTCTTGTTTTGATGGCATACCTGTGACTATCAGAGATGAAAGTAAGCAGTGCTGTGCAAACTTTACAGGGGCTTTGAAACATTTCTTCTATTTTTCCCACTGTTGAAGGCCAGACCACCTTGATAAAAAGAGCTCAACATAAACAAAGAAGTCTCCCAACTTCTTAAAAAAAAAAATCCTCTCAGTTTTAAATAGAATATGAGGGCCATCTTATGACAACTATACATCTGAAAAAATTTAAGGAGTCCAGAACTATATTCATCTGTATTGCTAGAAATCGTTGTAACCATCTGAGAAGCAACTTTGCCTTACATTTATGTCATAATGGAGACAAAAATAACTTGTAACATGATCTGAAAGTCATTCCAAGAGATATTTAGAATTATCATCCAGCTTCATCTGCACTTTCAAAGCTCTTTCTCTTTAGCCTATTGATAATAAATGTCAGAAAGAAAAAGCATCTTGTCTGCAGCAGACTTAACACACTTTGTTCCCTTGAAAATGATAGACATCTACAGCAGGAGATGACAGGATCAACGACTGAAACTTAAATCCATCTAACTTGAAAAAACACTTTGCAAAGAACAAAGGTATCCATAGATAACTTCTCATACTGGTAATAACTATGTGTTGCTCCTACCCATAGCTGTACCAGGTATGAAGTTTTCAGCATTTCTTTGGTGATATAGGCAATATCATTTAACAGCTGTTGGAAATACTAAGTTTTCAGTTGTAAGCAGTGTGCCTATCACCTAGCTCTCATCAGAATATCACTCACATAGACACAAAGATCCATTACAAGCTCTCATAGGATTCAAAATCTAAAATATATTTTTAGAAAAGAATTGAAAGGAAAAAGAGATGTCGCTTTTCTGTTGTTTCGTTCTACCTGTGGCTGCAGTACTAACACAAAAAAAAACTACAAATAGACTAAGTAGGAGCAGGGAAGGAGGGACTCTTCCCTATTCTAAGAAGAAAAGCATAAAGGCTGAATATGGAAAGCTATTTTGGAAATGTCCTCAAGAATGCTGAGATATTTTCAGACTAATGATTCCATTTTCATGGTAGTTAAAAGAAGACAATGACATTTTAAATGCATTGTGTCAAATGGCAGGCTAGTCACTAGAAAGCCTTCAGTGACGCTCTTTGTGTCTGATCACTCAAAACCTGAAGGGTTGAGATTATTTACTGATTTGCCTCTGCAGTGGTCCTGAAACCAGTTCTCATTGTCTCTGATAGAGGCTGCTCAGGAGACAGTACAGTCATACTCTTTGACAAAAGGTTTAATAATCATAATCTTCTGTCATTCCACATTTCATTGCTGCTTTATTTCCTGCCTTCAAGGCCCAGCAGTAACTATGATGCACACTGTGATCTCAGTGGCATTAAATCTTTTCCCCCTGCAGTGCATGTCTTCAGCCTTCAACCAAACAGAGAGCAGCATCCCAGCTGTTTGCCATGGCTGCAGCCAGCCCAGGGTGGCTCAGGCCCTGAAGTGATTCCCTTCTGGAGCTCAGACCAGCATGAGCATTCAGTGGTTTGACTGTGTCTGAGTTGAAACAAAGCGAGCATTAATCTCATCAGGAAAAACAAAACATAACACAGGCAAAGTTGATAATGCAACAAACAATCTGCAAGTGCATCTGTCTCTCCTGAGACTGAGATGGATGTCTTCCTGTACAATTCCATAGCCAGCCAGTGTGGGCAATATTTCCCTATTTCTCCCTGTCTCCTTCTTTCCCAAGAATATTTTTTGGACACTTCCACATTCATTCTGCCTTTTTAACTATCTAAATATTTTATGTCCACAATGTCCCAACAGTCTGACAATGAGACTTGAGACCTTGCTTCACAAAAGCAAAATTTACAAGTGACTGGGTTTATAGTCACTATGCATGCAGAGCAATCTCAACTTCCTGCCCACTTCCCAGGCTGCTTGATGTTTTCACTTCTCAGAATTGTCCCTTGTACCCACAGAGCAAACAACATAGCAGCAAATAGCTGAGTGCACAGCCATGACAACATAGCCATCATCCCATTCTTCTCACAGAAAACCACAAAATGGAGACAGTGTGTGCTGCTCAGTCTGGCTAAGGATTCGGCCTTCTGTCTGCCTGTAGGGAAAGTTGCTGCAATATGCATCAGGGACTAAAAGGTACTGTAAGTTTCAAAGTAGGAATGACACCAAGTTAGCTAACTACTCCTCAGTCTCCAAAAGATTTAATGTTCCTTATGATTTTACTCTGTCAGCAAATGAGGTGCTCAAAGCACTCTGCCTTAAAGGAGAGGAGAAAGGATTTTCCTTTCAGCTTCTTAATCCTATGTATTATTTCCAGATTTCCTGATTAGATTTGACAATCTTCAGGCTTGTTTTTTTTTTCCTCCATGACTTTGACTAAAGCTAAGAGCAATCCTTTGTCCCACTGAAGTCACCTTGTGATTTGCCTTTCCCAGGAATACCTTAGCTGGCAAATCCATGCATTTTCCTGATATTCTAGTAGTCAAAAGCATCATATGATGCAGGCTTTGATTTTATTTCCTATTTTCAGAAAATGTATTTAGCTTTCCCCACAGTTTACATACAAAGAAATAAAGAACACCCAGCCTCACAGAAGACAGTTTGTTGTTTTTCTAAGGGAATGATTTGTCCCTTTCTGAACAACTGCCTATTACAAGCATATTTCTGCCCTCCATCTCCACTCAGTGACCTGATCTGTGCTAACTATTGTTATTCTGCAACTTCAACAAGCACTCAGGAATTACACTGGAAAATGTTGTCCTCATCTTTCTGAAATACTGATGTCAGGTTACCTCTGGCACTATGCCTTCCCCCAGGATGTAAAAGACCAGACACAAAATTTTGATTCAGACATCCTTTGTTTCCCTTTGAAACCATCAGAAATTACATTTGACCTATCTGTAAGAAAACAAGCTGTTCCTATGGAGGCTGCCAGGAATAAAAATTCCCTCTAAAGAAGTTTCCTTTCTATTTCATCTCTGTCTTGCTCTGACAACCTGTTGAAGGAACTGAGATGCTCAAAATCCATTTTACTGATGCTCTTAGTACGGAAAATAACAAAAATAGTCCCAGACCATGACTAAAATTTCTGCATGGTATAATATAATTATCTGATTACAGCAAATTCTAGCCAGAGTTTTTCTTTAGTCTGGGCGACTTCCTCATTATATCACACCTTTTCCTCTTGGTCTTGGAAATTAAGAAGGAAAATGGGTGATTAAAAAAGAACAGACTAAAACTAGACTTCTAAATAAGATTTGCACTGGTGCTGAGAACTTCTAGTCTGTAAGTGTCTTTTCTTTCTTTGTTTTTTGCTGCATTTTAACTACTTAGTTTCTTTACAATGATATCCCTGGATGCTCGTCTTCAGACCCCTCTGCTCAGGGAAACACACTGAATTTCATTTTCCCCTGCTTTTCTCACCAGAAAGCTACTAGTAATCCTTGCAATGTAAATAGTCTTCCTTGAGGTGCAGACTGTAGCATGAAAACCAGCTACTCAACAAAGAATAATAGAATCATGGAATTGTTTGGGTATTTGAAATCTCTTTTAAAGGTCATCTACTCCAACCTCCCTGCCATGGGCAGGGACACTATCCTTGCCACTTAATCAAAGGCATCAAAGCTCCATCCAGCCTGGATTTTAACACTTCCAGTTATGGGATATCCAAATTTCCCTGGGCACTCTCTATCTCATCACCTCTATCACAGAAAATTTCTTCCTTAGGTCCAATCTAAATGTACCCTAATTCAGTTTAAAACCACTGTCCCATGTCCACCAGCCTTGGTAAAACCCCTCTCTATTCAACTTTCTTTTAAGATGTCCTTTTATGCTGAAATGCCACAATAAAATCTCCCCAAAGCCTCCTCTTCTCCAGGCTGAACACCTCCAACTCTCTCAGCTGTCTTCTCATCATTTCTGTGGTCCTCCACTGGACCCACTCTAAGTCCATGTTTCCTGTGCTGCTGATCCCAGACTTTGCTGCAGTGCTTCAGGGAGGGTCTCAGGAGAGTGGAGCAAACATACAGAAACATACTGTGGAAACTGTACTCTGACTGCCAGCTATGACCATGCTTATTATGCCCTTACCAAGCTATGTTTAGCACTTCCATGTGAATGGAACATGCTGGGACCCAAACAAGGAATGCATTTCCTTTTCTAGGTGAACATTTATCTTATACCTGCAAAATATGCTTCCCAATATGATTTAATCTGTTTTCTCCTCTGTTCTGAAGCTAGACAAACAATTCCAAGCATAAAACATACTTTACTGACTCTGCCCTTTGGACATTATAAGATTTTAACAGATATGCCCAGATCTCAGGAATTTTGATGAATAGTTTATATATTTACCTGTGTGGTTGGCCACAAACTCTAACAAATTTGTAATTTCTGATATGTTTTCTTCATAAATATTGGTTTGTGAGTTTTGATTCAGCCTGCAAATAGCTGCACAGTGGTGAATAAGAAAGTAGGAGTACAGATCTCTTCCATAACCTAAGTAGAAGCAGATATTTCATTCTCATGGTATAATAAAATGAATGTTTATTGCTGCCACCAATGCATCTTTCAAAGCAGGGGGAATATTTCTGAATCCAAAGAATAATGTTTCTTTCTTTACGAGTGACCAAGGTGCAGTGTACTCTCTGCACAACTTAAGAACAGAAAGTGAATACCCTGAAGACATATACTGAACATATGAAAAGGGGCAAAAGAATGTGGTTCCTCTTTCATTTGTCTTTTACTTTGAATTTCCAGTTAGGAAATACAAAACTCATAAGAAAATATGGAACCAGAAAATCAGTATATTTTCTTTTTTTTTTGCAGTAAGGCAAAATGTTATATATTACTGAACATTTGAGTTTAATTAATTAAGTCAATCCAGAATTACATCTGACAAAACTAAGTATCAATTGTCCTGCAGACTTAAAAAGTTTTTTTACTTATTACACATGTTATTTATTGGCCTTTATATTCTGGAAATCTACACAGGTTTCTCGTTAATTGCTTGCATACTTTGTAAATATAAGGAGACCGAGCAGAGAAAATATATAGTTTATTTTGCATACGTAAGATGGTTGTATTTTCTTAGAAGGTAAAGGTAACCCTAATTAGCAGAGGCTGACATTACACATTATGCAATTATGCACAATCCATTTCTAATATCGCAGAAATTATACAAATCAAGCATTTCTACATTTTCTGTGTTTATTTTCTATTATTTTTTTTTGTTAATCATCAAAAGATGCATTGCAATAGTATAAAAAGAAGAAAAATGGTTTCACAGCAAATGTTTTTGATTGATAGGCAAAAAACATCCTTACCTTTGAGGCCTTTAAATCATGTCAATTTGTATCATAGCCAGATTTGGTAAGAAAATACGTAGCCACGAATATAAGGTAAGAATTTCCATAGAGCAAAGATTCTCTACAGTTAGAGTAACATTTAATTTCTTCATGATCAGCATCTGTGTAAATACAGGCATAGTAGAACTGAAAATACCTTCAGATCCTTCAAGATTAATTGCAGAAAAGATAAATTTCCTCCCTCTAAATGCTGAGTTGTTTAACATTTTGCTGGCATTGAAAATTCATGCCTCTATCATAATCTTTCAACAGTTAAGTATTTCAGCTTAATCGAAGAAGCAAGGCTGAGAACAAGTATGTGCAAATCTATTATTAACCACTATGACTGCTTAATTTGGTGTTTAGATGCTTTATTAATCACTAAAATATATTGTAATTGACAGACATTATCTTAGTAGGGTTCCATTCAAAACAATATTTATTACAGATTGGAAATACTTCCCCACTGCGAATATGATGTCGTACTTGGGGATAATCTAGCACAATTATCCCATAAATAAAGTGAGTGTTTTATCATTTTTACTATATGATGTCTCGATCCAAAGATTTTTCTAAATATTTATGAAATAGCAAAGAGTTTGCAGCTCAACAATATTATTAATTTATTCTTTTTTTACCACAGGCACATTCATTAGCAAGTAAGCCACCAGTAATGCACTTTTTGTGGGAAAAGGCCTGATCCAGTCCTACCAATTTCTAAGACCTCTATCTCAGACCTCTCAAGTGGAAATCAGCTTTAAAAAAATAAACAAACAAAACAAGAAAAAATTTGGTTTTACTTATTGAAAGGCCATGCAAATAAACTTATTACAGCAAAGTAGATTCTCTTTCCATCTCACATTTTTCAAACTAGTCACAATCAGTTTCACTTTTAGTTAGTCAGGAAAACAGTGGTTATGAAATGGTTGTGGTAGGAGTCATAATATAAGTAGCATCATAAATTTTGAATGATAGATTAATAATCTGAACACTTTATGGATTTATTGTTATGTGCTGAAAGGATCTAAAAAGAATCTGTGTAAATTATTTTGCATTTAAGTTTTCTATAACAGAAACAGTTTACTTCAGGAAAACATACAACACTTTATTCCTTTAAGTTGGTGGTTGGTATTTGTCTTCTAATAAAGATAAATAGAGAGAAATTTCTTGTTACAAAATAACAAGAGACAAAGAGGATATTTTCTTCAGCTCTGGGGAGAAAGAGCAGGAAGATCTTAATAGAAAGAGCTTTGCAGTTTTATTATTTAATCACATCTGTGAGTACCTAGCACAAATCTGCTTTTAAAGAAAAATGTCTAATTTTAATAGATAATAGCCCTAATTAAAAAATATGAAACTGGTCAGTCTGCAATAGAAATAAATACATTTAAAATATAATGGGGTTTTACTTTGGAAAATTCTGCATATTGTTGCTCTCAACTTAAAACTTACTTTGAGTAAGGTCAATGCTGGACTGGGACAGCTGGGACCCAACTGACTACTGAATGCCTTTGCCAAAAAATGTAATTTCTAGAGATTCATATCATTACCAAGAGGATAACTTTTCACGTGTGTAACTTATGGCAAATGATATTTATTTTATCATTATCAGAAATCTCTGTAGGCTATAATAGTACTTTTCAAAAATTTCAGACTGTAAAATGAAAATTAACATTAAATGTAGGAATTAATTCCTACTTTAAAAATATTATTTATTTCAGACTTGTTCTTTTGTGATTCTAAAGTCTATTTCTATAGAAGTAAACAACTTTATCATAAATTAATACTGCCTGACAATTTAAAACAGCTTCTCCACGTAATTTACCTTACCTATGTACTCTAGGCTTAGATTAAACGTCCTTTTTTTAAGATGGGATTTTGCTCTTCCTTGGTCATGATCATTAACTTTTTATGTATGATGATGTGTCTGATGGACACCAATATCTGATTTGTGTGTAGTTTTCACAGTGAAGGAAGAATTGCAATATTTATTATTTTATGTGATGTTTTTTTTGTAGGTTTTTTTTTTTCTATCAAGAGTTGCCAAAGCCTGGGAGGCCTAATTGAAAAAATATTCCTAATAAATATAAACAAATGCTCTGAACATAGTGTTTGACCTCCAAGTCTGTGCTGGCATCAACACAAATAGGTCTTGAGGCAGCTTTTTCTTTGGAAGAGCAGAAGTGGTAACAGCAGGATCATTAGCATGAACAGACTGTAACAGGTCAGTTCTCTTGCTTTGTGAAGCCAGCGCTTCTTCCACTCCATTATTCAAGGGGTAGGCAATTTTAAAATTATGATCTCTCTAAGATCTTCCCTAGTTGTAACAAAGTGAAGGACCTGTAGGTCAGGATATTTAGACAAATGTTAAAACTTGGTATTGAGTTGGAGCTGAAAAACAGGAACCTTTTGTGCCCATGTATGAAAAATATTCTGAAAGCATGGTCATACTTTTGTCACATTTAAATTCTATGATTTAAGATATGTTTATGATGAGTGAAAATCCATCAATCCATCCATCTGGATACACAGTATAATTATGTGACAAGAAGAACTACTTTCCTTGCAAACTTTCTTGGTTTATTTATTGAGATATTTAAGTTCAAAAATAAAGGGAAGCTAGGGGAGGATTAATTTGCTACATATTTTTCTTTATTTGCATTGTGCTGATCTGCTGGTCTAGGAAAATGAGTTGAAACTGTGTGGAGCAACACAATTACTTATGAATGTTGATGATATAGATTCATATAAATCAGATAGGTTATTTAATTTTAGTAAAGCATTTATTCTAACTAGACTGTCTCTTTATGGTAAACTAAATGCATATTTAGGGAGTTAAATATGGAAAAACAAACTACTAAATTTTTAACAATATTAATCATTCCTGCTCGTTATTTTAATTTAGAAAAGCAGCTGAAACAGCACCAGCAGCCCCTTCTTCCAAACCACATAAATATTTCCTTCTGTTTCAGGGATTTGTGCACAGCAAAAACAGCAGTGCAAGAATCAAGGGAAGAGTAGGTGAATGAAAGTGATATACACCCAGTCTCTCCATCTCACTTAACTGGAGTCTTAATTAGGAAAATATAATAAATACCTGGACATTGTTTTTAGTAAGGATTGGTCCTGGTGAAAGTTACTGTGGCACATCAGGCAGAGCAGTTGCCATGGAGCAAACTGGCTTCTTAGACTATGATGGAAACTGGATGTTTAGATGGTGTTAAGTTCTTAAACAGCAATTTGAATCGGCATACTGGTCAGAGACATAGGAATTTCCATGAGGAGAAAGTCATAGCTCATAATAAACTGCTTTTCATGCTTCCTTCGATTAATATCAATGTTGCTTCCAGCATTATAGTTACTACAGCTTGAGCATTTCCTGCTGGAAGCTTAATGAACTGGATTCTTGTAAAAGGTTTTAAATTATTTTTTCTTCAATACAGTAGATTTTAACATTTCTTTGCCACTATGAACTTTATTCATTGCAGGACAGAACTGGATGGTATAACTTCAGTGAAAAAAAAAAAAGAAAAAGTCCTTCTAAAAGTTATAGATAGCCTAGATCTTTTTCTTTACTTTAAATTGACACACAAATAATTTTAATTTTTGTGGTCTCATTCCTTTTGCTTCTGCTTTCACTTTCTCCAGAGTACAATACCTTCATAAAATAAACAATCCTTGACAAACTGCAGACAATAGCTAAATCCTTATCCAGAACATGAAACACGTGATTCTGGAAAGGTGTTCCAGAATTTATTGATGACATTTACTGAAATGTATGTTTTATGAAATGAAAGACAACTTTTTCTTGTAAATCTACCATTAGTTACTTTCAATTTTCTAAATGTGTAAACATGGTGGATAATAACCATTTTATATGCCTCAGTATTTTAAAGCTGGATTTGCACTCTAGACTGCTTCCACACTGAATAAATGTGGAAAATATGTTGGTTTTTTTTCTTAACAGTCCTCCCATATCCCAGATTCCACAGTTTACGTGCAAATTCTGTGTTTAAATCCACTCAGCAATGTCAATGATCTGCTTGACATATCCTTTATATATTGTTCTGAGTAAAAGAACCACAAGAAAGATAAGGATTCATAAGTACGTAGCATATATTGTTCTACAATGATTGTATGTAGAGAAATAAACCATCCAGGTTCACTGTGTCTTCATTTGAACTGACTCAACAACTGGATATGATGAGCAGAGAGGAAAGGATTGAGAATAGATTTGTACAATTGAACTGTGAATTAACAGCATTTGCCTCTAAAGCTGTTTTATGTATGCGTAATTTGAGGATAACAATGGTGCCTTCCTTTGCTTAGAAGGAGAGGATGAAATGAAGTGAGAGTCTCAAACAGGAACAAAGAACTGAAGATTTCATTAGTGATTAGTGGTCTCACTATTTTGCTTTTCTGAAGATAAAAAGAGGACTCTTGGTACAGGGCAGACAGATAAGTCTTTTGCATAGCTAATGGAAAATGAGCAGAACACCAGAAATTGTTTTATTAAGAAACCTGTGAGATTATATTTACAAGCTATAGAGAAGTAGCTTAAAGGCTAACATTCTTCCTTACTTTGCACTTCACTTTTTATATTTATAAGGCACTTTGGAAAGTATGTTATGCACTGCACTGTACTATTGTCAGAGGTTGATTTGTGGTGCTGTATTGAGCCTGTTTTGCCTTTAGGGTACAAGTCCTCTGAAGCACTGTTCTGAATGTTTGGCACAGTTCAACTATTGTAAAATCACCATGTACAGGTAACAATAAAGTTATAATAAAATAATGTTCTGGTTTGCTCCTAACTCTGTGCTCTAGGCTTACTCAATAAAAAATGTATTTTAGTTCACATTCAAGTGAAAAATACAGTAATATACATACTGAACATGTAGCAATGCAAGATTACTTAGTCTGATTTCAGACTTTTCTTTGTTATTGAAATACAATCTTAAGAGAGAGTTCATTAAGAGTGTGGTGTTAGTATTTCCAATTTATCATCTGGATATATTCAATTTACAGTGAAGAAGTTCCAGAACTATAAATCTGAGAGTTTTTCTTGCCTAGATGAGTGGAAGCCATGAGCTGTGATTTTTCATTACTTCCTGATGGTCCATTAAGCAACTATTCTACCTATAACCAAGATGTGTTGCAGTTCAAACCAAAATTATGGGTACAATGCACAAATCAAGGTAAGGTGCTTTGATCTATATTGCATCAGGGATCAAATTAGAAAAATATTATTGGCCTTTTGTCTCAGACAGACATGAGGGGCAATGAGATATGGAGAGATGGCCTAAGACAGTCACAGCTCTATGACTTAAACTCATCTAGCAATTAGTTGGCCCTTTCTTTCTATAACAGAGGCTATAATTTCTTTTTAACCCTCCTCTCTGGGGATGACTGCTGTTAATCCTCAACATTTCTCTCCCTCCAGCTCTGTTTTACAGCTGGTCCCTTGTCCTTGACTATGACTGCTTTTGCCTTCCTTACCATGCCAACCCCCCATGGTCTAGACCAATATTGACCAGATCTTATCAGAGATATCTAATTCAGATGTCTGGGCTCCATCCTGGACCCCGGGCTCCAGTCATCAGAAAAACTCTCCCTATTAAGCCACCTCATAGAAGAACTGAAAGTGCCTTTTTCTTTCTATCGTCTGTGGCACTGAGGATGAAAAACATAAGCACCTCAGCTAAAGTCATTTTGTGTAGGTATGAGCCTAACATTAAAAGGTGTTTTGCATCAGTTTCTTAGGCACCTTCTCCTAAGAATATTTCTGTCCATATCACAGAAAATGAATGTACTTGAAAAAAATACTTGCATACAAAACCAAAACCATGACCTTACTGTTCGGCTCTTGATTAATTTTTCTTCTTGAATATTTCTTCCCCTCACCCCAGCTCTCTGAGCCTGGAAGTGAAAAGCTTTTCTCAGACCTGAAAATGTCATCAACTGCATTAGCTAAACAATGTAAAATCTGAGTTTTATTCAAACCACAGGTAGAAGATACTTATGGAGAAGAGGGGGAAGATAGTTGGGGAAAAAAAACTACCAAAAACTACCTAATCTGTACATGCAACTCTGATGTTGGCTTCCAATGCCTCCTCCCAGGTGGTTTTGCCCTCTCTCCACTCCTGATCACAGCTCACAGAGAAAAAGCCTTGAGGCAGCCATAAATTCTTATATGAAGGAGTCATATTTTCCCATCTTTGACTTTGCAGGTTGTATATTCCAGCCTTTGTACCTTGTCCCTCCTTTTCTCTACTTCAACCTGTGATGACACAGAAGGTGCTGAATATTGCGTGCACATATACACAATTGCAGTAGACACACTCCTGTTTGGGGGCATCTCAAAACATGTTCATTTTCACCAGTTTAGTTTATTCTTCTCTGTTGCTCTTCTATTCTGTACAAGCCCTGCAGCTACCATCATGAGCATCACAGTAATATGTATTGCCATTCCAGCCACAGGGTAAGTAATGTGACTAACATTTGTCACATACACTGTAGTTTGGTCTCCCATCTCCAGGTAAATATTAAAAATATATATATATATTTTATGACATTCAAAAAGAGTATAGACTCATAACATATACATTGACTTCTTTCGCTGTTACCGGAAGATTTGCAAATCTGCCATTTTATCCTAAATCTCTGTTATGCATGTTGTAAAATTTAAAATAACTTTTTAATCTCAGACTCCACAACTACAGCTTAAATAAACCTTCTTAGCACTAGTGGACCAGAAATATTTTATGTAGCATCAAGTCAGACAGTAGTTTTCACATCATAATTCATGATGAATGATATCTAGAGGATAGCATTTCACAGGGGTATGTCAACAGCATGGTCAAAATGCTTTGTTTCTTTCAATATGAGTTATTTAAGCAGGAAAAGACAAATCCCAGATATGAATTCATACAATTCTCTACAAAACTACAATTCTTAAATTGCATTAGTTTTGAAACCCAGCTATTCATGTTGTAGTTCATAAAGCATTGTACTATATCTGTCTACTTAGGAGGACTAGGAAAACCTTATAAACTGCCTATGTCCCTAAAATGCAAAGAAGGAATGATTCATACGAGCAGACTTGTTAAGTCTGAAACGAAAGTATAAAGAAAAATCTAACATGGTGCATCCAGGCATTGGTGCATTGCCATAATTTTCATAGGGATTTCATATGTCAGCCAAATTATACTGCAAAGCTATGCATCCTAAAGTCAGATCATCACTCTGCCTTGAAGGAAAAATAACAAAATTTCATTGCAGGGTCTGACATAAGGTACTGTCAAACACAGGGCTTATAACTGTGACAATGGCAGCTGTTCCCTTTGGCAAACAAAACATCTGGGAAAACTACACAGAATGAGATTTTATCTTTCTCACATACCATGATCTGAATGGGCATATGCCCAAAATATTAGCCATGTGGATGAGGGAAGCTTCTAGAGCTGGTAACCTATTTAAGTCTGTATTGTATGCTCAGTCTGCTCTTGCTAAATGCAGAATGCTGACAAGCTGAGAGGAAAACACCATAATATTCTATGAGGAAAAATGATCTGCCTGGAATTTATTGCAAATGCATAAGTGTACTTCGTAAGCTCAGCCTCCCTAGTCCAAGGGCATCCTGACCTAAGCAGGTTAGATAGTTCTCTGAAGGAGTTTCACTCATATAAGCAATCTGCTATCTCCTGAAGAAACATCAACCGGCATAAGGCTGTAAGAACTAAAGGTTTGGTTTTTCTTTCTCAAGGAAGTACAGTCAAAGAAGGGAACACTGGAGAAGGGGTGGAGTGCCAGACATTGCAGGAATGCCAGCTCAAGATATATTTAAACTACAGTTTAGCTTTGAGTTTCACCAACAAAAAAAAAGTCTTTAAAAATTAGGGAGTACCAGAATAAAGTAGGGGCCAATTACCATGATGTATTCCAACTGAGACACAGAGCATTTCTCCTTCAAAAGAGTATTTTGAATTTGTACACAAAATACTAGGCTCTTACCTCCTCAAAATACCCATAACAACCCAACAAAGAAAATTCATTTTGTTGTATACAGGTAAAATACTAAAATTCCAGGGAACAGAGATGTGGAGGTAATAGCATAACCTTGGGAAAACAGTACCAGAAACCCTGTCCATATCATATATGTAATCAACTGGTTAGCCAGGCAAATTTTTCACAAGAGAACAAGCTGTAGAAATTTTTGTTTGATTTTGCCATATGTGGAGAAAAAACTTTCAGATGTGCAACATTGACTGCCATTTTAGTATGCATATTCTGGCTCTTTTTGGTGTGCACACATCATATGATCATAATTATGAACATAATTATGCACATAATTATGTCCATAATTATGCATGAAGTATGTAAAACAAAATTATTATAACCAAAACATTGATTCTTAATATGACAACTATTATTGCAATTATATATAAATACATTAATGTTTCACATTTTAAATTTTACATATATCAGAGATATGTAAAATATTTGTTATGAGTATTAATGTCTATATTTTTCCATTTTTCACATCTTAAATAAATTCTATCAAGTAGTTATTAAAATAACTAATATTAACTATGTAATATTAATAATTGATAAGTAAATATTTAAAAGAAATCTGCATTAAAAAAAGAGGGAATAATGTTGTTAAAAAGGAAGGAATAGGGGGTTTTGACCTTGCAACTCTCTTGATCGAATGCCCTGTCTCTGCCTGCTACAAACAGGCTGTGGTCTGTAAACAGCTTTAAATAGTTGGAGCCAAATAATGCAGCAGTGCAAAGATCAAAGCAGTCCAACTCTCAATTATTCCATCTATTAAATACAACTCTTTTCCAGATTAAAAACACCAAGCCTGGTGTAAAAATAAAAAGCCCATAAAGAAGAGTGAACTGTCCTCTATAAATCATCTTTCAGAACAATTTCGAAAAGATAGACAAATATTAAAAAGAAGTCACCAGTGTTTGTTTTGATCTGCAACCAAATGATCTTTAAAATTCATAATTAAAAAAAAACCCATGATCTTTAAAAAATTAGACAGAAAATTGGAAGGACCTGTGATATAGTTAATAAGGTTTAAAACAAATCCATAACAACAAAGGTCAAGAAAAAAATATATTTGTCATCAGAAATAAACTCTAGAATTGTCACTTTTTTTTTTTAGAAATAAACCAGAGCAAAAAGGTACAGTGCTATTACAATTTAATTACCTTTTTACATAAAGTATGTATTAACTATCCAGTCTGTCAGACCAATCACAATCTCATCTAGATATATGCAGGATATTTGGAAAAGGAATGACTTTACAAGTCCAAGGTTCTGTCAGCAATTTATCCTACCTGGTAAGTTTGTTAGTTTAATCAAAGTAGAGAGAGTGGGCAAATGTTATATACACTGACAGCCATATTCTGATAACTTATTTCCTGGCACTTACCTATAGTCTGCCTTGCAGAAGTCAATGCAATTTGGAAAAAAAATTCACTTTGATTAAGGTTATCAGAAATAAGTTCCCAAAAGTTGCATCCAAAAGAATTTGTCACAAAATGTAAAACAAGTCATCTTTTGATCAGCCTTTGAAGAATAAGGGAGATACTTGCATATTTATGTCTGCCTTATTATGCCAGAAAAAAAAAATCAAAACCCAAATTAAAAAAAAAAAAAACACCACAACAAAAAACAACCCCAAAACCAAAAAAGAAACCCCACCACCAATCAAATGAAAAAACCAGAATCAGGAATAAAAGCTCACAATAAAAAAACTGGAACTGTGTTTTAGAGCTTAGATAATTCTCTACTGTAAAAATACTTAAGCCATAAATTTTTTTATAGTTTTTTTCTGATGTTGTAACATGCTCATCACAAATTATAACCAAACAATAACAACAATTTTCAAGGGAAAAAAATGAAAACTTAAAATTAACACTTGCCATAATTCAAACCAGTATCAGATCCTTCATTTAGATATTGTTTCTTTTCCTATTATCATGAAATACAAAACCAGCCATGAGATAACAGTTTCACAGCAGACACAGGTCTCTGTAAGACTGGAGTACTGAAATATCTCCAGCAATCAAGAGCAGTGAGAGAATAAGGCTAAAGGAAAAAAGAGATACTTCAAATTAATATCCAGACCTAACATTCACAAAATTTCTGTTGGCTGTAAATTACATATAATCTGCCCTTCAGTGTGTACAACATTTATCTGAAGAATAAAAAGAGTTGTCATCCTTAATGAGCTATCCCATGACCCCTTCCAATTTATTTCCACAATGCCAACTGTGTTTACTGCACTGAAAATATTTCCACATTAAAGGCCATATCATGGAAAACATTAGCAAGGACTTTGGCACCATACAAATTACAAGTTCTGTAGTTTATTTTGCTAATCATTTACTCTGATGGTAGGCAAACTAAAATAAGTGGGAGGGAACAACTGGCTATATTTTGAAGTAAGAAAATGAAATAAAACAACTCCCAGCAATTATTATTGTGCCCCAGTTTATTATTAATATAAAAAAGCTTTTTAAGGTATGACATTCAGATGCACATACCTCAGTCTTCTTTTTTCATACATGCTTATTTCACACACATATAAATGAACTTTAAGTTTCAAAATTAAACTCAGTATGTCTCACAAATTGCAGTTCTGAAATTAAATTTCTTCTTTGGATTTCAGTGTTATAAACATAATATATAAGGAGCTCATTTGTCCTAATTCAGTCTCTCAAAAATTAGATATTCATATCTAATCTGGACATTTTTATAATGGAAGAAGCAGATAAGGGAAAAGAGCAATTCATCCACAAATAGACAATAAGAAATAATTCAAATGTCGAGATTAGACTTAGACATCTGAGTCTTATATGACTAAAATTGATCAAAAGATATCCAACACAAGGAGACATTACATGCCTGATGAGAGGATTAAATATGTTGCATTTGGAAATAATCAAATTTTGGGAACCATGTATACAAAAAGAACTGACTTTGTTAAAAACTGACTCCCTCTGTACAGGCCTAATTTTTAAAAACTTTATTTTGAAGGATATTTCAAAGTGCCTGAAGTTCCCAGATGTAGTCCATGGACTGAAGATTTTAACTCAAATTTGATAGTTAACAATTTCATCAGGAGCGTTGCCAAAGCAGCCATCTTTGAGTCTTTGTCTGTAGAGGATTATTAGGATCAGTGGCTTCCAAACATTCCTAAGCATGAATTCTGCATCACCTGAAAAGCTGGATCTTTGAATCTGTTCTTTTGCTTTATTAGCTCAAGAGACTTTCTAAGATTAGATTAGGTTGAAGACTACCTATATGACATATATAATTGTCTTTAAATGCAATTTTCCATCTGGAAACAAGAAGGTAATTTACTTCCCAGGCGCCATCAAAATTTCTGTGGTCCAGCAGAAAAAGTTTCACAAAATTATCAGTGGTAAACACATTACAAGTCTAAGAGCTATGTGGGTCATACAAATACACTCGTCTCAAGGGCTGAGTTGGCCCACATATAGGCTAAATCACTCTTTGAAACTCGTTTCTCTCTCCACCATAGAGGGAAAGTAGGACAACCACCTTCCTAAAGAAAGACCAAGGTCAAGTGCCTGAATATAGTCATGTAAAATCAGTTTTGAAATAAATGTTTTCATGATGAAATTATTCTTTAATGAATAAGGAATAGCTATTGCTATCTGTAGAGGACTTCATAGTGTTTTCTCCTGAGAAATAAGGGAAATATTAGCAAGATCAGGAGAAGTTCTATACCTATTAAACGAGATACCAGATGTGAGTGAAGAATAATTCTGTGTGCAGGCTGGATTTTTAACAGCTAAAACAAGTTTGTATGGAGCCGAAAAAATTTATTGCACCATTAGCTTGTACCGAATAATAACTTACTCTACAAGAAGTGTTTTGATAAAGAATTGTGACCAAGAGTTAGAAATCAAGGGCTAATGGAAGCATATATTCAGTATGCTCACTAAAATACTTCAAAAGTGCATTTAAATCTCCAAATAGTCTGTCCACAATATTATTTTTCATTCTGAAAAATATATTAATTTGCATCAGCCATAAATCAGTGATTCTCTTTCTTACATTAAAAATATTTTAAAATATTATATCTCTTTAGAAGTCTTCCCACAACAACAAAAAAACTCACTGAGTTTAAATGTACTCCTGCAAATTGATTTGCACTTTGCTGTATTAACAGAAAATCAGAACAAATGGAAAAAAAAGCCAGTTTATGCCCATCTTGGCAATTCACTTCATCTTAGCAATTTGGTTAAAAGCATAGAACTATAATTGTGTTTTTGCAACACTTTCCTTGCATTGATTTGCTAAATTTTAAACTTTTCTTCAAGTAAGATACTATGTGCAGTTGATAAGAAATACTTTACAGTGTTTCATGGGTATGTGAGACAACAGCAATTCAAGAAGCATTGCTTGAATTGCTTCAGGAAGCAATTCAAGCAATGCAGGTCATTAACAGAAATCCTTCTATTGACAGATTCCAGCACAGCTGACCATGAATGTATTACTTAGTTCCCTCTGTAGAATTTCCTCAACCAAAAATAAAGTTCTGCTTAATTTGGACAAAGATGGGGGGAATATGTTGCCTCTTACTTTACATTACTTTATCATATTTAGGCAGAATGCAGATGCTCAAGGAGGAGGTTGGCGTAAGAATTTAAGCTAAAAGTGAATTTCCATAGGATTAGCTATCTTAGAGGAGAATGTCTTTCATGTCTGGCATTCAATAAATGTTCAAACATAAGTTTGGCATGGAAAAAGAGACATCACAAGAAATAAAACTATTTCATGTCAGAACTATTCTAAAACTAGCAGGCAGTGGCACTTCATTTATCAAGGAAAATAACTTAAAATACCACGTCTGCAATTAAAACAGTCTATGAGATTGAAATAAAAGGAAAAAAAAGCAAAGCTCTTGGTTAATGCCTTTTCATGTTCTGTTCCCCATTTGCACAATATGCTTAGCATCACACAGCCCTTACATTTAATTGAGTTCTTTTAATGATTGTAATCAAATAATCAAAAAATAACAAGTGAAATCAAAAAAAGAACAAGTGACAACCACGCATAACAGTAAATAAGGAACAAAGTAAATAATTAATTAGTAATATAAAAATAAATATTAATGAAGAGGGATAACAATAGATTATGGACTATCACAAATTCAGATGTGACCAGAATAATTTTATTATAAACTTCAGATGTTATGGAACATTCGAGTGTTGATTCATATGAAAGTGGGGTATAGCTTTATCATCCTGAGGAAGAAAACACCGTCCAAATAACAAAATATTTATCCAAGATTTCCCATACATATTCAGGTAGCCAAATGCCTGCGCTGGTGCATGAATACAAGCCTACTTCATTTATTTTAAAGAAATCTCTATGCCTTTGTACAGAGATATTATTATACATGGCATCCTCCTGATTCAGATATGTGTCAAAGTGTTTTAATGCTCTTTAGCAGCACAAACTAAAACTCCAAACATACAAGTCTGCCTCCATGGCATAAGAGATGAATCATTTGCCTTAGTGAGTGGGTCTGTGGGTTAAATGTCTGAATTCCAGATAATTGCATACACTTTTTTTAGTTATCATTACTGGAGCAAGAAAGACTCCTCTGGAGAACATTTATTCCGATCTGATAACAGATATCTAAGAGGAGTAAAGCCAATAGATTGGCTATAGAAGGAGTTGAAATTACTGCCTTAGACTTAATGACTAACTTTTAGACAGCTGAAACAGAAGAAAGCAAGCACCATCTCCCAAAAACAAGAGAAGACCCACTGACAGAAGCCTAAATAAACAGTTGCATTTTTCCAGACCAAAATGCTCTAAGTTGCAAATAGATAAATATTCTGAGATACCACAGGTTGTGCCCCTGAGCATGCTTTGGACACCACCCCTTGTAGTCAGAAGGAAAGTGTAGGTGCCAGGGAAGGTCTCAAGAGTTGCATTCTAGACAGGAAAACATCTGCAGACATCATGACTCCCCAAAGGCCTGCAGACACCCATCACAGCACTGTTTATGGAAATACATTTCTCCTCATGGAGGGCTTCACAACAGGCCTGAAAAAAAGAGATTGCTAATTTAGGCAGACTGGATCCTACCACAAGAGTGTTCAGTAGTAACAGTTAGTCTTCACTTTCTTGTTTTCATCCTTGATTGCACTACTGCAACATAAATATTGTTTCTATAGCTTAATTATCAACCCCTTAAAATCCCTGTTTCAGCAATGGGATTGGTGTTAGCATCTCAACCGTTATAGCATAACAGTGCCATGATAATTATCATTGTAGGAAAAGATCTTACAGCAAGGCAGAGTGGTACACTCACTAATTCATTTGCCTGATGCAGCCAGGAGTCAGATACAGCTCCAAGTCTAAAGGTCAGAAGTCGTATCAATCTGCTTCCTAAATGTTGATTTTAGTGAGATGCAATGTCATAAGGGGAGGGCAGCAAAAAGCTTCCATGTTTATACAGTGACCCTGAAGCAACAATTTGAAAATGTTAATATCCATTTAGATTAACTTTCTATAACTTTTATTTTTAATGTAATGATGATAAAAACACCCTGAGGAAAATTCATGCAATTAACACCTGATTAACAGATTTGGCTGTGGATTTGTTGCTGGTACTGCATTTAGAGAGTTAGCTTGAAAGGGTATACCTCGTATACTGAAGCTTTCTGTTACTTACAAAGTCAATATCCTAACTTTAGGTTGTAGTGGCAATATGTAAAGACTTTTTTTTTTGCTCTGTGCTCAATGAGCGCAAGCTTGCAGTCCCCTTCTTGCTTCAGAAATGTAGGTTGCCTCAAAGCTGATGCATTTAAGCTATGAGACAACTCATATGACCTCATATGATTAGTTTGCTGTGTACCTTAAACAATGTTTACATGACAATATATCCTTTTCCTTATCCATAAGGTGGTAATGAGTAAACATTGCCAAATTCAACCATGATACAACATTGTACTGTTTGAATAAAGGTAAGCACTGAAAACAAAAACATTGAAAAACTATTGGACATCAAACACCACACTTACTCATACATTAATATATATGTTTTCTTTTCTTCTGTGTCTGTGCCTTGTCTAGAAGCCTTGAGTGACTGAAGTTAACTTTTCTTACACTGCCATTAGCTGACTGATTAGCTTGATTAGCTTGATTCAAGCTTGATTAGCTTGAATGATTGAAAACAAAATACAGTTGAAAGCTGTCATCATTTATGTAGTCATTTATTTATTTATGAGGACTATTGTTCTTGAGAGGACTGGAAAAATCTTTCATTAATTAGTTATGATTTTCCTCATCCAATATGTTTATATCTTAACATACATACACGTCAATTTATAAAAGTAATTGCAGATGCTGTGTCAGTGTTTTCTGTCATCATCTCCTGTGTTAACAAAGTTTTAAAGTTCAGATGCATATAAATCCACAAACACCATGCTGGTACATTTCCTTCCCATTTCAAGCTTTTTTTTTGGCAGACAATGTTTAAAAGCTTCCTCATAAATAACCTCAAACACATGATATACACAGAAGTGGGGCTCAATCACCACCCAAAAAAAGACTAGTTAAAATGGAGGAGATTTTTTTCTTTTAATGTATGTATTACTATCAAAACAACTACTGCTTTCCTACATGAAGCGACACAATATCCCAGTCCTGCCTCAAACTATGACCCTGCCCTGAACAAATGAGCTCATTATACACATTTCAAGAGATAGAAACCCTTCAGGAGATATTCTAGAAGCAAAATACTTCGTTCCTCTAGGACAAAACATGGGTGAACTCACAGAAGGGTCACAAGCTGAGAGGTTGATTATTGCTGCCTGACTTTCAATAGAAGCTGGATTAGAGGCAGTGTAGATGGTTTTGGCCATTGACTTGAATGGCCTTTGCAGTTAATCACTGCTGGCTCATTAGCCAGCCCAGCCCAGCTGCTTGGATCAGCTCTTGGGCAGGTAGCAAGCAATCAAGACACAGTAAAACATGAAGCAATGATCATTACAGAAAATGAATGGGGAAAAGAGAGAATATCCCTCATAAGTAAATCTGAGAGCATCATTGCATGATTGATGTTGGGCCGTTTGCTCGTTTTGTTTTCTTTCAGACACAGCAGCACTGGCAATTGGGAACCAAGCAATAACAAATCAATCCTATTGTTCCCCAGTGTAATTAGGCACTAATATTTGGAAAAGACTGCTATCGTGTTTTCTAGAAATAACACTATTCCCTGTCATATTTTCCAAACCTACTAAAAAACACAAGGACCTCAGAATGCAGACTGCATTCATCAAATCCTATCTGAAACACTGGGTACACTGGAGATTAGAAAAAAAACCTCTTTTTTAAAACTTTTTTAGCATGGGCAAAACTATTTTTCTTGTCACTCCCCGAGGTTGAGATGCTTTGAACTAAAAATTAACAATGAAAAAATCAATCATTATGCACCCATCCCACAGGCTTAAAACTTCAACCCACAACTGTGATGCTGAAGAGAAGCTGCCCTGTCATTAAGCATGTATGTCCTTAAGTGTCATTAAGCAAGTGTCCTTAAGCTTCATTCCTAGGAATGAAGCCTAGGAAATTTTATTACAGACAAGCTCAAACAGTAAGAGCATTCAGATTAAAGTCCCTCAGAAAATGGAGACTCAAAATCACTGTAATAATACCTATTGCTGCCATAAGGAAAACAAAATAGACTAAATGATTCAGAAGTTTCATGAGCAGAAAAATTATGGTGTGCTGGGAAAGAAAGAAACAAAAATAAATCCGCAGTTTGGAATGATTTGTAGTTGCAACATCTCCTTCCAGCATTAGTATAAAAATTCTGAAGTTGGCTACCAAAGGTCAGCATGGTAGCATTGGTTAATACATAGAGAAATAGAAAGCTGACCTCTGTACATTAAATAACATCTCAGAAGAGAAAATTATTACTTATTACATAACTTTAATTGGGTTTTTTTGCTTTCATTAAATTAAATGGGTTGTCGAGATTCCTTTAGTAGCTTTAATAGTTCTACAATGAAATTATGTGGAAACTACAACACCACATTCTCCATCATAAGCAAAGAAATAAAAGATATGAAAGAATGATGATAGTACATGCAGACAAACTGTGTATACCCAAGTGAGTTGTAGAGCCATCTTCAGCTATATTTTTCTGAAAAAAAAAACCCATAACATAGGCAGGCAAAAAATTAACCATTTCCAAGCAAAAATTTTAACCAGCTATGTTTCCACAGCAAAAACCAGAATTATGATCCCTCAGCTACACATTAATCTAATTAAATTTACATTAGGCCTAACATTTCTGGGTTTAACAATATTTTCATACCAAACTTCATGACAATGACCCTCTATCTATGTTAAAATACTCAAAACCCATGGAGCTCAGAGATAGTTTGCTGACCATGGTTTAACTAGCTTCCATAAAGTTAACAAAAAGAAAAAAATTAAGCTTTGCAAGTATCTATTACATATCAAGAAAATTCACAATACACAGAGTTCTTCATGCTTATGTGTCTGCAGCTATATCCACAGAAGGAAAAATTACAAAGCCTACATGTTTATACCGGTGTAATATCCAATCTCACTATATTGCTACCTATAAAAAAGTCACTTACCTTGCACTAATCAGAGCTTTTTAAGATTTATTTTTCATGCACCCATTCTGGTGCTAATGCAGCTATACCTCATGGAAACCAGCTTAAAGGTTTGAGACTAGCAGAAGCCTTTCTGTGCACACCTGTGCCAAATATTCATATTTGAAGGGAAAGGTTTATGGATGTTCTCAGTAGCCACACCCTAATTGCCCATGGACCCCAGACAAATTGCTGTGCAAGACTAGAAGGAAGGGATGGATATTAGCTTAGTTATACAATGCAAATAAAGCCAGCATACCTCACAGAACTCCTGCTACTCTAAGTAGCTTTTTTCTCTTTTGACAACTACACATTTATGCACATTCCAATTAATAGACCATTTCAACCCAGCATTGTAATATCAGAATACCAGAAAAGAAAGCAAAGCACCATGGTGAATGATACCTTGGACCTGGACATTTCACAGAGAATTAGGCCACAAGTAGAAATATGAATATATCTTTGCACATTTGCTTCTTGTCTGCAGTTACAGCAGCGGCTGCTCCATCATGCTGTTCCACCAGTTTAAATAGTCTTCTTTCAGATGAAAAACATCTGAAGCCAAAGCACTGAAAATCCTTTTGCTCTTCTGTTTCTCGGTTTTTAGGCAGCTGGCACTCTAAATGGGCCAGACTTAGGCAACTTTCTTCATTGTTATTCTGAATTCTTCTGTCTCCATTGGCTGAAAATGGCAAAATGAAAGAAACTCAGTTTTGTCAAGCTCTGTGGACCTTCTGCTAAGCATGACAGAGGAGCAGTCTTCAGCTTGGTTTACCTCCACTGGGGGTGAGAAGGAATGTCTTCAGATGATCGTGTCCTGAGTTCTTCAAACAGCAATTTTCTACAAAAGCTGTGGAAATCTGCAGGCTCTCCCCCTCTCTTGAGTACTTTCTCTGACAACAGCTGACACAGTTTGGAGCTTTGCAAACCCATTATTTTTCCTCACCTTTTTGCCAAAAGCTGATCCCAGCTGGGCTGCCAGCATTTGGAGCCAGTCTGCAGGTTTGGTCTCTCTGCAGCCATCACGCAGGTAAGCCCAAAAGCTGAAGCATATCAAAGCTAAACTACTCCCCAGATATTTTCTTTCCTTAATTAACTTTTTTTCCTTTTTCCTCAAAACTCTCATTGTACTTCCATTGCTTTCAAAAAGTAATACAGAGAGTTCTCTTGTGAGTAATTTCAGCCCTATAAAATTTGCTCAATTACCATGAAGTGCCATGTAGGAGAGAGGAAAATGTCCCTGTATTCAAAGGCATTTAGTTTGAAGCCTACCAAAGTTCTATTTTTCATTTATAAATGCTGTCACCTCTCAACCAATTACATTGCTAGTTCTATCTTTTTAAAGAACGAAGTGGCCAGGCAAAGGAAAGAAACTACAAAAAACCCCTGACTTGTTGGTCATTTAGGAACAATATCTTCAGCTGCAATACCCAGAAAATCCTCTTGCTACTATCGCTGCTACTCAAAAATAAATATGGGTTGTGGAGGAGATGCATTTTCTTCAAAATGAAAGATTCTGTTTCCATTCATTTTCTCTGACCCCCAAAGACAGGGTGGAGATATATAATTAAACACTTAAAAAGCTTTAAAAATATTTACCACTAGTTTTCTTAGCAGGCATTGATGCATTTGAGCACACATTACAGTAGACCAGTGTCAGAGGAAAACTTATAGCATAAGGACTACAGAATTTGGCTTGTATGAAGTAGATACATGCAAAACATTTTTTGATGGCTTTGTGGCCAAAATAGTAAGAAAAACAAAGAAAACACTGAAAATCTTTCAATTGATTAAAATAAATTACAAAAAAAAAAAAATTGTTTTAAATCTTGATGTTGTTGACTTTAATAATAGTTTCTGTTTTAGCTCGAGGCAAATTCTACAGACTGATTACAAAAGCAATGAAAATAAGGTGCTGACACAATGTCAACTTTAGAGTAATAATTGCACTGCTATAATAATCTGTTTAATTGTTGTTTATTGTAATTAAATTCTCATGCACACCAGACTTGCAATTTTCTTTTCCATGTCAGCAAGGTTTCCTTTTATAGAACAGTTTGCCCAGAGCAACCAGTGACGTTACTAGACAGACATTAATCAAAGGACCCTGCAAAGCCACACCTGATGTCCTTGAGGGCAAAATATTTGCCAAAACACAAAACCCACATAAATCGATGTATGGTGGTTATGGTGGCATTGTTATGCTTAAAAGCAAAAATTTTATAATTCATTTTTAAGTATCTATTATAAAGTAATATTCATGAGCCAATATTATCCACTTAATGACCAAAATACCTCACATTGTGAAGACTGACAGCTAATTATAATTAAAAAGACCAATAATTTTCCCATATCCATTTTCCAGATGTTAATGTAAACTAGATTGACAACATAGATAGACATAACAAAGGAGTCTAAGAGAATTCATTTGCACCTGCTCAATACCAAAACATCACAGAGGTCAGCAGAAAATTCAGAGTTAATTTTAAGATTTTGATAAGTTGAAATGACATCTGGCCTCAAAGGAACATTGAGGGCAAGCTCTATAAAAATTTATACCACCAAAGAAGCCTGGATTAAAAAAAAAAAAAGACCTCTAAAGATAATTAATATTACTTTCACATAGAACATCAGTAATGTTGAAGCTTAATATGAAATAAACACTAGAGTCAAGTTAATCTGATGCTAAAATGATTGGGCAATTTATTACAGCTTAAGAAGGACATTGCCACCAGAACAGGAAATAAAGGTTTTAAAACTTGGGTAATTATTTTCAATCAGAGCTGCTTTCAAGGTCAAATGTTTAATACTAGCCATTATTTTCTCTCTGCTAACTTTGGCAGGCATTTCACATGTCTCATCTATAAATAATTAAAGAAGAAACTGCTGTATCAGCTTTGGATTAAAATTTGAGTGTGCAAGGTAAAGATTTTATTTTATTTTTCCCCTCAAAGAGAGCAACATGTAGTTTATCTGGCCTAAAAAATACTGTCTACTGCTTTCTAGTTCAACAATATAAACATTTCCTAATAAGCTTTCTCTGTGATTTATTTTTTCTTTTGGACCATACTCAGCTACTTCAGCAAATTGAGACAAATAAACCTGAAAGTTCTCTGTAAAAGCAATCTGCTTACATGCACACCAAAGAAATTAAAAAGAACTTAAGCTGCTAGCAGGCAAAGATAAAGTAATATTTGATGTGGGTTTATTCTACTAGTATTGCAACTATTTGTGAAGAGAATGGAGGGACTAGGTTTGTTTTCAGTTTACTTGCTCTTATACAAAATTAGAGATCTAGTAATGACTTTATATTAGTTAGATACTTATATGAGATTGAACTCCACAGACTGGAAAGTTGGCATCAAAGCAAATCAAAAATAAATAAAGGAAATTAGTTTTAATATGATGTGTTGATAAATTCTGAAATGCACATTACTTTCTGAGCAACAGCATCTTTCACTAGAGTTGATGTCCTCAGTATTAATCATATTTGCTTTTTTCAGACCAAAATTAGGAAAAGATCCTACACAGCTAAATACGTTCAGTCCAATTCAGTAATTGAAGCACATGCTTAGAACTTCCTTTAAAACAAAATTAAAAAGAGTTATAAGACATGTTAGTTCTAACACTAAGCAAACTTTTAAATATTTTCCTGTCTATTCTCTTTTGTTTTGTGAGTCTACTTGATTAAAATAATTGTTCTTTGATGGGGTACAAGTAATATGGGGAGACAGCCAAGGAATCAGTATTTTACAAGTGATTAAATATAAGTTGAGGTAATTTTTTACATGTCACAATTTCAACACTAAGAAGTCATAAATTGAAAGGAAGCCTTGGAAATAGTAAGAGAAGTCACCAATAAATTAGGAGAAGAAATCAAGCACAGTATTTAGGTATATTAATATAAAATAATGTTTTAAAAAGAGGGGGGAAAGGGAGCCAGGGAAGTAGGATTACCTTTGACATTGATTAAAATATATGGTATTTAAATACAAAAGGACAAAAAGTCTGTGAAACCAAATTGCTACATCCCTTTCAAAAGTGTTTTTGAAAATTTAACACAGTAGTATTTTTACTGAGGCCCACAGTCATCAAAATAATAAGCAATTGCCTAATTTAAGTCCATGTACTCCTTATTTAAATATAAGAGTATTAAAGCTAAATCATTCTCTCAGGAACACTCAGCCTTAAAATCTACTCATTCTATTTGCTTTTGATTATTTTGAAATTGCTTAGATTTTTTTTAAAATGTCATTACACACACATAAGTGGATGCCCTGACAAAGTCTCTTTGTATTTACCCTAATCCTACATTATTTCTCAGTGCTTTGTAAGCTCACCATTTCTTAATTAATGCTGCAGTTATTAAATTTATGCAATATTTGGCTACACACAAAGCAGCTACATCATTGCCTACCACAAAAAAATAGAAGAGTGGGGAAGCTGTATCTAATAAAAAACTGCAAACTGCCCAAACGTCTGGCTTAATTGCCTCCTGCTAAAGCAAAGCAAAAAAAACTTCTTAAAACCTTTCTCATTTTTTTTTTCCTCTTGTGATCACAAATGAGCAATTTTCACACTTGCAGACGTTCTAATAGACATAATAGCTTCTCTACTGCCTACCATAGTAGTCAGTTATTATTAACTATTAAACCAATTACTGGGGATTGATTTTTGAAAATTAACTTGTACATAGTACTCTAAAAGTAAATGCCTACTGGTTCACATTACAGCAGCCACTGGGGAATATATGTTGGCTTACTGCTGCCTAGATTTATAAAAGAACTTTACATTAACATGGTGTCTGTTGAGCTATTCTGTAGGAAACATTACAATTCCAGTCTTCAGGACAGGGTCAAATGCAGAACCTTATTTTCATATCTCTCCTCTCTGGGACATGATAATTTAGAAAGCAGCTTGCTTTCCCCCAGGAAGAAAAGAAAATCATGATCAGAGTTTTCCATATGTCACTCCTTACAAAGTTTTCTTAACTTAAAATGGACTCCTGAAATTAAATTGAAAGATGTATTTTGGGAACAATGTCTATGAGGATGTGGGCTCCCTGCAGAAACTGCTTCCACCTGAAAGACCTACAGTTTCCTCTTAATCGTTTAGAATTGCTTGCACCTGAATGCATATAACATTTTGAGCTTTCAAAACAGGCACAATGCAGAGGAAAAATGTGATAAAACACTTAATAGAGTTATAGTTTATCTTGCTATTAGGAATTTGATAGTCATAGATGAGCTACATCTTTGATATTTTTTATTCTGGAAGCATCAGCCAATCATAGAGTGGAACACACAAATTAGCCAACAACCTTATCTGTGCAGAAGATCCTAAATTTTGTTTATAAACTGTCATGTCACAATATGCTGAAAAGGCAAAGAAAAAAAAGTTTTTTCATCAGCTCTAAAGTGTACCTCTTCATTCTTCAGGCAAATACAGAGTCTTGAATAATAGGATCCCTGGAGGCTCTATTGTGATAAATTTACAATGATACATCAAAACAGAATCTACCTGCTTCAGTTTGTAGATAAAGAAGTGCAAAGCCTTTCCTATTTTTCCAGCTCTTCTTATAAACCACAAGCTGCACAGCTGTAAACAGCTGGATGCCAGGTAACACAAAATTCTGTGTCGACATGAGAAACCTGCATCTTTATGTACTCAGATAGGTGGCTCCATTGGCCGTAAATCTACTTAATAATTTCACTTGATGGTAGAGTGAGGATTGAGAGGAAGAGTGAGCTCAGCATTTTAACTTCTGAGTTAATATTAACTTCTAGAAAAAACTTACCTGCAAACAGATAAACCCCAGTTACAGGCCTGTCAATAGTTTCACCCTCCAATGGCACCTCTACAGTTCGTCAGAAGGGAAATAATATTTTCTATTCCTTCCAATTTCAAGTTTCTGTATTTTTTCTAATCCCAGATGTCATATCTTTCCAGTGCCATGGAAGAACAGAATATTTTTACATCATATTTTAGCAGATGGAATACGTCCCAGCCAAATTTATCACTGCCAGATGGCTGACCCTTATTTACTGATTAAATGTTAGAGACAGAGAAAAACTTTCATCAGTTAAAACATCCAGATTTTCTGCATGAAAATGGCCTGGTAGCTCTTCCCTCATCACATTCAGCAGATCATCAGTTTCCACCACATCACTCTCAAGCCATAAAGCAGCAGACCTTTATGTGAGATTCTAACATCCTCTGGACTAAATCACAAGATTAGCCAGGAAAGAGCTTAGGCCTTTGATACTTCAATTCATAAGGAATATGCTAAATTATCTTTCAATGGCATTAATCCTATCTTTGAAAGTAATCACTTTCCAGTGTTTGCAAGATAAAAACCCCACTGTGCAACAGAGAATGAAAGGGTTAGTAGGTATTAAAGACACAAGTAATATATTGCATATATTATTTTTTGCCTACTTTGTCAGTTGGAGAATAAGTTCAAAGTTAAGTTCTTGGAGAATAAGGTTCAGAATAAGTTCTGAACCTAGACATTTTTATGTGGAATGAAAATTTCAGTTTCTGAGCAAAGATGAAGATCATCAGCATCTTACGAGAAGGTTTAAAAAAAGAAAAACATTAGCTTATCTACTGAATTTATAGGCCTTGACTTCATCACAGAGTGGTTCTATACTATGTTCTCCATTTTAACAGCTTACTAGCTGGGTTCTGCTTTTGAAAATGGTGTTGAATGGTGCATAGAAAGAGATTCAGAGAAGTAGAAAGAAATGATGTAACGAAGGATAGACCCCAGAAAGTAGGTAACCCTAAGCTTATGATTCATGGACCTGAGTTAGATAGCAAATGTAAACTCCAATGAGAATTATAAGGGATTCTGCAAACAGTTTGTGAACACTTTGCTGTGCTCAACCATGTTGCATTACAGTTCCCTGAAATAGCTCTGATGGAAAAGTAACAAACTAATGACAAAATGAGGTGTAACACCAATGTAAGCCTTAGTTTCTCCAGGTTTTGCCTGTAAACCAGTAGAAAATTCTTTTAAAATTCTCTTCCTGTCTGTGGCCTACTACGTACGTACTACCTGTAATCACCTATCTCCTGTCCCATTTCACAGAAAAACAGTTCTTAGAATTTCATATGGTTTCCAAGGTAATGCCTTGAAAGCTCAGCTACTCTCCCCAACTAATGACAGCAAATGCACATAGTATAACTACCCGTTTGCTGTAATTTTTCATTAATTCATTTTAAATAGTAACATAAATTTAACTTCCAGAGTAAAACTGGAATTCAGTGTTTCAATTTCAAAAATTCAAAACGTGTCTGTGTATTAAAAAGAATTTCTCTTGATGTCCAGTCTGAACCTGCCCATGTGCAGATTAGGACTGTGTGTTCTCATCCTGTCTCTGATTGCCTGGGAGAAGAGGCTGATCCTCATCTGGCTCCTTTCAAGTGGTTGTAAAGAGCAATAAGGTCTCCTCTGAGCCTCCTTTTCCCCAGGCTAAGCACCCCCAGCTCCTCCAGCTGCTCCTCACAGAACTTGTGCTCCAGACTCCTCACCAGCTCTGTTGGCCTCTCTGGTCAGCACCTCAATGTCCCTCCTGAATTGAGAGGTCCAGAACTGAGCACAGGACTTGAGGTGCAGCCTCAGCAGTGCTGAGTACAAGGGGACAGTCACTGCCCTGCTCCTGCTGGCTGCACTGTTGCCGATACAGGCCAGGATGCCATTGGCCTTCTTGGCCACCTGGGCACACTGATAGCTCATGTTCAGTGGCTGCCAACCAGCACACCCAGGTCCTTTTCCATTGGGCACCTTTCCAGTCACTCTTTCCCAGCCTGTAGCACTGCATGAGGGTCTTGTGCACTGCATCTAATGCTTTAACTAGACTGTTCAAGAAGCACTTTAAGAATCTCTGAAATCCACTTGTGAATTGATCGCTAATAAGAAGCTCTACCTTCCACAAATACTCAATTTAATATCTTCAAACATAGCTCTTTTAGCAAAGAACACAGCATTTCATGGCAAGGTTACATGAAGCACATGCCATCGGACACATTGTTTTAAATTTCTGAATCAACGTGCCTGGGATTATTTCTCTTGTTCTCTTTCCCTTTATTTTAGCGGGTAGAATTAATTGAGCCGCATGCTGAATTATGAATACTGAAGTATTAAAGTACTGGAAGAATGCTATCAAAGAAGCTTCTAATTGTTGCATCATCACTGGGTAGCTCTTATCTCAGACACTTGCATCTGTCCCATGACTGAATCCATATCAGCCTGGCTGGAAGTTTTCCAAGTGAAATAATAAAGAAATGCAGAATCAAAGCATTCAGTAGTCTGAAAGGCAATACTTTAGTTATCAAAAGGAGATAATTCAAATCTTTTTTTTTTTAAACTAAAATGGATGTCTAGGACACGATTAGACTATAAAATAAAACATATTCATTTCCTTTCTAGTCAGAGCTACATAGAGATAAGACATTCAATATTATTCAAAATGAAATGCCATGTAATATTCTCTTTTACTTGCTCTCTGTGAAGAACCAAATTGTAAAATTTAAGTAATAACCGTGAATCTTTTTTAATGGTATATGTAACAGTACCAAGAAATTCTACACCCAGCTGTAGCTTAAATAAATTTGGACTCTCTGTAAGGAAATGACTGCTACACACAACAAATAATAGCAGCTAGTTCAAACATGAGCCTTAGGATAACTTCTTTCTTGAAAAAGTAGTTTAAACTTACATTCCAATTTCACTGCTTATTTTATCAGATAGCTTTTTACTACAACACTTCAATGCCCAGTACAGTACATTTTCACAGTAAAAAATTACCAGATTAATCCATTTTTAACACTCACATGTTTCAAGATGCAAATTTTTCAAAATAAATATTACAATAGAATCCATTTGCAAACTTTAGTAAACTGGTCATTCTGGATGGAGAAAAAGTACACACAAAACCACAATCCTAAATTGCAGTAGACAAGGCCAGTAAGACTTATTTTAAACTGAGTGTCAAATGAGATTCTGAAAATTTTAAATTGTCTTCACCTTTTACTTTTACATGCAGTAGTAAAGTATGTGCCAATGCTATAGGTAATTAATACAAGAGCACAGACTTGGAGAATTCCTTCATGTAAGAAGAACCACACATTTTTCTTTAGTACTTAACCAACATTTTTCCACAGGTTCATTTTCTCTTTCTTATCAAGGAACTTTTTTTTGCACAATATATTCTTCTAGCAAAATAAACAAATACCTTGTTTACTGAGCAGAAGGAGTTCTACAATTTTTCTTTCTCCCTTTAAATTACTCTTTGGTTACATCTTCATTAGCAAGAGCATCACAGTATGAATTGATCTACTGAACAAAATATTAGCTCTGAGAATAAGTGGTCACATTTTGTGTATTTCGGGGGCCTCCAGACCTGTTCACTGACAACCAATAGTGTTTGGAGTGCATTAAGGGGAGATTTTGGAGATCATCTTTTAATTTAATTTCATATATGTTAGATGCAGACTGGGGGAATGACTGGGAAAACTACTCCAGAAGCAGACTAGTCTGTTCCAAACTAAATTTTGCAGATGTACCCTATAAACATCTACTTCAATGTACTTTCTGATCACGTTTCCTCTCTTAAAAATTCTAGATTAACTCTCAATTTCATTATATTCATCTCATTGTAGTATACAATGGTCGTCTCCATACTTCCTCCGGTCCTTCATGGTATGTTGCTCATAGTCCATTCCATTCCAGATTATGACCTCCCTGCTTTCTTAAGAGAAGGTCCTTTTCTCAATGAGTGTTAAGCATTCACTATTGCTGCAAACTGCACTATCTTGAGCAGCTGTTTTCCAAAGCTGAGATCAAGAGCAGTGTAGCAGGCTGCTATAGTAACTCTCTGTTTTCATATATGAGGTTCTTCAGGGAAAAAAATACAGAAGTGCACCATTTCTAACAGATTTTGGAATTGTTCAATTTAATGCAAATGACATGCTTGCTATAGGATGCTACAGACCTATTAAAAATGCCTATAGAAGAGATAATTCATTATTGAAGTCTGAATAATTTTGAAGTAATTTCTACAGATACCTATTATATTTCCAATGAACTTTATAAGCTAAATCCTTATTATGAAATTCCACAAGGGCCATTTGTTCTAGGCAATAAAGCATAATGCATAACATGTGTAAGTTTTGTGTTTATTGGCTTGAGAGAAACAGAACTGCTTAAAGGATTCTTTATAATGGCTTCTACACCTTTCTTTCCAAAGGGAGGAAAGTCCCAAAGGACCGCTAAATTATGGGGTGCTGAAAAAAAATACGTAACATGCATAAATTTTCTAGTCCTCCACCATGCTCTGTTTCACAACTTTTGCGAGGCTGACCAGATTTGCCCAGTCATTGCCAGTCACAGGCTTTTGCCAGCAGCTAAGCTGCCTCTGCTTTTGCATCCTTGTCCAGTAAAGAGTTGTGCTTTTAAAGCATACTCAAACTTTTTAACATTAAATCTTCAATGCACTTGGAAACAAGCCTGTTGGATGTGTTAGAGACCCTACAAAATCTTTAAAGCATAGCAATACAAAACCATAAATTCTAAACTTATCCCCCCTTAACACAGGAAACATTATTTTATTGATATTGATTCAATGTACGTGATAGTGCTGAACATCTACTCAGAATAATTTACTTAATATCTTTGTGATAGTATGAGGGGAAAAAAATGAGGAGGAAATATAGTTAAAATCTACAGCCATATCTCCCAACATTAGAAAAACACAATGTGAATTATTTTGTCACATAACTTCTTCCAACAAGAAAGGAGACAAAGAGGTAAAAAGAAGGATATTTTCTGTTAAGAGCATAAACACAGATTCACATTTCCAAAAGCAACATGTGGTGGAGAAAAACATATAAATCTTGACAAAATATAGCACCTTGTACAAAAAAATAAACACTTTTGCACATTTTAGATCATGTGTGTGATAAAGCTGATTTCCTAGACAGACAAAGTGTGAAATTCTTGCCATGGTTCTTATTCTAAATAATTTCAGTAGGTCAGCACTCAGCATGTAGCCTGGAGCAGATCTCTTACTGAAGTGCTTACCATGTTCTATGACTCAGAAAATGTTTCCTCTTGTCCAGCATTTTCCCCTGATGAAACAAAAGACTAAGAGGATTATATGCCTTTCCTTAGATCAGTGTTGCAGTTGTTCAAGTCCTTTGCAGCTTGTGAACATTTTACTGTTTGAAATGTTTTTCAAACATTTTTTTCCTTCATTATTCCACCTTTAATCAGCTTTGTGTCCCCCACTGCCCCCCCTTCTCTACCCCTTTAAAGAATGACAAAGCTCTGAAAACACCTGAAGACATTCTGAATAGTGTATGCCTCATGTTTGCTTCTGTTTAAGTGCAAAAGATAAAATAACCATCAAAGTGACAAACCCCTTTCTGTAAGAAGAACATATTCAAAAGAATTCCCCTGCAATTATGCTATTTTTCCATTTTCCTGACTTCTTCCTACATATTTTCTATTTCTCAGTTAAGGCATGTGTACTTGTAAGAATTCATCTTCATAATGGGCTGCTAGGGCACCAGCAATTAAAGAGAAAATGTAAAACCACTTTCATTTATGAAGGACACAATAACGTTATTGGTTCAAGGAGACTGCCTCATTAAGAATATCAAATGCACAGGACAGTCACAAATTTCTCTAGACTGTGCTCCTGGAGACTGAAGATATGGGACCCAACTCCTGCCCATCAGTCTCACAGCTGTGTGAGCACAAGTTCATAGCTTGACTAATATTCTCTTTTCCTGGAAGCAAAGGCAGAGCTAACACCCTGGTACACAGCCACACGTTGAAAAGCCCTAACTTCTGGCCTGAAACAGACACACAGACATAATTGCAGCAAAATAAGGATGCACAGACTCCAGATTTAACCAAAGGTATACTACACATAGACTTGACAATCCTATTTGATGCAGAAAACTTTTCCTCTTGATTCCTTTTGATACATAGCCCTCCCCAAGTCTTATACTGTGTTTCCTGCAGTCTTGGGGAACCAGAACCTCTACTGCTCTGGCCTGTACTCTTCTGTGAATGTCTGATCTAAATTCCAAAATGTCTGGATCAAACCCAGATCTCTGACAAAACTAACTGTGTCACCTTGCCAGTGTTTATGTAGGTGTCATACTCCTATTTCCATCCATTTTAAGTGTTTCCATTATCCAGATTTTCTAGAGGTCTCAAATATATTCAGATGAAACGTGCTGTGCTATGCAGTACTTTGCACAGTGAGGGTACTATACAAGTAACAATTAAGAATATGGTCTTATGTCATTTGGCCATGCTGTTGTCTATCTGAATTTGGTTTGCTTAGGAGAGCTAATTGCTCTTATGAGTGGGAGCCTATACATACACATTTATAAAATGTAAGTAATTAAAACAGTCTTCTCTCTCTTTGTCCTTTCTACCAACATGCTGCCTGTGTGCTCCTGTTTCTCTCTGTGTCAGCTCTCTGCTATTGTACCTGAATCATAATGCAGCTGTGACCTTGTGCCTTGTCTCTACTGTACCAGAAAAGACATGTTGTGGGCAAGTCCTAGAGAAAAGAAGTCTAGCACTTTTCTGGAGAGAGTTCCTTGTCATCACATTGCTAGAAATACTGTCTGCAAGAAGAGCTGAGGTCTCCTCACACTGCCAGTAACCTCCTCAGCTATGGCCAGAATCCAGGTACAGGCACTCTGACATCTCACTCTAACTTAAAACAAAAATAAAAAGTCACCAGATTTTCACGAAAAGAGTGTTCAGGACTAAATCCAGGATCACCAGTTGGGAGGGCTGTCCAGCAGCTGGGAGGAATCTGCAAATCCCGGCCACACACTGACAACCCATTGTGCTGGTCATGCAGGGCAGGAGCAGGATTGTTTCTGTCCAGGCAAGCTGCAATCTCCCAACAGTATTTTCAGTGATCATTCAGCACTTTTGAACCACCAAAAGGTCTTGACTCAGCCTCAAATGTAAATCTTCTCCTTGGTTAGGCTGTGTGTAGATTCAACTACTAAGTCTGCATACTATGAATAGGCTTGGCAAAAATGAGAGGAGAAGAAACCTGCAGCAACCATTTCCCAGCATAAATACTCCAGTACTTTCAAACTTTTCAAACTTTGTCTCTTTGTATTTCAAGTTACTGACTGCAGTCTAAAATGGGTAGTTTCTCTGTTTGCCTATTGGCATAGAGTCAGTTTAAAAAACCCTGATGCACACCATAGCCCCAGTAAATTTGGGTTCTTCAGTGAGGTTCACATCCATAATCTTGTGTCAGAGTCTAATTTCTATTTAAATTATTTATTTCAGCAGTCTCTTAGGTGCCTGTATCAGAGCTAGGAACCAAGAGGTCTTGGTAAATCTGTTGTTAAATATTTTTTTTTATCAAAGAAAAATTTCTCTCTCTGTGTCTCTATATCTATATACACATTTTTATATATGGCTGAATGCAACTGCAATCAGTGAGGTAGGAGACCACTCTACTCTCTCAGTTTCACTTTGTGAAAAGGCATCACCTACTGCCAGTCACTGAAGATATAAAAAAGCAGCTTTTACAAATGGGACTGTTGGTCAGACGTGCAAAGCCTTTTCTGTTACTTGGCTGTACAGGAATAGCCAATCTTTAGCTAAGTTCCTTTATCTTCATTTGCACAAATAGCAGCCATTAAGCAAAGACTGAATTCAATCAGCTTGTCTCCAATGGGAGATAAAGTTGAAACCATCTGCTAGTTCTTAAAAGCAATGAGGCAAATTTTATTACAGAGTGATTTGGTTACTGATGCCCTTGTTTCAGCTGACACATTGAAGTCTTTCTCTTCTAAGTCTTGCCTAAGGTTCAAAATGAGATTGGAATGTCCAATGCACTGTTTGTAAACATCAGGAAAAAAGTGCCATGGAACTACTGCAGTAGCTGTTCAAAAGTGGCATACCAGTCTTTTGGGTTGAGATTAACATGAATGATGGGGTCCCCAGAAGAGTCTTACAATGTGTTCATTTTCTTTAGACTTTTTTTGCCCCTGTTCTTCTCCCATTTTGTTTCTATGTCCATTTTTCTTGAAATAAATAGTATGGAAAATTAAAAATTAACATGAAAATTGGACATGATCTTCTGGACTCAATTCTATTATGAAAACCACATCATAGCAAATATTCTTTATAACAGATTTAAACATCTTCATTGCATTCACCATGGCTAACTGCATTTTAAGTAAAGCCACATGTTAATGCTAACTCAAACTTTCCAGATATTGATACTGGCAAAAATATGAACATCCCTGCTAACTCTGCATTTTCAAAAAATCCAAAAAGGTCTGGACTACTTACTCCAACAGTAAATACATGGGCAGAGACGTGTGCTCTCTGAAATCTCATAAAACTCTTCAAATTCCTTTCCAAATCACACCACAAATGGCTGGGTGAAATTGGTCATTTAATTAGAGTAGCTATACAACACCTATGAGTGCATATACTGTGATAAATATATGCTATCATAAGGTATAAAACACTTTCATTACTCTTAGGAAGATCAGGTGATTATCATATTGGAATCATTCAAAAAAATCACATTTTCATTCACATTCTCATTCTATAACAGGCTGGAGTCTTTGGAGCTGAAGTGGTACAGCTACTTGAATGTCAAGAGGTCTACAATTCTTTCTGCTCATAAATGGAAAATAAAAAAAAATCAGATTATTCTTCACAGCCCTATTGCCCAAGACTGCAAGTTATTTAGCAGTTTGCCAGTTCCTGGCTGCATGGACTGGGAAAGACTGGAAGGTTACAATTAGATGAACTACTAAAGGTAAAGATTTGGGCAGAGCAAGAATTTAGGACACCTGAGAGAATTAGAAACCTGAACATACTTCAAGGACTTGGGAACTGCAGTCTTGTTCTATTAAAAAGCTCTGGCATAAACTGAACGTTGAACTGTTGGTGCTTAAGTGGCTGCTGCTTAGAACTAGATACTTTCTTCTAGCATTTTTCAGCAGTATATAAGGTTAAGCCTAAGATCAAACATTTCATTTGTTTCACCTACTTCATTCTCCCTGTCAAACTCCTGGGAAAATAAAAAATGCTTTAGTAATAAGCTCACTGAACACAACAGCTGTTCACTCTCTTTTCTGAGTGACACAGTTCTGTTTGATCATGATCAATTCTTGTTTTTCACGGTGACACTACTGTGGTAGGAAGTAATACTGGCTATTTAGAAATTCTGTTCTAGTAAAGAAATAAATTTAAAAGTTCTGTCTGCTAGCTCCATTGTAGTGTTATGACATTCAGATTTATGACAACTGTCTGGACTTCTCTAACTGTAATTAGATGGAAGTCCTAGGCAGAGGTCTCCTCTTGCTTTCTTCTCAATGCATACATGATATAAGTAATTACTGGTTTTGCTCAACTGCTCCTGAGAACAGATTTCTAAGTCTGAACTTCATTTAAATTTTACACCATGCTATTTTCTTTTTGTCCATCATCATCAATTCAGAGGTTAAGAAATAATAAAAATCTACTGATGAAAAAAAAAAAAAACACCAAAAAACCATAGTAAACTGAAGTAGCTTAAGAGGTGCTTTGGTAGCAATGGAAAATGACAAACATTTCTTTTGGGCCAGGGAAGAATAAGGGAAATGCAGCTGTATTTATTTGACTGAGTCAACACTTCTTGGGATTTTAAATAATGTAGAAATGCCTATAGAAATTTTAAAAACTAAAAAATGCAATTTTATTCCCAGGAAAAGAATCTCTTGGGAAAAGGTTTAAGCAATTTGAGGGTGGAGCCTTTAAAATTTTAAAAGCACAGGTCCAAAATAAACATCTCCTGTAATAAAAAGTAAAATGGCATCTGTTCTATAGATGAAAATACGGATCCGTTACACTGTTGGCAAGATGCTGAATGTCTATAAAATATGGGAGGTAGAATACACTTGTAATTTAAATATGGATTAACAAGGGCTCCAAGTTTTGTATTTTTATCAAGCAATTAGATATTTCCAATAATCAAAGCAGATGGCTTACAACAGTCAATCTAGACAGAAAAAAATTACTACTTCTTTCAAAAAGACACCAATGGCTTTTTTTTGTTGTTTTCCTTTTTTTCCCCCTTTTCGTTTTATCAGGAGGGATGGGAAAAATTAGATACACATGTAATGCACAGAGAAAAAAAAGCTCAGATTAGTTTTAATCTCTCAAAACAATGAAGTCAGAGGAACTTAATTTTATGCAGAGCCAAGAATTCAACACATGTGGCCACTAGGAATGCATAAAGAGGTGAGTGTGTATTTTGAGATTCTGGGTTAGCACATCTGAGAAGGCAAATTAATCACTCTACTCCAAGGGATGAATTAGGTGCTTAATAATCTTGGTGATCTCTGACTACATGGTGCATGTAGGGCACAAAGATACCAATAATGTCTATGGAGCCAGAATTCTCTTTGGGTTTCAAGTTTAAATAAACCATTCTATGCAATCATCTGTAGGAAAAGAAGGCTTGAGTTGTTACAGAGCATTACATTAGCATATCTGGCTGATGTTGCAGCAATATCAAATATCTTTCAAGAACTGCTTGTCTGGAATAGTTTTTCCTCCCTCACTAATGGAAAAGAAATCATAGCTGAGCTAACATACTTCTTTGACTTCTGCAATATTTCATTCTCAATGACAAATATTTGTCTAAAATTGTATGCTGTTGTGCCATAAATGTTATGGATCATCTGTAAAGATGTGGACTGTAGCAAGGGACTAATGTTTCCCATTCTACATTTGTAGTGTAGTTCCTGTATATGACTGGATTTTAACTTCATCTTTTTCCACACCTAAGGACCTCCACATACTGTGAACTAATTTTAACCGCTGTTTCTTATATGTATTTTTTATGATTTCAGACATTTCTTTAAAGGCACATTCAATTACAAGAATTTTGGGTTTTGAAAGGGAATTATCATATCACAATTAAAGAGAAAAGGCTTCCTAGAAAAGTTGGGTTAAAGGACACTGTGTGCATATTACATACACCTATTTTAGCAAAACAATACATTTCAACTTTCCTTCCCTGCTTCTGAAGTTAATGTACTTATGTAATTTTTTATCCCACTACATTCCTCAGTGCCCACAGAGTGAGGACTTTAGCTCCTTCCAATACATCTAAAACCATTGCCCTACTAAATTTCAGTCACTCACTTTTTTTTTTTTTTTTACAGCTACTTCAGGGTTGTTAGAGAAAAAAACAGAAATGGAATAAGCATGACCTCCACCTGGAGACTACACATGAACCCTCTGTCTATGCCTATGATATTTCTTTACCAATAGCAATTAATTTGCCAAACTTTTAATTAAACCCAACCAAAGCAGCCAATCACATAGGCTATTGGGTAAGCTCAGAAGACTTTAAGGAGTCAAAATATCAGAGTTGGAAGTTGAAGAGTTTTATATTAAAAATAATCTGTTAAATTCAAATGACCCTGAGGAAAACACTAGGAGGCTGTTTTAACAGCAGCCTAAATTAATGCAAATAGAAACTGACTTGTCACAGACTCATAAGACTAAACAGCATCTCAAAAAATCAGCTAATCCTTTCCGATACAAAAATGTAGAATTGGTTATGTCTCATTATGTAGGTCTTAAAGTAAAATCTTTGCAGACGCCATCCCAAAGAAATTTCTTAAATTGCTACAGTAATTTCTTTTTATCTTTCTTAATCATAAAAATCAAAAAACAGGAGATGATACTCTAACTATTACCATTCAGAATGAAACCTTGGTCTAAATTTCTGAGACAACAATAGCCTAATTGACTCTACAGGAAAGGAAATATTTCCCCTTGCTGTCAAAACATTGCCACAAAGTCACTTTGCAGAAGGTTTTGGATAAGCTTAAGGAAATATACCTTACATGCAAATGAAGGCTCAAAGACAAGATCAGGTGAAGTGAACAAAATATTTTGAAGCAGTAGATCTTCTGCCTTTGATGGAATGATGCACCACTCATGCACTATTTTAAGTGCTTCTCCAAGAAGATGATATCAGAAGATGATATATTTCCATTGAAAAAGCAGGATTTCCTTTCTGAAAAATTGGACTTTTAAGATGTGACATGGTAAGAGCTACATGAGATACTTAAAATTAATCCTTAGCATCTATATAATAAAATCATTATTCGATCCACTGTTCATTAAATTGTACTAATGATATAGACAAAGAAATGCTAAAAGAGTTGTTTCCATATATTGAACTGAATAGCTAAAAATCACAAATTAATTTTCCTGAAATGGCAATATTTTTTCTATAGTACACATTACTTCAACAACCTATTAAATCAGAGCAACTTCTGGTGAGATTCGTTACAAAACGAAACCCAACTCAGTCATCTGGGCTCTTTCTAAAGACAGAGAATCAAGAGATATCTCACTTGGCAACCAAGGAAATCCATCTCATTTGGAATCAGTCATCGAAGATCCCTCCTAAGGGTGATTCATTTGTTCTACTTCTCTCCAAGCAAAATGTAGAGAGCCCACCATGATTTATTTACATTTAAACACACATCCAGATACCTAAAGTGGCAGCAGAAGCCATTTAAGTGTCTGAATAAGTAACTTAGAAACTGTCTCTTCAGCTGACCAACATCTTTTAGCAGAATAGTTGAGTGTGGTTCCAGGACTCATTTTTTGAGTCAGACAGGCCGCAAAACTCATTGCAGGGGCTTAATCATCAGGAGTTGATGGATATTTCCTTTAACACATCATAAAGCAAACAAGTCCATCAGTACTGACTCAATTCAGCCTGTGCCTAACCTCATAATCCCCCTACATACAAACCCTCAGCTTTTAGGTGGGTGCATGCACTGTGAAGAAGAATGAGAAATATCCTGGTGCAGGTTGTGTAGATTTTTTTTTTGTAGAGTTTTGCCTTCTGTGAAATGATATAGTTACTGTCACACTAAAATCAAATTGCTGTTGACGCAGTCCACAGTTTAGCATTTCTGTAGTGAATAGCCTGTTGAATTTTAACACCCATTGAAACTCCTCCTGCTGAAATGCAGGCAGTTTTATTGCACAACAGCATGTGAAGGGTAATAGAAAAAAGGAATTTTTTCCTTAATGTCAAACAAAGTCATTTGGCTATCAGAAATACCAAATAGCAGAAAGCTAGCTATTGTGTTATTACAGTACATGCTATCTGCATGTTTTAATATGGAACTGTAATGTTAACACAGAGGTAATTTCTAGTGTCTCTAACATTTCCTTCATTGTACAAAGAATGGTAATTAAATTATTCTTAAGTAGTTCAATTTATGAGAATCTATGTATGATTCTACTCCCTAGAAAATTTTACAAAATTAATTATGACAAAAAATTAATTTATAAATAAGCATGATATCATCCTCATCTTTTGTTGTTTATCAGTATATGAAATAGATGAGATAAAAAGCCATGTTTTATAAGCTCAATCCCTCTAAAAACCTATTAAGCACAAGAGGGTAAAAACTGTAGAAGACACATCATCCAGGTTAACTAATTTGATCAATAAAAAAATAGGAAATTTCATTAGGTATAAAGTGTATCCCAGTCAATTGTTTGAAAATCCTTTTTATTTGTGTAAACTATTATTTCAGTTTAGTGCATCAGGTCCTGATTCTCACAGGAGCTTAAATTTGCAAGCACTGCCCTGAATGCAGCACTGTGACTGAAGTCTGGTGTGCATATTTTCACAGCATCACAGCCTCATGAGAATCACTTCTGTCAGAAACTAATTCAAAAAGCTGATGCACCAAATGCTTGAGGATTCCTCATTCACCTGTTGCCCAACTTTTGAGAAAAAAACAAGTTACAATGCGCATCAGGATAAAAAAAGAAGCTGGAATGAAAGCCACTTGAATGACTGTCTCCACTGAAAAACAAAACAATAAGTATTTAGGAAGTTTCTTGTCCCCAAACAGCACCAGTGAAATTAATCAATCCTCCCAAGAAAAGATCTGCCCTCACAGGAATCTTTGTATTACTGCATAGGCTCTGTGAGCCTTTTCAAGTGTGCAGTGAACAGATGGAGGTTGTTACAAGCTTTTCAAACCAGTGTTTACTGCAAACCTTCAGGCAATCTGTCATGGTTTTTTGTATTCCCAGGGACTTTTTAAGTTCTTGGAAAGGGACTAAAATCATAAATGTTCCTTACTAATTTACTTCTGCTTAATTTTCAAACAAACTTTTATATGCAGTATCAAAAACATGTATAAAAGGTGAAGGCAATTATATGAACCTCTCAAAAATATCAAATCAGTTTCAAAGATGGAGCTCTATTCATTGCTGTGTTCAGAGAAAGCAGACTTTGTTGAAATGACAAGATCCTTTCCTAGACAACAAGCCATATTTTTTCTTCCTGTTATTGACAAGGTTTGTTGAATGTAGCTGTAGAATAATATGCAAGACTACAAGCTTTGCTCTCTGCTCTTCAGTCAACAAGAGTATTCTCTGAACCAGAGGAGACCTAGAGTAGTTTCTAATTGTCCAAGCTAAGGAACAAAAATTGTTGTGCCCTTATTACCAAGATTCTCGTTTTACCTTTACCTAAGCATTCCTGCAGGGTTACAATGCAGCTCCTTATTTACATATCAATGCAATTTTTCCCCTAACATTTTTCATAGTGACAAATAAGAAATTAAATATCTCCCTCGGAGAAACTTGTGGAAATGTATATTTTTTACACCTTTGTTATTTCCTATAAGTAATACCTGCTGCCTTATTTTTATAATAATATATGTACTTTTTCTAAAAGCTTCAGAAATTACTCTGTTTGAAATTTTAAACTTTTATGAAAGTCAGATCATGACACAAAAAGTAGAAAAGTATGGTGTGATCACTAACAAATTTTTCTTCCAAATTTCACAAAAAGGAGCAAAATATAGCTTAAATTCTGTTCAGATGACAGTTGCAGAGTTCCCAGATTCTATTTCTCCCAATGATTTCACTAATGAGTCACTACATCTGTCAGTAGACAGTGCCAGTTGTAAATTGCTGACAGGCACCAACCACAATTTGAGAGGATTCTTTCACAGGGTTTCCTACTCCTAATAATATCATTATTGATGTCTCTTGTACTTCAAACAACAAAGGGTCATCAGACCAATATTTTTATTTGTCTAACCAGCAACAGCAACCATCTAATGCCTAAAGGTACGCTGACACTTTAAAAAACTTATAGTTGGTAGACAATAATTGATGAAAGCAAAAAAATGCCCACAACACAACTGAAGCCAGTCCCTTCAAATTACAGAATAGTTTAACCAATGAAAGCAAAAGCTACCAATCTTGAAACTCAGAATAACATTATTTTAATCTGCATCACATACAGTAAGAAAAATGCTTTTTTGCTTAAGGTTTTTGTCATAGGTAACATGGTGTTTCACAGATTGGAGATCCTGGGATTTCTTTATTCTTATTTACGTGATCATTAGAAAAGCCCTAAACCTCTTGCTCTTTTTCATCACTCTCCATTTTATGCCCAAGGACAAACCAATCTGGTTTGTGAAGCTGCAAAACACAAATAGAGCCAGCTCACACACTGAGCAGGTGATGAAAGTCAAACTTCCTCATCAATTATTTCTCATGCTCATGGGGATACAGAGGGCTTTGTTGCTAGTGACAGAATGTTGTCTGGGCAAATCAGTCCTACTGGCCCAAGGGTAAACTTCCTATAAGAGCCAGGCAACCAAAACCATAAGGAAACAGTACATGTGGTCTTGACAGTATTTCAATTCACCAGTTCCAAAAGACTAAGTGATTCACTGCCCAAAATCTTTGACATTTCCCTGGTAATCTTATACAAATGATGCAGCTCAGCCTTAGAAGCCTCACTGATTCTGGGAAACATCTAACATAGCACTTGTCCTGAGACTGAACATCCACAGGAAGAGGAGCAGTGATAACCCTCTAGCAAGACCAACAGAGCTCACTTCAGAGCTTTTGCTTTTCAGTCAGAAAAAAATTAAAATCACTGAAAATGCATTAAGTTATACAATAAATTTCTAGAATTCCTATATTAATGTATAACTTTTACAGGTTGGGGAGCAATAATCCAACTAGCACATACAAGCCAGGAAAATCTTGGCAAGCTGGGAATATTTTTTTTGGCATTGCACAGTAAAAGGGGTTTTAAACTTCAGTGAAACCACATTGTTACCCAAAGCATGTGAACATATTCAGAAACCATTTCAAAAGTCAACCATCTGTAGATTTTGAAGCTATGGGAATGCTACAGGCAGCTGAGCATTTCTATTGCTTGATAATGAGCAGCATGATAAATCTCAAATGGACCCTTGTTTTCCAAATGGTGAAAGGAGCACGGTTAGGCCTACCAAATGCCTTATGTCCCATAAGGTTCTTGCAGCCATTTGCTAGGCAAAAAAGAGTCTTTCCTGAACCTTAGGGGCTGAGGTCCACACCATGATTGGCCAAATAAAACCTTCTTACCACAGTGTCTACCTGCAAAGGCCCCACTACAGCAGCGTCTGTAACCCTGCAGAGAGGCTGCAGGAGGTTGCAGCAGCAACAAAGCATTCCTGTGCATGCAGGCACTCAGGACAGCAGATGAAAAATGTACTGCATGCAGAGGGGTTTTAGCCTAGACATCTTGGAGAATAAATAGGCATTACATACATCCATACATATTATTGCATGCATATTCACAATTCATGGAGCAACAGATATATTAGGGATTGTGGCAATTTGTTCTTCTAAGTTACTTGTTTATTATACAACTTTTTCTGTGGTGTTTAGCACACAATGCTCTAGTCAGAAAGAATCTACCTATCCACTCCTCAGATCATCAATAAAGAGGAGTGTTGTGAAAAATATTTAAGAGGTAGGCATTGACAAAAATAAAGGGATATAATAAGGACATGATCTGATAAATATTTTAACATATTAATAAAAAAGCATCTGCTACTGGACATCTAATAATGACTCAGTAAAGAAAAAAAATCAGTGTATTGCATGAGGACAGTCTTATGTTCTTTAATTATTCCACAGATTAAGATTCATTTTCAGGTTCCAAGATATGACTCAAGGGAAGAAAGTACCCAGTTAAAGATCCACAGAGAGCTTATGTAAAACTTTTACTGGTAGCTGTTTAGGAATATCAGTACCCTAGTCCTGCAAAAAAAGTCCTCACCAAAAACTAGTAGAAACATCTGCATTGGTCCAACTTTGAAACTATCTGTTAAAAACAACAACAAAAAGAAAAGAGGCTTATTTCTGCCTGGAGAAAAGAAACATGGGAACACGGCATCAGCTCTGATACATAAACCACCCATGTATGCAATTTTTACAAAGTTCATTTCCAGGAAAGCATAAATCTCTTCTGTTATCACTATTTCTAAAAATTCCTCAAAAAAAGCAGAGTCCTCAGGGGAAACAATAATATAATGAGGCTTTTAGGATTTTAACAGTAGTACAGTCATACTGAGTCATTTTACAAACAACATATGTTTGCATCCTCTGTCAGATAGGATGTGAACCCCCTCTAGGGAGACTTCTTAAGTATTTAGTCTTTTTATACATTTCTCTTCTCTGTTCCCATTCAGTTCCTCCATAGCTGAAACCTCTTGAGTAATTTGCTATTTATCAGAATAAACATTTTTTTTCTATTTGGTGAGGCTTTATATATTTACTCTATTGCTTTATAGTAAAATATATGCACAATCTTTTCCTTTGCAAGGTGATTTCCAGCACTACAGTTAAGGTCAGAATGTAAATAAAGAAATTGATTAAGTGTCAGTTTACCTAGATTAGCTACATCTTAAAGGATTTTTAAGAGATTGCAAAATGTTTTTATGCATTCTAAAAATAAATAAAAAGTAATACTTCTGATAGAGTGGGAAGAAAATCTACAGTAATAAGGCTTATGCTGAAATCCTGATTTGATTTATAATTATAAAGAAAGTAAAATGGATGTTTAGAAAAGCTCAGGAGCTGGCTACTAGAAAAAAAAACAGTTGCAAAATTAGAAAATTTAAACTATTCAGTTTTGGCTTTGACATGAGATAATCCTCCTTGCAATAAAGCCATCTTTCCTTTAGAACATTATTCTCACAAAACAAAATGGGGCTCCATAGCACAGCAAAATCAAATACTAGAGAATATAATTTGTGGTGTAGTGTAATAACTCAGGTTCCTTTGCATGCAAAACTCAAGGAGTCCAATTTGGATCACATCTCTGTTTTAACAGTACATTTCATAGAGGATAGGAGAAAGATAATTCACTTTTTGTATTTGTTTCTATGTTGAAAGAATAGATCCATTAGAAACCCATTCTAAGTTCCATCTTGAAGGAATAGCAAGGTGATTCACCGACAGTTAGCAAATCTAAAGTGTTCTCAAAACTACACTTGAAAAGGTTTCTCATGTAGGTCATGAGAAACCCGCAAAGGACGCCTGTCTTTTCTGTTTTCAGAACTAGACTCTCTTTTGATGTAATTTCACTCAAAGCCACAAAAATTATGCAGATTTTTAGAAAAAATATCTTCCATGGTTCATACCAGACATTGTTTAGAAGTAATGAAAGAGTTAACCACAGCCGACCACTAGGCAACAGAGCTTTATTTATTCACAAATGCTGGTACAACAGGAAGAAGATCTGGAAGGCAGCATGATGGATTGTCTACTCCATGCCCATCAACATACTCAGAAAAACAAAGAAAATTAATTGATGTATGCATATTATTAATGCTGTTTGTCTAAGATTTTTAGGAAGGCCTGGGAGACAGAGCTCAGCTGATCACACATGCAGGAAGACAAACTGAACCCACTTTTAATTAGTGGAAATACTAGAACAATAACAGCAGATTCCTTATATCCCTGGCAAGGACACTTGAATTCATGCAGTAACCTTCAGAACAAGACTCTATGTGGCATAAGGTATTCCAAAATCATAAAAATCAAACAAATACCTTTATTTTACATAAGTAAGCACAAATACTCAATGGTAACATGGCAGAATGAGACAATCAGTTTTGCAGCGTTAATCCAAGCACAAAACTCTTCCAGGGTGAAACCACTGAAAGCAAAACTACTAAGTTCCAACTATCCTTAATTTTTTTACAACAGGTAAAATTTATGAGCATCTAAATAATTACACATCTTTATATCTCTTATACCTGTTTAGGATAGATATTGGCTCTACCTCATATGTGAGATAACAAAGAGGGGCCTATGAATATTATTAACGTGTCCTCAATTTTTTTTTCTTATTTTTTACAGGATAGGGAAAAAAAAAAGAAACTTGTCAACACTCACAACAGCTTGTCATATTTTTAACACAAAAATATTTTCCATTAAACTTAATCAGAAAAGACAATCAGAGATTAGTACTAACAAATACATGACAGAAAAGTGTGCCACATGACCTTACAAGAAGGAAAGTGCTGAAAAATTGATAGTTTAGCAGGAAGTTTAGAATTTAATCCCTGAATGTGCTACTTATCTACCCATGTAGTTCCTAAGAAGATACTCCCACTGGGACTTGTTAAACAGGTTAAAATTATTTGAGTAGATTATGGTGGCAAAGTCAGGCTCTTAGGGAGCAATGCAATATAGATTGCTGTTAATATAGCTTTTGAAATTATGAAAGGGAAAAAATATTCCCTTCCAAATAAAGATATAAATAAATATGTAAAAAAAGGAATCCTGAATCGGGGACCTTCAGCTGCTGCACATGAAGGAAGCATCCAGGAGCCACCTTGACCCAACAGAAACATGAACAGATGGTGATTCCCACAGCAGTATCCCATTTGGGCTTTACACCAAAGGTGCACCTCAAAGTGCAGATTTCCAGGAGCAACTTTGCCCATCCACTCCTTGACTCACTCATCCTGAGGGCAGTTCTCACAACATGCCACCCATGCCTGCTCCCTGTGGGAACAGCTTAGCTCCAAAGGTGAGCTGACTAAGCACAGGGGGCTCACCTCTTCTCTCAGCCCACCTGCTGGCCCCCACCTCTGCCCTCACGTTTGCTGACCCTGCCATGAGCCACTGAGATCCCAAACAGCAGGGAAGGATATGCTTTGAGCTGTTTGTTGGGAGTGTTGTTTTTCTTGCTGGATTAGCTCCCAGAACCAGTCATTTGGATTTCACAAGTGCTAAGGCAGGGAAAAAGCAACAAATTCATTAGTTCAGCAGTAGGTTTAGTCAGGCTGAACAGTAACAAGGAACCTGATCTTTCATCATGGGAGTCAATTCATTGTAAGGGTTTGTTGTAAACCAGATCAGTGAAAAAAACAGGATTAAAACCAGAAGAGGGTATGAGCTCTAGATAATATGACTCATACTTTTCCAAGAAAAAACTGTAAAAACAGTTACACTGACACAACAAAGGAGACGGTGATTTATGAGGGGCAGAAGAGATGAAAGCAGCCAAAAACAGAAAGGACTATGACCTTCCAAAATCAGACTTGTCATCAGAAAAAGTCAGAGTATGAAGCCTCAATTAAAGGCTTCAAAAAATTTATTCAAGTGTTATCTTTCAATTATTTACTATGAAAATGTCTTATATACCATTTTCAGCCTTTTTACCGGGAGATTTGCTCCATATTTGTGCATGCCCTACACACCTCAAGTGAAACTGAGGATTTCCAGTGAAAACCTATATGCACATAGGTAGGCAACCTTATTGCCTTTTATCTCCTAGTCTGTTGAAAATGTTTTTCTATATTTTTCTCTCCTTCCCCTTGTGCCCAAGGTGCTGAGAGCTAATAGCTTGCTGTCAGTGCCAGTGCTTTGTGGAAGGGAATGGTTGTGAGCTGATCAGTTAAGAGCTGAGAGTGAACAATGACAAAAATTCTCTACAGTCATAGCACATATCCATCTGCTCTCATCACCTTGGATGGAACTCAGAATTGCAGCTTCTATTTCACACTAAAGTTTAAACTAATATCAAAAAACAGGGAATTTTAAGATTAGTAGCAAACCCACAGAGAAACATAAATAACATCATGAATATATGGCTTCTGAATGTGCATGGTACCTGTATCTGATTCCTGTATTGCTCTGAGACCTGGTAACAAGCTGTATTTCCACTGCCCACTGACTCTACTCCAAATCTCTGCATTTCCTTGAAGAACCAAGCCCTGAACTTCTTTAGTGCACACACAATTCTTCAAATCTAGCATAGCAAATCAACTCCTATCCTAGACATAAGCATCAGGGAAATGTATCTGAGTACACCAGTTGATTGAACATACTCTCATTCTTAGGCTGATGCAGGCTGCTTATGAATTTTCTTTGGTTCTCTGTCCAAGAATTGTTGTCCTAGAATTTCTCAGCCCCACTTGACTCCCACCTCACAAGCTGTGAAATCATTTTCAAGCAATGAATAAGGCATAATGTCTCTGCAGAATTATACAGAATTATTATCAAGTACTCTTAGCTGTGAGAAAGATAATGAGTCTTAACACCTTGCTTACTAAGACTGAAAATAATAAAGAGTATCTGGCAAGTCATATTCATAACCTATGACTTTGTTAGGTATTCTTCAGGGATTTGTCCTTGTCCCCAGCTCAAGCAAACCTTTTCTGTGTAATTTTGTGTATGTGAGTTTCTTTGTAAACTAAAAAAAAAAAGTAAATTAATAATTTTGAAAACCAGAAAATACTAGTTTTTTGAGATTTTTTTTAGGGAAGTGCTATGAGTCTAACACTTAGCACACTAACATTTTTTAAACCATGCAGGTTATCTAAATATGCAATGGTTCATATGTCACATGCAAGTCCACTATAAAATGTCAGATACTTACTATTCCAAAGCTTTGAAATTAATAACACAAATGAAACACATTGAAAAGAACTGTTGCCCTTTGGTAACTTATACCTTTTGTAAGAAGGTATTTCACACTCCCCAGCAAAGCCAAATGATGCACTACTGACACTGGTTAGAGTCTGTCTATGAACACATAACTAAATGTCATGTCATTAGCAGAGCTGTGTTTCAGGAGAGCTTTGTTTTTATGTGCATTTAACTACTTTCTTTGAGTCCACTAATTTACAGCTATGTTTGCTCCAGATGGAAACATTTAATCTAATCTATGCCTCATTTTCCATACTGCTCATGACAAGGCTTTCAAGACACTTAAGAGAGAGGAGGAGGGAAAAGTGATCTGTGAGATGTTGCGAATGATTAAAGGCTCTGCAACTCCAGAAAGAGCAGGGGGATGTTTGGCATGCTACTTACACTTTTTATTACCAAGCAAACAGGAGGAATAAACTCCTTTCTGTCACACTACTCTGCATCCAGCAGCATTCAAAGGGAAGCCTTGTGAGCAGTGGCAGCAGGGACAGACTCAGCACCTGGTGCCCTCTCTTTGCAAGTCTCAACTGTTTTGCTCTGTGTTCCACCAGCGAGACCAGGGCATAGAGACTGAAAAAGCAGACTCCCTGAAACTCTCCCATTGGTTGAACTAAGATATTGGCCCAAATCCTGGTGAGACTGCACCTTTCTACACTGGTACCTGCTTCTGTTGAAATGTCAGCATGCTAAATATTTTAAATCCCATTTTGAGGCATCCACATCCTCTTAGGTGTTACAGAGCTCCGTAGACATCTATGTCAGATTTGCAGCCCAGCTCCCAAGTTCCCAGGCCAGGGATAGGTGCAGCAATGCTGAGTTTCCTTGTGTTCAGCCTCTAGGGCACCTTTCTCATCAAAGGATAATGCAGCCTTTAAAAAATTAATCTTTTCAAAGCACAGATTTAAATGGTTTAATCACTAACATAACGTATTACATCAGTCACACAGAAGCAAATCCATAATTTAAACTACCAGGATTCTGTATGGAAGATAACATCAATAGTTAAGAACTGAGGATTAAATCAGTTGTTCACTTTTACTTTGGACAGCTTCGGTTTCCACATGTGTGAGAGGACAGATGTTAGAAAGGGCACAGAGAAGTGGCTGAGGAGAGGGACCAGATGTTTTGTGTAGAAGCGTTAAACATGTTAGAGTTGGAAGAGGGATGTCTGAGGACAGAGGAGGGAAAGATTTACAAAATCCTGAGGAGGGCAGATAAGGTGGATAAAGAGCTGCTCTTCCCCAGATGTTGATGCATAGAAAACTCCTATAAATGGCCACTAAGAGATGCAGGGCTCCTTACCCAAACACTCAATAGCTCAAGTCTGAAAGCCAATCCTTTTAGAGGGAACAGGTGGGATCAGAGGTATGTAGAATCTCTGAAAAAAACTAGTCAAAATGCAGTTAGATATCCAAAATACTATTTTTACTTTAAAATTCAGTGGAAGTACATAGGTATTTTGCTTACCAAAAGAAATATTGAGTTTTTATAACTAAGACATAAGGCCATGTAAGCACCACCCAAAATAAAGATCATCTGAGGCTGGTAGGAAGTTCACAGCTTCTTGGTGGTTGTGAAAGAGTAAAAAATGAGCTAAGAAAGGGCAAAAGAAAAACAGCCCTGCTAATTGCTGATAGCTCCTCATTTTTAAGCAGTCAGTGACATTTCTGCTCTTTCATTTTCTGATGGTTTTCGCTTTGATCCTCACAAAGATAATCATCAGTACCATAACCTGACAGGTAATGTGTTAAGCAGTGCATTTAGTTTTTCTCTCCCCTGTTAGCCAAATCCTGCAGAAGCCAATTATATTGTCTATACCAGCATCAAACACAACAGGACATTTGGTGTGCTAGTGATTATAAATACCAAACTACAGTCTGAATAAGGATTGTGCTGTGAAGTTGTGTTTCCACTTTACTTGAACTTCTTTTGAGTAGAAACACATTTTAACTTGCAATGTAGATACTTTCTCAGGAGTATTATTTCTGACTACAGGAAGACACCTGTGTTGTGCTTCCTTCTCTAATTACAAAGGTCAAACAATTCACCAAATATGAGTTTTTCAGCTCTTGCCATTTTTCGACATCATGATTAAGTATGATCTACATTTCATTTATTAAATCCATTATATAAATAATAAATATAGCACTTTGTCAATATTTGATAAAGCTGCTAAGAATTTCTGTTTGAAAAAATTAGAAACAGAGAACTCTGCTCTCAGGCAAAATATATTGACTTTCCATTGAGGTTTGAAAACTTTATAATCATCTGTTTTGCAACGGCATTTCAGGCAATTTCAATGTTAAAAAGAACTCCGTTTTTGAGTGAAGACAGAGGCGTTGCAAGAACAGAGAGCAGGAAATTGAATGCTTCAGTGAAGAACAATTAAGGTTAAAGAGACATTCTTGATACTATATCAGGGTAGTGATAGATGAGCAGCCTTATATTTTTTACACACGGCATTTCTTTTCATAGTAAGAGAGGTCTAGAAATTAAAGCAATGTTTTAAAATGAAGCCACTTGACTTTTGTAATACTGGTTATTGTTAGCTTCCTATATAAAACACCCATGACATTTTAAAAATTAGACTGAAGGTTAAAGTCCTTCACTTAGAAGAAAAGAGGTTTTTTCTAAGAACATTTTAAATACTGGTTGAAGAAAATTGTTTTTGAAAACCTTTGTTTATCCAAACTTCTCTACTTGGCTCAGTACTCAAAAACCATGTATATCAAAGTTAGTTTGATGCAGCCATGTACATTTATGTAACTGTGGGCAAGGACTTTGGAAACCATCTCTAGGAAGGGTAATCGAAGGAGTCTGGGCAGTAAGGACTTCACACAAAAGCCCATGTGTTCTGTGGTATCCTCAACTGAATAAAGACTTAAGGACATCTGTGTAAAGTTAAAGACACAACCAGGGATCTGGGAAAAATCTGGAATTTCAGGCAATTCCATGGCCAGGAAGGAGGGAAGGAAGGACATCTATGTGGTCCTAAACTCCCACCTGAATATGAAAATCATAAAATAACAGAATCATAGAATTGGAAGGGAACTTAATGGGCATGTGGTCCAACTTTTCTTGTCAAAAGCACAGTCTAGACAAGGTGACCAAGCAACCTGTCCAGGTGAAACTTAAATGTGTCCAGTGTTTGGGAATCTGCCTATTTCCTGAGGAGATTTTTTCAACAACTGATTTGTTCTCATTGTGAAAAATTTTCATGTGTCTATTTGGAATCTCCCTAGGAGTAACTTGTACTTGTTATCCCTCATCATTTACGTGTCACTCCTCATAAAAATGGAGTTTTCATTTTCTTTGTAAAGCAGAAGATGTCCTCCAGCCTATAAAATGAACATAATAAAATTTATTTCATATTTGGGAGTACAGGCAAGGGATAGAGAGACCCAGGAACCCGGCAATATTTGAAGGCTTCAACACTGTTGGCTGAAGAAAGTGCATGTGCCAAGATGAGTGGGAAAATTCACCCTTATAGCAATGAGGATTAATTTGCTAAAATTTTAAGTCCAGCCTAGAATAGGAACATTTATGATCTTTCTTCCCCTCGTCCAAAAGCAAAATAGCAATAGGTAATGTCCCTCTGTGCTAAAAACATAAAAGAAATGTTAGAAGAGTTTGAATAACTTTAACCAACCTGGGAGAAACAGGCTTTACCATGGAAGGATGCAGTGAGACCTGCTTTCTGTTTTTGTCTTTATTCATGTCCTTTAACAACAAAAGATAATTAAATACTGAACACAAGGTGCAAGAGAATGAAACATCTACCAAGCGAGATAGAAGATTTATTACAAGTACTTACAGAGAGAGGTAACTTTGATTACAGGCATCCTTGAGAACCCTTGCAGAGTGAAAGGGCAGGATGTTAAGCCATAAATCCCAAATTACTATTATATTCTCATAAAAAACCTTGATAACGTAGTTTGACTAAACTAAGGCTTTGTGGCCTTTTTAAGGGTAAAGATCCCAACCAAGGATTGTCCTTAAGCACATTTGCAATTTCTTTATGAAGGTTGTCATGATGAGAGAAAAGGAATTTTCTCTTTATATAAAAAGAAGGTGCTCCTGAGCACAGTCACTCAGGAGCCCATTTCACCCTGTGTGGGTTGCTCTGGAAGATGAAAGTGTGCACTCACGCCAGGTGTTCAGTCTTTGTGACCCCAGGGCAAGGATTTGTTTGTGCATTGTGTCCCACAGAGGCACCCATTCGCTGCCCATAGCCTGTCATTGGAACTGTGTCACAGATGCAGCAGGTTTGCAGCCCGCCAGGCAGGCGTGTGCACGACTGTCCCCAGCAGCGTCACACCCACTGCTCAGGACAGACACACACTGCCAGCTCCTTCAGAGCACAGGCTCAGCCCTGCCATGAGAGGAGAGCTGTGGCAGACAGCTCTCAGGGGCTTCCATCTGGGGCTCATTGCTGCATTGCATTGCACTTTGTTGCAGGATTGCTGGGTCTCCAATCACAGTTCCTTCTTTTTTTCTTTTTTTTTTTTTTTAATTTCATCACTAAGGCATAGCCTTTCATCCTTCCTCCTTTCCCTCAGCTGTTTTCCCTTTGATATGCCTTTGACATCTACCTTTCTTCACCATAGGAGAGTTTCTCAGAAAGAGCTGGGTCTGATTATACAGCACTTAGATCTCCCCTTGCTCCCACCAGCTCTTAAAAAGATAGGTGGCTAATTGGAGCCAGCTGCTTGGCAGGTTTTCCACCTATGTGGTAGTTCAGTCTGTCACAATGAGATGACAGCGGGAATAGACCATAAAAATCCTTGGAAGTGAAGACAAGCAGCTCACATTTGATATAGAGAGGAGAAAGCATGTGGAGGGAATCAAAGACAGGGGCTGCATGCTCAACAGACCCAGAGAGAGATCTTTAATGTAGTGCTGAGGCAAGGCAGCTTGTGTCGAGGGAAGGGGTGGCTGCAGCAAGGAGATGGGAGGTGATCGGAGCCTTGTGATGTGGTTTAGTGCTGGAAGCCAATAAGAAAACCCAAAGCTGAGAAACATATTTAGGAAGGATCAGCAAAATTTAGGCAGTGTTGATGTAAAGACCAAAAAAAAAAAAAGGAGGATTAAGTCTTATGTGTTTGCCAGACTTAAGAGGAACAATGAAAATACTGCAAATACACAGACTGATGTGAACATAAAGACTCAGTTTCCACTACCTTTTTCCCACCTTTTCAACTCCCTTACCTCAATTTAGCCTCAATCTATAAATTCTACATTCTGTGGCTAAATTCTACATTCTGTGGTTAAGAATCAGGATCAAAATGAGAAATATGCTCATTATTTATTCTAGGTATAAAAATCTACTTAGCATTGTGGCTTCAATTGTGTTTCTTTAGAGTCTTAGTAATAAACACTAGATTTTAAAATGTACACAGCCTATCTTCTTTAATCTTTTCTTATATAAGAGGTATGCTTTAAGATATTAGAGTAGCATCACAACATACCATCAAAAAGATTTCATTTCATAACTGTAGTATGAAATTATGTCTACTTGTTGTCAATCCATCATTATACTAATACAGCTTGAAGATGAAATATAAGTTGAAAGAAAGAAAAAAGTGGAAGTTAAAAAAGCAAAGAGAAGAAGAAGAAGGCAAAGAGGAGAAAGAAAAAGGGGAAAAGGGAAACCACTTCCCAATCAGCTACAGGTGGCAGACTTTACATGCTCAGATATTACTGCATTTTATGTAATGGTATAGCCCACACAGAAACTTCAGGAAAATTATGCAGACTGCTACCTAATAATTTTTTTTTCAGAGTGGGATGTAGCTTAATCTAATTATGGACTGCTGAATTTAAGTATCAGCTTTTATGCATCCTGTTTATTGTACACTTGCCAATTATATCTAATAAAGACAGACAGGTGAAGTTCAAAGGAATAATTCAGGGAGTTAAAATGGGAATCATCCAAATTAGCAAAACTGTATGGCCAAATCATGATTCAAAGAATTCAAAGGGAGCTTTGTTGAAAAAGGCAGTGCATTTACAACTGGGCAAATGAGGGTTTTCTATACAAGGGGGGGAAATCAATAAGGGGTTTACTTAAATCCTGATTTCAGTTAAGTCAAAAGAATTTTTGACTTTTTTCCCCTTGTAAGTTCAGGTTGCTAACAGTCTGGTTTTTGTTCTTCCCTGAATACATCTGAAATGCTTAATGCATACTGTAACTTTGCATCTTGTCTGGAAGAACACACATGAAGTGCATGTAAATACACCCATCTGTTTACTGAAACCACTTGCCTTGGTGCCTCTGAGCTTTTATAGCTAAAGTGAGCTGGATTTAGGCAAGTTCAATGGCATCCTCTGTTGGATCCCTTCAAGATCAGGTGGGTTTTGTTGCAGCACTGATGTCTCTCCACAGTGAGATAGAAACCCAGAATGTTCTTGATGCTTATTGAAGTTTCTGTGGCATTTCTCCTAAGATTAGTATTGCTAGCATCAGCATTGATTCTTATGACCTGACTAATTTCCCATTGAAGCAAAATGTTTTTTTAGAGTTTCCTTCTACTCGTTTCATGTTGCATATTGCTGGGCAACTAGCTTCACACCACTGAGCAGCTACTGAGATTCATGTTATGGAGCTGCATGTCAATGCCAATAGAAGTCTATTTACAGATTCCTTACTTTTGACAGTTTCCCTCTTCAGAGGCTTAAAAAGGGTATGTAATTTTTTTAATGGTCTGGGAAGGATGATAGGTGAAGAAAGAGCATTGGATCCTACTGAAAGTCAACAAGGCGGAAGTTTCCAATGTGGGCTTAATTTAGATGCTTTCAAAATGTGCTGGCAAACTAATAGTATGAAATGAAAGCTATGTCTATATTAAGCAACTAGTTTTGTACAATAGAGCAGAAGCAGAACACTGCAGCATGGAAGCAAATGGTGTTGAGAACCCTACACCTTCACTGGGTAAGAGCTCACTAGTGTAAGCTGACAGCAGACGTACCCCGGTTCCTTGGCACTGGCAGCTCAGCACACTCAAAACACGAAGCCCGTGGGGGTTCAGAGGGGAGACCAGATGGGAGACCAGCCATCAGGGCAGACACTCTCTGCTTGTGAAGGCTTGGAGTGCATGTGGCGCACAATATCATGGCAAACTGGGATAGCCTCTCCAGAAAAGGTGTAGCTAACGCTCACTCAAACCTCCCTGCAAAGCAAACCAAAACGTGTTAAATGGAGGCAACACAGGGGTTCACCTCAGCAGGGCATGTTGGGCCCAAATCTAGGTGCTGGAGTAGCTGCAGTCTGCCAGCCAGGACTCTACATTCAAAGCACTGCCACAGCTTGCTTTTTTTTTTAGGAGGCAAAAAAGAAAGATACTACAGATTTCTGCATCTGTCTCTTTGTGATGATGCATTAGCAAATATTTTTGTGTGAAATGCTTCATTTCAATGAGTCTTAAGCTAAGGCAACTAACTACCCTGGTTTTGAATAAACTGCTTTTGAGCAAGATAAGAATGGCAATTTTAAAAGTAGCTTTCCTATTGTCTTTTTGTATTGCAAACTATTATGAGGCTTACTTAATATTATACCGGAACTATGAATTCTAATTACAGAAACCATTTGATCCCAACACTCTATAGATATATCAAAGTCTCAAGATGAAAAATGTACTGATTTCTGGTAGCTATTATTTCAATCAAATTTAAAATGTGAATATTTTTCATTCCTTTTCATTATTTCTATCAGAGTTTAATGTCTAAAGAAAGCAGAACTATAAATAGCAGGTAAGAATGTCTTTCTTTGTAAAAGTATTTCCCTTAAAAATATTGATTTGTCATTGCTTTCATCTGTAAAGGCACGGAATAGAAATCCTGAACTCTATTATATTGTGCAAGTCCAGGTTAATTCTGTTAAAGGAGCTCCCTTGGAGTAATTTTGGCTTGACACTAATGTAATCAGGACCATGACACCTCGGTTGTTAACGAAATCAAAAGAATTAAGAATTAGTATAAAAAGAAGAGTTCAGTACTCTCTCTGTAAACAAGGATGCATTTATACAAACATTTGCATCCATCTACTTAATTTTTTTACCTTCTTTGAGAATTGTAGGTTTACATTCCACTACAAAAGGGCATCAAGGAGAGTAAAAGTTGACCTTGACTTCTTAGTGAGGAAAATGTCTGAGTGAAAGAAAGAAGTCTCTATGAAGAAGAAAAAGGACTCCAAAAATCACAAGAATAAGCTCTTCTCCCTCAGTTCAGAAAAAAGTTACCAAACCAATTGGAGAAAAGGAGAAAAGCACCTTAGTTTACATCAGCCAGAGAAAAATGCCTTAGCAGCAAAGGCAGAGCACACAGGACAGTTCTAATTTCCTTGGAAATGGCGCTCCCCTTCTTTTTATACTAATTCTTAATTCTTTTGATTTTGTTAACAGCTGAGGTGTCATGGTCTTGATTACGTTAGTGTCAAGCCAGAATTACTCCAAGGGAGCTCCTTTAACAGAATTAACCTGGACTTGCACAATGACTGATTTCATCCAGGGGCTCTGGGTGCTGATCAGCTTGGAAAGTCTCACACTGTTCAGAGGTTAAAATCTTTCCCTTCCACATCAGAGTAAATATTTGACAGAGTAACAACAGGGCTAAATAGGGCTTTTAACACCCCATAAAAGTGAGCAGCACCTGAACTGTTTCTTCTAAGCACCACAGAGTTAAAAACAGAGAAAGCTTGCTGCCAGCTTGCTGCAAAAACATACTATGACAGCATAAATTACATATAAAAATGTATTCTTTATAAACACTACTACAGTAATTTCTAAACAAGTTCAAATTAGTGGGTTTTTATAGCTGGTTTAGTAAACCATTATGGCCTTTTTTACTAGTACAATACCTAATCCTGGTTTCAGACCATATAAGTGTGCCTTTGGCTTCTGTCACAACCAGGTGACTTCAGTGTACAGCACAAAGACCAAAGCAGATCACTAAACAGCCAGTATTAAAATAAAAGGTGGTAGTATTTTGGATAATGATAATAAATCAATGGTAATATCTCTGATAACAGATTTCTTCTTATTATTTTATTACAGGTATTCTTTTAAAGCAGCCCATTAAATTTAACAATCTTTTAAAATAAAATATGAATGCATTAATGAAAATTAGAAGTTTTTCAGTAAATTTTACCATAATTTCATTCTAACCAAAAATTACTACACCAGTATCAACCTTCTGCCATTTCAGGGAGAAAAATTAAAGTCTGCTGTGTACAAAACTTCTCTCTAATAAACTTCAGCTATTTATGCATTCCTTCATGGGATAGGATCATGTTTCATTTTTATAGGACCCTGCAATTTAGCTCTTACTAAATTTTACAAGCTCTTTCCATTTAGGGAAGAAGAATAGCAGTTCTTGAGATTTCCAGTCTGTTAGCAGCCCAATTAAGACCATTCAGGGCAAGTCCTGATCACCAATGCCTCCAGATCATGGAATCTGGTGGAGCCCACCAGGGCATGCTCAGTGCCAGTGAGTCTGGGCTTTCTCCCACTAGCAGATCTGTCACCAGGGGTGTAGTGGGAGAGGGTGGGACAAGTCTCATGGTTTAGACAGTTCATTGTGTACTTCACTCCCTGATCAGGCAGTGTTAGTGAGGGGAAGGCAGAAGCCATGGCCATGGTGCCTTCTCACAGCATTTGCAGAGTCACTTTCCTTGAGCAGCAGTGACAAGACCACAAACCGATGAAAGCAGAAATACCACAGCTAGGTTTACCTTCAGTCAGGGTGATATCTGTGTTCTGGCTCAAGAGCTCCCTTAATGTGTCTTCCCAAGAAGAGTGCAGATAGAATTGCCCTGAAGTTTCTGAAGTTTCCATAAAATAATGCACTCTCTGTTACCCAACAGCTTGGAAAGATCTTTCCACCCAGGGATAAGGAAAAGCATATAAATTATGTTCACACATGAGGAGCTTCCTGAAAGATCAGCAAAACCCAAATAAGGCCATGCTCAAAAAGAGAGGGACATAATCCGCCAGATAACCTGGCTTTGTCCAGTAGTGTGCGTTGTCCTGTAGTACGTTTATTGTCCTCTTACTGCACACCTCTGGGAAACCCATGGGCATCTTTCTTCCTTTGAACAAGCATCTGATGGAATCTGCTCTCCTGCTCTTTCTGCGTCTGCTTAATCAGTGATCATGCCTTTCCCCTTATTTCTAGGGAAGAAGCTCACACTCCTTCTCTCAAGATGAGTCATTGCTATCCCTAACACTGTTTTGCAAACATTGTCACTTGCACAGTTACAGAGCTGCCAGGTTGAGCCCATGCCCTCAGCAAACCTGGGATCTGGGCTCCTAAGACATATTGCAACCATTTTGCATCTCTCTTGCAAACATAAACCTCTGAGCAATATCATCAGATTTCATTACCCAAAATGCCAAAATATACTCTATGAGCTAAAATTATTTTCCAGTTTGCTGAGCCCACAGAAGGATTACACTTTTAAACTATTTCTGGAAATAAATAGATATGAAAGTGATAAATAAAATGTCAGACAATGTGACAGAGTCAGAAGAAGACAAGGCTAGACACAGACCATCACAGCATTAATAATGAGCAGGCCCACCCTTCCAACAGGTCTGCCTTGCAGGTGGTGTGTACCTTGTCTGACAATGTTGACATGCATTATCTCAAAACTGACATGAAATAATAATGCAGCCAAGCTTTGAAAGAAATGGGGAGAAAAGTCTGTAATAATAGCATTTTGCTTTTATTGCCTAGCAGTTAGAATAATCATCTTCTCTGGTTGGTACCCTATTATCAACAGAGCAGTAAAACTTCAGTGTAACTCCATGCCATAAAATCTAATTGACTGTTGTCCAAACACTGGATGTAAAGCAACATGCCACAAACTTGTCTCTTGTCCATTTACTGCAGTGCTTGGCAAGTGCTGTAGTGATTTACTGACCAAGGTGCTCTGCTTACTGCCTGTAATTTACTCTGCAGCCATGCAGAAAATGACAGGACTGACAGATTCCAAGAAAAGTTTGTCAGCCATTACCCCCATGAGTTAGCAAAATGTTCTGGTTGGTGATAAGCAATTCTCACCAGAACACTATTTTGTATTTATTCTGGATTTTACTGTCTTATCCCTCAGTGCTTCTAAAAATGCTCTTCTTAAGGTTTTGAATGAAATTTTTATTGGCTCACATAGTGTGTAATTTACAGTCTCTATAAAAGTGCTGAATGCTAACCAGAAGTATTAGATAAGAATTTTAGAAAGCAGTATTTAAAATAACCTATGAAGGCATTCAGAAACACAGCAAAAAAAATAAATACTGAGGAAAGCACAAAAAAAAGGGACAGCAAATATATAGTGTGCTATAAAGTGTCAGCTTTTAGTGGTGCTGTTCTAAAATAGCTTGATTACCATTTGCATAGAATTACAGAATTATCTACAACCAGAGAACAAAGTAAAATATTATTATTTGGATTTGAGCTAAGCTGCTTTCTCAGGCAGGGACAAGGTTGTTAGGACATCACCACTCAGGTGCGAGGATTAACTGAGCTCTTTACATTAACTTTTCTGGAGACAGTAACATCCACTTTCAGGGCAGAGGTGAGCAAAGCACTTAAAGGTTGCCAAAGCTCATTAGCCTAAAAAGACAGCATACCATGTAAGACCCAAGGTCTGCCTATAGACCAGTAACCTGAATTAGAAAAAGAGGTGCACATGATAGGGCAATAAATGATCATTACTTGGACACAGACTTTCAGCTTCTCATAAGCAGTATTTTAAGAGACAACATTGCCCAGGATTCTCACAGAAATGCATCTACTGTTCTTCCATAAAAAACAGACTCCAGAAGACCCAACCTGTTCCTTTGCTAGTAAGGCTAAGCAATTTTGTTTTGAGAGTTCTCAAAAATGCCAGAGCCCTTGGGCTACGCAAGCCCAGGAGAGTCAACCATTGCACAAAAGAGGCTCCAGCCTCCACACGAAGCTTGGGCTCACATGGAGGAGCAAAACATGCTATCAGCACTCTCTAAAATGCATGCAGATACCCCAAATTAAAACAAACATTTAGTAGATATGAAAATATTCAGCTTTATAATACCTTAGCATATCATGTTACATTATGCTTTGGTGTGAGAGAAACACATTTAAAAAGGTTTATTAATAAGACGCTAGTGGTAGTGTCAATGAACTTGAGATTGTCTGAGAGAAAATGTTTAAATAGTTAGTCATATTGTTGGAAGAAATGTACAAGATTGCAAATCACACATGCCCCTGCTTAATGTCAAACAATGCCTGAGGCAGGTGCCTGTTCACCCGCCAGCCAAAGCCTTTCCCTGGGGCAATATTTCCCTGGGATTTTTCTCCAGCCCAGGCCTATAGGAGAGCATCTTTACCAGGGTTTTGCAGATCATGGTGCGGTCACAACCTTCTGGAGGCATGGGATTCACTATATGGCACTTTCAAAGGGAGCCCACAATATCTCAGAAACACCAAAAATTTCATGAGAGTGACATTTCAGCTGATGTGCCTGAGATTTTCAATTATATATCCTGAGATATATCCAGAGTAGAGACAGCTGGATTTCCAAGTGTGAGATATTCAGAAAAATTACTTCATCCTCAAATTCTAACCAGGCAAATTTCCAAGAACAGACAATATTTTTACCTGGGGAAATCCAGACCTAAGGTTAGGCCAACAGATTACAGAAAAGCTTCTCAATTGTTTAGAGGTTCCTGCTTGGGCATCATTTTTGTTATGAAATGTTACAAGCCTGTGGCATCTCTTTTCTGAAAGTGAATTAAAATTATCTTAAGAATAGTTTCAAGTGCATTTCAACAGTTCAAAAAATTTAAGACAATGTATTCAGAGAGAGAACAGCAGGAGTGCCTCTTGGATTTATTAGAAACCTGTAGAGCTGAAGAAATCCAAAATAAAAATCCTCAGAGACACTAACATCAGAACTGAAGCTGTAGTAATGCAGAAGAGGACCCATGTTCAGCACTAGATGATAAAAAAAACAGAAAAATGAGTAAGTTCTCTGATACAGCCAGGGCTAAATCTGTGGAGAATGGGAAGATACGCTGGTGGTCTTAAAAGCAGTTGTTAATAATTTCCTTTCTCTGCCCTGTTTTGTGTTGTTGTTGAAGAATAAATTAATTCAGGTTATGTCTAGGGCCAAAGGGCCTGGTGGCTGAAGAGCTCTGTGGTTCTTTGCCTTGAGTGGCCGTTCAGAAATAGAGAAGTCAACCCACACATGTAAACTCAAAAACCAGAAGGGAAAGCTATTCTTCAGGAATTCTTTTATTTTCTATTCACTCTCCTTACAGAATACCATGCCAAAATAATGGCTTTTTGAAGGACTGAAGGTAAAGGAAGCCAAAAATACCATGTCTTTTACTGGGATTATTTCCTTTCCTTGCATGTTTATGGAAGAAACATAAAAGAATAATAAATATTAATCTTTATATGTCATACTAACAGCAATGCAATAAGGAATGTTGGAGTTACTGCGAGTATTTTTGTCAGAACTGAACTCATCAGCTGTAGAGATCTGTGTTTGCAAGTGCCTGGCACTGAGAAATACAAGCTGAACAAACCCTACAAGAAATATAACAAGTATGATTTAAAAAATAAAATTATAAAACCCCCTTTGTTTTATTAAGCAAGAGGAAACACCAAATTATCTTCTACACAATACTCAAGCAGTAGAAGGGATTGTAGTCAATCGGATCCTGTGTTTAAAGATAGTCTCTCCATGGAAACTGTAAACAATTTGCAGCTAGCTCTGGGTGCAGTTGCTGCTGCCTTTCTTGTCTCCTTGGTAGCTACTACAGATGAAAAAAACAAAAATAGTGCAACATGTTAGTTGTCCTATCACGTTATGTGATAATTAAGGATGAACAGAGTGGATTTCAAGTGATAACAAATTCAGGCTTCTCCAGAAATTATTCCTCTCCCCATTTTACCGCTACTTACTAGTGGGTCAGATTGTTTAAACTGCTTTCTGTTTATATACCTCTTACTGTGCTTTTATCCCAGGTAAACACACATAATTGTGAATGTCCTTTTATTGTGCTATTTAAGGGTCACTTTTTCTCTTCCTGTGCTATGTATAGTATAGGTAGGTATAGGTACTTACCTGCACACGGTAATACTCCTAAATGACCAGAGAATCACAAATGGAAAATACTTCTTAAATAACTTCTGAAAAGTCAATAGTCAACTTACAAGACTACCTGGCTCCAGCAACTAGAAATCATATGACTGAGAATCTGGAATTATACTTTTAAAACTTCCTACCCATGATGTATCCACCATACCCATTAATGCATCCTGCATGTGCAAAATCTTCCCATGCATGAGGAAAGTAAGCCAGAAGTCACACAAAGAGCAACTTTAAGTGTGGGTCTTGCCTATGCAGGAGTGTGGAGATGAACCGGAGGACTGGAGGAGCCATTGAATTTCTGGGCCAGTTCTACTGTAGTACAACAAGATTCCCGGTTTGCACTGAGATCCATATGTATTTCTATTTATAGCAAGTAAATAAAATGGGAAATTTTAAACTGCATGGCCAGAAAAATCCATTTCTACATAGTTTGATTCCTGGATTTAATGTTAATATTTTATTTTCCTTAAATTATGTTAAATAAAAGTTATACAGCCAAATTGCCTTCAGATAATTTAGATCAATTATATTTCCATTTGTGTTGTTTTGTGGGAAAATTATTCCCTACTTAAGATGAAAATTTCTTTTTAAAAGAAGTCCTGTAATTCAGAAGGAGTACCACAGGTAGACTCACAAGTTCTTGAAGTCAGTATTAAGTATACTGTTAACTTTGCAGGAGATGGCACTCCTGGTAAAAAAAGTTTAACTGAAGAGATTTTTTACATCTCTGAATCTCTGAGTTTCAAATTTGCAGCACAGTATCTACCAAAATCCAGTGATGCCACCATATTTGCTGGAGCTTGTCCCTGGCCCTGCAGTTCTCTATATTGGAAGAATTGCTATTGCTCCCAGTCCACATGCCCTGCTGCCAGAGGAAATGTGGAGAGAGAATTGCATATACTTAGTTAAACTGTACCTCCAAATAGCATTTGGGTATTTCCAGGATGCTCACCAGGACTCTGGCCTAAGAAGTTCTCCAGTGACTTGTCATAGAATGGCCCAGGTTGAAGGAAACCTAAAAGATTTAGTTTCAACACACCTGCTATAGGCAGGGACACCTCTCACTAGACCATATGGCTCAGAGCCCCATCCAACCTGGCATTGAACAATTCCAGGGATGGGGCATCCACAACTTATGTGGCCAACCTGTTCCAATGCATCACCATCCTCACAGTAAAGAATTCCTTCCTATCATCTGCTTTAAACTTACTATTTTTAAGTTGGAAGCCCTCGTCCCTTGTTCTGTCACTACATGCCCTTGTAAATAGTCCCTCTTCATCTGTCTTGTAGGCTTCCTTCAGATTCTGGAATATCACTATTTGGTCACTCCAAAGGCTTCTCATATCCAGGCTAAACAATCCCAGGTCTCCCAGCCTTTTCTCAGAGGAGTGCTGTTCCATCCCTCTGATCATCTTCATGCCTCTCCTCTGGACTTGCTCCATGACAGATCCCTGTTCTTCCTGTGCTGGGGACCCCAGAGCTGGGTGCAGCAGTGCAGGTAGAGCAGAGCAGAAGGGCAGAATTCGCTCCCCCACCCTGCTGCTGACACCTCTTCAGTTTCAGCCCAGGACAAGATTGGCTTTCTGGGCTGTGAGCACACATTGCTGGGTCCTGTCCAGCCGCCCGTCCCTTGTCAATATCTGTATGTCCACTAGAGCTACGTGCAGCAAGACACCAGTCAGCAAGAACAAGGGTATCTGACCTGACACGACACTGACCTTGCCCAAAATCGTGCCTACCAGAATACTGTGTTTTAGCAATGCAGGCCAGTCTGACAGGCTTTTCCAGTGCTTCTTTCCTACCTCTTTGAGCAATTCTTCAGCAAATCAGTCAAAGGAGGTTTGAGAAGGAGACTGACCCCCAGCAAATCAATTAGGTCTTAAATTAAAGCCGTTTTGTAGTCTTCTTTAAAATAATAATAAAAAAGCCTGAATAAGTAAAATACAGTTTACCTTTAATAAAACTACCACAAAGTAATTGTGTTGTATAACAGAGGATATATCAATGCCCATATTTATAGATTTTTCATAGCAGCCAATGTCACAATGACCCATGTGCCTTAAACCGCGTTAGTTTTCTTATTTTAGAAGTATAAAAAGAACAATTTAAATTTAATTGTCCTTTTAAACTGCCACAAAACGGAGATTTAACCTTCCAAGAAATCATCTTTAAATTCATCTCTGAATGAATTGAGTGATAACGCTGTTATAAGATGGCTAATTATTTAAGAACATGCTACTTATTATGGGTTATTGTGGACAGTAATCGGCCCACCTAGGTGCAGAGCTTTTGGAGTTTGACCCATCTGAAGAATACCTGTCCATGCATTAAATCCTGACCTCTGCTACTGCCACTGTCATAGCTGCTGGTTCAGTCTGTGCCTAGTTCCAGAGCCTGAATCCCCAGAATCTAATTGCTAAAAAACCTTCAGGATGAACCGCTAACAACTACTGTGGATAAAAAAGTTAAATTAATATAAGATCTGCTAAGGGCATTTGCTCCAAATCTAAACTAAACTTATATAATATCCCTGAGGTTCAAAGCCTTTGGCTTTGAATTATTCTGGTATGTTTCAACTTTTTGAGCTTTGGAGATGAAAGTGTCAAAATATCACAAGTCAGCTTCCTCATATGAGATTTTCCATGAAATTTTGCAGACATAAGAGGTTCAGGAAATTTAGGAAAGTTTCAATTAAGAGTGTATTGCTTGCCTTTGCTCACCCTACAGTATTTGTTAGATGTAAAAAACATGTGCAACCACACACACATATGCAGGGACTTAGGTATTTAGTGCCATCAGAAATGTTCCCTGTCTCAGATCAATGAAAATTGGAGTTTTATATTACCTGGGAGGAAAAATCAACAGCAACATTTGAAATAGAGTTGATCAATATCTGAAGAAAACAGTTAAATATAAACTGGTTTAAAATATGATGGGATTAATTCCTTAGGTTCTTCAAGATTCCATTTGAGAATGTAAACTGGCATTGTACTAAAGATTCTGTCAAACCAGAATGAAAGTACAATGGATTTTGAATATCAAGAAGCCTTTTCCAAAGCAAAACACACAGAAAATATGCAAAAAGGTTGCCTCAGTGATAAGACAAAAAAATAATTGAATAAATAATACATACCCAAATAGAGTCCCATTGAAAACAACTTATATTGAAACAGCTTTTATAATGGTCAAGAGTTCACTTAGAAGTAATGAATAATTGCTTGGCTTCAGCACAGTCAATGACAAAACCTGTATCTATTTCAGCAGAGCCAGAATTTAAATTTATATGTAGTGAGTATAATTAGGGCCTGTACTCTTCCTGCCTTTCCTACCTGAAAATTGACTTATTCATTTGTAGCCCATTGGTATCCTGTTGGCTTCATTTTCCCCTCATCAAGGCAAAAACAGATTCCTGACTTTTGACCCAACTGTCACCAATAATTCTGAAGCACATAAGCATGGAATTGATTCTGAGGGTTGATTTGAAACGTAATCCTGAATTGCAGAAGGGATACTTTTGATGACCAGAGAGCTCCCTATAAATTGCTACTAGTAAACGACAAAGATAATAAATGACACATTTGCCAGGATTCTGTACTATCCTATATTTCCAGCACAATTAATTGAATAAGACTGTTGAATATTTTTTTCCATGTTTCCAAAAAGGTTGTTCAAGCTTTCAGATTCTATGGATGCATGTAGATACACTTTTATCAATGGGGGTGATTTATGGGTTGATGTTTCAGATTAGTCCCAGCCTTTCCATGTAAACGTCCTTGTACCTCGGTTCTCCACCTGTAAAACAAATACCTAATAAAGTTACTGCAAATATAAATTAGTGTGTCTGAGATGCATGATATTCTGATAATTATAATTGTACAGGAAGGCAGATAGAAAATGTTGTTTTTATAATTCTTTCAATCTAAATTTCAACCAAAAAGCCTAAAGGAGAACAAAGACATTAAAGTTTAGATCCAAGTTCTCAGGTCTGTTTGTCACCTTTGGCTGTGATCTTAGAGTTGATGAATGTAGAGGAGAGATACCTTTATGTTAAAAGAGATGAGCTCTCCTGATTATCACTCAAAGAAGTACTCATGTCTGAAGTGCTGTTTTCAGTGTCAATACAGGAAAGGATTTATGGGATTATGTATTTCTTTTCAGAGAAATTTATTTCTCTGAAAATAACTTCTAAAAATCCGAGTATTATGCATGAGAATTTTCTCCATATGAGGTTACTAATACACTCCTAAACACTTCAAAATCCTTAGAGACTAAGAGAGATGGGGAGTGACTTCACAAGGGCATGAATAGGTAGGATAAATGGGAAAGGCTTTAAACAGAGAAAGGGTAGGTTTGGATCACATACTAGGAAGAAATGCATTACTGTGACAATGGTGAGACACTGGAACAGCACAGAGAAGTCGTGGATGTCTCATCCCTGGAATTGTTCAGGGCAGGGCTGCATGGGGCTCTGAGAAACCTGATCTAGTGGAAGACATCCCTACCCATGGTAATGGGGTTGATCTCTAAGTTCCCTTCCAACCCAAACCATTCTATGATACTATGAGTCCAAGAGAAAAAGAGCAAAACAGAGCTCTTTGCTTCAGATATTCCCAATTTTTTATAGCCTGAGATTCTTGATCTCCATGATATTAGAACATGGAGCATTTTTTTCTGACATCTTTAGTTCTTCTAAACATAAAATATGACTTCCTCAAAGGGATCCCTTAGAATGGTTCTAACAAATGTTAAAATTTTATTTTAGGATTTCTTCCACTGGTAGAGGTCACAAATCACTCATAAAAGTGTAATTTGAAAAAATAAAATTTATTTTAAATTAAACTAAAACACCAGCTAAAAGAAAACCACATTATAGAATATATTCTACCAGTTACTGCCAGCACGTCCTAAGAGATCTGAATCATATATCTATATGTTCTGGCAAAATGAAATGCACTGCAAATCAGAATATTTCCATTTTAGCTGGGAAATACAGTGTCAGGCACATGCCTATTCTCAGGGGAAATATATTGAATACACAACACTATTATATGCCTTAAGGAAGAAATAGTGGATTAGTCACCCCCTAATCCACTGTCACTCCAAAGGACTTCTCTGACATTATATCAAGCCTCAGACAAGCTGTACACAGTTGAGACTATTGTCTTTTCAAGTGCATTTTTAATGCAATTTTTTTAAATAAAATGTATGAAAAATACATTGCTTAGTAAAAGATGCATTAGAAATAGTTATCACAGAGAAGGAAAGAGACGTCATTGAAATAAATCTCTCTTTATTAATCAATTTAGAGCAGAGTATGAGTCCCAGTAAACATATTTACATAACTTTGGGAATGAAAGAATCCCTTGTTTTTCTCCCTAAAATTTAGTGGAAAGAGAGACTGTCTTTTCTGGAAGGATAAGACAGAAGTCATTACAGAGGGGAAAAACAATATTATCTGAACTTCTGGAAGAATTGATTGAAGGACATTATTAAGAAAGCTGGAATACTCCACTACAGGATATAAGTGACAAGCATAAAGCCTGAAACTTGAATAAAATGTTGACAAGAGAGGAAAAAATTCTGAAGTGAGAAGAAAAGGAAGACCTTTCTGATCTAATTCTAGGAAGTAAGCTAAACAGATCTTTTATTTCTGCACCCATTATTTCTATGAACTCCTGTTACTGAGCTATCTGCTTCTGACATTATAAATAAATGATTGCCTATTTGTTCAACCTGCTTTGAATTAAGAATAATTTTTTAAAAAGAAAAACTGAATCAAACCAATGCACTTCTCAAGAAGTTTCAAAGGTAAATAGTAAATTTTGTTGACATGGTAACAAGGTAGGCCCCCATTTGAGCTTCAAAAACAGAGTACAGAATAGGCAACAGAGGGGTCAGGAGGTTCCCAGCTGTCTTCAGGTGGTGGCTGGGAGGATGCTGGAAGATATCTAGCAATCAATAACATACTGAGATACATACTTGAATGATAAATCCCAAGAATAAAAAACTTTAAATAATGTCTGTGAGTGAGACAGAAATAAGGACAAATATCTTTTCCAAGCATATAACAGCAGTGGCAGTTTTGTGTGTTAATTACAGACCTCAAATTCTAGCAAAATATGTAGATTTTCTACTGTAATATATGGCTCTAAAAATGAAGAATTTTCAGATCAGGAAAAGGGAAAAAAGTCAGAAGATTTCAAAGAGAATAATTTCTTGGAGAAACTGAAGTTGCTGCAGTCCTACTTTATTGTTCCTTAGCTCACTCATACCATTCAGATGGTAGAGAACTGCAGATAACCCAAAGGTTGGTAGAGAACATTACTGACAACTCCAATGAGTCAAGAATCATAAAATAAGAATAGAAATTATGAGATTGTAAAGCCCTGATATTTAAAAAATATTTGAGTATCTGTCTGTCTTTTTACTTTGGAGACATTAGGCTTCACTTGAACCATACAAACTCTTCAGTATGAGTAGAATGAAATGAAATCTGAGCATTTCAAACAAACACAGGAGCTGGCTTTACCCAGAATCCACTAAGCATCACAAGGCACATCATAAAAATTACAGACATCAGCAAACAGGATTATTAAAGCAGTTGTGTTTTCACAGAACCTCCAAGCCATGACGAATTCCTTTCTTCCCTTGATAGTCTGTTCCAGTGGATAATTACACTTATAAATGTTGTGGTTTCTTTTCATTTTTCATTCTGGTACTTTTCTAACTCATCTTCCAGCCAAGGAGGATCTTGCCATGATTTCATCATTTTAAGTTCCTAGTATTGAGAACCACTTTTATTTTTATGAAAACCACCAAACTTAACAAATTCCTCAGTGTTTTTATGAGCTTTACAGTTTTTTGTTTGTTTGTTGTTTTTTTGGTTTTTTTGCCAGGGTAGCTGTCTTGCAACAGGGTAGCTGTCTTGCAACTGAAAGATGGGAGGTACTGTGTGCAGACACAAAGGCAGCCTTGCCAGTTCTTTTTCTTGCCAGTTGAATCAGAGCCAGCAGTGCCCTGGCAGCCAGGAAGGCCACCCTTGTCCTGGGTGCATCAGGCACAGCAGCAACAGTGGGATTGTCCTGCTCTGCTCTGCTCTGAGGCAGCCTCACCTTGAATGTTGTGTGGAATTCTGGGCACCAAAATACAGGAAGGACATTAAACTATGAGAGAGTGGCCAAAGGAAGGCAACAAAGATGGTGAAGGGCCTTGAGGGGAAGCCATACCAGGAGCAGCTGAGGTCACTTGGATGTTCAGCCTGGAGGACACTGAGGGGAGACCTCATTGCAGTCTGCAAGTTCTTCATAAGGGAAAGAGGAGGAGCAGACTGCAATGATCTCTTATCTGTGGTGACCAGCGCCAGGTCCTCAAGGAGTGATCTGAAGTTTTTTGGGTAGCTTTAGGTTGGATATTAATAAGAGGTCGGATAGTATTCACTCAGAGTGTTTGGGCACTGGAACAGGGTCCCCAGGGCAGTGGTCACAGCACCAGCCTGACAGAGCTCAAGAAGTGTTTGGACCATGATCTTGGGCACATGGTGTGACTCTTAGGAATGGTGCTGTGCAGGGTCAAGAGTTGGACTTGATGATCCTGACGGGTCCCTTTAAACTCAGCATATTCTGTGATTCCTTGTCTTTCTCCTGGTGAATCGCACAGATGCAGAGCACGAGTCTGACCACAGGTCCTCAAATAGAGTTATCCACATGGAGAAGCAACATTTGCACCTCTGAACCACAAGTGGTCTAACTAGTGAAAACAGCAGGATGTTATTCAGTACAATTTACAATATATTCCAAACTTCCAATCCTCTTTTGATTTCTTCTTCCATGGATTACAACGCTGTGTAATAAAAAGCAGCTGCAGTAATTTCAGTTTCATATGAGTGAGTATTTAACCTAGGTCTTCTGGAAAGCAAACCACAAACCACCCAGAAAAGCAAAATATTGCTATCCCAGTTTGCATGGTATTCAGATATTATCATAAAATATAAGTTAACCATTCATAAAAAAAAATCATACTAATGCAAATTTTATTTTTTATATAACTTATTATTAATGTCATTCATATCCAGAGGAGGAAGACAATGAGAACTCCTCTATGGATCACCTAAATGATTGTATAAAATAGTCATCCATGTTTTTCACTCCAGTACCACACTTTAAAAAAGAGTAGTTCAGAGGACTATCTTGCCTGAAAGAATTTAGGAAGGTGGTATCCATTTTTCTTGATATTAGCTCAGATATTTTCCTAAGGATTTAGAAGATATCATGGTGTGTTTTGTGTTCTACTATTTTTTCTGTGGCCATGCCTTTATGAGGACTTCAAATACATCAGTGAAAGACAGTTTCTTGTCAAGAAGTCTTAAGAACAGTAAGAGCATAGTAAAAGTTTCTTACCAACATATTATGTCTCATCCTTGAATAAAGTCTGACCACCAAACATTCCAGTTTGTTTAACAGAAGGATAACATTTTTACAGCTATGGATCCTCAAAAGGCACATGGAGTTCCTGAAATGTATACAGCATGTGAGTAAAATTGATTAATGTAATGGTCACCTGAGTTTCAGATTGAGCTTTTTGAGAGGATTTTTGTTTGTTTGTTTGTTTGTTTGTTTCCTAATTTATTTTTAATATAATAATAAAAATTCAAAGTATTTCTGGAGCTTACATGTTGGGAGTATAGAGTGCAAATTACAAGAGGAAAATAATCATTCGGTGCTTGTGATATATTTTAGGACAAAGGGAAAACCAAGCATCAAAGAAAAAATATGTGTTTACAATATTTTTTGCCTGTTTTTTTTCAGAAGAAAAAATGTTCAGGAAAAAAAATTAACAAACATCTTCAAAGGGATCAGACAGTACCTAACAAAACACAAAAAATAAGCCAAACATGCTAAAATGATACAAAGAATCTGAAAGTGTAATTTAACAAATAATTTAGCAATGAAATATTTTCTAGGATATCAATGTAACTATTGCTTTGGTCTCTTTCATCTGGAACATTTGTTATTTGGAATACCAAGATTAAAGGACAAAATTTTTAATACCATTAGTAGAGATAAGCTCATTGCTCTGGTTCTACTTTAATTAGATGATAGATGTGTAGAGGTTACGACCATGACACATTTTTCCTGAAAGCCACAAAAACCAAAGCCATAAAAAGTAACAGAGCCAAATTCTTTGATCCATTAAAATCTAACACACTGATATTTGTCATCTTGTATGGTTATGTACAAATACTTATATCTTATGAAACCAGATAATTTTTATCTTGACTACTATATTCAGATTTTTTCAGGTTCATCAGTCTGTTAAACTGCATGCCTGAGAGAGATCTCATATGGAAGTTCAGCTCCTGAGTAGGAGTTATGTGTTTATCAGTAGGTCTCAATGGCACCAGGTGTAAACATAGCTAAATGAACAAACCCCCAGGCAGCATTTAGAAAGAAATAGAATAAGAACCAGAATTAAGCATAGGCAGGTCATCCAAACATGTCACCAGTTTTGGCTTTTTTTCCACAGGTCACCATATTCCTTTGAAATTATGAAAGCACTGTTTATTGCATGTTTAAATTCCATGGCAATGATGCGGTGAATTTACTATTCTGGCAATTCATAAAACCATAATTACATTTACAAATATCTGACAATACAAGTAGGAAGTGCAAAATTTGTTTTTCTTCAATGCAGTGACCCATTAAAACCTTTCAAAAAATTAACACTGAATGCGTTCTTTGAGAAAATGTACAATAATTAATAGATAGACAGAAAATGTATTATTGGTATTACTCACTTCCTTCAACTATTATTTTGGGCAATTGACTCTGCTCCAGATATGCTTTTTTAAAAGAGATATATGTGAAATTAATTCAGAAGAAAACATACCATGTTTTGATTTTAAAGGAGGAATGCACATGTTTGTATTCTCTGGAGATTGTGATGTATATTAACTCAAAATTGTTTAGGAATCAAATTTTGGGAAACTATTGTTTAACATTTTTACCTCAAAAATGTAACAGCTGAAATCAGAGAGGTTTACATATCATGATATGTATAGGTATCTGTCTTTTATTGCTCTATCTTTTTTAGATTGTGATCAAACACTCTATTAGACTTACACTTCTGGGATTTGTACTACTGTCTTGTAATCTTAATAGCTGTCAGGAATTTCTGAGCTGTTTTATCATTACAAGTATCCAGTAGATTATTCGGTAACTCACTGAATGCAGTGTTGAAGGGGTTATTTTCTCCTAATATTATCAGTATCAAAGAGAGAGACATTGTCCACGCAGAACCAAGGGTTTCAGAAGATTGTTTTATTTTAATTTTTCATTGAAACGTAATATGTGTCTTCATATGGATACCCTGATTGGAATACAACAAAAATTGCAAAGATGTGTTTCTATTTGATCCCCCAGGAGCACTGAGAAATGTATCTGGTTGAGACATATGATCAGTCTCTCTGACCCTATGCTTAAGCAGGTTATTTTAGACAAGGGACACAATCCCTAGGCACTCAGTTATATTTCTGCCTATATAAACATGTACAATGGCTGGATGCTCAGGGAGGGAAGATAAGTCTGTATCATGCACTGCAGCATGATATGGAGCTGCACAAACCAGCTTTGGAAATGCTGGCAGGCCTACACAAGCATGGCTTACTGTGAATTCTGCTCTGCCAGCTGAATGCATGGACCAGTTCAAGGAGAAGCCAGATGAGGTTGTTTTGTAATATAAGAGAGACTAGAAAGAGACCATAGGAGCAACACCATAAATGTTCTTCACCAGTTCAGTAATGTAGTGTCATGAAAAGATGCTAGTTTTTGTCCCAGAGGCAGGATGGCTGCCTCTGTAACATCAATGTTCTTGGAAATTAGTCCTACTTTTCTAAAGCATTTTAGCTTCATTATAGTCAGATTGCTTAACGTTGCACCCTTTTTGCAATGTCTATTTTAACTAAGGTCACACACTGCTGCCTAACAGCAGCCAGTTCCAGAGCTTCCTGAATTAGAGATCTGGTGTCTAATTCAGAGCAACCCTCTTACTCAAACCAACTTCCAATAAGCTCAAATATTAGTGCTCCCATCTCTTCTTTTCCTCTTTTTAAGGACTCTCTTTGGTGCATGAATAACTTTCTTTCTCTCTGTTTCATATATGGATTAGTAGTGTTTCTGATGACATCTGATGTCCAAACTAATTTTATTTCTTTTGTATTCATTATGGTCAATACTAACTGTGCCCACTCCTAAATATCCTTGCTCAGTACAGGTAGCACCATGCCATTTGTAGAGAAGGAACCTCCAGAATCCAAGCAGGAAAAGGGCATTTTTTAACATAGGTAACTGTTCTTTTTCTGGCCTCTGCAATATTGATCACCATAAGGTATGGAGAAAGACCCACACATTGCATAATTAGACTTTTTCAGTTCAGAAGTCACCGTCTTGAGCTTGAAATTTGCCTGCAAGTTGAGGTCTGTAATAAATACTGTAAATTCATGCCCTCCCTTCACTAATCATGATTTAGGACTGACTTCAGACATAAGCAAACCCTGGAGAGTGGAACAAGTCAGCAGAATCATTTCCCCCCCATAGGCATAGGGGTGGGTAAGGTCCCACCCATGGCCAGTGAGCTGTGTGCCCAAACCCTTCTGCTGCTTTTTGGGACACAGCAGAGCCCCACGGGCTCAGCCTCAGCACTGCAACAGCACACAGTCCCCGGGGAGATACAGCCACAGCCTGGAGCCTCCACCCCTGCTCTGGCAGTCCTAGAGCAGAGGCTGGTCTGGAGAGGAGATCTTGGAAGAGGCCATCCTTTCCCTGATTGTGGCTGATTGTGCCATCAGAGACTGGCACAGACACAGCAGGACACAGACTGGAACGAGGTGCAGAGACAAGACAATAAATATTCCCTCCACATTTAATTCTTTCCCATAGAGCAACTTAAGGAGAATATTATCTTGTCCCATTAAGCAACCACAGGCTCAACACAGAGACAGTTGAGAAGGACAGGTCACTGCCATAACCATGACTGCTATTTAACAATCCCCAAGACAGTATTATTTTAGCTCATCTTAGGAGCAAGAAAATTGAATTTCTTCATTATTTCATTATACTGAGATATCTTAACTTGATCTTGGCTGATCCCAACTGGATTAACTGATCACAACTAGATTTATCCCACTTAACTTGAAGCACCTTGCTGTGGCATAAAATTTTTGATGATAGCCTGACCCCATTATAGTCAATGGGATGAGAAAAAATGGGCTAAAATTGACTTCTGGAAATAATGTTATCTCTGTTCATTACAAAGTGCATTTGACCCTGAGTTAGGCACCTTCATTTTGTGTCTGAAGCTAACAGGGAATGAGTCACTCCTCTGCAACTTAAGACATCAAGTCCAATCAAGGTTATAGTCTGACAGTCTTAACATTTATCCAAGATATTTGCTGCATCAGTTCTGTGTTGAACAAAGTCTAGGGTTTACTGCATGGGCTCATCTGCTGCAGCAAACTAAGAGCATTTCATAAAGATCATGTGATTAATTGCCAGCACCACAGGCAGATCTAAAGACTGGGTTTTAATTCATGTATGCCTCCACCTTCAGAGTCCCTACCATCAAACACACTTTTACAAACTCACAGTAATTCCAAAGGAAAAGTACTTCCTGAAACCATATTTCAACTCTTCAACTCCTGTTCCCTGAGGAATTTTCTCTTTAGATATTTTATACAGCATTTCTCTTCAGAGCTTTTGCTGCACACCCAGCAGAATGGATATATTCACAATTCCTTTTTTTTTTTTTTTTTTTGCATCAGTGGAACTCTAAGCACAAAATGCTTTGCAGACTGGTTGGGAAAATCATCACTTCTGTTTGTTATACTGCTTTAGTGAGAGACATCTAACTCCTTTTCATCCAGAAGTGGTAATAATCAGAGCAAACAGATGATAAAGAAAAATCATTGTGATGGAATAAAACACAAGAAAGAAAGAATTACACCAATTGGATAGAATTCAAGGATTTTTTTAGTACATTAATGTTATTCTACTCATTTTTTAACACTGCAAGGCAAGTACACTTGTAATCCAAAAAAGCAGTATTGAATAAAACTAAATATTCCCATTCCCTCCCAAGGTCTTACTTCCATGACATGCCAATGAGGGGCTGGAAATGCAAGAGTCATAATTCTAAAAACAAATAAAAATTATGTATTTAAAATACTAGTTCTGATCTGTGCATCCTTTTGTCAGGAATACGATTTTCTAAAGAAAGCAACATACAACCTAAAGAAGATTTCATATTAAATCTTGACTATTAAAATTATAAAATATATTGCTATATCTATATATTAAATCAAGAAAACAACATTTTACCTTGCTTTTCTGACTATCACCAATATCAATTTTTATTTACATATATTTCTAGGAAAGGATTGTTCAAAACATAGGAAGAATATGCTTGAAAGCATGTTGTCTGTATTAGGTAAACACAATGTCTTGGGCATAATCTGATTAAAATATGAGGGGAAAAGGCAGTGAGTTTATCTTGAGTTTCCCCACCTCTTACAGAAGATTCTTTTTAAAAGGCTTGCTTTATCATAAGATAAAGAAATTGTTAAAAGTTAAAAATAAAAGATTAATTCAGAAAGTGAATGAAGCTCTGTAGTCTGAATAATCCAGAAGGTTATGATAACTGATAAGAATTGTTCTTCATCGATCTTTTAAAATAGATTATCAGTTTAGTGATCACCAGTGATCAAATCTAGATTAGTTCTTTATCTTAGAGACAAATTTACAACATTGTGCTGATTCCAGCTAAAATCCTCAGATACCTCTACAAGGAAAAGCACCTTCTGTGAATTAACACTTTGATGTATTTCCATTTTTCTTGGAGCTTTCAATCTCAGTATCACCTTATTCAGCTCATGTAGAATTTCTAGATCTTTTCCAGTGGTGGACACATCTTCTGATAATGCAAATGATAGGGAAAAAGCTTCACTCTTCTGAAAAGCAGGTAAATCACCCAGGTATTGCAGTTAGAAAATGAAAGGTGCAAAGTATCATTTTCTGTAACATAAAAATAAAAGAATATGATGCCACTTTAATTTGCAGACAATCAAGAAATACATTATCTCCATCTGTAGCCCAGACATAAAATTTAGAAAGATGAAATTCTGTGGAAGGAGAAATGATTTCTGAAAATGCCATACTATCAGAAATAGTACACACTCTAAGGAAATATAATATAAGCAAGAATCAGACTTTTGTGTCTTTATGGTGTTTCATAATTGGAAGATCATTTGATAGCGTGGCAGTGAGACTTTTAGCATATTGGAACAAGAAATTTAACAATTTCAGGAACTGATCATTAGAGCGTAAGGTACATCTTGCTGTCTTATGAACCAGGAAAGCAATAAAGACTGTTCATGCTATCTTACCCCAAGATATAGTCAGAGAGGATCTTGCCAGACAAAAGGTGAAAATTCAAGAACAAAGGCAGGCACGTTTTTCTTCACAGTGTTTGTCAGAACACAATTACCTCTGGAAATAGACGGAAGGCATCTTGTCTGGAGCTATTCAGAGTAATCTGCCAAATTCACACTGGCATAATTCCAGAAACCATGTTTAAGTTTTGTCACAGATAAATTTTGTCTAATAGGAAGCATAATATTTCTAGTGATGACGCCTCAGGGCAACAGTAGTAGGAGTACTAATCATCTCTATCTGGAGGTGTTTGCTAAGAAATTGCATTTCAGAAGCTTCAGTTTCCATACTTCTAGTTCAATGCTGCTGAGAAGTCATACATTATAAAAAAATACCTATAAGCACTGTAAGATTTGAGAAAAAAGGTTATGCAGTGAGCTGTACCTATGTGGCACGTTATTAACCCAGAGAAAGAGGAAGGCAGGCACATGACACTTTAAAACCCAGCAGTATTTTCTAACTCATCAAATATGGTCAAAATTAATTTTTTTCTTTACAATATAGTAAGCATCACTGAAGCTGTGAAGATGCTTCCCATGTATTTTGACTACACATCTTTAATGATTAACTGGAAGAATATATTTAGGTTAGCCGATTTAAATGCAGGAAAAACAAATTGAATGGTTATTTGTGGGATAATACCTTTGCATTTACTTGTGGACATGTTCTCATGTCACAGTCCTACAAAGAAATGCCTAAATATTTAAAACAATCTAAACAACTTTGTTCAAGCTCCAAAAACCTACGTTCCATTTTTTAAATAATTCAGGCTCCAGGAATCTGTTTCCTGTTAACACTGCTGCCTTTGACTTTTCAGTAACTAGATGGCTTTTGAAAATACACTAAGGTGGTCTTCTGAAAAAAGAAAAGGCTTCTTCCGAGATCAACTTCAGGCTGAAGTTCAGTGCCATCATTTGGAAACTGAGCCCTTTGAGTGAGTACGAATTAGGAATATGCAGATTTGAAACCCAAAATTACACTGTTTTAAAATCAAAACTGTTACACCAAAGATATATCCTACAGATTTTGCATACCATGTCCTACTCTGCCTTCTCTATGTAATTATAACTAATATTTCAGAGGCATATGCTCAAAAACTACTTTATTTGTAAAGGAAAGTACTACACAGATACAGAGAGGGAGTGAGGAAAAAGTATTTTACTTGCTGATCCTCTTCCACCAAGGTTACATCTTCTTTGCTCCAATCTTTCTGCTTGGTCTCTGAGACTAGTGATTCCTGAGGGATGGTCTTGCCAGAAAAGACTGAGGCAAAAAGGCATTTATCACCTCAGCCTTTTCCAAATCCTGAGTAACCAGGTCATCCATATCATAGTACCCATGGGCCCACACTGTCCAAAGTCTTCCTTTTGTGTACTTATAGAAGGCTTTCTTGTAGTTTTTAACACGTCTGGGCAGATTCAATTCCATTTGGGCTTTGACTTTCTTAAGCCTATCTCTGCATGCTAAGATAATATCTGTGTATGCCTCACAGATTGCCCATTCTTGCTTCCACTCTCTGTGTGCTTCATTTTTGTGTTGGAGTTTGGCCAGGAACTCCTTGTTCATCTGCAAAAGTCTCCCGTCATGTTTGTCTGACTACCTATTCATTGAGTGCAACAGAAATACCTTAAATATTAACCAGTTTTCTTTTCTTAAGCCCTTATTTCCTTTAGGACCTTATCCCACGTGACTCTTTCAAGCAAATTTTTGAAGTCCAGGGCTACGAGCTTGATTTTTACCTTCCCGTCTCTCTTCAAGATCCTGAACTCCAACAGTTTTTGGCTACTGCAGGCAAAGTCACCCTTGACACACAGCCCCAACAAGCTTCTCCTTGTTGGTGAGTATGATACTCAGTAGAGCACCTCACCTCATTGGCCTCTCTGTGATTTGGGTCAGAAATACATATTATTCACTGGACTTGCCCTGCTTCGCTTCCTCACATCATTAATACACCTTCCCAGGATATGTGACTGCTGGAGAGGAGAGAATGGCTCTGGATGAGTACTGTTCATCATACTATTTCACAAGTTGGAGAAGAAACATATTTAGCTTTTGTGGCTCACAGGAAAGCTCTAGAATAGTACATGATGAAGGAAAAGCCCAAATGCTACCAATGCAACTTACGAGCAAGTAAACAACAAAGTTGTTGTTGTCCTAAGAGTGTCACTCTGAATTGTAAGTGAAGAGGAAAACCTAAGGAGAATATTTGCTTCCTTCAAAGAATCAGCTTTGAAATATTTACTGTACTAATGGAATATGAATCCAAATATTACCAGTTATATTGTGCCTGGGCCAGTCTGACCCTCGCTGCTGGGCCAAAGGCAGCAACTGTGGTGTATCACCCCAGAGATACCTTGGCTTGCTGGAGGTTGCAGTTGGGCACTGAACAAGTCCAGGCTTGTCAGGAACTCCGTTTACCTCAGGAGGAAGGCTTCAGGCGATGGTGAAGAGAAAAAGGAGAGGATTCTGCTGGAGGGTTTGATGTCCAGTGGTTTATTCCAAGGTTACAGAAGTCTGAACGTAGGCAACTGCTCCAACAGAATGCCGGTCGCATGGTCTGATTCCCTTTTTAAGCTCAGGGACAGGGGAAGGGGAGGGAACAGGTGAGCCACGAACCAGGTGAGAGGGGCTGGGTCTCAGGGGGGGATGACACCTAGACAGGCCAAAGACCCCCAGGCCTGAGGGGCATCCTTTGAACTTGACCAACCACACGACGCCTTGCTGGAATGTTAAGCCTAATTGACAGGACACACTCAGCAAGGGGCGAGGGGGAAGGGAGAGAGGTATAGGCACACCTGGGAGGTGACTTGGAAGTCTAAAATGGGACATTACAGCACACCGCAACACTGTACAGGCTGACAGTTATAAGACATAATTTGTTTTCCCATCTTTCTATTTTTCTGAAATGTGTAGGCATTAATTGAACTAGAAAGGGCCTCTAAAGCCTCATGTTGCTAAATAATGTTTTACAATCAAGGTTTCAGGTTTTAACTTTTTCCTCAAAACACTGTTGATCATAAAAGAGATATCTTTCTGCTTTTAGCACTTAGTTTTCATTTCCTTCCAGCTAATGCCAGCAATAACTAGTGCTTCAGCAGCTTATTATTCATTAAATGCTCATTTAAAACACATTTTCTTCTGTATACTTTGGACTCTAAATAGTGTTTTGATACCTAGAGCCTTTTATAGTATAAGCCTTTTCTTTTTCAAATACAATCTAGTTTGATTTTTTAAAAGGGGGGGGGGGGGGTTTATGCACTTTATTTTATTTGCAAAATTTCCAGGCTTAGCTTTAGTTAAAAAACTTAATGGAAAATATAAAAATATTGTTCCCCAACTCAACAAAAGTAGGGGGAAAAAGATCCTATAAACCAAAACTTATAAATAGGGTATTCCAGTGTACTTTTACTAGACACTCCAAGTCTGCCCGAAATAAGCTCAAAATATTTCTAATTTGAGATTGTAACCTAGATTCTAAAAAGCCTTGGAGCTGCACCCAATGGACCATCACACTATTTTTAAAAATAAAGTATGAATACACTTTGATAAACCATTTATTTTCAACATGGCATGAAATTGGGTTCATCAACCATCCAGGTTTAGGCACATATTTTAGAGTTAAACAGGGTTTCTGCTCAAACCTCCTTTTATACCTAGCAGGTTGTTCCAAAGAACAGTTCCAAACAAAAGCCCCTCTCTAGGAAGACCCTGGAGAGACTGCCTGCACAAGTAGCTCAGACTTAATTGTCTAAATTTGAGAACAAAATTACACCTTTTCTTCTTACAAAAAGAAAACTAGAAATTCAGGAAAGGTCCAGGGTAACAAGTTAAGCACAATTTAGTAAAGCATCCATTGCAGCAACAAAAAGAGCTTTCTGCACTGCATTGTACATTGTCATATACTGATGGGAGTATGTGAAGAGACAGAGAAAGACTCTTCCAGGAGATGCACAGTGGCATGACATGGGCAACAGATACAAGCTGCAACCCCAGAAATTCTGTCAATGTAGAAAAAAACCACCCTCTGAGAGAAATCAGGCACTCAACCAAATTACACAGATATGCTCTGGGATCTCCATCCTTGGAAATATTTAATTGTTGCCTGGAAAAAAGCCTTGAGCAGCCTGTTCTGACTCCAAAATCAGTCCTATATTCACCTGGTGGTTAGACTAATTTACTTTAAAATGTCCTTTCCAACCTATATTATTCTATGAGTAAAAATGACAAAGAACTTAAAGCAGACATTTATCACACTGACCACATTTTCATATCAAGCTACTGGCAAAACAGAGGCTACAAACATTCAGAGAAAAAAAAAAGCCCCCACACAAAAAATCTTTTTCTAAACTATTTTTGCCGCAAAAGAATACAATTTTGCTCAGTTTGGAGAGCAATAGCATCTCCAAGAATTTCCTCAGAGGTAAATAGTCAAAGCTGCCTAGAGACCTACTCCTGATCCTCTCCATTTATAGCCCAGATACATTGCCAACCAAAACTCCTATGTATTAGCCAAAAAATGAAACAGACTGAAAGGCCAGTAAAGGTCACCCAGTAACCCAGTCTTGAAGCCAGAGAAATGTCTGTGGGTGTGGCACACCATAATTAAAGTCTGATTTCCTCACTTTTACACTGATATTGCTTTAACTTGCTTTAAAAGTGCCTTAGTCGCTCACCCACATCAAAATGATAAGCATAACAGATGCAAATTTGTACCCAGTAACACATGTTGCTGGTGATTAAAAAACACAGAACAGAAACTAATGTTAATGAATTCTGCATACCATAAATAGTGAATTACCCTTGCCACTACAAACATCCACAAAGGCAAACCTTGACAGAAAAGAGCATCAAAGAGAACCAATTAGGATATCCTTTCCAAAGAGGCATTACAAAAGGTTGCTCACATAAATCTGTCAGTTACTCTTGACTTCTAACAGCACTGCATGGTACCAGACTCTGCTTGAGACACACACTCCTGTCCACAGTCTAAAGCTTGCAGCACTCAGGGAAGGACCACCAGCATTACTTGGCTCATCCCTTCCACACACTTGTTTGCCACTTGTGCAGGCTCACAGCCTGAAGCACTCTGGCCACATATTGGATTCCCAAGATGTGAAGGTGTCAATCAAATCTTCTAAAAAACACACAACTCCTTCTCAGTGTACACCTTCTAACACTTGGAACAAATCAGCCTTCTGTACTTATGCATTCATGGCTATTTTGTTGCTTGCAAACCACTGTATAGAAATTCCGCCTAATTTGTGCAATATTGCTGACTTCACCAAGCTTATATCCATAAATAATTGGATTCAGGGTATTTATCTACAGTCCCAAGTTTAGGTGTTGAATCTGCTTGCTCTGTCGTTGTTGATGTCCATACAAACTTTTTGGATGTTTGTATTGATGTTTGAAAAATCAAATGTACTATTGTTTTTTCCAATTTAATTAGGTGATCACAAATGCTGAGGGACTCAATATGCGAAGAATGTGGGTGCACAGCATCACTGAAGAACATTTTGGTATGAGGTGTTTGCTTAAATAGTTCACCCTTTCATAAAAGTACAGTCAAAATAATAGAAATATTTAAACAGATTCTTAGTATCCCATCTAAAATTATATGCTTGCAGACAAAGGAGTGAGATTACATTTGTATATTCACTACAAAGATCCAGTCACAATACTAGTATCCCTCTTCAAATTTGATGACAGATTTTCCAAAGTTCATGCATGCTGGACATTTGAACATCAGCTAAATGATGACCTGTGATCTGCACACACTCTAATTTTACAGAAATTGTCAAGACACAAATAGAACTCTGGGAAGAAGTTTTAAATAGTGCATGAATTAGTGTTTAAAACACCCAAAAACATTCAAAATAATTTTAATTGCATTCAGAGGATTGTAATACTGTCATAAGACATAGCATCCTTACAGACATCTCAGACAAGTGTTGGCATAAGAGAGTTAGGAAATAACATACATATGTTCTCATAGTGTATTTACAAAAAATGTAGGGAGAACATATGGTAGACACTATCATGAATGTTACAGGGGGAAAAAAAGTGCTGTATGCCCCATTTTCCTTTTCTGATGAGAACTGCAAATTAAAGCAACATGAACAGAGTAACACCGCAAGAGGCAAAGCAGATATTGATGGATCAGAAAATGGCAAGACAACTAGCATTCATTCAAATGCCATTGGAAAGCATTGTTCTAAAATGGTTATGGAAGACAAAATGGATCTTTTCTGCTGGTTATACATGGAAGGAGGGTAATTGTTTTTTTTTAAATAGATGTTTGACTGAGTTGGGGACATCTGTTCTTCATTTCATGGTACTTCAAGAACCAGATATTCAAGATCATCTTTGCTGCTCAGAAAATTGAATTCCATCCTTAGTTTCAATCTGGAAATTAAATGAAATAAAATAATTGATATTATTCTAGCTTTATGCAGTGTTCAACGACACCAGAATTTGACTGCATAACTAAATATCAACTATCCCTTAAAAACTGTTCTAATTACTAGCACAGTGTAAATATATTAGTATTGCAACTTCTGCCATTAATTTCTTCAACATTTTTATTACTTAGGAAAATTTGAGCCAAGTACAAAGACATTTGCTTCCAATTTTTCAAACAAAATTATATTAAAGTAGCATTTTGACAAAAAGCATCCCCTTTTCAGATTAGTTTTGCTATTGAAGGTCAGGGAAGGGAAAAAAAAGAATTTTGGCCAAAAAACCACAGTTTCGATTCTTTAATAAAGTAATCTGAAATTTTGGAAAAAAAATGTGCTTACAGGAGAAAGGAGAACAGAACTGCAAGAGAAGATGGGAGAGACGTTACAGTCTCTTTTACCCGTATTGAACCCCTAAAGAGTTTTAATTGCATTTTAAGAAAAATAAACTCATTTCAATTTGCTTTGACTGTTCACAAGTATATGTTTTACAAAGTTTTTCATTGCAAGTGCTCCACAAGCCAGATTTCACATGAGTTTTGGTAAACATCTGCTTAGAACACATTTTCAGAAATTGAACTTGGGCTAAATAGCAAAAGCTGAGGAATGGAGTACAAGAGTGTTCTAGCATAAAAACAAACAGAGAAAAATATTTTTAAGACTACTGCGATAAGCACAATACAAAGGATTATGTGGCAGGTGTCCTGACACAATCTTTCCTATTAAGACTCCTTGAGTGGGGTGCATTTGACCAGATGCAGAGGTCTGAAGCAAGATCCAAGGTTTCAGGGTGATTGGGTTGCCTACATTCAGAAGAAACAACAGTCACTTTCAGGCACAATTCATCTCATACTAATTTCAGTGCCTAAACTGTTCTTCATTACCTCAGCTGTTAGTGGGAGGTGCTGCTGAGGCTCCTCTGCAGAGCTGTCAAAGAGATGTCAAAGGTTTGTAAATTTATTTTCAGGGTCTCAAACATTCATTGCAGTTTCCAGGATGATTTCCTGGCCTGCAGTCCCGCTTCCTGTGATCCACTCCACCTAACCTTGTGGAAAGACCAATGTTGAGGTTAAAAAGAGCAGAGTTCCCATTTCTGATCATTTACAGGTGACTGATGGTGAAGTCAGTTGACTTTCCTGCTCAGTACAGATCACTGAGGCCACTGCTATCAACCCTGAGTTGTTCCAAAGCAAGAATTGTGCCCTTTTTATCAGGAATATGTGAAATGTCTGTTTATTGTACATCATGGAAATATCTCCACAGGTCAATGGATTTCTGTATGAAAAATCCTTTTTATAAGAGTTCGGTTAAAAAATAATATGTGGCATTCAAAAAATCTGGGGGTATATATATATATATTCCAACCTATACTGACTTAAAAATAAAACAGCATAAGCAGCATAAGAAGCAAGCACTATATAGTCTAAGGGTAGCAATTTGTGAGATACTTTTGCTGTTCATAACTCCATTTCAAAATACTCACATCTCTTCATATACTAAAAAAAATTAATAAAACTTACAAGGAGAAATAAATCAAAAGTACTTGAGACAGCATGTGACCAAACAAAACAAACACACAAAAAAAATAAAACACAAAAAAACCACAGCAATAAAAAAACACTTAAAGTACAGCTGTTGTTATTTTTGTTTGAAAAGAAAAAAAGAACAATCCAGTGGTCACCATTATGTAGATTTTATTTTGACCAGAGCTTTGAAGCTATGCATACTGTTTTGTAAATTTTTTTGTGAATTTTTTATTTCTGCTATGTAAAAAGAATCTGTTTCTAGAAACTTAAATCAAGCAATAAGGAAATGTTAGACTTGCAATATAACTAACAACCATACAGAGAAGCAAAACTACCTAACCCACATAAGGCTTCTTCTTACATAAGTACTTCATTGGTCCAAAAATTATTGGTTACACTTTAAACAGATATTTATTACTAAAACAGCATGTCTTTATTAATATGTTCCTAATTTTGTCATTTGATCAGTATCATTTGGGGGTTATTACTGTTGTTATTATTATTATTGTCACATTAAAAAGTTTTTTATATCATTTGAATAATTTTCATTCATCTAAGACATTCAGGCTCTATTAAGTACAGCCTGATCAGCTAAGATAACCAAAGCTTATTATTTTTCTCAGAATTCTGCTTCCATTATCATAACAAATTAAATTATTTTCCCTGTCAGTAACAGGGAACTAAGAGCTTGAGATTGCCTCCTTACGAGTTATAAATTTACTGCAATGAAGTTAGGAAAACCCAAAGAAAATGTAGCTGTAACTTTTGCCCAAATCAGACACTTTTCACTCATAAGCTACCACTGGCAGCAAACAATTGCATGGCAAACTAAGCTTGGATCTTAACAGAAGGTTTGCATAAGGACACCTGAAGTTTTTCTGGTTGAAAGAGTGGCTGCACAACATTTTTAAAGTCACTTCAATTATGTAAAGAAATTTGAAAAATGCCTTGGTAAATACACACTGTTACATAACAAATGATATCTACAGTCTTAAATTGGACATTATGAAAACTCATTCCATGGAAAACCTCAGAGTTTTTTTGTCCACATGTGCATTTACAACACATACCCTCACCACCAAAATATAACACTTTATTCATATTTGGATGCAAAATCCCAGATATTTTTGCCTGAACATCAGCTCAAGCTTCCAGGATCTGAGTTCAAATAGAGTTTTGTTTGCCCCTTGAGGAAGGAGCAAACCCTTGCTTTACAGATTTAACTCAACAACTGTAACAACTGCAAAGGATGGGAGCCCTGCACGAAACAGGCTGCAAGTGCCTCCTCATCCCACAGACTGAGCATCGGGTGAGGAGGAACTGAGGGTCACTGCAGACTGGTTACAAATGTACAGTGCGCCACCTTCCCTCACACCCCTCGGAAATCAGTTTTCAGCTGGAGGAGCTTGTGCTGATAAAGCATCATGAACCAGTCAGCAGCTCTGTTGGTCTCCTCTGCTCCTTTTCCATCTTGTCTATGACTATCCTTGAGAGTAAAAGGCTGTTGAAAAGCCATTATGCCCAAAAAGCGGGATGGTCATTACCTTTCACGTTCCATCCTCAGGCTATGCTGCTTAACATTTCCACTGTGGCTGTTTGGGAAAGTAGCACCATTTCCATCTGCTATACTTTCTTGCCCTCTGCTGGAAAAACTATCAACTGAATGTGCAGAACTGAACTTTTAAAACTAACTTCTCAATCAATTGTGAAAAAACTCATTTTTTTCACACAGTCTTTCATCAAAACCCTCATAAAAATGCTAAAAAATACTTATTCTTAAAATAATCTCATTCCTAACAATTAATCTTACTTCAGAATCAGACCAAGGCATTGAAAGTGACATCCTGTCCCCCAAATATACTAGCTTCCACATACAAGGGGAAAGTTGAGAGGAGTGAAGCACAAACACTTAAGAGAAGGTTCAGGAACAAGTAATTTGATTACATTTTTCAAAAACATAGATGAAATGCAGGCACTGCTGTTAAATGGAAATACAGGGCAATAGTATTTTCTGCTTTAGTGTAATGCATTTGTGACGTTTGAAGTGAATAGGTGGATAGCAGGTTTAAATCCATTTTCAGTAAATAGCATACATATGTTTTCCTACTCACAATAAAAGAAGTTTTCATAACAGGAACTAAATTACCTCTCTGCTGTTACACCCTTACCACATGGACATATTCAGGAGCATATTCAGAACTTCTGAGAGAGAATTTTGTTTCTGGATATTATGCCTTCAAAACTTCAAGCTTCCTATTTTCTCCTAACACTTACAGTTTCCCATGAATAGCAGTTGGAAAAGCAGTCAGGTTTATCGGCTGTATTGTCACCATTCTCCTTTTCATCAAAGAGCAGCTATGGTGGATTAAAAAAGTAATGTCACCATGTCACAAAGAAGGAAGGATAGCTCTTTGTTAAGTATGCCACTGGGAAGGACCTCTCTGGTGCTTAATGCCTCTTCAGGCCTTTCAGACAATCAGCAGTTCCCTCCTGTGAGCCATGAACCTTTGCAGAAAGTCTTTCTATCATAAGTAACCTTCTGCTTTCTATTTGGTGACCTTAATCTTCAAGATGACAGGGTATTTCCATGGCATGGAGAGTTTCCCTTACACACCCTTACACAGCATGTAACAGCTCACATGAATAAGCATATCATAGTAAGGAAATTGGAAATTTTCTCTTTTCAGTGAATACTTTCAAAGACCAGGTCTCTGCCTAATACTGCAAAAAGTAGTGCTCTCTGCTTGGATAAAACAGATGGAAAATGGATGTGAGAAGTACTCATGTTCTCTTTTCAGCTGCAGTCATGTTCAGTTTCAGAGAGTCAGTCCTTTTACAGTGACTGATTTCAGTTATCGTGCTATATTCTGCTTTAATATCCATAACTTCCAAATAATGTTTCATAATGTGAACCAGATTTTTAAGGATTTGTTTAGGGAACTACCATGTTTTCACTAACACTACAGAGAGCATCCTCATTCTTGTTGCAGACTACCTAATACCCTTAATCATAACCATAACATCTTTTTACTCACGGTAAGGGTCAAGTTCTTTTAACTTCAAAAAGCATTGTAAGAGCTGGAAACTAAAAATAGATCCAGCAAAATTCAGTCAGTAAGTTTTCAGCAGACTGGTGAAGGACTCCAGACTACAGATTAAGAAAAATTGATTCAAACTGCATTTGTATAGATTTATATATAGGCATAGCTTATAAATACTTCTGTAGAAAGACACCAACCATGACATTTTCTGTCAGTGTCATTGTGCCAAAGGAGTTGCAGAAATACATCTTTCTTTTGCCTAAATATTGTTCAAATAAAACCCCCAAAACATCAGGGATAATATATTTGCAGTCTGGTATGGCTCAGGGAATAAAAGTAATGGCATGCAGAGCTTTTCATTTCAAGAAGATAAGTTCAGGTTCTGCCCAAGACACAAGAGGCCTGAAAGCCCTGTTGTGACTCCTCTAACAACCCATTTAAAATGAGTTCATTTGCAAAATCCAATTACTTTGCTTTTTTTTTCCAAATCCAGGGAATATGTTCACATCACAAATAACATCAGCATAGAAGACAATCTTCTTAAAGTTTTTAGTAGAAAGGTCAATTATTTGATGGGATTAAAAAGTATGTATCCTCATTTGAGTCAGGTTTTCCTCCTTTCTCAGGACACCAAGGCACAGAGGTTCTCTTGAGCAATTTCTCCAGAATGGTCAGCCTGTTACAAGGTCTTATTTCCTAAAGAATGGCAAATAAAGCCTCTCAGTGAAAAGTCGGGATTCGAATATTCAGGTGATTTCAGAAAGAAGTCAGTGGGAAAAAGAACAAATGCCATTTTGAGCTAGAGCTCTGTCACATCAAACAGAACTGCCACATGGTATATTGCTTTCTTTTCGTCACATATTGTGTGTAAACAGTATCATGGACATCTCAGAAAGTGGGTAAGGGTTCCTGTGATTCATGTTAATGCAGTTGATACCAGGGGTAATCAAAAGGGATTTTATGGAGGAGAAGCTGTGGCTCCCACAACAGTTACTTGATACCTCTCAACAGGCAGATAAGCAGAAGCTCTTGAAATCCACCTGAAAATTTTACCTCCATTTCTCATCTCTCATTTCTCATTTTGTGAAATAATATTTCACAAAAAAATCTTAATTAGATTGGCCAGTTTATATATAAACTCTCCACATGAGAACACTCAAAATTCCAAAAGGGACTTTCTGCCAATACCAGCAATTACTACAGAACAAAATATAGCACTCCAGAATCAATCTGCAACTGAAATTCAAGACTTTTGGTGTGTGACAATGCCATTAGTAATAATTTTGCTTCAGGGGATTTTTTTGGTAAAAGTTCAGCTCATCAATCAGTTCTCTTCTTATAGTAATTTTTTTCACAAGCAATAACTGGATGCTGAATGTAATACATTTTTCAGAAGTAAAAAATTTTGCGTTTGCTTTGCTTCACTTTTCCCTATCCTGTGGCAGAGGGCAATTCACAGTGTCATGTACTCAGATCAGTAGTAGGTACCTGCAGCTAGCCATAGATTTGGGCAGTGGGACTGATCTACTTTTTTTTTTTATGCTTCTGATTTTTCTTCAACAACTGCATGGCCTTGACATTGATACAATTTGCCCCTGTACCAACCAGCAGCACCTCGTGAGTTTCCTGCACTCTCCTGTTCTTGTTTTGGCAAATAAACAGTATTTTCTTAGTAAGACAGGGGTTTTTTTTCACAGTCTTACTCTATCTAGCAGGAATGGAAAACAGCGTTTCACAGGTGTTTGCCAAATTCCCACAGGGAGTTGTTTTATGATTTGTATGGTAATGATTTATGAGTATGTCTACAATATACACAAAAAAAGAAAAGTTGTAAACTACATTATCTAACTCAAGAGAGTAATAAAGATAAACTCAGTTTTAATAGAGATTTGATACTCTTTTTTAGGTATTACTCCAAGAGTTAACTGTCATTACTGCTTTTAAACTGAAGTTTAAAGTCAAGTGAAGAGGGAACTTTGTCTTCAATGCAAGGTACACTCAAATTTTCAGAACTATCCTACCTTAATGCATTTTTTCCCTTAAGGTCAGACGGAAGAAAAGGGGAGAATCTGCCCGTTAAAAGCATCTCACCAAATACAGATGGCCTGAAAACATCATCTGAGATTCACCTCCTCTTTGTGAGGACACTCTGCAGTACCAAGCACCTTTAAGGTATCAAAGGAAAGTGCTTTTACCCACATTATACAATCAAGAACTCTAGATATCATTTTTACCTTGTATCTTTAATATTTTCTCTAATTTTAGTTACTTCTAATGGACAAGTCATAAAGTCTGTCAAAATATGTTCTACAGAAAGTTCTCTTCTATGGATATTTTCTAATGAAGTACCTTGCAGTCAACATGCAGCAGCATTAGCCAACATGCAATTTAAGGTTCTTCAGTGAAACTACTGTGTTTTTCAATTGGTTTCACTATTGTCATCAAGAAACTGCAGCTTTGCATCCTTTCTCTTCTGTGGGGTAGACAGATCTGATTTATCGACACCATCAGGGAGAGGATCCACTGGATCTGGAGAAATGAGCCAGGATCTGAGGTTGTGGATCTCCCACAGGCAGGGCAGAGTCCCTCTGGAGAGAGCACAGCCCCCAACACCTGCACAGGGACAGGGCAGCAAAGGTGAAGTGACCTGGATGAGGCTGGTAGTGAGTCAGATTTGAGGTCCATCCAGGGAGCCTAGTCAATAAATTGAGACAAATGACACATCTTGCCTCACCTAATGCTCCACGACAGATGAGGAAACACGGATTGCATGAGCCCATGGGGGTTAGAAATATGGAATGTCTCTGCTTGCTACTGAAACAACAGGCACACACTGAACTTATAAAGGTTTGGGAAAGCACACAACACAGTAAGGATGAGAGTCAATAATGGATAATGGAGAAGAAGACATGAATTTTCCACTAGACAAAAGAACACAGCTTCAAGACTGGTATCTCATTGTAATCCGTCTAACAGAAGAATAAATAATTTTCCAGAGCACCTGTAATCACCTTTTAACCTTCAAATGAGAGAAATCCAGAACTGAGGAAGAAAGGGGATCACCAATTATGAGGACACAGACTGACTTGGATTTGTCAATAAGAATGCTATGCCTTTCTAAGGATTTGAGTATACTTTTTTCTTTTTCCATTTAGAAGCGTACCAACTTTGTTCTCATTCCACTCTGATTTAAATTTGACCCTCAGCAGTGCAACCCTGATGTAAGATCCTTATCTATGAGGTAAATGCAGCAGAACTGTGCCCACACAAGTTCTCAATCACTGTCTAATCCCAGCCTGCAGCAAATCACCCTGACTCTGACTCCACCGCTACACCAGGGAAATTCCAAGACAGGTACATAGACTGAGAGCAGAGGTGTGGCAGGAGGCAAAGGTGCACTGAAACCTATCCTGCATTCTGAAATAAAGAATTTATTTGAAGTAGAAATGCATTTGTTCTTTCTTCCATATCTGCTATATACCCAGTCTGTGGTGTCACACCTGTAGTGACTCATGGTACAAGAAAACTTTGTTTGCTGAGCTCTTTGTGGACATAGTTTCTTTTATTGGCAGCAAAGAATTTGAATGTGGATCATTATGACTTATGTTTAAAATAGAATGAATGTTATTTGAGTCGCTTTCAAATTAGCATGATTGTTTAAAAATATATGAAGTGCTTCGCTGAATTTTAATCTCTCTACTGCAAAAACAATTTTAAAAGATTACAGGCTTGAACATTTTTAGAAGGATGTAATCATACTAGCTAAAACATAAATTTCACACACCACAATAATTTTTAATCATTCTGCAGTGCACATAGGCAGTATTCAAATGTCTCTTTCAAATGTCAAAATAAAATTAATATTTATTACCATATCTCTGAACTAGTACATTTACAAAACTGAAGCTCAGGACATTTTCTACTAAGCCATTTAAGCCATTTTGTATGTTCTCAGTTAAACACATTTTCTAGAGCTATTGCTCTGCCCCAGGGACTCACAGGATTTCTGAAGCACTTTATGGCTTTTTTTGACTACATTCTTCAGGAAAAATCACTCAGGTCAAGGCAGGAAGAGGATTCCAATTTCAGAGGTGGTTTTCAATGTTAGTAGCTTGCTGTAAATAAATCTGAGAGAATAATTGACATTGCTAAACCCTACACACCCAAAAAACTGAGTAAAAATATAAAATTAAACACAGAAAAGTCATATTTGTACCAAAATCTTTGACTTTGACACCTCCAGAGCACCGAAAAACTTCAAAGGGTCAGGACAACATCTGTAATAACTGGGAGACCCCAAGAGAGTAGAATAAAAGCTAGGTCTTTCATATCTCCTAGTTTGGGGAAAATAATAGCTCAAGAGGAGAACTTCATGGGCTCAGACCCACCTGGAAAAGTATCCAAAAAGACCCGTAGGATCTTGCCGGAAAGAGGAAAGCATTGTTCCCAGTCCCTACTGCAAACTAAACTTTGGAGAGTTTTTTAATTGGGTCCCTGACTTCGCAGACATAGGGTATGGAGAGGGACGGGGTCCCTGTGCACTTGTCTCTGCAGCTCTTTTGCATGATACCCTCCCTGTTAAGAGGATTGTGACAGAGCAGGTGTATCCAGAGAGATGTACAAAGGATTTCGTGTATCCATAACAACCTCTGTGCTGAGTTAATTCAACCTGCCAGGATTTTTTTTTACTGTCTTCACACTCTCCAGTCAAATCTCAGGCATTTAGGAGACTTTAGAGGGATAAACCTGTACATTTTTGATACTAGTCCTGTGTTATGTGGAAGGAAAAAATGAGCATATCCAGTCTCATCTGCACTCCTAAATCACTTCACTGGCTTTGAAAAATCCTACCTTTCCCACAAAAACTCCAGCTGACAAAGATCTTGCTGTCAAGCAGCACGCACCAAACAAAAATCCAAACAGATATAGCATAATTTTTTTTTGCTACTGCCTACAAAAACAATTAATCTGGCTTTAAATCTCTGATATAGCAAACAATTCATTCAGAGAGAGAAATTATAGGTACTTCCGCCATGGTGTACCAGGAAGAAGCAGCAAAAGGAAGCTCCTTTTAACTGTTTTGAGTTCAGCTAAATGGCAGCTGCTACCTGATTGATCAGCACAGGGCATTGTCTGCCAGCAGTTTGTACTATCCAGAGTTTTGTAGGACCCCCTAACACTTCACAACACCAGTAACTGGGGCTAATGACTGTCTTTTTACAGCTATAGCAAGACTCCGACATTTATTACATCCACCCTGCACCACTGAGGCTGTTACGTTTTGTTCACTTTGGGATATAGACAAAGTTGATATATAAATTTTGAATTAAAAAATTTTTAACAGTACTTGTGATCATTTTATCTTTCATGAACATGAAGGTTTTTTTCACAGTCTTACTCTATCTAGCAGGAATGGAAAACAGTGCTTTCCATTCCTCATAAATTAATATGACAGGAGTGACTGTTCTCAGAGATCATGGCACCCATAAACACCAGCTGCCCCCTGGAAGCAGAGTTACAGCTTGTCCAGTGTGGCAGCAGAAACAAGTAACATTGCTCAGGGTGTCATGTTGGACTGAAAAAACCTCCTCTGTCCTTTCATAAATGTTTATAATGTAATCCTTGCACATGTTTCCCGGAGAAGAATGCTCCTCTGAATTTATTCTGGTGATGATTCTATATAGATAAGATGTTCAAGAAAGTCCCTCACCTGCACAAGGGTTATGGAACTTGTCCTGTCGGCATGGAGTGACCTTGCTCATGAAGCTCCTGGCAAACAAGCAGCCACTACTCACTGCAATTATATAAGTATGCAAAATCACCACACCAAACCCCCCAGAAATCTCTGCTGCTTCCCTGATGTCAGCACGAGGTGCCAAGAGCCATAATTAACTTTTGATTGAACTTTGATCAGTCTGAATGGATACAGCCTGTGGGCAGTGCCTGGGCTGGGAGCTCTGCCAAACCTTCAAGTGCCTACAGGGAAGAGAAGCACTACCTGATGGTTGTTCCTGTCCTCATGTCATCTCCCCAGGTATTTGCTGCCCTCCCTGTTAAAGGCATCAGGCTGAGCTAGTCTTTGACCTTGCCTGGTGTAGTTTCTCTTTCTTTCTTTATAAGTTAATAAGAATTTGTTAAAAACTCCGATGACATCCAAGCAAGGTAGATCAAAGAATTGACAAGTCACAGCAGAAAAAGGGAATTCCCTTGCCTCAAAACTGATCTCCACCCAAAATTGTCCTTTTCTTCAGAGTTAAATCCAGCAAAGTTTGGGCTCCCATGGCATAAATACAGGCTGTGTCAAGAGGGACAGAGGCTAGAAATGACTGCTCCTGGTCTACTACAGCAACCCAGTAACCTCAGCAAGAAATGGGATTGGAAACCTGGCAGGGAAAAGCTGCATCTTGTATTTCTTCTGTTAAACATGGTATATTATTAGTGTTATGCTAATTTAGGTCACCTAAATGGGCTCCAGGTAATTCAATAAATTTAATTACTTAATAAAAGATTGGATTTGACTGGGTGTCAGGCAGACAGTTAGAGAGTGATTGACTGATACCCAGGGAAGCAACACTCTCTGGAGTGGAGAGACCCCATCCTGGGGTTACGATGCCGAAGCAGCTTTGTTAAACAAAGACATGGCTTTTGGCAGTAGACATTCCTGGTTTCAGATTCAAGGTCCCAAGTTCAGCCTCTTCTTTCAGTGATCTTCCCAGGGGTGTTCTGTTACACACCAACAAAGAAGTGCATAAGCTGAATAAATCATTAATTAAAAAACATTTGTTCAGCTCTATGCAGATGCAATGCCTCTCTCCCTTAGGGCAAATGTCTTACTCTCAAATCAATCCAAATTGCCAGGAGAAGAGGATAGTTTCACTTACCACTAGTTCAGTTCAAGAAGAGTGAAAGTGGCTAATTAAATATGCAATACTTTAAAAAAAATCCTGTGTCACTGACTCCTACTTTGAAAAAAATAAAAGCAGCATACAAACAAATAAAAGACCCAGTGAGACAGGAAGACTATTTCAAACCTTCAGAGATGCAACTTGTCTGCATTTATTTTTTTTTCATTTGTCTATATAGATACTTTGCCTTTGAAGAACAATTACGACAAATGTAAAACAGAGTAAATTTTGCTGGTTTTGTTCATATATGTAATTGCAAAAGCATACAGAAAAGGAAGAGTCTGTTTATTTAATGCAATCTCTCTCTTCACGACATCTTGAAGATTCTTCTTTTTGTTTGGCTTTTACACAGACTTGTATAGACAAAACATCAGATATTGTGTTCAACCACACAAGGCAATACAATGTCAGCAGTTAGTGTACATCAACTATTTCCATTAGTGTAAAGTAGTAGCTGGTTTTTATCCTTCAGCTACTTGTTAACACTTCTTCACTGCTAGGACGGGTTTCTTTTAACCAAATATTGATATTTTTATCTGAGCTGGCCATCTCAAGCTCCCTCTAAACTTATAGGAAAGGAAAGGCTCTTTCAGGACACACATCCTTCCAGTTCCATTTACTAAGCATGTAGGTCATTATTGCTGAGTCACAATGGCTACTTCTAAAGTCAGTGCAGTGTCCCTTCAATAGGGGAATATGGCTACCTCCTGCCTGGATCACACCCCAGAGAAGTCTCACCTTCTCTGTTGATTAGGGTGAATTGGAAATAATAGTCATTTCCATAGTGGACTTCCCACACTCCTGATTTTTTTACAATATTTACTGATTGGATCCTTCACCTAAAAGAATTAAGGGCTTGCTCCTGAAGAATTGTGTCCATTTAGCAGAGGAATGTCTTACAATTTGCTAAAAAAAGAAGATAATTTTCTTTACCTAATGTAAAATGAAAATATGTTTGCCTTTTTTATTTTGATTTGGAATTAAAATAGATTTTGGGGTGGCTGCATGAAGCACATCCCCTGATTTTTTTGTGATTAAAAATTATGTGCCTCAGTTTCTGAAATTCCATTTGAATTTTATTTTAGTTCCCCTTTAATGCATTTTTACTGTTCTACAAGACATCATGCCACGTCAACAGAAGTTCATGTAGCATCAAGACTGAACTGCATAACCTTCACATATTCCCTTCCAACAAAACCTTTCCGCCATAAGTATACAACAATCATCATTACATTTTAATACCTCAAACTCTAAAGGGTGTGCCAATTTAAATAGATTAACACTATTTTTTATTTAATATTACAAGTTTTAAACAGTATTTTGTGAGTGTCTAAAGAGACAGAAGTGTCAGACATCAGCAAATTTAAATTCAGGGCCCTGTGCTTTCACTTGTCATTCTATTGCACCCAAGAGAGAGGTGAGCAGTTAAGCATTTGACTAATTGAAAATTTTTATTTGCCTCTCTTTATGCTTGACTTCTTTCTTTGCTCTCTCTTCTCTCTACTCGTGTTCCTGTTTGTTGTGTTTGAAATGGACTGAGGATCTTCATGGAAAGTCACTTGAATGGAAATACTCCCGGCTGAGCAGTTTTTTCCAAAGTCCTTGTTGCCTTCAGACAGTCCACTTAGCTCATTTTTACTGCATAAAATCATTAATTTCAAAGAAATATTTCATATACAGATCTTGACTTACATGGTGTTAGTTTGTTTTACTATGAGTTAAGACATTTGAATCTGTAAAATCATTTGAGGGCATATTGAAGAGAAGTGTGGCTGCCCTGTAGCTTTGTCAATGCCTCATGCACAACCTTCTGGAAAATACTCAGAGACATTCAAGTTTCTAGTTCAATTAACTGTGTGGTTTTATTACACACATCTAACTGTTATACACATCCTTCTAGGACTACAAGACACAGGAAACTCAAACAAATAAACTTCACCTTGAACCCGAATGTTCATAGCAAGCTTTGTATGTGCAGTGAACTGAGACTGAAAGTATTGAAGTGAAAGAAAAATTTTGTTGCTGTTTAAATTAAATATGAAAAGCAAATTGCCAGTAAAGGATACGGAAAGAGTAAAAAACCCAAAATCTAGCTGGCAGACAGACATATGCCTCATTTCTAGACAGATGATTTTGCTGTGTCTCATTTTTATATTGGATTCCTGTCTAGACCTCAGACAAGAGGCTTGCTGATTATCCATATTGGAACAAATTAGGAGATGAAGTTCATTGTGCTACAAAAAGATTTTATTTGTGGCTATGCAGCTGGCTAAGAGCAAATTAATCCGAGTCAGCATACAGGCCATCCTACCTTCCAAAAATTTCAGTCCATAATAAATGCTTATTTATCCAGAAGTCTTCTAGTCTTCAGTTTGCTCTACAAAGCTAATAAATAATAATTTTATAATTATAAATATATTTCATACATTTGTAATTATAATATTACTATTTATAAATAATAAATAATATGGCATATATTGGCAACCCAAAAGTTTTTGCCTGGCATCTGAAAGGTTTTTTTCCTTCATGGAATACCATGCAATATATTTTAAGTCCACAGATCCTTGGGAAGTGAAAAGCAAGAAGCCATTTCTTGCAAGACTAGAAGCTTTCTCCCTCTCTAGCTGATAGATTATTGCAAGATTTGTCTGGTGACATTGGTTTTGCAAATTCTAACAGCTTTCTCTAGACATTTTTCACCTACCAGTAATAAGAATATAATAATATCTGCACATATTTATCCTTAATTGTTGGATAAAAGCCTGAAATAAACAGAAGAGTGACTGGCATACATCATATAGTCATTCTCACATACATCTCATACCACAACAGACAGAAGAGTGTATTTTTAAAGCAGTAATCAGAAATATTTAAGATAATTAACAATGCTCTCTTGTGTTCCTCCTAGATACAATTGTTTCTTGTATAAACTCTTCAGCAAATTTAATAGATTGGTTAAGCAACACCTGAACCATGTAAGTGGATGACATATTTCTGGATTCCTCCTCAGCACCAATAATATACAGCTAATGCATCATATTCAGTGAAATGGCTTTAAGTGATAACAGGTGTTTAGCATAATGGAAACTGTTGCTAGTTGGTCAACATGTAAATTAATTTTGTTATTTACAGAACCAGATGGTCAATCCTGGAGTACCAGCATGGGGAACATTAATAAGCCTCCTTGCTGCAGAACATGATGTCTCATCTGTAGCTTCACCAGTTTCTAATTCCAGCTACCGTGTGAATTGCAAGAGTACCCCTCTGACAGGAAGATTAACTGACTCACTCTCTGCCCAAGAATACTACACCATATATTATCAAGTAAAAGTGGCTAAAGGTCATACAAATGAGCTTCATGAGATAATAAGAGAAGTGGTAAGAAACAATAACATTCAGCTTTTTCACTTTTTTCATTCTGTACTGCCTAAAGTGTCAGTATTATTTGATATCATTTTCTACCTGCTTGCTTTCTTTCTTAGAACAATGATTTGGTATTGTAGAAGATGTAATTTAGTTACAGGGTTCAACTGATAAGCCATTTGTATTGTAAGACAGAGGGGCTTATTACTATGTAATGTTAAGCTTTTCTTCAAAAGTCCTATTTGAGAAACTCATAGACTGACTCAATCTGTGATTTGGAAGAAATCCCTTTTCCATCTACAGTCAAAGCTTGTTCAGATGGAGTAAGGCAGGTACACGTGCAGGTAGGACTAAGAAATCTCACTTGGCTGAACTTCCAGAACCAAACCAAAAGGGATGGTGAAGGCCTTCAGCATTACAGGCACATTACTCAGGGCAGCACTCTGTGCCCAGGCTCCCACTTGCAGCGTGAGCTGTGCAGAGCAAGCACAGTGCAGCGGGGACACATCAGACCCAGAGCACTCCAGCTGTAAAACTCATGGGAGCACACAGAGCACCCAACAGCAGCTCCTGCCACACTGCCAGGTTCTTGAGACTCATGAACAACTTCGCCCTTATCCTCAAACTGCACTTGGGAAGATCTAAAGGCACCAAACCATGCCACTTCAGACATGCAGTAGTCCTGCACACACTTACAGCGAGACAGATCTTACAGCAGAAAACACTGAATTGGGCTCCTTTGGATAGCCGCCTCCTCACCTGTGATCCCCTCCCTTTGTACTGCACAGCACTGGACTGTCTGCCCAGAAGTGGGGTGACAAAGCGGCACAGAGGCAGGATGAGTGTGCTCATGGTCCCTGCAAAATGCAGAGAAGCTCCTCTCTTCCCATGTGTTCCATGCATTCCTGTTACACGCTTTAAAGCAAAATGATTTATGCACAATAGAAAGAAATAGTAACTGATAACAGTTTTGTGCCTCGTGTTTTCACTTAAGTAGGCTTCTTTGATGAATATAGACAGGAGTGCCATCGCTGCACACTGCATCTTTGACACTCCTCTAATCCAATTTAACTGACTTAAATGGAAGGAAAACATAGCAAATATAAACATGGATCCAATTCTAATCTATAACTACAAACATACAAACATACAGATCTTATCTAGAACTTATATATTCTGTTTCTTTTCCTGCATGCATCAAGAATGGTTTTTATCCTCTCCTCTTCACTACTAGGAGATTATGCTTTAAAAATGCAAAACGTTAAGTTGCTTGCTAAGAATTATCATGTACATGTGAACTAGTTTTGGAATTCAAGTTGCATATCTGGAAGCCTCCTGTCACACTGAATTATTCAAGTAACAAGTAATGTATTAAAATTGGTAAAATCCAGACTGTCCTACTACTTATTTTTTATAATCCTGTCTATTTTAGAAATATTTTTGTCTGTTAAGGAAATAAAAGCATGCAGCAAGGTGAGGTAACAGACATTCCTATGGATTGCTTAGATCAGTGGTATCACATACCACAGTGCCTCTAAGTATATTAAACTGTTTGCTGTTAGCATGCCATGCAATGTGTGAGACATGAAGCAAAATAAGTCATGGAAGAGCATGTTTTTTCATAAAATATGTGTGTATCTCCAGACATTTGCAAAGCTCTGTGCACTAACTAGGTACTTCATCTTCCCAATTGGGAGTCCGTGGGGCATTGGTTGGCCAGCTTAGAAGAAGAGTAAATCATGATAAAACATGTAAAATAAATATATTTAAGTCACAGAAACAATCAAGGTCCTTAGTGCACAAGGCAGTAACACACATCTGCAGGTGAGTAAAGGTTATCATCCTGGCTCAAGTGTTTTGACTGAAGCCACAAAAATCAGAGATGAGAACAGAATTAGGGATCCAGGCTGACATTTAATGAGACAGCATTTTTTAGCAGTCAGTTATGGCAGGGTTGTGTTGCTCTGTTAAATCTGTTGTGTACTGTATGCCAAATGGAAATTACATAGATCTTGGGGGAAAAAAAGCAATCATGGAAACAAAACAAAACATGAAGATATATATCTCCCAGGAAACATCAGACAGAAAGAGAGAGAGCCTTTGATTTGGAAGAGTTTTTGCATGTACCACAGAACTCCTCAAATAGGCCATTAGAAGAATTGAGAAACCTGGGAACTGACCGTGTGAAGAGTTTTGAGTTGCATAAAAAGTTGATGGTTGCACTCAGCCAGGCAAGCTGTTGGCAACTGCTCAGAGTGTCAAATAACAACTCCAAAATATCTATTTACAGGCTGAGCCTTTTCAGTGACCCAGTTTGTAGCACAGTTCCTCAGATTATACATATGACTGTTTTTGCTTTATTCCTACTATTGACATTAAACTGTGCTTACAAACAAGGGCATAGTGATTAAGTAAAACGTTCTGAACACAGAAAACCAGATGTACAGCCATTGAACTCTGTAGTATTTGATGGAGACCCAGCTTTGTACAAGTGAATACATGTGCTGTAACACAGGAGCTTTCCCTTACACACTGGTGGAAGCTTGTGTCCCCTCACTACAGGCCCAAGAAACCTCTTCCGGTGCAGGGCAAAGGCAAAGGTGTAAGAACGTCTGTAGGAGTGACGGGGGTCACACACGGTCAGGACGGACGGAGACGAGAGATCTCTGCAGTCAGGTCGTGGAACTATCGGTTTATTGCAAAGGGCCTGGGTGCAGGGCCCTGCTAGGAGCTGCCAGCCACAGCTCAGAGCAGGCCCGAGAGAAGAGAGGCTTAAAGTGTAAGAGAGTTAAAGACAAAGGTTTAAGAGTGGAGACCATGTAGAAAGGAGGGGGTGAAGAAGTGCAGAGGAGAAGACGAAGAAGAAGTGAGCGCAAAAAGAGAAGAGGAGAGGAGAGGAGAGGAGAGGAGAGGAGAGGAGAGGAGAGGAGAGGAGAGGAGAGGAGAGGAGAGGAGAGGAGAGGAAGCACGAAAACAGAGCGAGGAAAGAGCGTGAAGTTCCCGTTACAATACAATAAATCATCTTCAGTGTTGAATATTCAGATTCTCATCAACCAATCTACTACAGCATGCATATCCTATAACATTTCCATACAACCTATAAGAATCACTACATTACTATACTAAATCTTACTCTTTGGGCCCTATCTGCCAAGCTGCAGGGTCTGCTCTGACCCTTGGACCTGCCTGCTTGCAGAGGGTATTGTTTCATCAAGAGGGGATTACCTTCGGCTGGCCACACCATTGTTTTCCAGTTGTTCAGTAACTAAGGGATCTCAAAACTTGCTTTCACTTCAATCTCGCTTATAGTTTCTGTATTCTCAAAATCTTTTGCCAGGCAATCATATTTATAAGGCTTTCCTGTTCCATCTTCCCCAACACAAAGGATCTACAAAGTTCAGTCTAAGGAGGAGGATCATTGCTTTTCTGGAGAGTGAGAGGCACATTGTCTAACATCTGCAGGACTGTATTGTGTCACCCTACTGAAGAAACAGAAATGCAATGAATGCTGTATGCAAAACACATCTTTTTCCACTGGGTATCTTAATCCCACAACTGCACAACCAACAGTGGAGAAAATTCTTCCTCCCAGTATCAAAATATTTCTGTATATTTGCAGCAAATCACTACAAATTTGCATCAGTAATGCTGCATAGATTCCTTAAAAGCAGTCCCTGACTTTTGTCCAGCAGCTGGCAATATGTTTCTATTCTTTAATACCAGCAGTGATATGCTTGAATAAGACTGTAGAGTAGTTTAATTGAAGCATTAAATAAACAAAAAAAAGTTTTTCTCTTCAAATCCAAACAAAACAGAGAATGAAAATTGACAAAGGAGAGGGAAAAGAAAAAGGCACAGCCAAACAACAAAAAAACCAATTAACAGACACCAAACCTCTGATAAACCATTCAAGCAAAACAAGCTTATCCCAAATCATAATGACGGCTCATTACAGAAAAATCTAATGCTGCACAAACCACAGAGTTTTCAGTAATTGCAATCATCTTACTTACCTGTAATTCAGTGACAAGAGAACAAAAGGAAGGTGAAACTGCATAATAAATTGAGGAAAGCCTGTGCTGTTCTACAGCATCTGCAGGAAATGAGCAGTCAAATTTTTTCCCAGCTGAAATGCCCAGCTAAGGTGAACAGGCCATGCTCAGAGTTCTGGACTGGTGTAGGGGGGTTGGCAGCCCTCAGTGAAGGCAGAGCTCCCAGGTGGTTCTCAGGTGGCTGTGCCTGCAGCACAGAGCTGAGCTAAGGGTCCTGAGCAGACCACACAACACACGGGCCTCGACAGCAAAGCTTGCAAAAGAAAGGTTAAGGGCAGTGTAGTAATGTCAGGAGAGGGAGCAACAGCTGGCTACGGGCATATCTTAGCATGAAGATGACTTCGAAGCACTCAGTAGGGGTTGGGATAAGTACCTGCATGCAGCAGTGCAGCACAAAGCAGCAAGCTGCCAAAGTGCTTTATAGTTCTAAAGAAAATTAAACACTTTTCCCATCATGGCTTCAGGACTGAATGATGTTTAGTGTAAAGACAGGAAGGAAAACAAGCTGCATTCGGTTCACTTAGGAGCACATAAAGAAAATAATTGCTTTAAAACTGAGGCTGTGTAAATACCATACATTATGTTTAAGTAATCAGAATACAACATTTCTACAATCTCAGTATCTCAGCTGTAGCTTGGTACTAAATTCTCTGAGCTTCTTACAGCAGAGAATTCAGGATCTTTATTTTCTATCTCAGAAATCAACTATTCACATAAACCTATGCATATCCATAAGCTTGTAGAACATATACAACAATGTGGCAGAAGGTCAAGCTCAATTACAAATGTCTGAATAATATTCCCATGAGAGGTAAATTTTTAAATATTACCATAAAAATACGTAAAATCTTCTCTGTGACATATGAGGAGTTTGTGCACTTGTTAACTCCCTGTTTTTCCACTGTTCAAAGCAGTTTTGCCAACAGCTAATTGTATTAGAAAGAACAGAGGATGGAAGCCAAGCAGGAAAATATGTGATTGTCACAGACAATGCAAGAGGAAAGTTTGAGAGGGGAAGTCTCTGTATGTTTCATAACAATAACCTGCAGTTTTATTACACTTTTCTTTAAAGAATTCAAAGCACTCTATAAGCAAGGTTTCATGCAGTTGCACCTTGGCAGGATACCAAGACCTTCTTGCTTATTCCATTTTTTTTTCCAAAAAACCCTTTCTGTCCTTTAAGACTGTCATGTAAATTGGTGAAATAATATCTAGTTGAAACAGACAGTCAAGCACCAAAGTTAATTTTCTCTTCTTGGTCTCTGTGGATACCTCACTATTAAATTACAGCAATATTTCTAAGATAAATCTGATACCTGCACTCTGTGTGCACCACAAATTTCAACTTCTCAAGGACTTTTAACTAAGAGGCCTCCAAGAAGAAGAGCAAGAGAAATAAAGTAAACCACACCTTCATGTCTTGATAGGGTGCTGCCCACCTTCTACCCAAAATCTATAAATGAGCTAAAATGGGAGACTTGTGTTCCAAATTAGTTCTTAATTCTCAGCTGAGAGGTCTTGAACCTCTGTCCTTCAAAGAATAAAGGCACTTGGACCGCAGTATCTCCAATCTTCATGTTGCTTTTTTAATGCAAAAGTCATAGGTTTAGAAAGGGCCTTTTGTAAAATTTTCCTCATAACTTTGAACAGAGAATATTTGTAAGCAAGTGTTTAGGAACAAAACTACAGCCTTCTAAAGGTTTCTGCCTGGCTTCAGAGATTAAGACTCGCTTCACAAGTCATTTAGGAAGAGAGGACAGGTCCTCTGAATTGGTTTCTATTGAAAGTTAAGTTACTGCAGGGTACTAAGGCTTATTAAGTGTGACTGACATGCTACATCAGCAGAGTTCCCAGAAGTAATGCTGCTTGATCAGTATACCTGAAATTTGACCAATTTAACTTGTTTCACTCAGAGGGTAATTTAATGTACTGATGCTGGCTTAATATGCATCACTTTGCAGTTCCTACTGAATTTCCTCTTGGAGCGGTTAACTGCATTAGAATATTGTTATTTCCATACCAGGAGAGCACTACCAGTGCACATATAGCCTGCACATCATTTAAATTTAATGGGGCCTGATTTCTCAGAACTATGTTTTAGAGATATTTAGGCTTCTAAGAATGAAATTAGTGCCTGAGGTACTTTGGAAAAAACAGTATTACCTATGTGCATCCCAAGACATCTGATTTCTTTGCAAATAAAGACCTACATGAGTTTATTACAGATATAATAATTCAATTAGTCTAGGACTTCTTTAGATGCTGCACAAATAGGTAGCACAAGCAGAACTGCAATCCAGGAAGAGCAATTCAGAAGTCTGTGCAGTAACCACAGAATAACCTTTCTTCCCTTTAACTGCTTCAGTCTTCAAATCAATACACACTGATCAAAAACTACGATGCTTTATAAATAAATTTTTCTTAGACTGGCAAAATCATTTTTAAAGTCTGATCAGAAGGGAAACTCCAGTATTACAGTTTTAGAATCTTTATAATTTTAATTATATTTTACCAAGGCCTGTATTTTAGCCAGCTGTTGGTAGTAATAATTTATTGGATGTGTATGCACATTTATTTTCATTCTTATGGCAGCTTCTGTAGCTTTTTGTAATATAAGACTCTTTTTTTAATGTTTTGTTATGGTAATTTCATTTTTAAAATTAATAAGTAGTTTAAAGAAAATAATAATATACACTGTTAAGGGACAAGCAGCATTTTCATAAAGTAGCAAGCAAGATAGGTAGATAGATAGAATAATTCTTTCACAAGCAGCATTTTGGCCACAAATCTACACTTTGTTCAATATTTTAAATTGGTAGCTTTATTCAGTACCACTTCTAAAGGTAATTACACTACTCAGGATTCATTATAGTAAAAAAAAAAAACTATAAAGGTACAGCAAATTAAATTTCAGGAGCACTTTTGTTTCTTAATTGATCAAAAGAATTATGGAGCACTGTACAAGTGTAACTGCCACGGGTCTAATGGACAAGCCAGCTCGTCTGGCCTGCAAATGGCAGGAAAGTCTCTTCATCAGACAAGCCAACAGGCTAAATTCTGCTGTCACTACGCTGAAATAGATGGTGTTGGGCAACTGTGTTTAAGAGCAATTTGACCCATTGACTATAGTGGAAATTGTGCTAATGCATGTAAAAGAATAAATGTATCTTTCTCAGCTTAAATATAGCAGATTGAGAGCCAGGAATATTATCTCATTTACATTGGCAGAGGCCATTTGAAGTAATGCTATTGTATTAATGCAAACTGACATTCTTTATGTCTTCCCAGCAATCTATCAGTCTGCTGCTATGTATATCATATATAATGTGTACTGTTTTAGTGAGTAAAAATGATCTTTTTAAATACATAATGTCATGCATCTGTCTTTATTACAGCCAAAACAATGAAAGTCTGCCATTTCACTCTACAATCAAACCTCTATTTTTTATTAAAGACAATTCCATTATTCTGCAATAAGGGACCTATTACATGCCCTAATTTTGGTGAAATTACTAATGCAGATTGAATTTCCTAGAAGAATTACTGAACTTCTGTACTTTTTGAGATTCTAACTTAATTCATGTGCTTATCCTGATAATGTGCTTCATTATTTGTTGCACCAAGCTGATGAATTCTCCCTAGGCAATGTGTAATTATTTGACAGTTCCTATTACAAGAAACAGAAATTTGCTGTTAGACAGTGACTCCTTGTAGTTTACACCATCCCTTTTATATTTCATCTCCTGACTCAGTGCTGTCACTCTGATCTGTCTGTATTAATTCAAGGAAGAAAGTTCTATTAAATTTTCAAAATATCTAATTATAGTGCTGATTTCACAATAAGATATAGGAAATAAAATAAGAAGACTTGGCATTATTTTATCAGTTTAACATTCCTTAGGTATGTGAAGCTACTATCCCAAATCCAATCCACTAAATGCAGCTTAGTCAAAAGTTTTAGGACATACTCAGTGAAACTGGGTTAAAACTTCTCCAGATGAATAAGCAAAAAGGAAAATGCTATCATTTTTCAGATCAACGTACAAATGTCCCACATTCTTCATTCAAACAAAAGCCAGTAGATGTAAAAATAAGAAGAACACAGAGTATTATTGGCTAAGTATTTTACCACTGATGTTTTTCACTTTATTGCTATTCTTTTTCAAGTGTTTATATACAGAGTTTTAAAATACCAGAATATTCCAGCTGCAATTAAAAATTTAGTTTTATCTCATAAAATTTCAGAGAAAAGCTTAAAGGTGATAAGAAGAGAACAGAAAAAAAATCCCACTTTCCCACATGTATTTAATATTTAATACTTAGCAGTTTCCAATCCTAAATTTGTAAACCTCAGTTTAAATGTCCTATGCCACCAGTGAGTAAACAGCCTCCTTGACATTTGCTGAGCCAGTTAGACACCAACAAGCTCCAGCACCTGAGGGATGACAGAAGTAATCCAGCCCAGTCATGGACCACTTTCCCTCTTCTAGCTAGCTCAACAGGTCACAGAAATTATGCTGTTTCAGCAGAAGACACCTATATCCATAACCGAGCTACACATATGCAATGATGATTTACAGTACAGTTGGTTTCAAAGCTGCCATTTCCCAAGCACCAGAAGATCTTTTCTAGGCCCTTTTATTCAAAATCGGAATTGCATTATAATCAAAATGTTTGCTGAGCTAACTGAAATCTTCCACTCAGAGTCAGTCTGACATCAAAATGCACTTTGTGCATTTTGTGCCTCATGAACGCCGTAGGCTTAAAGCGCCTGGAGGCCAAAGGAGAGAAGCTGCTTGGCCCTCTGGTCGGCTGCATGGAGGAAGTTCTCAGCAGCATGAGAGTGCAGAAGCTTTCCACAAATAAAGGCTGCTGCCTGGCCATGAGAGAAACCGTATTTAATCTTAAGCAAAACAGAGTTAATGTGTTCATTACACTGAATTTCCCCTGTTAAGAATTATTCCACTCAGTTTGTGGAAGATGTAACAGTGAATTAAGCCAAAGCAAAAAAAATGAGAGTTGTGTTTATTGCATTACAAAGCTTAGAAAAGAACTTCTCACAGGTCACCATGAATATTTAACATCCCATAACTGCTATGGTAGTGTGGTTCTAGTTTTATTTTTCTCCAAGAGAAGAAGATATTCTTCAGTGTGCACTTGTTGTGCCAGTGTGGAGGAATTTCAGTTTACATTTCAATGATGAGGCACATAAGCAGCAGCAGATGGTATTTGGAACACAGTGAAGATACAAAGATATCTGGGGAGCTGGAAGAGAGGATCTTAGCATTTCAAGCTGCTTTATAAGCCCTCATTGAAAAAGCATGCACTTCTTCACATGTTTACTTGCTAATATTGTTTTCAGCTACTCTCTCTAAAAGGCTAACAATAAAACACACTCAGAATTCTTCAAAACATTGCAATAAAGCTCAAAAATAAACCCCAAGGTATACTTATGTTTTTCATCCTTTATAATTCCCTCCTCTATGCACACTGCTTAACTGAAAAGAATATTATATGAATTTGGCAAACATGGAACTGAGTTGCAGAGGGCCAGGAGAACCCCACTGGAACCTTGTAATACTGCTAAAAATTCAGCAGAAGTCTCCAGGCGTAAGATGTAATGCATTACCCGTGATGTTGCCTGTAGGAAAAATCAATAAAAGGTACTTGAATGTGGAGAAAAAACAGGAAACAAGCAGTAAGGAAGATCTGGTGGGAGTTTAGCTGGTTATCTTTAGAATGTGGTACAAGACAAGATTATTAGGATCTGGGGCTAGTGAAGAGACCTCAAGTCCAAAGCAAACCACATGGACAGGTGATTGGAGTCCTGGATTGCTACTGAAAGCTCAGTTCTCTTGGGAATTAAGTGCTGGTGATGCTATTCTCATGTCACATGTCACCCAAGTGCAGAGATAGAGATCATGCTGGTAGAGAAAGTAGTTCAGAGTGTAAATGCAAACAGGTGGCAGATAATTGGAATGAAGGTTGGTGTGACATGATGTCTGAGACTGAACTTCTGAGTATTCATGCAGAAATCTGCTACTCCCTCTATTACCTTTCATAAAACCTGAAGTGAACCAAAGCAGCACATGCCGAATCCTCTAGTTGGTAAAGAGACAAGGAACCAAAATTAAAAATTAGAAGGCTGATCATGGACTGTGCTTCCCCATATACAATATTCAAGTTGGGAAAGCAGAGGACTTTGAGGACTGAAAATAAAGTGAAGGTCTTGACTGAAGGAAGTGTCCTAGCAGTGGGCAAATTTCCTGGAGGCCAGAGCTGCATGGAGAAAAATGCAGGGGATACCCAGAGCCCTTGGCTCCCAAAAACCAGGCTGGGTTGTGATGAGCAACAGCACAGCAGGAACCAACTCCACTTTCTGACCAGAATTCTCTGACTACCAGTGACCTCCCTGACAAAAAGGGATGGAAAAAATCTAATGATCAGAGCTCTGAGACAAGGGAGGAGGAGGTGTGTAAAACTCTCATCTCACTTCTTAAATAGGCCTTAGAAGCCAGATCCACTCTGGGTTATCATTTGCACTTTCTTACTGTGGCACTGGAGTCTTTGAAGTACTGTCAGGTCCCATCTAGGCATGGCTGTGGTAAATTCAGCAAAGGAAGTCCATTTTAAAATTTTTATGCAGATTCAAACTAATAAGAGTTCATTAAATTCCCAGTCCAGAGAAGTTTAGGTATGCAGGTACCTAATATACATTTAGGAGGCTTTGAATATGATTTTTTCTCCTTTATACACTTCATTTCCAAGTTCAGTTCCACATGAGGTCTCAACAGAATTTTGTTGTACAACAAATATTCATGAAGGGATCATACGGTTTATGGGACACTCCATGACAAAAACCATCTGAAAAGCAGAAGTCTACTTGACCTTCCACCTGTCTTTGCAGGTCTATAAAAGAAATAATTCCCTCTGCCTGGACCTGATTATTTTACCTTTGTTATTCAACTCTGGAGCAGGAATTATGTCACAGCTGATTTTTAAATGCTAGTTTATTTTAAACTGTCATTGAGTAAACAAGAACACACTAATTGGGATTAGTGATAGACAAGGATTGCCTGGAGGAAAACTTGGATTCGATGAGAAAGGTTTTAATATTTTTTTATTCTTGTAATTAAATCAAAACATGGAGGAAGCATTTTAACTGAGTAATGGGCTGCATATTTGTAAAAACTCTTTATTCAAATTGATGAGGCAAACAGGATTTTGCTTTAATCCACATGGAGTGATCAGAGCTGTTCACCTTCCTGTAGTACTGCTGCTAACATGTTTCAAAATAAAGACTCTGACAGAGGGAAATGGTTTATACCATCTCCTTTGCATGCAGTGCTTAGGGGAGGCTCCACACCTGAGGGATTCAGCTGCCATTGCAGAGAAAACTGATCTGCTAGAGAAACAGCTAAAGAGATATTGTTAACGGCTAGTTTACATTTAAGGACAGAAATATGCACCACTAACCAGTTAAAAACACTGAGCTGTTCAGCGTGGAACTGCTGGTTGGATATTTCAACATCTTGGGATACGTGGGAAACTATGAGAGGAGTAGGACAAATATTTGGGGGAGCTGGATCCAAATGACCTCCCTGTTTGTCAGCAGCAGTCTGAAGGGTTTTCAAGAACATAGGTAGTGAACAAAGATCAATTTTTAAGGTTTTTAATTTTAGCAGCATTTTTTTTTACATTGTTTAATTTGTTTATATTATTTTAGCACCTAGGAAATGATCAAGATGAGGATCCCAATGCCTACTACATGAACATTTGGAGAAACAGATGGAGCAGATGAACATTTATCACTTGTTTAACAGTTAATGCGCTGCAATACTCCAATCATTGGGATTGCTCAGTAATTCCTCAACAACCATCATGTGGTTAGCTCCTGATAGGACCTGACTTCTTAATGGCACCCTCCAAGGTCCCTCAACCTCTGGAGGAATAAAAGTATACAAAAATTGCACCTTTGAGTTTCAATGCATAATTTCCGTGACTGTCTAGAACACTGAAAATCTGATTACACTATTTTTTGTAGCTAGATGCTTGCAGCAAAAGTGATGTTGTAAACAGATGAGCCTACAGTTTAGATAGTGTTTTAAAAAAATCTATTTTTATTAAATCAGTATTGTATCAAAACATGTTGCCTGCACAAACAAGATTGCAAAATAGCAGATGTTATATCCATAATTTTGGGGGTTTAAGCATGAATTGAATTTTTATTTTGAATTTTTATATTTTAAACCAGTGAAATATAAGCCTTTTAATCGCAAGTTTTCTGATGTCCTTCTATTATTTTATATGTTACAGGTGATATGCAGATGTATTAAAATGGCTGAGTTTACAATGCAGATGTAAACAATATTTAGATGAATTAATGCATGGTCTAATGCTAATTAAATCAAGAGGGTTAGAAGAAGAGTTAATTAAGCCGTTTCAAGTTCTGTTCAAATTCGCATTGTACATACAGAATTAAGGTGACTTTTTATATTTCATTCTACACCATAGGTGTGTAAAATTCACAGTTATCTATATTCATATTTTTATGATTTTTTTTTATTTAAAGAGTATGAGAAAATACTTATACTCCAGCATAGTCCAAATTCATTCAGGAAATATTCTCTCTCTACTGTCACAAGCAAGGAAGACAGGTTTCCACAAGATGTATATCCAGACACCTGCATTCCCTTTCTGTTCCCCAAACAGGGTTCAGATTCTGCCTAAGGATACTTTAATAAGAAGAGAAAATCTGGATGGTACCCAAAGTCTTCATCAGAGAAAGGAAAGTAGAAGCATCTTAATGAAAGTTCAACTCAATTCAAACTTCTAAGTGTATATTGCTAATATTCCTTTCAGATGTCTTCAAAGTAAAGCCTGAAATTTCTCACCACTTTGATATTTTCATTATGCTTTATTCTTCTGAATGCTACAACAGTCAGGAAAAAAATAAATTAGTGCACAATAAAGGCATATATGTGTACAGATACATAACAGGGCCAAAACTGTAACATATGGAGTGGATGTTGTGGTTCTTTGGTGCAGGTCTCCATGTAAATCTGACCCAGGAATTTAAAAAATGCTAGTCTTAGAGCTTTATAAGAATAAAATCTAACAAATTTTGATATTAACATCTCAAACGTTAATTTGCAATCTTAAATGTGAGAATAATAACCAAGGAAACACACTCCTTCCTATATAACAAGAGTCAGTTAATTTTTCTGCTGGCTGGAGCTGACAGACGTTTTCTGATAGGATTTATTTCTGTCTAACCTAGCAAACTGATTTTATCTTAAAATACACATATATATGTGTATATATAGTTTTTATTAATGCTAACATTCTATAATTTTATCTGTGTAGCACTCATTTATAATAATATGAATACACAATGGAATAAGACCTAATGAGGGTCAGATCCCACCCCTTTAAGTCACTGTGAATGTCTAATTCTATGCACAACAACTCATGGCAGCACTTGCCACAGCGTAGGTTATGGGAGTGAGAAGGAAGTCAGTCCCCCACAAAAAGGAACTGAGGCTGTTTCATTCAGCATCCAAGCCATTAGTCTTATCTTCCTGTTCATACAGTTATTGATGGATTGACAGACAACAGTAGTCATGTATTTATGTGAACTATAAGTCAAAAATTGTGCAAATGTTGCCTACAGAAATGGTACGTTATCTTCCCAGAAATTGTAAAAATCCCTGATGAAGCAATGGTTCTTCATTTGCCACCATGGGAATTGCCTGTGCCTCTCCTGCCTTGATTCTATCAATGCAATAGAAAATCAGAAGCAGCAAGAGCCTGTTACCCCAGAAAGAGAAGGTCAAATATCCCTGAATAAATAAAGAACTCAACAGTCTCAATATAGTCTTGAAGAAATGGTCAAAACTTAAAATAATGTGAATCTTCCAGACCCAGCTCCTCTTCTAAAGATATATCTAAGACAGCTAACAGGACAGACCTCACAGCTACTTGCTCACAGCAGTCACACCGCTGGCAGGCAGTGGACATTGAAGCAAAAAGAAAGGTTTCTAGCTTACATTTTGGAATCAACAGATTAAGCTCATTTTTTTCCCCCTGCATCTATAAAAACCGTCATCTTTCTCTCATGTGTGCTGGATATTTAACTTCTGTTCTCTTCCGCCTAACCTTGACTTGTATCAAACATCGTTTCAATGTCATTAGCTAACACTAGATTATCCCATCCCTACAGTCTGGTAATCTTTAAATAAAACAGGCTACTGGAATAATGTCACAGTAACAGGCATATTAATACATGCACTCCAGAGAAGTGGCCTGTACTTTCACTTAATCCCCTAGGATGCTCTGAGAGGTGATATTGCAAGGATCAGAAAGACTTGTCTTCCAGGGACCTGCATTAGTCAGAGAACAGCTCTGACATATGGCAGCAGAGATCATGCTTTGGAGCCAAGGGAATTTTTAACATTTCTTCTTTGATGATTCAGAGAGGCTTGGTTGGCATATAATTGGATCCCATCAGCACATAATCTACCAGTGAGAATAAGTGCATGCCTGTGCTCAAATCATCAGCTTTCCAACTTCTTTGCCAGATAATCTCCTCAGTGTGGCTGAACTAAGCAGCAACTTTAACAACACTAAAAGTTAATCAAGCTTTCCAGAAGTCCACGTGTTGCTGGTTTGATAGCAACCTTTGGAAATATTACTACATAATCTTATGCATTTTCATATCAACATGTTCTCTAGTAGGATCTGGTTTCAATATTTGTTGCAGCAGAATATGGATTTCATTACACTGTAAGACCTCAGAAGGATAAAAAAAAAAAAAAAAAGCAGAAGAAATATTTTTTATAAGAAATACTTTACTTAGTTCAGGTCTGAACACTGAAGTTTTCTCTCTGCTGTTCTTTGTACTAAGGCCTGACCAGAAATACTCAAGTCAAGAACTTGCAAAAGTCTTGACTCTATGCTAATCTGGATAGAAAAACCTGGAGTAGGGATTGCCCAAATAGTGTTCTCAGTCCTCCTGAGAGCTAAGGTTAGAGATCCCCTTTCTGGATCAGATCTGCTTTCACTGACAGAAGGGCAGTGGAACCAAGTGACAATAGTTCTCCAGACATCATGAGTTCTGGCTGAAAAAATCACTTTGCAAAGTGAATGTAAATTCTGTGCATTCTGTGCATTCTGTTTAACTATACATTCCATAGCTGAAGCTCTGTCCAAGTTCGGTGCACATATTTACTACTTTTCATGCAATTTTCTTCTTTCCTACGCTTCTTTATTAGTAGAAAAGAAAATAGATTACCTCACATAAACCCACTTTTAAGTAAAATGTTAAAAAAACAAACTTTTAATTACAATTCCAACTTTGCAATCTACTGAAAATAACGGTATTTAAGGGTTGAAGTAGATGATTTTTCAAGGTCCCTTTCAAGTACAGCTATTCTATGCTTCTATGAGTTAAAATTTCTGTAGAAATGCAGACACCTCACATATTAAATATTAAATAATCAAAATATTTGTTTACCTTTTTTTTCAGAAAATTATTGCATCACCTAGACTTTATTCACCATCTTTACAACAAGCAATAAAAGCAAAATATATTTGTGTAAGACCCATTTAGTGACAAAAATTCAGATGAAAGAAACAATTATAATTTTCCAATTATCAAAACTGAAAAGCAGAAAATATGTCATTAAGCATAAGTCTTCAAGAGCACAGGTTTACTTTCTCCAAGCATGATTTTAACACAACCAAATTCAGCCATTAATATTGGAAGAAATCCCATGAGAAAAAAAATATGTACAGCTAAATATGCTAGTAGTAAAAACATACAATTCCTGGGCAAAAAATTATTACAGACTTCTTTAATGAGCTGCTGAAATAGAAATAATTATTAGAAAATGTTTTCATCATTTTAAATATGATTAATTTTAGCTCTTGTTTATTTAATCAGGACTGTGATGATAAAAGCACTATTCCCTAAAAGCAAACACAGTAGAATTTGAGACTTAAAAGTGGAATTACATTCAAATCTACATTTCAATTAATTGTTTATTCCTGTCACAGGCCTTGAATTTGCAAGCAGTTGTAAGAGGACCCCTGTTCATCCATGCAAAAGCAGTTTTGTAGATATGCAAGCCCTTGCAGAACAGTAATCTTGCTGTACTTGGTAGATTTTTCTTCTCAAAAGTTTTCTTCTCTTAACTTGTACAAGTATAGGGTGCCTGAAGCATTTGTATCTCAAGGTTGAGCTCAGAAATATTAGTTTAACAAAACTAAAGGTTTTTTCCATTTATATGTACTTCAGAAATTAAGAAAAACTCTAAAAATTTAAATTGGAATCTTTTTATTCAAAGCCTTGCAACGTATTTATGTTTCTCTTAAATCTATAAAACCAGAGACATATTTTGGTCTCTTCATTCCTTTGCTATTTGAATTTGTTTCTTCTTGGTTTTAGTTCATTCAGCAAAATGTTCTTTTTATGAGGGGAAAAATTCTCTTAGCTTCACAAATAATATCTAGGCTTGAGTAGAGGAGAGCCATTTCTATTGATTTTGTATGTACAGTGAGTTACAGTATTGGACTGACTGTCAGCAGAAATTTACTTCTGCTGTGAAATACAGACTAAAACTGCTTAAGACCCAAGTACCTCATATTCTCTTCATCCTACGTTTCTGTAAAGGCAAGGAGGAGACAGAAGGGTATCCCAGCTAATATTTAGTCCAAAGAAATATTGGAAGGGTTGTCTATCACAGGCTCTAAAAGTATATTTTAATTATAAGCATACATTAAAATCCTCAAAGAGTTCTGCCATGACTTTGGTGTTTCTATCTTTTGCAGCTTGTAGTAGTCTTGTTTATCTGGTAGTGTGTGCTTGTTGTAACAAGAAAAATCAACCACAGTACCATGGCCTTACTCTGCAAGAACACCTGTTCTACCTGTTACTCCTACAGCTGGGAACAGCAAGATATTAAGAGGAATCTCTCTTGAATTTCTAGTTCTTTATTCTCTTACACCTCATAATCCATGAACCAAATACATTTTCTACTAGATCTTTCAGGCTTTTTGTTCTCAGCATGATATTGCCATAGAGATAAATTAGAAAACAGAACATACAGTTTTAACTCTTAATTTCCATTTTATTTGTTTGACATTTGTGATTGGCCTTTTAATACAAACACTCTTTAGGGTATCAATGAGTAGAGTGACCTTTATTAAGCATCCATAGCCATTCTGTTCCATCATGGTTTCCAGACTTCATAAGAAGCAAGGAGAAATTATGTTCCCAGACAAAAAAATTGTTGATGGGAAAGAGGTATTTTAATGTATAATATTCAAATGCTTCCAAAGACCTTCAAAAGTGTTTTTCATGAAAGTGCTGAAATTTCTGAATTAGAAATAGAGAATTAGGGACTCAATGTTCCCCTAAAGTGTTTCAGTTCAGAAAGGAAAACTTCAGGTTACTCACATGGATTCTGAAGATCAGTTTTAACAACTGTCTTTAGGCAAAATAAAGTCAAAACTTAAGAGTACAGTGTGTAAGGCACATTTTTGCCTCAGAGTTATAAACTACTTTAGTGATTCTGTTCCTTCTGTAGGGACTGAAAAACCCAATCAGGTCATTAGAGCAGTAGAATGACCACTTGCTTAGTAGCTGAGACCTTCTTTCCACATAATATTTGCTACTTTGCAAGACCATTTTGAGTTAATTAATCATTCCATTTCCCTGATAATCACTCATTAAACCTGTCCTGATAATAATAATTTATGAGGTTTGTTATATAACTCACCTTGAAGGATTGCAAGACGTGAGAATCACATGAGATTTCATGCTGCAGTGACCACTGATAGAAATTTGTGACATCTGGGCTGTCTTGGACCCTCACTTCTTAATTCTTTGAACAGGCTGCTAACACAAGACCCATATGCCTGTGAGCATGCTTCACATCTGTAATTGATGTCCTGCTGTCTACTGGAACATTCTTCTGTACCCATAAGATATTAAGATGAATGCTGCACTGATCTCTAAGAGAAAAAAATAGAAGTCAAAAGTCTGTAATTTCTTCAGTAGCAAGAAAGCAGTTAAAATTACTATGCAGTAGCACAGACTAGGTTTAGTTTGAACACGATTTTTCTATTTAGGTAGGAAAGAAAGCCATTAAAAACACATCAGAAGTTGTGATTAAAACCTTAAGGACAACATAAAAGTTAGGTAAGATATAATTAAGAAATTTTCCCAAATCTTTGGGGTTTTGTGTATGGAAAACTGTATAATTTCCATGTGTCTGCCAGTCTCATTTACACTGAACTTTCCAATAACCAAGTAAACTGTATCCAAAATTGACTTCAAAGGGTCCAAACTCTTGGCCTTCCACCATGGTCAAGAACAGATCCTATGGAGACAGGACAGAATTTTCACATGGAGTTTTCTCTCATTATGGGCACAAAAAACAGTACCATAAAAAGAACCCATCTTTACAGGTATGGTTTGGAACTCCAGTTTGCCTTCCTTGCCTTTATTTTCTAGAAAATGGTTGTCACAATTATTAAATTAAAATTCAGTGCTCATTTTCATACAAATATACTATCATATGAGAGGTGTGAAATAAAGGGTTGTAGTTTCTTTTTTTTAATTGTGGAAACCACTTTGTGTATATTACATACCTCATTCTTCCCCTGCAGGTACATCAAGAAACATTCACAGGTCTCCTGCTGTGCATGAGTAAATAGTAAAATAAAAAGCACAAATGTAAATAGAGTGTACAGGCAAACTTATGAAGAGCACATGTGAACAGCACTGAACTTCAGGTAAGACAAGGGCTGACAGGGAACTCAGTTGCTTTATTTTACAAATTATCTTACAAAATGAATCTCAAGAAGATATTAAACTTGAATTCTGAAACCATTTCTATAAGAACCAAAGAACATAGGAGAAATCTGCTATTTAACAGCCACACAATTTCATGGGCAGAGTTTACAAACACTTTCATCCACCACAGTACAAAATTACAAAACAAATCACTGCCTTTCTGCGTGTGCATCTTCCTGTTTTCTCCGGCACCGCTAATGAAAGCCTAATGGAAGCTATTAAGCCTTTTTTAAAGCCATAAAAGCCATTAAGCCCCAAACATTACAGATAGGATACTCTAACGCTCTCATCTAAAAATTAATGTTAAATTTGTTTTAATCAAATTACATCAAGGTCTATCCATCTAATTTTACATATCCAACCTTGGAGCTTGTTTTAGTAGATGGAAGTCTCCGGCTTTTAAAGAGCCCTCTTAAAATTTTGGCAGCCTGTGATTTGGAGTCATTCCATCCAATTCCAGACACCCAAGTGATGCATCAAAGTTTAAAATACAATTATTTTAAGTTCTCTCTAGCATCCATGGTGTAAGTTGGTCTCTTCCAGATGTCCATTCAGATCTTCTATGCCCTGGACATTTTGCCTTTGTCTTGCCTACCAACAAGAAAATATTAGTAATTTCAGAGGCTTTTATGATCACAGCAGCATGGGAGGTCCATTTATGTTCCAAAGAGTTGACATTCTGGAAATTTCTGTTTCATTGAGCACTTTTGAAATTAATTATGTCCTCAGACTGAGACAAGATAGGATCACTAAACCTGGATGGTTATTGGTTATAAGAAAACACAATCCACTAATAGAAAAATAACAAAAAGAATAAGTGTAAGTGTAAGAATAAGGGAATGGTAAGTCCAGATAACTTTGCCCATAGGTAGGGCACTTGGAGTAGCAGCATTTTCCCCAGGAGCAGGAGAAAGAAGCCAGGCAGTTCAGCCAGGGCTTTGAAACCACAGAGGTTATGGACGTATCAACACAGAAGTAAAGCTTGAGGCAAAAAGCCTGAAGCAAATCACGCTGTGACAGCTGCATCTAAGCTGCACCTTGTGCTTCTGAGAGCATGAGAGAACATGCTGTGCATCAAGAGGAAGGGTACTTTCAAGCATGAAAAATATAGCTGCCATTTGTTCAGGAGTCTGTTGGTTACTGCTGCAGCAAGATTAAATTTCTGCTGGAGGTGCCCCCATCTCTTTAAAACACAAACAGCTAAACATGCTGGGGATTAATTTTGATGTGTGTGTATATCTATTTAAAAGCTTGACAGGTAGGTCAAGAAGCCCAAAGGCAGGTAGTTCAAGCACAAAAGAAGGAGGGAAATGTGCTTTGCTGGCAGAGAAATCCTGTTTAATTCAGGTAGAGGCTGGGGCAAACACCACGAACTCCAAGGCTCAGAAGTCACCTATGAGAGAGAAAATTGAAACCGCTCCAAAATGAAAAATGAAAAGGAAAAAAAAAAAGCATAAGGGTATTTTTAAGCCTTTAAAAGCATGAGAGAAAGCACACAGTAAGAACCACTATAGCAAAGTGCTTGTGAGGCTGAGGCTCCTGGAAATGAAACACTTAGCCTACCAGGGTCTCTGAGAAGGCAGAATTGAACCTGAAGCAAAGGCTTTCAGATAGCAGGCACCATTTCTGCAGCACATAATGCTCAAATCCTCCATGCCCAAGTGGTTACGGCTGCCTGGAGCACCTGAGAAAGGGAAAGCTAATGCAGACACCTGATTAGGTTAGAAATGAGTACGTCCTCCAGGCTGCACATGAAAAGTAAAAAAATCTGAATGTATCTAATCTAATTATGAGGACACAGAAACCAAGCAGAGAGACAAATAAAATTCAACAGACAGTAGGTGATCCTAAACTAAAGATGAATGACTTCTCTTCCTTAAAGATACAAAATTCAAGCATAAAAATACAGTTATATGAGCACAAATTCTCCCTGTGGTTTAAAAGTTTCTGTGGCCTTCCAGAATCTTATAACTACAGAACTTTTCTAAAAGTGGAATCACAAAGAAACATTAAGTATATTTCTATTTGTATGTATTTTAAAAGGTCTTAATTACTTTATCAAGTTCACCTCTAAAAGTGCTTGAAAGAATTTGATCGAACTTAAAAAACAACTTTTAGACAAGACAGAATATGTAGGAGAAAAAGCAAGTTCACATAGCTATCCTTTAGGATAATTATTGTACCTGGAAAATTTCTTTAAAAAAAGAGCACTTAAGTAACTATAACTATCCACACTCCACAAGAAAAAGAATCCCTAAAATTCTAAGCCATAAGATAAACAACCTTTAAATCTTTTATGGTGGGACATCTATTAGGATAAATAGGGAAGGTTGCCTCTTATTAACTGTCTGTTTAGCAATGCTTCTGCATCAGTAACAGGGAAAATATCTGCAAGATATTACTCAAACAGCTTGTTATAGAAAGCTTGCCTCTGGTCCACACCAAATACTGGAGTCAAATGAATCCAGCAAGACATTAATAAAAAAATAAATATTAATACTGTAATATAATGAGCTCATCATTCATTCTTCTGTACTTACTGTTAAGAATGTAGATTGTGATTAATTAATCTGCCTTAATCTAGCAGCAACAATGATTCATAGAATTTCCAGTATAAAAATCATGTTTCATGCAAATCTATGTCAATTATATATAATCACATAGTTTGCTAATTTAATTCAATAAAATCTGGGAACAATTATGCAACTGCCTTCAGCAAGTGACTAAAAAAAAGTTATATGTGAACTAGGAATGAATGAGCTACAATCACACATGAAACATCTTTTAGATTCAATATTTAAGCACTCTCTTCCTTTGTAAACAAACCTTTCCAGACTTAAATCTGGAAGACTTATGAAGGAGTCACAGAACAGAGCAACAGAAATCCTATAAGTGCATTTTGAGCAAGAACAAAATGGGTTACATCTTCCTTTCTTTCTCTCTTTCTTCTCTACCACTATTTACAGTCCTTTTGTACTCATAATTTAGTTCAAAATATATTAACCTCATTAGCTACAGTTAGAATGTTTATATTCTTGTGTGGCATGTACATTTAGAATGGTTTCCTTCTCTAATTAAAAAAAATCAAACCCAAAAATATATTCTTGCACAGGGGAAAAGAAGAAAAAGAAAAAAGGCCATTTCATGGTTACAATCAATGTCTCAACACAGGGTAAAAGTACCTGAGAAAGACCAAGTGTCCTTCAGGAGACATTTCCTGTAGAGCATTCAAAGTCAGTGCTCCTCTTCCACCACAACAAGCAGTTTGCAAGTTTTGTCAAAGTAGCAAGAACCTGGAATTAGTTCTCCCGCCTCAAACTCCCAGGCATTAATGTGTTATTTTCCTTACTAGAGATAGAGTTCCCCATGAGCACAAAAATTGCTGAAAAGATGCTGGACAAAATCTGCTTGATGCAAAGCAGATCAAAAATACCATTCCAACATTTACAAAATCCATTGTAAAAGCAGGGATAACTGGTCTTGTCTTCCTGGGTGCACTCTGAGTTAAAAGGTAACGCTTAGGTAATAAAAAGAGACTAAAAAAATAAGATTTGACAAAATTCAATTTTGGAACATAGTAGCTGACAGGTTCCTACAGATAGAGAGCTTCTGCTGGGGTAACCACCTCACCCAGGCCCTCTGAAACAAAGCAGCAAGGTGTTGATCCTCCCCCCAGCTGTCATCTCAGCCTCTCTGCCTCTCTCCCTCTGGAATTCAGCAAGGCACCATGGGTGATAAATTTACAGTGAAGTCCTGGACTCTCTCTTTTATCATAGTTAGGTTAATCTACAAGCCATATATGACAAAAAGAACAAAAACAGTCATAGCAGTTAATGTGATAAATCACTGTTCAGATCAGCAGGCCACTGGTACTGGCCCTCCCAGTCCTGCACTGGTAATGGGTCAGAATCTTGTCTCTGGAATGCAGCTAATGAATGTGATTAATGGCAGAAGGGTGTGACACACTGGGCATTCATTTTTCCTTAACTTTACAGTGTTAAGCAGCTTTACTCGCATCCTCAAAATGATAGATACACCTAATCAGTAGTAGTAGAAGTCCCATTAAGTTCTCATTAAACTTCTATATCCTGTGTATAACCTTGAAGAATGCATTAGACACTAATGAGTGTATTCTCCTTTCACTGTGCACTCCACTTCCAGAGCCAGGAGTGTGGTGAAAATACCCACACAGACACTGTTGTAGTGGGTTTTCTCTGCAAGCTTCAGAATAATCTTTTTGACTGGTGAAGGGACAGTCTTACACTAGCTGTACAGACAGCCCGTGTGTATTTATTTGCATTGCACTCGAGCCCTAAAGGCAGGCCAGGACCTCACTATATTACATGTTGTACAAACACACACAGAGGACACCAGAGCTAAGCATGAGCTAAAAATAGCAACACTACAATACTCAGACTCCAGCTCTATTGTTCTTTTATTGGCAGGCTAGGTACAAAACTGAAAGATGGCATGAGGATGTTTTTTATACTACTTTTCTTAAAATTACTTAATACCTCTGTTAAGGCTATAGTTAGTTATATGGTGCAATTTCAAGCAGCAATACACCAGCAGGTAAATCAAAATAAGTATTTTGCAAGCTGGTTCTCATCAAAAAATGATAGCGGTAATGTTACAAAGCATCAGGAATGACTGAGAAATCTCAGTGCTGTCCAAAATAATGAGGTCAAGCTGGCAGGATAGGGATTTCAGCAGTGATCTGGTGAGTTATGTGCTCAAGAGCTCATGGAAAGCCTTATGGTGGGTTACATTAAGTCAGTAAGTTGGGTTTCATTGAGCCAAAGTGCTTGGGAAAACATTAATAACAGGTTTTCTGTTTTATTCAATGAAGAATTTCATTTTAATATAGACCGAGAGACTGGATTTCTTTTCTTTACTTTTTTGAAAATTTATACCCAAGTTTAAAAAACAACAAGGAAGGAGTAACTTGTGTTCATATGCATCACTTAAATCAGTTCAACAAAGCCTTATGTATACACTTAGATCAAAAGGTATTCTGTTTAGAGAGGCAGTTTGAAATCTAATCACAGACTAGCAATCTGCATTCGCTTCAGTCAGTCCAGAGAGGCATTCACATCTCATGGTGATTCATACTATACACTGAGTAGCTTTTCTCTTTCCAGGGGATAAAAGGGAGTTTAGCCCAACAGGTAAGTCAAGAAAATTGAAAAACTGCTTCAACATAAGTCTAAAAAGGTCTGGAAAGCAGTTGGAGGAGGATCACAAAATCTCAGGTGTTTAAACTAAATTGTGCTAATTAGGAAGTTGCTATTTTTCATCTACATTTACAATATCTTCATCTGGGATATGAGAACTAGTTGTATTTCTCTTCTAGCAGTAAAAGTCAGAGCTTTAGAAAGTGAGGGTGACTTCTACAATTAATTGCCAGTTGAAATATTTTGAGTATTTTCAAAAAGACATTTATCATGGCAAGACAAAAGCTATATATGGTATATGGAACAGCAAAAGAAATTACTGGCAAAGCCAAAAACCCCACTGCAGTGTTAAACAAGGGAACAAAAGAACAGAATCATATGGAATATATCACTATCTGCTTTCCTGAAATACCTTTATTCCAGTTTGTCTTGAAACCTTAACTTCTGAAATATTCCTTCCTTCCTTCCTTCCTTCCTTCCTTCCTTCCTTCCTTCCTTCCTTCCTTCCTTCCTTCCTTCCTTCCTTCCGCCACTTCCTTCCGCCACTTCCGCCACTTCCGCCACTTCCTTCTGCCACTTCCTTCCTTCCTTCCGCCACTTCCTTCCGCCACTTCCTTCCTTCCATGTCAAAAAAACCCTTCTGCGACTTTTTAGCCACATTTATATCTCTTAAAGATGATTCTTGTTACATCAGAGATAACAGAAGCCTAGTACTTCTTCAAACCTAAGGAGATAATATATTGTCTACACAACACATTTTAATGTAACTTATCTGATTTTCACAGTGGACCATATGTACATTTTGACAACAAAGATTTATGATAATGACTTTCAATTTAATATAACTATTCCATAAAATGACCTTCATTGAGCTAATAGAGAGTTAGGGATAATTTTGGTTTGCATAATTCAATTTTCAATTCAGATTAAGAATGGAGCCTTTGCATGTTTTATATTTTTCAAACTCTTCTATTTTTCTACCTTTACTGTAATGTATTTCTACTTCCACCACAGATTCAATGTGATACTTTACATTATGTACAATTCTGAAAATAAAATACTAATACTTTCAGGCAGAGTGTTAAATGGCTTTGGTATTTTATGTAGACCTACAGTATTTCTTGGATAGCTTCTCATTTTTCTTCAACATTATTAGAGAAATGTTTGTTTGTGCTCGTCCGCAGTTTATTGGAGAAATTGAATTACTGTGCTTCTGTGAATAATGTTGTCCAGCTTTAAATTTGCTTCATTCTGTGCAGCTAGATTCTGTGGACTTTAAGTATCTGAATGCATAATATACATATATATATATTTATATATATATGTACACATACACACACACAGATATATATACACACACATATATTTCACATTAATTAATTCATTCTAGAGCTAACTCTAACCAAGACCACAGGCTGATTTTGTTCAAGTGAGTCATATCAGTTCTTTTGCCAAGCTTTGCCATTCCCCAGGTGCTAGACTGTGGTATGGACTAGCCTAAAAAACCAGAGAGCAGCTATAGGCAAAAGTGATGCTGATTCTTTTCTCCACCAAAAAAATATAGTTTATATAATTCTTGGTTTAAAGAATTACCTATATTTATTTTGGCTCCTAATGGCTTTTACATAAGTAAGGTAAGTTAAAGTCATGAACTCTATCCCAAATGAGTTCCATTACAAAGGTCTTTGTTTGGTGCAAGTTAGGCCCACATTCATCCCAGGCCTCATTTTGGTAGGCTGGAGTTACAGATAGAACACCAGTAACCAAGCCATAAATCTCTAGCCTAAGTTATGTAGAAGGAGACCTTCCTTTCCTTGGGGGCTCACCATCTGAATCCACTGTCTCCTCTTCCCACTGCCTGGAGTGAACAGTCTGATATGATGCATGTGGTAACTGCAAAAAGAAGAGGTTAAAATCTCCTAAAATTGCTCACTTACTTTGCTTGCAGTAGCTGAGTCCCTTCTGTTACACTGTTCTTGCTCACAGTGAAGGAGAGCTGGAAAATGTGAATAACAATAGTCTGTTTCTGTGCCTCAGTCAGCCTGCACAAAGCATCTGTTCTGCTTTAATATACTATAACCATAGAAATGAAAAGGTGTGAATAATACATATTAATTGTGATTTGAAGTGGAAAATTAAAATAAGATGGGATACATTTAACAAGGATGATTTCTCTCATATGCACTTTTCTTTTAGATTACATAGTACTCTGCAACAAAGTCACAAAATACAAAGTATTGTGTTAATGGACTGCTTAGACACCTCTAGGACAGACAACTCATCCCTGCAATGTTCATCTCCTTTGTTTTGATTGCAGTGTTACTTATTTTAATATTCAAGCATAAGTACCATTTCAGGCATTATTTTAAAGCTGTTTTAAATAACTATATGAAGAGAGCTAGAGACATATTTAGGAACATTTGAGTTCAGGTCCTATCCTGCTCCAGCACATTCAGGCAGCAGAGTCAAGGAGACAGCAGCTATGGCTTTCCAAGGGTGTTCTCTGTCTTAACTCTGTCACACAGAGATCTCAGGAGCAAATAAACTGTTTTTCAGGCAAAAGCACTCTCTAGGACTTGTTTCATCCTAAACTAAAGATCTAAAGAGGTGAGCTGGATCTTACTCTGAAAATACTTGATTTTTCTTTGTGTTTATGAGTTAAGGTAGTGATGGCTCATGACTCACAACTATGTCAAGGTCCTAATCACACCGTATCTGAATTCAGGACAAATGAATTCTACACACATTCAAGAGCCAGCTCAACAATAACAAGCAGTTAGAAGAAAAACAAATATCAGGGAACTCTGGCAGCAGGCCATGAGGTAGCTGAAAGTCAAATGGAAATGTACTTTACTTTTAAAATACAGGAGAACAGTCTTTAAATCTATAGTGACAAAAAGAACCAAAGTTTGGCTGAGCGGTCGTAAGTAAAAACTTAAAACACACAACTACAACAGGAGAAGCCTTGTACATATGAGCAGATTTTAGACAAATTAAGATAGTTTATAGGCATCTTCATCTCCAGTGAAATGCCATTGCTTTGGCTTGTTACCTGTTTATGGTACTGTATAAATCATCGGAGATTAAAATCAATAGACGTACATAAATGAAGATGCACTAGCAATTAAGTGGATGACTGAATAGGTCTGCCTGGGATGGAGTCCAAAACAGACTGCTTGGAGTATTACTTTGCTCAGAAATTTAGCTGATTCATTCGGGCAGCTAAGCAAAAGTTACCCAAAATCAAAACTAAAGCCATCCTTATTAATTTTCTAAGCATGTGCTCCCTCAGAACCCGTCCCCTGTGTTAGCTGGAAGGAATCCTGAAAGCCTCTGTGCTACTGAACTGGATGAGTGCAGAAGGGCAAATAGAGATGGGGAGGTGGAACTGTTTCTCAATCCTATTTCACTCCTCCACAGACAGAGGGTTTTAAAAGTTTTATCAGCATAGAGTGATAGCACAAAATTCCTGACAGGATACCTGGAAAGAAGAGTGCTATTTTGGGGCATTTCTAAATTACAGTAAATAACAATAATAAGGACTTCTCAGCATAAAAACTTCTATTAAAAAGCCGAAACAAAACAAAAACAACCCAGAAAGATGTGAAAGAAAAAATTCAGATATTTAGGTTATTTCTGTGCCAAATTTAAACAGTCTTTAGCAAACACTCCTCAGGAATATGGCTCCAATGGTAACTCTGAAATAATGCCAGATACACATCATGGCTGAGGGGAAGTAAAATTACTAACTATTTCAATATAATTATTAGGCATTGCAATATCACAAGCATTGAACAACTTTCTAGGCTGAAATATATATATTTTAACTAATATCAAAAACTGTTGGAGCAAACAATCTCCACACACTTTGAAGCAAAGGAAAATTTAAAGGTCTCAGGTTCTTGCATCAATAATAGAAAAATTTAGAAACTTAAGCTGTATGAATCAGACAGTTTCAACATTAGTAGATTTCATTGTTTCAAATTTCTCTAGGAAATCTCAGTGCTGATTATTAAATAAAAGCTGAATCTTTCCATGATAACATGGAACATGATAATCACTGGCCTATGACAATACTACATATCTTGTTCAAAACAACATGCATTCAGTTCACTGAACACATTTGTGTTTTAAAGCAATTTTCACCAAATAAATACTTTTAAAAAGGAGCATAAACCAGCATGTCTTTAAGTATAGTAACTGAACAGAGCTGCTGCAAAATCCAATTCTCTCCTTTGTCAAATTTAACAATAGAAGTAGCATCCATCTATTTCTTCTCAGCAAGCAAGTCTTAAAAACTGATCATGTTGCCAAAGCCATTCCCAAGGATTTTCTGTGATGGGATGTCACAAATGATTTTCACATGGAAATCAGACAGCCTAATTCTAAGGCACCACAAAATAAATCTATAAGGTAGAGGAAAAAAATAAAAAGTAACCAAATAATTCCATGATCAAGACAAATTCAAAAACAAAGAAAGTTTTACATTCCAGTCTTCTAATTTATAACACAGCCCAGAGAAATTACAGTAGCACTCCTGCCTTTAGCAAATGAGAAATGTCAAAAAAAGGAAGGCACTAAATCCATATAGGAGCATGACAAATTGATTTTGAAATCATGTTTTCTGCAATCAGATGCTGTTTCTGTGATTGATTGTTTCAAAATTTTATACACATGCAAGGTCTTAGGCTTATGTTTTTGAGAAGGACAAAGCAATTCAGCAATTCAAGAGAGCATTTGACATAAACTTGCATTAGTTTTTCTTTTTGTCATCATTACCAAAATTATGATACTTTGTGGAGCCAGACAGAATTGTTAATAGACCTAAATTGTTATTTGCCAGGTTGCTTTATGCTTTTGATTCCTCTTGCAAATAAATGGAATTTTTTTCCTACTGCTTATCTATTCCATAATTGATACCTCTGAGAGCAATGTTGCTTTCTTTATTTGTTATGACTGACAGATGTTTGACAGTCTTTTAACATATTGTTCGATAATAGAGTAGAAACCAAAAAAGTAAAACTTCTACCTTCCATAAAACTAAGTTGCCTTTCATGTGTCCTTCAGCTCTTAAATTCAGTAATTTTATATAAGGAAAGCAGTCAAGTGTAAATGTGTAGGACTATGAGGTTAATTCTTCAGTAATAAGAACTCTAAGAATAAAAAATATCAATGGAATATTTTTTAAGTTAGGCATTCCTGATCTGTCATACAGAAGAAAAATTAAAAAATCAGCAACATAATTCACACCATAACAAAAGTCAAGATCAACTGTCCAGTCACTATTGCAGGTTTGGCCACAATCAAATATTTACAAAATTAGCCTAATGTTGCAGAAATAATGGAGTTCATAAACTGAAAAATAGATTGAATAATTTCCCTGAAACATTTTTCATAGCACTCGGAATCAAAATTATTGTATGCAGAAACTAATGGCAGAAATTAAATCGAAACACATTCTCCAGGAATTCCTCTTTCATCTCAGAGTCCAAAGAGTAAGCATGTTTCTCTAGCACTTTAAACTTCACCAGGGTCTAAGACAAAGGGACAGAACTGTAGAGACCAGTAACATAGTGTGGGAAAATGTCAGAAGATAGCGATATTTTTTATTTGGATTCAAGACAGGATTGCAGTTTTACCTCCATAACAAAATGTTGATTTGGTATTAGAAGTGACACAAACAAAAACCCAAAAACTAGCTTCTACAAAGCTGTATAGCACAGGTGATGAGGGGATTCTTGTTTGTGCCCTTGGGAGGTGTCACTTTCGTGCATTGCTGAGCACCTTGGAGGGGTGTGGAAGTGGAGTAGTGGGATGAGAAGTTCCAAAAGGTCAGTCTCCAAAAGGTCAGTTTTCCAGAGAACGGTCTTTTCTCACAAGAAAAAAGGTTTCGGTTTTTTAATAACAGAAAAGCATGATCAATTAAACTCACTTTTACTCATTTCTTCTTTTCCTGAGCTAAAATTTTGACACAATGATTTAGAAGTCTCTGGTGAATAGGCAGACTCTTCTTGCTGTACCAGATGGGAAGGGGAAGTGTCTAGACTAGAAGCTAGACAGAAAACAGCACTCCACACGGTTTAAAAATAACTTTTAGGTCCTTAGAACTAACTGACAGACAGGTTCATAAATAACATCAATGGGACAAAAGTAATAAAAAATAAAAAGAGCAAACACCAACTTGGACAGACCACAAAAATCAAGAGCTACTAGCTTAGCTATGTCAGTACACAAAAAGCAACAAACAGCCTCCAGATAAGCTCTCCTCAATCTCCTCCTCCACAACTCAGTGGCACCAGTCACACAACGCCTTCACACTGCCTTGGGTGACCACATTTTCCAAGATTAAAAAAGCCCCAGCCAAGCTTCCTGTTACATTTTCTACCTCTACAAATTCCATTTCCTTGTAAAGTAGATATCTTGAGCTAATCTGTTTCCTGAACATCATCATGCTCAGTTGCAAAAATGTGGATTTGTGATTCTCTCAGGAGGTAAAGTGCTTTGAGACACAGACAACTTTGCTACAGAGCAGTGGTTTCAATCTGACACTGGGTCAGTGAACTGCTTTGGAGATTGAAAGAAGCTACTTTGAACAAGATAAACTGCTAGATAATATTACCATTACCTTTTTATGACAAGTGTAAAAGGAGGCTGCTAAAGTATTTATCTTGTTCAGCCTAAGCATTTGTTTAGGATGTCTTCCTTCCTACAGCTGATAACTTTCTAAATTTTATCACAAGACCAGTTGGCTGCTTGTGCTGTCACATGTCTCTTACCACAGATATGAATGTGATATGTTCAAGTGGTCCAGACTTCCAGCCTACTTATCCCAGTCACAAAAAATGTACAACCAGCATGTGGATTTAACAAAATAATATTGAACATGCCATTAAAGACTGCAACATAATCTACAAGTTACACCTATGGACATTTGGCCAACATATTTTACCAACAGACTCCATGTTGGTAAACTAAAACCTGGAATTTCCACATATTAGAAGTGTTCATCTGGACACATTTAGAGTCCTACCACATGCCCCCCTCAAGGTCTAAGCCTTCTGGGGCAGTCAGAAGGCCTTGGGATTGAACAGTGTCTCTTTCATTGTGTCGTTTGATCACTGCGTTTCCATTTCTTGCTGTCCAGTATTGCTCAATGTGAAAACTTAATGTCAAACTATTTCTGGTAATCAGCTGCACCTTTAGGTTTGATGGGCTGTTGCAGACGTCATGGTGCTTAATTCAAACATCATTTAGTCAGGACATTTGTGTCACTTACAGTGATTACAGGGGCCAATAATAATAAACATATATATTAGCTAAATAAGTGAGCTTGTCCTGCCCTAGAAGTAATTAAGTACTGTATTGCCAAGTTTCAAAATATGTAATGGATAATTACCTATGGGAATGCTGTTTACTTACCCTTACCTACAATTTAGGATATTAAGTCTGAGTCTCCAAAGGTTGACTGTGCCAGTATATTAACAAATGCTTTTTATTTTCTTCCCCTAGTTTGTGAATATTTCCACTCTCTGTATAAGTTCCTTGCACAGCCTTGATTTAAGTAGTTTCCCACACAGGTAAAGGCTGAGCACACCCGTGGTTTGAGCTGAACAGGGTAGAGGATCATTAACAGCTTTCCCCAGTTATTGCCCTTCCATACGCTCCATGTAACTTTCTGAGGAATTTAAAGTCTATTTCTTTAATTTCTTGTACGCTAATCAGGCTAGGTTGAAGGCACAAGGCCATCACAGTTCTGAAAGTTTAGCAGCAATTTGGAAAAATTAATACAGCTGCAAGTCTGAACTTTGTAAAAAGATCTAGTGTTACTGCAGAAATCAGAAAAACAAAGGGGCTTCAAGGGTCTGAGTAAAACATGAGCAAGCACTAAGCAGCAGAAGGCATGGATAATGACAAGCTAACAGGCAGCTCTTGAGTATACTCTATTCCTTAACCTGAGGTAAAAATTACTCTCCCTGGAGACATATTCCTCAATAATGACAGCATGGATAGACATACCAATTTAAGTTGAACTGCTGAAGAATCAATGAATGTGGTATGAACTGGCTGTTCATACTAAAGTGTCTGCACTGGAAAAGACGGTCTCAAACCAGAAGAAATAGCTGACTGAATTAGATTATTTTATTTAAAAGATTTTTGCTGTTACTTGTGTAGGGTAAAAAGCATTTAGAAAAGGAAATCCTGGGTATTATCAATTTATTTGTCTTGCTTACTCTTTATGCTCCTTGTTAAGCCTTAGAAGGAAAGCCTCTCCATCTTTTGAGAAAATCCTGTAATTACATTTTCCTCGTCAGTTCAACTTCACCAACATTTTCACTGGTAACCCCTCAGCTCCAGCTGGATCTTTCCAACTGTGCTGTGTACCAGAGATACCCCTCCCGTGCAAAAACAGTAAATAAAAAATTTTAAACAAATAAGGTAAAGGACAAGATGGCTTACCAGGTTTCTCATTAAACTGACAAAACTCAAGGGTTAAACTCTCCTCCTTATGTAGTTTGCAGTAATGAATTGAAAAGCCTGTAGAGGAGAACAGCCAGCCTCTGGCTCAGAGAGCTGCCTGGCTGGCAAGCAGTTAAATGTGTGTGGAGCTGCAGCTACTCAGAGAGGGTCTCATTTCTGGGAGCCAGAAAGGGGAAACTTCTCATTCACATGTAAAGTAATTCCTTCCTATCTTGTCTCCCCTCTCTTCACTGTGCAAAAATATCCCAGACCAGACACAACAGGAAATTCAGATGGAAAAAGGGCTCAGGGGATGAGACATTAATCATTGTCTGTGTGTCTTCGTCACTATTGTCCCACCAAGGGCAATCACAGAGGACAACAGTAGGACCATTGGATTCCTGGAAAGTTCTGCCTATCAAACATCTCAGCAAGCCCCATTTGCTCAGGTGTGTTCAGTGCTGATAACACAAGTGCAAGCAGCTCTGAAAACAAAAGAAGACCTTCAGACTACTCATTCGCTCCGTCACAGAATCAGGAGACAATTAATATTGTATAAGAACTGCTGATGACATGCGGGATGTGAAGAAAGGAGACTTCCTTACCAAGGAGTATTTTATCTTTCAATTAAATAAATATTCTTCAATTTCCACATAATGCTGTTGCTAGCAAGTCTCTTATTTGGCATGTCATGGTCTCTGCCATACCCAGGCTTAACTGAACATAGGTTCTTTCATTCAGACAGAAACATTTTGACCCTGAAGCATGTATAAACATTATCTACCGCCTACTTCAGAGACTGCTTTTAAAAGATTTCTTTCTAGAAATCTATAAAACTAATGAGAAATATTTTTCATTCTTGCTAGTGATCAAAGGAGGAGTTAGATCCCAAAGATAAAGCAAGTTAAAGAGATAAAGGTTTATCTTCCCCACATGCTCAGCATATATCAAATCTCAAGGTCAACGTGTAGCTAACAAATAACACACACAGAAACTCAGCCAAAGAAAGCTTTGAGCTGTGAGATTTGTGAGTTACTTTAGTGAGCTCATTATTGTCTTGGTCAGAGCACAGTCTGGTTCCCCATCATCACTGCAGAGTGTACTTGCCTCAAAAAGCATCACCCATGCCTGGCCTTGCACCTCTGTCCCTGCAGAGGGACCAGGGCAGGACATTTCCTCCAGGGAACACACATACACGTTAGATGCATAAAGTGGCCATCTGACAGAGGTTTTCCTCCATATAAAAGCTACAGAAATAGCAGCTGTTCTCAAGAGAGGAAAAATAAAAGGCATTGGTTCAGATGCTGGTACTAAAACTGAAGTTCTCCTATTTTTTTTCCCTGGCTATATTCTTGAGTGACCTAAAAAATTTAGACTTTTTGCTTTCATTTACTGTAGAGGGTTTTTTTTTTTCCTATTTAAAAAAATATGTACTTCTGAGAAATATTTTATAATGTAAATGGACTCCAGCAGGCTGCATGCTTAAATTGGACTTGTTTTTTTATTTCATCTTGTCCACTAATGGTATTACTAAGTCTCCAAGGATCTACTTTGTACTCTTTTTTTCAATATTTGGATTTCTACTTCAAGATACATCCAGGTCAGATTGGTAGAAAAAAGGAAATAAAAAAAAAAACTGTGGGAAAGTTGAACGCATTTAGAGATGCAGATGAAAACTTTTGGACCATAACTTTGTTATTTGATATAAAGTACATGAACTACTTTAAAAGAGGGTTAATAAATTTTTTAAATTTTAATACATTGGTATGGCGCTGTCCTATTTTTTTGTAATGAGTCCCACTCATCAATTTTGTATTCCTGATTGTTGCAAAAGCCACATCTACATTAGTATTTTGTGCCCATGCACTCTTGTTTAAAACTCATTTGAAAGGTTTTCAGAGATAACAGTATGAACAAATAACTGGGTTTTGTCACCAACTCATTGATTTCATTGAAGTCCCAACTTGATGTCTTTTTCCATGCATGAGTGCATAGAAAATGAATTCTAATTCTCATTTTAAGGGCATTTCCGAACCTCAAAAATGAGAGTTCAACACCACTAAAGTATAGTCTAAGTGTCCAGGGGTCAGAAGGCAAGGAAAACAAGTTCCTCCAGTTAATACCTGGACCTTTTAAAAGCACCTTTTCAAAGCTGGAACTTCAAAGGCGTTTCAAACATTTCGAACCGGAATAGTATGTATGTAAATAATCACACATTTAAATTTGCAAACTGAGTCACACTCAAGAATCACTAAAAATGCTGAAACAAAGATTATAGATTACATGTCCTCATTTCTGATAATGTATTAAAAATGACATGAGATTTTTTTCCTAGTTAATGCTACTTGACAGTAGGTCACCAGGTTTTTGACTGATCACAGAATCCTCATGAAGAGGAAATAGATATTACTTAAATATCTACTGAAGATCTTGATGAAAAAAAATCTAATACTGCCTAAACTTATTTCAGCAGCAGAAAAAAAAGTAATTGCTTAAGTCATTTAATGAAGAAGGATGGGAAAGTTTTTAGAGGAGTCACTTCATTTACATAGAAATTCTCAGAAAGCACAGGTGCTCTCTCACCAGAAATGCCAAACCACCTCCACACCTATATTCACTAATTTTTTTTTTTATATATACTTTATGTACAAATGTATATATGTAGTGGTTTACATGTGTTTATTTTTACATATTCATATATAAATAACTTTTCTTGCAAGGATGAAATCAATACACCTTTTTGATTTATTATATTCCAAATAGGAGACATTCAGCTGTGTCCGAAATGAAAGCAACCAGATGCAGATTATATTTTCGTATAAATAATTCCAGAATAGAACTGATGGAAATAATGCTGACAAGCATTTTCAGAGCAGATATCTGCACTAGCAAGCTTCAAGAAGAGCTGTGGGTCCTGTACTAACAGGTTGCTGCTGCAGGAGCCTGACGCCAGGTGAGATCCTCAGGCTTTCTCTGAGCTGTCATTTACGCCTGACTGTGCCTCAGCTCCTGACATTACCAACAGGCAGCACAGCCAAAGTGTAGGAGCATGCAGAAAGTGTCTGGCATCTCTGCATTTTTATTTTTTTTTTTCACCCACTGCTTAAAAAAACTGATGTGAGCTGAAGGGGTAGCAGATTTTAAATTGCTCTTTCTGCCCAGAGGGACCTGAGCGTACATCAAGCAGGTCCCAGGCAAACCATCTGCAAAATCCTCTGAGCACAGCCTGCAGGCTGCTCCAGGCCAGCACTCCCTCAGACAGCACACAGAAACAGTGCCACATAATCAAGTATTGACTAGGATAGAGAGAGGTCATGATGAAACAGGGTTCAGGGGAAAAGGAACTTGGGCTCCAGATCATCTTGTAGTTCTTCTATTTCAGGAGGCAGTGCAAAGAGGACCTGGTGCAGATCACAGACCTATCCCCTGGCATTTTTGACCAATTGCTGTGCACAACTCACATTCTGCTCCACTGCTTTTGTGAGATCACCCATTTTAAAGGTCGTTGCATGAGGACACCAAGCATGTAAGGCTGGATTCTCCTAGCTCCCAAGGCCACAGCTTCAGTGTTGTCAACTGTAAGTTGTTAACCCAAAGGGCTTACTGAAAACCCAAAATGTTACTCAGATTCTATTAAATAATGAAACTTCAGTACTACCATCTATTCTATTTGTATAGCTCCAAGCCTCAGTTAAGAATTATACTCTCATTTACACAAGCCCATGGCACAGCTGGACTTGATTTTCTTAAAGGTCTTTTCCAAACTTAACTCTTCTATGAACAATTCTATGACACAGACACTCACACAGAGGCTGTACCTGTCCACTCATCCTCAGCACTACAATACACCAGAACCAGGGCACTTTCATCCTCAGTACTTTCAACTCCTACAACCAGAGAGCCATCTGTCTGAATTTTCAAAACTGCATCACTGAATTTTCTGCTATGCTGGCAGGTGGCCCAAATTTCCCAAGTCTTAAGAACCCAGGAGCTCCCAGATAAAGTTGCACCTACACAGCACTCTTGAATGCATCATCATCATGTTTCACCTTATATATATCAAGTCAAATCTCAAATAATTCTAAAATGGTGTCTCCTGGTGATAAAAGGCATCCTGAAAGCAAACAGCCAAATAAGATGCTGAAATTGGTCTTCTCAAAGCCAAAAATTTAAAAGTCATAGAAACCTTATGCAGTCCCAACAAGTATTACCCACTGTAAAAAAATGGATGTCCTAAGCAAGTTAAAATTCTGTCAAGATGGACAGCAGATAATATTTCTTCCCTGAGAAGAGGACAATAGTTTTAGACTGGTTTTTCAAAAAGTGTCTTGTATATAATTTATAGATGTAAAGGGTATTCTTTTCCATTTTTATTTTTCTAATTTCTGAAGTGCCTATAATGCTGTCATATTCCATATGTTGAAGGAAGATGAGAAATGTTACCAAAAAAAGAAAAAAACCCAGAAGTGGTGAGAAGCAGTGCTCACTATGGCCCTGCACAGCATCTAGCAGAATTGGGATCTTAAACTTGTAACAGCTGCCGTTATCTGATTCCCCTCCCTCACACCACACCACACCTCAACATATGCAATCAGAAAGCTTTAAAGTCAACATTAGTTATATCTTGCTGGCTTTTACTTCAGGTGGACTTCAGATAGTTTTAATGAAGAGATTATTCTTTTATATTTATGAGAAAATTGTATTCCTACATGAATCATGACTTTCTGTGAATCTGCAGAAGGTGAAAATAGTACCTTGTAATTAGGGTGCCAAAGAAAGAGATGGTATATATGGGTCCCAGCTCAGACCTCTGAGGGTGCCCACCTGAAGACAGTCTGAGTCCAGCAGCTCCCAGTATGGTCTGTGGAAGTTCTTAGTTCAAATCTCTGCTGTAAGTAAGAAAAAGAAATGCTAAGGAACTGCCTGTGTCGTGTACACAGAGATCAGCCCGATTTTGTGAAGGGGGCCTAACCTTGTCACTTAATGAATCTGTTTGTGTTCATTAAGAAAGCCTGAATTCAAAGCAAAACAGCTGTCAAATAATGCGGAGAAAAAGCGAAACAAAGAAACAAAACAAAAACAAATGTAAAAATCTAAACCAAAACCCAAGAAACCTGCACAACTTTACTTTTGCATCTCCTCCCCTTTACATCTTTTTCTCATTCCCAGAAGTGCTGCTCAGCACTTACCTGAAACAATTCCAGCCGCTTGACTTTCTGTTCCTTTTCAAATTTCTAGACAAACTAAAAGCAGGAACTCAGTACCACTTCTTCTCCACAAATTTCTTGTTTTGTGTTCATTAAAGGATGTGCTCTACAAAACCTGGCTCTCAACATCCCCAGTGTAGCTGTCTGATTCAGGGCTGTTCACAAGAGCCCTAAGTTATTCTCAGCCGAGAACATCAGGAACATCAGGCGCAATTCACTTTGTTCAGCACAGCTATCCAGGCTGGGGCTCAGCAGTTTAAATATAGGTATGCAATGGTATTTTTAATGCCCCTAGGATATCCCCCCAGCCATGTCCCTGCAGGAAACACAATTCCCACAGCTCATGGCCCAACAACCAGCCCAGAGCAGATGACATGGATAACCCAGGGCTGCATTCCCTTTGTAGTTTTGATCTGGAGCACTAGAGCAATGTTGAAATAAATCCCCAAGCTGTTCCCATTTACCATGTGCCAGGTTGTTTAGCAGAGAAGTTTTAGGGTGTGCTAACTGGTTTTGTTTGATGGTTTATAACTAAGCCAAAAAGGCCACTGCATATTTGCAGATGTGATCCACTACCAAGGATGTATGAGTTTATGCCCATGGCTGATCTTTCAGACCATTTCAAAGCACATATTTTAGGGACACCTAAATCAGGGAGACTAAACCATGCTGAAGTAAAATATCCAGATTACACATAGGGAAATTTTCAAGTCCCCAGCACCAAATGCTTTGATCTACTAATCTGCTCCTGTCATGCTTATTCCTTGATAAGCCATGTCCCATCCACTAACAGGTGAATTAATTCATGACCATTCTTCACTTATTATCAATTGTATTCTACTGTAATTCTCTGCTTTCTCTCCTCCACTTTTATCTCTCAAAACAACAGAGAGAAACATTAGGTGATTTCATAATTATTATTTCAGTTAAAGAAAAAATATCAAATTAATTTATCAATTATCTAAATGAAAATTTTAAAAGGTGCAGCTTGGTTCTAGAGTTTGACAATGGTGGGACAGGCCTTTGGAACTGCAGGCAAAAACACTGGTTTCCTACTACTTGTCAGGAGTTAAATGTGATTAACGCAATAGGAAAGAAGAAACAGTGTAAGTGGTTTCCCCTTCAGATGAAAATTAACAGAGCCAATTTTGGTTCCAGGAAAATAAAATTTCTATAATAATTTTATTTTTCTTTAACCTTGTAGAGTTAAAATCAATCAGACCTCTGATCTAAAATTTAAGCATCTATATTTTTTGGCCATTCATACCAATTAAGCCATACTACAAATTAAAATTACAACTTTAAAAGGATGGGTACTGAAATATTTCTGTGGTTTTTTAACCCTCAAAGACCAAAGCCAGTCCTTTTTGAAGAACATGAAAACATGTTTTTATTAAGGGATTCCAATCCAATAGAATCATTCAAGAACTTACACTTTTATACCTGGTAGCATGACTAATTTCTTTGATTTGTTATGAAGTTATCTAACTTTCAGCTCTTTTAATCAATGTCAGAAGTCACTCTTACATTTTGGCAGTCAGAAGGCTACCTTATGCTTTTGGCAGTCTGTTGCTGTTTGTCTCACAGCAGCCAGTCCTTACTGAACATATGAAATGTGGATTTCCCCTCATACATCTATCAGAAAAGAGCAAAGTCTGAGGTCTTTGCATTCTCTTCCATGCATTTGTGTGGTAACTAAACTTTTGTTTTGTTCTGCTGAGAACTCTCACATTTGGCTACTTAAGAGGAGCACATTAAAACATGATTTGGATTGGGAAGTCTGAATTGTGTCAGAAAATGCAAAAGCACTACAGACTTCTCCTTGTACAATAATTAGAGTTCTGACAAATCATAGCAGAACCCCATCCCTCCAGCCAAACACTTATTCTATGCAGGAATCCAGCCATGATTGCAAGGTGATTCTCTCAGAATCAGCACACCAGCCAGATAAATTTGCCTGTAATCCAAGTATGTACGTACATCAGGGTTTTTTTTCCCAGCTGAATTCAATACCTATGCCCCCAATGTTTCTTTTGAAACTCAAATCAAGAGTTTAACAGGCAGACTCTAGATGTCTGCACCAGTCATGAAATGTAAAAATGTAAATGTAAAAATTCTGTAAGTTGGCTTTGCAGAAGACTTTGATAGGAAGCTATCCCAACCTAAATGTATTTTGATGTCATTACTTTCTCTCCTGCTATTACATGGAGATTTTATTTTCTTAATGCCTTCTATAAGCTTCCAGTACAGTAAAATTTTAACAAATGAAAAAAATCTTCCATCTATAGCTGGAAATATAGTTTAAAGTTTATAGTTTAAAGTTATAAACAAGGTCAGAAATACTAGGTACAGCTGCTATCTCTCTTTCAAACATGGTGGTTGTCCTGGTTTAGGGCAAATTTGGGACAAATAATTTATATATAATATTTTATATATATATATATATATATATATATATATATATATATAAAATATCCAGCATAAACAGAACAGTCAGCTGGGGATACAGATCATAAAGTCACCCTATGACAGTGGTAAAAAGCAGGTAATTGACTTTAGAATTGACTTTAGGTAATCAATTATCTGAAAGCAAAGATTCTTCTAACCAAGACATAAATATACTAAGAAGCATCTCAGAGTCTGAATTAAGCAGACAGGGAAGATTCATAAGTCTCATTAAGAGAAACATCACAGGAATAAGCACCAGACAGCCTTAGAAGACAAACAGTTAAATAGCCTCTCCCAGTGCAGGCTTCTGTATGCACTTACTGCTATTGTTGTTTTATAACTGCCTGAGTTAATGGATAAATCAATTACCCAATTGTCAGCACAGGAACAGATCCTTACAAGTTCTACCTACCTGGATTTGTTTGCTGAAGTGACACTAAACTCATTTGAATGAGCTGGGAGCCTCATCGCTGCAAAAATTCAAGAAGAAAAATCATAGTATTGCAGTTTGTGATGCAAATATACATTTAGCTTGGTATTTCTCTAGTGGAGCATTGATTTTTCTCCTTTTTGATGTATGCTGACAGTGTCTGGGTATGTTAATCATCACCAAAATGCCACCAAGTTCACTGCACTGCTCCTTCCTTCTGTAAATGTCAATGTGAAATGCTTAAAATCACCCTGGCTAATACGTGAACATGTCCAGGCAAAAGATGCCAGCTAGGTTCACAGAGCGGTACATAGTCCATCTTACCAGTTTAGCAGCATAACTTGAGTGGAAAACAGGCAGTGAAACAGAAGGCATACAGCTAAGTATCTCTGAAAACCATCTCTGAATTGCTGCTTTCCTGGAGGATGTCTCCCACTAGCCTGCATTTAATCCATGCAAATGGATTAAATCCCAGCAGCACATTTTAAAAAGCAAAACAGACTTAGAGGAATGTTTGAAATCCAGCACTCCTGAGAGACCCACCTGTCTACTCAGTAATACCCTACCCCCTGCAACATGCCAAGTTTTTAGCTGTGCTTGTAAATATTTCAATGTCTTGGATGAGGTTTTAGTTCCCTAACACAGGAGGACTGCTTGATACAGAAATTCCCTTCTGTGCTATATTGTGGCAATGTCAGCCTAATAATAAGTTGAATTCAGAAGGGCTCTCTTCTGTTTCCAGACAGCATTTTTGTGATCTAAATGCTAGCTGCTGAAATAATGACTCGCTATCATCCCTTTTAAAATAGAGAGGGTAAAACAAAGGCAAAGCTAGCAGTTAAATACAGGTTAATTTTGCACAACTTGCTGCTCCACAAGGCCACACTGGTGAGTAGCTGATGTGCTGTTTGTCCTGAGCTAAACACAAAACCTGAGCATGAAAATCTCCCCCTACACACTGTTCATAGAAATCAAAGTCCAAAATGACAGCTGCAGAGGCTGGAGACCCAAACCAGGGACATTTCATCTGTGCTGTCTCTGGGGATACAGCATCAAGCACCCCTGCAGCACCCAGTCAAGGGGTCTGCAAGGAGGCAGAGGAGGTAAAAGCAAGCCCCTGCATGAGGCTCTGCTGAGAAACAGCCACTCTAAGCCTCACCTCCTCTCCCAAACTACTCACTCTGGGTTTCCACAGCATACCAGACATTTACAGGACTAGGAAAGCTGCCCCTAGATGTAAGGTTTGCTGGAGATTTCAAGACGCTTGTAAAAAATTTTAGTTTCAACAAGAAACAAGTTCAAGCGCAAATCAAAACTCTGATAGAGGTTTTATAGAAAATATTAATACAGCATTATTAATATGGCTTTAAAAACCTTACTAGCCCTTTAAAATATTTGGATTGAAAAGTAAAATCTCCTAAAACATTCCGTTTGAAAGCTACCATAAAAAGGAGAATAAGTTTTTCTGCCAAACTCAGATCTTGTGGCTTTCTTTTCCTTTCATCTGCTCCTTATTACCTTACTTGTTGTTCTGTTAGACATATCCTAGTCACACAGATGTGGCACTAATCACAGGGTAGGAGTTGCCAGCTGCCTGGGAGGATAAAGCTACTCTGACATTATCCCATCAGGCACCCAGCAGTGACTTAGGAGATACAGCCATTTAGCTGACCCCTCTGTAAAGAAGCAGGTGCCATCTGAGCATGCTGGGAAATCCTTTCTAAGGCAGTCAGCTCCCCCTACAAAATTCAAGGTTTAAAGTTTTTTAAAAAAGCAAGTCGTATCATTCGTATCATTTCACACACTGATGTTCAGAACAAAGTGCTGAGATTTCCAGTGAGAGTCTTGCTTGCTGAAGATAATTATGGCTTAGCATGTTACTCTAGTGAAAAATATTTCTGTGTTGAAAAATCAGGATTTTTGGGGGCATCAATTGCACTTTACATATCAGACTCCATTTTAGTCTAAGATCTACACTTGAAGATACTTCTGCCACAAATCTTGAGCACAGGTAAAGAAAATTATTAAGATTCTTCCTCTGAAAACCATCCAAATTTACAGATTTTCATGGAAGCCTAAGGGGTAAATCTTTAAAAGCTTTTCAAAATTTGAGACTGCTTTTGAGCCATGGGGATGACAGAGCACAAGCCATACCAAAGCCAGGCACAATAAACCTGTGTCCTAACTTTTGTGCTGTACCTGGTAAGAAAAGGTGGCCTGCACTGTCATCCCTGGCATGGATGCTGAGCGTGTCGTGGCAGGGAAGGGGTTGTGCTCAGCTTGCTGGGTGCCATGGCTCCAGAGTCGTGTGCCAGCCTCACTGCCCTGCTCTCTGTTCCCCATGCTTGACTCAGAGAATAGATCTCCTTCCCCCTCTGCCCTTACCACCCCACTCTGCTCCTCTCACTGTCCACTACTTCCATTTCAAGCTGGATCAAAGTGTGACTGCACCCGCTGCACCTGGCAGAAGGTGTCAGGAGGACACTGAATCTCCATGCTGCCAGAAACAAAGATTCCAGGTCATTCAAATGAGCCTGTGGGTTGTGCTGAATGTTGCATCCATTAGCAAGAGCTGCAGATTCAAATCATACCTCAGGACTTCTGCTCAGGGTTTCTTGTGTCTCGGTTACTCACCACACAGACCCCTGTACTGCCAGCAACACTGTATGCATGAGCAGGTCTCCCAAAGACACGCAAGAAACTCAAAGAATGAAGTCTAAACTTTCTCTTCCTCTTGTGATTCTCATTTTATGGTCTTAGCAGCACTACAAGCCTCCTTTACATCTTTAAACATTAACACAGCTATTCTCTTCATGTGGGATCCCTCATTACCATATGAATAAATGATTAATGGTCACTGTACCAAAGAAGTGCAACTTTTATAACTATATGAATCAGCACTGAGCCAAACCCTTCAAGAGTAGTAAGAGTTTTCTGGCATTTATTGCACTTTATTGCTTCCTGGATCGTTTAAAAGAAGTCACTGACAAACAACTGTAGGCTTGAAAGTTTACTGCGGATACAGTGAGCAGTTCTGTACTTCAAAATGCAGACAAACTTTCTTTCCCAGCAATTTACTGCTGGTCCTTTGGCAGAAAACTCCACGGCTTGTCCAGCAAATGCTACTATTTGTGATGGCACCTCTTGTGTATTGACAGAAGATAATTTTAATCAAACTTTGAGCGTAGTTTTAAGTACTGTTCTAACAATCATGCTGGCTTTGGTGATGTTCTCCATGGGCTGCAATGTGGAAATCAAGAATTTCTTGGGCCACATAAAAAGACCCTGGGGTATATTTGTGGGTTTCCTTTGCCAGTTTGGAATTATGCCTCTCACAGCCTTCTTGCTCTCTTTGGCCTTCAACATCCTTCCTATTCAAGCTGTCGTGGTGATGATCATGGGATGCTGTCCGGGGGGCACAGCCTCGAATGTCATCGCCTACTGGGTGGACGGAGACATGGACCTAAGGTAAGAGCAGCTGTTCTCAAAGTGCTTCATGTGGCTCTTTACATTGCAAATTTTACATTGAAAAGGACTGTCTGATCTGTCTGATGTTTTTCTTAGCTTCCTGGCACATGCATGGTGTTTTCTCCTTGTAAAGATGGTTAGTTACTGTAATTGCAGTAAATATAAGCAGAATAGCAAATATCCTTGGTTCATTGGGCATTCATGAGAAGATATCACAAGAGAATTGTGTACATTCGAAACTATCTTTATTGTTAAACTTCAGATCCTGGAACAAATATCATCTATGAAGATAACTAAAATAATATGTATTATGAAAACTTTGCCCAAGTTAAAATTACTTTTCTTTCTCCCAAGATCTTGAGTAGTGAAAATATTAAAAAAACCATAGGATTTTGGGACCAGAATCCTCTGTACAAAATAGCAGCTATGAAACTTTTCTTGGAAAAGAGCTCCTGTGGAAAAATATTTTCCCTCCTTTTCTGTTCTGTACAATAAAAAGACAGGTATTTATTTTCTCAATGAATACTAGTTCTAATGAATACTTGTGATAATTCTTTCTGCTCCTGGAACCTTATGCAAAGTCTTCAAACTGAGGGAATATTTTACAGGCTATTTTACACTACTTAAGGCAGCCCTGCATATTGAGAGCAATAAAAACCCTCCTTTGTGGCAGTGTAATGGTCTCAATGACAAAGTGCTATCAGCTCAGAAGCAGATGTGTAAGGCACCTGACATGGCCTAGGACATCAAATACACAGGAGAAGTGAACCCTACTCTTAATGCAAATTCCATGGGGGGTTCATCAACTCTAAGAGCCTCTAAAAACAAGTTGTCTTTTTATTTTTATGCCCTGATTACTTTGGTCTAAAATAAAGAGGATCATTTCTCTCTTTCCCACAGAGCAAAATAAATTACAGCATTCTTCCAATTTATCATATGCCAGTCTTAACTAGAAACAGAAAAAAATAGTAGAAGTATGAAAGATGTGGAGCTAGAGTAAAAAGTCTAATAATTTTAATATTTGTAGCTTTAGTACAATATTTTTTCCATCCTTTGAAAATATTGAACTTTTCTGTCACATGCAGGTATTATTGTAGAAAACAGCTTTCAAATTATAAATGAGGTTAGCTCTGCTAATCCTTGACTTCCTCATTGTAGGTGAAAAATCTATGATATTAACAACTGTAAGACTCTTAGTTTCAACTAATACAGGTCTAAGAAATCACAGATGAGAAGATATTGAGTAGAAGGCTGAAATTTTGTTCTAATCTCTCCCTGAAAGAATAAACTGAGCTAAACTATGCTTGGTCAGCTCTGTATGTTCAGAGTTGCTCCAATGAAATCAGTGTTAAAAACCCAGATTTATAATGCTATAAACATGAACAGGATTTCTATCCCACGGTGATGACAAAGGGTGAAGTTAATTGAAAATGCCTTTAAAAGGTTATTCTTCAGGTAAAGACCTCTACCTTAGGTCAAAGGCTTTTGGTCAGTACCTTTGCAACAGAGATGCAGGGACCACAGGATACAGGAGGTACAGCAGATTGTCAAGGCAGGCATCTTCTCTTCTCAACAGAAGAATAACATTAGAAGTTGTACGGATGGTTTCTGGAGCCACCACAGTATTATAGAAACCTGCCCATCATATCAGACATTGTTTTGGTTTTAAGTTTAATATTTTATGATTCTACATTACAAACCATGTCTATACTTCTGCTTCAAAACCTCTGTGCAAATGGACCACAAGTTGGAGAAGGAATTAGTTTTATAATTAGCATTATGATCATAGTCAGGTGAAGTATTTCATATCTTTCTTAGTAAATCAAATCCAGCTGATATCCTCTAATGCTTCCCCATAGAGATATCTTTTGATATTTCACAAAAACAACTGCTTCTGTGGAAACCGGGACGGGGGTTAGAGGATGGCCAGGTTTTGGAGAAGGAGGTACATTCAGGGACAGTATAAAGATATAGGAAATACAGAGGTAGGAAACATGAGGGACTTTTTTTTCCATTTGGGACTTCATCAAACCTTAATTATAGCCTGTAACTCTTTTTCTCAGTAGGAGACTTCTATAGGAACTCTTTTACCAGAGGCTCCTGCAAATTCCTATTCAATGACTCTAAGGCAGAGAGTGACTAGAACCAAAATGAATGCAGATATTCCTGTGGTTTCTGCATACATTTTTCTAGATTTTTCTGGATCTGCTCAGCTTGTGGCCAGGATCAGTAGTCTCTTTTCTGAGGACAAGTAACAATAAAGAGAAATCTGAAGTGAGGCTCAGAAGAAAGCTTCCAAAATCTCTTAACTAGAACCTTCTCTCACTATTTTTATACCAGAAAAATGAGATTTGCATGCATAATTTTATCTACTGCATTCCAATTCCAACTCCTTAAAACAAGGCGTTTCCTCCTTATTTTAGATGTCTTGCCTTTTCCTATTTCTTCACTCCTGTAGCAGAATGCATCTTTTTGTACAACAGAAAACAGAAATATCTTTGCGAAATGCAGGAACAATCCTTATGCTAAGCCTCACTGAGCAATTCTCAGCACCTACTTTTTGGCCTAGAGCAAAACAAGGCAGAAAAGGGAATTTTATTTTATCACATATCATAGGCAATTAAATGGATTTCTGTGCTATTGACTTCAGAGTGAAATTTTAACACCCTAGAACTGCTGTTATAATTAAAAGCTCCATTTGATGTCCATCTCTGCCCCTGTTTCCTGCTTACTGTCCTCTCTGAAACCAGCCAGAAAGGCAGCATGGAACATATTTGCCAACAGACCTTTCGGCTGGCCACCTGTCTGACTGCCTCCTTTGCACCAAAATTTATGGTTCTGTGGCTGCAGAACACCTTGATTTTTCATGTTCTTTTCTTTTCAGCAGAAGCCATTCCTTTCATTTAGCTTTTCTCTAACCTGATAAATTGTCTGTAGCCAGCAACATTTCTTGCACAACCTTTCACAAGGTGTGAAATGGTAATAAGAAAATGAGAAAGACTATGGGCTAGCATGAGATGAACTGTCACTGTAACCAATTTCTTTGCAGCATCAGCATGACAACTTGCTCCACGCTGCTTGCAATGGGAATGATGCCACTTTGTCTCTTTATTTACACCAAAATGTGGACTGATGCTGATGCAATTGTACTCCCCTATAACAGCATTGGTGAGTCCAGTGGAACGGCACCTTCTCTTCTGTCTATCCTCCATTCAGGGCAACCTATACCATCATCCTGCAGTCAGGAAGAAATCACCTCAGATTTTTAAAAATATTTCTCTTTCTACCTTTTAATAACCTCCATGGGCATTAGGCCCATGAAGAATTACTTCACATCATCCACAGCTCTGCCAAAGAAAGACTTGAAGCCGTTATAAATATTGTACAGATAATTATGACAAGATTGTGCTTGTTTTTCTTTCCAAATGGCTTTGAGATCTACATGGTAGTGGGATAAGAATATAGAATAATTCAGATAGGAATAGCTGCTTCTTCTGGATGAAAGTGTTTATAACAGCTTTAGGACACAATCCTGCAAAGAGCTAAATGCTGAGGCCATAATCTGACAAAATACTTAGGCACACGTGGATAATTAAGCAAGTGATTAAAGCTGCTGAGTCTCTTTGAAAAGCTGCAATCTACACTGCCAGGAGTGGCTTCATTTGACTTCCTGTCAAAAATCTCATTCAGCTACAAAGAGAAAATAGTTAAAGTATTTAGAAATACATGCTCCAGTGCTTTGCAGAGCTGTGGCCCTAGTGCTTATCAAGTGCAGTTCCATGTTGTGCTAATCTTAAAAGCCAGCAGAATCACTTTCACATTCTTCAACTTCACTTCCCATTGTCCTTGGGGAAAAACAAAAAAACAATACGTTGCTTGTGGTTTCAAAATAAATACTGGAGGGGGAAGGCCAAAACAAAAGAAGCTCTAAACTGGTTGCTGATACGGTACAGTAGCAAAACACCTGCAGACAAAATGAACATTTAATATAGCTACTCACATCACAGGATAGTGATGATTAGCACACTCAGATTTCTGTCTGCCTTTCTGATGCAGGTGAATGAGCATGTAGCTCAGCAGAATGGCAATTACTTCAACAGGCTGCCAAAGATAATAGAGTCTATAGAAAAGCAAATAGGCAGGTGTGGGTAGAGTGTGCATGAGTGCTCCAGGGTGTGCACACAGAAACATCCCCTGAAAGGCTGCTCCAGGCCCACAGTCACTCATCATGGTGCCCGTCCTGCGGTGAGCTCTTGCACCATGCAGGGTCTTGACTTCTCTTTTCTTTTTTTACAGGACTTTCTCTGGTAGCTCTTGTAGTTCCTGTTTCAGTGGGAATATTTGTCAACCACAAGTGGCCTAGTAAAGCAAAAATCATACTTAAGGTAGGATATATAAGGTTGAAGTATAAGCAATTATCGACAAATTATGGAATCAGTGGGACCACTGAAGCAGTACATTGCTATTCATAGTATTAGTACTTGACTTCAAAAGACCTGGAAAGTTTTCAGCAGAAAACAAATGAGGTGCTGTGGAAATGTATTGCTTTTCCCCTGCACAAACATGCATGAGTTGCATGCATTATTAGTAACCATCATTATCTAAAGAACCTACTTTTGTCTTTGGCTGCAACTATGTTAGTAATTGAGTTCAGTATATAATGTAAACTGAAATTGGAAGGAAAATCATTCAGGTGAACAGAAAGCAGTTTTTTCTCTGCAAAACAATAAAAAATAAAATAGTTCTGGATCAAAATACCTTTCTCCTTTTAAGAGAGTTTCCTAATTTTTTTGTGATCCAATTTTTGAGTGTGAAGTCAATTTTTATTAAAAAATAAAAAACATAAAATATTCCAACTCTTATATAAACCTTAAAATACTATTGACAAAATACAGGATGCCATCTTTGCAAGATTGTTTCAGTTACATCAAAAATACAGGAATTTTAGCAAAAAACTGTTCTCATCAAAATAATAATAATAATAATTCAGCCACATCTAGGGTGACAGCAAATTAATTATTCTGTACATTTGGTTTAGGTTTAAAGAGATTTTCATATGTACTGAGAATTCTTGGCCTTTGCTAATCATTCTTATTTAACAAATATATTATCTAAATTTTCTTAAAGAAAACTACTCTGGTCGCATGTTTTTCTACCTATGTTTGTTATCACTTCTTTGCTATTGGCTCAGACAGCATAGAGCACAAGTAAGGTCTTTTTAAGTCAATCCATTTTCATGAAACTGCTAGCTTATCACATTGCATTTTGAAATGCATTCACATCTTACTATTTCTATTTAATCAGTTGAGGGGAAAGCATGGGCTTGTACTCACATGTGAAGAAACTCTACTCGATCTCTCAGCAAAGCCTCATTTCATTCCTTCTTACTGAGTGGGTGAGCAGCCCACAGCCTTGAGAGTTTTCATTGTGTAGGACAATGAAGCACCAAGTGAAGATTGAGCCATAGCTGTCAGATTAAGGTCTATATAGTGAGAAATTCAGACAAGAGAACAAAGACAGTGTGTCAGGTGAAAGAAGAGCTTGTCATGGCCAGACCATGTTTCTTCTTCCAAAGTGCGTGTGGTTAATAGCTCAGCCAAACAAAAGCACTTGTTCACTCGGTGATCTTAAAAATGTTTCAGCCAAAGACTGATAGGACCACTTCAATGGCAATACATGTTTTAGCTGAGAAATACATCCTCGTAAGCTTAGACTAAGAAGCGTGTCTCTGAGATCCCTGGCAACATAGGCTATAATGACAGACCTTCCACTTGGGTATTGAAAAGAGAGTGAGCTATAACTTTTTTAGGCAAGCAGTGGTAAAGGTCTCAGTACATTTAGTCACAAGAAATAAGATCAACTACAGTGCTCAGGTCTATGTAAAAGGGCTATACAAGCTCATAACCAGTTTTCAAGCATGAATTTTTAGCCTCATTAAAGATTTACCCCTGCACTTGGCAAATAATTTCCTAGCACTAGCTCACTAGCAATCTAGTGTCTAATTAGCACACACTGTACTAAGCCTCAGAGTGATTCACCAAGGTGGGGAGGAAAATGCAGTATTCTACTTACTAGGCTGTCAGTTTCTCAACAGCTCTGGGGAATTTTTTCTAATGTGTGCACCAATCCTCACTCATATCAAACCTGTGAAATTACTTTTAATCTCCAGCCCTAAGTACAATTATAGTCAAGGCTTCAAAAGGCTAGTTTTACAGATATCTGCTATAGAAACATATTACAGCTGTGTCTTGATCTAGAGCTGTAGTCACACCTTGAAGTACATCATACATCTCCTGTTTGTTAAAATGGCAACTATCTCATCTCTCTGACTGCTTTGAATTGCTGTAAACACTAGGTTTTGTGTTTAACATGACATTTCAGTGACTCACGTTTGACACCATGCTTTTTGCCATTGAATTTCCTTGAGGTGTCATTTGTACAGTACTGTGTGATTCTGTGATCCTGACTGAATCCCTCTTCTTTTGCTTCACAGGTAGGTTCCATTGTGGGAGCAGTGCTCATCGTGCTCACTGCTGTGGTTGGGGGAATACTCTACAAAGGCTCCTGGGTTATCACACCAAAATTATGGATCATTGGCACCATATTTCCAGCAGCTGGATATACTTTAGGATTCTTTCTGGCTCGCCTAGCTGGTCTGTCATGGAACAGGTAATGCACAGCCTTTATTCAACTGCGTAGAAAGATTTTATTCAGCGAATTATCAATGTTGAGAATGCTCTCTAAACATTATTTAGGTTACAGAGTCACTTATTCACTAAGTCTCCTTTTTTGCGATACTAAGTGCAGACAAAGCTTTTCTCGTGCACATTCATTTACAGATTCTGACAACAACATTTCCTCCAACCCTTCATATGTTTTCCCTTTGCGCACCAATGTCTTGCACTTCAAGCAGATGAAAGAGACCTGACTTGTAAGTGGTTTGGAACTGCAGTAAAACCTCTCATGTAAATGCAGCAGTCTACAATTTAGACCACCATTGCAAGAGAGAGAGACAGTGAGCGCCACATATGTGCCTTGAAGGTGGTTCACCATCTTCTACAGCTGCTGAACCACCAATAATTGGTGGTACCGGCCATAGGTGGAGTGTTTTACTGACTATGTCAGCTGAAGGAAACAATTTTCTTAGTTATCCTTTACATTTTTTGCTTATCCAGATTAGTAAAAAGCATTGGACCCACTGGATGCTATTTCCCAACTGTCTTTGTATTATTCCCTTTAGGTGTCGTACAGTGTCTCTGGAAACAGGCATGCAAAACACCCAGCTATGTTCCACCATAGTACAGCTCTCATTCACTCCTGAACAACTTGAACTGATGTTTACTTTCCCACTCATCTACAGCATTTTCCAGCTGTTGTTTGCAGCACTAATTTTAGGAGGTAAAGTATATTAATTTTATATTATAGCACTATAACTATCATTATTATTACCAGTTTAACTTTTCATGTATATTGAGAAAACAAGAAGAGATAAAAATAATCAAATGGATTTCAAAATCAAATCATAGCTTTAAAAAGACTTTCTGAAAGTTTTGAAATATTTTAGCAATATAAAGAAAGAAATTTTGCATGGATATATGTTACTACAGCATCTTTTTCAGGTAATTTTTATAATTCTTTTATTTAATACTGTCCATATATTGATCCTCAGGTTACCGTCTTTACAGAAGACGCCACATCAAAACAAAGACAGATGTTGAGAAAACACCACAAAAAGAGGATTCAAAATCAGAAGCTAAAATAAATGGAGGATTTGTATCAGATGAGATTAAATAGACAATTATGTCTGCTTCCACCAGCTGTGAAAATAAAGAATATATGGTTTGTTTAAAACTTTTTTTTTCACATGCTGTTTTTTCACGGTAATATTAAACAAAATAAGGAGTTCTGAGGACATTGTACAGCAAGACTTTAAAATTATTTACTTAAGAAAGATCTATTTTGATTTTTAAGCTGGTTTTTGCCACAATCATAGAATGTGGTTTTCAGGATAATTTCCCAAATTATGGATTATTTTACATTTTATTATTATGGGTTATTTAACAAAAAGAAGAATAAAGGTGGGCTATTGCTAAAAAGAAGCAGATATCTGCAATACCAACTCCAGCCCATGATCCTGCAAATCCATCTGCTAGTCTCAGCCCCACATAAAACAAAAAGAAATCTTGTGAAAGTGTCTGAGCAGGAACAAGAGTTGATATGGAAGATCTGGTAAGGCTGAATATGAATCAAGCATGAAATTGGACCAAGCCAATAAAAGAAATAAAAGTTTCATTTAGGTCAGTCTGGGCAGACTAAAGCACTGTATTAATTGCTTGAAGCATTAATTTATTCTAAAGCTATAATTTTAGCAAGTGCAAGGCACCTTATGACTCCATTATTTTTCCCAAAGTAATAGATAGTAATAGGATGTAGCAGTCTTACATCTTCACTCTGGGTCTTTCAGGTGCTGGAAACAGGAACAGAGAGGCAAAGGTGAGGCCTTAACCTTGAGCAATTTTAGTGACAGCAGTGACAGCTGCATACAAAGGAGCAAGCAGAGGTTCTGGAAGTGTAAGAAATTATCAGCTTCTGCACTGAAAGGAAGGCATTTGAAAATGGAACAAAAAATATCCCTGATTAATCCAGGATTGCTTCCACCAATCTTAACATGAGACAGCAGTGCTTGGAAAGAGTTATATATTTTTTTTTATTTTATGAGCTAAATAAATTTGAACTGGCCAGATGTCTATGACATGTAGACATTGGTATAGTTGACAATTTTAAGATTTTATTTATATCAACGGCAAATAGAAATAGTTGGATGTACACATATATATTGTTTGTTTCTGAAAATTCAAGAGTTTGTGTGGAAATCTCTCCTAATTTTGTGGAGAAAATAAGTACAATTCTAGGAGAAGCAGTGCAGTAAACTCCTTTCAGCTGAAATTTTTTAAGGAAATACTCAGTAACATTGGTCCTGTAGCTGTTATGTAAAGAAAATATCCAGAGAACTTTAGGTTAATGAATGAGAAGAGATTGGCTGACCAAAAAATTCAAAAGTGAATGAATATCAGCACATGGAAACAATATACCTTTCTGTCATATTCAAATGGACCTTCCAAAATATGGTGAATTTATGTGGCAGGTTTTTCACAAACACAACTGAAATTGTGGAATTTAAGTTCGCAACATGCAGCTTTCCACTGCTGCAGAAACATGCCCAGTACTAAACAAAGAATAAATAATTGTTGTCCCATATGTTAGGGAAAGGGTCTCAAAATGTTCCTAAGTTCTGTGAGGTTTGAAGCTGCTTTACTTTTGGCAGGGAGATCAGAATGATCATAACTTCCAAGGAGGAGTTCAACACTGAGTAGGTGTTAGTACACAACAAGGTGTTCTGTGTTTTATAGAACAAAGATTAAACAAAACAATCTCCATAACAAAGACTGTTATGGAGAAATCGTAAATTGTGAAATAACACATTCATCAAGAAAAGGATAAGCTGTTATTTGTAACATCTGTACTAAAATGGTTATTGTCTTGCTCCTGCATCTGTCAAAAAATGGGCAGTGGAACTTAGGATCATGTCTTTCTTAAACACAAAGCTGCTACTCTTCCCCCATGCTTGCTGAACTTCAATGTTTCTGTGTATGTTTGAAGCAGATCTTGAAAATGTACTGAAGAATAAGGGTTTGTCCTGCTTATACTCTGTGTGTGTGTCTGTGTGTCTGCGTGTGTATTTAACACAACTGTATAAACATTGAACTAAATAAAGTGAGAAACTGTTTATAATTTTGCCCACTGGAGTAATTTAAGGTGAAAAGAGTTTAGACCGAAACCGAACATGCAGACAGAGTTTATAGCTTTGAGATGTAACAACATCTCATGTTGTGGGTCAAATGGGTATGTTTAATAATCCTAGAACCATAGAACAGTTTGGGTTGGAAGGGACCTGGAAATGTCTTGTAGTCCAACCTTCCTGCAATGAGCAGGGACATCTTCAACTAGATCAGATTGCTCAGAGCTCCATCCTACCTGTCTTGAATGTTATTTTCTAAATCTCCAGCTGTAGAAGTGAAGTCTGGACAACACCAGTATCAGATCACTTGTGGAGCTGGGGTGGGCTATCTCACAGTAGTGTAGGAAACCATTGGGGAAGATGTGTCCTCTCTCCAGAGGTGTCCAAAAAGATATTTGGGTATCTATAGACCTATAAATGCAGGGATATTGGCTGTTCAGTTGCAGGGGTCTGGTGGTCTCCAACCTTGCAGTTATCGTCAAAATACTGGTATTGTCCAAAGGAAAACCCTGGACTGCTGAGATCAGCTTGTTTAATCTGCTCAGTGTCGGCTCCTCACATTCCATAGTATGAAAATCCTTTCAATGAAAGGCAGCATCACTGAGTCACCACTGCTTTATAAGCAATCTTCTATGCATGGAAACAACCAGTGGATGGGAACATTCCAGCTTGTGCAACTGAAAAGCATCATGGAGCATTGTTCAGGCTAATAAATGCCCGTTTTAATTAACTCTTGCACATACTGGCAATCAGAAATTTTCCAGTCCTAAGGAGTTGTACAGGTTCTAGGCTACCACTGCAAGTTCACTTTTAGATAGTCATTCATGTCCAGAGTGCCTGGGTAGTCCATGACTTCGTTGCTGTGCTGGTTCTCAAGCTATTGCAGTCAAAATGAGATGAAGCATGTCTAAGGACAGACACCCTAAAAGTTGAAATGACAGTTGAATTAATGCCTAACTCATCCCAAGGTCTGTAGTATAAGGCCTACCAAGATGCAAAAATCACATTTGCCAAGCCAATCTTTAACCATAAATCTGGATATAAAGATGCATTCTCTGGTCAGCGAAGAGAAGGGGACACAACACCACAGAGTTAATCATGCCCACCCTCTCAGAATTGTCCATCTCTATAAAGTAGATTTAGATGGCCTGACTTAGATCAAATATCTATTTTTTTTTTGTCTCAGAAAGAGAAAAAAAAAAAGTTGAAATTATTACCTCTTTTTATATTGCTTTCTGTTTCTGCATAAGGTGTCTGAGCATCCAGAGATGCTCAATCTGTCTCCTTTAACCTATCTCCTTCCTTAAGATAAGCCTATCTTAAGGAAGATAGGCTTTATAGTTGAGAAAATAAAAACTAGAGAAGATAAAAGACTGTATGATGTTTCTAACCTTCTATTACATAACTTCTAATATAACTAATTTCTCATCTGACTTAAAGGCAGATAGAAGAACTGTTTCAGTCATGTCGTGTGCTGTGTTAGCCAGAAGTGTAATTTGGGTAGAATTAATAAGCAAATTGATTTGCCATTTACATTAAATTAGTTTCTTGTTTCAAACTGTCATGGTTTAACATAGTTTAGATTTTAGTTAAGGAAAAAGTCCACAAGCTACTTTAGTGATTCCCTGTAAGGACCTTGGCAGCTTCCTTTGGACCTAACGGAACAAAATAAGCTGGTAAGTTTTGAATATTGACAATTTGTTAAACCACTTAAGAGAGCAGAATGTGCCTCTGTGAAATCACATTTAAAGATGAACAAGCCCTGGGAAAAGGTATCTTGCGTCCAACCTTTGAACAGGTAACTGGACACTGGCTGGCCCAGGTCCCACTCCACCGCGCAGTCCACACAGACTGGCGGGCAACATCCGTACTGAAACAAGCAGATGTTAAGGTAGCTGTGAGTCAATGAGAAGCTTGAAGAGAGAGATTAGAGAGATGAGAAACCTAGGCCCAGGGACAGAAGAAGAAAACCTCTGTTCCCAGAGATAAAAGAAGTTCTATACTAGAACAGCTCATCCTTAAAATTGCACCCCAATAAGCTGAAATGACCCATGGTGGTAGTTGTGGGAAGACTACCAATCTGTGGGAGAGACTTCACGATTGCAGATTTCTAGGCAGCTGCTATTTGTGAAAATTAAAATCATGAGAGAACCGTTTCTTGTGGAAAAGCCTCCATGACAGGGCAGGAGAGACCCCTCTCGTCAAATGAACTGAAAAAAGGTTATTTTAGAAGTGGTAAACTGACTGAAGTACCAAATATTGTCTCTTTATGTTGTCAGTAGGAAAAGAAAGAGGAGTTGGGGGCAGGAGAAGTGTTCTATTCTGATTTCTTATTATTTTTCTTTTAGTTCCATTAATAAAGTTTTTATATACCCTTCAAAGTTTTGAGCCTGCTTTGCTCTCATCCTAATCCTTATCTCACAGCAGTGGGTGCATTGGCATTTGGCCAGTGCTAGACCCACTACACTAATTGGTGCATTGGCCAGGAAACTCGGGCTGGCGAACCAAAACCACTGCACTTAATTGGGTTTCTGCCCAGCTGAAATGAAGCTGCCGCACAAACTAGTAAGGTTTTGATGTTCAAAATCTGTTTTTTTCAATATCTGCCTGTCAGTATAATTTTTGTCAGCCACAGAAAAGAGAAGTTAGTTTTTGTCTGGTTTTTTTTTTGTGGTCCAACCAATTAGCATACTGTACACTTGATGCAAATCTAAAAGATTAATCATTATTCCCGAGTTCCCAGGGTATAGACCTTCACTTCTTGGTATCTGACCAGAATCTGCCCTCCACAGATTAATTGTAGCTTGCTTACATACAAAATTAAAGGAAATATAGTGTAACAGTTCCATAACCCAATAGTAACCAACCGGGTCTGACTGGATCTTTCAAGCCAGAACTGAAGGGCAGTAAAAGTAAATTTCTGCTTCTATCTTGTAAGAAATATTCATTCTGCTCCAAAACATCTCAGTTAAACTGAACACTAAATTAATTTAAAATATCAAATGTAAAAATAACTTTTACTTGCCAAGATATTTGCCAGTCTTCAAACTGGAATTGCAGAATATGGATAATTGAAGGTTCTGAAGAAGTCCTAATTTGTTTTCATTAATAGATTTATGCTGTGGAATTATATTACCCTGTCCTTCTAATTTCCATTAAATTTAACCATCTACAAGTAAGTTTCCAGTATCAACCTTTCCTCCTTCCCTAGAAAGAAGCAGTCAGTACTGTCAGTAGAAAAAAAAAGGATATCTCTGGAGAGCAAACCATCTCACTCTTCAGACATCTGATTTAGGACAGGGAGAATTCTGGAAGGAGACAAAGACATTGTCCAGAATCAAGCATGAAATTCAGTTGCCCAAACAAAGGACCTCGTGCGATGTGAGGTGCCCTGGGTTATCCTGCCTGGATTTCCACTGCCTCTCCAGGAAGTCACAAGTATTCTATAAGTCCTGTGAGTCCTGCAGCAACTAAAACGGCACCACACACTTGTTTAATCAGCCTAATCCTCCTTGTGACTTAAAATTCATCCTTATTTGCAGGGTTTCCCATGATAAATGGGAATTGAATAATAATTGATAAATTAATTCTTCCACAGTCAGATGAAAGGTCAGCACTTCACATAGAATAATTGCAAGGCCGTAAGAAGACCCTTGCGATATATTGTAAAATATCTCAGAATTTACAAAAACAAACAACAAAAGTGTTACTTTAAGCTGCTCTAAGAACTGACCAAAAGTATATTTCCTTAAGAGATTTCTCCCAGCCTTGCGTCTCCCCCTAGAATTACACAGAACTTGGAAAGGTCTAGAAATAAAATTCAGTAAGGACATTCTAAACTATGTCTATGTAAACGAAGAGCATGCAAAAAAGTATTAGTGATATATCTACTTGCTCATAATGGACTTAATGTAAAATGATTCAATCAATTACCAGTTCCTCTCAAAAGATCATAAATCAGCCTACTACCTTAGTAGTATTAGTAGCAGTAAGTTGGATTTAGAAGAACATGAAACTTTAGAAATATTAAATTGAAATAAAGGACATCCATCATCTTTTGGACTTCACTTATTTGGGGATTCAGACATGGGGAATGAACTTTTGTCTTTCTAAGCACCAGCTAAGAAATCTTTTGCAATCACAGCAAACACTTTAAAACTCCAAAGAAAGGGAAGGGAAAGCTCAGCACTGAAGAAACCTCTTGTTGACTGCAGCAGGGAGTGGATCAGCTGCTTTAAGAGGTTCACTTCCTGCTTACTACGTATCCTAGATATTGTTATGAAAAGGTTTCTGTTCCAGGCAAACAGAACCCAATTTCCCTTAGAGCACACAAGGCTTATGCACCATTTCTCATTTGCTGCTATTGTTCCTGGATAAGAGAAATATTAGCAATTACACACCCAGTGTTTCTATTCACACAAGTTTAACATTGCTTCATATCTTATAGATGTAACTTAATTGCTTCAGATATACTGATTAGGTCTGCTGATCAGGTATCATTAAGGTAATTTGATACATTCTTTCAAATATGACTCCAGACCTTCTGTCTCCTTCTTCTGCAATGAGTTCAAGTATTACTCATTTGGGAGATTTCATCAAAGTTTTAAATATGCTTTCCCCCATCTGAATTCAAACTAGAAGTGAGGAGGTCATATTGAGATGGTGAGGCCCTGATTAAATAATTTGATGGTACAATTAATTCCCCACAAGTGGAATTAACTGCAGGGGATTAATGAAAATGTCAGGGTTACAGGTTGTGCTGGTGATGTGTTTCTAATGTCTGTAGTAAATCTGCTGTAGGTAAAGCACAAATTCTTTCCACAAAAGGCTTTTTCTTTAAAAATATACCCTGAACTCATAAAATAAACCACAGCTAGTGTGGAACAATTTTCCATAAAAGTGCACCAACTGAGGAAACAGACAAAACATACAGCTTGCCTAGAGAAACATGTATTTCAGGTTTAAGATATCCAATGATTACTACAAAAAAAAAAAAAAAAAAAGATAAAATTAATACACAGTATCTAAAAAATGGGCTTAAGTAAAAGGTGAAAAAAAGACTGATTTATGGACCATAAATTCATTGCTAGCAATTTAATATGATGCTCAAGGTAAAGATCATAAGATAGTCTTTAATAATCGTTTGCTGGAAGCCGCAGAAATATGTGCCCATACCTCTTACACCCTTTTTTAAAGCACCTACTTGTGTCATTGCCAAGTTAACTGAAGATCTGAGGTTCTTGAGCTTGTTTGTACAGTCATCTCCAGTAAACATTAAATCCAAGGAAAAGCATAAGCTGTTTTCAAATATTTTGCCTGTTGAAAGGGAATAACATCTAAGTAGAAGGACAGAACAGTCTGTACTGAAATGAACAATGCAGTGATGGAGGAAAAGGAGAAAATTCAGGTAAAATTATTTTGTGAAGATATACCTAGCAATCTATAGAGGAACCAGTCATCACATAGATTACTTTCTCTCTATTCTGCATCACTTCACCTGTTCTGTTGTATTTTTCAGAAATCTTCCAGAGAAACCATTACATGCACAAATTAAAACCTGCCACAGCCAGACTGTTTACAATATCAAAATCACAAAGGATATTTGGATATCCACTGAAAAATGGTCAGACTAGTTTTCAATTGAGGAGAGCATATCCTCCTCGAGGTCTTTGCAGTCACCCAGGAACACGGCGATGCTACGAAATGTGTAGAGGGTTCAGCTGCATGAGCTGGGAGGTGAGGAATCAGGGATGGCTGGGAGAGGAATCTCTGTTCAGGCAGCGGTGAGCAGAGAGCACTATTCCACCCCTTGTCTTCCAGCCTGCTAGGCTACACCAGCTGTACTTGTACCATCCATGTGGGCAGCAGAGAAGGATAAAGCAGTCACACTCTCTGTGCTTGCTTTTATCCACTTGGTTCCCTACAGACCAGAACCAGACAGCAAGCCTGCTACTCAGGCTTGTAAGAACAAGAGAAGAGCCTGTGCTCAAGCACAAATCCAAGCTAACCTGACAGTAGAGATGAAATTTTAGGCTATCCCTTTTCTAGTAAATAAACCTCGAAGCAGTCTTTGACTCCAAAGCCAAGCAACATCATCTCATTCACATGCACAAATCTCTGCTCTCTTCCCTCACAAGCAGGAAAAACACATTTCTGGCTCCCTTCTGGGAGCATTCCCCTTCATCAGCCCCAGCCTGGCGCCACTCAAGAGTGCCAGGTCACAAGAGCTGAAGCTGTGCCAGGAAGGGTGCAAACAGCCATGAGACAGCCCTCAAGCCCATGCCCTCCTCTTGGCTCATTTACTGATGTAGATGTAACAGTACATGCCCAAACCCATTTTTTGTTTTTAAACAATCAAAATTGTCTGGCTTTAGAGGGACCAGAGAATTCAGGGTAAAGACCATATATTTTCCCCTATTGTTTCCATGTAGACTTCTGGCAGCTCTGACTCATGACGAGTTGTTAATGATAAATTAAGCTTTAACTAAGTAGATATTTCAGTTAGAGCAATTTCTGCTTCCGTGGAAGAGAGCCTCCATTTATACAAAGAAATGAACATGTTCATTCCAAAAGAATACTATATCTTTGATGTAGTGTTGGGTTGTGGTTACTTTACAGTTTAGTCATGGTGCCATTTACACTGCACTTTGAACATTATATATTTTTATTGTTAAATAAATTAATGGCTATGAGAGGGAATGAAAGTGATTCTTGGAATTAAATTCACAAAAAGTTCTCTACTTTTTTACTGTGTTATGATGGCTAATTGCATTGCATGAGCTATTTATGTTTAACTGCAGAGAACTACAGGGCCAGGTTCAGAGATGATTTCTTTAGGCAGGTTTTTCAAAACATCTGTGACTCACATGTCAACATTGATATTTACTCCTGCATGTGCTATAAGTTCACACCAGCAAGCAACTAAGTTCCATGCAGCTCCTTGTTCATTTTCTACCTCTTAGTGGAATGGGGGGAGAATGGAGGAAAGGTAAAACTTTAGAGCTAAGAGTTTAATAATTTAAATAAAGGATATTGATAATAATGCTAACAATCATTACTATTATTTTGCTTTATTTTCATTATTACTGTAATGAAAATGGGAGGGGGAGAGAGAGGTGAATAAAACTCAAGTAAAACAAGTGATGCACCACATAATTACTCACCATCCACTGTTTGATGCCCAGCCCATCCCTGAGCAGTGATCATCCCCTCCCAGCCAACTCTCCTCAGTTCATATACTGAGTGTGACTTTCTATTATATGAAATATTCATTTGACTGTTTTGGGCCAGCTGTATCAGCCAGGGTCCCTCCTTCCCAGCTTCTTGTGCATCTCCTCACTGGCAGAGCATGGGAAACCGAAAAGTCCTTGACCCAGAGTAAGCATTACTTAGCAACAACTGAAATATCAGTGTGTTAAAAATGTTATACTAAATCCAAACCACAGCACTGTACCAGCTCCTAGGAAGAAAATTAACTCTTTCCCACACAAAACAAGGACAACATTATAAGAAAGGACACTTGACAGTGGAGTTGGAAAATTAGTGCTATGAGACTACTCAGTCAGACACATGAATATGATTGCAAAAGTGAAAAATTATTTGTTGCATTTAATGTTAAACTCTTCAGAAAAGGTACCTGAATTTCAGAGACATATTACAGTTTTATCTAGGAGTTCCTCAGGCAGTTAAGTAACACAAGCATGCAGACTCTGATAGTGCTTATAGCATCATTCAGGTCAGAAACAACAACCCCAAAGCCCAGCAAGGACCTGGAAATGAGGACTTCCATCACCAGTTGCTCCTTAGGTTTTCAGTCTCAGTCAAGTTCTTAACAAACCTACTTGAGTCCCAGAGCAACAGGGTGTTTCTGCTGGTTATTTTACATGCAGTTGCTGTTGATGACTATTTCCTACTTGCTTGTCCTCCTTCTCTCGGTGTACATCAGCCAAATCACCTTTGCTTTGGAAGAATAGCAGGGGCAGAGGGACAGAGTTCTATCTCCTCTTCCATCTAAGCAGATTTAAATCACATTTCTCGATTCTCTAAAGAAAGTTCAACAATTTAATTTTTTTTTTACACTTGCGCTCAGCATATAGCAGAACCCTAGCACAGATCCTTTGAGCCAAGCCTTGTAGTTCTGCTCTCGACTGGCTTCCACTGTGTGCCTTCTCTGAGGGACTGTGAATTCTCAAAGCAGAAGTCCTCTGTTCCTAGCAGCATGGAAACTTTCCCTAGGGGTAGTACAACTGCTTGCATTCCTGAAAATGATGGAAGAGCACAGAGAATAGTGTGTAGGCACCCAGGGGAACGTACAGAGCACCGTATGGTACTGCTCCCAGACTCCACCACACTAAGCAAGCAGCCTACGCAGATTTTGATTTATTCAGAAAAATTTGATATGGAGGCATTTGTCAAGGCCTGTGTTTTATTGCCTTAGAAGAGAGCAATGATGGTGATGGTGCAGTAACACAGGACTGCAAGATGCCTGAGAGACAGGACAAACACCACACCCTGCCTCTGAGGCTGCCCTCCAGAGAACCTCTTCAGCCAGAGGGAAAGTAGCCATGAGCACAGCTCAGCTGGTGGACTGTAGCAGAGAGACCAACACAGCTGCACCCCAGAGCTATGTGTCACCAGCAATCCATGTCAGGCACGGCACCCCAACTCCTTACACACTGTGGGAGGAGAGTATCCCGTGCACAAGGGAATGGTGCTAAATGACAAGGTGGCCAGGAAGAAAGCCTGCACACAGGGCTGCAGTTCATGCCCACTGCTAGCTGGTTTTGCAGTACTTGTCAGTATTGGCAAAGGCTATCCCCCTTCACTGTGAGCTTGAATCAGGCCCTGTCCTCTGCTTTAATGGTGTGTACATACATATAGTGAGACAGTCTTCCTCCTGTCTGTGTGAAGGTACCTGGGCCTCCATCTGAGATGTGCCTAAGCATGCGCCAGACCCATCACAGATAGCTCTGGTCCCCTCAGGAGATAAATCTTCCATCCAGAAAGGCACAGTTGTACACACTGGCTCTTTGTCAGCAATTGATAGATAATGGCATGTATTGCACGGCAGTAAACAACAAAGGATAAATCTAGACACAACCAGAAAGGTGCAGAGAACACCTCTGTCATACTTCATGCAGATTGGCCAGACAACTAGCAGGGAGGTGGATAAAAAAAGATTTATCTATTCCAGAAATGCACATGTGAATATATCAGTAGGTATAGAGGGCAATATAAGGAGAGAAAAAAATGAGGATAACAGATATCAGTAGAAGTGTGAGAAGCTGAGCAACTAGATTAACTACTGATGGAAGTAAAGTCTGAGCAGACAGAAACAGAATGGATATAACACAAGGAAATCCAGGAATGTTGATTGCAACACAGCAATCCAACAAAGGAGCTTTTGACACAAAGCTGAGATGGGGGCTCAGAATTAGCAAGAACAGTTTTTAGACAAAAACAGCCTGTGGAACCTTTCACATTGACACCAAGAACTGCCAAAGAATTAACATTTTTCAATATTCCTCTTTTTCTCCATGAAAATGTAACTTCAAAATTTATAGATCAAAGCAGATGACGAAGTAACAGCTCCAAGTTCAATATTCCTTCTGTCTTTAACTACATGCTGAATCAAGTAGGGTGTGCCACACACTTTTACCAGTGAGTCTCATCTTTACAACCTCAGAGATAAAAATGTCTTTTCTTATCAGATAAATTTCAAGAGATATGAGACAAGAGCTCATCTAAAAGATGCACTTTGGATTAGGAAATGAGCAATGGACAACATCTAAATGTCAAAGAATCAAAATAAAATATTTTCCCCTTAAACCTGTACCCTGGTAATTATACAAAGATCTGACTATTTTTCTTCTTTTAAACAACTGACTGAGAGAGATCAGTCAGTTTGTAACTTTCAAGCAGAACTTATTTTTACTGGCTGCATTATAGGTCCTAATTCCTCAGCCCACTTTAATTTGTCTCGTTAGTTTACATCAGAAAAAGTGAGATCCATGTTAAGCAGTTTCATATAGTGCACTGTTTCACTGAATTTGTGACACAGATTGAGCTTCCACAGAAAAACAGTGTACTGTAGCAAATGCAATCTATTTATTCTTAGAAAAAAGCTTAGAAAGCTGCCTAAGCAAATATAAAATATTTTAGCACAATTTTACCGTGTGCTCATTAAGTAGTATACTGCACAATTGGTTTTCTCTTTCCTCCCTAACTCTGATATTAACCTTTTGGACACTGATCTGACTTTTGTGTGGAGAAAGGTTTTGCACAGATGATTGGAATTTGTGAATTCAGAGTTTAGACTAATTTTAGATCTCAACACGGACAATTGAAATCCTTTATTGCAGTTTAATCAATCCCTTGAAATTTTGGCCTAAGTGATAGTGAGTACTCCACCTCTTGAAACACTACACTAACACTACACAGTTTCTTTTCAGAACAAAAGTAGATTTTGGCTGAAGAAATTTTGATGTGAATTCCACGTTCTATCCTATACCACCAAACTAAACAACCTCAATAGTCTTTAAAAAACAAGTAACTGTGGAGTTAAACTCATAGGTCATCTCAGACCTGTCACTTGCTATTTCAGTTGGGAAACAAATGGCTGCATTTGTTTTTCCTTCCTTCCAGCAAGCTTACATTATTTTGTCTTGTCTCCTATTTTTCATTCTATGTCCTGAAACTAAACTTTTGAAATCATGAGAAATATTGACACAGAAATCAGAAAATATCACCATTTAACATGACATATGATGGGAGTGGAAAAACTGAGCTTCAGTTTCATTTTGCATAATCAGTTCCTGAGATCAGATGGTTTCACTGCCCAGCAAGATGTGGCAGCACAAAGTGTTCAAATAAAAAGAATAGAAGACCATAAATATTATCTACAGCAAAATGTGTGAAAAAAGATATTGCTTCTTTGCATATCTTGTTCTTGAAAACTGATACTAGAGATATCAGATAGCAAGGTGGAGTACAAATCCAGGCACAAATTGGTTTAATTTTTAGCTCTGTATGACATAGGTGTAGGGTATGCTGATAGTGTATTGTCAAGATGCACCTGCTTCTACTAAATCATCTTTATTTACCCAACTCAATGAAAACCAACCCAGACAACCCAAGAGGAAACAGATATTCCATCAGCCTCATGAACATGTCCTTGGCCAGTCTGCCATGGTGGATGTGAACAAAAGTTCCTTCCATCGCTGGCTTTGCCTGCACTGCAAGATGTCATCCTGCTTGTTCACACAGCCCATGGGATGATCATCCTACATGGCCAAGAGTCACTGAATCACAGAATCATTTAGGTTGGAAAAGACCTCTAAGATCAAGTCCAACTGTGAACCCATCAGTGTCAAGTCCACCATTTATTCCTGAAGAGCAGATATATCCCAGATACTGGGAAAGGTTCTCCCGATTCCTCTTGTGGAAGACACCACTTCCTTAGACTTAGCTGTAAACAGAACCATACCCTGGCTATATAATATTAAATTTGTTGTTGTGGGGCCAATTCTCAGAACAGTGTGAAGAGTGCTGTTCAATCTGTGCATTACACAGTTCCTACCACCAAAAAGATGGATGACATACTCATTCCCTTCTCCTACCACCAATAAACCCATCTTTAACCACCTCAGTTCTTGAGGGCCATTTGACCCCTCTTTGTTTGCTCCTCATGCATCTCTGTCCATATATCACCTTAAATGGAGAGGTTTTATTGCATGGGCTGGAATGTCATGCCAGATCAGAAGATGGTGCGACACCATGTATGTGATGACATACACATCTTAGAGAAGTCATTTTGTCTTCTTTATATCTAATCTAAATGCTTATACTGCAGGCATTCTTATGACTTATAAGTGTTTAATTATCTTATGTAATCTTCTACAAAGATTGCAACACAATGTTTCCATCAGATTCCATTGCCATTTCTTCTGGTTTTGCTGACTCAAATGATGGAAGTCTCCTGGGAGTGTCTTTAATTATGCACGCATTTCAATCTGTAGAAGTTCCATTTCCCATGCCCTGTATGCCAACAGCATTTTAATGTCAAAACAAATTCCTTTTTTTGCTGAATTCTCTCTTCACTGATACTGATACTTCACAATTGATACTTTTACACAGTAATCCAATACTCTAATTTAGTGTCTTTCAGGCTTTTATTTACCAGAAGAATCGAGATCTAAACCTTTGTGCACTTTTAACACTACCATCTAGCCCTACTGCATGCATGCACTGACATATCTACTGCAGAAGCCTTCAGTTGCACACCAGCTGCCCTCTCCATTTTCTTCTCTAATTGCACCCAATCTTGATTGCCTCTCAGAGCAGGTACCGGCTTCTTTTAGAGCAGTGCATGAGTCCTGCACAAGAGCAAAAAATATTCAGCTCCCAGACTTTGGGGAAATTTACTTGTAGGGTGGCACAGACAACAGGCAAAACCAGGCAGCTGGCATTTAATGCTCTCATGTTGAGCTAAGGCAAAAAGAATGGGAACAGGTCCATTTCCATCCAATTATGTGTTATGTTTGCAGACCTGTCCTTCAGAGATTTTGCTTTTGTCTTTGATGTTAATTGGCAAAAATAGCATAAATCAGATCTGATCAAAAACACTCAGCGTGGACTAAAAGAGGAAAAGTTGAGAGGGGAAGGTCAGTCACACAAAGGTGTGATACAGTCAGTATGAGCCAAGTTGCTAAAGGGTTAGCCCTTTAAATGGCCAAGTGAAATAAGATACAATTGGTGCTAAGTTAACTTCCAAGAGCTCCCAAGTGTAGGCTTATGAATGCCTGGAGGGACACGTTTGCTTCAATTGTGCTGTATTTAACTTGGCAATTTAAATGGCAAAAGTCCTTTCTAACTTGGCTCTTGATACAAATATCACACCTTTATATAGCTTAACATCTTTTGTAAAGTAGAATTTTTTTGTTCATGTTAATTAGATATTGCCATATGTGTGTACATAATAGTCAGAAATATAGACACACACTCACATAAAATACATGCATCTATTAGATATCAATGAAAATTCTCATGAGGTAGGTAAAATTCTCCTACCTCTGGCATGTAACATATACTCAGAGTTTTAGTCTTGAGGAACCTGGTTCTCTTAAAGCAAGTTCCTAAGGACCCAGATAGTCCAGGGAGAAAGGGAACTGTAACGAAGGCATGTAGTAAGAGATCCTGTCTAATTTGACTTGTTACTTCTATTATCTGGTAATGTGGGGGGGAGGAAGTGGGGGGGGGAGGGAAGTGTCTAATTAGAATTTCAAATGAATCACCAAATAAAGAGAACTGGATTTTACAGTGATATACCTTGTCCTGATATCTCAGTTAAAAAGTGATGGGAGTTACTAAAGATTGAATGAGATCACACTGCAGTGCTAAGGCGGGCATTGTACAGGTGTTCTTATCACAGGAACCAAATTCAAGTGATTAAAGGCTAAAAGGGTGGTGGGATTAAATTCCTTTTTAGTCAATCCTTCCCTAGCATTGACATGACTGAGGCCAGAAGCTCTCTCTTTTTTACTTCATCTCTTAATTTTTACTATGGTGTGCAATGAACCTCCACTACTATTTGCTGTTTCAGTAACCCAGAAGTTCTCTAGTATAGTGATAAGAAAATAATTGGAGGTAAATTGATCTGTATGGATTTTTCTAGAATGCCAACCTCATTTACCCTTAAATTTTAAACTGTACATTGTTAATCATGTGAACTTAAATTAAAGCACTTCAACCATCTGATTTCTAAAGGAGCGCTTTTCTCTCCTAATAGTCATCCTTTTCAGATAATACAAATTAAATTTGTTTGTTTGTTTGTTTTCCTATGCACTGATTTAAATGAAGGAGATACAAGACAGGAGACACAGATTTACAGGCTGAGAAGGTATGTTTTCTGGGAGAAACCAGATTTATTTTGGCACCTTTGGTCTGGAAAATATTTTTTCCCATGATGAGCTATTCCCTTGTTGTTTATCACGTTTGAAAGTTACATTTCACTTCCCCACCTTCTCTCAACAAAAGTATTGAAGTTAGAAGGCAGATTACAGGTTGATGACTCTGCTACAGGCTGTAAAAGAAACTGATTTGAAATGAGATACCTTGTTAGTGCTCCAGCTCTAGTCACTTCTATTTAACCACTGTATTCTTCAAAATAGATAAGGAAAGCATCATCTCAAAATGTTTTTATCAGTGACATGTTTTAGGGTTAGGACAGTTTTCTTGTACCAGTTCAAAAAGCATGTCATATTTGGGTGATACCACAGCCTACAAACAGTAGACTGGGCAGTTTGGGCTTCTAGTCTTGCTGAAGACATCAAAAGAGAGTAAGCAAATAAATCTGCTAAGACAAGGTACAGGATTTCATTACCTTTCATTGTGTTTTATTGCATTGTCCATATCATCAGTTATAATCCTTGCTATCAGTGGAATGTCCAATTACAGGAAGCTTCAGATACCAATTATTTGTTTAGGTGGGCCATTGCAGTTACCTAATGCACAGTATTTCAAATAGAAACATGTATTTCAAATAGCACATCATATCCCCATTTGATATTTAAGCAGTCATCATTGTTCCAAAACCATAATTCTTTACAAAGCAGCTGATGTGGCAACGTCGTCCATGATATTTTATGCTCAGACAAATAGACATCAGGAAGATGGCTTGAAGGACAGTTTAGGAGCTGGGTTCATTTTACTGCTTAGTCAAGTGGTTTTGGGACAACCTGGCAAGTTATTTAGGACTACACCCAACAAACAAACGACAGGGTTCAGGGACATGAGCATGCCAAGGTCACTGCCTAAACGCCACATGTGACACAGAGGGAGAGGAGGGCAGTAGAAAGAGAGATTCACAGTGACAGTTTCTGGAGCCATGAAGGAAGCAGCAGTTTAGCATAAGACAGTAAGCTTCAAACCAGTGGAGAAATTAACATACCCAAAGTTATTGAAATGAGGAAATAAGGCTCTCAGACACAGATATCAGCCTCTTCAAAGTTATGTAATTGGATGTTAATGTACCCTACTTCAAAACATAGCTGAAGGAGGGGATGATACCACTGCTGCCATTCATCTTCTGCACAATAAGTGAAATAATTTTTTCCTGTAGTATTTCTTTCAATTCCATGAAATCAGTGGAGGAAAAGGAATAAATAACAAACATTCCAAATAGTGCTTTGTGCTTTCCTTTTCTACAGCACAAAATGATAGTGATAATTTATAAATATTCTGCCTTTTTCACTAAGGTTTTGTGTGTAACAATACGTCACAGCTGGGGAACTGTAATTTATGTATTGTGTTTATGAGTGATCCATACTCAATCTTTTTATTACTTAGGGTACTGAATGTTACAATTTAGAATAACATTAAGGCTCTAATTGACTCCTTTGTGGAAAACCAGTAGCATAAGTTTCCTTGAAACCAGTTGAGGAAATTTTACTATATTAACTTAAAACTGATGAAACTTTACTACTCATCTTTCACTTTTTAAAATCTTACTTTGTAAGTTAAAAAAATAAAACAAATTTCATTGTTGAAAAGAATTAGGTATAGAAAGTATTATCTACACTGCTGAAGAACTCTACTGAATGTCCCTCATTCATTAGAGAACCCTCAAATTTAGTAACACACAGCTTGGGGAACAAGGAGGTAGTAAGAAACAGAAAATTCATAAAACAAAACAAACAAACCAAAAAAAAAAGTCAACCTGTGGAGTTTCTTAGGCTTCGTGGGCTAAATTATACTCTATGTGATTCAGCAAAAATGGGTAAATGTGAACTCTAGATAGGCAAGCTAAGTTATCTGAAGCTGTCTAGAGCTATCTAGAAAAAAGATTAGGTCCTCCTACATGATTTTGCTCTGTCTAGCAGAAAGGGATCATGAGCATGGATGGTGCTCTGATCTACTCAATTGAGTAAGAGAGGTGAAATAGAGATGGTTCTTCCTTTTTGACATTCACTTGTCATGAATGGGCAGCCAGACAATACAGATGTATAACTGGTGTGAAGCACAGTATTCTCCATAATAATCCCTGGACATTGCTTTCATTTATACCAACTACCTCATAAAGCAACTATAGCCTAAGGAACGGTTCTGAAGGGATGCCTTGTAGCATCCCTAAATATCTTCAAGATATGGAAGATGTGTTAAAGCAGAGAGCGGTGCCCTTGCATGTGTCAAATTCAAACACTGGAGATACTTCACATCAAATGGTAACAGCCATGAAGCATGGAGAGAGCCATCTGTTTCCCATACTTGAAAGAGGTGTTGAAAAGGAAGCTTTTTTTTTTTTCACTTAGCTAAGATTATGATTTTCATGAGGCCAGAGCGTATGCTGAAAACAAGCAAAAACAAGATGCCCTGTCCTTGGAAAGGTGACAATTTGAACTCATATTACTCTAATGTGACTGGAGGAAAAAATAATATAGGTAGGTGAGATAAACCTCCTGAGTGCTATAGTTTGATATCAGAAAATGAGGTGTGGGCCCTGTTGTTAATCTCTAGATCCTCACCATCCAGTGTTTGTGGGAAATGTGCAGCTTGGAGCATTGCCATGGTCCTGCGGTGACAGTGAGAGACTGCTGATGCCAGGCCACGAAGGAGTGCTAGAAATAACACCTGCTCTCCTTCAGATAGAGATAACTCTGTGAGAAAACCGTGACAGCTGTTAGAGATATGGGACACAGCTCTGATGGATAAGAGCATTCAGAGGGCAAAATTTGCTCTAGCAGTTCTGAGAGCACTTGATAACTTCCATAGCACAGTATGGCAGGAGATCAAAGGCAAGTATCTTCCAGAAGTCCTTTTCTGTCAACAATGTACTTGGACAGTTTCAACTTTCTGCAAAGAAACTGAAAATAAAACAGAACCTAAATTATCTGTTCCCATTGCTTTGCAAAGGTGCCCATGAGAGATTCCCACGGATCTGGAGTAAATGTTTGCTCTACCATTCTGCCTCCCTAAAAGAAAGGCATCAAGTCAGCATTGGTGGTATTCTTTTATTAATATTAGAAATATATGTATATTTTAAAGTATCTTTCAAAAAATAGTCACAAAGAGAGTTAAAAAAAAAAACAAACCAAAGGGTTGTTAGGGGCAACAGATCTTTTGGGGGAACTTAACACAATTACAATATCAGAGATACTTGTACATAAAAAACAATCTTTGTGCAGCTTAGAGGTAGAAAGAAGAAACTTCTTTATGCAGCCATTTCTAGACGTCCATGACCAAGTCAACATGTCATTAGTATCAGTATGTTTCTGTACAGCCACTTTTCCCAGTTTTATGTATAGAGAAAAGTTTGCTGTCTTCAGCAACCCTGAAGACCTTTGTGGCTTCAAAATGAGTAGAGGATAAGGCAGTACTTTCATGAAACATCTTTTCAGTTTCTAAAAGAAAGAACATTTTTCAAAGAATCATACTCTAGCAGTAGTGGGAAAACACCTTTGCTATTTCCTAAGTATTGACAGATCATGGCTTAATGTAAACATCTGTATAGAATATACTGTTAACATCAGTTGGGAAACTTTCCCTTTTTTATCCCCTTTGTAGGAAATTAATATCTAATCTGGTAAACTCTGAGGTTAAGGACATCAGAAAGCATGTTAAACATTGAGCATCTGATGACGTTTGAAAACCACGGTCACTAGTAAAAGCTATAAAAGAATTCCATAAAACCACATTTTAAATGAAACTTGAGTCGAAGCCAGGTGAAGAAGTGAAGGATCTCATAATTATTGCTTGTTAAAGCAAAGTTTGGTTTCAAAAGAAAAATAATTATTTAACATTAAGGAATTATATTTTCACACATTTCCTACCTAGTCATTCACTGTCAGGCAGCTTGCAGAGATATTTTCCCCTGTGACTTCCTATGTTCCTGTAAAATGCACGTATTCCACTGCATGCTATACAATCACTACCCTAATAGGCTTCAACATAACAATTTTTTCATTGTTTCAGACACAAAGAAATGAACAATCATACAAAGAAGATGATGGTGGTGTCCTAAGACCACATGGCCCATCAGATACCCAAAGCTAAGCCCAAGGCATGGTGGATGAGAGAAGCACACCCTGGGTAGGGTGAGCCTTGAGGCACAGGCCATGAGTCACTGGGCACCACATGGCCTGGAGTGTGCACCACCCAACGAGACCAATGCAAAAGGAGCCGCAGAAACTGCAAAACATAGTGCTGGCTGTCTACATAGCTCTGCAAATATAATACTTGGAATTTATTGCCCAATAAACCCTGACCAAAAGGTTACTATTTGAAGGACAACTTTGCAAAAAGAATACCTGCATCAGGTACAAGTTTTCTTTTCAGGATTTTCTTCTTGTTTATATTGCAGGATTTTATAAAGTAAAGGAATGTTTTCACTGTAGCCCCTAACATAAAAATAGACCTTTATAGGATTCTCACACAGCTGGTATGAATTCTCACTCTTGTTTTGTACTAGTTAGTTCATTGTAATGATGGCCATTCCTCCCAGTTTGTGCCTCTTATGTTGAAGACAGAATTAAGGCAGGCAGGCTGCAGAGATCCTGCTGAGATAATGTTCACCACCCATGGAGCTGCGTTGAATCCTGTCTCAGGTGGGATTCACTGTATCCTATAGCAAATCAGCTATATGGTTGTGTTTTTTCATGGTGTTTCACCTCTACAAATAGCACATGTGACAAAAGAAATTCAGGATCTGGTGATTATGTGGAAAATCTAGAGGGCATACTTTTAGGGGGGAAAAAGAAAATAAAAAAAAATCAGCAAGAAAGGTTTCTATGAGGATAAAAGCAACAAAAGGATGTCTAAGGAGACTGAGATTTCCATGTTTTAGCTGCAGAATCTATGCACCATGTAGTCACTCATGTCACTCAATCCCCAGTGGGATAGGGAGGAGAATCAGGGAAAAAAGGCAGGGCCCATAAGTTAGGAACAGTTTAGTAATTGAAATAAATCAAAATACAGGCTAGAAGAAGAATAATAAGATGAAGAAGAAGAAGAATATTGAAAAGCAAGACAACAAAGGAGAGAGGGAGGACTAAAACCCAAGAGAAACAAGAGAGCAAGAGATGCAAAACACAGCTGCTCACCACCCCTGTGTGATGTCCACCAGCAGCTCCTGACTATCTCCCCTCAGTTTATGAACCAAGAATGGCATTGTATTGTAAAGAATATCTCCTTTGCCAGTTTGGATCAGCTGTTCTAGCCATGCTCCCTCCTGGCTTCTTGTTCTTCTCCTCACTATCAGAGTATGGGAAATTGAAAAGTCCTTGATTTGGTGTAAGCACTACTAAGCAAATAACAAAACATCGGTGTATTGTCAACATTCTTCTTATTCTAAATAAAAAATAAACCAACACTGTACCACCAGCTAGTAGGAATAAAATTATCTCTATCCCACTTCAGTTAAAACTAGGACAGAGAGGTAACAAGGAGAAACATGAGGTCCTCAATCCCTTTTTTATTTCAGTTTTCAATGATAAGAGCCCAAACCTACAGGCTAGTCAGCCTTACCTCAGGCCCTGAGAGCATGGACTAAAAGTGTTTAGAAGCCTTCTGCAGTCACATAAGAGATAAGGTGACTGCAAACAATCAACATTAATTTACCAAGGTCAAATCATGTCTGATTGACCTGCCTTTTTTTCTGTGATGAGATAACTGGCACTGTTATAAGGGAAAGGGGAGTATTATGCCACACACTTTGACTTTATCAAGGCCATTGACACAGTGCTCACAGTCTCTGTATCACCAAATTGGTAAGACATGGGCTGGATGAGTGAACAATAATGTGGGTGGGAAGTTGGCTGGACTGGTGGCCTCAAGGAGTTGTCATCACTGGTGCAAATTTCAGCTGGCAGCGAGTTAATAGGGACATCCATCAGGGATGAATGCTGGGGCCAGCACTGCTTAGTGTCTCCATTAACATTGTGGGCAGCAGCATACTCTCTGCAAGTTTGCAGATGACACCAAATAAATTGCTATTCAGAGAGATCCTAGACAAGCTGGAGAAACAGGCTGTCAGCAAAACTTTTAATATTTTTATAAATTATCTGGATTCAGGACTAGAATGCAAGTTAGGTAAGTTTGCTGATGATACTAAATTGGGAGTGAGTGTGAGCTCCCTTGAGGGTGGAGAGTCCTTACAGAGAGATCTGGATATACTCTGGATAAGAGCTGGCCAATCAGCAAACAAGTGAAATTTAACAAGAGCAAGTGACAGATTTTGCATCTGGGATGGGTGTAATCTTGGTTACATGTACAAATAGGGGAATCACGGGCTGGGGAGCAGCCCTGAGGAATGACATCTGGAGGTTTGGGTTGACATCAAGTTGAATATGAGTCTGCAGTTCCCTGGCAGCCAATGCAGGGAGTCTGCAGCTCGATGCACCCAGAGGTGCACCAGGCACAGCATCACCAGCCCGCCAAGGGAGGTGCTTGCTCCACTCTGTGCTGCACAGTGCAGCCCCACCTTGAGTTCTGTGCTCAGTTTGGGGCACCTCAACACAAGCAGATCAAATTATGAGAGCACCCGGAGGTGTGCAAACAAGCTGGTGAAAGGCCTCGAGGGCAAGGCTTGTGAGAAGTGGCTGAGGTGACTTGGCTCACTCAGCCTGGAGAAGAGCAGGCTGAGGGAGACCCAATCACAGCCAGCAGCTTCCGCAGGGGGGGCAGTGGAGGGCAGGTGCTGATCTCTCTGCTGACCTGTGACAGGACACAAGGAAATGGGATGAAGCAGGGGCAGTCCAGACCGGGCATTAGGAAAAGGTTCTCCACTGAGAGGGTGACTGGCCACTGGAACAGGCTCCCCAGGGAAGTGGTCATAGCTCCAACCCTGTCAGAGATCAAGGAGAGTCTGGGCAATGCTCTCAGTCAAATGGGTTAGCTTTAGGCAGTCCTGTGAGGAGCAGGGAGTTGGACCCTGTGATGCTTATGCATCCATTCCAACTGAAGAAATTCTATGACAAACAAATTCAGTCCTGCATCTTGAATGGCAACAACTCCACGAGATAGTACAGGCTACAAGGCACCCATTTAGGAAGCAGTTCTGCAGAAATCAACTTCAAGGGCGTGATGGACAAGTGAAAAAAGCATCAGCAGCTGCAGCAAAACCATCAGTCTCCTGGCTGTAAAAGTGCAGACAACAGATCTAAGGAAGGACTTTTTGGTACTTTGGAAACTGCATTTGGAATGCTATATTCCAAGATGCCACCACAGCAACAAGGAGAAGGACATACTGGAGCAAGTCCAGTGGACTTTGTGATTAGAGGGAGAGAGGGATGATTGTTGTTCCCCTGCCCCTAATTACTCTCCCTGAATACATAAGCTGTAGGAGAGGAAGGCACATGAATTCGTCTACTGAATATACCTGAGGTGAGGTGCATTTACTGAATTTTTCAGTGGAAAAGCATGGAGACGCAGTCTGAAGCATGATTCAAGGGAAAAATCTTTTATCAGAATCTGAAGTATACAGGATGGTCCCTTGTGCTCCCGTGGCCTACACAAGACAAGGGATTTCAACACATAAGATAATGATAACCTCCCTGAACCTTCATTCTTTTTTCTTAACTTTCAAGAAAAAGTGCACAATTAAGTTTTATCGCAGTTTGGCAGCTTTTGGGTTATGCAGGACTTTGTGCTTCTGCTGTGACACCTGTGTGAGATTTACAAAGTTTCACACTCAGTCCTATTTGTCTGCAATGAGACAAGTTTTCGGTAGACAGCCTTCTGCTGCAGTACTGGTGTCAGAATTCCAATGGAAAGGGTTCCCCCACTTGTGGTTACCTGAATAGCTGAGGGTCTTACACAATTAAACTAGGGGCATTTGAAATATAGAGACTCCATGTCTTTGATTTGTCCTCTACTATGGTCCTGAGCCACAGAAACTCTGCTAGACACAGCTGACATTGCTGTCAGAGCAAGGAAGTTGTAATAGGAGACATGGTCATACTGTAAATATTTTATTTAATGGCATTAATTTATTCTATTTTATATCAATATTCAATGTGTTTTGCTACAGAGCATCATTATAATTTTTTTTATTTTTGTTTACAATGTGATTTTAAAGATCTTCAAATCCACTAAACTTTTATGCATTTAATTCTGTGTTGGATACATCAGAAATGGGGACTTGAACAGCACCTACTCTGTCCTGTATTTCTTATGGTGATAAATAGTCAGGCTTTGCTGTCCATGCACATTCAGCACCCCTGAACTGCCAGTGTCTAAAACAGACATATATTGACACCCCAGGTATTTTCTACCTGGTTAACTCAACAGCATGGCAAGTGTCAGGACTCAATGCTGAACTCCCAGAGGATGCTGATTCTCTCAAAGAGACACTTGCAAGGGAATTTTGCCTCTCCATTCCTCACCTGTCAGAAATACTGTTCTCATTCCCCATTGCACTCAGTCAAGCTCCTAGTTCAGCTACAAATGCATGCAATTGCTACTGCTGCAGTGTTATTGGTGCAAAGCCTAAGGGATAGGAAGTGGAGAGCTTACATATCAATAATCACTCCTAAATACCTGCACAAGTGTGGGGCTGGGAGCATATTAAGGAACATTAAGAAGCTGAATCTCCATCTGTTTGAAAATACATGTTTAAAATTAAGGTTGTTAAAATAATAAGCCACTTTTGCATTAAATAAATTTAATTTAACCTTTTCCTTTCTTTGAAGACTTGAAGATTTGAAGTTTAGCCTAATCGGTACATTAAAATCATTATGATGTGCTGGAGTGTTTCTGAGTCCAAAGGCCTATCATTAAAGACACCAAGACCTCTGAGCTTTTTTCAAAATCACCTGTAACTTGATCATTTGCAGGACAGACATCTTTCATTCTTAATCTCCCTAAAATGTATTTGCTATTAAAAAAAAGGACACATTCTCATCTTAAAGGCATCCTTACCACATCAATGTACCTAGAAAGCGTGCATATGTTCAGTTAACAGAAATCATTCCGTTCCCTTCTGCCAAATTTACTGGTGATCCTTGACCAGTGACAAACCAATAAAACTATTCTATGAACTGTGTAAGGAAATTCCCAGGAATAAAAAAGTAAAATATAAACATACTTTATTGTATGTTATAAAATGAGTGAGAAAGACTTTACTGAACTACTGGAGCTTATCACAATCTTATCTGCTTAGAGAATCAGCTGGCATGGCTTTCCCTTAGAACACCAACAAAAAGCACAGAAATAAGTTCTTCTCTAGATAAACAACTTGCTTTATAAATCTGTAGAAAACTCAAATTTTTGAAACCTGAATATCTGAAATCAAGGGCTCACATAAATAAATATGTCTGCCTGAAGAAGTGGCCTGGTTTTTAGCTGATAATGAGCATCCACTTCTTCCTTTTGTTTCTTTGAGCAAAAATTCAACACATGCCATGAAATTTGGCGTACCATGCACATATTCGGTGCACACATGCGCATAAAAGGTACCTGAAAATCAGACCACTTACACTTAAAAACAAACTTTTGCCCTGAGATAACAAAATCATCTTTCACAGGTAGATACTATAACATCTATCATATTGTTAATAGTATGCAGGCTATGAATGGTGATGCTACAAATTCCTCTCTATAAAGGAATTCTTCCAACTTTCCTTCTGCTAATTTGCCTTATAATAATTTCACAAATTTCTTTTTTCTTTAAACTTATTCCATATAGATGACATCATCATCTTTTTTCTCTCACAACTTGTAATTTGGGAGTTAGTTTCTGTGGGTTTTTTAACAGAAATCAAATGAATCAATATCCAAGATGAAGATGATGTAAAAATGAAAAAAAAAAAAAAAGTTTTTTTTACATATGATATCCAGGTAAAGAATTCCAACAGTTCTTGTTTTCAGTAAGAAATTTCTGTTTCATCAATTGTTAGAAAATTTGTCACCACTTACTCTCAAATACTACGGCTTTCTTACAACACTGCTTTTTTTCTTCTTTACCACACTCCCCATGCAGCTGACTGTGCATTTCCCACACAGAGCTGTGCTGGAATGTCCAGGATCTTTTATTTCCAGCAACCATGGATGGGCTCACTTTGTCACCTTTGCCAAACTGTTCTCTCTGACTTCAAGAAAAAGAGAGAGACAATGACCCTGCTGGTAGTGTTCAAGTGTTTACACTTCCGTTTACATGAGTGTCCCCTTTCCTTCCACTATAATTAGTAAGGTTATAGCATATAAACTTAAGGTAGAGGAAACAGTGGTTTTTTTTCCTTAGGAGGTGCCAGCACACTCATTTTCAAAGCTCATATTTTCTCCCTTTTTCAAAAAGAAATGACTGGGCAGCATTCTTGTCAAAGCATTTTCCTGACCCACTCTTCTTTTTATAACTTCTACAGGGCTAATTGTCTCTGTGTCACAAGGCTTTCAAGGTGTCAGTACTGAAGTTTTTATCTTTCTGCCCATAAGCCTTAGAACTGGTGATCCTAATAAATCATCCTGAATTGTGCTGCAGTACTCTCACAATGTTATATATAGTTCTTTTAAAACTTACAGAACATTTTTTAAGTCAAGTTCATTGCACTGAGTTGTTTAAAAACCAGTTTAGCTTTCCACACTGTAACCTTGAAACATGTCCAAATAATACTTTAAAATAATCTCCCAAATTAGTTACCTAACTATTACAAATTCACCACAGATTTCATGTGCAATGTAATGTAAGATGTTCAAGTTCTTAATTTTTAATGCAATGAAAAATGTTTCAATCTATAGCAATTTGAAGATACAGTGGTTCAAGTACACCACTCTTGAACTATGAGCAAAAAGAATTCCAAAATTATTTAATTCATTTCTATATTTTTGCTATTTTATTTTTTAAAAATGATTGATTTGAGTAATTTATGTATTGCAATAGTAAAATATCTTTGTCCTTCAGATGAAAATAGGAGTTATGCTTATCTTTTCTGATCACAATTTTAACACTTTGCATAGAATCTTATCATTTTATCCATGTAGTCAAGAAAAAGTTGTTACACCGGAAAACCTGGGGGATTTTTCTGCTGGTCATACATCTGGAGTATTGCCTTTATGTTTTGACACAATGAGCTAAATTTTTATTTCCAACTGAAGACTTTCAAAATCATTTTTAGAAATTCATATTACTTGTGTCTTACATTCTTCAAATCGCTTTTTCACAGCTCTGGAAATTTGCTGTTAAAAAGTATCTTTGAAATTCTGTGTCCACCACAAGAATCATCATGTCTAGTCTGCATTTCTTATTTAATGAAGCAACCATTTTTGATTCCTAGGAGGTTAGAGATGTTTTTCAATTGTTGGTCAACATTAATTGTGGTATTTTTCTACTCTAGCTCTTCCTTCACGTCTCTTTTTCCCTATGGATAGTGTAAAAACAAATCCTTAAAAAAACTATAGAAGTAGAAATAAGCATCAAAATAATTCCCATAAATTATTCAAGTCTAAATCCATCATTCTTCTGCCACTAAAAACTTTTACCTCTCAACTACTAGTACTAAGATGGTACACTGTCAACCTGAAAATCACTAGTAATTTTTAAAAATATGCTGCTCATATATAAACAGGCATTTACACATGTAAATACAAGTTGAATTCTCAAACAGCAACAAATAGAAACATCAATTTATGCAATGCAGATAACAGAGTTAAACTTTCTGCCACTGGGTCTAAAAAAAAAAAAAAAAAAAATCCCAAAAACTAAACAAAACAAAACAAAAAATCTACTGCTGAAAGGGAGAAGTCTGACACTTGTTCCTCTCAGAGTGAAAGTTTGAAAGGAAGTCTGAAAGGAATGCCACCATGTCCTTCCTGCAAGGATGGATGGAAGCTGGTACTAGCTCTGGGCAGAGCCAGGTGAGGCTGCTGGAAGTTGCCCCCACCAACCAGCCTGTGGCTCCCAGGGGCTCTGTGCCCTTCTCCATCCCATTCAGAGGGATCACACCAGGCATTTGAGCTGGAACTCTGTGAAAGGATGGAGACGAAAGTTCCAGGGGATTTCAGTGTGAGGGGATGCCACAGCCTCACAGCACAAAGGCCAGGGGATGCCTCCAGAGCCTGCTGTCACACAAGAACCCACCAGAGGTTTCTGAGTGAACTTCTGAATTGTGAGTAGCATTTTTTATGGGTTTTTTTTTTTTTTTTATGTTGTAGTGGCATTTCAAAAGCAAAATCATCAATTGCCACATTCCCACACCCTAGACTAAGGACAAACTGTATGTGTGTGAATCAGCGCACTGCTGACCTGTTACTACATTTAAACATTTCAGATTCTTATAATTCCCAGTCTAGCAGAAACTTTCCTTTCCCTCTAGCATGTTTTGGCACTCTTTCACTTGTGTGTCTTGCATTGAAAATTACTGATGTCATATCAGGAGAGGTCAGAAGATATTTGCCTATGACTCAGCTCACAGGGTTGCCTTTCCCATAAACCTTCCCCTTCCCTGTACTTTTCTGAAACTGACCTCCTTAACTAGTAGTGCAGCTGACAGTTATGAAACTGAAAAGAAAGTTCTAGAGCTAAATCTTTTAATTTTATAATAATTTTGTGAAAACATTTGCTTTCAAAGGGCTAAAAGACTAACTTTTAGTGTACAATTAGTATATACATTTGTGCCAAGAAAAGGAAAGTTGAATAGCAGCATTAATGTAGAGAAAGCATGCCAGGCTGAATCTTGATCTCCTACTGGTATGAGACAGAAGCCTCTGTAGCTGATAAAACTAAAACCTTCATCTTCTATACCTCTGTCTCACAGTAATTGTAGCAGTTTACAGCATCGCCAAAATATTCCACAAGACAGAGATGGATATTTTGATGTACCCATCTAGTTTTCTACAAAAACAGAAGGAAAGGTGATTGCAAAGGCTGCAGTTTCACTCAGTAAATATTGTTACTCCTTTTAAAACATGTACAGGGATGCATGAAACATCAGATACAAGCAAAACAGACATGGTACAAACATTTGCCTTGTCTTTCTGGAAAATCATAGACCAACAATGAACGTGCTGGAGAGCTTTCCCATCACCTTGCTTTTGGGCACTCAATATTTCAAATAAGCCTGTTTTTTCTAAGTTCCCTTTATACATAAGGGGATAAAATTATTAAATTTATAATATAATAAAATTATCACCACTTTGAAACTCATCCAGCTTCACTCCAGAGCCCCAGTCAGTGGGAGCAATACCTGCATTGCTGACTGCCACAGGCTTTGCTTTTGTTCATGCTGAGTGTCCCTCCTGCTGAGGAAACAAGCCAAACATACCACAAGACAGGTGTATTTCTGTATTCATCCTCAGTGCATTCAAAATTATATTTCTGCTTTCAATCACTCCCTAGCCTCTCTCTCTAAAGAGAGTCTATATTTAGACTAAGAGGGAAACTACTTAAGCTAGACTACCTAAAGTTTTAGCACTCAAAGTTAGAACTCTCCCTGAGCTTCAAGAAAGGGTTTCAGAGCCCAGTCAGAAAATACAGAGAGAAAGTATAGAATTAATTTGAAGCTTCATTTCACAGAATAATTATTTACTTATTTCTTCACCCTCTCATGGATGCATGAAGAACGAAAAAATTTTGGGGTAAATTTCTTTCGTTCACTTTAAGGATATGTTGTCAAGCTAATCATTACACAAGTTTCAGCAATACTGCCTGCACTATGCTATCCTGATTTCATCAACGGTTAACTCTATAAAATCAAAGCAGGATAAAGTACAAGATATTCACTGATAAATGCATAGTGAAATAAAATAGTACTATAGCTACTGTTCATTGGAATTTAGAGAATTTAGAGGTCAGGACTGTCCAAGGTTTACATTCTCAGATACATTACAAGCATTGCCTTTGACACAAACAAAGCTCACACATAAAGACTGTCTGTACTTTTCACAGTGGTGAGAAGCTAAAAGAAATGTGAAACTTAATTTAGCTTCAGTGTGCATCTCGTGGTTACAAACGCAGCACCACAGTGCCACAGCCTCATCAAAAAGTGCTTCAAATGGGCTTCTTCAAAGAACAGTCCAGCATCATTTGTTGGCTTTCATACCCATGAGGTCTGGAACTTGATGCATGAGCCCCTGGGATAAAACCTATCATTTGTTGTGTGTATTCTTTTAGTCATAGCATCAGCTACTTGATATTACATACTCACAGCTAATTCAGGATAAGCGCTCAGGACTGACAGGTTTGTGTACAAAACAGTGATGATTAATGTCCTGTAAGATTAGCCATTATTGAGAAGTAAGATGTTAAGCAATTAATTTAGTGAAGTTAAATTTTAATGTTTAAAGTTGACCTAATTTTTCAGCCTTCCAAACATTCTTATCACAGTGATCAATAATTTCCTAATGAGTTTGTGTTCATTTGCAGTGTTGTCTGGCTTTATCCCATACCTTGAAGTAGGCAGAATTGTTACAATTAAATTAAATGAAAGCAGATCCAGAGTAAGTTCACTACCTAATATGTTTGGAAATATTCACTTTTCCTATCTTCTATCTTTCTCTCACACACTAATTCTCATACATCTTTTCTCCCACCATTGGAAAAGATGATCTTATGATCTTTTTCTCTCACTGAAGCAAAAGAATTTCTCTATTTCTTTTATTTTTGTTGTGAATATATATATATATATTTTCTTTATGAAAGGCTAAAGAAAAGCTACCCATACAGGTAAGTATATTGATGACTTTTACTTAGCCAGAGATCCCATAGAAACATGGGGTTGGAGTGCAAGCACCAGTCAAGATGTCTAAACCAGCAGAGATGAATTACGCTGTGAAAGTGGGTATTTCTCTTCATTAACTGGAAAAAGAATTCAGGCACTTAACTTTGAGGTGATTCAAGCTGGCAAAACAAGTGCTGCCCGGAGCAAAGAACTGATGAACATTGCTTCGTAATGCTGCCAGGAGTTCAAGGCCACTGTTTAAGTGCAGGATAATGCAGGAACCAGAGTGAGCAGCACACACTTATGATGGATCTCTTCATTTGTCATCAAATTTCTTCCTTCTGGGAAATACTGGACACTTGAGCTTAGGAGTCCTCACATAATTGGTGCTGGAAAATATGACACACTGATGCTGACAGATTTCGTGGGACAGGTGACAAACAGCATGAAACAAAATTATTTCCTATTAGCTGAAAATGTCCTGATAGCCTATATGCAGCAAAAATTGACTGAGCCATATGATATTTTTATCTTGAGAAATGCATCTGAATTGTTTTGAGACCCCTCTGTTTGTCTGCATGTCCTTATAGCAGAAGAGTCCAAATCTCCTGACAGGGCTGCATATTGCCTCCTCTAATTATATTCTCGTAGCTTGCCACAAACCCACACTTCACTTGACTTAGAAACTCAGAAGTCTTAGTAATCTTTGGTCATGGTTTTTTTTCCCTCTAAAGATGTAGAAATGCATATCCAGCTCAGGAAAGCAGTAATCAGTATAGCATTTGAGTACTTGAAAAACAGTAAGGTAGGTAAACTAATTTCTCTTTTTCTCCTTCAGCAGCACAGAGGCAGCAAATGTGGTATATGGTTTCCATTGAAATGCTAAATCATCACATATTTCATGACCTTCAACTCTGCATAAAGTATGCTCTATAAAACAAGTTTTTGCTGATACACACGTCTTGAAGTGTCATGAAACAAAAATCTACACAGTATGCTCAGTTCTCTCAAGGAAAATGACAAATTTGAAAGCACTAAGGGACAACACTGGGATGGTGCAACATTTATCTATTTAAAGTAGACTCAGAACAGCAAAGCTACATGTATGCTTACCTCAGCAGAAAATAGAGGGCCAGAAGCAAATAACTTTTGGGACTGATCAAAAGCACCTAGAGCGATAAATGTTGCCATAATATACTTCCTCTGAAAAATGAGGATTCAGACACAGATTCACCCTCACTTGATGCTTCCAATATCTACAATCTGCATTAAAGTTAGTAATCCTAAGTGCCTGGTTAGAGGGTGTATTTTCAGATATTGTATGTCCATTCTACATTTAACTTCATATGTAGGATGGGAAGTGTTGGTTTCTCCCTTGTTTAGACTGGAAATGTGTGTTCCTTCCTGTGGCCTACACAGAAAATTGACCTGAGGAACCCATTCAAAGATGTCTCTGCATTACATACTCATATCTGATCCATTACTGCTGCTGAATTTAGGTTACCCTACACATTGTGATTTGTCATTCTTACCTTCTTCCTGGCAGTACTCCTGAAACTATGCAAGGCATAGAGAGAGTAGGAATTTGAGAAGATATTTCATCTTGGGTCGTGAGTGACAATCTGCCAGTGCCACAGTCTGCCAGTGCAGAGCAGTTTACAGGGTCACAAATATCAGCTTTACATATACTGCCTTCCAAGGACAGTGGAAGACCTGGAGCTCAGTGATGTCTCCCACAGAAATTGAATTTCAGAATAACCATAAAAGTACCCTGCCCTCTTTGGTGTTACCACAGTGCTAAAATTAGTGCTGAGTTTTATGTTAATACATAAATATTTATAAACACTTCATCAGAATTTTTTTCCCATGGGAAATTTTCTTTAAGTGGCTTTAGGTCACTTTTAAATACAGTGTCACATTTTGAGGGCTGTCTAATATTGCACACACATTAGCAAACTGAGTGCTGTCTCTTCCACTGGGACTAGGTAAGAATTAATCTATTAATGCACAATACACGAAGCCAAATTTAACTTCTAATTTGCCTTGTTCCTTAACATAGGAACAAGGTAGGACAAAACCACTTTGGAAGTGCCTGCTAATTGATGCATTTTATGCTCACCAACAAAACCAAGAGCGCATAGAGCAAAGGACTGGTTGGCTTCTGGACTAAGTGCCAACACTTCAGCACCTCCAAGCTGCAAGAGTTGTTTTGTAGACGTGAAGTTCATGACTTGCCTCCATCCTAGGTACTTGCTACTACTGGTCCTGCTTAGTGATACTACTACTAGTAGTACTACGGCCTAGGTACTACTTGCTGCAGGTGACAGCTGCAGAAAACCAGGGGAGGTAACAACTGCTTTACCCAGACCAGAGAGATGAAAAGTAAGAGGCATTTTGCAAGAGCAGAAATTGCTCTGAGGAGAATCTGGGAAAAGTCTGATCATCATATAATGTTGTTAAGTCTGGAGAATATTTTGGTAAGTCTGGAGGAGATTTTATCTGGGAGTTCTGTTTTCTTTGGGCAGAAGCACCGCTGTCAGGCTATTGCCCATAGAGCTTGTCTTTGTGGAGGTGACATCAAAGTTAATCTTTAGACAAGAAAATATGGTTTTCTGCAATGAAATTTCTAACATATGAAAAAATGAGACAGAGGAGTAATTTTCCTTTTACACACTCCAAGTAGCCTTTTTTTGCCACTCACCTTTTTTTTTCATGTTTTTGCTTGGCTTTTTGTTTGGAGGTGTTTTCTGATTTAATGAAGAGACTATGAACTGAAGCATCTGTCTGCATTTTGCTAGTGTTACTGTGTCTACAGTCCCAAAAGGAAAGGGAGTGCCAAAAGTTAATTTATGCAAGTTCATTAGCCCAAGGTTTTTTCCCCTCTTGCGTGCACAGGACTGACCTTTCCCAGAAGTTGCCTTGACTTGTGCCTGGCCTGTTGTCACTGCCTCCTTGATTCTCTAGTTTTTCATGCTGTGGATGTGTTTTTCACCGCATTTCTGGCACCAGCAGCAGCCTCACACCCTGCATTAAATTCACAAGCAGCATCTTAGCATTCAGAAAGGTAAAGCCTGAGCATCAGTTTATCAGATAAAGTCAATAAATGCTTGTGATTCAGCAACAAAGGCCAGCCATGTAAACAGAATCTCAGTAGGCAGTGCCTGCTGTAACACCCTTCATCCTGGGATCACATCAGGCCAGGATAAAGCTCAGCCTCCAGAAAACTGCAGTCACAAATATTCTGCTTGCTAGAACACAAGAAGAGTTTTCCTTTTCCAGGACACCATAGTGAAGGAGCATTATTTTGCACATGGCCAGCAATCACTGCGCAATCAGGATATAGCCAAACCACACGTTGTTTAATAACACCACAAACACAGGAAACAGCCTGATGAAAAGGTTTCAAGAAAAATATGTTTATACCGTGGGTCACCATGAAACAGCTCCCAAGCAGAGATCACCAACACCTTATAACTCCAGCTAAAGGAGATCTTCAGAGCCCAAGTTAGTGAGCTGGCACTAGCTCAATGTTGCCTTGAAAGTTATCTTTTCAGTGCTGTTTTTTCCCAGCCACAACCTTGAAGAAAAGTGGGTTAAAGTGTCAAAGGTGGCATTCTAGACCTGCTGCAAGCAAACAACTTTTTGAACAGCTGTTGGAAGTTTCCACAACAAAATGGAGAGGAAAAAGAGAGGCAGAACAACTTTAATAAGAAAAATATAGTACTTTTAAAAATGAGGACATTGTGTGGTAGCAGTGTTTTTCTCTCCAAACTCCTCTCTCTCTGTCTCACATCAACTTCTTACATATGCTTATCAATTTATGTCTGAAATAATGCATCAAATATGTTACATCTTATTTCACTCCCCTTACTTTTAAGTATCTGTCCCTCTCTAGTTGCTGAATACATGCGTTAACAGTAGCGTATAATTTTGTAAATATCATTTTAATGTAGACATTTAAATATATGATTATTCTTTAGCTATAAAAAACCCCCAAACAGCTTTTTCAACTTTCCAACAAATTGAGTTTTACTGGCCCTAATTTTTATATATTAAAGTCTGTACATCTATTTTCCATTTCAGGTTATGTATATGTATTAACAATAAAAACATTAGAAAAATAATTCAAAACCAAGAGCAATTCATAAGTCATAGGTGTTTCTTAGTGATTAAATATCGACTGCATCAAAACTAATAAGGAAATTGTTAAAATTCAGTAATAAATGGATGTGTACATCAAAGTTAGAAGCTGACAGGCTAGAAATTATTGAATAACTAAAATTAAAATGCCAAAGCTGGATCTGCCAAATAATGAGAAACCAATTGTCTCAATTACCTCAGAGGAAATGAGTTCAGCAGTATAGAAATAAGCAATCAGGTCAATGGGTATCAAATAGAATATTTTATAAATATTTTTTTTGAGAGAGCAGTGTTTCAGATGAGGAATATATCATTTAGTAATGCATGGCCAATGAGATGAACTCTTATAGCTGGGATTCATAAGATGAGTGAGCTGGAACCTCATTCAGAGTGACAACACTTGCCCTGTTTAATTAAATAATTAATTAATTCTGCATCTAAATCCTATCAGGTATCTTACAACAGGTCACAGATAAACTGATTCATAGAGATCAGATTGATTCACTCCATGACCAATTTATGACTGATAATTTCTGTAAATTATCTAATTTATTACAGTAAGTAAATAAATTAAACATCTCTTCTACAGCAATCCCAGTTGATACACAGAAAACCTTTAAAAGGCAATTTACTCATCACCTGAAAGGAACTGAATTTCCAAGATGTCTTATTAATTCTTTATTACTATATTCTAATGTCATTGCAACTGTTTTTTCTATTCTTAGCCACTGCACTCAGTGAAGATGGAGGGAGAGCTTTTGGCCCTCCCTCCTCAGACATTTGTCTTGCAGCTCAATCGGAGCAGCACTGAGGGGAGCAGTTCTTCCCACTTTGACTTGTTTATTTCTTCTTTAGCTGATGGAGAAAATGAGGTGTTTAAAAAAGCCTCAGAAGACCTGGCTGCTTAGGCTGAGTTATCTCAGGTTTCCCCTGCCTTTTCTGTGATGAGTTGGAATGCTCATTATGTCACACAGACACATTCATGGGGATGGAGCTGTGCTACGTGCCAATCCTTGTCAAAACAAGCCAGAGAAACAATGCCCCTGAAAAAATGTGCTGTCATCCTGACATTTGCTCTCTAGAGGGAAAAAAACTAGGGGGGAAAGGCAATGGAAACAAAAGGCTTGTCTCACAAACCTGCGGAAGGAGGCAGCACAGGTCGTGGGCAGCAGTATGACAGCAAGAGCATGCCCATTATGGATGCACACCTAAGGGATGTCCCTGCTCCAGAAGAGTTTCATAACAGCCAAGCTGTGGGCTGCTCCTTGATGGCATTGTAATCCCTCCCCTTGATGCCTCTCAGTTTTGTGTAAAATGAGAATGAGTCAGTAAGAGGGAAACTTAAACCCCAATCCCCTTCCTAATCCAGTTCATTCTTGATTTATAGTTACAAAGCCAAGATAAGCACCAGTAGAAGAGCCTGAGGCAATGTTGTCAGGGGACATGTGTGCTCACCCCACATCCCTGGGAAAGACCAGAATGATCTTAAGCAGGAGAAGGAGGTGAGCCTTTGACTGCAACAGTCTGAGCCAGGCAGAGGTGTAGCCCCAGGACAGGGAGGCCAGCCCTGCCTCCAGCTAGCTGGCAGCTGCTCTGAGGCAGAGGGGGAATAAAAACAATCCAGCAGCAAAGAGAAACAGAGAAAAGTGGCATGGTGTTACACAGCCTCAGTCTACCAGCCAACACACCATTTCTAAGGACTAACAGGCTCCCAATCAGAATTTGAAAAAAAAGAGTATAAGATATTGAATTATTATCAGCAGGCAAGCCACAGTGGTTTGAGGAAGAAGAGGCAGCATGTTTCTCCTCTTCAGGCAATGTGGCATCTGCCCCCTTTTTGTCTTGTCATTATAAGAACTTCACCCTAAAGACAAATGTGGGAACAACCATTTCAAAAAAGATCAAAGTAAGCCCCTCTGACTTTTCCTTACAGCATGCTGTCATTTTTATGTAACCCAGTCTTTCAGCAAAACTGAGACAAATATCCTGAAATATTATCAGCCACCTTGAAACAGTAGGGGCTTTTTTGTAAATATGTTATTCAGAGAAAAACACTCTGCCTAGGTCTAATCAAAAACTAATTAGAATCAGCATATGCTTTTCTGCACAGTTACTGTGTCATCTGGAACACGAGATGTACAAACCCAGACCTAATCAAACTGGGATGCTTAACATTGGGAGCATTATCATCTGAAGAGTCTTCTGCAGTCAACAGAGAAAGAAATAGCAGCATGATTCAACATACCTAGTATCTTGAACAATCCTCTAGAAATTATTATTGCTCCTCCTTGACTACAGAAGGGCTCTGAGAGTGTGATTTATTTGCATGAGCACTGGTAGCCAGCTCTATTTTGGATGGCACAGAGCATCTGCCCAGCCTGCACCTGCCCCTTTGGAAGAGCACAGGCTCTCCTAAATCTCATGGTATATCTGCCTGACCCCAGAGAATCCTGAAAGGCGACCATGAGCTGCACCTGAGCTGCTTCTGCATGCTTCAGGTAGGGCCTGAAGTCATCAATGGTGAGCCTGGGCCACTGGAACACTGCTGTAGGCTCAAGTGAAGAGTATCAAAAACTGAAGGAGTATGGCTTGGCTAAGAGAGAGTCAAGGAGCAAGGGAGCTGCTCAGGGCAAGCCATGAGCATGGAGCTCTTTATTCTTGAATGAGGCGCTCCTGTGTGGTGAAGGGACTGCTGTGATGTCACAACCCAGGAAATTCCTCTGGCTGTCCTGGAGGGCTCAAGCCCCTGCCCAGGGGGCTCAGAGACCTTGGCACAGAGCCCAGGACCCCTGTGCCTTTGATTTAGCCCTTGGAAAAAACAACTACCAACCTTTATATGAAGAATTACAAGTCGAGAAAGTTTAAGTAGAATAATAGTTAGTTTGTCACAGGATGAAAAATATATTTTTGAGGTTTTTAGAATGGGGGCTCGGGGTCCCAAGATGGAGGAATTTGGGCATGCCTTGTTCTTTTTCCGTCTTCTTCCTGGCCTCCATGTTCTGGGTGATACTGGCACTCTTGGATTGGTTTAGAGTAGAAACTCACTGTCTAACATAGGTGATAGGTATTCAGAAGTTATGGTAAATAAAGTACACATAGTTTTTAGTATAAAAAGATAACACCACCCCGAGGGCAGCCAGTGTGCCTCTGTCTGACCCGCTGAATGGGCCTCGGCAGGCCAGAGAAAGAATGTAACGGATAAGAAACAATAAACAACCTTGAGAACGAGAACTGAAGAGTTCTGACTCCTCCTTTGACTGCCAGGCTGGGAAAAGAGACTTTCTAACACATCTCAGGGTCACTCTGACCAGCAGAAATTCTGGGACTGTGACACCAGCGTTATAAAGCACACTTGTCAAACTCTGCCTAAACCCACTCCCAGCTTACACCAAGTCATGAAGCCATCAAGCATATAAATGCAAATCCCATTTACCTGCAACATTTTTTATTCAACACCTATTGACATTATCACAGTTATATAAATAGCACTTAAAGAGAAAGCCATGATGTACAAAACTCTAATCTTTGGCCACCACTAAATTCTTCTCTGTCAAATTTTCCTGCCTGATGAACATGCCATTTGTCCTTTTGGTGTTCCCTTTTTGATAAAGCTAATATTTTCCTGTATCTTAAAAAAAAAAAAAACCTTCAGTTTTACCATTAATCATAGAAGTAAGACGTTCATACGAAGCAATTCATTTTGTGGCAACACACTAGACTTTTAAAAGGAGATATGAGAGGTTTTCCATCTTATGAGGATCGATGTTGTTGTGCAACCAAGAGAAATTTCAGTCCATTTTTCAAACCATCTGAAGTCCCATGTATTGAAGAAAAATAATTCAGCACATATAGTTTCAATTCAACTGAAATTTATGATTCTATACGACTACAGTGATATCTGTAATACTGGCCACCAAAGACTCACTGATATTTTGCCAAGCAAAACATAACAATCTTCCAGGCTAATTGAAGATTTTATTTAAACAAATGTGCAAGATATTTCACTCTTTACACAATTGAAAACTGTTCACCAGATTTACAGTCAGTAGGTAGAGATGTATAGTATATACTAGGGAATTTCAGAGCATACAAAGGCATAGCCCTATCCTGCTACAGCACTATCCAACTCAAGGTTCCTAAGGCAGGCTCCTGAGCTGGAAATCTGTGCTGTCTTCACAGAGAAGCAGCATCTGAACTCTGTCTACACTGATTTTTATTTGGGCACCTATAGCAGATACCTCAAGTCAGGTCCTGAAATAACCCCCACTTTGTTTAATTCTGAGACCAACAGGGAGGTGGATAGAATGTTTGTACTGAAATACTTGTAGACCAACAAAGACTGACACAGAAGTAGGAAGATGGACTGCAAAGACTTTCATTCATTTGTTTAAGGTAGATATATTAATGAGTTGATCCTCTATGTTCAGGAACACCAAAACACCGCTCAGATACTATATTTAAAACAACTTCGTTATTCACAAATGCTCCAGCATTTTCAACTTGTTAGGGGCATTGTGGGTCTGATGAAGGTGACTGTACTTTGACCACAAGGTGCACAGATGATTGTTTGCCCATCACACTGAAAAGTGGAACAAAGATCGCTCACATATGACATTGACCAGACACAATCTGCAGAACTATTCAAAGAACAACAGCTTTGTAGAGGTCTGACCTTTTCAGCCTCCAGCCTGGGATAAGAGAAACAGCTATGCTCTTATTATATTGCAAAAGTTACTTACTGCTAGAATTTTGTACTTCCTTGATGTTTCTCATAGGCAGCTCCTCTAGGCACTGACTCTTCCTTGCCCTCACAGCAGCCAACTGACTGCAGGTCCCCTCAACCAACCAATCCCCTCTTTTATAACACTCTTCTCATTGGCTACAGGTGTGGCCTGTTAACGTCAGGTCTGTTCCCAATCTCTAATAATTGGCTCAGCTGCAACTCCTTAAGGGGTAAGATTACTTTCTATACTACCTTTTTCTTATATTGTATCCCCCTACACAACTACGTGCAGAATTGTTCTTAGACAGCAGAGATGTTGCTGGTTGAACTATGAAAGAGTGTCACCTTTGATGGGAATGAAGGACAGAGACACTGTTGAGAAGTCGCAGGAGCACCGCTGCTGGAAGCCATAGAAGAGGACAAGATGAAAACCCTTGAAGATGTTAGACTGTATACTGTGAAAAAAAAGAAAGGTTTTGCAGATATTCTTTGCATGGGCACCAACAAATCATCCAAACACATTGGACACAAGCCCAGCTCCATGCCCCAGGACCTTGGCTGGCCTCCAAGAAGCACCATGAGCAATCGGATCAGGTGAACTGCAGAAACTAAGAGAAAGTATAAAAGAATGTGTAAGTATCTGCTTGCAGTAAAGTTTCAGCCAACAAGAACACTGATGCTCTTCCCCTTGCAACAGCCACATATAAGTAAAATAAATCAAGTATTAAATATTAACCTGCTGAAATGCCTATATTTAAAAACTGTACATGAACTTTTAGTCGTAGCATTTGTGGTCCATGACAAGACCACCTGAGTAGATTTAGTTTTGCCTTTGTAAATTATTATAAAATTTCTCTAAAACTTGTTTCTCAGACAAACAAAAGCTTACAAAAAACTTGAAGGGGACAAAACAAGGTCAATCCAAAGCTAACAAGAGCCCAACAAAAAATCCTTTGAACAGACCTTGAAGCTGAGTGATACACCAGAGCTATTTACTAGTGAGATAGGCAGTGCATGTGCTTGATGACAATAATAATGCTGTTATCAACAGGGAAATGTTGGGTTTAAACTTAATCTCTTCCCTGATAAACTCTCATTTCACCAGCCCAAGGATTTATACCTAAAAGCATTTCAGACACAAACTCAGGACCAAACTGTGTATCTGTTTGTCCTGTTTCTGTAAGGATTTGAAGACAGTGCATGTGAAATGCAAATGCTTAAACTCCAGATGCCAGAAGTCGAGGAGCAGAGCTGAAGGATCTGAGAAAGTCCCTGGGGAGCCATACAGTGAGTAAAATGCCAGTGCAGCCAGCTGTGCTGAGAGCTGGCCCAGGGCTCAGCATGCTCCATGCTCAGAGCAACAGCTGAGGCAGCACAAGTGGGGCTGGCAGTATCCACCCAGCTGCAGCAAACCAGGGCAACAAAAGCAATGAGCAGATACTTAGCGTTCACATAAGGTCTACAGTCTTGTAAGGAAAATAAAAGACTTGTGCTAAAAAGTTCAAAAGCTCAAAGAGGGTCTTTCAACATTTTTTCAGCAATATATGAAAAGCCTTCTTGCCTTTCCTTCCCGAAGATGCATATTTATTTTGAAAATCACATAAAAAATCTATTTCTGCTTCCAATTTTTACAGGGTTGCAAAATTTTTTGTTAAATTATCACTAATTATTGTAATCAGTCATAGACATGTCATTTCACTTTTGCTGATAAAAAGACATGTTCAAAACAGCTGAAATCAGAAATTTGTTTCTTGTACATACACATTTCAGTAGCTTATCCATCATTTTAAAGTTTTCCCCAACTTACTGAAGTAAGAGAATTCCATGACCAAATCTGGTGGTTAGCATGGGGTGAAAAAAATCTAAATCAAAGGTGAGCCACAGCTACAGCAGACGGAATGGAGAGACAAAGATAACACTGCTTCCCACAAATGGAGAGTCAGTCATTGAGGAATCAGTCAACATCATGCAACTAGGCCATAAATGCCTGAATACATGATTTGCACTGAAGTGCAAAGGTACACAGAGCTTTCTCCAATGTCCAGGAAAAGAAATGGCAGTGCCTTTCTTCTACTTTTGTCTAGCCTGTGATTAGGAGAAAAATTAATATATAACACTTTGAGAACAAAATTCCTTTCCTGACAGTAGGAACAGAATGTACAAATTATCATGTGGGTTTTGTTTTTGGTTTGCCAGTAGTAACATTCAAGTTGCGACATGCAGCTTTATAATACAGTAAAGTTTATTTTGTATAGATTTTTTTAATTAAAAATTGCCTCCCAGGTTGCTTTGCTAAATACTGGACTAGTCTCAGTCAATCAATAAATACAGCTGCAGGAGAGGAGAGCTGTCAGATCTGTAAGCAAGGAAAACAGTTTTCAGGTGGTTTGAGCATCAGGAATTGCCTCTCCCTTCAAATGTCCACTAACGAGTGATTAGGTTGCACTCTCAGAATAAAAAGAGTTTGTTAAAGAAAATTTTGTTCTCTGTGGCATTTAATCTGGTCTGCTTCAAACTCTAAGCTGTCACCATCCACATACTTGATGCAAGACAGCCCTGGAGTGACCAGGAGGAATTTGGGCCATCCAGCTGAGGAGGGAAAGCCATAGACTTCCCATGACAGCTGTCCAGAGCCCATCAGTAACAGTGTAAGGGCAAAAAAGGGGACAAAAAAAGCTGTGCCCTCATTCTATGTCACTGCCCACATTTTTGAGCACTTGCTTAATATGCAGGATATTTTCCTCCAGGAGTTCAGAGTTTTATCTTCCCAGTTCTAGTTAGCATGGAAAAAGTGAGCATTTTACCACATTAGTGCTTTTGGAGAGAAATGCCCCCAAAGCAGAGATAGCAGGAGTGGTGTCACATACCTTTAAAAAGCCCCTCCAAATATACAGTATAAATTCGTGCAAATATAAGCAAAATCTAACGGATCTAATCTGGTCAAGATGTAACAGGCCTCATATAAACAAAAGAGGCTGTACCTCTCAAATTTTTCATTATACAATTCCTGCAGATACATATGTAAAATTTTCATATGCCTTTTCAAATTAAGGCAGAATTCCTGCTGCATCCAGGGATCCTTCTCCATCTCCTTGGGCTTCCTTTTGCCATGATCCTAGCTATGCACAGGTTTACAGCATGTTTCAGAAGAGACTTGGCCTCAAGAATTACCTTTTAAAAGGTACCCTCTGCAGGCAAGATAGGCAGCAAGGGAGTCACATAATATTACATTTTCAAATAGATTAGAAAAGTATCAGCAGCATCTTCATTCAAGCCCATTCACTTTTAGATTATAACCATCTGCATTTTTAGGTTCTTTTTTAATTTGACAAGGGTCAGTGCACAGACATAATTTACTAGTTCAGTTCAATAGTTCAGTTCAATTTCAAGCACAAAGTCCAACAGGAGCCCATAATAAGCACTGCTCATTCCAGTTTCCCTTATAGTGCTACCCTTGACACTTCCTGTAGCAGTGCAGGAAAACCAAACTAGGCCAGCCCTATGTGATCAACAGAGCACTGTTTCTACACTGCAAATCACCAAGGGATTCTTTACAACAAAGCTTAACATTTGAAATTGTTTATGAGGGTTCCTCATTTCCCTCTTTTAATTAATATACCCTGATGCACACAAACAGACTACTAAGAGGAATTAAAGCATTTGCACAGCCACAAAAGCAAAAACTCCAGAGTGTGAAGCCCTTGGACACACTGCTGGTGCCCCTGCTAAGGTTAGCCTGCATTTTCTGCTGCCAACCACAGCAGAATAAGAACTTAGAGTAGGAGTAAATGGCAAACACTGGAGGATGGATTAATAGCTCTGTGGCACTTTGAAGTCTACATCCAGGAGTGAAAATGAAGTGCAGTTAAATGCCAACTATCATAGAAGTCACCAAACATAATTCTTCTCTTCAAAAGTGAGTTTAGAAGTTGAAGTGGGGAATTAACTTCAGACTGGAGGTCTGTATTTAGACCTAGCAAGAAATCATTGAAAAGAAAGAATGGCAACCCTGAGACACAAATGGAATGAGCTGCCAAGCAGATTTTTCACAGTCATGATAATTATTTTTGAAATCTCACAGCTTGATTTTCTCCAAGTAGAAAGCAATTCTCCTCACTATTCTCTTTCATGACAACTTGGGCATCAGCTCCCACAAAACTGATTTTCACTTGCAGCGGTATTGTTAATTATTATAATGAGATATGCAAGTATCTAAGGCTCAAAAAAAAAATCCAGATATGGTGCCTCATTGTCTCTTTAATTGGAACACAATAAGTGTAGAATTTATCCTTTTCAACGTTTTGCAGACAATTTTCACACGTGCTAAGTCTGTTAGAAATTTCATGCATAGCTAGATTTAAAGCTTCCCTGATGTTTGTCAGATACAGCTGAAGTAGTGATTTTGTGTTGCAGCTATAATTAGGTGGCATATTGCCATGATTTTCCCTTTTTCTGTCGTCTTTTTTGAAACTCAGATGTCAAAGCAAATTATTGATCAGCTGTGAGATGTAAGGTCAGTTATAGGGAAAAAAATTAAACCTAAATTTTCGTTAGTTTTTCATTTAAATTTGCAAATTCCTGAAGCATATTGTCATGCAGACAAACTGAGTCCCCCAGTGAGTTTCTTTTCTTCTCTCCTCCTAAGACAGCCTGTCATTGAAATGTTCTCACCTGGGAAGTAATTGCTTTTTTCAGTCAGGATCTCAGCGATTGTGTGTCCTCCTCGCAAGAACTATCACCCATTTGGGCTTTTTGATTCTTCTGACAAAAGAAAAGGCAAAAACTGAAAGGAGAAATAGTCTGCACAGTGTTTGAGAGATGGCAGTGCTGCCTGGGTGTGAGCAAGGGGCAGCCCATGAGGAGAGCAGACTGTGAGATCAATCCCCACCACCCAGGGAGCTGAACTCAAAGCCTTGGGCAGCAATCGGCACCTTAGGAGCTGAGCACAAAGCTTTGGGCAGCAATCGGCACCTTGTGCTGGCAGATGCTCTCACAGCTGCTTCCCAGAGATCATGGAGACACATGGTTAGAGAAGCTGACTCTCCTTTTCGCCGCTTCTGCATAGTTTTTCAAAATCTAGGGCAGGAGGCAGTGGTAGGGGATTTCAGTGATGTCCTTCTGCTATTTCCAGCTGTGTCCGCTCTCCCAGTGCCCAGATGAGAGATGGGGTGGGCTTCTCTGAACTTGCTCTGTCACTTCCCTTCACCACCAGCAGCAAGGAACACTACCCATCTCATCCTCAGGTAGACATTTAAAGCAGAAGAGGTGAACCACATTTTGTGAATTTCAAAGGTGCTTGGGAAGTTTTCTGTTGAGTAGAAAATGTACAAAAATGTAATTCAAGTGTCTGACATTGTGCAACGTAAGTCCCACTCCAGAGTCCAGAGATGATGATCTAATTCTTCCCTGCACACACTGTGTTAATGTTTTGGGAAATATACTTTCATTGGTACCTTTCATAATGACAGACACAAAGTGGAATGAAAAATAATTTGCCTCTGCTTTCATTTTCAATCTCTTTTCTGCACTTCTTAAAGCTTTGGTTCTTTCTTGCAGAAGTTTTATTCTCCCAGAGGGGGGAATTACACCATCCATTCAACAACAGAATTTTGCATTTCTCTTAATATGTAAATATTAAAATCTAAGTGCTTCTTAATAACACAATTGTATTTTTATTATATAGCTGTTATTTCATTCAGGTAATTATATTGGTAATGGTAAATAATAATACCCTTAGGAATATATAAATCTCTGATTTCCAGCTTAGTTTGCGATTTCTTCAATATTTTCTTTTGCATTTCATTAGCTCAGATAGTTACACTATTGATAATTTGAAGATTTCAGCAGTGTTAAATCAAATCCTAACAATCTTGAGACTTGTCTGAAACCCAGAAATAGTTGCCTTTCTTTTCTGCTTCTGAGCTGATTGACTCAGGCTCAAACTCCTTTAAGCTGTGCTGGGTCAAATGAATGCCTTTCTGCCTCCTTTCTTTGCAGTACCCACCTCTCTGGTGTTGACTGCATTGACCAAATATCATGGTCATTTTGCAGGGTGAAGGGCAGTGGCATATAAATCCCAAGGAAAAAAATCTTACCACAAAGCTATGTGATGTTTAAGCAGTTACAGTATGACAACACCACCTCCCTGAGCTGCAGCTGTTATTTCCTACTCCAAACACGAGCAGACTAATGATTTGCCTCCTCACCTCTTTCTTCATACCTCTGCAGCTTGTCAGTGAATCCTGTACTATTTCTAACATTAGTGCTGTCTTGCTTTCAGTCTCCTGCTGAACAGCATGTCAGTAGGTGGCAGCCCATGGCTCATTAAGGCGGTTCTGCGGTGCTAAATTCACAGCACAGTCTGGATTTACAGCTTTTTCAGCGGACAATTTATTATTTTAATGCCTTTTTCCACCGTCTGTTATACTGGGAATGATGGAGACTAGCAGTAATGTGTCTAAATCCAAATTTTACTGCAAATTGCCCAATTTTATGTTCTCTAAACTGTGGCCCACAGTCAGACATTATTATTCACCATGTACAATGTGTAGTGAAAGATTGGCTGGATATCTATGATCATGCATTACTGCAGTAATTCCCAGGGGGAATTGAAAAGAGCAGTTCAGGATACACCTCTCTACAATTTTTCAACAAACATGGAAAGATCTCAGATCGTTTTTGAGAAGGAATAAAAAATAAAAGATGAAAATCCTTTTTGATCTTTTCATACTAAGAGGGGACCTTTCAGAAGCACGTCCAAAATTGTTCACGTAGCAACCAAAATCCCAACAGCTAGAAACAAGCCCTGTTAATTGCACACCCTCAGTGACTCAGGAGCACAACATCAATAGCAACCAGAGAAAATGCCTCTGCTGCCCCTGCAAAGCAAGTAAAGAGGGACATGAACTTCTACTGAAGCAATGGTACACACAGTGTAAGCGTGCGAATGGTTGCGTGTATGTGTCCATCTGTCCCCTCTTTCTGAGTCTTTTTCACACCCACTGTTACACGGTCAAATCTTGTCAAAGTGGGTTGGGAGGATGATTCATCCTCACTGGTGGATAGCTCAGACCCAACAAACTGTTCATTTGAGGGTGGCTTTTTTTCAATTTATAATGTTAAAAATAGGAATGTGCAAGTTGCCTCATAGGATGGCCACATCTCCAAGCTCCCAGTGGAAACAAGCTCCAGCAAAGCAAGGTGCAAATGCAATAGAGCATTTCCTGGGTGGAAAAAAGACCCTCAGGAAAGCCCCAGCAGGCAGGGAAAAGGGGAAGAACAGGAAGGCAGGTAGGTTGTCCTGGCATGTCAGTCCTGGAAGAAAGGGAGCCAGGCTTAGAGAGCTGAGGCAGTTCCTTCTTCCCTTGTCTTGTGTAGAGTTGCTATCATAGTGAGCAACATTTCCACCGCTGTGTGAGCATGAAACATGGAAACAGATTCATTTTTACCATGGAGATGTCCTGACAAACACCATTACGGAATTCCTGACTTTGCTGGCAATGTTTTGAGCCTTGCAGCAGCCAGAAGAGAAGGTTCACCTCCTCTGATAAGCAGAGGATTTCATGCAGCCTGTATGAGTGATGGGCCTGAGCCCTGAAGCTGAGCAGGGCTCCTCTGACCACAGCTTTCATGACAGTGACACCTGCACAACCTGCCTGCACTTCAAAATCACCCCAGCAGAGACAAAATATCCTCAGAAAGCTCAGAGGAATAAAAGGGGAAACAACAAAACAGGTTACCAGGACTGAGCTTACTAAGGGGGAAGAGAAAGTGAGAGACCAAATTGTTCTTTCAAAGGCAACCTACCCTGGAGGAGCCAAGAAAGGACTTGGTAAAACTGTTGGCATGGATTGAAACATCCAGTTGTCACTGCCACCCCCTCTCTGATGTTTCATGACCCACAATAGCATAAGCTTAGCACCCAACCAGACTCAGAAGCATACACAAAGACTTGCTCTAACCTGCCCATCTCCACCATCTAGAAGTTGGGTAAATGATTCTGTTACCGTTTTGTTAAGACTGATATTGATAGTTATAGAAAGGGAAGACCATGAGTGAGCTGAATCCTCACAGACCCAGCAGGTTTTGGTTATTTTCCTCAGATATTCTGCTGGGGCAGACATAGGTCAGCATGAGATGGTGAGTGCCACACAGCCTTTGTGGAGACTAGCCTGCATTTTAGGCTCCTCAGGGAGATCTAGGAGGGGAAGGCAGCTTATCCTATGGCTGTCTGATATCCCTGTCAAACATATGGTAACAGGTCAAGCGACAGTCCTGGAAAAACAGGGAGGAACTGGTAAACAGACTGGAAACATTGGAGTACCTGAGAAAAGGCAGACTTCATAGCACTCAGCAGGAAAACCATATTTGACTGACAAGAAAACAGTGGCAGGAGTGCAGAGGCTTGCCCAAAATCACTCAGGCAGTTACAGATAATTAGCAAAGTTGAGCTTCAAGTACATTGCTCTGTGTTTGGTCCTGCTTCTCCCAAAGATGTTGATGTGGTATTAAGGACAGACTGATAGATAATGTCTTTCAGATGCCAGGTCTCCTGTTTAAAGCATGGTTGGTTTTTGTAGAGTTGTCAGCCACAGCTTTTAATCATGAGCTAAAGAGCTGATTTTCCAAATTAGATTGTGTGTTAGGATCAAATGTTTACTTTTCTAAAAAAAATTCCCTTTGAGTTCTCCTACGGTGAGATTCTTGTTGCAAATCCCTTAGAAAGGGATTTACCTACCTTCTCTTCCTCTGAAACACTTCTTTGGGCCTGATATCCAAATGGAATGGTAGAGAAAGGATGTAAACACAAAACATTTTGAAAGCAACAGAGTTGGTTGGTGAGGTGTTAGATATATGATTTCTGTTTCCACTTTGAAAAAGAATGAAGGAGGTTTCTCAATAGTGAGCAGGAGCACCAGTGGCCACCTGCACTTGGGACTCTCCCTTCTGTGTGTGCCTCCAGACCCATCCACACACATTTCTCCATCCTCCAGGGATAACTGCTGCACCTGGAGACTTCCCCATCCCTTCTGCTACAGGAACAGCATCCAGACTCAGCTCACACTCTGCATTCAGCCCTTTTTCCTGGCAGCCCTCTTCAGGCCTTTCTGAGCAAAACTTGTACTACTGCTCTCTACTTCCCTCAGATGTGACTCAAGCACAGACTCACACAGTGCAGGGAAAATTGTAGACCTCAAATAAGGTCTTTTCCCATGCTTGACTTTCAAAGAAATTAGCCCAGAAGGCTAGTAAATCAGATGAAAATCCGAAGCCAGCATTCTAAATGTCTCAAATTTCTGCCAGCTGGAAGCAGTAGAGCACATACCTTGACCCTGACATGGCGTCCTTTGTACCAGCCTCTCCCTTCTGTCTGTAATCCCGTGACACAGGTTCGTGACAGGAAAGGATTTCAGTAACACCTTTGTGCCAGAGGTATGGTACCAATGCCTGACCACAAGACCAGCTGTGAACTTATTCCCCTATTTCCCCACCTTCTCCACACCTCCTCACTGGAATTTTTACCTGACACACCTTTTGTGCATGGCACACATGCAATGAACTCTCCTGGAGTAGCATTTCTCTGTTGCCCTCCCAACTCTAGCTCGGGCCTCAATCCTAATCATGTATTGAGCACATTTTTGCACATAGTGAGGCCAAGTATATTTGTATTAACCTCCTAGCAGCTCCTTAGAGGAGAGAGAGGTGCTGTGCAAGACACCTAACAACTCTAGCTGGTAGCACCAGCCTTACTTAGGAGCAATATTCCTAAAAAGGAGGTTAATGGCCACTAGTGAAAGCCCCATTCATAATCATTGTGTGCATTTCTAACAGGAAATAAAGAGGCTTTCTGGACTTTCTGTCACCAGATAATAAGGCAACACTGATCTGAAATGGAAACATCAGAGTCTTAAGCCCTTTCTGAATTTGTTGCCTTTTTATTGAAATTGTTGTCTGTATTTATTGAAACACAGACATCATGCAGCTGCAGTGCTGCATGCCCCATCCCTACCCCACACACCTTTCAGGGCTGCTGTCCTCTGCACAAGCCAATTGCATTCATGATGTGCAGACTGCAGTGTAAGTATGTATGCAGACAGATGAATCCAGGGGATTCCACTCCGTTATTTGGTCACCTTTTCTCTTAATCCACCACACATTTTTCTTGCAAGCCTATTGATCACACATTGCATCATCAGTGCCCAGACATGTGCTTGAAAGTTATTTGCACTAAGTATCAGATGTCAATACATGTAATAAACAACCAACACTTAAAAATGCATGAATTTTCTATTAAATTGGCTTGTTGCCACCTCAAAGAAAGAGATGTGAGTGAACACAGCTTCTCTTTGAAAGGCTCATTTGCAACCTTTTCTGCCATTCAGTTGCCAGCTCACCTCACTTACAGTGAACATCTTCCCAGGGAAACAGGCAGATTGCTCCTGAGATCTCTCATGTTCCTGATAGCACAGTTCATCTTACTCATCACAGGGCAAGACTGTCACCTAAAGGTGGATTTGGAGGTGCCAGCCCTCATTCACTCATATGCTTTCTTCTGCACAATTGAAAGGAGGCAGAGAGCTCCCCTCAGAGCTAAAATGTAAAAGGAAACTGAGGCTTGTGCCTTGCTTAGGAGGAACTTAGGCTTCAGTGATTTTAGTAGATGTCAATCTACTGGAGCAGATCCTTAGTCTCCCTGTATTTTGCCTCACTTGTATTTTTCATATTAACTGTTGATTGACTGTCTTTAACTAGAAGCTTTTTGGGGTCAAGAACTTCTAGTGGCAGATCTCCGAGATGCACCTATTAGAGTACAAGTGACAGGAAACTATTCTGGTGCAAGAACTTAACAAATTCTGAGTCTTTTAAAAAGTTTTTGCATTCTTCAACCCTATTCTCATGCACCATTTGAAGTCAGGGACTGACTGAGCATATGTTAAAGTGCTCACCTGCAGGAAACCATTTTGTGTATTACTGCCAAATTTCATTCTTCCCGAGCTGACTTTGAACTGGATGGCTCGACAGCTAATGGCAGGACTGCTGCAGCAGCACAGAGCTCAGGGCAGGATAAAAGCCATGAAGCCCAAACACCTTTTCACACAGATTTTGCAGCCCTGTTTGGTGTCACTGCTATGCATGCAGCAGGTAACAAGTTTCAGTGAAGGCAGCTCAGTGCTCGTTAGGGTGCCAGTCACAGTGCTTGCATATGCATCAGTAACCAGGAGTAATGAGAGCTGGTTTTAGGTCCTGGTGCACCAGGGCTTGCTGTGCCTGAGCGTTTCATCTAACTGCTGGGAGGCAGATGTTGCACTTTTACCATCTGGTGGGGCAAAGAAGGACAAAAGTGAAATTTTGAGAAACCACAAAACCACAGTTATTATGCTTCCTGTATCCTCAGGGTTTAGATCTCCTACAGAGGTAGCCAGCAAAGGGATGCAGATACTTCAGATAACAGTCACATGAGGCTGGGAAAAAAATAATGTTAGAGAAAATCCTTCCCTATGTAAAGATGAGAGAATGAGCATTAGCTTAGTGCCTTCTCTCTCACACTGAGCACTTGAAATCTCAGCATGTAGAGGAGCCGTGGGAAGTGGACTCCTACACTATTTGCTCAAAATATACCCTAAACATGCACAATTTGAAAAAAAAAATGTGCAAAAATATGTCACATTTTTCAGTGGGTTTTGTTTTTGTTTTATATCCCACAGTCTTCACACTGTAAACACAGTAAAGAAAGTCCCAGAACACTCAATCTTCAAACATTTTCCTGGTCAGTTGTTAATTAATGTTTTTTAGGGGTTTGGATTTTTGTTTTGGCTTTTGGTGGGGGTGGTTTTGGCTCGCTTTTTGTTGTTGTGTGAGGGTTTGTTTTTTTCCTGTAGAGCTACAGTGACCTCCAGAGGCCAAAAGGAGCCTTTCACGCTTCTAGGCTTATTTTGGGAAAGGTAAAACTATCCCTGATTATTATCTATGTGTGACAGGTGGGTCTGGAAATGGAGACAGAAACTGGATCCCTGTACTTCTGGATCAAAGCTGAAGACTAACTATCATCGTTGTCTTGAGTTAAGTAACAGGAGAGAAGTTTAAAGTATTCATTATCTAGACATTTCTTTAGCTGGTATGCTTTTAATTAAACAGAGTTTGTTTATCTATCTATAAATCCTTCTAGCAGCATCTCTGCATTTAGAGTTTAGTTTTAGAAGGATAAATTTCATGCCTTCTCATCAAACATGAACCCAAACATTAAAAAAACCCATCAAATATTGTAAAGTATGGAAAAGCAAATTCCAAGTTACAAGAATGAACAGCTAAAGTGTGAGAGAAAAGTGCAGAAACACATATATTAAGCACTTTCTGGTACTATAGTTCAAAAACTTTATCTATTTCAGCCTCAGATGTGTGCAACAGCTTTGTCCAGTCCCACGCTGGACTGATGAACTGCGATGGGAGAAGGGCTGTAATGGTGTAGCCCCTTATAGAGCCCACAGTCTGTGGATTATATCCTATATTAAATCCTATTCTGTCAGTAGCCCCTGCCTCAGAGTGCAGAGAGATTTTCCAACCAGCACATTCAGCCTCCTCAGACACGGCCTGAGGTGGGAGATTTTGTCTTGTCCACCACTCATGTTTGTGACATTCTTCATTCTGGTTTCTGGGTTACTAAAGTACTCCCATGGTTTCTGAGGATATATACTGATGCAGTCAGTAGCCTGATTGTTGGTAGGCATAAATGAAAAAAGCCTGGGTTTAAGACAAGCTCAAGCAATGGAAAAGCAATTCTTGCTGGTCCTTTTCCAAGTGGTGCTATGGAATTTACACATGCATTCACTAGTAATAGTAGCACAACCATTTTTCTCTTCTGCATACACAGGCTCACACCTTCCTCCACACAACTACCTGAATATTGTCATGTCCCTTCATTTCAACACCAGATTTCCAGGAAAACCCTTTAGGCCTTGATAGGAAAAGTGTTAAAGCACATACAGAAGTTGCATATTTAAAAGGCATAGGAATTGTTTCTTTTTGTGCCAAGAGCTTCCCTACAGGTTCATTCACAGTGCATTTGACTCACATCAACACATGCCCCTGAGAGATGAGGGGGTCTTGGTTGAAAAAATGACTGAAGGACAGTGAAACTGGGGTGTTATCAAACTGACATGTTCCAGTAATATCATAAAACTTCAAGTTGCATCCCATAGTGCCTGAAAGGGAAGCAGGAGAGTCACTTAAACTGTGACAGAATCCACTTTGAGCTATCATAGTACCTTGTCCCATCTTTGCCTCAAGATGGCAAGGCTTATAGGTTTTCCAGCTGTAGACAGATACAACCAGGGTCTTCCTGAGCAGTCATGTTCTCCAGTTATTTAAAATCCACCTTTCATTCAATTTTATTAAAATATTATCACAATCTTTTTGTTCATCACTCAGCTCAGTTCCAGCTGAGCATTGGGAGAATGCAGTGGCAAGAGACACCCATTGCTCAGCATGCTGGTCTGCTGTATGAACAGATCCCTGATCCCTAGGAGGGAAGGCTCAGCCATGGTAGTGCTGGGCATCTCTATTGGAAAAAGGGGCCCTAAATGTGCAAAAAGGTGGCATGAGTCCTGTTCTAACCTCTCAGAGCATCAGTACATTTGTGTGGGGATTGCATTTCACAGGAGAGAACAGGCTGCTAGCTTGTTGGAAAGAACTTTTCTGGCTGAAGGAGGAGACACCTGCCACTGTCAGCCTGGATTGCAAGAAACGCAGAAGGGTGCATGAACTCCACATGCTGGGACAAGGTCAGGTGAGACTGCTGGCATAGCAACAGGGGCACTACCTCCTGTTGCAGTGACCCTCAAAGGAAAAAATCCTCTAAAAGAGACTGAAAAATAGGGTTTGCGTTTCATCAGAGACACAAAATGAGGAGAGGAGAGGAGAGGAGAGGAGAGGAGAGGAGAGGAGAGGAGAGGAGAGGAGAGGAGAGGAGAGGAGAGGAGAGGAGAGGAGAGGAGAGGAGAGGAGAGGAGATGCTTCACAGCTCTGATATATTGAAGAGCTTGCTTTGACCCAGATTACCTGTTTCTCGAGAAATATACAAATTTGAGTCTCTGTGGGAACTTCATGGTGTCTGCATCTATCTGTAATGGACACAGCTTCAAGGGATGATTATCTGTTTCATACAAATAAGGAACCTATATCTCCTGTAGACATCTGGCTTATGGACCACAACTGACTGAACTCTCTGTCTAATATCATAGGCTTATCTCTGAATTGCTGTCTTACCTGGAGAAAAGATCCTCTTGTAAGAAAATACTAATCATCTAATGAACTGGTTGAGGAAATTCTTCTAATGGCTAAGAGAAATGTAACATACAAAAATAAATTAATAAATAGGATTTTTAATTTGCATGCTTGTCTTCAACATTATGTCAGTGAAATATTAGGTGTTTGAGACTGCAAGGATATATCCAGTCCCTTCAGTATTATTTTTGATACTGCTTAGACAATTAGCAGAGAAGCAATGTCTCAAGAGGTCTGACAAGTCTTCAAATTCACTTGTCATCAGTGTCTCCATCTCTCCATTTATATTACACAGAATTGAAACACCGGGGTAATGATCTAGTTTGCTTAAATTATGCATCCCCTTCTCCCACTAAAAGAAAGAGCAGGTGCCTCTTGATCCAGACTGGGAAGTAGTGGTGAGGGATTTCATGCATTTGTCTAGTGGTTATGGCACTAATTCAAGAAGATAAAGACTGAAGTTCAAGGTTTTTTCTCATCATGGACCTAGATGGGAACAATCTCTGCTTTGGTTCTGCATCTGGACTGCTCGGCATCCAGGAAGGTAGGAGTTATGGGATCACACACCAGAGACCAAGGCTAAGCTTAGCCCTGCATGACAAATGACAAAGCCCTTTCAGGTGGGAAGACACAGCAAGGAGTTTCCCAGTAACTCTTTAAATTGAACATACATTTTATATCAAACTTCTATGAGACAGAAAAAAATGGATGAGGCCACACACATGAAAAAGAATCTCAGATCTATTCTTTCCTCCTCTTTCTGTACTCTGACATCTTTTTTTCCCACAGCTCTCACAACCTCTGGTTAGTGCTGAGATTACAAGTGGTTATTCTTATGTACTAAATAAAAGGCAGATTCCTCTTCACAGGCTGTGCCAGACAATTTGTCTTCTAATATTTTTTCCTATTATTCAGTTCCTTAAGGCTACTATATGGACTATCTGCTAGGAGGTTACTGAAAATTGGGCACTAGACTGCAAACAAATTTTGTACAAGCTAAGCTATTTTACATAGCTCAGCAACAATTTGCATACGATTTCTTATCTCTGCAACCTTTTGCACAGCTTGTTTAATTATATTTTTTTCCCACTGCATTTTCCTGATTAGAATTTGCTGGGACTCCACTGACAAAGCTCATTTACAGTATAAAACAGCGAGTTTAACAGCACACATCAGTTTCACCAAACACATTTTGCCCGAAGTTATTTGGTTTTTGTGCTTCTAGGAAAACCTTCTAAATTTCAAAAGCTGAAGATTCTGGGTCCAATGTTTCATCAGAGCCAAAGTCAGTGAGGCACCTCTCTTGGAGTAGTGGGTTCCACCCATTCTGGCAGACAGAACGCTCACAGAGGTCCCCAGACATTAGGTGTGAACAAAGATGATTTCAACCATCAAGAAATCTGCATAGTCACCCAGAGTGTTCATACACTTTTACCAGCTGATTCAGTGCTGCTTGACTGTTGGCAGGAGCACAGCCAAAATTTAATGACTTTTCTACTCTGCTGCCAAGGCTGAGCCCCTTGGAGTGCCACAGTCACTGCTGCACACAGGGGTGCAATAATCACAGGCATCCCATGAGCAACAACATTTTCTGTTTACATGAACTGCTTTCAAGCTTGAAGAATGTGAGTAGGGTCAATAACATGGAGGAGGACAGATGGCCTATAGCTGATTTGTTATAATAATCATCTGATAATGTATAATCTGGGTAATCCAATAAAGTAATCATCTCATATTAGGGGCTAATAATCTCTAAAAATCAATTAATTTCTCTAGAAAATTCATCCAATTATGGACCTTCTAGGACATAAGCATCCAGGATTTCAATCCATTTGGACTCAATTCCTGGATAGCCTCTAAGGATTACTCACTTAAGTAATCCTGATTTACTTCTCTCTTGATTTCCAATTACCTTTCTTCCTCAGAGGTAGTCATAGTCACATTGGTGTGCTTTAGGGTCTTCTATTTCAGGTAAATGGCACAACTGCTGTGCTGAGATCCACAGGTCTTTAAGAGGGACAGGAAAAGAGGACAAAAACAGGAGTGGATTTGCACTCTATGAGAAGAGATTCAAATAAATCATACCCTGCTATGGATTAGACAATGAGTGAGCCAAAAGCTTTATGTGTAAGATCAGAGAGAAAACCAACACAGACATCTGCTGTAGACCATCCCATAGAGAAAAGGTGGTGGGCAAGCCTTCTTTAAACAGTCTGAGAAAACATCAGGATCGTGTCCCCTGGCTCTCACAAGGACTTTAATCCTCCTTGAGGTATCTTGGAAAAGTAACTTGCAACACTTCAAGCAACTCAAGAGGTTTCTGGAGTGCTTTGAGGTCAAAAATCAATTTTTTTGGAAGCAGATGCTGGACTGGCCAGACAGGGAAAGTGCTCTGCTGGATATTCTACCATAAATAATGATCTCATAAATAGTAGAGCCTGCGGCTGCATTGACTGCAGCAACCTGAAATGGGGGTTGTAGGGTCTGAGAAAAGAGAAGAAGAAGGCAAGTAGCAGAATAAATACTTAGATTCTATGACATTAAAAGATATTCTAAATAATTCAATTTCCCAAGAAAAGGCTTCAAGAAATGAGTAGATGACGTCTCTTTGCAGACAACCCTGAAGAGCAAAAATATCAAGAAGTTAACTAATATTCAGGAGCAACTTCTTCAATGATGTTTGGTCTATCATATCATGTGGAAAACCAAGAAAACTCTGCAAAAAATAGTATATGAAAAGGAATATATTCTGATTGAGCTAAAATTGAAAAAAGAAAAAAATACCCAAAAAGTGGAAACATGGATAGGCTACCAAGGAGGAATAAGAGCCATTGCTCAAACAGGCAGTGCAGGAGTTGGGAAAGCTGAGGCTGGATGAGAAGATATGGATGTGAAGGATTTTACACAGGAACAACAGAAGGAAGACAACTGAAAATGTGACTTTACTGCAGAGTGGGTTAGAGCATAAAAAAGGATGTGACAGAGGCTGAGCTAATCCATTCTTTGGTCTTTACTGGCAAGGCCAGCTCTCAAGATTTCTGTATCTTCCTGTTTAGTGACGCAATTTGGTGAAAGCAGTAGGTGTAGGAACAACCAAGCTGGGCTCCATTTAATCCCTCTGAGCACACAGAAATCCGTGGAACAAGGCAGTGTCTTGAGGATGCCCAGGAAGCTGGCTGAGGTCACTGTAAGAGTGCTATCAGCTCTGAAAGGTGACAGAGGCAGCTCCCAGTCTCTGAGAACAAAATCAAATATTAGTACATATTCAAAAATAAATAGAGGAAGGCTCAAGAAGACCACAGTCCAGTCTGCATTATCCCATCTCCAGGCAGACTATGCACTAAACACTCCTGGAAGACATTTCCAAGCACATATGTTTGCAAACAACCAATACAAATTTGCTAAGGATCTGAACAAACTAGCTGCTCTCTATGACTTTTCCTGTGCAAAAGCAGAGCACAGTGCTTTTTCTTCCATCTCTTTATCACATTTTTCCATTTTTTCCATTTTTTTTCATAGAGGCTTTGTAGCTCAGTTGTAGAGATGCAGATGGATGAGTGGTTAAAATCTGAATGGACCTTTAAAATCAAAGCTAGGGAATAAAAATGCCCAAGCAAGCAGTCTGTAGGAGTGATGCAGGTTGGGATCATGGCAGGGACTGATGGCATTAATTTCCATCAGTGACATGGACAATAGACTATATAAACTGAAATTAGATGTTGCCACAACACCAAACAGGGGAAGGGCAAAGCTGCTGCTCAGAGGGACTTTGGCAGATGGAAGGAATAGACCATTAAAATCCACATAAGGTCCAACAGAGTAGCAGAAGGCAAAAGCACAGGCTTTAACTCGTGCCAGCTCATGAGCTGACAAACTAGAGACTGCATTTACAGGAGAGGAACTGGATGTCCTGATGGAGCAGGACAAAGACAGTGCTGCAGCCTTGCAGGTGATGCAAGTTAACTGCACTGGCAAGAGTGTGGCCAGCAGAGCATTCAAAGTGATCCTGACCCTTCCACGTGGCATAATGGTGCCCTGTCTGCAGGACTGTGCCAGCTTGTGGGGCCACTAGTAATAGGAATATTTACAAACTAAAGAGAATACAGAGGAGGAGTGAAAGGGGTAAGGGGCAGGAGGGAACAAAAGGCTGAGAGCACCAGGTTTCTGCAGCTGAGTGGTGCATCCCATAGCTGCCTTCTGCTACATAACAAGAGGGTTATAGAGAAGATGAAGCCACAGGTGCATTGCAAAATGACAATAGGCAGACGCCCAGTTGCAGCAAGAGAAATTCCAATTGGATTTGTGAGGTGGAGGGGAAGAAATTAACAGGCTGCTCAGGTGTGTTGTGGAATCTTCTTTCTTCAAGATTTTCATGTGCTACTGGAGAAACTGAGCAACCTGTTCAGACTTTGAATATGGCCCAGATGTGAGCAGAAGGTAGGACCACATAGCCTTCAGAGGTGCCATCCAACCTGAATGATTCTGAAATTCTAGACAATCCAGTACAATCTGTGTATTGTATCTTTGGACGGCTTAGCTATGCAAAAGGAAAATTTGTTATTTTATTCTGACCTATTGCTGAGTGCTTATAATTTTAGAGTGTTTATAGTTTATCTAGAGTGGCTCAGAAGTATTTGTTTTTATGGAATAATTAAATTAATTTACTTTTTTTCCTTAATGTAAAGAATCCAAACAAGGTGGAGCACAGGAAATGTTATTTTTTCTGTGAAAGAACTATGATACTGATTTTTGCCTGTGAGTGAGGTTTAAATCCCTTGACATTTAGCTCAATTTCCTTTTTGCTTTACACCTGTGCAACAACATTTCCCTGAAGTCACAGACCTATTATAAGAATGAACATGTCAGTTTCTTAATTACACCCATGGAGCAGTGACATCTTGACAGTTTCTTTCTTTGTCACTGAACTTACCTTGAGATCACCTCAAGGTTACCAGTGCAGTAGCAGTGGCTGAAAAGGGAAAAGTCCTGCACCCTTCAGGTCCTCAGAGTTCAAAAGGTGTTGGCTGAATTGGTGACTTCTAAATTGGTGACTTCCAAATCCATTTAGGTTTCAAGGTCCTGGGTTGTTTGGTATATGTACTATTTCTTCAGATGACTGAGTCACCTGACTCAATGTGACTGGAAATGAAGATCCATTCAGGAGGACACACCTGGTGTTCTTTGGTCTTTTTTACTCACCTACCACTGACTAGTTATTGTATAATGACCAATACGAGTTGTGCATCATTCAACTACCATTTGGGCCAGGGGTAGTTATTTGGGTACTTTTAGCAGTTGTATTTCTAAATGAAAATTAGGTTTGCACGGTAGATCTGTACTGCCATTTGAGGTTTTTTTTTTCCTAAATTTTCAGCAGCTACAGCTTTTTCTTACAGTTGTTATAAGATGTAAAAGTCCAAGTGGGTGGGTGTAATAATGCAAACAAAACCAAATAACTCAGAGCTGCAAAACTGAAATTCAGCAAGAGAGAGACAAAACCAAAATATGACCATATGGAAACTCTGCAATGTTGGGAATGTTTGTTTCTTTAATTCTGAGAGGGAAAAGGCAAAGATTTGTAAAACACCTTGATGAAAACATAAAATAAGCAGCAAAGTAAATCACTGTAATAATTCTACATACACTTTATTAAAAAAGAACACTTCCTGAAAATATAGATGTGCTTGAAAAACATATTGTTTGTGGAAAATTTTGCAAATACCATCAAGTTACTTAAATATACTGCTGCTCTTAGGTTGAAATACATAAACCCCATGGAATGAATTGAACCTATACCTATACATCCAAATTTATTTCTTAAATTAGTTTGATTATCATAACACCCTATAAGAGACTGTAAAAGCCTACCAGAATAGGAAGATCCTGTGGCATTCTTTAAAAGTGGAGTTCTTTCACCCACAAATTTAACTGACCTTCTTGCCCCCTGCCTTTCAGAAACTGCAGCTACAAATGCCATCTGTATTAGCAATATAATGCACTGAATGACAGTCTGATCCTTTATCTGCGCTATTAGAACAAAGAATAAGTGGTTATTAAAATTATGACTGACTTGAGGGGTCAGCAATACTTGACATTTATGTGAGACTTATTCTCAGAGAGCAGAAATAAACTGCATAGGCAAATGCCAAGTACAAGCTCACCCTCCACTGGTCATGGCTAATAACTCGCCCGTCACACCAGAGGACAAAAGGTGCTGTACAATAGAGATTTCCCAGGAAGTTTCACACAGCAGTGCTAGGCAGACTTGTGAGAAAGAGAGCTGATGTTACATTCCAGTACATATTAGCAAAATGTTGGGCCTGAAGTGCTGAGTCCTGACTCCATTTGACAAACACATCTCCTGCAGAATCCAGCAGGAGCTCAGCAGGGTCAGTCTGTGGCACAAACAGGAGGCCTGGTCAGCAGGACAGCTATTTAAAAGTGATCACACTCAACGGCTTTGCTGCAGTCTTCCTCTTTCACCTTTGTCATTTTGGAGTTCTCAAGGTCATTTCACTAATTATAGTGACAATCCATTTATCCATGAAACTTTTCTAGACTGAGATGCCCTTTTGGATACAAGGATTGTGGTTACAATTGCAGAATATTCAATGATTGCAAGCAAGTTAAGAGGAAGGAAGCAGGAAGAGGAAATCAAGCAATGGCAGAGATCCCTGTTTGTTTCTTTATTTGCTTACACTAAACTATTTCTATTACACAATGTAGAAAGAAAATTATTTCCAAATATTTCCATTCTGCAGTCTGTTTTTCTACAGCTGTAATTATCTAAGGACATAGGCACAATAACTTCTGTAAGGAGGGGTAATACTCCCTGTCAGCTGGTATAGAGTCTAATTTTCTAGCTAAACTGATTGATCCAATAAAGGATTCTACCTCTACAAACTTTGTCACAGGAAATTTACTGATGATATTTAATGATAAGATTTTTGTCTAATAACCTCCATGCCAAAATCTCGCATGTGATTTCTCAGCAGGAGAGGTAAAAAAATAGACTTAACTTCCTTTCTTTTCATTTTGCTTCTGGGCTAAGACATGCTACTCTTTGCTTTAATTTTATCCTAGGATCACTCTTTGTGTTTCACCAAGGATGCCCTAGGATATCCAGCTCCCCCTGGAAAAGTTTGGCAGATCAGCCTCTCCTCTCTGCAACACTTCACCTCTAACACCGGGCACCAATGTTCAGCTGGGACAAAATGTACATTCCACATCACATTTACCATAGTTCTACCCCGGACTTTTGCCAGAGTAAATAAGTAACATGCATTGTGGGATCTCAGTCTCTCAGAACTGGGGTGCAGGGTGAACGAGACCACCCCTGGGGGGCTCGGGAGTCCTGGAATGTTGCCAGAAATGTCTGGTGGCTGGACTTTGATCCCACATGGGAGATGACATCAGTATGAGGACAGGAGGATTTCACCGGGGTGAATGGTGAAGGGATAAGTTAATTGGAGTGTGAGATACAGGGTTTAAAATTTCTGTACAGGGGGGTCTAGAGAAGTAAGATGGAGGAATTGGAGCGTGCCCTTCTCCTCCTTCTTCTTCCTCTAGGCCTCCATTTTCTGTGGTGATGTTGGCACTTTGGGATTGGTCTTTACTAAAAGTGCACTGGTTAATAAGGGTAGAGGGTATTGGAGAAAAATGATAAATATTGTATACGTAACTCCGGGTATAAAGATAGGTGGCCGCCCCAGGGGCTCTCAGTGTGTGCCCATGGCTGACTGCTGAGCAGAACTCTGTCAGGCCAAGAGAAAATCTTTTAGATAAGCAATTAATAAACACCGAGACCGAGAAAAAATCTGAAGTTTCTTCTCGTCCTTTGGAACGCGGGCGACCCAAGGCCATCTTGGGCTTTTCCCAGACCATCTAAACAGCCCCAAAATCCGACAATGCATCTGCCATAATCAAAGGTAAAAACAATAGTATGTTCAGGAAGTCAGCCAAAAAAAAAAAACAACCAACCAACCAAACAAAACTCCTTGAGAGAATACAAATAGGAGTTAAAAGATAAATCCTGTCAGTCCCAGAGCCTCCACATTACTAGGGCAGTTGTCTGCTACAGTAGAGGTGATAAAGCTCTCTTCTCTAGCCTGAAACAGACTTGAAGGCCTCAAAATCAATTACAAACAGAATCAGAAAAATATGATGTGTGGAAAGAAAAACTTTATTAATCTACCCAAAAGAAAAGTCTTGGATAGGCCGCTGAAAACAGGAGCATGCAGTACTGAGTGGCTAGGAGGAAAGTATTGTGTTTGCCCATACTAAAAATACAAACAAACCTCTAAGTCTATCCATACCTCAGCCACACATGACAATCTGGTTGAGTTTTCTGCCTCCAGGCGCCAGCAGCCAGCAGTGCAAAGCTCTTTCCTGATGGCCACTGTCCTTTTTCCATTGTTGCTCCCTCAGGTTCAGATAACTGTCTATTTTTGGAGGAGCAGAGCTCCAGGCCAAGAATTAAAAGTCTTTGTAAAGGGCAGCTGGTGGTTGTACGCTTCTAATACAAGACCTTTGTTCAAGCAACAAAACATTTAAATCCCTCTCCTCATGTGTTCTGTGTGTTGCAGAATCCCTAAATTTAAATTTAAAAATGAAAGCATAATCATTACATTAAGAGTAATTAATGTATTCTATCCCTTTATCACAAAAGTGTGCTTTCCAGGTGGTGAGGTTTTTTCAGCTAATTTAATGTCCTATTTAAGAGCATTCAAAGGAAGGATTAAAATGATAGTGAAAATGGGGAAATATCAGATTTAACACCAAAACTTTTAAATACAAAGATTTATAGTCTAAAGTTTTAAATAATTGTTCAAATTTATAAGAGGCTGTTCAAAGCTGTAATTGAAAATTTCTGGAAATATTCATTATATGACCCATAACAATCATGGTAAGACTTGTAAAAGTTATTAGAGTTGTCAGCTTAGCACATAAAAGTCAAGACAATGTCACAGATATATCTCTTCTGTGTATATCACTATTGGCAAATTGAATTTAGGAATTTATAGGAATGCACTAGGAATTTGATGATTTGTTTTACCTATCTCTAGAAATGTCATTCACGTAAGTGTCAGCAGCTACTAAAATGGAAATTATTAAAGAGAGAACAGCTGCAACAGCCACCTCCCTATATCTCTCTTTCAGACCTTCAGTTTGGAAGGTCTGGCTTTCATCCTGTCTTTCCTCATTGCTTTATATAAGGCTATGTTCAAACTGGGAAAGTTAGAAATCATCTCTAAGTCAAACAGCGTCTGAAATCTGTCCACAAATCTGTTCTCATTCTCCAGCCTAAACTTCATGGCCCACAGAATAACAGTATCATTCTTGCACAAGTGATCAAAAGTTAGGAGGAGCTCATCCAGGAATGGATGGTAGTAAACTACATCAGCAGCCATAATGTAGTCAAAGTGACAGGAAGACCGAGGAAAGTTCTTTTCCAGATCAATTCCCCAGGACAACTCCTTGACACAAGGCTGGTGTTTGCATTTCTGCTTTGTATTTTGGAGAATGTTGTACTCAAGGTTTCCCAGTAGTTCTGGCAAATCTGTGGCAGTTACAAAGGCACCTGTGACACAGAGAAAACAAATACAATATTTGAATATACAACAACACTTGAGTAAAAGCCCATTCACAAAAACCACTGCACAAAGAACTGGTTTTATGAGGTAACTCTCACTGAGGGCAATAAAAAAATGCAGATGCTCCCAATAACTCTTAAATATTGTGCTTAAAGTAAATATTTTCTTCCTTGTAGTTCTACTCTACAGATTGCCATCTAAATGCAGCTGATGGGGAGAAATCAGATACTTACTGTATCTTGATATCATCACATTGGTTAAAAGTACAGTGGCTGACCAGGGATTGATGAATACCCATTACTGAGTCCAAGAAGTCAGCATGAAATTTAAGCATTACCTCAAGATCTTCCCTTCTCATACAAGAAAAAGCTTTCTCAGACTACCAAAAGCTAAAATTCTGTTAAAATGCAGAACCTACTGACCTGGATTACTCTTGGAGATGAATAGGGTGCCATGACAGAAAACACAACAATGTCTGTAGCAGAGAGATCAAGTTGCTGAAGGAAAATACTGAAACACAAACGGATAGAATTGGATGGAAGGTGACCTGGCATCCAAGAGCTCTTTGGTCAAAGGAAGGGGATGCACTGGTCTTACTTACATCTGGCTCAGTCTACTTGCCACTGATACCCTGCAAAGCCACTAATTTTTAATTTGATCCCCAGTTTAGCATGGTTAATGACAACATATCTACTGTGACCTCCTTTATTTTATCAATACACTCCCAGAAGAAAAAAAAACAAACACCAAAGCATGTTTCCAAACAAGCCTTTTAGAATTTACTATTTCTTGCTCTTGGAAACTTTCAAACAACAGTCTCTTAGAAGAACCAAGCCACATCATTTGTCCTCCATTATTCATCTGAGAGGTGTTTCCAAGAGCTTAAGAAAGATATCACATACTCACCCAGTAAACTGGCTACTATGGAGACCAAGCCAGTTCCAGCTCCAATTTCAATCACATTTTTGTCAACCAAATTGCATTGTTTAGAATGAGTTTCCAAAAAATAACACAGAACAAGAGCCTGTAGGGGAGGAAATCCATGAACATACTGAACAAAATAATGAACTAAATCCCTTTACTAAATATGAATTGTCATTTAAAAGCATGCAAAAACTTTGTTATCTGTTCAAATGAGCAACATTCATTCAAGCACTATCCCTAAAGGACCACAGCTCACGATGATCTTTGGGCTCTATAGGTCACAAAATAAATGCTACAAAATAAGTCTGTGAACTATTACAGACAGAAGGAGCAACTACAATTAGATAATCTGTCACAACACATGACATGAGTTGTAAAATTCTGGTCACCAATTCCTGCTTATAACTGGACTTACTTCTGGTTGAGATAAAATATTTCCTCCACAAAAATTTCCTCCTTGTTAAGTTCTTCCAATAGTCAATTATTTCTGGCAATAATTAATCGTTAAGTTTCAAAAGAGACAAATAGATTTACCCCCTTTTCTTTTGGCTCAGTTTGTTTGCAGTTTGTATTCTATTCTATTCTATTCTATTCTATTCTATTCGCTTATCTGGTTAAGCTTAGCAAACTTTCATAGTAAATACAGACACAAAGAGCATCTACAACAGACTCCTTACACATGTATATATAAAGTGATTAACTGATCAGTTAAAGTGATTAAAAAAATCTTCTTCAGCTTTTCTGCCCTATCTCACACTGACCAGTGCATTTTAGTTCACTGGTGAAATAGAAATTGCTAATTTTATTTCTCTCATAAAGATAGTTTCCATATTTATATCCATATCTTTACCAGACTTTGATAGATGTACAATCTCCATTGACAAATGAGATGATTGCTATATCCTCTCAGAATACAGATCACCATTTGGAAAGGCAATCATTAGCAGCCTGCTCTGGCACAGCAAAATTAATTTTGCTTTTAAGTAATAATGAATGAGAAGGAAAGGAGCAGGAGGACTGCTGGCCCAGTGTTAACGTGCTGGAAAGTAAAACAAAGGGGTTTTTTCCTACCTCTTAATTCAGAGCACAGAATAAAAGGTAATCCAAACTTATATATATAATTTAATCAACAGCACCGATATAGAATCAGTCTGTGAGAACCAGGAATAATTAAAGTCAGGTTCCTAAAGACTGGATCTGATATTTGACATTACATTAGGATTTCCTCCTAGTTACATTAATTCCTATATTTCCTTCCATCAGGGTTTTGCCATATTCTATTGTAGAAACTGGCTGGCATAATCAAAGTTTCTGAAGGTTAAATCAGGGAAACTTTGAAATCTGCATTCCTTTCCATGAAACATGCAGAAACTTTACTTTCCTTGAAGTTTCTGCACTCTTGAAAAATTTGGCTGCCATTTTTCAGAAGATTTCAAGTACCGCTAGATGGAAGTGGAAGGGACAACATCAAGAGACAGAGATCAAAGGATTGTCTTCCTTCCACAACAAAATTGGCTAAGCCAATATGTTTTTCATTAAAGTCCAAATCACGGACTTCACTGAAAAACATTTTTTTTTCCAGGAAAAAAAAAAGTTTTTCAGTAAAGTCCATGATTTTGTGCAAATAATTGGTAGTCAGCCAAACTTTCCATGAAGACGTACACAGAGGTCACCAAAACATATAGTACAGATGACTGGTCCAGGTCTCCTAAAACCAGGAATATCATTTGAACTTCAAAGCAGAAGAGTAGGACAACTATCCTCAGCTGAACTATGGTCATACTTCTAAAAAACAGCATGATCCTAGGAGGCTGAGGCTGTTGGGAAGGAAATGGAGCATCCTGGGTCTCTCCTTTAGGGACACAAATCTCATCATGCATCATGGCACCTCCCTGGAGATTTATCTCAGTCTTAATTACTTCAAAACAGTAAGTTTGCTGCATTGCACATATTCAAAACCTGAAGAAGAATACTTGTATGGCGAATGTGTTGATGGTTCTTATATCAAGAGCCAAGGACAATGGTTCTCTCCAAGTAGATTTCCAGCTGTTTAAGAAACTGAATGCTGCAGCTGAACATTTTCCCATGTCTATGTATTAACAAGGTAAATTTGTTCCTTACATGAGAAGGTTGAATAGCTTCTATGAGTGATAACACCTTGTGAGCTTGCATCACAGTTGTTTCTGCAACCTGGATCTGCCTGCTACACAGCCATCTGTATTTATAAAATGTACAGAAATGCAATCATCATAAAACTGCCATATTTCTTTCAAAATATGCTTGTAATTGGCTAATTGGATTAAAAGCTACTGGCAAGCGAGGAGGGGACACAGGATCATACACCTTGGGTGATTAGGGCATGCACAAGAAATACCAAGTAAGCTTTGAGAAACATAAATCCACAAAAAAAACCAGGTTAATTTCAGGTTTGGGATTTGCAGAACAGAGACAGAGAAACACAGAATTATTTCCTTGGGTTTATAGCATGTAAAAAAGTATATTTATTATACAAAACAAATCTTAAAATGATAGATGGCTCCAAAAATGAAAAATAACTATACTACAAAAATATTGTACCGATGGCCAGACAACTGCCCCGTAGCAATCAGTGGCTTCTGTAATTCTTATCTCATGGCCAGCAAAGTGAAAGCCTTCCCAGGTCTTATAAGCTATATGGTCAGGAAAGAAACGCCTCAACATGATTTCTGCAACTATCTGTTCATCTTCTTTTTCCCCTGGAAGCAAAAGTATAAAAGGTCAAAGAGGCTGAGAGGACAGATAATAAAACTATCAATTCATGTTAAAAAGCTGATTGGGAAGCAAGAATATAAATTACATCCATGAATAAAATACATTTCACCATTAATGGTTAGCATGGTACACAGCTATTCTTCTGAATTTTCTAATTGAAATTTTCAGTGTGTGACTAAATAACTTCTTTCATGTCTCACTGAAGCAGCCAAGTTCATACAAAGTAAAGAAGGGGAATGTTAGCATACATTGTTTTCCATTTCAGCAACCCAAACGAAATTTTTAAACTTTTTTCTTTCAAGAACAGCTGCCCTAGTAAAGACGGTCACAGCCTTATGCACCTGGATTTTTCATTATTCTCCATATCCTTTTATTGTTCACTTTCCCCATATTCTGGTTCTTTCTGACAGTAAACAAAAGGAGCCAGAATATCATTTATAAGTCTGCCACAAAACTTGTGAAACAGACCCTAGCAACACAAATGATGACAGACAGGAGTGAAAGCACTCGTGTTGTCAGGAAAGTTTATCCACCCACCCAACAGCGCCCTGTCAGAGGGATTCTTTCCACTTGGCTTGATAGCCTGAATGCCATCCTTGTTGCTAAGCAAAGAATATTTATGATAGATAACAAAATCCTGGATAACTGTTCTAACAGAAGAGGATTAATTTCTTTTTAGAGGAATACCAAGCTAGTTTCAGTTTTGCCATCATCACACAAAACTGCACCACAATGTCAGAAAACAATATTTAAGTGAAACTGTCTAGAGCATTTTCTTAGCAAAGCCTAGATTCCTTCCAAGTTTTCATGGGAATTTTACTTTCATAGCCAACTATGGTCTGTTAGCAAACCAGTGAAAGAAAAACATGTTTACAAGCTACACCAAGAAAGCATGCTTGAGATTAGATAACTCAGTTACCACCTTGTCCAAAGCAGAGTTTCTGTATCAGGCCTGCAGCTCCCATCAAAATCACAGATATTAACTTTGGGATCTGCTGGCTCTGGAAAATGAAACCATTTATGCTGTCATCAACATAAAAGACTTTGCTCTACTGAAGATTCTTCACATTTTCTTCCCCCTTGAATCATTGTGGTCACAAAGGACATAAAGACCCCCAAGTGTTGTCATTTATATTGCCATATGCCTCAGTATTTTTATTATGATAATTATGGACAAAGTCTCCCTTCCTTGTTCCAAGGAATAAAAGCAGGGGTAAACAAAGAAAAAGATTATACCACAGAAAAATACATCATGAAGTTGCTCAAGCTTATTAGCCAGTGCTTTAAGCCTGTAACTCGAATTTCAGCATCACAGGAAAATAGAGAATAGCATCAAACAAGGAAGAAAAACCAAAAATATTTGAATTTATGTTGACATTAAGACACAAAAACCCAATAAAAGCTGACTAACCAACCACAGTACTCATAGAATCTATTGCAGGGGAGAACCCTAATCACAGGATACAGCAAAATTAAAAACTGTATCATGCATATACTGCTAGGAAAAAAATGTTTTCATAAATTTTCATAAATTTTCAAAATAAAATGCCCAACATTGAAACTATGGTATTTTAAGATGTTGGAAAACAAGCAGTATGTGTCAGCCTCTTCGAGCCTCTGATGTTAATCTGGGAGAAAACACATGCATCACTGTGCCTGTAATGAGGGGGCTCTTGACAAACATGAGCTAAGTGCCAGGGAAATGTTGCTTCAGGGCAAAATTAATCTTCTCTTATGAAAGAAATAATAAAAAGCTGTCTTATTACACATATCATAAGTGTATTTAATAGATCATCCTGTTTCCAAGCATGCCAGATATAGCCTGCTTTTAATCTTCTCCCATTGCTTAGAGCAGTCTGATCTTGTTCTGTGATCATTCCTTGCTGTGGAAGTAAAAGATACTCTTTCTACTACCTTTCAATTACAACCATTTTTCTTGATTTTCCTTCCTTGACATCTGTTTTGGATCCAATTTTGTTGAGAAGCTGGTAACTTATTAGGTCTTAACTTATAAAGCTCCTATGAGATGATTTATAAAATTTTAGCAGTGTTACAGCTGCCCCTCTAGCACTCAATAAACATTTCCCACCTATTCCCTACAGGATCAGCAAACTTCCTACTTCAGGTTTGCATAGCACCTACACTAACAGAGTTTGTAAGCCACTGCTCTCTTCCTGAGCATTGTCTGTACCCCTGAAAGAAGAATCCCGAATCTGCTGATCAATAACACCGCTTGAATTTTTTGCCCATCTCATCCTTTTGGTAATCTTCCAGGTGGCTTATCTGGAGAACTTTACACGTTTTTTTTTTTTTCTTTAAGAAAACTATTTTGGAGAATCAAAAATAATATTTGTCTCATCAGAGTTATCATGTTAGACAAGGCCCAAAGGAGAAACTTTATCACAACCAGGACATTAATGATCCTGACAGAAAGAGTGCTGACAAATAAGAAGTGCAGAGTTTTAGTCAGATTCACTTATTTTGTACAAGTTTCCCTTTGAACAGCAAGAAACACTCCTCTGCTGCTTCTTATCTTTCAGAACAATTTCTTGTGAGAGTGCACAAAAGCAAATAAGTTATTTTTTCTGTTACTGCCCTCAAAGCACTGAGAATAGAAAAATTAAGAACTAGTGGGAAATCTTTCAAGTGACACAAAAATTGTTGCAAGAGTAAGTAAAATCCAAGTGAGATGAACTCTTTTAATATCTGAAAACATTAAGGAAATTTTGCTGGTACTTTGATCAAACTAGTTCCTTGATAACAGGTGTAAAAAGCTGAAAGGGAGTTATTCTCCTGGAAGTGTTTACCTTTGTGTTAGTGAATATTCTCTTGTTCAGAAAAAAAAAGCCCTGAATTTATGAATCAATGAACGGACTCTAATGACATTTTAAACAAAAAGAGATTACCCATCAGTAGAATAGAGTAGGATAAGAGAAGAGGAGGCTTGACTGACCTGGCTATCAATTCTTGTAAGAATGGAAGGGCATAATGGGCATTTCCAGCAATACTACTGGAGCACAGATACTGAACCATCAGAACTGAAAAGTCTGCCAGGATTGGCTCCTCTGTTCTTCACAGATCCAGAAGAAGACAAACACACAGGTTGTGTTTGACAAGATAGGCTTGCTCTCACCCCTCTTCTTTGATGTGAAGAAGTGTGGAAGTGGTATACGCACAGAACTATTTTCTTCAGCCTATTCATCTGTTTGCATGAGCAAACACAGAAACCACTGGAGTTTCTAGTGCCAGAACCTTATTTATAGAAAGATGAGGCAGTTTCATCCACTCAAGGTAACATATAGAACATATAGAAACTGAGATTATTTTTCTTACTGAAACAGAGAGATCTCCTTTGTCTTGAACTTGTGTACAAAAAGTTACCTCTATAGTGCCCCAAATCCTTCAAGAATATCTTCAAGTCTCTTAAGACTTTTTGCCCAATAGGTTAATTACTTACAGTGTTCTTTGGAATATTTTAGATAAAGCAATGCTTATTATATAAGTCTAACATCTTTGGAGCATGTTCCATGAGCTCCCTTGACTTTTCATTAATATCAGGACTGAGGGAAAACCTCATGTACTCTTGATGCATCTTGCACTGAATCTACTATTTAAAATAGCCTAAATATCATTTTCAAAGGCAAAGCAACTGAAATACAAACAAAGTTTTCCAAACAGATATACTTATCATGTGGAAAAATGAATTTGTGAAGCCAGTGGCAGTTAGAGAAATGTGTGTCAAGCTGTAAAATCCTGTGTAGGGAACCAGAGGATTTTGCTGACACATTCATACGTCATGCTAAAGAAAGGTTAAAATGCTATGTGTTAGAAAAAGGACCTAAAGAAACAAAATTATGTGAGTTCTGCTAAAAGAAAGCTGAAGTCCTTCAAGTAGGGAAGGGAAGGTAGAAAGAAAATAACAGGAAACAGACCAGGTCAGAACAGAAAAAATTGCAAACTGCAGCATCTTTTTTCTATAAAATTAAGTCAATCTTTATGTGCTCAATTTTGCATAGAATTAGTAGAAATATTACCTGTTTAGAAACAAGATACATGATCAGCTATTTACACCACTTCTTGTCACATAAAAACTAGATACCTGAAATAAAACATAGCTAAAAAAGTAAAAGGATCCTTCCACCATGAAAGCTGTGAAGAGTATACTAGCACTCAATATTTCCATTTTCAGACTCATTCACAAAAAACACACAGAGTAACAAAACATACTCCAAATACTTTGCTTGCTAGTAGATTAGAAGAAGGATTCATTCAGAAAAAAAAAAAATTATTTTCACCCATTGATTCATGGGAACAGCCTACAGGGAAGAGAAAAATATATTAGTCTCTTTCGAGTGTTGGCCTGACTCTGCCTAATCCCAGGAGGTCAAATGGTGCCACAGGCCAATGTCACAAGGAAATAAGATCCAGTCATCTGCTTCTCGCCTGCTTTGATGGATTTTCTCCAACTGGCAAAAGGAATGAAACCCAAGACTTCAGCATGAACTTGACCTGACAAAGCTCAGCCCTACAGCAACCTGTTCTCCCATCTTCAGAAGGAGTATACTCTCACCTGTAGAGTTTAGATTTAAAGTTCACATTTTAGACTTGTCCTTACAAATATTTTAATAGCATGCATCAACAGCTGTGAAGATGATTCCTCTATGACTTGTCAGCAATTGAGAAATCAGTCCTCTGGAAAGGAGGACTACTTGTGCTGATATTACTGATTGAGTGATGCTAGAGAGTTTCCAAAAGATTCCAAGAATTCATAACATCCAGGATTCTTCAGATCACCCCTCACTCTGGACACACAGGAGTGGAGTCATCCAAACTAAATATTTAAAGGTGCATTTTATCTATACAATGTGGAAATAATATGTATAATACATATTGTTTATACTAAAAATATATTGTCACTATCTATATATCCCAAAGTCAAGAGGATACCTACAAAAAGATCAGTAAGGGAACAAACCTGCAACTAGTTCTGTGACTGTAAGACATGACTGGAGAAGAGTGAGATTTCTCCACTGATAGAAGTTATCCGAAGGTATCCCAATAAATCCATATGGGGATTTCCAATGTCTCACACCAAATTTTCCTAAAACTACATAAAGGGCACAATAGTAAGGGACTTTGGAGTTTCAGAAGTTTTACTGAGTTACTGTCATGTCAGGCTCAGAGTCCTTGTCCTACCAGCACTGCAGATAGCTCCATGGAAACATACACAATCCTGAATCACAATGTAGTCCCTAAATTTCAGGCAGCATCACTTTAGTATCTTTATTTCATTCCACTTATTTCTATTTTATTCCATTTCAGCGTAAGGGCTCTCACAGGAAGGTGTTAGGAGGGAAAGCTAATCGTGCTCTTGACTTCACAGGAGTCAGATGTAAACTACAACTTTCTAAGAATATAAAGCAAAGTACCATTCCAGTATGTCTAAACTGCACAGTTAATTTTTCCTTACTTCATCCCTGCCTACAAAAAGGAATATCATCCCATAAGTAGACATTCCACTACACTTATTACAAGCCCTGTCTGCTGAAGTGATGGCAGTGAAGGCATGTATTATATAGATTAATCTGAGATACCACATTGGGGTAAAAAAATGCTTGAAACTTTATACTTTGAAATGCAGAAATACAAAACTGCAACCCACAGGCAGACCCTTCTCAGCCAAAAGACAAGATGCACTTAGCCCAGAGCATGAGGACACAAGAACAAGAGAAGCGTTTGCTCACAGTATCCAGTCAATGTATTTACCCAGGTTTGAGAGCTGTGTTTTCAGTTTCAAATTTACAACACTGATATCCCAGCCCTATCCAAGTCACAGGTCATCTAAAAACCATTAAATGGCTGAAAATAGAAATACTGTAGTCATTTTATCTCATGAACACATAATGAATTCTAGTTTGCCAAGTACTTCCCTTGTTACTTCATCATGTTTGTCTGTCATTGAAAACATCTCCAAGTCTAGGCTCAGAAGCTATTTACTTTCTAAAAATAACTAAATTATGTCCCTTTGACTGCAAAGCAGACTCTGTTATTAAATTAGATGGTCTAATATACATTATAAAAGGCAGCTAACTTCCTGACAGATAGGAAGTGACCTTAAAAACGCTGTCAGTATTCAGCTACCAATAATTCTTGATTTCTAAAATATTCCTTTGCATAAAGGACCTGAACACCAACCCATGCAGTCATACCACTTTTCTTATGTGGAAGTTGAGATATATTATTTATTGTCAAAATACAGCTACTGCAAAGACTAAAGAAATGAAAATAGGAAAGATGGGCGCATGGCTGAGAGGAAAGAATAAGTTACTGATTTCCCCACAAAGGTCATATATGCTTTGATTATTTGAGTGTTGCCTCCAACTTCTGTTCTGTCCATACACAAGAAGTTTTCATATGAGTTTAGCAATGTCTTAAGTTGTCTACTTACTGAGGGGAGAGAAAGGCAACAGGGAAGGGTTAAATTAATAAGAAGAGCCAGCAGGAAACCAGGATTGCAAGAATCATTCTAGAAGGATAAAAGCAAGGAAAAGTCCAACTACAAATCAGGCACTCAGTTGTGAAGAGGCAGACTTGGGGTCCATACTCAGGCCCCAGGATGTATTTCACATTTTATAACAAAGTCTTTGAAGTCAGTGAAAAAGCATCAGTGCAGAAGAGAATGAGAGAGAAGTATCTCTAGAAGTAACCCAGGAAATATGAATGAGGTGCTCCACCACTACCTCCTCCCAGCTGAATTATCTTAAATTGTAAATTACAGGGTTAGGATGCTTTTCACTTGGCTCCGTTCCAAGTATGTCCCATTTAAGGCACCGCTCTGGACTCCACCAAGATGCTTGAAATGATGGCAGGAATTGCCATCAACTGGGACATCTGTCAGGCAGGGCAAGTAGAAGGAGTGTGTCCCTTCTAAAATGTCAGGATTTACGAGAAGGTTACTAGGTCAGCATTTTCTCACATATTTATAGATTAAAAACTGAGCCATGACCGAGTGCAGTGAGACGATGGACTGTCAAGGACAAGCACACCTGGCAAACTTGTTCTTTTGTCTAAGAGATAAAATTATTCTGGGGTGAATTTACATAATGCAACTAGGGTAAAGTAATTTAGTTTCCTAAGAAATTAAGACAGGAGTGGTAGCATCTGGTCTCAGAAACATTTAGCCAAGGAGAGTTAAAGCTAATACAAGAAATTATGGGAGGAAAGAGAGACATCTAACAATGCAGGTGTGGCGAACTGATTGTTTAAAGCCACAAAAGGAATGATCAGGTGGGGACTGATCTGTAAACTGAGAACTAGTGGCAATGGGAATCATGAACAAAAATAAGGAGTTTTAAACTGGAGAATGTGTTACAGGTAAATTAATAAGCAAAGGGGAAGGCACCAAGTATAAAGAGCTGAGACTGTGAGGGTGGTGCAACACTGGAAGAGGTTGCCTGGAGAAATTATGGATGCCCAATCCCTGGGGATTGGAAAGTGGAAAGTGTCCCTGCTCATGGCAGGGGGTTTATAACTAGATGGTCTTTAAGGTCCTTTCCCACTCAAACCATTTTGTGAGTCTATGATCCTATGACTGAAACATGCAAAGAAACCAAACTGGAATAAGAACCCTGAGAAACAGATATTGAGACTGGGCAGGTGAAATAATGGAATAGGAATGAGGAAAGCAGTAGAGAAAAAGGATGAGAACAAGGAAGGCACAGGCTCAAAGTAATCGAGCAGGCAAATCTCTGCGCATCAGGTTCAATATCCTTACATCTCCAGAACCTGGTGCAGAATTTAGGGTGGCAAAGTCTGTAAAGATATCCAATTTCAGTCTCCTCATTCTCTTAGATTAATGTTTATAGACATGGAAGAGAACTACCTGGCTCTACACAGACCACAACTCAGCTGAGATTTTACACAAAAATATTATGAAAAATAAAATAATTATTCAAATGTCCTCCTTTCACACTCAGCTGTAGAACATAACTATATCCCATTGCAAAACATATGCATTTGTCTTAATACCTTGTCTAATCCTGGTAACCACTAAAAAAACTAGGGATAATTTATGAAGATTTAGAATCCTCAAAGATCTGCAGCCATGAAAATATTTAAGAGGTAACATTGCCAACAGCCCCTGAAGGTATTTGAAGGTAGGGTCTGAGGCTGTCTAGACAGAAATCAGGCTTGTAATAACCAATTCTCCTAACTGACAGCCTGTAAACAAACCTGCCTGAAAAGCTTGATCAAAGTCACAGCTTCATTCCTTGGAACCAGACACAGGCAAGTAACTGGAGGACAGATGCCAGGCACCAGCAGGAAGCTGCCAGGACAAGAGCATGCAGGTATAACACACTTGAAATACCTCATGGATTGCTAGCATACTACAGCAGTGCTATCTGTTGCAATTTTCTGTACAAATGCCATAAACACAGTTCTTCAGAAAAAAATTAATTAGAACATAGCTCATTGTCAGCAAGACACTTTGTTCCTTTTACTTAATAATATTCTTAAGTGCAACAAGGAAACATAGTGAAATAAAAAACATTTTACCCTCTTGTCTTTTGAGTTCTCTAACCCCTTGATTTTGTAGATGGTTATGCTGTGATGATGTCAAATCCATACTATGCCACAAACCCTAGGACAGAGAAACACAAGTCTGTCTCAATATAATTACTTTATTTCTTCTTTCACACATAAGCTTCATTTTAAATAAATAAATGACATGTATTATGCTACAATTTACTTCTATTGATAGTAGAGACATGAACACACATAAGCATTCAAGGCATAAAAGTACAAGACACAGCAAACTTGTTCAACTCTTATATTCCCACAGAGGAAAAAAACAGATTAAAAAAACCAAACCAAAGTTTTGATTCATTTTAGATCTATTTTATGAAATTTTGTTGTTAGAATCAAAATCAGGTTTGGTAGACTTATAAAGGATTGAAAGGAAAGATAGAAACAAATTCCTGAAAGAGAAGAAAAATTGCACCAATATGATCTAATCTTGTTTGAATTAACTGGTTTGGAAGGGAAGGAAACTAATAGTAAAAGCTGTGCATGAGAATAAGGGGGCAGGATCTACAAATAACATGCTGAACAGAAAGAATACATGCCTATATGAACAGGAGTATGCTGGATGAAAAACTAGTAGGATAAGTGGGACAGAGGACAATACAATTTTCAGCTGTCTGCAGACAACCAATAGTCTCCAATTCTTCATATTTTACAATCAGAAAGAACACTGAGTTCACCGAAAAAACAAAACAAAACAAAAATCTCACACAGTGTTTTGATTATTTTTGATACTTTGATATGATTTTTAAATGTCCTCTCTTACATGGAAATTTGACTGATTTTTGCCAGGATGGTTACAGGTAGCATATAGTTAATAATCTACAGATGTTTAAAGATCCAATAGGGATGTAATTAAATAAGGTAATGACTAAAAGAGTATCTCTCCATAGTGGGACCAAACAATAAAATGAAAAACAAAAAAAAAAGAAAGGACAATCAAAATAAAATATATTCTGAATATCAAATCACCTTTACAGTGCAAAGTCTTAGGCAGATTTTCTCTCAAAACTTCAGGATCAAGAGAGGCTGTATGGAACAGCCTTCTCTTGTTTGAGATGATGCACCTTACTCTCTTGACTTCACACCACAAAAGGCACAAAGGTTTAATGTTTAACTTTACTACTACAATACCAGCACCCATTATCCTGTTCGAAGGTGAAAATAACTTATGGGCTTTCTACATGTCACCATAGCACACAGAACAAAAATATTGCCATTATATGTATGTCTATACATGAACTTAGCAACAGCAACATCATTAGATAGGAAACAGAAAAGAGACAGTGGGATTCAAAGTCTTTGTATGCATCTTCAGAATAACAAGTGGCATAAAAAACTACAGGGATACTAAACAGAAAATGTTACACACAGTCATCACCTTGTTGTTTATATCACAAGTATTAAAAATTACAGATTTTCTTCCCATTAGAAGACAAAATAGAAGGTAAAATCACCCTACAGGACAAAGTCTTTGTATTTTGTAGTCCTTTACATTTTTAATGTCATTCCAAAAATATCCTGAGGTGCACTGAGCTACACAGCAACCTAAAATAGTCCAACATGGGCGTTCAGGAGTGCTACAAGCAACTAAACAGTGCTAACAGCTCAGCTACACTTTTAAAAGTAAATTATATAAACTAATTTAGCATAAAAGACAGAGACAAGCGAAACACCACTAGCATCCACCGCATTTCAGTCGACATTACCTGAATCTCTCACAGCTTTCCAAAAACGGTGCTCCAACAGCCAAGTCCTTATCTTGCCCCCGTGACAGGCGCAGGCAAAGGCGTGATCCGAAGCCTGTGTCACACATTGCCACCATCCCCGCACCGGCAGCGATCACAAACCCCGACAGCTGCGGCCCCAGCACAAAGAGGGCACCTCGCAGCCCTTACATAAGGGAGCAATTTTGTAACAGCAAGAGACACCCCTGCCTCCCTAGGGAGCTCCGAACACAAAGTAACCAACTCGGGAGCGCTGTTTACAAAATAAATAGTGGCAGCGTGTTAGCAACTCCTCACTGCTACTAAAAAGTAACTGAGGAACACAAAGTCATTACTCAGAGCCAAAAGGCTCTTCCAGGACAAAAATTTACCAAGGGGAAGGGGTGCTTTTGCAGCTGTTGTATAGGAATGCATGCTCTCGTTGGAATGCAGAACTGTAACAAGGTAAAACATACCACTGCTCCATATCCAAGATGTCCATGCACTCAACAGATCACAAACACTGTCGTGGGACCAAACACAGGTATCTAAGACTTCTCTTTTTTAGACTGTAATCAATTCAGGACAGGAGCCATCTCTCACTTTACACATTTTTAAGAAAAATAAGACTTCAACCTCAACTTGGTTTTCTAGGCATTGCCAAAAAATAAGAAATTATTGTACCAAAACACTAAACAAGCCCTACAGAGAAGTGAGAGTCTCTGTACCATAGGTGGCAGAAGAAATTAAAGGGAGCTCTTCTACTTTTTTATAAAAAACTCACCAGAACCTGATACACATTTTTAAAGTGAAATTCAGCAATGTTAATGAGTGCTTTATAAAATAGTCCTGTAAACTGGCTGTACAGACTGAGAATTTGCTTAAAATGTTATAATCTTTTCTAAAAGTGGTATCAAAAGGGATGATTTTTGCCCCATATAAACTGTACATGAAGTTAGACTCTGCAATTGAAAGGGTCAAATCCCAACCAGTTCACTTCAGCTCCTCACCCATTTAGGGGAGGATAATGTCTCATACAAAACTTTAACAGACAGTCTTGGATGTCAAATAATGAAACAATGAGAAATGCAGTAGAAATATCAAATGAGAACACACACACACACCAAAAAAAAAAAGCAAAGACTAAAATGTAACATGAGACCAGAAGTAAGACAGGTAGAATTCTGTGCTTTCCCTCCTTAACACCCAGGAGCTGGAAATAAATTTTACACTCAGAAGAGAGGCATGTGAGAAGTCTGAGCTTCACATCACCTCACACAAATTAATCCAATGTGAGTGCTGCAACCAGTAGATACCTCTGAACATCACCTTTGCAAACAAATACTGTCTTCGGACACAGCCAAACTCCAAATGGAGTCTGTGACATGTAACTCCAAATCTAGAAACATGTCTTTTACATTCAGAATATCAACAATTACTGCACATCAGATTACAGAGGGACTTACTGTACTGTACGTTTTTCCTTGAGATTTTTTGAGGATTTGCATCATGTCTCTTCAAAAGAAACTATTACTTTGGTTCATAAAACTTTCAAGACAGGCTTAGGGAAAAAGAAAAGCAAAAAATTGAACCTATTTTACATCTTCCAACACCTAGAAAGAACCCAAGAAATTTTCAGAATTTCATTTAAATTTGAAGTTAAGGAAGTAACTGGTTTTAACAGTTCTATCAACTGAATTAGAATGCAAATAAATGGAGAACATATTTTGGCTCAATTTTAAAATCTGAAGCCTGGAAACTTCTATTAAGTGAAATCTAAGTCCTTCCAAGTAAGTGTGCTAAAATTAGTTTTTTTGTTTGGAATCACTTCTATTTAAGTCCTGGACAGAAAATGCATGGCAAAATGTAGTACAAATAAGGATAATTTATTATATTTTTAAAAGAATTCATTAGAATATTTACAAAGCTCAAGTCAGAAAAATCAGTCTTTTTAAATAATTATTTTATTTAAGACATTTTCTTTCTTATTCCCCTCTTGCTCCGTGATTTCTTTTTTCTGCCTTCAAACACAGGTTTGGCAGTCACCATGACCACATTTCCCATGTCTTCATCCTCACCACTTGAGCTACTACACCCTTTTTTCTCTTTATGGTCCACTGTCTCTGTTGCAGACGTATTCTTCCTCCTTTTGCTCTTGCCTAAATCTCTGCCTTTGGATTCCTCCACTGAGGAGTCACTAGAAGTTTCTGAAAGATGCAAATTTCCAACAAAACCGCCTCCATATAAAAATTCTTTTCTGGAATCTGACTGTTTCCTTCTCTTTCCCCTCTGTACTTTTGTTGCTGCAGCTTCATTTGCACCGCCTGTGGCACCTTTCCCTTTCCTCTTCCCAGGCTGTTTAAGTTCCATCTCCATGACAGCAATGGCCTCCTGAATTTCATTGTCTGCTTCCTCCTGTTCCTTTCTCTTCAGACAAGTCACAGCTCTGCGCAGTCTCTGGCTTTTAATAGCTTGTTTTTCATGCTGTTCTAGCCTGAAGAATGAATCGATTCGAAGCTGAGTCTATCAAAAATAAAACAGAAACACAGTTGAATGTTTTTGTGGGAATTCAGTTGTTAGCTATATTATAAAGCATCTTAAACTAAAGCAGGACAAAGAAGTAATGAAATTAATACACATGCACACAGATGTGAACAATAAGACACATCATTACAGTAATAATACCCATACTTTATAATAAATTAGGCAACAAGAACCTTTACAGAAATTAATAATTAGCAAACTCTAGTAAGACTTCATAAATATTGCACTGCTGGTGATTAGATATATGTTCCTACTGTCAAGCCTAATACAGAGAATCTCTGTAGTGCTCTTAAGTAGGTCCTTACAAACACATCCTTAGCTTCCAGCTGTGAAAGCAGAATGTTTACTAAGTAAATGCTGTAAGTGCACTTTGCATTTCTGCCTCCAAGTGCAAGAACACGCAGGTGTTTGACTCAGGTTCACTGCACCACATGCTGCTACAGTATAAAGACTGAAGAGTAGAATTAATAGTCCTCACACAGTGTGGATTTGTGCTATTCAACCACAGCTAGGCTTTTTGTATAGGCTAAGCCAGTCCTCTACTTTTTCCCTAACATTGCCTAAGAGAGACAGACTCTTACAAAGGATATTCCAGTCAACCTGAAAGTATATATATGTAACTACAGGGCTTTCACTCCACTCAGTGACACAGAGAACCTAGAAGACTGGTTTAAACAATGTATCTATCTTGTGTATGGCAAAAGGAAAAAAAACACTGGGGATCAATTTTACAACCTACTTTGACAGCTACCACAGTGGGCATTACCATTCACTTTCAAGTGTTAATAAAGCTGACAGAACACTTACTTGGAAATTAGAGTACTATTACTAATGGGCACTTGCTCAACAGTTCAGTCTGCACTCTTCCTTAAAGGATGTGTACAGCATCAAATGGGCAGTATCACTCCATCAAAATCTCAGGGGCACTTTTATATGTACTTTATAAAGTGCTTATGGAACACTCTCTTTTAGAAGTACTGAAGTTGCTTGAGGTACCTGTAGCTTGACTGTGTCCAGAAAAAACAGCAACCTGGACTTGAGATAGGTGCTTGATAGGTAAGGAAACTTGAAACCAATGTCTGAAATTATGCAGAGTCCCTCACAGCACACTCAAATCATACAGAAATCAAGTCTAGAGAAGCAAGCTTAGTGACTTTAAAAAAAATAAATACATAAAAATACTAAAAACCAAAGCCCAGCTTCTGAAAAGATATTTTACTTCAAAGCCTTTTTAAAATGCTTCTCTCACAATTTTCCAGATATTCTTAAACTATAGGTAGATTTTCACCTGCTGCAAGTTCAGTTGTTTCATCACAGGCAAAAGGATTCCATCTATCTTTGTCCTAGTCCAGCCAAAGTGGTCCTTGCAGAATGTGCAGAAAGTTAAGGAACTTTTCAAAATGGCTTCTACTGGTATTTTGTAAACACATAAAATGAAAATTCCTGAAGTAAACAATGTCTGGAGGAAAGTTGCTCCACTTCAAAACTTTTTCTACTACAAAAGATTCTCGATTAAAACAACACATCACAATCACACTGCTGTATCTCCATTAGTTGCAGAATTGTTTTTCTAATATATCAACATTTTCAAAAGCCTGTCTCAGTGAAGACAGAACTCATTTTGGCTAAATGGTATTGCCATAACACAAAATGCCTATAAATAAACCTTATTTTTACACTTGTACCTACTGGAAGTTTCATTTACTGCTTAAAACACTATTAGCTCTGCATTTTTTGCCATCTACTTTTCAATAGTTTGCTACAGCTCAGACTGCAACTGAAGCAAAAAGTAGACATTATTGGAAGAAATGCAGGGAATAAGAAGGGATAAAGTGCAGACCAAAACACCATTTCTGTCGAGACTTCAAGACTTATTTGTGAAAAAAGGCAAACATACAGAGACTTCAAGAGGAGAAATAGGCACAGGACAGTTACAGAAATATAACAGTTATAGAAATATAATATCACAACAAACTAGTCAGTTCAGCTACAAGATTGTCTTTGCATGCTAAGCCCACTCTCAGGAGGGCAAGCAGCCCTGACTGCCACACATGCATGGCTGCATTCCCTTCTATTCCAGAGCTGCCATCATTTTAGGGGAGCACATGCAGATAGGGCTTGGGGCCCCTTGCAACAAAGAGATGTTAAAAACTTGACACTCCATTACTGACTCCTTATGAACTTTGAGTACTTTTACCCAACCAGTAAAAGGATATTCTCTGATCTGCTCTACATCAGGCTTTCCCCAGGTGAATGAACCCCTTGACTCGTCCACCACAGGTTTCAGGTATGCTTCTGCCACTGCTGGATTTGGGAAACCTGAATAAAGCTGTAGCTCCCGCAGTTTTTTCTTGACTTTGCTGTCATGTGGATTAGGCATCACTTTCTTATTCTTCTGAGCCTCATTCCACCATTCACTGAAAAACAGAGAAAATTATTAATCTGACTTATAAAATAAAATCTGAAGTATCAAGAGCCACCCTGCTAATTTCAATAGCCTTAGTCTCTCTACTTCAATTACTACAAGAGATGATGTAGAAAACGCCCAAATGAAAGATGGCCAAAGGGACAAAAAAATCTTAAAAGCAGAAAAGACAAAACGTACACATTAAATGCAGCTATTGTAAGCCAAAGTAGCAAATATCACCTGGATTCCCCATAAACAGCTAACCAGAAGGCTCCAACTTTAGCCTCACTTGCAGAGGATGCTCCACACACAATGATCATTTTTAGAGGTTTTTAGGAATGCAAGGAAAAGAAAGGAAAACACTTCTAACCATCCTTGCTATTGCCAATACAGCTGCCTTAGCCCTCTTCAAATATTGCTCTTGCCCACAGCCTACCTGCCTGTCTCCTTCCAGGTCATTCATTCCTCAGTCAAGTTCCCTTTCTCTATGAGCAAGATACAGCAACCTCCCACCAAACCAGGCAGAATGAACCTCTGCTTCCACTATGGATCCAGCTCTCCAATAAACTCTGAGGCAGATGCACAATTCTACAGCTGTTCTGCTGTCTTTGTCTCACTGTGATTGCTATATCACCTTGTCTACCTGTGATTCCAAATAGTGATATAATGGAGTCATGTTTTACAGCCTACTTAGTTCCATTAATGATGGTCCCATTAATCAATGATGGTCATATATTTTACTGCATGTTTAAGCATCAGAAAAGCATATATACTAATAATCACAATATGGAGATCCAAAAAAGCAAATCATAATGACGCATACGCGAATTTTAAGAGAGGTTCCAAGCCATGCCCAGGAAATTCATTTAAAATCTCCATCGCTGTTACAAAGCCAACATTTGGGATGCCCTCAGTGTAGTCACTTCCAAGCAAGTATGCCAAATTAATTAGCTTGTTTCTATCCAACCCTGAAAAAGAAAGTGTGTAGATTTAGTATTTATCTTACAAAATAAAAAATATTATCAGAAAGGCAAAAACTGAAAGGAACACAAAGGTATTAACTCCATAAAATTATATTTAATTCAACAGCACAATTTGCTAAGTTATATTCTGGAGCAGTATCAATATACTCCTGTGCTAGCTCAACCACTAATAATTGTGCTAATTTGGCAAATATATCTTGCCAAAATGAAAATGTTACAATGGACATCAGGAGGAATGGAAATGATTGTTAAACATTAGACTGGACTGTGCAGTGAGGTGGTGCAGTCACCATCCCTGGAAGTGTTCAAGAAACAACTGGATGTGTTACTCAATGCCATGGTCTAGCTGACAAGGTGGTGATCAGAAAAACATTTGGCTTGGTGATCTCAGAGGTCTTTTCCAACCTAAATAATTCTGTGATTCTGTAATTTTAAAATTTAGGGTTGTTATAAGATGGGGTTTTTTACATTTATTACATCCAGTTACTGTTCTGTTCTCATCAAATGTTGACCTGAATTAAGTAATGCCAGAATCAAATAAAAACATTCTGTTTGAATTCTAGTCCATAATACCAATGCCTCTGCTACCTAGAAGTGTTCTTCCTCAACTGTAAGTCTTTTGCTCTGTGCTGTTACAATTACTAAGTAGATCAAAGAGGCCATGAAACAGCCAGAAAGAAGGAAGAGCTCAGCTGACCACTTCTATTTGATAGGCTATAAGGTCTGAGGTAACCAGACTGATTTTCAGTGACCACCTTCAAGAGTTGGGATTTGAAAAAAAAAATTTTAAAAATTCCATGTAGAAAAGAAGGGATAAACACACAAAGCAAGACCATCATCATGCTAGTCACGAAATCCATCAGCCATCCAGACAAGAATTTCTGCAATGCATGGGAAACAAGAAGCACAAGACTGCAGAGGAATGTGACAAAGACTGATGATGACTATTTTTTCCCAATAAATAAATACTTGACTTATCACATTAAAACCATTTAAAAATGACAGACAAGCTTTTACAGCAATCCTTTCCAATTAAGACACAGTAGCATACTTAAGTAGGGCAAAATTATTTCATTCAATTTGCTGGAAGAAACCAAAGCCACATTTTTCACCACATAAAAATATTATGAAATTTTACATGCTAGTATTTCAAAGTCTGTAGCCTCTCAAATTGAAAATGTCAAAACTGATTTTAAAAGAGTTCTACTCAAGACATAATAACAAGTTTTAATTGCTTTGTATTTTGCCTAATACTTTATGTGACACTGAAGCTTAGTAGTTCAACAAAATTGGCAACAATTGATTAGACTAGCTCAAAAGCAGAAGAAAACAATCTTTCAGTGTCAACTATATGATAAATGTAAAACATTTATCATAAAACTCATATTCCAGATCCACTTTTAATACACTACATCTCAGTATGTCCAAAATGAAATTTTATTTCCAGAAGACTAAAAATCTGATGACATCAGAATATCATTTTCCCACCACATCAGAAAATTCACACTAAAATTTACCCAGAAACTGTTATCATAGTTCATATCTCCAGCCTTGGTGATCATTATACTAACTCAGTATATCACATGCAGGTGGTCTGCAGATTCGGGGGGGTTCATCTGGCAGTAAAACTGCAACCTAACTGAATGGCTTTAGAGACTCTCCAAAGAACAGACATTGAATAAGAGACACAAAATTCTGTAGAAAATACAGAGAGACAGAGTCATCTTATTAAAGACTGTGTTTAACAAATCAATACCTGAGGCTTACCTAGCTCGTTCTGAAAATCAACGTACTGATAATATTCTACGTATTTGTTCTGACTGAAGAAATTTTTATAAACATGTCTTCCACCAAACAACCAGACATCACTGTCATCAGTGATTGTGCCAGAGGTCTGATCAGTAAGGTCCAGTATGGCACACTGTGCCTCGGCCTCCATCGGAGCTTCGATGTATGGAATGCCAAACAGACGGAGGAGCTCCTGGAGGATGGAAGGAAAACAGTTATAAATTCATCTAAAGACTTAACTTCTAATACACTTCTGCTTGACTCAGAATTGCTAGATTCACACTGGGGAGTTATTTGGTATTTGACAACAAACCTCAAACTTCCAGTAGGAAGTGCCAAGCTCAGTTAAGTCAAGGGGGAATCCCCACTCAACTCCTCTCAGGCAGCCAGTGCCATGGAAGTCAAGCACTACTTGAGCACACTTTTACCACACAGTTTGAGAACCTGCCATCTTAATTACACAAGCATACTTAAGTATAGTTTTGCACAGCAAGGAGAAAACTACATGCATTACAATTATGTGGGCTTCATGAAAGAAAGATGCAGGTTAATATAAACATTAAAATAAAATTTAAATAAAAATTTTAAAAATATTTGGTCATCACTTCATCTAAGAAAGTATTATGAAAGTGTATGAGAAACATTCATATCAAGCAAGAAACAGTGGGAAGCCTAATCATTCCTTGGATAGTATTTTGATATGCCTCTACTTTGATGTATTTTTGCTTTTATGGGATACATTACACAACCTCAGTTAAATATCCCAGACACACTAGGTTTACAGGCTTGTGTTAGGTACACAGGTCTGGATTATGTTCTTCACTCAGATGGCTTTTGAGGCTTGACACAATCAGCCTCAAGACTTTAAATTTTTACTGTAATTAAGAATAAAAGCACAAGATCAAAAGACTTACAACTATAATAGTGTGCATATGACTACATGGCACATAATACTACAGAAGCAATCTACTGGCCTTAAAAAAAACACCAGAAGAAGTAAGTATGTGCAAATATTTAACCCACATGAAATATCATTTTAAAACTACCTAAACTGTTCCATTAAGAAAAAAATACAAGCACTTACATATTTCTCAGAATTAATTTGTTAGCATAAGTTTATTACATCACAGATACTATCACTAGTCTACTGTATTATGGGTTTGCTAACTCAAACACTTTGTATAACCCAAACCTTGAAACACTGACACAGAAATATCAGGGTTATTCAGGCATTACTGGTGAGATTCCTTCAAATTGCTTACTCAGGGCATAAACTATACAGACTTCTTGTAATTTTTTAACCTTTTAATCCCTAGGCATAATCACAGTTTACCTAACACAGAGACTGCACCAATTCTTTGCTGCTGAATGATTATAGTTTCCTAATATTTTTTGCTCATGTTGCACCTTTCACAAAAAGAGGCCAAGATCAAACTGGCTCAACTTTTAAAAGTCGGTGCTTAAAAGATATACTGATTTATCCATAACTATACTATTATTTTGTAATGTTATTAGACTTATATAAAATAGTAGGAATTCAAGACTACCTCAAAACTTTCAATATTTTAAAACAAGCAAACTGAAGAAAGCAAGCTCCTAAGTGGGGAAAAAAGGTGACCTAAGCAAAATTACTAATAGCTTTTGAGTAAATGACTGGGATGGAGGAAGGAAATATACCAAAATGACTCAACAAATACTACCTGGCTTTCCAAGAACATCTGTCCTGTAACAGAAGCAGCAACACGTTCCTGCTGCTGTTTTTGAGACTGAAGTGTATTCTGCTCAGCAGAAAGGTTCTTTTCTAATTCTTCTAATTCTTCCTGAAAATATAAACCAAGATTTTTTTTATTTCAACAATTCAGGTATACCTAGGAAAGTAAAGCACAGTCTCCAACTACAATTTTTCTAGTAGTATATGTTCCATTAATTCACTCTAGGAAGTTGTTACAGCAAATAGTAAGCCCAGAGACAGTCTAGTCATCAATTTATCTTGAAGTCTTCCTTTGATTTTAGGGAGATTATAATTAACCACTTTTAAAGAAACATCAGTTCCCATACAATTAGATAGCTATGTGAGAAAACAATGAAACAATAAGAAGCTGTTCAATAGTTTTCATTACCAACTATTTGGAGACTCCATTACAAGTTCAAAACAAGAAACAATGAGTTACCAAACTGATGTCTTGCCACTCGTCCACTGCACCTTTACCATCAGCTTCTCCTTCAGCATTCTGAGTGTTTCCCAACTGCACCTCATCAGACTCCTTCTGCAAGTCCACTGTGAAAGCATCAGGTCTGTCTGTCTCCACTTCTGCAAGTGTTGGCTCATCACCCACTTTTTCATCATATTTAGTAGGAGACTCAGCCTCATGACTGACCTCAGCATCCACTTCAATAAAGCTTCCTATCAAAGGAAAACAAAGACTTGTAAATGTTTTTAACTTGGACAGTGACTTTTTTTTTTTGTATATGCAGCAAATAAATATCAGGATTGTGAAATAACATAAACCAAGTGGCTGACTGGTTAACACACCAATTAAATTTAATATACACAACACGCTTTCCTGACTCTCCATATTCTATATTCAGGTTTCAAAGGTAAAATGTGACACCAGGTGGAGAAAACACAGCTCAGATTTTCTTCCTATATGCCTCCTATATATGTGGGAGGGGTTGCATTTTCAAGCATTTCTTACTGAGAGAAAAGGTTACCTTCAACTGACTACAGACAGAATATTGTCCTATTTTCTTACCCTTTTACACAATCAAAAAGCACATACCATCAGAATCACTGTCTTCAGACTGTGATATCCCTTCTCTTTCCATCTCAGGATCTCTTGCTTCTGGAAAAAGTCTAACATCCTCAGATACATTCTCCTCTGTTTGTGAAATTACTGCCTGTGTATTTTCAGAAATTTTCAAGTTTTCCTCATTTTTAGAAAGATCTGTTGTTTCAGCATGAATCAAAGCATCTATACTGGTTTGCTTAGGGGAACAGCTTAGCTTCTGCAAACACAAATTCATATCCTTCTCTCCCAGAGACTTGAAGTCCATTTTGGAACCATTTTTTTCTTTGTCCAAGTCTTCTTTATCTTTTCTAGTATTGGTAATACAAGAATAATTTTCAGCTCTGGATATACTGGTATCATTTGGTGAAATATGATTTTTGAAACCATTTTCTTCTTTGTCGACATCTTCTGTGTCTTTTATAGTATTGTCAACATCATTTTCAGCTATGGATATACTGGTGTCCTTGGGTGCAATATGCTTTTCCGAATTATTTTCTTCTTTGTCTACATCTTCTTTGCCTTTTCTAGTATTTTCAATAGCAGAATAATTTTCACCTCTGAATATACCAATGTCTTTGGGTGTAATACCACTTTTTTCCAACTCCTGACTCTTCTGTTTAAATTTAGCATCTTGCACAGTCACTTGGATTGATGAATGAATTGTAGCTGTAGGAATGTTTTGTCCCTCCTTAGCTTCAGGAATCTGCTCTTCCTCATCTGAGCTACAAAGCAGAAAATCCTTCCTTTCTGGTCTTTCTGATAGCACTCCAGCAGTTGTAGCAGTAACAACTTCCTCCCCTTTGTCATCTTCACTCAGAGCTTGCTGAATTGCCCGCAGTGTTCTTGGAGACACGCTGCCTTCCTCTGACACAAACTGGCCCACGTTCAATTGTCCTGTGTTCAGTTCTTCTTCTGAGCTGCTTTCCACCATGGCAGCCTGGATAGCAAGCAAAGTCCGAGGAGAGGGGGGTGCTGCTACCACACTGTCATCTTCCTCTGACTTCATCTTGTCAGATGCAGACAGCTTTGCACTAGCAGGAGATTCATTGATTTTATTTAATTTAGGCAATTCATGAATTTTTGATGAAGGTCCTGCAGTAGTTTCCAAGTCTCTATTCATAGCCTCTTTTGCTTGAATACCTGAAAGAAAGTTTTGTGTGGAAAAATACTCTTTTATAAAAAGATTCCATTTTACATAATGAACATCATTATATAGGTTATTAAACTGCTTTTCTACAGGTTTACAGATCACAATTAATGATGTATAATAGTAATGTACATTTCATACAAAGTACTGGCTAGGTGCACCTATAAACAATATTCAGGTTTGTCTTAAACCTGCCAGTTTTAAGTGTCCACACTCCAAACAACAGGTTTTACAAAATTAAGACCCAACATACCCTTTATCAGAATATAGTGAGAAGTCTCTTCAGAGACCACCCTCCTTGATTCCACTTCTTTCACAAAACCACCTTCATTTTCATACTGTGTTTGGATTTCACCCGAGTGCTGTTGATTCATTTCTTTTTGTACATTTTCTATGCACCGATTGAGGTTGCTTTTTTTAAGCAAACCCCTAAGCTGGTACTGGGAAAAGTCATCGGAGTCCTCAAAAAAACAAAACAAAAAAACCAAAACAAAACAAACAAATCAATTGAAATAAAACACCCCTTTTAAAGCAAATTCATTTCCCACATTCTGGAAGTGTGGGAATTCTTTCAAGAGTTCCTTTAAGCAGCTAACATCTGCCTTTCACTGGCTGCTGCACTCACAAGCAACAGCAATGCTGTCCTGGCAACACACAACAACTCTGAAAGGTACCAGTAGTTCTGAGTGCTGGAGAACATGACATCTCAATTTTGGCTATCAGAGCTCACCCCCATCTTAAAAAAAAAAGCAATTAAAAAAGAATCCACATGTGGATCATTTTTAAATGATGGCTCTTAGCTTACACTTGGACACAATCCCTCATTTGATCTGATGTATATTGCACTTTCAAAACCTCACTGTAGAAGGGGCACTATAGGATTCCCCATATTCTCATGTCTGACCAGCTTCAACACATCTGCCTAAGTTACAAAAGCCTTTTCCCAGCTGCCAGCTTCTCTAACAACCTTGGGGTTTGGAATCCCAGCTGTTTTCATCCTGCCTGCCTCATCCACACCAACAGCATGTTATGCAATCTTCAGCATAATGCTGATGAAGCACAAAACACAGCACAATATTTAACATTTTTACCAAACTGAATTAGCTCTGCTAATTTTAGTGGAAATCAAGAGATAAGGCTGTTAAGAGTCATTATCTCATTGGATTTTTTCCTCATGTTAAGATGTTTTATTAAACAGTCCAGGGTGTAAAGCTTTCCAGATGTAGTACTCTTTCTTCATTTGCATTAATGGCAACAGCTCCATTCCAATGCCTTGAAAGCAATTTAAAATATTACCTCTGGCATTGCTTCAAATAACGTTCTTCTTCGCTTTGTAAGTTCTTTAATATCAGTCAAGATCTCATGTTTTATTTCTGGAGGGAGCTTGTGGAAATCTTCTGATTCAATATCTATAGAATAAGGATTTTCACATAACTGTTCCTATAAAAATGGAAAACCAGAATACATATTTTATATTACAGAACAACAAAAATAATAAAATATTTAGAGCATCATTCCAAGCAAAACAAAAAACCCCAACCCCTCAAGAACTTTGTTGCTACTTCCCCACATAGTGAAGAAAACATTAAAAAAAATGTAACTACTATGTAATAAAATAACACTAAGTACCTCCTTATTGATGTATACTATACAGACAAACTTGGTTTTATTCTTTTTACAAAAAGATACTTAGTACAAAACACAGAACCAGGTCACATAGCCTCAACTACTCAGATTTTGTCCTTCTAAAGAGGTTCTCCTTCTGAATGAGAACTGCTTTAAAGATAAACATTCTTTCCAAGAGTGTTTCTTTTTTTTTTTTTCCTATTGGTGAAAGCAGAGATAATTTTATTATTTATTATGTTTTCTTCTTAGGTTATGTATTTCTCTTGTCCTTTTTCAATCAAATCAGCACATCAGAAGCAAACACAATTTATCAGTGAAAACACAAGGACTTCAATGCTTCAACTTCAGTTCACATTTGGAGAAGCACATGAATTTTGTTAAATCTCTTACTAATGTACATACATGTGCACAAATGCATGCATTTCTCCTGCATTGTTACAAAAAACAATGTCTTCTCCATATGTTCAAAGGAAGTAGTAAAAAGTAAAAGAAAGGCTATCACAAGAATTTTCTGTTCTGCTGTATTCTAGTGGACAAATCCCATTTATATTTCCTCATTAATAGGAATTCTTAGAGTATTGAAAATTAACCTGCTTTCTTATAAGTAATGCTATAATAAGACCTATATCTCCAAACAATTGGATTTCATAAGCTTTTTGCTCCTCTTTCAAGCACAGCACAGGAATAAGGATTGTTCACAGTAACAAGGCAACTATGTTGCACTTACTTGCAACATCTGTTTTTGGCTCATTCTCATTTGCCATTCTTTTTCTTCCTCCTCCTCTGAGCTAAAAATCACAGAGAAAACAAATGTGTAGATATTTAGAAAAGGAAAACAGAGTTTCTATTTTAAGCAAAAAGACATTAGTCATGCCTTCACTGGTCAAGCACAAAAATTTGCAGCATCAAACACACACACAGACACAAACATATATATTTACACACATACTTAAATATGTATATATATATATAATATATATACATACACATATTTATATGCACACAGGTCATAAAGATCTGAGCAGAAAGTAAGAAGGCAAACTTAGGTCAGTTAAAACTACATGGAGAAAACTGCTGCTGTTTAGATCATGACACAATTCTTACTTGGTCAGCATTTGAAGTTTATAAAAGTACATATGTGCAAAAAATAACCTACAGAGCAGCTTCACATTCTCAGTGTTATTTAAGAAGATGCCACAGGTGTGACAAGTACAGATAAAGCCAGCCTCTGCTGAACATGTCAACACAAAACAGAATCAAGCTGCCACACCCAACCTTGAACAATCAGTCCCATTTAGTTGTATGGACATGGCCATAGAGACTGAGGCAGAACTTTCAACCTCATACATGAATCCAGGGTAGAAATTTAATCTGTGGGCTGAAAGCTTCCTCCGTTACTTTCCCATAAATAACTAGGAGGCTTCTATATCCAAAAGGAAATTGAAATAAAATATAAATTAAAGAAATATACTTTATATATATATATATTAGTCTCGTAGGTTAAAGGTCTTCCATCAGCATCAAAAAATGGGGTTTATACTTTTACCCAAGTTTATTAAAAAACATTTAAGCTATTTTTCTTAATTCTACCCACCTATTCTTCTCTTCATCCTGTAAAGTAGGCAATACATACATATCATCAATTCCTTCTCTTCGAACTTGCGTAATACTGGGCAAAGCTTCATTGCTTAGGGGAAAAAAAGAAAAAATAGAACAGCAATTAACAGCTTCAGAAAGAGTTACTATAATATATATGAGTTACACTTATAAACAAGGGAAAAATAATTTTTATTCTTGCCTTTTGCCGGTAATAGCAGTTTTGATAACGTGTCTCTTCAAAAGTGTTTTCAAGAGTTTCTCTGTAGTTTTCCTGGAATCACTGATGGCAATTTCCTTTCTTTGTCTTCGCTTAGCCTATGAAAATAAGATTAACACCAACAAGATTTTGCTGGATGCTGATGATGCACATCCAGTGAATCCCTGTTAAAATTCTGTGTGCTGAGCCTAAGAGCTACTCCTAACTCATTCTACACCAAGGGGGAGAGAGCCATCACAGCCTCTAAGTCCATTTCCCCTGTGGGACTCAGGAGCAGCTTTCATCTGGCTACAAATGCCTGCAGAGCTGTATTCAGGTCCACTCTGGAGCAAAAGCCTGGCTTGTGCCATCACCCACTTCTCTACAACCTGGCTCCCATGCAAATCAAACCTGCCTAGATTAAAGAGCTGCTGCATGCTCCAAGAGCTAACCCAGGCTGGGACTGCAAAGGACACCCGCAGAGCAGCGGACTTCAATCCCCACAGCTCAGAAACATAAACAGAACAACAGGAAGGAAACTGAAAATGGCTACTTATCAGCAGCAGACACAGAGCCTCTTTTACATTGCAGTAACTCACAGAGGTACTTACCAAGGTTTGTCTCTTCAGAAGAGGCGCCTCTCCATCAAAAACAAAGACGGGTCGAATCCGGAAAAACAGTAACTTGCAGAGTCGATGAAACAGAGTGAGCAGGTGAGCATTCCGTACAGAAACGCCACCACGGGCTCCCTTTATTGCTTGGTTCAACCAAATACTGATATCTTAAAGAACCGTTGAGAGGAAAAACATGTTCTCTTTTATACATATACCACTTTGGGAGTTCCTATAAAGTGCACACATTTGACTGAATGGCTTTTGCTCACGGCTCCAAGCTCGTCTTGTCAAAACCAAGAATATCCAAATAGCTATGAACTTGGAAGAAGAATAAACTATCATCCCTATTGCCCTGCACAAAAAGCAGAGTGGAAGCAAAAGCGCAGCAAATACCTCCCCAGTTATTTTTACAGGTAAATGACAAGTAGCTTCCTTTCACATCTTTCCAGCATTTAACCAAGTATACAGGATGGGAAAGCTGATGCATAAGACTTCTTCATCTTGCAGTCCTACTAAGAACAGCACATTTATAAATGAACTGTAAAATTCTATAGTCCAACACTTGTATAAGGAACCTATTTTAAAAAAAGTCTATTTTTCAAAATATGAAAGTAAAAGGGCTTAGTACATATTGTAAAGCAAAAATTCCACTTACCAAAATGTAGGCAATTTAAATGCAGTACTACTACTACTACTACTACTACTAATAATAATAATAATAATAACTCTTATAAATAGGGGAAATAGTTAAAACAATCTCCCTTGCAACTTTGGTTCCCCAGCTTCACTTTTAAAGGATACCAACAGCAAGAATTTTCCCTTCCAGCGTTTCTGGGTTTATGGGTCTCCCGGTGCACTCAAGCAGCTTCCAAAGTCCTTGAACTCCCATTGTCCTTCCTTAGCTGCTTTGAGAGAAAAACTCTGAGGCACAAAGGAAGGAATAACCCAAAGATTGCGCGGCCTGCGACTGCTTTATTAAATCAAACGGAAATAACGAGGCAGCCGCTCGGGCCGGGATAGCCAGGAACAGCGGCAGGGACAGGAGCAGGGACATGGGCAGGGACAGGCGGGGGTCGCGATCCCTGACCTGCGGCGGGGAGCGGATCCCGGCGCAGGGACGCGGCAGGGAGGGACGCGGAGGGAGGGACGCAGGCCCCGGCACCCGCGGCCTCCCGGCGCCCGCAGCGCAGGCCCCGCCCGGCGCAGCCCCGGGGCCGCCGGGAGTCGCCGTGCGCGGGGCGGAGCCGGCGCAGGCCCGGCCCGGGAGCGGCCGCCCACAGCCCGCCCCTCACACCGCGGCCTTCTCCAGCGGCGGCTCCTGAGGCCGGTGGGCTGCCCGGCTGCCTGACGGAGAGCCTAGTACCTAACAGTAGAGAATAGCAGAATCAATAATATTGGTAAAGAGCTCTGAGATCATCGAGTCCAATATGTGACCGAACGTCTCTTTTTCAACGGGACCATGATCTAAGTGCCATGTCCAGTCTAAACACTCAGGGACAGTAACTAGACCAGCTCCCTTCCAATAACTGATCACCCTTTCTGTGAAGAAATTCCCTTATGTCCAGCCTAAACCTCACCTGGTGCAGCTTGAGGCCATTTCCTCTCGTCCTGTCACTTGTTACCCGGGAGAAGAGGCTGACCCCCACCTGGTTACACCTTCCTTTCAGGTGGTTGTAGAGTGATAAGGTCACTCCTGAGCCTCCTGTTCTCCAGGCTAAACAATCTCAGCTCCCTGAGCTGCTCCTCACTGGACTTATGCTCCAGAGCCTTTACCAGCTCTATTGCCCTTCTCTGGTTGGAGAATGGAAAAAGTCTCTTGTCCCAGAACAAAATCCCACAATGCAGACCAAAAGTAGTCCCATTTTTCCCACTCCCAAACATGATTTCCCCTGCAGCCTTGTGCTCTCTCCGTTCTGCCCCAACCACAATCCCAGTGCACCCCACCCAGGGAATCCCTAGGGAAAGCTCCCTGCAGCACAACCCCAAGGACATGCACTGGGCTCCTGCTAATGCTAGAAGAATCCATACTCTATGGATAAAGTGTGACAGTCTCCAGCCCAAGAGCAAAATAAATGTAAAGCCAGAATTTTATCCCAACCTACTTAAGCAAAACAGCCAGCTACCATCAGAGGAGACCCCGTTTCTCAGTGCAACTGTCATTATCAAGCAAAAGTTAAGAAACACACATGGAATTCTGGCTCTGTAAGTCCTAAATCCCCTAAAGAACACAGCTCAAGTACTCCAAACAAAGCTGAGACCATCAGCCCAAACTCAGCTTGCAAAAACAGGGGCTGAAAATAGCTCATCCGGAAAATAAAATTTCAAAACCTATATATTTTGTTTAGTCATGAGGCTGCAGGCTTTGAGAAATTAAATAGCAGAAGTCACAGTGGCTGCACCAAGCACCATTTTTTATGACCCAAGGGATCTTACCTACTTTGCTAAGCATTAGTTGCAACTCTGATCTGTCGCATACCTACTTTGCTGAAGACCTTCACTAAATGCAGGGCCATCATTTCCAAGACAAATGAAAAGCAAACAACAAGATAGAAAACAATTTTTATTGAATGAACAAAAGTCTAAAAGTCTCCCATTTTTGGTTAACAAAAGCAGCAACCTACAAAACCCCTGCATTCCATGACAAATCTTTTTATGTCAAAAAATTAATCCTTGAGCAGGTATGAACATTTGTACACAGAACAATACAACTGTTGAGATGTGTTTGGGCAAACAACTGGATTTATCAAGCAAAGAGAAAAAGAAAAAGGAAAAAAAAGAATTCACCAGGGACACCTGAAAAAGCTTGAATTGTGTGCTGGCTGAGAGGTATATCATCGGGGCTGCCAGCAATTTTCAGCACTTGCATCCCCTTCACACAAAATGAAAAAAGCAGCAGACAAAGGACAGAGATTTAAACTGAACAGGGAAAAGAACTGCCAACAGAACCCAGTGTTCAGCTAGCTCATTTGGCTAATGGTAAATGCAGCTTTTAATACTTAATTTCATAAGCTTGTGTTAAGTGAGTCCGTGCTCTCAGGAGGCTCCAGGGTAAGAATTCAGCCACTTTACCCACAGAGCAAAAGTAATAGAGAAGTTCCATCCTCGAACAGGTGATTCCTCAGAGTCAAAAACAGGCAACCAGATAAGGGAAAAGGAACTATGACCTGCTTGACAAGATATGATTATCTGACTGACAAAAGTCAAATGGGAATTAAATGGAGAACGTACATTCTCTTTGTAAATCCAACAAGGTTTTCTAACCTATGTGATCTTTTGTTTCATTTGCAATGGATATGGGCAGCCTTACTAAAATGAAGTGCTAAAAACAAAGGCAATGCTTACTTTTATCCTTACACCATTTGCAGAATAACCCTTTTTTATAATACCATAATTTTTCATGCTTTTGAACAATAAATATATTCAACGAAGTCTGTTTATTACACTGACTGATTTCAACCTGCTCTTTTGTTTTCACAGATCAGGACATAGTACAATTATTTCAAAAGAAATGATTGATTTTGCTATCATATTCACCTTTGATTGCAAAATTACAACAATCTGTGCTTATCTGTCACTTTATACATCAGATCTCATCTATTGCAACCATATCAACATATTTATTTAATAATTATGAAGCTGTATCTTATACCATAATTTCTATTCTTATGTGTTCTAGGACTAATAAATCCCTAATATGTTTTGATTAAAACTAACTTTAATATATCAACTCTATCATCTAAAGTTAATTTTAATCATTTCCATCATAATCATTGTAACTCTGATACCCACTGTTCCTCCTCTCCCGAAGATTAGATTTCTTCCACACAGATTCTTGATGAAAGCTAGCACTGAAAGATCGACCCAGTCGCCCATGTTGTTTCTTAGATATATTGTCTTCACTCTCAGATTTGGAAATTCCTTGCCCTTGTGTTTGGGACTGTTTATTCTGTCTAACGTTCCCAAATGGAAAATTCCAAGGACCAAATCTTTGCCAGTTAAGTCTCTGAAAGGCAATGATGCAATGAAGATTTCCTCCAACCTAATCAAAGAAAAAAAGGTTCTTTGTTAAATGCACACCACAGGCACATTTCTAACATACATAGATACTTGATATCAATATTTTGGCAAGTAACATGATACTTTCAAAAAGAAAGCAAACAAGAAGTGCCACAACACACAAACCAGGAAAAAGAATAAAAAACAACAAACAACAAAACACCACAAAATCATATACAGAAATACACAACTTGCATCAAACAGTTCTGATTATTTCCCAGATTCAATTACTACTTTCTTATTAATCTTTTTAATCCTTTTAAGCTATCCATTATATCCTTCATGGGCCAGTATCACTCATCTTCTGCTAGTCTTTTTTTACTTTCTAGCTATCTTCTCAGCAATTAGCTGTTCTGGACCATTCTGATCTTGCTGACAGAGTCTTCCACAGGGTCTTCACATCTGAAATAATCTCTACAGTCTATTATTTCTCACAGAGTTTCAGTCTGCAGATCACAACATCCTCCACCCATGAGATACAAGCCCTATCTATAGGAAAGAAAGCCACATGCATTGACAGTAACTCAAGGGAGACACACATTCACTTATGCCTGATCCTACTCAATTGTACTTTCTTTCCCACTTAAATGTCATTGGAGGGTCACACCCCAAAGGTTATGCAATTTGTCTGCAGAACATCCCTATACTTGCTGCAGCTACATTTTAAACCAACAAAGTTAAATATTCTGACCAAATACATTCTGTATACAAAGATATCCTGGTCCATCCTGGCATATACTAAGCTACTGATGTTTTAGATCTCATCCAGTGAGTAAATCTAAATGACTTTGGTATGCAAGAACCCACATTATACTTTTGTCTTCAGCAACAGTTCATAACAGAACAAATTCCTTTAGTGAGGTTATCTTACACTTCTGAAGTATGAGCAAGTTTGCAAAAACCTGCCATGAGTTTCCTCCCATCCTAGTTTACCTTACCTTCTTTGTTTTTCGATGTTGCAATCCTCTCTCTAGGTGTCGAATATCTAGATATTCTGGATTTTGAGTGTTTAGGTCAGTGACAATATCTGTCCACCTACAGAATAAAATCATTACTACTCAGGTGATATTTATGAAACTTCAGCAGCACGAAGACTCATATACACATAGACACAAATACAGACCTGTAGCTTTAGTCTTATCAGTGATTTAAAGATAAATGAATGTGTAAAGTTACAAAAGCCTCAATATTAAAGACATCAAACTAGATGTAAAAATGTCACTTTTAATCAAAGCATTCACAGTGATTATTCCTGCTCTTGAGAAACACCTTCCAAAATGAATAAGAGCACCATGAGTCACAGTTACATTCCTTACACTTAGCAATTCATCAGTTTGGAAAAGAAAGAAGCAAAGCGTGGTTTAGGCAAGGAGAAACATTAGCCTTTTTGAAATTTAAACCTCTCCTACCCTTTTGTATTATTTTGCTCAGTTCCTTGGTTTCTTTTGCACACTAAATGCACTTTTACCAGACAGCTCTCATCATAACTCATTCCTACACTTTATTTAATTCTAAACTTTCAATTCAATCACTTCCCATTCACTCAGCTTTTCAAAGATTCATAATTCCTTCCAGCCCAACTGAAACAAATACTTTCACATTGCAGACCTCTTTAAACCTACATCACCTTTTCATTTCTATCAATGTCTAACTACCTGTTTCTTTCTAACACCATCCTCCAAGTTGAGAAAATACATTTCTACTCCAACCTTTGCCCCCTTTCCTTAAGCACACAGCATTCTGCCAGCTCTCAGTGGGAATGCAACAGGAGGAAGAATGTCTCCACAATCAAAATTAGTATTAGAATGGTTTTATTATATATTCTGAAACTTCTTCCTGTGCCACTTGTAGCTAATATACCACATGACAAAGTTCTATCCTTGGGACCTACAATATGCCATTTCTCAGTAATCATATGCATACTGTGATTTCAATTTTGTTGCACTTAATCTCATAGTCCAAAATAGCCAGGTATTTGCAGTTATTGACCAGGTCACATCACTGACAAAAAAAAAATTAAATATAACCAATCCATGATATTTCTACACAGCACCCCCTAGTTCTCCTAGTCTATACATCCAGTTTAGACACCAACTTTGTTTGAGTCAAACCTCATCTTAAATGCACTGTTTGAATGCACAGATAAGCAAATAACACAACAGAGTACAGGCTGCACCTGCTTCTGAGTAAGGAGAATATCCTGTGCACAATCTCAGCAGCAGCAGAATATTCTGTGCACATCCCAGACACAGCCTGTGGATGTCCTCAGCTCCAGTGCAAACTCCTCCAAGGGCCATGCAGTCTGTAAGTCACAACTGGCATGATGACAGCTGAAACTGCCCTTTCTTCCTGACTACTATGAGCTGTGTCACACTCAAACAAGAGATGTGGGCTCTCAGCAGCCCACATATGTTCTGACAGGTGATATAAAACTGCAGAGCCAGCCTTGAAGTCAAAACACAAAGCTTCTCCCTAAAGCAGCATCTGTTTCTATTAGATACATATATATACACATGTATATATTCATTCAAAAGAACTAAAAAGTCACTCAGTGACTCTGGGAACCACAAACTGTTTTGAGAGAAAACATTCTTTTACATTCTTACCAAGTAACATACCTTTTACAATGTATTGTTGGATGCTTTCTGCTGGGCTCTCCAATTAAGATCCAATATTCTACTTCTTGCTGCAAGACACGACCTCTGTTCAATAGAAGATACAATCCTAGTGAGATTTATTGTGCATACTAAAAAGAAAAAGATATTGACAGTCTCTTGTTCTTTTTAGGAATTTCTACAACATTTAAAATTGTTTCCTCAGTCAAACTAAAAACCAGCTCCTGTGCTGTAGTGCTCACAAGTGCGTACAGGGAACCTTTTGTTTCACAAGGCCTGAAAGCAAATCTTGGGATGCTACTGCATGTTATTTGAGAGGAAGACAGATTTTTCACTAAAAGCAGTTTTATTTGGATGAATGACAGTCTGGTACATGATGTAAATATAAATATATAGGAAACAACAGAAATAAGAGTTGTGGAAAGCCACAAATGTGGTACAAACAGCTTCCTCCCTATCCGTGATGTCTAACATGAAAGAGTCCTTTCCACTATTTTTAAACTATACCTTGGCTGACAGTTGTTACTAAGACAGTTGTTACTAAGAGCTGTAGGGTAATCTGTAAGAACAAAACTGGCAACTTCAAACTCTTCCTTCCAAACATTCAATACCAGATACTGAAATCCAAACCTTTGAACTAATACTACTTTGCAATCAACTTCCAAGAAGCTCAAAGCTTGCAGTAACCTTGTCAAGGAAAATTTCTGACAGGTATTAGGGCAAAACTGATGAGACACACAGGACTGCTCTGTGACTTCCTGTGTATAATTATTTCATGAAAAACTACATCAGTTTCAACAGTGACAAAACCTGGCATTTTTCTGCCTGGGGTATTAGACAGCATATGGCCTTACTGCTTGGAACAATTTGTTTACTTTCAAAAAATTCCCTGTAAAATAACAATGTATTCCATCAGTGCAAAGATGGGAAACCAAGATACAGGATAGATTGATGGACTTACCTAAAGTCACACTGGAAGTCTGTGGTTGAACTGGGAACCGAACCCAGGTCTCCCGAGTCCAAATCCAGCAACCTAAGATCATACAGGAAGTCTGTGGGTGACCTAAGAACTGTCTCTAAGCTCAGCCTAGCAACCTATCCACCCACTTCTTTTGGGACCTAAAATAGCTGGGTTTTTAAATAAAAACTTCAGCTGGGTTTTTAAATAAAAACTTTACTTTGTAAGTGCAAAAACAGATAAACAGATAAGAACTGCTCCAGAATCTATTGGTAGTCCTACTGAAAACAAAACTTATTTTTTTCCTCAGTAGGATCAGAAAATTCAAAGAAAACAGGATGCTCATCTGGTCTGACCTCCAGCCTAAAGTAAGGCTATAAAAGCTTCTTGAACTTATTTCATGCTACATTGTTAGAAGAGAACTATTGTTAAGAAAGAAAGCTGATGTCAACTTAAAAATAACATCACTAGTGACTAAGAATCCATTTCAGCCATGGGTAAATGGCTCATTACTAAACAACATAAATTTAAATTAGTTAAAAGGCATGTTATGTTTCCACACACTGGACCATATTATTTTTCAGACTGTATTTTTGATCTAGTAAACTTTTGTTTTTACTTTGGTCTTCTAGTGCAGATTCTTCCCAACTGATTGAGTAAGCAAGAGATTAACATTTTGGTAAACTCAAGTAGACTGATATGTTGGACTTCTACTTTGGCAATATTTTTTATACTCTTCTCACAAACCTGGCAAGTCAGTGAACTCAGTCTCAATAAAAAACTGTATTCTTTCATTCATATATTAAAATCTTTAATTAACCCTATGATAATCTTCACACTGGGAACCAATTAGATTTGAATGATCATGCTTTACCACCCCAATCAATGACCATTCTTAACTCCAAAAGCAGAGCTAGCATTCTCTATTCCTTGATGTGACCCTACCTCAAAGTCAGACTGCACAGGAAGCAAATAGGCAGAAGTTCACCTTATACTAGTGACCTACATTTTTCATCGTTTAACATTCCCCAATTCTGGTATCTGCTAATTTTCTCAGGGATTGACTACTTATGCTCTATGATAATACTAATAAATACTGACCAATGGCTGAACACAGAGAAAATCCAACAGAATCCTTTAATACATACCATGTTTGCAACCCCTCTGAGAGAGGAAAAACAGCTTAATGTGACTCAGTGAATGAGTAAAACAAACTACTCTCCTCAAGAGAGTGCACAGAGTGCTCTACAACACATAGCACTACAGCAAGCAGCAAGGTAAATGCCTTGCAAAAGCTAATACATATCTCAAGAATTAATATTTTTAAAGTTAAAATGTGTGGATTTAATGCAAGACTCTCCCCAAATTCTGTATGAATATTAATGCTATTACCTTTTTTTTTAATCCCTATTTAATTGAAAACTATATCAACTATTGCGTTATACTATCCTAGTAGTGTCACTCTGACAAATCTGAAATTATTATACAGGAAACTGTATTTTTATTCTAAAATAACTCTCATATTAAGCTTTTAGATGTACTCCAGCATTTCAAGCATTGTTAAAAAAAGCTCAACCTAATGTCTTAGCCCAAAGATCTCTTCTAGCTTTTCTTCCCCCATTCCCTCCCAATTCCTGGTAACAAATTCTTCACACATCTTTACTTTTCTGTGCCTTACATGCCAGTAGCTGGAGTTTGCCATCACCTTTATTAGTCAGTATTAATGCAACAAAACTATGTAACCTGTGATATCTACACAACCCCTGCTATTGCCATACTCAAGCACTGGTTTCTAAATGTAAATTTCATCCCATCCACCTCATGAAGGATTAATATCATTGTAGACTTTTGGCTTCTAGTTTATAAAGGAAAATTGCAACATACACACACTTTCTTTGTTTTCCTTTCCAAAATCTCTAGGAACAGACTCTCCCCAAAATTACCTGGCTTTTTATTGTAAGCCATAAAAAAACCCCACCTGGCTTTTTTTCAGCCCATATGTTTTTATTTTTCAGATTAGTTACCTTCACTTATCCTTCAATAAAATAACTACCTTCTCTCTACATGGCTAGAAGGTCTTAAAAAACCAATTTCTTAATACCACTCAAACTTTTCTGTTTTAAGTTCTCTCAATGTAGTCTGTTTAGTCATGTTACATTTTAAGTCAGTCCCTTCAAATCCCAATGTAGTGTTTTTGTAGCTCAGACAGATGCCTATATGACACAAACTGAACCATTATTTATGGAGAAAAATTGTATCAATTTGCAGTAATTTTTTTCTGTATGTTTCTTCCACTAAAATAAGCATAAACACAGTATCTTACCTATAGGCTTTACTAGCTTTTACTGGGGTTGCTTCAAATCCAATTGGGCAAAAATAATGATTTTGGCAATGGTAGATGTAGGCCATTGATTCATCCTTCAGTCCACGGGTTAGCTTGGCTAGGGCCCCTGCAGCTACACAGAAAGATCAGGTTACAGGCCAGGCTTTGGGTCCTGTGTAACACAGTCAGCAGACAAAAAACACCTATTTGACAACAAAGTAGTTATACTGCTTTTTAAGTGGGAGGACATGACCTGACAAGCACGCACAAAATACACTACGATTTCAAACTTATTACTTTTTTGTATCAGGCAGGAAATTAAACACTATCTGCTGCACATTCTGTACCAGGGAAAGGCAATATAATTTATGCTTTATGTTTAGATCAAAATCAAACTTAAAAAAGAATCAGAAGTATCTCTTAACCCAAGAAATACACACTGCAACAGAATGCAGTCCCAGCTGCCCTAGGTCAGATGTGGCACCCATTGATGATAATACTGAAACCACAGAAAACACACAAACATTTTGGTATCATGAGCCTCTTGCAGCTTCCTAGTCTCAGGAACACACAGAGGCATGCAATGGTTTATAATGTGACCACAGTGCTCAGTTTCAGGAGAAGACTAGAAGAGGCACTGAAACATGACAATTTTCAAGTGGGATGTCAAGAAAAAAAACCAATCCATTTTAATAATATCTTAAACTTCTCAGCATGATTCTGTGCTTTCAAAGAACCTTTCAGTTGTGAGGTAATTACCCAGGTTATACCAAAGGCTAGTAAATGGCACATGAAAGTAAAATTTTTTAAACAGCACATCTAAAAAGTGGACAAAAATGCAGCTTCATAAGCTAATTGAGAATAATCACCTAACTTTAGAGAGAGATGTTAGCTACAGCCAGGCAGAACAGTTCATTACCTTTAAAACTGGGTTTTTTAAAGCATAAAGCATTTAGTAAGAACAAATTGTTTTTGTTCTCCCAGTGGATGGCAGCAAAGAAATCCTCACACACACCAACACAGAACTGGAAATGCAGTTGTTTTCCTGGGTATCTTAAAATTCCAATTCTGTGACAGCAGAATACATAGCACAGAATGTATTTTGTCATAAGAAAAGTATAAATGAAATTTTTAGCTAAATAAGAGAAAAAGTAAAACCAGAAAAATCAGCCAACTTGGAGCTATTTGATACCTTATATTGGACTGGAAGTACTACTTACAGACTTTGTCCTGTCAAAAGTACACACTGCAGGATTTTTCAATTTATACACTGTGAAATGAATGCTTTAGCATTAGCTACGTACCAGTTTCTCCAGCTGTCTTGTTCTTCCCATGAGGTTTATACAGAACATATGAGCATCCCTTGATATGGAAGTGATCATTTATCTGCCTAAACCATCTGAAACAATAAGCTTAAAGATTGTAGCAACTCAAGAGTTATTAAATGCAATTTCATTTCTCATACTTTTCCTGTGCTTTGACAGTTTAGGAAAAAAAGTCTTGGTGTGCTACTAAGTACCTACCTCACTAATATTTAGATTGTAGATGACCACAACACCCAATACAAAACCTACAGGGAATACACACAGCCTTTTCCTTCATTTTGCTTTTCCAGACTTGACACAGATACATAATAACCAAAGATCTGGATGTGAAATGTTGATCCTATTGTGTTTAGCCCAGTCACCTCTAATGTTCAATTATTCAGTCTTTAGAAAGACACACAAATCCTGAGGTGCCAAACTTCAACTGTGATTTGTAGGGTACATAAATGAAATCTAAGACACCAGGAGGGACCCTCCAAGTGAGACTTTCTGTATATCCTGTTGGGTTTCTCTCACCTAAACTTCACAAAGCCTGAGCATTACAGGAGCCTCATACTGCAACTCCTCACTGCAGCACTAAGTGAGGACAGGCCAGCAATTTTTCCACATTAGAAGATTCAAATTCACATGTTTGAAGATAACACCTCAACCATAAAGCTATGTTGGGTAATGGGGATGGGTCCCAGCCCTTCTGTTTCCCAATCTGCTAAGCTCTTCAAAATTATTGGACAAGGCAGGGAAAAAAAGAAAAAAAAAACATGGGTAACTTTCTCTGCTGCACAGAAAATGCTCAGAGGAAATCAAATAAGAATTCTAAGTTTAACTTTTGTCTGTACAGACTGTTGACACAAAGAGACAGAATATTATATCAGCTTGATCTCTAAGAGTTACTCTACCATAAAGCTGCTATAGTCTGACATATTCCTGAAGAGATACAAATCCTGGATCTGAATTTCCTAAAGCAGGTAAGGAAATTTTCATTACATTTTCCAATGATCTAGCCAGTATGCTAGATGAACAATAGACTGCTGCCACATTTTCAAATCCAGCACAACCCTGATCTGCCAAATACTACATATTGCCCTAAAAAAAAAAAAAAAAACCTAAATCAAATACAATTCATGAAGCAAGCAAGAATACTGCAAAAGTTTTTAATCTCACCAAAATGTAACACACCAAAGCCCTGTCAAAATGCTCAGCACTCTAGTACAATATGCTTCTTGGCTCTGTTTAATCCTAGAATGTCTTATTACTTTAATATTTTTTAAAAAGTACAAAGAATTTAGGTTCAACCTTTAAATATCAGGAAACAGCAGAGCAGAAGTGATAAAAAATTTCAAAGTGTTTTGTGACTCCAGCCCCATGTTTTTGTTCCTGAACAGCTTCAATGCAGCAAGGATTCAGCACTACTTCATTTTCAGTTCTTAAATTACATTAAGCTAATAGTGTATCAATTGTCTTTTCAGGTCATTTCAGGGATATTACCAAGCATTTAACATGCATTTTGAAAAACAGGAAAGTAAGTGTAAAGAGAAAGTTTCCTAACCAGGAGACTAGACTCTAATATTAGAGTATTATAAAACTATTGCACAAACTGAACCAAAAACCAAATAGAATTTCACATTGATCTGACCTGTGTAACAACACCATTCAAAATGGCCAGTGCAAACAACTCTTTGAGAAGTTTCATTGTCAGAGTACTCAGGTATGCTTCATTACTCTAAAACTTAAGAGAATTATCATGTCAGCCCCTTTTTTTTTAAATAAATGAACTAGTACCATGTTTTTGAAGGTTCTATCTCTTAGCTCCATCAAAAGAACCAAACGTACCTCATTAGAGTTGTATTTCCAGTGAAGGGACCAAACCTAATCTCCTCAAATGGGGGCTGAAAACCCAGTATATGCAAGGCTTCTTCTTGAGTGATGGGGGGTAAACTTAAAAAAAACCCAAAAGTGTTGTAATTAGAAACGTATTTTTGACAATCTAGAGGCAAAGCAAAGCAGTCTATGTGTGACCTTACCTTCCAGCTCCCAGTGTACTATATAAGAAATTCCAGCAAGACACTAAGGATGAAATTCCACAGGAAGTCTTGTATTGAGGTCGGCTAACACAATACCTTAAACAGAAAACCTCAAACACATTAGTAACACAATCTTGACTTACATGTATGACAAACCTGCACTACTTTTTTGTGTGCTCTATCACTAAAGTGCCACGTTAAATTGAATGTTTTTATGTCATCTGTATTAAAACAAAAAAGCAACAAATCCAAAACAACTGTACCTTAAAAACAAAAATTAAGAAATACGTTAATCCATTTATTTGCCAGATGCCACTACCCTATTTCATATAAATCAGTCAAATTTCTAACAGCCCCATGGGAGTTTTGTACAAATGATCCTGTAGGAAAATATGATTCTGTACTAATATAATAAACGGTTTTATCCAGTCCCTTCCAACACGTGCCCTTGTGGCAAACCACTACCAATTTACTAATGAATGTCATTCTGGGCCACAGATTCCCTAGCTTAACTCCAACTTTCTGGTGTCACAGACAAAGTTAGAACCAGACAGATGCATTAAACTAATTGAATTAGTGAGCTATATTAATACAATAATGGTTGTATAGAAATGATGGATTCTGATCAAGTATTTCCCAATAACAAATAACATCAGAAGTAAAACATATCAGTGGTACATTTAAGGTTGCTTTTTGCCTGACCATGCTACTGAACTTGAATTTTGTTTTGCAATGAATCCCCATGAAAGTTTTTCCCTTTGCTGAAAGCAAAGGGCATGTTTAGAGAGAAAAATGTTTTAAGAATTTCAACAGATGGGAGGGAAGCTAATTTTTCTTCTAGAATGCATGAGACAGTGCGTACATGTTTAACATCTCTACTAAAAAAAAATTACAAAGACATTATTGAGAAGTTTGAAATCAGGTAACTAGCAACAGTGTTTACTGAAGAACTACATGGTTAGTGTAGTTCATAAATTCCTAACTTCATAAATGAATCCATAAATACTATTTGAAGTATTTATACCATCTCCGAAGGTCCAACACTTTTCTCTCCTTCACGTCTTCAAGAGCTGAACGTTGAGGACACTCCCTGTATTGTTTGCTTTTTTTGTCCACGGATTTTTTCTTTGTCCCTTGTTTCTTCATGTTTCCTGCAAACCAAATTTCAGAATCAAATGAATATCTAGTTTGCTATTGGCAGCTTTCTTCTTGAGTACTTTTAGTAATAGCATACAGGAGACACCAGTTGTGCTAGTAAGCGTAAACTGGGACTAAACATTAACTGAAAGGAGAAAGCTCAAATACATAATCTAAATTGTCAACAGGTTTGTAAAGCTGCCGTTAGCTCTGTAAACAACATGGAGTTTAGATCATGAACAGAATTAATGATGACCTGCCCAACTGTTTAGAGAGATAAGTCAATCTGATTATTCTAATGCATTAAATCACCCAACCCAGAAATAGACTCAGACCAACGTGGACCTCCCATCTCCTAACACTATGTAGGAACAGAACATAATTAAATGCTTGTTTTTCAATGCCAGCCTTGCAACCAGCTACAGTTTCGGACAAAAACTTATATGCAAACCCATTAATAATAATATACACCCAAAGTCTTTTCCTTTTTATATGCCTCTGTGACAGTAGAAAAAGGAGAGCTGAGCCACATGCTAAAGCAGAAATATTTTTGTCCTCTTTTGAAGCCATACATCCAGATGCATAATATACTAGCTCCTATTAAAACAAAAGAAAAAAAACCCACTCCAACAACACTGTGGGAAGGCCAGGGGGGAAGAAACCACCCCAAATACCACACAGTTAAGCAGAAGTCAGCCTTGCTTTGGATCCACTTCTCCTGGCAGTTACACTTGATTTTCACTCCTTTTCTCTCTCCTATCCTGATGAGCAGGCTCCTTGAAATGAAGTACAGGCTCTTGTGCAACACTTCTTCACTGGACACGTGAGATGCCCAGCTCCCTTCACAAACAAGCCAGAAACACGAAGCCTTTCCCTTTCACATCAAAACATCACCATCTCACTCACCTGCTTTGCTCTTCAGATTTGAGTTCCCACCATTGAACTCAGATTTGTCTATTTCCCATGCCAGTGGAAGCTTTCCAAGTTTGCCAGGCAAGCTTTCCAAGTTAGCATCCTCATTGTAGATAATCTCTGAAGCACCAGTTTGAACGCTGAGTAAGTTAGGTGTGTTATTCCCAACATTTAAGGCAGCACTACTTGATAGGCAGGCACTAACTGAAGCACTTGGACTTTTACAAATAGATGTGACTCTGTTTAAAAAAGCATAGTCTGAGCAGATGGTATAAAACTTCTCCCTTGTATGAGTCACAGGACATCCCCATGGATAATGCCCATCTTCCCTAGACACCAAGGATGCAGCGGAGGCGTCTGACATGCAGTATGGCTTCACGGGATCGTGAAGAGAAGCTTCTGGGGATTCTTTCCCAGGTCTGTTTTCAGTGTTGCCATTATTTCCAGAACCATTTTCTTTTTCATCTTCTGAAATAGTAGGCATTGAACAATACTAAGAGTATTGCACAGTGAAGAATATTTTTTCTTTATGCTTTAATTACAACAGGGTTTTCATCATTGCCTCCATTGCCTCTGCAAGGTATCAACGAGGTACCTGAAAAAAAATGCTGAGTTAGTACAGGTGTCTCATTCAGCATACAACATACACAAAGCTTATCTTTGAACTCATAGCCAATAAAAGCTGAAATATCCTTTGAGCTACCACAACACAACAGGATGTCTTTCCCTAAGCCTCTCTAGAACTCTACAATCAGCACTTTTTATCATTTGTGAGGTGCCAACAGCATACACCGCAGTGATATCATGATGAGGTCATAATAATTACACTTATAAACCAGCACACAAATAAAAAAATTTAAAAATTAAAAGCTTTCTACATGTTCCTGCTTGTGGTTGCTTTCTTCTATCCCTTACAGTCACAATACACTGTGAAATACAGAATAATTTATACAAATTAATAAATCATCATACAGCAATTTAAGGTCATAATTTAAGGTATTAATTCTGCTGAATCCTGCAAACTTTTGCTGCAAGTGAAGTTCAAGCATACAACTACAGTAACTACAACCTTATCGACTGTAAATTGACAACATCAGCCTCAATCTGTTCCAGTGCTTTCCTCCTATAGCTGTTAAAGGTTGCCTTTTATTTTTACGTGCCTCTTATTCTTCAAGACGTGAGAAAGAAAAGCAGGTTTTGTTTATGGCAGCTAAGAATTACCAAAAGCAAATTTAGACGGCTGGCTGGCTTGCTTTAAACGATCACTTTTAAAGGGCAAGCTGACAGCGTGTGTGTTATCTGTCATCTCAGCAGCTCGCACGTCTGCAGACACGCGCCGCAGATGGGAACCTGGCGCGAGGGAGGCAGGAATTCCGCTCCGCAGCCTCCTCCTGCAACACCGGCTCCGGGCCGCTGCCCCGCACCTGCAGCGCCCCGGGAGCGCCTCGGGGCCGGCCGGGTTCCGCCTGGCGGAGCGCAGGGACACATCCAAACACCCGCCCTTCCCCCCGCGCTGCCGCCAGTCGGCTCCGGAGCGCACAGCCGCGGGCTGGGGGAAGGGGCCCCCCGGGACCGTGGGCTCGCTCCCCTCCTGGGCGCCTGCGAGCGGCAGCGAGGGCGGCGGGGCTGCCCCCGGCCCGTGTTACCTGCGCGGAGCGGGGCTCGCCGGCGTCGCCTCCCCGGCCGCGGCGGAGCGGGGACGCGGGCGCGCCGGAAGCAGACTCAGCCGCGCGCTCACCTGCGCGCCCCCGCCGCCCCCCGCCTCCTCCGCCGCCGGCCCGCACCAACTCCCGCCGCCGCACGGGGACGGGGGGAGGCGCGGGGCTGCCCGGCGGCCACGGCCGCACTCCCGCTGAGGGCCCTCACGGTGCCTCGGAGGAAGCAGTGGCGAGCGCCTCCCGGCTGGGCCGCGACTGCGCCTCGGCGCCGTGAGTGGCGCCTCTTCGGTCGCCCTCCCCCCCATTTGCGCCCTCATGGTCTCGCCCGCTGGTGCCCCGCGGGCGGGCGGGGGAGGGAGGGAAGGGAGGAGCGGGTCGGGGATGGCGGGGGCGGGAAGCGCCGCCTGTGTGGGGGCTCAGCGCGGAATGGTGAGAAACAGAGGGAGATGGGCCTGCTCAGCCTCGGGAAGAGACGGCTGAGAGGGGATCTCATCCATGTCTATAAGCATTGAAGGGAAGGTGCCAAAAGGATGGAGCCAGGTTCTGCTCGGTGGTGCCGAGCAATAGGACGAGAGGCAGAGATCGATGCGCAGGAAATTGGACCTGAATATGAGGAAGAACTTATTTACTCTGCAGGCTAGCAAACATTGGAACAGATTGTCCAGAGAGCCTGTGGAGTCTCCCTCACTGGAGATACTGAAGGGCCGTCTGGATGCAATCCTGTGCAATGTGTTCTGGGCTGACCCTGCCGGGGCAGGGAGCTTGGACCAGATTACCTTATATTTGCACCAGGGTTTGTTCCCTGAGAGTAGTAAGAACATCTGCAACAATGCTGCTGTAAAACTGTGTGAAGGAACGAAAGTTTATTTCAGGTAACACTGTCCGGAACTGCTGACAATATTTGTCATCCTGCACTGCGGTCAGCATGAACAACACTGAAGATGCAACTGGAGCTGTTCTGCTACTGCCACAAATATGTAAAATTAATTAATTTTTAAATATTCAGATCGATTTTATTACAAAGTCGTTATGAAATTTTAAATAAAATATCAAAAAGTTATATTATGTCCTGCTGACAGAAGATTCACTCCTGGCAATTACGACACTGTGCCTCAGTCCACAGAGCCTCTACTCCCAGCAATACTTTCTGTGAGAGGTACTGCAATTAATGGAAAAGCAAAACAGAATCTAATATCTCCTGAATTGCTAGTGTTATTTGATGGTTCTCAGTGGTTAGGCAGAGCTGAATTGCCAAAGTGCTTGAGCAATTGAGGTACAGCCATGTTTGTCATCCCCTGGACATGAGAGGCCCTAGATCACATTCCATAGTTTATGTGGCTTACCCTGAGGCAACCTGCCCCTTGTAAAGGAGAGCATCCCTTTTGCCTTTGCCAGCTGGAAGCCTGTTAAGCCTTAGTCGGCCAACAGCCTTTGATATAATTAAATAATTCTGCCTCCAAAGCGTCTTTATCTGAGCCAAATTATAGGCATTAGGATAACAGCGATGTTGGCTTTGCCAGCCAAGGCTAAAATTAGGTTGCATGATTTATCTTATAACTTGTTTGGGTGCTGACAAATAGTGCCAAATCTCTGCATGGATTCCCTGAGCTGCACTTATGTGGAGGAAAAAAAGCTGGAGGAGAGAACATCAGGAGGGTGGAAGTGTGTCACCTTTACTTCAACACTATTGTGCTTTTTTTAACATGTCAGTGCCATCCTGCTAAGAGGAGGAAGCATGATCTGTGAATTCTACAGCTATCAAATTTCTTTTTAATTAAAAATATCTTTAAAGTTCTCTGTCACTAGAGGAGACTGGCTTCTCTCATGCAGCAAAATATGAGGAGTGTGATTTCTGCCTGTAAAACACATCAGGAGAGTAAAGACAGGGAAAGGAGAGGAGCTAAAGAGTCATGGATATACAACAGAGTCTGTGTGAATTTTTTGACTGGAAATTGTAAGTCTTCTAACTGCTGAATGTCCTGAAAAACTATGTTTTTAAAAGCTGGAGCTTGGTAATATTTAAGGCATTTTGTAATGACATTGTTGGATAGAAAAGACTCTCTTCATCAACCCAAGTTGTCATTTCTCAGCTTGAAATTTTCTTCAAACAAGTGCTTTTTGTGTGCTTTTCTCTAAGCATATTTGCAATATTTCAAAATGTAAAATACAAAATCTTTTTGAAATTCCTGAGTCCTTGATGATGAATTTCAGTTTTCTTTATTGTTTGCCTTAACAAGAGAGAAGCAGTCAGGAGCCAAGTTGAAAGTATCTTAGAGGTCTTTTCCAACCTAAATGATTCTGCATGTAGTTAAGAGCAGCATTAGTGTTTGGGACCAGCTCTCTGCAGTTGGAGGCTGGATTATTTGACAAAGGGCCATGGAATCACCATGGAATCACGGCTGCGTTGTGCGATTGCCCCGGTGGCAGCGGGTGAGGTGCCCCCTCACCTCTGCTCCAGACAATCCCAGACCTGCACTACCAGCAGCCACACATCACAGAGTCACAAAGGCGTTAAGGGAGGAAGGGACCTCGGGAGATATCTAATCCAATGGCCCAGCCAAGGCAGGGTCACCTGGAGCAGGTGGCATGGGAACACCGTGGGTTTGGAATGTCTGCAGAGAGGAAGCCACCACGGCCTCCATGGGCAGCCTGTTCCAGGGCTTTGCCACCCTCAGCTCAAAGAAACTCTTCACCTCCAGCTGCTCAGGGGAGGATTTTGAAAACACATTTTCCGGATTGTAAACTCCACTTCCCACCCTAAAGTTTGGGAACGGAGTGAAGGGAGGCTGGGGGGAAGAACTTCAGCTCCTGGCAGGGGTTAAAGAGCGGCTCGGAGATGTCCGGGGGGCGGACCGTCAGAGCCAGCTGTCCCTAATGCTTTCCATGTGCCAGGTCCCAGTCACTCCCGGGGGCTCTGCCGGCACCTCCCAGCGGGCCGGCACCTCCCGGCAGCGCCGCCCCGCCATGCCGCGGCCCCGCCCCGTGGAGCCGCGCCGGGGGCGGGACTGCCCGGCGGCGTGCCGAGGGTCGGAGGCCGGTGCCGGCGGTGTTCGTCCCTCGGGGTCAGCAGCGCTGCCGATGCGTGCGCTGTGGCCGCTGTGCCTCGCCCTGGGAGCCGCGGCGGCGGCGGCCGCGGGCGGGGGCGGGCGGCCGAGCGCGGAGCGCAGCGCCGTGTGGGGGCCCGGGCTGCGCGCCGCGGCCGCGCTCCCCGCGCGGTACTTCTATGTGCAGGCCGTGGACGCCCGAGGGCTGAGGTGAGGGCGGCGGCGGCTTTTCGGGGAGATTCTGGGCACGGTCAAACCGAGAGGCTGGCGATTTCCTCGTAGAAGGTGCGGGCTAAAAGCTTCCTCTACGTGACTCTGCGTATCACTTGGCAAGAGCTAATTAATCCTTTCAAGGAGTATCAAATAACGGCGCGAGGGGATGAGATAAGAGGATGGAAACGTTCGGCAGCAAAGCATACGTGTTAGTCAGTGGGAAAAGTTCATTATTTATTCTCCTTTGTCAAAACTTTAGCAGTGACTAATACATTTAATTTGTTAGGCTCAGGCATCCTGCTTGTTTCCACTGTTTGGGGACATTAGTATTTCTCCTACGTGCCGAGGCACAAGATCAGTTGAATCATTTAGGAATTACTCCATAGACCAATAGGTAAATTTCTTAGCAATGAAATAGCACGAGGAGCAATGGCCATAAACTAAAATACAGAAAATTTCACCTCACCACGAGGAAAAACTTTCCCTGGGGGTCGCAGAGGACTGGAACAGGCTGCCCAGGGAGGCTGTGGAGTCTCTCTCTCTCTGGAGACATTGCAAACCCCCCTGGACACGTCCCTGTGTCCCCTGCTGCAGGGTGACCTTGCTTTGGCAGGGGGATTGGACTAGATGATCTCCGGTGGTCCTTTCCAACCCTAACAACTCCGTGATTTTTAGAGAATACTCATTGCTTTCCATTTATTTAGGAAAACTGGTCATGCAACCTAGATAGGTGCTCAGAATGTTCCATCAAGGTCATCCAGATTAGATGCACCATGGCTTGTGTCAGTATGGAGGCTGCCAATTCAGCTTAACTGGGATAGTAAATATTTCTTGCATTTAATTGAACTGGCAGGTCTCAAGTATGACTGGACAAGTTTTAGGAAAGGTGAAGTAAGGAGTTACAGCCCAAGAGCCTGGTCACTGGAAGAGAGGTGGAAGGAAGTTGACAGCATTTTGACTGCACCAACTTTGTTAATACATCAATGATATGTGATAACTTCATGATTATTCAGATTATTTTATTTGGTTTTATAGAGGTTTTTCTGTTTTGGTATATGTTTAATTATACCAAAATATCTCATGTACACATAGAGTTACATAATCCCTCTATAATTTCTTTTCCCTGTTTTTTTCCCATATAAGCTACTAGAATGATTAAGAGGTGTAACTTTGTTCTTTACTTCCTTTAATAATACCTGGAAAATAAGGTAATCTGAAAACATTTTGCTTCTGAATGTAAAATAATAGACTTATTAACCTGTTAAAAGTGAACATTCAGATGTGCTTTTAGAGGCCTAACACGGCTCAGAGGAAATCATGGCTAACAGGGCTTACTGGAAATCTGTTGACTTGCAAAGGAATGGATCAGACTAAGAAATCTGTTGTTATGTTTCCTTGTGTATTAAGCTCCCACTTATTCTCTGGGTAGGTTCACTTCATCACCAGGTGAAAATGCATTCCAGGTGAAGATCACTGCTCCTGAAGAACAGTTCACTCGTGTTGGTGTGCAGGTATTGGACAGGAAAGATGGTTCCTTCCTCGTGAGGTACAGGATGTATGCGAGCTACAAAAGTCTGAGGATAGAAGTCAAAACTGGAGATAAGCATGTTGCAAAGTCTCCATATATTTTAAAAGGTAAGACGCACCACTACACACAGGTTTCCTGTCAGGGCTGACAAAGTGTGTCCCAGAATGTCTTCTACTAGAAGCACAGGATTCTTTGGGACCTCATACTTCTCTGGACTATCAAATCCCATTGAAATTATGGATACATTATATGCATCCTACACATAGTTTTCAAAATAATAAAAGGAAGCAAATGCTGTGAAGCTGTTGCCTGATAAATACAGGTAGAAGGCTCACACATAAGCTGATATAGGTTGACATGACTCCATTAGAGTTAAAAAAAAATTCAGACATATCCATTTTTGAGTTGCTGAAGTTTTGGCCCTAAGCAATGAATGTTCAGTGCTTGACCCTGTTCTGTGATCTCAACAGCTCAATATTATGACTTATTAAAATTAAAATAATAATTTTGTTCCCAATAGGACCTGTTTACCATGAAAACTGTGACTGCCCTCAGGAGGATAGCAGTGCATGGCTGGAAGAGATGAACTGTCCTCAAACCATTCCACAGATTCAGAGAGACTTAGCAAATTTTCCCACTGTTGACCCAGATAAGATTGCAAAAGAAATTCCACAGAGGTTTGGACAAAGACAGAGTTTGTGTCACTACACCATCAAAAACAATGAGGTATGGAATCTGGTTGATCTGAAGTCCAAATGGAAATTTGGTGGCAAGCCATGGGCAGTTTGGTTGATCTGAGTTGTAAAAGCTTCTTGTAGTATATTCTTTAAGAACAAGACTTTGCTTGCTTCTCTGTCCTTGAATACTTTGCAGTTTGTGTATGAGCTCAGCAATGTCAGTCCTACTTTGTAAGTGCTTTTTTGTCCATGTTACAGCTGAAACACAGTGAAGGCAAATTACTTTCCAGGCAATCAGTGTGAGTACTGGGCACACACCCAAGTCTCCTAAATTCAGTTTCCTATTCTCTGAGCAATGCTGCTGTGAGGTGTCACAATCATCTAATTTGAAGTACATCGATAAATTACATCATGCATAATTCTGAGATACCACTTTTAGCTGAACTGAGCATCAGAGCTACAATTCTTTGTAACAGAGAATTGTATACACTGTACTTATTTCAGTGGAGTTTTATATGGAAATTAGAAGAATGGAACACCACAGAGACAGGCAGCAGTTTCTGCTTTCATGAAACAGACCTCAAACATCTGCAAAAGCAAGCAAAGCTTATAATTTTTTTCATCACTTTTCTGTGATGAGATTTCTGTTGCTTCCCAGCTGATTCATAAATCTATACAGCCATATAGTCTGTCTGAGTAGTTACTATGTGATTAAAAGAGCTCTGAATTGTGCCAGCCATTCTCTGAAATGAAATCACCCAGTAAAACCTTTGTTTATTTTCAGGTTTATATAAAGACATATGGGGAACATGTTGGCTTCAGAATTTTCATGGATGCCATACTGCTTTCTTTGACCAGAAAAGTGAGTACATCTGTACAGCCACTTACTCTGCAAGTACTAATTTATAGAAGCCTGGCCTTAAATACACATCAGCGTATTTGTTGCTGTTTCTGTTAAAAAACTCTTGCTCATTGATTAATTATGGAAAGGTCATGGATTTTCCTTGTTTGAAGCTGTCATGTTCTAGAATGCCATCTGATGTAGTATCACAAAAGTTAATTGAATAAGCAGATGAGTTTGATAAGCCAGGACAGGGTGTGTTGGTTTGAGGGTTTTTTTCCCTGTAGAATAAATAAATCAATCATCCTGTAGCATCTAACAGAAAATTCTGTCTCTGCAGGTACATTGCTGCAAAAAGCTGAACACAAGTTTACATAACACATTAAAGAAATATCAAGTAGCCTTTCCAGTGTCCTCAGAATTAGTAATGGATCAGTTATGCTACTCTGGCTGCCTTTGGGTGTCATGCTTTAAGGATTGCTCTGTTGATAACGTTGCTGAACTAACAGTGCACAGGAAGACTGGGAAAATGACAAAATGTACAAATGCACGTTAATTTAACTGGTGATTGTTTCACCTAACACTATTTATAAGAGGACATGATGTCTAAGGGAAGACATGGATGTAGACTACAATTACCTAAAAGATTGTTCCCTGGAAGATGGAAGTAAACGGTTCTTGGTGTCCATAGTGTTGGATAAGAAATAATGGAGTTAAATTGCATCTGAGGACTTCAGACTAAAAGTTGAAAAAGGATTGCTAACTCCAAAACCAGCAACTGTTTACGTATCTAGAAAACACAGTTTATCTCATTCCCATTAAATACCATTGAATAAGAATTTTGATTAGGATAGTGTCACTGAGTGACAGTAGATAGTTGGTTGGAGAAGATTCAGGCTGCTGATGGATTCTGCTGCTGAGGATGTGTAGAAAATTCAATTTGTAGGGTTTATGCCCATTACAACCTTTAGATGGCGCCATAGTAATGAAGTTCAGTGCTGAGCATTAGCCTGCATAGCAAACACCCTTTGAAAGGAATAGAGTATATTCCACCATTTGGAGGTGTTTGATATTTGGCAAATTATTAATTTATTTTGTTTTGAAAGAGACAACTGAGAGGGAAGAGAGTGAACTGAGAGATGACATTAGTTCTGCACTGACCTTATATGTGCCTTCAGGGTTCTGTAAAACACAGCCATTTGTCATGTTTTGCCTTTTGCTCTTCAAACTGAACTGTCCCACCATTTTCAGTGATTCCTCACAAGGCAGCTGGTCCTTTCTTTGGAAAACTACAAAGCTGCCTTTCTTTCTACCTTTTCTTACTTCACTCGAAAATACCCAAACCAAAATCAATACAGGGGTGCATCACAGTTTCGTAAAACAGCAAAATTACGCCCTCTGTCCTGCTTCCTGGCCATCAACAGTATTTTTCTTGCCTTTTGGCTGTGACAGTGATTTCAGGTATGGTTCCATGCTACCAAATATTTTAACTAAGTGATGATGTTATGCTTAATAATTAACCAAAACACTGACTAAATTGTTCTTCCCATCATGGCTGTTTATTTTTGTTTCTTCTCTTCTGTTGGATTTAGGCATCCTGCAGATGCAGGGTGAATTAGATCACTGATGTGACAGAAAACTGATTTACCAGCCAGCATCAGTTTTCCATACAGTAACAAGATGATCCAGCTTACCCTGGAACTATACAATTGCTGACTAGGTACCAGTGCTAGCCTGATCAAAAGATTGTGTAGCCAATCATGTAAAGTATAACAGGAAACCATCCTCTAAAAAGGGGGCTCCTATGCCTTATGTGACTTTGCAAATTTTTTTTTAAATACTATTTTGTAGGCTTTACTCTGTGGTCTCAGTACTTCTAACAGGTTTCTAAATGTCCATGATTTATTACAGGTACTTTAAGTATATTAGATACCTGGCAATTTTTCCTCTTAGTGAGGTTGTTTTCAAAATGCAAGATGCCAGCAGAATACTGTTTGTGCTAAACTAGATTTGTGCCTACTTTGCTTCTCTTTAGGTGAAAATGCCAGATGTAGAATTTTTTGTTAATTTGGGGGACTGGCCTCTGGAGAAAAGGAAGCCCCCACAGAACTTGCACCCAATCTTCTCGTGGTGTGGTTCCAGTGAGTCAAAAGACATTGTCATGCCAACATACGACTTAACAGACTCCGTTTTGGAGACGATGGGACGGTAAGAAATGGCTTAAACTTTTCACAAAATTCACAATGAATGATCTTCCATACATAGAGACCTGTATGGTAACAGTATATTAACTATTTTCATTTACTCATCGAGAGACTGGCAACCCAGGTAGGCAGTGACTGCGTAATCAATATATTATTGTACTTCACTGTTTCATTTCAAAAATCTAAATTTATCTAAATGGTCAAATCACTAAAAACAGCACTTGAGAGTGTTTCAAGGCTGGGCATTTGATTTGTTTGCTTTGTTTCTCCCCCCATGAACTTGTTGACAACTGGCCAGGCATCTTTCTTTCCTGATTTTGTTGGAATTTGTTTTTTGCGTACCTTTCAAATCGCAACATAGTTATTGGGAATTTTCAAACTAGGAGCTACCATCTCCCACTTTGATTACTGACCATAACTAGCTTTAGCAACAAGACAGCTCTTTTCTGTCTTGAAACACTACCAATACAGCTTGCTTCTGAGAAATCTTTGAAATCCATCTTGAACTTAACATTTCACTGCATTTAGTTCAGGTTCCTTTTTTTTTTGTGAAAAGTTTTTCTAATTTGCTATCCCTTGCCCTCCCAGTTTCTGTGTTGAATTTCTTAACATTTTTAAGGATGTGCAATATATTTTACTAAGCAAGTTACAGTACCTTGTATCACCTTCTCTGGCAACTGTATCCACTTTTACCTATTTTTTTCCGTGGTATTGTTTCCACATGCCATGAATGTTGATGTTGAAGGATGCTGTCATGCCACACACCCGTGAACTTAACATTGATTATCTGTTTCTGTTGCTGCAAATGACTGATACAGTAACACATCATGGTGTGCTCATGACTTGCCTTCATCTTTGCTCTCTGTCTGTGGGTACTGTGAACTCTTTTAAGTAACTGCACTTTAAAAAGTTTCCAGTAGGCTTCACTATTAAACCACTTCTTTCTGCTGCAGAGTCAGCCTGGATATGATGTCAGTCCAAGCAAACACTGGCCCATCGTGGGAAGACAAGAACACCACAGCCTTCTGGAGAGGACGTGACAGCCGCAAAGAGAGGCTTGAGCTTGTAAAACTCAGCAGGAAATATCCAGAGATCATAGATGCTGCTTTCACAAACTTTTTTTTCTTTAAACATGATGAGAGCCTCTATGGCCCTATTGTTAAGCACATTTCGTTTTTTGATTTTTTTAAGGTAAGCCACTAATTATTTTTCATAGAACTCAGTTCTCACTGTTTCCCATTATGAAATAACTTAGTATGTATTATTGAAAATAAAGGGATTGTTAGTTATTCAGGACACTACCAGTAACAGGCATGACTAGACATCCCTCCAGTGGGATTAACTGCTATGTAGCTCTTACCCTCAGGATAGTAATGTCTGATTTACATCTAAAGGTTCTGTAGAACCTCGTGTAATCTACATAACTTCAAGTTCCTTTTTATTTCTTTTTCCTGATTCAGCGATCAGGACTACTAACATAACTAACATAGTGGGAAAATCTGTGGATGAAGTGGCACATCTACCCTCACATCCGAGGATGAGCACCTAAGAATTCCTGGAGAACTTAATTGATGAAGCTCTGTGTACCCTGCACTGTGATGAATTCCAAACTAGATAATAAAAGCTTCTTAGACATTGATGCTTGCCTAGCGAGTCCTACCTGTCTCAATATTGGCAAGTCAGTAACACCAGTGCCCTCAGAATATAACCTAACCAAGCCAGGGATCTTGTGGTTTTTACTAACTTCTGGTCCTTTTCTTTCCAGTATAAATATCAAATTAATATTGACGGCACAGTGGCAGCATACAGATTGCCTTATCTACTAGCAGGAAACAGTGTGGTGCTAAAGCAAGACTCCATCTACTATGAGCACTTTTATAATGAGCTGCAGCCATGGAAACACTACATTCCATTTAAAAGTGACCTGAGTGATCTGCTAGAAAAACTACAGTGGGCAAAAGATCATGATGAAGAGGTAAAATACACATTTAGAAATATGCAGTAATGTTTCTAGAAGAGAACAGAAATTGAATTTCTTTAAAACAAAGCAAAAAAATACTAGGAGAGCTTGAAATTTATTTCATCAACTCTACAAAGAAGAAAAACACTCAAAAATGCATAATATTGTCCTTAATTTGAAATCAAATTGAACTTCAGGGAAAAAAAAGTATATTCCTAATAATGCCTTAACTTTTAAAAAGAATGTTTTACTTGAGTTATCCTGAAGTGTCAACTTCATTTGTAACTTGGGAACCAACAGTAGCACCCTGAAATAAATACTAGTTCTGGGCAATAAAAAAAATAAACCAAACTTTCATTTTCTTTGACAGGCAAAAAATATTGCAAAATCTGGACAAGAATTTGCAAGAAACAATCTCATGGGAGACCACATTTTTTGTTACTATTTCAAACTTTTCCAGGTCAGTATATTTTTAATGGCTACCAGCATAGAAATAGAAATCACACAGCAAGAATTTAGAGCAACAGAGCTGCTGGAAATTGGCCAGTCTGGTACTTGAAGCCATGAAGCAAGCAGCAGCAATTAAAATCTTCATTTGGTTTTTATGAACATTGTATTCAATTATATGCTATGAAACCCCTTAAGACTATGCTGGCTGTTTGAGAGGCAGTGGGATCCCATAAATCTTGATCTAATCTGCCAGAATATGTAGCCCACAATGATCAAAGAATTCCACATCAGACGCACACCCTGTGAACCACAGCTGAAAATATCTGTGCATTAGCACCAAGATACTGAACTCCAGGGAGGCACCCGAAGGGGCTCCCATCTGCAGCTGAGTGTTCCCTCACCCTGCCTGTGACAATCTGCAGGAACAGATTGTGTAGCCCCAGAGTTCATACAGAACTGCTCAGCTGATTTGGTACAATATTGGCAACTACATGTACCAACTAAAAAATGTATGGATTAATGATACCTTCCTTTTTTTAAAATTAGGAATATGCCAGCTTGCAAGTGAGTGAACCAAAAATCAGAGATGGGATGGAGAAGGTGCAGCAGCCTGATGATGACCTTTTCCCATGCACTTGCCACCGAAAAAAGGTACAGTCCATGCAGGGTTAAATGTAAAGTGCTGAGTGTCTTCAGTTCCTGCTGAGCCCTGCTGGAGCAGGGCTGCTTAGTGTCCCACAGTATCAGTTATCAGGCCAGGCCATTAACACCTATCGAACTTAGAAACACTTCTTGATGTATTTGCAGGACTAGAGGACTAGACAGTGAAAAATAGGCTTCCAGTTAACTGAAACATGTTTCTTCTTTTTTGACTGCAGGCCAAAGATGAACTCTGACAGAAGTAAATAATTTTTTTCAGTATTTACCTAAATTCAGACTGTCTTCTTAAAGAAAGAAGGAAAATCTGGGTTAGTATGCCCGCCAAAAATGTCAGTGGATATTTTATCATGATCTACGTATGGAAGAAATCAAAGCACCTCTGATTTCCTTTTAATCATGCAGTGGTGGGAAGAGCCTTATTCAAACACATTTTTATAATTTTTTTTTAAATAAAAACCATGTTTGTATCAGTCATGTGTTCCTGTCCTGAGTTACCTTGGAAATGCAGATACTTTTTACTCATGCTTGTATATAGTAAGTCTTTCCACAAACCTGAAACTGTTCTGCAAAGAAGGGCAGATGAGCATTATCTATCTTCCCTCCCTCTCTATCTATCCATCCAGTCAAAGGCTTCTTTTTTCAGACCATAACTGTGCTCCTTCTGAGAGAATCTCAAATTCCCCCCAGTGCTGTGGGGTTCATAATAAATCTTGTTAACCTGCAGGAAAACCACAATCCAATATTGCTGTAGGCTCGGTTATACCAACAGGTTACTCACAGCCCATAATGACAAAGGCTGCAGCTGCCAGTACACACACAGTGTTTAATCCACTCTCCAGTGTCACAGCTCAGGCAGAGACCTGAGATCCTCCTGTCACAATGGATGCACAACTGGTTCCTGCTCCAGGAGTTCCTCCATCACTAAACACAATTTGTCTATCAGTGTTTATTTATCAGAGGGTCTCTGTGATCAGTCCTTTACACAAAGGACAGTGGTGAAGGGGACTCCTCAAAACTGAACCATGTTCTTTGCTCCACACACCCAGCTGTGCCTGCATTACCTCCTCCCCAGAGGCAGAATCTGGCTCCCTAAGGTGGCAGACACTGTGACCAACCAGAGATTCCTCTCCCTGCCTCACAGATTTGGAAGCACCTGGGAAGGCCAGCACACAGCATCAAGGCAAAGTAGTACACCAGGCTCACCAGCCTCAGGGGATGTGCTGGCAGAACCCTAAAATCAGTAGGTTTTAATTACAAATGAGTACAGCATCAGTAATGTACTCAGAAATTGAGGAACCCTAAAGATATCTGTTGAAGTAGAATTTTTTCCAGTATATTACTTCAAATATTAGTCAAAAGCATTACTTAATCTTCTGCATTCCCAAGTGTTGTATATGGATATTTGCATAGAAACACAGAGAACAATGCTACCATGATATATTTTCTGTACTTCTGGAAGTTCTTTATTAGTTTGCATTTTCTTTTCATTCATAGAAAGCTTTATTTGCATTTGCACTTAGACCTCTGAAAACACCAGTTTTTAAAAAAATATGCCTCTGAAAAATAACAAACCCCTTATTTGCCACATTTAGGAAAAACTAAATGAAGATACTGCTTGAACACTGCAAATTATTTTTGCTGCAGTTGAACATTCTCTCTAAGCCAAGAAAAAACCTGTGCATTTACTTCTTCCATGACATCATCTGCTGTTCGTCCTTTGACTGCCATCCCATGGTTTGCTTTATCAATCCAATGGATTTTTTTAGGGGCTTTCATTTTGCTCACCACACCTTCTAGCAATTGCTATGGAGAAAACAAGAATGCAGATATTAGAGAATTGGCTGCTACAAACTCTGGAACTCCTAGATGTCTCTTGCTTTGCCTGTGTAATGCAAAATAGGCAGCCCCTAAAAACAGATAGATGTGTCTGTGTGCACATGAAAAACACCTTGCTAGGAAAATGGGATGTATTCTCTAGTCAGTATATGAATAGTGGGATCTGCCCAAAGCTTCACCCTTACTGAAACAGAGAATAGCAGAAAATTAAACTTCAAAGGAGTCCATTTTTACTGTCAAAGGGTAGTGCTGGCAATAAAATGATAGAATTGAAGTCAGATTTGTCTGCAGAGGCTGAATAGCAATGTCATTCCTTAGGGACTAGCTTTGAGACTGTTGAAATTTCTCAGCAAACAGATCTAAGAACCAGCTCACAAAGTCAGAGATTCCCCCATAAAGGGCACTCCAAGGATCTGCTGGTCACTGGCCTGACTTATTTTGGCAACAAATACTCACAAAAGCATTATGACTCCTCAGAAACTGTCCAAGCATGGAAAATGCCAATTGCACATAGCCCCAAATTCACACTGGCCTGTTCAAGAACAGCAGATACCTGCTTGCAAGGAAACACAGCAGAAAAGCACTGTTTTCCTCCCTCCCTACACCTGCTCTTCATCTCTACAAAACTATCACTTTTGACCACAGAAGCCTGACTTGGGGGTAGAACTGCTTTGCCAGAAGAATTTGCCATGAAAATGTGACATTGGTGGCACCACACAGGTTTTGCAAGTTGAAATGGTTAAAACAAAATAGCAAATAACTCACTACTTCCATAGACCACTTTTAATTTATGCACTCCTATTGAAACCTTTTAAATCAGGGGTATTTCAGTGACCCAAAGATGAGCTTGCTAAAGTGGAAGATCAAGCATGGTCCATTACATTTTAAGCGGCAAAAGGAAGCCCTGGCAGGCTTCCTTGTGTCTGATGAAGTTTTCTACCCAAGGCTTCCTTCAGAAGACACCTATTTAGGCAAGGCTGTTAATCAGGTGAAATACAGGCATCACTGAGGCTGCTCCTCCAGACTGCCCTTTGATAGCAGGATTTACAAGGGTACTCACTTTTTCACACATCTCATCTGCTGATCCCGAAACAAACAGCACTGGACGTGTGATCAGTAACAAATCCTCATCCCGGAGCTTGGACTGCAGTTTTGGTCGATGCAATGGGTAAGATAAACACACGAGACCTTGAATGAAGCCATCATCATCATCATCATCATCACCCTGGCTCAGCTGACGTATCACAGAGGCAGCAGCTCATGAGCCCATGGAACGGCCTTTCTCCCATGCAGAAATAAAGGAAAAAAGTTTTATCTGCTGTCACCTCATCCACATTCTGGTTTAGTAAACAACTCCCCAGACCAATCCAACTGAGTGTATTTCAGTGTCACAAAATGTTAGGGATGATCTACTTCATGAAAAACATTAATCCTAATTTCAACATTTTCTGCTAAGATATTTGTCTAGTTGTAACATTTACACCCCTGTTTAAAAAAGAAGGGGAAAAGAAAGAAAATATAAAGGGACAGAGATTCCTTGCAATACTGGAAGGAACAACACCCCACCCTGGGGACAAGGGAAGAGAAGGACTGGTCCCATGCTCCAGAGCCTGGAAATTTGAGATAGCCATGATAGTGTCCTGTATCATTATTTTCATGCAACCTCAATTTGCTCAAATTCAAAATTCTCTGCTTGATTTCACTTGGCTCACAAAACAAATCCAACAAGTGTTTATGCACACTTTGAACTTCAGCCTAAAAGTAAAAGTAGAAGGGAGGGAAAATGTGAACTTGGAACATGAGCTCAGTCAGTAACAGCAAGGGAAAGTATCTCCTCAAAGAGGAGGCATATGAGCTGACAATGCACTGCAATTGAGTGCTACAAGTTGCTAGTTCTTATAGCAGCACAGACTTGGTTCACCTAAGAGAAAACTTATCATTTCCCCTATCAAGACAGTTCTAACCACCCCCACCTATTCCCCTTTCCACGTGACATAGCTGACTTTTTTGATCTGTCACTAGGTTTTAATTACCGTAACCTGCTTTGGGAAAACTGTTTTCCATTTATCAGTAACCAGAATTCTTCAAGAATTGCAGTTAAAAAGTACACATGGATAATCAGAGAAGTCATCCCCTGTAAATTCTAAGTGACAAGAAAGTTTTGTCCCAAAGTACCTGGAAAATACAATCTATTGCTCTCTCTTTCCTCTTCTGCAGTAAGATCTATGGCATCATAAGAAGGGTTCATTTGCTTGTCACCAAAGTGGGACAGACTTGGAATACTTACAGATTGCTATTACTAGAGACAGTATAAGAGAGAAAATTATTGATAATAAAAACAATACCTGCAAGGAAAACACCAGAAAGTTTATAATCATCACAAAGTTTTAAGTATTCCTAAAGAAATAAGAGAAAGAGAAGCATTACAAGGCAGAATTAAGACAGCTGGGAAGTTAGGAATCTCTTCTGTTTGTAGCTACTACACAGAAAATGGGAAGCTCTTTCAGCACTGAAGATTAAAGAACAGGTACATACAAGGTGCTCTGTTGGGTTTTATCACATAAATGGTTTCATAAGGTTTTGCAGCAACAACATAATCAATTTCACATTAGCTCTCAGCAAGTCTAAAATATCAGACGCCCTATAAAGTTACCAAAACAAGTGAATACTATATATCAACTCAGTTACAGTAACAGACCTCATGCACACTCTTGGCCCATCAAAAGGAAAAGCAGGTTTGCAAAAATGCTCTTCATTGAGGTTATGTATTTGTGACACGACAGCTAAGTCCAACAGAAAAGATAAAATTCAGCCACATTTTTTCACCTTTTAGGAGATAACTAATCTTAGCAGCTGCCTTAAAATTATCCTTACATACCAGCATATTAACATAAACACACTAAGAACATTATGCTTCTTCCACAAAGACTGGAGATGCCCATTAAAGACAGTAAAGTCAAATGTACATTTAATCACAATGACATCATACACAATTCCTTTAGAACTGGACTTTGTTCCCCTATAAAAATGCCTCCTGCTCAATGCAAGCAGATCACCCATCCTAAATTCTTCCACTTTTCCAAGCTGTAAGTTTTCCCATGAAACACCCCTGCTCTTTGTCAGGCTTTTCTTTTTCCCTGAACTCAAACCCACACCCTTGTGGCAGCTGTTCCAGCTGTTGCCCATCTAAGAATTGCTTCTGCTCCTTCTGTTCACACACAGTGCTCCATTTATCTAAACTTTGGATCTAATTCTCCCACTGTTTCTTGGCTAATCTCTAGCTGTAATTTAAGAAACCGTGGATCTAAGCTTTGGTCTGAGAATTTTTTCACTCCTTACCACAACTGCTTTGAAAGCCTTAGTCCTGTAGGCAACATTAAGGCCTTTACAAGTAAACCGCAGGCACAGAACTCCATGGGATGCAAGATAGGCTGCCAAGGACACCAAGTGAGGGAAATTCATGTCTCCTCCAGCTCCATGAGTAAGAATCACTCCATATGTTGGTTTCTTCTCTGGGACAGAGAAGATAGCATCAAGGTATTTGTTTCCAAAAGGTATTTTCACTTTAACCTAGAAATGAAACAAAACCCAATATTATTATTTTAAAAAACAAAAAACCCCAAAAAAATCAAACCCAAAAAGCCCCCAAAAAAAAACAAGAGGGAGTGTTCCCAGTCTATACATCTACACATTACTATGAAAAAAACCTCAGACAATTAAGAAATAAACCAAAACAGCAAGCCTGTTTTTATTTCTTCTGTTTAAGAGTACTGAATGAGTGACTGCACCTCTGCTTCAAAGATTTTCCATACAATAATGGGCAAGTCCCTTTATGTTCTGCATTAGAGAATGAAGCTTCAAAGCACAAACTGAAATGGTTCTGACCCTCTCTATATATCTATGTCTATCTTTTCCAGACCTAACTAGCTGCCCAGGCCATAATATGTGACATCAGAACACAGCCTAGCAAACATTTTGAAATCACAGAGTGATTTCAATCACCAGCGAGTGAAGCAGCAGCCTGCACAGAGGCGAGGACTCAACCTTCCCCAGGGACAGGGGACAGCACAGCTTCAGCCAAAGCTCCAGGGGGACACAGGGCCTCCATCAGCACCGCCAGCTGGAGAAGCTGACCCAGACACAAGAGCTGCTCATGTTCTGCGGAATGAACGGGCACTGGGCAACACAAACATCCCTGCGGCGGCATCTGGGAGCAAGGACACCCCGGGGCTGGGATACACTCAGCGTCCCGAAGGGGCTTCTTGGCAGCGCTTCGCACATGAGCTGCACAGGCCGGGGGCGCTCAGCGGCCCTGCCGAGCTGCTGCCCCCGCAGCCCCGGAGCGGGTGGCAATGCCAGACAAGGCAGGGGATGGCGGAGGACACGCGGGACAGCCAGAGGCCTGCACACAGTAGTTTTCCAGAGGGAAGGCAGCGGCGGCAGCCTGCCCCTTTGCCCAGCTGCAGGGCCCCTTCCGAGGGAAGGGCAGCTGCCCCCGGGCCGCAGGAACCCACTCATCCCCTGGGCAGGCCCGGGCCCAGCGGCGGCCATACCTCCGCCCGCCCGCTCATCCCGCCGTGACGTCACCGGAGTGACAGCTCCCCGCGCCAGTCCGGCCCCAATCAGCCGCGGCGCTGATTGGTCAGAGCCAGCGTGGCCCCGCCCCCCCCGGGTGAGGGGAGAGGCAGCGGCCTGCGCGGGGGAGCGGGAGTTGTGGGTGGGCATGGGTTGGGCCGTGTTGAATACATCGAGCACCCAGAAATAAAGCCCCACGTAAAATGTTTTTATTCACCCGTGTGTACAGAAACTGCACTGAACTGCTAGGTGGTAATTCAGCAGAAATAAATTGCATAGGGATTACTCGGAAAGTCAGCTTTTTACTGACTTCAAGGAGTACAGATGAGATGCTAAGGATGAGTTACAGAATCACAGGATCATTTAGGTTGGAAGCGACCCCTGAGACCATCAACCCCAACCTATGACTGAACAGCACCATGTGAGCAGGACCATGTCACTGAGTGCCACATCCAGTCATTTCTTGCCCACCTTCCAGGGACGGCAACTCCACCACCTTCCTTGGGCAGTCCATTACAATGTTTAGAAACCCTTTCCATGAAGAAATTTGTGAAAAACGCCAATCACTTGTTTTTAAAATTTTAAAAGTTTAATAGTAATAAAATGGTTATAAAAATAGTAACACAATTAGAGTAATAACAATTTGGACAAATTGAATTAAGACAATATGAGACAATAAAAACAAAGAGTTACACACGTCCGGGTACCTTTTTCTGGGCATCACGAGCCCAAGAAAGGACACCCGTTAACAAAGGATTAACCCTTAAGAACAATAGCCCGTTGCATATTCATACACTTCATACATGATGCATAAATTCCATTCAAACACAGGATTCCATCCGGTCAGTGTCAACTTCTTCCTCTGAATCCTAACAGCACCTCCAAGGTGGGAAGAAGTTAGTTTCTTCTGATAAGAAGGTAATAAATTCCCTTTTTCTGAAAGACTTAGGTGTCCTGTGGCTGCTATCTCGCTGCAAGCCCTTTCTGTTAAACAAAGCATCTTACATAGCATCGTTTCTATTTTAACAATTTTTATAACCTAAAACTATATTTAACACAGAGAGAATACAGCATTTCTTTCTAACACAACACATATAATATTCATTTTAATATTTGCGAAAAGCCAATCATAAAATACATGCATTTTTCACAAAATTGATTCTGACGTCCATCCTGAACCTCTCCTGGTGCTGCTTGAGGCCATTTTCTCTTGTCCTGTTGCTGGTTGCTTGGGGGAAGAGACCAGCTCTCACCTGGCTACAGCCTCCTTTCAGGGGGCTGTAGAGACTGCTAAGGTCACCCTGAGACTCCTCTTCTCCCCTCCATCTCCCTCAGCTGCTCCTCATCAGACTTGTGCTCCATACCCTTCACCAGCTCCATTGCCCTTTTCTGGACTTGCTCAGGCACCTCCATGTCTGTGTGGAAGTGAGGGCCCAGAATGGGACACAGGATTCAGGGTGTGGACTCGGCAGAGCCAAGTACAGAGGGAAAGGTTAGATGTCCAGAGTGACAGCAGGCAATTTTCTTTTGGCAGCTGTCAGCACACTTGATCTGTGTGACATTGACAAACAGGGGAGAGACACTCGGTGGCTGGTTTTCTAGGTACTCACCTGTTCCCGGGGCTGTGCTCTGTTGTACAGTAATGACCTACTGTGTCCAAAACGCAGCCTTAATCTGGTGGGAGACAGCACCAACAACATGCAACAGTGCTTGCAGTATTTGTATGTTGAGTATTTCACAGGCCAATTAAAAAAATTCTAAACTCCTCTATTGCAAGGTATTTAGCCAGAGCTCACGTTTTCTTCCAGTAGCAGTGTATGAAGCTCCCTCATATCAGTTAAGGTGCCCTATTACTTACTTGATTGAAGATGTGATTACCCAGCAGAACTTTATTTTTCATATGTTCACTTGATGGAAAATAAGCTCACTCTGGCTTGTGCTCTGAGTGTTTCACTGTCAGCCTACCAGCTGGACATTGTCATACCCTGGGACTGAAATATTGCAGCCCTCTGAGAAGTGAACCTGGCAGGGTAGCTCAGGTTCTGAGCTGCGGTCTCAGCGACCATCCTGCTGCCTCACAGGCCAATTCCCAGTCCAGGCATTATCATAGTAGGTGTGAAACACAGAAGTGGAGAACTGTGGGAACCCAGGAAATTCCTCTGGCAGCCCTGGAGGATTCGAGCCCCTGCCCAGGGGTCTCAGAGACCTTGGCACAGAGCCCAAGACTTCTGTGCCTTTGATTTAGCCCTTGGAAAAAACAATTACCAACCTTATATGAAGAATTACAAGCCATGAAAGTTTAAGTAGAATGATAGTGAATTTATCACAGGGTGAAAAATAGATTTTTTTGGGTTTTTAGAATGGGGGTTCAGGGTGCAAGATGGAGGAATCTGGGTGTGTCCAGCCTTTCTCCTTCTTCTTGGCCTCCATCTTCTGCTGTGATGTTGGCACTTTTAGATTGATTTAGAGTAGAAGTTCACTGTCTAACATAGGTGATAGGTATTGGAAAGTAATTGTAAATATTGTACATCTAGTTTTTAGTATAAAAAGATAACACCGTCCGGGGGCAGGCAGAGTGCCTCTGACTGTCTTGCTGAGCAGACCTCAGCACGGCAGGAGAAAGAATTTTATAGATAAGAAACAATAAACAACCTTGAGACTGAGAAATGAAGAGATCTGACTCCTTCTTTGAGTGCTGGGCTTGGAAAAGAAACTTTCTAACGTATCTTGGGGTCACTCTGACCAGCTAGAGACCGCAAGAGAGAACCTGGGAGATTTACAGGGAGATTATTCATCTGTATTTCTACCTTGCCTAAAAGATGTCAAGCTAAAGTGGGATGCAGAAGCATTAAGCAGAGTGAAAGTCAGGCACAGCCTGTGTGAGTTGTGCACCTTCCACTGAGCTGAACCATAGATGGTGTCCAGGCAGCTGCTCCTGGACCCGTAGCTCACATCTGGGGAGGGCAGCAAACTGGGGAAATGTCAGATTAATTTGTCTTGATTGGAGATCACACTATTCTAACTAGTAGTTCACACCAGTTAAGCCTCTGTAAATAAGATACTTGGCAAAAGTGGACTGAGAAGATTTGTTGTCCAAAATAGTTACAACCTCAACCTAGAAAACAGGTATGCAAGAAGAAGGTTAAGAAAATCTTCCTTCATATTAATTTCTGGGTTTTTTTAATTACTGCTTTCATTTCTATATGTAATGGATGTTTTTGTGCTCTGGTATAGTTTATATTTTTGGTGCTATTTTGCTCCTTTCTTGGTCTGCTTTTTGCATTCTCTTTCTTTTTAATTTTTCCTCCCTCTTGAGTCCACCTGCTGTATTTGTCCTGCTGTACTCGCATACTGTCTCCAGAGCAGTCCTTAAGGAACCTGTATCCCATTAAATCTACCCATGTGTAACCCCTTCCCACTGAAAAACGACTTTCTTATGCTCTCTCCATACATCAAGCTGCTACCAGTTTACTTCCTATTTTTTCAGTCCATTTTCTTGGCTCCAATCTCCTTTCAACACTTGAAACTCTTCTGTGCATAAGCACAGTCTCTGAGGTAGGGTAGCTAATACCAGCAGAGTTGAGAACATCACAAAGGCCAGCCTGGATGGGGCCCTGAGCAACCTGGTCTAGTGGAAGGTGTTCCTCTTCATGGCAGAAGGGCTGGAACTGGGTGACCCTTAAGGTCCCTCCCAACCCTAACCATTCTGTGATTCTGTGAGTCTGTGATGAAGAGAATGTGTGAGGAAGGAGAGGCTCTGTCATTCTGTAATCCTCTGGTCCGTGGCAATAGGGTTGGGCCAGTACATTTTTGCCACACTTTTCCTGCTGTAACTTCCTTTCTGGAAGATAATGACCCCAAGTATTGCTGGTATGTCAGAGGCAATTGAATTATAAATATATATATTAGATTCCAACTCATGGGCAAATTCTTTATGATGGATAAATTCTGGGTATTATTGAGTTCTGCATATTTAATAAAATGCATTCATTAACATGCAAATGATTTTTTTTAAATTTGGCATCATAAAGCAATTCTCATATCAAACTATTCCAAATTAGGTCTTTCTGGGTTTAGGAAGACATTTAGATAGATTCTTGTTGATTTTCAAGTGTGCTGAGTAACTGTTCTGAAATCCAGTTGTATTCCTTTCCAGGAGTATTGAAAATCCTTTTTTTTTTTTTTTTACACACTTAAATATGAATTAATACTGTAAGTTAAAGCTCCCCCAAAAAAACCCAATTATGAATAATTTCTGAACTTCTGAATCAATGTTTTTAATTTAACATCTAAGGTAAGGAAACATGGTTTCTTAGGAGCATGGCATCGTTTCATAACTTTAACCTTACATCACTCCTGGAAATAGAAGTTGATTCTGGAAACGACATAGTACATAATAACCTAAGTCTGTCACCAAATATGAAAATCATTTGGGGTATGTGATTTGCCATTTCTCAATGGGAATATATGTCGAGCGTTATAATAACCTATGCACTGCTGTGAGCACCTCTGACAGGTTTGATATGCCAAAGGCAGCTGGGTTTGAAGAAACAGTGGCTGTTTACCAAAGAATGACATTATCCCTGGTCTAAACTTGGGACCTGATAACTTTCAGTAGCACATCAGACAATCCCTGTTCTTTTCTTTGGATTATAAATACAGCATTTCATACCAGAGACTTAGATTAACACACAATGGGAACAGGAGAGATGACCTTTTGCGTTAATCTTCTGTTGGAATATATTTGTTCAGAGAAATTTATAAAAATAATTATAAAAGCATAAAAACATATGTTGGGGGGGGTCTGTATTTCAGTGTAAAATAAATATAATCTTGAGGATATTAGGCTCAGAAACTTTGTTTTCTTAAGCTTTTTAAAAGAAGACTGCAAAAAATTTGGGGTTCTTTTTAGGCTGGAGACATATATTTGTTTTAAAAGTTCAACTCTCCCTCTAAATTACAAACTTGACTTTTGAGCAAGAGCCTTCATTTTTTTCCTGAGGATGTGGATACACATCAGCACATGGACATGCTGTGTTCACAGGTATCAAAAGTAACTTTTAAGAATTTTCTGAAAGTGATCAGCCAACTATTACCTGATTAACCAATATAGTTTCCTGTGTTTAAAAGTGGCAATATCCATAACACTGCTTAATTTTTAGCTATTGTATCTTATTTCTTGAGGGTCTGAAGAAGTTTTGAGGTCTTCCATGAAAGAGGAAGTGATGGGCAGGTGATAAGCAGAACCACTTTCTCCAGGAAGGGTGGAAGGAATAAGCCCACCTGGTTTTAGTCTGTTCAGATTTACTATGTAAGCATGTTACTGATATGCAATGTATAGTATAAAATAAATATATAGTGTGTATATGCTAAGCACCTATTTTTATAAAATTATGTCACGTACATGTTGTTTTTTGTAGCATTATATATGTCACGAACTCTGGGAGCACTGATAACATCAGGTGACAAATGTGCAGCGTGTAAAAACTTATCTCCTTGTGCATGAGCCTCTTTGGGAACATTTCTGGCTTTGTAGTTGTGGTGCTAAATGAAAGTTCCTTACTTTAATTAAGGAAGTTGTCATCATAACACATGCTTCTGCATGACAAATTTGGATGCTATACATTTCTCAGAGTCTTTGTTAGAGACTTTGAATTCCCTCATTGTTCTTGATAAATGCAACCACTTTGTTTTCCAGTGGCAGCTGTTACAGTTCTTGCATGTGCTGGGAGTGCACAGGGCACTGCTGGCAGGAGGTCGCTCTCGTTATTCTCTCCCCTTGGCTGATGGTGAACTGACCTGGCCGGGAGCCAGTGGAACAAACCTTTCTGTTCTCAATGCTGAAAGGAAAGAATTAATAGTTTTGGCATGTTCATACAATCTTTGAATGCTGAGCTCAATCCCATGTATGTTTTATTTCTGAAGTTTCACTCTATCTGTTGCTTTTTTAAAAGGTTAGCATGGCTAGGGATGGTAAAAAACATCATTCCTGCTGCTAGGGTTTCTTTTGCTGTGAACACTGTTTTAATATTTAAATTTACTTATTTGGAGTTTATTGATAGTTATAAACATCATGCTACAGCCCCTAAATATGAGCACTGTGTACATTTTGTATCTTGCTGCAAGATCCTAGACCATTTTCACTTCTTTTAATGTGAGTATTATGAGATGCAGGAAGTGACATTGCACTTCTCTTTGCCTTAAATTCCCACATAGGTTGACAGAAAATTAAGCCCTTTGTTTATCCAGAAGTTGTCAGAATGAATAACTGCAGAGTCTCTGCAGATATGTGTTTTACCTTGTTCAGTTATCATTCCTCCAGATCACTTCTTCCATTTAAGCAGACAGAATTACAGAACCACAGAATCATTTCAGCTGGAAGTGACCTCTGAGACCATTGAGCCCAACATTTGGCTGAACACCATCACGTCAACTAGACCATGGCACTGAGTGTCACGTTCACTTGAAGAATTTCAGGGATGACGACTCCACCACCTACCTGAGCACCTCATTCCAATGTTTAACCACCCTTTCAGTGAAGAGTTCTTCCACATGTCCAGCCTGAACCTCCCCTGGTTCAGCTTGAGGCTGTGTCCTCTCATACTGTCACTGGTTGCCAACCAACCCCCATTTGGCTACAGCCTCCTGTTATGTGGTGGTAGAGAGCAAAAAGATCTCCTCTGAGCCTCCTTCTCTCCAGGCTAAACAACTCCAGCTCCCTCAGCTGCTCCTCAGAAGACTAAATTATTATGTTTCTAACTCTCTTTTCCAAAGCATTCCAAGAATTGTTTTTAGTCTCACATTACCTGTATTGTTAAGAAGTACCTTATCTACTCTGGAGTCCAAGATATTTCTAAACACAGGGAGTTCAAGAAAAGACTGCAAGGAACTCTCTCTGATTTATTCTTCTATTCCAACAGAATATCAGTCTCAGCTGCACTATTCAGAAATGTTGTCTGGTTTTGCATGTGTGCTGTTAAAAGTTAATTTATGCTATGACTCTCTAGTCTGATAGAAAGAAGCAGTGGAAAAGTGTAATAAAGTCAACATCTATCGCTGTTCACAAAGTCTATTACTCTGGGGTTGGTGGAGAAATTATTTGGTTTCACACAATTTATCAAATACTGAATATTGTTCACTTGTTAGTAGATTTCAGTGTACACAGAAAGTGTGTATTTACTTAGTGCATGGAACTGAACTCAAACTGAAAGGTCCAATTATTACCTTCTTATTTTCCCCTTTTATCTTACTAGCTGTCATGAATTTACATGTATAACAGGATCTAGTTTGCTACCAGCTATATACTTTTGAATATAACCATTCATGCTCATATACATGCACACCAGAAGTGTTAGCATGCAAGGAAATTAGCCTGGAGACTGACACATGCAGCTGTCAATGGCTCCAAGCAGAATTTTTAAATAACTGTTACTTCTCAGAACAGTCTTCAAGCTCATTGTGTGTTCATACATCCTCTGACTGTGCTCAGGGAGTTTTAGGTGGACTAATGTTTGCAAGGCTGTCATCAGCTATTTTAAATCCTCCTGGTGTCATGCAAATCTGCACTCAGTGCTCACCCAGCTAGTGAATTCATCTCAGTTCCTGTGCTCCATGCATCAGTGCTTGAGTTGTTAGCATCTTGATGCACTTGGTAATCACAGAATCATGGAGTGGCTTGGGTTGGAAGGGACCTTAAAGATCATCCAGTTCCAGCCCTCTCTCCAAGGACAGGGACACTTTCCACTAGACCAGGTTGTTCAGAGCCCCATCCAACATGGCCTTCAACACTTCCAGTGATGGAACATCCACAGCTTCTCTGGGCAACCTGTGCCAGTGTCTCACTGCCCTCACAGTGAAGAATTTGTTCCTAACAGCCAATCTAAACCTATTCTCTTTCAGCTCAAAGCCACTGCCCTTTGTCCTATCGCTACCTTGCCAATCCAGGTAAGTGGATGTTCTTAAGTCTTGCATTTTGTGCCATATCTAAAACCAGTCTGAGCATATCTGGGAGATGATATTTGACCAACCTTCTTTCTTATCTGCCATCTCCCTCCCAAGGAAAGACCAGCCAGAAACATTTCTCAGGCCTTTTCAGTCCTGATCAAGTATATTCTCACCTCAGTTCTCAAAGTGTGAGAATTTCTTTACATCTTCTACAGCTTCCTGAAATGCAATAATTAAGTATGGCCTGAGTGATCTCTCCCCCATCTCTTCATGCTCTGCAGTTTTGGTTGCAAAATTTTCAACAGAGATGCATGGAAACTATAGCACTAAATGGTGACAAAAATAAGAATGCTCTTTGCACTGACTAAACTGGGGGTTTTGTGCCCTGCAATTACTCAGCTAGAACTCAGTGGGAATTAATGGATCAAAGCTGTTATAAAACTGCATGGGTATGGCTCTTGCAGCCATTGCAAAGACTTTGGAAGAGAAGACTCAGGAATGGTGCAGGTAGTAACACACATCTTGCATGTGGACTCATTTAAAATCCATAATTTAAACAAAGCTGAGCCTCATAAGTACTTCTCTGATATACCATTAAGAATGTCCTGGCCTATTTCTCCTCTGAGAATTTCTTGCTGGGTGAAATTAACCATGTCAGGTATCTGACCTCCACTTGAAGTTGTGTTGCATGTCACAAAGTGTGCAGTTCTTGTACATGGACACTTTGCTTGCCAAGTGGAAGATTTTTCATGAGATGCTGCAAGGGCAACAGATTGCTGAAGTCCACATGACAGCTTTCAGCCCCAGACGTGCTTGGCTCTTCTCCTCAGCTCTTATAAAGCAATAGATTATATGACATGAATAAGTTCAAGAATATGACAAGAAGAAAGATGAAGCACAGGATTTCATCCACTGTGAGTACTCCTAAGACCCTGTAGCATTACAAGACTTTTATTTATGTGGGATTTTATTTATGTGGAATTAATTTCATCCCAGGGGTAACCTTTGAATTTCTGGATATGCAGTCTTGTCTTGATTACCTGAATACTTCAGCATGCAAAGCCCTTTGGGGATTGGATCTAAAACCACAGGTCTCTCAAATGTCTGTTCCACAATTAATCTCATTAACTGAAAAACAAATACAAAAAAAGAAGATCATTGCACTGCAGCATTCTGGGAAGACACTTAGGATAGTAACATTACACTCACAAGCTGGAGGACTTGTTTTCATGGGGAATTCATAGGTCTTTGCCAATTGCAGCAAATCACACAGCGGATGTCTGAGCAATGACATCAGGCATACTGAGGAGGCAAGAGGCAAGTTGGTGATAAAGTCAGAAGGAGGCAGACTTGGCAAACTGCATCAAGCTCATGCCAGCTTGTGCCAGGGCACGCGGTGAGCTTTTGGCCTTGAGCTTGATAGCACGATGTTCAGGTACAGCACTAATGAAAGGGGTGGTGAAAAGATGACCTAGGAACAGGTCATGTGAAGGATGAAATTTATGGTGCTATTTATTTTGTGGTTTAATTGCTGCCTTCAGTCCTTCCAATTTTAGATGCAGGTTTTACTTTGATTTTGGAGTTATGGGTTGCTGTTTGGTTTTAGTGGGTTTTATTTTGTTTTGTTTGGGGTTTTGTTTATTTGTTTTGTTGGTGGTTGTTGTTGTTGTTTTTCCTCAAAGAAAATAACTGCAGATTCTGTTTTCTACACTATTGACCCTTAAGAAAATGAACCATTTCCAGGTTAGGGGAGATTTCTAAACCTTCAGTTTGGATGAAGATCAGATTTAGCCCAGAGTAGAACTGTATCCAAATCAGGTTTAGGACCCAAGGTGGCAAACTATGTTTATGAACTTGTCATTCTCTTAGATGCACTGTTCACTTTGAGCTCTTGGCCTTGTTTAAATGCTGAGCTGAGGTTATAGGCCCTCATGTGGTGAGGAATTAATTTGTATCTGCAAAAAAGGAGGTCAGATCAATTAATCAGTGAGGTAGGCCAGTTGATTTCTCAAAGAAGAGTTGGAATAAAGTAATGGTTTACATTGATTTTGCATCAATCTGTTAGAATTCTTAAAATTTCCCTTTCAATATTTACTAGTGGAAATGAAATGCAGCAGAAACATATCTCAGTAGATGCTTTGACATCACTGCAGTTAAATATTTTTAAGTGGCAAGGCATTTCCCTAGGACTGCAGAAATGAGAGAATCCAGCCATGTCATCTAGCCCTGTCCCTGCTGATGCAACATTATATGACATTTGCTGTGGTGACTGTCAGGAACTTTTTAGACCATGTTATGGCAGCAACCCTTGTGTTTGCAGTGACCCAGCCCACAGGGGGGATGGAAGAGGCTGTGCCAGTACAGGCACAGAAGATAATTCTGTTTGTCCTGCAGCTCTCTCACTCCTGTAAGTTTATGCCTACATCAGAGTGTCATTAACATCAGCTCTTTGTCCTCTCCTCCTCTGCCTAGAGGAAGTGTGAAACCAATCAAATGCTGCCTTTTGAAATGGATTGCTCCTTTTCTCTTTGCACAATCAGTGCAAGGTAGTGCATGTTTAATGTTCATATGATGAAGTGTTTATGTGCAAGGTCCCAGTCCCAGGCCTCACCTACATAGTAATGAATGCTGGCTCACAAGGTTTAATACAGACCTGCACTTAGAGTTTCACACTGTTTTTATTAAGCTCTCAAGTGTATTTCTCCTTTTGTTTGGCAGGGCAGGCAAGTTTTCTGCAGACTGGCACACATAGTGGGCTCAGGTCAAATGGCCTGACCTGAACAGGGTGTGCTGAATTTTGACCAGTCAGGGCCCTCAGATAACTCCAGTCAAATCATTCAAGGAGAAGCTGGAGGATGCAGCATGCAATTTTGGTTTCTTGCCTTTCATGGACTGATCTCTCTCTATCCTCTTTCTGATTTGTTTCAGTGGAGCACTGTAGAGAGGAGTTTGGTTTCTGTCACTCTACCATTCCTTGACACTTGCAGACCCATCTCCATATTTTGGAGTAGCAGAGCAGTCGGAAATGTCACATTGTCATCTCTTAAATATGTCCCAACATTGTTTGCTACCAAAGAAGTGAAACTGGATAGTTGGAAAGCAAATGATCAGCAGCAAAGTGTCTCTTCTGCCAGCCTGCTCTACTGGATATGCTCTGTGTGAGACCAAGGGGTTTCACCTGCAGACCTTGCCAAGACCCTCAGATTCTGGGCAATTTGATTCTGGGCAGAGAATTCATAGTTTCATGAAGATCTAACCTTTAAGCTCCTGTGCCTATGGATTTTTGTTCTGACCTCCTTTCTCAAGTTTTCTAGTTTATTGTTTGAAGCTGTTAATACCTCAAATATGTCAAGTGTTGCTTTGCCTCCTCCAGTTGTTACATCCTTTTCTTTAGCTTTCCAAGGACACTCACCTCAACTGTCTTTATTTCTTTCTTTTTTTATTTTTAAGAAGCCTTGACTTCTCCAGTGGCAGTAGCTTTTTTTTTATCACCTTGAAGAAGGTTTGTTATATGCTATTTGTGCTGACAGTTTCCCATGCTAAGTGCAGGCATTTTTAAACTGGATTATTCCTGCTCGTTCCATGGGTTATTGGGTCAGCAGAAGCACTGAAGCAACCCCAGAGGTAGCTGCATTGGTAAAGCTAACACATGCTGAAGTCAGGTGTTATCTGCATGGATGGCCTAGTGCTGGCTCTACATCCTGAAGTGCATGGTCTTCCCAGAGCCTACTGAGTTCCTCTCTTAGCCAGAACTGCAGTGTAGTAAGTGTAGGATTCCTTCTTCTGCATCTTACAGATGTTGAGGAAGTGCTGAGAAAAATCAGGGGAAGAAAATGACTGAAATATTAATCAAGAAGGTTTTCTATTTTCCAGTTTACTCCTTCCAGTCCCTAACCAGCTGTGAAAATAAGACTGCATCTTTGGCAGATATATGTACCTTCACTACACCATTTATATGACACTAGGTCTTTTAACAAATCTTCAGGCAGTTGATAAAAGGATTTTTCAAGCCACAAGGACTGATTAGAGCATCTTGAGCCTCAAGGGACTGCAGGGATCATCCTTAATGCATTCTGTTCTGTGCAGAGGAGGCACAAATGGACACTTGCAATGCGTACCCATTGGTGAGATATGTTCACAGTGTTGGAACTTCCCATTCTTCATTTGCATTGTTAGTATTATGTTTATTGCAGCCATTAAAATACAGCAGGAAAAACCCAAAAACCAAACATCCCTGCTCATGTTTATATTTATACCATTTAATCTTTGGTCAAAAACTTAATGGGGTGCTTTTTCAAATACCAGCACATGGGAATACCCACACAAATTGCAGGTATGCTGATGCACATGCAAAACAGAACTTTTTTTTAACCTTATCCAGAATTCTTACAAGTTCATGGCCTGCAGGATGAAGCAAACTTTCCCCTGGACAGTCTAACACAAACTCAGCATTTAGGTCTCATTAAAGCCCCACTCTGAGAGGTTAAATTGCATCAAATGTTGCAGGAGCCTCGTGCCACATCTCTGCAAGGGGAGTGGGTAGAGTTCATTCACTGTGAAGTAATGCTTGTGTTAATAGTTAGAGGTAGGATGACCAGGAATCCATGCCTGGAAAACCTGTGATCTTGATGATTTCAGTGCCCTCTCTGGCATCCTGTGAAAAATCTCACATGACAGCTTTGAAGGTGGATGGATCCCTTGCCAGTCAGCTGCTCCCTTCAGAAAATTCTTCCCCAGATATTCTCTGGATGAAAAAAATCCCTGTCAAAACACCCATGAGAAGGGAAAGAGCAGCAGCACTGTGTAAACAGCCTGGGGAGTGCCCTAATTTCAGATGAGCCTGTGAAAAACACTGCTAGGTCAGTAATGTCAGCCCATTAAATGTTGCAGTGCTGGAGCTCAGCTTGAGCTGCTCAGTTCATTTCTGGGGTAGGGTTTGAAGCCTAGATTGCACCCCAGGCTCCTGGGGGAAGCTTGTCCCCAGTGTTTAGGGGAATGAGCTGGAAGGTGCATCCATGAGGCAGAAACTCCTACAGAGTGACATCCTTTGGGATCAATCACTCAGGAATATATAAGTAAATAATTATTTGTGCAAGGGACACCACCTTCATGAAAGGCATCTGGTCTGCAGCTTAGGCAAAAGTGCTGTGGAGATGGGGACAGCACCTCTCCATGTGCCCCACAGGGCTCATGGAAAACTCTGGAAAGTGACTGCACCTGGGCAAGGCCATGCCTGCCAGCAGCAGGGCCCTCCTTGCTTTAGGCATACAGATGCTGTAAGATCCATGTCCCCAGGGAATGGCACTTTTCAGAGATGTTTCTGAGGCCATGCTTGAAAGACGTAATGTTGGTATGCAACTCATGAGCAAGAGGTCAGCAAGTGAGGGAGTTCTCCCTGCTGATACAAGACTGTGTCTGAGGACATATTTGAGATAGAAGTGGCCTGAGTGTAGCACAAAGCCCTTCTCAGTATTCTCTTCCCTAAGGCTTGCAATGTGTAGCTCTGGAGGAGCCTCCCACCTGATTGCCACCATGTTCCAAACAGTAATTTCAGGCTGCCTAGCCTAGCAAGATTTGAAATGATGCCAGGACATGACAAATAAATTTCCATGTGCTTGCAGGAAAGAAGTACTGGGAACAGCTGTGGAAGGTTGCCAGAAGCATGAGGTGTCCTCCATCATGGCTATGGCTGAGTAGGAATGTCTCCAGACAGCAGAGAGCCACTTGAAAAAGTCTGACTGGATCTGACTCCACAGTTCCCACTCCCTGGCTGAACTCTCCTTTTCTGGGCAAGTGGGCACTGCCATCTTGTCCTCATCACCCTGAGCACCATTACCAGTCTGTCAGGAGGGGTGACAAATCTCTTGGTGGCAGGAGGCAGCCCCAGAGTGCTGAGGCCTCTGTGATGGCTGTGGAGGAGGAGATGATGGCTGGTTTCACCTCTGTTTCAGCTGCTGGAGAAGAAGGACATTCTGCCCCCACTCTCCTGGGGCTCAGCCATTCCTCCTGGGTGAGTGAAAGCAGCCCAGCTCGCTGAGGCAGCAGCACCCCAAACCTGTGTGAGGGAGTGAAGAGAAAAGAGCTGTCTGCAGGTACACGTGGCAGATTTTCTGTTGTTGCTGCTTATTATGGGAAGTCAGGAAGTGGACTGTTCTCAGGGTATTTTTGACCATGCAGGCCTTCTCACTCAGCAGTAATCTAATCCCCACAGAGGCAGGGGGATCCTGTATACTGAGGTGCAGAGGGTAATTCTGTTGCCATTCTTCATTTCAGCCTTTTTAACTCACTCAGCAGCTTGCCACAGACTGAAAAAAGCAAGCATAAAATGCTATGCCAATGGATGTGTAAAATGGAATAGAAATGGAGAAAGGTAAATTGTGTTTCTGAAACTTAGTGAGGTATCAGATATTGATCAAGATAACTTTAGTCTTTGACAGTGCTAGACAGTTTAATTTCCCCACTCATATTAGCAAAATCATTCTGTGTATAATGTCTCTTTTACCTTGGAAGAATAGCAATGCATTAAAAAAAACCCCTCATTCTCAATTTAATGAAAACACATCTCACAGTGATTTGATATATTTCATAGTTGATAAAACAAACCATTTTCCCCTCGGAACAAAGATTTCCCAGCTTATGAAAAGGCAACATCATTTTTTCCTTGGTTGCAAAGCTCATTTTTTGCTATAATTGGATATTAACACCTCTGACACCGACTGATATCAAAGGCAACGCGCTGGCACTGAACTGTCAGGTTGGTAGCTGAGCTCATGACAGGGCTGCAAAGTGCTTCTAACTTCAGGTTTCAGTTTCCCAGGGGAGCCCCATGCCAGGGTATTCCCTCTTTCCTCAGAGGTGTGGGGAGTAGCATCAGGAGTGTGCCTGGCTGGGTCAGGTGTCCAGCTTCAGTGTATTTCCTGGTACCACAGGGATGCAGCGTCACGGTTAAAAGATATGGATATCTGGATGTGCTTGTAGTGAGACATCTTAGAATATCCTGATCTGCAAGGGAGCCACAAGGATCGTTGAATTCCTACTGCTGGCCCTGCCCAGGACAGCCCCAGGAGTCAGACCATGTGCCTGAGTGCATTTCCAAACACTTCTTGAAATATTGGTAGGCTTCGTGCCACAAAAAACCCATTTCTAATGTTCAATCCAAAACCCATTTCTAATGTTCAACCTAAACCCATTTCTAATGTTCAACCTAAGCTTTTCCTGACACAGCTCCATGCTGTTCCCTCATGTGTGTCAAAGACTTTGTGAAGTCCTTTTTGAAAGAAATATGTGTGTGTATGTCTATGGATATACATATTTCAGCCTAAACTTGGTTTCTGCTAGGTGTTTGAACAGTCACTGAATGGGACAGTTGGGGCTATTCCATGTGGGTTTGCATCTGTAGCACACTGAAATAAGGAAACATGTTATTCCCAACACTTTCAGGATCCTTCTGTACATTAAAGTCAAAAGATTTTAGGAGAAGTTGCCAAGGGAGGCTGGGAAGCTCTAGGATTCAAGAATATTTACTTGGAAAGAGTTGCACCCTGTGGTAGAAATAAACACCTACAGGCTCTTTTAAAGTAAGAAATAACCTTAAATGTGAAGACCCCTAAATACACCTGCAGCTTATTGAACAGCTGCTTTCCAGGCCACATTTAACTGAAGAAGGAACTACTTACATCACATCCACATCAGATCCAAAGGAGTTCACATCTGGGGACCAAGGTCAAACATGAGCTCCTAGGCACATTCATAACTTGAACATGCTGGGCATTACTCACTGGTTATGGCTACCCATGCTTGAGTCATGGCCTACATGTGTACCTCTGTGACCTTTGTCAAATTAGAGCTTGGGGTGCTGGCTTAGTGAAATAAAATAATGGAACTAGGTGGCTTTGTTGGTATAGTGAGCTTTATTCTAACAGGACTGTGTTTCCACTCCAGCACAGACGTGTCCCACTGCCCAGGAGCCTTGGATCAGAGGTGTTACAGCATGTGTATATCAAAGGCTGTAATTGAAAGGATTCATCACTTCCCTCATTGTCTGTGTCTGAAGCAAAAATCCCTGTCCAGATGTGGCAGCTCAATGGGATGAAAGGACACTTGGCTATGACAAGCTCAGTATCCTGAGTGCTTTACAGGCAAACAGACAAGGTCACTACTGAGGAAAACTAAACACTATGTGATCCAATCAGAAGTCTTTGACAGTAGAAAGTGAAAATGAGTAATGCAGTTGCTGAGATAACCAATTTAGCAGGCTTGGGAGGGCCAGAGTCTCTGGTCTGCTGAGGCCCGGTTACATTGTAGATAAAATAAGTAGCGCCCTTTCATGTTTTTTTTTTTTTTAATTACATTTTGAAAAGTTTTAGTCATGGCTTTCCATCAGGAAACGACTGTTCTCTTTGCACAGAAAACCAGTCATCCTGGTGCCTGGAGTCTCAAGCCACCTGGGTGAGGTGGTGTGACTGGTCCAGCAGCCCAGCAGAAAAGGCAGCCTGACTTAGTCACTGTCCTCTTGCACTAGAAATGCCATAACAGACATGGCAAATGATTAGGCATCTGGTCAGAGGTCAAAATGCAGGCCTTTAAAGCAGGGGGAGGTATGATTAGAAAAGCTGCTGTTCCTGTGAAAGGAGTCTTTGCTCATGTAAAACTGCCAGTGCACTTCTCTAGCCAAGAAATGAGGAGAGTGTTCTGGGAGCACAGCAGAGTAAGAGGGAGGATGGGGAAGAAATGGGCAAGTGAGGTGACTTCTCAACATCTCTGTTGCAGTCAATGTACAATGCAAATTGGTGTATCTTGTACTTAATCTGACTGGCAAAGGGGCTGCAACACTCCTGCACAGTACAAGCCCTCCAACCACAGGCTTCACTCCTGGTGTGTGAATGCCCCGTTGATTGATTTAAATGAGGCAGCTGCAGGACTCTTAGTAGGGTGGGAGCCTCTGTGCCAGCACAGAATGGTGAATGGAAATGAGAATGTTGTGCATCTTCCTTCTTCGCTTCTGTTCCTCTTCCCACCACACAGGGCCACTGCTTCCTTGCCCTTGGGTGCTGGTCAGCCCCTGTGGCACACACAAACACTCTCCTGGAGAAAACCCCTCTCCTGTGGGGGGAGAGGCTTACCAAGCTCAGTGATGTCACAGCCAGTGAGTGCCAGGGCCACCTAAAGGCTGGGAGGTGGCTGGGAAGGCAGGCACAGCCATGGGGAGCAAACCTTTCCCCTTGCAGTGGTGGGGGTGCCAAGGGCATCCAGTTTGATGTGGAGTTGGGTGAATAGATGGGTGCTACTCTGCCAAGCTCCCCAAGACCTGGATTGCTGGTGGCTCCATGTTATGGAAAAACCCTTGAGCCAGTGGGAACCATCCCAGGTGCCCATTCAGGCTGTCCTCTCCTGCCTCACAGAGAGCTGAGTAGGTCAGACCTAGGATCGAGTGTTTGGAATTTTGATGCTTGACTTAAGAGAGCCTCATGGCTCATTTGAAACTAAGCCTGAGCTAATTAGTCCCTCCCTGAAGACAGCAGCTCAGAAATAACCTGTCTGGCTCTGAGTGTGATGGTGGGAAAGGACGAGGAGAGCTCATCTCTCCCATTCTGTGCTCTCGCCTGGCACATGCCGTGAGGTGAGTCTTGGCTGGCTCCAGCCAGCCCTGCCTTGTCTGACAAAGGGTGAGGGATAAAGGATTTTCTAAATGCATTTTCCTGAGTTCTTTTGGCTCTGCCAAAAGGCCTGTTGTTTTGTGTTCATCTACTGTCATTGTTCCCCTGGATTAAAAACCAGAGCAGGTTCTCCCTGCACCTGCTGGCACTGTTTGGGTTAATCCCAGGTACTCAGCCGAGCCAGCTCTTGCAGCAAGGGCAGAGCCTGCAGGGCCACCACCTCTTTCTTCCTGTCCCTGGGGGAGACACAAAGTGAGACAGTCCCTGGGCTTTGCTTCACTTCTGTCCCACCTTTCAGCAGTCTTTAGAGCCCTAAGTATAGGAAAGGGATGTTTCCAGAGACAGGGAACACGAGGCATTTCATTGTTTCTGATAAATTAGTACTCACAATGGAAAAAATACCACATTTGTATCCAGAGATAAGAGCAATGGAATGAGTACAGAAGTCTCTTATTAAACAACCATCAGCCTGATGCTATAATTGGTATTTTATATATATATATTATATAAACCATTACATATATTAAATATAATTTTTTCCTTCTTACACTTAACAGCTACGTTCTGATTTTTCCTCCTCTGGATGAGGCAGGCTGTTGCTCTCTTGCTATCTTTATGATTTTTAACTTGGCTTGTGCAATGAAATAAAAAACCAGTCCTCACTTCAAAAATATGTGGTCATGTTTCTTAAATGAAACAGTGTGATGCTGAGAGTACCAAGACTGTAACTCAAGTTGCTGATCACAAACTGCCAAAGTGATTTTTCTTTCAGGATATTGCCTTTCACTGAACTTGAAGATTGACTTACAATTTGTTGGACCATACATATCTGTTGGACCATGGCTATCTGTTACATTTAGGAAGAGTGATTAGCAAACACTGGCAAGGCATTCTCCTAAGTAATATGGCACTATTACTCACTGCTGAATTTAAATGAAAAGATATGAAAAGATAAATGAAAAGATGTTGCATGCCACAAACCTAGCTCTGTGCAGGATTTGCTTCTGTTGTTTATTATGTATTTCTAAAGTAGCAGAGAGAATTCTGGTGTTTTTGAAGCTGTACTTAAGAACAAACAAATCAAAGGCCCTTATTAAAGGAGCTGCTTCTATTCAGAGCAGCATAGCCAGACCTTAAGCTAGAAGTGCAGGACAAAGCCTTTAAAATACTGCAAGATAAGAAGTGCTTTTGTAGAAATTGTCCCCTTCAACTGACAATTGAAGCTATATTTGTTTTGTCATAAAAAATAATAATTTGAAAAATTGAAAGTGCTATTGTTTTAGATGGATTTTATACTGCTTTGGCTATTGCTGTCCTGATCCTAGGAAACAGCTGACTTTAAGGAGCTGTGCTACAAGGCTCAAGATAGTCATGCCAGCAGCACGGCTCTTAGAAAGATGTGTTTTGTCACCAAGAACTAAGGCAATGACTATCTGGTCCTGAATTCTCCCATCAGTCAAGCAGCAGAGAAGTGTTTTCCTAGTCAGACCACACACAACATGGCTTTCTGCAGAGAAGTGGCCACTCTAAGAGGATCCTCTTAGACAAGTCTTTCTGCTTGTAAAGGTGTATCAGAGCTTATGAGACCTGTTGGGTGGTAGACTTTAGAAGAGAGCCCATAGCAGTTTGGTGTTCAAAAGAAGGGCTTAAAATTATGGAATAGCTTGAATGTGCATGGGGAAGCTGAAAAGAGTTGGTAGAGGCAACCTTATCCTCATTAGCAACATCTTAAATCACTGCATGAATGTCCTTTCTCATGTTTCCAGCACAGATGCTGGAGATAATTCTGAGTCTATAAAACTTTGCTGGATATAGCTCTGTTTGCAGGGTCTCATTCCAGTTTTAAGGAGTAAGTACATTCTTGTCCGGTCTTCATAGTGATATAGTTTGGAAAAAACAACGTGCCAAAGCAGTTCTCTTCCATGTGGTCCTCCTTCAGCACAGATGGCTGCAATATCTGTGCCTGCCAAGTGAGTCACACACTCACACCTTTCAGTTTACAAACGTTGTGGAATGTCGTGGGGATGGGAGTAGGGTGTCTGCCTACCTATGCTATTTCTTCTCTTTAAATGAGCATTTGCCCTTCAACCTTGCTAAGAAGCACAGTTTAACTCAGAGGGCACTCAACTGTGGAACTTGCTGGCTCATAAGGGGTTGGAGCAACTTCTTGCCATGTAAGTCTCAGTCTAGTGAGGTACCAAGGATATGGAAAGGTGTCAAATAATGCCACCTCATGCTCAAACACAGTTGTGGTTGTCATTCAGCAATGAGCTTGCTTATATTTTTCAATTTAATCTTATTGAGTTTAACGGGATTTGGAGTGTCCCCAAGGTATGAGCTACAGCTGTGCAATCATCTGACCTGGAGCTTCACCCAGAGGCGGCACAAAAGCAAACTGTGCAAACCTGCTTTCACCCTTGCACCCAGCACCTGTGACATTCTCCTCACAGACCTCACTAGAATGAAGACTGCACCTCTTGGCTGCTCTTGAAAAGCAGGTCAGTCAAATGTCTGCTAAGAACGGCTCAGGTGTACTTTCTCCTGACTTGGACTGGAAGAATGGCCTTCCACAAGCAATTGCAACACACTTTTCTAAAATTTCTAGGAAATTATACCACCTGATGGTTAGATTATTAGATGGATGACAACTACAGCTACTAGCTAGTAGCCAAAATAAAAACAAATACTAATTACTCAGATTTTTCTGTAGCTCTTAAACCTTTCTAACTTTACTTAGGCATCACTTCCAAGAGGAAGAGACCGGGGGAAAGAGAATGGTTTCCTGCTGGAAAGAGAATGCTTTTCAGCTTACAGATTAGAGGACATACTTTCCATCCCATTTTACCTGTCACTTCTCTCAAGTGTTGACACAGACAGAAAAGAAGTTTAGATCATAAAAGACACTTGTAAGCCTCTTGGGCAGCCAAGTGCAATGTCAATCTTGTGAACTCCCACCCTAAGTTGTTGTTTGTCTCTGGCTAAATATGCCCTGTAGCTCTGTTTCCATGGTAAAAACTCCATATCATCAGATGCTGGCCATAGATGTAATAAGTCAAAATGTTTTTGTCTGAGCACAAAAAAAAAAAATCTCTGGTGAATTTCCCAGAGACACTTTCCCACCTCTTTCACTTTGCAAAGGCAAAACTTAAAATTAAGTCTACTTCTTGCCTCCTGTCATACTTTGCTTCTGAATCCCTATTGGCGTCCTTGTCTAGGTGACAAGGGATTCTCAAGCCAGTTTTACCTCAGGGTGCAGTCACAACAAGAGGGACTGTGAAAAACTGACTTAAAAATAATCATTACCTTGCAAGCTGGATTGCCATTTGGTGTGGTAAGAGAAGCATGGAATAGAGACAGTTGCACCCACAAATTATCTAGTTGTCACTTTCTGTTCCCAAATCTTGTTATTTTTCCAGTGAGATAGCTTTATTTTGGGGAGTCAGGCTTATATCTTATCTTAAAATTTAGTACTTTGGCTCCTTCTCCAATCAGCAGAGATCAGTTTGATGCAGTCAAGCGAACCTGGAGGAGGAATCAGATGCCCTACCAGCACAGATGGGCTTCAGCTCTTTAATGTTGGCTCCTCCTGCCATTCGATACTCCAGGGCAGATGAGACGTCTGCATAAGGCTGGTAGATGTGATGTAAGATGGAGAAAGCCCACATTCTTTTTGGTGAAGCAACTGGATGCCAACTGGGATACTCCACAACACCTAAAATAGCATTATACACTTACTTTTAGGCTACTGAATCCTGGATTTAGAGAGTTTAATTATTTCGAGATTCATCAGTTATACAGAATAGATCTCCATGGACTGGAGTGAACTGAACTCCCACATTGATGCCTGAGTTTAGATGTTCTGACCTGATATTGAATCCTTTCTCCCAGCAGGATTAAGTGGCCTAAATATGGTGTTTAGAACAAGTTAGTCTTTCATTAGTGAATTTGCAGATGACACTAAGCTGGGAGCCAATCTGTCGGAAGGCAGGAGGGCTCTGCAGAGAGACCTGGAAGTGTTTAGTGGATGGGCAGAGTCCAATAAGATGAAGTTTAATAAGTCCAAGGGCCAAGTCCTGCATTTTGGCCACAATAACCCCCTGCAGGATTACAAGCTGGGGACGGTGTGGCTGGACAGTGCCCAGGCAGAAAGGGGCCTGGGGGTGCTGGTGACAGCCGGCTGAACAGGAGCCAGCAGTGTGCCCTGGGGGCCAAGGCAGCCAATGGCTCCTGGCCTGTGTCAGGAGCAGTGTGGCCAGCAGGAGCAGGGAGATCATCCTGCCCCTGCCCTTGGCACTGGTGAGGCCTCACCTCGAGGGCTGTGTCCAGTTCTGGGCCCTCAGTTTGGGAAGGACCTTGAGACGCTTGAGCACATCCAGAGGAGACAACGAGGCTGGTGAGGGGCTGGGAACACAAACCCTGTGAGGAGCGACTGAGGGAGCTGGGGGTGTTTAGCCTGGGGAAACGGAGACTCAGGGGTGACCTTATCACCTCTACAGCTCCCTGAAGGTGGCTGTAGTCAGGTGGGGTTGGTCTCTTTCACCAGGCAGCAGCTGACAGAACCAGAGGACACAGTCTTAAGCTGCACCAAGGGAAATACAGGTTGGATATTAGGAAAAGGTTTTTTACGGAAAGAGTGATAAAGTACTGGAATGATCTGCCTGGGGAGGTGGTGGAGTCACCATCCCTGGATGTGTTCAAAATAAGACTGGATGTGGCACTTGGTGCCATGGTTTAGTTGAGGTGTTAGGGATGGGTTGGACTCGATCTTGAAGGTCACTTCCAACCTAGTCATTCTGTGAAATGAAACCTCCCTGCCAAGGTGATGAAAGGTTTCCATTGTCAGTTTGACACAACCACATGAGTGATACAGGAGAGCAAAGATTACACCCAAACTTAAAAAGGTTTGGGCAAACTTGTTATTTGAGAGCACATTTCTGTGCTCTCACGTTGTCGCCAGTCCCTGCATGACATTGCAGAATCTGGTCAGTGAGGACTGAAAACCCCATCACAGGTGCCTTTGCAATAGATACCTCTGCAAGTGCACGGCAGGAGGACCAGCAGCTGGGAGAGAACCACATCCATCAGCAATAAGCAGGCACCTCAGGCTGCTCACTGTCTCCTAAACACATGCACGGAGAAGCCACTTCATCAGTGGAGGAGCTTTACTGTTTAGCTTACATGGCACTACCACTAGCAATCTTCTTTAGAAGAGCTGCATTGCAGAAGTGATAATTAAAACTGAAGTATACTATAATTCTTCTAACTGAATTTAATAACTCATGCATGGAGAACTGCCTAGGAGAGCATTTACTGCATAACATCCATAATAACTATTTACATTTGAAACAGCTGGAGAGAACTCCTTGCAATCTTAGCAGTACATTTCAGTGTTTGACCAGAAAGAGAAACAACATAAAAATATCCACACAAAAGCACAGTTGTTATGAGTAATAATACATGAGTAATAACTTCCCCAAAGAGAGGCTTCGTGCAGACCAGTAACACCAGAGCAGGTCACAAACACTCAGACAGGTGTGAGCATCACTCCCTCCCACCCAAGGACACAGGAGCAGAAAGGCAGAGCACCTGCCCGTGACAGCAAGCATGCAGGCAGGAAGGCTAGAGCTCTGGGATGGAGGAGAGGATGAGCAAAGGACACAAAATTGGAACACCAGATGTAGCTGTCCAGGATTGCTACTGCTGTAACACTGGATTAGGCTGTGCTATGTGACACAGTATTGTTACTCATGGCATACATTTCAGGTGATAATTTCCTGCACTGCACAGCTAGCCCTCCTCTGAGCATCTGTCTGTGCTGCAGTGCTGCAATTGCAGACCTTAAAGAGCTTTTAAAACAATTGTGGTTTTGGCTATTTGGCATGAAAATTGAGGCCTGGAACCATGTCCTGGGAGGGGAGAGGTCCAACAAAGTATTTGTGGGGCCCATCACTGGTGTGAAATGCATAAAGTAACCCCTCATCTTTTTGGTGGTGCTGGCAGGGAATCATTTTAACCTTGATGTAATAGCTATCCCAAAATATCTGTTCTGAATAGCCTTACAAAGGCTGCCAGGCAAATCTTTCATAGCTTTAAGTATTACTGGTACTTGCTAGATAACGTAATTCTGCTTTTTCTGGGCCATTCCTAACATACTACAGGCAAGCTGCATGACTGCAGAGGCAGGGGCACAACAAAAGGTTTGCCAAGGCTGACTTCTTCCTGGGCCTTCTGGCCTCTCACCTTCACAAAACACACTGATAAATTAGGTGAAGCTGAGGAAATAAGCTAAGATTCAGCTGTCCCTCTGATAAAATAAAAAAAGCCAAGTCTCTCCTTTCAAACAGTCAGACTTTGATTTATGTCTTTAATTTGTGCTTCTGCACTTTAGTGAGCTAGGAAGGACCTAATTTGTGCTTTAGTGAGCTAGTAAGGACTTAATGATCACTTCTGGCTGAAGATGTTTGTTAAACATCCACATTGCAATCCTTTTAAACTTCTACACAACTAAATCAGCATCCTATTCCTACCTATGAGATGGAGAGCACACACAGCAGAATACAGCAGATAAGGCTACACTGAATTTATAGCCCATTTATAGCTTCAGACAGCAGTTAAAAAGATTTGATGATAGACATTGGAGCTAATTTAATTTATAAAAAATAAATATCATTAGTGACTTAGGATTAAATTCTGCAGTTCTTGCTTGGACAAATCTGCTGAGCTTTCAGATGAGGCACACCACACCACACAGATGTTGATTAAATCCGAGTGAAACCGGAGGTCTCAAAACGATCCCTTTTGCACCCAGACTAATTCTATACATGGAAGAAAGGAGAGGCAAGAAAAAACTTCTAAAAAAGCATGATTCCAGATATACAAGAGCCCTCTTAAAGATAAGCTTGATAAAAAATATGAAATGTATTTTTTGCAGTCCAATGCAAAAAAGCCCACTGTCTCCAGTGACATAGAAATTCACCTTATGGTAACCGTCTGACATTTCCACTATGGTTTCAATAATGTCATCATGAGTCTGAGGACTAATTCAGGCACAGAGCTGCTTTGATTTGCATTAAATTTTTTGATTTGCACACACAATAGTTAAGGAAACACTCTGTATTTATATTGTGCATCTGTATAGTGAAGCTCATCCAAGTCCAGGTTTGTTAAAAATCACAGGGATTAATGGTGGGGGTTGGCAGTGCTGGGTTAACAGTTGGACTCAATCTTAGAGGTCCTTTCCAGCCTTAATGATTCTAAGTCAATAGAGATTCTTCCATCTAATTTTTTAAATACTTCTTGTATTAGGCTGCAAAGTCTGATTTCTGAATACTTATTCCTGTTACAAAAAAAATTGCTTCATTATAATATTGCTTGGGCTACTCATTAGCCATTCATTTGAAATTCCTTTAAATATACTTTTATTTTCCTTCTAGAGAAACACCACATTTTTCACAAGTGAAAGAGAAGCAAGGAGTTTCTTCAGTGGGATACCATTAATCAGAACCTGCGTTCTTGTAATTCAGCCTTTTAACCAACCCTCACCTTGACAAAATTCCCATTGGCTTCAGTAGCTTTACCTGAACAAGAACTTGAAGAATTTATTGCTTAGCAAATATTGTTACAACAGGGGATAGTTATATATCCTACAACAAAACCCCAAAAGAACAAAAAAACCAACAAAACAACAACTACAACAAAACCAGAAAAAAAACCCAAAATTCAAAAAACCAAAAAATCAAACAGCACAACAAAAACAAAAAAAGTAAGCCAAAGTCTGTAGCCCTGAGGGTGTTCATCCTTGACACAGCCAGCTTCAGTTGGTTCCTCATTTGTGTCTATAGTTACCAGCCCCAAACAGATTGAGTGAGGGCAGCCCCTGCTGTTAAACTTCCAGTTCAGCATATTAGGATGATCACAATCTTAGCTCTATAAAAAGCCACATGGAATTAGTTCAAGATCTTTGCTTGCCATTAGGAAAAAATAGCAGATGGCATTGAGTCCTTCTCCAAACAACTGGCAGAGAAATGGTAGAGGGACCACAGGAGGTAAGACAACACCCCATGGCAAGGCAGGGGGCTCCTCCGTGAAGAGCTTTGAGAGAGTTCAGATGAAAGTTCAGCTTTAGTGACCTCTCTGCAGGGAGCAGCAGCTCTCCAAACAGGTGGGATGAATAAGCAGATGAGAAAGAGGTGGCACCAAAGAGAAAAATTTGTCCTTATTTAAAACAGAGAAGAACTGAGATTAATGATGAAATTCAAACTAAAACAATAAGGCAAAGAACTTCAGATTTTGAAAAATTAACTACAGAAGGCTTGAATATATCCTCAAAACTCATTGCTGAGGCAAACAGAAGTGTGTGACTTTATAATTAAACAGGAATTAATCAGTGTCAAAAAAAAAAAAAAAGAAATCCATGGATGATTTATATTGCCTCTGCTGTCAAGATATGAAAATGAAGGCAAAGGATCTGATTTGCCCATGATTTCATGTAGTCAAAGGCACTTTCCACATCCAGCAGTGCCAGAGGTTGTGCCTCTCTTCCTTCCCTGCCTTCTCTTTGTAGTTGTACCTCTCTAGCCAATCTCTTCATGCAAGTGCATGGCATCTAAATGGTCTTTACCATGACAAGAGACACTTAGAGAAGCTGGGCAAAAAACTCAACAAGGAAATTACTAGTTAAAAAAAACCCAAACAACCTGTTAATTCTGGTATTACAGTGTGTGCTTAAATAATACTCTAGGACTCTTCACATAAGAAAAGTGAAGGAAGGTCCTACTCAGCCCACAAAAATATTTTGACTCACCTGTCCCCTTGTTTTTCTTGCAAGACAGGAAGACATCTTGGTTCAACAGACAACATAGATGGACACAGAAGGTACAGAACACACCTATCATCACGTGAATGAGGCTCTTCAGGCTAATCCAGAGCAGCCTAAATTACAGAGGAAGGTTAGATTATGGAAATAAACATTCATTTTAGAGTCCCATTCCTCACCATCTTGGTTTTTGTGATAGGTCCAAGTGATGCAGCACTGGTTTCCCCAACAGCTTTGATAATGAGCTGTAGTGCTTGCACTGCCAGGGAAGGACAGAGCAGGCATTAAATGCACTATACACAGCTGACAGAAGCCAGGAACTGATGACAAGGTGGGTGCCCCTCTTCTCAGCATAAATCTTGCAGCATTTCTTCACTCCTTCATGCTCCTGAACATAAAGATCCCCTACATGTCAGCACAATTTAAAATTATTACTTGGAATCTCAGAGTGGCTTGGGTTAGAAGGGACACAAAGAGCATCTAGTTCCAACCCCACTGCCTTGGGCAGGGACAGCTTTCACTAGACCACATTGCTCAGAGCCCCATCCAACCTGGCCTTGAACACCTCCAGCAGTGGGGCATCCAGAATTTCTCTGGGCAATTTTTTCCAGGTTTCTTATCTAGCAACACTGAGCTTTGCTCCCTTCTTTGAGATGTGTGCCATCTCATTGTATGTGCAAATAAGGTTAAGCCTGATTAACATGAAACACTGAATCAACTAAAGAAAAAAATAAAATATTTTCAAGCACTGAAACAGGCTGCTCAGTGAAGTGGTTGAGTCACCATCCCTGAGCCAGGCAAGCAGAACATGACATCTACCAAGGAGAGTGTATTTATTTGTTATTCTAAAAATAATGAAAACGGTGTGTTTGGTTTGAGGTTCATATTCAGTGTTATCCTACACCTTTCACTGCCCTTATTCAGGAAGGCCACCAGACTTAACTTTGAGTATTAGTGACCTTAAGCTGAGAATTCATTCCGCAGCCATAATGAATTGGAAAAAAAAAGCCAAATGCTGAAGATCATGCTTTGAGTTGAAAAGGATCTTTAAAGGTCATCCAGTGCGATCTCTCCTGCGATGAGCAGGGACATCTTGAACTAGATCATGTTGCTAAGAGCTCAAGGTCCAACCTGACCTTGAATGTTTCCATGGATGGGGATTGGTCTGTCTCCCAGCATGTATTGGCCTCCAGGATTGCCCAAGCCAGTTGTGACATCTTTCACTTGGTTTTGTTAAATCTCAGGATATTCCCATGGGCTTACTTCTCGAGCTTGTCCATGTCCCTCTGATTGGCATCGCATCCTTCAGTTGTGTCAACTGCACCACTCAGCTTGGTGACATCAGCAAATTTGCTAGGGTGCACTCAGTTCCTTTGTCTATGTCATTAAGAAGATATTAAATAACACTGGTCCCAACATGGACCTCTGAGGGATTCCACCTGTCACCAACGTCCATCCAGCCATTGACCATTACCCTGTGGATGTGACCATCCAACCAATTCCTTAGCCACAGAACAGTTCACCCATCAAATCCATCTCTTTCCAATTCAAAAAAGTTGGGGATCCTGTCAGAGGCTTTACCATAGTCCAGATAAATAACATCTGTAGCCCTTCCTTTGTCCACTGATGTAGTCACTCCATCATAGAAGGCCACTGGGTTGATCAGGCAGGACTTGCCCTTGGCAGAGCTGTGCTGGCTGTTCTTAAAAAACAATTCTCCACACTCAATCCAGGTCTTGGTGTAGAGGGCAGCCGCACCACCTCTCCTTTCTCCCCTGTCCCTTCCTAACAGTCATTGACAGTCGCATTCCAGTCATGGGATTCATCTCACCATGTTTCAGTAGTGGCAGCTAGGTGATAGATTTCCAGCAGCACAGTGGCTTCCAACTCCTCCTGTCTGCTTTTGTGTAAAGGCACCTCAGCTGAGCTGTTGGCCATGTCATCTTCCTAGAGAAACATTCCTTAATTCCTGTAAGATATTTCACTGGTGTTTCCCTGTCAGAGATCTCAGCCAAGAACAAATTCACCTTGCAGTTGCTTATACTTCAGTGGACTATGCCAAGACCATGCTGTAGACATTTAGCTGGCTGCTGACAGATGTCCCCAGCAATAAGAATGAGGAGAATCTGCCGTAGAAGTGTGACTCTGCCATTTTTCATCAGTCATTCATCAGGTCACCCCGGTCCTCCAGCAAATCCTGCAGGAGCCATGAAAGTTTCAATCAAGACCATGAAAGTTTTAATCAAAGATTTGAGGCACACACTGAAAAGATGAGATAATATTTGAATTCCTGTCGTGGAAAAAAACAATGTTCATTTTCCAGTTTTTGTTTGGTTGGATTTTTTCCATTTCCTTATAAAAATGCAACAATCCCTTTGTGGTTTTGGTTAGTGATGTGGTTTTGCAGATATATAGCTATGGTATATTGCTGTCTCTGGCTCCATGAAGATCTCTTTCCTAGGTGCTACCATGTTAGAGACTGTGTATTATGTGGTACTTGTCAGCACTGAATTTCATTTATCACATTATCACCTCTCATAACATGCCAGAGATCCTTCTGGAACTCTGCAGCTTATTTTTCTTTTCACTGTCTTGAATAATTCTACATTGTCATCACATTATTTTCACTACATTTTAGGAATACTCTCAGCAGCACTGGTTCTTCTGGGTCATTGAAAACCATTTATGGTCCCCTTACTGTTAAATTATTAAAACAAAATATAAAACCCCTTATCCCAACAAAACTCAATTTCTGTAGGGATCTTTAGTGAGTGACCTATGAAAATCTTGTGGAAAACCCTGTACACTGTAAACTGGAGGACAATTCATGACATGCTTGTAGACGCTACCAAAGAACACACAAAACCTTCTTTACAGCACATCTTATTTATCACCAGCACTGCTGTTCCTCTCAGTTTAACCAGCACTGTCAGACTTGCCCCACTGTTCCCTAAATGCCTCCAAGATTCCTTTAGAAATACAACTCACATTTGTACAATTTCCTTTGCTTGGCTATCAAGCCTACTTTTAGATACAGGCACCACACTTTGGTCTGGAGCTGGTAATACCACTGTGGAGTTCTGAGTAATTGCCATCTTGTCCTGTTCATCTGTGGTTACTGGTTTAATTGACAAGAATATAATTTAACTTTTCTGGTTTAACTCTGCTGTCCTTTGGCACAAATCTGGCAGGCTTTTTGCTCCTGATGAGTTTAATGACTGTAACATTTTCATTCCTGTTTATCACAACCTTTTAAAGTTTTGATAGTTCTGCATAACTTTTATGCTGTAATTGGTACTATTAACAGCAGAGGAACATTTTAATTTGTTTTAAAATTGAAACACTGTACTCTATAATCCAGTAATAGGAATATAGTTTTACTCTGTCTGTACAAGGAAGAGAATGCTACTGTTGAGTTCAGTGACACAGTCAGGAAAAATACTCCTCCCAGCTTACCTGATAGTTTAAGAGCACTAAATGGGATAAAGACCCATACTACTAATTAGGTTTCACATTACCAGACCTAACATGCCCCTAAACCTATGCAAGCTACACAGTTCACATTAAAATACATACATTCTAAAAATATTTGAAGTTTGCTTTACTTCATCACTTTTGGCAGCCTGCTGCATTTTGTCTTCCACCAATGGTCTAGATGGCAAAATTCCCACAAGTGTTTAGAGAAACAGAAAAGCCAACCAAATAATTCAGAGCTTTGTGGAACTGGATGTTGAATTGATAACTGAAAAATGCCCTTTTACATGTAGAACTAGGTGCTGTATTGCCCTCAGCCTGCCCATTCACAAAAGTCTGGAGAAGTTTTAATTCCATGGGGAAGCCTGCCCATTCACAAAAGTCTGGAGAAGTTTTAATTCCCTTCAGACAACAGTCATTTTCAATGTTAAACAAGAAATACTTGGAGATTGAGTGTGGAATAAGAAGTATTTATAGAAAGTATATAGTAAATATATGTCAACAAAAGCTACATTTCAGAGTATCAGTGTTGATTCCTCCACGAGTTGTAAACAAGAAATTAAGCCATGCTTGCATGATTCATAAATAAATGGTAACACTGTCCCTACAGTTTCCACCCTTGCTACAAGAGACACATTACAGAGTAAGCCAATTCTCTGCTTTCATTTAACAAATAAACTGTTTATATCCACCATCAGTCCCATTCCAAAGCTTAGGACAGAGCTCTGACAGCAGCACCAGTCTGAGCTGCGTTCACCCTGGTGACAAATACAATAAATATGACAGCAGGAACATGCCTGCTAAAAGGACCACATCTTAAAAAAGCCATGGCAGTCATTCCAGCAGCAGCCTATCGTCATTTCCAATAACAGCTACTCACCTGCCTCAGGACCACTCATTTGCACTGCTTGTAAAGTCAGGCAGGTCTGTGGAATGCAAAGCTTACAATATCAACTTAATACAGTTAATATCATAATACTAGTTTCCAAGTATAAATTTAAAAGTATCTTTTAACTATCACATTTCAGAGGAAAGAAGCTGGTGAGCATTTTAATGTGGAGACAAGTGTTTCCTGTCTTTGGTGTGACTCCTAGAGACACGCAGCAGCACACACATGAAACAGCTGCCGTGACACAAAAGGGTAATTTTTTTAACTTTGCCACTTTTCAGGAGAGCATTACCTAAATTCGAAAGCTTTTTACCCCAAAATGAAAATGCCTATAAATTGAGTTAAAAATCTACATTTCCTCTGCCTCCCCCATTTCTTTTGCCAGCCTTCATCTATTCATTAATTAGCCAGGGGTTATTTTCTAGCTTTATGATTTTCAAAGTAGCTTTAAAATTTTTCTGTCCTCTAATGGGATTGAATTTCTTTTGGCAGAGTCTTTGCAAAGAAGGAGAAGGGAGGGCAGAAAGGCAGCAAAGGAATAAATGCATATAAACCTCTCCAATTTTTGATATGTGTAAGGAATACACATCTGGTTCATCTTCAACATCTATGACATCCATCTGTTTTAAAATAATCAGTGGAAGATCTTCTGATAAAAGTGGGATTTTCATTATTTTAATTTTTCATCCTCTTTCAGTCCATACAATATTTCCTATGGTTATGACCTGCAGTGATGATCAGAAAGTTTTTTTCTTAGGACTGAGACTTCCCCACACTGTCTGTGACTCAGGGCAGGGAGGGCACCCAGAGCTCCCCCAGCCAGACGCTCAGCAGGACAAGGAAGACCTGACCTTTTCCTGGTAGTGTGAGCTTCATGAACTTTTCCCTGTGCTTGGGCTGCTGCCAAGTTGCCACACTCATTATTTATGCACTAGTTTGCCCACAGTAAGTTGCTGGCTTGGCTCAGCTCCGCTGACGTAAGGCGAACACAGGGAACGGCGTCATCTGCAAAAACAGAACAAGAGTCTGGAGGAGCTGAGAAAGGTTTGTACGCTTGGGACTTCAAAGTCTAAGAGGGTTTTTGATTTTGTACTGCACATGTGGAAGTCTTAAATGTAACGTGGTAAGTGTAAGTTCTTCGAGCGCTGCCTGGTAACGTTACTCTAAATAACCTGCAATCCGACTGGCTGGAAGGGAAAGTTATTCTTTTCAGGTGCACGCCTGTATAAAATACCTCTGGAGTGTGCATCCACCCACAGGAAACTTCCCGTGCCCTCTATCACATCAGGTACCCACACAGCTGCCCGGCTAACCTCGTCTGATGTGCCTTTGTGCTCCCTGCTAACTAACAACAGAAATACCTTTGTCTGAATTTTTGTATTTCAGGTCAGCTCTGTGAGCCAACACAATTCCAGCTCTCTGTTTCGTGCGGAGTGACGGTCACTGCAGTATTTGGGTGCGTTTACCTTGTAAATTCAAATATCACATAAATTTACAATAGTGATGTTCCTAACATTGACATTTCCTTTTTTTCCTAGCATTTGTGCAGTTGGTGTTTATTTTTTTAAATTTAGTTCATGGTAACATGAGAAAATTGCATGAGCTCTAAAGCAGACGTTAATGTATGGTACAAGTATGATTAAACCCAATCTTGCAAAGAACAGACTGCACTTGCAAAGAACAGACTGCACATGTGAGCAAATGAAATTGGCTTTTGCCCAAATATTTAAACTAACACAGACTACACTGAGCAACTCTGTGCTGAGATGAAACACATTTCAGCAGAGTTGTGTTTACAGCTGAAGACCCAGTGACATAGCACTGCTCAGTAACCTACTGTTTTTTGGCCACGTAACTGGATATTAAAAGCTCTTTCCAAGAAATTGATTTCAGCAGCTTAAGAGACACAAAGTTTATTCTTATAAGGGTCTGTTACCTTAAGGTTTATCATCATCTTACAATTTCCCTCTAAGTGTTACCTTGTTAATTTTATGTAATATTGTCAAATAGATACAGTTCTGTGAATTCTTCTTTCTTCCTTAGGTTCTGAAGAAATCAAATGTGATTTTCTAAGTTGTGTTCACAACAGCTTAAGACTATTAATGAAGTCAATACTGGTTTAAAAACTCTGAAAGAATTAGATAATAATTTCCCAACAAGACTAATTTGGAAAAGAACTGGCTGCTAACATTTAGAAAGAGCCAACATTTTCTAAGAGAACAGATTTTTCTTGCAACATTATCAAACCAAAATTATTTTAGAGATATATATTTTTTAGTAAAATATGGATCAGAAAAATGTCAAAATAGTGACAAACGCTGCTTTTTGTAATTTTATGAGCACAGCAGCAAAACAAACATATATTGCATAGAGAATGCAATAATGCAAACTGCTTATTTGCAAACAGCCTCTCAATATTCACTTGTGCCTGTAGCCTTCAGCAGTTTGTCATTTAAAATGGCAAATAAACCTGTGCATTATTAAGGCCTTGACACTAATATACTTGAATTCTTGAATTTATAAGACTAAAACTGTCCTGCAGTTTGCAGCTAAAAAAAGACTTACTTTTAACTCCTATGAAATATGTAATTGAATAATTATGGCAGTAGAATGAACATGCATATATATATATACACATATATACACAGTTATAAACCCCTTTCTGTTTAGCAAAAGCTACACCTCTACAAGATATTAGTATAGCAACCAGGAGCTCCAGCCAAAAACCAGAGCCCAGTGTGTCAGGTGACATACAAACATAGAGTGCATAGTGTTTATCCCCCCAAATCACCACTTAGGAGCTCAGGCAACTTAAGGACTTAATGACCACAACCAGCAGCAGGGTAACCACTGGTGTGGATTTTAGGCCTCCTGATTATTTTAATGAATTTAGTAAAACCAGCAAGGTTTCTTTATAAATATTTAAGCAGACTCACATTTTAGCGGAACTCAAAGAACAAAGTGAAGGAAAGCATAACAATTTTTATTTTGAAAATGTAACATGTCTAATCAAGTTAGAGCTCAGTCTGAATAAGTGATAAATAAGGTATACATATATATCAGGATCAGAGACAGAATTTTATTTGCTGCAGGTCCGTAATAGCTGATCAACAAATTTGTATTTATCAAGCATGCTTCCAAGCTGTTTTCTGGAATTCACTGCCACCCACAGCCAACTGAAATTTTGGCCTGCTGTAATAAGAACTTGCTTAAGCAAGGAAAAAAATACAGGAGGATCACTTTCTACCCAAACTGACAAATTAACAGTTTATTATTAAACAAGCCTTCTGGTTTTATACATAGTAGAGTACTGGACAAGGTAAAGTTTTCTCCTGCTTTTTAATTTCAGGATTGTTTTTTTCACTTAAATAGCACAAATCATTTTTGTAAGGCTACAAGAGCCTTACAAAAAACCCCACCAAAACAAACGCTTACCCCAAAACCTCCAAACATGAGAATGTATTGCTCTGCAGGTTTCAACATAAAATGTTCAGAAAACTGTGTCTTCAACCAAATGTCTTCTGGCTGTAGCCATCACCAGTTCTGACAGATTCTTCTCTTTTCATTATGTACCCTCCCAATTGCAGAAGTCTGAAAATATTTTTCACAGAGATTTCCCAAAGCATTAAAACATGAGCAGATTATATTCTAGCTTAAGGCATGAAAAGGAGACATTGCTCACATCCAGAAGCCTACTTTTTATTAAATGAAAAAAAACATTGCTGTTGGAAGGAGGCACACTGTGACATGTGGAAAGTGAACATGGATGCACTCCCTCATGTCAGGGAATGCAGTGACTGCACCATTAACTTCAGTCTCTTACCTACCTTTATCTTACCTCGAATCACACACCACAGGGGAAAGTCAGATCTTGTTACTAGCCAGATGGAGGCCCTCTGAAGAAAAAAAAAAGGTGCAGAAATCGATTTAAAGCTCTTTGAAACACTCCTTTCTCTTGCAGTACAAAATCACTGCCAAGATGGAACAAATGCAGTATCAGAGGAATTAGAACAGAAATCCTGTCCTTGGGAATAAACAGAGCAGGAATAAGGAATATATCAGGTATCAGTAGAATTGCAATGGTGTCAATATCATGTGCAAATTAAATCACTCACATAAGTCAGCAGTCACACAGCTCCTTAAAAAATACCTGCAGGCATTGCTAAACATCTTGGCCACTGCTAGAGATTTACCCCTTCCAGTGAGGATATGTCAAACAGCCTCCTGCAGTATGATGCAATCAAATGATACAACATTTGGCAGTGCCTGTGGCTGGAGAGAGCAAATATGCAGTCTCAAAAATGAGCAGAGTGAACAAACATTTTTATCATGGATAAAAACACAGCTCACTCCAGCCACCATGTTATGTGGGAAAGGTGAACATGTACAGCCTCTGGCCAAAGCCAGAAGTTATGAACTGTTTGCTCTTTACATATAGATAAGTTTGTGTATATATCTATTTCTGTATCTAATATAGATCTAACCTATATCTCTCCATCTAATTTTCAAACACTCACAGATATATGCATTTCTTTACTGAAGAAAACTCTAGTCAAGCAAAGCATTTCACTGACCTATGTCTCTCCAAGCAAATCTGTATTAGGTTCTGCTCTTGCTTTTATTGATGCTGACTGGTATCAATCAATTCCTTCTTAGATTAGGTGCTGCCCTGTACCCTGGGGATGCACAGAGAGAGTTATCCAAAACCCTTAAGGATTCAATCTTCTCACGGCAATGATTTCCTGACTGCCATCTGGGTATTCTGCAGTTCATTGCATTTCAGTGTAATTGGGTTAGCTGTTATGCAGGAAAAGACAGGGAAAAGAAGGCAATTCTATGCAAGGAGACAAAACCAAGAGCACTGACTGCAGCAAATGAAACAGTTTTATCTCTGGAATCATAAGTCCCAAATATTTTTGAAAATAGTAAATTACACAGATAAAGTCACAGACATTAAAAGACAGTTATCTTCCTTAGCTATTGCTCCAACTTATAAGAGTAGCTCAATTTTCAGGCTGACTGGAGGTATCAATTCAGTGACATAATTCTAAGCTTCTGCATAAATGATAAAATAAACACAATGATAAAAAATGATAAATGAGAGAGAAGAAAAATTCTGACAGCATTACTACATTCCCAGAAACAGCTCATATCACCCAGTGGAGATGTCCCATCTCATTCCATTTCTTCAATCCATCACTGAAAAAAACTCCAAAAGGCCACTAAAGGCCACCTAAACTACTCACTGTCTTTTTCCAGATATATTTCATATGAAGAGAGTGCCTGCAAGACTTTATAACATTATTTTTTCCCTTCTGTTTCAGCTCTCTTGCCATGATCTCTGCACAGCAGCCACCATTTCCCAACAAAATTCAAAGAACAATGGACTGCCAATCCGAGGAAGAAGAAACATGTGAAGAGCAGTGTGACTCTGAAAACTGCACTTGCAGCTCTGAGGACGCAGAATCTGAAAGAGGTTTAGTCCAATTTAAATACTGCAATTGCTATGGCATGCTAGCATGTCATACTTTGATTTTTGTCACTCTTCAAATAGCAGATATTATCATGCAACTTTTCGTTTGATATCAAATTTCCCCCATCATGTCCCCTTACGCTTGCATATATTATCAGATCAAATCTACAAGAAATACCCCTCTATCTCCATAATTAAGAAATATATTTTAAAAGGTCTCTTGATTTTATTTAGACATTTAAGAATTATTTCTCAGTTAAAATCTCTTACAAAAGAGATATGGTTATAATATGCATTAATTGGGCTGGCACTGTTGAAGCCATGTTATTACAGATTTTAACAGGCTAAACTGCTCCAACAGCTACTAAGGATTCCAGGCAGGCATCAGTTAAAATCCCTGCAATCCAGAGTGTATTTTCCCCTTGCAGTTAATTCTATGCATATCCTTGCAACAAAAGTTCCAGCCATTCAGAACAGTGTCCTTGTTTTCAGTGAGATCAGATGGAACAGCCTCAGCACAGATCTGAAAAACCTCAGCCATGAGCCTCCTTGCCATGATGAGACACTTGAGGACAACTGTAGCATTGCCTTGCTGAACTACATTGTGTATGCCAACATAAAAAGCATCGTGCAACCCTCCTTCTGTGGGAGGATGCTTAAAAAACACCCACTAAGAAAGAGTCAGGTGTTCTTCAATGTAGGATGTAGATCCTAATGTAAAAAGCAGCTTGCTGTTCTAGAGCTGCTGGCCTCACAAACGAAATCTTCAGCACAAACACCGAAATACAAGCTAACTTGGTCCTGAAAGTCTTCTAGCTATCATTAGTAGAGTTTTATATTTGAATTGGTAGGTTTTCCTAAAAGGCTCATTTCTATCTCTGAATTGCTCACGTGAATACCTAGAGTGGCAGGAAATGGCCATTGCTCCTTTCAGCCCCTGGCCACCCAGACTGTCTGGTTTTGGACAGCAACTAGTCTTCACTGAAGGGGTGGTCAGGCATTAGAACACGCTGCTCAGGGATCCCCACCCACAGAAGTGCTCAAAAGATCTGCAGATGTGGCATTTGGGGAGGTTTTAGCAATGAACATAATGCTGGTTTGGTTAATGCCTGGGTTTAATGATCTTCCAGATCTTTCCCAACCTTAACAATTCTATGATTCAAGACCAATGTCCTGAGAGCTCTTCTAGTCCATGTGCTCACACCCTGTTTTTGTAAAATACTTTTTACCTTTTAACAAGTTGCACATACACTCATGAAATTTCAACTTTTCTCTCACAGGCTCACCAGTAACTCTTAAAATACTGCAGAACTGGGTTCCTAGAGTTTCACACTACTTTGATAAGGAGCACTATACATATGTTGGCCACCAGATTGTCATTCAGGAGTCCATAGAACACTTTGGAGCTGTGGTATGGCCAGGGGTAAGTACACAAGACCACATGCAGAAAGCTCACGGGACACAAGAGCAATCCAGGACAGCAGCACACAAATATTAAGGAAGCTTTCTTAGATGACACTTCTGAAAATGGAAGTTTCCCTATGCAGAATGAAGTCCTTCAGCAGAAAGCTCTGCCTTAGGGTAATTTGCCAGTTCATGCCAAAAGGACTATGGTACCAAAGCATTTGTACATCAAAGGTAGGGATTGAAAAAAGAATTTAGTAAGGGAACTTAGGAAGAAACATTCAGCTTCCTCCATGCTTCCAACCAGTCACTGCTGGTAAGTAAGTAATCAGCAGTATTAAAAGGAGGCTGGAAATGAAAACTGTGAGAGATTGAATAAATAAAGGACGTTAACATTACTAAATATGCTTCTTTTAAAGAAAAGGCTAGAACAGTTTCATTACAGTATGGAAAATCATACTTGTAAGCAGTTCTTCAGTCTCTCCTATTCTTAGAAACAGAATTTTATGCAGACTAAGAAAACTGCCTTTGAGGGAAGAGAGAGTCAACTGATAAAGACAAGAAAATCAGGATTTCAAAATTGTTCAGATCCACATTTATTTAAAAAGCTCACAAGAAATGGCAGACAATTTCAAAACAATAGAGAGCATATGGGTGGGTGAAACAGGATCTTATTCTGAAATGTCAGATCATCAATTCGCACATTAATCAAGTGTCAGAATGCAGATGGTAAAACTCTCCAAGAAAATTGAGAGCTTGCACAAATTGGACTGGTGATTCATTAGCTGTCAGCTTTCCCAGAGCAGGTAGACAGTGTTGCATTATGAAAAGCACAAGAGTTAAAACAGTAACACAATTCTAAAGAAGAGAAGCAAAAGGGGGAAGACAGTTTCTTTGGCATCAGTTTATGTTGTTAATAAACAGCCCACTTATATTCTGCTGACAAAATCTTTACAAAGGCCTAATATTTTAATACAGTGCTGTTTTTGTTTTTTTCAAAGGTTACACTATTATGAATAAACAAGCGTCAAGTTTGTAAAATAACCAATTTTCATTATTTTCTTTGTTAAAAAAATTCAAAGAAAAAAATTTTTTCAAAAATCTCTGCTGAAGCCTAAAGTTACTGTATGATAGTGATAGTATAGCATAACATTTATAATAAACCAGAACATTACTTACATATTGTTAAACTTTGCTGCTCTGACTGTATGGTTCACATCTTAACACTGCCTATCCTTGTGGGTCCCTTCCAACTCAGCTTATTCTATGATTCTGTGTTGAGCTGTCAGAGGACTCATGTAGAACTGTGTAGTAAATCAGTATCACATAAACTTAAAACTAAAAATAAACTGCTTTAGTTTTTTTTAATAATAAAAAAATGGATACATCACAATTCTTCCCATCTTACATTTTTGTTACACACTTCAGTGTTTGTCATTACACTAAAAAAACACAACACCCTTGTATAAAAACATCTAATGAATTTTTGTGCAACTTAGCTCTTACCCTTTTATGGATATGTGTTAACCATTTTAGGCACTGGCTTTATCTCAGTATCTGGAAGCAAATCAAGAACAATTCAACCTCAAAGACAAAAAAGTTTTGGAAATTGGTGCTGGAACAGGCTTGCTTTCCATTGTGGCCTGTATCTTAGGTTGGTAAATTTGTATTTCCTTTTCAATTTCTAGTGAACGATGATCTAGTTCTGCCATTGTCACTTTAAGGCAATGAAACAACAGTCGAAGGAAACTTTGTCACTGTTTTTTTTTGTTGTTGTTGCCTTTTTAAATGAAAATCATTGTAAAATACTGTTTTGTTAACTAAATTACCCTAGTTATGGGGGAGGCTGGACCAGTTATGTAGATAAAGCTTCATACATGTTCAACTACATATCTATGAATTTTGCCCTGTCTCAAGTGAAAGGGTGAGAGGAAACAGCCCTAAGTTGTGCCAGGGAGTTCAGATTTTATATTAGAAACTTTTTTTTTTATTTTACAGAAAGGGTGGTTAGATACCCTTAGAATAAGTTGGCCAGGGAGGTGGTGGAGCCACTGTCTCTGGAAGTATCCAAAAAGCATCTGGATGTGGGACTTGGGGATATGGTTTAGGGGCAATTATGGTAGTGCTGGGTTCATGGTTGGACAGATGATCTTGAAGGTCTCTTCCAACCTTAGTGATTCTGTGAATTAATGAACTCATCTTTTCTTTAGGGGCTCATGTTACAGCTACTGATTTGCCTGAAGTTCTTGAAAATCTCTCATATAATATTTCAAGAAATACACAGAACTTGAATATGCACAAACCTGAAGTGAGAAAACTGGTATGGGGAGAAGGCCTCAATGAAGACTTCCCTGTATCAACTTACCATTATGATTTCATACTGGCAACTGATGTTGTGTACCATCATGGAGCTCTGGACCCCCTGCTAGCAACAATGGTGTACTTTTGTAAGCCAGGAACAGTATTACTATGGGCAAATAAATTCAGATTCAGTACAGACTATGAATTTTTGGAAAAAGTTTGCAATATATTTAACACAACCATTCTAGCAGAATTTCCAGAATCAAATGTCAAGCTACTTAAAGCCACAGTAAGAAAGAATTAAAGAGAAAACTACTACTGATCTTGATTTAGTGGCAGCACCTCAAAAATTGGAATGCTTTCCAAGATTATATTGCACCATCTGCGCATTTATGGTTGTAAAGTTGCAGTTCCATCTAAGTTTTGCATTGCAAGTAGAAAAAAACCCAGCAAGGCAAAAGATATAGCAGTTTGTCTCTGGTTGATAAATATGACCTGTTCAAACTGACCAATTCCCCTCCACTGAAGGAACAGTGTTAGTAAGAAGGTTTTAACAAAAAGCATTGATCTTCTGGGCTGCACTGAACCTCTGCTGTTTGTAAGCTGCTTTCTTTCAGCAAGCTTTATTTAGGTATTCATCCAGAAACCAATACAAATTTTAGCTTCAGTATTTTTATTCATTATAAAAATCTTTTAAAGTATCAGAGTGAACATGGTGGTATTTTGATCTTCAACTTTGCACATTTATTCTGCTGTGTTTTGTATTTTTAACATTAATAAACATCTACGTATAGCTTTACAAGATCTGATCAACATGTAACTGTCTGGCACTTTTATCCATGTATCAGCCTGTCCTGATACTCAGCTTCACCAGGATTTCTGAGTTTGCCTGAAATCACTCCAAAATGAAGAGTTTTGAAAATTTACAAGAGTACCTATGCATCAGCAATTCTGAGAAACATTGTAACCATTTGAGAGGTTGAATTTTTCTCAAAAACATTAAATGTAAACTCTTGCAAACAATACAGGTGTCCATTATTTTCATCTAATAAGTAAGATTTTAGCTACTCTTGAAGTAGCTTTAAGGCCTTCATACAATTGAAATTAAGATCAAACATGTTAAAATTCAGTGTACCATAAAAAATACACAACTTTTACAGGTTTGCAGTTCAAAGTAACAATTCAGAACGTAACATGCATGCAGTAATTCCTTCCAAACTAATTCCAAATCCTTGATGTTGGCAGTTCTGGCACATCCATTGCCAGCAATGGGATGCACAATAAGGAGACTCCCTGATGACAGGAGTTAGGTTAACAGGTATTAAGCCATACCCAGGTGCCCTTACTGATAAATACACACAATTTAATAATCAGCATTCAGTAATGAAAACATGCGTTTGAATAAAAAGTCAAACTTCTCTTTTCCTATCCTGTCCCATATAAAATCAATTTAATTTTACAATTGTTGATTCTCTAGAATACACAATAATCAGGTGGATACATGACAGGAAGCCAATTTGCAGTGAAAGTTGCACAATGAGTCCATCCAAGCAACTTCATTAGCTGAAGAAAAAAAGCATACATTAAAAAAAATGAGTCTTACTCTTTTTAACATCTAAATCTAAACAAACACTGCACTGATATCAACACTTATCATCAGAAAGACAACAGATTGGAGATCTGGTAAGTTTTGACTTCCTCAGTCCTGAAAAGGGGACTCCTCCTCCCCCTTCTATATGATCCACATTCTTTCAATATAATGCACAAGAATTTAATCTTAGAAATTCCCATTAATTCTCCACTAAGTTCTACAAGCAGTAATTACGATTAATAATAGTAAAAAAACACCCAGTGGTAAAACAGCAACATAAGGGGATTTTTATGCAGATATCTTGGACTAAGTTGTCTCTACTTCTTTTATGCCCCAAAGTAAGTTCCAAAAAGTAAATCTGTTAAAAACAACAGTTACTCACAAACAAGCTATTCTAGAACAAGGAAGGAAAAAAAAAAATCACTGTTTCAAATGAAAGCTGAGTTACAAAACCTGGATAAAGTTAAGATATTACATTTAGTGCTTTCTAAAATGAGAAGAGTACAAACAATTCCAGAAGACTTGTATCTTACTTCTGAAAGCTTACGCAGCATGAACGCAGCCCCATTACTTGGCCAAACACTCCTTACCTGAATGCAGTTTTTTAAGTTGTCCTTTGTTGGCTTTTCTTCTGCCAGTTTTGTGGCAAACTTGAGCCCTCTTCCATACATTTTATTTACCAATGCATGCTTATAGGCAAAAGTCAAAACCTACAATACAAATGAAAAAAAACAAAGCAAATTAGGTATTTTAATATCTTACGAGGTTTAACAAGTGAGATCAAATTCTGTTCAGGTAGCAGAAGTGATTCTAATCAAAACGTTTACACGACATATTTGCAGTGTAACAGATGATCCGCAGTAGTAATCATAAACATGAACTTCCTAGAGACTATTTCTGACTTCACAAACATATTTGACTTTGTAACTTGTGTAACACAGATGTCACTATTTTAATTTTTTGTCACATTTCTAGCTTCTTTGGATTTTCATTCTCTACAGGCAACTGTAAGGCATATTAAAAAGACAATTAAAACATCAACCAGGCAGGTATATTTTTGACTCAGAGAAGCAAAAACCCAATTGAGAATTTTAATTCCTAGGTAGTCACAAACTTACTGCAGAAACAAGTATGAATGTACACAGTGAATGATATAAACAGACAAAGACAGAGAAATGTAAATAATTATAAACAAGCAATGAAGACACATAAGTATGAAGACAAGCCTCAGGTTTTAGGTCAGCTCCTCACTATTGGTAACTTTTTAAGAAGAGATGATAAAAAAGCTCCTTCTTGATAATATTATTTCTAAAAAGGCAACTTACAGTCCTTACCAATGCAGTAGTTCATGTGAGCAAATGAATGTGTCTACGTAAGACCTAATGAAAAATAATTTCACGTTCTTAACACCCGACCACTGACAGCATTCAGGGTGTCGCAACAGGGTTCAAACCATCTCACCAGTTGCAGCACTAAGAATTAGAGCAATCAAGACACTTTCATATATTCCCTTTGGAACACTCACAGTAAAGAAGATATTTTTTATTTTTTACTGAAGAGTGACATAGCAGTAAAGTTAGTGAATATGATGGTGTGTCTGTTGTTGGCAGTGTTCATGGAATCTTTTATTAGAGCTTGCTATTCATTTCCCCTCATTCACTACAACATTTTTCCTTTGCTCTGACTCCACAATAAAGGCTGAAGATTTCCCACATAAAATATCCCATTAAGAAAAGCTAACAGAAACCCTTCAAGGATGTCAAGAAACATGTTTTGCATTACAGAAAAAAAATTAAATATGTCTCTAGAATATAAACACTAAGGAACCAGAGATCTGAATCTTACAAGGAGTGAAGAACCTATCTAGTTTTAGCAGCCTGAGTACTTCCACTTAATAACATGCACAAGTCTTTGCAGGATCAATAAATAGTTAAAATATAAAAAAGAAATAAACTTAATTATCAAGCAAGTCAAGGTGTAATTTTAAAGCTTCAAGATACTATGCCAAAGTATTCAAGAGTTGCTCATTCTTCTTCTGTCTTCAAATACTTATTTTGCTGTCTTGAAATATTCACTTAAGCTGTTGTAGCTTATAACACACACACACATATATGCAACGATGAGCATACAGCACCATTGACATATACAATTTTCCAAATATTGCTATTGGAAAAATAATCTGCATGCTGCATTCTCAATCCAATTATTTTGGATAGTTTCCTAAAGCAAAACACATTAGCAAACATTTCTGAATAACTGCTCAGTGGATCTATTAGCAGACTTAGTTGGCTAAACTAAACTTAAAAAAAAATTCTCTTCTGTAAAAGATGATAGAACCACAAAAAAAAAAAAAAAAAAAAACCCACAAAAAAAACCAAACAAACAAACAAAAAAAAAACCCAAAAAAATCAAATGAAAAATGCATTGGAGCTCTCAGCAAATACAACATTTCTGAGGCTAACCAGAAATAATGTCACTGCTCTATGAAGAAAGCTCTTACCTGACCCTGTAAGTTTTGAATGGTTATTGAACATCAGTGATAAAGGCAGGAGGAAAGCCACTTGACAGCATTTCTTTCGTAACAGGGCTTCCTAGAGTTTTTGTGGCAAGAAAACAAAGCATTTTACGAAATACCCTTGCTCTGGCCAAATACAAGGTTGGGTATTTCTAAAGGAGAAAAAGGTTCTTTGCTGAACCAAAAGGTTTAAAGCAATGCTCCAAGAGCTCCTGACATAAGACAGTCATTTCTGTCTTAGTGTTCGGGAAAAAAAAACCCAATCAACTGCATACAAGTTCAGCAAAACTACTAAAAATTCATTAGTACTTCAGAAGTTATGAACAATGCATAAGTTGCTTTAAAATCAGAATTTGTTTACAAACAAAAGATGTTAGATAAGAAATAATACTTTACAACTTGTACATATATTGGCCAAATTAAGCCTTATAGATAAAATACTGCAAGCTTTATAAGATCACAGAAGTAAAGGTTAGGATTCCTTGATATGTGTAAGGAAAATGTAAACTAGAGTGCTATTAAGATATAATAGAGAAAACAGCTGCTATCTGAATGAATAAAACCATCAAATAAACCTATTTGTAGTATCCATAACCAAACTGTTAGATGAAAGAATAGTAATGACTTCAAAGTATTTGATATTACTTCAGAACTATATAATGGAATAATAAATTATATAATAAATATAATGAAGGCCAGCTTTCGCACAAAAGCAATTTGGGCCAGAAATTGTACAAAGAACAATAAAAGGGCATTGAGAAAAGGCAACGCATACTTCTAGGATACTGGGGGAAAAAAATCACTGTTAAGATACTTTATTCCCCAAGCTAACGGCCTGGAATACTACGTGTGTTAGGAGCCAGATCCATGAAAGTGTTTGGATGTTCACCTCCTAACAGCCATTGGCTATAAAGATGTGTATTTAGGACAGTAAAATCCTGAAATGATCTTTCTGAAGACATTTTTGGGGCTGAAGACACTCTCAAATAAAGTATGTTTGAATCCAGCAATACTAAAATGCCTAGTGAAACTTTTCTAATATCCTAATGTTGTTACTCTATGGAAACAGACTTGTATCATCAATTAATTAATCATTTAAAGAGCTGATGAAAATATACCTACATTTACCTATAGTTAAAATACTAGGTTAAACAATACCATTTCTAGGTAATATATTCCAGCCATTTATAGGAACACTGAAATTGTAATATTTACAGTTCCCAACAAACAAGCTTTTTCAGGTTCATATACATCTATAGTAATAAACCAGGCTTTCTTAGCTAAGTTTGTTGATTTTTCTGTGCTCTGTTAACTGCCCTATTATTAATAAAAACTACATTAATTTAAAAAAATTACTCATTTTATGGAAGCAAGGGGAGTTAAGGGAATCGAATATCCAGCAACACATTTTTGGCAGTGACTGAATAAAATCAGCTGGAAGAGACCGCTGCATCTGACAATACAAACAGTATCAGGAAAAACAATCCAGGTTAAAGATGTTTAAAAGATAAGATGGAAAGGTATGCGCCTTTTACTTGTTTTTAAACTTATTTTTAAGTGTGACTGTTTGCTTTTCTCCCACGGCTAATAAAGGTTGAGGGGCATTACATTCTAGATATCGGTCATTCCCAATAACAAATACACAACATTCTACTACTCTCCTGTAGCAGTTGTGTTTAAAATTGAGGATTTTGGCCTACAAAATTTAAAGCTGTGTTCTAGGAAAATAAACTAAAGTGCTATCATAAACACGTTTGCATAATCTATCAAATACTTGCTGCATAAAGTTGTCTTAACTGGAGTTTATTTGAAATGCTTTTGTGTACATAGGGGACATAAATATTTTCTTTAGTCTTTAGTTCAAAATGAACCTTTAGATAATAGCTGAAAGTATGAACAAATGCACTTACTATCAAAATTAAAGTTACTTCCCTACATACTTGCTATAGTATGGTGACAAGCAGGTTACTTCAGTGACAAACAGACAATTCAAAGGAACTACCAAATGCCCTTTGCTGCCCAGGTGCTACATCTGCAGAGGAGAGATGAAACAAGGGACAATACTTTATTTACTAGAAGGTGAGAAGAAACACACAGAGAAGTGATGATGCTCCTGATTCCACTTTAGAAACAACCTGAAAGAAAGCATGGTCTCTCTTGGTTTTCAAAAATTTCCTTAGCCTTTTAATTACTGACGGCTGCATGAACTTTATAGGAAACTTATTACTAAACAAATTTAGAGCAATGTTTCTATCTTAAGTCATATATATATATAAAAAATTGAATGATCAGTGCAGTACTTAAATGCCTGATTTCCATCCTTTCTCACCCAGATGTTCCATCTTTTGAGTGCCAGTATTACACAGACATATCTACATAAAAGAAGAGCTCCACATTTTCATCTCCAACACACTGCTTCAGAATAAGCTGGCTGTCTCTTGACAACTCTCCTTTGAAGGACATTCACTCAAGGTCTATCCCCTATATCTGACTTGGCTGCTCCACTTTCAATCTGTGCTGGTTTAGGATGGGCTAATTAATTTTCTTCACAGCAGTTGGTATGGGGCTTTATTTTTTTATTTGTGCTGCAAACAGTGTTGATAACTGAGAAATGTTTTAGCTGTTGCTGAGCAGCACTTGCAGAGTCCAGACTTTTTCTGCATTTCATCCCACTGCACCAGTGGGAAGACTGGTGGTGCACAAGGAGTTGGGAGCAGATACAGCCAGGACAGCTGACCCCAACTGACCACAGGGATATCCCACACCGTGTGGCACCACACTCAGCATATAAAGCTAGGTAAGAAGGAGAAAGGGGGGAGTTTCACAGTAATGGTGTTTGTCTTCCCAAATCATGGCTGCATACGATGAAGCCTGGCTTTTCTGGAGATGGCTGAACACCTGTCAGCCCATGGGAAGTGATGAATGAAATCCTTGTTTCGTTTTGCTTGTGTGAAAGGCTTTTGTCTTACCAACTGTTTTTGCACCCTACAAGTAGCTCTGTAGGTCTCATAACAGTCAATCAGTTTAGACTTCAATTTGAGTAATAAAACTCAAAAAAGTAGGAAAAAGAAGACAAATATACTACATAAATAGGATGGAAGTTATTTCCATATGAAATACTATGAAAATCGAGAGAAGTTTTGATCTTTTAGTATCAATTTAACAATACAGAAGAATCAATTTTCTAGGCAAAACTGAAGTATACACTTTCACGAATCCATGGATAAGACACTCAAAGAGAGAGGTTCCTAATCCATACAACTCAAATCAGAGTTACTTATTTCAGGCTCAAAGCACAGAGCTCTGCAATGCTATCTGTCTTGAAATAAAAGCCAAAGAGGGAAACTCTCAACAAAATGTCTATATTGACATTCTTCCACTGAAATTATTTCCATCAGCTTTAGCAAAATAAAGAGCAGGAGACAGAAATAAACCAGGGGTTACTATGCTGGAGCAAAGTACTGCACTTACAAACAGACAGCAAGAAAATCACGTGCCAAACAATATGATTGAAGCACAAAATCTGCTACCACATGATATTATCATCAGTTAATGATTAGAGGAAATATGCTGAAAAGATGTATGTGTACAAGGACATATACATTAAAGTGAGGAGGGTAAGCACCATCAACCTTCCTGACCAGGCCTCCACCTAAAGCACAAGTTCTTACAGGAAGTTTATCTTGTCAATTTAACTGTCAAGGAAGTTAAATGCTTTATTTTGGTTTTTTTTCTACTCTTATTGAGTTCTAATTTCTGAAGGTAACTATTTGAAGCACTTTGATAATTTTACACAATTATCAACAAATACCCTGGTCACTCCATCTTCCACTACAACACAGCCAAATGTGACAGTTAAGTTCAGAAACTAATTAACATCAATAGCTCAAAAGTTAAAAATACAAAGTCATAACCTCTCTAAATTAAAGCTACATAATTAATCACCTACAATGGATTTTTTTTCCCTTCTGCAATTGCTGCCTTGAATGAAGGAGAATAAAAATTCAGGTCTTGGAATCAGGAACCCTAAAATGACAGGGAAGTCTGTGCTAATATATATGTAAGTGTCATTATTTCCAAGGGTTTCTTCCTTTACCTCTACGGACATTACTGACAGCAAAACACAAAACTTCTCTTGTCCATAGTGTGGAAGAGGCTACAGCATGCAGGACTGAACAGGTTGGGGTGCTGCACACCTCTGTGTGTACAGCTACAAGAGTGCAGAGGTTAATCGAAAATATTCCCTGGAAAGTACAGAAAGAAGCAATTCAATAAAGAAAGGAAGCAGCTTTTTTGTGGAAATTTGGTCTTACACCCTTCCCTTAACCTCTACATTCACTTGAACAGAGATGGGCTTACCACAGATTTGACAGGCTTGGCAAAATCTCTGAGGAAAAAGGTCATAAAGGAAGCACAATGCACAGGGGAGACATCATGGCAAAGTAGAAGGGAGGAATGTACAAGGTTGTGCACACAAAGGCAGTGCATAATTCCAGAAGAAACCATCAGAAAACCCAACATGCAAAAGAAAAATCCTGCCCTGGTCTCTTACCTTGCTGTCAGAAAGATCAGTCCATTTTGTTGTTTCCCAGAATGTCTCTGTCAAAGCTTCTGAGCAGCTTTCATGATCCTCATCTTTGCCTTCTGCATCACTGGAAGCAGCCCCTTCTTGGATCTGCAGATGAAGAAGTTGGTCAGCCAGTGCACTTCCCTTTCGACAAAGTGCATCCACTAAAGTACTCTTCTGTTTTTCCATTTCACTAGGGAGGAAAAAAAACAGTATGAAAAACATTTAGAATCTTTTGTAGGTGCAGCCTTAAGAACAGAAACAGTACTGACTCAGTTTAAGCTAAAAAAGTTTACAGACATTAGTACACACATACCTATTTATTATAAATGAAACTAACCATATAAGATTACCCAAAGACACTATGCATTAAAGATACTCAATCATTCTTCTAAGTATGAAATGCCTTAGATGACTTAAGGCAAGGGCAACTCAGGATTCCAAAAGTAAGTCAGCATCTAGAAATACAACTTTATAGTTCCTGGCATTATAAACAGAGAGTCGAATCCACCACTAACATAAGCAGATATAATTCTGCTGACTTCAAAGGAATTGCATCCATTTAAAGCACCACTGAATTTGGTGCTCAATTTCAGATGTTATATTCAAAACACATGACCTAATGGATCAACTTACCAAGAAATGTTTAGAATTAAGTTTATTATGTCAAGGCTTTGCTTTTATATCAGCAATTCTAGAATTACACAAAAATCTGGATTCGGGATAGCTAGAACAGATGGACCAGCTTTACAACTGAAATCGGATATTTTATAGATAATCCACAAAGATGCACCTCCCATTTTAAGGGCCTAATATTCAGAGCTGCTGTTCTGTTACTAAAACAGCCCCATGCTACACACAGCAAAATCCATCACTTATTCTCCAGACTAAGGTGTCACCTTCAAAACACTATCTTCCTAAGGATACACATGCTAATAGCACAGAGGAACAATCTGAAACTAAAGAACAATGGGTCTCAAATACTCTGCAGCATGGTCATCACGCTTTTCGCAAACGAAATCTCTTGCAAGCAAGCAGTTACTTCTTTGGCTGATAGAAATTTTGTCTTCAAATACAGATGGGAAAGGTTGCAAAATATAAAGAAAAGGCAAGTGGCATTCAAAACAGATACTTCTACTAATACTCCAGTGGTCCCTCTGAGCTTAGACTAAGCTTGATACAACAATTTAAAATCCCATTTTTCTGATACATTTAAACCCTGAAAGAATCCTTGTTCATTTTATTGAATAAATAAAAAAATGGACGTTTCAGTGTCCCTGCATTCTGGAAATATAATAAGAGAACACAACAATTGTGTCATCATATTTTAAATTGTGTGTGTGCCACAAAAAAAATTATACAAGTTATCAAAAAAAGTTGCAGTCATTCCATTTCTTACATACAGAGACAAAGTACATAGACTACAGAAATAGGATGCAGGAAAATTATTTACTGGGTAGGTACTTTTTTATAGTAGTTGCATCAGGCCTGGGATCGGTCTTCATGGCAAAATATACTGCTAATGCTGTTTGATCAATATGAGAGATTACTGTATTTGCAGCTTCAATGATTTCATCAAGTCTTTTCATTCGCTCCTAAAAGAAGAATATAAAGATATTCAGCACCATAAAATTGCTTCATTGTTGATTCTACTAAAATTAGGGTGATTGCAAAGCTATGCAAAAATAACATTTGATCATTCAATATGTTCTTTTCTCCATTTCATTCAAATTTTGCTTAAAACACCCTGGAAAGTCTTCAAGATTTCCTGCATACTTAGTCTATTTCACTGAAAACAAACTGTGAAATATGGTTGGAGGTTGGAATGTGCAAAATGCAGAGTTTACAGAAAGAAATTCACCTTTCAGTACAAAGAGTACTTTTGTAAAATGTAGCAGTTACTTAATTCAGAAATAAATATAAAATCAGAACAAAAGAAAAATATTCAAGCTAGTGGCATATGCACAAAGGTGTTTGTTTTCAAGATGAAAAAAAACATCACATGCAAACTCTTCTGTTGACAGCTCCCATTTATGAGGACAATAATAGAAACTAGATTTAGCTGTGTCACTTTAGGGGGTTACTGTCCTCAGCTGTCTGAGTTATGTTGCTAGGAGAAATTACCAGACCAGAAGAGAAACAGAATAGGATGTGTGTTTGTCTCAGTAGGCACCATTCAGAATAAAACTGTTGTAGACTACAAAAGTATGAAAACTTAAAATGTGTTTAACTGAACAAGGCATAACTTGATGAGCAAACACACTTTGGTTAGGCATAGCTTCTTTTATTCTGCCATGGAATTAAGTAAATCGCAGTCAAGGGAGGTACCTGTCACTCTAATTAGAAATTTCTGCATTTTAATGCTGCATACAGTCACTTCAAGTTCAAATGTGCACAAAGGAAGAGTTGTTAGGGTGTATTGAGACAAATCAAGCTTAACAAGTGTTAAATAACCTTTTCAGAATCCAGCTGATGAAGTCTTGCAACATACAGAGGAAGATGATTAGGAAATGCTTCTTTCAACTCACTATACATGTCAGTGGTATCCAGCCTACAAGAGAGGAGGATATAGCATTAAAGTACAGATTCAGAGTATTTTTGTGAACTTCAACCTGCTTCAAGCTTGTGTAGTAATGACAGCAGACATACTTGGTCATCCACTGTATTTTTAGGTCTCTTAAAGCTTCAGCAAATTCTTCTTTTGCATCTTTTTCTTTTTCCTGTTCTTTTTCTTTCTCTTTGCTGCCATTTTTACTCTTTGATGGTGATGGTATCAGATGATAATGAACAGTAAGGACATCCTGGAGGTGGGAAAAGAGACACATACTCAGAGGGATACAGTACACTTTTTTTGATGTCATATGAAAGCTAAATCATAGCCAGCAACTACTCTGAGCTACACATACAGTGAGTAATGGTTCTGAGAGCAAAGATATTAGATAGTAAAAATTCAGGAATTGCTTTAAGTTTTTATTCTAAGCAATACAAGGATGTAAATATTAAAACAGCACACTAGGTGTAAGAAGATAAAGCCTAAAATTTAGCTAATTTGACATTTTTACATTCACATAATTTTACATAATATTAGTTAGGGAATAAGGTAAGTAGTTTTCTGTTTGTTTGTTGATAAAAAAAGCAAATAACTTGGTTAAAAGGATAAGGGGAAAAAGACAGAGATCCTATCCTACAAATCTGGCAATAAACAAATGAATAAAGATGGCTGAATTCTAAAAAATAGTACCACTGTAGGATAAACATGAAACATGTCCCAGGATATGTTTATTACTCCCAAGAGACTATTCCTTCAATGTGCATACTGAATTAGCTGATGCATCCAAAGTCAACTGATTTCCAGTTTGCTGTTGCAGACTTTCCAGTTTCACCTATATCTCAGTTCTAATTAAGTAGATACAATAGCAAGATTTTTTTTAACCTTTAAATGATAGCATAGAAATATGACTATAGTTTGAGTTCACGCTATACTAATCAATAACCACCATGAGAAAACCAATTACAGATATTTAAAAGGAAAATCCTAACTCAGACCATGTTCTTGAAGTCCATTTCCTGACAATTTACATATAAGTTTGCAATTAAGGAAGCATTAGATTCTATCCACTGCTTCTAAAACATCAAACTGCTTGGTGAGGCCATTTGTTCATTTTGGTTTTAATGTTGCAGTCCTTACACAAGCCTTTCCCTGAACAGCGAGGGCACATGTCCCATTACTTTACATACAGGACACTTCACAGAGAAGATCATGTAAGTTTAAATCCTCCAGATACTCTGTTGCAACATGGTGCAAAATATTGAGTTGCACGCTCAATTACTGTGGCAATTTAATTATTCTTACCAATTATTCCAGAATACATTTGTGGGAATGCTTCCCATAAACCAGGTCAGTGTTGTGTAGTAAAATGAACCCTTGTGTACAAAATGGAGTTAAAATTACTGAAATAGCAAGTAAAATGGTGACAGAATTGGGCTTCAACTGTACACTTCTGAAACATTAAAAAAACATGCTGCAGAAAAATTTTATTTGAACTTAAAGTTCAAACTTTAAGTACAGCATCCTGCTGTAGGTTACTGAACACAATATTGGTAAAAGTGACTTCAATATTGCCTTAAAAAAAACTCCAGCTACTTAATATGAAATCACAGAATCACAACATGGATATTTAAATAATTTTTTTTTGAAAACTACTTCAGATAACTAATCTGCATTAAGGAACTATCTTGCACACATGCATTGCAAGTATGTAGTGAACAACCAGTGAATACACCTAAATGAGCCTCCAGTAAGACCTAGGCCAGAGCATAACATAACAGGTAATGGAAGTAAGTACATACAGAAAAAGGTCAGGAACATGGTGTGGGGTTCAGTAAGGTAAGTAGAACAGTAGAAAGCAACAATATAGTTCACTAAAGCAAACAAAACATTTCAAGAAGTCTAAGAAGCAAGTTCAGCACAAAAATCTTAATTTACAATATCTTCCAAAAGATGCCCTCTATCCAGACTAGTATTTTCCTAAGAAAAAAACCTGCCTAAGAAATATTCTTCCAAGAGTTGAGGACTTCCTTTTTGAAAGTCCATTTTCATTTCACTTGGCAGCATATTTTTGCAGTTATATATGTAGATGACACCTCTGCAATCTCAAGCCTTGTCTATATGAGAAGGCACTACAACTCTGGTTTGTTTCAAGCCAAATATAATTGGATTAACAAAATCTCACTGACATGGATGAACACTTGCATTTTGAGAAACTAACTCTGTGTAGGTAAACCATCAACAGTAAAAAGTCATCTCCCTGTTTTATCACATAGGTACTTTTGGTCTCATGAGGTTCTGCAAGCCTTACAAGCTATCACCACTGAAATGAAAACAATGAGCTTCAGACCCAGGCACCCTCCTCTCAAAAGAGCTTACAGAATAGACTTCACTACAGACCTCAAAATTATTTCATGGGATAAATAAAGTTTAGGTTATTATCACATTTAACTAACAGGGCATTAAGAGGGACTGAAGGCTTATTTATTTTATCTGCAAACACTAGGATCATTTATAACACTTGGCAACTCCCTAGGTACAGAAGATCTCAGAATGGCACTGTCATTGCCATTACAGAAACGTTCATCATTAGAGAATAAGGAGAATAAAGGCAGCTTTTCACAAATCAACACTCCAATCTGTTTTCTTATTTGAATTTCTCTCTGACAGGAACAGAATTCCTAGAGTAGTGTACTGGATTTCATTTTATATATACCTATCAAAAGATGGAGAGCTATAGACAGAGAAAGACAGCAAGTGAGCCTATTATCCACTGAAAAAATTTAGGGAAACTTTCAAATTTATCCACTAAAAAGATATGCAGCATTGAGAAATTGTGATGCATACAGGATATGCATTTTGGTCAGTGTACTCTGTGGAGTCTCATAAGCCTCACTGGGGGTTAACTTTTAACTGAACTAGAAACTACACACATAAGCACAGTGCCATCAAAACACTCACCTCTTAAAGAGCTTAATTAACAGTTAATGTGGCTTCAAGATTTCAATTTAGATTTCTGTCTGGTGTTTTACCACCTAGTACTTTATATGTAAAATACATATAAAACTATGGTTATTTGTACTTCAAAGCTTTCATAGCAAAGCTAACCACAGGAAAAAAAGCTCCCTCTAGGAACACATCCCAGGTCTCATTTTCCATTTAATAAGTATCTTCAAATTAATGCCTATTTGCACATACAGATGAATATACATATGGAATTTGAATCTGTTTTAAGATTCATACAATTTGTGCAGTGTTCCTTATTTTTATGGCAACTCTCATTTAGTGGAAAATTAATAAAGCTTCTTGGAGTCACCAGGCAGGCTTACACAAAATTTTATCAGACACACACTTAATCCTATTTTTGAATGCCTCATGGTTAAACAGGGATAGTATCTTAATGCTCAAAGGAAGTCACCCTTTTATCTGACTTGACAGTGGTATTTATTAGTCTTCCACTAGTACTTATCAATATTTGCATAATACATTTCTTGCTTTAAACTGGAAGAAAGGATAGCAGAATAGGGAAAATGGTGTAGAAACTTGCAAAGCCTTGGCTAATTGTTACATACTGCTGTTCAAAAGCTGCATTATGTAAACCAACAAAAAGTCATTCTTACAGACTGAAAAAGTCAATGATATGTTTTTCATTCTAACTTTGTTCTGGACAAAGCTTGAAGACAAGGAGAAAAAGTAATCAGATTGTAACTGTGTTACAAAAGAAAACAAAGACACCTGCTTATTATGTGGCAAGAGCCCCTTGACATTTTTGTACAGTATAAAAGAATTAACTATCTTTGGAAACCTAGGCTATTTTTATGCAAAACAGAGATGCAGCCAGGTGGATTGAAACCTGCTGAACATCTGGGCCCAGAGGGTGGTCAGTGACACACAGTTGGAGGTCAGTAACTAATTTTGTGCCCAATCAATTCTGGATTGAACCCTGTCTGATGTCATCATTAGTTACCTGGATGATGGAGGCAGAAGGCACCCTCAGCACATTTGCTAGTGACACCAAAGTGGGAGGAGTGGCTGAGATGCCAGGGAGTCTGCTGCCATCCAGAGGGACCTCAAAAGGCTGCAGAAATGGGCTCAACAGGAGCCTCATGAAATTCAACAAAGATAATTGCAAGAACTGGAAAAGAATAAATCCAGGCATACTACATGCTGGGGGCCATCCAGTAGGAAAGCAGCTTGGCATCCAGGTGGACACCAGGTTGAACATGAATCAGCAGTGGGACCTTGTGGCAAAGAGGGCTGCTAATCTTACAAGAGGGCCTGGTCCTATCGTTGAAAAATATGAAATATCTACACATATTTTTTTGACTGACTGCACCACTGAAGAAATATATAAACAAGTTTTCTGTGCTGGAAAACATCTTAACTGCATGTAAATCTATGTCAGGGCAGGGTAAATACCAAAATTTTTAAACTAGGAAGGCCTTTGAGTTGCATTCTCAGCAAAATGCATTAATTATTGGAGCTCTTACAGAACAATGCCCTGAACTACAATGTGTTTTATTTCCCAGAATATGCCGAGTTGGAAGGGACCAAAAGGATCGTCAAGTCCAACTTCTGGCCCTGCACAGCACCATCCCCAAGAGTCACACCATGTACCCAAGGGTATTGTCCAAATGCTTCTTGAACTTTGTCAGGTTGATGCTGTGACTTCTCTGGGGAGCCTGTTCCAATGCCCAACTACCCTGTGGGTGAAGAACCTTCTTCTAATACCCAACCTAAACCTCCCCTGACACAACTTCAGGTCCTGTCACTGGTCACCACAGAGAAGAGACCAGTGCCTGTGGCCCCACTTCCCCTCATAAGGAAGTTGCAGACTGCAATGGAGTCTCCCCTCAGTCTCCTCCAGGCTGAACAGTCCAAGTGACCTCAGCTGCTCCTCATACAGTGTCCCCTCAAGGCCCTTCACAATCTTCATTACCCTCCTCTGGAGACTCTCTAATAGTTTAAAATCTTTCTGATATTGGGGCACCCAAAACTGCACAGAACATTCAAAGTGAGGCCACGCCAGTGCAGAGCAGAGCAGGACAATCCCACTGGTGCTGCTGTGCCTGATGCCCCCCAGAACACGCTTTGGCCCTCCTGGCTGCCAGGGCACTGCTGACTCACATTCAACTTCCCGTCAACCAGGACACTCAGGTCCCTTTCCATGGCACTGCTTTGCAGCATCTCATTCCCAGTCTGTACCGTACATCCAGGGTTGGCCCAGCCCAGGTGCAGAATCCAGCACTTTCCCCTGCTGAATTTCATATGGGCTACGATTGCCCAGCCCCAGATTTTGTCAAGGTCTCTCTGCAGGGCCTCCCTGCCTTTAACAGCTCCTCCCAATTTAGCATTGTCTGTGGACTTGCTGAGTATCCCTTCCAGTCCTGTGTCCAACTTGTTATGAAGATGCTGAAGAGCACAGGGCTGAAGATGGAGCCCTGAAGAAATCCACTAGTTTAGCTGCTGCTAGTACACTGATGAGAAATAGATGGAAATAACAAGAAGGACCACTTTCATTCTTGGGTGGTTTTAGGGCTCAGATCTGAAAACAAATCTCTGTTCTAGAATCAAAGAGGAAAAAAAAATCAATGAAAAAACCCCCAAAAAACCACAACCTCTGGAATCTGTTTAATAGGTTTTGTTATTCAAATTCTATTATTATTATAGTTTAATTCCCTTGTTAGAGATTCACTTAGTGAAGATCTTATACCCTATTTATCAGGAAGTCATGCATTCACATGGAATTTTAAATTATCTTTCTGAAAGCGATTGCGTGATTTTCAGGTCTGAAAATAAAACTCAGCAACATATACTAAAATCCTTCTTGGAAAGCCTAATCTCATACTTGAGGGTTATGACACCAAGATGAGAGTAAGTTAGCAGGTTCAGGTTCCAGTTTACTATTCACAGAATAACGGAGTATTACTATAAACTACATTATTCACAGTTCTCAACAGGAATCCTGGCTAATCTGCATGTCACTCCAGAACAAAGTACCTTGAAATCAACAGAAAGTAAATACCTTTACAACTTAAGAACAAGAAAAAACCCAGTAACCTTATGTAGGTAGTTTAGTGAAATATATTTTGCATTTTTTTAAGCAAACTGTTTTATGCTGACTGCTGGTAAAATATTGTATTATCTGAAGTGACAATACAAGAAAGAACCATACTAAACAGTGTTACACTAAAAGTCAACCCCTCTCTAAACTATCTGATACATGTTCCAAAATTCATTCTGTGACTACTACTACCTGCTACATGACTGTACAAACTCTAGCTTCCTTGTATGTTTTTTATGACTGTAAAAAAGACAACTATCAGTTTAGTAGACTGGGAATACAGTTAGATATTCAATTATTCAATTCGAAGTTCATATTTGATTCTCAATCTGCAGACAGAATAGGCAGAAACACTTGCCACAAAAAATTTTGACCACAAACACTGAACATTCCTGAGTCTTTAAGAACAAGAAAAATTGCAGATCACTAACAGCACATGCATTTTTACAGCACTTATGGCAGAGTATACAGATGCTCACGTGCCTCTCAGCTATGTGTTACAGTAGTGTTTTATCATTCTACCAGTAAACATAAGGTGCTGAAGTAAATAACTGAGGTCTAAGCAGGTAGATGAAGGAGACAAATTAAAAACCAAGACTGGTAGACAAATTCTTTAAGTCATATGCAAAAAGAATTCAGTATATCTTTTTCAAAAACTAACATTCAGTACCTTTTTAAATTTTCCTTGTCGCTTTGCTGCAGACTGCCCCTGGGAGTTAGAATAACATACTGTAAGAAAACATGCACACACCACACAGGATGGAGACACCTTCTCTGTACAATTACAGTTATACTTCCAACCTACAGATTTCCAACTTTTAGAGATTCACATGTATGATCAAACATGCTCTTAAAGCATGCTCTTTCAGGTTTTTATAATCAATAAACCAATGCATCACTGTATATACGATCCATTACTCCTGCAATATAAGCAAGTGTTGTTAACCACTTAGCTTCAATAAATAAATTAGAGAAATTCAGCCTCAGAATTTTAGATTTTTGACTGTTCAGTGGCATTGCTCTCTTTCATAGTAAATACAGACAAATTAAGATATATGTTCCCTTACCTTGCATCCACTTACTGACTTAGAGACAACTTTGCTGCCTAGTCCTCCTTTTTTGTCTCCTGGTACATATTGAGGTTCACTAAAGGCAGCAGAAAGTATCAATTGCTATTTGATACCATCCTTTTTCCATTGAAATATGACCATAACAATAATGCCTTTGGCTATGACATGAGGAACACCTCAGCTGGAATTTCTTCCTGCGTAAGGTCTTAAGTATTCTCTATCATATGAAATTTGACAGGCTGTATCTACCTATCTCCTGCTTCCTGTCCCAGAAACCACTGTATCTATCCATTTAGTCTGGTTTTAAAATAAATAAAATATGCAATATTGCAACTAATGGTTCAAGGAAGTGCACAATTCTAGCTAGGGAAAATAAATTATCATGGATTTCATAAAAGCACACTTGCAACCTCGTAGGCACCACAAAGAAATATTAAACTAGGTATTTTAGAGCTCCTAGTTACTGGGTTTTTCCTCACTGATGAATAAATTCTCCTAATACGTTATCATCATCTGCAGTTACATGCAATCTGCCCCAAAAGTACAACCATTTAGATTGAATTGACTAAACTTTTATGCTTAACAATATCTAAAGGTACATGCCAACATACTCTCAGAAACTTATTTTCTATGAAGACATACTCTCATTTTATACATGTTGTTCAGCCACATCTAGTGGTATATGTACATAGATCAACTATCACTGAGTACTAACAATCATCAGGATTGACTAAAATTTAGTCTCAGGCTTACCCCATCTGTTTAAAAACAGCTAAGGCAATCTTCTAAGCACTGTAGCACCAGATACACAGAAAAGTGACAGTTACTATAATCACTGTTGCATCACAGAGTCATACAAGTTAAAAAACATTTTTCACAGGGTGCTGTGTTATGAGCAAAAAAAATCTTTCATTTTTTTTCTAGCCTCACACACAGAGATCTTATACCATTCTGCTGAAGCATACAATCATACCAGTGGTTGACAACAAGTGTGTAGCAGGTAAGAGAATCTGTTTATGCATTTGGGTCAGCTAAATTCCTATTACTTGGTAACAGTAACATATATGTGCTTAGAAAGCTCATGTTTCTGCTGAATATTGCATGCATGCAACAAAGAGTATTACAGAACCAACATGCACATAACACTATATGCATGTATTTTTCATTCAAAAATTACATTAAGCTAGGGAGTTACATAAGGTCAATTTTAAAGCCTCCACACCAACAAGAAAGCAGTTGCTTCTAGAAATAAAGGATTTTAGAGCAAAATAATTAGAACTCAAAATTCAGAAAATGCAATTAAATTCGAAATTAGAAGATGAAAACAATAAAAGAACTACTTAGAAGTTATGCTGACTTTATAATGAAACAACTGCTTCTAAAATGTATTATGTTACCAAACCTAATGCTCTTTAAAGTACTAATCCCATACATAACAGCACTTCCTGGCATGCAATTTGCTTGCTAGAAAAAAAATTCAGAAAAAACCCCCGTCATCCATTCCATATACTCACAGCTTTCTTTCCAAGTTCTGTTTTAGACAGAGTAAGACTTCCTGCAAGATAACATCCTGGTCCTGCTCCTTTAGGTATTCTGTTCAAAGAAAGCAAGTTCAGTGTTAAAACCAGGCTCACTAAGGTTCCATGGAAACTCAATGAAGACACCAAACAGGGAAAGAGCAACACGAGGAATAACCAAGCCAGGACAGGCAGACACTATTAAAGTATCATTTTAGTGAGGAGCAGAGGCAGCTGCCTAGACACAGATGAGAAAAACAACACTTTGTAACTTACTTGTCATCAGGCAGGGATGTAACAAAGAATGGCTGACTGTGTTTCGGTGGTAATGTCAAACTGTTGGATTTCTTCTTCCCTAAGAGAGCAAGGCTATGGTTTTCATAAATATCTAAGCTCAAGGTACTAGAGAGCCTATGAGAAACAATAAATGGCAGGTCTTTGATGCGATCCAGCTCACTGTTCTGCTCATGACGAATTTGTAACCGAATAGTGTAATCTCCTTTTTCCAGTTTCACAGAATACTGAAAGAAAGAAGTTCTCATAAATGCCAAGATTCAATATTTTACCATTAATAAAAAAGCTTCCAAACCCCAGAAATAAGACTGTCATGTTTTGAAAGCATTCTTTAAAAATTTTTATCAACCTGACAGGGCAACACATGTCTGCACACATTCCAGCAACAGTATGCTAAGTCTCCTTTCTGATACTGCTACACTAAAACAGAAAGCAGCCCCAAGTAGAAAGGAACAACAAGTCAGAACTACCCAGAGCTCCTAGAATATCCCCCTTCCTGGCTAGGGAGTGATGCTTCCTGTTGGTATTTTTTCTGGATTAAATATTTTAGAATTGTTTTAGAATCATCCTATGATGCACGACACCAGAGATTTACAGCATGATAGTTCACCAGGTCTAAATACCAAAGCACTAGGGTGATGTTTAGATTTTATACTATCTCAAAAATTCAGGTTAAGGAAGAGAAGCTTACACAATGCAATTTCTGAAAATAATTTATAAACTGTAAAGCACATCTCTTGAAACTATCTTTTGCACACTTCCAGAATAATCAATCTATCAAAATTATCATTACATTGATGATGTTCAACTGTGATTTTATACTGGTAAAATATAGTTTCAAACAAAAAATTATGAATAATGTTTCTTTTATGACTTTTTTTCCTTTTTTAAATATTTTTTTTATTTTTCCCTACTTCCCCCATGATCCAGGCACACACACAGTCTGTTAAGGCAGAAAGAGATTCCCGCAGAGGGTAGAGTAGCTACAAGTGTTGTGCAAAAAACTTCTCTTTCAAGGATGGCAACGGGAAGCAAACAAAGCTGAAGCACTAAAAAGGCTGTTTGAAGATATCAACAGCACAGAGGACAGCGTTCATGAATACAGAAGCCCCTGCTCTATCAGCACACAAGTCAGACCTTTCCACCCTGCAATGAAAAGTTTAAGGCATTGTGTTTGTAAAAAAACAAAACAAAGAACAACACGATTTTGAACTCATTTCTTGAAAAGCACCAGACAAAAATCACAAGAAATCAGAAGTTAACAACTTTTCCCCTTTCTCCTTCCGCAGGAGAGACAAAAAAAACCAGTTCTATTTCATGGACACTTATCTTTTTTTGATACAAATACATCATCACTGAACCTTGCATGACTTCTTGTGACTACATAAGAACATTAAAATTATGCATCAGGAAATGTAAAGAGCTAACAGGAGGCCTTGAAGGTAAAAAAAACCGAACATTTTCATAGTCCTCAGCAAAAAGAAGGTAAAATAAACACATTACTCTGTACCTGGTGTGGATAGGCATCTCCTGATCCCATTTGTCTTTTGTTCTGGTCAAAAATAATCCAGAGCTGACTGTCAAATTCAGATTCATACAACAATTCACAAAGAAGTGGACAGCTTGGAGTTACTTCTCCACTCTTAGGCTATTAAAAGAAAGGTAAAAGCATTTAATCTACTACAGAATAAAAAAAGTACAATCCTTAGATACATATTCAAAAAGATAACTGTAGCATGTTTCAAACAACAGTAGCATGAATTGTAGCATGTTTCAAATAACAATAGCTTTTAAAGTGGACCAAATCAGAATTTTCACTGTAGGGAGCCTAGAGTGTGACTCCAGACATCCCTTCTGAGAGAAAGCTAGTTAAAATTAAGACCTGATTAAAGAAAACATGATGTGTTTATTAACTTTAAACATAACCCTTACCTGATGGAAGTTATAGGTCAAAATCATCTCATACAGTTGACGATTATTTGGTAAAATATCTCTGGATCCCAAAGGTTTTATTTTTGCACTCACTGGTCTGCAGTTAAACAACAAAAGGTTCAAAATTTGTCTTGCTTAAGTAGAAGCATGTTCTGAGATACAACTGAATTCAGCACATGCCATAATATCTCATACATTGTAACTACCCAAGCAGCATTAATTCCTCTGTTAAAATTAATGTCAGTCCAAAAAACAAGGTTTAATGACACTACAGACACTGCCAAAAAATAAAAAGGAAAACAATGTAGTAGGCATGTCTAAATACTCAAAATTAAAGGCCATTAAGTTTAAGAGAAAAAAAATCAGGTTACATTTCTAGTATCCATGCTGAAATCAATACTTGTCTTCATAACTGATTAATGGCACTGCAACTAGAAAACAGAACAATTGATAATTCCTTTTTATAGAAGGTTGTGTCTTCAGAGAATGTAAGAAGCCTCACAGTAATCTGAGTAGTAACACAGAAAAAAGTACACTACAGAGTGTGTATTAAGTCAGATATACTTGGGAAAAGCAGTCAAAGCTCAGGGCAGCCAAACATTTTAGACCTTAAACATCAAAAAATGTAAACAAAATAATAATGATATAGGAAAAATCTAAGCTTCAGAAATAAAAAATAGCAGAATCAGGGTGGTCTGGCATCATTTAAGTTTACCTTTCATTTATAAAATGAGATAACCTCTAACTACATGATGAGAATTTGTCTCTAAGGTTCTGCCAGCTCTTTCACTGTCCAAGGGTACAGACTAGCCACCCAGTAAGATATGGTGCTGGGTCAGACCAAAAGTCTGCTTAACCCAGGTTTCCTAGTCTGGCAGACACTGGATAGACTGCTGACAGAAGTCTTAAGAACTGAGTAATGCCACATATGACATGATATGTCTCCCTAACATTCACCCTGCCTCCAAGCATTTGAAACAAGAGACAGAATGAAAAGCCATTCAGTAATTCTCTCTGTCATGACTCATTAGCTCATTCAAGAGATACTATTCCTGCCTTGATTTAAATACATAAGTATTTATCCATAGTTTACTGAATTGCAGTTCATTTACTGTCAGATGAGGGAGTAAAGAGCACATCCATTTTTCCAACCAAGAATAAGGCAAATATTAAGGCATTGTATTATTACCTCATTTACAGCACATGAAGTGGATTATTTCTGAATCTAACATTAGGTAATATGTTCATTAAACTCTTGGCAATTCCAATTAGTCAATTCCAGTTACAACTACCCAATAGCACAAGACAGAGCTAAAAGTCTCCACTCACAGGCCCAAATAATGGAAAACTTCAGATTACTGACCACTGTGAAATTACCTCAAAAGTACCACTTTATCCTTCTGAAGTGGGCAGCTTTAATCACTGCTGCACTGTCTAGAAATTTTCCAGCAAAATTCTTTCCCTAAATCAGCATGTGTTAAACTAACAAGGTAAACACAGTTTTCCCCAAAAAATCTACACCAGATTCTACAAAAATAGTTTAAATCAAGCAAGAGAGAGACGATGGTTCTCCCAGGCCAAACATTGGCAGGATCCCAAGCAGCTGTTTAGGAAAAAAAAAAAACCAAGCCAAAAAAACCCCAACAAAACAAAACGAAAAAACCAAAACAACAAATAGTAGCACATAATAACTCCAATACCTCTAAAAATTTTTTTCTTTAGATATTAAAGTACCTTCTACGTCTAAGTATCTGGAAGCAGTGGAATATTTCTGTAAATTTTTCTTCTTTCAAATTAGTTTAAGGAAAGTAATTTGTCTTGAAAAAGTCACCACAAAGAAGAGAATGCTGACGAATTGACTGATGCTGACAAATTAATTGATGCTTCCAAAGCTACTTTGAATTTGACAAGAATATTTTTGTAATCCTGAATTTCACTGCTCATGTGTTACTATTTTAACTCTACATATGAGCAGTTTTCCCAGTCTCCCAAAACAGTTCCCCAGAAACTCTACCTGAGTGTTTGAACCCAGCTTTTCAGATTTATGCATGGAGCAATATCTTCGTATTTCAACAGGGACTGAACATCAAACCGTACGATGCCTTCTGAAGCGTGCTAGAAGAAGAGTACAGAACAATTATGTCTCTGTGCATTTACAACAGCAGATGATCTATCATGATCCTCAAAAATACAACATAAGCTGTAGTTATTTATACTTTAGGAAGTAATACTGTGTAATTTTGAAAGCGTCACAAGTGCATCTCTATTTTACAACAGCAGATAATACTGGGACTTGCAAAACTTATATAAATAAAACTTAAGCTTCACTTGCTCATCTTTTCATTTCCTAATTTAAATACTTTGTACAGAACTAGTAAGTCATACTACAGGCAAGACTGCATTTGTTTGTGCATTTAGGATGATTTACCTTAAATATGTAATTCAATATATACAATATAGAATATTAAAACAAGTATTTTGTGGTGCTTCCTAGGACTATTATTACAGAATAGATTAACTCTGAAAAAGAGAAACAATACTGCATACATAGACTTGATTATGGCCAAAATAATTCAAAAAGTTTATTTCCAGCAGTATCCCATGACAAAGGCACTAGTATATGAACACTATTGAAATTTATTTTATGGAAGTTACTGGTGCTCAAAAAGGAACATCAAGACTATTTACATTCTCTTATTTTTCAGTGTCCATTATTCATTTGGTACAATCCTGCTAGGCTGGGGGCAGCTTCTGTGCACACCATCACCAACAGCTCTTTCTTTTTCTGTTCTCCCAGTTCAAGACCTGGTACCTTGACACACTACCCACTCTTTCTTCCTCAGTTTATTCAGCTCTCAGAGCCTGAATACAACCAAATTCACCCACAGGAGAGCTACAATTTGCTCTGGCCTTTAGCTGAAAGAAAGGCAGGAGCCAAGACAGATTGGCATGCTGCTGCTTCATGCAGGTACCAGTGCTCAAAGAGCTCTCTCCTGAGGAAAGCAGTGCCAAGCCAAGGCTGCATAGGACAGCAAAGAACACAGGACCAAGACAAAGTACTCTAGATGTCACACTAACATTTTAAGCAACTTTTTCAATCCCTTAGTATCACAGACCATTAGGAATCATTACACTGCCCCACCCGCTGAACCTTCGACTGCCCTAAATGATGACTCAAGCCAATCCCCACATCTCAACAGAACACTGAATAGAAAATAAATTTTAAGGAAATTTTACTCTGAATATGGTATACAGAGTGCTGTTGTTTTAGAAATGGTAGCTTAGATTTTTCATTACAAGAACTGTGGTCCCAGCAAAGTTTATTTACATAAAACACTTGGTACTGTAAGCATATTTCTATTTTCAGCCTTTTACTATGTTTTATGTACTGGTGTTGAGTTTAGGTTTTATATTTGGGGTTTTTTTTCTTTCTTTTTTCACTAGTGGTTTATAATGAAAAGGCATAGAAAAAAAATCACAAATAATGGTAACTGCCATTTCTCTAGAACTGAACTCCAACTTAACTTTTAAGACAGAACATGAAAGTCTCATGTACAAAAATACTTTCACTGTTTCTAAATTCAGGCAATAAGGAAGAAAAGCTGGGGTTTTTTTCTGAGAAGCCAAAGGATTTCACAGTAATTCAATTTAAGCACTCTGGAAAACTTACCATGTTTAGCTGAGGAGCACCACAGAGTACACCATGGAAAGAAATTGTGTAATTAATGCTAACATCACTCAGGCTTGCCCACCACCGAGCAACACAAAATTCAATGGTTTTTCCAGCCTGGGAAAGAAAAGCACAATGTTAGACTCCAGCTCCCATCTTCCTCTTCTATTGACCCCAGCCTCCCAAAACCCAACCAAAACCGAAAAGACCAGAGTACAACTCAAAAAAGACTTCTTATGTCCAGTTTACTCCAGTTGTATAGATTTGTAGAGTACCAAGTAAGACATTATACTTGGTTCAGAAAACACAAGACAATTCCAACAAAACAGCATGACTGAAAAATGCTTCAAAACAAGGAGTGCCAGGGTACACCCTACAGAGGAAGGTACTGCTTTTAAATGTTCTGTCTTCTATTTTTATCCCTCAAACTAGGCAGACAGGTTAGTTCATAGATCAATTTCATGTGTGTCCCCTAAAAAATATGCATTAAAAAAGAAATCTCACTCACTCCCTAAGTAAGATGACACAAAACTTGAGATGTTTGAGTTAGTTTTGTTTTTGCCTGGTTGGTGGGGTCTTCTGGGTTTTTTTCTTGTTTTGGTTTTTAAATAACATGACAAAATAATGGGTCAATAGGACCAACATAGCTTATGGTCCTCCACCTGATATTTCCACAGAGGGTAAGGGACTGAATTGCAGAGAAATTATAACTACTCTTTGGCATTAGAGCTATACAACTAAACCTAAACCCCTAAACTGCTAGCTCATTCCCTGACTGCTCTGGACTCTTGAGCTAGCATTATCCAAGCTAAGACTCCTGTATCTGGGATGTATGAATGTGAGCCAGTCAGTTACCCCTGGCTTCAAGATGAAGATGTCCCAGACTACTGCAATAATCACTAAAGACAAAATATGCTAACTATCCAACAAGGCATAGCTCCTATTTGAAAGGGAAACAAACTGCTCTGCATGAACAAGTACAAACAAATTACAGAGATTAACATGTATTATATTACTAAATAGCTCAGAAACATTAACAAGCTGTTAGAGATCTTTTCAAAACTGAAAATCAGTTGCACTGACTACTGCAATAAACACAAAAAGTCTTGGGTTTGTGGGGTTTTTTTGGGAAATAAAATCCCAAAAAAGTTGTTATACTGCAGTGATACATTATTTTATTTACCCCACCCTAAGGTAACTTACTAAGACAGGAAATGCTTCAATCACTGAGCCTTTTTCTGGTAAGGATGAAAATTTGTAGAACTCATGACTTCTGTATGCTTTTTGCTTCACAAGTTGAACAGCATGAAGCACAAACTTGGCAGTCACATCAGCTGAACATGAACACACTGTCACTTCTAGATTAAAGAAAAAGAAACTTAGTCTGAAGACACAAGAATTTTAGAAGAAAAGCAGAGAAACATTACTTTTACGAGCAATTTGCAATTTAAGAAGTTATGCAGTACCCAAAGTGGTTCCACATGTGAAAAATGTTTATACATCAGTTAATTTCAAAAGCTCTTTCAGGTTAAAGGAAAACTAGCTAAGTTCAGAGGATGGTTAAAGAGAAATAAATCTCAATTAAATAGTCAAAATTAATCAGATAGTACAGATGAATCACCTGTATAGGACAGATTGCTAAATTGCAAATTAAGAGTCCTATCAGTAACTTCACTCTGAATGAAAGATTTTTGAAAGGACTATTGCTTAGTAATCTCACAAAGAAAGACAAAGGAAAAAAACCCCTTTTTTCCCTTCTTGCAAAGTTATGAGCTTTTTACCCATTGTGAAAATCACATTTTCTTCAGTTATGACTTCCTTCAACACTACATCCATACAACTTAAAAACTAGGTAAGCCTCAGACAGTGATACTTTTCCATAAACATGGGCCATTCCTCCAGGTATAGGCAACCACTTTAGAATGTTATTGGCTGGTTTCTTTAAGACTTAGAATCAAGATCCTACTATACCAAAAACCATGAAATAACTCAAAATTACTCATCTAAGAGCTTAAAAATCAAACAAATATTTACATATTCATGGGCCAAAACCCCTTCAGTATTTATTCAGGCAGAACTCAAAATTATTTAAAACCAACTTTGGTAAGTCTGACGGATGCAATTTTTTATTTAGGTAATGTGGTCATTTTCCTTACCAGCCCATGTTGCTCCCTGGGGAACATCAATGAAGTGCCTTCGGATCTGACCAGGTTTAAAATGAACATCTGTGTATGTCAGGTCATAGCTTGATGATTCATCTACTCTGTATGTCAAAAGGAAACACAAATAGTAGTCAAACAAGCTGTGAAGCCAATTTTTGAAGGATTTTTAAATGCAAAAATACTCCAAAAGCGTGTACAATGAGGATATTTAGTCTTTAACACCAATTATATTAATCCTACTAATACAGAATCTGACAGTACAACATATCAAAAAGATTCAAAATGTCAGCTCCACCACACTATGTAAATACCATCCCAAAAATTGCAGTGACTAAACAGAAATATCACAAAATCCTCATTTTCAGTGGATCTATTTTTTCTGGCTGAGTGAATTGCCACTGAAGTGAGCTAAGGTATGGAAGTAGCAATATTTCCATGAATGAATGAGAGAACAGTTACTTTGTCTTTCCCCCTCATGGCAGATTGTCCACCAAACAGGTTTAATAAAATATTCTCCTTCCTTATCAACATCACTTAAGTCTTATTTTTAACCCAATGATGGGCACCATACCAACTCTAAACTCACTGTATTGAAGCCATGATTAAAGACTATCCCAATATATACAGTGGCCGAATAATGCCCTCTGGCTCTATGTACTCTAGTTCCCAGGCAGAAATGAAAAACCAAACTCCAGCTGACCTACACATATGAACAGTACATTGATTGATAATTTGGTCAACAAGCCGGAGGGCATCTGTATGCTGATAGAACAGGAAGCTGCTGCCACTGTGGCTAAGCCCAGCAGGACACACGGTTGTCATGACCAAACTATTAAAAATGTCACAACTGCATAAGCCTGCTGTAAGAATTTTTTCAGGTTTTTGTAGAAACTCTCAAGAGTTTTGGATTTACTCACCTTGTTGGTATAACAACAGTGATTGGAACTCTGAACAAAGGGCCTGCATTAGGCATTGCTGTATCATACCCACACACCTAACAAAATAAAATACAACAACTCAATCTTTGGTCAAAATCAAATTATAGAAGACAACATTCAACTTAAACCAGTTGCAAAGTATTTTGAATCTTTGTAGTTGTCACTGAGGAGAAAATGTCAAATGAGCACTGTCACCCTAGAAACAGTAAAACACCAACAATCACTGAGGAAAAAGAAAATATTTTTCCCATTTTGACTCATTTCACCAGAGGGAAAAAACTTAATCAATAGTTATTCATTTGGCTTATGTTTACTATATGCTCTTATTTTTCAAACAGAGATACTCAAAGTTCTACAGGCATGTGCTACATGTGCAACATTGCATAGCCCAACTATTGCTGAACCCTGGCTTCAGTCTGTATAGACTAAAATACATTGTAGCACTACTTCATGTTCTGTAAAGCTCAAAGATTTTATTTCCTTAAATATAATTTCCATAAAAAGTTGATAGAGACCCCATAAGGACACACAAGGGCACAAGGTCCTGCTCAGAACACCAGTACTTCCATACCTCTGTATAATGTACTCCTCCATTCAGGCCACGTGGATCCACACGAATATTTATGTGTCGACACTGGTTCATGAGTTCTAAATGACTAGGACACTGGACCCATGATGCATTAGAAGTCAAAGCTAAATGAAGCTGGAGAGATATTCTTTCCGTGTTTTCTGTCAATAAACAAATTATAAAATCAATTCAGTAACACAAACATGTGCACAGAATGCACTATGACAGTATTTGCCATTAAAATACACACATTGGTAAAATATAATAGGAACCAATTCCTTAGAGCCCCTGGATCTCTGATTCTGCACAAAGGGAGTGTTCTTTATTACTTCTTTTAACTTGACAAAAAAAAGAACAGCAACAGTAGGCAGTGAAAGAAAGGTGGTATCCAGCTTTGAAATTCCTCTCCCCTGAAACAGCCAACCCTGACAAAGCCAAAGGCAGGCTGCTAAGCAAGGCTTCAGTTACCCACAATATAGTCTGGAAGCAAGTATAAACTTCCTTCTACAGATAAACTGTCGCCTAATGCAGAGAAATACAATAAAAAGCAATCACATTGATTCTGAATGCTATGCTAATTACCAAAATACATTATAAAGCATACTAAGTAAGAGGTAAAGTCTACTAAAATTACTATGATAATCTAGTCAGATTTGGCAAACACTCTGGCAGATTCTGCAAATTAGCTTTTATGCCAAAAATGCTATGCATTAAGGCATAGCTTCCAGAAAAGCATCCAGAGCAGTTGAAATGTTGAAATGTTTTAGCTATCAGCAGCTTCCTCCTGCTCAAAAAATTATGACACTTTGCAATTTCTTTTTTCTGTTTTGGTCCTATCTTAATTTTCAGACATTTAATCATATCTAGATTAAGCAGAGAAAAGAACATTCTAATATAAGTACAGCAAAAGCAATAAAAGCTTGAAGAGAGTTTCAACAAACTGAGCCATCAGCCTCTCTAAACTCTTATTTACAGTTTCTCAAACTCAGTCTTGTTGAAGACACCAGACACAGCACAGAAATAACTAGGGAAAACAGGTAACAGGGAAAACTAGGGAAACAACATCTATGCACCAGTGCCACCATTCATTGCAAATTCCTGTTTTTAGATGGCTTATTTCCTGCAGAAGTTTAGTGAACAATTATTTTGTGCCATGTTAAATTTAAAATGCACTGACTGCAATGGAAGGTGTCAAGCAATTAAGTTATTCAGAGTCAGTAACCTGCCCTAATTCATACCCTTTCTGCCCCTAAATAAACTCATCCCTTTGTCACATGCCAACCTTCTTGATGACCACTGGTTTCAGGAAAGGAATAAACTCATTAACAAGCTCTCACACAGCTCCCTTTCTAAATACAACATAATTCAGTCTCAGTGAGTTCCAATTTTTATTAAATAAAGCAGGGCAAAAGGGTTTGCAGAAAAAAAGGTTAAACCTTATTTTCATCTGCACAACTTATTTTTACCCTTTTAGTAATAAAAAACATATAAATTCCTGTACTGCCCTTCTAAATCTAATCCATAGAAATTCCTGTATTGCCCTTCTAAATTCTAAATCTAGAATTTATAGTCTTTAAATAACTGAGAAACTAATTTCTGGGTAAGTGCTCTCATCTTTAGAACAATTATCAACCTTCACCAAAAGTCATCTACAACACAAACCCTGAAGTTGTGTAATTTCATGAAACATCAGGGATCTATGGTTACTCTTTGTTTCTCCAAAGCCTCCCCAACTTGACTTTAAATTTCTACAGAACAAAGAGATCTCTTTTTTTCAGTGAGAGAAAGCATTGAAGCAAGTCTCCCCAAACAACACGAAAGCCCTGCATGTAAGTCTGAGGTTGAAAAGGAAAAGTTGTTTATTTTGCATATCTTCCTTGACCATGAAACTATGGTTACACTGACTCCTTTTACAGTACAGACTCCTATCACTCATCATATTACGGCTTTTTGTGTCAAGTTGACATTTGTGTTTCTCTGCACCTCCACCTACTAAAGCTCTTTCCCTACCTGTATTCTCAGGAAAGACAGGTTCTATGCCAACCCCATGATCAGATGGTGCCACTATCTGGGCTGGATCTCTGAGGTAGATTCCACGGTTGCTGCCGACAGTAACTGTGAAGCCGATGTTACTTGCGAATGATGAATTCTGAATGAGGTAGTCATAGGCTTTATCAACCTGTTAGAAAGAGCAAGTTCTAAATTAACAAATTTCAACTTAATAGCAATTTATGCATACTCTCCTCAATATGAAATGTTTAGCAAGCACAGTAAGAAACAGTGAAGTACCTCACATGCTATCTGAGCACTGTGCGATTGCATGACACTCAGTATAGAAACTGAGGCAATTTTCACAGTCTGCAATGGCCACAGAGAGCCAGAAAGCCAAGAACATTTGAAAAAACAAACAAGGTCAAGTCTCCTCTGCTACAAATACACAAAAAGATTCCTATTCAGAGATTACACTGGAGAAGAGGACTTCAAGGCCCAAACCTACTATTCTAATTTAGGTGACTTTTTCATAGGTGGAGCAACACTAGTTAAAGCATTCAAAACACTTATACTATAAGAAGCTGAGCAATTAACAAAAAAGGCAATGGAATACCCATACAAGTCTCATATATTGATACAAAGTAAAAGAATCAGGTCATGAAATCCAGCTCTGGGTTTAAGTACATGAGATGTGACAATCAACTCACATAAAAAATTCATCTTCCTGTTTTAAAAAGACACCTTTCCACCTCACTTGCTATTTTACTGACTACAAAAATCTTAAATTCTCTTCTATTTGACAGCAAGGTACCTTCACCAGTGAAGATTAGGGCACTCTCCTTTGAGACAAGTGGACATACAACACCTCGTCTCCAAGATCAATTCTAATCACATTTTAGTACATGATTTATTCATAGGCCACTAAAACACCAAGTATGATTGGTCATTCTATTCATTCTATTTTTTTATTTGATATGGCTACAACCACTGCTGCCTTCTGTATCAAACTCAGCATTACAGATGTGCTTAATAGGCATTACCTACTAGGTTCTAGCATCTCCAGAACTTGAATTTTTGACTAAGCATTTAATAGCTGGCATTTTGAAGCACAAGAGAAAAATCTTAGTACTTCTATTAGACTAGGACAGAAGTGACTGTAGGCAAGAACCAGGCCCAGCTGTGTAAGAACATAAGCTAATGCATAGGGAGACAGTCAGTGTGCCTTTACCATATACAGGATCACATCACAGATTTCCAAACGACTCTGAAGCCCACAGGAAATGATGAGCACTCAGACTGTTCAGTGCAGGCCTGCAGCAAAGTCACTGTACAACTGCAGCTGTGCTTCTCTGTGAACCAGCGTGGGTATCTGTTTTCACTGCCCAGAACTTACAGACCCAGTTTTTGTCAGGACAGAACAAGTTCAGCTGTCTCTGACAATACTTAAAAACATTTTTGGACATTAGGACAGAATCTAGGTGCCCATGTGGTGCCTAAATCCACATGTGGGTGATAAAAACCTACATGCTACTTTTATGTCCATGGATCTTTTTGATCAGCCTAAGAATGTGTCCAGTTATCACATTTATTTTACAGTACCTGCATGCTGAAACTGGAAGAACCTTCTCATTCCTCCTCCCCTCCCACTACATTCCCTTCCTCTTCCCCAGTGAGATTTGAGAATCAAGTAGCATGGAACAAACTGAGTGAGATCACCTCAAAAGCTGTTCTGGCTGTTTTATGTGTTAGTTTTTCACCAGCAGTTATTTATATTATACTGGGCTTTTTTGCTTTCAAATACCTGAATAATACCATGTCCTTGTGCAAATACTTCTATGTTTTCAGCTTTCACTGCAGTATTTTCTAATGCTCTTCTGACAGAATGAACAGTGTAATGAACATTATTAGCTTTGAGTCCTGAAATTAAAAATAAGAGTGTTACTAGATACAACAAAATATTTGAAAGTGACAGCATTTTTTTAAGAGGAAAAATTATCTAACCTCTTTTAGATGATGCATCTATGTTGAACATTGTAGCACTTTACCTGACAACACTAGCGCAATGCCTCCACACGCATTGGGAGAAGACATGGATGTGCCATTCATGAGCTGTGTTCCTCGCAGAGTCCAGTTTGGAACTGAAGCAATAGCACCTCCTGGGGCACTGATACTCACTCCAAGGGCTCCATCAGTGCTAGCATTAAAAAGCAATGGTTAAAACACCAATTTTTTTTTTTCTGCACAATTTAAGATAAAGTTGTCAGTACATTAAAAAAAAGTTCCCTTTAGAGAATACTCACTGCATTTTACTTCACTAAATCCACTAAACCCAAGAAAAAGCATGCCACCAACTAACAATTTAAAATGTCATGTTAATCATCAGCTGTGCCTGTTTCACAGTGAGAGGTTTCTAAATTTTCCACTCCTTCAATATTCTCCACAAGGCTTGAGTTTAGCCAGCAGAGTACTTTCTGGGATTTGAATTACAAAATGCACACAAACCAACCTCTTAAGCACTTCAAAAAATAAATTCATATTCCACATAGCCTATTCAATGGTTATTACTTCTAAAGAAAAATAGTAAAAGGAGGAGGAAGGCTAGAAAAGATCCAAAACCTAGACTTCTAATTTTGCATGCTGACAGTTCACTACCAGGTTAAGTTTTGAATTTACAAGCCTGAAACAAGAGGGCAAGGGGAGAACACATAAAAAGTAATGTCAAGACATAGGTCAGGATCAGCTGGGCCTGATCCCTAAACCCCACTTCTTCTTTCACATGCATATTTAAGAACAGAGCAACTGTGTGCCTATGGCACAGTTAGAATAACATCTAGTCTTCAACACTGTAAGCCAGATATGCTCCATCTTTCTTGCTCTGGACAGACAAAAATTGCACTACTTGAATAAGGACAGCACTGTGCCTGAGCTATTTAGTTCTGTAGAGAGGCAGGATATTTTAGGGTGCTTATATCCCACACTAACAGCTTCATATGTCTAAAATACATCTGAAATCAGAATATTCCAAGTATGAAATGGCAATTGACATCTGGACATATTTTATGATAGCTGTATATAAACCCATAAAAAGGTTCTGCATCCCAAAACCTTGGGACAAGCAGTGCACAGCACATCTGCCTGAAAGCCTCTACTGCTTACTGGGACAGACCGATCCCTACATCAAGACTGCTCTAGCAAACCTCAGGAGCTCTCCAGTCATCTGCATACTGCACCCTAAACAAGGAGAATCCTCCTTCGGCCAGACATGGCCTTTCAGCTGACTATTTTACAGGGCACAGTGACTAAGCACACAAAAAGTGATATGTGTGTGTGTGTGTCTATCAAAATTAATTACAAATCAATCTTCCTTTCTCAGCTGAAGGCAGAGAGCACATTTCTCTTTTCCCTACACAAAACACGACAATCCTTCATCGTAAGATTCTTGAAACAATATACTTGCTGGTAAATATAAACACCAGAACAGCTAGAGAACAATTCCAAAGTCTAAACACAAGCAAGAACTCAAGAAAAAATGTTACTATTGTTTTTGTTTGTCTATCACACTACTATCAGATGCTTCTAAGAAATAAAATAAAAATTGGAGTTTACACTGCCCTTAAAATTTCTTTCACACATATTTCAGAAAATTTTCTGTAGTGTAAGGCAGAAAGCAATTTTTCTGCCCACTCACACCTCTACTGAACCCAAAAACACCCTTGAGTAAATTACACCATCACAGCAATGTCACTGTCACAGAACTAACAACACTGCAGTAACAGTATTTATTTTAATCTTCATCACTTATAGCACATTTAACTTCACCACACTAACCTAATGAAATAAATGCTATAGAAAAAAAGTAAACAAAAAAAACCTAAACAAATTTCCAAACAACCTTTCAGTAACTTTTATCATCTTTGAATAGATCTGCACCCAAATACTCTTCTGGAAAATACAGGCTGTGCTGAGGCAGGTCCATGCTATTCCCTCTCCTCCAGGAGTTCTAGATCCCAATACATAAAAGTGTTACCAGAAGAGCAGGCTAGTTATGCTCTTTTCACAGGGAAGAAATACGTTCATTTTGGTATTAGTGACCCAGTTTAGATTTTTGAGTTATATCACCTGAACCCCAAAGTAATCAATTTTCTTGGAATATAACCTACCTAGGCCCTCTGGATGACCAAGTGTACTGATTTGCTGGCAGTTTTTCTCTCAAAGAGTATTCAGCAACCATCATGTCAGGTGACACGTAGGCACCAACACCTGTAAAAAACATTCAAGCGTTTTAGATGTAACATAAATTTTTATTAAGAACTAAAATAAAATTCTTCTGTGGTTTTAACTCTTTATGAGAAGAATTCTTGCTTGACATTTAAAATGGAAACACACATTTTCCATCTCATTAAATCCAGATATTTTTGCAAGGCTATGCAGTAACAATGCTGATGGGTGCACACTGTATAATAGTAAAATATCATGCAAAATTCCAAGTTTCACTTTTATTCAGTTGGAATATAACCTTCTACACTTTTTTCTCAACAGGTAACTCATACATTTCTTCTCCCTCTCCTGCACCTCCTTCCTCTGTTTACACTGCTCTGCCACAAACTACAACAACTGCACGTCAGAGCAATCCATGTGAACTGGTTCATATTGACGTGGCTCCCAGCTACACTCCCTGGAGCAAATGACCATATCCACACATCTCACTCAGGAGACAGTCTTTACTGGATATCCGTTCCAAGCACACAGAGTATGTAAATGACTGCATCAAAGCCTGATAAAGTAGCAATCGTAGAAGAGAATGCCAAGGATGCACACTGCAGCTATGATTTTGTTTACAGCACAAGCACTACCATGGTGGTACAAAACTACCATACCAAGCTGACAAATTTGGCAAGGCTGTCTCTGTGTGAACTAAGCCAACCTGTCAGCTGTATTTTGCTTTACCCTCAAAAAACAAAAACTCTATCTGGCTCACTCCAGATGGAGGACAGGAGCAAACTACTTGGCATGCAGAGTGAATAATCACACTGTCTCTAGAGTGATACAACTAAGCTGAATTGACAGAGTAGATGCACTGTAAGAGCAAAGCCAGTGCAGACCTGAAAAGAGCTCGTTAGTTCCAGTTCCAACCCTCAGTCTCAGTAGAGAATTAATAGCAGATTAACTTCCAGAAAGTAATCAGCATTAATTCTACTAGCTGCCCTGGAATAGCAGCTCTCCAGCTTCCAAGATTTCATGCTAGTCTCCTTACATACTGGTCTCCTTGCATAAGAATTCTGACACTTAAAAAGCATCTTGTGTAATGAAGCAGTGAGACAAAAAAGGATTTATTTAAAAATTAAGACTAAGGAAGTTACCCTTGAACGCCAGACATTTTGCTGAATCTTATAACTCAATATATTAGCCTATCAGAAAAAGAATTTTAATGACAGTAATAGACTTGCACAGCAGTGACACTGCAGCTGGAAAAATTCCTCCCCTACATGAGGGCTTGTCTAGATCCTAGCATGGGGTTATTTTCTATCCAAATTAAAAACATCTGTTCCACTAAAAATAAAAATTAGAGTATCTGATGAAGACAGATGATCGAAAACTGTAGTTCTTACAATTCAAAATGCATTGCAATACTTCCCAGAAGACTAATTAGAATCCAACTTAGAACCATATTTTCCTAAGTTGCATTTACCAGCAGCTATGGGTTGGAGCAAAGTGGTGTGCTTAGATAGTTACAGTTGAAAAAGTAATCCTGAAATATTCAACTAAATCAGACCAAACATTTCTTTTGCAAATTTTATACAAAGCCACATTAAATCAAGATCATTTGCCTCCCACCTCTTTTCTACATATGTAAGGTGTTGAATTGTATGAAGATAACAATCTAAATTTGTATACCTAAGCATAGAGCAAGTGCTTCTCTCAGAATTAACCTTGTAGCACAGCAGGCATTTTTTTAGATTTTAGTTCAGCAATCAAACATGGTACAAAAGTACGAAGTTTGAAAAGACAGAAGCTGAATAAGGTCAAAAAACTTGCCTAAATGAATTATTTACCTATTACACTAGATGTAGTTCCACCAGGACATCCAACTGTAGAAAGGCAAGGACCATTATTTCCTGCACTTGAAACATAGATTACATTGTGTTTCCACACTGCTTCATTAATCACTTCACAAATTCTCCTAAAGAAAGAGAAAGAAGTGAATCATTTACTCAACAATATTGCTTTCTTCCCCAGGACAAAGCTCCCATTTCTAGTACAACCTTTGACCATTCACCAAACAAGGAAGCTTATGCAGCCTGCTTCCCACACCTAGCAGAGGCGGTTCCAGTACAGAAGCTGACCACAAAAATATCTTCTAGTTTCAAAAAGCAGTGAAAATTATGTAGTGATCCTAGGTCTTCAAAAAATACCTCACACATCATGTGGTGTTGCAACTATAAAAGTTCTTTATTATGCTAAAATATTATTTGTGTATGTGTTATAAATCTGTGAATGATATATTTATATACATATTATAAATGAAAAGCTTTTTTCAATGGGTTTACTTCTTTCAAAGCCAGTTTAAAACTTATACTGCACGGTTTCCAACTTATGAATCATGTGAGCTTGAATGGTTCACTCTTAGCCACTAGCTGACTTACAGAAAACTCAACAAATACAATTCTACCTCTGTGAAATTAAAATACTTTAACCACAGTACTACTCACCCAGAATTTGGCCAGTGTGTTGCTTCTCCATAGCTGTAGTTGACAAGATCACATTTGTATTTTATTGTTTCTATCATCTGATAAAGTAAAAATGGAAGTGAAAATATGTGCTAGTCAAAGAATGAAAGTGACTTCAGGAATGACAGAAAACATCTGCTTAAATAGATTTGCTATGTATCTCAGAAAGACAGATAAATCTCTTGAATCTAGAAAATAATTTACTGCAGCCAGATAAGTGTTATTTTCCCAAAGAACTAAGAAAATTATAAAACCTGTTCCCTGAAAAGCCTTATTCTTTCCATGTTCCCAGCTATAAATCAAGACATTATCCTAAGAGAAAACTGCAGACAGCACTACTATTGTCTCAAGAACATAAAATTCTCCTTTCCTGTGCAGTTTGATTGAAGTACAAAAAGTTGCAAAAAAGTTACTGTTCATGTTGCTACATCAAAATATCCTATGGACCACAACATAGTCTTTTCACATCCTTTTCTTGAGTAAAATCTTTCCTTATCAATTCATTACACAGAAAAGCTCTTGGGTCTTTCAGCACTAAAAGGAATCCTATTTTTCCTCACTCTTAAGAAAAAGAGGTAACACAAACATAGGTAGATACTTGCCTCTATTCTAGATCTGAGTAACTATAAAAGATACACTGACAACACAAGTATGCAAGTAACTGCTCTCATGCATCAAGCTAGTCAGACACTGCAAGTCTGTTAGCCTGGAGAAACTCTAAGAGCTGTATGCAACCTAAGTCTTGTTTTATATTAAAACACTAGTCTTACAATAGGCTTTAAAATAAATTCTAGTTGGTTTTAGGTGTTTTGGCTGTGTTATTTATTGCTTAAGGGTTTGGTTTTTTTGGGGGGAGTAGCTTGGTTTTTTTTAAATTTTTGGTATTTTTGTTGGAAATACTGTAGAACCATAAAACAAAGCCTATAAACAAGTAGGGCATGAAGTTTCACAATATTCTACACTTAAATCACACAGCTGAGATTAACAATTTATTCAGTGAAACACCCACAGCTCTTATGAGACCAGTGCCAGTTTCCATTGTACTCAGTCTCGTATCACCAATCTTGATTGCAAGAATCTGAGCTCCAGGAGCCACACCATTTCGTTCTGGTTCTTCTGGAAAGTATCCAGCTGCAATACTAGCCACATGTGTCCCATGTGCTCCTGTGCAAAGGAAAAGTATGTTTTTTCAGTGGACTTCATTTGTAAGAATTCAATATGCTACAGCTCAATTAGTTTTCACTTATTGAGCTGTAAGCACATAAATCCAGTCAGTGGCCAGTCACCAGTGCTGCTGATACCAAAAGGGTGACAGCGTTCACCAGGAATCAGCAGTGGAGCCAGACCTGTTCAATATTTTTTGATGGTCTGGACAAGAGGATTGAGAGTATCCTCAGTCACTGTGCAGACAGGCTGGGCAGGAGTGCTGATCAGTTGGAGGATAGGAAGGCTCTACAAAGGGATCTGGACAGGCTGGATCAATAGGCTGAGGCTAATTGTATGAGGTTCAACAAATCAAAAAGCTTTTTAAGGAGAGAAAGGAGGCAGCAGAAAGAGAGGAGCAAAGTATTAACTTAAAAGTTACTTTGAAGGCTCAACACTTCCTACTCAAAGTTATGAATACTACACCTGAGACAACTCAGGTAGCAGGCATTAAGAATAGAAAACAGAACTGCACAGAAACACAGAAAGGAACATCTCAAATAAGTTACCATCTATTTAGAAATCTGAACTGCTTATGTAGCCCTACTGAGATGGGATATTTTCATGAGGAATGAAGAGCATTTTTCAAAGCAAATGCATCCATACCATCCCAACCACCCAGTCTGCTTCCAAAACAAACCATGATTACTTAAAGAATACTCTAAAACAGGTTCAGAGTGGTTGGAGCTACAGTTATAGTGACATCTGGCATAACAAAAAAGTTTGCATAAACCTAAATTAAGATCAATACCCATTTTGATCATGGGTATTATATTTCAGATTCTTAAAGTAAACAAGTACAAAGGAGAGCAACTAAAAATCAATCATCATTCTACATTTAACAAACATAACAAAAATGGTTTTTTGAAAGAAGGTTCTCTTTAGTTTAGCTTTTAAGATACATGTGCATGTTAAAGAATACCTAAGTGGGCACATTCTATGTATTCATGCTTATGTACATAAAGTTGACAATATTTCATACAAAAATGCAAGCAAGTTTGGTAATGAGCTATCATTACAGAATTTAGTTCAGGAAATATGAGTATTGATCTTAAAAGTCGTAATAACAAATGCTGTACTACGACAGCTGCCTCAAGCCATTCCAAGTATCAGAAACAAGATCCAATACAATTACTGCTTCTCATGATACCTACTTAGCAGCAAAATGTTTTTAAGATTATTTTCATTTACCTCCACTTGTCACAATAGAAAGGAGGTTTCCATCATCATATATATTCACTGAATAATTCAGCATCTCAGATGTTCCAAAAGATCCATATTCTTGAGCCTCTTTGTAGGTTCTCAGCACTGTACAGTTGGCTAAGTCACCACTCTCACTTGTATCTATGCAGGCTCTGTTGACAAAAACAAACAAACAAAAAAAGGCAATGTCCCAGCTGCTGCAAACTTTAGATTACCTACCCTCTCCAGCTGAGCACAGCGAAAAGACTTCAAGAGTTTGGTTCTGTGTTTTGGTTTCTTTAAATAGTTCTTTGAGCAACTACTTTAAAACTTGATTGTTTAAAAGATTCAGAAACTATGAAGTTATCTAAATAAAATTATTTTCACAACAGTGCTAAATTCAAATAACTCTGTATTTGAAAAGCAAGAGTATGAAAATTTAGGGAAGTTCAAGGAAGAAATTTTACTAATGGTAGATGTTCAGTTCTTGTACACAAATATTTGAAGTTTTACTGTTTTGTATGAAGCACATTATCAGTAAAGAAATGTGCCATGTTACATCCTGAAGTCTCTGCACAGACACTTGTTCTGTCTTATTTCACATCACCAATGGATAGTCAAAACAGTTTTATTCTGCTTCAGAAGAAAAATCCCATAAGCTTACACTCATTTCACACTGTCTTCAATAAGACTTTATTCTATCCCATCTTCATTTGGGACCAGAATTTTGTCAAGAAATTCAACTAATACAGCACAACTATTTTAAAACAAAAAATACTTAAAACCTCTATAAAGAGGGCAGATATAAAAGATAACAAGTCTTTGATGCAAGCTAGTGTTTTATGTAAAGAACAAGATATTTTAGACAAGTTTAGTCATTTACCTCCAGGTCTCACCATCATACCACACTACACAATCATATACTGGGCCAGGATCACTGTATTTTTTCTCAAAAGAATTCAACAATTCCACTTGATTTTGAAGTTCTTCCTTTATTAGCTTATTTACCTAACACGGCAAACAAAATTAAATTAGAGTATTTCCAAAATTATTACAAGATGGGTAATCCTACGTTCTTTTCTAGTGCTATACATTTTTTCCATTACTTTCTCAGCAATGTTAGACTATCCTAGGAGTAACAAAAATCTAGAAGTTAACTGGCTTTCAACAGTGCACTATTCATTTTTGGCCTATTATGTACAACTACTTCTAATTTCTGTAAACGTAACATTTAAAGCCATTATTTTCTTAAAGACTATTAAATGATAAAGTAGTATCTGAGGCATTTCTGGTACTTCATTAAAATAGTACACAGTTTACACAAGAAAGAATATGTTTAGAAAATTCCAGCTTTGAACACAGCAAATATGGTGGTCTCAAAACATTGCACATTAAATTGAAAACAAAACTTACTGAAAATATCCAACAAATTTTTTGAAGTAATCCTATTTTCATATTTGACACCAACTCTCAAAAGTAAACAACACTAAGCAAACTGAACAACCATGCATAGAAAGACTTTCAAAATTAATCAGAAGATACACTGGCAAATTACCTGCCAAAATACTCACAAGTATCTTTCTTTCACTCATCTAATGAAACATTTTAATGTTGTCAACCAGAAACAAATTGTTGCAAAGAACAAGTTCATAAAATTAGGCTTCATGCAAACCTGTGAGGGAGAGCTATGAGCAGCATCAAATTCTTCTTGTTTCCTACAGGCCTCTGCTAGAGCCAGCCTGTGAACAGGATCCCAGAGCTTTTCCTTGCGCTCTTTCTGCAAAATAAAATCAGAGGTTCCTCAACATGCTAAGAAATATATGTCAAAGTATGAAGTCTATAAAGATAACTTGAAAATTCTGATTTGAGACAATGGCTAAAAAAGTTTATACAATAGAATAAATAAGCATAAATTGCCATACAACTTAAAAAAGGGGCTGTCAGTAATTTCTGTACTTCTAGCCTCAATGGACCATTGTGAGGAGGATTTCCTAGCCATCCACCTGTTGCTCTGAAAAAATCACAGAAGAAATGGAATCAATAAAAATCAGAGAGAATACCATTTAAGTGCTGGTTAGCAATCCAAGTATGTTAGCAAACCACATGCTGTAGTGTTCTAACAAAATTAAGAAACAGAACTGTAAAATATGACTATATACCAGAAAGAAAAGATAATTCATCCTTACCTGAATCCTCTCCTTAAGAGCTTTAGGATAGATATCATAACCATTTTTTATGCCAATGTGATATTTGCCTGAAGGATTTACCCAGTTTGCTGGAATCTACAGAAAAGTACATTTAGAAATAGGTTAACTAATGGCATTAAAAGAAGTCCTCAAACAAAAAACCCCAACACTGTGTAAGACAGATTAGCAGAACAGATCTGCAAATACTGCCAATTTAATTCTCTGTCTCCATAACAGTAACTACTGCACTGTTCCAACAACATGACATGGCATTTTCAATCCAGCTCCCAAAAAATCAGTATCAGTTCATGTGACACTGCCATTGAACATCTTTAAGCATTAGTTGCTCTGATAGTCTATTTTTAAAACACAAAGCCCCAGCTTTACTGAATTTGCTGGGTGTGGGGAAATAACAGTACTATAAGTGAAACCTAACATGAGCAAGTATGGCTGGAAGCCATGACAAACATCTGAATATCTCATTTCACAACTTGATGCAATTTAGACTCTGTATATCAGGATCTGCCCATCCTAGTAAAAAAAGTAAAAGAGCAACAGATTTAGCCTTACAATCATCTTCTGTACAAAATTATGAAGAAAGCTGACAGTATGGAGAGAGCCAAAGATGTGATGCCCCCATATCACATCATCAATCCCATCAGGAAATCAAGAACATGTTAGCAACATCAGTTCTGTGTACCCAAGACCTCTACTAGACTGTGTCCTTTCTGGAAACCCTACAGCATTTCTGCTATGCATAGTGAAAATTCAGTGAGTCTACAACCAGGTCCTCACAGATTTTTCAGTCTCTAAATCGATTCACTACGAGCTTAACACAATTCCTCTTGTAGCTCATGCAAATGTGGAAAATACTAGCACTTTTAAAGACACTACTGTGTCTGATATTTTTAAAATATATTAGCACATTTTCTTCAGCCAATTTCCAAAGCTGTATCAGATACTGGTTTGAACAAATAATTAAATTATTATCAGGTCCCCAAAAAAGCCCTGTACACACCCCTATTCAGCTACAGAATAAATTAGAAATAAAGACATACAAAAAGTGTAAAAAACACTAAGCAATCTACACAAAGATGAGCAAATGCAGCATTAGGTTTGGGTAAGATCTGGTTAGCTGGTTTCAGTTGGGCTAGGGTTGATTTTCTTTACAGCAGCTGATATGGGGCTGTTTTGGATTTGTGCTGAACACTCCTAATAACTCAGGGATGTTTCAGCTGCTGCTGGACACTGCTTGCACAGAGTCAAGGCTTTTTCTCTCACCCATCCCAAACAGTGAGCAGGCTGGAGATGCACAAGGATTTGGGAGGGGACATAGCTGGGACAACTGATCCCAACTTGACCACAGATATATTCCATACTATACAGCATCATGATCAGCATATAAAGCCAGGGAAAGAAGGAAGAAGGGGAGTCATTAAGAGTGATGGCATTTATATTCAAGTCACCATTTGTGTGGAGTACAGCTTTCCTGGACACGGCTGAACACCTGCCTGCCTATGGGAAGTGGTGAACGGACCCCTTGTTTTCCTTTGCTTGCATGCAAGGCTTTTGTTTTACCTATTAAACTGTCTTTATCTCAACATGTAAGTTTTTTCAATTTCACCCTTCTGATTTTCTTCTCCCCATATTGTCTGGGGAAGGCTGAGTGAGCAGCTCTATGGTGCTTAGCTGCCAGCCAGATTTAAACCACAACATCTGGTTAAAAGGAAGTAAGTTTTGCAAAAACCAAAACAAGTGCTAAATTTGCTGTTAACCAAAGAAGATGATGTCCAGTGGTGTCTCTGTACCACCAAATAGTCACCTTTAAAGTTCTTCCAGAAAGACCAGTAATTTCTCCATCTTTAGGTTCTGCAATGGTACATGTAGTTACATCACCACTGCCCGTAGTGTCAATGATATCAATTATCTTCGGTTTCCCATCAGTTGTAATCTGAAAATATGAGCACAGAAAAATTGGGCAATGTACTTGATTAGTACCTTAGCACACAAATCAGGAAAGTTTTGTTGTTAAAAATATCAACTAGCTTTTTCAGACACCCAACCTTTAATTGAAGGACATAAAAGCAACTTGAACTCAAAATAAATTTTCAAATAACTAAGAACAACATGTCCCTCATTCTGGTTCATACAAATCCTCTCCTAATTCAAAAAAGGATTTAGAAGAGAAAAAAGTGAAAACACTATCAACAAAGCACAGGCAGCCTCAATTTAAAACCAAGCCTAAATTTGCAAAAAAGCTATTTGCAAGAACTACTATTTGTTGTCATATCATTTGCTGCGTTGCTTGTGACCCCTCATTCTGGACAAATTTTATAGTAATGAATGCACAAGTAAGAAAATGACAGGTGCTGAATTACAAGCTCTCACAAACTGGAATCTCTTAACTCAGCTTAAAGGAACCTAAAAGGGACATAAGTTACTATTACCTTATTTTTCCTCTTTCAAAGATTCTGCTTTGTGTTTGAATTCATTTGTACTGTTAGCAGCTACAGCTATATACACCTAATACTTCTACAAGGAGTCTGGAAAGATGTTATACTAGCCTCCCAGCACCTAAAAAGGGCCTATAAGAAACATGGAAGCAATTTTTTACATGGCACAGGCAGTGATAGGACAAGGAAGAATGGCTTTAAACTAAAGGAGACTGTCAGACCAGTTTTAAGGAAGAAACTTTTCACTGTAAGAACAGTGAAACACTGGAACAGGTTGCCCAGGTGGATGCCCCATCCACCTGGAAACATTCAAGGTCAGGCTGGATGGGGTTCTGAGCAATCTGATGTAGCTGAAGATATCCCTGCTCCTTGAAGGGAGGTTGGAATAGACAGCCTTTCAAGGTCCCTTCCAACCCAAACCATTCTATGATTCTATGAATTGATCACACATACATATTTTTACAGTTCTGTATCAAAGACTGATTAAAAAAGAAGATATCAATAATCTTCCTAGTATTTTCTATACATTAACTACACTGAAAGTGAAAAGAGCTTCATATTCAGAAAAGCAGCAACATTTGTTGTTTTCTACCATTTAAATATATGGTATTTTTGCCTTTATTCTATATCTATAATTTTGATGTTAGATATAATATATGGAAGGTTATTTTGTTGCAATAATGCTCTAAATTGTGAATACCGCTACTGGAAGCTACCAACACATTCAAACTGTTTCATAAAAGTCACTCTGCTGCTGCCAAAAGGACAACAGTCAGGTTCTTATCACATCTCAGCAAACAAGGATACATACTTACATGGTCTCAAATTCACGGCTTAAAAAAAAAAGTAACAAACAAAAGCCCAACCAAAACCCATACAATCCAAAAAACAATCTAGAAACTCAACAACAAAAAACCAACCCAAACAAGTAACAAGCGACACCTCCAATGAAAATGGGCTTAAACAGCTTAAAAAAATAAAAATAATCAACCCCAAATATTCCAAACCCATAGCAACCATAAAAACAGCATCAATTTCATTTTCCAGAAGGTAACAAATACTGCTTTTGAATAGGCTTGCTAGGGAAGAACTTTCATGACAGAAACCAACACTCTACTCTGTTCACAGAAATTCAAGTTCACTGGAGAAAATCTTAAGAGCATCTTAACCTGGTAAAACATCGACCAATCCATAGTTACATAGTAGTGAAAATTTACTTGGGGAACAGTGTGTAGGCACTAAACCATACACTTTTCAAGCATTTGTAATTAATGTCTTCAATGTTGGCCACAATTCACACAAAAGTCAAGAGCTGCTCCAATACGAAAACAACTGCAAGCCAATCCTGACATTAGCAGCACCTGACACTTTTCAACATGCCTCTACTCAAAGTCAACTATTCAGTGATCAAAGTACAAGAAAACAAGAATGAAAATGTAATCCAAGGTGACTTGCTTGAAGGAGGCAAGTTATACAGCAATAGGTGGCCAGAACACAGATTTATGCTGCAGCAAGCTTGGATAGTTTTAGGAGTTGTTTCCTAGCCCAAAAAACAAGGTGCACCTCCTACACTCTATGGCTCTCTGCCTCATAGCTGAAACCCAGCAGGCCCATACATGCATGTGAGTTTGTACTGTCAGAACCAAGAAATCAGAGTCTTTCAGTCAGACACAAGACCCTGAGAGTTTCAGCCGGTGTAAGGCTCAATTCCTAAGAGCCGCAATCCAGACAGGTTCAGGGTAACTCAGCGCAAGTAAACGATACGGCGGCTCCTGCTACCACGAGCGGCCCTTCGGCACGCTGCCCACCAGCAGCAACGCCAGAGTGAAACTCGAGAGTTCAGCTCAGTTTGCTTTTGCAAATCTTGTCATTCTGAGTTTAAAATTATAATAAAAATAATCAAGTGCCCTTGATCAATTCCCTCATGTCAACAGAAGAGTCCTGAAACAATGAATTGATCACAGACAGAAGGTACATTCTAGTACCTTTTGCATTAGAATTTAAAAAAAAAATATTTTTATACAATTAAAAATATTTTATACTGTGTTTAGAAAAAAAATCCCCAATCCTGTCTTAATTATTATAGCTTGCCTATAGGCATTTAAAAAACAAATTAGTAGTTTAAAACTGAAAACTACTTTGCTGTTTATACATTTCTGCTTGAAGTTTTAAAATCCTACTTACATGTTAGTTCTGACTTTGTAAAGCAGATAAGTTAGTAAACTGAGAACACTAAAATTAATCTGTGCGCATAATCTTGGCAACTCATACAGGTTATAATAGAAGTAGAGGAGCACCAGTATCTTTGACAATCACAACACAAGAAAAAGGAAAGCCAGATGTATTTTAGCCTGTTTTTGCCAGCCCATACAATCACTGACTCCAACTGTCAGCTACTGCAGCCACAAGAGATGAACAAGTTCTTCAGCACTTTGGTCATGGGACAGCTGATCATCATCATCACAAACAAAATCATTTCCAAGCAATTTTTTTTAACTCAGTGCTGAAAAGCAAGTAAAATACAACTAGTTGCTATTGCTAAAAACATGTCACATAAAAGCACAAGTTAATGTTAGTAAATAATAATTCCAAATGCCACTTTACAAAATAAATAAATTTGCAAGAAGCAAAATGAACTGACTTATCTATCATGAAACATAAGAGGCCACAATAGGAACAGGGAAAGGACAGGGTGGGGCTGAGCAAAGACTATACCTATACAACCACAACACTTCATTAAATGCATCTAAAATTGCATCAGTCACTCTGCCTTAATGAGAATTACAAACAATGACTTGGCAGACAGCAGGAAATACATTCTACCAAGAGAACTGAAAGAGGGCAAAACTCACATGAAAGAAGCAGACAAACTAAACCTTACAGTTGGCGTCAACTGGTGGAAAAGCAAGGGAAGAAGAGGTGAAAGAAATTCCCTAGAAGGCACTGGTTCCAAAGATTCATAAAGAAAAGGAAAGTAAGTACAAGCTAGAATAACATTTTATGTATCAAAGAAAGCCAATCAACAGACAACAGATCTAAGAAGGTTTTCTTAACTATTCTCTCTATAGCAGCAAGCGTCCAGGGAAGAACAGAAACATAATGATATTTCCCTGTTAAACTCTGTCCCCAGATCTTTCTGTCCTTCAGAAAGAAAACAAACAGTGCTATCAATGTTTACAAACCAAGTCACAGAATCAACAAGCAAAGAACCCTACCCAGGAATGAAACACTATGCAGCAGCTAAGAAATTAACTGTTTTGTTTTGATTAAGAACTCCACTATATCCAAATCACAGTAGCTCATTTTAGCTTGTAATAATCATTGTCATTAACCAGAACTCAAAGTTGTAATATCAATTAACCTTGCTAGAGGTTAGCAACTGATTCAACATCTTATAGATCTAACTCTATGCCAGGCCAGGAACTGACAAGAAGACTGACAGTAAGAAAAAGCAGCAGCAGGAAAGATGGGTGTAAAAAAAAATTTCAAAAATTGTCCCAAGGTTAGAAACTACTTCTTGCAGTACAGCTATGCTGTGTCACTGCCTATGCCCAGGACACTGATTCATTGCACTGAGCCAAAATGTAAACTGGCAAATGCTCCAGAGAGTGAGAACATTCTTTTGCTGAAGAAACACCTACAAAGCTCTTCTGGACTGGGTGCTGCCTTTGCCTCCTTTATAACTCCCTGTGTAGTAAGTATCCCCTGGCTGTACTTTAGCAAGCCCCTTAAGCCAGGTCTATTAAGTGGGCAGTGTGAAAAGATCACACAACTTCTTTACATATTTTTCTGACAACCCTGCAAACTTACTCTCACCCACTGCAATGTGAATTACACATCCTGCTCTTCAAATCTTTTACTTCTTCTACAAATCTTTTACTGCATTACCCAAAATTTTATCCTGTGTGTAAAAAAAGAAAGTTGGAGAAAACTGATATGGTCAACACAGAGATCATGATGCTTCATAAATACCCCTTATGAGCCTTGGGTTACCTATATCAGAACAAAGCTTCTCACTACTGCCAATAAATTCATACCAAGGTTTTGTGGTTGTTGTTGACCACTACTCATTCATAACCTCTAAAAACTTAGGGGTTTTTGCTTTTATATGTGAAACTTCAGAACTATGCACATCATTCAATTTATATTCACACCTTCCTAATTGTCTTCCATTACTTTCTGCTCTGCCCATGGTATTGCCATGATTTCCTTTTGGCTAGCTTTCATTAAGATTTCCAATTACTCTTCCACTCACCCACAACTTCTTACCAAAAGCACCAGCTTTATTTCAGCTTAAATCAACCGAAGTGACACCTGGCTACTCCTTCCCTCCATCCAACCCGTCCTCTTAACTCATCCTCTAGTCTAACCCCATCCCATAAGGAGTCATTTCAGAACACGGAACTAATGATCTGCCAGGGTCAGGTCCCTGAATGAGGTCACTTAGGAGTCAATTCCACACCAAAGAAAGGATGGAAACCAACACAAGCCCTGCTTAGTCAAAACAAAACAAAGGATTCAGCGTCCAAGTGAGTTGCATACAACTCCGAATCATTCTTCCACGGACTCTTATACCATCACTCGCACATAACATGTTGACAAAAAATCTAAAGCAGCAGTGACACAAAGGGCCACATGCAAACTTGCAAGATAAAGAAATGTTAAGAGACAAAGGTTACAAGAAATAAGTGCTGAGAAATGCCCAAACTGACATCACACACAGAAATTTACAAAACCGACACGGAGACATAAAGTTGGCAGATCAAAAAAATAGCTGGCAGAATCAAATTTGATACAGACTGTTACTGCAATAAAACGCACGAGAAATACAAAGAGAAAGATGGGTATGCAAATTGTGCCATAAATACACTTTTCATGTAAAACACCTAGGCGGCTGTGCGTAGCCTCGAGCTACCTACTGCCGAAGTAACGCAGGTTTAACCAAAACACAAAGCGTTCTTTTATAATGAGCTCTGCGCGAGAAGGCAGCCCCGGAGATCCAAGTGCCGTGACACGCCTGCGGACGGCTGGGCAAGGAGCAGGATCCGCACAGCAGCAGCCCCGGGGGTGACCGGTGCGGATCCCCGGCCACGGCATCTCCCCGCCCTCCCGCACCCGAGCCCCGCTCACGCGTGCGGGGCGGGAACCGAGAGCGAACACAAACCACGAGTCCCCGGGACAGGGACAGTCCCCGGGACAGCCCTCCGGGGCCTCCCCCGCTCTCGCCACCGCTGCCTCGGGCCGCCCGAGTGCCATGGCCGACCCCGTACTCGTCCCCGTCCTGCCGGGGTCGCTCCGGTAGGACCCGGAAGCTCCTTGAGAGCCGCGGCCGTGACTCAGGGCCGCCGCCGCCCCGCTCTACCTGCATGCCAGGCGCCCCGGGGTCCACGCCGGTGTCCAGCACGGCTAGCAGCACCCCCCGCCCGTCGAAGTCGGGGAAGCGGGCGAGGAAGGCGGCGGCGCCGGTCTCCTTCTTGGGCAGGAGCCCGTGGAACGGGAACGGCTCCTCGGCGGCGGCCGCCATGGCGCGAGACCGGGGCGCGGGGCCGGTGGGGACAGGCTGCGAGAGGCCACGGGAGGGCGGCGCATGCGCGGTGCCGCCCCACCGGCCCGCGGGAACGCGCACCCCCTGGCGGCCCGCGGCGCGAGCGGCACCGGAGCTAAACTGACCAATAGGGCGCCGAGGCGGGCGGGGCCTGCTGTGCAGGCAGCCAATCACGGGAGGGACGCGTTCCACGCGCCGGGGCTGTGGCGGCCACGTACGGCGGCGGCGGGAGCCGAGGGCACCTTCGGTCGCCGGGCTCGCCCCGCCCCGCCCCGGGGGTGCCGGCCGGCCGCGGGCTGCGGCCTCGGACCCTGCCCGCGGCTGTGCGAGGGTCCCCGGCGTCCTCCTAATCGCAAACGGAATCACGGAATCACTTAGATTGGAAAAGACAGCTGAGATCATTAAGTTCAAGCTATGACCGAACGCCGTGTCAACTGAGTGTCAACCGAGTGTCAACCACATCACGGCACTGAGTGCCAAGTCCAGCCTGTCCTTAAACACCTCCAGGGACGGTGACTCCACCATCTCTCCGGGCAGCCCATTCCAATATCTAATCTCGCTTTCCATGACGAATTTCTCCCTGGTGTCCAAACTGAACCTCTGGCACACGTCTTGAGGCCATTTCCTCTCAGGCAGTCACTTGCTGCCTGGGGGAAGAGGCCGACCCCCACCCGGCTGCACCCTCCTGTCAGGTGGTTGTAGACAGCAGTGAGGTCTCTGAGCCTCCTTTACTCAAATAACTGATGTGCAAACATTTACTTAGGCATGTTTTTTTCTTCTTCTTTTTCTGCTGATTCATTGTTCAGCATAAGTAGGTGCCACGGTGGCAGTACCAGTGCAACTGTTTAGCAAAGAGCAGAAAAAAACCCCAAAACCAAAAACCAACCAACCAACCAAAAAACCCCAAACTAACCCCCAACCACATAAAAACAAATAAACAACAAACAAACAAATCAAGGAAACCCACAAAAACCCCAACAAAACAGCTCCCACAAAAACAACAACAGCAAACAAACCTGAAAGACTACATAAAGGGGGAAAAAACCCATCAAACCAAAAAGACTATCTAAAGGCTAAAATAAAAGTTTTGCTGAAGTTGTTAAGGGAAAATCTCAACTTTGAACAGAGATCAGAGGTTTCAAAGGTATTCTAGCTTTCATGCTCACATACAAGTTTGCAAAAGAACCTGAACTATGGAGTGCCAGAAACACAGAGAATGTCTTTTGGAAAGATGCCTTGTTTGTAGTGTCTGACATGTGCTCCTTCAGCCATTTTAGCTGGTAATAAGTGTGAACCTGGTTGATTTCTGAGGGATCACTTTGCTTTCTTCAGGTAAGTTTCTATTTAGAGTCACCTTGGCAGACAAAGTGTTTGTGAGTTCACTGTAAAGCAATGGAGATTTTGACTTCTGAGAGTTCTTCTGTTTGTGTGTTTGTTGTTTCACAGGTCTGATGAGATTATTATTGAACATTTGTCAGACATTATTCTTCATTGAAGTGGAGCTGGCATTTGTTCCTTCTCTAGTAGTGGGAGAGGGTTGCTAGCAAATAGGGGTACTTCTTTTTTTCCCCATTTTTTTAGGTACCATCAGCATTGTCTCCTAGCTCACTAATAGCTTTAGAGATCCATGTGATTTTTTTGCAAGTACTAAAATTAATCTGAAGAGCACTGCCTTAAAAATTCACAGTATTAAAAAAGTGAAAGCTGTACCGTATGAATGTAGCATGTAACTCAATCTGCTTCCCACTTTGGTTTTCAATCATGAGTCAAAATTTTACATTTTGATGTCTAGATACCATGTGCTTCAGTTTTTTAGAATGCTGATGGTGTCTCACTGCCATAATCAGATTTTTTTTAAATTACGTAAAACTTTGACTGATCTTACTACAGTGGAGAGAATTATACTGACAGGATGGTTGTTCACTTGTTTAATATCTAATTCACTATTCATTTGAGTTTAGTTTTCCTTCTCTTTTTCATTGCTAGTGCATCTCAGTGGGAGAAGCTTGTATTTCTGGCAGCATGTTGACATGAACAGAAGTTTCATATGTCCTATTCCTAGTATACTTTGAGACATTAGGCTACAAAAAAATCTCAATATATTTCACATCCCATTCACTGAAAAAGCTGTATGTTATAATTTGGAAACATTTATTACTGGCCCTGAGAATTTCTTCCTAGTTCAGTTGCCTTGGTCTCAAAGTACCACAAACAACTCATCTAATTAGCAGGTACATATTGTTCAGGTGTGTATAAATTATGTGCACTGCCAAGTAGCAGGGCAGGTTCTGCAGGAAAACCCAGGATTTGAGGAAGGTGTGCCAATAAACCTTTAACAGACTTGAAAGTGATACCATGAAAAGAAAAAAAACCCTAATTTCGGTGACAGTCTTCAAAAAGTAGCTATTTTGTTAATTGTATGATTACAACTGTAGTGTTAGGACATGAGCTTAAGAATAAAGTTGTGCATCTTACTGAGACTCTGCAGAACCTGAGCATATTGAGAATTTTGGAATTTTAAAGTTAATCCTTGCTTCTTCTCAGGTTTCTTATGTTTAGTGTGCTAGTTGGACAGTTGGACTAACACTGCCAAGTCCTCCACTAAATCATGTCTTTAAGCACCACATCTTAATCTATTCAAATACTTCCATATTAGTGACTCAATCCCTGCCATCATGGACAGCCTGTTCTAGATGGGGAAAAACTTTTTGTCAGGACCTGTAGCAACAGGGCAACTAAAAGAGGGTATGTATGTTCAGACTAGCTATAAGGAAAAGTTTGTTTTACAATGAGAGTGGGGGAACACTGTGACACCTCTCCCACAAGAGGCGTGGATGCCCCACTGATGCAAACATTGAAGGTTAGATTGGATGGGGCTCTGAACAGCCTCATCTAGTTAAAGATGACCCTGCTCATTGCAGGGAGATTGGACTAGATGGCCTTTCAAGGTCTCTTCCAACCCAAACCATTCTATGACTCCATGAACATTTGACCAGTTAGCTAGATTTGCATGGGCGTGTTGTGCTCCAGCAGATTCTACTCTGAATACTCCCAGTATGGATGTGCTTCAAGGTCTGCATCTGAAACCTGGCAAAGCTTTTGCGGTCTTGACAGCCTGAGTAATTCCTCATATTGCTCATGTGTCAGGCCTGTCAGGATGTGGAGCTGGCCAGAGATCACCTTTGATTTCATATGCAGCCTAATGCACTGAGGATGAGAAGGCAGAGGACACCTGCTACATCTTCTGCCTGATGATGACACCCAGAAGTCCCATTCTGGGCTTCAAATCTCTTTTCTATCTGAGCATGCATCTTTCTGTAAATGAAATGCTCCAGCTGCTGCAGGGTTCTCTCTGAGTCAGGCAGTTCTGTTTTGTGTGGAAACATCCCAAAGTGAACCCGAAACAACATGACCTAATATCTTTCTAGTACAGGCATTGACATGAATGTAGAAGTACTGGGCTGTTTGTTCTTTCTCTAATTAATGTTAAATTATTCTATTCAAAGTATGAATTAGAGTTGCGCACGAACTGTTTAAATTTCAGTTGCAGCAATTACCTTAGTCACTATGTTTCAGATTTCACCCACTCCCTCTTTCAGCCCTGCCTGAGTTACAACATGTGGAGAGGAGGAATCATCCTACCAGTTACACTGTGAGAGGATGTGTTTGGTCAAATTGTATTAGGCAAGGCAGGCACTTCAGTGTTTTGAGTGAGGTCATTTGGGGCTCAGTAGAGACTCTTCCTTATTCCCCCTTTATGAGGGAGGACTGGCTTCAGGGAATATTGGGAATAGATGATCTTTGAATGAGGTGGATGTGACTTAATCTCTGCCATTGTCTCCCTTCCTTTCCCATTGGCTCTTGCTATTGCTGTGTAAGCATAAAACAACACAAATCCTCCAGAAGAAGCAGTTTCCCAGCCTGATGCTTGGCCATTCACTCTCATTCTTCTGTTCCCTCAGTCACTTGTGCTGTTGTGGCTTCTTGATGGAACCGATAAAGGAATAAATCTGGCTGAAAAGTATCCCACACAAGTGGTTGGGAGCTGGTACCTGAGACAGGCTCCTGTACCACCTCTTCCATGCTTATGCTGGTGCAGAGTAGAGATGATCCAGCACAGTACTCCTCAGTTAAACACACCATGGAACTAAGGCACTACATGAGGGAACTTGGCCACTGCACACTCTGTCAGGGAAGCTGGGTTTACAGGATTTGGTTTGGTTTTTTTTTTTTTTTTTTACCAGGTTCTATACTGAGTCTTCTGCAAAGTGCCTGCCTAGCAACAAATCCGTGTAAATTTTTTTTTGTGTGTATCTAATAAAGATTTTCAAAGAAGGCCACATCCCAGTTCTTTTTCCTTTATTTACTACTGAACAGTTCAGCATGGACTAGGGTATCAAATTCGCAGAGTGAACCTTTCAATGCTCTTTCTTCACAGAGAGGAAAACATTTACTCATATTTTAGTTTTGATATCTAGCCTTCCTTAATGGACAATGTATCTTTAGCTTTGTCTTTAGCAAGTTATTTACTTGGTTGGGTCAATTTACCCTTCCCTTAATGAATATCAAATAAAAATATCATTGCATACACATAAAATTATGAGGTCATTAGGGAAAACCAGCTGGTGTTACTCTCCAACATAATCATATTTCAAATATGTCTGTCAGTTACTAGAATGAATTCTTATTGTTCTCTGTCACAGACTCTTATGGCCTAGCTAATGTCTTTAGGGTGTGCTTTCATTTACAAACTTGTGTAAAACTGTCTGAAATTATATCCATATGGACAGGATATAATAAGAGGACATAATCATAAAGATAATTTCATATATTGCTTTAAATACTTTCTCAATGATGCTGCTCAAAGAAACTTTTAGTCCTGAAAATTCAAGAAGGCAGGATCCATGTAGCTCTGGCCTCAGCAAAAAGCTGCAGCTGCAGTTCAGTACCAGCTGAGCCTCAAACATTTAGTGGTCTTCTGTGGCAAAGTTGTTAGTAGGGTTGCATTTTAAAAACATATTTCTATGAGAACAGAGTCATTCCTTTAATTGTGCTGCAGAAATGAGCAAAGAAATTACTGACTATAAATGTGTACTTGTTATTTCTAGAGCTGAGCATGCATATTCATTTTTCATGTTTCTCTGAAGTTTAAAACAGAGTTCAGTCTTTTTCCATGACTTGGCCTTGTGTAGCTTGCAGAGATTTGTGTTAGAAATACAAAGATTAGTAGAATGAAATATGGATGGCATTGTATGTATACAAAAGAAACAATATCAAACAAAGGTTAAGAACATCATATGCTGATAACCAAGGACACAGTTAACATCAGTCAAAGGGGTGAACAACAAGGAATCCATTGTTTACAGCAAGATCAGAAGGCCTGAGTTTTCATGGGGCCACAGCATGACAACACTTAAATAGAAGACTCGAACTCTGCTAACAGGAGGATGACAGTAAGGTTGCAGCCACAAAAACACCCAAATGATGATACACAGTCCATAAGTATCAGTTTTTCAAAAAGCATATGGAGTAATCTTTAAAAAAGATCCTGAAGCAGAGGTTTATGCCATAGTGGCTAACTCACAAAGTGAGTTAAAACTACATGTAAACCCCATTGTCAGCAAGAAAAATAACAGAGATTTAATTAGAAGTTGATGGGTAATGTCCCTTGTCCCTGTGTCATGTATAAGTGAAATTGGCCAGACCCCTGAGACACACACATCTTGGTGAACACAAGAATGCAGGAGAGCAATCTACGAGATAATGAATATAAACCATCCAGATTGGTTTTGTTTGATACAGGTAGAATTTTCTTCCTCCAACTGGTTTCACACTGATTGTTGTGGTTTTAAATTTTTGCAGTGTCAGGAATAATGTCGTAATAGGGTGATTGCCAAAGCATGTGGTATCTCAAGGGCTATTCTGTTGTGTGAAAGTCACTTTGGAGTTTCTGGGCTTTTAATTTGTTGCATTTTGTATGACACCACAACTGCATTTCTTTTTAAATTTATGAGACACAAATACACTTATGAAGACAAAATTATGTTGTTGTTTAACCCCAGCTGACAGCTAAGCCATATGCAGACTCTCACTCACTCCTCGCTGCTGGGGTAGAGGAAAGAATCAGAGAGGTAAAATTGAGCAAACTTGTGTGTTCAGATAAAAACAGTTTAATAGGTAAAGCAAAAGCCATGCACACAAGCAAAACAGAACAAGGTGTTCATTTGCCACATCCCTTGGGCAGGCAGGTGAAAGCCAGGCATCACACACACAAGGACTTAGGAAAACAAACACCATCACTCCAAAGGTCTCAACCTTCCTCTTCTTCCCAGGCTTTGTATGCTGAGCAAGACGCCAAACACTATGAGATATCCCTGTGGTTGGTTGGGATCAGCTGTCCTGCCTGATCCCATCTGCTCACCAGTAACTGGTATATCCTTGGGTTATCGAGAGTGATATTTTGCCAGAGGTAGGGCTTTGAAAAGCAAAATCCAAGAGCTACAGCCACACTGAGGCTGCAAAAGGCATCCCAAGAAGAAGGCAAAACTGCCACAACATGTCTGCCTCCACAGTTTTTTCCTTGGAGCCAGATGTAGCCTATGGCTGCTGCTCCTGCACAGAATTAGGGTTGGGATTGCACCTAGGGTTAGAGCTGTGAAAACCACAAAGCCCAGAGCTGCAGACACCCTGAAGCTGAAAAAGGCATCCAAGGGGAGTGTAAAAATGCCAACACATGGCTGCCTCCAAAGCTTTTTTCTTGGGACCAGCCCTAACCCTAGGTGGATTTACCTGCCTAGGGTTGGGGTTTTGGGTGAAGCTAGGGTTAGGGTTTTTCAAAGCAGAAAGCACAGAGCTCCAGGTACAGTGCAGCAGCAAATCGCATCCCAAGAGGAGCGCAAAAGTGCCACAACATGGCTGCCTCCACAGCTTTTTCCTTGGGACCATGCCAAACCCTAGGCTGATATACCTGCCTAGGGTTAGAGTTGAGCCAAGGGTTTAGGTTCTTTAAAGCAGAAAGGCCTGACCTGCAAGCACACTGCAGCTGCAAAAGGCATCCCAAGGGGAGTGCAAAAGTGCCAGCACATGGCTGCCTCCACAGCTTTTTTCCAGGGACCATCCCTAACCCTATTCTATTTACCTGCCTAGGGTTAGAGTTGGGGTTGAGCCTAGGGTTAGGGTTTTTAAAGCAGATAGCCCTGATCTCCATGCACACTGCAGCTGCAAAAGGCACCCCAAGGGGACCGCAACAGTGCCACAACATGGCTGCCTCCACAGCTTTTTCTTGGGAGCACCCCCAACCCCAGGCTGATTTACCTGCCTAGGGCTAGGGTTAGGGTTGAGCCTAGAGTTAGGGTTTTCTGAACCAGGAAGCCCAGAGCTCCAGGCACACTGCAGATGCAAAAGGCATCCCAAGAGGAGCACAAAAGTGCCACAACATGGCTGCGTCCACAGCTTTTTCCTTGGGACCATGGTGTTTTAATATTGTTGTTACCATATTTCTAGAGTCCCATACCTCCAGGGTGGTTTTCCCACAAGCAGCTCTTCACAGCAGTGTTGGTCCTGCTTCTTTGTCAGGGCTCCTCGTGAGGCTCTCCTTGACTGGCCACGCCCACTCCCCTTTTATCCCAGTTATCTTCATTAGCCACAGCTGCCGCCCAATTAAGGCCATCACAGCTGCCGCCCATCAAGAACAACTGGGACCTACCGGGGCAATGCCTATATACAGAAATTCAAGTACTGTATTTCCCCATTTTCTTTTACTTACAGATATTCAAGTACAATACAGATATTTTACTAGGACTCAAAGGCCACCTCTACTATAGGACCATCTCTAACCCTAGGCTGATTTACCTGCCTAGGGTTAGAGTTGAGCCTCGGATGAGGGTTTTTTAAAGCAGAAAGGCCTGATCTCCAGGCACACTGCAGCTGCAAATGGCATCTGATTTGGAGTGTACAACTGCCAACACATGGCTGCCTCCAAAGCTTTCTTCCTGGGACCACCCCTAACCCTAGACTATTTACCTGCCCAGGGTTAGGATTCAGCCTACAGTTGGGGTATTCTAACCTAGGAAGCCCAGAGCTCCAGGCACACTGCAGCTGCAAAAGGCATCCCAAGGGGAGTGCAAAAGTGCCACAACATGGCTGCCTCCACAGCTCTTTCCTTTGGGCCATCCCTTGCCCTAGGCTGATTTACCTGACTAGGGTTAGGGTTAGGGTTAAGCCTAGGGTTAGGGTTTTTTAAAGTAGAAAGCCCAGAGGTCCAGGCACACTACACCTGTGAAAGGCATCCCAAGGGGAGCGTGAAACTGCTACAACATGGCTGCCTCTACAGCTTTTTTCTTGGGACAATCCCTAATCCTAGGCTGATTTACCTGCCTATGCATAGAGTTCGGGCTAGGGTTGAGCCTTGGGTTAGAGTTTTTTAAAGCAGAAAGCACAGACCTCCAGGCGCACTGCAGCTGCAAAAGGCATCCCAAGGCGTGCGCAAAAGTGCCAAAACATGGCTGCCTACACAGTTTTTTCCTTAGAATTTGCCGTAGCCGAAGGCTGGGATTATTGCTTAATTTCAGTTTAAGGTTAGGCTTAGGGTTAGTGTTTTGAAAATTACAAAGCCCAGAACTCCAGGCACACTGCAGCTGCAAAACGAATCCCAAGGGGAGCAGAAAACTGCCACAACATGGCTGCCTCCACAGCATTTTCCTTGGGACCATTCCTAACCCTAGGCTGATTTACCTGCCTAGTGCTAGGGCTAGTGTTGAGGCTAGGGTTAGGGTTTTTTAAAGCAGAAAGCCCTGAGCTCCAGGCACACTGCAGCTGCAAAAGGCATCCCAAGGGGAGCGCAAGCGTGCCACAACATGGCTGCCTCCACAACTTTTTCCATGGAGCCAGCCATAGCCCAAAGCTTCGTTTATTGCTTACTTTTAGGGTTAGGGTTGCGCCTAGGGTTAGGGTTTTGAAAACCAGAAAGCCCTTTGCTCCAGGCACACTGCAGCTGCAAAAGGCATCCCAAGGGGAGTGCAAAAGTTCCACTACATGGCTGCCTCTACAGCTTTTTCCTTAGACCATCCCTAACCCTAGGCTGATTTACCTGCCTAGGCATTGGGTTCGGTTTAGTGTTACGCCTAGGGTTAGGGTTGTTAAACCAGAAAGCCCTGATCTCCAGGCACACTGCCGCTGTAAAAGACATCCCAAGCGGAATGCAAGATTTCCTCGACATGGCTTCCTCCACAGGTTTTTCCTTGGAGCCAGCCCTACCCCAATGCTGCCTTTCCTGCCTGCGGTTAGGGTTGAGGCTCTAGAGTTAGGGTTAGGGTTGAGCCTAGGGTTAGGGTTTTGAAAACCACAAAGCCTGGAGCTCCAGGCACCCTGCAGCCACAAAAGACATCCTAAGAGGAGTGCAAAACTGCCACAAAATGGCTGCCTCCACAGCTTTTTCCCTGGAGTCAGCCGTAGCCAAGGCTGCCTTTACTGCCTCTACAGTTGGGGTTAAGGTTGTGGCCCGCCACTTGTTGGAATGCAGATACGGACCCAGATGATCTGTGTGCTTGCAGTTCAATGACAGGCCCGACAACCCACACCTGATACCTGCTGACTGTCAGCTCTCTTAAATCTCTTTCCTAATTTTTCAGGCTACGTATCATGTCAACTAGAAACAGAGTTAAAAAATGGTAGAGAGGAGAAAGAAAGAGAAAACAGTGTTGTGTGAAACTGATAATTTTTCCTGCATATTTTAATGAAACATTGTCAAATATACAGACTTGCACACAGTAGTTTTAGTCACGTATTTTCAGTAGGCAAAGAAACTCTCGGACTTCTAGTTTTAGGGAGTATTCTGATGATTGGGATTGATTATACTGGCAACCAAAATTAGATCAGTCTGACCAAATATGTACAGGTTTCTCCTTGAAGGATGAGTTTAAAAAAAGAAGCTGTACTGATAATTTTGGTTTGGAATCACTGATTCTCCATCCTTGCCTTTCATCTGAATCTGCTTAGACTTTTGTACATTTACTCAGCCCTGTCCTTGCCATCCCTCAGTTTCCATAAGATCTGGGCAAAAAGAGTCCAAGAGAAAATGTAAAGGAAATGCTTTCATACCATCTTTTACACATTCAAATAACAAGTATTTAATCTTTGAGACCAGAGCAGCAATGTATAATGAGTGAAAAATTGATATAGCACTTAAGTGATTGCTGCAACCTGCAGTTCCCTCAGCATGCAGAGATTTCATTATAAAGTCACAAGTGATTGAAAATGTAATATATGTAAGAAGTAATGTGTTGTGTGAACAGTTGATAAAGATGAAAATAGGACATATTTGGGGCAAACAATCGCTTTCTCACATCTAGGATTTTTTCTGGACAGTTTAATAACTAATCCCACATATTTTACCTTTATATTTATAAACAAAGAGCAAGGATACTGCTGACAAAATCCATTTTTGAGGAGAACAAAATGTGAGAAACTACTGCAAGTTATTAAGCAGAAGGCTTGTTTATCACTGAAAGTTGCATCTCATAGCCAGAAAACTGAAAATACAAGAACAGGCTTGTATGATGTATAGCCACAGCTTTTTTGACCACGAATAAAAATCTACCATGTCCTGTACTTTCAGGTGAGGGAACACAAGCTAAAGATTACATACAGCTTTCCATGTTGGTGCTATTCACTCCTCCCCTAACCTGACACAGAAACATTGATTTTGATTACAGTATTCCTGGCCTATAGCATGAAAAGGGGGCACCCTGCCACTGTTTTCCAGATGCAGTGCAATAGCCTGAATTTATCTGAGAGAAAACTTTAAGAGCACTTACTGAAATTCAGATACTTATGAAACTTAAAACTCATTTCCAAAACTTTAATATCATGAAAATCAAAGAATCATTTGTTATCCAAATGTGTTCTAGATATCCTCAAAGTTGGGGATTTTTTCCCAAGTTGGAAATATTGAACAATAGAATAATCGAATCTTCCAAAAATCAAATCTGTTACTTGTATGGTCCTCAATTTTATTAAATAATTGGTATCATCAAGAAGAATTCTCTACCCTCCCTGGGAAGGGATTATGGTATTTGAAGAAATGCAATTTCCTCCACTGTTTCTGTTGCTGTGATCTTTATTAATTCCTGATCTTCTAAAAATATCACAATAAATTGTGGATTGCTAGGTAAAAACTTGAAATCCAAAACCAGTAAATTTTCTTTCCACATGTTGAAAGCACTGCTTTAGATATATGGAGTGATAAAAATATATTTTTAAAATAGCAACAAAAATATTTTCAGTGCAAGCAAAAGTGATGTTGTACATTTACCTGCTTGCTGATATTTTTCTAGACTCAAACCCAAACATTAATCTGGGACAGACTATGCCAGGCTAAAGAAGGCTTTAAAAAGTCAGGGCTAAAATGTTTTCTAGCATGTTTATGTTTTCTAGCATTTCGCCAGGTTGGACACTCTTCTTGAGTTCATTGACTTGCATCCAGAAATGTCATTAGTAAAACACAGCTTAAGTGGATTCTTTCTGGGCCTGACTGACCACAGAGCCTGAGAAGAGGCTGCCTTTGCTTCCTCTGCTACTGGCTTCAGCTAAAACCCCTCTGATGTCTCTAAAGACATAGGGAGAAAATTTGCCTAAAGTCAGACTGGGGAATATCTATTGATTTTAATAAAGTTTAGACAAGTCCACATCAAAGAGAACCTTCTCCTGTGCTCTCTGAACATTTGAATTTATGTTGCAAACTCCATCAATACCGAGAAAATAAATAGCCTCTTAAAGGCTATTATGGCTACTTAGATTAAAGAAATATGATAATATTTGTAAGTACAGCTAATCAGTGTTGCAAGCCTTACTAATGTTTCCGGAGTAGTTGCTCCATTGGAGTGTTAATCATGATTTCTCTGATTATCAGCAATTGTTTAAAAAATAAAAACATGAAGCAAACAAGATAAATATTCTTCCTTGGTAATCAGATCAAAGATGAAAGGGAAAATGAATAATGGTCATCATTCCATTGAGTACTAATATTTGACTAAAATTTTTCAAGAAACTGCTTGAATGATGCTGTTTGTGCAGTCTTTTTCTGAAAACAAAAAAAAGAGAACACCCTTTTAAAACAGTTTACGTTATTATTTTGAGCTGTAACACTTAAAAATCACTTTTCATCTCCAGAGCCCTGAACCAGAGCACAGACCTTTGCTGAGCACACCAGCAAAGGATCTGCTACTGTTCCATGTTTCTGTGATGAGCTAAACATTTTGGAGGACAGGACCTTGTTATTGCCTTTCCCACCAAACACAGCAAGAATTTCAGGATCTCATTATGCTGTTTTGACAGACAGGGAATATGATATAGGTAATTTTTAAAATATGCCCACAGTAGCAGAGGGAGTTGGTAGTAGTGGGACTACAACCCAGGAAATCCTGTTTCTGGTTCTGGCCTGTCATTGATTCAGGGCCTACAGTCTTGCAAGAATTATATAATTTATCTTCCTTATAAGCGGAAAAAATTCCTGGACTCTATTTTCTCTCCATAGAAACTACAGACAAGCCAAAGTAATTAATGAAAAATACTGGTGTCATGTGGACAAGAACAGGGCACACATTAAGCCCTTTCTTCAGCCATTCAGACTAGTGGGAAATATGCTTCTGTGTGGACCACATGACTGGGTCCAGAGGCTGGATTTAATACATTTGCAGCCCAATCATTTTCCCAAGTGAACTGTCAATTACCAGTGTGAGACAGAAAAGATGCTGATTACCTGGGCAAAACTCTGCTCTTGTTTGTGTCAGAACAATATCCTGATTGCGCTTGCTTCCGTGTGACTGTGGGTTGAGTTTGGCTCTGTCTCCTTGGTTCCCTGAGTTGTCTTTGAACCACAGGAACAGTGCTTTGAGACAGCTACTTGGGCAGTCACTAATGGCAGGAAAATCCACAGTTTTTCAGACATTAAGGCATTGTAAATACTGATAGAAAATAAATCTGTGTTGTATTTTTGTGGCATACAATGCCTAAAGCCTTTTCTCTCATTCTGTCAGCAACCAAGAACTATGTATACAGATGGTGCCATTTATTATGTTCTGTACTGTGACCGAGTGCTGAAATACCTTCAGGAAATCACCAGAAAGCCTGAAAAGCTTTGCTGTCTCTTGTGACTCCAACTCACTAAAACTATAATTCAATGAGCACAATATATTGAGCCCTGCGTATTACACAGTAGGTTCACAGAAAAGGACGTCATCTTTTTCAGTATCATTACAGAAAATATCTTTTCTGTACAATTACTGCCTATACCCAAGATCATAATGTCTCTGCCTCTCTGAATTCTGCTCTTATAAAACTGCAAGACAAGGTTTTACAAAGAAATGCCTAGGTTCAACGACTCTACCTCAACTCAGGTGTAACACCATTAAATTTCAATGTGCTGCTCTCATTTGTAAAATGCTGCTGGGCCTGATAGTCCTGACATTTAAAACAGTGCTTGTCGGGGCTGAAATGAATGGACATGAAATGAATGTAACAGTGGTATGAAAAAAGAATTTTAGCTGTGTATCAGTTCAGAGGTTAATGTATTTCCATTCCTGCTTCTCTGAGCAGATTTTTATGAAACTGATGATTAAACTTGGCTCAGTGAGTGCAGGAAATACAAAGAAAAACTAAAGTCAATATCTTCAAACTCATTCATCTCTCCATATGAAATGTAAACCTTGGAACTAGTATTTTTTTCATACCCATGTGCTTTACTGTATTTGAAACATTGAAAAGAAGATCCCTGTGTCATGGACCCAACAACAAATGTTTTATGGTCATCTTGATACCCACAAGGCCCAACTTTCAGCGATAGCCACCATTCACAAAACAACTGTTTTGCTTTTAGTGCTTCATTGGAAGCAAAACCATCTTCATCCTTGATTTCCTACTGTTTCCTACCTGTGGGGAAGCCAGACTGGGGTGCCATAATATTGGAGGGTGGTCTATCCATCCACTTCTCCTCATGCACTGTTACACATTTCCGCGTGTTTTGTTGGAACATAGAACCACAAACGACATGAAGCGTCTTCCCTATTACATCCCAGAGACAGCGGGCCGACCTAGCCCTATGTCCCGCCTGTCACAGGACAAACCCTTGCATCACTCATGAGAGAGGGGGTGAACACCGACAACCACCAACCGCCCCAAAACCTCCCGGCCGCAGTTCGGGGCTCCTCCAGGACGGGGATGCCGGTCCATCCCCGCCTCCCCTGGGGTGGGTCCCGCTCCCGGCGGCGGGGCGGGCGCGGCGCTCCCCGGGGCCGCAGGTCCCCGAGCGGCCCGCCGGGGCTCAGCGGGGGCAGCTGCCGCCGGGAGGAGCCCGGGCGGGGAGGGGGAGACGAGGGGAGCGGAAGGGACTGCCTCGATGGGCTTGAAAAATCACTGCAGCAGCGGCGGCGGGCTGGTGGGAGATGCAGTGCCCGGGCTGCGCGGCCGCGCCGCTCTCCCCGCCTCTCCCCTCCGGCTCCGGCTCCGACCCTGGCCCCAACCCCGGCCCTGCCTATTTTTTTCCGCGCCTGGCTCCAAACTTTCTCCGCTCCCCTCCCGTGTGTGCGGGAGCGCCGAGCTCAGCGGTGAGCGCCGGCCGGGAAGCCCCCGGCACGGAGAGGCTGCCGGCGGCGACAGCCGGAGCATCCCAGGGAGGGGAGGCCGGCGGGGCGGGCGGGGAGGGAGGTGGCAGGGCGAGGGTGGAGGCGCGTCTCCCTGCTGCGGGAGCCGGGACTTGCAGCGTTCTGTGTGTTCCCGACCACTCTTTCCCCTCCCCACCCGCCCACCTCCCTGCCTCCCTCCCCCTCTCCTTCCCTCCCGCCTTCCCTCCCTCCCCTCCAGAGTTAAAGCGGGGACAGTCACGATCCGAGGATGGGTGCGAGCCAACGCCTCTGCTGCCGGCTCGCTCTGCTCCCGCCCCAGGTCGCCCGGAGCCCGCCCAGGAGGGATGCTGCTCCGGCAGCTGCTGGGGCCGCTCCGCTGTGCTGCCCTCCCCGCTGCTGCGCTGTGCCCTCCGCCCGCTCTGCGGGTCCCTCCAGGCAGGGCCGCCCCAGCCCGCTCGCCGCTGCGGGACAGGGACAGAGCCCCTCCGGCACCCCGGCGCTGCAGGGAGGAGACATTATGCAGCAGTACAAACACTCAGTGACAGTTACCTCTCTTTTAAAGCAGAGGCAGCTACTAATCCTATGCAAACTAGTTACAACGTGTAGCAACATTTTACTTTGGCAAGTAATTACCGTAATTTTTTAGTCACTACCTGATCACATTGCTAGTCCTCAGTGTGGGTATTGCTGTCTCCATTTAGGGTCATAGGAAGTCAAGTCTGTGACTTGAAATGATATGTTGACAGTGGTGAGGTGACAATTATCTAGTGTGTGTTTTTAATTTTACCCGATTTTAAAATATTAATAACTCTAAAGCTAAGTTTTTCAGTCTGCAATCTCTTCAACAACATAGCCATCTGGACATTTAATGGCTGGGATATGTTTCTGTGTTGTAAAACATGAAAACAACAACCCCTCAGTCACTGTTTTTGTGTAATGTCATGAATTAGATATTTGTTAAAGTTCTCCTCTTGAGGGCAGCAAATATTCAGAACTAAAAGTTGTTCATGTTTCTTAATGATGTAATAAAGAATATCCTGGATATGAAATAGACCAGAGTTAGCTTGTCCCTTGGCTTTCACGGTTTAGAGAAAGATTCACTTACAGCTCTATAATCCTTGTACAAAGCCTGAAAGTTTAAGTGAAAAATGTAGCGTATGAAATCAGGGCTTCACCTTATAAACCAGCTGAGAAAAGAGTAACCAAGCAGAAACATACAGAATCATAGAATCATCAAGGTTGGAAGAGACCCTTAAGATCATCAAGTCCAACTGCCAACCCATCCCTACCACCCATAAGTTCCAGCCTAAGTTCTCTGTTAAAGAGATCAGCCTTTTCCTCCAATGACTTATCTTTCCACACATGGGGAAGGCCTGCTCCTGAATATTAAACAATTATTTTTAAAAGTATATTCAGCCTCCCTGAACTTCTTTGCCCTTCAGGACTGGCTCCCCAAGGGCTCTGTCCTAACCAGGCCACAGTCTGTCTGTGGAAGTTCTGCTTCTCCTTATTTCAGCCCTATAGAAAACACTAACATTTCATGGTCATTGTGCCCAAGATGCCCACTGACCACCATATCACCCACTTGTCCTTCTTGGTTCACAAACAAAGGTCTAGCAGGTTACTTCTGCTGGTGGGCTCATTCATCATTTGTGTTAGGAAATTGTCCCCCACACACCTCAGAAACCTCTTAGACTACTTCCTCTCTGCTGTGTTGTATTCTCAGTAGACGTTTGGCAAATGTGTTTCCATGAGTACCAAGGCCAGCAATCATAAGATTTCTGGCAGCCACTTGTAGAATGCCTCATCAGCCTGTTCATCCTGGTTGGGTGGTCTATAACAGGCTCCCACTGTGACATATGCCCCAACGAACTTCTCCCATGAGCTTTACCCATAGGCACTCAGCCTTGTCATCTTAATCATCATCCATTCCAATGCAATCAAAGCACTCTGTAATTTACAGTAATGTACAGTAAAACACTCTGTAATGTACTCCTCTCTTGCTTCCATCGTCTCTTCTCTAAAGCTTGTAGCCATCCAACAACAGTCATTGTCATAAAGTTTAAAATGAGCTTTTAAACATAAAGGATCTTGATTGAAGTTGGTGTGAGAAGCTCAGGTGGCTCAGACATCTCTGATGATTCATGAGCTTATTTATACATGCTCAGCCAAGAAGAATGACACCTGTGGCTATGTTCTGTCTACTGTGTCTTTATCATGGACACAGTGCAGTATCTCCAAACAGAAAAAAGGAAACAACTACCAACCAGTCAGCAAAAACTAATAATATATGTTGTGGGTTTGCCTATTTATTGCTTGTGTGTCTTCCATGTGGCTTCATTCTTCAGTGAGGTATCATGCTGCAAACCAATAACAATTATTGCAGTGGTCAGTAAGCCCGTGACAGGTTTCAGGAAGTATTTCTGCACCTCAACAGCTGTCACTGTTATTTCTTGTGCTGGTCAATGTGCTGCACCAACGTCATTGTGCAAACTCAACTGTCTTTAGCAAATTCAATGCAAATGTAAAGGAATAGTCTTTCTTTCCTCATTCATTAATTGATAAAAGAATATTTTGAACTAATGCACTGAAAATAACTGTGACTTCTGTGTAGTCTTTGAATGAAGCTAGATAAAAGACAATTAGACAAGTTCAAATGTAACCTTTACTACTGGCAATGCTACAAATACACATTGGTATGTCTCATTTTACTGTTGCCTAGATTTTATTAATAGAAACTCTGTGTTTCAGGACTTCTCTTTGCTTTTGACCCAGAATAAGTGCCTGACCCAGGAAAGACCTGCTTCCCTTGTTTACTTCAGGTACTAGAAAACATAATGCCTTCAAATTTGGAGAGATGCAGAGATCCTGGGAATAATGGAAGGAGTTTGATTCTCCTCTGCTTGGTCTTTGGCTTACCTCCAACTCCCAGGAAAGCTGGATATCATTCTCAGTGTGGTATTTCTGTTTTGTACCAAATCACGCTCTCAAGGAGTACTTACTTGCAATCTTGCAGCAAGAATGTATACTCTAGATGTGTTATCTAAATCCCATAACTCAAATCCCTAAGTAGGTTATATGTATTTGAATTCTTCACTCATTGTGATATTGAAGAGGTCATGATAACACAGAGAAAATCAGGGGGAAGGGTCTGAAAGGAATATTGTGTAGGCCAAAGGAATAAAATTCCTTGCGAATGAGCTGAAAGGCAGTGGGTATTACATGTCCATGCAGGCTTGTGAAGAAGACCTGCCCTTGCAGGTTATTCTGTATGGTGTGCAGGGTGAACTGCATCTAGGCTGGTGGAAGAGCTTAGCCTCCATCATTTGAAGCCCCATTCTGCCTGTGCCTTGAAGAGAGGCCGGAGAGGAAGATCAGGCTTGGATGGATCATCCCTTCATCCTGCATAGGTCTGGACTGGGGAGCCACACTATCCCTTGTCCATACATAGTGCCATACACACCCTTTTGTTGAGGAACTCAAGGACTGGATGCTGCTGGTCATTCTTCACTGCAAATTAAGGCACTGATGGCCCTGGAGCAGTCAAAAGGCCAGGTACTGTCAGAAGGCCAGGTATGTCACTGTGCTGAGAAAGCTGGGGAAATGAGTATCGCCTCCCTGAAATCCTTCAGAATGCTAGCCATTGGGCCCCTGTGTGATCCCTGGAAAGGCTTCTTTTTCCCTTTCCTTGTCTGGGTAGATTCCTCTTTTGCCAGAAGAACAACTTATCCAGGTTAATCCAGGTTTTTGTCCCTATGCTCTAACATGCCCTGAAGACTTAGTTTAAGGAATTGTTGTATGTGCCTGCTTGCTGTAACATATGGCAAGCCTCTGCTTTCAAGGATATAAAACCCTCAAATCTTTGATTATTCTGGCTATATTACCATTTTACATGTTACAGTTGACTAGATTAATAAATGCTGTTGTACCATACCAAAATTAAATTTTTTTCTGTACCCATATGAGTAATTTAAGTGCTTTCTGACTTTTTTGCTTACCTCCACTAGTGCTGTAGCGTTTTTTGCTCTAACATAATTCAGAATTACAAAGTATTGATTTTCAATTAAAGTATTGATTACAGAGATATATGTGTGCCTTTCTTATATGGGTATTTCAAGTTTTATAAATGTGCATACAATGTAAATAGAAAATAATAGCCTTTGATACTCAAAGTAAAAAAAGTCTTAATTAGCCATGCGACAAATATAGAAATAATTAACTTTATGGCCATTAGATGTCACTGTTGCTCTGTGTGTACATGATTGAAGCATCACTCACTGCTCTAAATCGTGGTCCCCTAAAAAAATTTCTGCTATAACTCTACAGCTTTCTGGTGCTTTGTCCTTAATGCTATACATTGAGTATACACCATTTCTCTTAAAAATTAAACCTTAGAATTTGTAAAGCAATGAAAATACATTATTTCATTATTTTGAAGTCTTAATCATTAGATCTTTACATTAGAAGAAAGACATTGTTTCTAGAAAAATAAAATGCTTAATCAAGTAGTAGATTTTTGCATTGAAGGTCTGCTAGATGGCTTTTCATTCTTTGGTTTGATTAGATGCTCAAAATATTATACAATTCAGATGTAACTGAAAAGTGAAAAACCTGTCTCTTCATATGCTAATTTATTTCCTCTGACTCTGAAATAACCCTTAGAACTAATTAAAAATACATTCAATACTTTTTATTTTTTTTTCCCATCACATCAATGACATGCCTATTTGTCCTTTCTAGATAACTAGCCCAAAATGTCTCCTGGAGTCAGTCTTCTATTTATTCCTGCCCATGAATTAGTGAGGAATACATATATGGTCAGCAAAGTGGAATCATAAAGGGAAATTGCAAATCATTATGAGGTAAAAATCAGTTCGGAATGGGACTTAAAAACTTTAGAGTCTTCAAAAGTAAAGGAGTTACTTTACATGAGCTTCAAGAGATTGTGAGGCATAGGCATTATTACATGTTCATTTTTGTCAGCGCAAACTGTCCACAGATTTTAAAATACTTTTTGTTAACAGCAAAGGTGAAACTTCAGAGAAGGTTAAATTCCTGCCTATTGTCTCTTATCCTCCCACTGCACAGCACATTGGATAGTCTGACTCCCATCTCCTCAAGCTTCCTAGGGATACTGGGGTAGCTGTGCAGTGTTCCCAAAGCCTCTCTGCCCCAGGATGGACAAGCCCCCTGCCCCAGGGACACTGCTCCAGCCCTGACCATCACTGAGCTTGCTGCAGTTTCTCGATGTCTTTCCTGTGTTGGAGAACAGTATCTGGATGTAGCTAGTGAGTGCTGAGCAGAAGGGGACAGCCAATGCCTCCCTGATCTCCTGGCTGTGCTCCAGGGATGCAGCCCCATATGCCTTTGGCAGTCTCTGCTGCCAGGGGATGCTGGTGGTTCCTGTCCAAGTAATTGGTTAGAATAAGGAACACAGCATAGGAATAAGTTCTCAGCTCTTTAGATTTTAGGAATTCATGAGTTCTGCATGGATCTGTGTAAAACATGTACATGCACCTGGAGGAGGAAAGTGGCAAAGTAAGAGTTTTCAGATAATACTTGATCCTTGAGGGAAATGAAGGAAGAGTGTATCATACACGAATCCTTCAGGGGAATGAGGGCAAAGAAAGAATATAATATATAAAATACAGCATTATACATATATGTATGTATATCTACTCAGAAGTGCCATTTTGAAAACTTTTGGATGTATTGATGAAAACACTAAATCAATGCCTGACAGAGGTCAAAACCCTAAATATTAAATTGTTAGCAGAAGGTACAGAGAGTGAGGCAGAATATCATTATGCCATGGCTGTATGGTTCAATACATACAGTTCTTCTTGCTTCATCTCAAAAAGGGAAGAATAAAATAAAATGTCCAGAGAGGAGAAATAAGAAGAGAGAAGTAGAGGAAGCTTCAGAGAAGAGCTACAAAGATGATTAAGTTCATGGATTTCTCAGTAAACTGAGATGCTGGAAGTAGTCTGGGAAAGAGAGAAATGGGGGCCATAAAGCAGAAGTCTAACTAGATGAGTAGTGTGCTGAAAGTGAATAGGAGTAAGTTCTGTTCTGTATCTCTCAGTACAAAACCTGACATGAGCAAATAAAACTGAATGTATATCTTTGTACACAGAATCAATTTTCATGGCATGTTGTGGCTATTAAAATTTTAAGGGATCAGAGACCTCATGGTTCTTAGTCAAGTAGCAGTTATTAATGCTTATAAACCACTGAGTGTACACAGGCCACAAAAATTTGGAGGAGTTTATTGTACAGGCAAAACATCCTATATATTCATCCTGCTCTTTCACATTTCCTTGAGCATGTCCCTTGTTTACTGCCAAGGACAAGGTACTGGGCTAAAGGGAGCTCCAGTGTGAGCCAACATGGCTACTATTATTTCATCATTAAAAAAAGTATAATCTGAAGGAATGTAGAGGGACTTCTGTAAAGACTGCTTCATGCAAATTCAAAAGTTTATTTCTTGCCTGACTATTGAAGTCCCTATAAAATCGCATAAGGAAAAAATGACTAACAAAATTGTACAATAAAAATCCATATTAAAAATAGTATCTAATATAGTGTCATAAAGACAAGTAATTACTAAATTAACGAAAATTATATTCCTTAATAATTTTCAAAATTCTAAGTGTGGATCAACTACTGGCTGCTTTACAATATCAAATGTTATTTTATCAACACATAACCATTTTTTCCCATGAGAAATACTCCTGTTTTTCCCAGCTTCTGATTTAGATATATTTTTGTTGTTCATGCCTGCTATAAAATTATGCTAATGTAGAATAGAATAGACTAGAATAGAATAGAATAGAATCATAGGATCATTAAAGCTGAAAAGACCTCCAAGATCCCAGGCTCCAACCTTGGACTGAACAGCACTTGGCGACCTAAACCGTAGCACAAAGTGCCACGTCCTGTTGTTTCTTGAACACTTCCAAGAATGGTGACTCCACTTTCCTGGACAGTCCATTTTAATGCCTGACAAGCCTTTCAGGGAAGAAATTCTTACTGATGCCCAAACTGAAAGGGTTTGTTTGTCACTTATGTAATTCAGTATGAAATGAAGTACAACTGGAGTTCTGTCACATTAGTACTGCAAGTAGAAATTACTGTAACAGATTGTGACAGGCTAGTGTTAATGACAGGTTAATAATTGTTGGTGTAACAGGTTAGTTAATGAAAACAGAGGGGAAATAAAAAACAAATGTCAATCTCATTTTTCTCACTGCTATGGGAGATGAACGTTCGCAGTGCCACTTTTATTACAGCTTTAATATAAGTTTCAAACTTTATTGGTAGTCCCTGGACTTCAAACAGCAAAATATTGGGTTCTGTTTCTGACATGACTGTAAGCCGGTAGTCTGACATTTTGCAGCAAAGGTTACCTTTCATCTCCCTTTGGGTAGCTTAAAGCTCCAAGTGTCCCACTGAGGATCTTCCAAACTTGTGTGCTGTCAAGTCTGCTCAGTCACCAGTTTGGGATTTTTTCCTTTCCTGCCAGCAAGAGCAATGGCTAAAATCTCAACACTCCCCAAAGTTTTTCCCAGTCCTGTGATTAAACTTTTTGCAGTCCTACTGTGAATGATCCACCTTCCCATCTGTGAACAGTATTAAAAGGCCCAAATGAATTGTTTAGATATAGAAAAATGCTCTACCCATGATAATTTTCAAAATATTCAAAGTAATCAATCACTTTCTTTGGAGACTATGGGAAAATTATCACCATCACCTATTAGCAGCTCTTCTACTGCCTACCACCACTCTCCAAAGATCTCACAGGATTTCACAATATGTCAACTAATTAGATATTGCCATGTGTCTGAACCAGCCTCTAATCCCTCTCCTTCCTTCTGGCTGATGGCATGTCGTCTGCGCTCTGATTTGACTAACTGATAATGTTCTGCCTGATTATATGGCATTGAGGAAAAGTATTAGGGGAAAGAGGACAGTGAGAGAATTAAAGCTGAGACATCTCTTCAAATATGCCCTGAAGAGTTGTGGGAACAGTGAAAATCCATTGAGTGAAATAATATCTTCCAGGTGATAACCAGGAGTAATAAAGACATTTTTCAAAGACAAAAATGAGAGTTAAAATCACCCATTTTGGAGAAATGGGATTTGGGGTGTTTCTTATGTGGACTGGGTGAGGCTCTGTCAAGGCATACCTAGAATATGGATGAACTTCACCTTGAGCAATCTCAAGAAGCATCTCTCTGCAATTAGTTTTTTGAATTAATGCACTGTATTGCTGTGGTTAAATTGCCTTGGATTTTGGTTAGGTGTTAAAGCCACCAGGCTAGAAGGCAGTCACACTCCACACTCAGTTTAGTTTTCACAGGATAGAGTGAGCAGGTTTAAAGCCAGCGCTGCTGATTGAGAGGTCTTGCTTCCTTTTCAGTCTGCCTTGTTGCCTTCGCCAGCATGTGTGCTACTCCCGCTGAGATTTTGGAAACAAATTTGTTTCGCTACAACAGCACAAAGCAAACAGGATTTTTCTTTTGTTTGTTTTCTTGTTGTTTGTTTGCACTTTGTTCTGTTTTATTGTGGGAAGGGAGCAGGACAGAGCAGCAAAGCCACCAACCTTCTTGGCGGTGAGAAGCCATTAATGAGGGCAGCTGCCTGTGAGGGGGGATGAACCCTTGAAATCCAGTGAGACATAGTTGTTGCTTAGCAGGTGCTGCAAAGTTATTTAAATAACAGGTGCTGACTGGGAACACTGAGAGCTACAACTCCCAACCTCCCATGTAGAGAGAAAAGAGAGTTTCTGTGATTTGGACACACTGATGGCATTTCCTGGGTTTACATCAGAAAAGACTGCCCCTGTGATTGCGTCCTGTGCTAAAGTTCATTAAAAACCTTGTTTAAACTTGTCAAGTGGAATGAGACCCTGAGGTTATACTGATCAAAAAATGAAGTTGACACTTAAGGCCCTCGTCCTTTTGGACCCAAGCCTGTCTGGCACCTGCAGCAACCCAACATGACTTGGAGGCTCAGGGTTTCAAGTAGCTTTGGGGCTTGTTAAAGGGAATGCCCAGGCCCCTGCAGCCCTTCAGCGTGGCCTTTGCCTTTCCTGCAGCATTAAAGGTATGGGCTTGGTGGGCTCAGCTGGGTTTGCTGTCATCCCACCCACACAAGAGGAAGTGTCACATGGACACAGAACAGACTGGTCCACCCAGGCCTTCCTGGGGAATAGCCCAATGCAACTTCCATCTTGTGGCACTGTGTGCTGGCTTGGGCTGGGATAGAGACAGTGTTATTCACAGTATCTGGTATGGGCTGGTTCTCATTTGTCCTGCAAAGGGTATTGACAACTCAGGGATGCTTTAGCTGTTGCTGAGCAGGGCATGCACAGAGTCAAGGCCTTTTCTGCCTCTCACCCCCCCCAGGGAGTAAGCTGTGGGTGCACAAGGAGTTGGGATGGGACACACCCAGGACAGCGGACCCCAAGTGACCACAGGGATATCCCATATCATAGGGCATTGTGCCCGGGATATAAAACTGGGGCAAGAAGGAAATGGGGAAGTTTGGGGGGATGGTGTTTGTCTTTCCAAGTCACGTTGTACATGATGGAGCCCCTCTTTCCTGGGTATGGCTGCACACCTGCCTGCCCATGCAATGGACAATGAATGCATTTCTTGTTTTGCTTTGCTTGTGTGGGTGGCTTTTCTTTTATCCATTAAACGATCCATTAAACTATTTCTCTGTTCTACTCTTCTGATTGTCTCCCCTCTGTGGGAGAGTGAGCAGCAGTTGCATGGGGCTGAGCTGCTCTCTGAGGTTAAACCAAGACAGCAGACTGGAAGGAAATGTAGGCTGAGGTTCACTGTAGACAGCTTGGACTAAATCAAAGAGGAGACAGCAAAGCAGCAATCTGGTTTGCCTAGCAATCTGCTTTGCCAGCAGTGAAAGGGAGTGACTGCTTGTCATAGCCCTTTATGTTCACAAGGAAATGGTGAAGACCAGCTGTTTATTACCCCAAGCCTTCCCCTGGACATTTACAGACCTTCAGCTAAACATGCCTTGCAAGCACCAACAGCACTTGCTCGAGTTCTTCCTCTCCTGCTCTCATCATCCACATCACAGCAGTGATCCTTGTGTCCCAGCAAGGTCTGCCTCACCTTCTGGGTCAGGCACCTACAGATCAGTGCTGTCCCTGTGTTTCTGGACCTTGGTAATTGTTACTATCCAACTCAGAGCTGACCTGGGCTCCAGGTCTGTGACAGATGAAAAAAGCCAAGTTTTATGTTTTTAAGAGCTAAGTATGGAACAGCTTTAAATTATTAAACTGTTACAGGCTATTAGTGGGTTAATCTAGGAGACATTGCAAGGACAGATGAATAAAACTAAAGTTTTAGCTGCAGTTTGCAGTACCTGCTTAGAGAGGGATGTTCTTGCTTAACCAAGCATGGCTGCATAGCCAAACTTACATCTATCCATTATGGACTCTGAACTTATTGCAGATCCCTGCTCTTCAGAAGGTGTGAATCTGAGCTGCAGGGAATGTAGTGTATGCCATCTCTGAACTGCAATTAGGGGAATTCATATGTTTTATGGTGTGCTTCTGCTGAAGCCACAAGGAAGATACATGACTGAATGAAAAAAGTCTCTTTATGTCATTGGATATTAAAGTATCTAGCAAATTAACAATAAATACCTTGCTAAATTAAATCTTATTTTCTTCAAATAGCCACAAGGAGTGTGAACATTCAGCAGCAAACTGCATAAAAAAAGACATGTTAGACAGATGCCAAATATTACAACCAAGGTATCATTTAACATCCTGATACTCAGATAACAGTATATGAATGTTTCAGACTTTACATAACCATTCTCTTTGCTCCTTAAAGGAAATCAAAGGCACATCTCAAAGCAAAATGGGGCTTCGAGTCAAAATTATTATACTAATAAAATTGGATTTTATTATGAAAGATGTTTGTATCTTTCTATGCAATATCTGCTTCCTCTCAGTGAGATACAGCCTACTGTTCACCATATTGCATTGCCCATAGCTATTTTCTCTTCTCCCCTATGGATATACACATACATGTATGCATGCTTTCCTATCTGACATGGAGACACTCTCATCCAGTGCTTTCACACATCCTCAAGGGCTTTTTCAACTAATGGAACATGCTGCATCCTTAGGCTGAGATGAAATATTCAACACCTCACAGAGGTTATGCAATACTTTTTTTAATATGTAATTAAACTACTCTGGTTTACATGGATTAAAAAATTCATAAACACTTCACTCAGTTAAATTTACTAGTACAATGGAGTCAGTCCCTGCAAACACTCTATAACTTTCTCATGGTGGCAGCGAAACTTATTTTTTCCCTTTTCCTCCAGAATAACATGTAGGTCATGATGTGAATGTTTCATCCTTTTGTACCTTTTTTAAAAATTTTATTACAGAAGCAAGTGTCTGAAGCAAGTTGTCTGTAAACAGTAATCCAGCTATTTTACTGTAGGCCCTGTCCCCTCATCTGCTTTCCCCCCACATGTTCTAGGTCTCATTCCCCAGGCCTCAATGTTCATTTGCCAGAGGCCACAACACTGTAGCTCTCTGTCTGAAGGCTGGCTCCCAAACTATCACCAAAGCAGGTGTATTGTAGCTGAATTTTCCAGACTTTTTTGATTTGGGACTTTAATATAAGTCCTTTTCCAGAACCACCAATTTTCATGCGGTTTACCAGACTTTTCTTATTCATTCAGGTTTTGCTAAAAATGCCCAGTGGGTTCAATGGTTTTTGGTGGAAGTGTGACACACCTGCATGCACAAGCAGGTAGGCAGAAAAACTGTAAATTCTTTTTTGCATTCAGAAAACCAACCTAGGAAAGACAAGGGATACAAAATCCTGTTCAGGCCAAGCTCCAGCTAAGAGGGCATGGGGTTAGAAATCCCACTGTGGAGGAACCAATCCATTGTGGACAAGTAATTCTGTACTTGTACAAATTATTTTCTTGTTCCAGTTGCTGCTAGAAATAGGATACAGGCTAACTGATTCTATGGACTGATCAAAAAGGACAGAAATATTTTCATCTCTCATACAATATAAAGATCAAAAAAAAGGAAAGAGGAGATAGTTCTCAAGCAGAAGTACTGGTTGGGTTCTGTTTTGCCTGCTGTCTGATATATTTAAGACTTCACCTAGTCTTTCATAATGAATTGACTGGTAGCTTCAAAAATTATTAGAGAGTGAACAAACGGAGAGGTGAACACAGAGGTGGATAGGCAAGCCAAAAATACCTCTCCTCTCCAATCTACACCTAATCAAAGTTTAATTAAAGTTTCTCATGAAAGTCACCTGGATGAGAGTCCTGATTTATGCTCCCATGATTTAATCATATAATCATCTGGCTTTCTGACTGAGAAATTTAACTATTATTCTGAGTGTAGAGCAATACCACTAAGTCTCTTGCCTAAGCATCAAAAGTCCTCAGGTGCTGGTTTTCCAATCTGAGAGTAATATTTTAGAAATAAGTATGTCCTGGATTTTATATTTTCCCCTATGATGATTTGTCCCCCATTACTAAGTTACATGAATGAATGTGTTCTGTTCATAAAGACAGACCACACAAAACAATTAATATCAGAGACAAATCCTGAATTTGGTCAACAGAAGCTGCCTTGTTTTTCTTTTCTTTCAGCTTTTCCTCTTTAGCTATATTTTAAAATCAGAATAATGTTTATTTAAGTGACTTAAATAAATGTCACCCTTACTGACTTTGTACTGAGTAAGAGTGATTGAGAGGTTGTTCTGGGGGAGAGCGAGAGAGGGAACAAACCCATGCAGGGCTCTTCTGGGACCTCAGTAAAAACCCCCTTTTTTTTTGACAACAAGAGTATCAATAATATAATTACTTTAATAGGACAGACTTGAAAGGAATATATGTAGTGAGTAGATGCTATATTCTTTCAGATGGACGGCACAGGTGTTCATACAGCATCAGAGCTAAGACGGAATGGAATTTCCCCATCACCCTATGCAGAGCTGATCATGTCCATGGAGGGAAGGTCTCCCTTTCTGGCCATTTGAGCAATTGTATAATACAATAATTGTACTGTATACAAAAAAACCCTGCTGTATTGCTACAGGATGCTCACACATTTCATTAACTTCTCTCTACCATTTTGTTTTTTAGATGAAGCCAAGGCCAGGCAGGTGCTGCAATCAGCAGGTGGGAGCTGCCTGCAGGTTAGCCCCGTTCCATGAGCTGGTGGAGCTCATCCTGCAGTTAATGGACATAGACGGCACAACAGGGCCTGGAGGCCGTGCTGGACATTCAGCCCAGTGCACACAGCCCTGTGCCTGCTCAGGTGTGGAGTGCCTGCTCACCTGTGGTGTGGCTCACTCCCTCCTCAATGAGCAGTGCTCTCCTGACCATCATCAATGCACACCACCCCTCGATCCATGTAGAGTTTACCTTTCCCAAAGCTATAAGTTGCATATTATATTAATATCATGAAGGCTTCTCAAGCCCTAAATATGAGCCCTAACAGAGCAGATGAGACCTATGCAAGATCACCAACTCCTTGAGTGCAAAGTCTTCAGCAAAGCTCCCTTTACAGATGTGCATCTCGTAAGATTTTCCTCTGTACCTTCCATTTAAAAATAAATTGGTACATATGAAGTGTGCATGAATCATTTAAAAATGTCACCAGGGAGTTACATTAAAGGGTAATGTAATACTCTGTAGAAATTAGAAATAAATCTCCTAGCACAGAAAACTGCTGTACTGCAGAACAGCAATTACAAGCAAACAAAGGGAAACAATAAGATTCTTGAATATTCTGGCTGTATCTCCAAACCTAATTAGTTCAGCCTCGAACAACATCAAAGAGTGCTTCATTAATGAACCTCTGAATCATCTGTACTCATCTGTGACTGATAACCATGACTCAGTTTTACCAGCGACAAGGATGAGGTGGTTTGGTAATAAAGACATTAAATTGCCCGCTATCTTAAATTCTGCCATGAACTTGCACGGACAGGCTGTCATCTCTGCATGTCAGTTCTTCAGTGAAAGGCAGTACTGTGTACACATACATGTGTACTGTGACATTTATATTTCTCATAGAATGGATCATGCACTGCAATGAGCCTTGAGCCCAGCAGAGTCTCCTAGGAATTCCTAGAGCGCTTGGGAATGCAGAGAAAGCATTCATAGATGGGGGTCCTCAAATACAGAATGACCTAATGCTCCAGATATTTCACAAGGAAGAGGTTTTGGAAACATCAAAGTCACAGCAGTTGGAAAAACAGGAACATGGTTTTAAGGAAATTATATTTAGGAGTTCATAGAGAAGAATAAAGGGGAAGAAATAGTCAGCAGGGCTAAGTTTAAATGAAGAGAGAAAAGACTAAGGTAACTTGGGGAAAAAAATAAAGTTGTTATCAGATGTGGAGAGTGATTAATGAGAAAAGTGAACAGAGTTATTTTGATTGGGAAACCAGACAAAGCTGTTTAATGAACAGAGGTAAAAAACTACCTCCAATAGTTAATTAAAACAGTGCTGCTCCTGTAAGATACTAAGAATAACTAATAATGACAGATGTCGTTGTATTTAGAATTATATTGATGACAAAAGTACGTTTTAGCTGCTTCTTTTCTGCCCGAGACACATCAATAATGCATACTTTAATTACATTCAACTACAGAACGTATGTATTTGAGCGGTGACGCTTTGGTGATGGATAGAGATGTCCAACAATTTGTCATTTTGCAGAGTACAGTTCAGGAACAAGCCTCACTTACCTGTGTACAGCTGTAAGTGTCATTCTCTAAAGGAAAACTGGAATGTATGTATTAAAAAGTACATTCTATTGAATATTAGGAAGTCACTAACAAATGCTGGGATGAATTCTGGCCTCCTCATTGTAACTAAGACATACTATTAGATGTATCTGAAGTACAAACAGTCCAAAGAGTGACAACAAAACAGAAAAAAGAGATGATACTTCTATGACAAAAAATGTTGCAAAATCAGAGAAATAACCTGAAAATTAGCAAAAATAATGAAAATACAACACTTCAGGAAAAAGTTATTATAGTTTCAGGAATTTAGATACTCTAAAAAGGTTTATCTGATTTTTCTAATGCTTTTGTAAGTCCACCAAGAAAAAACAAAGCTGAAGATGTCTTTACATCATGTATTTTTAAGTGGCATCAAAAATTCTGCCCAGATTTTGTTGCATATTGGCATATACCCCTTACAGTGCTCTACTGCTAACATTTAACAATACAATAATGTTAAGATTATTGTTATTGAGAAGCTGTCAGGCAAAATCCTGTTTACTCTAGCATGTCATAAAATACAGGTATAACAAACTTTTCTGTCAGTTTTAGATTTTGAATATGGCTGGATCTGACACGAGTTCCCTATATAACAAATTCTGACTGTCAGTTTAGATATTTTAAAATTTACTTGTGGCAAAACTAAATTGAGATAGTAATGTTGGCTTTTCATGTCTTTCAAGTATGAAGTCTAAGGTTAAAATTTCTTCAACCACAAGTGCACTAACAGCAGAGCAGCAACTGATTGCTGTTTAACACCTGAAACAATCCTGTGTGGTGGGATCTGAAGTTATTTATTGGTTTATTGCTTTTTGTTTTTTGGTTTTTTTTTCTTTTTTTTTTTTTGCCTGACTGTAGAGAAAGATGTGCTTTTCAGATTTTACTTTTGGTGAGAAAGATATTTAGTTAAATGTGAAATACTGGAGCTGGAATGTATGGGCAATGTCTGAGACATCTGTTAGGAGAATTTACAATTTCCAAGATTATCTTCAGGACATGATGACATGCAGCTTGTGTTGGCCTGGAGACTAGAGGCAGAAGTGTTGAAGAGTGTCTGCTTTTGTCTAGAGGCAGGAGTGTTGAAGAGTGTCTGCTTTTGTACAGTTGGGCATCTGGTCTCTGGCCCTCCCTCAAGTCCTCACAACAACTTGGTATTGTGGAGCTTCCCACACCCTCAGGTGTTCCTCATGGACTTCTGGGGTCTGATGTAGTTCAGCCCACCACGCCCTCATGCACAGAATCTCTTTGAAATGGCCAAAGGGCAAGATGCAGTGTTTCCATTTCTGGATTCTAGGGATATTAATTCAAGGGTAAACTGCCATGGAATGGCCAGACTCGGGACAGCCAGCACGTGATACTTTCAGACCCCCCTACTTCTGCCATGCACTATCTCCCTTGGCAACCCCCCAGATTTCTGACAGACTCCTCTACAGCCCAGCTTTCATATGTGCTTCAATCCCTGCCAAGTCCAAGTCATAGAAGGTAAGGCCTCTCTTCATATGAGGGAAGCACCATGGAGGTGCCTCATATGGGGTCAGAGAGACCCCGTGACAAAATGGCAGTATGAACAGTGCCCCTAATTAAAGATTACTCAAGGTTTTCCCACTCCCTTTCTGGGGTGTCTTTAAAGCCCTCCTCACCTCCTAGCTCACAGCTGAGTGAAACCTTTGTGAAGTCATGCATAGATAGCCCTGATGGAGCCTGTGGTGCTGCTTGTGCAAGGAAGCTCTCCTGTTGATGGAGTGTTCAGACTCTTCTGTGTCCATACGTGCTCACAGCCTGTGCCAAATTCTAGTTCCTTTTAGGCACATGTAAGCTGCTAAATCTACGGAACTTCTGAGCACAAAGAGATGTTTGGAGAAGAAACTACTTCAGAGTTTTAGCTTTCAGAAAGCTTTTTTGGGGTACACATTTCTTGACTCCTGCGACCTGCTTCCCACCTTTGTTGCTGAATTTCTGAGAGATACCTCTAGGCTATCACCTGATGTCAGTGTGGAAACACTGCAGAAAACTGAGCCAAATTTATTGGTTATGCCCCTTCTACCATTGAGATGTCCCAGACCAGTCAATGCAGTAGAAGGGATCACAGGAGACTGTAAATCCTAGGCTCAGTTACTTGTTTGTAAGGCCAAGGCTTTTGACATGAGTGGAGCAAACATGAAAAGTCTCTATTGGAAGCTATCCATGTAAAGGAAACTTTCAGTGCTGAAGATATCTTAAGGAAGTTGGTTTGTGTCTGTCCTGTTAGTCTCTGCCAGGGAATTGGATATCTAGTATTTAGTTTTACTTTACTTCAGTCCTCAAATAAAATTGTCTTATAGTCAAGTTGCTTCTCCTTTTATTCCCAGACTGCTAGAACCACCAATCAGACACATATGTGGCTTTGTCCCCTCTATCAGAGCACTGTAACATCTTATTTTATACTTCCAGTCTCATCTTTCCTTGAAAGCCCATTCATGTGGGCTTTTGTTTTTGTTGAACATCCTCAATCTCTCCTTTCTGCAAGTCTGAGCTCAGAGAACTTGAAGCATTTATCATCATGTGAGATTGCACTGGAGTGATGTGAGGTGTTACCACTGAATAATTTTTCATTCTCAGTAATCCATCATATGAAGTCAGACAGCACAAGCACCACAAGTTTTGTGTGGCTGCAATAAAGTTCTGCAGTGGCAGAAAAACAAGATTAAAAGATTGTATAGTAAATCTTGTAATTCTTTATTCATCCTTAAACTTGAATACTAGCTGGATCCCTCTCCCCATATTGAGTTGGAGAAGAAAGAGAGGTGACTTTTGTGAATGAAAAGGAACATGCAGGTGACTAAAATATTCTATTGCTTTTTCCTGTCAATAGTATTCTAGACAGAATACAAATTCAACAAGGCCAGAATTTTTGGTCAGTGAGACTTGGTAGCAGATGCATGGAAGTGCAGTGAATTTGTGGGGGAAAACGACTGATCAGCTCAAGCTATTTCATATGAAGTGGAAGTCCACTAGAACAGACAAATGCTAAAATGGATGGGTGTCTTCTGTCCTGTCTGACTCCCTTCTGGGAACTAAAAGTACAATTAGGACAAAAAATGCTGTTCCCAGGAAGGTACAATAGTCATTCAGTGTTCAAGTGAGCAGGAAAAAATGTATTTTGTAAAGATTGTTTCATTCTCTGCAGCTCTTGTAGTGCAGAATCACTCATTAATATTTACTCTGTCATTTAAGTCTAAGACAAATATTTTAATAAAAATATTATTCTCACTGAAGTTTAAACATAAAACCAAGGGAGGTTAAAAATCATCTCATGACATGAATGCTTTGATATTAAAAATAAATATTACTTGTATTACTTGGAGAAGTAAAAGCTATATGAAAAATACAATTTGAAGTAAACAAATTGAAAAATACAATTTGAAGCAAATACATAAGCCATTTTGTACAAGTGCCAGAATTACCAATATCCTTCAGATTTAAAAGGATAAATTGCTCTCCACAGCAATAGAACCTGAAAATACCATGGCTCCTATCCACTAGGCAATGACCCAGGGAGTCATTATTGGACTGGAAGTTTGGAGTTGTAGGGAGACATGATCCTTAATGCACTCTAAGAAAATCACTGAGCAGAGGGAAGCGTAGAGAAGGAAATGCAGCAGGTGGCTGGCCCAACAGTGGTTGCTGTACTTGCTTCCTTCCATAGGCAGGGGAGGGAGGAGGATGGTCCTGCCAGGGCAGCTGAGAACAGGATCCTGCCATCCATATATCCTGCATTGTCCACGCCTCCACTGCCTTAAGCTAAGAGCTACATGAAAAACTTCCAAAAGGGGGAGAGAGGCAAAGAAATTAACAAAGTAAGAAAATGGATGGAGAGAACAGAGAGGGTGTACAAGCCAGAAGGGCACTTGAATGAGGAGAAGACCCACAGTTGCACAGCAGCTTGGTTTTGCTTCTCTCAATAGGAGAGGGCAGAGTTAATGCTTTATCTTGCGAGATAAGGACGCAGTTGAGGATCTCAGATCTCATGTTAACTGTAGTTTAGAACAGGACTGAATTAATGCTTCAAGCTGAACAATTACAAGGAGAAAATGTTCAGTGAGAGAGACTAGAGATGTAAACTTGGAAAATAACAAAAGAAGGAAAAATGACATGAAGTTTTGCTGGTGGACGTGCTAAGAAAAGGATGGATTTTGAAGGATGTTGAAAATGTAAAGTTGACCATGAGAGGTCTAAGACAGGTCAGAGAACTGCACAGCTGGAAATTTGAATTACTGCAAATGCATCTGAAATGCCTGTGGCAATTGCATAAAAGAGGGTCAGGAAGAAAGAAAATTCAGTTTTAGTTGTATTAAGCTAAGGAAGTACAGGCCTAAACAATATTCCCATGTCTCCATTGAGAGGGTCACAAAGTATGACAAACCATGTACCTAATGCAAGCTTGTTCTTGCACTTAAAATTTAGGCAGATAGGGCCTTCTCCTGAAGGCTTTTAAAAGTACTTTCCTCACTCCACTAGATATACATGAGACATACAATTTACAAGAACTGATGAGCTAGGAACAAAAAATTGAGGCAAAAATCTGGTTTCTGAGTTATTCAGTCTAGAGCTGGGCACCTTGTCCCACTCCTCTTCCCTCCAATATTTGGGCAGAGGAGTAGACACAGGTTTGTGAAGCAAGATTCCACAAAAGAAGGAGAATTAAAATATATGCCAGCAGTATGCTGACTGAGGAATAGAAAGACTGCAGAGCAGACAGGATATCACATTGAGGAGTGCTGAAGAGGGAGGAGCTGATGAAAAGAGTCAGTGACAAGAGCAGAAGAGATACAAGAGATACTTTTGTACCTCTATTACACAGAAGGATGACAATGCCTTCAAAAGCAAGTCAAAATTAGACTAGAGTAGAGCTTAGCAGAGGATCCCAAGTTTTTTGTGCCCTGGATATATCAGTTAAGCAAGGGATGGTTGTAACTTTGTAATTCAACTGTTAAAGACAGGTTTGAGTCACATAAACTCAGATCCAGTTCTAAATTTTCCTTGAATTTGAAGGGTGTTTCCATTTGGATTTGATTCAGCACCACTATTGCTTTTAGTGGAACTCCATTGCATATTGAGATCTGGAGATATTCTTAATTTTTAATGGCATTTTGATTCACATTTAATGCTTATTAAAGAAGGGGATGTATAGGATTTATTTGAATTGGAACTTATTTTGTCAACGTAAGATAGATCACAGTAAAATTAAATCAGCTCATGTATACATTAGTCAATACTATGAAAGCTGATCTTACAGTTTAAAGAGTAAAATTTGGTTGCAGTTCTGTAAACAAAGCTACCCCTCTGTAAAGCATCAAAGACAACTTCTCTAAGAACTGTTCTCCAAAGAAAAAAAAACTGTTCTCCAAGTTTTTTTTTCTCCACAAAAAAACTTGTTAGAAGGCTAATGAGGCTAATGCATCAGAGATGGTTCTTGTGGAAGTGCAGTTTGGTTAAAATCTGTTGAGAAAGTCAGACAACCATGTTTTCAGAGCAGTTTTCACTATTCACAACTGTTATGGTGAACTGCAAAGTAGCAGTGTATAATCACATCCTGCTCTGACGTAAAAATGGGATCTTTTCATTTAAAATAGGAGTTCTCACACTGTCTTCTCACCAGCAGAATATTTTAAGCATTACTGCATATCATGGTTCTTCATGCTATGATCTGTAATACTAAAATTCAAAGTGTGAAAAAGGAGATTGATTCACATGCCTCAACTATGAAGTACCTATCCTGTTATTGATTATTTTACTCTAAAATCTTGATCTACAGAAGAACATTGTCATAAGAAATGAGATGTGATAACTTTAAAATAGTATTTTATCAATGGAAGCCTTTTTAGATTCAACCTGAAGAAAATACATGAGATCACCACACTTTTCAAAAAACCTCCTAAGTCTATCCCATTTGTGTTCACTTAAAATCAGTGGGAAGTAACTAAATGACACATCAATTTTTAATCAAAAATGTTTTTGCTAAATATATTTCTTTGGGAAGCTACAACAAAATGAATTATACAGTTCTTTCATTGTACAACTCAAAAGAGAATACTTAATAACACCATGCAGCACGAATTGTGCTTGCATAGCGATTTTCACAGGATGTCTTAAGGAAAACTACACATAAAGAGTAAAAATCCACAAATTTAGATCATTGAGTGGAAGGCAAGGAGAACAAATAAAATTTACGGCTAGATTTATAATCAGAAATTGAATCAACAGAACAAGCCTCAGTAGGCAATATGCTCCAGATGTGAGAAATAGTACCGCAGCAAATCTCTAGCTTCCACTCTAGCTTCCAACAAATGTTATCGTACCATTAAAACAGCTGAAAAAAATAGCACAGTTATTACCATAGTGACATTCTGCCACATATGTGAACAAAAGGCAGTGGGTTGTGCTAGGTTAAAATAGCACAAAAGATGAAAAGTAATATAGAGCTTTTCATAACAGATGTACTGGCTGAAAAATGGAATGATGAACCAGAAGATTCTAAGATGTGGTAATCTCTGTTGGTAAACATGTGTGTTGAGGTCCTTGTAGCAGACCAAAAACTGACTAGTAACTAATCCCGAAAGGAGTAAAGTTTCTGGACCTGTTGGTGTTTATGTATCCAGTGATAATGCAAACCCAAGTTTTAATCTCAGCAAGCTTCTTAAATAGTGACTTCACAAGTGCATCCATGGTTTTCTAGCTAATTTATACACTAGTGTTATATAAATGGAATGTTTTCACTTACAAATAACTAAGGACTCTGTCATAAGTAATAGATTTGTCACACAGAAAATTTTGAACTCTCCCAATGCTCAGTAATTTAAATAAAAGCCTTTAATCAAAACTTTTAAGCCTTTGAGCACAATTGGGAAGGTATGCATCAGAAGCCACATGTGGTATGACAAACACCTCTAACAATACTTCAGTCACATTGTGACTATGACAAATATTCTCTCTTCCTTTGCCAGCAACCTGTACCTGAGCTTTTCTAAGTTGGCACTTTCTTCACTGCCTCCTGCACGAGGCTCAGATACATGACCAGCTTGCTGCAGGGTACAATGCTAGTACCCGTCAGCTGAGAAGCAAGAGACACTGGTGCACACATTCCTAGACCATGGCAATGTGCAGGAAGCCACTTGCTGCCGTCCCTCCTCCCAGTGAGCTCCATGGAATGCCATTGCATCACACTCATCTTGAGCTGGGGCACATTTGCCAGCTCAGCCGTGCGGCTGTTCCAGTGGCTGTGGCTGAGCTCGGGCACTGACACTTCCACACTGGGACCGTTGTCGCAGGGGTCTTGGGATGAGGGAAGATATGAGGATCTGACTCCATGTTTCAGAAGGCTTGATTTATTATTTTATGATATATATTATATTAAAATATACTAAAAGAGAAGAATGGATTTCATCAGAAGGCTAGCTAAGAATAGAAAATGAAGAATGATAACAAAGGCTTGTGTCTCTGACAGAGAGTCCGAGCCAACTGATTGTGATTGGCCATTAATTAGAAGCAACTACATGAGACCAATCACAGATGCACCTGTTGCATTCCACAGCATCAGATAACCATTGTTTACTTTTGTTCCTGAGGCCTCTCAGCTTCTCAGGAGAAAAAATTCTAAGGAAAGGATTTTTCAGAAAATATCATCGCTACACTACACTTGCTTCTAGTCTGAGCTGATTCTTGTGTCAGCTCCCTAGTTAATGTCACAAAGCACTCAGGAGGACATCAGTCATTGTATCTAGTCAGAAAAATCACTGATGTCAAAGTCGAGGAAACTTATCAGCCACCTTCTTCATTGCTCTCCAAATCCCAAGAGTTGATGTTAGGGAAAAAATACCCCCGCCAAATCCACAAAACTCTAGAAATATCTATGGATGGAAAACGAAAAGAGCAAAAAACTCCTTTTCCTTTGAGGTTGAATGAGACTGGAAACTTGAAGGGGCAGGAGTTTTGTAGTGTTTTATCATTAATTTGGAGGGCCATGCATTTTGCCTCCTTACAGCTTGATAGGTGATATTAAATGGTTAAGGTAGGATGGTATCATGAAAAATGGGTAATTCTATTTCCCTCTCTAGGTCTGATACATTTTCCTTTGGAAGAGTGGCTTGCACAAAATCATGCAATGTCAATGTTTAAAGGAGAAGAACTGAAGTTCTACTGAATCTGTGGTTATTTTTTGCCATGATTAAACAGAATGCCAAAGTATAAGGGCAGTTGATTTACTAAAAGGGGAAAGAATGTATAACATAGCATAATTAAATTTACATCAAAATGTCAATAAATCAGAGAAGGAAAGCAAGACTTTGTGGTTTTATCAGAAGAAAATCAAAAGTAATCTCTTAATTTTGCATGCAGTAACACATAAACTTATAATAATTTAAACACAAAATGCGGCTATCTTGGGAGATACAGCTTGTTTCAGATAAAAACCAATCTGCCTTGTTGTCTCCAATGTGTGGTAATGCACAGGTAATGTGTGGTTCCTTAGGAAATGCAGAATATGAATTCATCCATCTCCCCAGGGCCGACACTTTAGCAGATGATGAAATGTACATTACTTAATCAACAAGATTTTTGTGGTCTCTGAATGGGTGAACATTGGAAGGCTTACCATGGCTAGGCCCTTACCTTGCATAAGCATGAATGAATCAAGAAACAGTGAGTCAATGAAATCAATTACAGAAGTTTTGCTTTGTTTTGGTTGGGTTTTTTTTGTTTGGTTGGTTGGTTTTGGTTTGTTTTTTTCTTCTTTTTTTATGGTTTTGGTTTTTTTTTTTGTGTGTGTGTGTTTGTTTGTTTGTTTGTTTGGGTTTTTTGGGGCTTTTTTAAATTTCAAACATGCTTTTTTTTGGGGTGAAATCAGAAAGAACTGCAGGTTTCCTTATTGACTTGTTATATTACTTTGACAATTTACCTACAGCTATATGTACAAACATAATCTTATGGAATGTTGCTGAATAATAACAGCCAATTTACTGCACAGTTAACATCTCAAAGTCATTATTTTACCATGGGTATTTTATTAAGTATTTAGAACATTGATCACAAAAAGGATAATACAGAATCATACTGATAATTAGCACTTTGTGAGAAACCAAAGTGTTTGAGATGTTTTTTTCTTGTGAAGCATCTTTTCTGATTTACTTGTGGAGTTATAAAGCACAGTAATGATGCTTCAGAAGTCTATTTCATTCTTTCGCTGAAGGATGAGGATTTAATTTTTAAAGGAGAGTACTGAGAGATGAAAGGCCTGGATATTTGGGGAAATTTCTTCATATCTCAAAGTCTTGATGCCACCCATTTCCTCAGTAATCTTTGGAAAGCGCCAACTACATGAAGTTAAACACTGACAAAAATACTGTTCTTAAAAAAAAATCCTTATGTCTGATACTTACACAGTTGATTCACCATTAGCTGGGGATTAAAAAAAAACCTGAATGACTTTCTGCTGCGTGAATTTTCTTCCAGACTTCCTCTTTTTCCTCACACATTTAACAAATGTTACAGTAGCAGGATTTATAAGTTCATTAACAGAGGGCTTAATTGTGCCTTCGTTATAACCAACAAGAGAAACTTCTGGAAAAGTTGAGCCAGCAGTAGCTTAGGTTTTCCAGTTTCTGTATTAAGGCACATAAGTTACATGAGCTTAAAAACTCAATTAAATGTTATCAGTATTATTAATGTTAAAACTGAAACCTGAGTCGATACCATCTCCATTTCATTCCAGATGGGACCTTTAATCCTGAGATCCCTCCCAAAGCAAGAAGAATGTCAGGTCTTAATTAACTCACAGGAATGTTACAAGTCTCCAGTATTTTGCAAAATGCTTTGAAAATATCAGAAGTTTAATGCTAAATTAATGCTAACAGTCCTTATTACAATAATTATTAACTGTTTACAGTTGTAATCAGGTTGCTAAATGCCCTGCTCATTGCAAAGAGGCCGGAAAAAGTTCAATTTGTTGCATAATCAGCTATCTGCTCTTCAGTACACAAGCTAAATATAGTAGAAGATGTCAGCTACTAAATATGTAAGACTTGACGAAACAGCTCCTCTCTAACCTCAATTCTTCCAAACAAGTGTTATCAAATTCTGCAGAATTTTAACTTTATTTAAATATCAGTATAGAAATAAACAGGCTCAAGCCTCTGTAATTTAGATGAAAACCCTCTTTACACGAAACAGGAATGACCGGAGCAATGCTGTTTTCCTTGAGGTTACAGGCACACAGCTGTCTGTGCTTCTGTTGCAGCTTCCAGCTTTCCCAAGGGTTGTGGTTGGATGAGGTCCTTGACACTTATATCTGTCCTAGATGTCTGTTCTAGAATAGATGAATTGGTGCTGCCAGGATTGCTATGGACAGTGGCAGTGCTAGGATCCCTGGGGACAGCTGAGCAACTGAGAAAACTCGGGTCAGAATCATCCTCCATCAGCTTGGAGGAGCTTAGAAGAAGAGCCACGGTCTGGAACTATTTACAGAAGGAGGAGATACAAAATAGGATGGGAAGAGAAAGACAAGCTGTGGCTTCCGGCTGAACAATAAATAGTTCTGCATTTCCAAAACCAAAGGTGGGAGAAGCAGAAAGGGAACACTCCATCTGGCTTGAAGCAGTTGGGAGAGCTGATGGGAATGAAGGACTTTCTGTTATTTATCAGACTCTTACTGAAAAATGCAAATGAAGGGTTTCTCCAGCAGTGAAAAAAGCCAACAGCTTCTTAAGAATCCATGTGTTACATGTTAAGGAGGGGAGACCTGATATTCCCTCAGACCAATAAGAGATTTTGTTTTGAATCCGTTTTATACAAAGAGAGAAAAACGAGAAAATTTTAGCCTAGTCCACAGAGTTGGCAGATGTGAATTGACTATTAACCTTTTGTTTATTTGTTTGCATAGGTTTGGATTTGCCTATTGTGAATTCAGATTCAGCATAGTATTCTCATTATTCTTGGAGAATGACATTAAAGTGTCAGATGACACCTGCAAATGAAGGTGAATATTTTTGGAATTGCACATGTTTCTTTGTCCTTCATCTGATAGTGAGGAGGGTAATAGTGAATAACTCTAGTTGGGTTGGAATTAATTTTGCCTGAATTCAGACACTAAAAATCTAGACATGTGCAGAAGGGTCACTCAGGCAGTGGTAAAAGGTCTCAATCACACTTTCTCCTGGATTTAGTTCAAGACATAAATATTATCTGCATGTACCCACACAAAAGAAAAAAAGAGTAGTCTGTTTCCAGACCTTAAAGCAATGCTAAAAAGATCTGTAACTTGAGATAAAACTTAACTCTGAAGAAAGCAAACCTTGCCAAGAAATGCAGGTATGATTAACTGCAGTAAAAGTGATCTAATGGACAATTATCAGACTCAAATAAGGAAAATTATTAGAAAAATGCAGTGCTCATACTAACCATTTTAAGGTTTTTATATAGGGTTATAACCAATAGGAGATGTATATAAGAAATTGTAGGCATAGCTGACAGTCCCTCCTACAGTTCAATTTTCCTGACACATTCCTTTAGAAGATTCTGTTTCCAGTTACTTAAAATGTTACCAAAGATTAACCAAAGTTCTGGATTACTTTTTTTCCCAGGCTGTGAATTTGTAGGGGGTTTTTACAAGATTTTATGTAAGAATGACCCTAGGGACAAGCTCTTTGTCTTTTATTAAAATTATATTTGTGAAGAGTTTATTAATGTTCCCACACTGTCAAGAAAAACCTTCAAGTTTGCTGGCAGAGTGTGTTTTCTCTCCCCTAAGGATCCATACAAATTTAAACATTTAGAAAATTATCAAACATGCTCAGTTTGGTAGTAAGGCAATCAAATTTTATCACTGCAGTGGCTGAAGTTGTTACCTGTACAATGCACTGGACAGATGGATCTACAGCATTCTCTGCATCCCACAAAATGAGTGTTGTGGCTTCTCTATAGAAACAGATTGAGAACCCAAAGCAAGCGCTGTGATGCTTTTATGAAAAGTACTCTCTGGCTAGCACTCCAGACATGTTTCAATAGTCTCTCACATTAACTTTCATGAAGCTGGTCCCAATACTTGCATGCCATAGGCTGCAAAACTGTAACAATTTTGCAATACCATAATCTGATTTTGTCAGACTGAGCAACAAAATCAGTGGTGCCGATACCACTTTACCCCTGGATATCTATGTCTGAACAATAAAGGCCAGATTTCTCTCCAGCTTCAGGTGGCAGATTCATATCCAGCTGTGTCTGGCCTTTATATTAAGATAGGATCTCTGTCTGTGTTTCCTCCATTCCCTGCCCACAGGGTCAATTTCTGTAGAAGAAAGGGCAGAGTAGGAACCATAGGATACTCAGTAGTTTGGTGTGATGATTAGGAAGCAGAACTGGGAGCTTCTCTGAATCATTATCTGCTTCATGTCCCTCCATGCAAAAATAGACTCTGAAATTTCTTCCACTTTGTCTTCTCACCTCCCTTGATTTTGGCTCTACATGCTCAAGCCAGTTGTGGTGTTGCCCAGCTCTGTCATCTGGGAGCAGTAAACTGTCCCACCCACATGAAGATGGTTGGTTGGCAGCCACAATGATCTTTAAACACAACCTAGATTTAGAAAAGAAAAAATACTTTCACACAAGAGAAGGTAGTACCGAACATGCCAGAAGTCCAAATATCCAGACAAGTGTCCAATGAAACTTTCCATTGCTAGATGGCCTTGCAGTTCACTGCTGTTTCTCCCAGAGTGTCGAGTTTGGGAGAGGGATTGAGGCTCTTTCCACACAACAGCTGAATAATGAAAGTGCTCTGACGAAACTGGGCACCTTGCAGGGGATCTTCAGACATCTGAAACTAAAGTTAGACATGACTTAAACCTTATGGACAGAGAGAGAGAATAGGCTTTACAAGTGAAGCAAGCCGAAGGAAAAATATAGGAACACAGAAGCAGTTTTGTCAACCAGCACATACCTTTTAAAGTTAAATATGGAAAAGCATTAATTGTAAGGACTTAAACAGCACGGTTGCCTGTCTCAAACACTGTTAAGGCCACAGAAGGAGTTTGCCATGAGATAAGCAGAGAATGGAGCAACAGGATGGCTTAGCTCCAGGCCTGATGGAGGTGAGATCTGGTTAGCTCATCCTGGTTAACATACCTGGACAAAAAATTCCACTGTGGCAAAGAAGCAATGGCTCATACACATATCACTGGTCAAATAAACATCACCCCAAATTATAGGACAGATAGATGACATCTGTGACCACCAGTGACCACCAAAGCCCCCCAGAATATGCTTCTGTGGGTACCTGGAACTCAGACTCTAAGTCACAGCAAGAACTTGAGATAAGAAACAACATGGTACTATTGTCCAGATATTGACCCAGACTTAGAGGGAGGTTCACAAAGCTTGTGGAGAAGAATCTATCACTGACAATGGACACAAAGAATTCAGAATTTATGGGCCACAAGGAAAGCCAACTCAATAACTGTGCTAAAATCAGTTCTTATGGATAAAAGGTAGTACTGGGGGAGATTGTGACCAGTGACTCACAGCCCATCAACCCAAGAAACGACCCAAAACAAGAGAAGACTGAGTGTGTGGACTAATTAGCATTAGAATGAGAGAATTAGCATTAGAAGTGAGGGAATCATTAAACAAGTAGAATAAAAGAACTATGCACCCAATGAGCATTAGTTCCTCTGTTTCCTAAATCATATAAAATGTGAAAAATTTTGAATGACATCGGGTGGCCCAGCACCAAGAAGCCCAGGGTGAAGAAGAACCAATGGGATGCTGCTGGATCCATGGGTGGCAAATTTTTCCCTCCTTCTCCTTCTCCTTCTCCTTCTCCTTCTCCTTCTCCTTCTCCTTCTCCTTCTCCTTCTCCTTCTCCTTCTCCTTCTCCTTCTCCTTCTCCTCCTCCTTCTCCTTCTCCTTCTTTCTCCTTCTCCTTCTCCTTCTCTCTCACCCCTCTCTTTCCTATTTCCCTCTCTCTATCTCCCATTTATTGTAAATAAGATTTATACTGTTGATTTCACCATATGGTCTTGTTTGCACCTTTATTAGGGCCGTGGCTATGCCTTTCACTATTCAGATCTTAGCAATAATGTCTGCCTTGTTTGCTCATAGATATTACCAGGACACCCCGTGGGATCAGCACAAAGCAGCAGCAGAGAATTATAATCATTCTGTTAACACAGCTTTGCAAATACGGTGTAGCATACATGAAAAAGACTTTACAAATTTCCAGAATTCAGCAGACAAAATGTGCAGCTGTTCTCACTAATCAGTGGAGACACATCAGCCATTTGGCAGGAGCTACTGGTAGCAGGTATTGTTCATACTAGCCCTAGATAGCCCTAGATACTAGCACTAGTCCACTGAAGGGCAAGTGTAAATAATGAAGAAAATAAGAAAAAAAAGAAAAAAAAAGAGAATTTGACTAACAGCTTTAAGAGAATTTGACTAACAGCTTTAATGTGTAAATAAAATGGTTAGGAGATTGATTTTTTCTTCCCCAGACAAATGAATTTTACAAAATCAAGAAGTTAGAAAACACCATTAAATTTATCACAGGTTTCATCTCTTCATTGTGAGATGCTTCTTGGAAAGTCCAAATTCTATATGCTTTCATTAGAGGGACCATTCACATGCTGAAATCAGACTGTGCCACTCTGCAATAAATTCGTCTGGCACTTGTATGTTCCTGAGCCATGAACTGCATTTGAGAGTGACTGAACTTTGGCTGCCTGATAACCTCCACACAATATCAAAAATGAGAAAAGTAGAAATTTTATGGAGGTACTTATAAGCTTATCTCCTCCAGAAAGCCTCACTTTCTAAGTCAGTCAGTGGCAGAAGTCAGTCCAAACCTGACAGTGACACTATTCTTGTAGAATAGTGTGTGCTAATGTATCTGGGAGCAAAGAGAAAGTAATGTCAAACTCCAGTATGTGCTAGCAAAAAGAAATCCAAACAAGAAAATAAGCTGTAGTTTTCTTTTCACTTGAAGTTCTATTTATTCTGCTAAATCATTGAGTTACAACTAGAAAATCAGAGCAAGCTGTTGTTCTCTCTCCTCCAAGTCAAAGGGTAATACTGAACATGCCTCAAACGCTGACAAATTGAAGAAAAGCCCAGACATCTCACTGAGCACAGCGTTTAAAACCCACAGATCTATCACTGTAGCAAAGTGCTTTGTCCCTTTCCTCCCATTAGCTGACACCTGACTGTTGTTTTGAACCGTGGTACTCCACCCTTAAGGCCAACATGGAGCTGTGTGTTACTCTTCCATGCCTACTACATCTTCCTTTCTCTCTCACTAGACTGGTCTAATAAGCTCTTTTCTTTCTTTCCTTCTCTGTGTTGCTAAGACTTGGCACTTTGCAATTCTCATTTTTTTCCAGTCCTTTGACTTCCCTCCCTTGCCGCACTGCTGCTTTTTGTGCTGAGTGTCAGCCCTAGTTCAACTTCATCTCTCACCTACCCATCGAGTTTGTTTCTGGACCTTATCTCTATTTCCTGCATGGCACATTTTTTATAACACAAAAGTATTTTCTTTCACCTAATTTAAACTGTGATAACTGTTCAAAATTTTGAAGACAGCAGGTTCCTCTAAGTGTTGCCTGTTAGGTGGGGAAATAGGCAATCCATGTGCAGAAAAAAGTTTGTTTCTTTATAATCCAAGTGCCAAATTAGTTAAATTCTTATCCAATACATGTTCAGAAAAGAGAGTTTGTTTCTTTAGTATCCAAGAGCCAGATTAGCTAAGTTCTCATATAGGAGATTCCCTAGCCATTTTAAAGGAAATTTTGACTCCTGCTGTTGTATTTGAAAATCAAGCAAGCCTGAGAAACTAAAAAGACTTCAGTAGAAATGTAGAACAAGCAAATGTAAATGTCTGTAGCAGTCTTCTGTTGCTTCACTCTACTGAAGTTTTAGGAAGAAGGTCAATATAGATCATAAACTGATAAAAAATAAGCAAGTATAATACATTATAATTAGCTATACATTAGTTAGATAATTAACCATACAAAATTTAAAATATTTTAGTTTTAACAATGCAGTCCTATCCTTTAAATCTCCCAATTCAAGAGAGGAGAATAATTTTAACTTCCATGGCTGTTTTGCACTAAAGTAACTTGCACCACTTTATGCTTGCACAGTGCCTCATGCAACAGAATTCTGCTGTGCCTGGACACTAAAATAAGAAATAAAATGACTATGCATCCATAATTCCACAAAGAATAAAAATGGAGAGCAGTAATTTACAGTACTGCATTTATAAACTCCTCCTGTTTCACATCACTACTGGAAGTGAAAAAGGTGAGGTCGAACCTGGAACTCTGATCCTCAAAGAACAGCACTGCCATTCTTCATTCAAAAGCTTTATCAGAGACAGGAAGGGAGCAATTGAGTAAGACAGTTTTCATCACATGCTGCTTCACCAAACAGGCTTTTGACATAGTCATATTTTGTGTTCCCCAAAATAGCACTTCAGCATGCTTCAGTTTATGAACTTGTTTTTTTTAACTCCTTTGAATTTAATTAGGCTATTCATCAGTTTGGTAAATGCAAAGAACCTTGTAAAAGGGGAACAGTGATTGATTTTTAAAGTGCTATAATCACTTCATCTAGCTATAAAAAATACTTTACAACATATTTCAAAGTATATTAATATTCACATTTTAAAATACAACATCTTCTGTCCTCATTTTAATATATAACCAAGAAGCTACCATAATATCACTAGGTGAAGTTCTTTACCCAGCAAAGCTTCTGCGTAAAGCTCCCATTAACATCTATTCTTCATGTGAATCCTGCTGACACAGGAAGAAATTTTGGGAGTCAAATAAAGTTTGTCCTCCACAGAGTCTGGATCTGGGTCTGAATGGACTCACATGCAAACTAGAGGTGTATGACTATACCAGGACATCTCCCACTAGCATAAACTACCATTATCTGCACCCAAATAACAGTTTGGGAGGGATCTCAAGCATTTACGTGTGTGATTGCACTGAACAATGTTGAAAAACTGCAGAAAGATGCAAGTCCAGAACTGGCCAGCAACCCTAAGGAATCATGTGCAATTAAAGTCTCTTTTTTTGCAGAGTCTTGCACCAAATTGCATCAGAAAAGTACTTTATATATTGCAGCATTTGTCACTTAGTCAGTGAGCCCCAGGGAGGGAATTCATCCCTGACATATGTGCATTCTAAATGTTTTCAGCCATAGATGGTGTCAGAGACATGTCCCTACTGCAGACACAGAGGTTATTGCCTCAGAGAGAGAGAGTTGCTATTCAGATGATCAGTGTGATGGTTTGCAGTGTGATGGTTTGCAACTTTTACAATCTTGGCAAGGCCCAAAGCCAGCAGCTCAATCATCAGAAGCACTGCCTGTGTGACAAGGCTGACTGACCTCTGGGTGTACTGCCACCACCACAAATCTGACTGCTGAGACCTCTGATCAATACCATGAGTAAAGCTGTGCTGTGTGAAATGCCTGTAACTCTGCCTGGGGCTGGCCAGCTCTGGAGAGAGAAGTAATACTTGCACTCCCTGTGAGGCTGCTCCTGTGCAACCAGAAAATGCTGTCATGTAGTGAAAGGAAAGGCAGTGGGACACCTTCAGTCTCTCATTTCCATACAGCAAATGCTTCACAACACTCCTGCATCCCTTCTCTGTACCAGCCTGAGTTGTTTACTTCACTGTCTCTTCCTTCAGCTGTCTGTCCTCCTCATTTATCCCTCTGCACAGGATCAGCTCTTTTCCATCTATCAAAAGTGTCATCCTGCACTTTTCCTAAGTATTTTTCTCTTGCTTTGTCATTAGTAGCATTTCTTCTCCATGTGTCCCTTCATACTACTTTGTTGCTGTTTCTCACCTTACCTTACCTTGCCTTGCCTTGCCTTGCCTTGCCTTGCCTTGCCTTGCCTTGAGTTGCTTTGCCTTGCCTTGCCTTGCCTTGCTTTTACCTTACCTTAACTTTGCTTTTACCTTCCCTTAACCTTGCTTTACCTTCCCTTTGCTCCATCTTGGCTTGAGAACATACAGGCAGACTTGATCCCATTCCAGCCACAGCCCATAGCCCACTGAAATCCTGCATGAGCCATGAGGAGAGTGCAGTGATGTGGTGCACACCAGCAATCTGCCATACCTTTAGCAAACAAGAATATATTCTTCTCAGCCCATGGATATTAAAAATTTCAAAATGTGTGTGGGATTGTAATTGCCATTCCTCTCTTTTTACTGTTGGATTAAAGCACGTTAAATTGACCACTATAAAAGTATTTCAATTATGCCATTAACAGCAGAAAGAAAGCCAGTCATGAGTCACACCAGTAAATTTTAGGGAAGACAAACAGACTCATACTGTGTGCACACAGACCTCTTCTATTGATATAATACTCGATAATCCTGAAGTGCCTGACTCAGTGCTGCACGTAGAGAGGGCTCAGGAGCCTTCTAGTGCTCAGGGATGCTCTCACAGCAACTCTGACCATGCACCAGCCCTCAGAAAGGAGCCTGGGAGGAGCAAAGCACAAGGCAAGCGCCCTTCTTGCATGCAGAGCAGGAGGAGATGGTGGCACCAGCCTACGCAGGGTGTTTTGCAAGAGCATCAGTGGATGATTCTAGCCTTGAGAAATGAAGCCGGCTTATAAAGCTGAGAACTGTAGCCCAAACATTTTTGTTCTAGGAGGAAACAGTGTGAAAATGGGCACAAGACTGCAGCTTTTACTGAGCTTTACACTCCTCTGTAACCCACCTGCAAAAGAACTGCGCTTTTGTTTGGGGAGGGAGCTTCAACTCCTTTCAGTGAAGAGCACTGAACAGCAAGTGAACTCTCTTCACTGTACTACATTTTATCTGAAAGATTTAAATAATTCATATAATAGTGGCAAAAAATCCCAGAAAGCAAAAGCATTTCAAAATTTGCTTCTATTTGTGTACTTCAGGCTTCAGTGAAACAGCTTAAAAACACAGGGCCATTCAAGCTGAAAGAGGACAATTCTGGGGGTTCTTGCACAAAATATTTTTACTCTCTGAGTAGACTGTTCTGAGTATTCCTTTTCTTCCTCAATTTAGTTGCTACAAATAGCAAACTCTCCTGCCTCCAAGCTGCATCACCTTGAGAGAGAGAATGCTGCTTACAAGATTCAGGACACTATACATGCCATCAAAATATTACAATGCATTTCAAGTCTGGAGACAACACCATGGAAATATGCCCCAAGAATGCCAGAGGTAATGAAAGGCTGATGAATTGAACATGAGGTGAAGGAGCCCTGCTCTGCTGATTTCTGCGGGTTTTTTTTCTTCCTGGGAAAGTTGATATATTTTCCTTATTTTTTTCCCCCAAGAATAAGTTATTTTCATTTATTGCAGTTCAGTCCCTCTGTTATGCACACTATGCCTGTACTGGTTACAGGATGTGTAGTGCTTAAAATGGATTCTGGTTGCAAAATTAATTCCTGCTTTCATTCAGATTACAGGAAGTTTTAGCTACATTTTTAAAAATAAATGATTAACAGATACCTTGATTAGTCTGTTAAAATAATTGGATTTCTGTTCTTATACATAATAAAAAAATAATTCTTAGGGGTTGTAATTATTTTTAAACTGTAAATTATTTCCATACATTTAATAAATTAGCCATTAATGAGGCCCATATGCTTCTAACATAAGAAATATAAGGGAGGATTGTATCAAGTCAGCCTAATTTAGCAATTTCCTTGTACATACATCTTAGATGTCTAACAAAGGCAATTCTTCTCAAGCAAGTGCCAAATTTTCCTGTATAGACAATTTAGGTACATCATTGACTTTTATGATTTCCAGAGGGAGAGACATGCTGTCTCTCAGAGCTGAATGGCCTGGATCCCGAGAGATGAAAAGCAGGAAGAGACTCCTATTGTATGAGATCCTATTACATTGAAACATTTTTGCTTGCAACTCTAACTAGATAATCACCTCTGTTTAGAAGACATTAAAAAACATTTTAGCAAGCTGTGGAGTTCTTTGTGCTCTTGCACACACTTTCAGTTTGTTGCCTTTAGCTGCTGGAGAGTGATGAGAAGGCACTCTCTCATCATGCTGCATTTTGCAGAGAAGAGCTGCATGTCAAGGACTCATCCCTGACATCCTACATTGTGCTTCATGACATCCATTTATGCCAGGCTTCTTGTATTCCATCCCATGACCTGGGCTAATGAGCTGTATGGCTGGTGTACCAGGACTTGATGTGTTGCAGTATGGCATTATCTGCCTTGGGAAAGGTGAAATGAAAGCATTGTCTGCAAAAATATAATTAAGGAAAAGGTTTCTTAGCCCTTAATAGCAGAGCATGAACACTACCAAGGCTGCTGCTGTTTTTTGAAAAGAAATAGAACAACTAATGCCAAATGGAAATGGTTTTATTCTTCTTTGGTTTGAGGAAGCATTTTGGACAATACAGAGCCTCAAGAAATATAGAATGAACTGAAGCAACTAAAATCAAGGTTATATAGTTCTCTTGAAACTGAGGCTTTGTGTTGGAATAATGTATTATTATATTTTCACATCATCTGCAACCCAGTAAAAGGAGTTATTCTTTGAAAATAAGTATTCAGAGAATTCATATCCTCACAAAGGAATCATGTCATGAGAATCAAAAGCAAAAGGTTTGCTGGATGATCAGAATTTGGAGATAAATTTTTATTGTAATACTGCTTCATGAAATCAGCCTACACTGCTGCTGAAATCACAGGGTTTTTTCATAGAAAAAACACACAGTCATGTAATTCATGGCTATATACACAAAATGCAGCACTAGTCATATGTTCTTATGACTAATGGGATTGTTGTTATTGTCTGTAAGGCAGCAGTGCATAGGAGCAGCCTAATATGGATTTGGCATCCATTACATTTACCATCCTGGAATCAGGTGTTATGCAAACACAAAAGATGGCACATGCTTGGGAGAGCTTACATCCTAACTTGACACAACTAATCAATCAACCTCATTGGTAACAAATAGGGGGGAACACAGAGAGAAAGAATAAAATGCCGTAAGAACCATAATAAGAATTTACAAGAATTATATTACAGAAGTGAGCAGAAACGCTCATTACTTTTCTTTTTCTGAGGACCTCTGAGAAAGATGAAGCTAGATGTCTGTCAAGGCTCCTTGCATGGGAGGATGTGGGAGATGGGCAACCCCAAAACCAAGGTCCTGGCAGGGATGCCAACACTTCCCATTGATATCATGGGAGATCAATGTTTGACAAAACCCTAAGAAGATGGTTTAGCAAAGGAGGAATACAAGGGGAAAAATAAAGTAAAATGTCCCAAAGGAGAAAATATTTGCAGGATCAGAATCTTGGTTTTCATTCTCTACAGAGTCCTTTATACTGAGTTCAGTGAAATTTTAAAGCCATCCTTTCCCTTTAATCATGGCATGAAGCTGTACAGAGATGATGAGGCTAGTTGTGCAAGCGAGGTGAACACTCTCTGCCCTCATTGTCCCATCGGGGCAAGAAGCTGTAAACTCCATTCTCATGGTATGACAGAATAAAAAGTGTGGCTGTACCTTCATCAAGCTGTAAAGCCCCTGTATTAACAGCTAGGTCAGTGTGAGTGTGTGCTGTTGTAACTGAGAATTAGACTGTGAGCATCTACATTCTCCTGCAGTACTTTCCTCGAAGGAATGAAGCAAACACACACCTTTGCCAGGATGGCTTTAGGCCCCACATTTCAAGACTAGCTGACCCATTGCTGCTTGTTATGGTCAGAAATAGCTTCTTGAAATAACACACATAAGTGGAGTTAACCTGCTCTAATTAGAGTAACATCATCAGTGAAGAGGGTATTGATTACATCTTAACAGATTCCTCATGTTGGTTCTGTTTATCACCTCTCCTTCTGGTTTTAAATGTTCAATTCTGACTTTATGAAGGCATTGAAACACAAGAACCATGCAAACCACAATATCCCACTGCCTGATGTCCTAAATATTGATGACAGCACAACTGAAAGAAGGGCAGCAGTTCTAATTTTGTCCTGTCTTTATTCTGCATGTGTTGGACATCCTGTAATTGTCAAAGCAGTCCAATGACAGATTCCAGTAAAGTGAAATTGCTTTTTCAACTGTTACAAAATAACAATCATCAGGCTTTGGAGAAAATAGCTGAAAATTGTGACATGAATATCACACATTCAATCACATGCTCCAAAACAGTCACTGACATAAAAAAATTGATTACTAAAGGTGCCACTGACATGCACAAGTGATGCCTGTTGTCCAATACAGCAAATATTGAATAAATTGACTTTGATGCAAAATATAATTATTTCTGTTAATGACAGTCATTAAAGACATTCCAGGCTCTGATGAACTGATCTGTTGAACTTTAATTTTTTGATAATTTATGGAAATTTAACGAATAATACTGAATTCACACTAAATCCTTTCACAGATGAGGTCTTTTACAGGGGGAAGAAATGCAAATTTAGAAATAAGTTTTCAAGGTTTCCATGATACACTGCTGTAATTACTGTATACATATTTCGTAAGCAGAAGTTGAGCAAATCCACACCTGGGGTAGTGGAATCTGTATTTAAACTTTAAGCAAAGGTTCAGTTCACACATTGATGGTGTAGAAGTCCTCAGAGTTGACCAAGAATGAGGGTGTGCCCAGATTAAAGGATTCAATTGTACCCCTCAGCTCAGGGGTTTCTTCTTGCCCTGGTGGCATTCCATCATCTGCCCACATGCCCTAGATGAGCTCTGCCCATTGCAGGGAAGCTCCCTTTCTTCCTACTGCACAAATCATGTAGCTTCATGCTTTGAACCATCTGCCATTTAGAAAAATTTCCAAGTGAAATGGACATTTAATTGCCTCACAGAAAATGTCACTGACCAATTGTTGGTGTTAGTCAGTTTTTAGCAATGCCACATTGGTTCTGGTAGTTTCTGATATATATGTCTTTTCACACCAGCCTGTAGAGGTGAGCTGCAGGTCCTGCAGGTGTTTCCATTGCAATATACTGGATTTATCCAGAGGAAACAGTGAGAACAAAGAGCTACATTTATCTTTCACCTTAGCATGTGCACACATATTTCATGCTAGACCCCGCATAAAAATTTTCAGGGGGCAATCAGAAATGGATTGAAGGAAACTGACTGAAAAAGTTCCTTCCATAGTTTTCACAGGACTATGTGTAAGATATTTTTAAAAGCCTTTTTACTACTTTCATTCCTTTTCTAGTGGTTCACTTTTCAGCGGACAAAGTGATTTATTAACTGCCTCTTAAAAGTTCCATTTCATTGAACAAATGATAAATATCAAAACCTGAATTCTGACCCAACATCAATATCAAACATTTGCAGACTTAGTTTACTTTTCAAAGAATAAGCAAAATGAGAATGAATGAATACTCAATATAAGAACAAATTAGAAAAGAGTTATTGTTAGCCACAGTGATTGGAGACTCAACTTGTGTTGATTCCACTAGAGGCAGATGATAACCACATTTGAAAATTGTGAATTTCCACTCCTCCCCCAGATAAAGGGCATCCCTGAAGAAGGAAATGTAGTTTTCATTAGCAAAATAAAGCAAAACCACTAATCTGTGTCCTACTGCTTTGCCTTCTCCTACCCACCATCCACCTTGGGAATGCTGTGTGACAATTGGTGTTGTCACTTCTGTTAAATTCACGGAGAAGTGTGACTTGGTGCTCCTGCAAGTAGCTACAACAGGGAAGACGGTGTCATTCCCAAATACACACATGCACACACACACACACACACATTTAGTACAAAGGCAAACACTGGGAAGCAGTGAAAATTCATTCATTCATAGAAAAAGTGATTTCCTCCTGCTCATGAATGCCATTAGTTTCATTTAAGCCATTTATAACTCCTTCATTGTATTATGTTTAAGCTTCAGCCTTTCTAAAATGATCTTCTTTTCATTTCAACTACTGTTTAAATACAGAAATACCTGTAAATATGAAAATATTCACAATTTTGATTCTACTCATTTTACATCTTGCTGATGCTTGTTGAACTGGCTATCATAGCAGTTAGGGATGGAAAGGATCAAATTACCAGTACCCAGCTGCAGTGACACCTGGCAGTTCACTACACCCTACCTGTGTCAGTCACTTCAAGCCAATGGTCCTGCAAGAAAAATGGAAAATCCACATGATCAAGTGAGACTTGCAACAGCACCATTGCCTCATTTTATTGACATCAATTTTCATTCACTCCTTGGAAGGTGGTGGAGGGCTGAGGAGGCCCAAAACCCTCCAGAACAGATTCAGAAGTTCTGTGGCCTGTAGTTTCTCAAATTGCATTTTAGCACCAGCTGCAGAGGAACAAATGGTGCATGAGTTTCATCTGTGGGACTGTACATATCATTTTCCCTAAGCAAATCCTAGACACTACCAGCAGATGATTTACCAGCATAAGCCAGAATACCTTTAGGCTCTTAGAAACACAGCTACTCTGAACATTTCCTGGTGTCCATATGGCACAGCAGCATGCAACAGAAACAAACTCAGTTTTCAGAAAGAATCTGGAAAACCGTTCAAGGAAAAAGATTTTTTAAGTAGAAGCAGAGGGTCAGGAATGGAGATCCTATGGTGAAAGAGGCAAGAAGCTGGAGGCAGTCAGAGCAGATTCCTCCACAGAAATACACACTTCCTCCACAGAAATACACAGAAAGATGACCAGAGGAAAGGCAGGTTTGAATCAAAATTAACTACTAAGGGTTTTTCGGATTTATCTCTGAGCTCATCTTCTAAAGGAACCATTGCACAAAAGTATACATTTCAGTAATTTAAAATTAAAATTTGATTCTACTTCTTGAGCTTTTTAGAAAGATGAGCTACAGGAAAATGTTTGCAGCTCAAGGAATACTGAAGACACTTGTTTTTGGTTCTCTTGTATAGGTCCCTTTTCTGAGATAGAAAAGCCCCTGCACAAATGCAAGGAGAAAATAAGGAAGAGGAGAATGACATTCTTCAGCGAGACAAAAATAGAACATAGACAGAAAAAAAAAGTGTTTCTGACCTATCTTTTCTTTTGTAAGATACCAGATTGGTAAACAGTAAGTGTAGCTTGTCTCCCTGGCACTAGCTGAAGGCCAAAGATAGCACATCGACCTTCTCCAGGGTCTGCTGGGACCGAGGTAACCTTCAGGGTCAGGCTTGTCAGCTTTTCTGATATCACAGGAGATTGTCTCCATGGCTAAAACACAGGCTGCTGTCATATATCTTTTTGCTGCTTATCCAAGTGACCATGAAGAAAAAAATCAATTTAGTTTCTCTGAAGTAGAGCTGCACAAAATTCATGTGATTGGAAAAACGTGTGGCTAAAGGGTGTTAGGATTTGTCATGAGAATAAATATATTTAATTATGTAGTCTAGTTCTCCACCAGTTTTTAGATTCCTACATAATAATAAGAAACTCACTTTATGTGAATGGCTGCAGTGTCAGGACAGCAGAGGCTGTGACAGGGGCTTCTGGGGAGGGAAGAACAGAAAGAATCAAGACAACTATGCTATACAGATGGGAAAATTTCAAAGGCAAACCCTCCACTTTAAAGGAGCATTCTCAATAAGCTCAGAACACAGAAGTCACAGGGGAGAGAACCCTGTTCCTGAGCAATTCCATGTGTCATCCAGGTCCAGCTTAGTCACAACCAACTCACAGCAGTGTTTCAACTCTCAGCATCCTCAGCTGGATACCTTCTCATGAAGTGATGATAAATATGTTCTGAAATATCTATCATAAATGGCTGGTTTTGAGTTTCAATTTTTCTTCTTTTCTGAAGAAGTAGTGTACAATTATTTTCTGTGTTTTTGCTGATGGTAAAATACATTCATTTTATCACATAGGTCAAAAAATCTTGCTTTGTTAACTACATACATTTACAAATATTTTACTCTATTCCGACATAACCGCTTATTATAAAATTATAATTTTATAAATTATCTTGAGAAACATCTCTAGCAACATAAACCTGTTTTTCTTCAAACCATTTTGAAGTGATATGTTTTTGACACACTGCAACTTTTTTGAGCCTTGCATCTAAATTTTAATTCACCTACTTCATCAGGGAGCTAAACACATTTCCCTGTAAATAGTGAACTTTACAGGTCTCAAATGTACTTTCAAAACTACCTCTGCCAAAATCTTTGATATCAAGCATGGCATGTATTCAGCTTTTTTCTTCCTTTTGGTTCTGAGCTTCACTTTAAAAAGAAGAGTGAGGCAGTCAATATTTATTCTTGGTTTGATTTTTTCCTTGACCTGTCCTTGAATCTTAAAATGCTGTAATTTCTTTCTGGAGAAGTTGCAATAGGTTCACAATGACATGTAGCAGGTAAATAGTTAATTCAGGTTTTTTTTTTAAATATAATATTAAAACACCCTAACTTTCCACTTTCACAATGACTACAAACGCAATTTCTTCCCCCTGACCCCACATATTTTCAAGAAATCTGTTTCGAGAACTCAGAAACTTTTTTTTTTTTTTTGCTTACTCAATGGCCATCTTCATCGCCTTCCTTTCAGGTTTCAGTGTCACCCTGCCCTTGGAGATACCAGCATCACCCTTGATCAAGGTGATGTTCCTCCTTGACTGAGGACAAAAGAGGGAGCATCAAAGTGCAGGGGAGAGATTCAATATTGCCTTTGCACAAAGGAGCAACACGGCACAGTAATGGTTGTACAAGAGCTGTACTTCTGTGCTGCAGTAATGTGCTGTGCTACTGTAAGATGCGGGACTACCATAGCAGCTCTGCTATCGTCACTTCCAGAGGAAGAGTCATAAAATGAAATTGCTAAAAATAACTCTTCAGATGAGAAGCTGTTCCTATTCAGCTTATAAAAAGGAGGCTGAGATAAGATCTTGCGTAGCTACTCACACATGTAGGGGAAAAAAAGATCTTACAAGTGTGTAGCTCTGGCTTTTAGGAAAGAAAGTAAAACTGGAAGTCTATTCAGTATTATATAACATGAGACAATCAGATCCAATGAGCAGAAGTCAGGAAAATTCACCTTGACATATGATGCAGTTTTCTAACAGGGAAGATGATAAATTAACACTGATTTTGGAGGGTGGTGCAGTCTCTATAATTGGAAGGTGACGTTAGTTGCTGTCCTAAAGATAGGACTTGATCCAGCTTCTGAGGGTGTGAAGATAGCACATGCAGGTACCAAAGTAGGCCTAAGAGGTTGTGGTCCTTCTTACCTTGGATGTTGTGGCTTGAAATACCACTCTGCCATCCACTTTCAGCCACACATTTCTAGGGCAAGGAAGGTACAACACTCTTGCCTGCGCAGTGCCACAGAAGTTGCAGGTCTGCAATAAATGGCTGTAATCTGTTCCCAAGGCTCCTAATTTCAGTAAAACCAACAACTGGCCAAATTTTGTTTTCTCTGTTTTTCTCCCTTATTCTAAGACATCAGACTTTGACTGGAGCAGGACAACAGATGAACTGGTATTCTGAAACGCACCTGTCAACAGATGGATGATTGACATTTACTTAAAGTCAAACAACATCAGATTTGGGATTATAAAGAAATGCTTCTGGGAAGAAAAATATATTCATACTGGAAAGACTCATGGCACTTTCTGCAATTTAAGTAAAAGAGGTCCTTTCAGATGTTGTAGATTCCCTTCACTGTAGACTGATGCCTCAATCTTGTCTGTTCCCACTCTGTGGTACCAAAGGGTTTAGTTGCTTGAAGATTGAAATATTTAAGTCTAATTAAAGTCATTGTGTTCAGAACGGAATGTGTGGGTGACATTTACAAGCCTTTAATACATGAGAAGTCAGTTTAAGTAATTTAACAGTCATCCCTGGCCTCTGAAGATGACATACTCCATGAAATGGTGGAATCTGTACTTCTCTTAATTGATCTCCCTCATAAATACAGCATCAAATCCAGCCATCTGGTGTCATTTGTTACCCTAAATGTTTTTGCTTACTGAGAGTCTTTTGGGCCCTTCTTAATCCCATCTCCTTTCAGTTTCTGCTACACTGTGTGCACTCTGCCAGCGTGGATGGGCAGCCTGCCTCTGCTCTGCTTCCCCATGGGGCAATCTGTGGGTCTCTCAGCCAGGAGCAGGGAACTGGTGCTCTAAGCCACGCGTGACTTCTACATCTGGATATAGCATACAAGATCCCAGCATCATCCCAAAACTGGTGTCTCCACCAGAAGCCAAAGGGTTTAGACTCTCAGCTATGACCAGGAAAAAGGTGTCGCATCTTATGGGTCTTGCTAACTCTGTCTGTGATACTAAACTGGGAGGAGCTGCTGTCTCCTTCAAAGGCAGAGGGGCTCTGCAGAGAGACCTTGAAATAGCTGAGGGTTGGGCTATCCCCAACCACCTGGAATGGGACAACCCTGGAGGTACAGACTGGGGAATGAGGGGCTGGAAAGCAGTGCCATGGAAAGGGCCCTGGGGGTCTTGGTCAGTGGCAAGCTGAATGTGAGCCAGCAGTGCCCTGGCAGCCAGGCGGGACAAGCGTGACCTGGGGGACACCAGGCACAGCAGCACTAGGCAGGCAATGGAGGGGATTGTCCTGCTCTGCACTGGGGCAGCCCCACCTTGAATAGTGTGTGCAGTTTTGGGTGCCACAATGGAAGAAAGATATTAAACCAGAGCGTCCAGAGGAAGGCAAAAAAAAAGGTGAAGGGCTTTGAAAGAAAATCTTATGAGGAGTGGCTGAGGTCAGGTCTGTTCAGCCTGGGGAAGCAGAGACTGAGGGGAGACCTCATTGCAGTCTGCAACTTCCTGGAGAGGGGAAGAAGAGGGGCAGACAGGGATCTCTTCACTGTAGTCACAGGACGAAAAGGACGGACATGAAGCTCTGCCAGGGGAAGTTTATGCTGGATGTTAGAAGATTTTTCATTCAGAGAGTGATTGGGCATTGGAACAGGCTCCCCAAGCCTGAATTCCTTACAGAATTCAAGAAGCATTTGGACAAAGATGTCAGGCACATGGTGGGGATCTTGGGACTGTCCTGTGCAGGGCCAGGAGTTGGACTCAATGATCCTTGTGGGTCCCTTTTAACTCAGCATATTCTATGATTCTACAAAAAACAGTAAGAGCTCAGTAGCTAAAAGGCTCTGAGTGCCTGTCCTCGTGGTTCCAAGAAAAGGCGCTTCCAGCAGTTATAAATACATTCATAAAGCAAAGATAAATATAGAAGATACAAGCAATCACAGGAACAATCCTTCTTACTCAGGGGAGAGGTGTCCAGCACCTTTAGCATGTCTGTATCAGAAAACTTAACAATTGGTAATGAGAATTGCTCTACCACTTCTCCCCAGAATGAGTACAGTTGTCCAACACCTCAGGTTCACCTCTACCAGGACCTGTTTTATCTGGATGATCCACACCCTTAACTTGGGGCATTGCTGTCCATCCTTTTTCCCAGAAGACCAAAATCCCACTCCTTGTTTGCAGTCATGCCTTCTAAACTTGATCCAAGGGAAACCTTCTTGGAATAGATTTTTCAGGCAGGGTAAAAAAAAAAAAAAAAAAAAAAAAAGACATTTTGAGATTAAAAAAAAGCCCCTCATATACAATCCCATTAGTCACAGCATCCCAGAACTCCACTCCCTGCCCTAGACTCCTTTGAGCTAGAGAGAGTAGAACACTGAATAAAATACTGCCATGTCACAGACACTTATAATTCTTTGAGCATTAGCTTTAAAAAGCCAGGGAGTCTGGTAGATAGTGTTTTATTTACTTTATGCTGTACAAATAGGCCAAAGAAAGTACAGGGAGTGGACAGTCAGCTTGGTTCCTTGGAAGTGAATGAATCATTTCAATGAATCTTGAAAGCGTATATATGTGTATATATATATATGAATATATATACCATCTGATGTGACACAGAGTGGTTTTACCACTCTAGGAGTTTTAAAGTACTTATTATAATAAGTTCTGTGGAAGGACAGTCTGCAAGCAAAACACTAAGTGAGGTAGCTAACTTACCCTACAGTGACTGCTGTTCTCCCCTTTGTAGTGTTGTTCTATCTGCAGGTTTATTGGGTGGTTTTCTTCAAGCCTTTCCAACTATCAGGAATAAAAGCACATATCTATCATAATATCTGAGGCATTCCTAAAACAACATTTTCCACAGCACCTCAGTGGTGAACAAGATCAAGCAGAGAACCAGAGCTGTTTTTAGGAGAAAAATACAACTATCATTTTAAGATTGTAGGTTAGGAGGGTCATTCCTCCCTTCCTTCTCCTGCTGTCAAAAATAAAATCCAGTTTGTCATAAAAGTCTCCTGTATGTGGATTTGCATGAATGGGCTCTACAGGGACACAGATGGAGAAAAAGTTACTGAAAACAGCCACTTGAAGGCAGGCAATGGAACTGAAAGGGAGCACATGATGGTCTCCCAAGAGCTGAGGAAATCCCAATCCTGCTCCAAGCCCATGAGAATGAATAAACTCATAACACCACAAGTCAGTGGAATTTGAGAGTGGTTGCCACGGGCACCATCCTCAGCAGTGGGTGAGGTGTCTCAAAGGATGAGGCTGTCTCCCTACAAAGGCTGTGATCAAGCACACACCTGCCCCATGGGGCTGGGAGCCTCAGAGAGCACCAAGCCAGGCTGACCCCAGCCCGCAGAGAGAGCATCAATGGATAATTGTAGTAGTCTGCCTCTATTAAGAGTAATGGCTTCAGTTATACTGAATATCAGATACTAGCAGGGGTCTGCGTCTCCCCTGGTTTGGCAGCAGGGGAAAGGGAATGTTCAAAACTTCCAGCCTGTTTTATACTAAAAACCACCTTTTTTTCCCTCCACAAAATTACTCTTTTTTTTTTTTTTTTTTTTTTTTTTTCTCAGCCTTTCACTTTGACTATCATTTGGAGTTTCCAGTCATTTAAAATTATTGTTATTCTTTTTTTTATTTACTTCACTGGAAAAACTGTAGATGCTGGGGGAAAAAGGCATCTTGTCAAAGCATTAAATGTTCTTGTTTTGTTTTTCAGAGATAAATAAAAAAAAATACCACTTCAATTTAAACAGAGAGCATATCTGAAAAGAACCAACACCTGTCAGTTAGCTCTGTTAGGAAATAACTGAGAGGCCTCCTTGAGCTTGCTATGATGGGAACAAATTGATACAGCTGTGCAACTGCCCACATGTTCTGGGTAGAAGAGGGCAGCAGATGGATTGTGAAAGCTGCTTCTTTCTGCAAGATTCACAGGCACTTTCAGCCTGGAAATAAGCTCAGGTTGGTCTATTAGGAAATGAATAAATAGTGAGATCACTTCAGAAGCTTTTTGTAAAATTGAGTCTTCAGCAATCCTAAATATAAATCCACATTCCTTGGTACCAATCTTGTCCTGCTCTATCTATGGTTAGAGTTTGTCTGTATATGGGAATTTAGCTACAAGATAAAATAGTCCTTTATATAAATATCTTATGAGTCAGTCCCAGCTGTAACTCCGAAGTGGTGAAGTCGTTAAGTAAATGCTGTTAAGAGAAATGTAAAATGAGCTATGATTTCTTCACAAGAAAATGCTTTTATGGCATTTAATAAAAGAAAAGAGAGTTCGAAAAAGCAGCATTGAACCCCATGTCAGGCTGTACAAATGACTATTTGAAAAGTAACAGGGTTAAAATAAGATAAGAATCAACATGTCTGGCACAGCTCCCCTGATAGGTTTACATCAGTCACACTGGGGTATCCACAATGCTTCAGTAGATCAAATCTTACAATATTTTCATTATAAGAGAAATGGATCTTCTATGAATATGAGAAATGATGTACCCTGTGCATAATGTGTTTCTGTCTGAAGATAAATCTTTTTATTATTAGCTCATCAAACCCAGTCTGTTATTCTATTATTAAAAGTGGTTAAATTATTAATATAATTTTTAATCAGTCGAATTAATACTTATAATGGTGGCTTGTGGTAACTTTGATTTCTACTTCTTCTCACTATGAATATTTAAAAACTATAATTAAAAGACACACCATATTTCTAATTTTCTTTTTGCATCTGTGGTATTTCCTGGAAATATAAGTTATGCATTTTTTATCTTATGTCACAAAACAGTTAATTCCTTTGTAGCTGCATCAGAACTGGACTGCCTGGGGAGCAAGCCAATTTCATCAGCAATTAAAAAGGTCACTTTTTTCGGTTTTAAAATATACTGAGTAACATTTTTTACAGGCCATATGTTAAAATAGAACCATGTTCTGAGAAGTGATCATCATGTACACTGGCTTCATGGGATTCTATTTTTTATTGTTCTTTAATGGTTTTATTCCACATGTATTGCTTTATAACCAAAGTGTGGTTGCCAGCTATGCCATGTTTCTTAGGTAGATAGACACAACTTGGGAAACAGCCTCCATCAGCAACAACTTTTGTTTCAGTTTCATTGCCTTCTTTAGACGTTCCTGGATGCCACTGAATTGTCTTCTAAACTGCCAGTAGCTTAAAACCAGTAAAAGAGCCTTGTTCCTTTGTGCTCCCAGCTGGCCTGCACGGCTAACAGCACCAGAGAACTTACAAGCACTCCCTTTTGCCCTGATGGCTTTATGTAAGGCCCATTACAGGATGAGGATGGTGGCCTCCTCACAAACAGGGACATGGACAAGGCAGAGGTGTGTGACACATTGTTTGCCTCTGTCTTCAGCATCAATGATGGACCAAGGGTGTCTCCAGCCCTGAGCTGGCAGACCATGACTGCAGGAACAATCAACTCCCAGGTGAACCTGAACTTGTGAGGGATCTGCTGCTCCAGTGAGATCCCTACAAATTGATGGGAACTGACAGGGTACATCCAAGAATCCTCAAAGAGCAGCTGATGTCACCACAAAATCTTGATGATTTTTGAGCTGTCTTGGGAATATGGAGATGTCTCAGCTGACTGAAAGTTGGTGAACGTTGTCCTGATTTTCAACAAGGGCAAGAAGAACTTTGGAAATTACATGCCTGTCAGCCTCACTTCAGTGTCTGGTAAAGTTGTGGAGAAGATTGTTCTGGGGGATCTCATTGCAGTTTAAAACTTTCTCAAGAAGGGAAGAGGAGGGAACGGTACTGATCTCTTCTCTGTGAAGACCAGTGACAGGAGCCTGAGAAAATGGCCTGAACTTGTGTCAGGGAAAATTTAGGTTGGATATTAGAAAAAAGTTCTTTATCCAGATGGTGATTTGGCACTGGAACAGGCTCTCCAGGGACGTGGTTACAGCACCAGCCTGACAGAGATCAGGGAGCCTTTGGACAGTACCCTTGCGCACATGGTGTGACTCTTGGGGATGGTGCTGTGCAGGGCCAGAAGCTGGACTTGATGATCCTTCAGTCCTGTCCAACTCAGCTTTTTCTGTTATTCTGTGATTCTGTGACCTGTCTTGGTTTTGGTGGTTAAAGCACAACAGTAACTAAATTATCATTGAGAACAGACCTGCGCCAATGGCGCTCCTGGTGTTGCTATGCTGGAAGCAGATTAAGTTCACACTTTCAAGTCAGGAGGCGATGTACAAAGAAAAGGTGTGTCCATTTTCCAGGATACAAAATGAGGAACAGATATATTATAAAACAATGTTCTCCTCTTGAGAAATGAAAACTGAACAGAAAGGCAGAAAAGAGAAATGGCTGCAAAACCCAAGACTCCAGACCAGATGGGAAGGCAACAGAAACAACAAAGAAGAGGTGTGAGAATAAGCAAAGCTCATGAAGTGTGGCCTCTATCCCAGGAGGATAAATGGGAATCTGAGTGTGAATTAGTCAGACTGACTTGCTCATTGCACCTGTGCATGCAAATGACATCAGCTGTCTCAGGAGAGAGGTGAGGGTGAGTGGTATAACCTGCTTGGGCTAGCTGGCCACCATCAGGCAGCAAGAAACAGAGAAACACTGTGAAGGGTGGGAATTAGGAAACGTGGCTATCTGGTTTGTACCACTGCAGGGCCGTTTTCCAAAGCCTTTACATTTTTATGGCTATGACAGAAAACCCTTTACATGAAATAGATAATAATACTAGGAAATTATGCCAAAATGGTATTTAGCTTTTTGATGAGGTTAGATCTGGAGACAAGCACTGCCGCCACAAGTGGAACTGTCCAGCTTTCTGCAGAGCACTGCCTATGTTCTTTGAAACACGACTTTCAGAAAATGCAGCCTGTGTTACCAGAATTGTTCAGTTGGAGAGGGATTATTTCCAATTTTTCTTTTTGCATATGAAGTGAGTGTCAGTGGTCAAAGTCCTGCCCTAGTTTAACGAAAGAGAAATGAGAATTCAATAGTCATGTTTCCTCTAGGATGAAAACCTAGAGCTTCTAAATATGGCTGCTTTAATTTAAATCATCTGAGCTTTAAGTTGCAGAGCTTAGCGAGATGATAGTAGGAAAATATTATTCACTAAGATCAGTTAATCTGTAAATGTTTTCTGAATGTTCAGAAAATGTGTAGGTCCATGTAGCAGCTGGTGAGTAGTACTATTTCTCTCATCTGAATCCCTGCAGATGCTAGGGTAAGGAATGTTTATCTAAGAAGCTGCTCCCTGTCTCAGAAGCACATGGTCAGACTTTGTGAGGCCCTGAGAAAGAAGCAGGAACAGACAGTATCACACTGGAGACATCACTTTGTGAGGAGGGGCTTTCCTTTTCTGCCTACCTAAAACACATTAGGGAACCCACAGAATAACTGCCAAGCTGCCATGGAGAATTAAATACCTGATCTGGTGTGCTAGGTTCTGAATGATGTAGGTCTGGGAATAAGATGCTTAGTGCATTCTTGGGATTAAAAAATTAAACACCTCTAAAAATTAACTTAGATTTTGTGAAGAACTAGGTAATTGAAGCAGGTCTTTGTATGGGATCCAAATAATTGTCATGTTGAGCAAAACCATGGCTGAGGTTGAGCTATTGAGTGCAGGGTTGTGAGCTGAGAGTCAAGATGGGAATGCTGCTTGCCCAAGTCCATGTTTTGTCATTTGTTTTTCCAATATTGCCTCATTCAGTCATTCAGCTTGAAATTAAGGAAGAGGAGAAGGAATGAACAGTTGGGTGCATAAAGGGGCCCTGAAATTTTGGTCCTACTTGCAGGCAACCTGAGAAGAATCCTTGCAAGCTGCTTGCATCTGTGTATGGGGAAGAAATGGTCTCACAGCAGCAGACAATGGAGAAGTAATAAAAAAATTAAATTAGATAAAATTAGTTTAAATAATGAGAAAGAATATAGAGGAAATGATCTCAGAGGCAGGTGCCCTTTTGAAAAAGTAGCTTTATTAGATTTTGATTTAATTTATTAAAGCTAGGCTGGTGGTGTCCTTTTCTAATGTTGTGTGGAACGTTATCTTTTACTCCTGTTGATGGACAACGACAAAAAGCAGTGCATTTAGAATTGAGTGTGGCTGGAGGGAGGAACTGAAAGTTTTGTTCTGTTTTTCATCTTCTCTCCATATTTTAGCCCTATTTGTCAGTTGATGCCTGATAAACAGGCTTACCTCAGAAAAGCAATGAAGTCTTACAATTTTATGATACCTTGTGGCAGCTAAATTGGAAATAACACAATGACACTTAGATTTGCTGCCTAAATAGTGGGGAAAAAAAAAAGAAATTATAAAAAAAAAAGAAATTATAATTTTAGTAGTTATTTTAGCTAAGGTTTTCAGGTCTAACATGTTTTCAGTTGTCTAATACATTTTAGCTTCCTGTCTCTTTCAAATGAAATCCAAAGAGATATTACAGGTTCTTTCTATGCTTAGATCAAGAATGACCTAAACATTTTTTTTAATCAAACCATATTTCTTCTTCTTGCTTCCTTACAAAGCATGTTTTAAGAAGGAAGAAATGGGGCCCTTGTTCCTAAACCAAACTCCTTCTATTTCCAAATGGCAATATGCCTATACCAGATCTGGGCACACTGCAGCAGGACTCTGCCTGTTTTCTTTCCTTGGTCTCTCATCAGTGCTAATGCGATTTTATTTCTTTTTAATAAAGAGTTTATGAAGATGCTTGTAAATGAAGCAAACTCAAATTTTTCCATATATGTAGTGCTTTCTACATTGTTCTATGGCTCCATGAGAGTCTCTGAATGGTGTAAAGAGAGATGAGTATAAACCAGAGTTTATTCAAACTATTCAAACTATTGAATCAGCATGTGCTGACTATTTATTTTCCTCTGTGTTATTCCAATACATTCCAGGGATAGCAAGATCCTAGATGTCTACATGTCTAGGCAAGTCTGTTACTTCCTATGGCCTTTTTCTCAGAAGATGCTTTCCCAGCCTCCACCCCTGCTGACTGGAAAGTCTGGAAAATGTTTTTTCCTGTCCAGATTCAGGCAGTCCTGAGATGGGATTCAGAATGCACTAGGAATACATATATTTAAAAAAAAAATGGGACCCTAGGTTATTTATTAAAAGGCACAACTGTTTTCTGCTTTGCCTGGTTTTCCACAGCAGTATTTTCATTCTTGCCATCTGTCACTTAAATTGGATTCTTTCTAGAACTCCATTGAAACCTAATACATGTTGAAGGTGGGATTAATAAATATAATCAGTAATCTATTCACTCTTAAATGACTTATACTAGCCTTATCTTGCCACCATTCAGTGCGAAAATGAGCCTTTGTGGAAGAACTAATAGCAGAATTTTTGCAGCTGCTGCAACATCTGAACATGTATTACTATTGGCTAAGCTGATTTCTGTGTTTCTTGATCTTGCTGGTCTAGATGTGACTTCAGATGCATAAATGGGGTTAAGCAAATGGCTTTAATTCTGTTTTTTAATGCTTTGTTGCTTTATCTTTTAAATGAAAGTCAATGAACCGCTGCCACTGAGCAGTACATTTTTTTCCTTTAAAAGATAGCAGAATGGCTCAGATGTCTCTACAGAGGATGATAAGACCATTACTATTAGCCATCTTCTGCTCTTAACTTGTATGCCTAATCAGGAATAACAACTCCAGTGATTTGACAGTGATTCCAGATTATTAAGGATGCATATGGGAAACAAATTTGGGCTTTGTTTTCCAACAATGCTCACATTTTATCAAACCTCATTTTGAGGTACCTCTTTCTATGGTCCTGTAACACAAGACACAGCATAGTCATTTAGTGTAACATAAATGCAGGATCTAAGAGGTGCAGTAGATTGTCAGTCTCTCTTGTAATTTATTATTTACAATATGTTCTCATTCATTTGCAGTACAAAAGTACATCACTATGTGTTTTAATTTATTAAAGAGTAGACTTACTTCTAAGGCCCATGCTCCAAGTACAAAGAAAGCTTTTAAGCAAAAAATTTTCAGTGATTTCTGTGCAAACTCTGTGCAGTAACAAGCAGCTACTCAAAAAAAAAAAAAAAAAAAAACCAAAAAAAAGTTAATGTAGCTGAAAAGCTGGTGAGTTGCCTAGATCAGACCTGAAACTAATAATTTGGTTGGGAAAAAAAAATCTGAAAAACATATGAATAACTCAAAGGAAATAATTTTTTTGGGAAAAAAAAATTAAAAAGTTCTTTAGAAAGATGTTCTAGATTAACAGCTTTTTCAGCACAAACATCTACTAAATACTGACATGAAGAGAAGGACATGAAGAAAGAAGTTATGTGTGTTTTATTTGGCACCTTCCATTCTAAGGTAAGACTGGGTTTATTTTGCCTTCATCATTTTTATTTGAGTTGGTTTTTTTTTCTTAATTTTGGAAAAGCAAAATTAAATCCAAACTAGACCCTTTTCTTTTTTGATAAAATATACATTGCCATAAAAAAGGACTTGAGACATAACTCTCATTTATAGATAGACTTTGCTACTTTATTTTCTGCAGAACAGAAAATGTTAGAGTGAATTCCTTCCAGATTAAAACCTTTCAAACACTAAAGAGACAAGTGAGAATGACTGACTGTAAATCAGGATAGCAAATGCCTTTGGAAAAACCCTGCTTTCCATTACTCTGTGGTCACCAATTTACATCACTTCTGTAGCCACTTATACCTAAGCATAAATGAAGAATAAATGTAACACAACGATGAATCCAAGGTCTGGACTTACCCAATCATTTACAACTCTCTCTGTACGTGATAGCACAAGGAGAAAAGCAAGGGGGGACTTTAATTCTGTGTGGTGCAAATCTCTACCTTCAACAGCAACAATATTGAGAAAAGATCTGGAAATGACAAGTGTCAAAGAGGGACCATCACTGAAATCAATCAGCAGAATGCCAGAATCTGTAGGAATAAAAAAAAAACCAACTAGAAAAAAGCAAAAATGCTAACTGGAAGATGTTGACTGGAAGAACAAGGAATAATAATCACAGGACCTGCTTTCTTTTCTCACTGAAGAAGCTGTGCTAACATTTTCAAGCTGGATGCTCACATCAACATTGCCACATAGCAATCTAAATAAATGTCCCAATTTTCAGATTTGAATGTACTGCTGCAGCTTTTCTTGGCTCCAGAAAGTATGAATTCTCAGCACCTCAGAAGATCAAGCTGTTTATGTGGGAGGTGATCATAGTAGAAAGTGAAACTGATGTGGCTTAACTTGCACGTGCAGCAACCAGCATGTCCCCACGGAGGGTATTTTTCAGGAGTTGATGTCTGTCTGCTTATTATTTCATTCATTTGATAGCCAGTATAACAATTTTTTAAATTAGCCCAGCTTGTTTTCCTTCTCTGTTCACTGGCATATCTCCTATATGTAACAAAGGATTGGACTCAACTTGCAGATTAAGGCTTTTAAACATTATCTCTATTATGGAAAGCTAGTCAGTAGGGTCAGGGAAATCAATAGTGGTTTTCAGCTGATGCAGTGCAGAGCAGACCTGGTGTCTGTTTTGAGGGGAGCAGAAAAACGCTAAACTACAGTCTACTCTAAATTCTTGACACTCCATTCACTGTGCTCAGGAAATCTCATTGACTGCCTTGGGAACAGAGACTGCTATCTCATATATAGATGTATATAGATTATGTGCAAATACATGCAGACCTCTTACATTTAGATATTTTAAACAAGGAGCTGAAATCCACTCACTATCACTACCATCAGGCTTAAAAAATTTATTTCAGTCTTGAATAGTCTCTTCATACAACCATTGTAGAATAATTGCATTCCTAGACGTAAAAAAAAATAATCTTATTACAGCTGCCCTCACCAATAATCATATGTTAACGTGCTTTCAAAATAGAAGATATAGAAAAATCACACAGTAGAAAGCACAGCTTTGGAGACAAAGAATGGATAGTTTTCCTGTTGTAGTCCTTACAAGGAAAGAGATTTCTTTATTTTGTGCAGGAAGAAAATGCAAAAGTGGGTCGGCTGTGGGGACAGATTTCCAAATCTCAGTTGTGTCTCAGTGGTACAGCAAAATTGTCTGTCAAGGTACTCAAGCTAAATCTGAATTAGTTCTGTCTTGGGTAAGCCTTGGACCCTTTTATGGTCAAAGGAAAAAAAAAAAGAGAGAATAAGTATCTTTATTCCTCTTGATCACTTCAGCTCTGGAAATGATTAGCGATAATAAAATCTGGCATGTAGAGCGTTCTCACTGAAAAAAATCCAAATGACAGCTCTTGACACTGTGTCTGCTTACTAAGCTCTTTAATTCTTTTATCTGCTTTGTGGGTTTTTTTGGTCTTATTTACCTGGGCAATTCACAAATTTTCGTGTCATGACATCAGACTTATACATAACACAGAAGACAGAAAAATCTCCAGCCAATGCCTGGCCCGTGTGTGCTTTGCTGTCCTGGGCTGTTGTTACAGATAATGGCAATGAGAGGTCATAGGGATTAGATTATCACTCTCTTCATCCTGAAGAGAGCCCCTTACCTCCAGCTCTAAGACTTTGGCCCCTGGTTAATTTTGCAGGTTGGCTGGATACAGTTCTCTGCATCATCAGTAGAAGATAAAAATACTCAGGTAGGATTTCCCCTCTTGTCTCTCATGACCAAGTCTCTAATTTTTCAGTGAGATCATTTTCTATGTCAGGCAACCATATAGGTGAGTTGACTTCTATCTCCAGCAATTTCTTACTTATCTATTTGAAGGGTACTCTTTATCTTATGACAGTTTGATATCACTGGCTGAGTTTGATGCACTACATAATCAAGTCAAGCCTGGAAAATAATTTGTTCTAAAGAAAGACACATGTACTTGATTAAGATTATGAATGGTTTGGATTCTATTCCTTTAGGGGACTCTGATTTCCTCTTGTGGAGGATGATTATTGTTTTGGAGAATATGTGTTGATAAGAAAACACTGCAAATTAAAACACTTCAGGAAAAAAGTCTTCTGTCTCCAGCAGGTAGATGTTTGCAAATTTCCCTGGTCTGCTTTGATGACAAACAGATTTTTTCTGTTCTTTGGTGATCCATTCCCATAGCCAGAGTGCTGCATTGTCTTCACACTTTACCATGCTTTGTTTAAACAGCCTGGCAGCCCACCACACCACCTTTCCTGCCCACCACTTTAATTGGCATAGCTGCTGCCTTAGGGTGCCCTACTAAATGGTGCCAAGGCAAAGACAATCTGCAAATGTGTTCAAGCTTGTCACTGCTGCACTTCTCTCTATCTCTGCAGGAGCTGAGTCTCTGCTTTCTGTACCAATAACACTCTCATTCAGATTGACACATACTTTATACTTCCTAGTTGGATCATGAAGGTCAAGGTATCGTGCTATCCTTATGTTCCCATCAGCGTGTGCTGTGTACCTGTTCTAGGGATCTTTCAGAGACTTCGTTGCTTCTACTGCTCAGGTCAGTGAAAAAACCACTGAAGTATCTCCTCCTTTCCCAAACAGTTTGATATCTTCGCATCTTTCAAATACAATAAACTGAGACACAAAAACTCTGCTGAAGTAGATTTATTTTCTTCCACTTAACCACTTAAAGCATTTTGCTGTCCTTCACTAACACTAGTTTTAATTTGGCCACTGTGCTGTAACACAAATGCTTTGCCCTTTAGGAGCTATAAAAGTTTCACTAGTCAGTCTTCATAGCAATTACACATATCTGAAATTAAATCAAGCAACTACAGATACCAGACCATTGTACCACCTAAACAACTTAAACTAAGCTATTTTAAGTTTTTCCTCTGTCCTAAAACCTGCAATATTTGCTTAGTTACACAGTTTACTTCTTCTTCAATGCCATTGTCCTTAAGTCCGTGAGACATTTCTTGCAGTATATTTATCTTAACTGTACCTGCTTCCTCAAGGTTTTTCATATTTCTCAAATTACTATCCTCTGCCCTGTACTACATGCTGCTGCACTTTATGAAATTCCTGTTATTGAAGGAAAAGAGAGTCAATCTGCCTTTGAAAGCAGTGCCTGGACCAGGTTTGTTTAAAAATTAATTCCTTCTGCTCTATTACCCATAGCTGTATTTTATTTGAATGACCACAACGATCTCAGATTTCCTACAGTTCACCATCTCTGCAATGACAGATTTGTGTTTCCACAGAGCAAAACACTGAGGAATTAGCCTTGCAATCTGAACAGGGATGCTGCCCAGCCTCCTGGCTTAACCAGAGGCCCTTACAGCTGCTTGTATATCATGGAGTAGCCAGGGCTCTGCTCTCAAAGTTTTGCTCTGTTGAGGAGGCTCTGTGCTAAAGCCATTTGGAGTTGGTACCAGGGCAGCCCCCAGCAGCACAGCCAGCACAGCCAAGACATGTCTGCAGGCTGAAAAACTCAATCAGCAAATCCCTCACCACTTTCTAGCCCCTGCCCAGTGCCCTAAAAGCAGTCACTGCCATGTGGGAGCTGCAGGTTACACAGAGGCAAGTATGGCGACCACAGCCTGCTTGGGCAAGTTTGCTCCGTGTCGGATGGGAGGAATTTTAATGGGCTTCCTGAAGACAAATCCTACATGCAAACCTTCATGGCATCACACACTACCCCATTTGCTGACTCTGCACTCTGCCAGGTGGCCTGCATTTAGCCTCTCCCTTGGGGAAAACAGGGGTGGTACACATCCAAGTGACTGATATGTGTTTATGGCCACTGGACCTTACGTTTGCTCGGGAATATGTTCATGCAGCTAAGGCATGCAGGAGCATTTCCGTTCCTTTGAACATTGCTCAAGTGTTTTACAGACTAATGAATAGATTACATTTTGTCTAATGTGGGACAATATCTGAGCTGCCTCAATCTGGCTGCTACTTAGGTCTTTTTTTCTCCCCTGCAAAATAGATCTAGTCTAGGCACAGTTTTTATGTTTTACCAGACCCAGCGTGTCAGAGTCCTGACCCTCAAATAAAGCTCCTTTTCCACATTGCTACATAAAAATCAACAAATTGCTCAGTAAAGCAAACTTGGCACCTCCTTGTAAATCCTCTCATGGAACTTTTAGTCCAAAACAGGGTATCAGGCCAGGGCTTCTGATCTGGATTTCTGACCATTTCATGTATCACTAGATCCACATCACACTCATTTCCCATCCACCACCTAGTTAATATCTCATAAAATCTTACTATTCTCTATGGAAACATTAGCATTCCTTTCACAACTGGTCCTGCTGAACATCTAGGGACCTTAAGCCTCTACTGAGCAGGCAACTCCAGGCTTTTTCTCCTATTCATTTAGCTTGTTCTTTCCCACATAAGCAATGCTGCCATGAGCTGTAGGGCAGAGTCAGGCAATTGAGCACAGCACTCATGCTTATGAAAATAACCACTTGCTTTAGTAAACAGAAATAATCCCAGGCCCTCCGTGTATGTTCAGCTTTACCCAGGCTACTCAACCAGGCATCACCTCTACAGGGCACCAGTGCATCACCAGTTTCGGGCACTGTTCCCCTGAGCTGCCACAAGAATTCCCTGCAGCTCTTTCACCACCGTGGAACAACAGCAAAGTCCTGATATTTGGTAACTTTTTTTTTTGTATATATGGAACAATGGATTTGGCCAACATTTGCTTGTAAGAATATGGTCTATTCCCCATTTTTTCATTTCCTTTCTCAGATAAGAAATGTCACCCTTCTAGTCCTGCAGAAACTGGTACTATGCTGGAACTGGTGGATCAGTGTGTCCAAATTTGTTCAAACTCATACTCTTCATTCACTCAGGGCAAGGGCACCTGTATGCTGAATCAAGGGAGACTGACAACCCCTACTTATTCCCTTTTCAACTAGGAACATGGCGACATTTCCAAAAAGCCTTAGTACCTTTATGTCTCTTGCTCTTGGTAATTGGGGACTTCTTTCTGATGTTTTCTCTGTGGAACAGTCAGAAAACTTTATTATGAGATATGATGGTTTCATTCTCCCTATCTCCTCCAGACACTGCCCCTGGCATAGAAGAGGAAGAGATGAAGGTGTTCAGAGCTAGCTGTCTCCAAGGATATCAGGAGTCTTCAGGTATAAACATTTAGTTTGGGGTACAGCTTGTGGGCAAGATGCCTAAACTGAACTCTGTGTGTGTGTGTCTGTGTATGAGCTATCGAAGCCCCTGTGCAATCAATAAGGATTTAGAAGCTCAAAAAGATAGCTTACCCAGAGGTAGCAATCACTGTCCTTTTGAGATTCTCTAGGATGCACTGTGTGGTCTCCACTTGCAGCTCTGTGAGGGCCTTTGTCTCCCACAGACCCAGAATCAGATCTTCCATGCCTGAATTTGCAAAATGTCCTAGGACATCTCAGATGGCTCTAGATATCTAAGTTGTTTTGGTTTGTGATTTTTTTTTTGTGGGTTTTTGTTTTGGCTTTTTTTTTTCCACATTAGGTCACCTCTTTTTTCAAAAGGCTAATCTTTCCATGACTTTGACTTTACATAAAGAGGAATCTTGAATAAATTTGTGCTCTTGCTCAGGTATTTCTTTGCAAGCCTGCCACACTTTGAGGACCTTTTCAAGGGCATTAAGTTATCAAACAGGCAAGGTGTGTATTTGTTGTCTCAATTAAGATAGGAAATTTCTGCTTCTGTTATAATTCTCATAAACCTTAAATCATGTTACCACCATCAGAACCAGGCCCCTTGGGTTCTGTAGCCATGGTTCCTGACAACTGAACGACAATGAGATGCTACAGAGAAGTTTTACTCTCATTTAGAAAGTAGGTAGTTACATGCTAGCCTGAGGGACATACATACCAATTACTTGGGTGGGAAGCTGGTAAATAACTTTTTGTTTTCTACAGATCACAGGCTGTGCCCAGCTACATATTGTTGGCTCCTGCGGTCAAGAGGAGATAGATGCAGGCCTCAGATATTTTGGGAATACTCTAGATCAGTTTTATGTTTGTGGAGAGTTGTGACATATGAGCTGCCATGAATAGCACAAGGGCTGCTGTGAACTCCCAGCCAGCTGGCTGCAAGGTGGCTGAGCCAGCTTGTCTTCCCAGCAGCCTGTGGAACATCCATCCACACACCAGGCAGGACAGTGTGTTAGCTCTACAGGCAGCACAGCCAAGGTGACATAACTGGAGACCAAGCCACTTCTTTGCCAAAAGCAGTACCACCTCTGGGACCTTTGCCTTACATTTAATCTATTGAGTTTTGCTTCTTTTTATTTCCACAAACTTGGGTGCTCAGAGGTAGGAACTCTCCAAAGTTCTGCAAACTCCATGGACTACTTCTCGCAATACAGCACCTCATTCCTATGTGTAATTCTTCATCTTTATGAAATAGGGTAATGATACTTAAATATAATGTAGATGAGGATCTAGTAACCAAGCGTCTCATCTGTATGTACAAATCCAGAATGTTATTGAAATTAAAACGATCAAAAAATTTTTATTTCCTTGTGGGTATTTTTGGTGTGCTGACCAAATGTTTACTATAAGCATTTCTCAGTGTCGATAAGCAACAAATCCTGGCAAGGCAGAAAAAGGACACACGCAAACTTCTGCATTTTTCGTATTTTAGTCTTACACTTCCTTGAGCAATGAAAACTTCCATGGGTTCAGGAAAAAACACCAACATCTGACCATGTCTAAAGGAATGTGAATATTATTACAGATTCCATATATGAAAACAGTGTCCTGGAGCTTCCAGTTTGTACTCTGACACTGGAAAAAGAGAATGGTCAAAGAGCAAACGTTTCTTCAAAGAGGTGAAGATGGTCATGAAGATAGAGATTACTTTGGCAATGGAGGAGAGAGAGAGATGGAGGAGAAGAAGAGGGAGAGGGAGAGAGAGGGAGAGGGAGCTGTTCACTGTCCTGTGTTCTCCCACCTGCTTTCTCCTTCCACCCTCTTCTCAGCAGCTCCTTATTTTACTACTACCTTATAGTATTTTCCCTCATTTGCTCATGTTCTCTGTCCTATCTCCCTACATCTTCCAGTACCCAAAGAGTCGACAGAGCTTCTAAAGGGGAGAGGGAGTACATGGGCATCAACTTCCAGCTCTTCCAGTGCTGCTACTGCCATGCGTGGGTGCAATCGCTCCGGCAGAGGCCAGGGAGGGCTGGAGACAGGGCAGCGCTGCCTGGGTGGGCCTGTGGAGAGCTCTGACTGGCGCTGCTCAGGAGCCGGTCCGGCTGCCCACGGCCGTGTTGCCAACTCGGCTGTGCCGCAGGTGCTTTGCGTTAGCACTGCCTCTCTGGGCATTTGTGGTACTCGGGAACCCCACTCCCGGCCCAGGACTCCACCGCTCATGGCATCATCACACCGTGAGACATAGGGTGCTTGCCTCTGCTGGGGCAACCCCAGATCTCACCAGGACACTCTCTAGGTCCGGTGCCAGCAGGTTGCAGAAAGAAACACCCCTCTCGGGCTGATTTATTCAGTTCGCGACCGCCTTGGTCATTCCTGGCCGTTGAGACCACGGCACGGCCGAGACGGGCAAGAGCCACGCTCGGGGGAGGGACGGATTTCAGGGCCCGGGGCGCTCCGGGCGAGGGGTGCGCGCTGGGCGGCCGGCCCGGGGCAGCCCACCCGTGCTGCCCGCGGGCGGTGCCGGGCCGGGCCGCACGTGGCTACGTGACGGCGATCGGGGCCGGCGGGGCTCGGCGGCTGCTCCTCCCCCGGCGCCCGCCGGCGACTGGGCGCCGAGGCTGCGGCGGGCGGGCGGCGTGGGGCGGGGGTGCTGCCTCCTGCGCGGCGGAGCGGGCGCAGCGGCAGCCGGGGCCGGAGGCGAGCGGCCCGCGCGGGCGAGGGCGGGCGGCGTCGCGGGGCGGCGGCGGGGGCTGCGGGGCATCGGCGGCGGCTGCGGGCGGGGTCCGCGCCCGCGGCCGGCAGCGCTCTCTGCGCCTCAGCCGGGCTGCGCCGGGTGCTGGCGGTGCGCTCTCCCGCCGCGGGGCTGCACAATGGCAGTCGTTCAGTAGGATGGATCCTGCCGTGGCTTTTGTTCTGCAGATCCACCCATCCTTCTAGCAGTCAAGTACCAGGCTATGGTTTTCTCTCTGGGGATCTTTCTTCCGCGTTTTGCCGGTGTCTCCGATGAGGTTTTGGCCTCGGCTGGGATTTCACTACCTTACTTTTCGTTTGGCTTCACGCTGAAAAAAGGGATTCCTTATATTTGCTCTCCACGCTTTTGGTTATAATTCACTGTTGGTCTAGGGGGAACAACCGTTCAGCCTGGCTGAAAAAAAAGCATCCGTTGAAAAGTCTCAAAGAAATATACCACGTGAGGAAAAAAAACTGGGAGAAGATCGGAATATAATCGCTTTTTCTATGATAAAACTGGTGCCCCTCTTCAGGAGAACTGATCTCAATTTATTATTATGCAACCACAAGGATCTCTTCTTTCTCAGGGTGTATAAGCTGCTGGATTGCTTTTCGCCCAAATCAATGTGGTTTCTTTGGAACATTTTCAGCAAAGGATCGCATATGCTGCAGTGTCTTTGTGGCAAGAGTCTTAAGAAAAACAAGAACCCAACTGGTAAGCAATCCATTGCAATGCGTTGTTTTTCTTTAATGCTACCCTGTCTGTTGCTCGCCGAGGTAGATCTGCAATCCTGCTGAGGGGAGAAGGGGGGATATATCGAGGCCAGCACGGACATGCATGTGCATACGTGTATGAATAAGCAAGGAGCGGTTTGTATTAGCTTCAGCCCCTGTCACCACCGAAAAGGGATAAAAAAATAAAATCAAAGGCGACCCTCGCCCAGCCGGCATCTCCTAGTTCCTATGTGCTATTTCCAAGGAGGAAACTTTTACATCAGTACCCTTCTTGTGGGCAAGGCAGTGGAGCCCCCCACTCCCGACGGCGGGAGCCCCCCAGTCAGTCAGTTTTGGGAAGAGGAGACTGCCTCTCCTGTGCTGGTGTTAGCCGGCCCTGCCTGCGGTGGGCGAGTGTGCCGGGGCTGGCGTCCTGCACGGCACTTTCTGAATATCTTGCAGTATGTCACCCCACACGCACACACACCCACCCACCGCCTCGCTCGGCTTTCTAAAGTCGAGCCAGACACCCCCTCCCGCGGCCTGGGGGCTCCCCGTTACCACTCACCCTCGGCACTCAAGGCCAGAAGGGTGGAGGGCGGTGAAGAAAGGGATGGACACTTTCTTGGGGCTTGTGCCCAGACGGCAAACTCAGCCAGCTATGCCGAGTGGCAGCGGCAGCAGCACCGCCGGCTCGGCTGTGCCGCTCCTCCGCCTCTCACTGCCGGGATGACCCCTCTGTGCCACACACCGGTGTCTCTGCGTCCGCCTTTATGTCTGCCTGGCAGCCGGGATCATGCGCTTCGGTTCAGCCCGGCTCCGAGGGGGAAACTTGCAGTACATTACATAAGAAATGCAAATGCAGGTGCTCTGGGCCGCCTGTTCCCTGAGGGTCACGCTGCTGCTGTTGCATCCCTCCTGCTCGGGGCGTCCGTGCGGCCAAGCCCGCGGCTTGGCGAGCAAGGTGGGCGAGAAGGGATGCTCGGCGGGCGGGGGAGCCGGCAGCTTTTCTGGGGAAACACCGGCCCTTCCCGCCGGCCTCTGGTCCCCCCCGCCGCCTTGCTCGCTCGCCCCGGCCGGCAGGTTGTCTGCAAGCACTTGCGTGCCTGGGGAGGCTGCGAGAGCCGCCGGAGCCCGGGCTGCGAGCGGAGGGATGCCGTGTGTGCGCGCTGGTGTGTGTGTGTGTGCCGGCTGCCCTGCAGTGGCAGCTCCCGAGCAGGAGGCTCCTGACGCTGGCACTGCAGTGTAGTAGATCATAGGCTCTCGTTGCCTGACACCCCAACATCAACAAGCAGCAGCCCTGGCAGCCCGCACCCCTCTCCTTAAAGGCAGCCGGGCTGATGGCTACTGCTTCGCTCAGCCCAGGTCCGGGGCAGAGTCGAGGTGGGCACCTCGGCGGATTTACCCTTCCCCGCCCCCGGCTTCTGTTTGCCAGCTCGTCTCGCCCCTTTCCCCCCCGCCGCTGCCGCAGCAGTGAAAAGCAGCCACTTAGCATACCAAAGAGGCTGAAATGCCCCGCCGGGGGCTGCGCCCAGCCTCCCGCAAAGTGCCCTTCGCTTCACTCGTCCCTTAGCACTGCAGCCAGCCGGGGGCCGCTTCCTAGCCATGTGCCCCCCCGGGCGGGATGGGCCAGACAGGGTCAGGACCGAGCCCCCTCTCGCAGCCCCTGGGGATGCCCCTCCGCCTGCCCGGGCCGCGCACGCGGGGGCCGTGACCGCGGGGACAGGGCAGAGCGGCGGCGTGGCCCTGCCTGCCCTGCCCGCTGCCGTCGCTCCCAGCCCGGGGGGGCGGCTCCAGCGCCGTGGTGCTCTGGGCAAGCGGCGATGCTCCTGAGGAAGGGATTTGGAGGGGGGCGGCAGGGGCAGGACGAGGGCTGGTGGTTTCTAGGCCTTTCAGTTTGCGTATCGGGGAGTGAGGCGTGTGCCCCTCCACACACACACACACACACACTCTGGTCCACCCCTGAATATTCGTGTCCTTTCCTTGCGGAGGGCAGGCTATCAGGATATCGGTCCCTGAAGCCGAGTTGTGTCCCTCGGAGTGCCAGGCAACCGCGGCACAGCTTTCCACCTCCCCGGGGACTTTGCCGCACTTCCCTGCTCCCTCTGCATGGGACGACGAGTGGATTTGGCTGGCAGGAGCGGCACTGCCCCCGCCGCCACCCTGCCTGCCGAGGGCTGCCCTGGCCCGAGGAGGGCTGAGCCCCTCATCTGAAGGAGTGGGGGCGGCTCGTCTGAGCGAGCGAGGCGGGCAGGGGGAGCGGGCAGGGGGCGCGGAGTGGGGCCCTGGCGGGTGCTACGGCTCCGGCCGGCTCCGCGGGGTCGCTGCCCGCCCGCACAGTCTGCGCTGCTCCGCTCCGCTCCCACTTGATCCCGTCAGAGCCGCCGGGACGCCGAGCCCGGCCGAGCCGCACGCCCCGGGCTGGCACTCCGCTCCGGGAGCGCCGAGCTGCGGCTCTGTGTCTGAGGAGGCTAATAATCCGCTTGGCGGATTAGCTGGGCGCTCGGTCACAGGCGCTGTTGCTCTGACGGCAGATCATCTCCGCTCGGGCCGGGGGCGAGCGCGGGAGCGGGGCCGCGATGCCCGTCCTGGCCCGGGGGCCGTGGGAGCGGCTCCCCCTCTGCGGCAGCTCTCTGACCCCATCCCCGCTGCGGCACGGTCCGATGCCGCCCCCCGCCCCCGTGCCGCCAAACTTTCCGGGACCCGCTGGGCTTTTCATTCTCAAAAGTCATCAAATGAGCGAACATCTGCCGCTGATCCAACCGTGCAGAAAATCCAGCAGGTTAGGCAACTAACGCTGGCTGTAATTGCAGTTTATTTAGCTATTTTCGGCCTGCTGCACTTTTTTTTTTTTTTTTTGTCCCTTCCTAGAGCTGGTCTATTTCCAGAGACGGGACTGGATGGCTCCTTTCCAAATGTTCCCTGCTTTGCGTTTTCTCCCCACCCGTGGCCGCAGCCCCCCCTCCATGTGCGGACCCCCTCCGGGCTCCCCTGCCGTCCCCGGGGGCCTCGCACCGGTACCGGCTCCGGTCGGAGCTGCGGACACGGGCACAAGTGCGGCAGGGAGGGATGGGGAGTCCGAAGGGCTGTGTGTAAGTCTCTGGCAGGGTTGCATCAGGAGGCTTTGGTTTTATGCTTGGCTGAAAACCTTGGTTTCAGATTTGATATCCTCGATAGAGGAGCTGCGTTTGATTGCTGCAGTTATTTACCTCTTCACATTTCTTCGTGAGGAGAAAAACTTTGGGAATCAATAGGTGTGGCAGTGTTTTCAGCCACTGAATGTTTTTGGATGTTCCTCAGTGTAATGGTGCTACAATCAGTGAAGCCCCACATATCTGCAGTGTTCTGTCTCTGGTGAAAATGTTTGCCATGTGTCAGGTTCCCTGGGCCTCACTTGCTTTTGCAATTATTTCTGTCTAACTCTGCCCTTCCTGCTTGTCATACACACAGAGGGGACTTTAAAAAGTGCAAGACCAAAGGGACTTTTTCTCACAAATAGTTAAAAACTGCTCCAAACCATAAGTCCCGAACCAAGGCTTGTTATAATAAGACACTGTCTTCCTGGCTTTCCCACCACCATCCCCCGCCTCCAAACTGGGTATCTTCAGCTAGGGAATGGCAAAGTCATGGGGAGAATTTGGGGCCTGAGGAGAAGTGGGAAAGGAGATTATCTCTGGCTGCTTTTTGAGGCAAGTCCAGCAGTGAATAGATTTTTTTTTTACCAAATGCCAGCTGTTTGGGTGCCCACGGGACGTGTGTTGGCTGGGGTAGGAGATGCCCCCATGGCGGGAATTGCTATCACATTTCACTCCTGGTGGCAGCCCAGCAGACAGAGGATGGATCAGGTTTCCTCTCCATTCACTCCCAAAGAGAAGCATCTCTCCAACACAGTCAGGGATGTTGACAGGAGAGTAGATGGAAATTGGCATTACTATAAATACATTACTGATGGAGGATTTCATTTAGGAAATTAGTATCAATCTCACATCAATTTCAAATACAAAACCTCTTTTAAAAGCAGCAAGTCTGAAATCCGGGCTGCAGCTGAACAGGAATCTCTGCATAGTCCCATGTTAATTTCCTACTCCATGAAATAGCTTGTCTGGTATTTCCTGGTTGCTAATAATTTTGAAAAAGTTTCTAAGCACAGCCATGTGAGGATCTGTTTGAAATGGAAGCTTGTGTCCTGCCCATAAAAGATACAGTAGGTATGTGTCTTTATCTGAATTCTGAAAAAATTTGGCCTCCCCAGTGCTTTCCTTACTCATAGAAAGAAAACCTCCCACCAAAAGACAAAGACAGTAACAGCTGTGGGATCAGGTCCTTGAAGTTTCTCTCATGTAGGTTCTAAAAGCAGCTCTGACTGCTTAAATACTGTAATTCCTGTGGTGGGAATTGAGGCATGGTCTGTTTCTCTTGCTCACATGTAAAACTGCCTATTTACATGTATTTCACCTATTGAAGTTTTGTCCTCTCTGGAATACATTTCCTGAATTTGTACAAATTTAATTATTCTTGATCAAATTAAATTGCATACTCTACTTATTAAGGGGTGAAATTTATGCCTGCTCATGCATCTCCCTACTGTAATAAAATGTTTGCACCTAGTTCAATATGTGCTAATGACAGGCCATTTATAAATGAATTCAAATATAAAAAGGATGACTTTGGCTTAAGGAAAATACAAAAAATGTATTTACAGATATCATTGGTTTAAATATTTATGTGTATGCTTTTTCATTTGAGCTTGATGTTTATTGTACTTAACCTTCTCGGATTATATTAAGTATATTAATTTTAAGCTAAAATTCCTATTGACTTCAAATCTAAAAAATGAATGATTTAGACATTCTGAATTTGTCCCTTTGTAAAGATTTTCTGTCCAGTAAATGACTGTAAAAATATAATTTGGAGATGAGAGAGTTGCTTGAAATTGGAAACCAGTTTTTCAAGAGGACCTCATAAATCTAAAAAGATGGGAATTGGGCCCTTACACTGACTCTGAGGGTGCATTTTGTAGCTGGTGGGGTCGCTACTGAGGTTTCCATAGGAACAGTCAACATTTAGGATAAAATCCTCTGAGTCTAGGTTGCAGACGGGTAAATGAAGTGGTTGTGTGCCAATTCAACAGAATATTTACAGATGTTTGCCAAACGTGCCTCTAAAGAGTGAGTCCTGCTGGAGCCTGTTCTGCTCAGTCAAGGAAGGTCTTGTTGCTTGGGGAGCAGTGATTTGTTTCTATACCAAGTTCTGGTTTAGAGGGCTTTTGTGATTTTGGTCACACTATTGCTTACCTATGCCTTTCCTTCCTGCTTGTTAGAAGTTGCAGGCAATTTCTGAACATTGCACAGGCATGCTGTTGGCCCTTTTGTTTGTTTTTCACGTTTCAGTGAATGATAGCTTTTCAAAGATAAATTACTAGTTTACTGAACAACTCACTGAGTAACAAAACATTGAGCGATCATAAAACTTTACAATGTCTGTTGTGAAAAAAAAATTGCTGAGATGTAGCAGGTGGCTTGATGTACAATTAATGTATCCAAGAGCTACTTGCCAGTGTACAGAAAGAGTTTATATGTGTATACAGTAGGAGAGCAGCTTACTTGGGAGTAAATTTTGTCAGACTGCACCCAAGTTTAGTTCAGGAAGAGCCCCCTTCTTGCACAGAGTGTGCTTCTATTGTCACAGCAAACTAAGCCAGGAAGAAAATCTTTTCTTTGGAGACCATATAATAAAGTGCTTAAAAGAGTATATTCATCTTCAGACTGGCTATTAAAGAAAAATAAATTATTGTGCTCTTGAAGTGAATCTTTACAGTAGATCCACCCAGAAGTACTGAAAATAATAATTGCAAAAGGAACTCATGATGCTTGGCATCATGATGGACTGAACACTCAGCAAGCAAAATGTAACCCATGTATTCTTTTAATATACACTGCAACAAAGAAAAGTAGCGTGCAAATAATTAACAAAGCTGTTGTCCAAAACAGGAGCGCATTGACTCGGGAGAAGAACTTTTTGAGGCCAAAACCTTAAAAACCATTAAGTGAAAGGCATTTAATGGATACATGGAACGCAGGTTTGGTGTATTTGTAGCAAATGCTGTTAGAAGCATTAATGTTTAATAGTTACAAGGAAAGTAAACAGTTGCTGATGAAACTGCATCAAGAAGTCAGCATAATAATATCTGTAGTAATATTCAATGCACAAGCCAGATTAATAACACCTTCTGCAGTAAAATTCAATGACTAGTTTAGGTACTGTACTGGGGTGAACATAATAAACATTTTAGCAGCTTTTGAGTTAACATTGAATGGTGGTGTGGGTCAAATAACAATAGGTAGCACATAGTTGCTGGCAGAAATTGATAGTCTCATTTTAATATCGGTATTTTGTCTCTTCACTCTGACACCTGCTTATTTGACTTTTAACTGGAAACAGCATGTGGAGTTGCACTGAACGAGTTTAGCCCTTGCATACAGTAGGCACTGTCTTGGAAATTACTTGGCTTAATCTTTTTGTGGCACTAAAATGAACCTGGTCCTATCAGACAGTAGACTCAAGCCAAGGTTAAACATTTTAATTCCATTGGAATTTTTGGCTTTTGCTCGAGGACAGTGATACAAATAAACTGTAATCCTCTATGAAAACATTGTTCTAAGGAGATTCCCAAAAGGCCTGTATTTTACAGAGCTGAGAGAGGAATATGCTTCACTTTTCACTGAAATTCAGTGTCATCCATGTTTTTTTGTGTATGGCTTTGTCATGTAGGAAGATAAGAACATAGTGAGGATCCAGAATATGCAGGATTTGTGCCTTAGCTGTTGGTCCTGTCCTGTCTCCATCTCTGGGCATTAGATGGTGTTAGAAAAAACACAAGACATGGGCAAATCTTTGGGTTTGATCCTTCCCCTCATCTATCAGCTGTGACAGTTTTCAGCTGTCACTGGACTGTGAAGTTGGAGCTTGTATTCAGGTCACTGTGTGTAGCAGCTTCTGAAAGAGCTACACAACCTCAGTTATCAAACAGCATTTCTATTTTGGGCATCAAAAAACTTTGCATAGCAGTGAGCTCTACATAACCACGTGCTGTGTGGAAAGGATGTGGAGGGGTTTGCACTTTCTGTGGGTACTCCTTGGTTCTTCTGTTGAAAAACAGAGGCTAACATTGCTATTCCTGCCCAGTGTTTGTGATTAGTGATTATGGAGAGCTTTTCAGGTGAAAAGCACTAATTTCATGGTGCCTTTTCCTTCCTTGAACTGTCCTGAAATCCTGGACATTTCTATCATCTTGGTTCCTGTGCAGTATAACTTGCCTTTGCTGTGGGTATAGGATATCTTTGGCTTAGGAGCACAAAAATAAGGTAGAAGCTCTCACACATCCCTTTGCATGTGCTGCTTTTGTCCAGCTAAAAGAAGTTAATTTCTATGGATTTTCTAGGCCTATGGGATAAGGAAATATGTCCTGAAAAGGGCATGTTTTCCCTCCTTTCTCTTGAGGGAACAAGTGGAATATTACTCTCTTGAAGAAGCTTTTAAGGAATTAAGCTCTAGTGTGACTGAAAAGTAGAATTTCGTACTGTTGTTGAATGGTTTGAACAGGAGAGACAGGTTGTGTATAAAAGCAGACTTCTGTTTACATATAAATCTCTTGCTTCTCACCAATGCTAGCAAAGGAAATAGTCAGGAGTTTGATTGCTCTTTAATGAAGTTTGAGAAGAAAATGCTAATTTAAAGAAGGCAAGTTTGCCAGACTTGTTACTCTTTCAGTAAATGTATTTCTAAGCATGTCCCTCTACAATCAAACAAAATGTCCAGATTAAACAGTTCCCAGTTCATGCTTCTCATTAAAGAAGTGTACTATACAGCACTACAATTGCTCAGTAGTTTCTGCACATATCAGAGGTACATTTATTGACATTGAATGAGATGAAGAGGAGCTACCAGTGCAAAACACAGTGGAAAATACATAAAAAAAATGTGGGAAAAGATGTGGAAAAAATATAGCTCAGGGAAATGCTTAAAAAAAATCAGTAAAATCATTAATACAGTAGTATCTTATAGAGTAACCTATCAGGAATATCTTAACGAGGATTAAATTAATAATAGTCCCTATTAATTTGTAGTACTTATGACACAAAGAGCGACTTTACAGTTCTGATTTTCTTGGAACTGGAAATTGCAAGTCAAACCCAGACAGCTAATAGTTTCTGAGAAACTGAACCTAAATGTGATGTAGGCAGATTATCTCACTAGGAGACCAACCAAAGATCTCAAATGTGAGCTACCTTTAGGGTGCCTAAAACCCAGGTGCAATTTTGTGGCTTGGACTTTTTCACAAAAATCCATATTTTAAAGTAGCACTAACAGGTGGATTAAAATTTGTAAAGCTTTGCACCCCTGAGAGAGTTCTTCCTAGTCACTTGCTGTTTTAAATCCTTTTTTCTTTTTTTTTGTGTTTGTCCCCATGTGAAGGAGACTTTCTGCTTCAAAAAATCTGGTTACACAGAGTTTCATAACCAACATTTGCTAGTCTCCCAGCTTTACTCAGACGTTTATTCTCTCTGTGAGTATGACCTTGATCCATCCCAAACTCTGTCATCTCCATTATAGCCTCTCACATCTCTTTGAGTTTTTTCACCTTCTCCTTCTGCAAGCATATCATCTTTTTTACTTTGGATAAGGTCTTTCAGAAAAAGTAGCCCTTAATTTTATTTCTTTCAGATATTTTTAAGTCCTCTCCACCACTTTGAATAATTAGCTAGTGACCATGAGCAGAACAACTGCACAGGCTTATTTTATTAATGGTATAATCGGTATTTAGGATGGATGAAGGGTAGGCTGATGGACTACCCTTTTTTTTGTTGGGCATGAGCTGTATACATTGTTGTTTTCCCACTTGCTGCTAATTTACAGTAGCAGAACAATAGCACAAGTAAAGAAATGTAGAGGCTGTAAAGTAACTGTGATTGATTAGGAAAAGACAGTAAAATCAGCAAGAGGATTTAGAAGACCTAATAACAAATGTTATCCTTTTCATTTGTTTTGGGGATCATTTGAGGATATTGCTTGCTTGAGGATAAAATGGTTTGTGTGAGATTCTGCTGTTGAAGCAGGACTCCTCAGCATCCAGGGACATTTTCTGGATATTATTGCTGAGCATTTCTTATTTGTGTTGGTGGGGAGTTGGTTCCAGGTCCTGGCTTTTTCTGTTCACTTAGGTGCTCTGTATCTCCTTGAAGCTTGTGGCCGTGGCACAAGCAGAAGAGATCCCAGAGAACTGCAAAACTTGTGTGTATGCAAGGCATGCCCTGTGTGTCCATACCCTCAGCAGGACAAGCAAGACCTGTGGTTTGGGTCTGGCTCACTTTTGATTCACCTTGTTCACGTTTGAGCTCACTTTTGATGGCCTGGTTTAGAGACATGATTGTGAGAAAGGATTGTGACATGCCTCTTCAGTGCTACATGCTCCAGGGTTTCTGCTGACCAGGGACATTAGCAGCAGAGCCAGTGACTGTGTGTCACTAAACCCTGTGTTCTGAACTCTTGAGCTCTGGCTATATGCACAGAGCTTTGAAACATGGCATAGATGAGGTCTCTTACCTTTGAAACTTGTAGCATGGTTTCTTCCATGTAACAGGGTATCAGAAAGCAGTATGGGATTATTTTACAGCAAATAGGTCATTATGTAGTGTATGTATGGAAGAACCACATTTTTTGAAGGTGATTTTACTTTGTTTTCAAACTGGACTTTAAACTCAGATAATGTTTGTGGAAGAGTGAAAATATAGGAAAAAAAAGCTTTTGTAGTTTTCTATGTAATACATATCTAAAATAAAATAAGTTAAAATAAATAAGTTTGCTCATGGTAGGAGAAATTTGAACCAAAGAAGCGGGAGTAGAGGAATTGTGATTTTCTGTTCTAGTGTCTTTCCTCATTTTGATTTGTCTTTGCAATTTATATGAAATGATGTATCTGAAGCATTACTGACATGAAGTGGAGATGAATCCAGTGATCTGTGTGCCACAGTAAGGTATTCTCTCCTGACTGAAAGTTTTCTGTGAAAGCCTGTCTTTGAAGACATTGGCTTTCTTAGCACTTCAACGTCATGGATGTTGATTTTTACCATTCCCATACACCATTGATGAAAACACTCTCTAAGGATTTTCCTCAAGATAGTTACATAAATATGGTTCTCTCATTAAAAAAAAAAAAATCTTTAAGCAAAATGAGAAAAAAAAATTGAACATAAGTATATAAAGGCGAGTATCATGGTACTTTAAACTGTAGGGTTACCAAGTTTCTCTTAGATGGTGGATGAGAATGATTTTATTCCAGTTGTGCCAGCTGCCATTGAATGAAAGGGGAGGTTGAAGTTTTGGACCTTATAACTAAAGCAGAAATAGGCTGTACCTTGTTCAGTCTGGGTTAAAATATTTTTAAAAAGGAATCAGGAGTAACAGCAAAACAAGGGTTTGTTATGTTTTCTGGGGCTCCTTTTCCTTGGATTTCAGTGGCTGTCTGGAGTAACTGTGGTCTCGGTTTGCTGCCAAAAAGAACACCTGCTAATAGATTTAAGACAGGAGATGAGGAGAAGATAAATACTAAGCCCTTGTAGTCATATATGTAGGTTAAGAATTTGGGGGTGGAACTTGCTGAAGTTAGAACAAAAGTAAGCCAGAATGTGATGTTAGTACATTAGATGAGTTTTTATCAGGGGCTATATCGATGATACATGAATAGTGTGGGATGCTCTCTCTCCCACTTATTCTCAGAGGGAGATGAAAAACCAGAATGACAAAAGAAATTATAAAGTAAATAATAAAGGGATTAAAGGAGTCTGTAGTCATTTAGACAGGTTAGTGATACAGAGTCCTACAGGCAAGCAGAATTTAGAAATTGTTGAAGCTATTTATCAATTGAAGAGCAAATAGATCTGAAATTTAAGGGCTTTTTCATGGAAAGCATCTATTTCTAGAAGTGTTTCTTTCCAAGGAAATAGAGAGAGTTTTATATTTGAGAGTCTAGCTTTTCTCAATCTATTCCATTTATAGCTATCTTGCTAAAGGTGAAATATCCTTGTAAACATTGGTTTGCCATTATAAATGAAGGTGCTCCCACGCTCCCCTGAGTCTACCAGCTGTCACTGCCCAGCTCTGGAGAAGTGGCCTCCAGGGTGACCTTAGGCCATGTGTCCAGGCCCCCTGCCTTCCTGGATGCCCTGGGAGCCTGCTGTCTGGCAGTCCTCCATGCTTTGGGCCTGCATGGGCGTGTGGAGTGCTGCGTGTGCTGCAGCTGCCGGGCTGGCACCTGCTGGCTGCCCTGCAGGAGAGATGGTGGCACAGGAGGCGGCTCCTGAGGGTGGCCCTCAAGCTAAACTGAAACAGCCTGGGTGGTTGCCACAGCAACTGCAGGGGAGAGGAAATGTATTATCCCCCTCCAAACTGTTCTACAGGACAACTTTCAAAATGCAGAGTATGTACTTCCATGGATGTTAAGCTGTGTAAATCTTTGTGCAAGACACCATGTCCTGGGCTGTACGAACCATAGAAGAAGGCACTATAGGTTCAATATTAATTTACATTTTTATCCCAATAGTTTATTAAGTTCACAGTGAAACAGGTCAAGAATGTTGGGTGCCGTTCAGTCCTTGAAGATCACCACAAATCTGCATCAAAAGGCTTACACTGGAGGTCTTAAAGTAACTTCAAAGAGAAAGCCAGTCTCTTCTTCTCATCAACAGATGGCAAATCAGAATTGTGAGTAAGAACTGTCCACCTTCAGTTTGGCATTGATACCATTCTCCCACCTTAAACTCCTCCTAGTTGTTCAGGAACATAAGACTGAATTTATATTGCTTAATTAAAAAGGGCCAGGGATTGATCCAAGTCCAAATGGCTCTGGCTGGCTCATGTCCACACCGCTTACAGTTTCCACCCTCCCTGGCAGATTAACTTGGAGAGAGCTCACTGAGGTGGTGCCTGGGTCTTGAGGAAGAGCGTGGATGACTAGGGCTCTAGCACTTTAATTTAACAATCTGAACACAGCCCAAGAGGATCAGAAAAAGCCTTTCACTCCCAGTAAGGAAAGTTAAGGCAAGCTCTGCTTGTAGAGGTTTACTTGTGCTCCCAGCTGCAGAGAGGAACTGTACCTGGACTAATAACAGCACAACACTGTCCTGGACCAGCTAAGGGGTTATTAAAGCTTCTATAAAGTGGATGAATCCCAGTTTCATCCTTTGAGGAAGGAGCACCTAGAAAGGGGCTTCCTATGGGCCCTGGTTGACCTTGTGCAAAGCTGGTGGAGGAAAGAGAGCAGAGATACCTGCTTGAGAGCAAGTCTGGCAGCTCAGCAGCAGAGACCTGAGTCTGCAGGGAGTGAATCATAGCGAGTTTCTGAGGAGGATGAACCAGGCAGGAAGGGAAGCTCAATCTTGCCGGGGAAAGGAACATATCTCCTCCTTTTTCTCTCTTTCACAAGAAGAAGATGGAGTTCCAGAGTAAGGAAGAGCTGAAGGACAGGAAATTTCCTCTGTCTCTGGATAAAATCTTTTTTTTTTCTTCTGCTTCACTATCTTGTACTTCCTTTCCTTCTCCCTGACCTTATTTGGAATCATCCCTTCATTTGTGTGAGCATGTGCAACAAAACTTGTCAGCACTTTCAGTCATCCCAGTAACCTGTTGTTTTACTGCACACCCACTTTCTATTTTCTGAGCTACATGGGCATCAACCTGAATTGTTGCTGCACATAATTCTTGATCTTTCTTTAATTTAAGGATATATATTTCTCTGTACATGGCCACCAGTTGCTCTCTTCCCTTATATAGTTGTGAGATGAGTAAAGAAATAGTTTTTTTCTGATTATTGATGCTTTAAATATGTTGGCAGACTAAATCTGGTCACAGTCCATGAATTTAAAGGGTCTGGCTTATAGTCTGACAGTATGGTCCAGAATACTTGTGTGTTTTCCTTAAAGTAATGAAAATTAGACCGCATAAAGCAGTTTGCATATGGTTTTTTGTTGGGTGGTTTTTCTTTTAAGAGTTTTAGGGAAAATCAGTTTGTGACACTTGGAGTCCTTTCATTCTTCTCTGTGAGGATGCACAGGGTATATTTACTCTTGCATTTAATGCTAAATATGAAAAGATTGAATGTAAGCAGTAAATTCTTCTTTTCTCATGTATCCCTTGAAGACCCCTTAAGGTGACTCTTCCTTTACAAGTTGAATATCTGAAAAAACCCATGTATCACTGCTTAATTTGGGGCTAAGAAGGGTGTTGCATTTAGCAGAGAATTTTATGTTTCCATTGCTCACAATAAAAATACTTATGAAAAGCTCTTATGATGGGACACAATTATGTTTTGCATTAAAATAAGCCACAGTGGGGGGCTGTATTCAGCCTGTTAGCTTGTTAGAAAAAGCTGTAATTTCTGAAGCTGTTCTAAAGACCCTGAATTTGGAAGTCAAGTCAAATCTTCTAAGCCAGTGAAGTCTTCTTAGCAATAGAGAAATAAAAGACTTTCAGAATAAATACTTCTCAGTGTATTAGGTATCTTGGAAACTGTTTCTCCTGTTAGTAGAACATTAATGTAGCATGTCTAGGAATTTTTGTATGGCTTGGCAATTAAGACAATTTGGGCCAAACTAACTCTATTGAGGTTCTTTTCAAGAGTGAAAGTACCTTATTTTCAATCCTATTTCTAGGCTGGAGAAATTAAGTTTTTTGGTGTCTCTGCATTTATAGCGCTTTTCCCTTTTGTCATGCTAATTGAAAGCACCATCTTTAACTTCCTTCTTCTAGGAAGTTTCTTGCTATTTGCTTTACATGGCAGTGCTCCATTGTCATATTCTGGTCATCAAAAACCTCCAAATATGTGTTTCACAGGAGGAAAAAGGGAGCATTCTCTCCATGGCCAGAACATGGCACCATTCTCGCGGTGGTAAATGATCTTTGCTCTCACAAAAGAAAAAAAAAAAAGGAAGGGTTTTTTTTGCCTTGGCACATTGCTTTGGGCTTTTAAAAATCGAACTAGATTTAAATACTCAAATCCTTTCTTGGTAATCCACCACTCCATGGCTTTTCTAAGGAAAGGTCCCCGTTTCTGTGCAAGACAACAATTTTCTTGTACAGATTAAGTAGTTCTGTCCTTAATGTACTATTACTTGAATAATTACTTGAATAATTCTTACATCATCAGGTTCAGTCTGCTTCATCTTCTTGTAATTTTATCTTACAGTGACTAATTTGCAGAACAAGCATGCTTTCCCCTGTTTGCACACAAGGGCATTAACTAATCTAGTTAACAAACTAATCTAGGTCTAGAGAAAACAAATAGAACAAGCAGCAAATGAACAGCAAGACTGAACAATTCATGTTCCATGTGAACATGGTTCTCTTGGGTTTTCCTGTAGAGAGAATGGAGCTTTTTCTCAGAATCCCAAAGTTCTTGGTTTTGTCATTGCTCAGTTAGGTACAGGCAATGGTGAAAACCAGAACAACCTGGAGGTTACACAAATAGATTTCAGAAGTCTCAATTTGTCTTCAATGAAGGACCTCGAAGCAAATTTATTAAATGAAAGGCTGACTTGGCAGGAAGTTCTAATCCTTTTGAAAAATACTTCTAAAAAAAGGAATATCAGAGAATGAAAGTTCAAACTGCCTACATTGCAGTATACAAATTAGTAAGCAAGTCACCTGGTAGTCTCCTTGTCCCTGGTACATGGCACTAATGTTTTCTCTCTCAGGGGTATGTACAGTGCCCTAAGTTCCTGATAGAGTGCTACCATCTAAAAAAAGTTTTGTTTGTTTGTTTGTTTTGGTTTTGTTTATTTTGGTTTTGCTTGTTTGGATTTTTATTTTTATTTTTATTTTATTTTATTTTTATTTTTATTTTTATTTTTATTTTTATTTTATTTTATTTTTATTTTTATTTTTATTTTATTTTTATTTTTATTTTTATTTTACTTTCACTTTTATTTTTGTTGTTTTTATTTTTATTTTTATTTTATTTTCACTTTTATTTTTATTTTTATTATTTTTATTTTTATTTTTATTTTTATTTTTAATCCAGCACAGAAAGATCTGGCTAGTATAGTATAGAAATATGTGATATTGGTAGGTCTTAGCAGTACTTTTTGAAGAATAGTTCTACAAATATCCATTCTTTTGAGGTTTGATATAGTGGTGAGTAGACAGAGCTTCTGAAAGAGCCCTGGTGGAAAGGCCAGTATGTAAAATGTTGCCCAGTAGACTGCAAGAATCATTATTAAGAAATAAAGCTCCATCACTGAAACAAAATATAGCAATTCTTGCTTTAAGTTCATAGATATTTACCTAGGAGGCCAAAAGAGCCAAAAAACTCTAATACCTAAACATGGTACCCTCTGCAAGTCTGTGCTAAGCCTTTTGAACTGAGAATACAATCAAACAGGCAGCTGGGGTAGTGAAACTGTTTTCTGGGGTGTTTATAGGAACCAATTATATGCAATTTGTTTAAATTAGTGGTGAGCAGTTCTACATTAACAATTGTCTTAGTGCTAGTAAGTAGGAGTGTCTGGAATGTGGCACTTTGCATATTCAACTCGTATCTGCACTTTCAACACATCCAGTGCTTTCATAGCAAGAGGATGGAGCTGAATCTTTTCAGCTCAGATATTTTTACAAGCTCTTATATTTTTCTGTTTCGTTCTGGGCAAATTGTTACCACTCTTTCTACAAGATAATTAATCAGCTGTTACTCCTATATTTCCTGTAATAACCCTATTAAAAGGCACCATTTCTGTCAGAATATCCCATGGCTAATGACTGGGCAGATTGTTCTTGCCCCTAGATGCAGTTACCTAATTAGAGATTATCCTGTTACACAGCACTTTAAGCTGTATTTCCTTTTCTTAGCCCACAGAGAACATAGAATCACAGAACAGTTGGGGTTGGAAGGGACCTCTGGAGATCATCTAACTCCCCTGCTAAAACAGGATCTTTTAGAGTGGATTGCCCAGGATCATGTCCAGTCAGGTTTTGAATAGCTCCAGAGATGGAGACATGAGCATGGGAAAATTATTTTTGTCCGTGCCATGACCTCTACTGTAGTCCATCTACTTATTCTCTTCCTTCTGCTTTCGTCTCTCTCCCCATCCTCCTTTCAAACAAATTTATTAGAGAAAGAGCGGAAAATCCTGCTTTACAGCACTGAGGGGGGAGATTTTTCCACCTGGGGATGGGATTTGTAGCAAAGTTTCCTCACCACTGTCTCTGCTTCTGTGGGTACAGCACAAAGCTGCTGTCAGTTCACATCCTTTGCTGTAGTGCAGAGCCTCAGCAGCACTGTATGTTTCCCTGTATTTTAAACTGTAATGGGTTTAAAGAAGCCTGAGAGCTCGGACACTTGTGCTCTGCTCCAGAAGAGAGCTCATGGTCTTGCTCCTGTTTTCCTTTAGTGCCAAGAGGAAGTAACCAGTGACAGCTTTCAGCACCTTAGTGGCAGTGACCATCTTTTGAGCACAGTGTGTGGCCCCATCACCTGATGAGTTTCAGCGTGGAGATAGTTCCTAACAGGAGAAGCCTTTTCCTTAGGAGCCAAGAGATTTTGAACTTTGAGTTTATGGTGCTCTGGGGGAAATACTGCCCTTCTGAGAACAAGATCCACTCAGAACAAGTAAGGGTGTATTTGAATAACAGATGGGGAGGGAAAAGGCTCCTGAAGTTTCTCCAGAGAGAGCACAAGATCTGCTCGCTGTGCCATCCAGCCTGTGTGCAGAGGGATTTGTGTGAGTGGAGTATAGGGAGGAAAGAACAAAGCCAGTAAATCCACTGGTAGGCAGACGTTCAGCAAAGGAGCTTCACATTTTGTGGCTGAGAATCAAAATTTTGGGGTCTTATTACTGGAAGTTCTCTTCTTCAAAATGGGATAAAAAGAATTTGTTTTTGTTTCATTATAAAGAGCCCTTCTTCTCTTCTGTATACTATACTGACAGTATTCCTCTGACTGTATATTCCTCTTCCTTCCTGCTCTTCCCTGCTCATGGATACCATGAGACTGTTAATACTTAATAAAGGACATTTTGTTTTTTGGTACTTTTTCATCATGCATTTCAGTTGTGTCCACTCAACTTTGCTTCACTTTTGGCAATACTGTAACGAAAGTTTAAGAAGATAATGTCTAAACAGAAGCCAATTAGTCATATTTATGATGGATGCACGAAGAGCTCTTAGAGAACAATTTTGGTACCCTGATATTTCATGGTTTGGCATGTACAAAAAAGCACAAAGGATTTTTCAGTGGATGTTGATTCAATTAGATTTTGGGCTTTTTGCAGGCAATTTTTAGTTCAAAGATTCTAGTGATAATCTGATAAATAAATAGGTTAATACATTACACAAATTCTTATTCTGATGTTAACAGATCTCAAAATGTTCTTAAAGGTATGGTGTAATGTTAGTGGTGGGATAAGGCTCATGACCTAGTTATTGTATTATGGGATATCAGCTCTGTTATGAAAATTTCCATTTGTTTGGGAGCTTTCAGCTTCAGACCAAAGGTCTTTTAAATAACTGTGAACACTTCCCTTGACTTGGATGAGTCTTGGGGAGAGAATTTCCCTATGATTATTTAATGAATGGGATCTATTTAGTTAGCAAGAATATGAACTAGAAGATGCCACTTGCCTATTTTGTTTTTATGTTTGTATTACCATTCAGTTTCTTAACCAGCCTTTCCCAACTGTCCAGTTTTATCAGTGCCTTTCAGTATGTTGAGAGGTTTAATGATGAGCTCAGTCATTCAAAAATCATATTAAATCAATAATAGCTGGCTCAAGGCCTCTCTGTGTCTCAAACTTTAGTTAATGAAGATGCTAACTACAAGTTCACTGTTTTTAAGATGAATTGTTCTTTCAAATAATCCAGTTATTTGATTTATCCTTGAGAAGCTAAGAAATTATTGTATCTGAGCGAATTCTATTCTATTCTATTCTATTCTATTCTATTCTATTCTATTAATTACTATTTTAACCAATGATTTTTTTATTTACATAAATGGGAAAAGTCCTCAGTAGGAGATAAGGAAAGTATTTCATCTCAGCAAAGTCTTTTAAAAGCTAGAAATTACTCACTATTTACTCTAGCTAACCTTGATCTTATGTAAATTTCTATGTTATTTTTCATCAGTCTTTGTAAATGTTCCAGAGGTAACAGGAAGGTAATGCTTCATTTGTCTTATCAGTTCTGGTTCTCTCTTATAAACTAAGTAGGTCACAGTACCTATAGGAGTGGAGGGACTAGAGTTGTGGTCATACATCTCTTCACTTTCAGAAACAAAACTGAAAACCTATCTTGCTTGGAATACTTTTTCAGGGATAAAAATGATTTAGAAAAATGTCGTCATACAATTAAAATAGAGTTTTAGATGATCACTGTTCTTCATCCCAGCACCCCACAGTACTTACTGCTTTCTGTCCAAATTTGGGTTCTCCCAAATGCAGTGACAAAGGGTAAGATTTTATTATTGAGTCCTCTGCTTTGGCAGAGTGTTTCCATGGTCATGAAAAAAAAGCACAAAAATTACATGCTGACTGTGCCAGATACATCTGAAGAAAATCCCTGTACAATAATGTGCACTCATTCAAGTTGTGCTATTCATATGGTAAGGCTGAGATTATACTTTATTTCTGCACTTGGCATGCCAAGGACAAAGTAGTGCTTAGCTCATTCTCTACCTCATCTTCCTGCAGAGTGGCTGGCACAAACTTATTTCTTCTATTCTGGGCATAGAGAGATGTCCAGGAGGTTGATTCTTGACAAGGTGGGAAAAGCCATGTCTCTGCTGTTTCTGCAGCAGCCAGAAGGCGAGGGGCAGAGCCATGGGCTGCAGGATGCAGAATAATACTGCATTTCTTCCAGTTAGAACAAATCCATCTCTGGTGTCACATGGAGTGCTGCAGTTTTGCTGATTAAAAAAGCACCTAATTCACAGATTCCTAATGGCATGTGGGATACAACTGCAAAGCCAGTACTCTGCTTTAATATGGATAGCAATTAGAGTTGACAACTCAGCCTAACTTTTTTGTAATATTTTTCAAAATGTTATTAGACACTTTCTGCTCCTCATTCATTTGTTCCTGTGCTGTAATGGTGAGTTCTATTTAAATGGCAATTAAAGTTTCCTGTTTCTCTCATTTCCTCTGCTCAGTTGACAATGTACATCACTGTGAAATGTTGCAGAAGTTAAAATAACAAGTTACAGGATGTTGTTTAAAATATTTGACAAATAATGACTTCTAATGGCCCCTACTTGTGGGTTTAAGCAGGTAAATGAATGGTGAGGGATTTTAGTGTCTTTCAGATTTTGGGCTGTAATTCACATGCTGCTAACATACAATATTTAAACAAGTGAAAGCAATATTACCTGTTGTACTGCACTCTGAGCATCTGTTCAAAGATGGATGTGGTTGATTCCAAATGACTTGAACACAGCACGGGCAATGTGGGCAGAAAGACTGGTGTGTGTTTTCAGCTATTTATGTTGAGTGAGGGCAACTTTGGAAATCAACAAAGTGGGGGAACAAAGAACCATTTCCTGCCTGTTGCAGAGTTGGGATCACTCCTTTTTCTAGTGTTTCTGGTATTTTGTTTTTCAGATCAGTTCCTTGACCATGATTATGACACAAAGCTAATGCATGGGCATGTGATGTAAATAAACATCCTCATTGCAGACATGTGTTCCTTGTCTGGATGGCTGAGATGGCAGTGACAGAACAAAGAAAAGAAGTCATGCCCCAGTTCCTTTGGCTGCAACCTTCCCTCTTTGAGCACATGAAAGAAAATTGCCCAGGAGTCATAAGCATGTCTCTATCTGATGTGGGCACAGTGTTGACAATTCTCCTATGTTTATGCTGCTGGATCTGCAGCAAGATATCAACAGCCTCAGGAAAAAAATTAGCCACACCCTCACCACAGAGAGTGTCTCGGCTGATGAAAAGTGAAAGGATTTCTTTCACATCAGTAATGCTGTGGAGATTTTCTTCTGTCACAACAGCACTTACTTCCTAGAAGGACTGCCACATAATATAATATCTGAAACAAGTGCATTGCCTATTTTTTCTGTATGAATAGAAGTAATCAAAAGTGCTTGGGAATATTTTCCAACTGTAGTGATTTTAAGGAGAAAAGGGTAGAAGTTTTTGGCAGGTTTCTTTGATCATTCCAAGCATTTTGATATTTTTGAGAAGGGAGAAAGTGTAAAGGTAATTAGTGCTATGGAAACTATAAGATGTGTAGTAGTTTTCCTCCCCCCCCCCCCCTTTATAATTAGGTTCATTTAAATGCATTCATTAAGTGATGTGCTGAAGGCTCTGAGAGAACAGGGCATGCACCAGGAGCTTTGTATTCCTTTGGTTACTATGCAGTTTTTTTTCAGTTGCACTATAGAAAATACAGCCAATAAAAAATAATTGCTTTAATTTGTTGTATCCATCCCTGGATCATAAATTATTATGCAGGTGCTATTTATTAAGTCCAAAATTTCTGTGGGCTAAAGTAGTCTTACTAACCTCTGTATGTTTAGAAATAAGAAAAGGACTTTAAAAACATAATGATTTAACATTTTTCTATAATACTCTTTCTAAGAACACAAACTTATTTTTCAGTGGCTTAGCCTTAAAACCATTCTTTACTCACTAGCTTTAATACTCTGGCATTCAGATATCTGAAAAAAATGCAAATACCTCCCAGGGATATGAAGCAAGTTAAACCTAGTGTGTGTAAGCATAGTGCTTGTTTTCAGCTTGTTTTTGTTGCTGCTTGATGATATTTGTCAATACATCATTAAAACAAACAAATAAATTAAAATTCATTAAAAGGAGCTACAAAATCAAGCATTCAAATGTTAGGTCTAATTGACTTTAGAAAGCTGTAATGCTTCCACTACTTCAGCAGGATTAAATCCTGTAGTTTAGAAGGGCGTTGTACCAGGGAGGAGTAAGTGGCCTGGATGTAAAGCAACCTTGGGTGTGTAGAGTGGTCAACTTTCTTCTTAACTGGTCTCCATCATATGAATTTTGTTCTAGTAGAGCTTTAACTACTTGACTGCCTATTGGTTATTTTCTTTGTCTTCAGTGCCTGAGCATGGACTTTTCCTGAGCTCTGGAGCCACACAGTAGGGACTACCTCACAGGCAGCTTGGGAAAGGGGTTAGGAGCAACCAGAGAGAAAATCCTCCTTACTCACCAATCAAAATCCTGGGCTGAAGCAAGCACAGCACAGCCAGAGATTTCAGCTGCTAAATTCTAGTAAGTCTATTAGAGAAACACAGTCTGAGGTTTTCTGTGGTGCTTTTACAGACGTCTGGATGCACTAGACCTTTTCAGAGGATTGATTGAGAGTTTTTTTAAATATGGGCAAGATGTTTCCAGACAGCTCAAGCTGACAATAATAAGTCTCAGGAGGACTTATTAGCTCAGGTGTGATTAGAAATCAAGCTGTCTCTGTGTACTTGTGCTGCACTGTGGCCAAGTGAATAATGTTTCCTATTACGTGGTGTACTGAAGAGTGCAATACATAAACATCCAAGTGGCTACCACCAAAGCTGTCTAGATCTTCTGAAACTGGTGCTCATCTGGAACTAAAAAACCCCTGATGCCATCTTTTCACTGGTGTGAGCTTAACTTTCCATGTGCAGAATGTAACTAATGCAGGTGCCAGTTCCTTACCAGGAGTTCAGTGTCCAAACCCTTTTCAGGGTTGAGGGCTGCCACCTGCTTAACGACAGAGGCTCTGAGGACTTTGAGAAGAGAAATGACAGCAGTTGCAATTTGAATTTACAGCTTCTCTTTCAAAGTGACAAAAGGATGCAGGATTCATAGTTCATTTCTTCCCAGATTTTCTTTGTTTTTCTGTTGTTTCCTGCTTTATCACTTACATGCCAACATTACCAGGCACAGTATTTTCTTAGTGGCAAAACTTTATGCTCTGTTTTTATGAACTAAAGCATAAAGTTTCACCACAAAGAAAATTAACTATGGTGACCATGTTATTTAGAGCTATAGGAGGATAATAAAAAATGAAAGGTGCCATTTCACTGCAGAAGCAAATGGATCTAATTTATGACACTGGGAATGGCTTATTAGTTTGTGCTTTCTAACCCTTAATAGGAAGTCTTTATGGAAGGCTTATTTTTATCATAGAATCATAGAGTCGTAGAATCATAGAGTTATAGAATATGCTGAGTTGGAAGGGACCCTTCAGGATTGAGTCCGGCTCCTGGCCCTGCACAGCACCATCCCACAGGGACACACCATGTGCCTGAGAGCGTTGTCCAAACACCTTTTGAGTGCTGATGCTGTGGCCACTTCCCTGAGGAGCCTGTTCCAGTGCCCAACCACTCTCTGAGTGAAAAAGCTCTCTCTGATATCCAACCTAAACCTTCCCTGACTCAGCTTCACGCAATTTCCTGGAGTCCTGTGGCTGGCTGTGAGAGTGAAGAGATCTGTACCCGCCCCTCTGCTTCCCTTCCTAAGGAAGTTGTGGGCTGCACTGAGGTCTCCCCTCAGTCTCCTCCAGGCTGAACAGATTGAAGAGACCTCAGCTGCTCTTGTAAGGTGTCTTCTCCAGACCTTTCACCATCCCTTTGGATACTGTCTGATAGCTTAGTACCTAACTGCTTGGTGCTTGTCAAATGTACGTAAGCACCTATGTATCAAAGCAGTGGGAGAAAATCAGTGTAACCACAGCAATGTTTCCCTTTGTGCACTTTCTGAAATGAAGCCTCTCTTTTTTTCCTCTCTTGTTCTTTTCAGAAGTGTTACACAAACACACCCAGGACATTATATGGAAGTCCTGAAATTAAATCTGATTTTTTTTAACTACTGCTTTTAAAAAATGGCTCAGATATTTCACTTTGAGCAAAATATAGCATTCAAAATTCTGCCTGAATTATTGTAAAGAAAATGTAACCAATTTGATACAGCTTTTCTCATGGCAGCATTTGGCAGTTTGCACAATGCACATTTATGGAAGAAAGAATACATGCCTGTGGAACCACAGGAGAAGGGAAAGGAGGGCTTTTAGTTTTGCCTCACACATGGATGTATATTGTTTTGTGTTGCTTCTCATTGTTTTTTATTCTTTGTCTTCACTGTCTGAGCCCTGAGCTTTGCCTGAGCACTGGAGCTGTGTGGCAGGGACATGTGCTGGAGAGTCTGCTCCTTGGGCTGTGGGTGCCAGGAAGGCACTGAGGAAGGGGGAGTGAAGGTGAGATGAAGGCAGGAGGTTTAATCTTGGAAACCAGGTGGTTTTGACTTTTGCTGGAAGATTCTGATTGTTGCAAGGGCTCAGTGACTGGGAAAATGGCTCAAGTGGTCTGACTCATGTTTGGATGGAAAGATCTGATGCAGGTTTGAGAAGGGGGTGGTAGGTTGGAAAGGCATTGTCATAGGCAGTAGCTGGGCAGGTAAAGAGGCTTATTGGGTCCTTCCTCTCATATTGAAAGTGTTTGTTTTTCCTTACTTTGACTTCACTGGGGAGAAGGCATGGGTGGGGTGGTCTTGTGTGGCTGCTGGGTGGAAGGGGCCAAGCTGTGAGCTGAGACTGCCACGTGAAATGGACATTTGGCAGCCCCAGTCACAGTTTGAAACACAGAATTTGTCATTCAGGCTTTCCCAGGTAAAGATGAAACAACAGCATGTCAGACCCAAATTCTTCTGCAGGGTCAGAAAGTGTGACCTCAACTCTCCTACCTCAGTCCTCCTGCAATGTCCAGTTTCCAATGTCAGGAAATATGTCCCACCAGTCTGGCAAACACGAAAATCTTGTCTGAGTTCACTATAGCTCTTACACTCTAGCCTGGATGGCAGCTGTGGTTTTGGCCTTGTGACACCAGCTGTGTAGGTGAGCCAGAGCAGGTCTCCCCTCTGTGCCTAGATCTGTGACATCCTGGCTCCCTTCCTGTATCGTGATCTCAGCAGTTTGAACTCAGGCTGAGGGCATGTAGGGGATATATGAAACTGCCCCTGAAAATGACTTCCAAAAGCTTTGATTAACCAGTTTAGAGGCTTATGTTCTAGATATTTTCTGGGAAAGTGGGTGGAAGAAGAGGACTAACTGTGGGGAAGTGTTCTATTTCATTCTCTGGCTGCTTAAATAAAGATGAAGCTGGCAAATTCTTTTTTCACTCCTATTACTGTTTTTCTCTTTTTGCTCATAACTCCCAAGCAATGTGAAATAAAATGTTACAGTTTCAAAGGAAAATTGGATTAAACTCACTTGGAGGGAGGGAAGGAAGAAGAAAACAGGCTTTTATATTTTGACAGAATTCAATCCAGACTTTAAAAAAATAAAATGAATAATTTTGCAATATTTTGTAAGACTGTGTTTTCTAAAGACACAGCTAATCAGATAGGCATGCAAATTTAACACTGGTTGCCAACTCTCATGAATTTTTTTTTCCTTTCTTTTTTTCTTTTTCTTTTTTTTTGCTACAATTATGCGGCGTAAAAATTGGCCTCTTGTGAGAAGTTGCTGACAGCTCAGCAGTTCTGCTTCAGTGCTGGCTGCAGAGGGTGGGATGGCTGCCAGTGCAGGAAAGTGGAAGATGGCTTTGGACTGGCATGCAGGATGCTTCCAGTGGAGGCAGGTGTTGCATATCCTGCACCGGTTTCTGCTGTGCCTGGAGTGACAACCTGTGTGGCAAAGCAAGCAGCCCGCTGCATCTCCTCACCCGTCCTTCCCCATTACACAGGGTGAAGTGAGGGAAAGAGAAGCAAAGCAGAAAGTGTAGCAGGTGCCCAGAATCTCTGTATTTCCCCATTTTACACTCTATTTGCATGTAATCAGATCCCAGAGAAAAAGGTGTAGTGTGGAAAGAAGTAAGAACAGTTTGGAAATAATATTTGTAATAATATTAATTTTGCTTGTGGGCTATAATCTTGGCGATGCTATGTGTGTGTATAGATATACACACCCCTGTATAATTTGATAAAATTTGCAACTTGAAAGAAAGTGGGAGGCAATAAAGCATTTTAGAGTATTTCTCCATTACTGTGATATTTAAGTGCTGAAGAGGAAGCTATATTTTTATTAATTTGGTCCCTATTTATTTGAATTTTGTACAAAATACCCAATTACCACTTCTAAATATCAGTCTATTGATATTAAAAATCTTATGCACAAGTTTATTGCATTTAGAAGAGAGATATGGTGTAGTTAATTTTTCTGTTATATTCTCACGTATGCTCTTGTTTATTTCAAGACAAGAACAAATCTTAGTAACCAGTATTATTACCTGTGGTAAGTCCTGATGAATGGCTGTGTAAGCCAACAAAGTCTATACAGAGATTTGGTCAATACAGTGGTTTGGTTTGTGCCAAACAGTGGCTGGAAGACAGACCTTCATGGCCTCACTGGTCTCATTACAAGGTTCCACTTGTTTCCATAGTCAGACTGGGAAATCCAAATATGAAGAATTTAATGAGATTCTATGTGCCATCACCTGTGCCCATGTAGAGTTTTATGGCAGAAGGTAGTTTTTATGGTGCTCTACAGCTTGATTATGCACTGGTGCCTGTGAGCACAATACCTGTACATGGTTGGACATGTCAAGAGGTGCAATTGAAAGGTGAGCTTTCAGATTAGCTGTTCATAGGAATTGAAAGAGGAGGATGAGCCTTATTGAGTTTACACTTGTAAATGTGTGCAACATGTTAGACAGCCAGCTGAAATGAAAAATCTTGTTGATTTTTACCAGTCTGCAAATAAATGAGAGTGAGAGCTAGGTGCTAACCAACCTGGAGTTATGAATGCTGGGGTGACTCCTTTGCTGCTGTGACAGTGTGAGGCCTCCTGCAGCTGTGCAGAGCTCAAATACCAAATCTGATCTGCCCATTGCACTCTTGTTTTGCACAGTTGTCAATTGCACGAGTCACAGGACGAGGGCCGGCAAGAGAAACAGTGTGTGGGCTGGACACGTGCCGCACGGACCTGGAGCAGATTCGCTTTGTTGATGCCATGTGGCAGTGTCACCTTCACCAGGATGACAAGCCCGCTCCCCGAGCCGGTGGGATGGAGGCTGGCTGTGCATACAGCGCCTGTGGCACCGTGCTCTGCTCCAGGCTCCAGCCCACGTTCCGCCCAACCCGGAGCTGTGCGCCTCCCCAGCCTCTGCCTGATAGGGAACATCCCATTATGTGAGGCCTCTGGGGTGTTGCAGGGGAGCGCTGTCACATGTTGTAACTGAAATGGTGAGATTTGTTGCTCGAGCTATAATTCCTGAAGTGTGAATGTTTTGAAGCACTAATTTTAACTTAAGGACCAAAGATTTGAAGACTATTTTTAACTTTAAAGCTTGATTCTCTCTGCTAGGAAACTAAAGATGGGTACAGTCAAAGGATGTTATAAATACAGCGTGCCTATTCTAACTCCTCGCTTTCTATTTTGATCACGTAATGAGTATTCAACCTGAGTGATTTGTATTGTAAGGGAATGTTGATTTCTTTTGCAAGTTATAATTGAAATTAAAAAGGGAGAGATGTAAAACCTCAACTTTGGAGTAGATGAGTGGTTATATTATGGCTTGAAAAGGATAATGGTCCAGAAAAGCATGTCTGGTACTGCAGCCTTTGTGCATATTTTAGAGGGGTCTTTGAGGCCAGACAGCATATCAAAGCTGATGAATACAAAATGGACCACTTATGTATTTGCTATGAAATCATTAATGTTTGACATTAAGTGTGTGTCACGTCAAGACTGTAGCTGGTATTTTTCACTTATGCATACAGAAGAGAAGCAGAATTATTTTAATTTCATGTCAAACACACCATACTTTTCATCTTTACAACTTTATAGTCTGATTTCAATTGTATATAGCCACTTGGATTTGTGCTCAAGGACAGAACAGAGCTCAGTGAAGCTGTTTTATCTCCTGCTGTAGGTAGCTTGAATCTTTTCAGAACATGGTTACTCATAGAAGTAGTTAAATAAAAAAACCCATTGTTTTTAATGATTATTAGGGACTAATAATGAAAAGTAAATATGGAATTCAGACTCATGAATGGACATACCACAGATCAGATGAGCTATGCTTGTAATCAGCAAAAGACACATTCAGTTTAAGCTTTGTCAAATTAACTATAATTTTGAATTGTGAGTATTCAACTTGTGATATATACTTGCAATGAGCAGCTTATTAAATATCTGTAGGAGAGGATGCAAATGCATGAAACACGCTTAAAAGAATTTTGAACAATGAATGCATTTATGGAAAACATGTTCTGTTCCTAGGCAATTCTTGTTGAGTAATAAGTGCTAAATTTGACTTAATTGCTGGCTATTATTATTCCTTACTGTTTCATGTGGTGAAACCATTGAAAATGACCCAGTTTTGTGAATTGAGGATTAAATGAAAAGACAGTGAAATAGCAAGGATGATTTATTTCATTTTGTTCTGAGAAAAGCTTTCTAATCCACTGTGTAAAAATGAGGTGAATTTAAAATATCTTGGTAAACCTTCTCTGAAGAACAGAAACTTTAATATATTGTAATGGTAGGAGATTAGATGGAGCAGTGCAGACAGTATGTGCAGCCAGCAGTGAGAGAGTGACTTTTGCTCTGGTTTTTTACCCAGGACACCTCGTTTGATCCAGCTCTAGCTGGGCAGTGATCATTACGTCAAACTAAGATTAGTCTGGTTGGACAGGCATGGTAAAAGAATTAGGCTGTATTTAGGTAGTGAGTACATCTCCCAGTGCTTTGCTGGTTCTTTGATCTGTGGACCTGGGCAGGTGTGGATGGGCATGTACAAGACACAGAAAAGCTGTAGTTGCATACAAAACCTGTGGCTCACTTATCATTTTCCTCCCGTAGGAAAATGGCATTTATCAGTTATTGTACATAAGCAAAGCACTGCATTTGTGGACTAAGGAAAGGTGACTGACCCCAATCTTATTGTTGTTCTTCTCAACATGAAATGCATGAAAGATTATTAATGTTTAATTATTAATGTGACATCTTAATATACAAATATATTAATAATATAATTACAGCATATAACTGTACATACTGTTATATACTATACATTATAATATTAGCCATGTAATCTTTTTTCTAAAATAGGAATTTTATGTTGCCCAACAAACTTCAATTTCTCAGAAAGAGGCACATGTGTTGTTAGAGAAGATTGCAAGAAGTGTGACTTGAAGGAAGGTGAACCCCATCTCTGGTGTTGATGCAATTCATGGATAAATGCTTTACTGTAGAAGATTCCATTCTACCAGAATGATGAAATTATTTGCCAAATCCTTAAAATATTCAAACTATGAAACAGCTTGATGCTCAGCCATTGAGACCTTTAAAAATAGGGATTAGGGCCTTGAACCTGATATTACATGGAAAATGCATATAATCCAAAACCAAATCTGATAATCAAGGTGGGTATAGAGATGTGCTCCATTAAGCTGTCTCACCTGCTATTCACTCTTCTGTAGAGATTAAGTTGCTGATCTGCAGCTGGGTGGTGATGGAAGGGCAGAGATTCTAGGGAAGTGCAAGCCTCAGCAGTGAGAAGTGAATGACTCAGTTTCATTGTAGTAAGGCAAATCAAGTGATGTCTACTGTCACCATTTCTCCAGACAGTCCAATATCCACTTCTTTGTGCTGCTGGTCTGTGTGTGTGTGCACACACATGCTCACACACACATAAACATTAATATGTATTTATATGGGCATCATCTTTTCACAGCCAGTCTGGAGGGTAATATAAAGAATTTAATGAGATTGTGTGTGCCATCACCTGTGCACATGCAGAGCTCTGTGGCAGAAGGTGGTTTTTATGGTGCTCTACAGCTTGATTATGCACTGGTGCCTGTGAGCACAATACCTGTACATGGTTTGACATGTCAAGAGATGCAATTAAAAGGTGAGCTTTCAGATTAGCTGTTCATAGGAATTGAAAGAGGAGGGTGAGCCTTATTGAATTTACATTTATAAGTGTGTACAACTGCAGATTTGATAGAAATGAATTTAGTTGTAATTAAAATGGTCTCTCTATAGCATTTTCTGTTCATGCAATTAGAAAAAGAAGGCTAACCTTTGTGTGAGTCTTTCTTGAAGAATGGCTTCCTTAGGGAGAAACTGAAATCCCTATTTTAACTCCCAGGCTTAATTACAGTTGCACAGTAGCCTACATGGCAGACCTCTCCTTTTTGTCTGCCTTTCTTCTTGCATTAATTGTTGGAAAAGATGTCTTCTTTATATGGCTAGGTGAAAAGTCATAAAACAGAGCAGCAGCCCTCCATAGCTGAGACAATTCTAGGAAACAAATGCATAGGATTACAATAAGTAACTATCAGAAAGGCTGAAGCTCTGGTTTTGAGTTTTAAAAACCTGCATTTTTCTTAAATGCAGGGATCTTGATGGGCAGTGTGCCATGATTTTGACTTTGATTTAATATAATCTGGAATAAGTAGTCTAAGTCAGAGAAGAGTCGTGACCGTTAGAGTAACACGCAGCTGACATAAGCAAAGAGACCTTTCAGACTGTGGGTTGGAACCCTTAACCACAGATGAAATAATTTCTCTGTTAGTGCCTTAACCTTACGTCCCTTACATGACTCGTATGAAAACTTGTAGCATACTAATATTTTAGATGCATTATGAAAATACTATTGTGTATTTCTTTTGCTTTATTCATTAGAAAACATTGTTATGTAGCCAAGTTAAGTTCACAACAAGTCCTGTTTGCTTTTATATTAACAGAAGCTTTTATGGATTATTTTGTAAATACGGACCTGATTCTCTTTCCCATTGTGTCTTGCTGATTTAATTCTCTAAGAGACAGTGAAAATAATCAACTCCTGAGAGAGCGAAAGAAACCAAGAGAGTCACACCTGCACACGTGAAATCATCCATGGAAGCTGCTTTAAAAATTGCTCACTAGAGGACAGGCTCAAAGACATGATAAATACTGATTTTTTTTTTTAATATATGAATGTGTAACTCGGGTGTGTTCATTTTCCTCTCTCCTGAAGTTACAGATAATAAGGTACTTCTGACAGAAGGCAGTTCTGGTGCTGCAGAAGAGCTGCATTCACTACATCTGAGGGGGAGGTGAGATTCATAAGCTGTGATTCATGGTGTGACTCTTGGGGATGGTGCTGTGCAGGGCCGGGAGCTGGACTCGATGATCCTTGTGGGTGCCTTCCAACTCAGCTTATTCTGTGATCCTGTGATTCTGTGATTACTGACTGGCACAGTGTGGAGGGGGAAGGACAAGGCCAATTAATTTTTTTTTTTTTTGGAGGGCTCCAAGTGCATGTGATGTGTATGTGGGCAATGAATATCAGGCCAGCTGCTGACTGTAGGCACCCACTGAGTGCTGAGCTCACAGGCTGCCCCTGGAGGTTATGCAGGCTCCATCCTCGGAGGTATTATATATATAGCTGGGCAATGCCCTGAGAAACATGGCATGATCTTGGAGCTCACACTGCTGTGTGGGGGAAGTTGGACCAGAAACCTTCTGAGGTGCCTCCTGTCCAGACTGTGCTGTGGTCCTGTTTAGTGACCAGCACTGATTGCTGCTCAGCACAGTCTCCTCCCTGTGGGCAGCACCCTGTGTTCCCACAGCCAGGGGGGTTCTGCAGTGACAGCCTGGCACACAGCTTCAGCCATGGCACCGCTGAGGGTGTGGAGCACAGCACCAGTCCAGTGTGAATTTCAACTTAAATGCAGCCTCTTCCTTGTAGAAAATGGTTGGTGTCGGCACTATGCTGCTGAGAGATGAGCTGGATTTTAGCATGACTTGGAAAAATCTCAGGATTTCCCAAAATGCTGCCGAGTGTCATAGATCTGACAGGTCATTTTTCCCAACAGTGCTGGAATATTATTTTCTACTTTTTTTTTTTTTTTTAATCCCATTCTTAGTAATTGGAAACAGTAGGACACATTTTGTTCTTTAGTTCATCTAGAAAACTCTCATGCATTGCTTACCACTGCATTATGTTAGTCAAATCTAACTGGTTGCACTTAGAACTTTTTTTAAATTATCAGGCATAGGTATTGTTCCCCATTGAGTTCATTTAAATTGTATTTTATTTGAAATAAATATTCAGGAGTGGTTTTTCCACTTGGCTCTCAGATGAATATAAATATGGTTCTGTTGCAAAGTGTTCTTTGCCTCAGGCTCTGTTTTTTATAATATTACGCTTAAAATATAAATAATTCAACAGGTAGATATATCAATAGATGCTGACAGTTTTGGCCATCAGGCACAAAGAAAATAAAAAAAAATATTTAAATAAGGCACTTCCAAGTGTGGGACTTTTTTTTTATTTACGCTTAGGGGTCAGGTGGCATTCAGGTGATAAGATTTCCTTCCTTTTATGAAATCCATTGAAATTTCTTTTTTCACTTTACAGAGAATTCCTAAGTTCAGTTAAATTGTGCAAGAAGTATTTTGCCTTAATTTGCTTTAAAACATCCTCTGCATATCAGATTCTATGAAGTAGCTACACCTCCATCATAGCTTATTTTTTGAATAACATGATGATGTAAGTAATGGAATGAAAGCACTACTTACTTGAATACCAACAATTTTATATGAAAGCCTTTTATTTTTAGCACATAATAGTATTCTTCTGTGTTTAAATTCCTTTTTATTTCTCAGCACAGTGGTTTATCTTGAATAAGGTATCCAGCCTCATGCAGACAGGTTCAATGCATATTTGTAAGAAGAAATCTTCCAGGCTAGTATTTAGATAATATGGATGCAGATAGCAATAGTTTAAGTCACACCATGTGTGCTCATTGGAAAATCAGATGTATTTGAAAATATAACATTAAACTGTTTAAAAGTATTGGGAAGTATAGATAGCAGTACCTTTGCATCTATATCCACTTCAGTGGATATAGATGAAGTATAAGGGGAGAGATCCTAAAGGATAAAGGATTTTGCAAACTTGGTGATGTCTTCACATCTCAAGAAGGTGATCTGGAGAAGGTTCATTCTGTGCAGCACCACATACAAAGTCTGCAGGAGTTTATAACAGATCCTTAAAATTTCTCTGGATTTCACTTCAAGCTTGTGAACCATAAGTAATACCCTAGATCTGGAGATTTGCATGTTGAATTGCAGGTCTGTAATCTGCTAATAGCTTTCACTTTGTGGTTGGCAAAATATTTACAGAAATTGCCAATGTCTGCAAGAACACTTTGATTCTTTGCCATGGAAATATACTTAATGCAGCATGTTAGATTGTTTTGTTTGTTTTCATGGATTATTTGTTCACAGAAGTTAGGGAATATCAACCCAGTTTTGTAAGAAACTGAACTCTTACTGACATTCATAGGAGTAAAAGTCACTGAGTACTTTATAACACTCAGTATCTTGCAATATCACAGTTTATGTTGTTGGAATAAAATATGACAGGATAAGTTGAAGGGGATTTAAACAGTGTATGCCATTACCAGTTCTTGTGTTGGAAAGAGGAGTGGTGAGCAAAGCTTAATGCAGTGAAGCCAAAGCTTGGTTTCAAGCACAGCTGTTAGTAGTTCTGATGATAAAGCTGTCCAAAGAATGGCAATTCTCACTGGCAAATACTTGCCTGCTTGTCAGAGACCTGCTGCTTGACTAAGCTGTCTAGCAGTGATCATGACCAGGCTGGAAAATGTTAGACTCGGGATCATCGCTGCATATGTTTCCTTTACAGATTCAGGAATTGGAATTTAAAGGATTGATATGGTGTTGTCATAGAAGCTAATCAGGATGAGAAAGGCAGAGTTGGGAATACAATACGTAGGAGAAGTCCATGGTTTTAATTAGGTATAATTGCAATGTGATTTACTGTGTACTACAACTGGTACATGACATTCTCAAGCAATAACCAATATTTACAGTATCCTTCTGGGATGCTTATTTACTGGCTCCTTGAAGCTTGTGGATTTTTCTCAATGTAAGTATTGTGTAATGTTGTAACAGCAGAATACTCATTTAACATGTTAACTAATAGAATTTACATTTTATTTTTAAAATTTGAACACTCCATAAGTCAGACCATAATTTTGTAAATGTTTTGTGGGAGCAAAACACAGATCAAACACTAGAATTCTTAATTTTGCAGAGTGGGGTATTTTGGTATTTGAAATTTTTGAAGTTTTGTTATTGTATTAGATTATATGTTTGAATCAAAATAACAAAAAATAAACCACAACCAGCCTCCATGAATCACAGCTGATGAATCTCACCTGAACAGCTGGATTTACTGTACTCTTCAGACACAGCTGTTCAGAAAATCCTTGTTAAAAAGCAGACAAAAAGCTGAATTACTGCCAACCCACTACTGTTAGTGTGGATTGTCATATGATTTGTACCAAATTTTCAAATTTAAACATCAGAAATCATGGTGGAGGTAACACGAAGGATGGTAGCTGGCACAGCAGAGACAAAGTATTTTCCTGTTATGTCTGTAGATTTTCTAGAGGGTTGGGATAAACAAAGCATCTCTCTTACATCCCTCACTACATAATGAGGAGGACACCTTTCTACCTCAGAGTGGTGTTGAAAGGATAAATATGTGCTGGATGATGTGCTCAGAAGTGATGCAACATTTTGCTGTACTTATACCATGACTTTTGCAAAGTCTTTTATTTTTGACTTGGGTAGGATAGTGCCATTCTAATACAGACAAATTCTCACAATTTATTAAAGTACATGGGTTTGGATACAGTTCTTTGAGGACTTCAGCTTCTTGGCTTCACACTAGAGTGTGCATATTAAAAAAAAAAAAAAAAAGCCACAGCTGTGAAATAACTTGTGGCTGGGAACCACACTGATTGCTTGACAAGGAGGAACAATGCCTCAGGGGTTTCTGTGCATCACATGTATGTTTTGTGAAATCTGTTTCTGGAACTACTGCTGTGCTATATTTCTGTGACTAAAGAAAGGTACAAGGAAAACATGACAGAAGTCAGCACTGCTATTGGAAGCCCACTGGAGTGTAAAGGATCAGAGTATTGTATAGATATCCCTATACCAATATCGTGTTATGAGTTATGGATCTCATTTTGGAGTAAAATGTGCCTACGCGGGTCATTTAGCAACCTTAATCTCATTTTATAAAAGAGTAATTTATAAATGTCACGATCTCTGAAGAAATGAAATGGCTTTGTATACACTTTGTTTATACAGAGCTCACTCACAGCCAAAGCATTGCATGTATTGTAATTTATTAGTGTTGTGTTCATCATTCTCTCTAATTTAAAGCTCATAACTGAACATTGCCAACAGTCTTTACAGGGAAAAGAAGGAAAGTCTGAAAATAGTACATATATAAATATTTTTTTTCCAGTGCCTTCTTCCAGTTGTTTCAGGCTCTGAATGTCTCTAAGTGTTTCTTCTCAAAGCTCATGCTATCTTAAAATTTGTTGACAGGTACAGCATATTTCAGGGGATTGCAGGTACTTTGCTTGCATTTTCTTGAGGTCATGCAAGGCTGTAAACTTCAGAATTGATTTGATTACATACATACTGCTTATGTATGTATGTTTTAAATATTCTTAGCAGCAATCTGTCTATTTCAGTGGCAATAGCCAAATGCTTATGATTCTAAATATGTAACTCCTAGCATTCTATGATATATTCAAAACTCATGGAGGGTGTATAATACCCACTGTTTTTTGAAGTGGCATAATGCTTAGTACACTGTTAATTTTTTTCAGTTATTTAAAGGCTTCTGCCATTAAATGTGTTTCCTATTATTGATGTTGAGCCTATATATTCAGTAACCAACACTTTACAATTACTAGGAGTTTTTTGTTTCTAATTGACACATATTTTTCTAAATATTTATACAATTTAAATTCTTAATTTTAGTTCATTCCTTTCAATTGCTTTGTTAACATTGTATCCTTACACAGGGTTGAACAATGTCAAAGCAACTATTTAAGTTAACAATTCCGTGATGCTGAAGCACTGGCTTACACAGCAGGCCACTAAGCAAAGCATGTGTATTACTCTGCTTATTTAGTTTCAGTCACAATTTCCTTTCTGGAAAACAATGTATTTCTGATTTTCATCTTTCCTGTTGGTGTAGCTGCTGCTGGCCTTTTTTTTAATATTATCATTTGAATTGTATTATCTAGTCAAAGTCAGGCTTTGTTGCTAGCAGTGTTTTGCAACTGTATACTTAAATAGTATCCCCCACTCATTCGTTATTTTATTATCCATGAAAAATTGCAGCCTCTTTTCTTTATCCACTTGCTGCTGTGTCTATCATACATCCCCATTCTTTCAAAAGAGGATGAAAACTAGGTGTGTTCCCATCTTCCCCAGTGACTGCAGAGAAAGATCAAACAAGCACCTCCTGTTGGGTCAATGCTGCTTGCTTGTGAGGAAATGACCAGCAATTAGCCAGGTGCATGAGCATCGATCTCTGTGGGGCCACACTGATGGAATGTGGAGCTCAAAATCTTCACCAGGCTCAAAGCTAGCATAGCTCAGGCTGCTGTACACACCTCTGCCTGTGGAAACCTGATTGTATTTCTCTAAAGTGTGACAGGAGTGCCAAGGAATGTTTGGAAACATGCAGGTATAGCATAATACCTGGTTTCTGAGGCCTGAGAGCCCCTTGTATGTCCTTCCAGTTTTCCACACTCAGGCTTTTTTAATATTTCTTTCAGAGAGGAGGCGAATATATCCAGTAAACCAAAAAATGTGTTTATGTCCATGTGGGTGTATATAAAATCTTGAATCTGTCATTTGTTTCCAAAGAAGAAAAGAATTTGCCATAGAAACCCTGATAGTAATAAGACTGAAGATTGTGATTTCTTTACAGAAAGTTATGGAACTATGGAGGCATAAATCTGTGTTAAAGATTAAAAAGACCATTTCGAAGTCTGCAACTGCAATAGCAGTGGTTGCTTTGGATCAAAAAAATTTTATATTAAAGAGGCCTTTTGGTGGCTTTTATGACACTTTGCTTTTTTGTGTAACAGCTTCATTTCAACAGCTGTAATTTCTGAAAAAAGAAAAAGAAAACTCATAGCTATTTTCCTAATTCATATTCTGACAAGAAATGTGATGACACTAGTGATTTGTACCTTGCACAGAAGGGAAAAGAGAGACAAAGAAATCACAAAAGTAGCTTGAGCTTAATAACTGGCTTCGGCTTGGCTGTGTCCATTGGTGAGGATCAGTAGCACCAAGAGGATTTTTCCTATCTTCCTGCTTTCTGCCTATCTCAGCATTTATAGGTATCAGTTCATGCATTTCCTTCTTCACTTGTAGGTAATCAGAACAAGTAATGTAGTTATGCTTTGATCTGTGGAGCCAAAGTGCTCAGAAAGAAGAGCAAAGGTGGATCTTTCTCTGCTTATGGCTTCATTTCAGCATTACTCAGGTACATCACACAACATAAAAAGTGCATGTCAGTGACTATTACTGTGTCTACTTCCCAAATAGCAACAGACCTATACAATTCTTTTGATTTCCTTGGGAATAGTAGCTTTTACGATTTTCTGTGAAGGTTGATGGTGGTTTTTTTCTCTTCTAGGAGTCAGTTCCAGCCCTGAGTGTGATGTCAAGAAAGAGTTCTAACGCTTTTATGAATTTCACTGTAGAAAATGGCAGCCCTATTGCTGTAGTGAGATACTGGTGTTCTGGAGGATCACGTGAAGTTGATTTCATGACACTCAGCTTTTAAAGAGATTTTGCTACTGTGGAATTTAACTCATCATTTAACAGGGCAGGCAGGTTTTGATGCACTTAATCATGTGCTATTGATTTCTCTGTTGTGACTGAATTAATTGTGAATGTTCCTTTAAAGAGACAGGTGGATTGTAAAGGCTACTGAAAACTGTAGCTATGTGAATAATTGGGGGCTTTACATTTGAGGGCATTAAAGCTCAGCTTTCATTTGACGAGATCAAGTCCAACCTTCTTTAAACCCAGGGAAGTGGAAGGTGTTTTTATTGTAGTGGCTTCAGTTAGATATTCATAAGCAGACATAAATTCAAATGAACAGCCTAGTTACTAAAGGTCTTTATGATCTCAGGGCAGGCAGTCATTGTGGAGAGTGATATTATGGAAGAATTTGTCCACTTCCATCTGCTTTTCTCCTTGCTGCCATCATTTTAGTCTTCCTAAGGTTCAGTTCTTCAGAAGACTAAACTAGCAATGCAAAGTACATTGACCAGGAAACAGTTGCTTGCAGGTTTCTGTGAACCGTGCTAGGCTTTATTCATGTGTGTGTTTTGGAGACAATGTTTCATACCCAGGAGGGCTGGTTGCCTCAGCCTGGCAAATGCAAGAGTTTCCAGTAGGAATGGGGACATTGCAATCATGGACAATTCTGCAGTGCAGCATCCTCTTTCTAGGCTTTCATGTGGATGAAAGAGAAGGAAATAATATTTCATTAGGAGGCTTATATTTATTGTATTATTCTTGACAGGAGAATGCATTTTGGTTTAGTGAGGGATCTGAAGGGAGTTTTATCTCTCCCACTCAATTAATGATAGCCCCTGAGCTGTAATGAAGTGCTTACTGTAGATCTCTTACTGTGGCAAACTCCTGGCATGCCACCGAAGGCTCCAAGACAGACTAGTGCAGAAGTTATTTGCTCCAAATTCATGCTTACTGTTCAACTCCCCTGTTGAATGTTGCTTCATTCTGTCTGTGTTCTGCCAAAGAAGCATGAAAGTCTTGAATGCAGAGTGAAGAATTTAAGCAATGCTGTGGATGAGTTTCATATGTACTGAGGGCATGTGCAAAATGATCATAAGCATGACAAGGTTGGCTGAATTAAGAATTCTGAATTAATTTATCATCTGTCTGATTCCTTTTACAGCCTTGGAATGTTTGCTTTTTCACAGCAAATAATTGTAGCTGCCACAGCTTTACTGTTTTATTTTCAATCCACTGTGGCTAGTCAGAAAAAAAAAATCATCACGTTCTTTCCCTTTTCTTGTGTATGTCTATGCCTTTGGCTCAGGGAGTATGTTGCAACAAAGAACTTCACTGAGTCACAGCAACATGATGGTTACCTCATGACAGAGTGACACAACATTTTGTAAAAGCACAGGTGGTATGGTACCTTCTTATTTTGGGTACCACCTGGCTAAGAATCTATTTCTGACATTTTACTTATTGCAACCCAGTTTTTAATATTGGAATAAAAACAAAGTGCAACCTAGTGCAGAGAGTGTCCAAGGAGCCACCATCAACAGTAGGAGAAAAATCAAGGGCTAAGCATGGAAAGCAATGAGTTAAGCATAAGGAGCCAGTCAAAAACATGCACATATTGCTTATGCTTCAAAATATGTTCCTATTCTAGGCCATGGTTTGTTTTGTGAAATACAGGGTTTGTGTCTTGTGTTTATTTCTTAAAATAAAAAAACCCCAACAAACTAGACATTTGATAGGCCTTGCCCCTGGCTGATTTATGGATCTATTGATACATGCCTCTCACAATGCTCACTGCTGCTTCCTTGTCCCTCTGCTCCCCAGACCTTTGCTGGTGATCATGTTGGAGGTGTGGATGGCTTGAAAGAATGTCAGAAACCCAGACTTCTCTCTTGGACACACAAAGCTTTATGATTTTACTGCTCTAAGAGAACCCTTTGACCATGAGTTGCTTCTAGAACAAATGTCTGTTACCCACTCATTTGACCAGGATCTGCACACATGCATTTAAAAACCCCTCCTGCTTGCCAAGGCACATCCTCCTTTAATGTGGGATTCAAGTAGCAGGCATAGTGGCCTTAATGACATTGGCTCTTTTTCTGAGAACAAGGCATCTATTCTAGGACTTTTACTTGCTATTACTGTTAAGAATGTGTCAGAATTTTCACTGCAGAGACGTTTCATGTTTTGATGGCAAATAATTTTCATCTGTCTGAAGTTTGGTGTGCTAGCTCAGTCCTTATTTAGACATCTAAATAAGCAGATTGGTTTTATCAAAATATTCATCATGCTAAATTCAGCACACTATAAATGTAAAAGCCATTGCACCACAACTTGGTTTTCATCACATTTGGAAATATGGCACTTACATTGATTTAGAAAGATGACTCTGAACAATCATATTTTAAAAATTGGAAGTTTAGGGCATAATAATATGTAGTTCAGAGCTCCTGTGTCAAGAAGAGACAATCTTAAGATAATCAACTCTACCAGCAAGCATGTCTTTGTCTATGGCTGATTTTATTGCAATGGCCTGGCTTTTTTTTGTTTTTAAACATCAAAAAACTGGTTGCTCCTGCACTTGAAATAGATTTTTTTCTACCTCTTTCCAAGCTGTGTCAAATGTTCTACATTACAACCTGCACTGTCAAAACATCATCAGTGTCTTGACACAGTTTTAAAAAGGGAAGTCTCAGCAGCTGAATGCAGATTGGCAGTGCAAGTAATGCTATCTGGGGACAAAGAAGCTAAAGAGAGAGGTTGAGGGATTTCAGGAGCACATAATTCTGAGCTGGGTTCAAGATAAAAATGAGGAAGTTAACTAATTTTCTAGGTTATAGCTGATACAAGCTAGTTTGCTTGGATCAAGGGGTCTTTGAATTGTTGTCAGCAGATCTCAGGAAGTCTTTGAGGGACAGTAAGTGCTGCAGAGCTGTCCTGTGGAAGCAATCAGATTTGTCTTTGCTGGCATCTCCACTGGCTCTGGTATAGCACAGCAGACACTTCAGGTCTTAAGTGATACCCCAAAGCCTCAAACTCCGTTGTGGTGCTGGCTGAAATGAAAAAAACGTGGAGTAAGACATAGAGGTAAGAAAGACAAATGTTCTCGAGAGGGTCTAGCAACGACTTTTGGAGACTTCTCATAGCATGCTGTGAAAGTTGCTGGTTTTTTGCATTTCAACTAGAATGGAACAGAAAGAGTCAAATGAAATAGTCACAGGTACAAAATGGTAGAATAAGTTTATGCCTTCACAAGTCTCACAGGCTAGCAATTAGATCATCATTCAGGGTACCACAGGCTATAAAAATAAGGTTTTAGCATAGACCAAATCTACCTGGAAACACAGTGACATCCTAATTACAACAACATATCATAGTTATAGTAAAACAGCTTAATTTTCATGATTAGGTATTAAAAGATGGGCTTTGTCCTTCATCAGTGTTCTCCTGGCAATGACTCATCCTCAGTTCCCAGATGGAGGCACAAAGAACACCCTCTTCATCCCAGAAGTGGCTTCTTTAGAGAAGCTAAGGAAGATTTAACACAAAAGGGGCTGACTGCTTGCTAAAGTTTATTGACATCTTTCAGCTTATATAAACGTTATCCTTTTGATAAGTTAATAAATTTAGACATCTCACGTCTTTCTCTCCTGCAGTGCTTGTATTACATGACTTTGGTTTATTTGCCCTGTTCTGCAATTAATGTTTTAGGTAATTGTCTTATGTGGATTGCTTCATTTCATTCCAGAGCTCATTTGGTGAATAGTTTTACTTTGCTTCTCATTTGAGAATCATCACTTCTCTTCTGCCTATAACTCAATGACACTCAATGTGTCCCTCCTCTGGTGGTAGGCACTCTGCTTAGTGGTTCAGGAGAAATGTCAAGGTTTGACAGCAATTCTTTTGCCCAGGCTGGTTAGGAACTGCTAGTTAGACTTAAAAAAAAAAAAAAAAAAATCATAGGCTTCTTAAGCTCCTTCTCTGCAAGTGCTAGCTATGTAGGTTTGTAGTGCTGGAGCAGGTCAAAGGGCTGTGCCAAGTGTATGTAGGAAGGTGTGGGAACATTGCTTTAGAAATATTGAGTCAGACAGAGTAGTGAAAGCTGGCATCATGTGCCAGAAGTAAAGGCAAGGTAACTCAACACAAAAAGTCCGTCTGCTCAACGTGGTTGCTGACTGTTGGGCTTGGCTTGCTGTGGCCGAGGAAATGAGCCTAATAAGCACACAGTGGTTGCCTCAGTGTGCTTTAAAAGAAGAATGCAATATGGTTAATTTCTGCCAGAAATAGCCTGTAGCTTCAAAGTCTTTCATTATTTCTACTCTAAGAAACTAAAAATTAGAAAGTCGTTCTGTACAAGCATTTTGAATAGTAAAGGAAACAAGAGGAGCTGCCATTGTAGTATTTCTTTTGCTTATCTTTATTCAATTTTTTTTAAAGGGGATTGTGGCCCATATGTAAGGAGTTGTATGTATAAGAGCTTGACTGCCATGTAAGATGCCATGGAGATTGCTGCTTCAACTTCCCTTTAAGGCCTGCCAGCCCTTTGTTTTACATATAAATGACCAAAATGAAGTGTCAGTCAAATGGAACAGATATGTCAAATTTTGATGGTTTTCCTGTCCTTTTCATGAGGGGAATAAAAGGAGAAATACTCGGATGTTTTACTTGTTTTATCATTTTAGCAGCTGGGATTGCTTAATCACAGAGCCATACTTTACTAGAGTCTCCATATGGCATATGAATGTAGGAAAAGCAAACTATACATCACATGCTTTCTCCTCTGTAATTTATAGACTAGAACATAATAGAGGGGGTCAAAAGGATCAATGGAATAGACTATTTCAGTTGGAAGGGGATCCACGGCCCCCATCTATCTAGTCCTGCTGCCTGACCAATTTGGGGCTGACCAAAAGCTGAAGCATGTTGTTAAGTGCATTGTTCAAATGTCTCTTAAATGCTGACAGTCTTGGGGCATCAACCACCTCTCTGGGAATCCCATCCCAGAGTCTGAGCACCCTCTCAGGAAAGAAGTGCCTCCTAGAGTCTAGTCTAAACTTCCATATGTGGAGCTGTGAGCCATTCCCACATGTTTTGTTACGGAGTACTAGGGAGACGAGGTCAGCACTTCCCTCTCCATTTCTCCTTCACAGGAAATGGTAGCAATGAAGTCTTCCTTCAGCCTCCTTTTCTCCAAAGTAGACCAGCTTATGAGGCCTTAGCCTTCCAGCTTTATTGTCCTTCTTTGGAAGTGTTCTGTGGCCTTCACATCCTTCTTAATTTGTGGGACCCTAGCCCTGGCTTTGGTTGATTTTCTTTTCCCAAAGGTTGCATCTTTCTGTTTCTTTCCTTTCATCACCTTCCCTTCACTCTTCTAGCTTTTTTTATTTCATTGTGTAGACATGGCTACACTCATTTTTACACAATAGCTGTTGATCTAATGGTGTTACTGGAAGGTGAGAAGCTGAAACAATGAGCAGTGCGTCACTGGTAGCTTTGACCTCATTTCTTTTTAATTCTTTCCTTACAGTCTGAGTGAAAATCACTCAGAAAAATTTGAAGAGGACACACCTGTGCCCTTTCTCAACCTATTTGCACATGTGAAGGTGGCTGAAAAAGTCTGGACTTGGCTTCCAGTTCCAACCTTCCCACCTCAGCTTGTCATTGTTCAGGTACACATAGTCTGTGGATCCATTCTGCCCCCCAAGGCTGGGAAATATTCTGTGTTAAAGAGAATTTTTCTGCAAAAGTGCACAACTGCTGCATCCAAGAGCTGTGGCAGATGTACAGGGACCTAAAGCCAGAGTAGGCTTTGGCAGTTCTTAAAATGACTTTGCCTCTGAGAACAAGTGTTTGTGAAACTGTCCTGACACAGAGAAACACACAAACACGCACAAATGTCCCTTGTGGTAATGTAGGGACTTTACACTTCCAGCACGGAAACCAGTGTTTTTAAAGAGACTGTGGAGTGACAAGGAGTAGCAGGACTTAATGTCACTACCCGGGGAAAGAAAAATCTTTGGCAAAACATTCCTAGAATTTTTTTTCATACTACTGTAAAGCATTTGTTTAATAAGAACTTTTTCCATCTGTAATAATCTTTTTTCTTCTGCTTGGAATTGGGCTTTAATATCTGTCCTTGAGACCTTTCCATTCATTGTTTCCTTTAAACAAGGACTTTATATTCTGAAACTACTAATGTCAAAATAGGTCAAAATAGTATTAGTCATCTTCCCAGATACTATTGCAGTGACCTATACATAGTTTTTTAAGTATGGAGGAAGTAAAAGATCTGAGATAACCTTTTCTATATTGCTGTTTGTTTTTCTCTGGTGACTGTTGAATATTTGTACATTTTTCAGGGTTGTCTGGTTTCTAAAACAGTTTCTTCATGTATAAAATTAAAATTTTTTTTGGTATTTTTAATATTTTTTCCTTAAAAGAGAATTAATAAAACATCTCATAAATTAAGGCCAAATTAAATGATTTTTGTGGTAGAGTCATTAATAGTAGGAACATGTAATCTGTATTCCACCATAAAAAAAAAAAAAAGAAGAATTGCAAAGACATTTATCTTTCAGACAATGTCTTCTGCTGTGTATTCTCAGATCAGATGCAAGCTCATAGCAGATTTTTGTGCAGGTTTATGGCAGGAGATCACTAGGCAAAAGTAATATATCATCTTCATATTTTGCCTTGGTCTCCTGAAGCATGTGTTGATAGAGAGAACTGTAAAATGTATTCCCCTCTGTGGTTTTTCCTTCCTTCCATTTACTTTTTTATCAATTTCACTGATAGAAAATACCGTCTATTTGAAATCCTCATAAGTTTCTTAAAAATTTGCCTTGAAAACTGCCTACTGACTGTGTTAATATAAAAGAAATATCTATGTTAGCTGCTGTTGGTTTTTAAAAGTGGTTCTCACTGTGATATCAAATGCTGAAACTTTATTAGGAAAATTACCAAGATTCATTGGCATCTGGAAAGTGACAATAATGGTTTTAAATACTGTGAGATGGCATGATTTCATGAGATTTACAGAGAGTCACAAATGTAAGTCACTTGAGAAACAATTCAGAAAGGAATTGTTTCTGAGCATTTGATATCAAGCTACTCATGTTTATTGAATTTTTCTGATTAGATGAACTTAAATTCCCAAAATATGAAATACTGAAGAAGTGATATTTTTTGTTTATAACAGTGAACAAGGAAAATATGGAAAAAAACCTAAACTGGCAGTAGTGCTACTTTGAAGTTTTGACTATTAGCTCTCCACTCTGTGCTCCAAGTCTGTGTGATCAAAGGTTGGCTGTGGGTTTCAGAACAGCAGGACCTTCCTGGCACTTCAGAGGAGGTCCCTGGGTGACCCTGCAGAGCCAGGGACTGAAATTCTTCCCAAGATGGAGCTGGCCATTTGGGGGATCATGATCACACACTGCAGAGTCCCTGCTCTGCTGCAGTCACCATCAGAAGGATCCCCATGCATGTCAGTGGCTGTTGGGGTCAAAAACTCACCAAAATCCCTGACAATGGGGCTGAGTGCCAGTGCTGGCCACAGTGTTTATTGTTGTTAATGTAGGTTAACTCTAAATAAGGCTTGCCTTTTCAGAAAGAGTAAAATCAGTTTGAGGCATTAACAGCAAAATCCCTTGCTACTCAACAATGAGAGAGTAAAAAACTACGTGCAATATTTAATATAATGTTTTTCTGATTAGTCTTGCAAATTCAATTAATTTCTTTGTAATGATTAGTTAAGTTTAATTATTCTTTAGGTTTTGAGAGAATATTCTTTCTGTTTCTTGTATCTGTCAATGTTCAGGCCTGATAAGTGTTTTTAAGATCAAATTATGGTGTCAGAGAGACATAGAGCAGTACTTAAACTGTGGGGTTTCATTAGTGCTCTTTCCAGAGGTTAAGCTTTCCAACTGTTTGTTATTCTCAAATTTAAAGCCACATTTGAATATAGATTCTAGTGAAAAAAGTGACTATATATAGTGCACACACATGCACATCTATTTAAACTCCCATAAATGTAGTTTAAGAGATGAAGAGACCTCCTGTTATTCTTTGTTATCTACAGTTCTGTCCTTGCATCACTGGTACATAGTCTTTTATATTGTCAGACATGAGCAAGTCTACTTTTCTACATTTCTAGTCTACTAGAAATGGTTAATACCAGAACAGGCTCTCAAAAGAAGTGTTTTAGGAGATTTATAGCACTGTGTATTATTTGTTTTTTTATTTTCAAAGGGGATCCTGTTAAAATGCAGTAATTGTGTCTTTGGAAATGGGATAACTTAGGAGATGGGAGCTAAATGGATGATAGAAAAGGCAGCTGTTTATAGAAGAAGATTTTGAAGAAAAAAATCATGTTTATTGGCCCCAAATTAGTGCATTTTCTGTTAGTATAAAATTTCATGAAGTATTTAAAATTAGTTGGCGTACTAGAGAGTTTGGGTTTGGGATTTTTCCCGCCCCATAATGCAGTCAGTCTGGCCATGTAAACAACTTCACAGTCAAGAAATGAATGGACTCAGTGCATTGTGATGTCTTTCTTTGTTTCATCCAAACATGTTTTATAACTTCTGCATTTTTAAAATAAATTTCCAAATTTTTTTCAGTCCGTCTGTATATAGTTGGGTTTTTCCCCCTCTCAGATTCTCTCTTGTTCAGTCAGGGAAACTAAGGTTTATATCAAGATCCAGTATAAGTTAATCTTAATTTATTTGACAATGAAATCTCTGAATTATTTATCCATAGTTTTGCTTCTTTTAGTTTAAATGGGAATAGAAATGGGTCTCAGCTATTCAAGTTTTTAATCATTGGGAGATGATAGATACAGTGATTATCATCTTGCTTCACCATTATGTTTTGTTTTTCAGAGGTGTAAGCAATAAAATAAAATTCTACATATGGACATTTTCTAATATTTGTAATAATGTATATAAATTTATATATTGTTACTCATAATGAAGTTTCAGTGCTAGAAGAAACTTCATAACGTTTACTGGAAACAATTAAAAGTTAATCCTGTAAGCAATAAACAAATTTGCCCTCAAACTGGTTTGCAATGAAGTCTAAATTAAATCATTATAAAATAAAATAACTTGTGACATTCTTGATAACTTTCCAAAGCACTTACCTGAAAAAGAAAGGGAGAGAGACTTTTTTTTTCAGATAAAATATAAGTTATATGAGGAAATGTTGTTACCGAGCAATTACAGAATTTCATCTAGAAATTCCATGTCAAAATTTCAGTTCCTAAAAAGAGAAATAAATGAAACAGGACATTAGAGTCAGGATATTTCAGGCATTTTTTTTTAGGCTGTCTGATGCCTATAATTCTTTCTCTCCAGGAATTAACTCCCACTGCTCTTGCTCAGGTGGAATGAAACCTTTCCTTCGTTAGGAGAAGATTGTTGGTTGTCAGCACTATCATTACCTGCACATACTGAGGGCTGTTAAAAGCAAACAATGCCAAATCATGGCTGCACGAATACTGCTTTACCAGGAGCTTCTATAAGTAGTAAAGCAAAGGAGGTTTTCTCCAAAAAGCAAACATGCAATGTATTTATAAATTAGCTTGGACTTCAGCAGGAAGGTCTGCTAATGTTCAAAACTGAAATCAGTTTAAGAATTAATCTAGTGTTGCATAGTTGAATGGCTGATTTTTGTAGTGCCCACCTGTGAACAAAAGAAGCAGCCAGCAATTGTTCTTTTGGCAATGTTGGAGATGTTGAAATCAAAATAGGAAAAGGATTTGCAATGCCATTTTGTAAGTTTTGCTTTTGAACAGGGGTGTGATGGGAAAGGAGCTGTTTACTGGTGAAAGGCAAGGGCCACTAGAGTAATATTTGGGAAGTGAGGACAGGAGTTTGGGGCATTGATGTGATTGAAGAGGGTACATTTGCAAGCTCAGTTTCTCACCTCCCATCCTCTTACCAGCAGCTTTCAGCTGACTGCCTGGCTGATGGCTGATGTCTAGGCCAGTAGAGAGATCTGGAGAAAATCTGCCTTTTCTCTGTCTTGGCTACACAGAGCTGTTTGATGCTGGTGATGGAAAGCAGAAGAATTTGCCTAGCTGTCTGTCCAGTGTCTGCCAAAAACTTTGCTGGCTCCCAGTGGCCATCTGCAGGGCTGTGAATTACTAATGAGGTTTATCCAGGTCTTCTTCCTTCCTATTTTTTGCATTGCTTCAGGAGATACACAAGAAACATGTAGGAGAGAGGTGATTTTTCCCTGTTGTAGGGAGGATTTCGTGATACAGGGTGTAAAACAATGATGGAGCCATGTGGGGAAACTGGTCTTTCCACAAAAGGACTGAGGCTGAGCCAGCAGCACAGCACTACAGATTGGTCTTGTGGCCTTTCAGCTGTTCTACTTTCAGTGCAGGTTTTTATAATCTATCACCACTCAGAAGGTTTTTTTCGCTTATGTTTTTTTTTTTATGGAGGTAAGAGAAGGGAAGAATAAGTTGGGTTGTATCTCTTCTGACTTCATTTCTGGCAGTAAAAAGATTCCACAGAATGTCCTAAGAATAATAAGCGTGTACACCTTAGAAGTGTAAATTCAATTTATATTAGCAAAGGGATATTTTGAATAGAATAGAGTAGAAAAGAATAGAATATTTCAGTTGGAAGGGACCTACAACAATCATCTAGTCCAACTGTCTGACCAATTCAGAGATAATCAAAAGTTAAAGTGTGTTGCAAAGTGCATTGTCCAAATGCCTCTTGCACACGGACAGACATTGGGAATCAACCACCTCTACAGGAAGCTGTTCCAGTTTTCAACCACCCTGTTGGCAAAGAAATGCTTTTTAATTTTCCATCTAATTTTGCCATAGAACTGTAGTGCTGGGCTTCCCTGGGAGATGGGCATCAGTGGCACAGGTTGTTCTGAGGCAGGTCCTCAGTTCAGAGCTGGGGTGTCTTGCTCTGCTCCTATGAAAATGTATGGGAGCTCAGGCCTTGATTCAAGAGGTTCTGGGCTCCATGAGCTGACTCATCTGAGGACACACACTACTTGAATTCTAAGTGAGGTGACACAAATGAAGTGCTTTTTGTTTAAAAACATATTTTGTAGAAGCTGACTTGAAAGTGACTGAAAGGAGACCTTTTTGTATATTGTCAGATGACAAGAAAAGGATAAGTCAACGCAGCATGCATTTTCTTAGGAGAAATATGCATCAGGGTGTGGGCATAAGAAAGAGTGGGATCCAATCTTGGTATTTGGTTTTGGAAATTTCAAAGGCTTTGGTGCCAAAAATTTTATTCAGTGTCAGGACATCCTACAAAGATCTGCAAGGGGTAAGCAGATGGATGTTCAGTGTGTTCCTTTTCCCACTCTCTTGTTGAGTTTGGACCAGTTCTATGACAATTAGCATGCACCCAGAATAACAAGCTTTAAAAAGCTGAAGGGAAGGAAGAAGTTGAAGCGTATGTTGGAATATTCTGGGTAGACATATAGAAACAAGAAGGAGGTTTTGCCTCTTTTCATGGTCTAGACATGATAGAATTAGACCTCTAAATTTGATCTGGTAGTCCTAATTTAGTTTCATAGCTGATGGAGGGAAATGGGCAATTTCAGAAAGTGTTTCATTTGACCATTTTTAGACACATTATTTGGGCTGAGCTGGATTCCTCTTTGCGAATGCTAGTTTATTTCCATTGGATACAGAGTGATCAGGCTGGTGTGCTCAGATCTCAGTGTCTAACATCATATTCCTGTGTTAGTCTGTCTGATTTTCACCTGGATTGTAGGAAGCAGGAAAAGTGATCAATGACTTAATCAAGAAATGTGTTTTATCATGATAATTTTGTTCTACTTCATCTCCATCTTGTGTTGAGTGACTGTGTGACTCAACACAAGGACCAGCCAATGTTTTCCTGCCTCATTCTCAAAGGTAGAGAGAATGTTTGTTTCCATGCAAAAAAAACCCCAAACCAAACCAAAAAGAAAAAAAAACCCAAAAAACAAAAAACCCCACAAAAAAAAAACAAAAAAAAGAAAGAGAGAAAAAAAGCAGCTTTAAAAGACAGAGAGAAGATTACTAAAAAGGAAACATTGTTTCCATTCAATCCATCAGGAAATCTGAGATCTCATTGTCTAAAGTGATTATTTCTCAACAGATTCTCCTTAATGGGTTGAGGCAGAATAGTACCCACTTAGTGAACAATTTTGGTTCATGTGCAGCACTGTGAAGGGCTGCCACACAGGACTGCTGGAGGCTGGGCAGAGTTTTACAGTGGCACATTCTTCCACTTACCTGTTTCCTAAGCACAGCTTTATGAGTACACTTTGTGGCACCATGGGCTGTTTCCTCTGAACAGTAATTAAATTTATACCTGGAGTCTTAGCCCCTGGGAAACAAGTTTTCATGAGAAACTAAAGATATCTAATGCAGAAGGACCTCTAAGGAATATTGCTCAGTGTCCAATATTACACCTGCACCAAAACTTAAATCCTAACACTATGGATGCAGCAGAAGACTTTTACCACATATATATATGTATGTATGTATGTATGTCTATGTAGCTGTCAAATTCCAGTGTTCACTTGAAGTGTTAGTTTTTTTCTGCTGAGATTGAAACATGTTCAATTAATTGGTAATGGAATGTATTGTAGAGAGGATACATTGCCCCACAACACAAGGTTATGCGTCCTGATTGTATATTGCAAATATTTGGGCACAATATGACCTTGATGATCTTTGCTGTTTTGTCTCTTGGGTGTTTCTCCTTCTCATTCAGCTGAATTTGTAGCTCCCTCTGGGAAACATGGGGAAAGAGGAGAGGTAGGCCTTGCAGAGTACCCACCTGACACAAAGTTATTTTTCTAAGCACTTACTTGGTCTGTGTTCCTGGACTCTTCATCTCTCTGTGGAATCCTTTATCTTCCTGCACAAGGCCCTGCACTATCTGCCATTTACTGCTAAGACCCAGTTGGCCCAGGATGCTCAACTGTATCTTCCATTTTTTATTTATCAAACAAGCATTTTTGACTTTGCCCCTTAATCTAGGAAGTGCTAATACCTAAACTTTTTCAAAACTATGAACTTTTATGTGTACAATTGAAGTGTTATCTAAAAAAGTGCTTTTTCTTTGTGAACTGTAAATTCTAGCGTCTACAGCAGAAGAGCAAACTATGGATTTATGCAACATTCAATTGAAAATTTTCTTTTAATTTTGTGGCTGTTCAGTCTTTTTTATCACCCTTTATCACGATGAATAGGAAAGTGGATATAAGATTTCTCATGCATTCTCTCCCTTTAAAAAATTTGTTTAGGGTTTTTTGGTTGTTTTTTTTTCTACCTCCTTGAAGAGTCTGCAACTTTTATCTTAATATCTTTATTCACCATCTCTTCTGGTCTTTCTATGGCTCTATAGGCTTGGGGTGGAGGGAATTACCTGCACTCTCTGTTGCTCTTCTTCCCTTTTGGAGAACAAAACATGGTGTTCCAATTAAGGCTGTACTGGTTCACCCACAAGCTTTATAATCAAATCCAAAATTACTTTTTTTCAGATTGTATCCCGGCATTGCTTGTTTTATTGATTTGCAGGGTGAGCAGGTGTCTTCACTGAGCTCTTCTGTAGGATGTCCGTGTTCTTCTCTCATGAACATTTTATCTGCGATAATTTCTTCCTATCGACTACTTATTTCTATTGCCTAAAATTAAGTACCTCTTCTCTGAAGAATAGAAATACTCACTCCTTTCCCATTTCGCTTTTCTTTCTCCTTTGGTACTATTTAAAGATATAAATTTTGGTATTTTACCACCTAAACTATTCAAAAATCCTGAGTTTTCTTCATACTGTGGTTTAAGTTTTTAGCGTATTCACTCTCCTTCTGTGTCTTTTTGATTAATTTATTCACTTTTGTTTTTAAAAAAGCACTCCTCTCAGAAGACTAGTGCAACAATGTCCTTTTATGCCATGATTATTCCATGGAGGAAATGGAACTTTTTTTTTGTCACTGTTACTTGGTGGCTGGTAGTTATTTCTTAAACAGATTTCAGCCTCTTTAAGAGGAGAAACCTGAGAATAGCTCCAAGTCCTGCATACTGCGAAAGAAGCTTTTCAGAGGAGAATTATATAATCTCTAATAATTTTAGAGATTAAGCATATGTCACATATTTTGGATGTGTAGCTGAAATATCTTATAATCACTTGACATTCGGAGCTTTTTCTTTTATATCCCTTAACTTTATGAAATTAACTTCCTTCTCTTGGTCACTGGCTCTTGAAATGCGAGTCCTACAGGTGAACCAGGATTGCTGGCAAATGATGGAAAATGGCTTGGTGAGCCCTTGCACCAGCTCCTTTAGTGCCCTGCAATGAATCTCATCTGGCCCCATAGGGCTGTATGTGTCTAAGTGGTGGGACATTTATTTTCCATTTAATAGATCAAGAACTAAAATAATAGTGGCAAAAGTGTCAATCCCACATGAAATGAAAAATATAAAATAGTATAATTCAGGAAAAATTGATTGTTCAAAGGATATTGAGACCTGAGAAGTTTCTTGTTTTGTTTTCACAAACTTCTAAGAACAAATTTAAAAGTTAGTGTTGATTTAATACAAACCAAAAGAAACAGGTCACGTAGGGAGAGCTGCACCTTCTGGGAAGTGTTATCACAGGGCATAACTTGGATTGTTTGGAAGGTCTGTCTGCTAGAGCAAATATGCACTGGGACATAGGATGGAGACCATATTTACAGAAAGGAGGACTCTGCAGAAAGGTAGGTCTTCAAAAGCAGCGTGGGCAGCAGGGCAAGGAAGGACATTCTGCCCCTCTGCTCTGCTTGGGTGAGACCCCACCTGCAGTGCTGCATCCAGCTCTGGGGTTCCCAGAATGGGAAGGACACGGAGCTGCTGGAGAAAATCCAGAGGAGGCCGCCAAGATGATTAGAGGGATGGAACTCCTCTTTAATAAGGAAAAGCTGAGGGGATTGGGATTGTTCAGCCTGGAGAAGAGTTTGGAGTGACCTAATTGCAATCTTCCAGTACCTGAAGGGAGCCTGCAAGAAAGATGGAGAGGAACTTTTTACAAGGGTGTGTGGTGATAGGACAACAGGAATGGCTTTAAAATGAAAGGCAGTAGTTTAGGTCAGATATTAGGAAAAAAATCTTTCCTGTGAGAGTGGTAAGGGATTGAAACAGGTTGTGCAGAGTCATTTTGGATGCCCTATCCCTTGAAGTGTTTAAGTCCAGGCTGAGCAAACTGGTCTAGCAGAAGGTGTCCCTGTCCACACAGGGAGGTTGGAACTATATGACCTTTGTGGTCCCTTCCAACCCAAACCTTTCTATGATTCTATTCTATGATTCAGAGACACAGAAGAAACTAATAGCTGATAGCTGAGACTGGACAAACTCCAAAATCGGTATAATTTTGTTAGTGATCAAAATGCCTGATAGATGGAACAGATTATTAAGAACTGTATTTTCTACTTCCTTATGTCTTCAGATCTAGACACAATACCTTTCTGGAAAATATGCATAGGTTAAAAACAAATTATTTAATTTGGTAGCTTTTCTAAATTGGAATTCTCCTTGGAATTCCAATTCCAAGGAGCTGCTTAAAGCTGCTTAAAGCACAGAAAAAGAACTGTTTTATCTTTGTCCACACTAGGCAAAGGGTCTGTGTGCTGTCTTTTTAGCTACTGCTGTGAATAAGCTCTCCTAGTTTTTTGGGGGTTTGGCTTTTTTTTTTTTTTTTCCATTATTTTTGGGGGGTTTTTTGAGTTTTGTTTTTTTGTTTGTTTGTTTGTTTTTGTTTTTGTTTTGGTTTTTTGCTGCCATAAAAACTGATGCATTGCCATAGTTTTAGTCATTGAAAGGAAGGAATTGATACTAGTAACAGAGGAATTTTCCTCTTGTATAGCCTGCCTCCACTTCTGTAATTCCCCTTTTCCTTTTGGACATCATTAACCTCAGAATTTACCCTACATTCTGCTTTGGAAATGCAGATTTCCCAGGAGACACAAAACTAGCTTTATTTAAATACAAGTCTTTGCTTCAATTAGAGTTTTGAATTAGAAGCTATGAGAGAATTTTAAAGAAAATTCTAAGTGATTTGATTTTTCTTTATGTTTTTGTCTCTTTTTCCCCAGTGCTGATATGTGGCTGATATATCTACCCACACACATAACAGAAAACCCACCCCAGGAGCTGAAGTAGGCTTTTTGGCCTCAAAGATTAGGCACATTAAAATTAAACACATTTGTTGCCTTTCATCTTGTTTAATGTGTCTTACATGCTACAGGGTTTTAAAGTGACATTTCCCTGTAAGCTCTTTGACGGGTGCTCACATTTCTTCTGACCTCACTTCTAGAGCATATCCTTATTTAATAAGGGGTCTTTGTGGTATCCTATATTAGAAAGTTGATAAAGGACTTGTCAGAAAACCATTCCTTTGCAGACATTTCTAGGGAAAATAAGCCCATTAGGTTCTTTTCATGTTTATCAGTTGTGTAGATGAACCCATCACTTCAGTGCTGTCATCACTTTAGACTACAACACTCACATCCAGGAAGCTTTTTGTCTCAATCATTAAAATAGGTTTTGACTGTGTTATCACCTCTAATTAAAAACATAACATTCAGTTTGTGTTAACAAAGATGTGTGCACATACTAATTTCACTTTTAGGGGTTTTAATGCATTAGAGTATCCAAGGGAGGCTATACCTGTACTTTATACTTTTCTTGGTGGATTTTCTGTTATATAAGTATTTTTCCTACTTTTACCCAAAACTACTAGAAGGAAATAAATTCCTTAGTAGGCAAATTCTATTTTCTTCTCCCCTAAATGCCTTCATTTTGACAGGGAGGAACCATCTGCACAGTACTGTAATTTCTTCCCACTAATGTATGCTCTGATGAGAAACATAGAGGAGAAAATCAGTCCTTGTTATAGACAGATTTAGGGGGTGGAATTTGCTTGACTAAAAGCCTCCTTACTTCACTTCTTTAAAGCTTCATAGTAATAGTTTTTGCCATAGGTATCTCCTGTGTCTAGGTGGCCTTGCCAGTTGCATGAAAAGTGATTAATGACCACTCCTACTATTTGTATTTTGCATTTTTCATTTTGCGTGCAGGCTCATGTCGCAGCGGCTTTTGAAAATACTTTCTGGCTGTAACCAATGAATGTTTAGACAAGCCTGGTCACATTAAAATCTAGAATAGTTTATATGATATCTTCATTTCTTTAAATTTGAGTCTTGGCATTGTATTTTAGATTTCTCTTTGAATATGAAGTTCATAATTCTGAATTAGCCTTATTTAGTCTTAGGTTTTAAAAACTCATTTCTCCTTTCTCCTTTACAAATGAATATCAGATCTATTCTTTTTTCAAGTAATCGTTTAGCCATCAGGGATTCTCATCTTTTCTGTCTCCATACTTAAAACATGTCCCAGTTTAGCAAAAACTTCTGTGAGTTCAAGCTCTGCTGAGTTGATATAACATGAAAGATGGTCAGATATTTAAATACTTCCAATGGGAAATACAAAAAAACTCATATAGGCAATAAGAAGTTATTATTTTGAAATTTAAGTAAAATTGCTGTTGTCCAAATCTGAAAACAAGGAGTGTTTTTTCAAGAGCTTCTTGTCATTATAAATTTACAAATCTCCTGTTTTCCTGTGAGCAAGTGGTAGGTTCAGGGAACAAAAACCCCTTGCAATTGAGTATTTCCTAATCACAGTGGCCTTGGAGTGTTTATAGACTCTGTGTCTTTGATTTGAGGCCATGGCTTCTATAAGCACTGTATGTACACTGATACTTGCTTCCTTTTAGGGAGAAGGTCTGAGGCAGACTTGCCTTTCAATACATCCAAAATGAAGCATCTGAGATACAGAGTCATGGAGTCATTTAGGTTGGATGGGGCCTCTGGAATTAATCTGGTTCAATTCCTGCTCCAAGTGGGCCTGACCAGATAAGGTTGCTCAGGGTCAATGTTGAATATTTCCAAGGATGCCAATAACCTCTCTGGGCCACCTGGTTCGACACTTGAACTCCTTTTATATATTAGCAGACAAATGAAGATGTTTAATGGAAAAGTTCTTCTTTTGCACAGATTGGCATTGCAGAGCATCTTTTTCTGAGGTACTACATCTTCAACTTTAGTGAATCAAGGGAATTTCCCACCTTTCTTTTGCACTATCAGGGCAATGTTTTTTTTCATGGATAAACTAGAGTAGCAGAGGTCCAGGTGATGCCTCACTTTACCTCCTTCCTGTCAGTTGTCTTATCTATACACAGGCAGAGCAGACCATTAAAGTTTTGTCTGTCATTTTGTAAGGCCCAATTTTATGTTGTCTGTGATCATGTGGAAGGATTTTTAGCTGTCTTATTTTTAGTTTGGATAATGTCTGATCAAAGGAAATGGGGTTAAGGTTGGTGCAGGAAAGCACTCCTTTAGGTAATTCTGTGATTACTCAGGAGAGCAGCACTTCAGAAAAATGTGAGAGTATAAGGAAAAATGAGGTGTGCTTGGCAAATTAAAGAGTTTTAAAATAATTGATGCAACAGCAGCACAACCACACAGATTTTTAAACATGACCTGGAATAAACTAATGGGGAATTATACAGATACAAAATGGAATTATATAGGTACAAGATGGAATTATACATGCAAATACAAGACAAATAGGATAGAAGTCGCTTGAAAAAAGAGGGAGGGAGGGAGGGAGGGAGAGAAGGAAGGAAGGAAGGAAGGAAGGAAGGAAGGAAGGAAAAGGAAGGAAGGAAGGAAGGAAGGAAGGAAGGAAGGAAGGAAGGAAGGAAGGAAGGAAGGAAGGAAAGAAGGAAAGAAGGAAAGAAAGGAGGGAGGGCAGGCTTTGGAAAGGGCAGTGTATGGCACAGAAAGATCTTTCAGAGTGCTGTGCTGAGGAAATGGCATGCTGTTTGTTTATTAATAACAACAGAAAGGTCAAATATTGTTCCTTTTGCTATCAGTGGTATGTTCTGTCTGCTGCTGTCCCTAGAAAATTCCTAGGGCATTAAGGGAATGAAGGTCATGTTGTAAGTTCACATCAAAAAGACGATGCTTCAAGATGTTACTTAGGAAATTATAGGCGGAATGAGTACATTTTGTAATTTGATTATAGATGATGTGTGTCATGGATCACAAGGTCAAAGGCATTGGAGTGAATTCCTTCCAACTTTAACACATTTGACTGGTATTTTTATTTTAACATTTATAAATAAAATGCCAAGACTGTGGTTTGTGTAGAGTGCATGCAACAAGGTTGAAACTTTTCAGTCAGCTGGTGCCACATGAAGGTCTACAAAGGTCCCTTACTTTCCCTGTGCATTTCCATTTCAGGCCAGCTCCCTCATGTGGAGCCTGAAAGAGGAGGTGCCTCCTCTTGTTGGGACCTTGTTGCATGTGGGGCAAATCAGTAAAGCCTTTTTTTTTTTCCTCCCTGGGAACAATGTAGAGGATTCTGTGCTCTGTGTTAATTAATATTATCTGTGTAAATTAATATTATTCTACTGACAGTGAGGGGGTTTTCTCCACTGTTAGGAATATGACTGAAGATCAATGATGAGAAGTTTTTTTTCAAAATACTGGAATAGCAGAAAGAGAGAAGTCATAAAGGGAGAAAAATTATTTAAAAGATTGTGACCACTCAGTTTAGAAAGGATATGGAGACTAAAGAGTGCAAAGGGATGAAAAAGGTAAATTGAAAGCTCTGATTACTCAGAGATGCAGGGGCAAGCAAACTAAAGGACACCAAAAAGAAAAGCAAATTAAGTATTGGTACTGCAAGAAACTCCTGTAGATCTACAATTCAAATGGATATCAGTAATGAAATGAATTAGGATTAAAGGGTTTATACAAAGTACAAAGCAGTCAGACACACAGCAGAGATTAGAAAGAAGCACCAGTAACTGGGCTGGTACCTCAGCCGTGGCCTTCAGTGCTGGGAATCCACCTCTGAGACTTTGTAAAATTCCATATCTCAACACTTTGAGGCATTAGCCAAACCTTAATTATTACTGAGGGATTTGAAAGATTTTATTTTTTTCTCCAAAAGAGTAATTTAATAATTGCCTATTTCATGATTTCTTTGTCCTTAACAGAAGAGCTCTGAGGGTGCTGCTGTAGGAGACATTCCTGGAATAGTCACACCACCAGACAGGCCTGTCTTACTGTTTCTGGGCTGTGCTGGAGCACAAGCTCTGTGTGTTTAAAATGGAGCTCAAGCCTATTTAGTAGTGCAGTGTGATAATTACAGTGTCACCACGATGCTCCTGAAATAGAATTTAAAATTCTGCAAACTCTCACAGCAGCTTTCATAGGACCAGATGCTTCAGCTCAATCTGTGTTGACTCAGCTCAAGTGAAAACTGCTTGAAGTTTTTGCAGTTGACAAGAAAGAAGTTGCTGTCTTCAGAAAAGAAAAAAAAGTTTATTTTTTACCTTATTTTACAGATTTAAGAAAGCACAACTTTATTTTATGAAATTTTTTTTTTAAAAGACTTACACTATTCTGTGTGAACATAAACATTGAACTGGCTTTATAACCAATAAAATGGACAAAAAAGTGTTTTATTTTATAGATTTAGACATTCTTTTAAGTTTTGTAAATATTTATCAAACACATATGACCAGATTTCAGTTGCAGAATCATAAAACACAGGTTAAATACCTCTCCTAGTTTCCAGATTGATCAGTAAGCTCAGTATCGCTCTCCCTCATCCATGTAGCTCCTTTCAGCTGGAGTGTAGCTTGTCAGAGACAAAGCAAAAATGGCAAGCAAAAATAATCACATGTGACTTTAATCATTCAGGCTTTCCATCATTTCATGTGTGACGTTATCTGAGTGCAAAATGTAAGAAGATATTTGTTACTGTAAGTTCATTTGTTATTGACAGTTTCAGAATTTCATACAGTGCTTTTTGGGGGGAGATTTGTTTGAAAGAAGGGATCATGACTTCCCTGTCAAGTGTCATTAAGATGTAAATCATTGATTCCTTAGAAAGAACAAACATGATTTAGTCATTGATGATTCACTCTGAACTATATATGACCAATATTCTTGAAAGGCTTCTCTTTTTTGCCTTTTTGCTTCTGTTTTGAGTTGGTAAAAATTGGAATAATTTTTATACAATAAGTCATCCGAGCTTCCTGACAGTTCAGATAATTTTTGTAGCGTTCTGTCATCCGAACGACTTGATGCATTTGGTATGAATAGAGATGGGAACATTTTGTAAGTTATAACTGCAAGATAATTTATTCATACAGAGAAGGCATTGTGTTTGATAACTGATAAATTTCATTCTGTTTTCATGATAAAAGCAAAAAATGGGTGTGTGGATTGCAGCTGCTCGCTTAATAGTGTTAGTGATGACTAAGGAGTGAATGGATCTTTCTGTGGGTTATATATTCAGTTTAAAAGCTCTCCACACTCTGCTTGTAACACTTAAAAAAAAAAAAAATTAAACAAGAGCCCATGGAAGAAAGACCTTTTTCTTTTTAAAACACACCTCTTTTAGAGGGATATAATAGCTAGGTAAGGATCAGGCATGAAGTATTTGAACACTATCTCTAGGAATAATTTTAAAAGTAAGCACTGAATCTCGTCTGTATTTAAATGAAACTAAGTATTATGTTTATTTATACTAAGAGATTCTCATTTAGGAAACTATGAAGGGAAGGGTTGAATATTTAGCTCACACTAATTGGGAGCTTGCTTGGAATTATGATAATTATTAACAACTGAGGGAAGTAGCAAGACAGAACTTTTTTCTACATACACTGGGGGTTAGTGCTTCCTAAAATTGAGCTTTGACTGAAACAGTGATAGCCTACATAAACACATAGTCCTCAGGGCATTTGAGTTGTTTCTTAGCCTGGGAATGACTACTGGCTCAGCAAAATTCTAAGTGTATGCTTATCCTCTGTCTCACTGATGGTGTCTTGTATACATCATATTTCCACCTTCTCTTTAAGTGGAACAGCAGAAAAAGCCCAGAAAGAAGGAGAAGAGAGGTGAGTCCTAAAGATAATCTCCACCAACTGCCCTAAAACTCAAACAAAAAAAAAGGACATATTTCAGAAAATGTGGGCTTGGGTGTTTTGGGGTTGGGTTTTTTGTTTTGTTGGGGTTTTTTGTTTGTTTGTTTTTGTGTTTTTGTGGGTTTTTGTTTTTTGTTGGTTTTTTTTGTGTGTTTTGTTTTTTTTTAAGGCAAACACAATCTCAGAGTAGAAGAAAAACCTTTTATCACATAAGCCCAGAGGTTTCTTATCATCTCCAGGGAGGATGAGGTGTTTGCATCACTAGTTTTCCTCCCTTGACCCAAGGGAGGGTAAATGCAAGGAACAGACATTGGCATTAAGGTGGCAATGGGAGATTTCTGCTTTTATTCCCTTGGATGGGAATAGAGTCTGTCACAGGTTTACCCAAATCCAGAAAATAAACCAACAAAGAAAACAAATTAACTGGTTGATTATGATGGGGATCAATTTTAAAAGAGGAACATGGAAGAATCCTGTCACAACAAAAACATTCCTATGCCTTCCTCAGACCCTGAGCTTCATCCTGTGACCGGGCACATAACACCACAGAGAGCCTGCATATTTCCTATTACTCACATTTTTCTTCATTCTGTTTTATCATAATAATTTAATACCTTGGCTACCTGAGGTGTAGGATGGAAAAATTATTCCCAACATCTTGTAAAGCACATTATCTGGTCAAGTAGAAAGTGTCAGAACTGTATTGTTGAATACTTCAGTTGGGTTATTTTCTACAAGGCATTTTATTTTTCTTTATATTTTTATGGCATTTTATTTTTCTTTATGTTTTCATAGCATTTTCATACATTTCTTTCTTCACAGGATGTTTTGGCCTCTTGAGGTCCTTTTGTATTGTCCATAATACCTGAATGTCTTCACAGTTTTACAAAAATAATACTTCTTTGGTGTTAAAAATGTATGTTGAAGAAACTAAATGTTAAATATAATGGTATCTACTAGCTTTTGAAAGATCAGGCTTGGACAATAATTGGTGCAGACTGACTGAGCTGTACAGGTTTATGTATGTGAGATGGTGATGTGTAAATGGTAGGGGAAAAGGAGAGAGACAAAGGGTTTATAATAATAATAATTTTGTGACACTTTGACAGAAGGCATTTAAAAGAGTAGAAAAAACAATTGGTAATATGAAAGTGGTTCTGTCCATTTCCAAATCCTTTTGTGCCGGTTTGGTTTCCTTATATAATGTGATACTGGAAGCATCCACTTATCTCTGGAAAAAATGGACATGTATGTGCTTCCAGGTCTGGAAGCAGTCCAAGGAAGTTTGGAAATAAATTTATTCTGGAAAAACAGCTGCCTGTACATTCAGGTAGTGTTTCTCATCTTTTTCTTCCATGTGATTTTCATCTTCTCCGATGTTTTGAAGGATTCAAAATCTGGCAATGCAACAAGGCTGGTAGCAGTGCTGACAGCAATCAACACAGTAATTCTGTGACAGTGAAGGGCCTCAAATACTCCTGGAGAGATAACTCCAGAAAATGTTACTAGAAACCACAGTGCAAACTGAAAGTTTAGCACAGTTAGCAATCAAATTGTTGAAGCAAAGGCTTCCAACAGTCCTGTTTCAATGCACTTGAAAGCTTAGTTTCTTGGTTCTACCCCCAAGCACAGGGAAAGTCCTGCTGTGTTGGTGATTTCTGTGCTTGGAACGTCTGCTCTGCCTGACCACGCGCAATGAGTCCCACAGCCAAGTTCTCTCCTCTGTTTTGTAAGGGAGTAGCTCAGATATTTGTTCATGCACTCCAAAGCACCATGAGAGAACCAGAGCAATCCTTTTCAGCTGCTGATTTCTATATATAATATAGGGGTTTAAAATGCTTGCTGTGGCTGCCTAATATAAAGTCATTTTGTAATTATGGAAAAGCTACACTGAACTACATGATCTTGATTCCAAAGCAGTTTGGACTTACAGGGAAAGAAGAAACAGATAACATTTTACTGGCCTTTACTGCTTCTGTGGTCTGCAGATAACACTAATATTACAGTCGTGAACAGAGCAGCTTTTCAAAAATACTAAATTTTTTCACAATAATTTCTATTGAAACTGTTAGAAGTTTAGTGTTTTTGTCAAGTAAATCATTGAATGGATACCATCTCATTTGTCATCTTCTGAGATAGCTGATGCATGTATATGAAGTTTGAAGGATCCATTAGCTCATATATTGCAGTGTTGTGTTGACTGACAAGAGATCAAAAGACAAATAACAGTCCCAATCTCTCAGCTGACCTCATTCCATGTCATACAGTTATGGGAAACTGTATCTAGGCAACCTGTGCTATGATAATTGCATTGTTTAATAAAAAGATTGCAAAGAGGCATGTTTAGCTCCTGATATGAGTGTCAAGGTAGGGCACTGCCTACCATGGTCAGAACTTCCTGTGCGTCCTTGTGCTGTGTGGATGTGAAACCAGAGCAAAGCCATTCCTGACAAAAGCCATGGCTTTAGGTGTCCCCAAGTGGGGCTGGCACAGGAGAAAGCAGTAAACACTGTCATTTCAGGCACCAGATCTGCTGGAAGAAGTGTAAAGGTGAGAAAAGGATGACTTGCACCAATCTCTGGTGTTTCTGCCTTTGTCACACAGCGTTGGTAGGAGGAGATGGTCCCATCACACAGAATAGCATTGTGCTGTGGCTGCCAGGATGGGATCCCCTATCACTCTTGTCTCCTGGAAACACAAGATCATTTCCTGTACTTCCATAGGGAATTACTTTATTATTACTTAATTAATGAAATAATTGTGACTTTTATTTTCAAACCGCTAGAAAAAGAGGGTTTTTTTGCTTTTTATCCTGCCAGACTGCTTTATGACTGGGTGCAGGGTGCTTTTTCTGGAAAGACACATACATGTGCTTCTTCCTGATTTAATCCTAACATTTAATTTAAATTCTTTTCATTGTGTCTTAAATCAGCTCTTTTCCCAAAAATAGCTTTAGTAATCTTTAAACACTCGCAGGACACTGACTTACTCCCCAAGAGAAGCAGCTATTTTATAGTGAATACATCTAGTTCTTTTTCACTCTAAACCACTTTGTGCTCCCTCTCATCCTCTTAATCTGATTTAGCTTTGCTCTTTAGGTAAGATGTTGCCACTAATTGAATCTGATGATTCAAAGGTAGTTACACTCAAGTGCAAAAGCAAGACACTGACCACTAGCTAAAGAAGGTGTTTTAAAAGGATAGGAAGTGATTCAGTCATCAAGAAAATCCTGAAAGGAATCACCTTTTACTTTATTAACTCAAAGTTCAGTGTCAGTAAACAAATTTATTTTTTTATACCCTTCAAAATTCAGGAGAGGCTGAGTTGAAAGTTACATACACCTTCCATTTCTGCAGTAAGCTTGCAAGATTGTTTACATCTCCTTTATTTCAATATCCATACTAAAAGTTCAATTGTTATGAGTTTTTTCCCTATAGGTAATTTGCAAATTTATTTTTATGGAGCGTCACTCTCTGATGAGGTACAGCAACACTAAAGATATGGCAAATTCCATATTCCATTCCATTGTTTATAATTTTTAATTTTTAAAAAATAAACAATGTTTTGGAATAAATAGTTTCTTGCTTTTTTCTATTAATTCAAAGGCTCCCAAGTGCTGCATGTGTCTTAGGTAAATCCACAATATTTCTTTTTTTTTTTTTTGTCTATCTGATATTTAGTTTGAAAGAATGTAGTTAAAATTAGAAAATATGTATTTTGGAGCTGAATCAGGAGTGATTTTTGCCTAGTATCTTCACCAGCTCCACAGCAGATTTTATCACCAGAACAAGATTGCAAAGGCTACTGTATGGGAGTCCTAGAGAAAAAAACTTCTTGGTCCTTTCTTCCCTTTCCTGGTTGGAAAGGATAAGATCCTCAGCAGTTATAAACAACAGCAGTTATGCTGTAGCTTTGAACAGCATAAAATTATGTCTAGGTGCATTTTTGCACTGCAGAGAACAGAAAATACAGAGGTGCCATATATTCAAGAGCATATTCTAGTCCTTTGCAGAATGAGCTTGTTCAATCTGGGATAACAGTAACTATGTATGTGCCGTTTAGTTGATCTGACAGGAGTAGAATGTCAGATACTTTAAAAAATGCATCAATTTTGCCACATCCCAAAGCAAACAGCCTGTTCAGTGCATAGGCAGGCATTCCAGGAAGGGAAGATTATTCTTGTGCACTGTGGGTCTGATCTATATTTATGTAATGGACATTTGCCTATGGATTTCTGAACATGTGGCAATGTGGACAGGACTCCTGTTTCTGTGCTGACCAACCTAGGAAACACTCAGACTCCTCTCCTCTGGCTGTTGTATTTTTGTAATGTCTAGGTGGAAAGAGAGGTGTGGGCAGAGCAGATCTACTCTGTGAGATTTGTCTTGTGTCTTGCAGGACAGTGCCTTGATATATAGAGGTGAGCCAGACAGAAAATTGCCACTTTTGCTTAATATCTAGGCAGGGAGCAACAGCACTGAAAGTGTCATTCATGTGGTGGGTCAGAAAATAAACAGCTTCTTGCAAATAAATAGGAGATTTTTAGACTTGGCTACAACTCTGTTTTGATGATATCAAAACTTTAGAATTAACTAATTCACTCTGAAAATCTGATATTTTCAAGAACTCAGTTGCAGCAGAGTTGTTTTATTTTTGTTTCCCTTAGTTAGTCAATCCTGAATTTTTAAACTTGGACCCTGATTGGTGCACTTTGGTTATTGATGTATAAAACTCTGCTTCTACTCTGACATGCTGAAGCCAAGGGTAACACTGATGTGATGCGTGAGTGAATCTCTGTTCTCAGAAATATTTTATCTGAGGCATTGCTGAGATAGATTATCAGTGCTTCTGGGGAGGTTTTTGCATTTCTGTCTATAATATATCACATGTACTGATGTATCTGTTCTTGCTGTAGTGGACAGTATCACTTCTTCAGACAAGAACTTGATTTTTTTCTAAGACTTATTTTTTTTTTCTAAAATAAAAAATAGTCACTATTCTGGTCTAGCTCTAAGAAAGAAGAGTCTCAGCTCTAGTTAGTTATTCAAAGCCTGTTGACATCTGTGTTCAATAGCAAATAGATATGATGGGGCCAGTTCCTACATTTTTCATGCCCTTGGTTCCCAGCTGAGCTGGGTGTTTTAGATTCACATGCACAAGAGAACACTAAATAAGTACATTTAAGTAAATACACATATAATTTTTTTGTTCCTGTGTGGTATATAAAATATTTCATTATTTGCTTTGTGTAAACTGAAAACTTAGCAAGAATATAAAAATGTTTTCAAGATATTACTTCCAACAAGCCTATGAGGGTTGTAAAAATGAAACATATCAGGTGTTGCATAAAGTCTGAACTCCAGGGAAGTTTGCATTTGTAGGCTTTTTCTTGTATTTTACCAAAATGCTGAGTGTTTATTGGTTTCCTGAAGAAGCCTTTCCATTGAAGAACATCATTCAAAATTGGTAAAAATTCCTGAAAATATTTATTTTCCACTGGAATAACAATAGTAAGGGAGACACTTGTGATATTTATTTTGCTCTTGTGCCTTTTAGTACCTTAAATTCCAATGTAGATAAACTGAAATCATGGTGAAGCGAAGAGGAAATGTTTTGCTACCTGAGTTTGTTCTGCAGCTTCAAGAAAACATGAGTCCTGTGAGTGGAATCCATTTTGCTTGATTTTTGAAATCTGTAAGGCTGAATGTTAACTATTTCCCCTAAGCCATTTAAACAGTCACTAAAGAGGAAAAGACAACTCTAGAAGGTGGTACTTGTCATGCCGAAATAGACATCTGTGTTTTACCAAATGAATAATAATATAAAATGAAAATAATAGGGATGCCTTATTTTTTAAACACCTCAGCTAAGTTAGATGTAGTCCAACCTAAGTCAGGAAACTGTTCTTCTAGTTCAGTAGCACCCATGTGAGGAGTTCAAGTAATATTTTACTTTCAGTTGGGTAAACTTCCAAAAAACTTATTAATATGAAAGAAATAGCCATAGGTACAGATAGACAAAAATCTGACTTTCCAGATTGCAAGGTCCTTAAAAAACTCAGGTATGTACAGCAGCTCTTTGCTGTGCAGGTCTTACTTGCTTTGCAGAGCCAGAGAGAAAGAAATGAATGCCTACAAAGGAAATGGTGACATAATGAAGAGAAATGAGAACCTGTCTAAATTAGCCCTTTATTACTGCTGGAATATAGATCAGCATTTAATCTGAGGGTCTTTTTTCATCACCAGTGTGTCTGTGTTCCCAGAGCTCCTGTACTGCCACTGGCTCTTCTGTGCCTGTGTTGGGCAGGAGGGCTGGGGAGGGCAGTGCAAAGGACAGTGATGCCTTGGATTGACCTGAGCTTGGTTCAAACTATTCAGAATTTAAAATGGTGCCACAGCAGGAGTGGGGAGGGGAAAAGAAGACACATATGCACCCTCCATACAGCAAGAGGAGGAGAAGGCAGCAGCAGTACTGTTCCCATACAGCTCTGAAGGGAACACTGTGTTTGGTTGCACACCCAACAACATTGCTGCCCCTTCTCTGCCCATTCTCTGCCCCTTTGGGCCAGCACAGAATTGAGTCTAGTGCACGAGCTGAAATGGTCTGCCTGCCAGAGCCCAGGGACATGGCTTAGGGCACCTTCTGAATCAGATAAGGCAGCAAACAGAAGCAGCTGGGATGTGTCTCTGTAGTTTAAGAGCTTCAATTTGTAGTCACAGTACAAATGAATGATCTAGCCATATCACAGTACAAATGAGATTATTGGATTGTTACATTGTGCTACTTGATTTTTCTTTATTAATGTATTTACTTGGAGGCTGCAATAAAAAACTGCTTTTAAGGGAGTACATGACCAGAGATTTTACATAAAGACAGTGTGCCTTGTCTGTTGCTTTTAAGATATATTTTATAAAAAGGATTTTATTAAAAAATAAGTAATACAGTGAGAAATTTTCTAGTCTGTTTGTCAGGCTTTCGGAAGAGAGTGATGTTTTTTTTATACTAACAGCAGTGATCATAGTCGGCACCTGAACATCAAATGAAAGAAGGTTCTCCAAAGGAAACCAGGAGGGATCAGTCACTCTCTATGATAGGTCAGCTTATTCTTGCCTTACAGTCAGAATAAATCAGCTTTCCTCTTGTCAGAACCCAGGAAATTCCTCTGGCTGCCCTGGAGGGCTCAAGCCCCTGCCCAGGGGGGTCAGAGACCTTGGCACAGAGCCCAAGACCCCTGTACCTTCGATTTAGTCCTTGGAAAAAACAATTACCAACCTTATATGAAGAATTACATATAAAGTAGAATGATAGTGAATTTATCACAGGGTGAAAAATAGATTTTTTTGGGTTTTTAGAATGGGGGTTCAGGGTGCAAGATGGAGGAATCTGGGTGTGTCCAGCCTTTCTCCTTCTTCTTGGCCTCCATCCTCTGCTGTGATGTTGGCACTTTTAGATTGGTTTAGAGTAGAAGCTCACTGTCTAACATAGGTGATAGGTATTGGAAAGTAATTGTAAATATTGTACATCTAGTTTTTAGTATAAAAAGATAACACTGCCCCAGGGGAGGCAGAGTGCCTCTGACTGTCTTGCTGAGTGGGCCTTGGCTGGACAGGAGAAGGAATTTTATAGATAAGATACAATAAACAACCTTGAGACCGAGAAATGAAGAGTTCTGACTCCTTCTTCGAGCGCCAGGCTGGGAAAAGAGACTTTCTAACACATCTCAGGGTCACTGACAAGCTAAAGTCCCGAGATGCTCTCATTGATTCTGCTGCTCTGTAGTTTTAAGTTGTCCCAAGGCTGAGTTTATTCAAACGTACGTTGCGTGACACTGGACATCTGATGTGACTCCTCAGCACTCTGGGCTCTGTCCCTGCAGGCAGGATTCAGAGAGGATTGCAAATACAGTCTTATGCAATGCTATCTTCAGGGTAAAAATCCTTCAAATTTTCTGCTTTCTAATGAAAAAAATGTTTTGAGGAACATTTGCTGAAAATGTTTTTGCGCCAGTGAAAATGTTTATCCAAGTTGCCTGCCAGGTTTGTCTCCAGAAATGCTAATGCTATTTTATGAGATGATTTTGAGCTTTGCAGTGGGTTGGCATGGACTGCTGTCATGTGTTCCATTTCTTCAGCGTTCGCAGGAGCCTGATACAATTCCATACCATTGCAGAGGTCTCTACACGTTACTGCAATGTAAATTCTTAAAAGTTAAGGTTTCCTCTCCTTTTCTTGGATTCAGGTTGATAAATCATACTCATTTTTTTCAGTGTTTTAGATGCTTACTGTTAGAATTGAATGACTTTGTGTGGCTTTCTTTCCCTTCTTACATTTTCAGAAATCTAAACAAATTTTCCTTTGGCATGCAAATGAATTTTACACTAATAGGGACTAAGAAGAAGAAGAGGTCTCATCACTGCATACTGTTCTGATATACATATATAGACTAGATAAATTTATTGAAATATGGTGCTAACTGAGGAGATCAAACATTTATTCATCCTCACCACTCAAATTTATTGTGCAATTAGCTGATTTCACTGTTCTTAAGGCCTGTGCAAGGTGCTAAATATTGCTGACAAAGAAGGTAGCCTTGAGGTGGCTATTTATCTTTGAGCTAACATTAGATGCTCATGACTCCTCAGAATACAACAAAGTGGCATTTGTGACATTTATCCCTTTCTTCCATCTTTCTGTCCTTCTCGCTTCTTGCTGTCTTTTCCCCATCATAGAGGGAAAAAGTTCCTGTTATTAAAGAAGTTCCTTTTTCCCTATTGTAGAGGAAAAAGTTCCAAAACTTAAACGCAAACACAAGCAGCAGCCACGAGCAGTGTTTATGTGGAAGTTAGGTGAGTGTTTTGTGAGCATCCAGCAGCTGTGGAGCTGATAAGGCAGGATTCAGGGGAAGCAGGTGAATTGTACTTAAACACTGTTGAATGTTCATTAATATGTTCCTGTCAGGGACATCAGTTTTCTCAACCTCCCAGCTGCTTCAGGTGGCTGACCTTGAATAAATACACACTGCTACAAATAATTTGCTTGCTCCTGGCAGTTTTCGGTACTCTGTCCTCTTCAGTACAAAATATGCAGCCACCCACTGCATTTTCAAATGATGTACAAATTTCATGAGTGAGAGTAAAACGTTTGGTCCCACAGCAGTAAAGGTTTTGTTTATAGTTCTGAAAGGTCTTAGAAACATGCATAGCAAATATTACCTAATTAGAAGCCTGCTATTAGAAAGATGGTACACTTAAAAGCTGTGACATTTTTATAAATGGTTTTTTCTATGTGTGAATATATAGGGCCACCTCTCAATGTTATGCTTTTGCCCTTATTTTGATTGAAATATCTTCTTTAAAAAAAAGTGACCTAAACACAGTTTATAATTTTATAAATGCTTACATAAAATATTAAATGCATTTATTTTTTAGAAATTAATGAAAGAAAGCTCAATAACAGTCTCCAAGCAAACATAGTCAGTGTAGAAGAATGATAAAAAGATGTCTTTTAAACCTAAGGCAAGATAAAAATTTAGTTCCTAAAGGAACTAAAACAATTGAGTCTCTATTGTTTAATATTTCTTGTCTCTATTTGATATTCAAACGCTTTTCTAGTTTACCAGAAAATTTGAAAGAACTAAGTGAATGCAGGGCAATGCAGCGCCCCTCTGTGTATGTGTGTGTGTGTGTGTGTGTGTGTGTGTGTGTGTGCATAAAAAGATAAAAAAGTGGTAAATTGTTACATGGAAAAGTGATGCAATTGTGATTTACTTGTAATATTTTCAATTTACAGGCTGCTTGAGATGGCTTGTTAGCTACCTCTTAAGCAGGAGATAACACAATAACACTTGCCTAGACTTTCACTTCTTGAAAAATTGAAAAGTCTTTTGATAGACTTTCTATCAAAAGGGCAAGAAGGAACTAATTTTTATTTAATACTCTTGGGTTTGCTCTTTCCAGTGGCATGAGAATGTCTTATTCAAGAATTTAATAACTTCCCATGCTGTGTTTCCACCAGATGACAACACATCCTGGAAAAATAACCTCACGTATGCAATAGAAGAGAGTAGTAAGAGGATGACGTGCAAAGCACTGCTGCTGTAATAGCAGTGACTGCTTAATGATACAGGGGATGCTCAGTTTGCAGGAATGTCAGCCTATATATTCAGAAAAGAGCAGTGAACCCGTGTGCACCCTTCACCCTCGTGTGTTAGACTAAAGCTTGCCTGCAACCTCTGACTGACTCCAGGTGAGAGATAAAATGGATAAAATGCACTGCCTGTTCCCAGACACTGAGTGCTTCTCACCTGGTGTGGGGGTGTAGCTGCTGCTGCCTTTGGGCTGGGAGCAGGGCTAGATGCTTCCTCACATTTCCTTCTGAGGGAATCCTCAAGCACTGAGCTCCTCTGAACATGAGCCTTCATCTCACTCATGCCCACTAGAGCCGCAGCAGCTTCTGAACCACTGAGGCATTTTTGAAAAAGGCTCAGTTCCCTGATCTTCTCAGCGAGCATTGTTTCTGTTCTGCCGTGAGGGTAAGCTGTGCAGGAAGCACTTTGCATTACCTTGTCTATTTGTGATCCATTAGAGCCTGTGTACCTGTAAGAGGATCACTGAGACTTAGCAGGAGCCATTAAGGCACTTATACATCCATCCCAGTTTACTTGCTCTTTTTGCTAAAATCATCTGCTTTGGAGCCAGATGAAGATTATAAATATCATTGTTGGAATGAGTAAAACATTTACAGGATCAGAATTTGATCCCTATGCAAGCATGAGGCTCAGAGATATAAACAGCATTCAGTGAATCTGCCTGCTTTGACTGAATAGCATGAGAAAGGAACAGATAAGGTACTTTAAGAAACAGATCTTCTCTAATCTAATCTACTCTGTGTATAATTTAATTTTATTCAGACTCAGAGGAAAGGTAATTTTTTTTTGACATCTTTACAGAAGCCAGATCAGCAGCCTTTCCATCCTGAGCACTGTGTATTTTAATTAATTTAATAGCCTAAAGGCTGCAAATTTAAGTCCCTTGATGTGGAAGATGAGGAGTCAGGCAAAGGAGATGTCACAAAGAATGTCCATGCATAGCCTACAGGGTAGTAGTCACCAACTTCTGAGGATCCTGGTGGGAATACTCCACCCTTCTAGGGGTTTTACAGACACCCTTACTGAGGCTCATCAAAACTGCTGTAGCATATTTAGGCCTCCAAGCAGCTGACTCAGCAGGACCCCTAACTAGCTTCTATCCAGGCCTGCCCAGCTTGGTTATAAAGTCCATCAAATAAGCAAAATGAGAACTAAGCAAAGAGAAACCTTTTCCAAGAAATAACATCTTCTAGCCTGTAAGTTTCTTAATCCTCCTACATAATTTGGCAGCAGAATTAAAGGACTTTCAATTCATTTTTGGGGGTGCAGAGCTGATCTTAATCTTATTGGGAAGGTGCCTCCTTTGTTATAGGTCAAAACCCTCTCCTTTTCTTCATTTCCTTCTGCATCAAGGGTCTACATCCTCAAAGTGCTGGCTCCAAGACTTTTTATATGTTTCTTTTAGACACTAAGGCTACATCTTCTGCTAAATAAAAGAGCACCAAGGATCTTGAGAACCACTTTTTTTTAGGATTAGCTTCTCCAGAGCTGGCTGGCTGGCAACAGCATGGTACCTGTTATTGGTTCTTCTCTGGGCCCTGCGTGGGGGATGTGTGGCTGCCTTTCAGAGCAGCATTTTGATGTGTGATACTCAGGCTGCTGCAATCCCTGGCTGAGGAGCGTGTGCTTAACCCTGCAGACCTTGGGACATAGTTGGAGCACATCACATGGTCTTTGTTTCCACTGCCATTTGGCACAGTTTGTACTTTATAAAAAGTGTCCACAGAAGAGTAACTAGGGGTGTTTAGAGAGGATAGTAAATCCAGGATTCAGTTATGTGATGAAATATCAGATAAGCTATGGGAAAACTTCTGTGATTTAGCTGTGTAGGTGTACCATAAAAATCTGGCAAGTTGCAATACAATGTTCAAAGGCTCCCTTTGAGCTGTGTGGTTGAGGTGGCAATGTGGGCTCTTGAGATTTCTTAATTTTGTTGCAAGAAAAGTATCTGGGAGAAGTTCACATTAACGTGACTGCACTGCTTCCTAAACCTGAATGGTGCTACACAGACATGCCTGTTTGCTCGCTCTTTCTGGGGTCTTTGCCAAGGCCCCTTCTTACTGCCCCAAGCACCAGCACATCTTCCTACAAGTCATAACCTGTAGCACTTATGGCTGGATCTTCCCTTGGCTGTTTTCCCACTCTGAGGCTTTCATCTAGCCTTTTGAATGGTTTGTCTCTTTGTCCATGCCTCCTGTATATGTTGCCTGTCCACTTGAGATGATGATGTGTAGTATATGCTTTCTGCTGCTTACCCTCAGTCCCAGGCTCTTCTCATTAGTGGAAATTTCCAGTTTTGTTATGGTGAAAAAGTCAAATCACGAAGTCCAAACAGCTTGAGAAAGTTCTATTTTGTCTTTCAGTTATCTCTCTAGTTTTGAGTCCTTTGCAAACTTCGTCCTGATAAGAATAAGTAGGTGATATGTAACTGTCACAACCAAGGGCTTTCCAGCCATGTATAGTGATTTCTGATGTCTAGCATTCTTACAGTGAGCTTTGAGCCTTGCTACACTACAGTCTCTGACTCCCACTGACCTTTAAGAGAGACTTGTAAAACAGTCATTACAATTTTTCTGCTGCGACAGATTTTCTTTTGGTTTCTGCTGTAATATATGGAAGGTGAAATGGAAAAATAAAGTTGTTTTTGTTGCAATCCCTCAGCAAGTATTTGGCATTTAATCTTATGACTAAGAAAAAAGTCAAGGTTGTGTTATTCTGTTCCTCAAATGAGATAATTCTCATTTCTCTGCTGGTGTTTAGTGTGGGCTATCACTGGGGATTTTGTGTGGCAAAATCTGAAAGCAGATCTCTATTATTTTACAGTGTCTAGAGAGAATACAGAGGGCAGTGTCTTCATGTATATTATTTAACACTGTTGATAGCAGTTACTCTCCTGTTCAGAAATGGTCAATATGAATCTCTGATTTAAGTACTTGTTGCAATCAGGTCAACTGATTTATGTGTGGAAAATTCTGGGTTTATACATTAAGAGATATCCTACTCTTAACATACATCTCTCTTCTTTTCCTCCAAGGGTAGAAGGTGATTTCTCGAGGTTCTTAATGTCTTTTTCTAATTTCCCATTCACAGCTACTAGAATTCATAATGGATGAAATGCAGACCTTCATTTTGTATGTAGATTAAAATATACTAATGCTGTAAGCCTTTCAAAGTACACAATCAACAATGAAAAGAAGCTCTCTTGGTCCCTGACATCAAGGCATCTTACAGAGAGGTTCCAGCTGGCCTATGACCACTGCCCAGTATTTTTTTGCTTCATAAGATGAATAAAATGCTGCAGTATGAACAATAGTTTTGACAATTAAGAGTTTAGCAACTTATTTTGTCTGAAAGAAATGGTTCAGTAACGGAATAAAGATTAATTAATTGACGGAAAAGCTTTGTAGTATAAAATATAAAGCTTCAAGAAATTTTAGCTTTCCTGCTCATTTGTCATTTTAAGACAAACAAAAAAAAAAAGGCTGTTGCAGCAAGATCAGTGTAAAGGGTGTCTACTAATTGCTCTCATCCTGAACTGTAGTTCATTCTTCTGTATACCTAATCAGGATTTTGCAGTCTTCATCTTTAGGCAAACTGGAGTAATAATAAAGCTTGAAGATGCTTGTCCTGCTTGATTAAGAATGGGAATAGAGAGAATATTTTCAAATTAATGTAATAATATATCATGCTGCTCCAGTATAACAGGAGCTTCATAATCAGTCAAGAACTTTTGGGAAATGAGGGGTTTATGTGTGTATTTGCTTGTTTGTTTTCTTTTAATGTTCTTATAAGCCCACAGACTACCCTTTCCAGTCCCCCCCACCCTGAGAATTCCTTATCCTCTGATAACCTCAAATCTGCCAGACAGTTAGTGGCTAAACAACCTTTCACTGTAGTCTGCTCTGGGAAGACAGGATTTTCTAAGCCACTTTCTCTCTAAAGGCAGTTTTTCTCATGCAGTTTTGCCAATCTCAGTCTTTCATTCCTGATCTTCTGAAAAGCAGCAAGGGGATTTCACTAGCTGGCTTGATGTCTTGATCTGGACATTGAGAAGTGAGCCCAAGGGAATCTCATGAAGTTTGACAAAACCAAGAGTAAGGTTCTGCACCTGGGCTGGGGCAAACCCTGGTATCAACGCAGGCTGGGGGATGGACAGAGCAGGAGCAGCCCTGTGAGGGCTTGGGGTGCTGGTGGAGGAGAGCCTGGCCATGGCCTGGCTGTGGGCAGTCACAGCCCAGAAAGCCAGTCATATCCTGGATGGCCCCAAAAGCAGGGAGACCAGCAGGTCAAGGCAGGTGATTTTGCCCCTCTGATGAGTCTCCACCTGTAGGGCTGCATCCAGCTCTGGGGTCCCCAGCACAGGATGGATATTGTTGGAGCAGGTCCAGAGGAGGACTTGGTGGATGACACCAAGATGAATACAGATGAAGCACCTCTCCTGTGAGGAATGGCGGAGAGAATTGGGATTATTCAGCCTGGAGAAAAGAAGAATTTTGGGCAACCTAATGGCTGCATTCCAGTACCTGAAGGGAGCCTACCAGAAAAATGGAGAGGAGCTTTTTACAAGGGCATGTAGTAACAGGACAAGGGTAATATGGCTTCAAAGTGAAAGAGGGTAGGTTTAGATTAGATATTAGAAAGAAGTTGTTTGCTGTGTGGGTGCTGAAGCACTGAAACAGGTTGCCCAGAGCAGTTCTGGATGCCCCCTCCCTGGAAATGTGTTTTAAGGCCAGGTTGGATGGGGCTTTGAGCAACCTGGTCTAGTGCCTTATATTCTTTAATTCCAGGAAATCTCTTCAGCAAGTGCTGCTGCAGTTAAATAGCTGTTCCCACCCCCACTTCTTCCAAGAGCTCAGTAGCCACCATTGAGCCTGTACGGATGCCTTTCCTTCTTACCATCTCTGTCACCTCTTCCAGGTTGCATATATGACCCTGGCTGGATAGTTTTGGTCAGAGGTTTGGATTTTAGGGATCAAGTATTTTCCATGATTGTCTTCCTTTCAGAGTGAATGGTCCAGCTGGTATCAAAGGTGCCCCTCATGGTCTCCTGCAAAGCATCTCTGCAATCATGGAGTTAAACCACCACATTAAATGCACACTTCAATTCTACAGCCAGATCCTGTTAGATAATGAGGAAATGATGGTTCCAAGCAGTGAATTAACTTGGTAGCATATCCAGGGGTTTTTGTACTCCTAATGGAAGTTACAGAATAGGCCATCTAATTTGACCATCTAATATGGCCTTTTTACTTTGACATGAGTTATTCCATCTACATTGTCAAACTCGATATCCAAGGCAGGGTCAGGCAGCGGAAAAGATGTCCATAGTATTGATATCAATTCTCAATTGATATAGATTTAGTATTTCATTTACCAGACATCATGAATAGCATTGTCCTTGCCAGCTGCCTGTCCAAATGAGAATAGTGCATTCAATCAACCACAGAACCAGGGGTGCACCTTTACAAACAGTAGGACAGTACAAAAAGGTAAATAGATGAGATACTGGAGCTGGCTGACTTATCTTGAGGATCTGTACATTTGTGTTTTCTTTTCTACCAGTATTATGCTGACACTGTATCAAGTATGCCCTAAATGCATAGGAAAATTGGGAGAAAAAAATACATAAGTGGAATATTAGAATTTACTATTGCCTTTGAGGAAATAGTGAGTTTGACTGGTTCCTTAAAAACATAATTTATTGAGATTAAATTATTCATTGCTTAGTCTATGCTTTTTGCTGGAAAGATCCACTTTCACAGTGGATCTCCATTTCTTTTCTTTTTTTCTTTTTTTTTTTTTTTAAGGGCTTGATTCAATGAAAAGACAAATTGGTTCTCTCCTGCATATTTCAAACCTCAAATGATGCAGGATGCACTAAGACATATGGAAGATATATATTTTGATATGCTGAGAATACCAGAGTTTATACACATGATTTACAATATAGCTGGAATTTCTAGAGCTAAGAGAGGGGATGAGGATGACAGATATGCTGAATAATAATAAAATGTATTTCATGTCAAAAGAATACAGAAGTGACAACTGCTCATGAATCTTATTTCCTTGTGTGTGGTTTGCTGCAATCTCTCAATGAAGAGTTAGATAAAAATAAATAAATTAGCAGGACATGTTCTGCATGTGGGACATTGTATTCCACACCAACAGTCATCAACAAAAAAGAGGGTAAATATCAAATTGCACCCCTTCACAATGCATCCCTAGTTAATTTAGCAATCATAAATGGTGTTGCAGAGGGATGTTTTCCTGCCATATGGTGCTCTACAAACAAAACCACACTTCCCTTAAGCTTCCTCTTATTTGGGAGCACTCCAGTTCTGGCATTCTTTCTTGTTTTGTCTTTGACCAAAAAAGGGTTTGTCATCTCTTAATGACTTCAGCATGACCCTGTAGTTTTGGCTGTGTAATGAGCAGGGTGAGTTGGGGTCCTGTGAGTAGGATGGCCCAAAGTGGTACCATGCAGGGGCTTAGTTTTTCCTATGGCTTCCTGAGATGCTGGAGACACCCAGCACCCCATTTTCAGGAAATCCAAACTTTCATTTAGTACAAGAAGCCATAGACCCAGGATCTGGTTTACTCCTGTGTATGCTGAAATCTCCTCCTTCCTCTCACCTAGAGATAGAGGACAGTCTATCTTAAAAAAATTCCACTTTCTTTTCTAGTTTATTTCAGTAGGAGATCTTGATAGCTGGATTGATGTTCCTTGTCTCATAATGATTTACGTTTTATTTTTAAACTCCCTAGCTCCACTTTCCTTCCTCCACTTTCCACTTTGGATGGTGTTTTCATGAAAAAGAATATTTTTCAATATTCAAGAATATCCATTACTTAGTGATGACAGCACTGCCTTAGATTTCATATATTAATGAAAGTAAAAATAATAATAATAATAATAGATATGTCAAGTTATTATAAAAATTAAAATATAAGCTGTCATTTAACAAAGGTGTACACAGGGAGTTCATAAAATCAGACTGGTTTCCACACCTTCACAATACAGTGCTCATATGACCCCACAGTAATTATATTTTATGAACTCCATCACATCAAACTGTGAACATGTCTTAAATTTCTGGATATTCTATTACCACCTGCAGCTTTTCAAACAGAGAAACCTAATAAATTATCAGCAGAGGGATTCAGGCAGTTACAGGAAGAAAGCAACTGTGGTATTCATACAGTCTAGTAAAAATGATTTTACCAATAACCTGTGGTAAAGCAGGGAATTTCCTGGAGTTCTGCCATTGTACAGCAACTGTTTGCTGCAGAGGATGACCAGTCCATTGGCAGGTCTGAACAAGCTCAAATTAATATGATTTCAGTCCCTGGATACAGCTGAAATTCATACAGAGGCTCCCTGTGCCTCAGGCACTTTCGTGCGCAGCCTGGCCTTGTCTTTTTAAATGCTGGATGAGGATGATATGTAGGCTCCAAAATTACCTACTGTCACTGAAAATATTGCCTTTTACTTCCAGTGACCTTTTTCAGCTGTAAGAAGCCATGGATTTTGGGCTTTTTTTTTTTTTATTTGCCAGTCTTAGTCCTCCTGTTGATGGCACGAGGGTAACCATTCAGATGGACAGGCAAAACAACAACAACTCCATGCTTTGGTCGGACTGACTTTGCTTCCAGCTGAAATAAATTCCATAGTTTGGAGAATGTATTTTCTTGTTGACACCAGAAGATAAGCTGTTGAAGGCAAAAAACCCAGCAGATCATATTTACCTGTACTGAGAAAAAAATCCAGGAAGAGTGGCAGAATGATGCCTGAATCACTTAAGCCTCTTATGAGACAATCCATGCAAATAGATTCTTGTATATTTTAAAATATAAACTAGCAAAACCAAGTCCATTTAGCCAATATGTTAATTATTCCACCATTTGCCCTCGAAGACAAGTACAAAAAAAAAGAACATTGAGAAATATAAAAGAAGTTATAAATGCATTTTGTCTGCTGCAGGCTTCTTATCTTACTGATGCTATAGACATAATTTAAATATTTTTTTTCATTTTGTCACAAATTATTTTATAGACTTCTGAATAAAAAGTCCCAGACAGGACAGGAATACTATGTAATTATCAATGTACAGGAATAAATATTTTTCCTCTCAATGTGACCACTGCACTCTGAGCATCTGATTAAGGATCAGAGGATGTTGATGCTATGGAGGTTGTTTAATGAGTCACAAATAACATGGAAGAAGAATGAAACTTTATGCTATGTGCTGTTAGTTATAAATAACTTGATTTCAGTTTATATTTTCACCATATTTTATTTGTTTGCCAAACAACATTTACAAATGCAAGTTTAGAAGGCAGTAGTTGGCCACAAGATGGTATTCAGTTTGCCTATGTAAAGGGGTAACCTGGTAAACCTCTCTTGGGGATTTTTAAAGATGCTTACTCCATTGATTTTATCAGCCTCTTTGACACTTCAGTTTTGAAGCTTTAGCAGTGCTTTAAAACATACATGCCAGTTAGAGAGGCCAGATTCCTGCCTCCTGCTTTTCATAACATGCATATAGCTTTGGTTATTTTCTGTTGAAGACGAAAAATATGATCAGAGCAGGTTCAGATATTCCTGAACTGGTGTTCACCTAAATCTGACAAGGAGGTGGAGAAGCTCAGATACACAACTACAACCTTGTTACCAACAGCAATCTCATTACTGTATTGAGCGTTATCAGCACCTGAGCTCTGCTTCTGCCTGTGTCGTACAGCTTTGGCCAGGAAAGTGCAGTGTACAGACACTTAAACTGTCCCTGGAAAGAGCCATTATTGGCTGACCAAATTACCACAATTTGTGCAGTTGTTTCTCATTAGCCATAATGCAAACGTTCAGATCTCTCTATTCAGGCTCAGTAATCCCTCTCCCTCCTGTGTGGGAATTTTTGTGCTATTCTCAGCAAAAATAGTGCATTGATTTCCAAGTCTCTTCAGAAGAAACTTCAACATGTACATGAGAGGCATGAGAAGAAGATGATGAGATTGTAACAGTAATGAGATATTTTAAACTTAATTTTCTTCCCTTTACTTCCCTCCAGCCTTTCCCATCTCCTCTGTAAACTTCCTGCTTTAAGGAGCTCAGAAGTCACAAAACAATTATCAGCCCATACCTCCTCTTCACAACTACTCTCAGGAATGGAAAAGTGTTTTGTATCATCATTCCACCTCACCTTTAGGCAGAGCGGCTGTCCTCTGCAATCACTTCTACAGAAAGGAAAACAGTTTTCATGGCTTGGTGTTATGCAGTTAAAGCATGGTGATTACACAGATATTGTACAATTGTTACTGGTTGTGTCATTTTTTATAGGCTGAACAATTCTGTTTCTCCTACTGTGAGGCAACTTGCATTAAAGGTAGGGGCTAAGGCTGTCATCTCTTGTGACTTTTTGGCACAGAGGAATGAAGATTATTCCTCTGGAGGAAGCTGTTTCTCAGTATTAGTCTGTCCTTTGTTATCTGTCTGTATAGCATGCAGATGCAGCAATGTGAGATCTAATGCAGATACTTTGTTCTGTATCTTACAAGGCTGAGTAAATTCAGATGGCTACTGTGTAGAGAATATGATCTGATTATAATCTCCATCATTTGGTCTGTTGTGGTGCCCTGAGTTCTCAAGAACTTTCACTTCATAATAGAAGTATTTGAACTGAATGTGGTAAGACAGGGACATGGGCTCTTGATGTTTACTTTGATGCTGTTGTGGTAATAAAAATAGTAATACTCAGCAGACCATCAATATTAAATATTTTCCCACGACAGCATGTAGCATTATCTGTACTGCAAAACCACCTTGCCCTTTGGTTTGTCATTTTACAAGGACCTACTTTATATTTGGCTAGTTTATGGTTTACATTTTTCCTGGCCTTATTCTTGGTGGCAGTCTTCAGCAGATGCTGGAAATATGAGGAATAATACAGAACTATGGGAAATCCTCAGAGCTGTCTGCAGGTCCAGAGTGGATCCACTCTCCAGTCCCTTTGAACAGAATTTGCTGAGGTAGAACATAGAGGCTGCCATTCTAAAAAGCTATAAAAAGAATTTGACTACATATATGCATAGAGGGGCTAATAATAACTACTTGCATTGCATTTTTGGTTTCAGATTTAAGAGAGTTTGCCATTCAGAAAATCTTTAATTTTCTGATTTCCTCCCTTTCCTTTAAGATATAGAAAACATGCACAAAACTTTAGTGTTGTAACAAGCTTATTATTTCAGCTGCACTCCCAAAACATTGACATTTTAGTCAAAATTAGTGTGGTGCCTTAAGCATTTGAGATAAAGCAGCACCAGAGACTGAACCATGTATGCACTGATGCTTTGTAATATCTATGTGGCATTGGCTTTTACTCCATTATGTCTGCCTTGGAAGTGGATGATTGCAGTGGAATCTGCGGGCTGTGTTCCTCTCATTTGTCAGCAACAAAAATTCTGAAAACAAAGAGAAGTTTAACTTTTGTTTGGTTTGCCTTGGCTGCTTAAAAGATTATGTCATTTACCTTGATGGAACATTTAATGATACCAGTTCACAGTCAAAAATATCTGGAGCATTTTTTGACTCCTTATCAGAGCATTTTAGGACAGGACACATTTGGGCAGACTGTGAGCTTCACAATCAAGTGCAAGCATCCCATTAATGCTTATTGTGCTCTGAGGAGGTTGATAGTGCTCACTGGCCTCACCACCCATTTTACAAGAAGGAGATTGTCTAAACAACTGGCCTCCATGAGAAGACCTGACAAGTTCTTTGTCATCTGTCAGGTTGCCTTGCTTTGGAAAAGGATTGAGCATGAACTATTTTCTCTCTGAGTCTAATTCTTGTGGGAAGGTTGGCAGTGGGTACTGCAACATTATTGTAACATTTCAGAATCTTTTGAAAGAAGAATATGAGAGTCTGCAGGAATTTTTTGTTAGCCTTTATTTCCAAACAGAAACCCCTACATTTCAAGATCCTTTTGAATCCTGTATACTTTCTTTAGGTCGCCCTGAGACATTGTATCACAATAGGTAGCAACTCCTGTTGCAGCCTTTGCCTCTGTGAAGTGACTTCTGTTGTCTGTCTCCCATGTTATTGCAAAGGAGAAAGCCAGGCTTGTGCTGGCATCTGTGCAAGAGTGAGGAATGTATAACAGTATTATATCTGGCAAGTCATATGGATGCCTTGTTTGATCACATCAATCACTGGCTTTGCAGCTGCGACTTCTTAATGATAGTACCAAGCACATTCCAGGAATCTGACTGAAACAGAAAAGGCTGTACCCCAAAAGGATTTTCTGAGAATCTAAAGGTGTCTCACGCAGAATTCCGCAGCCAGTGCGCAAAATTGTGATGTGGAAACTGCTGTTCATCTCCTCCCTACCCTAGGAAGGGCAGTGTGAGTTCTGCTCTCTTGGACACCTGCAGTGTGACTTCTGCGAATGCAAAGGCCCTATGATTATTGAAATGATCAAATGGCTTGCACTTAAGAGTCATTTGGATCCAAAGCTGCTTCTTCTTTACCCTCTGGAGCACTGCTAATCTGATCTGAACACACTGAGCCACTCAGGCAGCAAGGAGCAAATGGTATTCACTTTCCTAGTGAGCCAAAACTTCCAGCTCCTAGGAAATTGGCCGGTACCACTTGGTAGGAATAGCTCTGTCAGGAGAAGGGAAGCTTGTCTTCTTTCTGACTTCCTGTCTCCATGGAAAGCAAGCTCACTACTATTTGAGAAGGAACTACTGTGGTCCCAAACTGAACTGAGAAATGTTCATCTAATGTCATTAAAATAAATTTTTGGAGCAGGAACTAGCATGTGCACTCACTCAGGTGTGTATTGCATCTATAAAATACCATATTTCTAGTTTTTAGGTGTCATTGCCTGGTATGAGGTGGAACAACTGTCACAGATGAAAAAATGGATTGAACTGTGTAAGCTATGAGGGGGCAGAGAAGTGGATGTACTTGTATGTGCAGGTGTCTCAAGTTGAGCTGCTGAACTCTTGAGCAGAAACCTGCTACTTGCTGGCTGCAACCACCGTAAGTTGCTTGTAAACTTTGGTAACATCTGGACTAAGCAAAAGTGTCTTGTCCTCAGTTCTTCAGCTAAGAGAAACATGAGCAGAGGCAACAATTAGGTGTCTAATCACCTAATCACACCCTTCTGCATGTAGACTGTTTAGATGAGGAGAACTCAGGGCTTGGAGTCCTGGAAAGAAGAGATGATGTCAGTAAGTGTTTCTGACAAGAAACACATCTCTGAAAGAAGAAAGGAGCCTGGAAAGGTGAAGGGGAAGAACTTGGTTGGAAGAAAGATCATGGAAGTGATCCCAAAGACCAAAGATCCAGCAGGAGATGGATGCCAGGGGACACCCAGGTACCTTGTCTTGTAGCAACCAGCATGGATCATGGTGAGCAGTGACATGGTAGGAACTAACTTGACTTTCTGCCTGATTGTCCTGAACCAGCAGCAATATTCCTGCTGGAAATAGATAGCCAGGTCCAATAGCCATGGCAGTGGGGGCAATGGGGGCGTGGAGGTGTATGTGCCTCAAAATCAAGTAGAGTAAAACTCTTGTCTCACTGGTTGTTAAGTATACCTCAGCATCCAAATCCTCAGGGGGATGCTGTTCACTCTGTCACTGCCCTCTGAGTCATGGATCCTGTGGCTTTTGGGGTCTTGGTGACTTGGAGCAATCTTAAAATTGCAAGTCCACCTTCCCTTAGGGAGCAGGAATTTCTGAAGCTGAAAGGAGTTTTGACCACATCCTTTTTGCCTCTGTCATGCATGAGCAAAGCCTACAGCTATTTCAGGCCAGGAACTCATATGAAGTTAGCATTTTCTACTAAAACTGGGTCTTTGGAAGGGCTTATAATTATCTAACTCAATGATGCGACCTGAACTTTTGTAAGACAGATGGTTTTAAATATAAAAATACACTTCCTGTAGATACATAATATATTTTTGACTTATTTCTCCTCTCCTCTCCTATGTGAGTGACAAGTATTTAAGACTTGCAGATACCTCAGTACAACTACAGCATGGAATTCTCATTTTCTTCACCTTTATTTCCTTCACCCTTACTTTTATTTTTTACATTTCTCTGGTTTGTAATCCACTCTATTCTTCTTCACTGTTCTATCATATCTTCTGGTGTCCTCTTTCCCTAAGTGCTAGAAGGCTTTTATGAGTGGAAGTTCATTGTCATGGAATAGTCTGTGAAATGCTTCCAATGTTTATGTATACTCTTTGTCAAGGATTTATAAGCAGAAATGTTCAGGGTACTGTCAAAGGAGAAAAGGCATTTGTTTTATTTAATTGTGGAAAATCACTACCAACAAATTTGGCTTATGTATAATAATGCCATTGGTGCTCTGCAGGTTATTCCATTTTATTTGATTAGATTTCCTGAGATTTTCCAGAAATATGTCTGTTAGAAGTCACAGAACTGGTAAAACCACTGGATTGATGGTGGTGAATTAATAATGAGCACTGTTTTGGTATCAAAATGAGAACAGAAATAGGCCATATGGGACACTGCTAGTAACACCACTGGAGGTACTTCTGGCATGAGAAGTATACATGTGCTGGAATTAGGTCATGCTCCTTGTCCAGCTTCTAGCACAAAATTGTCTGACCCTGGCACTTACCCCAGTGCACCTGAGGGACAGCGATCTGGCCTGGCATCTGTCATCAGTTTTAAATCTTAAAATGGAGAATTGTGATAGTCTGTGGAAAAATCAGTGCCTTGAGCAGATCTGCTGTGGTCTGCATTACCTTTCCTGAGGGTGTCTGTGATTGCTGACAGAGTCTTGGTTGTTAGTAAGGAAAACAGGAAACTGGAGGGCATTTTTTTGAATGAAAAAAAAAAGTCTTACAGGGTTCCTCTAAGTAGAACATTATGATAAGCTTGTCCCTGTAAAGACTCAGAGTGCACAAGCTGGGTATCCCAGCTTTCAGAGGCACAGACCTTGGGATTTTTTCACTCCTTTTCTGCAGCACAGACCAGAGGTCAGCAGCTGAAATCATCTTGGTTCTTCTAGCTGACCGGCTACTTGCCATCACAAAAGTATTAAAATCTCCTGTTCTCTACATATAGCAAGTGATTCTCAGCCTCTTTGTAGGCTGAACATTTTATGTCTTTACTGGTAAATAAAGTGAGCCAGGAGATGGCCTCTTGCTGTGAAACCAGCTTGTACAGCTTGCCTTGCATCTTTTGGGTGATGCCCTTCCTTTTTAAAACAAGGCTACACACACCAAGCTAAAAACCTGTAAGAAACAGCTTTAATATTTTAATATTCTGAAAGAAAGTTTGCCAATGCTCAGATGTGTATATTTGTGCCAAACAGGCATATGTTTATCTAACCAAAGTCTCTGGACCTTTTCTAGAGGTGTTCATTAGCCAGCTAACATGTAAAATGTACCTGGCAAGATCTGTTTGTCCCATATTAAGGATATGGAGAATGCCAGGACAATCTAAACATAAGGATAAATGAGCAGATAAAACCCACAGGTGCAGTGTAAGGTGTGTATATAGCATGGGAATAGACCTTCTTGATATCTTATATCCTTTGCCGGTATTTTGGATTGGGATTTGAATATTAGATGCTGGGATTACCATGGTTGATAAAATTTAAACTGGTGTGGGAGGCAAATGTTATATGTTTTTCTTCTGTGAAGAAGCTTCTCCTTGAGTTCTGTTACTAAAGCTCTCATAGAATTAATCAGATTTCTATGTTTTAACTGCACAAATGTTGATATATGTATTATAAATATTTCAACACTTTTTTTCTTTTGTTCCTGCAGTGTAACATGACATTTATACTATTTATTGCCCAGCTGATCCTACACCTTGTAAAACTGCGTGATCCTCTATAACAGAAAGTCCTTGTGGGCCTAATGTCAATGATACAGGTGAAGAAATTGTCTTTTTGCTCACAAAAGGAAGCTTCTGTGCAGTGGAAAACCACAATTGTTTTGGATTTTTCCTCTGCAGATCACGTAATGTTGAATATATAACAATGAATGGATAACACAGCAAAATATTACACCCTTTTAAGATGATTAAATGAATGCCTTCTCTGACTGATGAACAGCTTAATGCTAGAAATAACTTAGGAGGCTTTTTTATGTCAGCCTGCTTGTAGAGAGAGTGTGGCAGTGTTTTAAGTAGTGCAGTATGTTCTGTGAGTTTGGTGCAGTGCAGCAAGCTTGTATAATATTAGCATCATCTTGATGTTACATTTGGATCTTAACTTAGAGAAATGGAAAGCATCCAGTGTTTTGCCTTTCTTTTCTGTGTCTCTACCCCATATCTTCTTTTCTAAAAAATAAAATTGTAGCTTAACAAATGAGTTCCAGTACAAGGTCGCTACCAGCAAGCCCACCATTTTCTGGGGTTTGATTTTTGTTGAGATGGTTAAAGAGCTTTGAGCAAGCTTTGGGATAACCCTGGGAAATCATGGGTCTACGTCCTGTTTTAGTCCCATGTAAGCAGGGAATAGATGGTGGGATGCTTCTGTGCTTTTCTCAGTTTGATATTCTTAAAAAACAGTTTTAGAGTCAGATCCATTCATTGTCAAGTATCAAAATCCCCAGAGCTGGTAGTTCTTGAAGTACTAATATTTTATACTTTGCTTTCTCTAAAATCTTTGGAAACATCCATGTAACACATTTTCCTTTTGCCACCAGGTTTGTTATTTTCTCACTTGCATTTGTTTTAGTGTAATAGGACACTCCACAAGCAAATTCTTGAATTCTGGAATGTGAAGCTCTTCAAAGAGTAAAAGTCTTTAGCTTCTGTCTTTGAGAGTTTTTCTGCAGTAAAGGTGTGTTTTTCCAGGCCTTTTCCTGTAGATCTGCTTAGTCTCACAGTAATCTTTTCTGCTTACTCATAAAGGGGCAATCTAATTTAGATGGCTGCTTCTCCTGAAAGATAATTTTTTTTATCTGCCAATTCTACTCTTATTTTTTTGGAATGAAGTCATATTTTTCATAACTGAGGACTAAAAATGATGAATGATTTAATTTATAATTTATTTGTACAGGGAGAATAAAGATTTTTTTTTTTTTTGTACCAGGTTTATTTCAGAATTAGTGCACCTAAAACATGGTCGACAGTCACCTTTCTTATTTTCTTCAGTTCCTGACATGATCATTAATTAAACTGCATCTTTTAAATGTAAATATACCGCAACAAAGTAAAAGTGTTTTATGACCATAAATCTCATGGGTCTTGTTGCTAGGCTGTTTATGCACACTGTGATAATTCTGCAGCTCTTAGGAGGGGTAACAGTGATGCAGTAATTTATAATATCAAAAAATATCATTTACCAATCATAAGATTCAAATGCCTCTCAATAATAAAATCTTTGGTCCATCAGTATTTTCTGATGTCAAATGAATGGCAGGAGAAAGAGAAATGGGTCAGGTAGGATCTCTCTGGTATGTTGAATATATTGCTATATGCTATTTTGTATACGCCGTTTCATATTTTCCATCACTTTGTCAGCCTCCTCTCTTCCTTTTTTTTCAATTTCCCTGTCTCTTTTTTAAAAAAATCTATTTATTATTTCAAATCCTAATCTTCTTCTTTCAGTTTCCTAACTACTACCTGCAGAAGCAGCAAGTTCTGATTCAGTTCATTGTTATGTAGTTTCTACTAAAGGAAGTTCATTCTTAAATGATTCCTGTAAATTAGTTTACCAGCAGAAAATGAGTCTTGATGTTGGATGCTGCACCAAAATCTGATGATGCAAAGACATCTGGGCTAAGGCAGAAAGGAGATTTAAAGCTGACTTTTTTCTTCTGAACTCATTCTGCTCTCCCACACACATACATGCACAATTTCTCTCCTCTGCCTCCTAGTACATTTGCCACCTCCTTTCTTTCTTACTTTTTTTTTTTTCCTCCCTCAATAAATGTCTAAAAACTGGAATTAGAGACTGGTTACAGTCATATTGCATTCATTGTAAAATGAAGCTTTGACTGCCCTGCACAGAGAGCAAAAATCAGCATTTCTCAAAGGACATGGCATGCAGTAGTAATGAAGGAAAAAACTATTGAAATTCCTCTCAGACCTCTAATCTCTATTTTTGATAGCTTCTTATTCACAAATTTTTATTTAAACACTTTTTTTTTTAATGGACATGTCTTATATTTCTAGTAATTTAACACTGAATGTAAAGGATAATGAATTTAAAGACAGTCAGTGCTCTGTTAAAAAAGACACTTTTTTTCTTGACTGTACTTGGATATGTTCACCACAGGATGAAAGCTGCATGTTTTCTTGAGCTAAGATGCTGCAGTGCCCTAGTGAACGTAAGGGGGTTTTACACCTCCCAGATAGAATACAGATCAAAAGATAGATTAGGGTGGAGCCTGGAAGTCATAAATATACCAGAGTCTAGTCTTCACCAGCACTTCATCTCAGAGGTAGTTACCAAAAAAATACAGATGGGTTTGAGGTGAAAAAAAAAGCTGTGTGAAATCTGATATTCAGATAATTTCTAAATGTTAGCAGCCTTGAGTGCAAAGGCCTGGGAAGAGCTGCTGACTATCCTAATGGCTCCTTGCTTGGAATGCCATCTTTGAAGGTATTATGCTTGCTTGTTCCAGAAGAAGGACGCAGATAATGCAGTTATATCCCTCAAAGTGTGAGCTAAGCTCACTTACATCACACTGCCATTCAGGAAGGTGATGCTAGATGTTTAAAAATTCCACTAAGATCTCTTCCCAATTACTTGTAATATCTGAAGGTTGAATTCACTTGTTTCTCAACCTCTGCATTTCTCTGTAGCAGTATTATATTTTCTTTTCTTCTCAAGTTCTCTTAAGGAATTTTGTCATCATCTGAAGAAATAGCAGGGTTTTTTCTGTGTTACTTAAAGGAATTAATTTTAGGAAGATTTTTGCATTACTAAATATCTTCTTTGTTCCCTTCAAGGTTTTCAAGGTTTGGCATCTGCTGGCCCTTTTTTGTGGTTATCTCTTTTTGTGGTACACAGCAGGGACTTAATGTTAATTAGATCATGGTAGACAGACTGATATGATGGTTTAGAAAAAAAAAACCTTTGCTATTATCTAAGACATCGAGATGTATGGTATAAAAACTAGCATACTCCTCCACTGTCTGATCTTGGCCAAATTTCCTAGTAGTATTTTGGTGCAAGTAAGGCTTCAGGTCTCTTGAGACACAGTTCTTCTTTGCTTTTGTCCAGTGTCAGCTAAACATGGCTAAAGATCTGGGGACTTTCAGGGAATATACTGCCAATATTTTATGATATCCATACTTCAGTTTGTTTCTGAGAGAAAAATGCTCCTTTAATTAGAGTGGACAGTGATTTTCTTATTCATTTGTCCTATGACCATTTGGAAGACTCAATCTGTCAAACCTTTGTAGAACAACATGAAGCAGTTCAGGCATTTAATAAATCTCGTCTTCAAGGTAAAATGCAGCCTGAGAAGAATGTTTTGGGTAAAAATCAGCTACAAATCTTTAATGAAGAGAGGCTCTCCTCTCCCATTTTGTTCTGAAATGTGACAGTACTGTGAAACAAAGGGACTGAACTATCTAGTACAGATTTTACTATCTAGTAAAATCTGGATTTTTCTTACTTCATTAGCTCTCAAGAAATTTTCATCCAGTCTCAGCAGGCCATGTGCAGGAGTAAGGGAAGATAATTTGCACTCTGGTGCTGCTTGATTCTTAGTCACTAAGAAGATGCTGGAATGAAGGTGCCAAGTCAGTAAGCAAAATGGGCACCCCAATGGGTATGGGCTGAATGTAAGTTGTGTAGGAGAGCTGAGGTGAAAGACTGCTACTAAACATCTCCCTCACTTCCACAACTGGGACTGCAGTTTGAACTCTGAATGACCCAACAAAAAAGACAGAATTTACTTCTTCAGTAAATTCGGAAGAAACCACAGCTGTTTGTGCCCCAAATTTGAATTCTGATTTATATTTTTATTTTTGCTGGCCATTCTTTCTTTTCCCCAAAATACCCTGCTATTCAAAATGGAGCAGGGTATATTTAATTTGAAATAAATATGGTATTAGGTATTGCATAATTAGATCTATACAGGAATTTAAAAATACCTTAAAACAGCCTAAATTTCTTCTTCAGATTTATGAACAGATTATGTAAACATGAAAGGATAAATTAAAATGAAACATATCCAATATTAAAGGCAGGTAGATTTCAGAGGTGAATGCAACATTTTCAGGATGCAGAATCTCAAGTCTGTTGAATGTGAGGGATGAAAGAACATCTAAAATTATTAAAGTCTACATTTTGATATTACAAAAATATTCTTAGTCAATCTGTTCATATTTATATTCAGTGCTGCCATGGTGGTAACATCACACTGGTGAGTCAAAGTACAAAAAGAGAAGCTTTACTTTTTCAGAAGTGAGTAGGAGAACAGTTTTCATGCATCTGCAGAGATAGCAGTAAGACTTACTGGAGTTTGTGCAGAATAAATTTCTCAATCGCTCACGAATGACTGTCAGATGTAGGGCAGCATGCAAAACAAGCATGCACAAACCCAACCCCAGCATAGCTCAAGAACAGAATTCTTGAAACTTTTGCAGTAATAACATTATAAAATAAGAAAATACAGTACATAACAAAGAAGATTCTGGAATAAATACGTTGGTTTGCTACATATTATGCATAATTATTCATAATGATAAATTAACTATGATAAAAAATAAAGTACTGCTGTTTGCCACGCAGTAGGATAGAAACTTTATGAATAGTCAATCATGTAACACTTCTTAAAATTAATTACTTGTTTGAAAGGATATATTTTTCTCTGTGACCATTGATGCCTCAGACCAAGGAAACACCAAAATGTTTCCAAAATATTTGTTATTACATAATCTCAGTGAAAAGAATCGGTTGGTTCTTTGGTTATATTTTAAAATAATTAGGAATATATTAAAATATAAGAATGCATACTGTATAAACTGCTTTCAGTTTTGATAGGGTATCTTCATCTGCAGCTAAGAATACTTCTATTTGTAGACACTATCTTGTCTAGAGACAAAAGAAGTTTAGGATGAGCATTTATTTCCATGTATTTACCAGCTTTTTTGCTGCAGCATTCAGCAAAGCCAAACATCACCAGTTGAAAGCTGTGTAGTAAAAATTTTTATTTCCTTGTTGTCAGCCCCAAAAGAGTCAGACCTGTTCAATGAAATTTCAATGAAATTCAATGAAATTTCCTCTGGCCTCTGTCACACTCTTCAGCCCACAGTCAAAAGTATATAAAAATATTTTACAAGTGGTTTAAGTTGCTTTCTACTTTGTGTGAAGCCAGAAATTTTAAAGTCCTAATGAAAGACAGAGATTAAGAGATGCTGTAAATGACATAATACTAATTTCTATTTCTGTCACAGTATATCTCAAGTTTTTATGAAGGAATTTGAAAGCTAGATAAAAATCCCCTATTTTATACATGAAAAAGTTACTGACATAATATAGAGACCTGAAGAGTTAATGATAGTAAGTCCTTCCTGAAGAAAAAATTCTGGTTATTATTTTTTCAGTAAATACTATTGTGAAGCAGCAAGACACAGAGACTTTAATTCTGCAGTGTATTAGCACATAAATGTCTGCCTCCAAACTGTAATTTCAACAAGAAGATTTACCTTAACGTGATTTAGCCATTTGCTCTTGGCTTGATTTTAGTCATTCTGAAGTCGTGATGCTCAGTCTTGCCTCAGACACAGCAGTGGAAACTTATCTAAAAAGATCTGGACAGATTGCACAACCTGCTGAATATTGATTCTGTTAAGCCTGAGCTCCCAATTAAAGTTCAGGTTTTCATACTGGGAGTTCTGTGAATGAAGAAAGATGTATTAAAATAAATTAAAACTGATAAGTGCCACCTGAAGTAACAAATTTATTTATTTTAATTATTGGACTCTTTGTTTGGAAGATTTAGAAGTATACATTTCAGAAAAAGTACCTGTTATATGGCATTTCTTGGACAGATCATGTTTTATTTCACCATCTTTTGCTGTCCAAGGAATATTTTGCCTCCAGTTTGACCTTATCAAAATAAGAATTAGTGGTAAATTATTATACTGGGTAAAATCCAATAATCAATAGGAAAATCTTTCTCAGGCTTGACTAGCTGCAGTAAACATCTTCTGGCAATGATAGAAACTGATGTGTAAAAGCAAAATACATTAAGGTTTTGGGGTTTTTTCTCCAGTAAAAATAAAATTAAACCATGACCTGAAGGAACTCATCAGATATACAGCATTCAAACTGCAGATATACAGCATATAGATAGTAAAAGGAAATAAGTTATTTCTTTTTAATGATAAATTCTCATTTGTTTTGTAGCAGTTTAAAAACAAAACGTAAATGTTGGCTGTAGAAAAAAAAGCCTTCTTTGAAAGGTGCATCTTTGGGATGACATCATGCTGAAATGCATCAATTTTTTATGAGCTGAATAATTTAACTTCTATGATTTTATTAACTGATTATTTATGCCTTTATGCAATTTTCTTCTAAAGAGGTTTGGTGCTAATTTGTTTCTTGTAGCATTGCTGTTTTATTAGGCAATTGACTTTGCATCTACCTGCTGGTGGAAAAAAAAAGAAATGACAGGCTTACACAATGTGTTAATTTAAAACTGCAAAATATCAACATGAACTAAAAACCCCAAATGGGCTTAAAATATAGCTGAGGATTGTTAATGGTGAGATTTTTATGTTAGCACAGCTTCATTGCTGGGGTATAACCCATGTTTTCTTGTGTAGAATATAACAGAAATTTTTCAAATAAAGCATTATTTAACTCAGTAATCCTTCTGAGACTTGTAAAATCCCTGAAAATCTCGTGTTTAAGTTTAACCAGATTTTTCTTCCTTTTCTCAAATCAAGTAATGTCTCTTATCCTTTAAAATTCTTACTGTAATCCCTGAGATCACTTGCAGGATAAAGTGGTGCCTATTCTTTCAAGAATGTGAGAATTCTCAACATAATGTCCTTTGGAAGGTGTAGCACATAAAATCAGCAAATTTCTTCAAAAGAGAAGAGCTTAAACATGTCTGCAGCATACCAACCATTTAGGGACAACATATTGAGTCAATTCCCAAGTTGTGGACCTCTTTTAAAAGAAAAGAAGTCCTGGTAACATTTCCTTTTTCTGTATTGAGAAACCTGAAAAAACATCAGCGAGAGCAATTATCTTCAAAACCCCAAAATGCAGTCCAGAGTAGCTCATTTTGGTTACTCAATGTGGAAGAAAACAAGGCTACCAAACATTTCCAAGCCCTGGCTCTCAAATTATTTTATGCCCCTCTTCACCTGCAAAGTAAGTGGAATCATACCTATACAGAGTTTAAATGCTTGAAAATTTATAGCAATTAAAAGGCATCCAAGCCATCTTTTATATAATTCCTTAAAAATATAAAATACCTCTCAAATATATGGATTATCTTGCAGTGAAAATCAATTTTTTTAATACCTTCTTACCCCTTTTTCATGTGGTATTTTCAAGCTTTTCATCATGAATACGAAGATTACACATTTATTAGAATTTTTTAATAAAAAGCTCTTATTGTAATGTACTGTTCTAATTTCAAAATTTAAAGGAAAAAAAGCTCCGAAGTACTGCAAGAATTTTTTATAAAGTAAGGAGAAATTGTGCTTCTTTATTACTGGTTGGCAATGGCATTTCTGGCTTCAGGAGCTGCCACTGTTTGTGGTAGCAGACGACTAAAGAGCTTTTTCTCTTCTGGCATTTAACTTATTTTTTTCAATTAAGGATTAAAAAAAAATCAATTGTTTAAAAAGAAATCATTAATACAATTAATCATCCGAATGAAATGGGATATTTCATTCCTCTTTTGTTTGATACTTCAGTAATCTTTGTCAGCTTTGCAAAGCTTAAATCTTCTCACAATATGTTTCAGTTATTGGCCTAATTAACATACAGCTTTACATGATTGAGTGATCAGTGCAAATTAGATACCAACAGGGGCCAGTGACCTAATGTGCAGGCAATCCCCAAACTAGATCCTCAAAATTTTTAATGACTTCAGAGTGTGGAGTTAGCGCCACATAGCACTGTGTGGCTGAGCCCTGGGGTTAACAATAGCCCTCCTGCAGTTGAGAACAGCAGAGAGGACTTGGGTGCGCCCAGAACACTTCACGGTGTCTCCCTCCCACCAACGACTGGATGAGTGGAAGGACGACGAAAAGTGACCTCAGTCATTATTGTTACACCATTGCAAAAGTTAAAATGACATTTTGAGGTGAACCGTTCCTTTCTTTGGGAAAGCTCAGCCTCTTTATGATACTCGTTTTACTGGAAAGGGGAGAGGGGAGGTAACATTATATTTGTGTATTTGTAGCAAATGAAAAAGTGTTTATACTTCTGATGGAAAAAAATCTCTGAGCACCTGTAATTAATTGGTGGACTATTACCCTGAAACTGTTCACAGGTGTTGATGACGAGTACTCATCAGGGGGCAGAGCCAAGGTATTTGCAAAGCCAAAGCCAAGTGGATCTCTTGGCTCTGCTTAACTCTTTTCTAGGATTTTTTTGGGAAATACAAGGCCTGATAACACTGGATTAAGGTCAGAAGCATTTCTGTTGCTAAAATTTGGGGAGGAGGGATAGGAAAATGCTTTTTAAAATGCATGCAAGAATGCCACTTTGGTTTTTGTCTGTGACATCTGCCTGTGATGGTCTATTTTAAGAATAGCTAGGCTGTGTGCTATGTAATATTGTGGTTTGCCTTGTTAGAAACTTTACATTGTAAGCAGTTGTTCAAGCTTCTTACCTTACAGCCCAATAATACTTGTGCAGAGCTTTCTTCCCTGGCTTCCCAGTTGACTCCATTATAAACTAGACCTGTCACCCACAGGTGACAAGTGTCACAGTCCACCAAGCCCACCCTTACCCAGGAAATACCTGAGCCACCAAGTCCAGGTAGACTTTTTGCTGGTGTCTGAAAGCATAGATGACATCAGGGTTGCTTTGTTCCCTGATATTAGATGATAGATTGAATCAAGTCCCATTTGTTAAAAGGTTTTCTTGGCATCTGAAGCCAAAATATCCTTTGTAACACTTCAGAGTGAATAAGTGTGCACTTCAAAACACAGACATAGGGTTGTCTTTCATTTTTTGCCCCTGTGTACAGCTTCACAAAGTGAAACAACGGGAGATTTATTGGAAGAGGCTTCTCATATTTCTATTTATTTATTTATTCACTTGTTCATCTATTCATTCACATATTTTGAAAAGACTCCATTCATTTCATTTGTGCATAGCAGATAAAATTAATTACTGCACTGCAGATAATAGCACATAAAGGTCATCCTCAGAATTGTGTTTCACTTTGGTGTCTTTATCGTGCTTTGAAGATAATGGTTTGATGTTGTTTGTACACTGTGGAGTGCACTTCTATCCCTGGGGAAGCATACCGAGAAAACAAATAATAGTAACAGAACAGTACAGCATAGCTGTTCTGCAGTGTTTGTCCCTGCTTTAAAAGTCTCAACTGCTTAAAGCAGTGCCTGATGAGAGTGCAGAGTTCCTCAGTCCGTAAACATGAAGGTATCGATCTGAAGACAGTGAAATTGATGAATCCGTGTGTGAGAAAAGGGATGTGGAATTCTGGTGGCTGTTAAATTATTCACAATGATTTGTTGCTGTGGTGCATTTCTGCGATATTCTTCCTGTGCATCCTCTTCTCACCCAGTGCTGGATTAGTCAATTTTCAATGGGTCTGGGATCATAGAAGGGCGTTTTGTTTATGAAATGTTTTCCCCCCTACACAGTGCAAGAGTATAAATGAGGTTTCTTGGGAGGAAAGTGTTGGATTTCATGTGTATTCCTGCAGATTTTTTCTTATGTACAAGTGCTATGGGTTTACTAATGGTCACAGAGCATATGGTTCATCTTCCTCACATTGAACTGGGCGACAAATGAGGCACATCGTCAATGAAGATGCAGACAGCAAGCAGCATGTGTTCAGGGCCTGCCTTGGGAGGGATTTCAATTTTTGCTTTTTGTATCTGTGAGCAGGGCCAAGTTTAATTTTAGAATGATAGAGTTATCTGGGTCTCAGCAAGATTTTTGGTCGCACCGTGGGCCTGTGTGGATTGTGTGCTGGAGGTGGTCTGACACACAAGGCTCCAGGGCCAGGGGAGGTGTGTGCCTGTACCTGTGCACATGTAACCCCAACCCTGGCTGTGCAGGGGCTCTGCTGCTTCTCCCTGTGGGCTGCAAAGCAGCTGGGAAGTGCTGAGGTGCCAGGACTGTGGCAGGGAAGGGAGACGATGAGGAACAAGGAGTGCTATGAGGAACTGGGAGTTGGAGCTTCATAAGAGCTTAAACTCCCTTTCTTCTTCTTCTTCTTCTTGAAAACTAGCCCCTGAGGTTAGTTAGAGGTATGTTGCTGCTAAGAGGTGATTTTATGGCTTAGAAAAGCATTTTTTGGATGCATGTAAAGAAGATGAGAGAGAGAGAGGAAACTGGCCCTATTTAAGCTTATCTACTCATAAGCAATCTGTAGATAATAATTTAAATAAATTCTGGCCTATGAAATGTAAATAATTTCTGACCTATGAAAGAGCAACAAATCTTAAAGATGCTCTTTTTTCAAATAAAATCAAATATATATTTTAAGACATTTGAGAGGCTTGATAGTTTGTTAGGAATAGTAATGATGTTTGAAAACTACTCCTTGTACATGCTGCCCCAATCAGAACATTTAATGCTGTCCAAAAATCTAATCTAAATCTAATTTATTCAATATCTTATTGAAACCGTGTTGATTTGCATGCAGCTTTCACTAGAAAGATGCCTACTCACTTTTTCATTAATTAACAATTAATGTTCAAAGTATGGTTTAGAGAAAGAACTGGAGTCCTAACAGTAGTCATGACTGCAACATGTTGGTGGACTACTGCAAAAGGCATCTGTTTGTGGCTGTGCAGTTGTGGGGAATATGGCAATCTTTTTCTTAAGGTCACAGAGAAAAGTTCTTTCTTGTTCCTCAGAGAAACTGAGGTAACTGTCAGTACATCAGCCCAGTATTCAAATAATGTGGCTTGCAAAGAAACTCCCTGTATAGAAATTTAAAGAGAAGAAAACACCATCCATGCTTAACTTCAGCTGCTGTGGGTGGTGGGATAGGTTCTTTCTAGGAATATATAAACTACTACTGTGGTTTAAGCCCAGCTGGCAGCTAAGCACCATCAGACACTCGCCCAACCTCCCTTTCTCCACCCCTTGCCCTGGTGGACAGGGGAGGAGAATCAAAGGTAAAACTTGAGGGTTTAGGTAAGAATAGTTTAATAATTAAAAGCAAAGTAAAATAAAATAGTGATAGTAAATAATTTTAATAAAGGTAATAAAAAGGGAAAGGGAAAAATCCAAACATTTGATGCACAATACAATTGCTCATGACCTGCTGGCTGATGCAGGCCCTGTTTCTGAACCCATTTAATTGGCCCCCCTTCCATGTAACTCTGCCAGTTTATGTACTGGGCATGGTGCTCCATAGTGTGGAATATCCCTTTGCCAGCTCAGGTCACCTGTCCTAGCTATGCTCCCTCTTATTGAGTTTTTGGGGGTTTTTTGTGGATGTCCTCAATGCCAGAGGGGGAGGGCCAAAAAAAAAAATTCCTTGGTTTACTATGAACTCAAATTATAAAAACCCAAGACATCAGAGTATTATTAATTTCATTCACATTCTGTATCCAAAACCCAGCACTGAGAAGAAATTAACTCTCCCAGCTGAAACCAGGACAGCCCTAAAAAAGATATTTTACTTTGCATTACGAGCAAGTGTTGTGTAGGTCAGAGGTGTTAAATTTGAAGTGTTCAGGGCACAGCTGGGTCATCTGCAACCAGGAAAGGATGCAGTATATCCAAAGTACTTGTAATAGGCTACAAAATAGTTTGAATTACCTCTGATGTCTTTGATAATTACAATGTGATCCTTGGCTATTGATAGAAGTATTTCAAAGGAGACATAGCACTGAGTCTTGAGGACGTTGTTAGTGCTGATGAGATTGCTCATAATCAGTAAGTGGATCATCATGCTCTTAAAAGCCAGTTGGGAGAGCCAGTAATACAGAAAAAAGCCTCAAAGGAACGGTGTCACTGTGTGTCACATTACTCATATCATTAGATGGATTCTCGTAATAGCTTTTTGTCTGGAAATAATTCTTCATGACAAGCAATATTTGTGTCATTAAATGTTTGTGCCATGTAATAGGACTCAGGCTTGAAAAGTGTAAGGGAAAAATTGGTGAGATATTTTGAAGCTCAGATTCATGCTCCAGCTTTTTTCAGCGTAAGGACCGTAAGATAAAATTGCAATTAGAAAAAATGAGAAAAAAATTCCAAGAGTAAACTACTTTTTTTTCCCCATCCTTAATTTCCTACATTTATTTAGAACAGGTTCAGTGTGCTTTGGCAGTGGTTGCCCTGCCAATACATTACTGCTGTCTAAAAGGGAAAAGCATTTCTGCTGTAAGTGGCCCTTCAATTTTGGGAAGTAGCTCTTAACACACTGGTTACTAAACCTAAAGGTAATAAAAGCCACTGTGTAATTCTGACATCCTTTCAAAGATTTTTTAAGAGGTTCAACTGTTCTGAAGCAATGAAACTTAGCTGTTCAGGTTGATATGTTCAAGTTTATTCAAGTTGTTCGGTTTTTTTCCCCTGTAAATAATTGTGCAGAGTGGTTCTTCCAGGGCTTGTTTATGCTCACTAGCTACTCAGTGACTGGAGAATCTGTCAGGTGCTTTCTTTTTCACCAAAGGAAGTTTCATAAAAGGAAATTGCAAAATCAAAAGCAGTGCAAAAAAGAAATTATTTTAAAATTCAGAATAATTAAATAAATAATCAGTGATCAGCTGGTTGTTCTCTTGGTTGCTGAGTCACAAGCTGCACCTCAAAAAGGCTGTTTGTGAGTGAAGGCCCAGCATTGGCTTAAATGAAAGCTGGGCACTCACCTATCTGTGATCTGAGCCTTGTGGGGAGGAGAAAGGATAAACCACTAAAGTGGTGTCTTTCAGATACTGTGCATCTCTTGAAGGCGTGCCAGAGGCTGTTAACTCATTTAGTGAGATTGTTTGATCTGTTTTCTTTTCTTATGGCAATAGATAAAGGTGCTCTTCCTCCTGCAAATCTGCACAGCAGAGCTCATTTGGGCAAAATTTCATTGTTCCATACCCAATAATTCTCAAGTCTAAAGAGAGACAGTATGAACACAGTAGGTTCAGACTATTCAACAACACAGGAAGCTGAACTGCTTCCAGAAAGCCTGCTTTATCTCCTGGCAGACTCCCCGAGACAGGATATTGTGGGAAGACACCTCTGTCCCTCCTCCACCGCCCGTCTCCAGCCCTTTATGCAAGAGCTGCTGCACTCTTGTTTTTGCAGCAAAGAGGTGCCTCTGTGGGGCCCAGATTCACAGCAGGGTGTGCAGGAGATGTGAGTATTAAACGTAAGGTGACTCACACATCTGCCCCGAAGCAAGGGGCCTGGGGCTCTCATGGATGGCCTGTGGCTCTTCATCTGTCCAAGAACAAAGCTCCCCTGCAGAAAAACACCACACAGGTGGTCCCATGAGGGGCAGTGGGCAGCACATGCTCATGCCTCCAACCCTCCCAGGGGACTGGAATTAGGTCCCAAACCCCAAATTAAATCCTGGACTGGGCTTTCTCCAGGGCAAGCACAGACACCATAAGCTTTTGATGTGCTTCCTGCTGAACCAGGCAATAGGCCTGCTCATCAATCACCTTGTTTGATCCACTCATTGCAGAAGAAGACTAAGGGTAACCAGCTGGGTCAAGGCTGGGAGGATTTTCTTTGCATCAGCACAAGATAGGCAGCTATGGTAGTAAGAGAAATTGTGTGGTGCATGCCTAATCTCTCCTGGTCACACGTATCTGCTGATGCCTTGGAAAGGCATCTGGCTTTTAGATACCAAATCACATTATCCAGCATCCTGGGCAATATATCTCATACTGCTCTGAGCTCTGCTCCACCACCAGAGCGCAAGAAATGCTGAAATCCAGGTGCTGACGCGGTCAGCCCATTCTTGAGGTGATCACAAATAGAAACAAGTGTCTTTATGTTATTTCCAGCCACCCATAATTTGAGTCAGAACTCTGTTCAGTCTGACCTGAAATAGCAGTATCACTTTGTATCCTCAGCACTATCTTTTCCTTGTTTCTGGATGTGACAGTTGTTCCCACTCATGGAGGAAAGGAGTACATCTGCACCCCAACGTGCCATGGTAAGAGCAGAGGACTCATAAATTCCTAATTACCTATAGGGCTCATAAGGCTGATGATAAGCCTTTCTCCAAACCCATGAGACAATATCACCTAATCTAGCACAACAGCTTTTGTCACTGCCATGGCATCACTAACTCCAGGCTTCAGCTTCAGTTTTAACCTTGGAAGATTTACATCTCAGTGAAGTCTTGGATGTGCCAGTTTTCTTCCTAAAAGCTTCTGTCTCCACTAGATGAGGCAATGCTGAATATTTTAGACCCTGGGAGCCTTTTGTGGCTTTGCAGCTAGATTGGTCCAAAAAACTGATGAATTTGTGCTGATAGTTGGGTTTAGGAATTTATTCTACTTTTTGTGGTGAAATCATTATAGCTGTGCCACTGCAGATCAGTTGTTACTAGTGAGGCCTTGCCTACAAGAATGCTCTGAAATAACTACTATTTCTGTACCAGAACAATTTAGTTAGATTTGGACTGCTTCTGATAGTTGAGATCTGCAGACAACTGCTCTCTTCTGGAGCAGAGCTCAGTGCTCAGCCTTAGGAGGCACGTTTGGATTCTCTACCCAGATTTGGTCATTTAGAAGGTCAGTTAGGAATCTCTTTTTAACTATCCCTCTTTTTCTCAGAACTTTGGAGGTACGGGAAACTCTTTGGTAACCACCCTGGAATAGGAACAGAAGGTCATTGATGAAAAAAAATGAGTTTCTTAAGAGTACCTGGAATTTGTTAGGAAACACCCTCCATCACTACCTATATTCCTGTTTTCTTGCTAAAGTCTGCTGCCTTTGCAAATAGCAAGGCTATAAAAAGTTGAAATTACTTCCTGACTATCATGGATTTTTAGACTCATGACTGAATAGATGTTACAGTGAGTTTTCAGATGTTTCCATTAGCAGAACTCTTCTGTTATACTGCAGGTGTTCACCCAGAAGGGATGCCAGTTGCCCTCCCGTTTGATGCTGCAATCTGCAATTGCAGTGAGTTGCTGGATGGCTGGCAATGCCACACAGCAGTTTTTGCCTTTTTACACTGTGGAACAGATAATCACCACATTTCCTTCCAAATACTGTCATGCTCAAACCCTCTCTCTTTAACCTTGAAAAGTCAGGCTCACGCAGACCAGTACATTTTACTGCATAACTCATAAAGAAATCTAAGAAATGTATTAGCATTTTCTTCACTTTCTTTCACTGGAGTACTTCACAAGAAAACTTTGCTTATAAACCTTCCAGTGAGCTTGGTGGCAAAGTAATATCAAACTTAACATATATTAGGGACCCCTTTGAAGGGAACTCTATTTAAATTTGGTGATGGAAGGTTTCTAAACTTAATAAGCATCTGTAATGGCCTTTACATTTTGTGCAATTGGAGTGCTTAGTGATTATTAGATAGCTGTTAGGCAGAGAATTAAGGCTTAATGTAGATTTCAATGTGTTTGATTTGACAGAGGCCATGCAATTTTTGTGTAACACAGTAACATTTATAAGCTGATTCAAGCACTTCATGCAGGCATGCTGTCCAAGTTTTCTTATTACAATTATGCATAATAACAATACAGTTATATGAAAATGATAGTGCTTGGGTAATCACAGTACTGGGAGCATTTGCCCTTTATTCTGAAGAGCAGAGAAGTGGAAAAGTGCTGGATGTAGAGAAAGGAAATTAATGTTTGCCCTTGCAGAACGCTCTCCTTCCACAGGATTTGCATACCACTAACTCATCATGCATTTTCTGCATCTTGGTTATGCTTCTGTCCAGTTCAGCAGGAGAACTGTTTCTGTTTGACGTTGGGGAACAGGTCTGAACTTGGAAAAATTAGTTTTGGTTATTCTTGTGGCAGAGTGTACATGAGCATACAATGGTTTTCCCTGATGGCCTCAGCCTCTTCATATTCAAGTAGTACTTAGAAAATGGTCTGACTGGTAGGAAGATCCACAGGGTACTGGGAGACAAACATGGTACTTTCCAGATATTCCAGACAAACATGGTATTTTCCAGCAGTATTTTCTCTAGTGGATTTATTCTCATGCTGAAGGTCTCTTCTGTGGCCCTGGGCATTAGGAAGTTTGCCCATGCTACAGCTCCTTCCAGGCCTCTGCAAAAGATCCTGAGCAAAGTTGCCCATGGAGTACATGGTTGCTCAGCACCATAAAGCAGGGCAACAAAAATGCTCACCTTACTTTCAAGACTGAGTTTTCACCTATGTGACTTGGACAGGCTCCTCTTCTAACTTTTTACCTTGCCCAAGTATGCTCTAGATGCTGAGTAAGGAAGGGGACCTTATTGGTAATCAAAAATTTTGCCCACCCATTCCAATTCTTCCTGCAAAGACTGGTGAAACCCAAAGCACGACTGGTGAAACTACCTCATGTGTAGTTGCATCCTATCTGGACTTCCTTTTCTTCCTTTTAGTGAAGTCCTCCTTCAGTGAAATTGTACTAAAAATAGATGTTGGCTTATGCTCCAGCACGTCTTTGTGTAACTGCCGAGTGCTGGATACTGATGTGAGGATGTCTGAATTTCTCCTTCCAAAAGAAGCTGCTTAGACCTCCAAAAATAGTATTTAAATAATATTGAACATGTAAACCCATGTCATTTTTCACCTTAATACGGAACTCCTATACTTGCCTGTTACTGCATTTAACAAAAAATACAACACACTTCTGAATTTTATGTAGCGTGATTAATTTTTGGCTAGCTTATACTGGTTTTTGAGACTTCATGTACCTTAGCAGATGGTGTTAAAGTTACTGTGAATAGTTTAATTTCATTTCTTCCCACCTTCTTAGCTTTACCCTTTGCTTTTAATTATTTGCTTGCAAACTAGCTGACACAAACTAGTTGAACACACTGATGACAATGGATTGTAGTAAAAATATAAATTTTAAGATGTCAACATTTAAGCACTTGACTATTTTTTAAGGAAAAACTCAAGAATGTGTCAAACTCTTTATTACAGGTTATTATAAGAATAATAAAAATAATTTAAAAATCCATTATAGTGTTATATGAGAGATATTCCTAAAATTTGGCTGCATGTTATCTTGGACACAGTCACACTGAAAGGGAGAAAGACAAAGATAAAGTTTATCATATTCTAGTTCTGCAAAAGCATCTTTTTGTGTGGGATCCAGAGAGTTGGGGCCTTTGTCAACAAAAATGCTGGGAACAGATTTTTACTCAGTTATTTCATAATGTCATTTTCAGACATCTAAATATATAGCATTCCAAGGTGTACAGTATGTGCTATTTATACTGTTCAGAAATATCTGTAGGCATTTAATTCTGAAAGTTAATTATTTTAGGCAGGAACAATATAGGTGTGAAGTGTCATTAAATGTACTGGCTAATATGAAAGAAGACTTTTAGGAGACTCTCTGGAGTGCTGGTTAAAGTTAGACAGGACACTTCTTGGTGGTCAAAGTTGTGCTGTGTGTCTCAGACAGTGAATCCAGAATCTGACACAGTAGGAGCTTCTAAAGATTGACCACTTTTGAAGTCATGTACATATCCTTGCATATACATTGCATCCAATCATATTAATTTAGTTTTAGACAGTAAAAAAAATAATTTTTCTACATATTTAAGTACTGGCAAAAACAAATAAATCAAATTATTAAGAATTGTCAATACTAAAAATAATATTCTTGCTGCCCTGTTATTAATGGCAATCTCCACACTTTACAATCTTGTATTTCCTGCATCATTTGCTGCAGTAGAGAATGTCATGCTTTTAACAAACTGCATCTGTCAATGTATAGAACAGTTTTATAAGGTCTTGTCAACGACAGTGGTGTGTGAGTTTAAAAAGAATAGTTTAAGAACCTTAAGTTTCAGGTGTTTTTTTTGGTTAACTTACATGATGCCCAAACCTGAATCCAATTGAATTTTAATAAAGTAAATAAATTAAAAAAAAATGCATTCCAACTCATGACAAAAACTTATTCCTTCTCTCATGATTGTAAAATAACCTAATTTTTCTCTCTTTGTAGAACTTTCTATTTCTTTCATCAGCTATCTTTTACCCTTTTACAGCCTTTCAATTTGCTTTTCCACAACCATTTTATTGTTCTACTCCTTCTCAACTCCATTATAAAGCATCTTCTTATGCTTTAGTTCAGCAGTGAAGCATTCACTTCTTTTACCTGGCACCAGCATCATTTGCCATCAAATAAAAAAATTGGTCCAGCTACTTTGATAGAGTTGCACAGGTTTCTGGTTTTATAAAAAAGGAAAAGCTAAATTTAGCTAGAGTTACATTTACTGAACTGCAGCCTGAAGCTGAAACCAGTTTTCATTTTGAAGCTCTGTTCTTCTCCAGCTATAGTACTGGCTTGCAATACTGGCTTGACATGAAAGAGACCGAATTCATGCTGGAAGCAGACATTAGCGCCTTCTGCAAAATTTCAAAATGAAAAGAAACTCTTCTTTGCGTCATCCTTCTCTAAAGTTCTGACTTTAATCTGTGCATCTCCGCTGCTCAAAATAGCCCCTTATTGATATGCCAGCTCTATTCTCCTTGCACACCTCTGTGGTAACTCCACTATAGGAGCATCAGTTGTATCCGAGCGAGGCTCGGAGTGGTTCTGCAGTCTCCAGTGTGTGGTTCAGTTCTTCCCTCACCAGTGGGAGTTTTTTCCCCTGCTGCAGAAGCACGAGAACATTATTCTGAGTGTGCCCATGGAAATATACAGGGAAAGCTATAAATATGAACATATTAATTAAATGCTTATATGCTCTGACATTTAAAGACACTCAGTAGTAGTCAAATCTTATATGGCTGTGAACAACAAGGCCTGCTGTAAGTTCTTCCTTTTATTTACAAGGAATGTTGCCCATCTCTTCTGAGCACTCATTTTTCTTTCCAGTTGCTATCAAAGGTAAATTAAAAACATTTTTGGCTCATTTCTGTATACATTTATAGAGATAAGATGGAGCTTGTGTTGGTATTTTGACTTGCCATGGTGTTTGTTTTTTTGAATTTTGCCTGGAGAAGAAATAGGGGCTTGTCTTAAGTCATTGCAAACATACAGTTTTAGTAGAATCTTGTCATTTAAAGAGCTTAAGATATCTTTTTTATGAACAGGGTGTAGAAAAAAAAATCACAATTTATCTAAGTAAAAAAAAACCCAACCCTAAACAAACCAAATTTATCTAAGTTAAAGAAATGAACCGTAAACAAACAAACAAAAAAACAAATAAAAAAGCTTAAATACATAATAACATTCCTTTGTATTACCTAGGAAATACATGTAAGAAGCATTCAGTTGCAAAATCTCTTGTGCTTTAGCATTTTTAAAATGTTAATAAAATGTTATTGGGACAGTACTGGTATTTTTATACCTGCATGTACCTTTTACTGGTATTGCTGTACCTGTTTTGCCCTTCATACTTGGTCAAATAAAAGACCATGAGTAGTTACAATGAATAATACATTTGAAAAATGTTGTCCTTCTTTTTCCTGTCTAAGCCAGTCTCATGTTCTTACCGTTTTCCAGCACTTACTTGCCTGTGGCTTTCCCAAGACAACTGCACAGTATGATAGGCTTCATCCAAAGTAGCACTCCTTCTTTCATCTCCATCTTCTCAGTAGCTTTTATTACAGTGTTGTCACTGCTTTCTGTTTATTCAGACAGTTTTTCTTCATATTCCTAAAGGTGCATTTGGAAAGGGATCTCAGAATCACAATTGTTACTGAAATCATAAATTTAATCTCTCTTTTAATTTACTAACATTCTAATTTTTTGTAATTCTTCAGTTTAACATTTACAAAAGCTCCTATTCCTCTTAACCTCTGTGGAATAAGAAAAGAATACCATTAAAGCATACACTGTAACTCGTGTATTTTTTCTTGTCTTTCTCTTTTCTTCTGCTGATTTTCACTCAGGTTTACCGGTCCAATAGTGCGAGACTCGTCACCAGGTTTCTCATGAATACCAGAATACCTCTGTCTAAATTTTCTGCTCAACTGTGCATCCATAACTGAATGCATTAACATCACAGAAGTCAATAAATATTTAATTAATAGCAGTATATAAGATCGAGGGGTCAGAATTTGTTGCAAGTAGGTGTTGTCATCAAACAGAGCTTAATAGAAAGGACTTTTACCTAACGTGAGCTTCAGTTTTAGGCTACTGATTCCCTAAATTTAATCTGCTAAACTATTTTCATAGAAATACAAGTGGAAAGAGTTGGATGCCTCAGAAGTATCCAAAAGCAGAGCCATTTTTCTGGAATCTGTGTATTTTTGTTAGACAGATGTTTTATTCTTCTGCAGGCATTTCCTCTTCTCCATTTGCAATATGAGAAACTTTATTATTTCCTTAGATAATGGCTTCACCACCTAAAGTTTGACTGTAAATTATCTGCTGGAGTCTGGCAGATTGTGCCAACAAGACTCAAGACAGGTGCAAAATCTTGCTTAAGAGCAGCTTGATTTTCTTTGCAAAATGGATGTGGAGTTGTTCTGTAGGTTGCCCAAGATTTGTGCTCAGCTCCAGCTCAGCCTACACCGTCTCTTGCATGGTTTAATAATTGTACATGGCCCAAGTACCTGTGCTAAAAAAGCAGAGCAGACTGCCCTATGAAGTCAGTGGGTGAGGAATTAAATTTCCTTGTCAGAGAGCAACTGGGATTTTCTTTGTTTTCACTTGAATTTCAGAGACATTTATTATTTTTTTTAATAGCTTGGTTAGGCTCAATGCATATTTAAAGAATGGTACAAAAGATAATATTTAAGTGTGGAAAACTGTGAAAACAATTTAAACAAGTCTTTCAGTTAAGCTTGAAAATTGCTTTCTGGCATGTATCCAAACAAGAAAAGCCTGCCATTTTATATCCAAATCCAGTCCATTATTTTTGGAATAACAGCTGAAAGAATAAAACTCTAACTGGAGGTGCATGCATATGTGCTTTCACATGTGTTCACAGTAGCAGGTACAATCTTTTACCCCTTTGCAACTGTTTATCTCCAATATTTGTCAACTGTGTATTGACATGTTGATGAGAAGAACTTTTGCTTAAATGAGAAATGTCAATTATTGTTGCAAGTAGTTGCCATCAGAAAAATAACACTCTTCATTCTGAGCTGCTGTTTCATGATCAACAAATATTTGCTCTGTGGAGATTAATTTCAATGCAAATTAAGCTTAATGCATTTTTTGTTTAATTATCTGGTTTTGTAAATGGCAGATACAAAAGCCTCTCGGGTTATGGTGCACAGCGAAAGAACTTATCTAGATAGACTTAAAAGGACTACGTTGCTCACAGGCATTGAATCTAGCATTGGTTAGGAAATTTTCTTAAGGTTCTAGTTCTTAAAGCAATATAAAATCAGAAATTCACTTAAATTATTTAATATATTCTTAGCTCTAGGGCCTGCAAGAGAAAAGTAAGGAAATTATTCGAAAGTGCTGTTTTAAATGTTCAAAAAACAGAAAGCACCCAAATTCTCCCGCCTAAACTCTTTCTAAAAGTTTGGGGGGACCTGGTTCAAGAATTATGGAACTAGTAATAATTTGAAGGGTGTGGGAGGAGCTTGGGCTTTCACACACATGCTTACACCCCCTATGTATTGATAAATTTCCTCTTCAGAAATAAAGAAAACTGCCACAGGAGTGGGGGAGCTGCTGATACTGGGTAGGTAACTGAGACTGTAATGCTATAGAAAGAATGCAAAGGTTGTACTGCTTGTTCAATGGAATAAATTAAAAGGAGAAACAGAAATAATGAGTACTGAAGAAAATATCACTGGTCCTAGGGCTTTCTGCATAGTGGTGTCATAATGGCATTGGAGAGAAATGCATTGGCTAGAAATCTTGAACACCTACCCCAATTCCCAAATCAATAGGGAAGATTAAAAGTAATTTTTAATTGATGAATTTTTTTTACTCTGCTCTTGCGAATTGAGATTCTATGGACTGGAGTTTCCATAGCTTAGTATCGCTTTAGAATGGGGAGATGAAGCACAGAAATAGTTAAGTTATTTGATTGTGTTGATGCTTGCACATGTGGACAAACAGACTTGTACAACTCTTGGAGAAATCTGAGAGAGATGATCATTCGCAGTGATATATTTAATAACTAATATACATTTTTGTTCCTGACACTTAACAAAGAATATTAACCAAAAGTACTGGCTAAAAATGCTGAAGGAAGGTAACTTGATTTCTTTGACATGATGCTGGTAATACCAAGGTAGTACTTGAGAAGACAATCAAAGTAGGCTTGGAAAATCGTTGCTGTTATTCCTTCTGGGCAAATTTTGTTCAAGAAAACTCCACACAGCTACTCACTCACTGTCCCTGCATCAGGATGTGAGAGAGAATTGGAAGAGTAAAAGTGAGAAAACTCATGGGGAGAGATAAAGGCAGTTCAGTAGGGAAAACAAAATCCATGCAAACAAGCAAAGCAAAGAATTAATTTACTGCATCCTATGGATAGGCAGGTGTTTCCATTTCCAGGAAATCTGGGTTCCATCATGCCTAATGGTGTCTTAGGAAGACAAACACATCATTCCAAACTTCCCCCTTTCCCCAGCTTTATGTGCTGACCATGACACCACAGGGTATGGGGCATCCCTCCGGGCAGTTGGGGGTCAGCTGTCCCGCCTGTGTCCCCTCCTCCCAGCTCCTCGTGCACCCCCAGCCTGCTCCCTGCTGGGGTGAGAGGCAGAAAAGGCCTTGGCTCTGCAAAGGCTGCTCAGCAACAGCTGAAGCATCCCTGAGTTATCAACGCTGTTTGCAGCACAAATCTAAAACACGGCCCCACTCCAGCTCCTGTGATGAAAATTAACTCTCCCACAGTCAAAACCAGCGCAGCAGATAGCTTTAGCAGATAGCTAGAGACGAGATTCTTAGGGACAGGATAACAGTATTGGCACATGGCCATTGGAGGGCACTTAACAGTATCAGTTTGCTCCAAGTCCTGTCAGTCGTATGCTGATACGAAGATACAGTTTGTTTCATTTCCCAGGGATGCATTTGGCCAACCTAAATCAGCTCCAATCTCATATTTTTTTTTCTGTTGGCTGCATGAACCATAAATAAATTTTATTGTTATAGATGTCAATCTGCTCGACAAATCTCATCGAAGCAATCTCTTACAAAATAATATCCTTCAGTTCATTCTTTTTTCAATTTCCCACTTAACAATACATGAGGCTGTCCTGGAAACTCAGAAATCTAGTAGAAATGAATTATCTCCTCAGAAATTTTTGGCAATTTGAACCTTTTGTTTCCTCATGGCCTATTGAACTGACCTACAGGCCAGTCTTATTCCACCAGATTGCAAAAGATGCTGACTATGACAAAGAGTTATGGTATTTTAGCATGAGTGATGGTAGGTACTTCTTCTGATGGATAAATTTGATTTATGTAAGATATTTGTTGGAAGCAAAGTCCTTTTATTTTTTGTTTTTCGGTAAGAGACCCTCAGTTATGCCAGATTAAAAATGTCTTAACAGTCAGGTTTTGAGAACTGTGTGTCAACTGAAGTTGAGTTTCAATTTATTTTTCTAGAGGCAGACGCTCTATGAAAGGTAAAGACAGTACCTAGTACCTGTCCTTTAAGTGCAGGAAGTCAAATGTGTTTCTCGCTGTTTTTTTTACCTAAACAAGGGGCAGAGATTTGAAGCAGCCCCAGTATGCCAATTACAGGCTTTTAATAAAGTCTTTTAATGTTTGTTTTGGGCACATTTCTTTTTATTGATCATTCAAATGACTGGCAGCACTCATGTTACTTAGTGCTGAATAATAAAACTATATAGAGACACTCAAGTTAAAAAAATATTTCCATGGAGCCACACTGAAGCATTCTTTCGGTATTGAAATTATTGTTCCATTCATGTGTCTCACACTTTCTTCTCCTTCATCAAGAGGAGAGAAGAATGTTAAACACAATTATGATAATTTTCGCTACCTTATATTCATACTTTTATATCTCCTTTGAACTATACAAAAAAGATAAAAGATAAAATGATAGGAAAATTCATTGGAGTTGCAGGTTTTGAAATATACTTAGTAATGAAATAACCTGTAATCCTGCAAGCATGCTTGTAACTGAATGTAAATGAATTGTTCCATTTAATTCATTGATGCTTTCAATATACATAAAACTAAAATAACATCTTTATTTTCATCGATGTACAAACACAGAATGGTTTTGGTTGGAAGGGACCTTAAAGTTCACCTAGTTCCAACCCCTTTGCCATGGGCAGGGACCCTTCCACTAGACCAGGCTGTTCAGAGCCCCATCCAGGTCATTGAACACTGGAGAGGGTTTCCATTTTGCACGGTTAAAATTAAGGACTACTATATGCTTTTGTTTTTCCTCATGCCTGGATGAGTTGATGACTTGGGATTGGAAAAATAAGGCTTAGAAAAGGGAAAAACATTCATGTATTTTAGAGACAAAAGATATTCTGTTTATTGTATGCTTTTCACTCTTCTATATGATACCTACGTTTAGGTACTAGGAAAACTTCACAGAGATGAGGATTTCATTCAGCATTTTTCATATTTATAGTTTTATTTTTACCTTCAATTCTTGTTCTTTCAGCCACACATAGTGAGACTTAAAATATGAATTTTCAGATCAAAAGGAAAGTGATTAGACGCTCTTCCTTTCCCCAAGTTGCCTTGATCTTTAGAACAGATTTATTCCTTTACAGATTGTAGGAGTGTGTTCATTCCTTAATGAATTAAGAATTCATGAGACACTGTCTTTGTCTCTCTTTTTTTGTGGAGTTGTCTGTGCTGCTGCTGCTGTTTTGTATTGGTGCATGGTACTGTAACCTCTAACTTGTGTGAAACATTATTGGCATTTTTTTTTTGCCTGAAGTGTATAGACTGTGGTTGCCCTTGGAAGGAAAAAAGATGCAGTTTCTTCATTCCTGCAACTTCCTTCTGTAAACTTGCATGCTTCATTTTAATCATGGTTGAACTACAGATTCCATTACTATGCTGTTGTAATATTTTCAGTATTACAGCAGGGTTCTATAGGACTCGAATAATTTTTGAAGGGAAAAAGCTCCAGAAATTTGTTCTTATTTCAAAAGGAGCCAGAAGTGTTAAATCATTACATTATGTTTTATCACTTCTCCAGACTGTTTCCTCCAAGTGCAACAAGCTAACGTGCTTTTCACTGTGCACAGTACAGATAAATGCTAACAAAATAACTGAAGTCATGGTGTGGGGTAGAGTTTACAAGCTCTTTCAAGCAGAGAAATGGTTAACGTAGGCACTGGCAAGACAGCAGATGGGATGATGAAATGCAGCTGCAAGGGATAAATGCACTCAGGAGAAGGCTGCAGAGGAGGGGAAGTGCCTAAGGAAGTAGGGAGAGCACTTAGAGGAGTGCTGGTAGAAGGGCATGCTGTGAGGCTCAAGGTGACACGAGCCTCTGAAATTAGGGAATAGGAAAACAGCTATGTGGAGGGGAAGAAAGTAAAGATGCACTTTTGGGAATGGGTTGGAGGATGAGTAAATAAGAGCCTTTTTTTCCTAGCAAGGTTACCCCTGGCAAGGCTGAGTCCTGGCAGTGAACCTGTTTGTAAGAGCATGAGTTGGGTTCAGCTCCCCAAAAAGTCTTTTATGTGACACAAGTTTGCATTTGAGCTTGTTGGTGTTGGCCCAATGTCCTCAGGTGACTTTATGATGCTTGTACCTCCAACTGTCCTGTTTATGCTGGATATTAAGTTCTACACCTTTAAGACTGATTCTGAGAGTGAAGGAGGGGAAAAAGAAGCGTGCAGTTTGTTTTCAGAAACTGCACTTACTCCTCTGCATGCCTTCTTACAGACTTTTTTTTGCAGCACAGACAGCACAAGAAATCTCTCCTTTGCTTTTAATTAGTTTTTAGCTAGCTGAGGCAGAAAAGTTCCCTAGACTGTAGTTTTTCTTTTTCTCAGAACTGTTTAAACCTGCTCTAAACTAAAAACCCAAAGCTCATGCCTTTGGCCCACCAGGGCCTGGGATGCATTTTCCAGCACAGGGAGGACTGATAAGAAACTGAGCAAGCTGAGTTTCACCCCAAAACAAGGGCTTGCTGAATTTGCCATCTCTTCAGAACAGCAAGAACTTTTATTGTTTAATATTAATTTTCTATGTTTGTGAATACTTTGCTTGTTAAATAAACAGGTTTTTTCCACTTTTCTCAAAAAAAAATCTTTTCCCAAACCATTTAGGAGAAAAACCACCTAAATCTGCTTTTCTAGAAGAACCCCGTTTAGAATTTCCACCCAAATTTGCCCTAAACCAAGATACCCCTTCACTGTTAATGGAAAGAAACAGATGCTTTTAGAGCATGATTCATCTGACCTATTTTGAACACCTGCCTTAGGAGGAGTTGAATCATACCCTAGAACTGTTTCTGTCTATTGACTGTAAAGAGTGCCTAGGGCGACTAACTCAGATTTAAATACCTATATAATAGATAGCTTGGCTTGGCCAGATATAAATGGTCCCAAAGATTACCATGTCAGTGCAGAAGTTAATGTTTGAATGTCATCATTGTGACAGCTCTAGAGCATGAGCACTACAGAAATTTCTCAGGATTTACCTTAAACTCCACTGCTTTGTTTCTGTACAGGATTTGAGCAGTGGGAGGTGGTGGCACAGCCACCTTTTGCCACTGGATATGTGCTGAGGTCTGATGGCTGCTGCAAAAACCTATGGCTCAGCCAATTGCCCCAAAGCTCTGCTGATTCATAGGAATTGCTTCCCTTAGATCTTCAGGGGAGAAATTCACAAAGAGAGAGAGAGGGGGGAAAAACCAAACCACCTCAGGTCCTAACTATGAAATTTGGCAAGCCTACCAAGTTTTTCTATGTGCTAGACTATCTCACAGCACCACTTTAAAGGAGCACTTCACTAATTAGGAGGAAGATTGTGAAATTTTGCTGTGGAAGGGACAAGGTTGTCTTGTCCCTTCTACAGCAAAAAGTGAGATTTTTTCACATGGGAAAGGTAAGGTTATCTTCACATCAGCTGTTTTTCCCATTAAAATATGCTCAGTTCTGTCTGAATAGGCAAAATGTACCTCATTTTGCCTAAGTTTGAGTTGTTATTTGTGGATTTGTCTCACACGATGTCACTCTGTCACAGATTCCTAGCTGGGAAATCAGGATTGCTGCTATAGCCCTCACTTGTGAAGATGAATTGTCCTGAAGCTTTTGTTTAGTGTAAATGGTGGCAGCCCTGAAAAAAACCATAAGGAAATTAGTGATGGTTCTTTCAAACTAGGGTTTGAATCATTTTTAGTAAATAAGACATTGGGCTATGCATCCAACATTAATTAAATGTAGCATAAATGTTCATCAAATGTGCACCATGAAGCTGATGTATTTACAAAGGCATTGTGGAAAAAAAAATTTGCAGAAATGGGATCTCCTAACTCTAGTATACCCTAAAGAATGGGCCCTCCTAATTCTTCAGCATTTCCTAAAGGCTGAATGAGTAAGTGACTTAGCAACCATAGTCATATTCTTTGATGAAACATCTCCTTGGATGGAGGGGTAGCAGTGGGTATTGTCTACCTTGAGTTCAGCAAGGATTTCAACACTGTCTCTCACAAGATCCTCGCAGGCAAACTCAGGAAGTGAGGACTGGATGAGTGGGCAGTGAGGTGGGTTAAGAACTGGGTGAACAGCAGATCCCAGAGGGTTGCAGTCAATGGCACAGGGTTTTGTTGGAGACTTGTCACTATCAATTCCCCTCCAAGATACACTACTGGGCCCAGGGTTGTTTAACTTGTTCATCAATGACTTGGATGAAGGGACAGATGTCTTCTCAGCAAGTTCACTGACAACACAAAGCTGGGAGGTGTTGCCAATACCTCAGAGGGCTGTGCAGCCCTTCAGAAGGGCCTCGACAGGTTGGAAACATAGACAAAGAACAATATGAAATTCAGCAAAGGCAGCATCCTGAACCTGGTGAAGAATAAGGGACAGCCTGGGGCCAGCTTGCTGGAAAGCAGCTCTGCAGAGAATGACCTGGGGGTCCTGGTGGGCAACAAGGTGTCTCTGAGCCAGCAGGGCTCTTCAGGAAGAGCATTGCCATGAGGCTGGGGGAGATGATCCTGCCCCTCTACTCAGCCCTGGTGAGGCCACATCTGGAGTGCTGTGTCCAGTTCTGGGCTCCTCAGTACAAGAAAGATAGGAGCTCCTGGAATGGGTCTAGTGGAGGGTGACAAAGAGGATGAAGAGACAGGAGCATCTCTCCTGTGGGTAAAGGCTGAGGAAGATGTACCTGTTCAGCCTTGAGAAGAGATGACTGAGAGGGGGCCTCATCAGTGTCTGTCAGTATTGAAGGGTGGAGCCAGGCTCTGCTTGGCGCTGCCAAGCAGTAGGACTGAAGAAAATGGGCAGAGACTGATGCACGGGAAGTTCCACCTAAATGTGAGGATGAACTTCTCTACTTTGTGGGTGACTGGGCAATGGAAGAGATTGCCCAGAGAGATTGTGAAGCTTCCCTCACTGGAGATTCAAGAACCTCCTGGACACAATCCTATGACATGTACTCTGGGATGACCTTGCTTGTGCAGTAAGGTTGGACCAGATGACCCACTGTGGTCCCTTACAACCCTACCCACTGGGTGATTCTGTGATTCTTTAAATTAAAAATGTACATGGCATATCAAAATACCTTAAAAATAAATTTTTTAAAGTTCATTGCAATTATAGTGTGTGTGTATATAATCTCTAGAAACAGAAGCTTAGTGTTTCTGTGCTAAGTGAAATATCTTCTGTTATTATCAAGCATAAGCTCAAAATTATTGCAATTTCTCTATAAGCCCATCACATACCAAGTTCAGCATATCTCCTTTTTCCACAGCAGAAGCTTGGATATTTATCAACACAACAGACTTAGCTGGAGGAAGCAAATTTATGTTAAAATACAGATCTGTAGTCTACATTTATTCTTTATATTTACAGTAAGATGATATCATCATTGACTTTAAAAATGGCAATATTTGCATTTAAAAATTAATGGAATTAATTCTTAATTATTTTATAATTTAGAAAAAGTTCTGCCTAGTTTTCATATTAGTTATCCAATTATTTCATACCCAAAGTACAGAAAAGATAATTTTTCAATATCACTATTTTTAATTAAACCTCTGTTTAACAAACTTAAACACAAAGAAGCAAGTCCTTCACGTTTACCATATTTTTTGGTTTTCTGTCTGCGTTTTTCACATTTTCACATACTGTGCTTTTCTTGCACAGGCAATCCAAATGACTGAAGGAGGATTAAGTCTTTGCTTAATGAGTAGTACATAAGCATGTTTTCAGAACTGGCCCTAAGAAATTAATTCAAATCAGGAAAGATTTTTGTCAATACACTATACATTCTACCGGAATTGAAAATAAAATTGTCCTTAATGGCAGATATGGATTGTCATCTTATCTACATCTTTTTATGTATATTTTATGCTGTCTCGGTGCTTCAAATTTGACTAAATGATCTTTAATGAACCTTCTAGTCCTATGTTTGATGGTACTCCCACATAAGGGAGAAGAGAACTGAAGTGGCACAAATGAGGTCTGCTCTCTTACTATAATTCTGTGGATGCTGAAGCTTTCTTAGAGCTAAAAGGCAACACATCCAACCCTCTATTCTAGTAACAGAAGTGGAGGAAAACCTGATTAGGTGAAAATTCTAGGATGATCCAAAAGTCTATTCATTGCTTGTTGTATTTGCCATTGAGTTCTCTTTACATTCCAATGTTGAATGAAAGGACTCGAGGCCTAGATTTAAAAAGAAAGGAATATTTAACTGATAGTATGTAATTACTAGAAATAAAATATGAAAATTCCCAAATTACAAGGCATGTCTCTCTACAGAAGCCAGGTAAAACAGATGAGGTTATTTCATAAAAAGGTTGGTGGAAAGGAGAACTCTGTCATCCATATAACCAAGTAGTTTAGCAAGGCTGCCTAAAGCTCCAGTTAAAACTGTCTCAGATTGTCTAATTTATCTCTCTTTTGCATGAATAAAAGGAAAAGCCAGGCGTGCTGCTAAGAAAACTAACATTGCCTTTTTAAGGTATCTACTTTTATATATAACACTCTGAGTTGTTAACCACATTTGATACATTGGTTTTAAATCTATTATTTGAAGGGTTGGTTTAAAGGAAGACTATAAAAGATATGTGGATGAGCCTTTTTGAAGGAAAAATATCAGCTTGCTCTTTGTTGATAGACGTTTCTGATTCCCTAGCTGCACACATTGTACTTGTGTATTTTTACTGTTACTGAATACTACTCATCAATAATACTCTTTCTGACTCAATTAAGGAAATATCTGAGGCAGACTAATTTTTTGCTTTTATCACCTTAAGATATGATTTGAATATATAAAATAGATAGGAGAAATGACAATTTCCCATTAATTGATTGGAAAAAATATTTGTAATTCAATCCTAGTGAACTCTCTGCATTAAGAAACGTGGATGTAAATAAACTCATATCTTGAATGAATATTTGTTCATATTTATATACATGCTTACATAGTATTTTTTTTTCCATGTGAAATTTTTGGTCACTGTTAATACTTTCATTTTCAATATCAAATTTGTATTTCCCCTTGCTGGGATTTTGTAAAGCTGTATCAGAAAAGGGTCTTCATCTTTGGTATCTAGTGGACTTAGGTCACACAGATGACTTCTTGCAATTGCCAATTAACTTTTTCCCAGAAGGAAGCAGTAGCCTAGGTCTGCTGTGTCTTTGATAAACAGGTCTGACATACACTCTAAACACTAACTTGAGAAATATATTCTGAGTGTTTCATGATAACAACAGAAGCTGCATAAGACTTAATAAGCTGAGGGAGTAAGAAAACTTGAAGGAGAGAGAAAAAATAAAGTAATATCTAAAACTCTTGAAGATTAGCGATAAGTCATAATAATTTGTATTCTGTTCTGCCAAAGCCTTTATAAACTCTCCTGTGACTTTTTTATTGTGGCAATTTTTATATCACTAAGGACAGGCAAAATGGGGATAAGTCAGTCACTGTCCACCTGGGTGTTCACCTGAAGTCCAATTGCAACTGATTTTTTGTGATTTAATTGCCAATTAAATATAGAATATGAGGGCATTTTTGTATGGTAAACAGCCACTCCCCCTTCTGAAATTCCAGCCAGATAAATGAGTTCTTTTTGATACTTAAAAAGTACTTGAGGTGCCTGTGGTGTCAAGAACAACCTGCTTACATATTCAGTGTGGTGAGTTTAGCAAGTAGGAAGGCAGTTCAAGGTTTGACATTCTCTGGAAGTGAGAGAATTGGCTTCCAGAGCCCATCACTTATCCTTGTGACCCGGGAGCACAGGAGGAGTGACTGTGATAATAAGGACTGGTGATCATGCAGATTTCAGTCACCGATCTGACTTGGCACTGACAGGTAGCCAGGCCTCTTTTTTTTCCATTGTGATATAAATGGACAAACTGAGAGCTGATTTGATAAAATATCCATAACTTTAGCAAAAAAAAAAAAAAAAAAAAAGGCTTAAGACTTAAATGCCTTTTTTGTGATGTATTGGGATAGTTCGATTTTTTTTTTTTGTTTCTTTTTTTTTCTCAGTTGCTTGTAAGTGTTTTCCTTTCTGGTTGTGAGAGAAAGCACTATCATCACTGTAGTGCAATAAGTGCATAATAATAGTTTTATAGGTATAAAAGTCAAAATGCTATTAGTGCTGAGAGGTATTGTTTTAGCAACTGGATCTTGTGTGTAAGAACCTAATTTTTAATAATATCATTTGCCTAATGTTATGTATTCACAAAGTTAATAGTCAATTAAGTTTTGCATGCACTGTCTTTTTTGAACAGAAATACTTTTGCCTGTCAGGTGCTATGTTATTAAAGAACATTAGTTAAATTAAAATTGCACCTAGGCTGAGAGTGTTCACAACACTTAATGGACTTTTTGCAGTTTGCTTCCAAGTACTTGTCTACTAACAAGATTACAGGCATATTAAAATGAGTGTATTAGGGGGCAGGAAGCTGTGTGCTTAAAAAATCAAGCCACTTTCAACTGCATGTCTTTTGAGCCACAAATTTATCACAGAGACGGTGAAGCAAGGTAAGCATCTCTCCTGCCATTGCTGCTGTAATCCAGCAAGGCACTGAGCTGTAGCAAAGGGGAAGTAAGATGGGTGATTCTCTCCTTTTATTTCTCTGAAATAAAAGGCTTAAATAGCATTGAGGTCTGAGCCTGTCCTGCAAGAAGGGTGGTGTGTCCTCGGTGGCAGGCTGGTGGCAGGCAGTAGCTGTAAACATCTGGAGGTAGAAATGTGGAGAATCACTCTCAGGAGAAATCAGCTCCCCTCCCTTCCCACCCCATCTTTATGCCACAATATTTTCTTACAGTTCTTCTGCAATAACCTACATTTAGTGAGAGCTTTGTTACACATTTATGGTCTTGTGCAATTTGATAACTCCTCCAGACAGCAGAGTAACTTTCCACAAGACAAGCATATTATTTCTGAAAATTGTCGGGGTCTCAGGAGACTTCATCAGTATTTATAAAATGTCTTTAAATGTTTCTATGAGAGGTGTTTTATACTGTGATAAGTGTTCTATCTGTGATAGGTGTTTTGGAACAGACCCTCCTCCCTCTGTGCTGTACCCAAAACAAACATCTCTACTGTGTTAATGAGAAATTTCTATAGCACCTAGACAATTTTTTCCATCAAAGGGTTGTGCCATGTGCTTTACGGGATTCTCTATTCAAGTCTTGATGTGGTATCATGGCAGAGCTAATCACATCCATACACCACTCTGAACCAGGCCCAAATGAAAAACACCTGATTGACTCCAAGTCATACAGTCCTTTTGTCCTGCCCTAGTCTCATCCTAAACTGAACTTCTTTCTGTGCCTCCAGTACATGGTACCAGCAGAGAGAAGACACAAAAGAAGCAGCTTGAATTGCTGCCTTGCTCATGAGACTGCCTCAGTGTTCCTCACCTTCATGTCGTTCAGCTGAGCACCTGGCTGGTTTTGGGTGGTTTCTCTTTTAATAACTGTGCCAGCCTTTGCCATGCCACCCATTCCTTGCTTCATACGAGCACCAACCAGATTCATTGTCTTCTGTTTGTTCCAGTTGTCTTGTTCTGGATGGGTCACTGAATTGTTTTCTAGGCCACATCTCCTGTTACCTGCATTGACTGGAAACAATGTGTGGGGCTATGAAGTGTAGAGAGCTGGCACCTAGAGCTCTTTCTGTCTGCATCTTTCAAAGAGAAAGAATTGACATTGCACCTTTCAGCTTCCATGAGGAAAAAAATAAACCCTTTCTAAAAGTGTCATATTAGGTTAAAATAAATGGGAACAACACAGAGGGAGGTTATGAGAGTATAAATGATCCAAATCCAAATTAGAAATCCTACTCTGAACTTTCAGAAATCAAAAGATGGAAGGAAATATTTTTAGTTCTGCATATTTGATCATGAACTAATGTAACAATAATATTGCACAATGCAGCTAACACTCTTCCACTAATTGTCAAAACATCCTTTTATTTCTCCAATTTGTGGGATTTCTCCAATTTGTACTTATTCCTACAGAATATGTCACTTTTTACAGCTTTCTTTCCTTCTTTCAATATGCAGATTTTAATATGCTACTAGCCATGTTAGTGCTTCCTTAAGATGTCAGAATTTTTGAATAATAACATCAGAAAGAAGTCTTGCTTTTATTAAGGAACAGAGGGGCATAGAAATTATGTTTCCATCTTTTATAACTGGAAGACTAAACCTTATCTTGATGAAGTCTGCAGAGATTAACCCCATGTAGAGAAGTTAATTCATAGATTTAAAAAATGACCAAACTTGATTTGATTTTCTTTTTAAAGGAGTGTGTGCATTATGTCTCTAACCTGAACTTGTATGACACTATTTGCATAATTTTTCAGCATTCAATGAACTGCAGCCATCTACAAATTAATAGCAAAGGGAAACAGATATTTCCTAACTGTAAGAAATCTGAAAATCCTTCTGTTTGAGTCAGATTAACCTTTACATAGGTTGAAACAGGACAACCAGCGAGAGAGATTAATTGCTAGAAATGCATGATTCAAATCTGCATATGCAGCATCATCACCAAAGGAACCTTAGGCAGCCAGGTCACCTCTGGTTGCAGGAAATAGAAGCAGTTCTGTTATTAACAGGTACTGTAAATCAGTGTCAAAATGAAAAATCTTGAACAATTAGAAAGTAATAATATTGTACTGTTGAGAAAAAATAATAAGACTCAGCAATAAATTTACTTGAGTGGAAGATCCATATGTCCTCCAATAAAATTAAAAGACTCATAAGCCTTCGTTTCAGTTAAAGATTTATAACTCATTACCATGAAAGTAAGACTGAACCATAAATTCTGGAGGAAATTTAGAGACTAGCCAGAAGGAATTTCTTTTTTTGTGGGAGTATACAGATTGAATTATGAAGCTGGCGTGACAGCATTATTTTAAAACTTGGTGGTCATGTTTATATTTTCTAATTTCAGTTTGTTTTGAGGATTTACTAATTTTTTGCCTTAAATTGCACTTTAGAAAATTTCTTTTAATTTAAAGAAAAGTGACTTCTTGTCTTTAGTAATGAATCATTCCTATGGCTTGCAACATTTATTAGGAGGGAGGTTCAGATCCATGTTTTCACTTTGGAGTTTTTGGGATTTCTTGAGAGTAGAGGGCATACTTGGAGAGATTTAGTAACAAGACAAATCTGTACAATGTGTCATCTTCTACAGTATGATGTGTCTAATGGTCAGCTGTAGCAGTTGCTGGAGACAGGACAAACATTCTGTGAATTTTTTTTTTCACTAATTATCCCAAATTTCAATAGTCAGAATTTAGGAGGCTTTACTTTCATACTTTCAATGTGACAAAAAAATTGCTAAGGGTCAGAAAGGAATGCATCCTGAAAACTTGGAAGAAAATGGATTTTCCCCTAGTCAACAGCAACTACTTCTTAACATTCCTAACTTTTCAACATCTGGGAATAAACAGTCCTGGAGACTAGTGTTATACTAGCATTAATGTGTTGTTGCAATATCTAACACCTTAAAAAATAGTTTATTGTTTCTTTAATTATTTTCCAAAAAGATGGATAGACAATGTTTGCTTTGTCTCATAAAAATTAGAATGAGATATATTTTTCAATTTTACTGCTGTATTCTCAGGGCTGTAAGTTTCTCTGCATATGTAATTTTCAGTTGATAAATTGTGTTTTCTCTGTCTTATTATATACAGACCTATATATAGTGACTTTTCATTGATTTTTTTATAGTAACTATAGTGACTTTTCCCTCTCATATGTAAATAATTGCATCCATACAAATGTAAATTTTAATGTATTTTTTAAAATCAGGAAGAATGAAGATGCATTAACCAGGAAGTTTAATGCACAAAGGCAGCAGACTTTTTCTTTCTTTTTCTTTCTTTTTCTTTCTTTTTCTTTCTTTTTCTTTCTTTTTCTTTCTTTTTCTTTCTTTTTCTTTTTCTTTGTTTTTCTTTTCTTTATTTCTTTTTCTTTGATTTCCAGACAGCTTTGTATGTATTCAAAACTCAAGGGAAGGAGTTAAAAGCAGCCATTGAGGTCAACAGGTAACTACTGGTAGTAGGCAAGGTAAACGTACCTATTTTGAAGGAAATATTTTCATAGAAAGGCATTCAGATGGCCTCCAGCTTGCTTTCAGAGCAGGTTTTTACTAGACAGCAGATAAGTACTTTTGAATCTGCATTTCACGGAAGCTGTTTCACCTTTCTTCAACAGTGCTGCCGTGATAATTCAGGTGGATTTGAAAGAAGGCTGAGGGGTTGTTCACCTCTGCTTGCCCTCCTCATACCCTGGCCTCTGGGTGCTTGGGAGGGAGAGCTGTGCTAAACTATCCTTCTTTCATGAAGCAATTGTTGTGCTTTTCCTACTCCTAACTTGCTTTTTGGGCCACATTCAGGTGTGACCCCAGTAAAGATAGGGCTCATTCCCAGGAGGGAACATCCTCCTGCTCCGCTCATGTTAAAGCCATCTTGCTCCTTATTTTTGAGAATGTCACTAACCTCTTTTACCTGTCCCTGCTGGTGTCGGCAATAACTTGTGCCTGTCTCAGCAATAGTGTGGCCAGCAGGATCGGGTCAGTGATCAGCACCTTAAATTCTGAGTTCAGTTTTGGGTCCCTCATGAGAAGAAGGACACTGACACAGTGGAGCGTGTCCAGAGAAGGGCTGATGAAGCTGGGGAAGGCTGTGGAGCACAAATCCTGTGAGGAGCAGCTGAGAGAGCTTGGGGTGTTTAGCCTGGACAAGAGGACACTCAGGAGACCTCATCACTTCCTACCTACCACTATGGGGCAGGAAGGGGGAACATGGTCTCTTCTCCCAGCTAACAAGCAATAGGACAAAGGGAAATGGCCTCAGGTTGCAGCAGGTGAGGTTCAGATTGAACATTAGGAAAAGTTCTTCATGGAAGGGGTTGTCAAGCATTGGAACAGGCTGCCCAGGGAATGGTGGGGCCACCATTTCTGGAGGCATTAAAAGATGTGTAGATGCAGCACTTGGGGACGTGGTTTAGTTGTGAACTTGGCAGTGCTGTGTCAACCTTTGGATGTGATGACTGTAAAGGTCTTTGACAACCTAAAAACCCCTGTGGCTCTATCATTCTATGATACTGTATAATTTTGATTTGTATTTTCATTATGTCCCACTGACCTATTTAGTCATATAGTTACTATTTACATTTTGTTAATGGAGTTACAAGATGTAGGTTTTTCATCCTGACAGAAGTTCTTGAAGTGCAAGTTCATAGCCTTTACCTGAAGATCACCCTTCTCCTTCAGATTTATTGTGTTGAGAAGTCTCATCCGAAGTCTAAGTATTCTATGCTTATACAAAGGATTTTGTATATGAGTAATTTTCATATTAGTGTTTGACAAGTAAGGATACAAATCCTGATTTATAACATAAATAATATCCTTTATAAATTTAAATTTAATTTTAAAATGCCATTTAGTTTCTGAAAATCAGATATAGTCATGGTCACTGTAGAAAGATAAAGACAAATGTGTAATAAGTAGCATTGTGTACGAGGATGAAAAGAATATTTACATTATATGAATGGAAAAACCCCAGATTTACCATATACAAATTAAAAAAAAATACTGTGAGTGGAGTATTTGGCAGCTTGTTCTTTTCAATGGCATGCTTACCTAAATCTCTCCTTGTAAATACTTAGAGAATAATTGGTACGAAAGCTGTCATAATTTTCCTACAAATGCATGCTGCTTATTATTCCAATATATTTTAATTTATCGCAGTGGTAAAATCAGTGTAGCTGGAATGTGTATTCTTCCTACACGGCTGAAGTAAAAGCTGAAGTAAATATGAGAAAAATAAAATATCATAGTTATTAGATATCTATCACTTTTATAACCAAATTACACTTTTAATAGTTTTTAGTGTGTTGGAGTAGGAAAAATGGTAATGAAAATGCTTGAGTTAATTTTAAATTGAGAGGACCCTACTAGAAGAAAACTTAGAGGGTGACAGTCAGACTGGAAGAAAGTTTGGTGAGAAATGACAGGATCAGCTGCCATTTTCACTAGTTAGTGAGAATCCAGATGGAATAGCTATCTGTTGTTGTGTTTAGAAATGCTGTGGTGTAGAGAGGGGGGGAAAAAGGAACCTCTAACCCAAAATTAGTAAATTAATTTTCTTACAAGAAGTGGAAGCAGTTTCTGGATATCTACCATTGCGTTCACAAGATGCAACTCACCAGCTTAACCTGAGTGTAAGAGTTTTTGCAGAGTAAAAAACAATTAAATGTCTAGGAAATGGTTAATTTTCAATAATGAAACTTCTCTGCTCTGAATGGATTTATGGCTGAAGTTGGACTCTTATTTCTAGTAGGGTCTTCTGATTTAGTGGATGAATGAAAGAATTGTGTGGGTAATCATTCACAGCCAGACAATATTGAGGTTGTAAAGAAACACCAGGATCAAGTGCAGATCAGTAGCATTTTAACAAAGCCTTCTTTTGCACCTACCACACCATTCAAAGGAGTAATTTTGGGTTCCTCTTATTGCTGGGAAAGTTTCCCAGGTTTTAGTCTACATTTATATGCCCAGAACACCAGAGCCCAGTGTAGGCAATACCTCTTGTTCAGGCCACATGTTAATGTTACCTGAGTTGTAAAACTGGTGTGGGGCAGAACCAAGGGGGTTTGTGTCCTTGTTGCAATGAAGCGTGGGAAGGTCTGTCATTTGGCTGTCTGTTGCAAATACCCTGGAGCTGTAATATTAGTGATAGAATAAGGTAGAACCATAGAATCATCACAGAAGAGTTTGGGTTGGAAGGGACCTTACCAATCATCTAGTGGCAACCTCCGTGCCATGGGCAGGAAACCCTCCTTGCCATGAAAACCAGGTTGCTCAAAACCTTCATCAACCTGACCTTGAATACTTCTTGGGATTCACAGCTTCTCTGGGCAACCTGTTCCAGTGCCTCACTACACACAGGATTTCTTCCTTATATCTAATCTTAACTTGCCCTTCTTCAGTTCAAAGCCATTCCCCCTTGTCCTGTCACTACAAGCCCTTATAAAAAGTGCCCCTCGAGCTCCTTGTAGGCCTCCTTTAGGTACTGGAATACTGTTGAAAGGCCTCCCAGAGCCTTCTCAAGGCTGAAAAACCTCAATTATCTCAGACTGTCTTTATAGCAGAGGTATTTGAGCCCTCAGATCATCTTCATGGCCCTCTTCTGGACTTTCTCTGACAGGTTCATGCCCTTTTTATGTTGTGTCCCCCAGAGCTGAATGCAGGACTCCACTTGGGGTCTCACAAGGCAGAATCACCTCCCTGGACTGTTTGCTGCTCCTTGGATACCCTTGGCTTCCTGGCTGCAAGTGCACGTGGCCAGCTTGTGTTGAGCTTCTTGTCAGCCAACACCCTCAGGTCTTTCTTATCAAGACTGCATGAAGTAGTGTTAGCTGGAGTTGTGGAGGACTCTGCTTTCCACTTACATGTTTTTTCCAGCTGAATTTAGGTTTTGGGCTGAAGGAATTCTGTGACAGCTCCACTACAGAGTAGTTTGAGTTGTCATCAAATCACACCTGGAGTTATTTATTTACCCTTCCAGGGAAGTCCCTCCATTTTTGTCTGGACCTGACTTTGCTACTTCTCTGTTTCTCTTGCTCAATTATCTGCATAGATACAAACTTATTGTCAGGTTTGGGCAAGTTGCGCCAGGCCTGTAACACACAGACATTACCATGAAGTATGCTAAAATAGAATAATGTGTAATTCCTCATGCAGCCTAAGTGGATCTAAATCACGCTGCTGCCAAAGGTGATGTGTTGACATGGCCACCCCACCTGCCAGCATCTCCTGACATGGGCCCAACATTTGTGTCTTCAGGATACGGGCATTTGAGTTGCCTTGAAACAGCTGTAAATTCAGCCTTATCAAGTCTCTTATGTGGACGAGCCTTCCAGCTTGATGCAACACCTATTTTTATTTTATTTTATTTTTTGTGAGTAGAGAGAACAATGTTTTAGTTTTGTAAGTTTACGTCTCAAAAGAATTTTGGATCCTGGATGAAAATTAAATATTAAATCCACAAAAATCTTACTGAATATAAAACTGAGGATTTGAGGAAGGTGGAAATTGATGTGAGAATTGACTGTTATTTCAATAAGAGTTATTACAACCTACACATTTTTATTGGGTAGGAAGTCAAATCCTTGTTAGTATTGAAGTTATTTGTAAAGAGTAATGCCCTAATTCCCTTGAGTTTTCCACTTCATTAAGTGTACATGATCTTTAAACTGGCAGGCAGGTGGGGTGAATGCAAGCTCTAGTGATTATCACTTCCTTGGTGAACTCACCTTATTGCTCTTTCTTTCAAATCTGGGGCTCTGTTTCTTTCATGATGTTTAGTATTTTTAAAAGTGTCAGTTGCAACAGTATGTAAAGGGAGCTGACAGGAAGAAACAGGAAATGCTATCCTTTTTGTGACCCTGTGGGTGTTTGCTTGTATGGAGATTTGAGCTCTTTCTTAGGATGAGGTATAAAGCTTTGCAGAACAACATCACCTGGCAGTATCTGCTTTGTTTAGGATTGCTGCAGGCTGATGTTTTCACCTACTGTGTTTTCACCTAATAATTGCATTAAACAAACTTGTATTCTTTTCCTTCCCCTATAACAATTGTTTCCTTATTTCCCAAGCCAGCATTTTTAATGTTTTGCCAGTTAAGTTGATATTTGCATCAAAAGTCTCAGGATTTCTGGTCATAGATGAACACAATACAAGGTAATAGATTTTTCCTGATTGCTTTCATCTGACATATTGTATGTACTTGAATTTTGTTCACATGGATAGGACGACTAGTTAGTAAGGTTTTGGTGCAATCATTCTTTTTTTTTGACAAGGTGAAAATCTGAAAAGGCAAATTTTTCTGATTTGTAAGTACATTACTGATGAACACATGTAAAGTCATAATAAATTTGAGAAATATCACATGAAAAAAAAGAACAAATGAAGAAAGAGGAAATTCTTCATGAAAATCATTCCCTAAGATTTTTTTCCCATTCCACTGTTTTTCATGGTTTCAAACGGGGTAAACTTCTTGATTTAGGATTCTGTGAGGTTGCCAAAATAGGAAATCAATTAAAAATAAGATACTGAACAAACCTTTTTGGGAGGCAGAGATTTAAAAAGTTTTTAAAGGAGAAAATGACTAATTTTAATTCTACTTTATTTTGATTTTAGATTGAGATTTCAAGAAAGGGGTTCAAATCATACTCCTCCTCCAGAGTATCTCTGTAATTAATGGGGATTGCATAGTGCAGATATTACACTTCTATAGGAAGGTCCAATTGCAAGGAAACCTTGAGCTCTCAGGTGCCACCTCTCCATTCCTTGAGTAGGAGAATGAATGTCCTAAGAAAGGAACAAATTTTAGTTGCCCAGTAATATTTTAATATTTGACCAAGTTGAGAAAGATTTTGGGGTTTGTACTCATTTATTCAATAATAATGCTTAAAGTCTTTATTTTGATTGAAACATGAAGTAAAAAGTTGTTAAAATAGCGATTCTCTAGAGAAAAAAAAAAGAATTTTTATCCTGATGTAAACATTTTGACAGGTTGGGAGGAATTGAGGTTTAGTATGATGCTATATTTATCAAATCTGTCCCAAATAACTCAGAAGGTATAGCCTTGTAAAATGTGCACCTCTTACTTTTTCTAGAACTGATTTTATTAGTTGTCTGTCAGTTTAATTATTTCTGCAATGAACATAAAGTGGATGAAAAAAATATACCTTGCATTTTCACCCATTCTTCAATACCTGGAATTTGGATAAGAGAATCCTCACAATTTACTACATTCCAATAATACTGAACATATATTTTAAATGTTCTGTAATGGAAAAAGCAATCTTATTTTTGCTTTACTAAAACACATTAGTTCAGTAAGAATGAGTGAATAGTTGTTATTCCTCTTGAAATTGTAAACTTTATCAAACTTTCATTCACTAGCTGTTTCTTGTCTTCTTGGTGTCAATTTATGAGAAAAAATGCTCCATAGTATTTCACCATATAATTTCACCAGAATTATTTTAATTCGTTTAAGACAGAAAAGAAACTATTGCAGTGACTAACAACTTCTAAAGGGCGGAATTTCGGCTAGCAGGGCACATAAGTGATTCTGTTTTGAATTACTGGGTACTTGAATAGGTATGAAAAACTGTATTTTTAACTTGTGGCCTGAGGAGATTCTTCAGCCACAGCACTGTATAAGAAGTTAAATTCACTGATGTATTTTTAGATTTTTCAGGAGGAGGATTTTGAGGCTTAATGTCTCATTACTGAACTTCTGTGCTTCTAGCTAACATTGGTGAAGTTGTACATGTGAATAAGTAAGTGAAGCAAATGAGTATTTTGAAGTTGCTCACTTCTCTGCATAAATTATCTTTTTCAGACATATATGGCATGCTGCTGTGATGCTTGGGGTCCTTTCACTTGTGTGTTTAGCCAGGAAAATATGATCAAACCTGTAATGGGAAAATTGCATACAAGAATGGAATTTTGTGAGGTGCAAATAAAATGAATTGTTGAAATATAGGTAGTTAGAGAAAGGATCCTGAGGAAGAAATTAAGCAAACATCACTGTGAGACTAGAAATAAGCAAATAATCATCAGGAGCAGAAGGGTCTCTTGGATTTGAAGCACTGTGGAAAGCTGTGCCCAAGCAAGAGGAGGGCACAGACCTTTCTAGGACTCTGTTGATATGAACTTTGGTACACAGAAGGGACTTTTTTTTCCTTAGGTTTCACAAAATTACCAGATCATCCAAACCACACAGGTACAATGAACTTCTGTGATGGATAGTGAAGCAGGCTGCTTAGGGTGCTGTCATTTCTCACACACCATTGAATCCCTGTCTCAGTGCTTGAGGATTACTGAGAGGAGGCAATGCATATTATTCCACCAAAACAACACCACATTTCCTTGAGCTCCTGGCCAAAGTGAATTGAAATCTGTGCTGGAACAGCTGTTTTGCACTTTGTGTGAAACAGTTCTACCAATAATAATTATATGGAAAGCACTATCCTTCAGGAGCAGGGGTCAGACCTGAACCGTGACCCTTCTGTGCCTACCAAGTGTGACCAAAGAGGTTGTTGGAAGTTCAGTCTGAGTGACATCTTTTAAAAGTATGTTTTGTGCCCTCTTACCTAGGGTCTAGGTTTTGGGTTAGGGGCTTCCTTCTTGCTGTTAGTCAATAAAACATTAAATTTTTAGCTCAAGATTTCAACTTATCTATAGCTGCAATTATTCTTATAGCGCTTTATTTAAGACCTGAATTTTCAACACAAAGTAGTAGTAGTAGTAGTAGCGGTAGTAATAATAACAATAACCTAACAGCCAAGAATTGCTTTGTGTACTGGTGTCCAGGAATGCCAGTAATTCTGATATTGTGTCTGTGTGTGCTCGTGTAGCCTTTGGATTTCTTTCCGTACCCGTCTGAATAAGAGAAGCCAGCAGATCTTCAGGACATTACCTGGTAGCAGGACATGGAACAGGGCTATTCTGCTCATGGAGGTCTTTCTGAGTGATTCACCCACTGCTCTTCTAAGGTCTGCACACCTTAGCAAGGCTGACCAAGGCTTGCCCATTCATTAATGTGGTTGTATGTTGTCCAAGTGTTTTCATAGTGACCACTGTGGACTCAGAGACTAGGCACACTTTTGCAAGGTGGAGTTCTTTGGCTACTTCTTGCCAAATAAAATGTTGTCCTGAACAGAATAAGTTTCACATCATAAAAATTCAGCTACAGCCATGTACATGAGTCATGTGTAAGAAGGTTTCTCATTGTCTAGAAGAGGGAAAATAACTGTATTTGAAGAAGAAGGGACTCAGATGGGATTGATTCATCTGACCTGACATGCAGGCAGGTGTTTACAAAGCACATGGTTGATCAGAGTATTAGTCAGCTGTGAAAAAAATATGTACTCCATATTTGGTTCATTTCTTTGTAAATTCTCAGCTAAAAATTGATTTATGTTTGAATTAATGTGTGCCATGCTTTGTTTGTTTGAAACACTTTTTTTGTTTTACAGATCACACTCTTCTACAAACTGTTTTGCTCAAATCAATATTTGCTACATTTATTCTCCAGGGTGTGAAGTGATCCTATGACATCCTCATATTTTGAAAGAGCTGCTGACATTCATGTCTGTTTACAATACTGAATATTTTGCAGCATTGAACCCTGATTACCCTTTTACTCTCTTTGATCTCTGCATCTGTCTGCTTGAGGAATCTCTAATTCCTTAATATTATTCTTTTCAGCTTGTGTACTGCTGTTTAGGGAAAGTTTAAAATGTGCATGTAAAGGATTAGTCTGTTGATTGCATTGAGTCCCTTTCACAGCAGTCAGTACACTGTTCCTTTGCATTAACTCCCTTTTTCCACAGGACAACTGAGGAATAGATTGTCTCCTATTCCCTTTTTGCCATACAGGTGTTTATTGATTGCAGTGAAGAGAGACACATGCAAAGTAACATGCAACATTTGTTGTAAAAGAGCATTTAGATTAAATTTATGCTACTTGAAATGATTTTTGAACTCAGACACAGTCTGAACATATAAGGAAAAAAAGGATTTAGTTGAAATGTAATTATTTTTCTTGAGTTACAGACTTCCCAAGTCCTGTGCTTAGTGTTAAAGGCTACATATATATATATATATATGTGTGTATATTAGAGAATTAATAAATTGATACATGAACTCTCTTTTTTTGTTTTAAAATAAAACCTCAAGGCCCTTCGGTTTTGAACAAAACTCCCCACCTGCCTTTCTCAAAGTGAGCCTTGTTATGTGTGAAGTCTTGTAGTACATCATTTTCAGCTAGGAAAAACACTATTTAAGGGATTTGCTGAAGGGCTAGAGGAGGACAATGTGACACATTGGTGAATAGGTTGTGTGATTAAATAACAGGAGCCATGGGTAAGGCTGATAGACTCAATGCCTTCTTTGTCTTAGTCTTCATCAGAAAAGTCTTTCAGACCTTGAGCTCAGTGAAGGCTTTGGAGGAAGAGGAGAATGCCCAGCACAGGATGAGGACAGGACCAGACTGGCTGCATTCAAGGCTGCTTAGAGACCTGACTGATGTACTTGCAAGGCCACTTTCTATCATCTTTCAAAGTCTGTGAGACAAGGGTAGGTTCCCAATGAGCGGAAGAAGCAAATGTTGCACTTGTCGCTGTAAAGGCAAAAAGGACAATCTGGGGGACTGCAGAGGTTCAGCCTCACTGTGACCCCTGTGGGTGTTCTAGAAAAGGTCTTAAAGCACATTTCTGGGCACACATAGATGGTAACTGGGAACCACCAGCATTAATTTGCCAAGAACAAAACATATCTGACAAACCCTACTGGCTTTTTTTGATAAATTTATTGGATTGCTGTACTAGGGAAGAACAGTGAAGGACATTTATGACTTAAGCAAAGTTTTCTGCACCATCTGCAGTTCTATTCTTCAGTCCTAGTTAGGACATTCCAGACTAGATAATCGACTATCAGATGGGTGAAAAGAATGGATGGTCAGGCTAAATAAAGTTCAGTGGTTGTGCTCTTCCTAGAGTTCAGTTACAAGAGCACTGCAAGTGCAGGAGTCTGTCCTGGGTCCTGCCCTCTTCGATAAGTTTGTCCAACCAACTTGGAGGAAGAGATGAAAGGCAGCATCAGCAAACTGAGGTCCTCAATATGTTTGAGGTAGGGCTGCCATCCAGAAGGGTGTAGGTAAAGAAGAGGAGTAGTGAAATCCAACACGGCCTTATGTGAAGGCCTGCAGTGGAGGATTGGTCAAAATTGGTCAGTGCTGGGCAGGCTGAGGAAGAGAGGCTTATTCAGCCTGGGGCAGAGATGGCTTCAGGGGACCTAACCACAGGAGCATGTTGCCTACAGGGAGGGAGCTGAGAAGTCTGAGCCCGTCTCTGAGGCAGTGGCCACCGACAGAAGAATGGGAAAAGTGACATTGTTTTATAGGAGTGTATCCTGTGTCATTCTCAAGAGGACACTTGGGCAGTGGGACAAGATATGCCCATAGAGATTGTGCAGCATCATTCTTGCAGGGTTTCAGGATGTAATATGGTAAAGCCCTGAGCGATCTGGTTGTCCCTCAGAGTAGACTCTCATATGAGAAGAAGGTTGGACTATAAGCCTTCTGATGTCTCTTCCAACCTGAGTGATTCCATATATGAACAAAATAAAATTATATTTAGCTTTCGCAGAATGTATGGTAATATATCAATTTTTGTGTGTTCAGACAAGATTTTTTAAATTAGGAAGTGAGGGATTGAGAGGTCTTAATCTGTAAAGTGTGCTCTTTCCAGAGTTTGAGCATCAGCATTAATAAGTACTGGGTATGCAGAGGCAGAATAGATGAAAAGAGAGAGATTTATCTTCTGAATTGGTGGTGTCTTCATTTCAATCATAAGAAAGTATTTTACTTAAGAGCTGGAGCCCATACACTTCAATTTCTTCAAGATAAACTGTTTCCAGTGTGATTATTTACTGGATGTATTCCGTCGAGTATAGTGTTTAATGTTTCTCTGACTGATTGTTCTGACAGAAATTCCTTATGTACTCATATAAAAATAAAAAAGGGAGGCAGGGAGCTTGAGTTAGCAGCCTTCCAAACAACAAAATCATAAATCCTACTACTGGGTTGCTTTTCTTCCCTTAAGCCTGACATCACTTCATTCTGAGTGAATTTATATATTTTGAAGGACGAATAAAAAAATTTGCAACTGTGTTTTGCAAATACGAGAATCTGTGAACTAGAATAAATTGCCAGCTATTGGCTTGATTCTGAAACTTGAATTCAAGCACATGGTTGGTTAGTCATACAAGTATTCCTCAAGTAAGTCAGCACCCTATTCTCAGGTGTTAGGTTTGGCTATGATGTAATGAACAATTTAAGATATTTCAAGTTGATTTGAATATTCCAGTTGCAATTATACCTAGGCAAGCTCTTTGAGTGTTTTGAAAGCACTGCCTGGTTTTTTTTGTATAGGATAGATATATCTACTAAAAGATGTGGCAATTATAAAGAGCATATAAGGTATCATGATGAATATTCCCCTTCTCCCTACTCTCCACTAAAATAGACAAAATTTTTAAAGACCAAGGGCCTAATCTGATGCATTTGTTGCTGCCTTAGATCTGCCCACAGCTGTCCCCTGAGGCATGCAGAAAGATTTGATAAGCAAACGTTGCCAGATGGCTAATGCTTGAAGGGAACGTTTTCCTACAAACATGGCAAAGTACAGAAATGCTGAGGCGTCGCAGCATTCCACAGGCGTAGCACGGCTCTGGGCTTCGAAAGAATGCTCATGGATCTCATCTCCTGGAGTGGGGTCAGAGGCTCAATCAGCTTTTCAAGTACCCTTGGCACAGCTGACATTAGCATGCTTGTTTGTGGTCTTGACTGAATTAAAAAATGGATGCACTGTAGAGAATTAAGCCTCTAATGTGGAGGTTCCTCAACATCCTACAGGTAAGCAGGGGTGTGGACAGGGAAAAAGAAAGCATGAAAAGGGAAGGAAATTCTGGAAAAGCTGTTAGCCTTGAGTTTGCACTGTGCTGGACACGCCATGAGTGAGGAGAAGAGCTTGTGAGTGCCAGCTGGGGGGTGTTGAGAGAGCAGCATGTTCTACCTCCTCTGTGCCCATCCTTGCCCTCGTATACAGCTGATGCAGCCAAGCAAGAGTCTGTTGAGTACAAGAAATGATCTTTTGTGCCTTAGTTGTTGTGAAGGTATCATCAAAATAAGCTTTTTACGGTACTGAGGCAGCCTCTAGAGAGGAATATCACAACTTGTGACATAGCTGTTCTCGGAAAAGCACTTAAATCTCCTCCTATACAGATAAGAAAATAAATTCAGGTCATTATTGTGTACTTGTAATTTCCTCTTTTAGAAATTGTGTTTGGGAATGAATAAACTAAAAATAATGGGATTAGGTATACATAATAACTATATATTACTAGTTTTCCCTGTCCTATAATGTAATTTCTATTAGATTATGGGCATTTGTGAAGAAATGATTTTCAAACATAAGGATTAAGTCTTTAGTTGTAACTTCAGCGTAGGAGCCATCAAGTCTAGAAGTGAAAGCAACTAGTGTATCCATCTATGCTTTACATCCCCAAGGCCTTGCATCATGTTCAGCATGGATTTTGACAAAGTGGAGGGAATGTAAGGACTCCTACAAATATTCAGGTCTGTGGCTCTTGGGGGAACTCTATGCAACCTGTAGTATAAGATTGTGGTCTGAGGTGATGTTAGCATCCCTTCCAAATTTGCAAACTTGTACCTTAATTTGCTCTTTTCACCTTAAAGTAGCTTAAAAATCAATTCTTAACTACAGAGAGAATTGATCTCAACTAGAATCTCAACTACAGAATTACTATAGACAACATCATACACATCTTAGACACCTGAATGCGCTCGGAGATCTCTTCCGACCTTAATGATCCTATGATTCTGTGATTCTAAGTTTTACATCCTTTTCTGAGCATGAGAGGTAGCAGTGAAGACTGAGCTATTGTATATCACTTGTTGGCAAACACTTCTTTGTGTAATAGATTTTCTAACCTTGAGATGTTGGAAATGAAGTAAAACACCAAAGCAAAGCAATAACTTTGGATGGTTGTGTTACTGGAAAGCATCCCGTAATTGCTTCCTAAAACCCTTAATCATGAAATTCTTTACTTCCCAGACTTTATGTAAGCAACAGATCATAGGTCTACTGCAAAATATAAACCTCAGTAGATTGCTGAGGAATTTTATTGTTGTAACCTATGGAGCATCTCTTCCCTTAATGTTCATCAGGATGACCTTCTTAAAAAGTCTAAAATTTGTTTTCTTCAAGGTATGAAAATTATTAACTTAGACATTTATAGGACTCAAGTGTTTTCATCACCTTTGAACAGCAGCACATTTGTACCTGTAAATAGTTGTTGTCTGAAGATATAGTGTTCAAGGAAATTTTTCTTGTTGGTTGTGAATCACACCTGAAATGAATGAGTAATCATTGATAATCTGACAGGCAAGCACCATTAAGTTACAGAAAAACGTGTCTAAATTTACTGCAATATTAAAATGCTTCTAAAACCAAATTGAAAGCATATTCCCCTAAATGCTAAAACAATTTTTTGCTACACTTGCAAAAACAACAAACCTCTTTATTCACATGAAAACCGATTTTCTTATAATATGAAGTAAAATCCAAAATTAGTAGTCTATTAGGAGAGCACGAGCCATTTCAAATTTTAGCAGTTATTCCTGTAGTCTTTCCTTAAAGGAATAAAAATAGGGATAAAAATATCAGCCTAGAACATTATTTTTCACTGTTTGACTTTTGAAAGCAAAGGAAAATATACTGTGAGAGTACCTACAGAGCTACCAATTAGTGCCTGGTAAAGCACTGCATAGTGGAAATTACTTGCAGGATGAGGGAGCCAAATACTGGTGCAAATCAGTATTTGGTGCCAAATACTGGTGCAAATCATATTGATAAATAATGTACCTCTGCAGCTTCCTGCGGTGTTTAATCTTAGCTGTTTCAAAATGTTTTCCATAACTGTATGAATAAACTACTTATTACATGCAGTAAAGAGTATTTCATTATTTTCTTCCCTGCATTTTTTATTGTGGATCATGTAGCACACCTCACCTCTAGAAGAGAAAAAAGCCAGCAATGCATGCCAGTCACTCTTCCTTAAGAGGTGGAAGGGTACAATAAGGTGGTACAAGTTTAAGCAACATTCTAAGTTTCTTAAGAAACAGGACTGGACTGGATCAGTGAGATTTCTGTACCTTCATACAGAAGATGCTTCTGTATTTCACAGGGAGCCTCAGCTGAGGCCACAGAGCCCCACAGACCTCTGCTAAGATCTTTAAGAGTATTCACAGGCATCAGAAGTGTTTCAGGTAGAATCTTTCTACACAAGGCAGTCAGACACTTGCAAAAGATTGTTTAAATGAAAATGACAGTGTCATAGAAACATGAAATGGCCTGGGTTGGAAGGGACCTTAAAGATCATCTAGTTCAACCTTCCCTGCCTAAACAAGGACACCTTTCACTAGACCAGGTTAGTCAGAGTCCCATCCAGCCTGGCCTTGAACACTGCCAGGGATGGGGCATCCACAACTTCTCTTGGAAACCTGTTCCATTGCCTCACCACCCTTACAGTAAAGAATTTCCTCCTAATATCTTAATCTAAACCTACTGTCTCTCAGTTTGAATCCATTCCCCTCTGTCATCTCACTACATATTATTGAAAATAGCCTCTCCCCAACTTGTAGGTGGTGCAGTGCAAGCCACACTGCAATTTATTATTTTATGATTTTTATATTTTTAGGAGATACCAAGTAAGAATTTATCTTCTTTTCTTTGTGTTTGCATTGGAAGGTGCTATTTTTAATTGCTTACAAGTTTAGCAAGTTTAAACATAGAAATGAAACTATCAATGCTGAATGCTTGCTGCAGAATATCTGGTTTGCTTAGTGATTTTTTATTTTTATTTTTTTTCAAACTCGAAGGATGTATGATGAAGGGAAGCAGATGACATGCAATTCTGAAGAATTTCAAATTATTTGTACTTTTGTAGGTCTTTGATGATCCATAGCTGAATGTGAGTCATGTTAGAGCTGAAATGGTGTCATGTTTTAACCCGTCAGGTGGCTAAACACCACACAGCTGCTCTTTCACTCTGCACCCCAGTGGGATGAGTGAGAAATTTGTGGGAAACAAAAGTAAAACTCTTGAGCTCAGATAGTGACAATTTAATAGGACAGAAATGCTTGTGCACCCCCAGCCTGTTCACTGGTGGTGTGGGTTGATAGGCAGAAAAGGCCTTGACTTTATGTAAACACTTCTTAGCAACAACTAAAGCATCAGTGTGTTATGAACATTATTCTCATCCTAAATCCAAAACAAAGCACTAGGAAAAAAGCACACAACTGTACTAGCTACTAGGAAAAAAAATAACTCCCTTCCAGCTGAAACCATGGCAATACCTATCCTATATTCTATACCATTTCCATCATGATGAGGTCCCAATATTTCCAACACATTCTTTCCAGTCTATTGATGTATACATGCACATATAATTCCCATAGTCTATGGGCCATTCCTCTAAAGTATCCACTGAGATAATTTAGTCCGTGACTTTGAGCTATATCCATCATAGCAGTCCTTTAGGGCAGGAAGCTGTTTGTGGTATTGGATTGCTCCATGCTGAAGCCAGTTCTGGTTCCATCATTTCTGTGTTTGTCCAGGTCTATCATTGTTGCATTCTGCCCAGATTCTTCACTAATCTGGGCAATTATCCCTGTCATGTCATTGACATGAACATATAGGAACTGTTGTAGTGAGGACATACAGTATTATATTGCAGTTAACATAATGTAATTCAAATCACTGGCTATTACCTGAAATCAAATCTCACTGAGGCACAGATCAGACTTCCCATCCTTCCTCATTATCTACCAAGTGCATCCAGGTCATTGAGAAAAGCTGTCTCACAAATGAGTTTGCCATTGCCTGAAGCAGAGGTAATCTAAACTGTCTTCTGCAGCCTATTTTTTATGTGCACTACAGTGACTTTATCCTCTTCCACAGTATGTTGATGTTTTGACTTGGCAAAGCCATTCAACTGGCAGATTTCTTTATGTATACCACAATATTTGAAGGTCCTACTACACATTTCTCTCTGTGTAGTCTTTAATGTCCATTGTATGATTCAATTTTTCCCAGAGACTGGTGAATGAGGGGGGATGTGATTTACCCACTTAATGCCATGCTCTTTGGTCCAGGTGTACATGAGGTTGTTTTGGAATTGCACCAATTTGGAGTACCCTTGTCTGGGCTAATTCTTTTTGGGATGCCATGTCACCATAAAACTTGCTTTTTAAGGCCCAAGATCATGTTCTTGGTGATGGTGTGGGGCAAGGGATATGTTTCCAGCCCATGTGGTTTCTTCCATCATTGTAAGCATGTGCTGCTTGTCTGGGCGGGTTTGAAGAAGTGTGATATACTCAATCTGCCAGACCTCCCCATATTTATATTTCAACCATCCTCATCCACACCAGAGAGGTTTTAAGTGCTTGGCCTGCTTGATTGCAGCACACATTTCACACTGATGAATAGCCTGTGCAATAGCGTCAGTGGTTCAGTCCAACCCATCTATGGGCCCATCTATACGTTGCAACTCTTCCTTGATGGCTGAGGTGTCATGAGCCTATTGGGCTCTAAATAATCCATTGCCAGCTCAGATTCAAACGAGCCACTTCCATCACAGCAGCCTGACCCACCTGCTGATTCATTTTTGCTTTTTTCAGTGACCCAGCTCTTGGGTATGGAAGCATCTATGTGATGTACTTTTACTACCAGAAGCAGCCATAGCAGATGGGTTTAACTCTCTGCTGTCAATTGCTCTGCTTCAATTACTGTAGCCACCCTCACAGGACATTTGCCACTGCCCATGACTCACTATAAAGTATTGGCCATTTTTATCATTCAGCAATGCCTAAAGCCAGCTTGATGGCTTTCAGCTCTACAGACTGACTCAATTCACCTTGTCCTTCAGCTGTTTCTGTTACTTGTCATGTGTACTCCACACGACAGCTTTCTACCTTGGATGTTTTCCTACAATATTACATGACTCATCAGTGAATTTATTCATATGCTTTTAGTTTCATGGTAGTTCATGATACAGTGGGGCCCCTTCAGCATAGTTCTAAATCCCACAATGCCTAAGAAAGCCTGTGTTGACTTTTTGCTTGTTGGTGGAGACATTACTATTATCTTGTTACTTTCATCCACTGGGATCTGGCAATCCACTCCATCTTGCCGTTTTATTCCTAAAAAGTGAATGTCTTGTGCAAGTCCATTGACCTTACTTTGTTTTATGGTCGAACTAGTTTTGAGAAAGATTTGGACTATTGTCTTCCCCTTACCAAAAACTTGTTTTGATGTGTTGCCCCACTCAATAACAACATCCACGTATTGCATGAATTTCAGAGCTTTACCTATTCCATTAAAATCTGGATCAGCCCATGGCAGATGATAGGGCTGTATTTCCACCCCTGGAACAGTCAATTACAGGTGCACTGGACACCCATCCAGATGAAAGCAAATTGTGTCCTGTGTTCTGCTACCAAGGGGATTGAGAAAAATGTGTTAGCCTGCTTGGCTTCCTTAACCTCTAAATCCAGGTTACTGGCACCATTATCCCAACTTCAGAGCAGCCAGGTGACAATGTGCTCACCTGGACAGCGCTGCAATTCTTACACATAATTCAAAGCTCACACAGGAATTTTTTGGGTAGTTACTGGCCTATGAGATCTATGTCTTCCTTTGTCTGTCTATCTTCCTCCTCCTGTTCTCGTGATGCCCCTGCATGGGAGTAGCACAGGGAGAGGTTTTGTCCTGCTTTTTTAGACAATAATTTTGCTAATAGTAAGTACCTGCTCTCATGTGCGGAAGTTAAATTTCAATTAATGAGTGATATATTTTGCCTGCCAAGAAAACACTGAATTGTGACTTTTATAGATAAGTGTCCTTTTTGAATACTCTCAAATATTTGTTATTTGAAATTTTAGCATAGCTATAGATTTTTTTTTAACATTTGGGCTTATCTTTGTATTATGCTGTAGATTGGTTGCAAATGTATAGAGCAGATTGAGAGAGCATAAAACCAGATCTCCCTCTAGAGACAGTTTTAGTTTATATTTTCTTGAAATTTAAGCAAAACAACAAGAAAGCTTGAAGAAAACCTAACTTATTTGGGTAAGAAAAATTACACAACAGTGATGGCAAGTGTGGACATGGATATTTCCAAGTGGATTTCACTTCCATGTAAGGATTGGTCATGAAAATTTTGTTTATCCAACTGCCCCTTTCTTCTTTCTGCTGTATATTTTTTGAAAATTATTCTTTTTTTTCACTTTTGTCATTTTCTCCTGAAAGTTAAAGTTGACTTAGAAGTCTGAATCTTCAATACCACTTAAATATGGAGGCTCAAAACAAGCAGGGTATGGCATGTTTGCAAAGGAATTCTGGTTGCAATAGCTGGCTTTGCCAGTTACAAAATGCCCATCAGCACAAATACCTCAATTTAAATTCCTCTTTAATTGTTTGCTGTATAAATTAAAGAATGTGATTTTTTTTGAATGCACCTATGGAGAAATAGGTAAAAGTATGTATCCAGCAAACATGGAAGTGAAACACTGATCCAGGAACAAAGTGTAGTCAAAGATATCTCAAAGAGGAAGCTGCAGTCAGATTCCTCCCCCCACTCCAACAAAACAGCTGATGCGTGAGCTTTTGCTAACCTGAAGTAGTTGAGGATCAGAGTGTCTTCTCTGAATATAATAATGAGAAGGCTTATATAGTATTATAAATATTGCCTCATTGCCTTGGCAATTTCACTGCTAAAATGGGAAACTCTAAAATCCATATAATGTTTGTTTGGTGTTACTAATAATAGTGTAGCACTTTTTTACATAGGGGAAGAAACAGAGTTACATTGTGTTTCTATAAATAAACCTAGAGAATTAAAGGCGTTTAAGTGTCTCTCTCTTTGTCATAATGAATTCAGAGATCATTTCCAGTTTTGAATAACTGGGAGTGTTAACTGGGAGTGAATAACTCTATCAGCTTTTTAGTGGATGTCAAGTCCCTAAAGCCAGCTTCTCTGTTTTACAGATCTGTTCTTGTTACAGGGGGATACATGCTACTGCAGATATCAATAGGTACAGTGGGCTCCTTTAATATTAGCACATCTTTATCTGTGCAGGATAGATGAGAAAGAGGGGAAGAGGTAAGGACAAGCACTGAAAATGTTAAACAAGAACTGACTTCCATTTTTGTGATTTTGTGCTCCTTTTAAACTTCCTTTTATTTTTTTTTTCTAGAAAATGTGTGGTTTTATTTTGTTTTGTTCTAGTTTTGGTTTTTGTTTGACTTTTGTTGTTGTTGTTTTTAATGGGTAAAAGTCCTGCTTGAGTGCCTTTTACTATATTTAGAATTAATGACCATTTGACCATTCCCTTAGGTACTGGGGAAGGGATGGAGGAGAAAAAGTTAGTTGAGATGGACTTCTGGTTTAAAGTTGTTTTTTTTTTTTTTTTTGTTTTGGTTTTTTTTTTTGTTTGTTTGTTTTTTGTTTTTGTTTTTTTTCTTAAGACAAAATGTACTAGAAGAAAGTAGCAAAAATAGAAAAAGCCATTCTTGTCTCAGGTGCTGGAAAGATGTAGGCAGAACACATGGTCTCATCAGCTGCTCTGTGATGTGGTGAACCTGCAGCAGGATTGTGCTGTTGAGACTATTATTGAGTTACCTCATTTGTCACAAGTTCACAGAAATATTGTCTTGTAGAAGAGATGGCCTTGCATGTCAAAATGAGACTCCCAGATGGGAGAGAAATAGGTGGCAGTACAAACCAAGCATCTCCCAGGACTTGCTCAAGATTTGGCCAAAGGTCGTGGGTGTGATAGTAAATCTACATCCCACCTCTCTGCCAAATCTTACTGGGTAAGCACTCAAAAAGTAGGAGATTCTTCACTGTCCTGATGGGTCTGTGCCTCTGGAAAAGGATGAAAGGAGTAGTAGTGAAGAGTGTTCTTCCTTTTAGTTTACTTGCTTCCCTAGTTTTCCTTCCCATGTAGTCTTCTTCCACCTCTCCTCTGAACACCAAACCCGTGATAAATTAGTCAAAAATAGGACAAAATTTATTGTATTCCTTTGCATCCTTTATTGTTGTTCCTTTACTCACCTGTCACAATTTTTATTCTGTCAAAGGAATTAATTTTTTCCAGATTAGATCTACTGTCCTGCTCCACTTCTGTGCCTTAATCCAGTAACTTCAGGATGTTGGGATGCATTATGAGTCTTCACACAGTTTTCAAGAGTGCAATCTGAATAATACATACTCTTATATACTATGGTGACGATTATATTAATTAGGTGTCTTGCAAAGTTTTAGTGGTCAGTCCTTTGAAATAGTATTTTTAACTTTAAGGATGTGACTATCTCAGCTGAGATAGCCAGGTCACATAGTTATAGATATTTAAAAGGGGATACACTATGGCTTTTTGGGCAAGAAAGATGAACCCTGAATGTGGAGGATTTCTGAATTATCCTTGAATTCATAAAAAGCCCAATAAAATGATATTCCAAAATGACATATTCATAGTGAGGCACTTAGAATCTCAAAGCTAGTTGGTATAATCATTTCTTTCCAAGCTCTGCTCTGTCAACTGCTCTCACTCTTGCCTCTCTCCTCAGGGAAAGTTCAGCCATCAGTATTGACATCATTTGAATGACACTGTGTTCCTGAGCTCTGAGGAGCTCTTTTTTTTCCCTATTTGCTCTTTCCCACTCCTCTTCTGCTCTCCTGTCCCACTGTGTTCTTTCTGTTACTTTATTTGATATGGTATAATGAAGAATGGTCTCTGGAAAGAAAGCTCTGGGCAATAAAGCATCTTTTTAAAACACCATGTGCATAAAGTAAAAATAACAAAAACTGTCAAAAGAAGCTGTTAGTGTGAATGTATTTATTTTATCTTTGGTGGAAAAGCTTAACACAGCTCCAGGACTTCAAGAGTACAATAGACAGTAATTTCTATATGAGTAGAACATCTATTTCTCTTTTGAAATATGGGACAATCTCAACCCCAGGTTGTCAGCTGCTTTTACAAGTTTCAGGGGAAAAAAAAGAAGAAAAAGATAGACTAGCTATTTTTGAACCATATATCAGTCAATAATCTAAGTCCCTTTCAGGAATGGGGTTAAAGCATTACCTGCAGCATAAGTGAAAACTGCAACAGCTTCTGGGTGGTGCCAATAAAGTGCAGGTTCAAAACTTTGACTTAGAACTGTGTTAAGGGGAGTAGTGGGGTCATTTCACAAATAAGGAGAGACAGCACAGGAAGGAAAGAGACTTTTCAGCAAGTACTGTGGCAGCTCTTATACGTTTATGACTTCCCACTGCTTGGGACAGGGCTCCCCTGAAATCCCTGGGGCAGTGCAGACCCAGTGCCCAGCTGTGCCCACCCAGAGCTGTACCCACTCAGAGCTGTGCCCACCCGGAGCTGTGCACACCCAGAGCTGTGCCCACCCAGAGCTGTACCCACTCAGAGCTGTGCCCGCCCGGAGCTGTGCCTACCCAATGCTGTGCACACCCAGAGCTGTGCCCACCCAGAGCTGTGCCCACCCAGAGCTGTGACACCCAGAACTGCTCACACCCAGAGCTGTGCACACCCAGAGCTGTGCACACCCAGAGCTGTGCACACCCAGAGCTGTACCCACTCAGAGCTGTGCCCACCCAATGCTGTGCCCACCCAGAGCGGTGCCCACCCAGAGCTGTGCCCACCCAGAGCTGTGACACCCAGAACTGCTCACACCCAGAGCTGTGCCCACCCAGAGCTGTGACACCCAGAGCTGCTCACACCCAGAGCTGTGCACACCCAGAACTGCTCACACCCAGAGCTGTGCCCACCCAGAGCTGTGCCCACCCAGAACTGCTCACACCCAGAGCTGTGACACCCAGAACTGTGCACACCCAGAGCTGTGCACACCCAGAACTGCTCACATCCAGAGCTGTGACACCCAGAACTGTGCACACCCAGAGCTGTGACACCCAGAGTTGTACCCACCCAGAGCTGTGCACACCCAGAGTTGTACCCACCCAGAGCTGTGCACACCCAGAGCTGTGACACCCAGAACTGTGCACACACCACAGGTGGTCGCCCACATCCGCTGGGGTGGCAGAATCGCTCACATGACTGAGATCAGGAGCTGATCTGTGGGCTGGTTCTTCTGTTTGGAGACTGGCTGGGAGGAGAGGAGATGCTACGGAGATGTGATTCATTCCTGATAACGAGTGGGTGAAGCTCAGGCAAGCAGAAAAGCTGTGATTCAATGAACCTCCTGTACAAAGAGAGGACAGGAAGAGAGCAACCAGCAAGGATGCTTTGAGAATGAGCTAGCACGTACCTTTTTAAAAACTATACCATTGTGTCCCCTAGAAATAAGCTTTTTGGAGGCAATCACAGCTCTTTTTAATACCCAAATGTTACAGTAAAAATGTGTTCCTTAGTGCATTAAGACATTTCTCCCTATAATTTCCTTGATTTGCTAGATAATGGATTTATTGAAACATCGTAAGAAAAATTACAGACTAAAAAGAAATAAATCACTTCATTCAAAAATATATAGAAACATTTTTCAAAATTTGATCAGAATGATATTTTCTCTGCTGCAGTAAATTCACTATTGTAAACCTGCAGGGGGAAGAAATAAGCAGAGAGAAATTGTACAGCATGCTGCCAACTTCATAGATCCTGGGTGGGATGAATCAGATGGAGAAACAAAACCCAGAGCTGAAGGCCTATTCAGCATGTTAGGGAAAAAAATGCTGATCAAGAAGGAAAAGAAAAAATAGGTATAATAAATAAATAGTAAGAAATGTAAGCACCTGAACTTGTTTACTTGCATTTCTCCCACACTGACACTTTTTATCTGTAGCTTTTCTTTTAAAGTACCAGCTCTTTCTCAGCTTCATGAGCAGAAGCAATAGACTGTGCAGAGTTTTATGGATATTTCAGGGGATTGGCACTGACCAAAGAGCCATGCTTATGAATTTCAGTGCAGCATCAAACTGCCAGAGGGTGTACTCTCTAGGGCAGAGATTATTAGCCCTTCCCTTGTGCTTTGCTGAGCCTGTTTTAGATATTATCCCTGGTCAGACAAGGGTTTTGTTCTGCGGCTGCAAGGCCCCGGCTGACAGGGCGCTGACACTGCGGCACCGCTGCCTGATTACCCTCTTGTGCTGCCAGATTCCAAGGAGTGCTGATAAGACTCAAGTGTGGGCTTCATTTCCTGGGCTTGGGAGTGAGATGTGGGTCAAAAGAGCTTTGTCTTGGCATTTTCAATTGCTGTGTTTCTTTTTATGACAGTAATTTAAGCAGTAGCTGTATAGAATTCATATCTGGAATTCAAGATTAATATTCACATGTCCATGCATAATATTAGTTTATATTTGGACAAAATCAGTTGGCATTTCTTAAAGAACTAACTACCTATAAAGTATTCATTTGCTCACTTCTAGACAAAAGTGTTCTGAGCTTTCCTCCAAGCTCTCGGAAAGCAGTAGTGGTAGAAAGTACTCATCATGAAGGAAAATTGAGAGGTCAGATGACACTGTAAAATACTATCTTGTAGGCAGTATCCCACCATTCCAAGGCACAACTTTTAACTTGAGGAAGAAATTTCCCACATATACTTCAATAAAGGCAAGCAGATGCAGCAGGTTATTATATTATCATGGGGAAAGTTATATGATGTCCAGATATTTTGGCAGCTTGGAAGACTTCTGCTTTCTCATATTTATGACCACATCCTTCTCTCAAGGGATAACAGAAATATGGGGATACCAGTTTTCTCACCTAGCAATATTGATCAGTGAAACTACTGTTTTCAAGAATTTATTTAAAAGTTTCTTCCATTTCTGAAAGCTTCCTTTTTTTTGGAAAAAAAAAGTATATATATATATATGTATTTTTATATGTGTGTATATATATATATATATATATATATATATATATATATATGTATATATGTAAAACTGACACAATACCTTATATCTTAGTTTAAAAGCCTGGAGTGTTCATGCAAAACTATAGAAATTACAGTGCACTATAGAAATTTACACAGTGGACAGAGTGAAAGTTTGTATATGCACTAAGTAAGTTGATAAAATCCTGATGGAAGAGTCCAAGGTTTGTATTCATGAAAGAAATATTTTTATTTAGGAAATAGTATGTATTAAAATGCTGCATTTTCATTTGAAAATAAATTTTAGACTCTAATTATAACTACACCATCAAACACCACTAGATCTGTGCTATTTAGCATTGCTTCCTATGTTTGGGAAGTCTCAATGAGGTTTCTGAGCATATTAGCTTATGCTGAGAATTCACCTTCCCCTGGGCATTTTAGAAAAAAAAACCTTCTTTAAAAAGCATTGAGAAGCACACTGATAGTGTACTTAGACCATTGGTTTTAGTGTCAGTACTGTAAATGTAAATGATTGTACTGTAAGTCACAACCCATTTGCAGAATCCTTCTGACCTTAGCAATCTGTACTTCATGGCCTTTTTTGTCTACATTCAGTAATGCTTTCTATTTTAATCAGAGCAGTTATGGTGGCAGACTGCACACTTGGGCTCGGGATGTGGAGCTGTTTTGTCAGGGCATCCTGTTCTCACATTTGAAGCAGAAACTCAGTGCAAGCACTGCTAAAAACACACGAGGAAGCTGATTTGGGTGTTCTCTATTCAGGGCATGAAAGTGTCAGAAAGAAGTTTCTGCAGAGCACGGAGAAATGAAGTCTGTGACAAAGGTTCAAGGGGACATTGTGAGGAGCGGCCAGGAGTGAAGGTGGCATGGTGGCTGTTTTCATGGCAAAGTCCTGAGTACTTTGGCAGGGATGCAGTGAGTCACTGCTGCCCCAGCAAGAGCCTGGATGGGAGGCACGCTGTTCATGTGGGAAGAGGCCTGACAAAATCTCTGATTAGACAGGGAGTCTGGCTGTGGGCACCATTGTTCCTGGCCCACAGGATGACCCCAGACTGCTGTGCCAGTAAGGGCTCAGGTGTCTTCACACTCGTGTTAGCAGCTGTAGGTGGGGTTCAACATTGACACAGCTGGCCATTGGTGCAGGTACAGTAATTCCCCAGCAGTATCTTGTTCCTGTGCACTCTGGTTGGTCTTCCTGTTCACTTTAGTGGTTTGCACATAGGTCTCCTAAACGTGGACTCTGTTTCATTTCCTTCAGCAAGGGTTGGTATTATTTGAAGAGCAAGGATCCAAATTCAGGTTTCCTGGTTCTTGCAATCCCTTTTGGGTCCCACTGTGTACCTCTGACTGTGGAAGGATAAGTGCATCCTGTGGAAGGAAGTGCCTACTCCCTCTGGGCTGCCTAAGGGAGCCGAGTATCTGCAGCTTGCCCAGGTGCAAGTGTGGTGGCTTGAGCAAATCTCCAGCTTCAGGAATTAGCTTAGCTGCCCACAGTTATCTCAAAACCAGCAAAATTTTTTTAATTACTTTTAATTTATTTGCTTTGCTATCTTATTTTAGAACTTTATAGAAATATGCTATTCTTCTGCTGTTTATAGAAATAAGTCTACTTATGCTTTTGTATTTTCTCCATGGAACTTGATTCCTGTTTTCAGGGAGAGTAGGGGTCTCAGAGGATAATCCAGTCCTGAAGCAAAAACTGGCTACTGTTGCCAACAAGAGTCCAATGCTACAGAAGGCAAGTAGAGCAATGCTTGAGGGAAGAGCAGTGAAGGCATTTTTGTCATTTGGAAAGCCCAGAAACTAATGACTCACTTCTTTCAAATAGAAGTTTTCCCCAAAGAAAACTACTAGGACAACTAGCTGGTGTTTGTAGTTTTGTACACCGCATTTAAAGTAATCTTTATCTTGATTTTGAAAAGGTCAGATGGAAGAAGAGAAAATGGTGCTGATTGAACACAAAGTTTTGGGTTGGGCATTTTTGTTTGTTACTTTCTTTCTTTCTTTTGCCTTGCCCATAGTGATGCCATTCAAATTTCATAGGCAGTCCTTGTCCCTCTGGGCAGAGGTATTGCAGAGCACATATCTTCAAATGTACCAGCAGTGTAAGTGGAGAGATCCAGTAAAAGAAAATCCTGAGAACAAGGGTGAAATTTTATCTTGCTGAGGGAGGGAATCATAACAGCTTGACAATGAAGAATTTGAAAAAGAGGCAAGTTTGGGAAACTCCAAGCTTCCTAAGGGAAAATAAAAAAAGTTTTGACCATCATCCTTTAGTAGTCAGTCCCTAGAAAATTAGTTATGAAAAGATAAGCCACTTTAATAGTTATCTTGTCATAATATTTTGAAAAAAAAAGTTTTTAAATAAAATTACATAGTAGCCAGACAATTTAGAGATCAGAAATTATTATAATATATATAAAATATATATAATAAGATATATATTATTCTATATTATACATAGCATATATTATATGATATATTATAATATATAATATATATTATAATAAATTATTGTTTTCATAACAATTTAATGAAAAATTATTGGAATTTTTCATTAACATGAAAAATTCCAATAAGAAATGGGTGAGGGATACAGAGACAGGATAGGACTGGTAGGAATGCTGCTAGTAGTTGCTGGACTGCATGCATAAATATGCAGGTGAATGGGAACTTAAATTAAAAGAAATATATTCATTGCCATATTTGTTTCCAGTTGGAGGGAATATAAAATATTTAATTCATAGATGCTGAGATTTGTTACCTCAGTTTTAGGCTAACTTCATGCTTCTCAGAAAAATCTTGTCCCTTATCATATTAGTTATATTTGTCATTTCCTTGTTTTTTTCACTTCTATATTGCAGAATAACAGGCCTCATTTTCTTTTTCTTGTTTCCACCAGAAATTAATCTTTACTCTCCACTTGATTTATTTGTGACTGAGCATCACATAGAATGTAACAATATTTGTGTAATTTATCCCTTTCTAAAACAATATCAGAAATAAAGAAGCAAGTGGATTAGCAATTCTCTCCTTAAATGGAATAAGGAATATTATTGAAAAGTGATTATAATATCCATTTGAGTCTTCTAGAGCTATTAAAAACTTTCATTTCACATTCAATATTTGAATACACATGCTGCAGACTCCTTGTGTGCACTAACAATTGGATGGGTACTATCTGCATGAATGTCATTTTCTCTATTTAATTAGATGCCTCTGAAAGTAAACCAAAAATTCCTTTTCTTCTTCAGTGGGGATCTCTACAGCTTGGAGGAATTTGTATCCTGTTTTTTTATTCAGTTCAAGGATCAGGAGGGACAGTAAAACTCTTAAAAAATATTTAGGTTCATCTGAATATTCAGATGAACATTGTGCTTGACAGTAATTCACTCAAGTTTCTGTCACATGTCTTTTGTATAGCTGATGCTTTCTTCCAAGTAATTTTTAAAAAGATTTTTCCTATATTGACAGGGTTGAAAGTTTCTTATTTTTCAAGCTGAAATAAATTTAAGCCATGATTTTCCTTTGAAAATAAAAATTTCAAAAATCTTAGGAGGTATTTGCTAAGATTTTCAATAGTCATTTAGTCCAAAAGTTCAAAAGAAAGAATGAAATAACAGTGATAAAGGAGATGGAAGCAAATGTCTTCGTAAAGGGTATAAGAGAGCAAACCAGATTAACTCAGTGGGTTCAGTTGAACATAGTTCTGCTTGCTTTTACTTTGTCCTTCTTCCTTCTAAACCAAGTATCTCAGTCTTATCTGATACAATTAATTCTTCCATCTATGAAATTATTCAGTGTTTAGGGACTACAGACAACCCAAAATCTAGCTGAAACAATGAATTGAAGAACAGCCTCTTCAATGTCTCTCACTAGAAATATCTGTGGGGATTTTTAAACTATAGATTTAGTTAAAGTAAATCTATTACTTTTAAATCTATTTAAAGTAAAGATTGCATCGGTGTGGAGTTACTCTCTGTTGTGAATATTTCTGAACTTGCTAGGGCCCTGAAACACACATCTTTTCTAAGCATATCTTGTCTAAGACTGAGTTATAGCCAGCTGCAGGCAAGGAGCAGGTAATACTTATAGTGCCTCTGGAGCAGCCCAAAAGTGAAGTGCACTCTCATGTCCAAAGACTCATGCCAAGTTTTTGGCTCTTATATTGTAATGGTGGAGGTGTGCTTTCTCCAGCATCCATCTATTGCAGCCCTTGAACAGTTCTTCACAAATTATTGAAAGAAACTTCTGTAGGATAATCCCATAACCTGTATCATTCACAATGAAAGGCTTCCTGCCTAGGCTGTATATCTGCATGGTTTTGGATAGCTCTTCTCCCTGCCAAAACCTCCTGAACATGCAATTTTTGTGGATTTTTTTTCTATTGTTTTGCACTTCTGACTGAGTCATTCACCTCTATTATTTAAGGAAAGAGATAAGCACTTAAATCTTTCCATTAGGTAGTTTTCAAATCAGATGGATAAATCATGTGTTATTGCAGAATGTTAACTTTTGACTTCTTAATAGTTTACAGTTTCCACAGCTCCTCTAAGAAATTAGAATTCAGAAGCACGAAGGGATAGTTTGTGACTGATTAATTTTTTGATTCTCTTAGAGTGTGATGCATGGATCACTCATCAGTTTTATGGGGTAATGTATCATGCCACTTATAAATATCTCATTATCTTCTCTACGCAAACACGTGTATCAGAAATACAGCAGTTGAATGCATGCAGGATTTATATTTCCCTAGGGAAAATTAAAACTTCAGACTCATTATAGCATCCCTAGACCCAGCTGCTTGGCATACCAAGCATCACCTGGTTTGCTAAGTGCTGCTCAGGGTGGGTTCAGGGTGGCAGTAAATGTATCTGGGTGCTGGGCAAGTATTTGGCTTGGTCACAGGCAAATGAATGTTTTTCTTATTTTTTTAATGAGAATTTATTGCCTTTCTGCCTTTTACTGTGTGATAAAAGTTAAATTAATACACGAGGAAAAAGTAATGCTGGTAGGGCTTGTTTACACAAGCAAGAGCCATGCAAATGGCTTCAATATTCTTGTTATTTTCAGCTTTCTACTACTACTAATTTTCATCCCAAATATTCAGTAAATATATGTTTAATCGAAACCAGAGGTATAGTAAGATAGAAAATGGGAGATTTTAGCAAAGAAGGCTGGAAAAATCTCTCTGTTTTGGAAAACAAATAATTTCACAGAGGTATTATTGATTATGACAGTTATGTTTATGGACCTACCATCTCAGTAACAATCAGAAAGAATCAAGTGCTAGGAATTGATAGGAAAATAACAGAAAACTATAAAAGAACATGTGTATGTGTAGAAAACTAAAAAACAAAAAGTGTATGTTTGCAGGTCTGGGGTTCATCCATATCTTGAACACCGTATTGTTCATATTCTCTCTTCTCAAAAAGGTCATGTTGCTGAAAAGGAAAAAAATATTCAGGAAAAACCAAAGAACAGTCAAAGGCAGGGAACAGCTTCCATACAAGCTGTGACTTGGAGAGCTGTCCATGTGTATTGGGGTCCCACTGCAAAGTTTTGGTAGCAGGGTGAACTGCAGAGGTGGCTTCTCTGAGAAGACGCCAGAAGGTTCCCCCGTGTCTGATAGAGCCAATGTCACCTGGCTCCAAGACAGACCTGCCACTGGAGACCAAACCCTCTTGTGAGGATGGTAGTGATTTTGGGATAATGTATTTCAGAAAGGGCAAAACCTGCTGGGAAACAGCGTCTGGGAGAGCACTGTGAGGATTTGTGAGAGAGGCAGCTGTGAATACATGAAGAATGGGAGGGAGGGGATGCTCCAGGCACCAGAGCAAAGACTCCCCTGCAGCCCATGGTGAGCCCCTGCGCTCCATGGAGGTCCATGGTGGAGCAGATATCTGTAGGACCCCATGACAGAGCAGGTGAGGCTATGACCCCATGGCAAGATCATGCTGGAGCAGGGTCCTGGCAGAACCTGTGAGCCCACAGAGAGAAGAGCCCATGGTTAAGCAGTTAATTTGGGAGGACTTATGACCCCAAGGGGGCCCTCAGTGGGGCAGCCTGTTCCTGAAGGACTGCACCCAGTAAAAGGGGTTTGCTAAGGACTGCAGCCCATGGTGAGCACTTCATGAAGGACTGTACCCCATGAGAGTGACCTCATGCTTGAAGAGTGTGAGGAGCAAGGAGCAGCAGAGACAATGCAGAAGGAGTTGACTGAAATCCCCACTCTCTGTCTCCTGTTCTGCTCACAGGGGAAAAATTAGAGATGTCTGTAGGGAAGCTAAGCCTGGGAAGAAAAGGGAGAGGGGAAGAAGAAGTTTTTAGATTTTATCTTATTTTATGCTACCTTACTGTGTTTAATTGTCAATATATTAAATTAATTTCCCTAAGTCAAGTCAAGTTTCTCCTACAACAAAAACTGAAGTGTGATCTCTCCCTGTCCTTATTTCTACCCTTAAGCTTTTTTCTTTTTTTTTCCAATTTTGTCCCCTGTTCTTTTTACAGAGAGGGAAAAGATAGAACAGCTTGGCAAGCACCCAACAGCCAGCCAAGGTTAACCCACAACAGATGACACAAATAGATGACATAGAGATGGTGGACATGGAGGAGACAGGCATATAATAGTTCTAAAATCATGAGTGTCATGGCAAAAGGAGACACTGCATGCTGCCTCTTCAAATACAAGAAATAGGGACATGAAATTAATCTGAGAAGCCCATTACAAAACAGAAAAAAGAAAAGTTTTTCATGGCATTGGAATCAGAACCAAGGAACTTGCTGATAAGCAATGTTGTGAGTAATTGAAGGTTACATGGTCTCTAGGAGGAAATGGACAAATGCTTGGAAGAAGCTTCTGTTGGGGTTAGTAACCCAGAAATCACATCAGGCTCTGTAAATTATCACAGTGGAAAACATGTGGAAGCTAGGAAAGTGCTCAGGGGAGTCCTGTTCAGGTCAGGTTATGGATGGGGCTCTGAGCAACCTGATCTAGTGATCTAGTGAAAGGTGTGCCTGCCCAAGGCAGAGTTTTTTTACATGGTCTTTCAAGGTTCCTTCCAACCCACACCATTCTTATGGTTCTATGTGGTTGTCCTTGTTTTCAGTCTCATCCAGTGGGCGGCTATAGCCATTGATAGGAATAGAATACAAAATCAGATATATCCTTAGACTTACACAATGATGATATTATTAAGAGAAAACATAAGAATGAAACTTGTAGATAGCTATAGTTAGGCAAGATAGATCTCACTCAAATTTCTGAGAGGAAAAGTCCAATGTGCATAGTTCAGGGGAAAGGGGATGAAGATTGGTCCTGGAAAATGCATTGGCTCTGACATCTCCTTTGTCCATATAAGCAGACATCTGGGTACTAATGGGGAGCAATATCACTTTGAAAGCTCTGCTCTGAAAAGACTGCATAAAAATTGACAAATACAATCTTTCAGCATATTGAGAATAGGACCAAAGTGCAATACACACAAAAAATATCTCTTTGCTAGGTCATTTCTAGCAAATTTTTTTCCAAGTTCAGGTCATTTAGGTAAGCCTGCCCCAATGAAAGGAACAAACAGTGTAGAGGCAGACACTCCAACGCATGAAAGGAAAGAAATTAAAATTATCTCAAAGACTTTGAGCAACCTATTTTCAGGCAGGCATTTTGGCACTATTTATTACAGTACTTTTATTTTACTTTGAATGATAATGTATTTTTTTCTCGTAACCTGTTGCATTCCATCTTCCACTGAATTAATAATCCAAAATTAGTGTCTCAAGGAGTGTGCTGTGAGGGACATGGGGGCTGAAATTCTTATATCACATAAACTATTATTCAAGTATTGAAAATAGATTATTCATATTCTTATTGATGAAGATAACATCACATCTGTATTCTTAAAATATCAGGTCTCTTTCATCAACCCTTGTGAATTTTCCTTATATTGAATCAGAGAACCATTTAGGGTGGAAAAGACCTGTAAGATCATTGAGTCCAACCATAAAGTGAACTCTGCCAATTCCACCACTAAACCATGTCCCTAAGTGCCGCATCTGCATGTCTTTTAAATACCTCCAGGGATGGTGACTCCCCCACTTCCTTGGGCAACGTGTCCCAGTGCTTGATAATTGTTGAAGAAATTTTTCCTAACTAATCTAAACCACTCCTGGTCCCACTTGAGGCCATTTCCTTTTGTCCTTTCACTTGTTACCTGCGAGAAGGGAATGACCCCGACCTTGCTAAAATCTCCTGTCAGGCAGTTGTAGAGAGTGTTAAGGTGCCATTCCTCGTCTCTTCTTCTCCATGCTAAACAACACTGGTTCCCTCAGCTGCTCCGCATAATCTTTGTGTTCCAGACCCTTCACCATGTCTGTTGTTTTTCTTTGGGTATGTAAATCTAATTATCACCTAACCAGCTTTGAAAAACTCAACTTGCACTTACCCTTTCCAAGTATTTTGACAGCTTTGTACAGAAAGGTTACTTGCTACTGCTGGTAAATACTGATTTCATCCCTGATTTCTCTTTGAACTGCGTACTGTATGCTAGAGGGGTTTTGCAATTTACTACTCATTGCTTTACAGTAACTGTAAAATATGACAGAATTCAGAGGTATCCTTTACAGAGGCCACCCAAAATAAAAATTTCAGCATCTGCCCAATTTTTTTTTTACAGTGAACACTAATACAAAGAACTTTATTCTTTGCAATTCTATCCTTTGTCATGTTGCTCTTGAGGACTTTGATCAACTGTTTGCCTTACAGACTTTGCCCAACTTCTTGCTACTGATGTGCTTGAAGAAAGATTTTATATTTAGTTTAGTTTCTTTTGACAGTTGCTCTTCAAACCCTATTTTGGGCCCTCTTCATTATGATTTTATAGTTAATCTGCCAGGGTTCATGATAACTTCATTTTTTCTGAGGTTTGACACAGCTTTGTCAAAGTAGAAACTTCTTGTTTTTAATTACCTCCCTAACCTGCTGTTCAGTCATCATGAGTTTTCTACCCTTTCTAAAAATACTTTCAAAAAAAATCTGTGGTATGCATTCATCAGTGTTGCTCCTTCAACAATCTCCACACTGACTGTCAGGTTTTAATTCTCTTAGCTGCTCATTTTAAACAAGTTTTTTTGTGTGGCTCTATCTCCTGAAATAGAGCAAAATTATGGTGTTTCCCTTTGTCTTTTGTTGTTCCTGCAAGGGCAGAGTTTATCTTGATTCACATGTGCAGTTTTGAGCCAAGTCACTCGTGATAGTGAGGACAAGGTTAAGAGAAGTGTCCTGGTTTGTGGGCTGCCTTCACAGCTGCTTCAGGGTGTACTCATCAATGGCCTTGTAAAAATGTGATCTCTGTGTGACACACCAATGTGAGTCTTCATAAGGATAATTATTGTTCTCCCATCTTCTGGCCTTTTTGCCTCCAAGCTCCCATGGGATAGCAGTTAGTGCTGCCATCCTATTTAGGTGGTCACTAAAGTCTTATGTTCTTCCTATTTAGGCCTTGAATTTTGGTCTCCAAGGACATCGAAGCACTTGATCAGGTAGATAGTTTGTCAGTTTTGATTTTTATCAAATTGTGCTTCTCCAATCCAGTGACTGTGGGGAGGATGAATGTAGACATGAGAACATGAGACAGGAAGGCAGCAGGAACAGAGTTCAGGAAAGGGGGTTCTTGCTCCAGGAACATGCCCAGATTATTTTCTCTACAGTCAGAGGAGCTCTTCTAAAGAACATTTAGTCCTATGTTCTTTAAAAAAAAACTAGCCAATTTATTCTTAAACTTAGATTGGCTGCTTCTTGCTTATTTTTCCAATAGCAAAATATACATTTGAGGTCTTGCTAATGAGGGATTTAAGTGCCTAAAGTATGTCTTCAGGGTCTGTGATGTGGACTGAGTGGTTTGCTCTCCTTTCTCCAATTAAATCTTGTAATTGTTGAGGACAGAGGTCCTTAGCTGGTAGGGTTCACAAGGGGAGGGCAACAAATAGGATATATTGGTTCTTGTGCTTGGTCTAAGGACCTGTCTTTATATAAAGTAGTTAATGAGTAATTGACATCCTTGGAATAGAGATTGTCTGTCAATAAATTAACTTTACTTCTTAGCTCTCTCAGTCTTGCGCCGGTACTGCTTAAGCTTGGAAGCACAGTTCCAGGTGCTTGAAGGATTTTGAAATCTAGATTTTGAGGGCTAAAAGTTTTACTGTTTTCAGGGATAATGGAACACTTCTTTATGTAAAGAGAGATAGATACATGAGGATGGGAAAAATAAAATGAAAGTTGTATTTTTACGCCTTATGTTTATAAAAGGACTTAATTCCCCTTAAGATGCTCAGAGGAGTTAGTAGTTTAAGAAGTACATACCAGTTATATGGATTCAGCAACAGAAATAATTGAATTTATGTAACATGTAAAGCTTAAAAAGTGATTAATTCAAGACTTTTTCTGTAAGACAGTGAGCTTTATGTGCCACTCCATTTGGAAAGGTGCAGGCACTAAACCATCTCTGGTTTGAAGGTAAGGAAAACCATGGCAGCCCGTGATAGCTGATGAACAGCCTATAAGTACAAAATAGATGCTGTGACTTAGCAAATTTGAAATCAATTTTCTTATGCACTAAAAGTTGAAAGTACAAATGACTTTTTAATGTTCCAAATAATACATGTCTTTGCAAGTTTTGGTCAATTTCAAATTTAGTAGACATTCCTCAGAGTACTGGCATTACTGCCTGAATTGTTTTGTGCTAGGCCAGAAGTAGCTCCTTGTGGGCTTACTGAGAACAGAGTGTGCTGCTTTGTTCTGGATCTTTTTTATGACCGTACTCAGAGGAAGTACTTAATGGGTGGCAATTCACAAATTTGAAGTCAGTTTTCAGTGTACATGACTCTGTGGACATTTCAAAGCAACGCCATAGGGATTTAAATTATTACCTTCAAAGACAGGAAAAGTAGAAAGTTTTATACTACTTTTACTTAGCAAAAATATTAAGCTTCCACTGGTAGGTATGTTCCTGTTTAACAACCCAGTGAAGTTGCTTAAACTGACAATTTCCACTACAGCCAGAATTATTCTCATCTGCAATCTCATGTATAAAAGCATTTATATTCTTTTGTTCCATTTCATATCATGTAAATTTTCATTCTGAAGTGTCTGGGCAGCTTTCTGGAGCTCAGAAAGTATTGTGACTAGCATCCATCATGTCTATTCTTGCATCCATTCCTTATGGGAAAAGTGAAAATAGTGGAGATGCTTTGAGTTTATAAATTAAGTCAAGGCTGAAAATAGCTTTTGCACATAGAGATGCCCTTTTGTTATTCAGGAAATGCATTTCAAACAGTTAACCCTGGAGAAAATGATGCCTCTAGTGCAGATGAGCTTTATCCTCACTGTAGAAAATTTCAGCATGTCAGAGTAGCACCGCTGTTGGCAACGTTGCTAATGTTGGCCTTTCACTTATCCTTGCTTGAAACAATGATGTACTTGAAGACAATAACTGAGTCCTTGGGAAAGAATAAATACTGTACAGAGAGCTGGTGCAGGAAGCAGAGGGCAGTTTTGCTTCCCAAACAGTAGAAAATTATGTTTGAGGGAGGTGCTATAGCATTTTGAGCCTCCTAGTGTTTTCCAAGTGCTGAAGGCTATGAAACCAAATCTGCAGTGTTACCTCACTCAGCTCTGAATTCTCCGTGAGATAATATGGTCACTGCCCACTGGCGTGAAATGGAGGACTTCATGTCACTCGAGGAGAGCAATGCAGCTGACAGACTGATGTCACTACTGGCTGCCTCCAGCAAAAAGGATTGTTTCAGGCTGACTTCTAGGTCTGTCCTGATAGAACACCAGCTTCTAATGCCATGCTTTGGCTAAATAGAAATACTAACTGGCTGAGAAACAAGATCTAACTGTTTCCTGGCTGGAGGAATTGCTTTTCTGGTATGAGTAACTCACAGCAGCCTGGCCATTAAAGGTAGCTTAAGGATTAATCTGTCACCTTCTGATATCCTGCACTTGATCTAAATAAACAAATAATTAGCATCCCTCCAAATATCCAAGAAGTAGTCTCCAGTACAAATTTTTCTCCTAAGCTCTGAACGTGTTAGTCTTAACCCTGTGGGAGTTGCTTTTCTGTAACCATGTCTGGAATTTGGCCCTTAATACTGACTGAGTCTTCCCTCTGTAATGTAGGTCAAGAGAAGAAATTAAATGATGACATTGTGCTTGCTTGCTGTGGCATCCCCCAGGAGTTGGTATGGTCCCTACTGATTGCCTTGAATCATTAATCAAAGGGAAACTGCATTGCACAGCTTACAATATATTCTCAGCAGGCACATGCATTGATGATGCTGCACCATGAAAAAGACTTAATTGCATTGACAGTACATTTTTTTCACAGTTTAGAGTGTTTATCAAAATTGTGCTTGTAGCATCTAAAAATAGTGTAATTAATGCAGCTTTTGGCCTCTTCACACACTGTTTTCTTTTTAGTTTCTTCTGTTAAAGAAGACAGCTGTTTGCTAGGAAAACAAATTCATCTCTTTTCCTTCCCTCTCTCGCCTCCTGTTTTGTATCTGAGTGCATCAGTAGGAGGCTCACAGTTTGTTGTAAATGTTCATTCACAGTTTCTGCAGATTCCTACATTCACATTCACAAAGGCAGAATATTTCAAGATGTCCTTCATATCAAGTCACTGCTACTTCAAATCAGACATGAGGCATACAAAATATGGGCATTGCTTCCAGAGGCAAAACAATGTAAACAAAAAAACCCCAAAAAAGCCCAAAAACCAACCAAACAAAAAAATCCCATCAAACCAACCAACCAACCAACCAAAAAAAACCCCAAAAACCAAACCCCAAAAAAACTCTCCCAGAATAAACAAACACAAACAATAAGGTACAAAACCCACTGTTCTCAAGGAGAATGTGACAATTTGGATCAGCCATTTCTGCGCTATTAAATTGCTTGCTTTCATTGCTGATCTGAGGATGGCTTGTGGGTATTAACTTGTAGAGTATATTACAGAACAGGGAAAGCAGACCTTTGATAAGATAAAGCATCTGAAAGAGAAGGGGAGGGAGGTGCTGGTGAGGTGGCTTGTGACACCACTAGTCAGCTGTTCCTTGGCTCCTGGGTGGACCAGGACCGTGTTCTCTTTTCCCCTCTTAAATATTCAGGCTGTGAGAGCAGGAAAGGACACAAAAGCATGACACATGGTTTGGGTCAACACCATAAGCTGTTGCTCCAGTGCTGGGCAACCTGTGTGCATGTGGGGACCTGCAACCCCATGAGAAACCCAACCTGCTTAATGGCAAGCAGACTGGGAGTAAGGGAGCAGCATCTGCCCTCTTGTGCAGAGAGCAGCAGGAGCTAAGGGAATTGTACTGGAAAGAGATCTGGGTTAAAGAAGACACTGGGAAAAAAATATCTGTTGGAGCATTAAGAAAAAAGTGACTTAACATCTGTTTTGCCCACACCTCTACAGAAAACTCATATTATCATGACTCATTTTTGTCATCCATCTGCTACCATTAACTATTGTAAAGTGCTCTGTTGCCTCAAACATCCTCATCAGGTTTTAAAATGTTTCAGTTCTATATATTGCCTTGTAAGTCTTGTATTACAGTGCAGAAGACTGTGTTTGTGGCAGAGCTTTGCAAGGCTGCAATTTCTTTGAAATGACTACTATTACCTTATAGACTGCGATGGTAAAGCTCAAGTGGTGCAGTACATGAAATCCTAAGGTCAAATAATGGATTTGGCCATAACATTACACTGGACTTTATACTTCTGGTGCTGATGTAGGACTTGAACTCCTATTAAAACAGGAGCCTGTTGAACATCTTTATCATTGTCTGGCTTAAAAGCCTGCGCTGTGTACACACACAATGTGGAGGTTCCAGATCAGAGACTAAGTGGAAGTATCTTGAGTTTATCAAATGCTTTCTACTCTGTGAATGAAGATATCTGGAGTCAAGCCGCCCTGACACTGCTAGTTGGTGATGCATGTGAGAATGGGATTCACAGCTGATAGCAGCACCAGAAAAGGTCCTGTGGTGAAGCCTGCACTTAAGCGTATAAGCACCACAAAGTGAATTAATCAAGAGAACATGCAAAGCAATAAAAAAATGAAATAAAATTAAAGAAAAAACATTCATAATAATTAACAGAGAAAATTAATGTGAATTAAATGTATTTTAAGCAATTAAGATTTTAATGAAAGTTCATTTAAACCATTTTTTCTCCTTCAGTAGATTAAAGCAGTATTTTGTAAGGGATGGAAGAACTTGAAAATTTCTGGATGGTAGTCTTCAAGGATATTCATTGAGCAGGCAGATTGTTTAGGCTCCTGGTTGCTATAATCTTCCATAGTGGTTTGAGTTTAATGTATTTGGAAAAGATCAAGCTGCTTTCTTTTCCAGTAAAAACTTTGCTCTTGGAAGTGATGTTTTACAGATTAGATTAAATTAATGCATTTAAAAATTGAGTTTTAAAACCACTGAAGAAACAAGGTGTTCCTAGAATAGAAGATGCAGATTTTCCTGGCAATTCTTTTCATTTCATTCATCACCAAGACAGCTTTAAAGTGCAGTGGCTCTGTCATTGCTATTCAAATTACATGAAGGGTGAAGAAACACAGACCCAACATTCTGTACCTGACCACAGATCAACTGAAATTATCATTGTAAGTGGCCATCTTACCATGGTAAGATAATTTTTTTCTTGTATAATGTGGAGAATAATAGGTCTATCTTATTAATTTTCCTTTGTCTATGATTTAGAAAACCACAGAAAAAATTATTTTGTAACTGAAAAGTATTTTCTGCTTTCACAAAGCATGGTGGTGTTAAGTGTTGGATAGAATAGGAAAGAATTGTCCCTTTGCATCAAGCTGCTGTCAAAGAGCCTTTCAAAGAGGCTGCTGTCATTAAGGATGAGAATACTGACATTTGAAAGCCCTCTCACCTGCTGATGCAGGGAAGTGCAGAGTGACTTCTCTCTTCCCCAGCCATGCCCAGCTGCCTTTACTTCTTAGCTTAGATACCCTTGTCTTTAGAAGAGAAAAGAAGAATGGCCTAAAGGGAAAAACCTTGGTGGCTAAAGTTTACCCTAAATATGTACATGGATTTTTGAATAAGTAGCAGCTTTTTAGCTGGTTATCTGTCATCCTGCTGTTTTACTGTGTTCCCCAGACAGAGTGAGGCCCAGGGCACCACGGGTGCCTTCAGGAGGCTGCCCACGGCCCATGAGGATGTGCTGTGCTGAGGGCAAAGGCTCTGCTTGCAGCCCAGTGTTTGGTCACTGGCAAGTGCCCCGAGCCCGAGCATGAACACTCCTGTTGTGTCTCTCCTCTTTTCCCCAGCCCACACGGGGTAAATGTCTGCCATGTTGCAGCCACAGGATGTTCTGGTGCCATCTCACTGCAGCTGTGTATTCCTGGCTCTGTTATCACTCTCTTAAAGAAGTGAGTGTCAAAGTCATCAGTAAAAGAGCAATAAAAAAGGGTGGGGTCAGCCCTAAGGAGAAGCTGCAGTTGGAAGCTGGTTGGTTACTGTTTGTTCAGAACAGGATCATCTTCGCACAGACAGGCTCACCTTGTCACTGCTGTCCTTCTACCTTCTGTGGTCCAGCAATTTACAGAGCCTTTGAGAAAGATTATCAATTTTAATGAAAATACAGGGGCAAACCAGCAATTTAAGTTCAACTGTCACTCTTATATTACTACTAGCTTGCTTCATTTAAGCTGGCTTTTGTTCCGTGCTATTTTAAAAACTCTTAGTAACTTCAAATGCTAAATTACAGGTGCTATTACTGATTTTTTAAGCTGTTCAGTTACACTAACTTTGCAATTCTTAAAATATTCCAGTCTAATTTTACCATTGAGATGAAGTTTGGGTTGTAACTCCAAAAGAATCAGTTCTGGAAAAGCAGAAACCAGGGTAGGTTGTAGGCAGTTCCTATCAAGCAGCCATTCAGATAACTGCAGTGTCAATTGCTTTACAAAAAGCCAAATTGTTATTTTCAATAACTAGCTCCTGTACACTATGTTTGCTGGTTGCAAAAGTGAGTAATAAAAAGTCATCCAAGGCTGATGATTTTTATACTGGAAAAAGATATGGAAAGACTGGCTTCTTTTTCATGGTGTATGTACTTGGAGGAAATTACTTTTAAGGAATTTACTGTACAAAATTTTCTTCCTGCTCTTAAACACAGAAGAGTAATTTTGAGAGATATTTCAGATACTGAAATCAGTATATTTCTAATGATGCTAAGGGTTTTTATTCCTCATATAAATCATACACTAAACTCCTTTAGCAGTCACAGGAATTATAGGCAGTGTAGAATGCTCTGTCTCTTCTTCCTTACTACCCAAACACATAATTTTGTGTGTATGAATGATATATGAACATTCTTAGTTATAAGAAATGTAAAATTTTCCAACAAAACCAATGGACATTTACTACAGCATCTATGATATTTTGCTTTTCCTTCACTCATGTATTAATTTTTCACCCATTCAGGTCTTGTGAATATCTTGGCATACTGGAATATCATTGTGAAACTCAAAGAATTTACATGAAGTCATATTTCTTCCCTTGAAATATAGAAACAAACTTATACCTGCCCTACTTTTTATGGAAAAGGAAAAAAAAAATACCCCACCCCCAATAAACAGACTGATATAAAAAATATATAGATTTATACATCCATGACTGAAAGCTGCTTTTGTCCTTGTAATTCTGTGGCCATGGGTTTTGGCAGTCTAACAGCTGTTAGTGGAGTGGCAGTGTTTACTGGGCTGAAAACCAGACTCCAGATCCTTTCATCACTCTTTGATACACTGATTAATTACATAAGCTGGGTCATTGAACTAGTACTCCATAACCACTGGACTAATAATAGTGGGTCACAACCCTTTCTTAGCCTCACTTGGAAATTCATGTGATTTCTGTGGTTTTGGATCCAAACATAAATGTATTAATCCTTCTACAGCAACTTATCTTGAGCATATGTGTGCCAACTTCTCTTGCCACTCGTGCCTGGGGTGTTTCAGCTGCTGCTTTCACCGCCACTCACCACTGTGTAACCAAGATTGCTGCTGGGCTTTCTGTGTCTGCATTACCCCTGCACAAACAATTATTACTGAGACCCAGACTAAGAAAATTTTCTCAGCCAGAGATCATTACTTGAACTGTCATTTTTCTCCTGTCTTGCTGCATACAATACCATCACCCCTACCAAAGACTTGTCAAGCTGTGTTGTGTCAGGCACCCAGTGTGTTCCAAGACATCAGTAACAGCAGCAAAGACTCTCAAAAAGCTGGAACCGTTCCTTACATCTACAGCAGGATTAGTGCTGTATCTCCTGGCTAATTACACCTGAATTTCCTGTGTCCCAAAGGGTTGAGCAAGTGATTCTGCCCAATCATAAAGTCTAAATTCCTCAGATAGTGGAGCTGTAAGTGTTGCTTTTATATTGCTGGAGATCACCTGCTCTTGGTTTCAACCCCTGGCTCTTGAGATCTTCTCTTTGATTTCTACCACACACTTTTCCCAACTTATGCATGAAGGTGGTTCTTGGTTTCTCATTCCATTTGGCTGTATCATCTCCCAGGCATTTAATTTTTAATTTGAAACACAATTATTCTAATCCCAGTGCCATCTTCATGACTTCATGGGAGAATAAAAATACAAAAACCCCTCTGTACTATCCTGCAGTCAAGCCCCATATGCAGAAAACTGCAGGGGTCCATCTTGTCTTTACTTTCCACTTGCTTGTGTATCTTCAGGGCCTGTATAAACAAACATTAAAACTGCTTGTATCTTTTACTTTTGTACATATTTGCCTTCTCCTTTTTATCAGGTTCTTTGGGGTCTGTTCCCTCCTGGAGAGTATTCTCAGCCCTGCCAATCTGCCCTTCTGAATCCAGACTGTTTGTGTTAGCAGGGTTCAGAGGACCCATAATCACATGCAAGGGATGAGTGAATCCTCCAGTGCTGAGGTTTTGAATGTTAGCTCACCCTAACTGGGCTGCATTTCCCTCTGGCACCCATCTAATAAGCACAGACAATAGTTGCGTTTAACATGTGACTGTGGACCCATATGGCTTTTGTTCTTTCAGAAAACGCCCTGCAGACACCATTTCCAGCTGCTTTAACACATCTCATCTCTGACTGTATGGCAGTTAATTCACTGTGGCTGGTGTTTCGTGTGGGTTGCACATGAACCATTTTGTGTCTGCACAGGCTTTTTCATGCAGGTGATTTTGATCTGCATTGGTCAGCTAGGGGTGATTTGCTTCAGAAGAAGCAGTACCAGGTCAGGTATAGACAGGGATCACTCCAAACCCCTCTGTGCCATGCATCAAGACCCTGCTAGCTGTCCTCTGACTTGTACTGTTCTACCCATTTTACCTGTCATTTCTGTGTAAACTTCTCAGTTATCTTCCTGTGAGAGTTGTGATCCTCACCTTCTCCTCTCCTATCCACTCTGTTTTATCCAGCACCACTTGAAACAGTTACCTTAGCCAACTCAGTTTTCTCTTTTCCTCTCACATTATGTGATATCTGAAATGTCTTTCTTTGGTCTTTCCTCCCACCCTCACCATCCTCTCCTAGCAGGAGCAGGTTTTAGCCCTTCTGCAGTGAAGGTACACTCCCCAGCCTTGTATTCCCCAGTGTGATCCCCACAGCATTTTTTTTCCTGCCCTAATGCCCTGCTCTTATCTTCACATTGCTCTCACTAGCTGCCCAGCATTCCTCCAGCCCAGGCCACCCTCCCTGTTAACTCCTCCCTTTCCATAAAACAATCCATTCCTCCCAAGACTCTCAGAAACTTACACAGCTTTATTTAAAAGACTCTTAAAAGCTTCCCATGTCTAGGCATGAGGACACAAATGTACTGCCTGTTCATCTACCACAGAAGCCATGGTAGTCTCTCTCCTTCAAAGGCCATGGCTGTACCCACTGCTGGATTTGAAAAGTCCTTCACAGTCCTACTTTGGCATACATGGCATGGGTTATGACCTTTTTACCAACTTGGTATTTGAGTGTTCTTGTTCTCTGTGTGTGACAGTGATACAATTTCTATTTCTGCTCTGCTCAGGCTCCCACATTCTTGCTCTTACAGCCTTGGTTGTTGAGTTCACCACATTCTCTACCAACCTGTTACGTGAGAAAAGAGGCCTGTTGGTGTTTGCAGGACTCATCTGGTGCAGAGTGGGTGAAAAACAAAAGGACTGATGTTTTACTTCTTTTACTAAACAAAATTGAAAGAAACAGATAGTTGCTAGCATTTGTGTTGTGCTAGGCATTTTGGGGGATTACATTCATGTGTTTCAATATGCACAAAGCCTCAGGGAGGAGACGATTAAAGAAGAAACAATTTGCAACTGGAATCGCACATGGTAGGTGGGCTCTTCTTTACGGTGCTCATTGTGGTGTCTGTGTACTATTTTAACTTCATATTGCTCTTTATATAATCCTGTTTCACATGAAAACACTCTTTATGTGGTCTAATCAAGTTGGTCTTCTAGCACAATTCACTTTTCATGTAGTTATGTGTACACGACTATATTATGTGTTGGCGAAATGTTGCTCTGCAAGGTGGCCTTACTTTTGCAGCAACTTTCCAACCTACTCATATCTCAAAGCATAACTAATCCTTTAAGAGCCCAAGAGTCCAAAGCAGCTGCATTCTGCAGCGGAAATAGTCGTGGTCAGCAGCAGTAACCAGGATTTCCTGTGCTGGACATGGTCCACTTGCAGTAAAAATTAAGTGGAACTGAAGTGGTTTGTAGGTTCTTTTAGCTGCATCATGAGAACTGTAATTGCATTCCTCATTTAAAGCTTTTGAATACTAACAAACCTGTCAAGACATTAAAACTATTACAGAGTTTCATTAATTCTTTATTTAGCAGGGAGGAGCTTGGGAGGGAAACTACAAGTAAAATGGCTCTGAAATAAGAGGAAAAAAGTTGGGTTTACTTTAAGTTCTGTTATGAGGCTTCACTTTAATGAATCTGGAGAGGGGGTTTTCTATTGATTGTTAGTCCTATAACCAGCTCTACAGGGGTCCTACTTATGAGCATTGCTACACAAAAGTAAATTTCATCATGTTTTTTATCTTGTCTGTCTGCAGTTTCCCATTATATTTAATCAAGATTGAGCAAACCTATGGAATTAGTGAATTTAAAATAATTTCCCATGTATGGAAGCAGTTTCAGTTTTTTATTGCTTGCCATCACAATAATCTTTGGCTTACTCTTAGCAAATATCCTCTGTAATGTGCTGGTTTTCAGCTGTTCCTAATAGACCTAAAATTGTTAAGACAATGTTTTGTGTTCTCTTGCTGCCAGTTTTGACAAGGCATATACACTGAATTTACTTTTATTTTACGCATGCTTTCATCAGACAAACTGATTTTATGTCTCTCCTTTTTTCCTATTTTTTTTTTAATTGATGAATGTGCAATTCTGGAAGCCTAAAGCTATTCTGCACCCTTTTCTCACTTGCAACTGAAATATTGGGCGTAACTCACCAGAGATTATCCCTTGCTGGTTTGCTTTGTAAGACTTCCAGGAATCTCACTGGTGTTTGTGGGTGGAAGAAACTGCAATGTATGTCTCAGTTTACCAGGGCTTTCTGATTTATGGAGGTTAGGGTTCACCAGTTAACACAATTGGATTTGGGAGTTCCAAAGTAATAGGAAAATTGCTACAAATCAGATAACTTGGTCATCTTTAACAGCCACAGATTAAAAAAGAAAAAAAAATTAAAAAATTAGAAAAATATTGTTGATGAAAGTGATAATTAAAAAATCACACATATAGTATGGAAATTAGTATGGTTGACTCCTTAACTGTTTAATACTGGCTAATTTGTGAGGGTGGACATTTAAAGTTCTTAGGATCAGGAATGATGTCGTACTGCCAACTGGAGAAGCTGCTAACCTAGAATCCCCTCCTTTCTTTTGAGAGAAAAGAGAAAGACTTGAGACAGAGAAGGTTAATATAGCTCATTCCTCATGAATTCCCTGTGCTCCTTGCCTTTATATCCCTGCTGCTGAAGACAGAATGCCTTTTCCTTCTGAGGTTTCCTTGTGGAAGTTAATATTATAAATTTAAACAATGCCTTGTGAATGGGCACAAAGAAGTCACAAGAACTAGCTTTTATTACTTTTTTCATTTATTTTCTGTCTTTTTTTGTGGGAGGAGATTCACATCTGTGTTGCATGGTTTGCATTAATGTCTTTTATTTGAAAGTGGCTTTGAATTTTAGGTGGATTTATCATATGCATAATTTCACATGTATCAAGCAACATGTCTGAAATCTGTTTCATTCTCTCTGCAACCCATGCATTTTAAACATGATACACAAATGAGTATTGACACTGAGAAGTGAAGACTGGATTGGTTTGCACCTTGTAGTCCTGTTTAATGTTGTATAACATTCTGAAAACAAAAGGTATCCTTTCATTATGCATCTGCCTAAAAAACTAATGATTCAACGGGTGCCAGCAGGGACTTTGTCCTGAAAACTGAAGCTTGCTGTTAAAATTTGCCAGATTATTCCTTATAAAAACAAACAAACAAACAAAAACCAAACAAAAAAAAAAAGAAAATGCATAAAAGGCAGAATACCTGCAGTCATTATCAGAAGTGTGTGAATTTCAGATAGCATTTGCATAATCTTTCCTTATGGAAAAAAAGGGTATATGTTTCCTGCTTGTGGTAGCCAAGGATTCTCAAACACTTTGTTTTGTTTTGTTTTACTGTTAGAATATTCTCTTACAGGAGGAATATATGCTAGCACTTTATAAAATATTCTGCTGTACATGCATTAAATGTACTTCTTTTCATTGAGTATGCTGCCATCATTGGCTTAATAGAAGCACTAAAATTTGAACTCTTCAAACAGCTCATTTGATTTTATTTCTTTTTAATAACCTTAAACTTCACACTTTCTTCTTGTGATTTTGCTTGGTTTCATTTTTTAGTTAGTTTGCTTCTTCTGTTGCATTGGAGAATGCAAACAGTCTCATTGTTTCCTTACATCGACTGCAAAGGTTATTGGTCCATCAAGGCTTTTACGTGATACCCACAAATTCCTAGGGGTTCACCTTAAAAAATAAAAGAGAACTTCAAAAAACTACTTGAGTGTACTTAATTGGAGATGTAAGAACAAATTCTGGTTACAGATAGAAACTCTGACAGTATTCATTTTCCATCCGAGCCCTTGGTATTTTCTCATACCATGCACACTCCTCCCATACTGCAATAAATATTTAATTTTATTTAATTCCATTTCAAGGCATCTAGCTATTGCCCTCTTACAGGTTCTCTAGATAATGATGTATAATATCTGGGCAAACAGAAGCCCAGGACAAGAAACTGAAAAAAACCCCGGCAACTTAGTATTTTCAGGAAGGAATATTTGATTCCACACTGGTTAAGGCTTAACATCAGAAAACCTCAAAACACCTAAAACATCACAGGCTGTGTTCAGAATGTGTATGGCAGTTAACCAAGAGTATAGCTGTGATTTTTTTAGGCTGGGCAGGTGGATGGTGCCCCAGCCAGACCCCTGGAAATGTGACCTGCTTCAAGTAGCATACTTAATTCATCCAAATTCTAGAATTAATTTCTCTGAACCCCTAGGTTCAGAGAAATTGTGGGAAGTACCCACAGTATTTCCCTTTTATTAAAGTTTGCCTTATTTAATTTACCTGGCTCTCCCCTCCCCTTTTTCTTCTCCATTCTAGGATCTCTCCTTTCATATTCACATTTACACCATTTTGTTAACCCTAGTAAATTTTGAAGTATGGGTGCAAAATTTTTAAATTTTTAATTATAAATTATAATTTTATAAATATAAATTTTTTATAATTATATAAATTTTATAAATTTATATAATTATATAAATTATTATTTTCAATAATAAATTTTTAATTTTATTAAACCCCCTTTTTTTTGAGTCTCACTCCTGTTCATCATTATCAGAAGTCCTCTTCCTTTGAATGTGAGGTCATCATAGCTCTGCATCTTTCAGGATATTTTTCCTTTGGCTTTGATTTTAAATCAACAATTCCCCTACAAACCTTCTTATATATGATGTTTTTTCTTTGTGCTCTGATATTTGCCTTTACTTGTTTTCACCGCAATGCTTTAAAAATAAGATTTTTTACGCTTAGTGGCTAGTAATAAACTGTTATATATTCCTCTCTCATATCTAGATACATGCTATTTGTAGTAAACTAAAGTAAGAAAAAAAAGGAAAAAACCCGAAAAACCACCACCCCAACAAGAACAGCAACAAAAAAAAAACCCAAAAAACAAACAACAGCAAAAAAAGGGCAAAAAAAGAGCAAAAGATACTAAACAAAAAAACCCAAAAAACAACAAAGTAACCAACCAACAAAAAAAAAAAAATACAACAAAACACACAAACCAAAAAAACCCCACAAAAAACCCCCATGGGAACAAGAATACAAATCTTAGTCTTCCCTAGGTGCCTTCTGAAATGCTGTTGACAATGAGGACAGCAGCCTCCTGGGGGCTGATCCTGTCTTTGTGGCTTTACCCTTCCCAGCAAGCCTGAGCCTGTAGCAGCATACAACCTGCATGGCATATTGGATAGTGTTGTGTTGGGTTATAATTTTAATATATTGTGCAACTCTGCCTCATGGAGGCTGCAAGAGTCTTCCTCTGCATCTGAGCAGTCAGATTCTCAGAATATATGCATGTGGTTACTTTGCAAGGAAATACTTTATCTCCTCAAATCTCTACTGCATGTCACAACTTTGGTAATGAAAGTAACTTTTTTCCACCTTTTTTTTGCCTCAGTAAGCATTTTGCTCCTCTTTCTTAATGTATGATCACTGTGAAGATATCTCTTTGCAGTTATTTTTGAAGATATCTCATATTTCCTCCTGTTTTCTGGCAGGGAGAAATCTATAATGGGAGTTTGTAGAAAATTTGATTCATGGCTGTGTTACGCTGCCTAAAACCACTCTAACTCTGTCCAGCAAAATGGAATTGGACCGATTCCTGGGAAAATTGCTGGTATAAGAGTCATGTGAAACTCGGGTAGTGCAGCAATACATCAAACCTATTCTCTTTTTAGTTGTTTCCCTGCATTGCTGTTGATGCTGCTCCTAGTGGTGCACTTAGTAACTCCTGCCATTCTGAACGCTATCTGTGTAGATTTCCTGGATGCCCACAATGAACTTTTGAGCAGCCATCTAGTAAAATGCACTGTGGTTTGTTATTTACATGGCATTTAAGTATGCCTTCGTAAGCTTCAGTGATATAATGGAGACCAACACTTTCTGGTGAGCAGCACACTGAATACAAGTTGTATAGCATGCTGCATCCAACTGCTAAAGAAAAGGAGTCAATATCTAACTGTAGGGGACTTCCACTACAAAAAAAGAAAGTTAATTCTTACTTTTGCCTTGTGTGATTTCTTGCTTTCTGGGTTGTTTTTTTGTTGTTGTTTTTTTTTTTTGTTTGTTTGTTTGGGGTTTTTTTAAATTTTTTTTTTATTTTCAAGAAGCACAGTCAATCTCAGCAGTTGCTATGGGCAGTACCATCAACTTTGAACTTTTAACCTTAATTCTCTTGCCATTACTGGTTTAGATAGTTTGTCTTTGTGGACATTCTGTTCTATTCTGAGGGCTCTATTACTTCAAATTACAGGAATAGAAGTGCTGGGAATGGAGTCATATTGACAAGTTCCCCAACATAACATACAAAGGATTAAGGCAAAGCTGTTAATTTTCTCTGCTTCCATTGATGCAATTTGGAATCATCATGATGCTGGCAAATGAGACTATTTAACAGACATTGTTCTGTTGCTATTTATAAATGAGATCTCATTTAAATTTAGAACACAAAACCTTCCTGGGTGGAAAACTGCCATCTTGTGCATCCACACGCAGTGCAGTGCAAGGGATCTGATCTGATTGCTGTCAATATTGCTGCTGCAGTACAGACAGCAGTAATGGCAACCGCACTGAGCTGTCCCTAGGGCTCAGTTCTGTACCCTTGTCACTTCTGAACCTGTGCCCTCAGCAGCACATGGGGTTTTACAGAGACTGTGTTTAAATGTTTTAGTGTTCATCAGGAGTTATGGGGCATCTGTTGTTGGTACTGAGGTACATTAGATCTCCAAGGGGTGATTCCCAGCTACACCCAGGCAGCACCTGGGGGTGCATGGGGGATCCCTACCTTTTTCTTTCCTCTTCTTTTCTCCTGTTCTGCCCCTGGAAAGCCAGCTGTGCCAAGGAGAGGTGGGCATGTGAGGAGCACTGGATCTTTCCTGAGCCAACACTGCAGTTTTGGTGTAACTTAAGGAATCTTAGTGTTTGCCTGGGTGCCAGTGATGGAAACATAGCCTAAAAAGTAAGAGCTGCTGCTTTGGTGCAAAGTCACAGAGAGGAAACACTGTTATTAAGTAGGACTATTTGTAGCCCAAATAGTCAGTTCCTCTCAATCTGTGGAAAGTCTCACTAGAGTATATAAGACTTGAAGTCCTGAATTCAGGTCTGCTTTTGCTATTCCAAATTCTTGTTATTTGCTAAAAGTAGTGATCTTCATCCATGTAGAGCAGACAATCCTTGCACTTATGGTGATTTTTCAAGGATATAGTAAAAAGCACCCAACAAATTCCTGTTTGTCCTAGTAGTTGCCACTTTTATCTAAGTTGAGATAAGGAAGAGTACATTTATGAAGACTTATGACAGATCTTTGTCTAATCTGTAATTTCAGAATGCTAGAGGCTCTTATCACTGTCAGTTTCAAAGCACCTCACATTTGCAAACATTGCTTCATAAAAATTGCTTGAAATGGTGATTTGCCCCAAATAAGAGATGCAAGAATCAGAAAAATCAAGTTATCCAGGCATTTTGAGCCACATTTGTTCCATGTGGGAGAGATGGCTTGTCCCAGGTCTAAACTTAAGTATCAGGTATGAAGTAATTGATATTCAACAGTGGTTACATGAAAAGAGTACAGTTACATAAATCACAATAATTTGACCACCTTGGATTAACAAATTACTGCCTGCCGACGAAGCAGCACTAATGTGCCATGTAAAAGTCACGAAGATGATTTTTTACAGTCAGTGTAAGTTTATTATAATTATTCTTGGAAAATGCAATAAAAAAGCTACATTAATATTCAACTTCTGTTGACTTGAGCTCTTAAGACATCACAAATTGCCTGTGTGTAAGTCCATAACATCAGTCTGTCCTTTTTCTTTAAATGAATTCTACTTGTATATGAGTGTTCAAATAGCAGAATCTGCAGTTTGAATTACTGCAGAATGGCTTTTCTACTTTTTGACTGTGGCAGTTGTAGAGATATTGTATTTGTGAAATGATAAGATTGATAAGAACAAAAAAAAATAAAAATCATTTCCATGCTTGGAAGCAGTTTTCAGGAGACAGGGATTTGCTCTAACTCTACAACTAGCATGCATTTTTTGTTTGTTAAATATTGGAAAGGGATATAACTACTGGTATTTCTGAAAATTATATACTTGCACTGCTGTAATTGACTTTGTTGTGGAAGCTTGCAGTGGACATAGTGGATATTCCTACTTTTCAGGGTTTTGTGTGCATTTGAAACACTCTAAAGCTAGTATGGCAAAAGCTAAGTTCAAAGTCAAGAATTCAATACCTGTCTGACAAACAGAACAGCTGGTGAAATCTTGCACTACAGGGATCAGTTAAAAATTTTCTATTAATTCAGTGGACCCAGGACTTTAAGTTAAACTTCAGAAACTGTGTACAGAGGATAAGTGTAACTTCAACTTTACTAAATCTATTTCAAGTTAGATACTTCACTGGCTGGTCATTCATATAACTGCTAGTTTATTAATCAGTAAGTGATAATAAACTGTGAAGATTTTGAAAGACCTGAAATCTTCTTTCTAACTCTGGAGCTCCAAAAATATTTCCTTAGTTTCAGCCTCTCTCTTTAGCGTGTCACACCACAAATTCATATCTTTGCCAGAAGTGCAGGGATTTGGACTGAAATATGCCTCTGGCACTGATGGCTGCAGAAGTTGTTCAGATACTGCTTACTTTGAACCATTTTTCTTTTGGAAGAGGGTTTTCTCTGGTTTAAGTTACATACCATAAAGGTCTAAGGGCTTAGCTTCAGCATCTCTCCACACCCATCCAGTTTTATGATGTACGCCCTTTTTTTTTGTTCATAGTTCATTATGAAGTCCCTCTTCTCAAGAACAGATGAGGAGATGAAGGCAGATGGTGAGATGTGATGTTCAGCACAGCTTGAGTCCCAGCAGCAGTGTCTCCTTGCACTTTTGTCTGCTCAGATTTCAATAATTGGAAACAGGACTTTATTATTCCAAAATGTGGTGAACTCTCTTCTTGAAAATCCACTGGCAAGTCATGAAAAGGTCTTCCCACCCTTTGTCACCAGTAGGAGTGGGAGCTTCAGACAAAGTTAGTTGGAGGAGCCTTGTTGTTGAACCATGAGATGCAGAAAGGAGCCCTTTGCATTCTTAACTCATTCTGAGAGAGGAGCCTGTGTCCAATCAGCCACAAACTGTCAATGGCTTAAGGAACTTTGTCCTGCAGAATTAAAGATGGTAAATCAGATATATTTATATAAAATGAATTATTTGTAATGACAAATTATTAGACAAAAGATCTCAATCAGAATTTTTTACCTCTCAGAATAAAAAATGAAACTACTAGTAGTGTATAGTATATTGTAGTATAGGGCACTATATCAAAGTAATTTTATTAAAGCAGTTATACTAAATCTATCAAGAAGAAACATTGTTGAGTAGAGATTGATGTAACTCACCTAGTCAGATAAAGTCTAAGATGACTGGAAAAAGTGAAACTTTATACCTATCTTTAAAAAGGGTAGAAAGGAGGACCCAGGGAACTAATCAGCCTTATCCTCTGTGGCTGGAAAGATCATGGAACAGATCCCTCCTAGATGCTGTGCTGAGGCACATGGAGAACAGGGAGGTGATTGGAGACAGCCAGCACAGCTCCACAAGGGCAAGTCCTGCCTGACCAAACCAGTGGCCTTCTGTGATGGAGTGACTACATCAGTGCACAAGGGAAGAACTAGAGATGCCATTTATCTGAACTTCTGTAAAGCCTTTGACACTGTCCCCTACAACATCCTTCTCTAAAATGGAGAGAGACGGATTTGATGGGTGGACTGTTGGGTGGATAAGGAATTGGTCAGACAGTTTTATCCAGAGGGCAATGGTCTATGGCTCAGAGTCCCAGTTACCATCAGAGGTCTGAATTTGGACCAGTGTTACTTAATATCTTCATAAATGACATAGGCAAAGGGATCGAGTGCATCCTCACCAAATTTGTAGATGTCACCAAGCAGAGCGGTGCTGTTGACACACCTCAAGGACAGGATGTCATCCAGAGGAACATGGACAAGCTCAAGAAGGAGGCCCATGGGATTTAACAAGACCAAGTGCAAGGTGCTTCACCTGGGTTGGATGAGTCTTTGAGCAACCTGGTCTAGTGAAAGGTGCCCCTGCTCATGGCAGGGAGGCTAGAATTAGAATCTTCAAGGCCCCTTCCAACCCAAGCCATTCTACAATTCTATGATTTAATGGCCATGTTAGTTGTAGACAGAAAAGACAGATCATCCCCTTTTGACTGCAGCATGCCTCCATGCCTAAGCAGTGAAACCATTGGCTTCCATCTTTTTTATATCTGTACTGGAAGAATTTGATCCTCAGGGTCTATTAGCTTTGTGGCTTGGAGATTGCATCCAGTATTCATTCCTACTTTCTAAGTACATAATCTGAAGCACTACTTTGGGGTTTGAGACATTAAAAAAATCTCAGCCATATCTGTGCAGCAGTAAAACCAGTGAAAGGGCAGGACGTGGGGAGGGAGATTTTACATAAGGTGGAAAAATGGCCCCATAGTGGCATCAGTTATATGGACAGTAAATCTAGGGAGGTAGGGAAAAGAAAATAGGGCAGCTGTAGTCTGTGAAAGGGAAAGTAGCTTAGTGACTATTGCCAAAGCCCATAAAAGAAGGTGGAATGGTGGGCAGACAGATTTGTTGAAACAGATGTTAGTAACAGACCCAGAGCAGGATGGGGAACCCAGCAGTACAGTGAAACTGAGGGGAGAAAGCATGTACAAAATTAAATAGTAATAAACAGAAATGAGAGCTGTTTTGCTGAAGTCAAATAGTAGCAGGGGTTAATAGCAATGAGAGTGAAACAAAAGTTTCAGAAAATGGAAACGAAGCTCATCCATTTTATAGTAAAGTTACTAAATTGTCATGTTCAGAGAGGGGGCGTGGGCAAAAATGGTGGGTTTGCCTAAGAACAAATGGGCTCCTGATGGCCACCAGTATAAGCCAAGCTTGCATGACCACTGCTCATCTTGCCAATCGGTCGAACTCCTGTGGGCTTGCCTGAATGCTGGTTTAAGTGAAATAGCATTTTAGATGAGCAAACTTATATTGAGGACCAGCCTTTCCAGGGAGTCCCAGTAGTGGGATTTATTTCACTGATCTGAAGTTAAGTGAGAGCACCATCTGTATTTAAAGCATGATGAGTCTCCTTCAGTATGTCTGGTCCAAAGGAAGCCACTAAACTTTGCCTGGCGGTGCTGGGAGCAGGGCAGGTGCTCCTAGAAGAGAGTATATCCAAACTGTTCTACACCTGCTTTGGAAGGGATGAACTTGCTCTGAGATGGGTTTATTTTTCTCTCTGGATTTAGAAAAATCCCTGAAATACTGACACTAATGAGGGATGTGGTTCAGGTCCAAACTGAGACATTCAAGAAGATGTCAACAGAAGCAAATGCCTGGGCACCTGTTAGAGCCAGTGGAGAAGCAGTAAGTATGCCCAGTGGAGCAGAGGCTGCTGCTCAGATGACCAGAACTGATACAGAAGAACAATAAAATACTTTTTCTTTATTTCTAGATCAGGATTCTACTTCTGCAAGGTTTAGGTCTTCTCATTTCCCTGTTTTTACTGTAACACTTGCCTTTAACATTTCATTGCATTTCCATTGAATTAAAAATGTGCCTAAAACTACAAAAGGGGAAAAAAATAGTAACAGAATAAAGTATGTATTTTCAGATATTGAGGTGAAAGTATGAATTACATTGAAATCAGCAGACATTCTTTTACATACTCATTTCTAAAATTTCCACAGACTTGAAACTTGTCAATTGTTACTCAGAATACCTCCTCCCTTGAATGGCTTGCCTACATGCTCTGCTACCAGGGAGGGGTTTTTCCTTCTTTTGTCCTTAGCATACGTTCTGGTAACTGAATGAAAGATATAGGCAACTGGCAGTCTTTTCCTCTGCTTAAATATTGACTTACTACTTGAATCTGGAGCTTGGTCTGAGAATTGGGCCCCACTCTTGCAAAAGATGTATGTGCATTCTCCACATTTATTGGCATGAATAGTTCCACTGAGATCTGGGACCACATTGCAGCATAAAAATTAAAGAGCTATAAATCTTTGCAAGATGAGGCTGTGGCAAGAAAAAATTAGCTAAGTGCTTATAGTGGATCAAAAGTAGACATATGTTTGCTTCATGAGTTTGTAAGATCTGTCTGATATATTGAAACTCTTACATTAAGGAATTTAATTTGTTTGAATTAATGAACCATCATGTTCTATCATTTGTCTAATATAAATAATTTGGAATTTTTTTCTCCTTTCTTTGAAGATCATTTGTCAGTAATGAAACCTTTAAGGTGAACAAATAGTGCTAATTTTTAAAAAAAGTTATAATTTATTATGCATTCAGTTACTTTGCTCAAGTTCTCACACAGATGAAATGCATTTGTGTACAAAATAATTTTCTAAAAAGTTTGAGAACTGTCCTTGCTTGCCGATGCATCAGTGCTTCTACTTCCAATATGGTTTCATTGCTGTTTGGGTCTTGGTAGGAAACTCTGAAATAACCAACTTTTCTATAAGATCACTGTCAGCTTAAATTTTACATTTGAAATATTGCTGAGATCTGATTGGCTTTTAAAAAAATATTTTTATTCTCTTTAGAAATACTAGCTCTACATGTTGTCAAAAGTATTATTTGTAAGAGCTGTTGAAATGCCCAGCCCAGCAATATCTGAAGTGACTCATGTTACATTATCACAGTTTCACTTGTGATAATGTAATATAACACAAACTGAAATTCAAGCTAAATTTTTCATGGTGGTGTCCTGCCTTTGGAGCTTTTCTTCAGCCTGTATAGACTTAATTACAAGATTCCCCTGCCATCCCTATAAACATTCATGGACAGGTAACAATCAAGAAAGGGACTCTGTAACTTTGCAATGCTTTGTGTACACATATCTGTTAACATTTTGTGCCAACCAGAGAGCTGATAGATGCAAGAAGCAGAATGGAGGATCTATTCCATAGAAAATCACCTGCAAGAGCTTTACCACCTGGGTGTTCCTGCCAGGGGATGCTGCTGCAGGAATAGCTGCTGGCTGCTTTTGCAGGAGCTGCTGTTCCTGTCAGCTCTTGGCATTTATCATCCTTCTACCTTGTCTCTAAGCAATCAGCATGGATTCTGGCTTCATTGTATCATTAAACATACAATGTTTATAGCATCACTTTGCTAGCAAATTTTTTGGCCTTCAGTTCATCTTTTATTTCCTTTGACTTGCTTTATAATAGGCTTATATTTTCTTGGGCTGATATAGTGAAAAAATCAAATTTCAAGCTCTTCACAGGCAGGACACTTGCAGAGACCTGTTTCTTTTCTTGAATTGTTACCACTAATACAGAAAAAATATGGTTATTTGTTGAATCTTTATCATTGAGGGTTTTTTTTTTCCTTGGAAATTCTTCTTTGCAGAAATCAGATGAGAAATAAGAAGTTGCACTAGCAGAATAATGTCCCTTTTTAAAATTTGTATCCTTGGTTTAATGCTCTGGGTTCATCTGTTCATCCTAACACACAGAGGTAAATTAAATACATACCAAAGACTGCATTTTTTATAGCAAGCTTTGAGTTAAGTTTTAGATTTAATTTTAATTTAGAAAGTCTGTCATTGGTTAACAAGTTGTTGCCTTAGATAAGTAAAAGAACAAGCTGTGGAAGCAGCACGTGCTAAGAAGTTGTAATGATGTTTTCCTTGTGGGGATTTTAGAACTTGTTTGATAACCTTTTACTGCAGTGCATGGACTCAGAACCTTCCCTCCGGTTCTAATGGGAAGATCCCACAGCCAGGTCTACCTGCCTCCCTTCCAGCATCTCATTTCAGCTTTTACTTCTGCACTAAAGTTAGTCATCAGTCCCCTGCATAATACAATGGAATTTGACATAAAATGGTCATAAAATTGTCCTACAGTAGCTTTCTTCAGTTTCAGTGTCTCTTTTTTGATGCCTGGAGCCATGGAGGAATATGCAAGCCCATGAGGATGGCATTGTACTGCAACTGTAATTTCCAATAAGGATGCCTGTATCACCCTTTCCAGTTAGTCATTCTTGGAGACATGTCTTTTTCAGTGAAAAGGAGGGGATTTGCATGTAGAGGGAGCCTATAACTATTCTTTAATAGATGTGGTTCTGAAGAATTGGAGTTCTTCAGTAATTTGTCAAAACACACCGAATGAAGTGTGAGATCATATTGTTTTTTTCTGTAGCAATGACTTATTTGCTCTGGGAAGAAAGCTGGGCGGCTTTAGACAGAACTATGTCTCCCTCTCTGCTGCATTATTTGATATATGTTAAATTAGGAAAAACTGGTTTTAACCAGGTGTATCTTGGCTGTCACAACTATGCTGGCTGTGCTGGTGAAATACAGCTTCCATGAGCCATTTTGTTTACCAGTACCTGTAATTTAAAAGATACTTTCCTCTCTTCCCTGTTATTTCTCCTGTGTGTTATGTTTTCAGTCTTTTTCCTTTCAGTGCCACTTAATACATTAGCAACTTTTAGAAAGACACGTTATCTTCTGATACTCTGTTGAACAGACTTTCACATCTCTTCCTTTTCTTCCCCAGCTCTGATGGATAATGTTGAATCTCTTTATGAAGAGGAGATGCTGCCCTACTAAGCACAGATGATTCTCCCTTCTCTGGTGTCCTGTGGAATAGTTAATTTCTCTCTTCAGCCAGATCTGAGAGGGAGAAATGCTCGTTCCTTTCCCCTGTCCGTACTGATTGTTTCTCAACACAATGCTCATCAAAACTCCCTTTGTCCAACCACTTTCCTAAACCCAACATCCTTTATAAAAGAGTGGAGGAAGTTTCACTTCCAGTAGGGCGAGGTATACCCCCAGTTCCTAGATCCAGTTGGCTGAGGGATGATCTGGTACCCCAGGATTGCAGCTTTATTTCCTTTAATGATCTGTGCTAACACAGCATTATTGGTAAGATACTGGACAGCTACCACTGTTGAAGTAGTATTTGGCTACAGGAATGCATTCCCTCAGTGAGTTGTTTTTGGAAACATAAGGCATACGGGAGCACCACTGTTCTCATATAAAATCTAATAACTGTCATCGCACAAAATGTGTGCAGCAAACTGCGGCCTTTTTGTAATTCTTCTCCCAAACAATTGGCAAGTAATGTTGAAAGAAAAAAACTGTGTAAATCTAAAGCATATCTTTATAGAGTAAATTTGAGTATTTTTTTGACCGTGGCACTAATAAGCAGTAAGAGAAATAATATTAATACTAAATAATGTTAACCAAACTGCAGAATTTGAAAAATAGCATTCTTTTTCACAACAGAAATTTCACTAGATTTGGTACTTAATATTTTTCCCCTGAGGCTATTTTGTGGAATTTGTATTTGCAATTTTTGGGATGGAGAAGTAAAGTAGGACCTGAGTTGAATGGGTCTTTTGAAAGGACTGGCTGCTTTGAATTCAGTCCTCCTGCAGTGGGTGGTGATTTTAGATTGTTTTATTACCTCAATACTGTTTGAAACCCATTTTTTTTAAAAAGGTCATGGACAAAAAGCCGTTTAAATTTGATGGATTGTGTGGTTCCTGTCGTTCCTCAATGGTTCAGCCAGTATGAAGAATGGACATAACTCCTTTATGCAGTCCTAAAATGGATGATGGAGAATTGGTTTGGATCTCTGTTTTCATTGAATGTCTGTACCCTGTGGGGATTTTTATTTTTTTTTTAACAGACTTATTGAGTCATGTATTATTTTCTTTCTTTGTGGGAAATGAGCATATTTGTATTATTGTCACAGATAACTTGCTATCAAAATAATCTCACACTTCTGCAGAATTGGCAGGGGGAGTTTTGGAAGGGTGTGAGTTTGGAATTGAAACTGTTATTTGCTGACATGTTCAGCTTTATACCAGAATTACACTTTTCAGGGCTTTTTTTGTGTGTGCGTGTGTACATAGTTTCAAGTAACATGACGTGTTAAATCTGTGGTGTGTGTCTCCTGGCAGCCACTGTAAAAATTTAGCCCAGAGGCACTGCCCTCATCTCAGCCAGTCTGTCAGTGGAGTTCAGCAATCTCACAGGATGAGCACTAGCAACCTGTTTCCAGGGTGTCTTGTAATTTGTTACAGCTCAGTAAATCTCTGCGTGAGTAGTAAAATCTGTGCTGTAAATCCATCCATAGAATCAGCTAAGCCTTGCATTTAGAGCAAAGGACAGTATTGGGCTTTGCAGTGTGTCTTTGTGTGCAGGGTTGGTTGGGCCTTCCCACTTTCTTTCTCAGTTAAGTTTGGATCTCTGCCCCAAAGCCTCTTGGGTCCTATCATTTATCCAAGTCATATATCTCAGTGAGATCACTAAGCAATAAAGAAGAGGTCCTGTAAGTGAGGGAATTAATTCAGTCTAATTTTTTTTGGTATTTATTATTAATAAAGTTGTCGAGAATTCTAACTGTGAAAAAGCTCAAATGTATAAAAGTGAAACTCTGTTAGGTGAAGATATAAGTGAAATTGTTATTAGTGCTTTCCACGTTGATACACCACTGTCTTTAGAATTCTTTAGTCTGCTGCCTTCTGTAATTATTGGTCAAATACTTGGAGAACTAATTAAGAAAAATAACTATTGTAAAGTATAACACTTCTTGAATTTAACTACTTTTAATGAAAAAATGTTTCTTCCTGTGACATCTGTGCTAGAAGGAGCATATACAAAAGACTGAACTCTAAGGATTAACATTGCTCATATGACAGAATTTGCCATTTCAGTAGTGAATAAGGAACATGTCTGAAGGTAACTTAGAAGAATTGGTAAAATCATGTGATCTTCAGACACAGACGCCTTATGCTTACAATACCCAGTGGAAATGTAATCTTCCTCTTAAGATCTCACTGTCATTGTGCCTAAAAATGTTCCTTTCTGTAAAGAGAGTGTTGTAAGTGTAAAGCTTTCACATTGACAGCGAATGGTGTCTCTCCCCAAAAACTGAGCTTTCTGTTTCAAAGGGATGCTGTTAATGTTTTGAACACCTACATTTGCATCTCCCATGAAAATGGATTTGAAAGACAATGAGAACCTACTCTAGGATTAGAGAAGGCATTTCTCTTTTTCCTGTTCTGTTGGACCCAGGAGTATAAGAAATTAGTTAGCTCCCAGGTAGAGTGAAAAGCAAGTGAAGCTAATGGTGCAAAACAAATTTATGTTTTAGAAATCAGGAAAGGGGCTAAAGAAAATAAGTAATATCAGAGTGTCACAAAATACAATGCAAGGTAAAATGATAAGTTTTAAGATTGTTTTAGATTGTGCTCTCTGTTTTTTTTTTAAATCTAGGAGAGAGGAATGAATCAATTTGTACCCACAATGACAAGGCCAGAGTGTGGACTCATTTCCAAATTATTCAGACAAAACTGAAATTCTTCTGAGTCCCAAGTAAAGAAAAATGAGGCCTGTAATCTCCTGCTGGAGATGCACGGCATTCTTGGGAATATAGACACGTATTTGTAGTTAGTGTGGATGATCTTTAGGGAAATTAGAGAGGACCCATATTTAAACTCAAGGTGGATACCCAACCAAGTGCCACAGTATGTATTTTTTGCACTGCCAATTTGAAATTTAAATGAGTAACAGTTTCACACATGTAAGTTATAGACAGAGCCTTTTTTCAGAAGGCTGTTGCAATACAAACAGCATATGGCTTGTGCCCTTTGTCACCCTTGTTCTGGAAGTGACTGCTTGACACTGACAGTCACAGTGACCGAGGGACATGAGATCTCGTGAAGTCTGTCACCTTGTGCTAAACTGAGGTTCCAGTGACTCTGGAGAGCTCTGTAAACTCTCTTATTTGGGCAAGTGTAAGTGAGAATAAGCTTTATTATGAATCAGCATTTCAGGAGTCTTTAGTTCTTTCAGGCAATCATTAAGTGATGGTTGTAGGAAGAAATTTCTGTGTTGGCATTATTTACTGAGGCAGAAGACATTCAAGCATTTTTGTTTCTAGGGTTATTCTTTTAGCACAGGGGGCTGGTGCATAATCTGAGCAAAGTTTTAGATTGCACAGGATTTTATCTATTTTTGAGGCATATCTTCAAGCAGTGTCAGATGAATTCATATGAGTTTTACCATGAATAGGGCTTAGAGCCAAAAGTATTTCTCAGTTATTTATTGTACTAAGCTTGGTGTTCTGACCTAGCTCCTTTACAAGTGCTCCTGTGTTTACAAGTCAATGATGTGGTTTCCCCAGTTTTTCTCCTTGAAGATTGAGCATCTGCAGTGTGACTTTGAATTCTGGCATGCATTCCCAGATTTGTCTTTTATTGTGATTCCAATTGTGTGTATCAAAACCAAAACAACGCCCTCCTCTTAAACTGGATAGGGTTTTGGTGAAAGTTTTTTTTAAATAAATGGGAGATTTAAATTTTTATGTTTATTATATGCTTTCTGAAGTACTTCAAAGGGGCTGTTTCAGCCTAGTCAATCTAAATTCAAACCAGTACTTCTGTGGTGAGACACAACACATGGAAAGAGCACAGTTTCTATTTTTTGGTTGATTTTTTTCATTTTTTGTTTTTGTTTTTTTTTTTTTTTCTTTTAGAAGTACACAAGTTTGTTGGTTTTCTTTTTCCTCTGCCCCTCAGACATTCATGTTTTCTATTTGGTTTATTTTTCCTTACTTAAGAAGGAAAAGAAAAAAAACCTGCTGAGCATATGTTGTAAAACCTCTGCCAGATACATGAAATAGTCAAGAGTAAGAATAGGGTAAAAGAAAAAATCCTTTTAACTGTTGAAACTGCTGAATCTATCCTTAAAGAGACTTCTCACAGTGTGGCTACAGGCTTCTGCTTGAGCACCTTAACCCTAGGGCTGTCCTTGCTGTAAATCAGCTTGGAAAGGAATTAGGAAAGTCACAAAAGTTTTGCACTTGTTTTATAGTCTGAATCATGCATTGAGCTTGATGGTATGACAGCACCCACGCTTTAGGTTTTGATTTTCAGTTTCCTAAATATTTTTCTTGCCATTACGCTTGATTATTTTATACTTGCAGCACTACTGTCAGCACTGGCAAATGATAAAATCTACCCATTTTATATGAGTATTTCCTGGAAGCTGTAGCAATGGTCTCAGGCAACAGGACGTAAAAGTCAGTCTTTGGGGTATGGCCAGCTGTTGTGCAGCTACATCAGTGTCTCTCTCCTCTGGCTGCATGGTGCAGCCCATTCCCAGCCTGTGACTCTGGTCCTTGGTCCATGGAATGCCTTGAGGCCAACACCAGCCCTGAAGGGAAAACGCTTGAATTCTGGAGTTCAAGGAAACAACACACCCTTCCCTGCCTCTTGTTTCTTAGAAATATGAGTTGTGGCACTGCTTGGCACACCAAAGTCAGGACTGCAGGTTCCAAGCTGACTTAAGAGTCAGAAGCTCCAAGGAATATGAGCTCATGTCTCTTGTTAATGGTATTTCCCCCTGCTTAGTTTTTGATGACTTGCACTAGCAGTATGAATCTCTTGATTTATGTCTAATTCTCCTTGGGCATTTTATGCTTGCTCTCAATCTAGCTCTGAATTTTCTATTCTGCTTTTTGAACAAGATTTAAAAAATTACACATTATTTAGACATTGCCATTATATATGCCTAATTTAAGACAGCCGTTTCCTTCAGTGGATTATTTTTAAGTCCTTTTATGGATTCAGCGCAGACATTTTTAAGTTTTGATCTTCTGATGTCTGGTGTTAGAATATTCTCAGTCACTCTGTACATTTAGTAGCAGTAAATTATCTTGAGAGGTTTATGGGAGAGTGAAAAATTGAGTCTGCATCCAAGGCTAGGACTTTAATCATTGACTCTTTCTTGTGGCATATGGTTTTCTGTGTTGCTCTGCTTGTTCAACTGATGAGTATCAGTGCACTACTTTGCAATTAAGCAGGATTCTTTGTGTTGTATTTCTGAACCTAGGATTGGATATCTATTTAGCCAAGCTGGTTGCATCAGTAGTCTGATTATGAGGATAAACTAAAAATCAATAGTTACATGACAGTATTTATGTACAAGATTTCCCAAATTATTTTCATGACCAACCAGTGCCCTGCCAAAGTGGTTTTCTGCTTTTTTGGGGTGCAGTTTCTTTTTTACAGCTGATTAAAACTAACTGTGGGTCTAACCCCTCAGCTGCACCCTCAGGGACTGGCAGCTTCAGTTCCCTTTGCACTTGTGCAGCATGCAGATGAGTCATATTGATTTCTCTAGTGGGTAATTAACTAATGAAAGCATGGGATACAGGGTTTCATTAGATCACCAACTTTATCCTATTTGCCCTCCATCCCATTTGCTCAGGGGTTTATCAGGTCTGGTATCTCAGCTGCACACCTGCATATCAGAACAACTTGTAGAATTAACATGGTTTTTTGTTTTTGGTGTTTTTTTAATTTCAAGATCCTGCCTTATGTCAGTCACAAAATGTACAATATTTTTGAGACCATAAGCCAAAATTACAGTGTGTTTCTACTACATATGCATAGTTTTATCTCAGCTTTCTAAGAAGCTTTGATCTCATGTTCTGTGAATATTAATAAAGGTCCTATCACAATTTCATCTTTAACACTTTGAATCTGGTAAAACACCCTATATTTGTAGAGAGTAGTGGGAATTTGTGATTAAAAGGCTTTTTCCTTCAGACTTTCCCTCTCCTGAACAGTATCCTTAAAATATTGGGAAGCCTGTATACTAAATGGCTTACAGTTTCCACCTGAGAAAATGCAACTGAATTCAATATAGGTTATCTAAGGCCATCTGAACAAACAAAAGAAAAGGTCTCAATGAGCAATTAGGCAGATTTTGCTGTATCACAAGGTAAAAGGTCCTTCACTGCAGTGTGAAGAAAGCTGCTTTTTGTTAGAAGGATTGGAGATAAACTTTATTTGGGATACAAACTCTAAAGAAGTCAGACATCTTAACCACGCGGGTACTGAAACTGTTCTCTCTCAAGTGTGAAGACCAGATGCTTTTCTAAGAATGTCAAGAAGAAACATGCCTATTAGCATCTTTCATGAAACAGGTCTTTGTTTTTTGTTTGTTTTTTTGTTGTTGTTGTTTTTTTTTTTATTATTGTTAACCTTCTCTTCAACTTTTGTTCAGTCCTAAAAGAGAATGGGTCCTGATTATGCTTTCACTTGTGCTAGTGCAAATATTTAAATCAAAGTATCTTATCTACAAGAAAAAAACCAACTTCTTATATGTAGTGAGCATCTGCATGTGATGCTGAAGGTATGTAGTAAAATACCTATTGCATCTATAATAAAATTATGAAATTTAGTTAGTTACATGGTAGATGTACTGCCACTCTGAAAACAAAAACTGAAAATGTTTTGCCGCTGTAATTGCTTTTTATTCTTTGTTACAGAGAAGGGATTATTGGTTATCTTTATCATTCTCTCTTGCTTAATAATGGATTTGCTTTTAGCTTGTTTTTCTGAAACTTCATATTCCAGGGATAATGACTAGAAAGTAGCACGTCGTGAGATCAGGGTAATTAGTAGTATGGTTGAAAGTTCAATGTCTTCTGCAACCTCTGGACGTTTTCTTTCCTGAGTAAGACTCAGCTGGCAGTGAATAATGTTTTTCTAAATGATTTATTACATTACTGAAGGGATGAAATGTGCTTTGACTGCGTGACTGTTGGGAAGTGGTATGATCATGGCTGAGTGCAAACTAAAGAAAAAAGCAGGGGGAAGTGGAGAGGTAAAGGAAGGACTGTCTCTCAAGTTCCAGTACTGCATGGTTCTTTGAAGAAAAACATTTTAGGCTGATACTTAACATCCCCCATTAACCTGTATGCTTTTGTAATTTTAAATTGCATGAGACATTGAACATATGTGTGACATTTGGGAGAAATAGTTTTATATCTTGGTCCAGGCTATACCAGAAGGGATGGAAATTAATTGCCAACCTTTCCCACACCCCAAACATTTTGTCATCATTTCCTGGATGTTTATAATCAGCTCTACTTCTTAAAGAAAGCCCAGTTTATTGTCCTCTGTTCCTATATCTTCTAGTGAGAGCCTTGGAATGGCACAAGGAGCCTTGAGCAGTAAACAGAGCTGGAGAATTTCTTCAGGTTACAAACAATCTGGTGGGACTGACAAGTCCAGGTTAAATTATGTGAATTGCTCTCTGCTACAAGTACTTCATTAAATTTCATTAAACTATTAACATTCAAGAAAAAACATAAGCAAAAACTCCCTTGATAGCACAAGTCATATGATAAGTCCTGGTTTGTAAAAGTCTCTTTACAAAGATCTTGACAGGAATCTTTCTTTACTGAATTGCTGCATCATCAATGTGAAAATGAAGCCTTTTCCCAGCTGCTTTAAAATGTCAAGAAATTGTTGGCAGGTACAGCAAAGAGCTAAAGCATTCTACTTTTCTTTCTCTCAGCAGGTTGCCAGCATTGAGGACTGTTGGGGAGGAAGTTTCTCTAGGTAGTAATAAATATAATAATAAAGTTCCTGATGGCTGCTCTCTCTGACACAGAAATGTTCCTTTTTGCTCTGTTTTGGTGACAGAAATAAAAAGGAAGAAAGTGAAGGGTTCTAGTAATCCATTTACTGAAAAAGTCAAACTGATAAATACCCACATCATAGATATTAACTTTCCCCTCATACTTTTGCACAAAAGTGAAGCCTATGCACAAAAGAGAAGCAAGATGCCTCTTGCTTCTCCTCCTTAACTGTAGGAGAGCAGATCTGTGGTGTGCTGGCAGCTTTTCTCAACAGTATAAGTTCTACATCAATTCCTTGTATGAATACAGCTGACTATCTTTTTATTTATCGAGGATTGTAGTTGCATATTTAACTTTTGCCTGTATAGCAGGGAAGCAGGATTTTCCATAGTGTCCACCTGGTTTTTTCCTTGTTTGATAGGCTTTGGAAAAAATAGTCAAACCTATTTTAATTTTTTTTTGTTTGCTTGGTTTTGATTCTGTGTGTGCTAGTCTTCACCTTGGTTATGGATTCATTTGGGTGTATGTAATTATGTTTAACCTTCTTCCAAGTGTCAGCAGTAAAGGTGACCATGTTCAGGCTTGCTAGAGCTCTTCTAAACTTAAATCCAGGTGGCAAAGAGCTTTTCCCAAAGCTGCCTGTGCTCATTTTTGGTACTGGGAGTTAAAACAGAACCTCTTCGAGTGTCGCACTTTCATTTGAACCTAATTAATGTATTCTTTAATGTGCAGAAATAGGAAAAGATAAACTTTTTACTTGACGGTAAAATAGGAGAAAATGGGATGTGAGGAAACATCAACAAAATATATAATAAAAAAAAGACAAATGTCACTTAAATTCAGGAATCTAGCTTGCTTCATATATACAACAACTAAATTTTTGGTCTCATTGAATCAAAAAATAAATAAAACTCTTTGACAGGTTCTTGGCAGTTAAAGGCAGCATCCCACACTTTCCTTCCCACTCTTCGTGCTCTTGCACCTCCAATCACCACTGAAGGTGCAACAGGCATTTGTGAATTTTTGCAACATTTATGAATTTTTGCAATATTTATGAATTTTTGCAGCATTCCTAATCTGGGTCCAATAGGCTTATTCCAAAAAAGGTACTAAAATAAATAGATAGAAACAATAAGGATATTTATTTTTCCTCTGGACAAAGTGTCTGGTCAGTGTCCTTTGATGGGAGGGCAGCAGATCCTTTATGAGCTTGAGCTGGAGGCTGGTTTGACAGTCTGGCTTGTCCTGCAGATTCCCTCCCACCAGCTGATTGTGTTGTGCAGTGAATGCTCTTTTATGATGATATTACATGAATTTACAGCTTGTAGTTGGTCAGTAATGGAATAGACTCACATCCTCTTTTTCCTTTGATTACTTTAAAAAAGGGAATGAATTGTCTCAGACCAAGGTGACCCACTTGTCTATTCCTGTCCTGTTGCAGCAGTCTGCAGTATTGCACATACAGTCAGAGCTAGAATTCCCAGTAGTACTACAAAATGTCCTGTGAAGCTCTGGGTTACCCTCAGTCACATCCAAACTAGTGCCAGTGAGAATGTTACTTCCTCCTAGAGAGGGAGCCTCACTCAGTCCCCCTATAATTTGTAGCACCAGAGCTCACACAGATCAGAAGTGCTCCCTATTTTGATCTACAAACAGGATTGCATATCCAGGCTTCTCTCTGAGGCTGTTTAGGATTTTTGAAGTTTCCTGAGAAATGCCCTTGAGACTTAGGGACAAAGTTTTTCTTTAACATTTCCCTTCCTGCTTTAAGGAACAGTGGCTAGTGTGCTGTGAAAGCAAATAATTTTTCCTGAGCACAGTGTAAAGGAAAATGATGCAGAAAAATAGTCTGTAAAATACAGTGTGTTTTCAGTCTATAAATAAGGCTTTTCATGGGGGAAATAGAAAAACATGTCTCATGATTCTGTGAGACAAAGAAGAAAATAAGCTCATGGCCTTGTCTGCTAAATTAAAAAAAAGGTTGGTAGAAACTGAACTGGGGGTCAAATCTTTGTATGGATTTGGGGGATTGCTTCCTGACCTGCTGCTGCTACAGTAATTTCACATAATTTATTTCAACATAAATAGCTTCTCCTCTTGGATGAAGTCTCATTTTTTGCACGGTTCCTTTTTTCTTAACAGTTTAATCAAACTAATTGTGACAAGCAGTGTATTTGTATAAATATTTAAATGTGAAGCATGAGGATTGAATTATTTATTCTGCAAATGTAAGCTCAATGTAACTATCTTTGGAAACCATCTCATTCTCATATGGTTGTACAGTTTGGTCATGCAAGTTCTCCTCTCAATTCCATGTTTAATGTTGCAAATGGCTCAAATAAATTATACTATTTGCATAAAAGCTAAACAAGTTGCCAGAAGAAACAAAACACAGGAGGTACCTTGGTTTAGTAAACGCAAAAACTAGTTGTCTTTTTAAATTCAATCATCAAGGGACCCTAGATTCCTGAAAATGGGTTAACAAACAAAGATACAGATGATGTCATTCATTGTTCATTCTTGTCTCATGCATGAAGAGGCATATGTTCTGAGCAGACTTTCCTCTTGTCTCATTTTGTGACTTGCGATACTTCTGCACCACCCCTTTCTGGGGGGGAGCAGAGCTGTATGCAATAGTGCATCCCACTGTGTAGAGGAATTATTGCTCTTTAGGGAAGAAAAGCAGTGCTCAACATGAAAAAGATACCACAGCACAAACCGTACCACAGCCCAGTCAGTGGGTGACTGGTGGAGTCTCTTGCTTGACTGCATGAATTAAAGCCTGCAGAAATATTAACAGTGCAGAAATATTAACAGTGCAGAAATATTTCTTCCTTGCACTTTCCACCCCAAGACTGGGATCAGCTGGCCAAGCTGCTGCCATCCCAGCAGCAGAGGCTACACTCCAGCTGCTGCTGCTCCCCTGGGCTGCAGCCGTGAGCCGAGAGCTGTTTCAGCAACTGTGCTTGAGAAGAGAGGCAAAGAGGAGGAGGAGACCAGAGAGCAGGTTTGGGAGGGGGAGTAGAGTTGGTGGCATAGATACAAATCAGTATTTGGCATGCTTATTTTCATGTTCATTAGGCACTGCAGCAGTAGGGTCAGTATCTCTAGGCTGTACCTTGTGCCTCCTTATCTTACACTTCTCATTTACTGGGGTCAGGGCAAAAACCTCAAGGGTATTAGTGAGTGAGCTGGAGCTAGTAAACCAGAGTATCCTCCAAGCTCAGAAACAGCAGTAGAGAAAGAGTTTCCCAGGCCTGTCCCTCCAAGTCCCCCTGTATTCTTCTAAAAGGTATGGAAGCATTTTCTTAGGGGAGAATGTTCACCTCCTGGTGATGGCCCCTGGTGCTGATACCATCTGCAGTATGCTTGGGGAATGCTTTTACTTTCTCACTTCTTAGCTGTAGAACAGAGCAGCAGCAAAAATAATTCTCTTCTGCTTTTGAAAGCACCTTATTGTGAAGAGTTTCTTGTTTAAATAATTCAGGATGTCGGCACTAATTCAGACAGGTTTACTGGTTGATGTTAACATTGGGAGTTTTCAGTGGGAGGTGAAGTATAATCCCAAGGAATTATGCTACAGAAGCAGAGGGTAGACACCAATCCCTTTTGAGCTGCTTTTTCTGAACTTCTATTTTTATTTTCTCTGAGTAAGATTTGCACTGATTCTCAGCCATCTTGATCAGAGACCGAGAGAAGCTGATGTGCTTGAGCACAGCTTGTTGTGGGATTGCAGCTTTATTCACAAGCAGCCAGGTTTTGCCACAATCTTACAGTTTGAACCCCAGAAACCTGCCCTAGTGCTTGTACTCAAATCAAGTACTGAAGGCAGGAATTATTTCTAATTAGCTCTTGCTCCAATATCTCACTTGCCTCTGTCAAAAACCATCAAATTTTATCAAAATCAAGCATGTTGCCAAATTTTTGACAGGGTTTTCCAAGACCTAATTTATTTTTAAAATGAGGCAAATCTCTCTTGGAATAAGTGGCATTTCAGAGTTCAGGCTATTTCTTCAATATGTGAGGAACCTAGGCACATGTGTTTGTGTTAGGTGTCCACTGGTGCAGTGCCTTTCTGGCTCATGTGCTTTTGGTGGAGAGGGGGCTTTTTCACGAGATGTCAAAACTCTAAAAAGTTGCAAGAAAAAAACTTGCAAAACATTTTTGTGACTTTTTTTTTATTTTTCATCCAGCTCTGCCTGTGTCTTTCAGAGGATTTTATTATCTGAAAAGAAATTGTGTGACTATTTCTAGAATTGCTTCTGGGCTTGATGACATAATTTACTCAGTTTAGCAGAACTGCAAATATCTAAATTAACAAACCACTGTGCTCTGGTGATAGAGGTAAATCAACAAATGGTGTTTTCAGTGAAGCATTGCTAGTTTTTTTTTCTCCAAGGTTTCTTTCACTGGCAGGGTGTCAGCAGGGGAACAAGAGATATTCAATGCACAGATCAGAGCACAGCTAAAATTTTACTATATTAGAGTTTTGGGGGGCCTCTTTTTCTCTCTGCCATGGGTGCTGATCATTTCCATTAGAACTGAATTTCCTACAAAGATGCCAGGTTTAATTGTGCTTTTCTCACATGTAAAAAAATCCATCTCAGTCTCGGCGATTACCCTCTCTCCAAGGAAATACCTGTTTCAGTCCCGTGTTGTCAGAAGATGCTTTACAACACCCACAGCAGCATTTTGGGGATGTTGAGAGAGCATGAGCATGTCTTGAGCACCCCATACAGAAGGCTGCAGCAAGAAGGGCATTGGCACCACCTGGCCAAAGCTTTCTGACGCCCTGTTGGTTTTTCTTTTCTCATTAGGGCCAAAGACAGGCACCTCCTCACCTGGACAGAGCAAAACACCTCTGAGTTGCCCCCCTTATTTGTTCCTGCTGCTTTGCAGGTATAAAACAGCCAAACAGCCTTCTTGTGTTTATTTCCTTAAACAAATAAATTTTTCTGCCATTCAGTTCTTTTCCAGCTGAAAATATTTTCATTAAAAATGTGTTGAATTTAGATATTTGTCTTGTATGATGGGACAAGGAAACCACTGCGAAACTCTTCAACCCAAAGCTACATGGTGAAAAGGAAAGTATTCTGCTGGATCCTGTGCCATTTCAAATGACAGCAGATTTTTGGGCATAATGCTGAAGTTATAGAATTTACTTGAAGATCACAGTTACTTAAAAAGAAAACCCAACAAACCAACTGATATTTCTGCTTAATTTATACCAAAATTTTAGATAGATACCCTACAAAGGAATTGTTCCAATGTAAACCAGGGGTAATTTTCTTTTAAAGAACTATAAAATGAAATAATAGACGTGAAGGTACAAAGATCATTTTGATGGTTTCCAGAAGAAAACCTTGCCTGACCAATTAGCCTGTTTATGCAACATCTTTCTCCTCTGGGCTGCAGCTTGTCTCAAACCACTCAGAGATTATGGGTGCCCACAGCAGCAGTCTGTGGGTTTTCTCACTTCTTTTATCTCACTTCCTGAAACTGGGGAACTGCTAACTTCAGCTGGGTCTGAGGATGCATGAATGATGATTGGCACACATTTTTCAATGGGAAGGAGGAGGTTAGGAAAATATGACACAAGCTTTGGAGGGCGTAGTTCTTGTGGGCTGTGTGCTGCTATCCTCCTGTCTGTTTTTAGCTCAGTTCAATGACAGTCCCTTGAGGGAATGAATATTCTTATTTTTATAAAAATGAGAATATTTTTGTATCCCATCATTTAAAAAATTTTGTTAAGTCTTACATTATTATATTTTCCTTTTGTGTTGTATATTTAATCTCTTGACTAAAAAATATAAAATTCTTCGCCACTAGAAGCCCAACTGATAAATGAGTTTAGTGAGGGAATTTCAATATAGATTTTCTTTTAAAACAAATTGGCTTTTCTCTAGAGTAAGGACATAATTCCATAATAAAACAACATGCTCTATAACATCAAAAAGAAATCTGTAAGCCACCATATTATGAAAAATTAAACCGAATGTGAAGATGACAAGGCAAATGTGGTTGCTTTTGTAATAGCTGCAGCTTATATACCATTATATGCCATGACACTATGACTGGTTGTGTTAAAGGAAATTATACCAATGGAGAAATGTTGCAGGAAGCCCTGAAAACAGTTAGGGCTTTTGGGGGTGGATGAAGGAAAGTGGAAAATAAACTAAGCCTGTGTTTAGGGATTGCTGGTAAACAGCAGTTGTCTTACTCAAATGTTAATATTTTCTTCATCATAGCAAGAATACATCATCTTTTCTTGAAGCACTGTTGGGACACTTCACTGTCTTATATGGCAGCTTGCAAAATTGCAAGATTGAGTTCTTTATGCCATGTTGATATATTATGTGTCTGTTTCTCAAATGGCAAAATTGACAGTCAGACATTAGTGTCTGGTCCCGGCTATTTATTTATCTTGCAAGTGTTAAACCAGCATATACCTGTCAAATCTTCCAGAATATTTCATATTTTTGAAAAAATCATAAGTGCACTGAAATTCTGAAAGGCTGTTTTATTTTTCTAAAAGTAGATGGAAAATGACAAAGTTCTGAAATTTAAAGTACTTATTTATATGCAGCGTTGTTAGTATACATTTCAATAATTTGATAGAATATATTCTGTGTACAAGTCATAGCTGATGTGACTGACATTACCCAGACTCTTATGGAATATTAAATAATGAGAATAAATTAATTAAGGAAGAGTGAGTGACTGGAGCAGTTAGACACTAGTAAAGATCATGTGCATAGCAAGTAGTTCAGTTAGCATATGAGTCTTGATATATCAGAATTTCTGCACCAATATCAGTTTGAGTTATGAAGTTATCAAGCATGAAAGAGAAAAGACAGAAATAATGAATTGTTTTGCTTTAAGGAAAGTTGTGAAAACATGAGAGCACTAGTGCCACATTACTTATTTAAGAGTCAGAGGGGAAGTTAAACATCAGCTAATAAACAAAGAGTATTTTACTACCTGCATATTTGGTAATTTCTACTGAAGATGTTCTGAAAAACTAACCACAAAGTTGTGAGTCAGTGACATGGTTAAAAAATTCTGGTACTAATGATGCTTATATGACAGCTGGAAAATGCAACGGGTCAGTACATTTTGTTTCCTTTTAAAATAAGAATATTCTGATGGAGAGCACTGCAACCAGGTTAGTTTGTTATCAGAGCTTGAAGACACCACAGGAGATGCAGTGACTAAGATATCAGAGGATGAAGTTTACTTGAGTCAGTGAGCATAATTTCATGAAGAATGGGACCTGTCACAAAAACATCAGTGATACCATGTCATGCAGATATGACAAGCCTGCCTGCTGACAGAATTTCAGAGTTTTTGTAAGGCTCTTGATTCAGTATCACCTGTATTTGGATTTTAACAGTCCCATGATGCAATGGTTTAGTCTTCCTATTAAGACTTGTAATTTTATGAGCCTTCTTAAAAATATAGTGGGTATTCTCTACATTGCTTAAACTCATTATTGTAACCTCAGCTAGTTTTCCTTTAATGACAGAGTTTAATATTGAGGCCCTTGAGGCAGAGAAACAGAAGCTTCAAAAACTTGGAGTCTTTCTGCATTTAATCAACAATTTTTGAAAGCCTCAAGCTGATGGATTATATTTTATATCAATTTGTAATTGAATATTAAAGGAAAAAAATTTAAGGTTTTGCATCATTTCAATATTATGTTAGATAATATTGATATTATGTTAGATAATATTGATATTATATAACTGGTAATAGCTATTAGAGATTTTATGGAAATCAGTTCTTAGTTTCAGTTTTGCACTCCGGTCAAAACTTCCTGTTAGATATTAAGTCAACCAGATATCTTAAGTGAAGACTTATTTAAGACTGTCTTCTGTTTGTCAAAATACCTGTTATATTGACTTACCTTCCATTGCAAACTGCAAGAGTTGACATTTGGATGTACTTTGTCAAGTGAACACTCTTAACGTCCTTGGTGTGTTGACACAAGGGGTTTGACTGTGAATGGAGGAAAAGCAGTACAGGGAACATCCTTACCTTCCTTCCAGGAAAAAACAAAACCACAGAGGTCAGTAAGTGACACTGAGTGCTTCAATCTTGGTGTTTTCCCACACACTGAACCACTGCCTGGGAGCCTGGATGGTCAACTCTTCACAAAACCTTTGCAAGTTTCTGGTATGAGGTCGAAAGTGAGAGAATAAAATGGAAACATACTTAATATTACTTATTAACAGATTGAGACACATTCATTTGTAGGATACTGCTCTGTACATTTATCTGAAAAAACCCCATAGATCAGTGTAGAAAAAACAAATTTTTTCTCAGCATTTTGTATGCAAGAGCTGCCTATTGTATTCCTTTTCTCCATGCATCAGTCATCTTAGAATATTTTTATTTTTCATCCATACTTGAAAATTTTTATTTTGCATACATATATATGCTTAGGAACTGCATAACAATCAATCAGTATAGATTCTTGTTTATAGTACACCAGCTGGCAGGATTTATAAAGGTCTGCCTGATCTGTGTTGATTTTTAAAACAGTGACTTTACTCTGTCATGCTGCTTAGTCTTCAAGGTGTTACTACGCTATGCAAGAGGTAAAAACAGGTTTCAGGATACTGACATGATTCAGTAATGTGTCTGTTATTTAGGAGTTTGGTATTCTAAATTGCCTTTTTATTGACAAGTTTTAACATTTAATACCCCCTGTGGATCACCACAGATTCTTAAAAGAGCATGATGCTGAAGAATGACAGTAGGAAGACAGCAACTCTTATTAAAACTGATCAAGAACATTGCGCTAACATTTGTGATATAAGAACCTGTTGGGCTTATCCTTTGCTCACTGAAAACAGAAAGTTTCAACAGTGCTATCTACTGTGCTTCAGAGATTTCTTGAATCTGAAATGTCATCTCTGACAGTCAAACTTTAGAGAGGAAAGATTTATTAAAATCTTTTGAGTGAATCACTAAGTAAAATTTCTGATTAAACCCACAGCAATGGAAACATTGTTCTTTACCTCCTCCTTCATGCCTTTGTTGTTCATTTCTAGTATTTGGTAAACATCTGAAATAATTTTGATAAAATCACAGGTAGGTTGGAAAATGTCACCTTAGTCACCCTGAAATGTGGATCTTACAATCTGGGGCTCCTTGAGGGAGCTTATGCTCTGAAAGAGGCTCTCCTAATCAGGTCCAGCCTGCCCCAGCTACTCCCAGAGTGCCAGAGTGGCTTTTGTCAGCTGCCTGCCCACCTCTGTCATGCTTTCTTGAAATGCTTGAGTCAGTCAGAGGGTGAGAGAAAGAAGTGACTCATGAATCTCACCTCAAGCACAGTCCTTCAGAGAGGTTAGGGCACCCTGGTGTCATCCACAGCCCCTGAGGCTGACAGGCATCTTCTAGCCTCTGTTCCCCCTACACTCATGTTCTTTAACTTGCAGAGATTTCTCAGGAGATGATGCTAGTTAGTAGACTCAGATGTTGTATGAAGATGCATATATTTATCTATTTTAAATACGTGGTGTAATAACAATTGAATTGCAGCATGCAGTTCTATTTTAAACTACTCAATGTTAAATTCGGAATTTCTTTGGAATATGTAGATTCTTCATGTGATTTTTAAAACTTCTAGTTTATAAGGATCTTTTTCTCTTCTTAGGATGCAATTAATGTACAAAACTAAAGAGCAATCTATGTATAAATAAAATAACCCAACCCTGTTAAAATGTGTTTCTTTAAAATATTTCTAGAAAGCGTTAGCAGTGAATGTTCTCCTTGAATTCAGTACTAATCATTAAGTTGGGGAAAACATAGATATCTATGACTTGCAACCAGATGCAGCCTGTTTGTAACACCAGTTTGGCAGGAGAGGCTAGCAAAGTACAGTTCCCTCGGAGTATAATATACCTGAGAAGTTTTTTACTTCAGAAATAATATGGGAAGGGTGCTCTGTTTCAACCTCCTTGCTTGTATTCAGGACCTCACCTGCTGACTGAACCAAAAACCTGATCTATATTTTTACTCTGTAAAGGGACTGAAATGAATTCTAGTTCACCTTACATAGCACCAGAATAGCTCTTCAAATAATGCCCATTATTTCTGAGTAAAAACAATATTGTGGTGCACAGGATTTGTGCTCCATCCAGTCCAAATTTCATTACTACTACAAGCTTCTCCACTTCTCTTCTTGAGTAACTGATTAACTGTATCTTTACCATAAAAATTTATAGTATCTTCTTCCTTCCATTCTGACATTTGTGGCAGAGAAAATTTACCCACTCCAAAACTCTGAATTCATCGTTTGCACCTGTATTTAAGGGATTTAATGTCTGCAAGCTGGAAAGCCAATATTAGCTTGGTTACTGTGGTAACAGACTCATTTTCAGCAGCCTGTAATGAATGCTGCTAGAAGCAGCACTGCTATTCTTGAATTTTATTTATGTAAATGTGTTTTAAACACCTTTCTCCCATATCATATCTCCTGCTAATAATCTCCAAGTATGAAGGTGCTGGTATTTGAGGCTGTGTGATGGTACATTTGGGTAAAGTAAACTCAGATGCTTTTGCAGAACTCTGGCCTATCACCCCACTTAATAACATACTGAAAATCTACCCTCAGAAGTGTGTGCCTCAGTGAGGCTTCACTCCGCTTGTCTGTTTTGCAAAAACTTGTAGATTAAAAAGCCTTATGGCCTCTTGGTTTTTATCCACACTTTTTGAGAGACCAAAGAACCTTGCCCATCAATGCCTTTGAAACTGGGCATATATCTCAGTTTAATAATTATGTTGGTGGAGATGGGAACATTGTTCCCTGGATTTCTTGTAAAGTGATAAAAACTCTTTAAATGACATCACAAAAAACCCAAATGAAAAAACCAAAGAATATATTAGAAAGGATTGCTCATCATTATAAATCTGCCAGTACCTTTATGGAATGTTTTGTTTTCACTCTCAGTGCTTAAGTCTCTTTGGAGTAAAGTTTAATCATGCCAAAACCTAGAGATGATATTCGGTAGGCATAACCACCTTGAAACAAAAACCAAATATGTTAGTAACAAGAGAAAAAATTAGTACAGCACTTAAAACAAGGCTAAAAAAATATAATATTTGTTGGCCACTAGGCCTTTCTTAGAGACAGTAACTTATTTTAACTACAAAACAGCTGAATAAGGGGAATAAAACCAGCATAATTTTCAGTGTCATAATTACTTTCCAATATGGGAATAATCCTTAAGTGATTTATACAAAGATTAAAGAAAATTAATTATGAGAGTGTGATGTAGGAATGAAATACAGATGCCTGCATTAAATTAGTTCATTGCTCTGAAGAATTCTGGAGGATGTTCCCTACCCTGTGACCAGTAACTTCCCCATGAACTCAGAATGACACAAGCCTGGCCCTGAGACAGAGGGAGGTTGGGCTATGATGGTTCACCACAATTACTCAATCTTTAAATGACAAACCTACCAGCAGTGCTAGCACCACCACTATGTTTTCCCTGCCTGCTGTGAAAAATGCTTTCTATAACTTGGAAGGATTATCACTGGAGTGCTTCTCCCTTGTGAAAGCATGTTGTCTCCTCTGACTGCACCCGAAAAGAAGCTGTGGGAAAATATATAAAAAAGGTATGTTTGAATTTGAGCACAGGGATCTCCAGGGTCAGCCCCAGCTCATCTTCTGTCTTTCACATTGCAGTGCTTCCCTGAGGGTTTGTAAGCACAGTAGGGGGGAGGGACCAAAGCACCAACAGCTGTATCAGAGTATTGCTTATCACCAGTATGATACTGAGCAAATTCAGGTTTTCTATTCAGTACAGGGATGGGTTTTTTTCACTCTCTTGCTTCTCTCCTGGAAATCTCTACTAGCATTTCATCCCACTTGCTGCTCCATTTAGGAGTTAATAATGTGTTCATTTTACCAGAGACATGTAGGCTTTTCAAAAAAATTGAGCCCCTGTTTTTTATTCTGCAATTGTAGTCTATATTTTAAAGTGAAGCAAGACATTTGCTAGAAACAAGGATTAGACATATTATTCTGTAACAGCATCTAACTGTCTGTCCTCTGAGATTAACATTTTAAATTTTCTAGGTGGAAAGTAAATATACTTACTAAAGAATATTTTTCTTAGATAGGAGGACTAGACTAATCTTAGAGAAACAAATTGTGAAAAATTCCTTGGCTGCTTTATGTTGTGCATGTGTGGATTACTAAGGCTAAAGTGCTGTTATGTTCAGCTTTCCTCCAGAAGGTGATGCTTGCTGGGGACAAGCATACGAGGCAGTGATTTGGTATGGCTGGTGCAGCAGCACGCAGGGTTCATCAAAGAGAGAATGATCTGTGGTAGCTCCTGTAGTGCTCGTACACTGTAGTGCTCTGCAAAGTACCACCGCCTACTGGCTCAAACAACTTTTAAAATTCATAGGATAATGTACAGGAATGTGGTTTTTTAATTTACAGCAGAGAAATGATGGGTGTCAGCCCTGGAGGGCCAGCAAAGCTCTGTGATAAATTGCTGGTGAGAGCAGAGGCCTTATGTGCATATGGAGAGCGGCAGAAAACGCATCAGCAGTACTTTCTCTTGGGGGGATCAGTGAAAAGACACAGGGTGAACAGATGTCTCTGGCTTCTGCAGGCTTTTGCTAAGTTCCTCATTTGGACTGTTCAGGACTGAATCTGCTCACAGGCCTTGGCACAAAGCAGCCTGTGCCAGAGCGAGCCTGTGCTCCCTCTGCTTGTGCTTCTTCACTGGCCAGGAGGGGCCAAATCCTGCCTGGCAGGAGGGACCAGGAGCTGCAGCTTCTGTCTTTCTGCTCTTCCACTTCATTTCTGTCTCACTGATCGTGCTGCTGTCTGCACTCATGGCACAGATCGTGTAAAGCTTGACTGAATCGTGGGAAGTGATGCCCAGAGATGAGTCCCCGTGCCCAGAGGTGGAGAGGCTGGAGCAGGGCAGACTCCAGAGCTGTATCACTGCTTCTTTATTGAGGCTAGGTTTGGTTCACATTCAAAATTTTAAATTTTACCAGGAGAGAGAACACAGTCTAATCTTGTTCTGCTGCTTTCATGGCCTTGCCAGACTGCATCATATTGCATAGAAAAAGCTAAAAACCTGCATTTAACGTGGGATTCCTCAGATGAGCTATCTGAAAGCACATTGCTGCAAAGTTGAATAGATGACGATGTTCATGTTGTAAATTATGCTGTTTTTCTACTCAAAACAGAGATTTCCATCAGGATGTGAAGGGAATAGGGAGTTGTTTAAATATTCTGAAACATTTTAAATCTGTAACAATATTAAAAATACTGTGCTTTAGGGAGTATAAATATCTGGGAGGGATAATGAAAATGTTGGTGGTTAATGTGTTTGAAAATTATGGAGTACAATCTTGTGCATAGTTATTGGAGATTATGTGTGATTAATATGATCTTGATGTGAAATCGGGATAGGGAAAAAGAAGATAAAGATACTTCTCCTTACTTGTGTCCATTAATAGAATATTTATTTATTCTTATTAATAGGCTATCTCTATTTCCCTCCTTCTATACACAGAAAAGTACTTCAGGGAACAATTAAAAGCATTTAACTCCCCTTTGTGTGTTGTTAGCAATAAATTAATTAATTTTTTCCAATATCTGTATCAGTTAACTGTTTTAAGTCCAAATCTGAAGCTCAGTCAAAGCATCTCAGTTTATTTGCTTTGAGAAGAGAATGAATAGGAAGGTTTTTTCCTTGCTAATAAAATTTTTAAAAAGAGATTGTAGCTGTTTTCCCATTTCAAATCCCCAAGTCACTACTGAGAATAAGTAATTTGACAGTACTGGTGTAATGAGTAAGGGAAAAATTGATAGTGTTGTGGAGGTTTCTTTGGGTCATTGATAGCAGGAGGGCATGGAGTCTGGTATTTTTGTGGGGGTTTGTTTGTTTGTTGTTTTTTCTTACTTATTTTTATCTAATATTGATAACATCTGCTTAGCACTGAAATCCATTTTTGCCGCTGCTGTATCAGGATGACTTCAGTCAGGAGTGGCCTGTAAAACTTTTAGAGTGTCTCTTGCAGTCATGTCTCCAGCTGCACAATGCAGATATCAGCGTAGACCTCCTCCTGCTTTAGTGTGTCTCATCGACATGATTTATTCCTAGGCACCCTTGCTTCAATAAAGTGGTCTTGGGTGACCACTCCTCCAAAAAAGCACCAACAGTGAGTCCTGCAGGGCTGCCAGGCTAGGCACATTTAGTGAGTGGGGCACTGTATCACAGGAGCCAATTTGAGTTTCATTGCAGGACTGTGAGGCACTGGGACATGCTCACAGCTTCTAGACAGAGATGGAGGAATAGGAGGAGTAGCCATAGAGTCCCTGATGACATATTGCAGAACCAGTGCAGTGTGAAAGCTGCAATTACTTCTGTGTATCAGTAAGAAGTCCTCATGAGTATCTGCTTCCTGCAGCACCCAGGGCCCTCTGTCTCCAGTGACATATCTGTTGTCCTGGCTGCTGAGGGTCGCATGAAACTTCCTCTAATGGACACCAAAGTGTTTCATTGCCCAGCAGAATGAATTGTGCAGGCAGCAGAGTTTCTCATGAAACCTCATTGTGTTACACAAGCCTGTGGCATAACTAACACCAGCCCATTGCGAGTTGCAGGAACAGCTGTAATATTTAAATTCAAATATAACAATTTGACTTGATGTCAAATTTTCAAGGGAATGAAGAAAGTTGCCAGCTTTCAATATTGATGATTTCTTGTGTTTCTTTTCCTCATTAAGAATTTCATCATAGTAATACAGAACCATCATGCATTTTAATTAAACAACCGAGACTGCAAATTTGTAATCAATGAGAATAAAACCTAATGTGTCAACAGTTAGACCTCCCCTGCAAAAACTGACCAAAGGAAAAAAAAGAGAAATTGTATTTTTTATGGTGAAGCCTTCTTTTTCCCCAGTTCCAGGTTTTCTGGTGATAAAGCAGTAGGTATTTATAAGGAAGTAATAACCCTCTATTTAATGGCAGGATATACTTGAAGAAAAAAATAACTTATTAGTAATACATTTTCTAATGAGCTGTATGCTATAGGGAAATTGAGCCTAGAAATGTGAACAATTATTAAAAAACTGTTGTCTTTTCTCTATTATAGGAGAGAAATGAAATATGTATGTTAAAGACACAAAAATGGGACTAGTTTAAAAATAGGGTGATTTTATTTGAGGACATTTGCTTCCTCCCTCTGCTGTTTGTTTTATTTTAGGATTTTCTTCGACAGTTTTCACCCTCACCTTCTGGAACTTGTATGTCTCTTTAAAGCAAATTGTTGTAAAGCATATTTAGTGTCTCGAGTACTAATACCAAGCTGCATTATTCATCGAAATTTCTACTGGCATGAAGTAAGTGATTTAAAGGAATACTATCTCAAATAAAATCTGCTCATTTAGAAAGAGCACATTTCAAGCGCCTCATTTTATTGCATTTTGACCAGGTTTTGTCATCTTGGGGAGGGTTATTGGTGGGGTTTTTGTTTGTTGTCTTTTATTTTGAGAGAAGGGAAGCATTTGTGGCCAGCCAATTGGGAAGAACTGCAAATCTCTCCATGTGCAGACCTTTCTCTAAAGCTCATTTGGATGTGTTTGAATCCCTCCAGTACTGGTTTTGGGTCAGCATGCTGGCCAATTGGATGTACACATGGCATTGTCCATCTCATCCTTTACCAGGGTTGTATTCTTTGTGACCAGGGTTGTTGAGTTTTTTTTGTTTGGTTGGTTGGTTGTTTTTTTCAGTTTTTTAAAATTTGTTTATTTCTGTTGAGCTGACTTGGTCTGTTTTGCTAAAAGCAGCACTGACTTTTTCTATTCTAAAGCAAATATATCTTGTGAACAGGCTCCTGATGGACCTTAAAATGTACTGGCGTATGATCAGCTGCAGGATGCTCATTGCTGGCACACTGTGGGAGCATGATTGTCCTTTGAGTGTGCTCCTTGTGCTGAGAGGAGGAGGGAGAGGCAGGCTGAGGTTTTCTGTCCTTCCTTGCTGCCACACATGGCACCCAGACTCATGCCATATAGCATAGACCAGAGCTGTGCTCACTTTTTTTCCTAGATGGGAATTTACTGTTTGGGATTGATTATCTTGGTTATATTGATATGGTGATCTAAAGGCAGGTATGTAGGCAGCAGTATGCAGCATGCTCAAATTTACTTGGTCAAACCATAGGTCCAACCAACTCTGTTTGTCATAACCCAATAATAGATAACTGGAAAACAGTAAGAACAGGGTGAGCAAGTAGGGGTGCTTTTTCTAGAACATAGTTTTCCACTTACAAGAAGTTTAGGTGTGTCCTGAGTCAGAGGCAGTGTACTTTTATTAATTTGACTCAGAAATTTTGTCCAAGAGCTGATCAAATCAATTTTCAAGTCTGTTGATGCCTTGATTCATCTACAGCATTCAGTGACAAAGAGCTTGACCCTGAGATTTTATTTCTTTCATGCCTGTTCTCTCACAGCTTCCCCAGTGTCAGAGTTCTCATGCACTTGCTCTCTTTATATGTTCTCTGTGGCACTTGTGAGTTTACAGAAAATCTTATCCTCCCCAGTGACAGCAGTATTGCTCTCAATGCTGATCCTAGTTTGTGCAACACTTCTAGGTAAAACAATTAAAATGCTAGGGTTTTTTCTGGCTTTTCCCAATATTTTTCAACAGAATCTATTCTGACCTTTTCCCTAAAATCCAGAATGTGTTATGCTGATGGAAGAAACCAATGTCTGAGTTTGGGGATTTTTTTTTTCCCTTTCCTGTATCAACTGTTTCCTGGATCCGACTAATGCATTTTCTTTAAAAGAAAAAATACAAGCATCGTCATATTCCACCACCCCCACCCAACCTGACCTCTACCTTCCCCTCTCCCCAGAAAAAGAAAACTAGCTATCCATTCCAAGAAAATCTTTCTAAATTTTATTTTCTGTGCATGGGATCTAAATTTTTGACTGCACCATTAGGAAAAAATAAAATATTGGCTTTACTGTTATAGTTCTACATGTATGTATGAGAGTGCATGAATGATAACAGTTTTTTTCAGCAGTTGCTATGGAAAACAATTTTGTGTGGTGAATCATACTTTGACTTTTGTTAAATAAAGTCATCCTACTTATTTTATAATAATTTTAATTACATGTATTTGTTGAAAATTAAAATGTTAAGAAGTAGGATGTATGTTTAAGTGAATTTTAAGTGAATACACTTAAAAGAAGATGAGGGGTTTTTTTGTTGTCCATTGGATGATTTGTGGCATTTTTAATGCCACTCTGTAAAAGAAAATATCTCATAGTATCATAGAATAGCAGGTTAGAAGGAACCTTACAGATAGTCTGGTCCAAATTTCTTGGTGAGAGCACAATCTAGACAAGATGGCCCAGGAGACCCTGCCCAGGCAAATCTTAAAAGTGCTCAATTCTGGGGAATCCAACACTTCTCTAGGGAAAATGTTCCAATGGCTGATTGTTCTCAATGTCAAACATGTTCTTCTTCCATCCAATTGGAATCTCCTCAGGGGTAAATTGTGCCTATTCCACCTCAGCTTTTCCATGTGCAAAAAGGGAGTCTCCACCTTCCTTTTAGTCATCCTTTAAATAATGGAACACAGTAATGAGGTCTCCCCTCAGCATTCCTTTCTCCAGGCTGAGCAACCCCAGCTCTCTCAGCCTTTCCTCATATGGCAGGCTTCCCAGTCCTCTGATCATCCTTGGTGTAAAATCCTTTGAAGTATAATAGTATGCAGGAACAGTTGGGAGGGGTGGATTCCCTGTCCATAGGACATGTCAGAATTTAAATTCATTCTGTTCTGCAGCAAGCTGAATGACTGGAGATGAGCTAGCATGCACGTGCGTATGTCTCAGAATAGCTAATCATCCAGCTCAGACCTAACTGCAATTTGTTTGCCATTTTACTATATTTAGTCATTGGACCAAAAAAAGCCTGGTAATCAAAATTCACTGGGATATGGAGACCAAGGTTAAAAGGTTTTGCATCAAGTAGATTTGATATGGGGTCTCCATACACCAAGTGTTGCACTTGCTGGGGATGCGATTTAAATATTCTCCAGGCTGCCTTTTACCCCTATTTTATTTTCTTTCCACTTCCCATTAAAAAAAAAAAAATCCATTCTTGTGAAAAGTGAAAAATACATTCCAGCCAAATATTTAGGTTTGGCAAATGATTATTTTGACATCTTTTGACATGTGCTCCATATCTCTGTGTTTTTTCAAATTAAGTTTTAAAAAGACAATATCACTCTTCATCACTTCATGAAGAAATTGCTGATAGGCTGCTTTTAGACGACTAAGTGAAATACAGAGGTAGTAGGAGAAAACTCCTAATTTCTATTAAGATTCTGAACAGGACCTAAAATAGTTTAAATAAACATAAATAAGGAGTGGAAAGTTGGCATAACAGACTAGTGTTTTGCTAATCAATTTATGGTAAATAAACATTTAAGTTTTTAATTTTTTTTTTCATTCCACATCATCTCCCTTTACTGATTTTAACATCAAATCTGATATATGTAACCTTTAGAGAAAGGACAAAGAAGCCAAAATCTGACATAGTCATCTTCACAGCTATTCCTTCCCCTATAAACAGTTTTTCTTTCTGAAGTTATTTCATTAAAACCTTGACATTTGCAGTTGGAATTAAGTATAAGAACTGTTAAAAGAAGGTCATATTCATTTTGGCCTGTTCATTCTTTTTTTTTCACTCATGCAGGTTATAACAAATTCAGGAAGTTATCCAACTGGGAAATTTAAATTGTCCTAGCACTTGTGAAAGAGAAGCTAAGATAATGAAAGAAGAACATGCATGTGAATAAAAAAAGAAATTCCTGGCAGTATTAGATACAGTTCAGCATCTGAACTGCAGAAAGCCTTTAAATTAATTTCATCTAAAGGATAGACTAAATCCAGGTCTTGAAAAATGTTCGTCTCTGTCTCACCCCCCACTTAGGTAATAACTGTTCGTCTTTACCAGAAAAAATAAACAACCAAATGAATCACATACAATTTCCATTTTGATCTTTTCACGTTTTTGCCTTTTTTCCATTTTCTTCAGCATCCTCTTCCAAGTTTCAATTAGATGAAATGAAGAGATAACAACAAAAACTGTTGCTTCCATTATTTGCTACCTGTCTGGAATCTGATCATATTTGTGTTCACCTGATTTATCTCTATAAAGCTGCAGGATTCTTTTCCTACCCATCCCAAACCTATCATGCCTTTCCTTTGCAAGTCCTAAAAATTACATATCATTTGTAAGGAATGAAAAACTGAGACTGGAACTCTGGGCCTTATGCCTTCCAATTTCATGCCCTTCCTGATGTTCTTCGCATTATTCTTGTTTCAGATAGTGCTCCTCTAGCTCATTAATTTTTCTCTTGTTAACAGGAGGAAAAACTTTTTGTGGCAATTAGTGATGCATGGTTTCAGGTCTTCAAATAGGATATATCTCCACGGTCAAATAGCAATTGGATTTCTTGTCTCAGTATTATTATTATTGCCTTATAATAATTTCTTGTTTTAGCACAAGATGAAGTAAAAAAAAGAAAGAATGAAGCGTTATGGAAATAAATAACTGTAGTGCACTGGATTTACCTTGAAAATTTGTGAAGTTAAGCAGATATAATTACTTGCATCCAAGTTAGTCCAATGATGCATGAGTTAGATTGAAAGAATTTGTATTAATTAATCTGTATAGAGGAAGAAGACAGATTGTGCAAAGTAAATTACATTTTTCCTTTATATGTTATAGTTTTTTCTTTATTTCTGATATATTTTTAAAGGTCATTGTTTTATGAGGACTGTCTAGCCAATAATACATTTTATATTTGTAAATGATTCAGCAGTAAGTATTATATATTACCTTATAACCTGAAAATAGCTGATCTTACAATTTACTGAACTTTATGAGTGTAGTGTGGGGTCCTTGTTTTTATTTCCAAATTAAATTTCTTCAACTGTAAGTAAATTAAAAGGAGTACTGGTGAGTTCTATTGCTTTTTTAACAGAAAAAGAATGTTATGTATTGATCAGGATCGTTGCAGTTTTATGGTTATATCAATAATATGTCTTCTGTTCCTGATTATTGAATCTTTCTCAGAGTTCTCTTTTGTGCCTTAACATTCTGTAAATGTAATTGAAAAGGTACAATCATTGTCTACCTTAGGGTGTTTTACAAGTTTCTTATTTTGCTTGTGCATTTAGAAGAAAAACAGAATAGCTTATTGGGCAACTCCATTAGTCTAAGTTCTGCTTCTTATTCAACATTACCTAGAAGAATTTAAAACTTTGGCTGTAGTGATAAAACCATAGCACCACTGTTGGAGCAAATTAAGTTGAGTGGGACACAGTGTGGAAAATAACAAAAAGATGGTGAAGCAACACAGAAGAGATAGAATGTGTGTGTTTTGTTTCATTATTTTGATGGGTGGCTTTCTCCTGCACATCACCTGAATCATAGTGGATTAGTGGAGATGAGGCATTAAACCAGGCTGTAAGCATGTTCAGTGGAATGCAATCTTAATTTTTATCATTGGCATCATTTTGGGATTTCTTAATGGGAAAAAAATGCCAAACCTTTGGCTATTGAAAATTGGTTTTATCAGCCAACAGCTGACAGATAAGTTTGCAATTTCCAAAGGCACATCCAGAAACTAGCTGAATTTTTGTTTTTAAGTCTAAAATCTTAAGCATTGTGTTCTCATGAACAAAATCTGTCTTTGTTACAAAGCTTAAAAAGTGTTTTCTATGGCTTCTCACAGTGGCTGCTTGACTGTATAACCTATGGGAGATTGGCCTCTCTGATCTTTCTCTTCTTTCTACTTTTTTCACATATTATTGAATATAGATGAGTAGCCGCAAGTTTGAATTACTGTAATTTTTCTTCATTCAGCACCATATACATTTAAAGGAAGTGTTTACCTGAGTAATATTTCAATTACATGACCAAAAACAGGGTCACAAGTGTTTTAAACAAGCTTTTTATAGTTTTCCTAAAAATGCTCAATCATTTCTGTTTAATAACTTGTACTGAGGTTGTTCCAAAGTTTTATTAACAAAAATTAATCCCCTTAAATACATAAATTTTTGTTCCAGTGTTAAAGTAGATGTTTCATTTCTATTCCTTGTGATCTCATACTGTATATGTAGCAAGACAAAATTCAGAGGCAGTAAATTCCATAGATCAGTGCAGACAAAGGTGTGCGTGTTTACATACATAAATTTGGCTCTTGACATGGTTTGTGTTTTTCCACCATCATGATATGCAAGTCTCCTGTTCCTTGCACATGGTCTTCTCCCTGTTTCCTGAGCAGAGGCACCAGGCGAGGGGGAGTATGGAGCTGGGTGGATGCAGTCAAAGAGGAGGCTGGAGAGAGCACAGAACAGCCCCCGTGCTTTGCGCAGCCCATCATAATTTCTGTTCTCTGGAATTTATCATTGGCACTTCCCTGGCCAGATATGAGTGATTTATTCCAAACCCTTTTATCAACGGGGCATTTATTTTAGCATTTCCAAGTTTTTCTGATATCAGAAACCATATCTCTGCTTATCAGGGACAAAAGCATCAGTTAATGTGAAAATGTAAGCACCATGCTGGCAGTGCTGAATTTATAATATTGCTTACAGTGCTTTTCTGAATGATGTTACAAAAGCCCACATGAATGGTGTATAAAAGAGGCTCTTGCTGTGGAAGACAAACAGTGATTTACTTCTGTGTGCAGTGGTGCCTTCACTCGTTGTGGGGAATAACTGCGTCTTGCGCTTTTCTGAAATGCCTAAATGCATTTGAAATGTCTCAGACTTTAATGTTAAGAATAGTAATAATAACAATAATAATAATAATAATAATAATAATAATAATAAGTCACAGAAATGAAGGTGGGGATTCTTAGAAATATAGAAAAAATTGCACAGGGGAATTTCTGATATTACCTAGGCATTGAGACTTCACATTAAATTCAGTACATGTTGCTTTCTCCAGAAACATTGAAACTAATAAGTGTTTCTGAACAGATGAGTGCAATGAATAATGCTTGCAGTTTCACAGAACCTGTTATACTTACCAAAGGTGCTCTCATGAAAACTTTATTTACAGAGTATAATTGACTTCCTGCCTTTTCAGGTTCCTCCTGAATAGAAGTAACTAAAACAAAAAGCTTTGTTATTATTATCTTCCTGCACTTTCTTCCCTCTCATTCACCTTAAAAAGCTAACAAAATTTTCACCTTTTTATGTTTCCTATATTATTTGGAATTTTTTTCTATTTTGGCTTTACTCAAATCTGAAGATCATTTTGTTTGGTCATAATTCTCAGGAATTTAAGAATGCAATGACTGAGAAACTTGTGTAGAATTGCACCCTCTTAATATTGCAGGCAGTGCAGCTATCCATTTTTAATTTTTTCCATGTCAGATAGTGATATTTTTTCTTCTTTTCCACTACTCACCTGAGTAAGGTGTTCCAAAATATCTCTAGTCTGATATTTAAAAGGTTGGGAGCTTTTTTCTCCACAATTCATTTCTTCCTTCATAATTTGCATTCATATATTCTTCAGCCAATTCTGTTGTAATTTTATCCTGAAGGAATGTTTAATACTTCAAATACTTTTGAAGAGTTAATTTTTTTCACAAAATCAATTTCTTGTTCACTGGAAGCGTAAATAAACACTTGATTTAATTTAAAAAAAAAGCCTCAAATTAATTTTTTTATTTTGTATCCAATACAAATGTTCAGGCTTCTCACTTTTAGGGTCCAATTCATGGTACAACACAGTGTTACAGCCCAAAACAAAGAGCATATCTGCTGAATTTGCAATAATATCTAACTCAAATTTTTGCTTGAACATGAATGTCCTTTGTGAAGTGTTTTGGTGGACCAAAGTTGTCAAGTCAGTGCTGCTATTTTGACTGAGCTTGCTGGGCATCTTCAGATTTGCCTTCCCAGTTCTGGTTTCTAGGAGGGATTTATAGACTAAAAAAATCCACATCTGTGGGAGGGGAGAAAGGAGAATAAGAAATAAGTTGGTGAGCTTAAACAGGAAGATAGAAAAGCTGTAAAAGGATGGAAGGATGAAAGAGAAGGGTTTATGAAGACAGCAAGGATTATAACAGTCATACCCACTCCCCATCACAAAGAATCCAGTGAAAACTGACTAAAAAGTTTTATTATGTCATTTATCTGGTACCATTTGTCATGATCAACAAATACTTGCTGACAAAGATGCTATTCCTGCATGTCTATTAACTCTTCATCACTACAGAGGGGAAAAATCCTGATAGTGATGTGCTCAACAGCTGTGTCCAAGACCCCAGATTTAGCTGATGCTGATGGGTCTGATTTCTGTTGTCTTAGTGCCTCTTGCTCCTTTTTTACCTGACCCTAAATACTATCAGGGCAAATTGCAAGGAGAGAAAAGCCTTCTGATAACTCCCGGTCCATCAAGGGGATGAAGGAGTTGTGGACAAAAAATTACTGGAGCTCTGGAGGATGAAGGTGAACTCAGATATTTTTTGCTGTGAAGGTGGCTTTTAGACTGATATCCCCAGCTACAAGGCAGTTGATTCATATTGGATTTTGGAGGCAAACTTTTTAGGAATTTATAGGGATGCAAAGTTTTACCTGATTAATAGTGTTTAATAATTTTATATTTTGGAAGGTGCTCAGGAGTACTGCTTGTTGTGGCTTCTGTACAGAAATATGTGACTGGTTGCACACCTTGAACTCTTACCTCCTCATAATTTTAGACATGACACCTGTGTATTTTCTCTCAAATTATTTTGGATGATGAACACTTAATGTGCATTTTGGAATTTGACCAAATTGTATGTTTTTATAGCATATAAACGAAATGTTCTTATGAGAAGGAAATTTTTAATTTCTTCTATTTTCTCCTGGTTGCTATTTTTCATGTGAGTAGGATAGCATAATTGTAGACATGTTTTGTTTCTATTACATGGTTTGACTAGAATGAATAGCTAAATATTTTTGTTCCCTTTCTTCTGATAATAGTAAATTTATAACACCTGGGCAACTTTCACTCTGTAGTAAATTGATTCCCTTTATAGTAAAATTACATATTCTTTTGAGCTTTATAAATACCTTGTAATTTTGCTCTTCATAGAAAGAATAACTATTTAAACCTCAATCATTGGGAAGAATTTTACAAATAATACAATCTCTTGGGTTTTTTAAAATTGGAATTTTGAGGAAGTGGGATTGAGAGATACTCTAAATGAAAATATAAAGAGTTATCACTTCCAGTCTTCATTTGGGTAGATTTTCTTAGAGTATCCTGCTAGGATGAATTTGAGACCAAGTGAGAAAGAGAGAAGGTATGAAAGCTGAAGGTGAATGCACAGAAGAAAGTATTTTGTAAATGCTCCTTGGCATTGAACTGTAAACTATGCTTGCCATAGTGAGAAACGTGGCCAATAGTCAAATTCTTCAAATACAGCAAGTTCTCCCAATTACTAATAACAAAAACAAAGACACACCAAAAACACAAACAAAAAAAACCCCAAAAATACAAACAAAACAAACAAAAAAAATTATCTTCCAGGCTGCTGAAGTTCTACTTCAGAAATCCCATATAAGAAGCATTATGAGGCTGGAAAAGTTGCATTCACATGCTTCAAGTGATTTAACATGTGGTAGTTTCACAGTGGGCTGAGTTTGTCCCATGTGAGGACACCATGTCCAGAAGGTTTGGTGTTCTTGCACACAGAGTCTCCTTGAAGTGTGGCAGCATCATCCCTCTATGTCAATAACAGCTGATTTCCTCTTGTCTCAGTCCAGGAACAGCGTATTTGTCACCCTTCCTGCTGCCAGCTAAGAAGGACATTTTCTCTGGGAAGAGAAAAATCTTATAGCTTTTATTTTCTTTTTGTCTTTTATTTTTTAAATAAAACTCTGTAATATATTCAAAGAATTTCCTAGTAGTATGAGAAAATTCCAGTAAGATTTGGAAAGCTTATTTTCATGTAGAAGTCAGTGAAAAATTTTTAACTGGGTAGAATTGGGAGACTTTCTGTTCCCCAGAGCCAAAGATAGTAGTTTACAAGAGAATAATTTAACTATATTTTACACTGCATTTTTAAAACTGCTGAAATAATGAGTGTGCTGAAACTGTGGCTTGCTGTGCAAGATATTGATTAAGACCAAATGTTGTTGGTAAAAAACCCCAGTTCATTTATTGACCTAAATTTGATGTCGAATATGATGATTAAAACCCTAAAATTTAGATGCAATTCTTTCATAATTTTCTGATGTTTATCCTCTTGATTCCCCTAATAATTAGGGGTTAACTGTGATGATACATAGTGAGTATCCATGCAGGGTTTATAATTTGAACCTTCAGCCTACTGTATCCTATTATAACTCCTTGCATATGGGTAAGTACAGAAGAGGTTCCCTTTGCATCAGCAGGGGGTGGTGGTGGTGAGATTTAGCATTTAAGATGTTAGCTAAAGCTCTCAGCTGTACTTCAGTGTCAATATTATTTTTCCCTTAAGTGTTGGATTTAGTTTGTCTTCACACTACAGAAACAAGTTCCTAGTTCTAATGGATGTGTGTGAGATTGATTGGCTACAACCCAATTGCTCGGATTGAAGTAAGTGTCCATCTGTATTTATTTACAAAATTTTTATATTTATTTATGTTTTTAATCACCTTTAAAATGGAAGAATTTGGATTTACGGTTTTTTAACTACAGTATTCCAGACTGAGATGTTGATGTCATTAAATTAGGTGTTTTACTTTTTTGGATGGTATGATTTCTTTTTTTCCAGCTTACATTACATCTTTTGAGTTGAAAATGGCAAAACAGAACAAGTGCTGTTGTTTTCTAAACCCTCTAAGACTCTCAGACATTTCTTTAAATTGAAGACCCAACAACTCATCCTGGGAAGTGCTGCAGATATTGCAGGGAACCCTTCAATTTTGAACTCTTTCAATTTGCTGTCTCCTTCAGCTACAAAATGCACGTCCTCTTCCTTGCAGTACCCAGTGCTGCTTCCCTTGAACTGCTTTGTTCAGGGATTAATTTTCCTCTCTGGTGATTGCATAATACTGGATTAAATGCAGCTCTGAGTCCTTGCGACAGTCAGAATATTCCACAATGATCTTGGGATAACATCAGAAATTTGAACATTTGAACAGATTTTTTCCCTGGCCAATTGAATATCTGTCTGCTGCAGAAATTTAGAGAAGACTGGACAGTTTGACCTAGGATCTCCCTGACTGTCAACTGTTGCAGAGATCAAGAATGGAGATTACTGTCATCCATAAAAATGTCTGTCCTATGTTCCTCTGAGGAACCTCCACAGATGGATTGGTGGGAGACACTGCTGGCTTCAGACACTCGTGATGTGACAGATCCCATTTCCTACCCTGCTGCACATCACCTGGCTCTTTGTTCATGCTCCCTGCTCTATAAACAATGCCCATGTGTGAGAAGTAAGAGGAAAAGCACACACTGCACACACATTGGGGTGCTGAACTCTGCCATTCCCGGGTATTTACAGATGTTATCCATTGCTTAACGATGTGCAGGTTGGTAGGAGCAGTGCTACAGATCAGGGAGGCTCACATATATCTTGGGGCTCATTTGTGAGAATATGGATGGCCTTTCTTAGGGTAGTTTTGCTGCAGAAAATTTATCATGTGTATGATTACCATGTTGACTGATAAGAAGTGAAATTCGGTCATGTTTGCCTTATTTGCTGCAAAATTTTGAAATTCTTTGAGGTGGAAACCCATTCAAAACTTTTTCGGTGAAATATTCAGTAGTGGGATATGAAACCAGATTAAATTATACTCTTTTGAAGGATATCTGGTGAGGAAATTAAAATCTTCCATCAGACTAGGGTAATAAAGTATTTAACCCAGATGATTCTTTTGTTTTACATGTTAGGAGCTTTCATGCTTTATTCACTTGGTAAATATACTTTCTATTTCAGAAAGTTCTGAGCACATTTAGGTGAGCAGATTCTTGCTTTGCATCTTAATCTGATTAAGTCTTATACTGTCCTTCCTTAGTATTTCACAAAGCGTGTGAAAAGGTGTGTGTAGCAGGCTCTATAATTTTTTCACTTATCATGTTTGCAGAGCTGGACATCATGCTGGAAATATTTTTCAGGTCCAAATTAATTACAGTTACATTAAGGTGATTTACTTGTTACATTAAGGTGATTTACTTTTGGTGTCAATGGAAGAAGATTAGGTTTTCTAAACTAAGTTTATCTTTTTCTAAAACACTGGCAAAATACTTCAATCTTATATAGCTATCAAAATAAGGCATCAGCTTTTTTGGAATATGCTAAATATGTCAGTTGCTAAGCATTTTGGAAAATCTTTTTTTGGTACCTGAGTGGAAGCTGGGCAATTACAAAAATGATCCACAAAGAATTTCTTAATGGTTTTTTTTCCCAGACTATTGTGTGGAGGAGATAGGTCAGTATTCATTAATTCACTTATTGGAGAACTATAACAGGACCAAGTGAATGTGCACAAATCTAGTCTGTAATTGTTAGTCTATGTGGCAAGTTACAACAACTTACAAAGTGTGAGTAATACTTAGTGTGAAAAGGGGCTTTAAAATGTACAAAAGACACATAAATACTTAATTTTCCATGGAGTTTACAGTTTCTTTCTTTCCTTTCGAGCTCATTCTTGAGGTTTTTTTAAGTAGAAGAACAAAGAGTTTTTAAAAAATAGATTAGGAAACAAACCAGACATTTGTCATTGTGCACAATGTGTTGGACACATAAGAATAATTGCTGATGCAGGTTAGGTACCACTCAACAGCTGTCTGATCTGCAGACTGGACAAAATGCCAGCCCTGGATTCAAGCTGTTACAGACCAACATAATGTGTTCTTATTGCTTCAGCACATAATATACCTTAAAGACAAAGTAAGCTAGCAATGTACTGAGGGGACATAATCAACATTTCTACAACTGATATTACTCAGCTCATATTCTAGTGCTTGGGAAGGGTTACAAGTTAAAGAACAGCCCAGTTCTTACATATTAGAGTGAATCATCGAGGCATGAAGAAAGACCTCAGTATTCAAATGCAGTTCTACAACCTCCAGCATTTAATTGTGTGTCTAAACACATAACTGCATTTTTTATAGCTTTTAAAACTATTTTTGGCAGTCAGTGTGCTAATGAGACCTACAGAAAACTGAGATTTCTAGAAAGGTGTTGAGGTGTCATTTATTTCTTTGCTCTCTACTTACTGTGTGGCTGTTTCTTTCATGTATTTCTTCTTTTTGAGACTAATTATAGTTTCTTAAAATCTATTTTCAACTCTTTTAAATGCCCGCTTCCCTCATCTGCTAATTGTCTTCTATTTTAGTTTCTTCTGATGTTAGTCTCCCCCTGACACACACAGGCATGCGCACACACACACACCCACACACACTTTCTGTTATTCTGTTGTCTCCAATTCTTTTCTCTCCTCCAAATGTAAGTCCTCACTCTGCTCATATGGGGGCTCAGCTTGTGTAGCTGGGAATAAGATTTTCTCCTCCAGGTTAGGTATCTTGTCATTAACACTTCAGACTTCCACGTAAAGCCAACACGTAGCTCTTTATCTTCTCATCCCATGTTCCCGCTTTTCTGTTTTATAGCAGCTTTTGCATCTTTTCTGTAGAAAATTTTCTCTTGTATTTCATGATGACCATTGTATATGGTTCGCTGAAATTTGGGTGTGGTATTATAATTATTTTATCAGATTCACACTTAGATTACTGCTTTACATTAGAAAGGTAATCATTCATTGCATATTCTCAAACACAAAACCCGTATGTTTATATTACCAGGAAGCCAAAATATTACAAGTGTTTCTATTTTGATGTGGAATTAAAAACTCAAGTAATCTTTCCAAATAAATGATGGACAAAGAGCCACAGCTGAACAACTTTGCACAAAGATTGTATAGTTAGATATATTACAAAACTATATAAAAATTGTTTAGTTAGACATGTTACTTGTACTGTAGTAGTCCCACAAAGGCATAGTCCCAGTCCAGAAATGCACTGTGTGCTGTAGAACCAAGCAAAGTGGATTGTCATGCTCTAGCATCCATACAACTGGGAAATGACATCCTTCCCTGAAGCAGCATCTCTCTTAAAAACGTAAGTGCAGGAAATATAATGGAGCTTAGTTGCAATATGGTGTTATTCTAGTATTTATTGTATGAGCCTAGTAGAGTAATTTTCTTTTTTCCTTCCCTTTCCCTTTCCCTTTCCCTTTCCCTTTCCCTTCCCTTCCCTTCCCTTCCCTTCCCTTCCCTTCCCTTCCCTTCCCTTTCCCTTTCCCTTTCCCTTTCCCTTTCCCTTTCCCTTTCCGTTTCCCTTCCTGAGTTTCTGGTTTTCCTTTGGTCCCCATAATCATGTCCCATAAGATCTGCATTTAACTGCAGTGCTCACATCCTAGAAGTTCATGCTATCTTTTCTTCCAATCTTGTACGTCACTTTCTTCATGTAAAAATGGGTTGAAACAATAAACATGGTATTATAAAATCCTAATTCTTGAAGCAAACTTGGGAGAGCAAAAGGTACTAATTTATAAATGAAATTAATTCATTTAATTATATGGCTGCATTTTTACAGCTGGTATTTGCTTGACACATTGCCTGTCCACAGTGCAGTGAGTGATTAACTGTGGTGACTAGACAATAATTATTATTTATATTGCAATTTTTGAGCTGTTAGGTGCATACAGGGTAACTTTGGTTGTTCTATGGGGGCTGTTGAGCCAGAGGAGGTTAGTTACCTTTCAAAAAAAAAAAAAAACCAGAAGTATCTGCAGTTCATTGTAAGCTCCAATATGTGCATTTATATTGAACTAATGAGTATACAAGCCTAACTGGCCTGAACATTAAATCCCATTCTATTAATGGGATTCTATTAATAGAATCTATTAACCCTTATTTTCACTGTAAAGATGACAAAAAATAAAAAGACTCTGGGGAAACACAATATGTGATCTCATGAAGCCCATTTGAAATGTGTCTGAAAAATGTCTGGTCTCTTTGATATAAATCTACATTTAGTAGATTTGTATTTTTAGATTTATATTTTTTTTTACTTTCTGAGTAACATTGTTATAGGAGTAACGGCCCGAAAAACAAACTCCATATTCTCATCTAGTATGTATTTTCTCCCTTTTATTCTTTCCTTTCTTACAGAAGGAAAAATATCTAAGATGTTTTTCCAACATCTGAAATGCTGCTATTGTGTGGTGATTGAACTCTATGTTCATCTTTCAGAGATAGCTGAACCTTAACCAAAGAAATTTTCTGTCCTGTTTTTCACACTTTATCTTAATTTTATTTTCATATGTTGCTTCTTACCTTGGCCCACCAAATAACTTTTCTCACAACAAGCAAGATAGCTCCACCAATTTGAAATGAGGAAACAGAAAGAAAATTGAACAGTGGGAGGTGGAAACAATTCAGTTGCACTCTACACCAGCCCACTGGCTCTCTTAACACTTGGGATCTGAGCTGAAGGCTTTGGCTTTCAAAAAACAACAGGGTGCTCAGTCATAAAGTGTATCTCTTCTTGTACATGACTCAAAGATACCTGAGGGGGAAAAAATCGTATTCAAACTTTTGTCAACATTATTTGCTCACGTGTCACAGGTTGCCTGTCTCTTGCAGTAGTGTGGAAATCACATTGTTCTATCTGTGAGCACTGCATGTCCCACAGAAATATCCAATATCACTGACATGCTGGCAGAGTGGTCAGTTAGTAGGAGCTGTCTCATTTCCTCATTCTACTCCTTAGTGTTCCAGGATTCGTTGGTTAATTTTTCGGTAATTTATTCCTTTTTGTTTTCTACTTTTTAAAATCTTTTCTCCTCCTTTCCCTAGACTATAGACTATCAAGGAAAACAGAAGTTCCAGTATTTGAATGCTATTTTCAGAAGTTTGTCTTCTGGTAATGCTTATGCTAAAATTTAGACTGCAGATATAACTGAGCACAGCGTCTTTTCAGATTTGTCAGATTTTGTGAGAAATTTCAATTTTTGCTTTTTATTTTTTTTTTTTTTTATGAAATGATCTGTCAGCAGCCTTTTTTTTTTTTTTTTTTTTGTCCTTTTATGATCCTTGGGTCTTTTCCTTTATATTTCTTCCCCCTCCAAGTATTCTGGCAGCTGAGGTGTTCTTTACAATCAGTATAACTGTCCTTCATCTCACTGCCCAAAAGGTGGTCTTTTTGTAACTGTTCTTATTATTTAGTCATTCTCTTTTTAAAATAGGCATTCACTTCAAACTCTTTATTCTGTGCACATTCACCACTTGCTTAACAGAGCGTGTCCCACCTAGAAAAGACTGTCCCTCCTACAGAAATAGATTCCTTGCTTTTTGTGTCTGTACTGCCTGCTTCTGATCCAGCATTGTGGCTGGTGCTATGCAGACCAGTGGGACCTGTTCTTCAAATAATTAGATTTACACAGATAAAAATAACTTTACCAAAAAGCCCAATTGCCTTGCAGATTGATAGGGGAATTTACAAATGGGATAGTTTTCTTCTGAGGGGAAAAAAAAAAATCTTTTCACGAATTTTCAAAACTCTTTAGGTTATGATATTTAGCACCAAAAAATACCCAATTCAGACTTTGAGTACAGTTTTTCAGCAGGTATTTCCAATGTTATATCTTTTGTATGAGGAAATCCCCGCAACCAATGAAACTTCTGCAACATCAGCAAGGCTGCTTAAGATCAAGCAGTTTTTCTGATGTAGAAAGAAGAAATTATGTATTATTAATATATATTATATATAGTAATATATTAATATATTAAACATGTATTACATATATATTATGCATAAGAAATTATGTATTTCATGTTAGTTAAAATATGCTTAATTGAAATCAACGTTTTGATGATTTTTGCTAAAGTACAAATTTGGCACTTTAGGAATTGCTTATATATTTTTTTGGCTAACTTTTCATTCCAAAAGGTCTTCCCAACACCGCAAGTGAACCACATCTCTTAATGTGCTCTCTGTCGTCTTGGCCGTTAACATCTTTCTGGTGAGGAAATCATATGTGTTATTTGGAATGAGGATGACTAACTGCAGAGTTTACAGGCCTAAGAGCATTATGCTCATATTACCAGCTCTGTGCTGTGAGATTTGGGCCTCCTTGGGTACTCTGGGCAGGCTTTACTCCAATTAATCTGAACAGGCAGTGTGTGTCTGACAGCAAACTGCATATAAAGATGATGCAGTCTGACTGCTGGGTCTACGAAGATTATTGCTGCTGAATAAGAAGTGTTTGAAGGAGCAAAGCTTTAACTCCCAAGGGAAATCCAAGCCTGCTGTCTTCTGTCTTCAGTGGCTGATGTGTATAAGCAGGACTTGACTGGAACTCCAGAAGCCTGTAGGATCAAAACAGCTTCCACAGACATAAAGTCAGAAGTGCAACTCCATGCTATGGGTTTCATTCCAGCTCCTTATTTGAATTTCTACCTTTCTTCTCTGGAAAAAAAATTCTGTAGGTAGCAGGGCAGCAGTGTTATGTTCTCTGGATCTGCATAGCAATCTATATAATCATAGAATCACAGAGTAATAGAATAGTTTGTGTTGGAAGGGAGCTTAAAGATTCTTTAGTTCCAACACCCCTGCCACAGGCAGAAACATCCTCTGCTAGACCAGGTTACTCAAAGCCTCATCCAGCTTGCCTTGAACACTCCCTGGAATGAGGCATCTACAAGTTCTCTGGGCAGCTCATCCCAGCACCTCACCACTCTCATGGTGAAAAATTTCTTCATAACATGAAATTTAAACCTGCTGGTTTTCAGTTTAAAGGTATTTCCTTTGTTTGCCTGCCCTTGTGAAAAGATCATTTGGGCATGGTTGATGGTTCTGGTTCTGGTAAAGCAGACATGAATGGCAGATTTGGGCAGCCAGAAATTGCTGGGTATTGCAGCAGCTGTATCAATTGCCAGCTGCTTGGAGCATCTATAGGACCCATTTTGCCTTGTATTCCCTAATCCAGTGGATCATCTGGTAGCGCTGCCTTCTTTTGTTCTCTTGTGACCTGTAGCTCTTCAGTTTTCTTGACTGTCATCAAGAAGTATCTTCTCTTTGCTACATGGAAATAGAAGTTTACAGATCATTTTGTAGCTACCATAAGGCAAATATGTAATTTATTTTGCTTTCTAGTTTAATTCCTCTTTTCTCCAGGAATGGCAATACATTTCTGTTTTCTCACAGTTTCTCTGATTCTAAGTTAATTTTTTTTTTTTTTAGATTGGGTTATTTTATCTTCAGCCAGCCTCAAGGTTTTCTTCTGTTGGGTTTACTATTGAGAAGAACCAGCTTATCTTGTCTTCTCTTGGATTTTGCTTCTTCCATCATACTGCTGTTCCCTCTTGCTCTGTCTACCCCACATGACTTAATTATATTGTTCTAAAGGAGATTTCATAAGGAGCTGAGGAATTTTAATTTTTTATGCCCAAACCTTTGCATCTTGTGTAGGTAAAATTTTTATAAAGGTCATTTAAGAAAAAGATCAGTCTCTAAAGTTTGCAAGCTTCCCAGTACTGTAACATTTCAAATGTATGACTCGACTATATTCCAGTTTCTATGGCGTAGTGAACAAACTGTTACTCCTATGGGAAGTGATATAGAAGAATGGTTTCTGATTTTCTTGAAACCAGGTAATTTATGATCCAGAACTTGCAGTTAGAAGATGCATTTATTTAACATGTCAGGAAACTTCCTTTCTAATGCTTGTCCTGCTGTAATATTTGCCCAGTGATTGCATGAATATCGAATTTGCCCTCTCCTCCTCTCTTGGCTTTGCTGCCTACTTAAATGTGTATAAAAGCAGCGCCATAACCTGCTGCAGAAATGAATGTATTTCAAAAAATATTCTTTCAATCTCCTTGAACTTACCTACAATTCTGGTAATAATTACATCCTATTTGTCTTATAGTTGCAGCATTAGTTTCTCTTTACATTTTTAAGAATTGACACTCTTTTACATCTGTTGAGATCTCTTATTTTAGGACCGTTTTGTTATTGAGTGATCTCTGATTGGGTGTTAATTCCTCCTTCCAGTAAGATCATCAAAAAACTCTTTTTCAATGCTCAAGAAATTTCTGTGCCTGCTGTATTGAAGATGCAACCTTGGCACTAAGCAAGGATATACCTTATTTCAAAATATGGATATTCCAAGTGTTCAACATAAAAAAGTTTCTTTGAGCCCTATAATTTCCTTCTGCACAAACAGTCACTGGAGTCAAAATTCATTATTTTTCTGAACTAACTACTTCCAGATGAACTGTATGTGTTTTTCTCCTTCAGTTTTCAGCATTACACATTAACTGCTTTACCTCTTGGTCACTTAAGAGCCATCAGATGTCCTTGCATCACCTCTGACCTAGATCACACTCATTTGAAGAAGAGGTCTGTTTCATTCCATGAGGAAGAAAGCTTTTAGTAATGCTAGAAATAAGCAGTGCTATGAAGATACTCAATTGGGTACAGAAAATCTTTGGTATGTACCTGCTCATAAGTAGCCCACTGGAAGCATTTCAATCTTCAAGACCAAGGACTGAAGTAGCAATATTTGTTATATGCAAAGTGGAGATTCGATCATTTGATCAAGACTTGGTGCTTAAGACGTAATTTGATTGAAGAATTCTTCAGGCTGGCAATTTAGACAATCCTGTCTCCCAGTTTCATTTCTTACCACTTCTGCTTGTTGTATGGAATCTTGTTTTATAGGATGGGAGGAGACAGAAATTACAAAGATCTAAATTACGTACTAGTAATTGTCTTTGTCATAGTCTTGTTTTCTGCCATCCTACCTTCCTCCTTCTTTCCCCTTTTCATATTATGCTTTCTCCATCATAGAATATTTCCTTATTCTACAATTTTTTCTTATTATTTCTTTTTATGGACTGCAAAGGGGAGAAAGGGTGGAAGTTTTCTGTATGTAATACCCCTGTGATTGACAGTCTTTTTGCCTCCTGCTTCCTAGAGTAGATAACGCTTGCTATATGGGATCTTGTTTTGTAGGGTGGAAGAAGAGGGAGGACTACAACAAACACAAATAGTGGTATGTAATTTTCCCTTTCTTCTTTGTCTCTCCCTACTTACCAGTCTTAGCAGAATTTTCTCAATCATATGGTGATACCTTGTACTGCTATTTGCTGCTTTTTTTAAAAACACATCTTCCCAGATTTTGTTAGTTAAGTGCCTGCAGCGTTTTAAGAAAGAATGCCAATTAAATATTACTTGCAACACAAAGGTAGTGAATCAGACTGTGCTTACTCTTGGACACAAATTGGCTGCACTTAAACTGACCAGGTTCTAAGTCTTCTAGTCATCCAGTATCTTTAAAAAGATTTAACAGGCTACTTACTGTATATGGGGATTTTGGATAAAACAGCTGTGATGGGGAAAGAGTAATCATCCTATTTAAACTAAGATCAGCTACATGCACAGACTGTGCTATCTTTTTGAAAAGCTAATGCTATAGACATGACAGAGAACTGCCTGATTTTTCTGATTCAATTTTCATCAAAATGTTGTAAATTTAAACTCTATTTGCAGAATCTTTGAATGACACAGGGAGATGGTACTCAGCTAGGCATAATACATATTATCTAGAGGTAAATGGATCATTTTTGTAAAACAAAGGGGAAGATTGCTATTAGGCAGAGAAATTGTATTGTTTCTATTTCCACACTTTAAAAAGTACTGTGTTGTGTAGTGTTTTAACATTTCACTCAAAAATGCAGAAGGTATTTAAAAGTCATTGTCATTTCATGTAGGCTTTGATGAGATTTTTTCTGTCATAAAGTTCTAATTTCTTCCCTCTCGTTAAAAAGGTACAAGTTGTTTATCAGAGAGATACATAAAACATCAGAGCTGTAGCAAAAAAAAATATGGGGAAAATGCTGTATTGAATTTAGTTATCAAAAGGAATAGAGAAAAGCAAATGATGTTTCAAAAACTTGTTTCAAGGAAGATACAATCTTCACTAGACCAATTTTTCTTTGCGTTGTTCTGAATTGTTGGTTCACTATTGACTGAGAAGGAACATGCCTTCTCAGTGAATCATTCCTAGTTTCTATGACACCCCTAAGATCTGCACAGTACAGCTACAGCAAAAACAAGTCATATTTTCAAGGTCTGAATAGCTGTGATAATTAGGAAACAAGAGCTGCATTTGTATTCACTATGACGATAGGAAAGCTTTTCCATTTCAGCTGAAAACAAGAACAGAACACAGTAAATTCTCAACAGCATAGTGCACTTCTCTTGGTAACAGCACATAAGGGATCAGATCCTGTACATTAACTGATCTGCACAGATCGTGTGTCAAAAAACTAAATGGAAAAGGTAAAATAAATTTTATCTGTCTGATACTCAGTAAAACAGATTTTTTTTTTTCTGTGAGAAAAACATGTTATAGTGGATTACTTTAATCCCCAGCATGTTATTGTTTATGGCCTGACCCAACACCTGTGATCAAGATAATTCTTTTCTTTCTAATGTGAAAATAGAAATAAAGGGATTTTGTGTGATCTCTCTCTGCTTGGTCCATTTAAGAGGAATGTAGTGGGCTGACCCTGGATGGATACTGGGCACCCACCAAACCCTCTTAGTCACTCCCCTCCACAGCTGGACAGGGGAGAGAAAGTATTATAAGATATTCATGGGTTGAGTTTAGAACCAGGAGACATCACTCCCCAAATACCATCACAGGCAAAACAGACTTGGAGATATTAATTGAATTTATTACTAACAAAATCAGAGCAGGATAATGAAAAGTAATCTTAAAAATCACCTTCCTCCCAACCCTCCCTCCTTCCCAGCTCTACCTCCTACCCTGCGGCAGTGCAGGGAGATGGGGAATGGGAGTTCTGGTCAGTTCATCACACGTTGTTCCTGCCACTGCTCAGGGAGGGGAGTCCTTACCCTGCTCCAGCGTGGGATCCCTCCCACAAGAAGCCATTCTCCACAAACTTCCTCAACACAACTTCATCCCACAGCCAATAGTTCTCCATGAACTGCTCTAATGTGGATCACTCTTCCATAGGGTGCAGTCTTTCAGGAAAAGGCTGCCCCATCATGGGGCATAGAATCACAAGTCCTAGCAGGAAACTTGTTCCAACATGGGCTCCTCTCTCCATGGATCTGCAGGTCCCAGATGGGAGCCTGCTCCAGCATGGGCTTCTCATGATTTCACAGCCTCGTCTCAGGCATCCACCTGCTACAGTGTGGGCTCCCCCACAGGCTGCAGGTGGATTTCTGCACTCCCATTTACAACCATGAGCTGCAGGATCACAGCTGCCTCACCATGGTGTTCATCATGGGCTGCAGGGGAATCTCAGCTCCAGCACCTGGAGCACCTCCTCTCTTTCCTTCTTCGCTGACCTTGGTGTTTGCAGGGCTGTTCCTCTCCTTCTCTCTTCTCAGAGAGCAATTACATCTGCACAATACTTTTTTTCCCTTCTTAAATATTTTATCACTGAGGCATTACTATCATTCCTCATGGGCTCAGCCTTGGCCAGCAATGGGACCATCCTGCAGCCGGCTGGCATTAGCTCTGCTGGACATGGGGAAAACTTCTGGCAGCTCCTTACAGAAGCCACCCCTGTGTTTCCCAGCTTCTAAAACCTGGCCACACAAACCCAATACAAGGAAATTCAGACTTTCAGTGGAGAGAGTCTTCCCAGAAATGTTGACATTGTCAACATGAGCAAAACTACTCCATCATGATGGAAAATGAATCCCCAATGTAACTTTCAATTAAATAATAACTGTATATTGTGGAAAAATATGAAATAAGATGATAAAGAACTAATTAAGATCTAGAGGTTTTGTATCATTGGCATTTGGAAAAAAAAAGTTAATTGCTTTTATTCTGAGATTCATAACATTATCATTAATTTTCATGATTACTTTGTTGCCTAGACATGACACACATTGAATAGAGCTGTCTGTTTGATAGAAAATGCACGGGCTACTAAGATGTCAACAATAATGGCACTTTAAAAGTTTCAAAAGGATGAATAATTACTGTAAATTAAGTTCTGTTTAGCTGGGTGCATTAGAGTTGGGTTTTTCCTTTTTTGTTTTTAATGGGATTGTGATTCATCTACGTAATTCAAAAAAATCATCTGTTCATGCAAACTAAAATATTGTTCATTTTAATTTCAAGAGTTTTTCTTGGCCTAGAGTGGAGGGGCCACCACCTCCAGGTTATACTGATAGATAAAATCTTTATCTTGGCATGTGGATTAATGATATTGTAATGGGAGCAGGTGTGGAGCAGTGATTCTTTTACCACTTGCAGTGAAGAGGAATAGTGGTACTTGGGGGCTTGTAGAGAGTCCTTGGTAACTCTGCATCACCTAGAAATCTGTGCTAGCAGAAAAGACACCAGTATCCATTTTTTTTTGATTTGTGAATGAAAAATATATGTTGCAGCATGTCAGTCTTGTATTTGCTGTTTTCTGCATAAAAATTTTCGCAACAATGCTGCTAATGTGGTGAATTAGATACATATTTTGCTAAGAATAAAAAATCCTTTTTAAGCAACGCATTCCTGTGGGCATAAATAAATACTTAGTAGCAGTTGTGTGGGTGTATTTTCTACCATTTGCTAGATTCTTGTAATTTTTCTGTTATAAGTAATGAAATAGAGCTCTTAAGAATACTGAGGGGTATGTTTTGAGACTGAATACTTACAGTATGAAGTTCATTTTGAAAAGAAATTCTAGTTCTTCAGTCATATTGAATTTTTACAGCGTAAATTAGAAAGATGTCATGGTTTGAATTGCATCAGTACCTGAAAACTGCTGTTCTGTATAAAAAATCAGAATTATAAGAGTCCTATGCTGATGTCGATTTATTTAGCTGCTGATATATACTTTTGTCTGGCTTTTCTTTGACCATAGCTTAAATTTTTTTTGCCTTATGCTAAATATAATATGTTTATTTTATAATTTGATTGTTACCTTTAAAATAATTTATGCCCACTGCTTCAGACATTTAGTTTAAAATTACTATAACAAGTTTGTAAATATGCCCATCCACTTTTTTTCTGCCTTTTTCAGGCTATTTATAATTCTCATTAGCAGTAGTAAGAGAAGAGATTTCTCTTATTAAACTCTGAGATGGGATTCTGGAGATACTGTGAAGAGAAAATTGTTAGTCATGGACTTGATGTCCAAACAAAATAGACATCAGCCAAAAAGAAGAAGCAGGCTTCTTATGGTACTTACTTCCCAAGAAAAGAGAATTAGCAGAATATTAGTTTTCCTGAGTTTGAGGCAAGCCTGTAGTGCGTGGGGAAGCAAACCCAAACCGTTTTATGATTCTCTCAATCTATGAAATTAAGTTCAGTCTAATTCTGCTAATAAAAATAAAAATAATTTTTTAACATTTATATTCATGATGCTGCTTCCTTCATATTCCAGCACTGCTGTCTTTTGTGAAGCTGTGTCTGACCTGCCCACCAGTGCTGGAGATGACTGACAAACAGATTTATGATTCAGCTTAGCTCCTTTTATCCTCACTGAGGTACAGGGCTTCTTATTTATGCTTAATAGAGAGAGAATGGCCCTACCAGAAGCTGATCCTTGCTAAAAATCTCAGCAGAGTTAGATGCTTGTCTTAACAGCATTCTTATGGCTCGAGTATTGTAAATTATAATTTCACAAATCCATTCAAGAAATATATAACTCCAAGAGTTCTGCTGGTTTTGTTCATGTGACTTTTAGATAATTTCTTCTGCCTGTGTAAATATGTGTATTAAATTTTCTCTATAAAAAGAGACTAGAAGATGCAAAGTTTCTCACTTCAACAGACCACCTTTTTCCCAAAGAAAAGCACTATGCACTTGATAATGATATGTAAGACAAAGAATTAATGGTCTTCAATATAATTTAGATTTCTTTACCTTATAAAGAAGAAAATAAAAATTTTATACTTTTGTCTAAGGAACTCCAAGCTATCATTCTGTTTTCTGGTTAGTAAATTGGTAACGGTCTTCTTTGTAGACTATGACCTTTCTGAAGTTATCTTACATATGTTATCCTTCTCTAAAACATGAAACTATGTATTTAATAGTGAATTTTCTTCTCAGTCTTTAAAAAAATAGCTCATCTCATGTTTAATAAATAGACACTGCATTTCTTCAAAATATTAAAAAAAAACCTAACCCAAGAAATAGTCCATTGTAAAATAGGGGAAGCTTGAAGCAATGTAAAAAGCAACTAACCAACCAACCAACCACCAGCCAATCAATCAAAACAAACCAAAACACAAATGAAAAACCCACCTAGATTTTGTAAAATTGCTGCCTGGGAGTTGTTTTGAGATACCAACCCTGAGAAATGTTGAATCATCAAAGATAACCATACATTTAGTAATTTCTCTAAGGTAACTTACAGAGTTCTCACTGAGAAATATGAATAATTTAATACTGTGCAGCATAGGACTCAATATTTTGGGTTTCTTTTCAGATTCTTTCTCAAGTTTCAACATTAAATATTCTCAGTTTTAAACATATGTGTTCTACAAAGCTTTCAAACCCTACAGAACTGGCCTAGAATTTAAAAGTCATTGCAGCTTCTCCACTCCCTTTGTGACCATCAATACATTTCTTCCTTCAGTGTTTCTGGCCAAGCTACATGTTGCTGTCTCCTCTGTTTCCAAATGTCAGCCTCTCACGTAATGTCAATTTTTTCTTTTTTTGCTGAAGGGATTTACTTTCAGGGCCAAAAAACCGTCACTGAGGTAGAGATTTTTCTGTGTATGAGCACACATGGAAAGAAAATTTTTTCATATGAAGGAGCCTATCTTTAATGTTCACTGCAGGGAGCAGAACAGAACTCTCTGATCTTATGCTCTGGACTTTGAAGGGAGAAATCAGCAGTGGCAGACACTTGCATGAGTGATCTGGAAAAAAGTCTTCATGTACACTCTTAACTCTGGTATACCAAATATCCAGATTTGCAAAATAGAAGCATGACGAAAGAAGTTTGTTATGATAAGTATTTGGTAGCACTTAGATTATTTCTAACAGAAAAATAATACTGATTTAATACTTGTGATGTAGTTATACTGTTCTCTGGGTTAGAGGAGAATTCAGAAAACTTACTGAAATGTCAAAATGTAGACATAAGGGAGGCCTATGTTTGAAAGAATTCTTGCTTCTATATTTGTCCAGATTGGATCATGGTCAGTATATACCCAGTTTTTACTGTTCCTTGAGTTCTTATCTTATTTATTTGGCTAAATAACTGTGATTACATTATTTCAATTTGATCCACAGAGTATGGAATGTTAAACATGCTTATTAAATGTATTAGAGTCAAATGATTTACCATGGAAACCAAGGATTTCCCAGTCTCCATGCAATATTCTGGGATCATATCTTATCAATAATGGAGTTAATTTTGCTATCTGCTTAATATCAATGAATTTTAGTGAAGCAAAGGAGCTGAGATGGGGTATGTGGATTTTAAAGCATGATTCAGCTTAGCTCCCTTCTTGAAAAATTTGAAAACTAAACATTCTGTAGCAAACGTAAAAGGACAACTGGTCAGCTTTGTAACTAAATCATTCTTCACGCTGTTGCTCATGCCTTTCTTTAAGTTATCGATATCACATGAGTAAATTTACTGAAGTTCTGACTGGAACTCTGCAAAGTCAGTAAGAGCTAGGGCAGTCAGCTTTCTAAAAATAACTGGCCTGATTTTTATACTTTGGAGGAATTTTCACTCAAGCAAAAAAAATTGTCACTGCCAGATGGTGATGGAAACATTACTACAGCAAGTGAATGTTAACAAAGATGCACTCAGCAAAGCAAATTGTTGCCATAGCAACAGGATGCTAAGCATTTTCAAATAAATAAATAAATAAATAAATAAATAAAATAAAATAAATAAATAAAATCAGACAGTATTATTTAGATGGCACAATAGCTAAAACCAAAAAATGTTGCATTATTTTTTCCTTTTGGAAATAGAGGTGTTTTTCCTTCATTTTGCTTAAGACTTTGTTACAACACTTTCTTGCTGACTAGGTGTCTTTCTTTCAACCTAAATAACCTTCTCATCTGAATTCATTTTTATTCCAGAACAAATTCTGTTATTTAGTTCCTTTCCTTTCTGCATTCTTCCAACACATTTTTACAGCTAAACAATCTATAGGATTTGCAAACACCTTTATTTGGGTTTGGTAGGAGGATATGAAAAGCAGCAAAATATTAGTGTTGTAAGAGCTTCTCAGTGGCTTCAGCCAGTGACTGCCCTCCCACTGTACTAGTACCACAGAGAATTTCATAGAAATGTGACTAATTAAAGGGTCTCAAATTTGGTGATTTGGTCCACCAAAAGGAGGGCCAAATGAAACCTTGGAGGAGGGAAGAGTTTGCAGTGCACAAGAATGTTAATACAGGTGTACTTTAAAAAAAGGAGATAGTATTGATGTGCTTGTCAGGCACATGGCCAATGATAACACCTTTAGTGCTGGAGCGGGGGGCTGTGGTATTTGTGTTTTTCCTCTAAGTCTTGTAAAAGTTGTTTAAGCCACACTGAAATTTGCAGAACATTGACAAACCCCCAGTAGAGAAAGGGGAAAATGCACCTCTTCCTTTCTTAATCATCATATACCACTTCTTTAAATGAAAATTGCAATCCACAAGGTCAAGAACACAAAAGGCTAAGGCTAATGTGGTAGGATTTTAGAGGTAAGAGATTTCTCATATTTAGAAATGAGAGGAAATGGAGGTCCTCTTGGCTCAGTGGAGCCAAGAGAAACTCCATTGGTGTATTTGAAGGAGAGAAGCTCTTCTTGGTGTATTTGAAAAGTGTCCTGACAAAGGCATGAAAATGTAGAGGTTTGGCATGGGGTGGTTCTTGGACTGGTTTGACAGTTATTGCTTCAGGTAGGAAGTGTGGCAATTCTGTTGCTGTTGGGACCAAATAATTTTCTGTTTAATGTGTTTTCCACCAGCTTGAACATATGGAATATTGGTGTGTTGCTCCCATAGTTAGGTTCTCTTTCCTGCAGGACCACAGTGTGTTGTATTGGCACCATCTGTCTCTATTTTAAATATTTAGATTAATGGTCTAACTCTAATCCAATGTCTCAAACTAATAATTGGTCTTGATGTGTAGAGAAAGACAAAGAAAAAATTATTTCCTCCAGGAAAACTTGCTCTAATTTGATTTTTCACTTAAAATATTTTTTAGATCAGGGCCAAATAGTCTGATGCAGTTGGAGCAAGCAAAGTGTTCAGACGTGAATAATCCATGAATATACATAATAAATCATACTTAATTACATTTTGATGTCTGGATAGAGTCCAGTATGTTTTGTCAAGTCTCATAGGGAAACTGCACAGGCTATTTATGCATCATTTCATAAATTGTTTCACCACCAGGCCTCATTCTGTTCTTCAGGCATGTTTTAAAGTTGACATCACTTGTTAAGACTAGCACTACTTTAGAGGAAACACAAATTTTTATATAAAAGCACCAAAGAATAATCCAATGAAGCCTCATTCAATATATCTGAAAATATTCTCTCTCTTCTTGCGTTTGTCTTTTCTTTCGATGTAATAAATTTAATCCATTGAGAACCTGTTGATATTTAATATGTTATATTTGGTTATCTTAAATACAACCTCTAACCTTCTTTATGGAAGTGCAGGTACAAAATTTACTAGTAATTTTTCATCTGTGGTATATCAGCCTCATATGTTGAGTGAATGTGGTACTTGAGTGTTGGAATTGGTTAGCATTTAAGAATCATAATGCGTAGTTGTCCTGAAGAATTGATTTGTCATCTGTCTGCAGTGTGCACCCACATACACACATTTTAAAATATGTAATGCAGTTCCTTAATGATATGCAAACCTATTCTGGCTTTTTTGCTTGCTCCTGTGCTTGCTTGATCATTATTTGGGATGCAGCCTTCAAGCATTTGACCTTTAATCCTGTATTACTTTTCTTGTCTTCTTTGCAATAGTAAGTACCTCATTTTCTGTGGTTGCATAAATAGGTGAAGTTAAATATTTCAATTATATTCCCAGCTAGGGCACGAGTAAAATCCAGAGGAAACAAGGCAATTAATTTTTTTAAAGAATATAAGTCATGATATATAAACACATTGCTACTTTAGCCATTTACTAAATTCATTTATGTCATGCATAAATGTGTGAGAATATATTTGTCTTAGCCTAAAAATCAGACGTTCTTTTCAGACACTAATTGGTATGAATATTGGGTTATTATGACATGCATACTTAGTCTTGCTAAGGTAATGCTTTGGGTTAGTAAAAAAATATTCTCTTCTTACACGTGTAGCTTTCTTCACTGCAAGAGACAACAAATTAATTCCATTTTATTTGTCATGCAGGCCTGCAATCCCAAACAAATTTAATAAGGTAAATCTGACTGAAACAGTATCAGGAAGGTTTTGGAAATGGATTCTAGAGCATGAAAATGGTATTTTTCTTTTTGATGATTGGCCATAAATCTGCATTGGTATTAGGTAAATATTTCTGCTGACTCCAAACTGTGTGCAGTCTTGAAAAAGATGTCTCCCCTGAAGTACTTAGGCATCCATGTCATAAGTACAGCCATTTCTTGGGCGAACTACTTCCTTCAGTGGGCTCCTGATCTCCAAAAATATTTGGTTTCTTAACTGAGGCATAGCAGTCCTTATACCTCGAGTCTCTCCTCCCTTTGCCATTGATATTGGTAGAGAATTGCTGTAAGCCTCAACTATTTTATGCCATTTTCCCACAGCCAGTATTTTTGTGTCCCTCATGAAATAAATTATTTCTAACACAGTTTGATACCACATTTTTGAACCTGTTTGAAGAGAGTTTCTTTAGTTGTGCTCTGATGGAAACTTTTTGGTGTTTACACAGTATAGGTGATTTTCTGTTTGGTGTTATAAACACCAAATGAGTAAAATGATTTGCAATGAAAATTAAGTTTCATCCCTCACAAATTGCCAAAGTTGGATTGCATTATCTAAAATTATTACTTAAAACCACGTTGGAGTAAAAAAAATTGCACCACCTTGGAGTAAAAAAAGTTGAAGCTGGGAAAATGATGATTGGTAATATATAGATATAAGGTATGTAGATATTTGAATGCCCTAGAAAGTATATGATCTGCAGGACACTTGCATCAACAACAGCTTTGGTGGCAGCAAGGATGGTGGAAGAAGAAGGAAGGTGGGAAAGCAGGCTTATCTTCTTTGTTGGGAAGAACTTAGACTATTAAATAGCATAGGTCGGTGCCATCAGAATAATTTTTATAGATATTTTTAACTTCAGCAATAGATTTTAATTTGTGTTTTACCAGACAGCGTTCTCACAATTTGTTTGATAAATACCAACTGTTAAATTTCATTTGCATGGAAGATTCAGTAAAATTTACTTTTGTGAAAGGAATATAGATCACATGAATCTCTATATTCATCCTGTTTCTATTAAAAAAAGAAAGAAAGTATATTTTTGTTAAATGATGAAATTTATGTAACAGCTTGTGATTTTTCTTTTATTGCATGTGCTTTTGCTAGTGAAAAAACAAAGCACTGCTTTGTTATTTTTGTAGTTCTGTTTTGACTGTAGCTGCTCAAATGTAACATTATCAAAGTCTTACTAAATGGTAGAGGTTTAACCTAAAATATTTGTGCATGAAAGTAGTGCTCACTTTCTCTCAAAAAAGGAAATATGAGGTGATAGCCTGACTGCTCTGAGTATATTCTTTCTTTTGAAAGAAAAATTATATTTGCCTTCTTGTGACATCATTGGCTATATTTTGTATCATCAAGCTCATTGTAGGTACTCAAGCTTTCAAAATGTTGGAAAAGTGCATTTCCTGAAGAAAAGTGTCTCCTTGCAGCGTTCTGGGAGCACTGACTGCATCATCATCATCATGCTCCTGTTTCTCACCCCCACCAGGCGTTTAACTGAAAACTTTGCTCTCTATCTTGGGATCAGAAAGTGTTGCTGTGAATAAAGGAAGCACTGAGCAAACCATTTAGGCAGCCAGTGTGGGGTTTTGGCCTAGCTAGAATTTTGACCTACTAGAATTTGAATTGACTAGCTCTTGCAGTGCAAAGATGCTTGGGGAAATCAGCCTGAAATCCCAAGTTTCAACACTGAGTCCTGCTGGGAGTCCCTCTGTTTGCCAAGCTGAATTTGTTTATGTTTGTATCCCATAATTTTTAAGTGTGGGATTGGATCCAAACATTTAGGCATTTGATAGTCCAGTGTCAAAGAGCATGCAGAACTTGGATTAGTTAAAAATTTTAATAACTTAGGGTTTGGACCTAATGTCTAGTGCTGCACAAAAGACAACAGACTTCTGGTAAATGAGTCAAATATTTCCATTTGTCTTCTCTGCATGAAGTTCTTCATTAGAGTATTTCTGCTTACACAGTTTCATTAAAGCAATGCAATAATAGCTCAAGGTTGCAGACTCATGGAAGTCTCATGAGTTTCAAAATCCCGGAGAATGTAGCTATTTTTTGTCTTTACTTATTTTTTCTTCTTTCTTCATATTCTTGAAGATTTTTTCTTTCATTTCTTGGGCAGTTTTGTCTTTGTTTATTTTTAAGAGTTTTACTCAAAGGGAGCCAAATATATTAGACTCCACTCTTACGCATGCACATGCCAGCATCTTCAGTTCTCTCACCCCAGTTTTCAGACAACCCAGTTGGCATTTTTTTCTATCAGTCATTCTAAAAAAGTGTCTTACATTTACATTATTCCATATCTTAGACTGTAAAAAATAATTATGAGGTCATGATTCAAACCATATTCAAAACTTTTAAATAAAGACTTTATTCATTTCTTGCTGACCTTTAAAATTGTGTGCTTAGTGAATTAAATAGAAAAAGTGCTTCACTATCAGAGGAACAGTTTGATGCTGAGTGTTCTTTAAAATCATCTCATTTACATCAGTGACTAAATGTGGCCTTTTTCCCTGCTCAATTCAATTAAGTATTTTGAGCTGAAATAATATATTTAATGGAAAAGTCATGGTATCTGTCTTTCAAAATGCCTTTCAGATTTGCAAAATAAAAGTGATACCAGAAAGATACTAGTTTCTAATATTAAAACTGTATTTAGCAATTTAGAAAAGAAAATACATTTAAACTTCAAATAATTCTGAGTGTGCAATGTATTTTTTTATATCAGATACCTTTTTGAAAAAAGTGTAGAAATGCTCTGCAGTCTCATTTATTCAGTAAAAACAGAGCTACCTTAGAATATCAGGTCTCCTGCAAAGTTATCAAGTGAGGTTTGAAAATCATAGAAGAAAATGTCTGAATTAGTATCTTATTTCTATTGCTGTACAGTTTTCCCTCAGATCATTCCCTAACTAGGTGCACTGGGCAGAAGATTTAAATTTTCATCAGTTTGGTTATATGAATTTTGAATTTTGGTAATTATCTTCAAATGTCTATATGCATGTGCATATAGTATGTATTTTACAGCAAAAAGCTTCAATTGTTCTCTAAATAATTGTATTTAAATGCAATATAAAAAAACCCTTTCAATTTGAAATTTACTGTTCTTTGATTTGAAATGTCAGTGAGGATGTTTTCATTGTGCCTTTTAAAGATATTTCACTTTAAAAGTATCTGCATTTAGCCTGGACCAAGGTTTTATTTTTGCTTATAGTGCCCTCACCTGTAACTTAGGGCCAACTGCAGAACTTTAGTAGTAAAAATAGCTATTTTTTCTTTGAATCATAGCTTGTCTTGTTTTGACAGTCAGAAACAGCTAATGTGTTCCCGCTGACTTGTAGTAGTTTGCAATATTACACTTGAAATATTACTGTGGTTTTTACTGTACCCTGAACACAGCTTACTTTTATGTCTAACCTCAGTTGTGTATTTTACTCTAGAATGGAACCTGCAAACCCTAATGAAGCAATTAATTCATATTTTAATTTAAAATACTGTACTTAATTTAGTCTTTTTATCAAGTTGTGGGATACAATAGATCAAAATAGAAAGAAAGGGTAGGGGGGTTGGAGAAAAAAAAAACCAGTATGGCTGTGTTTTTCCAGCTTTTTTATTTTTCCTTTTCTCACTTCTATCACTTTCCCAAGTAAAATCTCTCTTCAGAGGTCACAAGAATGATAAGCACACCTTTCATTAACATACTTCATTTAGGCAACTTTTCAGAAACAAAGAAAACTAGGAAGGATAACCAATTAGGTCTGAATAATTTAATCTGGATTTTTTAAAACGTGAGATCATATGGAACAATTCTAATAGTGCTCATTTATATCTGAACACAAGCTTAAGTGGATGGGCCTGTAGTATGTAAAACAGGCACAGTTTCCTCTTTGTCAGGTCATATTTGTTACACAGACAAATACAGCATGGGACACTTCAGTTGGCACTGTGACTCCCAGTTTGGTACACAAATGCAAGGTGATAGGTGATAGAGTACAGATTTTTTTCTAGTTCCAGATCTGGGTTGCAATAGCTTTTCTTTGATAGGGGAATTTGAATCCTGGGTTCCCAGGATTCCTTTTCTGGGGGAATTTTTCTCCCGACACAGAGAGTATGAGTCTCCAGCACCCATGTTGCCAATCAGGCTACAGAAGCAACTGGGGGCACAGTTGTGGAATGCCAGGTGACAATAAAAAAAGTCTTGCCTTGTTCTTTTTCAAGAGGAAGATTCGTCATACAAAAGATTCAAGGTTTTGATCTGATGAGAAATGGTGTAAGGTGAGAAGTGGTGTAATGAGGACTGAGCCTACAGATCAGTCACTGGAATAAAAAAAAATCAGATTTCTGCAAAATTTGCAGGCAGATTTCTTTGAGTATGTTTTCCAGTCAAGATCTGACTGTAATTTAGGGATACTCTTGACTAACTCTTTCTCTGAAGCTGATAACTATATCCTGTAAATCAAAGATTGTTCCCTTGCATACCTGCACATTCATTCTCTTTCCCTCCTTCCCCTCTATACAAAATCACACTTCCATTCATTTTATTCACACTAAACTTAATATTTCACTTACAAATTTCTTCCCTGTCAGCAGTGGAGTGCCTAAGCTCTTCTTGTGCCTGATTAGACAATAAAATGTTGTGATTAAGGACAAATATCTGATCTTCATGCCGATACATTTCAGAGAGACATTTCAGGGACATGGGAGAATGGCTATGTGGATTATTATATGCATTGCTTCCTTCTGCTATATATATGAGTATGAATATTTACGCATGGTTACTCTTCTCATCTGATACCTCTGTGTCTTGGGCCAGGACCCCACTGTGCTGAGGCTGCTCCAAACAGTCTTTCTGTGTCTGAAAGCCAGAATTAATGGGATATGTGGGATCACAGCCAATCTAAATTTAGTTTTCACCATATGTATTCCACTGCCACAAATAATAATTTAAATTACCTCCCCCACCCCCTCTTTTTTTTTTTTGTTTTAGTTTTTTTTTTTTTCTTCTATTTGTAGTTTTGTTCTGCTTCCTTGTTCTCACACATTAACATGGTACAATAGCTGGACAAAAAAAAGTGAAGACATATTTTTTAAAGATAGTTTTTTTCAATAAATAAATTATATTTATAAACATATTTTGCTGAACTTAGGCTGTTTAAAAGATTCCTTTACATCTTCCTTATGAGCTAATTTACATAGACAACTATTCCATTGAATATCAGTTGTTATGGCTGTCTTCCTCAATACTCATTCCAGTCATTCTTATTTCAATTTTCAAAACATGAGGTTATTTTAAAAATTATTTATAAGCTGCTGACTACTATTCTATGTATGATTTATTTATGAAACACTGGGAATTTGTATGGGTACAGCTGATGGAAAAGGGCTCAGTGATTTTTACTGTCCTGTAGCATGACTGACATTATTAACCTTGGGCGAGGATTTTGGGTTGTCCTTCCAAATTGGAGATTATGAGCCTTTGCAAGTGTTGGTGGGTAGATTGTTACCCTAAAACATTGTCTCAGGAATCTGCCATTGAAAGCCTTGGCCTCAGCTGAGAGGCTCAAAACTGGGATGATAAACACAGGGCCGTTTCCTAGGAAAGCAAGCTTCTCATTTATGTGATGGAAGAGTTGAGGAGTTTCTTTGGAAGCTTCCTTTAAATTGCTTTAAAAATTATTGACCAGAGCAAGCTGAGTGTGATTTCTAACTAAACTTGTAATGTGCCCTGATCCACAACAGAAAAGCAGAAACCATGTATAATGCAGTATTTTATTATCCTTCTCTTATATTTCCTGTTGCACAAATAAATTTTCAAGATTATATAGCAGGCAGCTCTTCCCTAACTGCCTCAACAGAGATAAACATTTTTAAACATATTTAAAGACATTCAAAATAAATTTGGAGTACTGTAATTGGCAGCTATTTTGGGTCTGATCTATCGAAATCATTGACATATTGCTATTGATTCCATGAAAAGTCCCTTCATTAGTACTATCTCTGTAATAAAAATAAGCACTTGTTATGAAGTGGGCTGGAATGAAAGAGGTTTTCAACATTATAACAAATAGAAATATGCAGTTTCTGTGTCTTACACAACCCACTCATTGAATCTGTGTGTTTTAAATAATTGGGGAAACAGGTCAGTGAACTATTTTACACAATCATAGAATCATGAAGGCTGGAAAAGATCTCCAAGATCATCGAGTTCAGTCTCTGACCGAACCCAACCACATCAACTACACCACAGAACTAAGGGCCGTGTCCAGTAGTTTCTTGAATTTTTCCAGGGATGATGTCTCCATCACTTCCCTGGGCAGGCCATTGCAATGCTTCCTTTCAGTGAAGAAATTTTTCCTGATGTCCAACCTGAACCTGCTGTGGCACAGCTTGAGGCCATTTCTTGTCCCATCATTTGTGCCTTCTGAGAGGACGCGAAAACCCACCTTTCTTAAAACCTCCTATAAATGATCTGAATTCACAAGTAGGTTAATAAAGCCACTAAAGTTCATTTGCTACACAAGGAAAGCCAAGATAGCACCACAGAACCACAGATCTTTGCAGGACTTGTCCCATGGAATGAGTTTTTGTGTCAAGTATCAGAGGTCAAACCTTGAAAAGCCCTGTACTGCAGAAGTCATGACCGAGACTTGGGTCAGACTGCTCTATATTTGCTTAGAAAGCTGAGACCACATACTGGTTAAATCAAAATAATTTGCTGTAACATTTATTCTATAGCTTTGTGTTCTAAAGGTAACTTAGAACACAAGTTCCCTTTGGAACACAAAGTAATTCAATAGTTCAGCATTATGATCTAGTAATCATAATGCCGAACTATAGAAGAACATTTGTGAAAATAATACAATGGTCTGAAAATTCCATGAGTCCAGAGCATCTCCTTTCTATCAATATAGAAAGTGTTTAAATCATCTTAAAGCCCTGGCATTGACTTTGAAATTGCCCAAATATTTGCATGAGATGCTGTCTCTTTGCAGAAAACCTCAGGAACATTCATTAAATAGCTTTCCATTGATTAAAAAAAATGCAACTCAATTATTTTAAATGTTTATGAAGTGTTTGTGATGGAATATTATAGTCATAGACTTCCAGTAGCAGTAACACTTCTGCTAACAGTTGCCAGACTAACTTCAGAACTTTGGGCATGCAAGGCAACCACCTCTTACAGAGCGCTAGACCTTTTAAGAAAATATACCAAGCTTTTATCAAACCATTAATCTGGAAGGATTTAGGTTCTTTGTGGTCTCACCTTCTCTGCCCTCCAGCACTGTGACTACATGGGGAGCAGGATCAGCATGAATATCCTGCAGGTTGACCTGCTAAAACTAATGCCATTTTTTCTATTGGATGTGTGAGCTACTCTTACTCTCCCTAAAGGTGTTGGTCACTGGAAGAGGGAAGCAGTGCACTAAGGGAGCTGGAGACTAGTGGATAAATGAAAACTGCAAATGAGACTGCATTTTGTTCAGGAATTGAACATCTATCTAAACAGACACAGAGCAAGTGCAAAGAGAAATATGCTCTTGGCTAAGACCTTCCATCTCCATGGAATGACCACATCTTCTGTGACCAGGAAATTGCATTTCTATACCTCTAATCACTTTCAAAACAAGAGATGGATCCCTATTCTTGGCTCTTCATTGCTGAGCTCTGTTTATTGCCCCTTCCAGAATTTCAAAGCTGAGGATAAGTTGTATAAGAGGGGAGAAGTTGTCTGAACATATTCAGTGTCTGGCTGGGAACATTCACTGACTAATCACTGGCATTTCTTTTGTACATCTTGCTGACATCGACATGGCAATTAATTTTGCTTCTACTGCACCATTATATGAAAGAAGTGAGGAATGGCTAGATGTTCCCAAATTGCCTGTCAACGTTTAATTTGTAGCTCTTGGGTTTGTTAATGGTTAAGACACCTGCTGTGAATCTTTCGCATTAAATGGCTTCTAACACAGGCATCTGACAGTATTCCTTGAATTTACACCTTTTGCTTTCAGGCTATGTCAAAAAAAAAGAAAAAAGAAAGATTTGCTGATTTTCTGCTAACTAGAATATGATCCTTTTCTGTCCTAACATATTAAACTCTGCATTCAGACAAAATTTTGTTTGAACCAGAGAAACATCACCTTTCCACAACAACAGGGGAATAATGTCGAAAGACAATTCCTCTTGCATACAAAAATATTCAGATATTTATTTTATGATATTCAAAATAGTGGTACTGCAAACTGCAGTACTGCAAATAGTTTTTTTGATGCTGCAAACTTTTTATAGGCAGTATGAACAGTTAGATTTTCACAAATTACCAGCAAATGAGATACCTTGATTTTTGTGTATCTCATTTAAAATTAGTTTTAAAGCCATGTCAACACCACCTGTAATAGATTGCAGAGTTGTTACCTCTGAGCATTAGTTACTTTCAAGCATTTTTTCTTTTAATTCTTCTTTGTTTAACTAAAATGAAAATACTCAATTTCTTCATGCGACTTTGAAACATGAAATTTTACTGGTATTTGAGTGCAAAGGCAGTATCCCTGTCAAGAAAAAAAATTGTGTGAATAAAATCTGTTTTATCTGTAGTTCCTTGTCTCTACTAACAAAATAAAATTTTAGTTCTTTTCTTCAATAGTGCTATAAACTGCTCTGGAATTGTTTGTATTGGTTCACTTGGCATTTATAGCCAGAACCTTTACTGGAGGTTGGGCTCAGAACTTTCTTCATTATGTTAAACATTCAATTTGTTTAATTTCTCCTGCTATGGTGCACAGCTAGCACAGAATAAAATTATGATAATTTTTAAAAGAGCCTCTTCAGTTATAGATTTACTTGCTTTGGACTGTAGCTAGAAATAAATAGGTATCTGTATAGATAAAGAGATCTTAGCTACATGTCTTTTACAAACAGGAGGGGTTTGGGAATGGCAGTTTACAGCCAGGGAGTGAGAAGGGACAATCTCTTTCTTCTGTTCAGGCTGTAGCCCTGTGCAGCAAATACCTTCTAAGAGAAGGGAGCAGCAGGGAATTTGGTAGCCTTATAACAGAAGAAAGAGAGGTTTCCTGGCATTCATTTCCTATTGGTAGGGCAGGTCTTTACCCTAGAGTGTTTAGTCTAAAAATCCCTTAGAAGATAGGTGAATAATTTACAGGGATTAGAATTCTGAAGGGAAAGGCAAAGATTGTGGGTAGAGGAAAAAAGCAAGAGAGGGCAAAAAATTGGAGGCAGAAGGTAGTGAGACAGAAAATACATTCAATAATTTCTGCCACTGTTAAGTATTGGAATTATGTCTGATGTCATGTGATTCACAAAGATTAACTCAGGTTATTAAAAAAGTATTACCAAATTAACCAAGAGCATAATAATCCTCCAAGGTTGTTTATCATTCTTACTGCTCAGGATAGTAAACGAAAATAAAATAAAAATAAATCATTAGTATTATCCCTGAGATCTTCTTACAATGTATCTGGCATGTCCACATTTTCTACTGACTCTTGCAAGATTTGAATGCATTGATTTCCATGGGAAATTATTTAGCTAAAATAGATGCAGCTAATGAATTTTCATTTCTCTCTTCACTTTTCATTTGAATATCTTTGTACTGTATCTACAGAAAGTTGTGACATCTGTGACCATATAAACACAATGACAAGTTGACTGTGCTAAACAAACCAATGTTCCCTCTCCTGTTTCACACCAGCTTGATGGTCTTAAAGGTCTTTTCCAGCCTGAGCAGTTCTGTGATTCAGCACACAAGTGGCACTATGCCAGCTGCAGCTTGACACAACACGAGTGCTGCAAGGCAAAGCAGCTTCACCCAGCTTCATGTCTTCTCTGATTCTGGTCTGAGCCTGGTCTTCAGCAGAGAAAGAACAGCTTCTGCAGCATTTCTCTCACACCTGGGGAGATCTCCAGAAAAGAAGAGAAGGAATAGTTAGCAAAACACAGGATTGAAAGAGTGAAGATAACCTATCTGCAGGCTGGACAAAATAGGCTTGTAAAATCTTGATGAAAAACGGACAGATATTGAACCTAAATCGAGATCAGAGAGCGCCTTTTAAGAAGTTGGATGCAAAAATAGTTCCTATTGTACCAAAGCTGTTGAATGCTTCCCTCTCTCATTTCGACTAATTATTAGGAGCACAGATTTATTTATAATCAGTAGAGGGTGGTGAGATTTTTCCAAAGTCTCAACAGGTGTTTGTCTCCTTTGGACAAGTTGATCCACGTAGATGGAGCCTGAATTTCAAACTTCTAGTGATGTTTAGGTGATCTCAGTCTAGTTCTTTGCATCTTCTGTTATTATAAATCTGTATCGACTGCAAATCTGAATCCTCAACGAGTTCTTTAGGCTTGTATATGTTATATAGATATTTCTGCATAATCTCTCACTCAGATTCCCACAGTGCTTTCTTAGCAATGTTTCTTTGATTAGCTGAAGATTTCTTAAGGGGTCATAATAAATATGAGGGTGTTTTCAAAAATGAGTAATATTAGCATTGTTTGGAGCTTGAGTTGAATCAATATTACACAAAAAATAAAGGAATCTTCTTTGATCTTGTAGTGGGGAACGTGTGGTACATAACAATGTGTTTTGGGTGAGCTTGAGCACTACTGTTGCTCTTTGTGCCACCTGCTGGTTAGAGAGTAGGCAAAGGGGAATAGGGCAACGTTTCTGTCACTCTAATGTTCAACTTCTGAATGAAATTGTATTACCTGGCTTTTGTGTTTATTTGTCAGAAAAAACCAAGTAATTTCAATTTTCAAGTTATCAGTTAAGTCAACATTACAAGTGAATTAGATTGTTCTGTTCCTTTATGATCTTGGCTTTTAAAGAATACATACTAGGGGGTTTTTGTTGTTTTTTAATTTTTTTACTTATAAAATTTTAATTTTCTAAATGTGTAGTTTAGGGCGTTTGTTGCTTTATTTACCATGTTATCTGGGGAGAGGATAAGCAAGGAAATTGCCTCTAATTGACAATAAGAGTGAGTAGATCAGTGAAAAGAACTGTTCTTCATCTTTTAATATCTACCTACTGTTCTTCAGAGTTCATTTTCTTTCCTGTATTAATGATTGTAATTGACACAAAACTAAGACTACATGAACACCACTGGCCCTATTTTACAGATTATGACTCTATTTATACTATAGTTATAAATTTATATTAAAGGATGCACAACTCTGTGCTCTACATCAAGACTTTACAAATATTCTGATGCTGGCAGCAGCACTGGTTTCCTCTTATATTTTGTATTGTGGGAAAAAGCCATTAGTTGTAAGGATAGGTGATGAAACCAGAAATGTTTAGCATATGGAGATCACCAGTGGGCTGCAGGATTTGTTTTTTCCCAGCTGTCACAGAGGCTCAGTCCTTACAGGAGACACCACAAACACAGAGCAGTATAACACTATGGGAGTACCTCAGTGGTTTCCAAAGGAAAGCTCTGCCACAAAGGAGAGAATAAGATTTGATTATAAGGAAGCTCAATCAAAGTAATTAACAATTCAAAAATAGCACAGACTGAATCAATGTGCAAAGGCTGTGGTTCTTTGGTGGCAACATAAAGTTAACAAAGCCAAGGTAAAGGAACAAAGAACTAGTGCTGTCTACCAAATAGAGAAAAGGGACAGAGAAAATACATTTGAGGAAAAGTCAGTTTGTTGTCATTAATATACATTTGAAAATTGAGTATCCACAAGGAGATCTTGGAAAAATAGAGGGGCTTTTTTGGCTTGTACTTCTGTGTTTATCTGGAGCAGAGCAACCCAGAGCAGGGCAGTACCTCTAGCCTGCCTTTAAATTCAAATGAAGTTAAAATTCTTTTTCCCAAGGCAATGTCAACATATGTTGGTGGTTAGAAGGAGTAAACTTGTGTATTGTGTCTTAGTTAAATAAGGTGTAGTGTTTAGTTTTATGGCAGAACTGCATCAAGAATATTTTTTAATAGCTGACTTAGTTCAATGAAAAAAAATAGCATTAAGCCTATACAAAAAGCCAATGGATTATATAGTATTTTAATGTAAGAAGCTTTAAAATGGAAATATTCTTTCAAACTCAGTGTGTGTGAAAATATATATTGAAAGCTAAGAGGGCTTTACAACACAGACTATCCCAGATTTTCATCTAATGCTTTCATTTCCCTTCCTCACTTCCAGCCCAAAAGCTGGAAGCATTTACAAGTATCTTGCCACTTATCTGCAGAGAAATAGTGAGGAGATAGCCAGCTCTTATCACAGACAATACGCGCTCACAGTACTATTTTCTAATTTCTGCTAGCTAGATAATAAATCTGCAGTTACTTTTCTCTCAGCTTTAAGGTCACTATGGGATCCCCTGTGTGCAAAAAAGTACATGTACACCAGATTTTTGTTAATATGTTAGAATGTTGATTAAGTATAGTCAGAAGAGAAAGAAGATCTGTCTTGGGATATGTTCAGGCATCACTGAATAAGCAGGAGAAATGATCAGAGCTACAATACAAAATACCAAAGTTCCAGCATGTATAACTGAATGTATGAAAGGGGCTTATCCCTGATAATTTATATTGCTACAGTGCCTCACATTATATCTGTTTTACATAATCTTTTAATTAGCACCCTTGCTGGCTTTTGTGAGAAAAATTAAATGGCCTAAAGATTTCTGATGGGCTTGAGAACTCTAAGCAGGGAAAAAAGGAAATCCAGGATATTTCAGTTTATGCTGGAATACAGAAAGCCTTTTTCAAACAGCCACTTATTAGCTACAGAAAACTGATAACTTTTTAAGTAAATTTGAAAATTTCTTTTCTAAAAAGCTTATCTCAAACTTATTTTGTTGGTATAAACCCCTATAGGAGCTTAAATACTTCATTGTGTTTGAAGCATCAGAGGTACATTTCAGAGAGTTGGAATTAGACTTCGGCATCTAAATCTAAAAGCTGCTTTTAAGGCCAGTGGAAGAGGAATGGAGTCTTGCATTCAGCACCTTAGAATCTGTGTTGGAAAAATTCCTGTACATGCAGGGTGCTGAATACCCTCTTAACTGAAACTCTGAGACAATTCATTTAAGTTAGCTGTCTTATGAAGGGGATTTTCCCAGCAAATCCACTAGTCTGCCTTAATTTTTGTATGTGAAAAAAGGTCCTAGTTTTTTTTAGGAGAGAATCAGAAAAAGGCACAGTAAGGCTTCTCCATTAATAATCACTCTATCTTTCCTTAGATATTATACTATTCCTTCATGTCTAATGCCAAGTAGTTAGTGATGACTGAAGTTGTTAAAATATTTTCTCTAACTTTGCTCTACATCATAAATTATGATATAGTTTTCCATTTCAGTAAGATCAGGTTTGGTGATTGGTAAGAGTATGATACTCTGAATTTTTTTCCTTTTTTTTTTTTATGTAAGTAAGTACAATTTTTCTGGAAAAATTTTTTGTCACTTACTATTATTTTTTATTTTAAAAAAATGGCCAATTCATATTTCAGTCTGCAAAAGAGATTTGTTCTTTCAGTTCAAAAAGGCTTTTCTGTAGCTTCATTTGTTTTCTTGAATACTTGGAATAAAGAAAATAGTCTTAATTTAGTAATGATAGATTTAAAATTTGCTTAGATCACTAAAACATTCACAGATTTCTTTGAACAACATCTTTATTTATATAATTTTTTAATCTCTCATTTGTGTTTTCACATGTGTCAGTATACATGTCTCAAACCTTAATTCCTTTATCCTTGTAAAAAAATTCTGAGGACTTTTAAAGACACATTTTCTTATACCCTTCCATCTTGTACCTATCTTTTCATTTAGATTCACTCCTGACAGGCTCTTTGAAGTTTTGTTTTCTAGACTCGGTCCTACATTTCATCTTTGGCAGTGGGCAAATTGTGTGTTTCTGTATGTTTAATTTCATATATAAATCTATGCCTTTATAAAGCATAATTATTAAATAAATATTTTTAAGTAAAAATAGAAGAAATTATGTCCTGTGATGATCTTTGGAGAAACTTTTTGAGTCTGAGACCTAAGTTGCTTAAGCTTTGTCAGGCAACTGCTGATATTCATTTTTGAGCCTGTGTAGACCATTGATAGATCAACTTCTTGTAAAGGGAAAGTTTAAATGTTATGGGTCATAAATCAAGGGCATCAGAAATTAATATTTTGAAAATATGCTGAGACTGGTAAAGATTTTCTGTGCTTCAGAAAATCCCATGTTTTGTGAAGCATGTAAGAAGCAGTCAAGGTTTAAATTGCCAACAGCTCCACATTTTTAAATGTTCTGACTTATAATCATAAATAATTTCAGAAATAAATTGTGCTCAGGCACCTTATCAGATAAAATATTTTTAATCCTTTTTTGCATACATTTTCAGTTGTTATAAAACAGAAGTGTTTTCCCGTCTTGGGAAAAAGAAAACCATTAAATTCAGAAATACCTGTATGCTGTTCAGATCCAGGTCTGCTGCTGTTGGTAATTTTTTTTTTTTTTTTTAATGAGGATGTTTATTTTAAAAATTGATTCAATGCAAAGTTGATCTGCCTGTATCCAAGGTTTTGACAGTTAATTTAAAAATTGTGAGTAGCATCAAAGCACTATTATTTTGTATGACACAATAGTAAACAAAATCACCAAAATCAGTATATCAGTATATGACTGATACTTAGAGAGTGGTATACTACCCTATTCCACATATGTAAAACTGCAACCATAACTTTAAACTTTCCTCTTTTCTTCACAATAAACTATTACATGTACATTGTTTGTCTTTGAACTTTAAGGCCCAGAAAGGATGGCTTTGTCTCTAGAGAGAGAATATTAGCAAAGGAGCTAAGGTTCAGAGCAATCTGGCTACCAGATTGTTCTGTTTCTAATGACTTCTGTTCTTCCTTGTCAGTCTAGCATAGCCAGAACCTCTCACTTATTATTTACAGAGCACAGTTTGGATTGCATCAAAGAGAGCTTCCACTCATCAAGCTGTTTCCTGGTATTAATTTAGCTCTTCCTCCCTACATCTGTAGCTAAATCAAGTTTCCATAGAGTTTAAACTAAGTCTGGAAATAAGTAAAAAAAGCCCTGAGACTTGGGGTGATAAATTTTAATTTGAGTTTGTGTCTGTAAATACAAGACCTACCTGAACACAGAAGGGCAATGCAAGGGATGCTTACAGATTTTTGGTAATAAATGTGACCCAGAGGATTGAGTTTGAAGAGAAACCTTGTCCACCAGTAGTGAGTTCAGTTTTAAGGTAGATTGCTTGGGAAAAGTGGGATTTGGGAAGGGACAGTGTTCTGCTTACCAGTGTCAAAGACTGAGCAGTTTGAAGAGCTGATGTGACTGGAAGGAAGTTTCAGCAGTCTCTGACTCTAGTCCAAGTATTCTGTGTTACCTGTTCGCGCACTGACTGATGGCTTCTAAGCCACTTTTATACATAACATAAAATACTGAAAAAGTTATTGACTGAGGGGATACTCCAGATTCTCAGAGAGTGGAATGCAGCCTGCTAGAAGCTAGACCTCACACCAATATGTCTGAGGTTCCCAGCTTTCTGGGAGGCAATTTCACAATAGTCTTAGCCAGATCTCAAATGGTCCTACTGATGCCTTGAGAGGCTACCTAGAACAGAGGCTAGACAGAGTTAAAGGCATAAAGTAGGTATTTATTTAAAGACCTTCAAAGGATACAACTTGGGTACTACAAGGGCCTGGCTGTAGCTGTACACAAGATGGACGCTGGGTCACAAGTTTTCACTCTTTTAAAAGTTTTGGTCCATTTACATATTGGGGAAAATTGTCCAACTACAGCTTGAGGTTATGAAGTCCCATCCTCCCAGATTGCTCTCCTCAGTTCCTGTTTATACTTTTTGGGCCTGAAGCTGCAATGGTTCCTTGGTTCTCAGGCTAGAAAAGGATTGTTTTGTCTGACTAAACTGTGAGGATAACTTTCTAATACTTTATATGAAGTTCAGAGTTAAATACTAATGCAGTACAGAATCTGGAAAAGATGAAGGCTAAAACTTAAGGCATCACTGCCACTGAATACAATTGACTTTTCATATGACAAAAAGCATAGTTCTGATAGCCTCTGTGGGTGTCCTGTGTACACAGACTGGCAGCAGACTGTTGGGCCCTATTTATGAGGTTTCAGCTGCATTAGGCAGAAAATGAGCTAATTGTGCTATTAAGATACTGGACATTCTTACATGAGAACTGCATTTATTTAAGTGTTAGACTGATAGGCATTTTAGGAGGAGCCTAATGAATCATTTGAATAATGAGATAAGTAGGTGATTGCTGTAACTTTTTTAATAGTGCCTAAGATAAAATTATATGTGATTAAACCTGTGCATGGCTTTTTAAAAATGCTAACACTTACTTTCTGTTTTTAAGATGAATGGAAACTGTCTTCCAACTAGCTATGCTGATTTCTACTAAGCCTTTTGCAACTCTTTGTGTTGGTCTTATAGCTATCTATTCTTTCATCCTAAAAATCCTTACTTTTCAGTTTAATGTCAAAGCCCTTGTAAAAATATCAGGTGTAAAACATATTCTTCGCAGATCTTGAACAATTGTGTTATTCAACAAATGGTAGAGGAAACTCAAGTAAATATTCTTCTTAGAATTTTTATCTTGCTCATGTCATTTTTTGCAAGAATTTTATAGAAAAATGCAAAGCCTGTACACTTTCAGTCTCATAAACATCACTCTATGAAAAATAAAAGAAAATAATTGCTTATTTTTCACATCAGAACATCTTCTACAACTTGAAATTATTATGATTAAGATAGAAACCAACCCCATGTGAATAAGTCTATATTTATTTTTCCTGAAGTTACTTAACGTTTTTCTTTTTTTAAAGGTGCAGTATGCTATTACACAGATGTTGAAAAATATTTCTACCACACAACTTTTACTTAGCTAGTGTCTGGTACAAATAACTCCCTTTTTTTTTTTTCTTTAATTACTTGCAGCACAAGGAATTAAAGAAAAATATGCCAGTATGTGTTGCAAGATATTCCTCAGTCAATATATCTGTGAATAACTAGACAAACAGTGTCCACTGCTGGCAAATCAGATAATTGCACTGCACTTTAGAGAGATATGATGTTGAAAGGTTTTGATGAGTTAAGTCTTAAATGTCAGATATTTTGTGTTGACTCTGTAAGACTGGGTTGTAAAATAAGGTCACTGTATTAGAAGTATTCATGCTATTACCACTAATAATAAATACTGTGGTATTTGAACTAATAGCCAGGAATATCACCACAGTAACATAAACAGGGACTCCAATTTTTTCAGGATTTAAAAATAATTCTAGTATTCATTATATTATATCTAGCATCATCATCATAGAAAATAAAAAAAAAAAGATAGCAAAAGTCTGTGAAATTTGTCTTGATGTTTTGATATGATCTTGATGATCATATAAGTAACAAGATAGGTAAGCCGAAGTTCTTAAGTTCGTTTTTTTTTCTCCTTAGGTCAAAGCATTCATTACTGATTTTGTTAGGATTTTTTTAAAGACATAAAAAAGGGTAGAAGAAATAAATGTTTCTGCTTTGGTACTGATACAGCAAGTCAGCAAGTACCACTGCTGTTGATGAAGCTAGAGCTGAATTAAACTGATTATCAAAGAGAGAAGAGAAGGGTGAAATCTGAAAAGTTTCCTTCTGGCGTTTTTTGTTTGTTTGGTTGGTTGGTTTTTGTTTTTGTTTTTGTTTTTTTGTAATAGATAATATTTGTTTGCATCTTTTTCTTAACAATAGTATTTCAATGCAAATGAAATCTTTCAGTGAAACAAAATAATGTAGAGTGAAAGAAACATTGGTGGGGAGAAAGGAAAAATCTGTTCCTATGCTTGTATATACTATATTAGTTTGTCAGATACTTCTAAAAATCTAGATTAACTGAAAAGAAGATAGGCATATTTTTATTCAGAGATTTATATCTGTCAACAATTTATTGCATTCAATGAAGTATTAGACAATGCACTGAATTTTCTGTTTGCTTGGAAAGGGGAACAGAGTATGGGACTTTTTTCAGAGGATATTGGTTGTGTCTAAACCCCAAAGGATGGGTCATGTCTATTTGATTCGACTTGAGAAGGAATCAAGGCTTACCCTTTAGATGAACATGGTGTTAGCCAGAATTGTTCTGTATCTATATTTTCTCTCTTCAGTACCCAGAGAAATACTGTATGACCTTCCCTCTTGAACAAGAAAAAAATGGGATGCTAGTTTTGTTTTTGGGGTTTTTTTTCCTTGTAAATGTCTTTAAAATAGTATCAAAGGGATTGCAAATCCAAAGTTATTCAAAAGTTAATAAAAAGAAGAATAATTGCAAACAAAGATGAATATCTGTAAATTATTTTATGAAATCAATCACACTGTCAATTTTAGGTCACATAGCAGAAAATAAGACCATTCTTTCCTAGATTATTTGGCAGGAAGTATTTTTCATGCTTTCTTCCAAGAAACAAGGTGTTGTTGTGGATGTTTTTGTGTGTGTGTGTGTGCATTCATGTGCATGGGCAGACATGCTGCAGCTTCTCCTGTCACTGCTAAAAATCACTTTTTATATTTAAAAGATTATTAGATGCATTTTGAGGGAATCATTCTTCTGCTTCTCAAGGTAGCAATTTATGTAAATCTCTGCTCATACTATCTTTTCTGCTCAGTATTTTATTTTAATGCATATAAAGTGCTTTTTCTCCTGGATCTCTGTGAGATGGTCAAAATCCAACATCTTCCTTGTTCCAAGGGTTCAGAAATACTGCACATTTTTTTCTCATATTGTCATGTGTTTTCATACTGGTTCCAAGGAAAGCAAGAAATCCATTTGCAAATATGTTCTAGGTGCAGGAAATCCTCGCTGGAGAGTAGCATGAAACAGGTAGAGCAGCTTACATGCTCTGCCAGCTGTACTGACTCCAGAGCCAATTCACTGCAGAGACTGAATTTCTTAGGGACAGCGTTTCCTTTGTTTCTGTAGAACAAAATTAAGCAGACTCGCCTTACAGGGACTTTCAGTTACTTGAGAGAATAACAGCAAAGTCTGTTGCATGTTCCAGAAGTCAGGCCAAGCAGACAAGTCCTGCTGTGGCTAGATAAGTAAACACAACAGATGTTGGCTTAAGCTGTGCATATTAATGAAGAAGCTCTCCATGCTGTTTTTAGGCCTCTAAATCTTAAACTGCTCTCTGCAGCTGTATGGACTAAAGATGGTGGGGGGGAGGGGGTGGTGTGGTGTTTGTGTTTGTTTTTCTTTAATGAAAGTCCTTTTTCTGGCTTGTGTCACCAGAGCCTTGTTTGAAGCAGTCTTGTGGCAGATCTGCTATTAGCTTTAGTAAGAACAAAATTAATGGTAATGTGTATCTGTTATCAGTTATTACAAACCTCTCTTGAAAGAGATTATTTCATTTTTAAAGATAAAATATTATATATGTCACTGCAGAAACCACAAAGTATTTGATTTTTAATTACTTTTTTGGATTATATACTGAAAGTGGTCTTGATTATTTTTTTGTTTTTTCTTCCTTCCCTGTTGTCATTAATTGTTTAAAAGAGACTTCCTGGGTTTAAGTTTTGGGTCTGAGTGAGCTATTTTGGTGATCCTTATATGATCTCTGTGCTGTACAGATACTCCTGTCAACCCAGGTTTCTTTTGTTCACCTGGTCTCAAAAGAAGTGATATCAGAAGTAGAGGTAAGATAGAGTGAAAAACAGAAAGGGTCATGAAAGGTGTCACAGGAGCTTTGCTAGAAGTTAGCAGCTGTAATCATACATCTTATCTGGCCAAAAGATCAATTGTTAAAAATAGCATTAAGAATCTTCATCCACCTTTTCCCCCCTGTTGAAGGATGAAGACTTAGCCCATGGAATAAAAAATGAAACTCTGAATTAAAGCAGGTATTTTCCTAGATACAAGACTATTCATAAGGCTCATTACTACAGCATAATCCGTGCAATTTAGCATTGGAGAGGAAAGGGGGACAGAAAAGTAAAAAAAAGCAAAAGTAAAAGAAATCTAAGAATCATGTAATGTCTAAAGAATAAGTCAATATCTAGTGTAGAGCTACTTAGTCCTTTGAGTTATGGATGTATCTCAGGAAGTATGTGAAAGAAATGAATGTAAAATGTGAAAGAAATGAATGGTGATTGCAGAAGAAATATTGCACCTGAGCTGCTATAGGCAGCATTGTAGGTGTTCTGTATTTGAATAGTGTTTATACTTGAATAGAATGTTTTAATGGTTCTCTGCATAACCAGTCATCTAGTGCTAGACTGCCTTGCATGGTGCATTAATTTATTCTTGCATATACAGGAACCATGTTTTAATGTTTTTTCTTATGAGTTGGATACATAAGCCAAATCCTGTGAAGAAGCTGGTTAAAATATGTGCAGTTCTTTGAACAATATATTGGAAGCTTACTTTTATCTTAATTAAACGGATTCACCGGATCTATTTAAACAAGTGACTCCATAGGACCTTCTATGTATTTAGTAAATTTTAATAGGTATGATTTTGGCTCCTCAAGTACATTGTGAATGCTAAGACTGAAAGCTGAGTGCTTTTGACACAAAGAAGTGTGAAATGATAGAAATCCGAATTCTGTGAAACTTATTATCATGTTAAACAAATTTTGTTCTTAATGTTCTTCAAAGTCTTATCAATGAGTCTTATCTTCAAAGTCTTATCAAAGTCTTATCACTCAAGTGTTCAGGGTGTTAAGGATTTTAAACTTCAGTGCTTCATAGTACATTGCCTTTTGGGAAACTAACAATAACTTATAAGGAGAATTATATCCAAATTAATAGACAAGAACATATAAAACTGACCTAATTTAAACTGTTAACAGCTCATTGCACAAACATATTGTACTAGTCTTCTTATAAACATGGAATGCATATAAGCTATCTGAAAAAGGAATTATTATCTATGTTTTAATATGTTCATACTGGTCTGCTCATGAAAGATGTGACCTTTTAAGCTGACAAACATTTTTCTAGCTTGTTCAGTTTTGTACAATTAAACACTCACCACCCTATAGAGTAAGCCATAGATAATGTTTCACCTTGTTCAAGTCATTACTTCTCTTGCTTCATCTTTTTCCCTCAGGACATTGAAATCAAGAATTGAAAGTTACAGTTGCTTACCAGCACCCATCTCCCCTATATGTACACAGTGTGCCTTGGGAGTATATCAGTTATGCAATTATATGAATAATTCTATTTTTAGGACTGTATCACAATTTCTTACGATATTTGAGGGAGTGGAAGGGTCTTAGTATGTACATTGAATTTAGACACTTTAATTATGGTCCACCTAAACTACCAGCAAGCTTCAATAATTTGTTTTTGTCAGAAGCAACAAATCAGAATTACAACTTCAGCTGGAAACAGTAATTTGGCAATCAGTCTGATCAGAAGCACCACAAGGGTGATTAAATAAATCCATCACAATTTAGAAACAAGTAATTTATCCATTCCTGAAATGTCTCTTCTTGGAATAATGCATTTTCCAATTGGTCTAGATGTACTTTTATGCATGCCTTTCAATTGTTAGGCCTAAGTTGGTACTTTTTACCCCTAGACCATCCTTTCTGTTTTGAATGGTATAAGGAGTAAGGTGCTAGTACTTGTGCTACTATAGAACACAACATCTTCCAAAGGAAAAAACCAAACATTTGCAAAGACACAAATCTCTAGAGTCTGAAAGAACATCTAGATTCACTATACTTTATTAATGACTTCCAGCACGTAAGCTGACTTTACCTCATCATCTTCTAGTGTATTTAACTGGACAACTGAACTCTGTGTGCCCTACTCTTCGCAGGCAAGTTCAGTAAAAACTTCACCATAGCTCATGAAACTTAAACATGTTTAGTAGTAATGTAATAATCTGACATTTTGCACTTGTAGAAAATATCTGCTTGTAAGAAATTTGGGCTTTATTTGATTTATTTTGTTTCGGTTTTGATATCAAGAGTGGTTTCAGGATATTTGGGAGGAGAAAATTTGGGTGGAATGTGTGCACATGACTGCATTGAACTGCATTACTCTGCAGCTTGTAACATTATCCAAGTTATTGCAAAACATATAATAAGTCAAAATAAGTCAATAAAAAAGAAAAAACCCAAAGCCCATAATGTGTAAAGATGACACTTTAAGTTCTATACATTTTGTAGCTTATAGATCTAGGCAGAATAGACTATAAAGCATTGAATACCATTTTTCCTAATTGAATTTCTCATAAAAGCATTTTATGTATCTCTGGTACGTGCACATATGCAAACAACAATGGTGTATATTTTAGTATTGAACTTTCATGCCTAAAAAGGTCACATTGAAATTTACATGTTAAATTAGCTGAAATGGAATATGGTTTCTTCCCAGCAATACATTAAAAAAAAAAAGGAATAATAATGTTTCATCCCCTAATATATAAAAACCCCAAGTATTTTATACACACCTTTTATACATTTAAATTTTTACTATAAAATGGATCAAAGAAAGCAATTTTATAGATTCTATAATGTTTTTGTTTAGAAAACTTCTGAAATCCATAGTAAAACACCAGTTATAAATTAATAGATGGGAGAGTAGAAAGCACTGAAAACCTTTTCTCCCCCTCTTTGCCTTTTAATAATTTGTTTTCATATCCAAAGTTTTGTTAATCAGAGATAAAACTCTGTTTTAATGTAAAATATGTCATACCTAGGATATATCCATTTGCCCTAAATGCATATACTCATGCAGTTCCCAGTTTTTAAGGTATCTGATATGTTCATACTTGTGCAATCCATCTGTTAGCAGAACCTTCACTTGGACTAGAATTGCACACATTTTATCACAGGTTAGGACACCAGATGGCTCTCTTGAGTTTTCTTTGTAAAACCCCAAGATGTAAACAACTGCTCTGCATTTCTGAGATGTGAGTACAAAGCTTTTCTTTTTTCTTTTTCGTTTTAATCTCTGGAGTAAGAAACACATTTTCTCTTTGTCTGTAGGCATACCGCCCGTTTTCACCCTCTGTCTTCTTTTTCTTTGCCATCACCCCGAGCATCATGTGGTTGAGAAATGTCAGAGTGTTTTGGCAAAGGCCCAGGATTTGAAGGAAAATATAGAAAGGAACAATAGTAGTAGATAGTATATGATGCATAGCATCATCTGGTGCTATGAAGAGGGACTTGGGATCCACATCCTTTTGGAATTTCTCATGCCAATGTTAGGGTTGTATTGTACCTCTGCATTCCTGAGAGGTGGTGGGTGGCTGGCCTCTGTTTCACTCTACTCCCTCTCATTCATTCCTTTGTTTGGAGCCAGCAGCCAAGTCGAGCTGACTTTGGGCTGTGTCCTGCCAGCTCCCCGCGGTGGGGCCGGGGTGTCCCCGACCGTGCGCGGCCACCGCTGCTGCGCTGTCCGTGGTGCTGAAGGCAGAAACAGACGGGACAGGGACAGGGACCGGGGCCGGGCAGGCACACTGGGGCAGCGCTTCCCTCTTGAGGGGTCTAAGGAACGCCACTCCGTGTCTTGTCCGCTTTTGAGGAGGAAGGAAAAAGACAGCAGTATGCAAAAATACTACACTGAAATTTAATTTTATTTTTTTTAATAACCACCTCTCTGTCTAATTGCATTAGTTAAGGCAATTGTAACCGTTGTAAGGAAATTGCTGCTCTGTAAAAATTGCCAGATAGGAAATCCAATGAGTCTTAGCTGAATCTCTTTAGAGACACTTTTAAATAGAATTAAAATGTATTATCCAGATCCGATTGTGCATGTTCTGTTCCTAGTTGGTCTAGTATTAATACAAAATCCCTGTATACTGGAGTTCCCACCATACACTTTTGCCCTCTGTATAAAAATAGCGCTTTGTAGATTAAAGGATTTAGGGGGGAAAATGGTCAATATCAAAGAAGCTGAAGCCTCTGCTGAAACAAGAACCTGTTCTTGGATCTGTATTGCAAAAGATTGAATTTTTCTAGATGAATATTTACACTTTCAAGCCCATTAAAAAAGAAACCAAAAAACAACCACAAAAACAAAAAAACAAAACCAAACCCAAACAAAAAAACACCAAAACACCAAAGCAAAACAAAAAACCCTCAAAACCATCTAATAAGAGATTAGAGCACTGTGAAAACAGTATAAAAATAGATAATACATGATAATTGCCTCTGCAAGCATCTGCCCATCTTTATAGGCTAACAATATTTTTCTGTGTAGCTGCTTGTTGTCTTTCTCTAATTTCTTCTGGCTAGCAAAAACTTCAGGAAGTTTAACCATTAGGCTTGCAGAAAGTAAATCCAAAAAACTTTGGACCATTACTTGAAAAGGGAGACGAGCCAACAGGAAAAGGTGAAAGGAAATAAGTGGGATGTCTTATATTACATGGTATTTACTATTTGCAGTGCCTTATGAACTTCTCGGGGCAGATACTTAGGTTTTCTGTGTCTAGTGAGCTTGGCTGGTGCTTCCTTAAGTGCTCCAAGACATAGTCTGTAATTTTACACGGTGCTGGGGATTAGTAAATCCACCTGCTGTGGCTGTTTGTGGGTGCCCCATGTAATCCCTTTGATATTTGAGTTGAAGGTCCCCTCAGCCCCTCAGCTCACGGCTCCAAAACCTTCCCATGAGGCAGAACGCCAGAGTTCCCTGCTGCTCGATCCGTTCCTGCCTGGGGGCCGAGGGGGCGGGCGGGGGCACGGCGCGGGGCAGGGTGTCTTTGGCGGAGCGCCGTGTCCCTCGCCCGCCTGCCCTGTCTCCGGCTCCCGCGGTGTCCCGCCCGCCCTGCGTGCCGCCTCCCCGCCTGGGGACGGGGACAGGTGCCGGTGTCACCGCTGGGGGCGGGGGGCGGCCGGCAGGGAGCCGCTGCCGGGGAGCTGGAGAGAGGGTGTGTGAGAGAGGGATCCTCGGAGTGCCGGGGCGGGCGAAGGAGAACGGGGAGGGCCATACGCCCCTCCGGCAGCTCGCAGAGCCCTCCTTCTTTCCCCGGGAAGGGAGCCCCGCACGAAGCCACCTGGAAGCCTAACGGGGCGCAGAGGCAGCTGGCGGCGGATCCATAGGGAACCTCCCGGTTCCCACCAGAAAACCACATCAGCATCACCCCGTCCCTCCGCCTCTCACCCTCTGTGCTTTCTTCTTCTGTCTTTCCCCATTCCCCCTCCTCCACTGCTTGCACCCTCGCCGCCCCTCGCCTTGGGGAGGACAAAAAAAAGCTCCAGCGGTGCGTGCCTGTGCGTGTGTGCCTCTGTGTGTGTGTGCCTGTGTGTGTGTGTGTGCGTGCGTGTGTAGGGGAGGCTGGAGCGGGGTGGGACCGAGGAGCCGTGATTACAGCTCTCCCCGGAGAAGAAGATTGCTCTCTCCAGATGCTGATTTCTGAAGCACTTGGCAATCATCAGGCGGGAGCCGGGAAGAGGCGGCGGTAGCCGCCCCGGCCGTGGCGATGGCAGCGCCAGGCGAGCGGGCGGCGGCGGCTCGGGGCTGAGGGGCAGCCCCGGGAGGCGACGCTGCCGGGCGGACCCGACCCGACCCGATCGACCCGACCCGACCGGAGCCTTCCGGGCGCGGCTCTGCCCCGAGTCCCGCTCGCTCCGCCAGCCCGCCGGCAGTCGCCCGCCCGAGCAGGAGCCCCTGCGCCGGGACACGGCGGGGGGGACGGCGGGCACCCATGCGGTGACCCTTGGCGGCGGCAGCTCTCGCCGGCCGCACGGAGCGGGCGCCCCTCCGCAGCCGCGCCCCGGGCCGGAGGAGGCTCCCGCTCGCCCTCGCCCCCGGGGATGGGATCCCGCCGGGGCTGAGCACCTCGTCGCCTCCCTCCTCCCTGCCCGGCGTGGGCGAGCCGGCGAGCAGCCATGGCAGCGGCCATCGCCAGCGGCTTGATCCGCCAGAAGCGGCAGGCGAGGGAGCAGCACTGGGACCGGCCCTCGGCCAGCAGGAGGCGGAACAGCCCCAACAAGAACCGCGGGCTCTGCAATGGCAACCTGGTGGACATCTTCTCCAAGGTCCGCATCTTCGGGCTCAAGAAGCGGCGATTGCGGCGCCAAGGTGCGTCCCTGTGGCCGGGCCCGCCCGCGGCTCCCGGGGGGCGGGCGGGAGGGGACAACCTGTGGCGAGAAACTTCCCGGGCCGGGCGCCGCCCCGGTCCTGCCCGCCCGCGGCTCCCGGCTCCCCGGCAGCGGCCGGGGGCTCCACGGGCTGCAGCCTTCGGTCGGGACCCCCGGGCCAGCCTGGCTGCCCCGCTGTCGGCGCCGGGGCTCCGGTGTGGGTCACGACAGGCGCAGCAAGCCCCTCGGGGAGCCCTGCCCGCCGCCCCGCACCTCCCCGTCTCGCCTGTGTCCCTCTGAAGGACAAAGAGCGCACAGCGCTCTGCGTGTCCGGTGTCCGGGAGCCGGCGGTCGGCAGCCCCTTCCCTGAGCCACCAAAGTGCAGGTGCAGCCTGGCTGTAGTGAAAGGGTCCCTCCCCGCTGCTCGGGGACTTCGCAGTCAGCACAGTGAGAGGTGAGGCACGTCCGGCTGCTGTGGGAGAGCTCCTCAGCATCCCTGTGGGTAGCCAGGTGCCTGTTGCCCGTTCCCAGCCAGGCCCTTGCCCTGCAGACCAGCAGGTTTTGCAGGCAGCTCTTCTTCAGGGTAGATGACCAGGAGTCAGTGGAGAAAACTGGTACCTTACTGATTGCATTCTATCCAGTACTTTGTATTAGAACCCTAGAAATAAAAGGACTAAAGTGGTGTTGCAGTGACTTCTCTAATTTTTAAAAAATTTTGTAGTATTAAGCAGCATTCAGAAATGGTAATGACTTACTCTATTGTCCTCAGGAAAAAAGTAGTTTTATAACAAAATTATTATATTTTGAATAGTGAAAATGTTAAGTGTCACTTTAAACATGGCTAATACCTACCAGTCAGTGATAAAGTACAAACCACCCTCTGTTACATTATAGAGAATGCCACCATGTGTTGTGGTTTGGTATGTATACTACAGCTCCTCTTTAGGTTGGGTCGGAAGAGCATTTTAAGCAGAATCAGGGAACTCTCCTGATTGATGCTTCCTCCTTCTTTTCCATGGCTCACATTTGAAAAAACATAAATCAACAAAGTCCACACAATTTTATTTTTACATGGCTTTCTTGCAGTAAAATTATTTGTTGTAACTCCTAATGCAAGGCAAATCTTGCCATTTTTTGATAGTACAGGGATACAGTGAAGATGAGCAGGAAAATGTCAGTGGCAAAATCTATGGTGGCTTTTTTCAGAGAGGTCTATGTGTGCTTTAAAAGACTAGAGTATCTGGTTTATGATGGTGAATTTTTATAAGTAATACTCTTCAGGAAAACAAGTTTAGGGATTGCTAACAGCAATTGTGTTTGACCACCTGTGCGGTCTTTTTGGGGGAAAATCTGTATTTGACAGTATTACTATTTGAGGAAGAGAGGACTGCTTTGCAGCGCTGAGATGCCAAACATTGTTTTAGGTGAGAAAGGGCTTTAAAGAGATTTTTGAATTCATCCTTTTTCATTCATTCATTTTTCATAAGGCACTTTGTCACATTCCTGAAAAAGAGACCTGAATTAGAACATAACTCCGCTGTTAACCTGTACCACTGACTCAGAACATTTCAGCAAGAACAGTCAGAACAAGGGCTGTTCACCAGTAAAATCTGCAGTATCAGACCCCTGAGTTTATCTTCCTTCATGATGAGACATGGGGATATTTATCCATTGGTTTACATTAAGATCTCAGGATTACTGCTCATCTGTAAAAATTCCTGCTGAAAAAAATGCTATCATAGCTTTTACTATCTCTGTTCCTGATGCACAAAGTGATACATGGAATACCTGTGGATTCAAAGTTGCATTCTGTTTAAGAGACAAACTGAAGAAGCAATCAAGCCAAAGTCTTTACTTAACCATCTTATGCAGGATAGATTTGAGTGAAAAATCATTTGTGAAAAAACCCAAACAAACCCTATTTTATAAGGGCAATTCCTTTAAAATACATTATAAGAGTTACAAAATGAACATTTATCAGAGTCTGGTTTTAGGTTTTCTAAACTGAGTTAAATGGCCAGTGAATTTGTCACTGAAATAATACTGTCAATTCCATTAAAATAAGTCTTTGCCAAGCAAAATAGGATGAATTTCAAAACATCTGTTGTCAGAAAGGTGCTATGGGATTTTGACAAATAAACCCTGTGTAAATGATACAGAGTGTCACAAGAGCATTGTGAAAAATGAGCTAATCGAGATGTGACAAACCATCTGTAGCATTCTCATACAATTCAATGGAAGAGTAGAATTACATGTAGAATTTTTTTAATGTAGAGCAGTAAAAGCAAGACTGTTTGTCTTGGAATAAAAAAGTGTTTTGCTTTGTACTTACATATGAAAAGGAACTGTCTTTCCATCTTTGAAACAGTCAGGCAGCAAAAACTGGTGATGCTGCTTTTTAAATTAAAATACACATTTAACCTTGTACATATATGTACTAATGTGAATTAGATAAATGGATATACACAATATATGCACACATACAAACATGTCAGCAAACTTTACAAAAATATTCTTGATTTTTAAATTCTTCTTTTAAAATGCCTGTTAGTACTGTTGTTGTTCAGTGGGATTTATTTTAGAAAAAAATGAAGTTATTATGAATGCAGAAAATGCTTCAATCTGGTGTATACCCTGATGATTTTTTTTTTTCTGCCATTGTGACAAATTCTCTGTTCATGGTCCTTCCTTTAGGGGCATACTAAAATATCAACAGAAGTGTGCTTTGGGAGACTAACATTTAGAAATGGTAGCATTAAAGATACATCCAGGAGCTCTCAAAGAATAAAGAGTAATATTTGTATTTACTTAAATATTTGCTCCAATGATAGATGGCAGAGTAGTTTCAAACAGCCTTTCTAAGACTTTGATAAATTAATTAAACTGCCAAAGATTTCTGTGGAAGAATTGTCTGCTAATCTACTGAGTGGATGAGACCATTTTCATTTACTGGACATCTTTTTGTATTGTTTAGTATTATGATATTTCAAAATTATTTAATTTTTATTTTTTTCTACCTGTCATCTGATAAACAAATCACTGTCATTAATTTCCAAATAACCATGAAGCCAAGATCTTGCCTATCTGATGCCAGACATCAATCAATTTTGAATCATCATCTCTTACATTGCCGGTTGTTTAGTTATAATAATTTAATGTTTAATTTATGTTAATATAATCACAAGTGGGAGGATTGATAGATATTTTGTTTTCATGTGAAATAACCTTATCTAACCTGGGGCTACCCAATGAAAAGAAGAAAATAAATGTCACTTCACCTCATGCATCTACAAAGCACAGAGATTAAAACATATGCTTGTCATTGGTGCAAATTCAAACTTCTTAGCCTGAATTTTCATCTATATATCTAGCTGCTTTGCTAATCTGAAAAATCTTCATTTGGTTAATTAGGTCCCTTGGGAGTATTCGACTGAAAAATACTCAACATTTAAATGTCTTAAAAACCAAGTGTGATGTTTACTGTTTCTGTGTGCTAATACCACATTAAGAACTTCTAAATTTATGCATAGAGTGTATGAATCTTGGGATGGCTTGGCCTCTGATTTTGTGCATTAATATTTATAAGAAAGAGAGACCTAGGGAACGTGTTCAGAAAATGCACTGATTAGATTTTACTGCATCTACAAAGGTAATTTAAATCTCCAAAGAAAGCATTTTTGGAAAACTCCTCAGTAGATCAGCTAATGTTTTTTGGCAGATGTGGGAGTGGCCCATAATCTCAGATATAAGATAATTCCCAATATACATAGTGCTGAAAGTAGTTTCTACTTCTCCTACTGGTGGAACAAAGTGGAACTGAAATGGAGATCTGTGCTTGTGAGTGCACAGGACTTGTTTCCCAAAGCTTCAGAAACCACATCAGCTCCCAGCAGTAAGCTCCAGCACTGCATGATCTGCCTTGCTCAAAGTTTCAGCAGACCAAGACAGGTGTCTGTGCCTTCCTGTGAGATTGTCCTCAGAATTAATTCTTCTTGGCAATTCACTAAAGCCCACAGGTCTTGCATTGTCTAGGTGCTAGGCTGTCTGTTTCTCAGGGTATTGAACCGATGTTGCTTGTTTTTCGTTACTTTTCGTCAAATGAAATTGATTAACCCACAACCCTTTTGGAAGTATAAACACAGTCTTAACAGTCTATTTAAGAAATCATTCATTTTTTCCTTCATTAACCTGTTCAAAGGACTGCATGATAATCACAAACTGAAACTGTGTAAATATGCTACATTTCATGTAATATATTCTAAGCATACTTAAAAAATATTTTTGAAAACATGACTTTCTAGACTCAGTCTCAAGCTTTTTTTCCCATGCATTCAGTATTTCACATCAACCCTTGCTTCCTATCAGAATCTTTTAAAAAAAATACGGTAATGCCTGGGATGAAATCTTTATTCTAAGCTGATACTGGTAGGTCTAAATGTGATTAATGAGTTGGCTTTGAGAGCAAATGGGGAAAAAAAAGCTTGAAAATGGTAACATAATTTTAGGGACTATTGATTTTTTAGAAATATCTCAAATAGGGGTGATAGAATAGTGGCCATTTAATGTAAAGATAGTGCTGTAGCAGTGTCATTTCAGAATATCTTTCATATACTAATATTACTTTTTAATGTCTTCACTTAGTAATTGGCAATTTAACTCTTCATTAGAAAATGAACTCTTCAAGCTTGAGTGATCTTCTGGATCTCTAAAGTTCAGGCAGTTTCAGTCCACATAAAGTCCTGTAAGGTATATGCCTTATTGTATCTATTAAATGTATTGTAGAACTAAATTATATGATTATTATAGATAATAAGGGAGATTGCAGTACAGGTGGTTTCTGATTCATGGTGATGTACCAATAGAAATGTTAGAGGTGAGGTCAGGTTTCTACACTGCATTTAAAGACAGAATCCTATCTTTAAACAATATATAATCTATTAACAGATGTAATTTTTTATTGTTTCAGGCTCTGATTTCAATCAAAAAAAATCTGGAACTTAAAATTTTATTTGAATTTTCAAGTCAGCAGCTTACAGACAGAAGTAATTAATTTCAATATAGAGATAACACTCAAAAAGTTTATTACAGAACATTTTTCTGTTGAAGTCGTTTGCTTTAGACTCTAAGCATAGTTTTGAAGATACACAACTGTGGATCCCCATTTTTCATAGTGAGTAGACAGAGGTCTGTCTTACTTGGTCATATGTAAGCTCCTTTCTGCCTCATACAAGTACTGGAGTTAGTGATAGATAGGAAGATGTGCTCCTGGCATGTATTCTTACTGTGACATCAGTTTTTACTGAAACCCTTTGAAGCAGGCACACTTTTGTTTTCAATATTTATTATTATTATTATTATTATTATTATTATTATTATTATTATTATCTCAGATCTTATGCTCTGACATACACTGAAAAGTGTGAAAACAGAAAAAAGATTCCTATTCCATGGTAGAAAAGGATGAGAAAATTAGTAGAGCTTAAAATTTCTTTTATTATGGTCAAAAATCAGCAACATGCTTCCATTATATTGTAGCAGTAACATTTCTGGATTTTAGGAGTTTAGTTTTTCATTTCAATTGTATAAATAAGATAACCTGCTGAGGTCCAGTGTAGATATTCCAATTTATTTTCCTGTGTGACTGAACATGAAGGAACTTACGCCTTCCTGGTGCCAAGGAAGAACCTAGCTGCTTTTGATGCCAGTAGGAATATATATTTCCATTAAGTTAGATGTAAGCAGGAGTAGAGTCCAGGACTACCAAGTTCTGATTCTATGTTATAAACTATAGCTGTTTTCAGCAAGAGTTACCTAAATTTACCTAAATTTATATTTCCATAGATAAATACATAACCCAAAAAATGGAGAATTTTTGTAATTCAAAGGAAAGCTAGCATAAGATTGAAAAGATTAAATGGCAAAAGCTTCATATGAAATTTAGATAGATAGGCTGTGTTGAAAAAAAGTTACAGCAACCTTGTTTCTACAAGGTTTACCAGAGAATTCTTGTTTCTACAAGAATTCCCAGTTGTTATGGTTGCCATTTTGTAAAGTGGTGAGTAGAAGCTAAGAAGCATGATATTGGATGTTCAGTCAGACTCTCATAAATGAAGCTAGAGACAGGTGACTGAAATAGGAATGTGAAGAATATCCTTTTCCTGAGATATAAAGTATAATCCCTAGGATGTAACTAAATTAAACAATTTAATTACATCTGTGATCTTGATTCTAATCCCTTACCCAGGTGTAGAACTTTTGAAAGGCATTGGAGTTACTGTGCTATAAAACTACTGTAAATTGAACCAAGACTGGACAGCTTATTGGCAGTAATCTGCAAAAAGAAATTATTAAAAACAACATTTTTAAAAAATAGTTAATCAAGGGTTTTGCTTCATGTAAGAAGAATTGAGCTTTATGAAACACAAGCACACACCCTGTTCTCTCTGGAGAAGTTAATTTTAAAAATATAAAAAAAACATCATTTACTATCATTTCCATTGCAAAGCCTGCCTTTTCTACTTTATTTTGCAAATTCCAAGATGTATCCAAGTTATTAAATGTAGCTGCTCCTCCTTTAGTATTGTGAAGCCTGGCCCTATAAAGCATGTAGTTTTGGTTGTTAGATGGTTTAGTGTTTTTTCTTTACAAAAGGAAGGAAGGAAAGGAAGAAAAGGAGGAAAATTTTAATTAATTTTCATTAAGCTGCGTTTTAATGGTTCTTTTTACAGGTGAATATGAGTGGAATTTCATGTCCTAATGAAAAGGTACTTTTGAAGCCTCAAGGCATTTTTATTACTGAATTTCAAAGTCACACAGCACACAGCAGATATGTCAGGCTTAAGAAAAGGTCAGCAGGTTTATTTGCAGTAAAGATTCTTGAGGAACTATGAGCCTAGAGGTAGGAGCTGGAACCAGGGTCTCCCTTAATGCAATAATGTGTTATAGGTGCTTCTTGTTTGATTTTGATGAGCGTTTGCACTCCCTGAGTGGTAGAGAGACTTCCTTACTTACCATTTAAAACTAGAACAATGGTTGGGAATTTCTTTTTAGTAAATTTACTATGCTTTTATTTTAGTAGTTTCTGTAGTGTGGAACAGGATTTTCTGTGAAAGGTAACTATTTATGTCAGTAATAAATTTATGGCTTGTATATACCTACTTATGTAAAAGCATTGCATATCTGTAATTCTTAGATCATGAAAATGCTTTTTTCGAAAAAGAGCATTTCTACAATGAACCAAGTGAAAGTTCTTATGATTTCTTTCCAAATTTGCAGCAGAGTTTTTCATACAACAGCCGACTTTTGTGATTAAAATGGTGTGTGAAGCTTATTGGTAACTCATAAAGAGCAGCCTTCTTCCTAGAATAAAGTATAATATAAAGTAAGTAAAGTAAGTAAGTAAAGTATAATATAAAGTAAATAAGTGTTTACGTTTGGTTTTGTTTTAATCTTGATTGTTTCTTCTTTGCTTTGTTTTGAGGAACAATCTTATAACAAATTCATATGTTCGGAAATGTGGTGAAGTAAGAAATTTTTCCAGCCACTCCTCCTTGTACCTCTGTAGTTCATAGTAACTGTTCCAAAATCTTTCAACATTTACAGAGTGTTTAGTTGTTCACACACTCACTGCTTTATGCATTGTGAACATTCCAGCTTGAGCAGATGCTCCTCTCATTTTCAACTATGTAGTTTATGTATAACTGAGACTTGGATTCCTCTACCTTAATTAGTGATTTGTGTCTCTTCATATGAAATTCTGATGAGTTGAAAAATTTGCCACTGTAATCTGTATACCAGCAACTTCTAAATAAATGAACTCTTAAACTTCACTGCTCTATTTTCTTCTTTCACTTTTCTCGCTGTGTAATGAGAACAGTTCCTTCTATGTAATCAAAGCGATACACATGAAATGTGTAATATTTTGGTCCAAACAGCCTTTTAAACTGTATTATTAAAGCCAACAAAATGAACTATTGAATCTCTTCCTATGGCATTAGAAAGAAACTTGCATGGTAGGAAGTGCTTTGCAGCAGCAAAATTTAGCAAGTTTCCCTTTGTGTCCAGAGCAAGTTTTGCCTTGTTGGAGGTCTGGCCAGGCTTGTACATGGAAGTACATTTCTGGCATCAGTCCTGAGGACTAGCCACGCTTGCCATCAGGCAAGTAAAGGCCTGATTACAAGATGAAGACCTAGGTATGGTTGTGTAAGGACACACAATAAATTAATGTTTAATTCCTCCCGCTAGTAATTCTTTTTCATCATCTTATAAATTATCTGGGATCATGACTGTACCAAGAAGTAGGAATAATTCTAAAATAGCACAAGATACTTTAGAATTTTTGAATAGAAAAAATATTCCTGGAGCTGAAAATTTGAGAGACTGATCTCTGCTGATATAGGTAATCTGAAGAAAAGACAACTTTTTTTGCTTCTAGCAAGTATTATTGAACTTAGCTTGTGTATGTTTTAAGGATTTGAAAATTTTCGTCTTCCTCCTAAGGTACTCAGTAGAAAATTCTTGATAGTGAGCAATATACATCATCGTCATCACCAGTTCTTACAACTAAGCAAGTAGTTTTTTTCATCTGAACACTTTTATTCTTTCTTTGGATCTTACTTTGTATTTACTTTCTTTTACTCTTCCTTTGGATAATAAACTTTTGTGTTTATCACAAACTCCAAGCAGAGACTGGTGCACATATTACTTACACATCTTTCACACAATATAAAAAATCAAGACCATAGTCTTAACTTCCTAATTAACGTAGTTTGGTCTTGCTTAAAATAACAGTCTGAATTCTGAGAAGAGATTTGTTGGGGTTTTTTGTTTGTTTTTGGTTTTTTGTTTGTTTTCTTTTTTGTGCAGAGATTAGTGTATGGCTGAATTCTTCAAGGCATTAGATTGATAAATCCAACTTCATAGTGTTTCTGACAAAGTAGAACTATCTGGCATTCTAGTTTATGTATCCACAGACTTTTGCTAAAGAAATGACAAACCTGCTTCCACAGAGCTTCAGTAGTGACTTTTTGAGGAACTATTTAAGGAAAAAGAAATAAAAGTTTTTTAATTTCAGCTCTCAAGTCAGATGTCCCCAAGTTTGCAATTTATGTACAACTGAGAACTATAGAATTTAAGCACTTTGGTATATGTAAATTAATTCATTAAATTCTGTTGTCTAAGTTGCTTATATGTACTAAACAACTGTAAAGTTGTGATGTTACTACCCTAAAACCAGATCTTTTGATGTCATGCACATGATTTGGGGAAGCTTTGCAAAATTAATATGTGCTGCTCTGTATAACAAATAATCTGTTTCAAGTTCTGTGTAAAATGAGCAAAAAACAAAGCATGTAAATAAATCAAAATGAGTTGATGGCTCAGATTTATATGCATTATAACACTTTTGGTAACCCTGAATGCTACTAATAAGCAGCCATCTTTCTTTGGAAACAGTGAATATCACAGTAGAGATAAGATAATTGAATCCAAACCACAGAAAGGAAGGAAAACTAAAGCATTCCCATTAGCCATACTCTCTAGTTCTGTATTTTGGAAAGGTTTATCAGCACTCTCAGAGTTTTTTTGTTTTGAAAGTGTTTTTCTCTAACAAGAGAGAAATAGACTCATCAGGTGTTCATAAAGTTGAAAGTTACAGAAATCAATGCAGGTTAAGCCTGAATAATCTTGTTGCAATTAAACCAAAGTATGAATAGTAATTTGTGTCTCATTGTTGTGATGACAAAATGATTGGATCAAGCCAATAACCATCTCAGGGCCACTTATCATAGTATAATTCAATCAATCAATCATCATCCTGTTTACCAGTGGTTTATGGTGCAAACATAATTGTTGAAATTGACTGGCACAGTAAGCAAACAATTCTGTTGAATTACTGGTGTATGTTTTTAGGTCAATGGATACTAGCGAGCAGGTTGTGTTCAAAATTTGTCAGGGATAAACAGTCAACAATTCAGGATCCGAGTAACTAAAACTCTCCACTTCCAGAGCTTAAATAACAAACAGATTAAAATGTTTTAAGCAGCCTCAGTGGCTGAACTGGGGAGACCATAGTGAATCTCATCTCAAAAGTTGTTTATGCTTAGAGGTTCTTAGCTATAATTTTGTCAGCTCGTTACCAACTTCACACAGTATTGTTATTTTGGTTTTCACAGTTTGCTTTTGCTTCAAATATAGGGAGGGATGCAAGGAAGATCAGCCTGTTTTCTACTCTTTGCTGAGTGTTTAGGTGTAAGTAGTACATGGCTTGAAGAAAAATAGTTGTGGGGAATTAACTAGTGGCAAAATGTTGCTGATGATTTTACAAAAACATTCACTGAAAATTTTGGCTAAATTTTCAGAAGTTTCAATCACATTAAGGAAAGGGAAAGCTAAATGTACTTGAGCAATGTGGCTAGAGATCTTAGTAGTTCTAGATTAAACAGACTTGTAAAGACAAGATATTTTTTAGGGTTTTCTATTATTTCTATCTATTTAGGGTTTTTTAATATTTCTATTAGCATCCATCCAGGACATAGCAGGAGTTGTTTGAAGCACTCTCTTTGAATTGAATGAACTTAGAATATAAGTTTTAGGATAACTTCAGAACTTTAGTTCCTTTAGTTCCTGGGGATACCAGGTACATTTGTAGCCTGAAGCAGCAAAAAGGTTTTGCTTACTTTGAGGTAATCTTGTTGCAATCAACTGTATTAGGGATGACCCAAACTACAACAAACATGATCTGATGTAGAAATAGTCTTTAACTACTTGCTGCTTGTTTTTATTCTACTTATCTACTTAGTTTTTGATTGTGCAATATTTACTTGCATAATGGTGTTTGTTCCAACTGGTTTCCAGATAGATGTGTGTTATTACTTAGGGACAATTTAGATGTTTGCTGTTGATTTTCCAGGGCTGTTCAGATGTGACACCAGTGGACTAATGTCACAACTCACATCCTGAGTCCAATAGATTGTGGCATACTGAGTTCTTTTTTAGGGATATGTCATAGTTGTGTAGGATGTGAAAAAATGTTTCTTCACTTCTGCCATAATATCAGCAATGTCTTGCACAGTGGCTTTAGTATGTTGACAGCTCTGTGAGTCCTGAGTGTCTCCATTTGGTTATTGGGTTGAATTTATATCTCTGAGAAGACTTTTTTCTTTTTTTTTTACTTTTTTTTAAGTAGCATGAAAATTACGCAGTTTTGGACTCTACTGGCTACTGCCATGGAAACACAAAAGTATCTTTGGCATAAGACTGTTGAAATACCAGTATTATTATTTTTTGTATCCTTTGTTGAGCTTTGAGAGAATATTTTCATGATGAATTGGACCTTGGCCTTTTTGTACACTGGATGCAGTTGGGCTTTCCACATTTTGATTGTATGGGTAGTTATGTTTATTCTTCTCTCTTTGTAGGGAGGCATTAGATCAGTGTTTTATAAACTACTGTGAGGCAGGTCATCAGTGAGCTGATTCTGAATGGCACTAGTTTCTATGTTGATGTAGACTTGTATCTAAGTTTCTGTTTGGAGGAAGATGAAAAAATTGAATAGGTTTTCTTAATTGGGGTAATTCAGACTGTGTTTAGAGCAAGATAGAAATTTTCCTATTTGCATTCCTGCAGAAGAAGAAATATGAATTTCTATAGCTCTGAAAGCCCTTTGCTACCACCTTTGCCTCTAAACATCATCAGAGATGCTTTTGAAAGAGAGCAGGATTGTTTTCCAACCATCCCAACACACAGTTGCACAGTCCTGCCATTTGGAATCCCAGGGACTGTGTTGCCGCTTTCCTTCATTGCAAAGATAAGGCTGAAATAATGTTTGCCATGAAGCTGTTGATTAGTCATTAAAGTAAAATCAATCAGCACTGGATCTCACATCTTGTTCCAACGGGAGAAGTGAAACAAATACTCTAGAGCTTATATGCCACTTGGGTAACTATGTGCCCTCAAATTAAATCAGTAAAAAAGCAGTAAAAGAGAATAAGTTCTTTTGACTATCCTAGCAATAGGGTGGGTCTGCAGATGCATCACACATGCAGATGAGTTATGCTATTAAATGTTAAGGTTGCTGGATATGAATGCTCTGGGCATTTACATGACTGTTGAGGCAAGTAGTTAAGGTGGTGATATTGTTTCCATGAACACTTGGACTCTTGAATAGAAGAATATGACGCTCTGATGCAGGCAAGGCCGCAGTTATTGTTACCTATGCTGTGACAAAGCTTAGAACACTGCAAGGTGTGATGCCTTAAGTCCACACCCTTGAGACTACACAAAACCCAAAAAAAGAGTAGTAGTCTTTTGTGGTCTTCTCCCTCAGAAGCTCCAAACAGAAGGATGTAGTGCATTGGAAACTGGTCTGGCTTCTGAAAAGCTTCAGCTGGAAAATCAGAGTAGTAGCAATACCAACAACTTCTTAAACCAAGCTGTTCAGAAAATGACTGCTCTGTCGTCTGGGAAAGCAAACTGACGTTTAGACTTTTCACTGCAAAGCATGCTGTGTTTTCTATTTTGTCAGAACAGCATTTCCAGTCAAAGCCTGTTTTGACAGAAAAATCCTGAGTTACCATATTGGTAAAACACCTGATTACCCAAGGAGGGGGATGGTATGGGGGAAAACTCTGGCAAATCTGCCATTCATATCTTGTCCCATCTAAAAAAATATGCCAGCTATGCCAGATTTGTTCAAAAAGAAGTTATATGAATTATTCAGACTTTAAATTTTATTTTATTGGTTCTGTAATGCCTCCTATCTGCCCTGAGTCTTCAGTTTCATGTATTTAAACATGACTAAGGACAGTAACAGTTGTTTTGTGACAACTAACTACCTGACAGCAATTAATGTCACTTCAGTCAGTGCATTGGGGTTGAAGTCAAGCTTCAAGTGTGGCTGGACTTCAGGTCTGTCCCTGTATTCCCAGTAGATTTCACTGAACTTATTTTTTCTTAATCCTTTCTATTAGTACAATAGGAAGATACTTGGAATTCATTTCAATTCTGTAAAGGGAAAATAAAATATGACCGGTTTGTTCTGGGACTGCAATTTTGGAATCTGCTAATGACTACAATCAACTTTTGTACAGGCTTTGGTAAACAAAATCAAAGGTTTTGAATCCATTTCACTAATTTCTGTAAATTGCAGAAGTTATATAAATCTTGTAAGGCTGAGTTTTTCATTTTAACACATGAAGCTGCAGAATTTGCTCCTCATTCTGGGTTCATCACTTCAACCAGCAAACAAGACTGTGAGACCAGACAATAAATCCATTAGAAGTAATCCTGGAAATAGTACACATATGAATCAAAAATATATCTTCCTTCGTGTTCATGTCCACTTTGAATATAAGGAAATAGACCTGTGGATTCATTAAACTGCAGTGGCCTATTAGAAATAAATGCTGTTTCATTTAAAGGTTTTAATTGAATGGAAGCTTTGAAAAAAACCAACCCTCCCCCCTCCCCCCATCCCCAAGCCAAAACAAGCATCAAGCTATTATTTGCCTCATAAAGAATCAGAATTGGTTTAAAATATTACTAAAATTATTTTGTAGATGGAAATTTTACTGAGTGCTTATTCAAATGAGTCATGTTTGACATCCAAATAGGTTTCGATACATGGCATTCGTCTTCTAGCTTGCATTCTTAGGGGAGCTGCACTATCAAATGCAAGCAAACCTGGCAAACTTCAGCTATGGAAGTACAACAACATGCAAAGTTTAATATCAGGAGCTGTGTAGGTTAGAAAGTTCCAGTCATCATTCTAGGGAAGCAGAGATGTGTGTGGTCCTTGGTTTAGCAAACTGAGATAAAAGAGTATGTTTTAAGACATTAACTTAATTTAAATAGGCTTTATTTTTGGCAGCCAAACATAAGCTTTTTAAGGGTTTGTGTTTTCACATAGTGACAAAGAAGTGATGACAGTGGAAAGTCACCTGTGCTGGAGGGGGTAGAATGTGCACACGTTTGTGCTAATTTTTTCATTGTCTGCTGCTGTTGTAGCAGTAATGAAACTCTGCCTTAATGAATATGAGATCTGGGTAATTTATTTTGTGACTTCTTCAAGTGACCTTCTGTTACACTATGTTAGCTTTGCATTTTGCTTTGTTTTTTGTACTTGTAACTATAATTGCTTTTTTCAAAAAAAAAAACATGAAAAAAACCAAAACAAAAACCTCAAAAACCACAAAAATGGAGCAGTTCTTTAGGGCTCTATATCATCATCAAGGACAGGAGAAAATAATTAACTAGATATTTTATGGTGAGCAAGTAAAGTGAAATTGTCACACATGATCCTTCTTCCCAGGCAAATGACACACGTTTTTTTTTCTGGCCCTCTGGTTGAGGTTTTTTGGGCTGATATTTTGGTTTTGCCTGAAACTATTTTACTGGTCTGTCAGGTTAGGCCAAATGCCAAGCTTCCATCAAAACAGGAGAACTTTGTTAAAATTTCGGCTAGAAAACAGTCTGAAGGCTGGAGAATTTTTTTTTAGACCCCTGGGCATAAAAAAGCAGATCTGCAGCTTGAACGCTTTTCTGTCATGTGGACATTTCAAGTCTTGAGTTCCTACTCACTTTGATTTAGATAAAAAGCCTTTAATCCTAACCTGCATTGGTTACCAAGCTGATGTGAGTAACCCTGGAAATGTTTTTTCCCTTTTTTCAGAAACCTTTATTATGGGCTTTATCCCAAAAGAGTATTTTACAATGGGAACATTATTTTCTGCTTAGTTCTGTCTGGAAAGCTTTTTTCAAAATACATTGACGTAGATAACAGGTGACTGATGTTTATTACGAATGCCAGGACATTTTAAGAGATGGTTTGATGATGTGGAGCAATGGTAGTTGTAGGCAGATAAAGCAAAAAAGAATTGATTCAATGTCTTAGAACCATTTTTCTGTTAAACAAAAACATAAACTTTAACCCCCTTGAGGTTGGTTTTATGCATTTTCCCACACCCACATGCTGATTTTAGACGCCAGTTGATTATTTTAATATCTGTGGCACATGTTCACTATTGTTACCTGTATGCTATGAATGGATACTAGATGTGTGTTTGCTTTATGCAGTGTGTGTTTTTCTGTTGAAAGGTCTCAAACTTGTTTCTTCAAGGGGCTGTATAAGACAGGTGTCAGGTAGGATGGGATGTAATCCAGCTTCTGGAATGCTGCGGGTGAGTGTCACAAAGGCAGAGGGGCTGTTGCCCTTCAGGTGTGTCGTTCAGAGGAGGTTTAACCATTATCACCTATGTGTGTGGAATCTTGACTTTGAGGTAGTCATTTTAATTTATTTGGAGAGAAACAGTTGTTTAGAACCTTTTCCTGTTCTTCCTGCTGAGAAATAATTTCCTGCAAAGTTCAGTTTTGAAAAAGTTCCACTTTAAGGATGACATTTCAAAGGTTTTCCACATTGGCTGGATTCAGATGACTCACAACCTTTCTCAGACAAGTTTCTTTGCAATCATCTGTTACATCATTGATTATTCATTGTGGTCATTTAACATTGAATTTGAATGTTCTTCTAGGATATTTTGATTCTGCTGAAGTTCCAGGAAAAAAAAAATATGTTTTTCAACCAGTGAATAGGTGGCCATGGATCTTCTCTAGACCCTTGGGATTAGGTTCACCTAATTGAATGAAAATTCTTGCTATAGAGACACCAAAACTTGGGTAACTTATAGGTCCATATTTTGACTGACATGCAATTAATTAAAAATATTTATTTCTAGGAAGTAATTCATGACACCCTGAAATAGATGGATCCACTAGCTGTGAAGGGAGCCAAGGAGGACTCCCTTCCCTTGGGTAACTGCATCAGATATAGAAGTCCTAATGACTCTAGTCATGGAGTCTGCTCTAGAAGTAGTCTTTTTCCACTTCCTGAAATGCTGCTCAGCAGGTCTCAGGAGAGCTGAGACCCACAACATTACTGTAGATCCCAAAACAAAGCTATATTCTTCTTGACAGCTTCCCAGTTTCCCATGCCTGGACAGACAGCAGGCTGCCTGGTGGAGCTGGGAGCCTGAACCTTTGGGAGCCTTCCCTTGCACTGCAGTGGCAGCAGAGGTGAGGAGAAAACAGGATTCTTCTCTCACAGAGAAGCCAGATTTCTTAAGAACAAGGAGTATTTTAGGGTGCAATAAACATATTTTGAAATCTAAAATTTCCTACTATTTATCTGGGGTTGTCTTCCTTCCGTTTCTATCCTCCAAAATATTCTGATTATCTTAATTGTAGCTCTTGTCACTAAAATTTATTATCTTTTATCGTGCCTGGAGTATAGACAGTTCTGTGATATAAACCAGAAGCATTTAGCAATGTTTGGTTATTTAGGAGATTTTGAGAACTTCAAAATTTTAGATTTTTGCTGTTGTCCCAACAATATGTAAAGTAATTTGCATAAAAATTTCTAATTTACTCAGCTTTAAATTTAGGATGCCCAGAAATATTGTGGGTGGCCCATCCCTGGCACTGTTCAAGGCCAGGTTGGATGGGGTTTTGAGCAACCTGGTGATGTAGAAAGTGTCCCCTGCCTATTGCAGTGGGATTGGAACTACATGATCTTTAAATTCCTTTCTAATTCAAGCAATTCTGTGATTCTATGAAATGTCTCAGGACTTTTAGAAAAGTCTTGGAGCTATTTATGGTTTGCAAAAACTGCCATTGAAAGAATTTGCAACTTTTCAGAGGAGGCAATTCCCCTGAGAAATTATGTATTCTGAGCAACACATATCCAGTAGTTAACATGAATTAACCAAAACATAATTTTAGAAACAAATTGTTTGATTTGAAATTGTTTGGAAACTGTTGACAAGAGTTTCTTTTTACTTTTTTCCCCCTTCCAGTTGCATTCATCAGTAGATGACATTTTGTTACTCAAATAGGAGGTTTCTAATAAATGATGTCTATTTGCACTGACATCTTTTTATTTTATTAAGAGTGGCAAGCCTTTTCTCCTTCACTTCCCCCCACTTTAAATTCCTCTTTTATAAAATCCTTCCATTTCCCTCAACAGTGGGATTAATACTGCTTTGCAGAAACAAACACAAGCAATGTTTAACTCGGGGCCTCTGACATGCTTGTAAATAGTGCTTTCTGTCTACCCAATTGTGTCTTTTCCAGGCCTATTAAGTCCTTCTGTGTAGCCTGGCAGGGACATCTACCTACTGGACTAGGAAGCAGAAAACCACATTTGTACTGCTCCATTGGACAAACTCTTCATTCTCTTGGTTCTTTTATTTTGTTGTCTGTAAAGTGAGGGTGATTCTAATCCCTTGTGCTTAGGCATGGCCTGGAAATCTGCTGCCAGGACAGTCTTTTTACTGTGACTTTACATATGAGGCCAGTGCTCATGGTCCTCCAGGAGCATGTCCCTGTGCTCTGGACCAGCCCAGTCCCCTCCAAGGTGGAGCCTGACCTCGCTCCTGTCCTGGGTGAGCCCTCTGTGCTTTGCCCACAGTGCTGTCCTCACCGTCTTCATGCTGCTGGAGTCCAAGTAACATAGTCACAAGAATCCACAGAATGTTGTCATCAATAGGGCACATCAAAAATCTTGTAGAAAATACAGGTTTTTTAACCTAAATATCATGGAAGAAGCTTGACTTTGAGCTTGAACAATAATTTCAATTAATAACTCTATGACCTTTAAAATATATATTTCAAAATATTCAAGGCTAACCATGTTCTGAAACTAAAGAATGCTAAACAAAAATGCAGAGGCAACTTTTGATGCAGTTTTAGGCAGAAATTAAAAACTAGCTTTGGTTTTCTTTGCATTAGAGATGGACATCTGGAGATGTCAGGAGGCAGCCAGGCAAATTCTATGGAAGACACTTATCCTCTCTCAAGACACAACGCTTTCCCAGTGAGAGGGTATAGGTCCTACTCTTATGAGAATCTGAATCTGGCAGTAATACTCTGCCTCCTTGGTGTCTCTGCTTCCAAATTGGACATATACCTATCACAAGTTCTTTAGATTTCAGGTCCTTTCATATACATCTGAACTAGACTGGAACCAGAAGCCTCAGAATCAATCCCATTGACTCAGCTGGAAAAGATTTATGTCCCTCTGGTTTAGCGAGATTATTTGGTATTTGTTTCAAAATACTTTTCTTTGCAATGTAGAACTCAAAATAATGAAACAGTCTTCACAGATTTTAACCATGTTTCTCCTTGTAGGGAAAAGATGTGAACCTGGGAACAGTCTGGAGTAAAGCTTCTGTTTTCAGATAGATATTTCTCAATTTTGAATTTTTTCCTCAGTTTTGAAGCAGGTCTTTTTTTCATGTTGTCAATCTGTTGAACTTTATAGTTTTAATGTTTTATATTGGACAAACTATTTCATTTGTAAGGAAACAAAGGACTTAAAGTCTGAGTTTATGGTGATTTTTTTTTGTTTTGGTGTGACCAGTTGTGTTTTTCTGCAAAATACACAGAGGAAAATATGGTAGGTGGGTTTTGTGGCAGCACAAAGCTGACAAGTGCATGAGTCAGAGTCCTGGGAGCTTTTACTTTCTCTCTCCCCTTTTCTTCCTCTTCCTTCTCTGGTAAATCCACACTTTGCATACAGGTAGAAATAATTAGAAACCCACTTGATATGGCTGCTGCCACAGATTTTAGTGAAGAACTTAATAAGGCATAATGAAGGCTAATCCTCACTTTGTGTAGAGAAAGGAGTTGGGCTTGTGTGTCAAATCTGAGGGGTTATCTTGGACGCTTCTGCTGTATTTGAGTTGAGAAACAGAGAACTTTTTCAAAGTTCTCTGGAAAACAAACAAGACTTCTGCTACAAGTTGAGCTTCATTGAAAAGGAAATAGATTAATTTCAGATAGTTTTCTAAATTAGTAATATCCTGTTTGCTTGTTCGTCCTGACTGCCCATAGGAGCTGGAGAAGCTTGAATTTATATCCTGATGAAAAGTAGAAGTGCTAGGTGTTTCAGCTATGCTATGTTCCTCTTGAAGTGTGTGTAAATCTGCACTGGAGATGTGTTAGGATATGAAGGCACATGATATTTCACCTGCTGTATTACAGGTGAAGCACCAGCAATACCTCTGCTATGGTACAGAAGATCAGTCCTTGGACTGCTCATTGGACAGCCTGAGTAAGGGCATGTGAGGGTTAAAAAATGAGGGAAGGACAGGCAGCTCAGGCCCAGCACTGGGGAGCTAAAGAAATCTGAAACATTGAGTTGAGAGCTGTCTTTAGGACATTATCACAGTGTAAAATTCATGGCCTTGTTACAACTGCTCCGTGCTCTGGGCTGCGGGCAGAGCTGTCACTGCAGCACCACCAGGCACAGGCAGAAGTTGCTGTGGAAATCCCAGGGACAAATTTCTTACTTTTCAATATCTGTAATTTTTCAGTTTCTAATAGCATTTGAGGTGTCGGTATAATAAATGTGCCGGAAGCATAAGAGATTTAAAGAGGGTTTAATATTAATACTCAGAAAATGCTGTAATTTTTTTCTCTAGAAGCATACCTGTTGGCTCTCCTGAGTGCTAGTGAAAGACACCTCAGTCCTGACTGGCTCTCACAATGCATTGTTACAGTAGCACGTGGATCTGGAGAATGAAATTGCTTTTGATTTCTCTTTAAAACATGCTATTTAAACTTGTATGTTCTATAAAGTGGTTTTCAGGACAAGCTTCAAATTGAAGGGTGGAGTGGAAGTCCTGGTGTGAGAAAAATCCTCAGCTGATAGTTGAGGTTGCTAAGCAAGCTAGTTTAAATTTAGTTGTGCCCATATGGTGGCATGTTTGTAGTATAGGTAGGTTTCCTAACACAACCTAGGAGTGAATGAGCAGCTGTCTGGAGCTGGCCATAATTCTAGTCCAACCAGAATAGTCTGACAGGGCTGGAGTTGAGTTTTGGAGGGAAAGACTTGTCCAAAGTGCAGAGAGCATTGGTGTCTCCTCAGTGTGAAAGGTCTGAAGAGCACATGATAGATGTTTTGGGTGCATAAGTAAGCGTTCTCAGGGGTACTTAATTCAGTGGCCTGTCCCTCAGAATAAGCTATGTGTTTCTCACTACTCCATCTTGAAAGAGTTAAAGAACACTACATCAGGGGAGATGTTCATATGTAGTTAGATGAATGTCACCTGTTACTTTATTGAGAGATGCCAAAAAAGAAGGTTTGGAATTTGCCTCATTTAGTATCTCCACACATAATTGGACATCTGTAAGAAATTAAGAGATAATGCCAGACTTGACAAGGAATGATGATGCTTTTAACTCTTTTAGCCAAGCAGACAGTGAAGAAAGAAGCCACAGTTATAGATGTGGTAGCTCATGATCTTTGAAGACTATATTTTGGTTAGGGGTTTTTTGTCAGTTTTGTACTACACATCTTGACAGAGAATACATATTTGGAACTGCCGTGGTTCTTCAGTCTGACTCACTACTCTGCAAAACGCCCTTGATAGCGGGATGGTTGAGGAAGTTCCTGGTGGGTTTGGGTCTTTGTGCTGATACACTTCTGTGATACAACCTGAAATTACAGACTGCATTGCATTTCCTGGTAGCTACAAGGTGGAGTTTGTATCTTCTGTTAAGTTCACAGCCTGAAGAGAATCTATTTCTTTACATTTTTAAAGAAGGACATATGTGACTGAAGGCAAATTTGTTTCATTTGTATAAGCTTACAAATCTATTTTGTTATTGAAGTTAAGATTTGATTGGACAGCAGGGTAGAGGGTTATCTTATTCCTCTTGAATAGTCTATTATTGTGCATGCACAGCTGGAAAACAATACCTGAAGAAGAATACAGCTGGGAAACAATAAAGGAATGAGAGGACAGTAGGTAGAGAGTGAAAGAGAGGATGTGAGAAACAGTGGAAGGAAGGCTTGCAATCTGAACACGTTAAGAAAGTATGTGTGCTAGATTCATAGCCAGCTCTCCATGATGAGAGGCAAAGCAGGATGTAAAAAAAGCCAGATCACTAAATCACTGCAAAATTTCACTAGATAGGATGGGAGATTCCTTATAAAGCTCTTATTTTTTATTTCATTTTCAGGTTATATATTTAAAAGCTATATGTTCTGGTCTGTGTTGTAATAAAATTTAGATTTAGAGATTGAAAGACCTATCAGTGTTTTTGAGGTATTTTTGGGCATCATCAAAACATGAACCAACTTTGAGGTCCTCCAAAACCTAGCAGGTATTTTTAATTTTGTGATATGTTATAGAATACTTTCATTTTCTGTAGGTGGCAGTGAGTGACTGGGTAGTCTCTGCTCAGTGTGTCACCACTACAATATCAAAAGATTCAGAGCTGGAAGATTTACTCCTTATTAGTGAATAATCAAGTTGATCTGAACTGATTCTGCACATTTTCTCGTAGATGCTATGAGTATACTTCTGATTATTAGCTAAATATCTGGACTAAACAGTGTTTCCAAAACAGGGTAATCTAAGTGGGATAAGCAGATTGATTTTGTTTGGGGTTTTTTGATTTGTTTTTTTTATCTTCAGGAGCATTAGGTAAAATAAATGGAATTTGCCAGTTGTAGCCATGCCTTTTTGTTCTTGCTAGAGTCGATCTTGAAAAAAGAGAAGTTCTAGAGAAGCAAAGTTGTTTGTGCTGAAGTCCCTCAAAGAGGTTTGAGCTGAGTGACTGCTTGTCAGTTTCCTGTGATTGTCCTGTATCATTAGTGTCAAATTCTGCTGATTTCCTTAAAGCCCAGATCCTGGGGTCATGCAACTTCATAATAGTTTGTTTTCTTTCTGTGTATTCCAAGTTTTCTTGGGTAGCAGAGATGAGGAGAAGACAAAAAAGCCTTGAAGGTGTGGCCCAAGTTAACCTCAAACTCAAAAAATAAGCAGAGAATAGTTTCAGTGAAGAGGCATACCAATGATAGAAGAAATTATTCCCTTATTCAGAATTTGAAAAGATTCAGACTCTGTTCTTCAAGTGCAGGGGATTATTTTCTTGTCTCAGTTTGAAAATCAGTTTTTCAAGCTGCTACTCTTAGGATTTCTGAATGGTGTTTAATACCACAGATTACAAAGCCTTGCAATCTGCAGGCTGAATGGACTTTTCTCTTTCTCACAGGGAGATTTTGGAAAAAAATTATCTCGGGAAATGAGAGCAGCAGTGCATTGCTTTTCTTTCTGTCTCTCCATCTCACAAAGAAAACGTGCAAGTGCTTCTGCAAATAGTAGAATAAAATATAGGAAATAGTCTGCTATTTTTTGCCTGGTTAAAGAGCATTCCCAGGCAACAATTAGTTACACTGCAAAAAAAGAAAGAAGTTCATCTTTATTATGACTTGCTATTTCTGGTACAAATAGTTCTCACTAATCCACTTCTGGTAACTCATCACATTTCTTGGGTATGTAATTTCTTGATACATAAATAAATTTTAAAAGCAGAACATATTCTATTATACTTTTTTTTGTAATGCTTCCTTCTTTTCACTTCTGTTGCTCTTAGTGGTTTTGGAGTTTATAAGTGAAAACAGCAACCCTTTGTGAAAGAGGAATGTAGTGCTATTTAAATTGTTTAAAATTTGCTAATGACACTGTATGTGTAATGATATAAAAAATTCTTTTGTAGCTCTTCTATAAGAATTAATGCCAGTGCATTCATGCTTTCCTAGACAAATAAATATTTTTCAAGTAAATAAGTTGTTGTATTCATACTAACAGCGCAAATGTCCCCTTTTCTGATGGAACCTCTGTAATCTTGCTTTATAGAGAATAATGTTCTTAACTAATAACAAATATGGAAATATATTTATTTCTTTCTCACAATGGGATTATCCATTTCTCAATCAATATTCCTTTGGATTCCTGCATCTCCAGTAATATTGCTTCTTCATGAAGAGGACTGAAATGCAATTTGTACTTAACAGATCTCATTTTGCTGCAATTTCTTAGTAAACAAATTTTGTCTTTGTAAAGAAATCTGTTCAGCCAGTGTTGGGGAATGACATGGTTTGACAATGAGAGTTTATGTTAAAGCATAAGGATTAAATAATAACTTATAAATATATAAAGTGTTCTACTAAGTAAAATTCTTACTTTTCTACTTTTTTAAAGGCTGTAAGTCAGTTTAGTGATCCAAATTTTTTCACAGTAAATATTTTCCTGTCTGATATAAAGAAGAAATCTTTTTGTTTTGTACATTATTGAATACTAAATTAAGATGTAACTGTTTTATCAACACCTTTATTTTCTTTTAAATTAGTTTTTAAAATTTGAAACAGATTTATTTATCTTTGGTTACTACTTAATACTTTTATTTAGTTATTCAGGTGTTTACATTTGAGCACTAAATCATTAGTACTAATGAAAAAGAATAATTCCTGTTTCTTTTGCCTTTCTGATTTATGTATTTAAACCTGCACAAATCTCAACTCATTCTACTCAACTCAGCAAACTGTCATGTGGAAATGACGACTTTTGATTATTGAAATTTTATAAAATGTAGTAATGCATCTGTGGTGGCAGTAAAAAAATGAGACTGCTGCATTGGGAGATATTTGAAATCTGCTGCACCTGAAATCAGAAAAGCTTTTAAGTTCTTCAGCTGCCGAAGAAAATTGAATCTTTGCTCTGCAGTGTGTCTCTGACATATCTTATGAGAAAAAATCTTACAGGGGTGGCTGAGGGAGCAGGGAGCAGCAGTTTGTTCAGACTGGAAGAAAGGAGGCTCAGGGGGCTCCTTATCTCTCTACAGCTGCCTGAAAGGAGTGTGATGGGGGTCAGCCACTTCTCCCAGGTAATGAGTGGCAGGACAAGAGGAAATGGCCTCAAGTTGTAACAGGGGAGGTTTGTGTTGGATATTAGAAAAAAATTTCTTCACTGGAAGGGGGAAAGCATTGAAACAGGCTGCCCCAAGAGTCATCATCCCTGGGAGCATATCAAAGTATAAAAGTATATAAAAGATGTATAGATTTGGCGCTAAGGAACATGGTGGTGGATGTAGCAGCGCTGGGTTAACAGTAGGACTTAACATCTTAAAGGTCTTTCCAAATGAAATGAGTCTATGATTGTATATTTTAAAATTTCTAATTTTTACTTCCAACTAGGAAAAAAATCTTCTTTGTCCCAGTTCATTGGCAGTGCATCTTCTGTTTTTCTCCAATTTTAAGACTAGTTTATAAACTAACATTTCTTGAATGTAATGTGAATGGATTATTTCAATATTTTGAGCCATTGGCAAGAACAGTTAAAGACCCCTGCCACTTGATGTTATTGAAGCTTCCTGAAATGGAATGTCGAGTAGAATTCAATACTTTGCATTAAAATTGTCCTGTTATCCTCTCTCCATTAACAATTACCCTGATGGCTTTGAATACTTGTAAAATAGACTGTTTGGGCACTTTGAAAATTATTTCTAAGTCAGTTGGTGAAAGTTCGTTGCTTAGTAATGCAGCATGCAAGGAGATAAGTAGTAAAGCTTGTGAAAATAAATGCAGTATTTAAACATTGACTTCTAAAACCAGAAATTATTTAGGAAGGGGAGTATCAAATTCATTCTTTGGTGAGTTAGGTGCTATATGAAATAAATTCAGTTACACATGTAAAGGCCATCTATGCCCATCCTATTGTGCTTTCAACATTCAGTGTCATCTTTAGAGAAATCTCATTCATAAATCCCATTTATTTACTGATTCTAGGGGCAGTGCATTAGTCAAAGTTTATACATAGGTTAAATGGTAATAGAAGCTGTCATGTTATTGTACTTTGATATTTTTGAGTGTGAGCAAAATTACATTTAGTGTTTGGCAAAGGCTTTTCATGGAAAGATAACAAAGTAGAGATTATTGCAAATTGAAGACCCAAATTACCTATTTCTGGGATCTATTACTTGATGTTTTTTTCTTTTCAAGAGAAACATTAAGCAGTATTTTTTATAATGTTAATGTTTTGCTGTTGCAATTTAGAATCAAGAATATGCCAGGTAGAGCCAAGATGGTTGAGTACAGGAACAGCTCCAAAACATGTTACTAGAATGTTATTTTATCTACATTAATAAGGTTCAGTAAGACGTATTGGGTATTTTTTAGGTTTATGTAAAATGAAAAGAACAAATAAAAACTGTAATAGCAAGACTTCTCTAACATGGAATTTAGACAGTAGAAATTTTAGTGTTTCAGAGTAAATTGAGAAAGTGAATATAGTTGCTGAGATGGGGCTGAGATGGGGCTGAGATGGGGCTGAGATGGGGCTGAGATGGGGCTGAATATAGTTGCTGAGATGGGGCTTTTTCATTAATGGAAGATCATGCTTTTTAGTTAAACGTATTAATCTGTGACTGGTGCTTTCTAAGTAAACTTGGCAGTAGAGACCAGCTTCTTCTCAGTATTCCTATGTATAACATAAGTTGAGATATCATTTAGATATTAAGGAATTTGAATTTTAGTTTGTTTTAGTGAATTAGTTTAGTTTTGAATTTTAGTGAATTTTAGTAGAAGAAATATAGGTCAAAAGTGGAAGGCAGGTTTTAGGCAGGAATTTTCCAAAAAATCCATCTGTTGCAAGATCAGAACCATCAGATTTATACAGTATAGTCCAGTAGGAAGAGAAATGTAAATTATTTAATGAATTTACTAAAATTCAGCTACCATGCTCGTGTAAAATATTGATTTTGGAAAGAAGTGTTTTCTGAACAATCTAATCTTCTTCCATTTCCAAAAAATACCCTTCAAAATAATATGTCTGGTAAAGGAGGATGTTAATTGTTACACTGTAGACAAGTCTATTGAATCCAATCAAGTTGTAAGTCTGAACAGATATAAATTATCCCAGCTAGCAGCCAAGTTCCTGTAATTCTGTTGATGATCAAATTTGTTCGAGTAAAGCCATATAGCAAGAAACAAGGCTTATGTACTTTTAAATGCATTGTGAGGCCCAGAGACAAAATGTCAGCACCCACAAATGTAAAGGGAGCACATTTTCCTATTAACATAAAAACATTTGCAACACAAAGACAAGGATGCCAGCACAAAGGGGGCTTTTAAGAAAAGCAACCATTTTGCAGAACTCCAGCCTGCTTTCATAGTTTACCAGGAAATTTCATAAACGCTGTGGAAGTGCCAACGACAATGGCAGCCCAGGAGCGTGGGAGGACTCTCTGTCTCCTAACCGCGCTCTCAAAGCGGGGTTCTGCAGGAGATGAGCTTGTGATGTGAGGCATAAACGGACAAAAAGTAGAGTTAAAAATAAACACCAAAGTTGAGTGCCCTGTAATCATCATAAGAGCGGAAAAATAAGTGAGCAAAGAGAAAGCCACCTCGTTTCAGAACAAGTACTATTATTACTTATGGGAACAGGGAATAATGAAAGCTATTGCTTTTCTGAGTTCACATTATGTGCTTTTTCCTTTTGCCCTGAATAGAGCAAAACTTTCTTTCAAAAATATTTTTCTCTTGGGTTTTAATTAAAGTTTAGTTTTCTAATGCATATTGTGAGATATTGAAAAAATATTATTAAAATGAGAGAGCACTAGCATATAAAATAAATGTTCAAATTTTATTATTTCTGGTAACAATGAGAGAAAGTAAAAAAAGCAATCAGAAACTTGGAAATGTAAGACATCAGATGATAGGACAGTCTGATAAAGAAGTTAAGAGTATATAAAGCTTTTGAATGCAAGAGCTATATCACTGGAACAGCTGAAGACTTTAATAACGAGGGATGGTTTTAGATACCTATTTAGGATTTTATCACCTTTAAATGAAATACAAGGTTCTGCATTTTGAATTCCCCATTGGCAATGTGCTTGCTTCAGGAAGCTTGCTGTTGCGATTGAATAACATTTCAGAGGACCCTGCACTTTTATGTGCTGGAATGACAATGCAAGGCTTGGCATAAACAAGGTGCAATGTGATATGACCATCTGTAACGACTGTACCTGTTTGAGTACTGTTGCAATATAGCAGAAGCAGCACACTTGAGAAGAAGATGACTTTTGAAAACTGGGAAAAGCGTTACGGTGGGAACTGAAATACCGGAAATGAGAATAATCCAAAAAAGAAAATTTAATTTTTACGTGGAATTTTTTCCGTGCTTGCAGTGCTGAATTCGTTAGTGGAAAGTTTCTAAAATACTAAGCACTACAGAGATGTCTGTTAAGTTTGAAAAAGTATCCAGACATTAATCTAAAGCAACAGTAAGTGTCTGTGCAGAAGTTGGTAAGGGTGTGGTATAGTGGATGGGGTCTAACTTGCCTGCAGGGGGGTAATTAATTATACAACGTAGAGACACTTCAGCAAGAGAGATAGCAAGAATCCAGTCCAACGCAGCTTAGACACACACTACTGTTAGAGTACTCTTCTGTGAGAAGTCAAGAAAAGGGGCTTTTTGCCCTTTCTGGGTCTTACAAAATAATAGGGAGGTGTGCCTGGAGTGGATGAGACTCTCTGGACTTTGGATGGATATGTTACGTCCCAGGTGCAAAAGGAATTTTGTGGTTGCAGGATTTGAGGGGGTAGACTTTTAAAAAAAATCTGAATGCAGATTATAATGGGGGTTTATTATATTTCAATAAAGTTTAATAGATGAGGGAGAAGATTCCTGACAAATGCTGACCATAGCAGCATCAGTGAGCAAGACATGACAGCCAAGTCATGGTGACTATAAGAGTACCATAAACCTTAAATAAAAAATGCTCTGGGGTTGTTTTTTTTTTTTCCCTGGTATGAGTGGTACTTTATATGAGTGGTACTTTAAGTACTAAAATATCCACAGGTGAAAACTGCTGGACGAAAGTGCAAAGAATAAGGACGAGTAAAACATGAAGTACCTGGAGCTGTTATCATGGGTTTGATGCTCTGCTATCTGAGCAGAATGTACCCCTAAATACTGACATTTACCTGGCTCACGGAGCAACTAATTTTGTGGCAGACTGGTGGCTGACTGGATAGTGCAGTTTATTCTCCATAAGAATGTGAGTTGATGTGAGACTATCCCCCCCATTAAGCATTTGCTTGTCAGCAGACTTTTATTTAGTACCTTTGCACAGAAGAGAGAGGAAATAAATAATGACAGTTGAAAAAAAAAAAAGCTTTTCTCTGGTAAAAACTAAACCTTAAAACTCCAGTGGACTCAAAGGGACTAATTTTTAAAATATACAATAGGCATATTCACCGCTGTTCTTTTAGTGTTTTAAATTCAACTATATGTTAACACTCATATTTAATAAGTTTTTTTCCTAGTTTATTTTAAATCTGTATAGTTTCTAAATACATCTGTCCTGGCAGCGTGTTGGAGTGGGGAAGTACATGTGAAAGTCATTCTCTCTGTGAACAGAAAATATTCAGAATACAAAACATGAAGTGTCATAATTGTGCTAGAGCAAAAGCTGCACTCAGCCTGTCATGAGTTAATGCAAAGCCATTTTTGTAGCCACTATTTGAGAGAGAAGACATCTTAATTAAACTCTGCCTTTGTTGAGAACATCAGAAAAGCTACTGACAGAGTGTTCATGCTAGCTGCAATCATGCATCCTGCCATCACCACTGACAAGGAAAAAAAGCAAGAAAAGTGGGCTGCAAGTAGCTGCTGTCACACAGATTGCTGTGGAAGAGAGGCTTGAGAAGCTGTTGCTTTGTCCATTTGGTACAGCTTTGAATTTTAAGAGACAACCTCTAAGTCAGAATAATTTTTCCCAATGTATGGCATTGCTGACATGTCATGCCGAACTATTCAACCTCAGAAATCAAGGTGCAAAAAAAGATAGATGAAAATCATTAGGAGATGTCGAACTGTTCCATAATTTTTGATGCACGGTCAAGTTTGCTTTTTTTAGTTTCATTTGCCCTGAAATCAAGGTGTTTGAAATTGAATATAAATTATATCGTTCACAAAATAACCTCACTGTGGCAGCTAGGACCCAAAGAGAACTAGTAACAAAATTTCTATGATAAAATCATGAGAACTAGGAGCTCTTTGCTGAGGTTTTCTGCTCTCATCCCGTTTCTGGTTGGTTTTTTCTTTTTTTTTTTTTTTTTTTGCTGTATTTTCTTGCCATTTTCTTTCTCTTACACATGGGAAGATAAAAGCAAGTGTGGGGGCTAAAGGGTAAGGATGAATGCTGGTCTGTCTGTCTTTGTCACTCTGGTGAGAGTTATATAAAGGTGGCACACCCAGTACACCTGTGGACAGGCACCACCAGTCTTCTGCTCTTGTTTTTGTGCATTGTTGCTCACTCCTGCTGTCTAGAAGACAGTAAAAAAATTTTAAAGTGTGGTCAACAAGGATTTGAGAAACTCATTTGCAAATCATCTGAAGCTGACTGTTCCTTTAATATTATTAAGAGACAAAGGATAGATGAAATGCCAGAGAAATACAGGGACTAGCAGATTTCTCTTCTCTGCTTGCTGCTCAGATGTCTCAAAAAGGATGTGAAAGGATAATTTATCTTTCTGCAAAGAGAAGAGATAAACTTCTTGCCTGGCAGGATTGTCTGCTTCATCTTGGAGATATTTACCTTGAAGCTGTATGGAGTAGTCTTTCTGACTATTGCTTATTATGACTTGCCTCAAGATTGATGTGTCATTTCACTTTCATTCAGATATAATTTTGGATAGCTGGTAAAGCAGGGTTAATTTTAAATAATGCTTTTGATGAAAACATGTGAATAATTATTAGAAATTATATTTAATTTTTCAATTTAGAAAAATGAATGAGTATAAAGAAAAAAAAAACTTTGGAACTGACTTGTAAGTTTGACATTTTTCCCTTGAAGCAATAGATGTAACCAGCTGGTGACAGTGAGTTGACTGTACTTTGCCTTCCTATGAAGCTTCTTTACACTAGAAAATGTTGATAAAAAATCATTTATTCATGACTCCTTGGGTATAGAAAGTGCTTTTCAAAATGCTGATACTTTTCCTGTTAATAATTTTTTAAGATCTAGTTTTAAAATATTTTATTATACTTTTATTTAGTCTTTAAAGATGCCTTTTTAATGAGTGTTAAGCAAGCATGTTTAAAACTGTCAATTTGAAGTACACATTGAAAGCACACATTGACAGGAATAGTGCCTGTGTAAAATGAACTCAATTTTCAATTTGAAATTATGAAAATACTTTTGAATCACCTGATGAAATTGATGGAGATAATACATTCAAATGAATTACAGTTTGACATGTTTAAATTTTTTAAATATTTGTTTCTGAGTATTCATAGATAAAGACAAACTTTTGATAATGTAAAATTAACAGAAAGCATAATTTCCAGTTTAAATAAATTTTAAAAATTTAAGTTGCAATATGCTTATATTTTGATCTTTGATTGTCCATATTATTTATTTTCATGCCTCAGAAGTCTTACAGTATTACTATTTATAGTAACAGTTTTTTATTATATTTACAGTTCAACTTATATTTTTAATTCATGGGCTTATTGTTTAATATGACTTTGTAATTTGGGTATTAAATAAAAATGTTTGCAGGATAATTCCATAGAACTGAGCCTCTACAGAAATTCCAGTAGATACCATTCAGAGGCAGTTTTGTTTATCACTGTTTGTTTTCACGTCCCCTTAGGATACTCTAAGTAACCCAGCATGATAAATTGTGAGAGCAATTATACACAAATTTTGTATTCTGCCCACAGGCATGCATGAAAATACTTTCTGTCTTCCTTTGAAGTTCACATGTTTATTTTATTATATATCTGTATCAAAGTATTTATGAATTTAATTCATTATTGCACAGCAGAGCGTGATATGATATAGATATTTTAATGCCAATGTTCTCAAAAATTTATGTACTGGCCGTCTGGAACTTGGCCTAATAGTTAATGTTTAACAATATTAATACTGATATCACCTAGAGGTAGTTCTGTTGAATTTTTTAAAGATGTGATGCCTTCTTTCTCTGAAATAATTTTCTAACAGCTCAGTTTGTGGTTTGGTAAGGCAGCATTTGTGCTGTGAATCAAAGTTTGTGGCTCGGCACTCCCTGCCCAATTCTTGGCTGCTTTCATAAACGCAGGGTATTAAATGGAGAAACTTCATTGTTCCCAGCTAGCTGGATTTCCCCTAGCTTTATCTTACTGAGAGCTTTTTCAGCTTTCTCTTTCTGCTGAGTAAAGGTTATATCTTGCCCTGTTTGTGAGTGTTTTCCATGGGGGTTGGGAGAGGGCAGGTGAGTTGGATCTGCTTTTAGCTTGCTTAAAATATTCTGGGAACTTCAGATGGTACTGTTACAAATTGTACTTGATAAGTTTACCGCTTTTGATAGGACAGGTAACAGACCTTTTCCTCCCAGTTTCCTTGAAACTTATGTGCAGTACAGTGAGTTGCTAACATATATGAAACCAGTAGGGTTTTTCAAATGTTTTGTTAGTTCCTATAAAACTTGTTGCTGAAGTCTACAATTTTTTGCAGGGCTTAATATGGTTTAAGCTTTTGTCTGTGGGTATTTCGGATGTTCTTTTTTTCTCTGTTTTACCTGTATTAATTATAATGAAGAATGTTGGAGGTAGAGAACAGGACATAGAACTGACCTAACAACACTCTGCAGAGAGATTTTCTCCATCTCCATCAGCACACATCCTGTTGTAGTACTTACTTTTAAGACAGCATTGCTGCTTCACCAAACATCCTCCTACAGTGAGAGAAGTAGGGGATAACTCTTGGAAAAAGTTTTGAGGCTAGTGACAAAATATGTTTGTCTTTCAGATCCCCAGCTCAAGGGTATAGTGACCAGGTTATATTGCAGGCAAGGCTACTACTTGCAAATGCACCCCGATGGAAGTCTCGATGGAACCAAGGATGACAGCAGTAATTCTAGTAAGTGACTGCCCCAGGGGAATGTCTTAATCGCACCCGCAGACCGCACCGCTCGAATGTGTTTGCACAGGCACCGTGGGAATGCCTGCCTGCCTGCCTGCCTGCCTTTGGAGGGTTTCTGAATGTGTGGTGTCCCAGGGAGGAGGGTTCTGTCCCTTCGAAGCCTGGTGACCACCAGCATGGCTCGTGCAGGACATTGGCCTAAATGTGTTGCCTCTGGAAGGGGAAGGCGTTGAGAGGTCACAGACCTTAGGAGGGAGATATTTAGGCCAATGAATGTCTTCTGGTAATTTTATAAAAGTGGTAAAATTATATTAAAATAATTTTTAATAAGAACTGCTCATCTAACAAAAATTTCTTGTCTTCCAATAAATAACAAAGAAACAACAAGACGTGGAAACTAAATTTCCCAGAAAAATCCAAATTTACAAGCAAATCAAAGACCTTCATAAAACACATGCTAAATTAACTTGCTGAAGGTACTAAAAAATTTGGGGCAAAAAATCCTTTGCCAGCCAGAATTCCAATGCTGTTAAGAGATTTTTGCCACTGTAGAGATGGCAAAAGTGGCAGTTTTTAAAAATGTTCCAAACAAAAGAGGTCTTGAAAGGCTGTGTGGGTTGCTGCTTTGGTATGCTTTTCCTGTGATACTGCTACGTATTTTTGTTCAATGAGCATATATATGTTTGATAACTTCAGCTGCAAATGGTAATTAAACAAACCTATTCTTACTCTAGAAACAGTTGATTTGTGTTTTGTTTATTTTAATTATCATGTCATATTTAAGTAACATTTCTGTGTCATCTCAAATTTTATTTTAAGCACTTTCAATACACAATTATGCATTTAATACACTTATTATGCATATATAAATAACCCTTCGTTTCCTTAAAAATGTTGAAATTAGGCTGCAGAAATTAAAGTATTTGAGATTTCTGCCTTACATTGGTAAGGTTCCTATTTTAGTTGTCATTTTTAACACCTTTCATCAGCAGATAGCATGATCACCTTTTATTGTTTGGTTTGGAGTTTTTTTAATAGAGAAAAGTTGTTGAATATATTTTTATGTGTACCTCTCTGCTTGTTTTTCAAGTGTTTTTGTTCCCCTTCCATGTCCTCCCCATCCCACCCCCATCCTTCTTTCTTTTCTTCCCTCTGTGTCCATCTCTCATGCCCACTTCAGTACTGGAGTACACACTGTGACCTTAAGAAAGACAGGATTATTCTCACTTTTTATTGAAGCTTTGCCTAGCTGAGGTCTAAGAACTCTCTTAGGGTATAAGTGCAGATCTCCGTCCCTCTGCCCCTCTCTCTTAGTCTCAGCCTCAGCAAGATGTGTAGGACTGAAACAACTTTGTAATGTTTTATTGTTATTTCTGAGAGGTTTTTTTAGCTCTTAAATCTCTACAGATGTGGAGTCTTTTCAAAGATAGATCACAGTGGCATTACTTTTCTCTTTTTGATGTTGTCATCTTTACAAATTGTCCTCTTTTTTTTTTTTACTCTTTCTCCTCTTCTGTGCATTTCTGATTTTCCAACTCTCTGACCATCTCCCTTATTCTTCTTTTTCCATAATGCAGAATAAATGTTCTATATTTTATTGAACTTCTCCAAACTCAACCAAGCACCCTATAGAAGTATTGTGTATTTTGGATAAATATTGTTAGTTATTTTGTTTTACTCCAAAATTATTTTATGGCTAAAAATTTGTGGCATTTTTTTTCCCACAAAGTCTTTTTTTTTCTGTCTTTAACTGGTGGGATTAATTTTTTCTGACTACTCCAATTTTCCAATCTTTTTCATAAGGACAATTTAGAACAGAAGAATGTAAAATTTATGTGCTTGCCAGGAAGGCCTACAGTCTGCATCTGAAATTTTGTTGGTATATATGTATCAACTTTATATTAAGATCTGAAAAGATTTACCCATTTGGTATATTTATTATTGTATGAGTATGTGTTTGTTTCTTTTGTGCTGCCAGTCAGTTTTTTCACTTTCCACTTTGTTACCTTTCATTTCCTGTTGAACATTTTTTTTCCTACTGCTTTTTTTTTATTGCAGCATATGTTGGCTTTATTTCTCTTTCACTTTAAAACAATAATTTTCTCATGGATAGAATTTCTAGTGTTTTGATATTTTATTTTTTGAGCTCCTTAGCATGATAATTTCTGTCTGAGGCTTACAAGTGAATAACTTTTGGCAGCTGCCCAAGGGAGAAGATCCTGCTTCTGACTGTGTTGCCTGCAGGCTGCCCATTTAATGTGCCCAGAGGGTGAAGGGATGGACACGTATCAGCTGTCTGTAGAACTGATAGAATGCTTACCTGGATAGTGAGGATGACTTCCATTCAAAGGGTGTTTCATAAAAAGAAGGAAATACAGACTGCCAAAGGGTGTGCATCTCTGCCAGCCTTCCACCTGCCTTCGGACTCTTCACTGTCCCTGAAGAGAGCACACTGAGTAACTGGGTGTCAGAGAAGCCAGAGGGAGCGAGGAGTGAGGGAGAGAAAAAAGTTGCAGCTTCTTTTTTGTCTTCAGCAAGGAAACTGTTTGAAGCTTAGTCATGCTGCTACTTTTTGTGCTGTTGCCATGTATTCTATGTCAAGCAATTAGAGAAGTACTTGGAGTTAAAATTCCCTCAAGTGCCTATATCATTTGGTACTCATTTTATATGTATGTCAGTAAACATAACTTTACACCCTTTTGTAGTCACAGTGTTAATAGAAAGGTAGCTCAAACTAAGATTAAAATTTGCTTCTATCTGAAGTCAAATTGAGTTGTACCAGCTGCTTTAATCAGCTGCTCATTGTCCCAGTTTGAGTAAAGGCCAGAGACTGCAGAGAGAGGCGACAAGATTTTTAGTGTATCACTGTGTGCAAAAACTTGCATGAAAAAGGAAGACTTGATGTGCAATTGCATGAATGTACTTTTGCCGCTCATGTTGATGGCCATGACATTAGAACTCAGCCTAAACAAACAGGCTTCAGTTCGTTGTTGTAACTTCTTTTTATAACTTTTCCAAGATAAAGATGTTTCATGAAACAATGGTAATTAATGCATCTATTGGTTAATGGTGCTGAGTTTCCTCAAATCACTTCCCTAAATTAAGGTTGTTAGCCAAACAATCTTGTGTGCACAGTCTGTGCACAGTCTGTATTTATTTTTTTTTGCCCCAGTCTCAGTGGTATCTTGTTTTAGCTGTTTGGTTTTGTTTTTTGTTTTAATTTAATTTCTCTAATACCTTTCAGTTTCTGGTTTGCTTATGTGTCTTGCTTGTAGCAAAAGCAGGAGTGGCTGTGGTTAAAGCTGTAGCTTTGGTTACTGAGGTTCTACTCAGTGTAGCTGTCACACTCACTCTCATGTTCCTGGACTTTACAGGTGCAAATGCAGCTTGCTTCACTGGCCTCATCATTATTATTTAGGAAAAACAAGGTCCTGCACAGAAATCATAAAGAGACAGAAACGATTTCCATATGTGCTTGTAGTAACAAGCGTTACATTCTCCTCCTGTCCTCCCCACCTAAACCAGCTTAGTTTTAGGCTTTTGTCTATCTTCAAAGTTTTGTCTCATGAATGAAGGGTAGGTTTAGCAGGAAGGCTAATTAATTTGAGAAACAGACAGTTAAAACTTTTTAATTTCTGAGGTTGAAACCCTGAATCTTTCAGGTCTATAGTTTTTTTAAATTCACCTAGAGTGTATCTCAGCCAATGACCACTGAAAAAATGCAACGCAAATGAGGATACTTTCCTTTATAGTTGACAGACCTGATTGTAACACTCAAATGTTGCATTTTGTACGCCTTATGAAATTACAGTTGTTTTATAACATTTTTATACTATTCTCTGATTAAAACAACATTATTACCTATTGGTAGTCATATTTAATATACTGATAAATGAAAAAGTGAATATTATCCAAGAACATCTTACTTGGTTGTGCTGTACACATCTTTTATTATGCTGCAATATGCTTTAGTTCCTTTGTGGTGCTTGCTACCTGGTAGAGTTGCTCTTCAAGGAATCCTGCAACCATTTAACATTCCTTTATTTTCATCTTTTAATGCATACTTCTAATTATATCTTCCAAATTGAATGTGGAAGCATTTACTTTTTAATGTCTTTACAGAATACCTACCACAATCACATTTTGGTTTGAAGGTACTCATAAAATAACCTTTACAGCACCCTTGTAAGGTAAAGGAGATAATTAGATAGAAATAAAGCACATAAAGATTAGGAAAAAACCACCTGCAGTGCTGTTAAATTTGGATTAATGAATGTTAATTTTGGATTACTGCACAGAAATATCTGCAGCCTGATGCTTGCAGTGCTTTTTACTGAAGTTTGTCTTCAAAGAATTATACAGGCATTTACTCATCTATTTACATCACTTCTGGGAGTTAGGTAAGCCTATTTCTCCCACTGGGATAATCTTAGTGTGACAGGTAAATGTTCAGTCATACTCAAAAAAAAAGTTTTAATTATGTCTTCTGTAAGACTGGGCAGCTAGAATTAGTTTGCTCCATAAGAAATGGATGGACAAATCTCTAAGCACCAAACTCCTTGCAGTCATTGCCAATCTAAAAGATGTTTTGATGGAGTTCTCATTTTTGCCTGTGGGCCTCCAAGTGAAAATAAATTGAAGAAGTAGTTGCCTTGACCTGATTGGAGATTTGGTACTGTGGAAAGTTTTGTTAACTGCCACAAGGGCAGTGTGCACGCAGAAGAGGCTGCAAGTTCAGAACTCTTAAATAGTCAGTCTGGAGCAAGATTCCTGAGAAAAACAGTGATCTGTAATAGCAATTTTCTTGCAGCTACAAGTAAATTGTACCTAAATAGACTTCCACAAGTATATGGAAATATCTGATTGCAGGCATTTCAGATTTCAAGTTAATGGACTGTGTTGGTATAACATAAAAGAAGGAAAGAGTTATATGGCGGTTTTGTGTTTTGCTCAAGAGAGGAGGGATTGCTTATTAAAATAGTGGACTCGAACTTTTGCTAAAACTTTTTGAGGATTAGAATCCAACTCAGATTTGGAGTTCCTGCAAGTCTCGTCCATGAAACCTAAACAAATAACCCTTTTTCATGGCAGTTGCTCCTGCTAACTGTCCCCATCCCCATTTTCTAACATTTTGTGGTGGGAGTAGGCTTGCAGGCTTAGGAAAAGGCAGAGAACCCAAATGCTTTATAGCTGTGGTTTAGATAGAGCACAAAGCAAAGCTAAGGGAGTGTGCACTCAGCACTGACAAGGAGAAAGGGTTTTACTTGCACCATTTCTGCCAATCAGTTCCCTTGTCTTCCCTGATGCTCTCGCATCCTACTTTCACATGGAATTGCCAGGCTTTCTACCAAAGCATGCAGCATGGGAACACTGAGCACCAGGCACTGCTGTATTTCCTGGGCTGTTGGGGGCTGTCCCCCCTCTCAACCCATCTATAGACTCACTGAGCTGGCTTTAGGCACATAAAGATGTTCAGGGACCTCACTCTCCAGGTTTTGGTTTCGCATATGTTTGGCTGTGCAGAACTGGAATGCCAGCAGACTATAGAAGGCTTTCTGCTTTTCTCAGAGCAGTTTTTTACTAGAGTGAGGTATGCCACAGGTGAATCCTAGGAATGTTTGAAATGTGTAATTGAATGCAAAAGTCTTGCTTAGTGAAGAGCACTGCCCAGTCAGGCTCTGGAGGAAATTGAATTACTTTTGACCTGCTTCAAAGTGCATTAAAACCACATGCTGTGCCTTCCTGGTGCATGTTTTGCTGTCCCCGGTATGAAACACATTTCTGAACATTTGTCAATCAATAGCTGAATGTAGACTGACCTCCCTAGTTTTCCTCAAGTCTGGAGGATTTTGTGAAGCTTATTGAATATTCTGACTGTGCAGAATTGCAGCATTTCAGGTCACACTCTAAAATTTTAAGGGTTTAGACTAATTACAGGATCTCTGAAAATCTCCAATTAAAATTTGGTGGCGGTAAAAGATGCATTCCATGCCTTCCGCAGTGCTTTCTGAATTCACCAGCAACTATAAGCCACTTCAGTAACTTTATAGGCTGCACAAAACACTGCTGTGTTACAGGCCTGTAATTCTTGTTCAGTGGTGGTTGGATTTTTTTTCTAGCTTTGGTGCTTTATTTTTATTTGTAATATGGTATATAATATTTACATTTCAGAATTTTTGACTGAACCACTATGACCGAATTATTTTTCATTAACTGACTTCTCATGGCTGACTTGTCTTTTGTGTTCATCTCTTTTCTTTATATAAGTATTGTTTGTTTTTCCTTCCTTGTGTCCCTTCAATTGTTTCTTCAGTCCCTTTAACATGGTTTGCTCCTGCAATTTCTTTTTTCTAGGAAAAAATCCAAACTCAATTGCCATCTGATACTTTGTTTTGCTGTGACAGACACACAACACACAGCAGTGATTTTTCTGGTCTTGACATTGTTTCATTTGAGGATAATGAAATGGATGGACAATGAGGAGTTTATAACTAATTTTTGACTTCCAAATTACATTGAACTAAAAGCCCTTAAGCCATGCAGTCTTTAGCCTATATACTCTTGGGATATCTTTTCTGCGAGTGCCCGAGTGCCATATTTCATTGTTTTACATTTATTAAAGAGGGAACCTTATCTGTACCTTTTTTTTTTTTTTTTTTTTTTTTTTTTTTTTTTTTTTTGTGAAGAGCACTGTAATATCCTATCATAATGGAGAATTTTGGAAATAACAGAAATTAAAATTTATTTGTGCTAATTCTTGTCATCTCTTTTATTTTCTTTGTAAGCCTGCCAAATTTTTTTCAGTTCTTCTAGAGCTCTTTTCAATATATTTTTCTTTCTACCACTCTAGGAAGAACTCTGCTACAATTCCTAGCTTTAAATTGGCTTTGTGTATTCCTAAAATGATCTGATGTTACACATTATTTTTTTGCATGACAATGCCAAAGGAAAGGTGTCTCTTTTTTTATACATGTCTTTATTTCTAGTAGTCTACCTATGCTTTTTTTTCTCAATTGTAAAGACTTGGTCATATTCATCATAAACAAACTGGATGGATTTTTGTTCTTTGACCAAGCAGGAATTTTCACACCTTGAGAAATGTATTTATCCACTGCAATTACATGATCTTTTTTCTCTGGTTTGGGCTTTAGCTATGGCATTCTGATTACAGATAGCCTCATTCAGTACATTTTTTGGTCACACCTATGGATGTCCTTCTTAAATTTTGAGGAATTCACTGTAGGTGTTACTGTGTTCCTGACATTTGACTCTGTAGAAACATTGTCCCCACTCCATATGTTGGATACACAGGTTGTGCTTTTGGTTTTCATCCAGGGACTTGGGAGTCCTGGGTTTATCCACAGTGGAAAAAACATTTAGCATAAACTCTGTCTCATCCTGGTCTTTTCTTCCAAAACTGATGTGTGATTTGCATCTAATTTTCTAGCATGAGTCAGTAAATGTAATATAGGTGTGTGCTGGCATAAGTTTTAGAAGAATTGGTTCATGCCACCTACTTATACAACTTGTGTTTTTCTGTGGTGAGGCTGGTAAACTCCCACTCTTCACACTGGTCTTTTTTCAGACAGTGGCTGTTTGGATTACTACAGAGGTATAGAGTATTTCTAGGGTATTTGTTATTAGTTGCTTTTCTGATTATTTTCTAATTATTACCCCAAGTTCTGTATTCTCTTCAATAACATTTATGCCCGTTTAGAATCAAGCACATATTTCAGTGCTTTTATGAACTATGGTAAGCCTCTGTCATTGCCTGACACCGTTTGGTACTGCTTGTATCAAATACAACATTCAAAAAAATAAAAAAAAATTTGAAACCACAGATTCTTTGAGGAGGGCACCTTTTAGTTGAAAACCATAAAAATGCCCGAGAAAATAAAGAGCTACTTGCCAGAATCAAAGAAGAAAGATTTTCTGAGTTAGTCTAATTTTAAAAACATACAAAAAATTATGCAGAACTATTTTTCTTTCTTTTCTGCTAATTATGTTTATTAGACAATTGTATTAACTGTAGCATATTTATGTCTGAACGTGTGCTTTCTTCACAGCTTTATTCAACCTTATACCAGTGGGACTTCGAGTTGTCGCTATCCAGGGTGTAAAGACTGGGTTGTATATAGCCCTAAATGGAGAAGGTTTCCTCTACACATCAGTAAGTACCTTGCTGGACTCTGTTTAGGAGGCACAGCTGAAGCTGAAATCTACACAGGAATGAGATGGGTGTCCACTTTTAAGAAGTTCTGCAATGTCTGTGTATGTTGCACACACCGTGCTTGTGTGTAGCATTATTTGTAAATGTGTACTACATATGAAAGCCTGAATGTTAGCAATCCTAAAAAAGCACACCATAGAGCTCTTTTCCTGGCAGGCTCTCATAGTAGAGTGCCATATACCACAAAGATTATAATTTTCATTTCAGTTCTTCAAAATTTTTAAGGACCTTCAATTATTTTCTTAGAGTCTTGTTGATCAGAATCCAAAAACCGCTCTAACCATTATTTTTGTTGATAAGATTTCTGAGTACAACTTCCATCTAAAAGGTTTTTAACAGCCTTATGGTTTATCTCAATGATCTTGTAACTGTATACTTGTAACTGATTTTTTGATATCAGATATAAGGAGGGACTATTACCTCTGTAGAATGATCAAAGTTTAAAAAAAGTCTTTTTGAGTCACAAAGAAGACTGCTGGGTAAAGTGACCAGAAAGACCTCAGATTTTTTATGGTATTGCAAATGATTTGCTAATCACTCAGTGTGTTGTGAATACAAAGTTCCTCATTTAGTTTTGTTTAAATTTACGGTCTTAACTTCCTTTGAAAGGCGACAGCCTTTAATGTGAACAGGCAGTTCTGTCAGGTATTAACAAGGTGGCTTAAAGGATTTTTCACTACTGTATTTTTATTGACGTCTATGTTAAATTTATTTACATTGTGCTTTTTCCATTTTTTACGTCACCTAGTTCTTAATTCCCAACTGAGTTACAATACACTGCTTTGTTTTCAATGTCCGTTGAAAGGAAATTGGAAAGATTAAGTTTCTGATGCCCTGAGGGAAAGTGTTCTGTTTGTTTCAAACACACAATTGTCTTGCAAAAGCTAATTAGGAAGAAAAAATGGAACTAATCTTGAATGCCAATGTCAAGACAAAGAGAAAATTCCTCCTCACAAAATGCCTGCTGGAAACTCAGACAGTACTGTCTACCTTCTTTTTACATCTGTTCAAAATAAAAATTTTATCTCATGAAAACATGCAATATTTGCTATCAAAAGGAAGAAAACTTGAAGAAAAAACTTAGTGATGTTAGAGAAAACAAATTACTGAGTTTCTAGTTCCATCACATTGTGGGGGGAGGTATTTTCTGGATCATGGCATGAAGAGCATTTTTTTTTATGTGTTGGCACAGTGAAGAGTACATTCTTGCCCAACACTGTTCCTGAAGTGCATTCTCAGTCCCCCAGAAAGAAATATAAATTTCAGAAGATGTGCTGTTTCCTGATGGTTAATTTTGCATGGGGACCATACTTGTACAAAGTAGGCACTGTTTTTATGTATTATTCTGGAAATGATTCAAGTTAAATGAAGTTAAGTGAGGCAATGATTGTTTTTCTAATGTACTGCTTACTCTTCCTTGTGCAGAGAATGAAAGATGAGTGGCCCATTAAATTACAAATTGACACATTATAAAACACAGTGGAAGACTTTGTTATGTCTATGAAAATATTTTCAACCTTCACTTTTTTCAAGAAGAAAAAAAAATAACATTTGATCAAAAGTTTAAAGGTATTGATTTCAAAACATCAGTGCTGTAATACAGGTTTGTTTGTTTCATATTAATGTATTGACAACACTGGAAATACATTTTTGTCTCAGCAATTGCCTGCTTTCACCTTAAAGACTAATGCATTTGAATATAAAATGACAAAGCAACAGAGAGAAATCTGTCTTCTCCTGAGGATCAAGATGAAGAAATATTGTATGCAGAAAATTCACCATTTTCAGAAAAATTGTTTTAACCAATCACTTCCTATTACTGTCTTGGTGAACTTTTTGACGCTCTCACATCTGTGTATCTGTTGCACCTGAATGCAGAAGTTCTGTATTACATGTTACATACTTTTCCCTTGGCTATTTAGGAGAGAATGGAAGAAAAAAGTTTTCTAAGTTTCATATGCCAACTGCCATCACTGAAAAAGCTGCTGCATAATAGGAATGTTAGTTAAAATATACATATATTTATATTTATATTTATTACCATTTTCTTATGAAGATTTGGAAAAAAGTAATCATGCCTTGTAGACTAAATAGCATTTTCAGTCTAAATTGAGACTGAAGTTCTGTATAGCCCTCCTATGCACAATAGCTTGGTGTCCCTTCTTCCCATCACATTCGTATTCACAGGATATGAAAGCTGCATCTTGTGAGAATACCCTACATGTTGATGCCTCTCTTCAGAGACTGAAAGCCCCAGCTCAATTATTTTTATCATAAGGTTCACGTCACATTGACTAATTAAGCAACAGCACTGACAGCAAAGGTATTATGTGTGAAGCTGCTGTGTGTGCTGTGTGAAGAAAACGAAGGTACAGTGACAGACTAGTTTTACAAAAAGATTGTCAGATGAAAATTTACATTGTTTCTTGCCTTTTTTTAAATCCTTTTTTTAATGGTTGTTTACATCACTTTGAGAGTCAATAATTTTTTCCCCTTTATTCTGCTATATTTAAAATTTTTCAACTGTTTCTCAGAATAAAAACTAGAAAAATGTGCAGAAACTTCATAGAAGAGTGCTATGTCAGTATTTCTTGGAACAGAAACAGGAGGACAGCAAATTGTGTAGGAAGATCAGTCTCAAGAGCTTTTCACACCTATTTTGCCTGCTGCACCACTTGAGATTTGTATTCTGTCCTTTGTGAATTGATTGAGCCAGAGTCTCTAACATACATTATCAAAATCTTGTCAAATAAACGAGAAGAAGAATCTTTGGAGTTTGACAGGGTTTTGCAAAATTCCTGAGAGAAATTTTCCAATTTTTTTCCAAAATCATAGCCTCTTTTTTTTTTCCTCTGGATTTAAGTTTCTTATTGTAATGCCATAAATAATTATTTTCTGTCATATGAAATATGAGAACAAGAGCCTTTTCATGTTGTGTTCTTGTTCTTTTAAGTGTTAGCTCACTTAAAGGCTATCCATTAAACTCACCTATTTTGAAGCTTTGGATTTCTGTGTCCAACTTTCTTTCTCAGTGTGTGTATATTTACATATACACACACTTATATCTGTATATTGAATGTATCTAGCCATAAATAGGATATATTTACCTACTGGTAGCTTTCCAGTTCTATATGTATGTTACTGAGCAATGAGAATCATTAAAGTGAGTTGACATTAATATTAGATGGCTTAATGAACTGTGAATAATTTAATATTTATGACTGACTAAATAACTGTGAAAGCTAGTTGGAAAATCTGGATTTTTCCACAAAGAGCCATCTCAGTTACTAGCAAGATTTTTGAAGTTGTAGTTATGGACTTCATATGCTAAAGTCAAAAATTATGCCTTATTCCTTTCTTCCTTTTGGAAGGGTGAGCAAGGTGAGGTTTAATTTTCAGATTTTGTCTTGTCAAAATCAAAAGCAATGAAACTGACTCCATGCACTGAAAAAGCGAGCGCAGCTGCAGGGATTCTCCATGGGGAACAGGTATTGCCTGCAGCAAGATGATGGCAGTGCAGTATGTGGTTGAAGCTTTCGTTGGGTTTGATGTTAATTTTGATCAACTCCCTTTGGAAGTGGTTCATTAGTTCAGCTTCCAGGGGGCTGCACGTTTTGTTTTGATTCTAGGATTTCCTGCTATCTTAAATTCAGAGGTAAAACTTATAAAATGTTAGTCCATTTTTTGATTCCTATTTTCCTGTGATGAGGATATGAGAGCCTTCTGGGTTTACATCAATGGATTTTTTTCCAGAATTATTTTATATATCTGGGAGTGTTTGGAAGGGCTACTGGTTCCCTTTATTATCATAGGAGCAGTTTGTCACTGTACTACCTGTCTTTGGTAGGTATCAGAGTAAAAGAAAAGGGAAAATTCGAAATGTAGACAAGGAAAAGTCCTGTCTAGAACATCTTAACCTGCTTCTGTTTTCTTCTTTGTGTTTCCTCTTTCACCATTTCTTCTGCAAATTTTCTGAGACCAGAGATGTGAACTAAAGCAGAGAGGAAAGAGTACACCTGTGATATTGTCCAGCAGCAGATATCAAAGTCATAGGAATTCAGTACATGGTTTCTTAGTAACTACTGATGCTTTAAAAGATGACTGAGCCTGCAAGGCCAGGTCTGACCTCCCTGGTCCCCTCTTCCACCATTGCTCACTGTGGCTCCAGAGGTCCTCTTGTGGGCATGGGGTAGTGGGAACCTCACTGGAAGGATGTAGAAAGTACTGGAGAGGTTTTACCAACTTTTTGTAGAGTATTTTAGAATTAGGAATGTTGCACTACTCAATAAACAGAATAATCTTTTGTGAGGTGGGGGTTTGTTTTTTGATCTGCCGCAGTACACAGTGTTGAGGGCGTTGGAAGGGTGTTGGTTGGGGCAGCGTTTCTGTTGCAGTAAGATATCAGTCTGTGTCACAGCCTTCATGAAAGAGAGAGAACATCAATATCTGTTGCTGAGCAGTGTATTTGTTCTATTGCTCCGGCAACTCTCACCTGAAAAAAAAGCCTTTGAGGATTTCTCCTGACATTTCAGCGGCTTCCCAATGCCGCTATTTCTGCCACTTCTTTAAGCCCACGTAATTGACCTCTCTGAGGAGAACAAAATTCAGCCTCAAGGAATAACATAGGAGCACCTTCAGTGAAGCCTGGAAAAGAGTGAGAACTGAAGTAGTCTGTATTTCTACTATTCAATTCAAAGTCAAATGAAAAATAAATTTTGTCTAGCTTTTCATAGAGCCTTTATGCTTTATGCTTTGGAATAGCAAAGCTTATAACGTGCAGTACTTTGAAGGTTCAAATGTGCATAAAACCTTATAACAAACAAAGCAGAAGACAAAACCAAAGAGGAAATATGATGTTTTAAAATTTTAATTTTTTACAAGAATAATCAAAAATGGGTTCATGTTGACATCAGGATAACGTTGTTGCAACAGTAGTTGACCTGTGGGTTTGGTCATTCTTCACCTTTGGATCATTCTACACCTGGCAAAGTATTGTAGGAATAGTCAGGAATATATCTGTTTATAGAAAAAGTGACAAATAAAGCTTACTCTGTGAAAAGATGTAGACTTTTGTTTCTAGTGGTCAAAAGTATATAAATATCAGAAAAGGGTAAATCTCACTGCTCTTGAGGTATCTGTAGTTTTGTAAATGTAAGCACATCAGAGTGGAGTGTCTCATAATATTGTGATCAACAGAGAACATTATTTTCTTTCTTATGTCAGACTTATGCTTTAGGGTCTCAACCTGCTCCCACACATTTATCTTCCAGCACAGACTTTACTGAAAAAAGGGTAGGACCTTATTTTACTTGTCATTATCTGTATCATGAAAGTATTGTGGCTCACTTTGGAAAGAGGAAAATGGGTATTTTTAATTATTTGAAACCACAACTCCTGGTAATGACTTTTGAAAACTGATTATGTGATATTTTTAAGAGAGTAAAGGCACAGACCTTATACAAAAGCCCTTATTTCAACGGCTTACCACTGAAGTGCTTCCTTACATATCTATAACATTTTTTACATTTCTAGTTATTTTTTTATTCAATTTAGGATCAGTTAGAAAGTGACCTATATTTGCTTCATATGGAAAAAAGGTTTTTTGAGAGGGATACAGCATGTTTCAGGGCTGTGTTCCTCTGTAAACTGGGCTGCATCTCTCAAAAGGTAAACAAGTTCAGCATGTTCCAACAGTTGAAATACATTGACAGGGAGGAGGAAAACATCTGCACGATTTATGCTTATTTATATCTGTTTTTGGAGGTAGATAATTTGTCTCTCAGGTTGCCTTCCAAAAATAAATACAGAGAATTGCTGATGAATGTATTTATTCTATGGTAGCATTTAAGCAACAACTGATAGCATAGCCCTGCTATATTGTACAAAAGAGTGTCAAATGTTCCTGCTGCAGCATGCAGTTCAAAAGGGGTACAAAATACATACTAAGCCCATGACTTTTCTTTACTGGGTTAGGTTTTCAGCACATTTTTGATTGAATGTGCTGAAGCCAATGCTTTCACACACAAGATAAGGTAAAAAAGGAGGTATGCAGAGGCACCTGAGAGTTTGATAAGGTAGGAGAGAAGTGAGAAGGGAAGAGATGAATGGAGGGAGGCTGACATGAGGAGACTGTGATAAGAAGGGATATAAGAAAGTGGATAAATAGCACAGTGGAGCAGAACAGTATTGCAGAAAACCTTATAATGATATCATGATTGGAGAAATGTTTAGGATGATATCACTATTGTTCAAGTCTCGTGCTTATGTTGATTATGACCTGAGTTTTTCATACCCAAGAATGGCTACTATTTGAACTGCTGTTCATAAACCATTTGTTTAATGAAAAGTGCCACTTTGAATACATAAGGATACAGTATTTTAGTGTGGCTTCTTACTCTATGGCTGTAGTTTCCTCCTGGAATTTAAATATTTTACTGGGGGCAATAACAGAACTTGACTCAAAACTTGCAGCTCTGTTTCTTGCCATTTAAACCAAATATTTATATCCTGATTGTTTCATTAATGTCTACAGTATCCAGGATCTAGTTGAATTTTTATAAGTAAAAACAGTTTCATATTTGCTTTAAAAATTCATTTTCCTTTCTCATGTATATTTCTCCTATCCCTGTGCAAAAAATCTCTTACTGTATGTTTTCTCTCCCTGGAATGTATATAAATGCCCCAAGAATAACAGTTGCACTTCCAAACTTCGCAAAGTTTGGACGATCACAGGGTCTGCAGCTGCAGCTGGATATTTTTCAGTAATTGTATGACAAGGAATAGTAGCTGTAGTTAGGTATGCTAAAATGAGGTAATCTAATCTCATGCTTCAGGAAGTAGGATGACTGCCACAGGGACCGAGAGGAATGCTTTCCCCAATGTGCAGCATCACATAGTGCAGTTGCTCTGGAGGAGGTTTGTCTCTGAGCTGTTGTGCAATGGTCACAGCTGAAGGCTGAGCCAGGCTTGATGGACCAGCAGCTTAATCAAGTCTGTCAAATTTCTGCTTCTGGCAATTCTGTCTCTCATGGTAACATCCCTGTATTTTTGGCCAATGTTTGTTTTGTTGCATAAATATAACTACACTATTCTGGATGTTTCTTTATTCTCTGCTTTGTTGCTCTTAGGAATTTGGGGTTGTCAATAATCCTAAATGTTGACTGCATCTCACTCTCTATTGTATACCACTCTTGCCTTCTGTTCACTTACTTCCTTTCTAATTGTCACTTCCCAACCAAAAAGGATCACATTTGAAATTTCTAATTTTCTATTCATTACTGTTTAATCTTACTCATTCATTGCATCCAAGCAAGGAGGGAGGCTCCCAAAGGCTTGGAATCTCTCAAATTTTAGGCAATTATCAAAAACATATTTCCAAAACAAAATCCTACTACTTCTTTCCATTAATGGTTAATGAATATTGAAAATAATAAAGACAATTTTGGGAGGATTTTATGGTAAATTGAAATCCATTTCATAATAAATGGGGTTCTTACAAAGACTTCCTATTGCATTGTCAAGAGGTATAGGTAAGAAAAAGCCCCAACTTTCGGTGGAGTAAAACACTTAGACACATGTGGTGCTATCACTTCTGTAACTGCATAGTTAATGCATCTTCTGTTATTCAGAGCTATTTCCAAAAGGTATGTGTCTAGACAGAAAGACAGATGAACAGAAAATAACTGAGAGCTTTTAGATATTTAGTCTATTTTCAAAAAAATATTTGTGTTTGTCTGAAAAATTGCTTCAGTCAGATGCTGAAGCAAAAATTTGCTTTCATTATGTGAGAAAAACAATCCACATTACCTTGCAGAAATGAAATAGTGAAATGCATATTTTGCCATTTTTTAAAAAATTTCTCTAAAAATTTTAAATACCTTTATAAGAATATTCAGTTTATATCTGATAATATCAAGACAAAAGAATGGTATTTACCTAGGTAATTAAAGAAGTATATGCAAGCATCCTATAATTTCAGAGAACTTTCTAAGGTACCCCTCATATACTATAGTGGGATGGTGTGGGCACAAGTATCTGTATATTAAATTACCATCTTATCTTTACAACATAATTCTGTATCATCTGTATCACCATTCTGTGTGGTCCTTATGATTAGATGTCAAAAGAAGGATGATATATTAAAAATGTTATTGTAGTGTGCAACTCTATACAACAGGGTTTTGTATGAAAGATGCAGTTTTGTAAATATCAATGTTGACAAAAGCCATAGATGCATTTGATGACTGATTTATATACAATATCCATTACATTTTTGTAACAGGTTTCTTATTATTCTTGATTTTTTAAGGCTCTTCTTTCACATTGCCATCATACGCATTTATTTTATTGTTGTGGTGTATTCGTTTTTTCATTTGAACAGGCAAATGTGTAGCTAAGTCTAGTGAATGATGGTCAGTGATAAATTTACGTCCCCTGTAATCATCCTGTATGCCCTGTGAAAAAAAATGGGATATTTCTGTTTCTAAGGCAGCTTTAGCCATGGGCTGGATCCTGTGAGCAAGCTTGGCCATCTGGGTAGGCCCACAGAAATGCTGATTCTGCATGTCCTGACTAATGACCCCTTACCTTGGCCTCCCACATGTTGGCAGAGCTTGTTAATCTGGGACCTGCCCAAGGGTGTTCACAGTCCCCTCTCTTGGGAACAGGGCTGCTCCCACCACCTTTCCCCGTGGGATTTTCTGTGGCCAGGGACAACTGCTTGTGTGCAGCCTTGCAGGACCCATGACAGTGTGTGGGCGAATATGCCCACAGAAAAGGCTGGGATTGCCCCTGAGGCCTTCCTGGGGAACTAAGCTTCAGAAATGAGAACTATGGACCGCATTTTGTTTCTCTTTTGGTAAATTTTTAACTAACTATTTGTCAATTACAGTTCATTTACAATGTAAATAAGTTTCCTAAATATTTGTGTCTATAGAAAACTGAGTAGGAAAGCAAGCATCCAGCAACTTGTGCATAGCTAGCTAACATCAAGTCTAGATTTCCCTCTTGGTTTGTCAAATTCCTCAATCTTCTCCTTTACCTGCTGGCAGCTTTCCCTAACAGTATTCCTTGATGTATTCCTGTCGATAGTGCATAATCTTTTATGCTCAATACAGTAATTTAGACAAATATCATAGATCTTCATTCCTATACAGGCCCAGGAGTTGAAAAGGGTGTGACTCTTTCCTGCCTTCTCCTCTTTCCCTCATTTGGGACACCATCCAGTCAGAGGCAGTGTTAGGTGAAAACAGACATCCCAAAAGAAAGTTTGAGGTTCATTCTTGTTGATTGACCAGGCCCTACTTGTGGCACGGCATCAGAATAACTCCTAGCAATGGTGGAACCTTTTCTGTCCACAGCTTAGTGTAATTCAAAATTCCAATTTTAAGTTTCTAAAATACTGCCTGAATATTGAAGGGATCTGAAATTTTTAGGAGTACCAAGTGTTGGCCTAGTTCTGATGCTAATTACAGTTGCTGATCTCATAGGTATCAGGGTTGGCATAGCAGAGCATTTTCAGAAATCCCTCTTGGAAGGTTTAAACTGGTGAGTTTGTTGTGCAGTGCTTATTCAGCATATCCTTTTCACTGCCAGATGAGAAGTTCTCTAGACTGATTCTTGTTGATTTGACAAGGATTCTTTTTTTTTAGCAGACTACAAATACAGCCTTGGGGACTTATTTGCTCTCCCTGCAGGTGTCTCACAAGGAATCATAAATCTGAAGAAAAATCAGCAGTAAAACCTGAATTTTACTGCAGCAAAAAACATTGGAGGAGGGGTGAGCATACAAGTCACTCCATTGTGTTTGAATTCAGATATGACTCTTCTCTACATTGCCTTCTCCTGATATATTTGTCACTAAACATTTTGTAATAAAAAGTGACATGATGCCACTACCTGGAAAATCATGAATACCTGGGCTTAAGAGACAGTACAAGGTAGGAAAACCTTGTACTTTGAGTAAGTGAAGCAAAAACCTGAAGGCTTAATTCCTTCTTTTTCTTTCTTTTTCCAGTAGCATGTCATGTTATGGAAGGCTTTGGCTTATTAACAGACTGATAAGATTTTTTAGCATTACCAGACATTTACATGGTATTACTTAATATTTAGTGTGATTGTGTCTGCAAAACTGAAAACAATGTTTCAACATGAAGATTAAATTCCAGTACTTTGTGACTCCACAGATGTACAGAGCTAAAGACCCAAAGTTTTCCACAAAAGAGATGTGATTGCCTAATTCACCATGGAATTGTTTACTTATTGCAGAATTGCCTAACAGCTGGTGAATTTTAAAAAGATAGAGAAAGGGTTTTATACCACAGGCACAAAACAAAATATAGCCAACATTTCAGAAGCATAATATGTTCTCTTTTTCATGTCCCTCTTGGCCAGCATGTGACTTCTGTGTTGTGACTAATGTCCCCTAAGCAGTTATACCCTTTCACATTGCTGTTCAGGCTACAGGCCAAAACTTAGCACAACCCAGATCATCAGGAAAGAGAATAATATTATGAAAATATCTTAAAAGCAGCTTTGATGCTGTTAGGAATAGGTAGAAGTATAAGATTTTTTTAAGTCTGTTTCCCAAGGATTACTATTTCTCTCCCCAGTGTTATGTATTACTGGATGAGCATGGGTTTATTTAAAAAAAAAAAAAAAGAAATGAAAAAAAATATAAGGGTTTAATTTTTATAAAATTTGAAATAAAAAGAAGACGTACCTGTGATTAACTACATTCCGAAATTCTTGTTGATATCTTTTTTTTTACTCTAGGATGGGTTTGGACGTTCCCTGCCAAGGGAAGTGCAAAATACATGTTGGTGTGATAATGAGAGAATAGTCAAGTCAGACTAAGAGAAAAGTATAATTAATACAGAACCAACTGGAAGCGCAATCTCTGTAGAGTTACTTTTGTTTTTACAATGGAATAGAATAACTTTTCGATTTGGTAGAAATTTTTCCATTTGCTCCTGTGGGGCTGTGGGGTCTGAAGCTATTGGTCTCTGCTTCAGTAGGGACTGGAAGGATTTTTATAAGTAAGCATCATTCTCTTTCAGCTTCTTGAATGGAATATATCAGGGAGAATTCCTTCATTTTATTCAGTATGATATCTAAAAAATGTTGATATCTATGATACACTAACAAATGCTGTTAGTAGAGCTGCATTTTTAATTTCAACCTGCTTTCAAGTTTGTACTTTCCTCTTCTCCTCCCCCCAGCCTTTTTTTCTCTGGAGAACTTCTCTTAAGGATTAGGGTAACATAGGAAGATGCAGCATTTAATATTCTGTTTCAATATTTAGTTGTTCTTGAGGAGGACTGAGTTGACTATTTTCTTTTTGACATTTGAAGATCAGGAGTGTGCCCTTGTCTCTTCATTTTCAAGTATCTATTGGCACCAGCAGGAAAGGAGATGAAGGAATCAGCCTTTCAGGCATTGAAAGTGACAACTTCAGGAAGCATCAGCTGAGGCGATTCTATCACCCATTTAGCATTCATCTGACTATTGAAGGTGGCTGAAGAATAGCATTTGAAAACAGAATAGAAGATAAAATTGGTACTTCCCTTAATACTTACAGAACATTCACTGTCATCTTTGACAAGTATCAGTGTTCTGCCTGGTTCTCAGAACTGTGAAAGTCACTTTTCTTCAATTGACACAATAGAGTAGAAGATAGGTCAACTGATTTATTTTATTTTCAGGGATTATCATGTGGAGGTGACTGCTGTATGGAATATGAGGAATAGTGAGGTAGTATCTAAACCACTTAGTCCAACTCACAGCTTTGAATGTGCAAGTATGACATTGAGAAAGGAGGAGACAGGGGAAAGGATTAGGATTAGGTGATCCACAGGTGGATTATATTAGGTTCACTTCAAACTCTGCCAATCATATGAAAACAGTCTCACTATATGAAAACAGTCTCACTAGTGAATATTGTAAGGAACTAGCCATGGTATAGATAGCCTCACTTGAAATTGTTGGAATTACCCTAATAGGAAGTGCAAGGACATGGGCCATGTTAGAGACAGACAAGATGCAGCATTCCCACTAAATGACATTTTATTCTAGCAGATCAAAGATTTTATTAGTTATAATGAGGCATGCTCAGTTTTATTTATTTATAGATACATCAAATTCAGAAATATAGCATGGAGTTCCTCAATCCTGGTCCTAAAAATTGCACTACAACCTTGTTATCCTCATGACTTTCACAGACTCATTTTTGTGCTTTCACAGACTCATTTTTGTGGGAGCCTGTAGTGGTAGAAACTTCATTAAAAGATTTGAACAATAAAACACTACTCATGGAAATATAAAGAAAATGCTGATTAGTTGTTTAACTGAAAAGTAAAAAAATAACTCCACAAGTTAGCTGTTAACGTAGAGATTGCTGATGTAAAGGAATTGTAACACTCTAGGCGTTCAAGATATTAAATAAAAATTAAAACTACTTTGAAAGAGATGCTCTAAATTCATCGAGGACAGTATTTTTTAATAAAGTAAATAATCAAAAAATGCAGAAAACAGAAACAAGTACTCAACCAAATTTTCAAGATTTTTAGGAATGGAGATAAGGCTGAAATCTTCCCATAATTTTTTGTAAAAGTTCTAGATAATAAAAAAAAAGAACTTCATAAATACGAGTTCATTTAAAAAGGCTCTTATTTTTTATATGCATGAAGGGGTGTGTTAGTACTAAGTCATATTTTTTTTGAAAGAGATGGACTTCAGAAGTTCTGTAAATAGGTTTGTTCATATGTAGTTTTTTTTTCCAAGAAGACGAAACAACTTCCTTTTCTTCACTTTCTTCACTTTGTCAAAACAAGAAATGTTGGAAAATGCCCGCATCTATTTTCTTTCTTTTTTGTCTAGTCCTATTTGTTAAAGCAGTGCTATACTCTTTTTCCTTTGTCTCTGAATGGAAGAAGGAATTTTATCTGGCACTTCATGGCCTGATGCTTTTTCTAAGGGTTTCTGGCTCAGTTCCTGTCACTGGTAGACAGAAGGGTGTTCTCTCTATGCTTAAGACTGTTGGTAGTATCTTTCTGTTAATGTCAATTTGGTACCACTCTGTGATTGGAGAGACCTGGAAAGCCAGTTCCTCTGGAGAAGTCCTTAGTAAGGTAGCATACTGTTTTTTATTCCAAAATAAATATCTACTTTCATCCATAAAAAGACAATAAAATAAATAGATTCATTTATTTATTCTATTGTATGTATTGTATGTATTTATTGTATTGTATTGTAATCCATTTATGTATTCTATTGTATGATCTGGTAAAACAAACAAAAAAAAGCAAATATTTTCATTAAAACCTTTTTCTTTGTCACATTCCATTCTAAACATCAGTTTTGAAATATTGATAGGATGGCAGGCTTTTGTAGGACAGATAATTAAAATTATAATCTTATATTGTGCTTATAAAGGAATATGCTGAGGATTTCCCACACACTTTTGCAGTTTCCATGCTTTTGGGTAGCCTCAGTGAGGGGGGGGGGGCTCTGTTGCTTCCATGAGTGAAACCAGAGCCTTAACAGTGCCAACAAATGCCCATAATATCATAGTGCCCGTAACTTCTTTTATTTCTGTTTCCATCTGGTGATCCCAAAAAATTTGACATGCAGAAATGAATGTAGCTTTGTTACCCCTATGTGTGCTGTACAAGAATGCCAGTAAGTTGTCTTGTCTTCTTTTTAAAAAATAATAAAATTTCCAAACCTGTTTAATTGAGAACATTGACCATGGTAACAGAAATATATATTGTGTCAATTATGAAGCAGAGATTTGAGATATGTGAATGTGTAACATTAGAAGCTAGTCTGCACACAGCTTCTAGATCTTTCTCTGGAGTGTTTCTGTCCAGGCTCTGATGGAGTTAGGAAGCAGGTGTCCGAATTTCCCATTGCTTTCTTGATTTTGAAAGTCATAATAAATTCAACATAGCACCATAGCATGTGGTTTGAATGTAGTCACAAAGCCTTCTATCATATGGGAAATATCTACAGAAATTATTGACAGATTCAAATGACTTGAGGTAATTTTATAGTAGAAAGAATTAAACAAATGACTTGAGGTAATTTTATAGTAGAAAGAAAGAATTCTGCTGCAAGCCTGATGTAGTCTGCAGTGTGGAATACTCTGCCACTAAACCATGGCAAAATTGCATTGTTCATCCACATGCTGTTTCCAGAAATGTGTCTTCAGTAGATTCAGTAAAAGTCCTCTCTTTTTATCATTTTAACTAAATGGTGAACAGTGGCAGAACAGAGAGAAAACATCTTTTCCATACAGTTTGTTTGATGGGGGCTAAAACCTCATGTTCAAAGTAGCTGTCTAAAAATGAGCTTTTTGTCTTCTCTTTTTTTATTTTCTAGTTCTGATAGCTATTTCTTCCCTCAAGCCTGCTTTGTTAGCTAACTGGATTACCTGAACCCAAGGACTAAGTTGTAATTTCTTCCAGAGGACTTTTATATTGAGCCACCTTATCACTATGCAGATAAAAACTTCCACAACCTGATCTGGCTCATTTGGTCTTGACGATGGATATCTCCTAGCTATGCTGTAGGTGAAGACAAAGCAGGGCCATGTACAGCTTTTGGTATTTTCTACTGAATCTTGGAAAAGTTTCCCTAAATTGGACTCTTTTAGTTTGCTAGGTGCAACTTCTTCAGTGGAGAGTAGTAAAAAAAGCAATATTGAACAGATCAAACGTAACTCATCATTTCAGATGTCAGATTTAGCATACACATTGCATTATACATAATGATTTCAAAATCACGTCATTTAAAAATATAAAATCCATATTTCATGGGTAGCAATTAAGTGAAATTAACTGAGATGAAAAGCATTCTAGGCCATATTCTGTTAAAGCTTCTTTAGACTTGGCACTTACTCCTTGATAGCATCAAAGGTAATTTGAAACGTAAATAATCCTTAGAAAAATAGCTATACTTTTATAGTGACATAACTTGCAAGGTTTTTATATTTGAGAGGTGTTAGTTCAATAAAATTGAACAGGCTTCTTTCTTTTTGATGAGATGTACTTAGTAGTTTCTCTTTCATCTTAAAAGTAATGTAATAATGAAAGATTTAGGGTGGCAACTTAAAGGATGCTTTTATTTCCTCATCTTTGTATTAAAATGGCTTTACAACTAATCTGTGCAATAAAGCTAATAAAACAAAAAATATTATCTTAGAATCAAACTACCATTTTTTCTAAGATTCTGGAAAAATTAAGTAACATCTATAGCCAGGTGTTAGTGTGGCATTGCAAGGGACCTGTCCTCTCTTGTCAGAACTTCTGGCCCTGGGGAGCTTATAATATCTCCTTGAATGCTTTTCTTAAGTGTAGTCCACCATGTACACAGTGTATTATATGCATTTCACTTTGGGCTTCCAGAATGCATCTCAACATTACTTATTTGAATCCTCTTTTAATCATTTCCCCTTTCCGTATTTTCAAATGCTGTATGTCAGGGGATATGAAACTATTTTGAGTATGTCACTCCTTTTACTTCAAAGAAGAGCTTCAGAGGTTTAACTAATTTTATGTTGAAAAATAATATCTTTTAGTGGTCTAGAAGACACTAAAATGTCCTAAAATGGCCTGGTAGTCAAAGTACTATTAAGATATTCAAAGCAAACTTATGCTTTTTGCCGTAAAAAACAGGAGCATTGAGGAGCAAAGGGGAGTGTAGGACTCCTATAGGGGTGGTTTCTTTTTTTTTTCTTTTGGTCCCTAACTTGCTTAACAAATTTCTAAAAAGGTAATGAAATCAGAAATACCCGTTAAGTTTTTTGGGGTTTTTTTTTGGTTTTTTTTTAAGTCAATGTTAGAACCTAATTAACAGCCTTTATTGTGAAGAAAATCCACTCTGCAGTATTCCTGCAGTTAAAATACTCAGCACAATGGAGTATTAGGCTCGAACAATATTCCTGAGGGGGTTAAAGTCAGTGAGTATTATGCAAAACCCAGCTATGAAAGATTTTTCAAGAAAAGTGTATGCGTAACATAGCATCCAATTTTCTACTTTTGTTCCTTAGGACTACTGCCTCCTTTCTGAAAGGAAATGGAGTACACATGAGCAGTGGCTAAACTTTTAAACCATAAGAATGGCAGAGCCAAAGATAAATGCAGTCTTCTGTAATAGAATTTTATATATATATATATACATACATGGAATTGGAAAACTTAACCAAAAGAACTTTTCAGTATGTATAATCATTTTCATTGCTGTTCAAAGAAATGCTGTTGTAACAGTGGTCAGGGAAAAGAAAAATACCTTTCTGAGAGAATGCCTTCAGAATATACTGTACCACCTAGAAAGTTGTATGATGCTGGCTGGCTACCTTAGTAAAAAACCTTAATAAAAAAAATAGCTTAATCAAAAAAATACTTTAATGCAAGCTTTCCAGTTGACTTGGAAATGTAAGATGGTAATGAGAATTTATTTTTCTAACACCCAGCTCAGAGTGGCTTTTCAAGGCAATTACCAGGAGAAGGTGAGAAGCAGACTAGTGCACCTGAAACCTCATATATGTATACAAAATAGAAATTGCTGCAGAGATTGCTTTGAAATGAGAACAACCTATGAATAAAAACATAGAAACAAATGTTACTGGAGGTAAATGATGTGAAAAGATGCGACTAAATATATACCTTACTTTTTCCTGTTGAAATTGGAAAGGTAATTTGTGAATTTTACCTGCAGAATAAAGGTTTGTTATGTCAATTTAAATGCTATCTATAGCATCAATATAAGTCATATTAGTCTGTAATATAGCTTTTCCTTTGTTTTCTCCTTTCTCTTTACATACGTTTGAAAAATCTTTTCCATGGTATTGCTTTCTTAGGTGTGCTTTCAACTTCACCTTTTTTAATGTAGAAATTAATCAATTTAAAAAAAGTTTTTCTAATGTAAATCCCTAGAAAATGTTTCATCATATGTTCATGGTATTTGAAGGTCTGCTTCAGAGCACTATAAAAAAAACTTACTGGAACCTTTTAAAAATATTTGTACACTCTATCTTAAAAGCAGTCTTTTGCTACATGAAAGGGAAACTGTTGAATTTAGTCAATAAACAAAACCTAGATAACCTGCTCTGGATATCTGCAGAGAAGTGGTTACAGCACTAGTATCAATCCCCAAATTTCTTATCCCAGACCTTACAAAATACATCTTGGAGCTTTATTTTCAATCATCACATACAAAAAGTAGAATGTAGGAAGGGAAGTAGGAATTATTCAAAATAGAAGTTAAATCCAGTAAGCAACATGGAGCATAGAAAATCCTTCTAATAATATTTTGTCCAATTCCTGTCTTTTTTTATTTGCTTTTTTCAGTGGTTCCTACTGATTGTTTTGCTAGTTTCTTGTCCAAAGCTTGAGTCATAGTTGACATTCATTTTCATTTGAGTGTGCAAAGCTAAAAATGAGCACAGAAAAGTCTTTACTTTCAAATGTTCTAAGTAGTTTTAAGTAGTCTTCAGTGCTGTCCTTTTTTCCATGGAGGTCTAGTCCTTCATTTTTATCCTTGAGAGAACAAAAAGAAATGAAACTATCTAGTACAAATTATTTCTCAGAAAACAATGCATGCAATGGACTTCATTTGATGTCCAGCAGAGCTCAAAGAAAAAGTAATGTGCGGCTGCTGTGCCTGGTTGAAATCTAATGGATCAGCAGCACAGGTTTGTAGCTACAACATAGGTAGCTCATAACCTCCTTCAGCAGCTCCAATGGCCCAAACATAAATATATTCATTTCAGATAAAACTCCCACTAAATTCAACTGGAGCAAAGCCCAGATAAGAGTGAATACTTTTGAAAGTTCCACTTCCTATCTCATTAAACAGAATGATGAAACATTTGCCTATTTTCTGCTGTAATGAGGTTATCACAGAAAATGAGGTATCACATAAAAGGGCTCAAAAAAGTAGTTGAACTTCTAACACTTTGAAAAAAAGTGCATTTATTGCTGTGGTTTACAGCTCAGTTTTTCTGGCATTAGTTTGATTGTGAAGTCTGAGAAGCTTTAATATATTTTTGAGAGGCTGTATTTTTATGAAGTGAGAGACAATAATAACAACACTTGATTAGTTCAGCAAGCTCTTTAAGAGTAAATTTATATTTTTTTTTAACCTTCTATGTTTATGGATAGTTTCTATTTTCTTCAAGATTTTCAGTAGCTTTGCTCTACATTGTGCTGAGTGCATTTTAGTTTGAGTTGTTTTTTACTGTAAGGAGCAAACAACATTCAGAAAGGGAATGGCATGATGGCCAGATGGCAGTTCAGAAATGGCATAATAACCCTACCACTAATAAAATATTTCACGCTACTGAAAGGGAAAATAGTTAGAAAACCAGAGGAAAACAATTTTAACAACCTGTGTTAAGATTGGAAAAATATTTCACTGAAGTAATGGGTAAAGTTTTAAATGCTGCATACTCTCATTTTTTCACATCTTCAAAAAAACCTTCAAAACATTAGTTGTCAATAGGGGAAATTTTATCACAAGTAAGTAAACTATGTTCCAGGAGATTCCACTAGCATGCTGTATAAGAGTAATAACTGAAGTATATATTCCTTGAGGAACTCTTTCTGTGAAACCTCGTGTGACTTTTTATTGCATTCTAAAATGTGTCTTCCCAAGAAGCTTCAGTTTAAGCTTGCTTTGTGCACCACTTCTTCATTCCTCTCTGACTTATTTTCTAGCAAAAACTAGAAATAGTTTTAATGCCTATAAATTTTCTTGAGGGCAATTTAATATGACATGGCTGTGCAGTAGGGCACAACCTTTGAGCTTGCTGTGAAGGTAAAATATACTTTAGAAATATTACTGAGATTAGGAAACAATCGGATGGTTATGATTTCAAGACTTAAAAAGCCTCCACAACACCAAAAATAAAAGCATGAGTATTTGAACTTTTTTTTTTTTTTTACATTGACCAAAACGTTTCAGAACAAAATAGTATTGTGCAAAGGAGATGTTTGACTTTTGCATGCATGCAATAAAAAATAAATAGCCAAAGTTCTTGTTCAGTCAAACGTTTTGGAGCCACATAAACCTAGTGTACTAATTTTCTTCCATTACCACAAGTAGGTTAGAAAATATTTGAGGTCATCCAATGCTATGAGTTTTCTTGATGTTTTTAGCTTGCTTTAGTAGTGTGCAAGTATAAAAGCTTCAAGAAGTGAAATTATGTAGGCACTGGCATGGAATACAACTATTACCATTGGAAGAAAAGTCTGCATCCTCTGACTAAAAGACAGACAATGAAGGCACTCATCTGTGACCTTACTTCCTTCCAAATAAAATAATAATATTCAGTAGTTTTCATGGACCAGGTTCAAAAATTTATGAAAGAGTATTTAAATGAGTGTGATGACTTTCTTCAACTTAATTGTAGAGCATAAGTTTTCCTTGATTTTGTTTGCTGTAGGGAAAGTTCTAGACCCCAGTATTTTTGGGGTGTAGAATTACTACTGAGCCAACTGTTTTCTATACAGACACAGATTAGGAGATATGTTACTGAAGATAACTAAACTGAATTAGTGCCTAATTTTTCAGAGGCTATTGTCCAGATAATTAAACTCTCTGAATTATACCCTAATTTGAATGTCTATCCTAGGGCAGGTAGTTCTTTCTACACCGTGAGTCTTTTGTTGAGTGATAAATCTGGAGTCACTCTGGAATACAAATTCCTTATATGCTAAGTTATGGTTCTTGTTACACAAAATATCTTAGTGTAATGGTGGTAATGCTTTCTTGATAGCCTTGTGAAGTCACTTCATATGGACTGCATGTTTGTTATGTTTAGTGAAAAATTTAAGGTTAATTAAGCCATAAACTACAAAAAACAGCCACAAACTACAGTAATAGCTAATTGTTTTGAAGGTTTTGGTGTGGTTTTTTTGGCAGAGCACTATATTGTAATTGTAGTCACCATGAAAGAAATTGTGTAGAGGTTGTAGCTCTCCGTGTAGCTCAGCATGCTAAATTCCCAAAACTCTTCCTCCATTGTGTACAGCAAACTTATTTAAACATCTAATTGAAAATATGGAAAATCCACAATTTAAAGTCCAGAACTAAATTATAATAGCCATGTGTCCTTTATCCAGAACTAATCATCCAGTATGTGCAAGTCACAAAGATAATGCCTAATATCTTCTAAGACTTCTGTAAAGAAATGAATTCATGTTAAAACATTGTTCTTCATCACTGAAAGAGATCTGCCTCCTCCCTACCCCACCCCCATGTACTATATGCAAATTCTGGTTTTATTGCTCTTATAAGAAAGGAGAGTATGCAATGGGCACAAGCATTTTATTTTATATAGGCCACCAGCACACTAGGAACATACCTGAATATGATTTATGAGTTTGGGCCTTTTATTTCCTTTTTAAAAGAAAGTAGTCATAGTGATTTTCTACGTATCATAGGTTTTCTGTTTTGTTGTTTCTTTAGGTTTGGTTACTCATCCCATCATTGTTTGGGTCTGGTGGTTTTTTTTGCTTCTTCTACATTAATATAATTTTGGCTGCTGTCCTGTGTTACAGGGCTAGATGGACTTTGTTCTGATATAACCCTTCTCTGTGGAGCCTGTTTCAATTGGGATTGCAGCCAGGTCTATACTGCTGCAATTCTGCTGTCTGCTGTGTGCTTGCTAACTACACAGCGTGAAGAAGGCAGAGTAAAGGCAGTTTTTAAAGATTTTTCAAGGCCTCATCTACATCTGCTGTACCTCTGTGAAGTTTTTCTTTTTTTGTGTTCCCCCAGATTGTAATCTCAGCAACAGCAGTATTCTGTGTCTTTGGTAACAGCCAGCAGCTGGCATCATGCTAGATACCACTCCTTGATGGTGCAATGATATTTGTTATACTTTATAGGTACAGGATTCAATATAAAGATTTAAGTTGCAGGTTCAAGAGGTGAGTTGTGCAGTTTCTCAGCTTAGCAACAGCTTCCTGTGCTTCTTGCTCTTGAAAGAAAACATCGCTGCTGTTATTAATTTATTCTATGGTAATTAGCCAAGAGCTGTATTAGTGTGCAATTTAAGACCTCCTGTGTCAAAGTGATGCCACCTTGGCTGTTTCCTGAGCTTTCTGATCCTGTTTTTTTTTCTCCTTCTCAGAGCAGTCCCAGGAGACAGGGATGGGTGCCAGGGAGATTTCTGTCTCTTACAAAGATGTGCCAATACTCATTATTCCTGCAAAACAGAGTCAGCATGTGGGGCACAGGGGTAAACCTAACCAGCCTGTAAAGAATCTGTGATCATGTTGGCAGAGCACCTGTTTTGCTGAGACCTCGATCCAGGAGGGTGATACAGGACAGGAACCATAAGGAGATGTGCAGACAGGTTACTGCTCCTCTGTGCTGTCCCATGGGGTACTTGCTGTGGTGCATTTCCAGACCTTGAGGTCTCAGGACATGGGTCCTTGTAGCCCAAGCTGTTTCTGAGAGGACAGGTACACAAGGGACTTCTGTCTGCCATCAGGCACAGAGGCTGCAAACAGCTCATTTTGCTTTTTACTCCCCCATTACAAAGAATCATTATACCACTGCCAGGGCTGACGGCACTACATTACCATAGATGGCACATTTCACGTACTGAGAGCTTTCTGCACTAGCTCTAGGAAATCCTGCAAGTGTTTTCAGATTTTTTGTGTCTATGTTCTAATTAGCATGATTTTAGGAGTGACACACCTGGTTTTGTACTTGCAGCCATGCAAGGGAAACACAGTAATTTATTTCTAAGAGTGCTGCATTTTTAGCTCAAAACATGACTGAAGAGTGCTGCTAATGCATCACTGACAGTGGCTGTGATTATATTTTAATTTTCTTTAACAAGAGCTACTTTTTAAAACTCAGACCATAAGCGAGAGTAGACACATGTGAAATATGAAAAGCTAAGTTTTGTTCAGTTCTTAATCACTGATTCATATAATTCTTTCTGATCCTATTTTTTTTTTTGGCTCAAAACATAGAACAGGGATAGAAGATTTGATGTGAAACTTTGCTTGTAATTTTTTTTCACATACAAAAATTTTAAAAATGTGCAATAAAAATTTATTTCATTTATTATCACTTATATAATATATATAATCTTAATATCCTTTATTTGTGTGAAATATTATCTCTCTAATAGCAAAAACAATTGGAACAACAGTAGGTGTATATAATGTATATAACAATTTGTGAGGACATAAGCAATAAAAAGAAAAGGAAGTCATTAGCTCAGAACAAACAACAGCAGAGTTATTATTATTATGGATCTAATAAAAATCATTTGACTTTTTTTACATATGAAAAATCAATTTTTACTTTTTGTGCACACAGAAATCTATGTACTATATGGGGCTTTCATAAAGAAAAATCCTTCTGCCTCTTGGTTTAAAATTTTCAGATGCAGCTAACTTTAAAGGGACTCAGCAATACTTCCTTTCTGATAAAAGGACAGATTAATTTTATAGAATCTTGGGCAGTTTCATGATTTGTTTGTGGTTTAATGAGGGTGTTGTGGTGGTAAAGGAAACCATTATGACTGGTAACAATAGCACTCATTTCAAATGGCTGAAGCAATGCAATTCAGTGAGCAAAATTTGCAAATCAATGCTGTAAAAATTATTTATTGTGCTTGAGTTGAACAGCTGAAAAATGTTTGTTATAAAACTGAGATACGGTACATAGTGCAATGATGTGTAAGTGGATACATAGTAATTAGAAATAGATGGGTTTTTTTCTTGCATGTATTTCTTTCCAGCACCTATCAAGGATGCATCTGTGCTTTATGTAATAAAGACAGTACCCTTAAGGGTATTTTTCATTAATGCTTTCATATTTCAGACAGAAAAGACTTAAGGTAAAGCAACAGATTAATGTGACACTTCAATAACAGAAACTATTAGACAGTAGTGACACAACTGATTTTGCATGTTTTAGAAGAATACACAGGTGTAAAATGGATGACTTTAATTATTTGGTGTGTTTGAGGACACCCAAGTCAATTGTTTTGCATTATTTTCATGCCTTACCTTGGCATCTGATTTAAATCTCCTGTTTTCACATAATGCTATAGTAGATTAGGTACCTTTTTATTTCCTTTTTTGCTCTAGAGTTTTCATTGGGATTAGTAACCAAAGGCCTTTTCAGAAGTAAGACTGGCAAGTTTGAAAAAATTGATTTTGCAGACTGTGATGGTTCAGATTTGTCTTTAGTAAGCTAATAGATAGTATGTTTTTCACTTTTTTCTATATAGGAGAAAGTTTCAGTGTTTTCTTTTGTTCTGGAAAAGCCTCTACCTGTGCCATGGCTAACATTTAAATAAAATTCTATTTGTAATTGTTTGTTTATTAATTGTATGAACTACTAAATTTGAAGATTTGAAGAAGTGAAAAGAAAAAATTTAAAAATCCCTGCCAGCCAACCCTGTTCAAAAGATTTCTTTTCTTTCTGTTTGATGGTTTATTCAAATTTCTAAAAATACACATATTTGTGGGTTTTCAAAGCTTCTATTTTTGCCATCAACGATGGCTTTTAACAAACCGGATATCCTTCAGAATTTAAAAAACCCCAAACTATTGCTTTCCTTCTCCAGTGTGCATTGCAAATATGAAGTGGTCAGTTCGAGCACTGATGTTTGCACCTTCATTTTTAAACAAGTACTGTAAATAGAATCCCTGTGGTCTGATTCCAGAGCTGTGAGACTCCTGATTACAGAGCTGTCATGGTGGAGCATAGCAGAGAAGTGGGAAGTCTCCACACAGCCTCAGGTGTTGTGAAGTAGGATTCACTCAGCTCTTCTGTATTGCACAGCTGTACAAGCTCCTTCCAAAAATTCAGCTCAGACAAGATATTCCATTACTCCTTGTGAACAGATTTAAAAAGAAATTAATCTGGGAGATGATTTTAGGCTGGAGGAGAAGCGCAGATGGTTCTCATTTGTGTGGTCAAAACTGATCCAAATTTAAGCAATTTCTAATACTGTTGACATCATGGCATTTGACCTCCATGTCTCAGCCTTTGTGATATTGCAGTTCTTGCCTTTGACTTCCCATTTGATCCTAAGACCTTCCTTGGCGTACTAGACCAGATGCAAATTCCCTTATGCTGTTTTACTTCCTTCTGTATTCCATTCAAAATATAATTCAAGCCCAGCCTTATTTCCCATGTTTCATATACCATTAGAAATAGTTGAACTGTTTTACTTAAGAATTGCAAATAGAGGAAAACAAGAAATGGTTTCACCAGCATGTTTCTTAAAAGTTCCTGTGGTTTTGCTCACAGTATAAAGCTGCACTGAATACACTATTTATCCTTCTGCAAAGGGCTCCTCCAGACAGTAAGAAGAGTAACATCTTTGTAATAGTTTTGATTCCACATACAGCACCTTCAACTAGAAAACAAGACAAAACTTTGTTGACTTAATGGGGTACAAATCTCTATAGTGTACTTAGCTTTATAAATGATAAGAAAGTTTTAGGATTTCTATGTACAAGTTTTGAAATTAATAAAAAAATTCCACATTGAGATCTTTATGTAAAAATTTGTATTTTAGTTTATAAATGTCTTGTAAAAAGTTCTTAACCATTAGTCTTTATGTTAAGAACTCCTGTGTTTGGTAGGGGATCTGATATACTGAGACTTCATAGCCCAGTTGCATATCTACAGAGATATTGTAGAAGCAGTCATTGAATTTCACAACCACACTCTGGTGCGTGATAAGTATAGCTCTTAGTGAGATATGCTGCCTCAAGTGTTTGAATTCAGTGATAGAATTTTTTTAGTCACCAAATCTCTAGTCTAGAGGTCATCTTTAGGGCTGAACTGAGTTAGTTCAGGGCTGTACTTAAACCCAGGTATGGATAAGCTTGAGGTCATCTCTTTGCTAACTTTTCGTTTTTCTGTTGTATAGCATTGGAAAGGACTGAATGTAAGTAGAGAAATGTGAATAGAAAAAATACATTTTCTCAATGACCAGTTAAAGTATAATTTTGTGTCCTGAATTTCTATATGCCTAGTAATATGCATATGCATGTACTTAACAGCATTGCAGCTACAAGGAGCAGATTTAGCTTGTGAAGCCCAAGCCAGTTGACCTCTCCTAGTCATTGCTCATTCAGAGCAAATGGTACTAAATACCTGCTTATAGCAAGGTTATGCCTGATTGGCAAACTTCCTTCCCTGGGTCACACTTACCATTCCCTCACAGCGTCCTTTCCTCTTGTTTCAGGCTCAGATAACTTCATATTCTCTGTATTCTCTTCGAGAATGTTAAAACTTGGTCCTTAAGCTATATCATAGTACTTTCCTGTAAATCAAATCATTGTCTCTCCAGAACTTGATGAAATTATGTATTTTTTTCATATGTTCAGAGTTTTCCATGCCATACTGTATTGTACGTGTCAAAACACAGCTTGCTTCAGAGGATGAAACAAATGGCTAAAAATCAAGAAATCTTTTTACAGTTTGCCACTAGGGATCATTACACAGTGTTTATTAGTTGTCTTCCTTACCCTTCAGATGTAAGAAATAACAAATCTGTTGAGTCCTGGCGTGTGAGACTGCTCTGCTGCCTGCCTGTGCTGCGTGCTGTGAGGGATCGGCTCGGCTGGTGTGAGCAGCCCCAGCCCAGCCATGCTGGGCAGGCATCTGCTGTGGGCTGCATATTGGATCACAACACACTGGGACATCCTCTCACAAAACATTTTCTGTAGCCCTTTTTTACCAACTTTCATGCTTCCCAGCAGGACCATGGATGATTCAGTGCCAGGTACAATAACACTGAAGAGGAATAGGCATGCTGGCACTGAGGGCTTGAGGGGTGGCAGCTGGCAGGTTTACTGCGCATTGCTGCCTGGCTTTTTCTCTCCTTCATGGCTGGGATTGTGAGGAGCCCCCAGACATGTTTCAATCTTGGAATTTCTCATCTGTCCCCTGCTTAACTGAGGTGCTCCCCACTACATCTGGATCAGGTGCTGAATGCACACGGTTCAACCCTATATGTCTGATAATTTAATTCTCTTCTTTTCTCATAATTTTTTCTGCCTTTTTTAATACTTCCCTAAGTTTTCTGGTTTGGCTTTAAAAATACTGGATTTTAAATTCCAGTTTCACAGATCATTGATAAGTGATGTGGATTAAAGAAATCATACTTGAATCTGTCATGAACAAGGAAAACTGAAAGTTTCTTAGTTTATAGTAGTAGTAACTAAAAAGTGTTTGCTTAGGAATTCATGCAGACAGTGTAAATGTGAAGGAGATAATATTTCTCCCCAGCGAAGTGGTCACTTCTGCCAGCCTGACAAAGTTCAAGGAGCATTTGGACAATGCTCTCAGGCACAGGGTGTGATTCTTGGGGATGGTGCTGTGCAGGGCCAGGAGCTGGACTCGATAATCCTCATGAGTTCCATCCAACTCAGCATATTCTGTAATTCTGTAATTCTGTGGTTTTATTCAGGCTGGTGAAAAAGGAAGTAATTTAGTCTCTAAGGCTGGAGGAGTCCAACACACACTTTGTCCTAACAAAAATGTATCACAAAAGAAAACTGGTTACATGTCTGTTTGTTTAAATGGCTGTTTGAAATTTCTTTTATAATTGTGATAATTTCCATTATGACTCTTTTTATAGACTTGGGAACTGGTGGGCTGGAAGCCATTATCAAAACTTGGTAATGAAGACTAGAGGCAAAAATCTGAGACAAAGTAGGCAAGTGAGCAAAAATAAAATAGAAGTTAAAAATGGTCCTTGTTTCAGCTATTCACTGTGCACTAAAAAGGCTTCAAATAGATTTTTTTCTCTTGAGATCTAGGCCAAAAGAGACAATCTGAAGTTGAAATTGTCACCACTAACCTACACTTTTCCTGCACATCACAGGTGATATTTACAGTCTTAAAGTTGTTTAAACATGCCTGTCTTCTGTACAGATTTTGTAATGTAAAGGAGAAATCTGTACAGAAGGCAAAGCTGCAGTAGAGTCTCATTAACCACAAATGCAACTGGGCTTCCTTGTAAATCTCTCTTTAAAGTGACATGGGTTTTTTCCTTTGCTTTGTGACTGTATCAAAGCTTAATATCTTTCACTCTTGTAATGTGTTGTGTAAAGCATCAGACACATTAGGTTGCCTGATATATTTCTGCTATTTTCTTTCTGACATGTTATCCCATGAGGCAAATGACTAATGTGCACTGGCAAATTCCCTGGTGACTTCAGATTGGCAGAATTAATTCTCAAATCCCTTCACATGCTGTTCTGTAGAGAAGTAGTTAGATGGAGCAGGTGTGCCAAAGGTCTGAATGAGGTCTTCAGGGCAAAATTATGGCTGAAAAGGTTAAGGAATAGCAAACAGTTTTGTTTCCATTTGTTTCCAATATTGAAACATTGCTCTCAGGAACAGGATGTGCCCTTGGAGTAAGGGAAAGTCAAGCAGACGCAGCAAGTCCCTGAAAACTGCAGTAACCAACCTCTACAGGTAACTGGAAAAATCCTGAGAGCTCTTCCTTGACTGTCAGCTGCACAGGTGACTGGTATCTCTGGGACGGGATCCCAAGCAAGAGGAGGGATATTCCCCATGGTGTGCTGTGGCATCCTAGTCCAGATTAGGGACACTTTTTAACACCTCCCATGCACCAAACCTGACTTTTCTCTCTGCTATTTTATAGATGTAACATAGGGCAAAATCTAGTCTGTTCACGCACCTGGCAATTGAAAAGGAAGAGGTTAAAATAAAGGTTAATTGTTCACCATTCAACACCTTTGTTATTTGAAATATTTAACACCACTTTATGTACTTTATTCTCCAACCTGCCTGTACCTGTTTTTTGTTGCTATCATGCACCCACAGCATTATTGCAGCACTGCCTGGTGGAGTGGTGGTAGAGACCAGACACAGAGCTTCTTTGCCTCCTGGTTCCCCTCACCCTAAGCAGAGCTGCATCTGTTCAGTGGCAGCTTACTCAAATATTGGCTATGGCACTGCTTTCTGAAAAAGCATGTTGGAATTCTCAGCTGTGGAGTTCCACCTGAACAGTTCTTGTGCAGTTCCCTGATGCCCATCCTTTATAATTAAGCCATCACACTCTGTTTTAAATTGTCTCCAACCCAGCAGCAGAGAAATTCCTTTTCTATAAAGTCAGTTTAGGCTGATAAAAGTTAGAATTTTTAGATCGATTTGGAGAAGAATTAACACACACGTAAATCTATCCAGATTTGGGTGTGGCTGCATAGTCTTGATGAATTTTTGTTACATAACTTTTCTGATACACAGATCTCCAGCATAAAAGCCCTCTGAAATGCGCTCTCTAAGAAGATAGCTAAAGCTATATAGAGAATCATGATTAATAAAATCTCCTCCTCTCTTTCCTCCCTCCATCCATCTGGAACAAAACTGTGGCAGACTAGAGAGATATACATTACTTATTTTCTGTCATTATGATCTGGGTGGATTTATTTGGAATCTCTTGATTCAGAACAAGCACATTTTGATTTTTCTTTTTGATTCTGTCAGAGAAGCATTTTCTGCTCATATCCCAAAATAAGGATTTAGGTTTACCTGTACCCCAGGGCAATCAGGAATAACTTTAGGGTCAATAGAAGCTTTTCTGTGCCTTAAAATGTCATTGCTTCTAAGTATTGTGTCTACTGCCTTTAAGGAGTGGGATTGGAGTGTTTCCAGATTCTCACTGGATCACAGCACCAAATTTAGCTCTTAAAGGCATTCAATATCGTACTGTTTTCAAAAGCAAAAGAATCTTAGGGCTCTTGCTTAATCTTTTACTAATGATAGTTTAGACATCTTTCAGAAGAATGAGAAGCACACATTTAATGTTACCATTTTACAATTCCTAGTGCATTCTTGATATATTCTTTTTAACAAGAAAATGTATGCATACCAGCTTACACAATTGCAAGGTATAAATATTTTGATTAATACCTGTGTAATATAACATATATGACCAGCATTTTTTCAGTGCTGAATTTAATATATGTGACTAAATTGTAGAGATCATTAAATTTCATTTTTTTCCCTCACAGTTTTCTATCTCTTCATTCTTAGAAGAGCAGCATTGACTTATGCTTAAGATAATGAAAAGGTTAATGAAACACAAAAGCAGCCTATTTTCCATCAGTAAAGTATCCATGAACCATGAAGCAATGAGCCAAATATTTGTACTACATCTTAATATAGTGCTGTTTGTTCTATACATGTTTATAAGAGGAGCCTTGTAACCCCAGGGATTTCCCCATGTACAGAGTAACTGGGTGAAAGCTGTAATCCACAATTATTTCTCAGTTGCGTTAAATTTGGAGATTGTACAGTCTTTTGATTGACAGGTACACCAGTGTGTTTTGGAACTGCCATTGCAGATGTAGGATTTACCTTCATATGTTACTGACACTGCGATATTTTAGTACACTCAGTGGAAGAGTGTGTTCCCTAGTAATTAGTCTATATGAGAGTCTTGATTCATATTCCTAAACCGTCAGTAAATCAAAGACTTTTAAATCAGTAGGAGTCAAACATACTCCTTTTAAAAGTATACGTACCATTTAAAAGTATTTTATTTTGTTTTAAGAATTTTTGTGCTACTTCAGGTTATTTATTGCATCTTCTTACATAATAAGGGGGAGAGTTCACATTCATTCTTCCAGGATTTCAAAATATTCAGCCTGGATTATTTATTTTTTAATCCAGCATAGATCAAAATCCAACTGCTGCCACTTGCAAGTACTCATCAGCATACCAAAATGTTGTGCTAGTAAAATATCTGGTAGCACACAACTTCTAAGTTTTTTATGGTTTTCTTCATCTTTCATATTTTAATCTTTTTCTAAGGCACTCATTTCTCCCAACCAAGTTTTGCAGTGGCAGAAATTAATTGCAGCACTACATACCCTACATCCTAATATTTCCAGGAATGCAGCATTGTGTCTTGCTATAAAAGATCTTCTCTGAGGGTGTGGTAGGTGATGAGGATTAAACTTCCTAAAATTCAATTTTTTCATCTTCTCTGTTATGGGGATTTTTAAAAGCATCCAGCCACTATCTCCAACTTCTTTCCTGACCACTGTTACTCAAACTGACTTTCATCTCTTTACCGTTTCCTCATCAGAAGCTTCTATTTTGGAAAAATGAACTAAAGTACTTTGTTTCAGAGTATAATAACCAATCATTTTGTTTTCCTTCATTCTAAACAACTGCTAGAGCAGTCAATCGTGCTATGCTGGAAATTAGATAATTTGAGAAATGCATGATGAAGACAGCAAATGGAAGTCCACAGATGACACAGGCATTTACATACCATGCAGGTTGCTTATGGTGGAGTAGTAGTTGTGAGCCCATTAAATACTCAGTAGCAATTGCGGGAGAGTACAGTTGTGTTTTGGCTGTTGCAGAACTTTCAAACAGAGGGATATAATTCCTGAAATTGTGCGTCATGCTCTTCCTGTCCCTGCAATGCCATCAGCTGTGAGATGAGCGAGAGCTGGCTTGGTGATGGAAATGCAGCTTGCTGTCCTGCCTAGATTTTATTACAGTAATTATTTTGCTATCAGCAAATCCAGAATAAGCATGTTCATCATCCACAGGCAGCAAATGTTGAGGCCAAGCAGGAGTGTTCAGTGCCATTACTATCCCAACAGCAACTCTTTTGGGCCCAGACTGGTCTCTACCTCGCAAAACTGTAACAGAGATGACATAGAATTATTTACTGTTGGAGCAGGCACAAGCTGATTTGGCAGCAGAAGTATCACAGGACAACATCCAGATCCTAACTCACCAAATATTGCTGCTGTTGTTGCAAGAAATCGTAGAACTGACAATGCCTGCATGTGTTACTCAGAGGTGAGCTGCTGGAGCAGAGCAGCAAAGAAAGGCAAAGACAGATACACACTCCCTGTGGCACACATTTTTCCTCACTGGAGCATGAGGACATTGCATAACAATGTGGGCCAGTGGTTTGGGCCAGCACCTCCTCCTCCACCACCATCTGAACACGAGAAGTCTTTGTTTTCCTTCCTCCCCCATAGTATGACAAAATTTATTTTCTTCTTAGAAAAAAGTGAGACAGAAAATCAGTCATTACTCCAGAAAATTTTAAATAGCTGTGTGCTGGTATAAAAAAATCTAAAATGAATCTCAGAGGAACTACAGTTGCTAATGTTTTGTTCTTACAACATTCTGTAATTTGTCTGATTATTGAACCGAAGTGCAACATGCAAGCAGTTTCCTTTGCTCTTGACATTTTGGTCTTGAATACAAAAACACTTGTATTTTTAGGTAGAAACACTACTTTTGAGGAGTTCTTATTAGTATGTTTGCAACATGGCATAGTCCAAGTATCCACTTTCTGAATTCTTTACTGATAAACTTTGAGATCCTCACCACACTTAAATCAGTAATGTTCCATATACATTTCTATTTGTTTTCTTTGAGTATATTTGCTTTTGTCTACATTATAAGCCTCTGATAAAATGTTTTCTTTGTAAATCCAGACTTTTTTTAGTTGACTTTATTGTGTCTTTTGTGTTTCCTTACTCTATGAACTCTATGAACTCTTCCTTGCCTTTTGATACTGAGTGGCCCTTCCCTGAGTGTTGCAAGAGTATTCCTTGTTCCTGGAATGGCACTGATCCCAGTACAAAATGGCACTAAGCCCTACACAGCATTGTGGCAGCACTCCTTTGTTTATGTCCTTTGTTTTCTTGTTTCACATCTCGGCGTTCCCCATGTGGTGAAGAGCATCTTCCATTAGATTTTGTGTCTTTTTTTAAATATCCAAAGAAACATCATTAGTCCCTCTGATTTCTGGCAGCTGACTTTCTGTACTGTTTTATTGTATCTTCAGCCTGAAAAAACAGCCAGGATACCTTTCCTTTTCTAGGGCAGTAGCATCTACTTGTGAGAATCCCCTTGATGACCTAGGCAAAGAAGGGGCATTTCCAAGACACAGTAACATAAAGCTTGTGGATGTACAGTCATTTAATCCTTGGGTAGCAGAGTTAGAAAATCCAGCCAGCAGTGCCAGTGTTACAGACACAATGGCTCTGCCACATTGGCATTAGAGCTGTTTGTGCTGCCGCACACCTACACAGACCACCACAATGCACAAGCATCCATCAAAGGCTCACATAACTCCAAGGATTGCTATTACTTTACTTGCAGAAGGTCAGAGTTCAGCTGTCAGGATTGAAATTAGACTAGAATACATGTATGCCCTGGACCATGCTGACAGAAGATACTTTACAGCATAAACCATATTTGATATATTTTCTGGAAGAAATCTCTCTCAAGATAATTCCTCACCCTAGATTTCTCTCTTTAAATGCCCTTGGTTGCTTCATAATCTTTCTTTTGGGGGACTGTTTGATACTAGTCCCCAGGCTGCTTGTGTTCCTATCCCACTGATGGCAGCTCTTGTTCAAAGCACCTTTGTAGCAGCTGTTTAATTCTGTGTGGGGAGCAGAAGCCTTTGAAATGGATGGAGTTGTGGTGAACTGTCAGAAAAGAGCATTAAAGAAACACTTTTCCTGTATTTAGAATATTGTTAGCATTTTGCATAATTTAAACATTTGGGTAGTCATGTTTTACTTATTTGAGTGCTGCTTACTGTGACATGGCTTGCAGTAGAGCTGTGAAGGGAGCGATGATATTTCAAAATAACCTAGCTTGGGCAATATCAAATTCTGTGAAAAGGAAGTGATCTGAGGGGATTAGGCTATGTTCATACATCCCAAAATGTATTAGACAAGACCAGCAAGTAAAAATACCAATTTATTTCCTTCTTTCCCTCTTGTTCTTTCTTTGCTATTTCTGCTAGACAGGTCTGTCCTCACACCACTGAGTGGGAAGCAGAAGTTCTCATGGTTCAGTGGGTATTCCCTGGTTTTGAAAACTGCAGGTGAAATTAGGAAGAAGGAAGGAGCCAGAGGAATTTCAGCAGTGGATGATTTTTCTAGAATTAAGAATAAACAGAATTGATTGTAAAAGAAGTAAAGAGTTTTGTAAATGTAGCTGCATATTTTGAAGTGTCTGCCCAGGAGTATTCTTACACTTGTAACACTCAGCTACTTTTTGTGAATCAGCATGCTGAAAGCATCTATATGTGGACTGATACATAAACTCTTGCTATTTCACTGATTATAATAATAATTTAAAAATAAAAAAATTTTTAAAAAGTTGCCCAAAAGACCTAAGCCTGCCCTCTAGTTGATTCATTACCGGTGCTGCAGATAAAATTAGGGAATCTTTTCCTTGCTTTCTGGTTGTCTATTTTTGTGCTTGGGGAACATGGAGTCCCAGAAGAAAACAGCAACTGATTCTGTTCTTCTTTCAGAGACACCTTTTGACTGAGCTTCCTGATCACAGATTTTTGACAGTGCAGTTCACATAACTTGAACTTGGTGTAATAGATGGAAAATGGTTTAAAGAGAAAATCTGAAGCATTTCTACAAGCTTGTGCACTGAGGAAGGTCTAGCAGCCATATTTGCCTTCACAGTGGTATAAAAGCTGTAGAGGGCCAATGCCAATTGTCTGTGTCTCTTCATCTCTTTAGTTGCTAAGATGTTAAAACTGGGCACTTGCTGTGCAAGAGAACCACAGGAAAACCTTGTATGGGAGCTGGACAGGGAAGGTTAGTTATGTAATAATGCAGGGCTTCGCCTGAATTCAAATCTGTCCTCCCCCTTGACTTGGTACCATCATGTTTGTTTTCAGATAAAAGCCAGTGGTGAGTAAAGTGTGTTATTTTTTACCTGTGGTTGTGCAAAATAGGGAGTAATGCCTTACTACACTGAGAAAGAGCCCAGGTTTGCCCCAGGCTTTAGATATCCCATTGGCATGCTTAACTCACAAGTTCAGTCCCTCTGTCACCCTATTCAGTAAGATTGAGAACAGAGGAGTCACTAGAAAGTCTCTTAATTAGGCTAAATTTGTTTTCTGAACCTTCAAAGTATGGGTCCAACATTGATACAATGAATTCTGGCATAATCAATCTTTTTACTAGGGCAGGACATCAGTGCTGAGATGATGAGGTACACACACTCAACTAGCTCATCTTTTTCACCATCCATTTGGATAAAAATGATCCAGAAATGGTTGTGATTACTTTGCAGTTTCTAAATTATAACTGTGATCTAATTAACCAAAACTAAAACCTATATTGAATTAAAATTTTTTGAGAGAAATAAATTTCTTCTACAAAAGGTATAGCATTAATTATATTTAGTTTCCAAAAATAAATTTTAAAAACACCTTAAGTCTCAAATATATATATTTTTTGTTTTCTTCAGTTTTCAGTTTCAATAAGTTACACACACAAAAGAGATATACTCTTGGCTTCTAGTGCTTCATCTTTGACACTCTTGTTCCTCCTGTGTACTGAAGAAATTGCAGTCAGTCCATTGTGTGCCATTTGGTTTGACAGGGTCAAAAACTTCTGAAAAGCTGAAGCTGTAGGTTGCCATCCTTCTACTGCCTCCTTTTGTAGACCACCCTCCAGGTGGCTGTGCAGCACCCTCAGGAGTGAGTGCTGCTCAATTACTCACACGCTGATCCTCAGTCTTCGTCCACTTGCTCAGACTGTCTCAATATGAGGATTTAAAAAAATTCATGAAAATTCAAAGTTTCAACCTAAACATGAGACTGAAGACATTGGCAATGGCAAAGCTACCTGCAAGTCATCACACAGAATACACAAAGTAATGAAAAAATATGGAAGCAAATGTATTAATAGCATAAAGATTCATGTTTCAGATGAACTAATAGAAAATTTACAAGAAAAATTATGTGAAAATAGCAAGATCGACGTTGTCTTCTAGCTAGTTGTTGGTCCCATTTCAAAACACCTCTCTATAATAACAACTCAGTCTTGCCATGATTGCAGCTCTTTCTTGATACAAGCATTTAAGCATCTAGTGAGATATGGGATACATTTTAAATGTTATCCTCTAAAGCCCTCTAAAGGATAAATCCTTTTAAAATGGATTGAGCATCATCTCAGTTTGGTAGATATTTATGATATAAAAGACTGATCCCACCTGCTATTTTCCTTTGTCAAATGGGATTATTCTTATTCTTGGTTATTCGATAATGCTTTATTAAATGGATTGGGTTCATTTAGACATATAAACTCTACTTTCTTTCCCAGATTTCTTTCCTTTATTTTTAGTGTTTGGCCACAGTTAATGGCTTAAATATATTTAGTGTACAATATTTAAATAAAATAGGAATGGCAGCTGTCCAATATAGCAGTGTAGCTTAGCATAATGAGCACTAATAAGGAAGATAACAAGTCTATTAGCTGATATTAATTCTTAGACGATGTCTGAAATTAAATGTAGGACAATGAAGAGGAATTTAATGGTTGAAAAGGCATTAGTCCATCTAGATTATCAATATCTGGTTTTGCTTTTAGAAATGTGAATCCTGTTATTTTTAAATACATCTGTTTCTATCTCTTTGAGCACCCCTTTTTTCTACATGCATATTTGGATATGGAATTTTTGATTTTGTCCCCTCCTCATCAACCTTTCTAAATTTGTTTTAAGAAGTATGAATGAATGAACCCTTTCAACCACCTCTGTGCATTTCTTCCAAAATTGCTCCCATTTAGCAGCATGGAGTAGCTTCAAGCTGCACAGGTTACTCTCAAGAGTATAATCAGCAAAGACATGTGGTTTAAGCAATCAGTTCTATGAGTACAGCAATATATAACCGAGATGTCAAATTCTTAATAAAAAGTTGTGCGATGCATGCCTCTCTACATTCCTTAAATCCCAAAAAACCAAGTCTCTTTGGGACTTACACTGGGAGAAATGCTATCAAAACCTCCTACTTTGTGTGTTCCAAGATGCTTTCTCCAAAGCACATGCTTTTATTTCACATTTCCTCCATGTGTATTATCTTCAATATTATTCTCTTATATCAGAGTGAGCACATTTTAATAAAATATGGTGTGTGTTATTGAGAACTTAAACACTTAGCTTTCAATTAGCTGTTAATAGAGGATACTAATATAGGGCAATCCTCAGGTCTGGGGAAGATTTGGTCTTGGTAAATTATTGTTCCTTTGCACTATATCCACAATCCCATGAAGATTTACAGAAACTTTCAATTTAGTATAAACTGTGAATTTAATTAGTGTTTTCCTGTTCAATTACTTATGAAATTGCTAATTGAAATTTGAATTAGCCCTGTAATTCTATACTTCCCTACTGAAAAACATTAATGCTAACTATGAAAGTGAGAAATACCTGAGCACTCAAAATGAGTCTATTTAATATGTTTATTATCATGATTACCTATATGAATGACCAAAGATACCTATTTTACTTTTAAAAATTTTGAATACTGACATCTGAACTCTTTTTTGCATTATTTATTAATTTTTTATCTGACTTGCTCTGTGGTGATACAAAGGAAATCTTGGATGATATTTTCAGTGTAGAGCCAGAGATGGTGCTGCAAAAACAGAAATAATGTCAAATTAATGAAAAAAGTTATATAAAATATAGAATAATAGAAAAATGAAAAGGAGATAAATGCAAATGATAAGGACATCCCAAGATTTTATGAGACTGATGCTTGCTTTAAGATGGGAATGGACTGGGGAGCCTGATTTTTTGACTTTGTGGCGTTTAGACTGCATTTTGCCCTGAATTCAGAATGGTTAAGAAATTATCTGCAACAGTGCTCCTTCTTTTCACTCCCCAGACTTCTGCATCCTCTGGAGCATAAAATGTATCTTGAAAAGCTTCTCTCTGTTGGAATGGAGAAGTTATATCCCAATTGCGACTTGCTTTTTTTCCTCTCATAAGACAACCAGAAATAATTTCCAATTTCTGGTGGTTTTGCAACCTTTTGGGATTTAGTAAAATTGAAGCATTTTGTTGAATTTTTGCAGAGGAATATTTTTATCAGATATTCTGTCATATCAAGTTATTCCTTGCAAAGATATGATGTGGACTCTTTTCCTGGTTGAGCAGATACTGCTGTGGCTTGAACAGTTGTAGTCAGAGAGTATTTCTCTGTGGGCATGAAATAAATTGCAGAAACATTTTCTGAGTTCATGGAATAACCTATGATGATAATTCATGTTAATATAAGTTGCAAAAAAAATTTTTTTCCACATCTGAATATTTTACACTCTTATTCTGGAAGCCAAAGGTGCTTTCATAACTATACAATAGAGATTTAGCAAGAATGGACTATAAAAAGTATTTTTATTTTTAACATTCAGTTCTTGTATAAAATAATTATGTAAATAAGGAAGAATTGATTTTAAAATTTTTTAGTGTTTTTGCTAGGAATATTTATTTCCTTACCCACATACAGCAAACTTCTTTGAAGTTTTTGTTAAGGGAATGCTTACATATCAATTTGGCATTAGATCCTCCTCAGATAGGGTGATAACACCATGGGTATTAGAGGAGGGCAAAGGGAAGATCACTAGCATTTCCTCTAAGTGTAGGGCACACACAGCAGTGTGACACATAATACAACCCTATTCAGCCACCCATTTTGACCAGTGAACATTGAATCACTCCTCAAAGGTATGTGATATACATCTTCCAAAGAGAACTGTGATGAAAGAGTAGATAAATGCAATGCTGGCCAGCTCCACAGCTGCTTATTCCCAAGCTTCCAAAGGTAAAAGAATGGGCATCAGAAATGAAAACACCTTTCCATCACTGACCTGATCATGTTGTGTAGAGAGATAATGCCACCTCCTCTTGGCTTTGGTTTATTAAGTGCAGACTACTGTAACCCCTGTTTGCCAAAGCACTATGCACTGAGAATTCATCTCCACTGACCTTCTGTCCTGTTAAAAGTTTGCATTTTGTATGATTCTTAATCTTTGTTTTAGAATTTTTATTTTCATTTTCTTCCTAAATAGCTGAGTCTCCATGTGGCTTTATGAAGGTATTTTGTCTCAATTTGCCCCTTTTACAAGCAGTTCACCCAGTACCTGTTTTTCTCATTTAGGATGTTTTCCAGGAGAGATATCACTGAGACATCTTAATTTTTTCAGTCAAAATTCTGTAAAGTATCAAATAAGATGCTTTTACAAGTTGAAATATGGTATGTATGGACACAGTTTCTTTTCCTTTGTCAGCTACCAAATTTAAAGAAATTACTAAATTGGTATTTCTCTTAAAAAACCCAAACATTTTTCATAATGTTGTCCATAGTATAATGGTTGACTACTTAAATGCCCAAGTTTTTAATTACTAATTAAATCCAGTACAATTTTTGCTCTGATTAGTTCTTTTCTTGCCTGGTGATGGATGCACCCAACTGTTGCTGTGTTAACTGACATGCAGTCAGTCCATTTACCCTTTTCAAATATTGGCACAGCTTTAGAATGAGGATTTCCCTAGTAATACCTATTTGTATTAAAAAGGAGAATGCTTGCTGGAGATTCATCTTAGTCAACTCTTTCACTTTTAGAAAAATAATGCATGTTCAGTTCTTTTCTACAAAATAAGCTGTTGGGTGTTTGTAAAGATTTTTGTGATGGTTTGATGCTATAAAAAGATACAAAATATAGAGGATATGGTTCTTGCCTGAAAGATTTTACAAGATACTTGTCAGTCATAAATATTTGCACATACCTACAAACACATCCTTTCTTCTCCATGGGGAGCAACAGTGATGTTACATTCTCTCTCTCACCAGAGAGATTAAAAAGGGACTGACAAGAGAAGTCTCCTGCTCGTTATTAGTTAATTGCCTGCTGAGCAGCATTTCAACAAACCTGGAATAATCCCCATGTTTTCATGCCCTGAGAAAATTGTCTAGGGTTTTGGTAGCTTGTACTTTATAGAGTAGCTTCATTTCCAGGGCTGTTGGCTGGTTTCTGTGTCGCTGGAGTCAGGACTTCAATGGGCCCACACTTGCTCCCTAGCTGCAAGTCAGCAGAGACTCAGCAGCCCATCGGGACCATGTGTATTTAATATCTAGATGAGAGCAGGTTTCCTATGCATTTAATGTGCACTTAATTGGGTGTGACAGGTTGCATTCATTCTGCAGTTGTGATTTTTGAGAAAAGGAGCCCTTTCAGCAATTGCGCAAAAGCTTTACATTTGAGTTGTATCATGTGGAGTTTGGTACATTCATGGATTGGCCTGGCAGATATTACAGGAATCAGCAGAAAATTTGGATTCAGAGTGAATACAATGTACCAATATAATGTGTCTAATGTAAATACAGAATTAAATATCCAATAATCAATAGGGAAGTATAATTTGCTTTTCAGGTGGGGAACTATTACCAGATCCAATATTGCATGCAGTCTTCAAAGTAGCTCTAACTTAACTGATAAAATGAAAAATTCTTAAAATAAATGGATACAAAACCATTAACCAAACACAGTATCCATAATACTTTATGTTGCAATTAATCAGAATAATATGGTGAATAATATGGTGAATTTTTAGGGCTAGTTTAATGATGGAACTGAGTCTTAGAAGTTGTTTGATGTAATCTGTACTTGCATATACACTAGGAGCTATTCAAACAGAAAGATTGGATCTAGCACGTTATCATCTCTCTGAGCTTTCATGTGCTCAGTTACTTTGAAATTTCTGTAAGCTTTGGCTAAAACCTGAAAGAGGAGGAAGGTAGAAGAAGGGCAGGGACACGTGTACAAAACAGCACAATGATGAGACACTGGTATTAAAAAAAATTGTGGCCTTTACTCTTTCAATGCTGTTTTTGTAAAGTGGAAGCTGGAGACAAATGTTGGTGAGTGACCATCAACATGTCCAAAAGACTATGCAGCTTCCAAATGAAAAGCAGAAAAACCTTAAAAAAAATAGGTCTGTTCTGCACACTATTGAGGATTTTATGACTCTATAAAAGCAGAGGTTCTTTATGGCTGCAAAACCAATTCTGGACAGTGTCTATATTCACATTTATTTCAATCTTTATTCTATTTTGGCACTTATATTGTATCTTTATAATAGCTTCTCCTTGTCTGTCTGAACAAGAAACAATGAATTTCTTGTTGAAGTTCAGAAAAATTGCCTGGTATGTTATGCCACAAACTGCATCTCTAATCCTTAAAAAAAGAACAGTGTGGGCAGATGAATTCACCTAAATGAAGGTTTTTTGGGGGAAGTCAGGGGACTCCATGTGGGTGTAATGATCTACATTTATGCACCTGTGGACCTCAAGACTCAGGAAATTTAAGGCATTAGAAGCTCTATTTGCTTGAGCACTTCCATTAATTTTAGTAAGACTATTCACAGTAATAACCACCAAGCTCAGAAGCAAATCAAGATCAGCCCCTGCAGTATTTACATGTTTGTGCAGTTCTGGCACCTTTGCCACTGAAAGGTGGCATTTTTATTTTATTCTTGCATAAACAAAGGATGCATCTGAAAGTGAGTCTGAAAGCAGTGGTCACCTCTGCAGGATCAACATCTGTTGAATGCACAAGGCCATAGATCCTGTGCGTGCTTCTGTCCTTTGTTGCTTTTCTCCCCTGCCTCAGGAAAAGCCCAAGGACAGTGACAGTGATACCTGTGGGTAAACAGATGATCTCTCAATGCTGATAACTGTACTGTAAAATCCCTATTATGGATAACCTTGCCATACTATTTGACTTTGCAAGGAGCGTCTGTCCTTTCCTAAACGGAATGATTTGATGGAAATTGCCATTCTTAATATGTTTACCTTCCATTTAATGAGCAATCCCTTTATGAAGGGTGAAGAGAATGCAGCCTCATACACAGATTTTCTACAGTTCATCAAAGAAAATCCCCTCTCAATGTCAGAGCTCCTCTGTGGCAGGCAGCACCAGGAGCTGTGAGTACCCACCATGGAAGAGGGGATTGTTTAAAGTCAGTGCAAAAAGATTAAAGGGAGAAAAATTCAAACTAGAACTTATCTAAGGCCAGGAAATGCCTCAAGGTACTTTCTGTGGAATTTCAGTATTTTGCACTGTCTGGTAATATACTGTATGAGGTCTTCCACTAATCAGGGCTCCGCTGGTACCCTCAAGCCCCTTTTCCTATTGCCTAGACTTTATCTTCATGACAATGTAAAGACAGTAGAAAAACCTTTTGAGAGATTTTTTCTGCTTTAATGAATCTTCTCTGACCAATCTCTGCCTTTCTATTGAAGTAAAAATTACGGTTGGTGGCAGAATCTGTGTTGCTGACTGTGGTTTTGAATGACCCACATATCCTTTGGCTAGTCAGTAAGTGAAAACAGAAGTCAAACAACTGTAAACTATGAGCAAAAATCTATTTTATGGCCAGGGAACATGTGATGTGCCATATCGTTGTCTGCCTTTTACGGTCCATTATTCCAGTGAATGATTTCCATCAATACAAATGCTTCCACAAAACTCAATTTCATTACTAAACTGTGGTCAATAACCTGGTCACAAGAACAGGCAGCCAGAGTCTGTGGTCATCACATGGAGGGCTCCATGTACACATTGGGAAGTTCTGGGGCCACGTGTCCTGATGATTTCAGTGACAAGCCAGCTTTGATATGCTGTTCAGCAAAGGCCAACTCTCATGTGGAGCTAAAAAAACACTGAAAAAGCTGTGTTTGATTGAAATATTTTTACCGTGGCTATTTATTTCCTGCATCTTTAATTCACAAAGAATTTACATGACTGTTCAATCTTCGCTAATGCCTGACCCACACGTTTTTGTGTGTTTTTCTGCTATGTAAAAATATGTAATAAATGCTACATTTTATAGCAAAAAAACTGCATGAATTCTGGTATTTAGGAACTATTTCCTTATTTATGATTGTATATTTTGGACACCTTTCAAAATTCTCATTATGAACTCTTGATTCCTAACACATTTAAATTGAAAGAAGAAAGTATCTAAGAAATATCAGATTAAATTTCTAATGGAAGTTGAATTGATTCTAAAAAAATAACATGAATGTATTAATTAATAAATCATAACCCCTTTAAAAATGAGGGCTACTTTTGCTTTTTTACAGACCTCACATTTACTAGGAGCATACTTTTTGTTAAGCACAATTAAAGCACAATGTACACATTACATTGAAGTAAGGTCTCTTTTCAGATTCTATGGCCTCAGATTCATTTTGCTTTTTGGAGGTAATGTTGGAAATAGCAAGGTGAGTTATTTCTGTATTTTCAAGGGCTACTGGAAACAGTAGAGACAGCCAGGTGAGGAGGTTAAAATAAGGATAAAACAATTGCTTGGTGAAGCATGATATACAAAAGAAAAAGAAATAGGTTTTTGCCTTGTCCAGTAGATTGAAGCAGTTTCATGTTCAAAGCTGGTGCAGAGAAAATCACTTGGGATCAAGGAGGGAGATTTTGCATTCTAGGGAGAGCATAAGCTGCTTGGTTTATTTTCTTTGTAAAAATATTGAAATTTCTGTTTACAATCCAATGTGAAGCAGCATAGAACATATTATACCAGAAAAACAATTTGTTCATGGGAAATTAATGGAACTGAAAGCCATTCTCTGAAAAGGATATTCAGCTGAGGTCTGACAGAAGTTTTTTTAACACATGCATGTATGTCTTTGCAGTGCTACCTAAATAAGTGATGTGAGTCAGTCTTATTCCAACTAGAAAAATACTTGCAGATCAATGGCTATATGTAATTAGTTGCAATTGGAAACAGCCTGGAGCAAGATATATAAAGCATTTGAAGAAGAAACTGCTCTCCCATTCTGAAGGAAAAGCCAACTTTTCCTTTAGTTTCTTTCAAAGCCAAAATTTGGCACGGTTACATAGGCTACCATTGACTACCCTTTGCACTGAAGCTTCCCTAAGACTTTTTTTCCAATCCTGGTTTTCCCTTGAACTCTTCCTAAATTTTAAATTCACTGTATTTTTCAAAGGGCTTTTATTGTTGTTATTGTTGTTGTTGTTTTCTGAAGTATCTAACAGTGGACAGCTGCTCTATGGTGATGGTAATTTCATGGCTGTATTTGCTTACTTCGTGTGGAGTAACAGTGACATCCAGTGGTTGGCTATTTCAGCCAGATGTATAAATCACTACTCCAGGCAGTGTTTCAGTGAGTGCACTTCTCCCAGTGCTTCCCTTTTAGGGGTTCCCATGGGTGGGAGATGAGGGGAAAGAGAAATAAAATTCATAGTGCAAGAGATTTACTCTGAGAATTTCAGCAAGTGTTGTGCTGAAGTGAGAGAAAAGTATTCATGATTTTAATTTTTTTTTTAGTGCATGTGTTCGTTTCTGTGGTTTAAAATCAGTTCATGCAGCACTGGAAGGTTGCTTTGCAACATTTTGAATTTTACTTTGTATCTGAAGTTCATAGAATCATAAACCACATAACTATGCATCTGTGCACATAAAAGAAGACACTTTCCTTTGCCATCTGCAATTAATAATCTTGTCATTGAACAGGGGAAAGAGAAAGAAGATAATGGGAAGAATTTCTCATCTCTTTTACTTGTAGTATGACATATGTTTATTCTAATGACTTGTGCAACTAAAGCATCTGTTATTATATATAACATAAGCATCCCAGTAACTGCATTCATCCTATGCTGTGCAACTTGTTGGATAGTTTTTTGGTTGTCAAATCTTGAATGAAGCTCTTAATAATTATAAGAAACTTTTATTATTGTTCATCTGAATCACTCATGTTGAAAGGCATCTGAACACAAATTCTTTACAGTGTTACTGTGCAATTTTTCTTGTAGGCCGTATTTGCTTCTATTCTAAACAGATAATCTGTCAACTAGAAATGTAAACCAAATAGCTTTTATTTTATGTATATGTATATGTATATATGAACCACTTATTTTCACGTTTGTCTCACATTCTGTAATATTCTTTTCATAAGCTCTCAGTAGTAATTATTTCCTTGGTCAGTAAGGAGAAAGAACAGTCGTGGTACCTCTGTGCCTCCCTTGCCTAATGCTAAAGGTTTTTGTGCACCCAGTAAGAAATCTTTGCTCTAAAATGCAAAGGTTGAAGTGGTTGTGCATGAGTTTTGAGTTATGGCAGGGATCATTCCTGAAATAGTGCTCGAAGTGATTAAGATAAGATAGATGGCAATGCTTACAGAGTAGTAAAGAAGTGCTTCTTTATGGTCCCCCTTGGTGGTGTCACTGAAGAAGTCAACACCTTGTAAATCAAAACAGGCAATGTCCCCATAATTTCAAGCCAAATGCAGGGAAGCCTGTGAATTTTATTACCAGCAAAGTAAATAAGAAACATTGATTTAATCTTGAGAAAGTAGCAGTATGTTTCCGTTCTCTCATGTTTGTGTATTTTCCTGCTTCCCTAAGTACCCTGGTTCCAGTAGTCTATGATGAAATTTCTTGTTATAAGTTATGAAAGAAAACTTTGAACAAAAAAAGCCCTTGTAGACATTTCAAAATCTGGTGATTTGTGACCAATCTCTTCCAGGGTTAAAATGAACACTACTTTTAAGTTAAAGGCTGAGAACTGTCAGATTTACTGCAAAGTCCCCTAAGGCTGGAAATAGTGTTTTCAGCAGTGTATGCAGTGAAACATTTACTGTGGAGGTGTCTGAGGAGACATGTCAGCAGTTGTTTGGGGAAAATCTTGTGTCTGTCCAAGCCTTAGTACATGGGCAAGCTGATCTTAAAAAAAAAAAAAAAACGTTTATTTTAGCCCTTTGTTGTTGCAGTTGGATGCTTAGCTTAATTTTATAGATATCTTTCAATTCAGAATTTAAGGGGAAAAATGGTGTTTGCTGTTCTTGGCTTCAGTTGTCGTTAGGATGTAACTCCTTCAGTGCAGTCAGGTAGGTGAGCTTGTGGGGAGATGCATTTCAGGGCTGATTTGCTGATGTGTGAAAAAGAAGAGAGGTGGTTGACTTGCTCCAATACTTTCAGTGCAGTTGGAGATATCTGTCTAATGAAATTCTTTCAACTTGAAGTGTGTGTTTCTTTAAAAGCTACTTCACAGCATATCATGCATAGGAAGCATAGTCTGAAAAGGCACTTTTCTTAATTGCAGTGAAAGTAATACTTTGAATAAAAGGGTGTTTCCACTTGCATTTCATCTATGGCTAGTTAAAATTGTCTACTGCTCAAAATACTATCTTATATTCTGATTTGGAAACCAGTTCCAATATTCCAATTCTTTTCAATTCTTGCTTAGTAAAAAGTGAAAGCAGTGAAATGCAAAAGGCTGTTAAGTACCAGGAAAATCTCTTCTGAATTGTTCTTAGTTAACAACAACTGGGAAAAGGGTCACTGAATTTCAATATATAGATGCAATTCTGACTTAATAAGCAAGAGCTCTTGCTAATCTGTTTAATACCAAAACTCTCTTATCCAAATATACAGTGGTTTAAACCCAGCATTACTAGAACAAGTCATAATTTAATAAACATGTGTGGTCAGAAGGGCATTAGAGGGATTTTTAGGTTGCCTTGGTGTATTTGCTGGGGTTTCCTGACTTCTTTGCATCCCTGTAGCATACAGGCTGTTACTCATTTGGTCTGTTTCCCAGCTGACATCTCTAAAACACAGTTCTGTCTGAACCTTTTTTTTTGTCATGGAAAAAAATCAGATATCTGTTTCTTTTTCATTTTAACCTTGAGCTTTGATTTTTAGTGACAGTTTGTGTTTAAAATCACTTCCTGCTGGATCACATCAGTAGGATGATTGAAGGGAACTGGAACCCAAGCTGTTTACTCGGTTGGCCATCAGAAAGTTTCCCTTCAAGGGAAGCATTTCAATTAATGTTACACAAACCACAATGAGAGCGGAGACCAGCCTAAAGCCATATATATGGGTGTCAGTTAAAATCAGATGTCAAACATGGCTTTTAATTACGGACCTACAGCTGCAAACCAGTGGTATTTGAAGCATGCTGGTGATTTCAGCTTCGCTTTGGCAACCCATGATATCTGACAGTGAAGTGAGAGCCTACAGGTTTATGCACGGGCTCCATGTGCTTCTAACTGTGAATATGAAAGGTCTGTTTGCTCATCAGCCAGAAATCTAATGTGTAAACAGACTTCTGTTCTCTTCACTGTGTCTTTAAATGATGGAAATGGCATTCTGGAGAGGGTAAACACAGGGTAAAGATGCCTTAGAGGTCTTCCAGCTCCTCCAGCTGTTTCCTCTATATATCCTGCTGTGACCACAAGCTCACCCTCTGGGCACTTCTTTTTGGAGAGCATGTTAATGTTTGAACATAGTCTTTCTTTTCATTAATTTTTTGTATTTCACCTCCTGGTTGTTCACAGATTTCAGTCTCATTTGCAGAGACTTCAACTTATCAAGACAAAGATTTCTCAGACTTCTTGGATTACTTTTGAGGCACTTTTGAATAGTGATGCAAAAAAGGACCATCATGATTTCCAGACAAGGGTGAAAAAATTGTCAAGTTGACATTGATATGGTATTGTGGAATCTTTCAAATGGAATTGTTTGAATAGTTTGAGTAAATTAAAAGAATGAAAGTTCAATTCAGACATAAATTACAATATTACTCCAGGTAAAAAAAAAATAGTCATCTTTCCTTTCTGGAAAGTTCTGTTTACTCTTTCATTAAGCAAGCATCATAGTAGCACACCACTCTTTTAGCTTAGTGATAGATGCTTTCTGTAACAGTATTCTGAATATTTGAGTTTTTGCTTTGGCAAACAGAAAAAAAAAGATTTCGTTCAACAGCAGAAATTTACAGACAAAAATATGTAATTTCCAATCACAGGCAATTTTCAATTTTTGCATTCAGACTCAAGAGGCAATTAGGTGTTTAACATTTTTCAAATTTGTCCCTTTCACTTGACCAAAACAAAAATAGTTTTTATTTGAATTCTTGATGCACTTTGAGGATCACAACAGCAATGTGCCTGAAATATTTAAAAACCTTCAGTTGCTGAAACAAAACTATGCCTGAAAGCACAAGAGTAAAATCAGCCTGACATGGTATCCTGAACTGCACCTTTGGAAGCAAGGATACCTATGAAGAATTATTGCAAACTGCAAAGTCAGTCAGAAAAAAATTTGAAGTAAAGAGTGTTTAGCTACCTAAATAGAATCACAGAATCATAGGTTGGAAGGGACCTTTGAGATCATCCAGTTCCACTCCCCTTCCATGGGCAGGGATGCCACCCACCAGATCAAAAAAAAAGTACTGAGAAGTAGCAGCAGTAGATTTAATTTCTGGTGGTAAAGAGGTTTTTGAGCATGAAATTAATAGTTTTGTTAAAGTTTTTTGTAGTCTTGTTCCCCTGCAGTGCATATTCCATTCATTTCTAAAGATTAGCACACCAGAAATTTGGATAATGACTGTAAAAGTTAGCCCCAAAGACCCTATTTCTGTACAGCATACATTTGATAATTATAATCTAGAACTAATTTTTAGGGGTTTTCTGGGTGCACTCTTTAGAGTCTGTCCAAATTGAAGAGAAAAACACATTTAAAAATATAGTATATTATTTAACATGGAGTTTCCCATGAGAACTGTTTTTCAATTTGTATACAGACGAGCATGTACTATTTAGACAAATATTTCTCTTCAGTGTACCTACCTGCATGTATCTGGAGAGAAACAGTCTTTTAAAACTCACAATTATTTCTCACTAATTATAGAAAAGTACTTTGGACTATTTGAATTCCTTGTTATGCACAGCTGAACATATTTTTTCATTTCCTTTTCAGAACTTGTTTGAAGAAGGTGCTGATAAAGGTTAGATGAAGTGTTAATTGGATTACAATGTATTTGTGAGAGAGATGAAGAGGGAAGACCAAGTTCTTTCTCTGAAAAAAGAGTGAAAGTGACTGCATGTCCCAGACTATTAATAATGTAATTTAGTTCAAGTAATTACAGGGCATTTCACTTACAGGAAAAGTTTTATTGGCTCCTACTTGAGCTCTTTTGCCCTACTGTAATGACAAACAGTGTCTGCTAACTAAGTTTATTAATATTTAACTGGGCATTTCTTGCAAGAACGACACTTGTTGTCATCAAGCTGAGATTCAGCTGCCTGCCTCTCATTTTTGTCCCTGGGCCATAGTTGTTTTAGGAGATGCTATGGTGACATAAAGGGAGCTCAAGAGCTGCTGGGTGACATTTAGGTTAGTTTAAACTAAATTGTTCTTTAGAAAGTCTCCAAATTCAGGTACCTAAAGTGGGGAAGATCAGACATCTCCATTCACATCTTCTGTTGAGTGGGGGGTTTGTAGTGACACAGGAGTTCTAAGTTTTTTCTGTCTTCTGAATTCTTATTGGATTTATTTATTTATTTATCTGTATATTTAGTGACTAGAGATGTTTAATTGTCAAACTATTTTAAATAAGTAGCTAATTTGACTGTGCTGTTCTGAAATTAAAATTACTGCAAGAAAACAACTGTGAACAAGCAAATCTTTTGACTGTAGAAAAAAATCTAATATGCCAAATCTATTTTAAATTGTTTAAATCAGGGTAAATGGCTTTATAATGTGATACCACATTGCTGTAGAGACTATTGTCCCCTGTTTGTCACTATGCCTGGTCAGTTTATGTGAGAGCAGCCAGAGCAGACATGATTTGTCTCGTATGAATGTAAATAGCATTCTATTTACATTCTATCAGCACGACTGTGCTGATCTCGGGTCACTGGGGCATTCTCTGCTCCTGGGAAAATCTCTTACAATTAATTAATCTAGCACACACTGGTTAAAGTTTCAGAGGAGGGATGCAGTTTCCAGGTAAACTCATGGTGAGATTAGTCTGGAATTTGTCGAGTGAGGCTGGGACAGTTTTGCACCATGACCAGGAGGACTTTTGTATATGGGCTGCCTTGACCACCTTGTGGTCTGAGAAGCTGGTTCAGACACTTTTCTATAGGTTTGGGTTCAAAATCTTTTCCAACCTCATCCCTTCTTGATGAAAACCTGAAGAGAACAGGAATATTTTTCAAATATAAGTAATCAGTTGAAGTGGCCTTTTTAATTGCTACCTCAGTGTAGTCCCACCACTCTGCTTCTTATGCTTGCTATGACCTTTACAATACTTTCAAATTTCTGCATAACATTTAAGAAAAGATTGCTGATAATGGTAAGTAGTAGGTATGTGGTGATAGCTGCCTGCCCAAGAGATTAAAAGGGTAAATGAATACCAACTGAGGAACACCATGACAAATTTAGGACCAGTCCGTGAAGAGGAAATAATGATAATTAGAAGCTCCCAATGTATTTGGCTCTGAAAACTACAAGGCAGGAAAGGAAAAGAAGTCAGCTGTAATGAAAGCGATGTAATAAGGCTGCTAATGATGATGAGCTGTCATGTGAAATCCTGGTTGCAGAAAGACCATTGCTGATGTGTGGCAGTTTGAGGAAAAAGCAGCAGTTTTTTGGGCTGGTGCCAGCTCAGATGTTACCAGGACCAGCCCAGTGACATGACTTTTGGGAGCTGTCCTTCTTCTGAAATATGCATGAGTTGACTTCAAGAATGTTGCCCTTTTTCTCTGTATTTTACTTCAGGAAATGGATATTTAAGTGCAATATTCTGCCTAAAGATTCACCAGTAACGCTGGTTTCAAAGCTAGGTGGTTGTGAGCCAGAAACAAGGTGGAGATGAAGAGCACATATTAGCATGTATTTTTTGATAAAATGCATAAACACACAGATGGGACACAGAGATCACCATTAGAGAAGGGGGACTGATGATGAGGAGGAGGGCATTCCTCTGCACTTGGATTTTCATGTAATATCCTTTTCTAGAAAACCACATATTTTAAAATGTACTTAAATAAATTTATAATCATTGTTTTATTCAAGCTTCTGTCTAGAAGAAAAAATTCCTGTCCAGAAAGAATCTGTATCTTTCAATTAAATCACAGTATCTCATGTCTCTCTCAAAACACTTGCCTGTGTGTGCTGGTTTCTGAAAGACTGAGCAGTGCAGGGGTATGATTAATAGGATGTTTTCTCCAGCAGTATGATTTTTTGTAGAGACAGTTCTAGCTGATATTAAAGCCAGTGACCAGAGCAAAAACTGGTGTCAGTTCCTGTTTGGCTGCCACAAAAATGTAAGGGATGCCATACAATTATGGAGCTAGCTTTTGCTTACATGGAATATTGGTTTCTTTGGATAGCTTGTGTACTACAAGTTCAGAAGATGAGGAGAGATGTGTTAGCACAGACCTCTCCCAGTCATGTGCTGCTGCATGTCCTGCAGGGAGCAGACACTGCCTGCTGTCTGGATTCCCTGCCACCTGCAAGCAGTGACCAGACTGCTGCCCAGGTCTTCCTATTTGCCTTGGACTAGCTCACTGGTTTCAAGTCCTTGTGGACTGAGCCTGTTCTTCTTCTCCACCTTCCTAAAATAGCATGCATGCAATGAACTATTAAATAACAATGTAAACTGTAAGTAAATGAGCCTACAAAGTAAATTGTGATAAGTATTGTGTTTAGGCTGTTGGGGTACTTGGCATTATCAATCTAACTCCTTTATAAAATAATAGGGAACCAGTTTTACATCTCCTGTGAAATTAATTACTCTTAGAGTCTTGGAAACACTTCCAAAGCTGCAGTTGCTATGGTGATAGATGTAGTATGGAGATGTAGATAAATTTCCTGAGCAATCCTAGCCAATCATCTTTAAACTTCACTTACCACAAACCAAACAACTGTCATTTGTTGGGGTTTTTTTTCCCCTTTCTCTTCTACAAATTATGTTATTCCTGATCCTATAATTGAAGCCTTGTGAGCTTGAGAATAAATCCTATTGTATGGACCCTATGGTGTCTCTATCTGAACACAATCTGGAGCATGAGCCAATGATTATTTCATATAATTTTTAAATAGCTACATATACGTTTTTGTTAATTAGTTTATTCTAACATATAGGAGTATTTCTGGGTTTTTCTCTGTTGCAGTGTGCACTCAGTGAAGCTGAGTAGTAAACACCAGCACCACTTCAAACCTTGAGATGCCTCGATGCCAATTGCTTTTAAGTGCTCATCCAGAATTTTTATTTATAGAGAAGTATCTGTGCTAGATACTGATGGATTGCTGGCAGTATAGATCCCTGTGATACTGAGCACAAAATAAGAGAGATTGTACATTCATTTGTATAAGTTATTCAAGGACATGCTACTTACAGTTATACCACTTGTTCAATGTGTTTCCTATTCAGTATTTTGGGGGGTTTTTTTTCTGAATTTCAGCAATTAGCATGAGACAATTGTCCTGTGAGATTGTCCTATGCATTCTTTATGACCAGTACAAGAGAACTGGTTTTACATATCTTCAACTCATAGGTTGCAAGGGGTCTCTCTGTGGAGGTAAATGAGTCTCAAGAGGCTACAAAAGACTTGATAGTTAAAGTTATGCCAGAGAGATCCTTTATATCCACTGCTACTGGATACATATATTGTAGTGTAGAGGGTGTTTCCTGTGTTCCAGGAGGATGTAGTTATAGCAGTTATACCCTAAACAGGACATAGAATCATGGAATGATTTGGATTGGAAAGGACTTTAAAAATTCTCTAATTCCAACCCCCTTGCCCCAGGAGGGGACACCCTACACTAGACCAGGTTGTTCAGAGCCCTGTCCAACCTAGCCTTGAACACTTTTAGGAATAAGGCATCCACAATTTCTCTGGTCAACCTCCTGTATCTTATCCCTCTCACAGTAAAGAATTTCTCCCTAATATCTAGTCTAAACCTACCCTCTTTCAGTTTAAAGAGAGGGTAGTTTTTTGCCATATCACTAAATATTCTCTTAAAGAGTTGGTGTCCACATGTCTCATTGCCCCCCTTGGGTACTACAAGGCCTCTGGAAGGTCTCTCTGCAGCCTTCTCTTCTTCAGGCTGAACCCCAACTATCTTGGTTTCCTAACTTCATAGTAAAGATGCTTCAGCACTCTGATCAGCTTCATGGACATCCTCTGGACTTGCTCTAAGAGATCCATATCCTTCTTATGCTGGGGACCCCAAAGCTGAACACAGCACTCAAGCAGGGACTCATGAGAATAGAGTGGAAGAATCACCTCTCCTGATGCTTTCAGTCTTCCTGTTCTTTCTTGGTGTTTTTTTATCTCTCTGGCATAAGCAGAAGGTTTTTTCAGTGACAGCTAGTATCATGTAATTAAATCCTTTCTGAATAGTTCCTGTGGATTATTTTTCTTAAGATATTCAGGTTATTTCCTAGAAGACTGAAGCTGAGCAAGAGACTTTGCAAGAAAAACAAGCTGGAGTTGGAGCTCAGCAGTGGGGAGGCAGAACATCACTGAAAGGTGCTCCCCAGGGCTGCAGCAGCAAGCCTGCCCTAATGTAGGTCATTGCCTAGAATGAAACTTTTCCTCAGGGCATATGTGGAAAAAGAGACAAGCAGAAAAAATTGGCTGATGCAGATGTAATGTAAGGAAATAATAGATTTACAACCACTGTTCTAAACAGCACCATCCAAGGCCATCCAACAGCTCTTTAATATTGAGGTATAAGCAGAATTCTCAGGGAATAAATGTTCTGCAATGATTGCAGTTAGCACTACATGAATAAATATCCTGCAAAGAATTGTAGATAGCAGTGCATAGAGGCAAAAAAATAATCTGGAGCAAGGACCTGGAGCGAAAGCTGTGAGGTGGTAATATGTTTTTAATGTCTTTGCTGCTAAAAGCTTCAGACAGCTTGATAATGACTCATCAGAAAACCTTTTGGAGTAATTCCACAGTCCTGCGAACCCCTAGATTTGGGCTTTTTTCCCCTAAAAAATGTCATCAGCTATTTTGTTTCACACTGGTTGGCCAAGCAGCATGGATTAGCATGGGGAAAAGTCAAATAATGAAATGTTTTATTTTGTCACTGTGCTGGAGAATACAGGACAGCTGGCAGAATGTGTCAGAGTGCGATGCTTGGCTCCAGGAGTTCCACGAAAGTATCGCTTGGCAAGCGGCCACGCGGGCGCTCAGCGCCGCGGCTCCTCCCAGGGCCGCGCAAATCTGCCCATGATGGAGCTTCCTGGGAGAAGATGCTGATCCTAATCAAAGCCAGGATTCTGAATTGCTGAAAGTATTTAATTAAGACCAGCAGTAAGCCTGCTGGGTAGTACAGCAGTTAGTTTGCTACTCTTGGGACGTGAACAATAATTTTCATTTCATTTATTTACCCTAGTCTGCCAGGACTGAGATAAAAATGACCTTTTACACAGTGAATGAGACGCAGAATTGTTATTGCCAAAAAATGCACTTTGAAAATGTCCGAACACCCTAGAAAGAGATCAATTTTTTGTCTTCAAGGAGTTAATAGCATGTTATCCACTTACATTTATTCTAGATTAGGGCAGGAGAGCTCAGAAATTTGCAGGACAGGATCCTCACTTTTCTGCTTATATACTTGGTCTAAGAGTGGCTCTATTTTTGCAATAGCCTGCTGTTCTTTTATTTCTTTAACTGTAAATTGTATACACCTGCACTCTGATTTGCTTCTGATCTGAGAATTTTCTCCTTATGTGCTTCACAAAAAGATGCTCATTTGCTCCCTCCCACACTTTCAGAATAACAACTTTGCTACTTTGTCTTGTTTTTTGTGGAGTTTTTGTTAGCTAAATCTGCTCTCAAGCATCATGAGGTGATTGCCTCCAAAACAGTAATTTTTCTGCACTGAAAAATTATAATAAAGATTGGCTACAGTCCTAGTCTCTGACTGAAAGTCATTGCAAAGCTTATTTTCTCTATGTACTGCTGCACATATGCTGCAAAATCCTTGACAGGCTTCATATCCGAGGCACAAGAATTATCTCAGTCAACATTTAGTTTTTTTGGCTGTGGAAGAGATGTCAGGAAGGGTCCTGCACTTTTCCATCCTATTGTTTCCCTGTCTCTCTGCAAAGTGATGCATAGGCAAGTCTGTATTTTCCCATCCATTTTATTCTTTAGTGCTGCTATGGGTAAAATGATGGCATTTAATAATAAAGTAATTTTGCTGAACATCTTGGAATCAGATTTTCACATGGGTGATGAGTTCAGGCCCAGTTGGAGTGGGTGCTTTCAGAGGCTGTGTTTCCCAGTAGTGCCAGGTTCAGGTGATGCCCTCACCAAGCCATGGAGAGGTGCAGGACGTTGGAAGTGACATTAAGAGATTTGATGAGCACAGGTGGGAAGGGACTGCAGGCACTTAGATGAAGCAAGAGTGGTACAGAAAAGAGAGTAAATAAGATAAGGTAAGCCCAGAGTGTTAAGCAGGCTTAGAATGATTTTATCTGAGTGGGTATTTTAGAAGATGCAAATATGCCTTTGCTTTTACTTCACAGGGTTTTTGATCTCAGGATCTCTCTTTGCTTTTGTTGCAGCAGGAAGATGGGAACAGGAGCATTTACTCAGTTCTGTGAAGTACCTAAAAACATACAAGGCAAAAACCTCCCTTGGTGTTACTCAGTTATGATTGAAATACTTTAGAATAATACCTATATATTTAAGTTATAATTATGATGTATTCTTAATAGAATTTAAAGGAAAGATTATTTTAAGCTGTAATTTTGCCAAACAGAATTCTCAAAAATGTATTCAACCTCAGCCATATGTTGTTTTAAAAGTGGTAAGTGATTAGGACAGTAGGTTACTTCTGTTTCTTATGGTATGATAAATGTCATTAACAATATGGTGAATAGGAGTATCAAGGCTGTTAGTCTGCAGAAGTTCATCACAAATTTAAAAAAACTCAATGCACAGATAATTAATTATTTATTAGTATTTCCACAAACGAAATATTTTAAAAATAGTAATTCCTTTCTAAAGCTATAAAATTAATCAGAAAAACAATGTGAACAGAAAATGGTGTCATGCCTTTTTTGACTGAAAATTTTGCTTCTGGTTTTCTTCAGAAGCAGAAAGAAGGCTTGTCAACAGGTATGCAGAGTGTAGGGATTGCCACTAATATATGTAATTTTAAACTGCATGAATAACTACTATTGTTTGGCATCAGCTTCAGAAAACATTCTTACTCTTCTATTAATATCAGATCTCTGTGATTTTTAGATCTCACTTGATCTTTCTAGCTTTTCCTTCTTTTCTTGGTAATTCAGTTAAGAGGGGATACTTATTTTGGAAGAAATTTCACATGTTTAAAGTGAACACTTGGAATTTGAAGAGTTTGTTTTCACATACAGTAACTACCATCTGATAAAAGCTGATTTAAATATGGCCTGAGTTAGAAATGCCTTAGAAAATTGTTACGGCAAAACCAGTTTGCTGTTGCTACAGCACTGTACTGTTCCTCACAAGTAATTGAAAAACATTGATTTAAAAATTATGAGATCTGAAAACAGAGAGCAAGTATTGAGCTTAATTTAATTTTTTTCTTTCCTTCCTTGTCAACAATGTAGAAGATAAACTAATAGCAAGGGAAAAAGCATTTGCAGCATCCTCTCATATCTGGCTCTCCTTCAAGTACTGGTTGAGCCTTCTGAAGCCTCTTTTAACCTGAGTTATGCTGAAGTCTGCTGCTACAGCTAAATAAGCAAAGCTCCAGGCAGGCCAGGACAAGCCCAAATAGGGCCTGACAAGTCATGAATAATGTTCACCAGCCCAACACCCAGCCAGTGCCCTGATGGAAGCAATGAGGCCACCCTTACCTGCCTCCACTTCTGGAAATCACAGCAGGGTCTCCTTCACCTCAGGAGAAGAATGGGGAAGCCCATTATTTCACTCTGATTCTTGTGGCTGTAATAAGCATAAAGGGTTGATTTTGGCAGGAAATACCTTCATCTTTCTTATTCTTGCTCCACACAGCCCTTTCTGTTGCAGGGCTTTTCTGAACAAGTAGTTCTTAGCAGTAAAATTATTCAGCTCACTTCTCCAAACAGGTCATCACTTCTCTGTGTACTCAGGTCTCATTTGCTTATCAGTAAAAATCCAAGAGGTGCTGCAGCTTTTCTTTGCAACTACAAGGGAACCCCTGAAAACTGTACTTAATGGATAAGGACATCAGTACGCCAAGGGAAAATCTACAAGGAATTAAGTATTTTTAATGATTTCTTTAAATGCTGTACCAGATTAATCTCAATGCAGAGATAACCACAGGTTTGGATGCTCACATTGGAAGGGGCACCAAGTGACCAAGTAACAGCATGGTGCTTATAGCTTCTTCAGTGAAGCCTGGGCTTACCTTTGACAATTGAGTGCCATGTTCTGATTTAGAAGTAATTTGCATCTTTTTCTCTTGCTAATACATTAGATCTGACTGACTTTTCATGTCACAGATGTGTTTAAGCACTGAGGCATTCAGAATCCAAGCAAAGCATTGCTCAGGGCATCTAAACCACTTAATGCTACTATAGGAAATAGTTTTGTTTGTTCTCTGTCTTAGTTACTGCCTATTCCACTTCAGGAGTTTCATTTATCTTTCAAAAAGTTCTTGTAAATCAGTTTAATGAACTGGAACCTAAAATCAATTATTTCTTAATAATTGAAATAATATCCTAACATCCTTTAGTTTTGGTCTCATACAATATCCCATATATTTAGATTTCTGTCCTAATAAGCTGTGTCCCAATCCAAATACCACTCAGTGGATTTGTAAGGAGGTACACAAGAAGCAAGACACACATCACTTGAGGAAGAACCTCATTTAATTCAGATTCCAGATGAGCTCAGAAAACCATTCAGTTTTGCCTCGACTGGGATCTACAATAGTTAAAGAGAGAGGCAGTGGAAGGGAATATTTTAGCAAGGATTGTATTTGAGAAATATGTAATTTTTGAGATGGAAAAAGACCTCATTTTTTTGCCAAAACAGATGTTTAAATTATAATGTTTTCTCTGTTGCAAATAAAATGTGAGAATTTTTTTGCCATTGAGGAACTGGACATCTGCCCTTTCACAAGAAAAATATTGGGTCATCTTGTAGTACGAGGAAAACAGAAGCACAGAAAAAATTACAAATTTAATAAACAAAAGGAAGGGGCTTTGAAAATTTTTAAATAGTATAGTACTTTTTAAAACTTTCTTTATTATTTGTGTTCTGGTTTTAGATTAGCTGCTGTATTCTCTTTCTTTTTTGTTTCTTTTCTTCTTTTCTTCTTTTTTTTAACAGCACAGCTGACCTAGTTCCCTTCACTGTCATTCACATTGTGTGCAGCTAACTTACTCATGCAGAGTAATACTTTGTGAGAGCAGTTTTCATTTCAGAATAAATATCTGAGGCATGAAAGGATAGGGGAGAAATGTACCCCAATCCAGGCATTTTGCCATAGATCAGGTTCCAGATCTCACAATTTTTAACTGTGAATTTCTCAGTGGCAGATAATGTGATGCCATCTCCATGACTGCTTAAGGGAGCCAGCATTGATAAATACATGGAATTCTTCACAGAGTACCTCTCTTCAAATAAGGACTTTTTAATGTACTTTAGTTTATGTACGTGTATGAGTGTCCTTCTGACATCAGCAATACTAATAAGGGTTGTTTATATTTATAAATATTTGCAGGTTGGGTCTTTATTATCCAAGGCACTGGAGAGTTTTTAAGGCTGCTGCTTTAATCCATAGAATATAAACATAATAAGAACTCTCTTGAGTGTGGTAAGGCCTCTGTATTCTTCATGATGAACATTTTTCTGAAAGTGATGTACCTGTAGCTTCTGAGCCTTAGAAAGACTTAAAGTGCCCAACAACAGGGGTCAAATTCAGATTAGACTATCCATAAGAATAATGCACTCCTGGTTTTTATTTTGATAAAATAAATTACAGCTCATAACATTTTATGTTTCTTTTAACTAATTTCATAAATGAAAATCTTATAAATACTATATTTAGACAAATAAACACAATAAAGACTATAAATTATTCCTGGATATTTTTACTTGGTTCTATCTATTTGCTGTTTTGCTCATTGGCCCTGAGGATTGACTCCTGATAGAGGTTTCAGCAAGTCTGGGAAATACTCAGGCTATTAAAATACATAAAATTATGCTAATATCATTTTTGCACACTGCTTAGCATTTCATTTAAATGGATGCAAGCCAGAATTTAGTTAAGGAATGATTTCCCCCTTTTTTAAAATATTCTATTTGGGCTTTCCTTTTGGAGTAGTGAATTAAAAATGAAGGAGACTATATTTCTTGAAATACAAGGGGTAATTTATTTACTTTTAAATTTGGTGATACCTACAGAAGGCTTTTATCCTGAGAATTAAACAAGGAGTGACCTATGATCAAAAATACTCCCCAAAAGTTAAAAAGATGTAAAAATTAAATTGCTTGAGGGCATGATTTTAGAAGTGGAATCTAATAAAAGCAGAATAAAGAAATGGCCAAGATAATGAAAGTCTGGCATCTGCTGAGTTTCAGTGAAGGGAGAGAGAGCCTATTTTAATATTCATAAATTGAGCCATGACCCAGCCAGAAACAGGTTCCTTCATCTGCCCACCCTTACTGCTGGACCTCCTGGAAGGATCCAAAAGGAGATGGTGTTGGATGTCTGTCATGGCTCAGTCCATCTGTCTGGGAGGCTCGGGTCCCTGTTTACAGCTGCTGTGCCCCGTGGCCAGTCCCAAGCAGGCCACAGTCGCTGTGCTCTGCTGGTTGTGCACACCCTGGGCAGGTGCCAGGGATGGGGGCTGCTCCCTGCCCCAGCACCAACTCCTGTTCCCTAGCTTCCCCCATGCCAGGAACAGGAGTGCCCCCAGCAGGAGCAATTGCCTTTAATGGCATCCCTGCGGTGTCCCCATGGTGTAACCTGTTTATCCTAAACTCAGGGCTCTCATTAGGGGCCTGTGAAGCTCACTCTGCAGGCTGGCTGCTGCTTTTAGGTGATGGTGGGCATGGAGTGGTGCTGCTGTGAACATCCAGACAGAAATGTTAGGTATTTACTGATTGGTATTTGGTGAAATCTCTGGCCAGGGGTAGCTGTATAATTCTTCCTTTAATCTCAATATAAAATTTAGCATTTAACCAAAGAGAAAAACTCACCTTCAGTACTAAAATCAAGTATACTTTCATCAGATACATGGATCCAAGCACTTAACATATGAATTCTTATCTTCCAGTGGGGATCCTGAGTATTTTTGTATCAGTTTTCTGTGGGTTGTAATATTTCAAAATTTAACCTCTGCTTTGTAACCCGATGTAGATGGGGTTTGAGTCAGTCATATCTAGTAGATGCACAAGCTGAGGCACCAGATAACTTTTTTGTAAAAGTTATGCAGACTGTGGGTGTTGTACAAGTCATGAGCCTTAGTAGTGTCAGGCAAGAGACAGATACTCTGGGAGTAGAGAAGGGAGATTTTTTTCTCAAATATTGCAGCACATTATTATTATTGATAAGAGTAAATAATTAAATACTTAAAATAGCATTCTGGAGGCAGTGATAATTTAGAAAAATAAAGCAGAGAGGGTTTTTTCCCCTTTTCTTTGTAACCATGACTCCATTTATTTAATTTCATCTCCTGAAAAAGCTTTGCCAGCACAAATTGATCGGCTGAGGCAGGGGATGGATTGTTCTCCCCTGGATATCACTTCAGAGCAACAGGAATTTCCTGCTCACTTCAAAACTCTGATAAAATATTTTATACAGAATTCTGCCTCCTTTTAGAGTGTCAGGCTGTGACCTGTGGCAACTTAGCTATCCTGTGAACATACCCTTTCACATTCCAGATCTGGATAAGTGTTGTGCATGGATTCAGTTCAGGAGGAAGGCTGACAAAGCAGGGAGATTCTTATTATCTGCTTGTCTTTCCATCCTGAGGTCAGTGTCTGTCCTAGCATCTTCTGGAGAAAGCTGGGTGAGTGGTTTTTAAAAAGGGAGGAGTGGCAGGAAGATTTGACAGCTGAAGTGTTCCCCTCCTGCCAAAAATGAGGCAGAGCTGCAGCAGGTCCAGACTTGAGTATCAGCATGTCCTCAGGCCCATCTGAGGACCACCTTATATGTTTGGCTCATCCCAGGTACATTTTTAATGATTAAAAATGCCATTTTGCACTGATAAAATTCACAAGAAGCTCTGCAGACAAACCCTAGCACTTCACTGGATATATGGGAATAGAGGTTTCTATAAGCAATATTTTTGTACCTGTTCATTTACCCACAGTGTCTCAGCCCAAATGAACTCTGCTATTGATCCCTATGACTTGAGACCTTGCACATCTGTACTGCTTTTTCCCTGTCCTATAGCACAACTTTGTCCCATGCACTTCTCCTGATCTATTTTTTGATTCTAAACTCAATTAGTGGATTTCCTTTTTCTGAAACACACCGATGAAACCAATAGAAAATCTATTCACCCACACATTAAATAGGTTTGAGGATTGATTTGCACCCACAGCTCTGAATTGCATTTGATCTGCATATGTGTTTAGATCTGGACTGGGTTTTTTAAAGTTTGATAGTGAGATATCTAACTCTTTTTTGAGTGTTGTTCATGAGGAATAAACAGGACAGCATAGGGATAACAGTGACAACCAGTGGTGAAAATGCTCTGGGGCTTCCTGAGGAGAACTAGCACTGGCAAGCAGAGCACTTCAGCTGGATTGAAAAATGGGACTGATTTTGTGAGTTTAGGGGAAAATGTTTCTGGGTAGATTTCCACAGTTCTATATCTGAGGCACCAAAATTCCTGACCTGATTTTCAGGAGCACTAGAGCAGCTGAAAGTGAAGCAGAGGTTGCCCAGCATTGCAAGGCTGACCATCTGGCCACCAGGTATTGCTTTAGAAAATAATCTCAAAATCAGAGATCACATTTGAGAACACTGGCTTTAATCTCAACTTTCTAGATGTACTCCAAAGGATTTTTTCCAACTTATTTATTTGAAATGAAAGAGGAGTACATTTAGATATTCCGATAGATGTTCAGAAGAAATTATTTACCCTCAGGGTGGTGAGGCACAGAAAGAGGTTGCTCAGAGAAGTCATGGATGCCTCATCCCTGGATGTGTTCAAGATCAGGGTGGATGGGGCTCTGAGCAACCTGATTGAATGGAAGGTGTCCCTGCCCATGGCAAAGGGGACTGGAACTGGATGATCTTTAAGGTCTCTTCCAACCCAAGTCATTCTATGATTCTGTGATTCTTTTTGCTGGTAATGGTGGGTGGAAATACTAGTGCTGACCTTTGAAGACATAAAGCTTGACAGAAATGAAAAGGAGAGAAAAGTTTTCTGTTTGTCTTTTTGCGAAATACCAGTTTTGTTATTGATGTAAATCACACAGAATGTAAACAACATGTTCTTGTTACTGCGGGGGACTGAGTGCCTGAGCAGAAACTGAGAGTGCTATTCACAGTGACTCCCTCTTTTCTAATTGCTGATCTCATGCAAGTACATAAAGGAATTGAAGTTTATTCACTGAAATTAGTGACTTGTGTAGGCAGGTATGTATAATGCCTCTGATTTTATGTTTACTGGCAGCATTGTTTCAGTTGCTGCTTTTTTCCATGGAAGAGTTCAGCTGCCAGGCTGAAGGGTTTCCAGAAGCAGCAGAGGAGGCACACCTGTGAGCACGACTGCAGAGGCAGCTCCCTGCAGCAGCACTCATCTCTTAATCACTGACAGAGCATCGTGTCTGTGCACATCCTGAAGAAGAGGGCTTCTCCTTTTTCCTAGCAGTCTCATTTGGAATGTCACAGCCTGTTACTGGCAGCCTGATTCACACCCTGAGATTTCCCAAATATCTTGGTGCTTCCTGCTGGCACCTCTGAATGCTTGGTGAAGTACTGAATGTGCAAGGTGATGTGTCAGTGCAGAGGATCAGGTCTAAATGCCAAGGAGATGTTACATTGTCGGGGACTCAGACAAACTATACCATGAACCAATCTCTAAATTTGGATATAAAGAGAAATGTTTATTTTTTACTCAATAATAAGCCTGTGTTATTGTTAGGAAAAAAACCCAACCAGTTGCTGCTCCCATTTTGTTTTAAGCACTGGTAGGGCTACGAAATTATTAAGCTAATGTATAAGAATTGTCTTTTTTTTTTTTTTCTTCTGTTGCTGTTTGAGAGATTCAGTGAGTAAAAAAAATAACAGTAGAAAACTACCCACATTTCAAAAATATCTAGATGGTTTGGCTTGCTTGGGTTTTTTTCTTGTTAATTTGCTCTTAGTTGGATCAAAAGTACAATTAAAAGGACCTGACAGGCAAACTAGAGAGGCAGAAGAGGAGCTGCCACCTGCTGTAAGTTTTAGATGCTCAATTACATGATCAGTTGTTTGATTTCTTCTGTGATGACTCTTCAATATCAATTTTGTTACATGAAGTACTGCAGCTCCAACCCTTTATGAGCAGACTTGGTCTCCCCAGCATAATTTTCCCACCCTTTATGCCGTATCCATTACAGAAATCATGTATTTGAACAGAACAATAATGGGTAATAGTCTCTAAACTTCAGTGGGGTTTTCTCGGTAGCTGTCTGAAGTCTTTCCAAAAGAAGTGGCATTAATAAATACCATTATATAGGTGACAGGTTAAAACTCACAGCTAAAACAAAAAGAAAGAAAAAGAAAAAAAAAGAAAACAGGGCAGCACAGTACAGACAATAGTTTATAGTTTGGGAAGTCTTTCAAAGCTCCCTTTGCATGTCCACTCTTTAATTTGCTCTTCCCCAAGTCATGGTTTTCATGCATTTTAAACTGTGTCTGTGTTCCCCTCTGACCTTGGCGCCTGCAGATGATGGGCACGGGCAGTGTGTTGCTCGTTTGTGAGTTACCCCAGTGCTGCAGGCTGGCCCCTTGCCCGGGGTGTGCCAGGGCTGCAGAGGGCAGGGCTGGAGCTGGGGCGGCACGGGGCAGTCCCTGGGGCCCCTGCGAGTCAGCGCCAGTGACAGCAGCCCTGACGGAGCGGCACTGAGTCACACCCACTGCTCCAGTCCCAGCCCAAAGGGCACATCTGCTCGCCTCTTCCGTGCAGCTCAGCATCTAAAAAATCAGGTTTTGTAAGGAATTATGAGCAGCAAGGCAAAAACAATCTGTTGATTATACAAAGGAGCAGTACTGGGAGTTTTCAGGGGAAAGAAATGCATCCATATCTAATTCTTTAATATAAACATGAGAACCAAATTCAGTTGTGATGAGTAAAGTATTGAAAAGTAGGTTCTTATACACGGACTCACATGGGACTCCTTGTAAATATCTGGACCAATGTAAAAGGACCAATGTAAAAGAAGCTAAGACTAATGTAAAAAAATGGATGTTTAAGCCTAAACACAGGCTTCATCTGCATTTTTGCTTTTTTTTTAGAACTTAGTGAGATAATCCAATGGGAATAACAGCAGTACATACATGTAATTTTGATAGATTTTATGAACACATGTCATACAATGCCTTTAGGACAGGGGGAGAAATTGGAAATCCAGATAAAGCTGCGAATAAGCAAATTGCATGTTTGTAGCTCTAAACATGAAAGTATTAGTGGGCAGTCAAACCTGAGGTCAAAGTTACATTCCTCGGCATATATAGGTATAGAAACAGGTGTGCAATCACTATGACGTTCTCAGGACAAGGAGTTCCTCTGGCCTCAAGCAATATTTTAATGTGCTCATGGTTTGATTGTTGGGCTAGAAGGATTCAAAGGTTTGTTGAAAGACTTGAAGGGAATGGACAAGAAAAATGGAATACAGATCACCAAATATGAAAGACAAAAAAAGACAAAATTTATTCCACAGTCTTGTAAGCAAGGAGGCAGCTGAGATCAGGGTGACTACAGAGGCATCAATCACCAGGCATCAGCTGGCGCTCACCAACTCAGTGGCTGAAGTTCAGCCCCTTTCCAGCTCTTCCAAATTATTTCTTGAAGCTCATAATTTGTGTACAGCATGGCTTGATGCACCTTTCTTGTGACAGGAACATACGAAAACTGTGCTCATCTTTGGTGAACCGGTAAAAAAGTGTGCTTCCAAGAAACTTGGAAATCAAAATACCTGATTGATATTTTCACCTTCATGCTTTTTGCTTTAGAAATCAGAGGGCTGTTTCTAATACCTTAAAACTTTTTTTTGCATTTGTAGTTTTAGCAGTTTGTCCCTGTTTCTTACAGATGATGTAGCAGGAACCATGTTAATATGTGTACCCATTGTGTCCCTTTTACCAGTTGAGGGCAGGTTGCAGGTCACCGTAAGGTTTTAAATGGGCTAGAATTTTGACTCTGGTCCTCCAACTCTTTCTATATACAGTTCAATAGTAATTTATGCTTTCTAGCTCAGTTTATCCTTGCAATTAGCCACTCAAGTCTATAGATAATGCCTTTTTACTGCCATGTTGACAAAGAGGAAGATCTTCCATTTTTCAGGAACATAGTTGATGTACAATAAATTCCAAGCAGCCATAAAAGCAACCATAATCTCAAGTAAAACCTCATTGCTTTCTTGGAAATGTATTCAAAACATCTAAGCCTCTTTGAAGAAGCAGTTATGTTTTACAGTCTACCTTCCTCAGGAGTAGATTAAAAGGGTTAAAAGTTGGATATTTTCATCTCATTATTAACCAGGATAGTTCATTAATAGATTGAAGCTGCTCTACAATAAATGTGCTATGTCCATACAACACTAAGTGCTGACTTTCTCAGGATGGCTATAGAAATATCCTATAATAGACAGTGAGTTGCATAGTGGCTTGATACAACTGATTTTTTAAGAAACTATGACATTTTTAGCACCTTGAGTAAGTAGTGGCATTGATTATAACACAGTCATCAGCAGCTCCGGACAAAAATCATGCTTTGTTTCTTGTTATGAAAACTACTTGATATAACTACTTCAATTTTTTTTTTTTTTTTTGGTTCCGCAATACATATTGTAACACTTAGGCAAATTAAAATCCATAACCCTTTGCTACCACTCTGATTTTTGTATCTTTACGGGTTTTTTCAGGCATCTGTATTCATCTTGTACATAATCAACCCCTAAAAGTTTGCTGCTGAAAGAGGAATTTTATCTGAATATCAGGATGTAGATATAACCACCTTGGAGTTACCCATGCATAACAAAAACAAGCATCACTGCTGAGTGTGTTAGGAGTTGCATGTAATCATCTCCTTTCTAATGAGATACATTAAATTTCTGGAGTTTTAGCATATAAACATATACCCAAAAGTGTCTGACTTGTTACTTTTCACATTTTCCAACTGGTTAATGATGTGATGCCATTCCACAAAAATACTTTTTAGTCGCTTACATTTTATATCCCATTAATTGCTTAGTTAAAACAGGAGACATAATGGAATTTCTTTTTTACTGATTCAAGATACAGTTTTTGAATGTTTGGGTGTGAGCCTCTGTACTTCAAGTTTCTTCTGATAATGGATACTTGAAGTAACAATTATGTAGATGAGTGAAAGTTAAACAATAAGAGAAATATGTTTTCTTTTATTGTTTAACTTTCATAAAATACATTTATTTTATGTATACATAAATATACACAAAATATACATTTTATGTATATTTATGTATACATAAAATGCAAAAAAGCAGTATTCACTTAAAATATTTCAGTTCATCTAGATCTCTAGATGAACTGAAATATTTTAAGTGAATACTGCTTTTTTGCATTTTATGTATACATAAATATATATATGAATATTTCCTATACTAGAAAGACTTTTAGGATTTTTGTTTATATTTATTAATTTCAGGACAGGCAAGTTTGCTCTTGCATTATATTTTCTGGACAGATATTTCACGGCAGGCAGCAGTTTGTTGGGTGTTCCATCCTATGGGCACTGACTTTTTATTTTTAAGTGGAACAGTGCTGTAGGCATCTATCTCTATGAAAGAATGAAAATGCATAAATCAGGAAACGGTACAGAATATTTAAGAGCTTGTCAACCTGTCAGGTTTTGGTTGTCTTTCTGGTTTGATGTCCATCATTTTCTATCCTCTCATTGGAGAAGGAGAGAATGGAAAAGAACAGAGAATGGATTTACAGCCCTTTGTCTTTCTTCATATGTGAAAGCTGCTTTGGAAGGAAATGGGGAAAGCCTGTTGAATGTTTGGTTGTGCTTTCAAAGAAGAAGAACAAAGATGGGTAAAACGACGCACAGTGAAAGAAGGAAGAGATTGGCGACTTGTCCTAAAACACATATTTGCTGCATAACAAGAGTTAAGTAACAAAGAGTTAAAGTTCCTTGTTAAAGTTGTCCCTGTTCCCTGTGCTTCCCAGTGTTTAGTGATCAACTGCAGCTCATACTGAGTTGTGAGATTAAGAGAAGGCTTAGCTACTGCGTTTTCTCAGAGATGGGATCACATCCATTACACGATAGCTTTGCCTTACAAAAGTCTCCTCAGACTCAGGTTCCTTTGAATTTACCTTTCATATTATTCTTATGAACACTGAGTGTAAAACAGCAAAAGAATGAGAAAGAGACATTAGCAAGAATGCCATATAATAATCATATAATTATAATTTCATAAAACCTACCCTCCTGGCTTTTATTTATTCCAGCCCCTGTCTTTTTTATAATACTTGATTTTTAGATAGTGTAATTCATACACTGACAGGTCGTAAAGAAAGGCTGCAAGCAGAAAAACAGGCTCACAACTGTACAGAAAAAATAAATAGAAAAGAGTACACTAAAGTAGGCCACTTCATTTAGCTTGAGTGTTCTTGCAACTTTTTCTAGCTTCTCAGCTTGTAAATTACACCCATTTTGAACTTTCATAAGTTCACACATCTTTTGGAAGGAACATGTAGAACTGAAAGAGCCTAAATTATACCTTGAAAAATACCTCTAAATTTGCACCTATTTATGTTTACTTTTGCATTTGTACATAGTTATGGACATGTATACTATCATACTGAGACAGGTCTACAAAAAAACTGTATATATGAAAATATACCATCCCATCTGATGTTGCATAATAGTGGCAGAAACTCTAATATTTTTTTTATCCAATATTTCAATGTATTAGAGAGGAGTAGAAATTTCCTTGTGGTAAATAACTAGAAAACATCATCCTCCTTTGTTCTTTTTGGCCATTTCAATAGCTATTTTTGAGTTTTTCTTTATACCTTGTTTTATGTGAGACATTTACATTGCAGAAGATTGTCTACAGTAATGACTGCAAGTGTCTGGATGAACTTGTGTCAAAAAATTCCACTGTCACTTGGAAAGGTTTGGTCTATGACTGAGTGTCTCTGCTTTTCTCCTGCATTATTCATCCAGGGACAGGATGGTGAATTGATGGGCAACTGGAGGAGAATTTCTTACCAAGCCCATCATGGTTTGTTTCAACAGCTTTGTTGTTAAATCCTCCTTTCAGTCTCTTAATTTAGCGCCATCGCATTTTTCCCTTGGCATTGACCTTTTCTAGATGAGAGCCTGGTGCTGCCAGCAAGCTGATGAATTATGGCTGTTCTGAGTTGAAGTGACCATCAAATATAGGCTGGTTTACTCATCTTCTTCTCCAAAACCCCCCCATGACAGTACTGTAAGAAAATATTTCTTATAATACAAGCAATTTCTCTTAGTCATGCCTTGGGGCATCTGCCTTTCTTATTGATACTGGGTTCCTTTAATCACAGATGCTGTACAGGAGATAAAAGATGTCTCTCTGTGTTGATACAGCAAGGAGTTATTGTTGGTGTTTAAGGTGAAGCCTTAAAGCAAGTTTTACTGCATATTTGACTCTTAAGGGAAGGTAGATGCTGAGGATTAGGTGGGGAGGAGATTATGCTGCAGGAGAACAAATATCCCATTTCAGTGATACAAGGATTCTGGCTGAGATTCCTTTAAAGCCAAAGATGTACCCAAGCAAAAAATTACACATTTCTGTGAAAGTTCAGAGTTGAAATGAAACAGAAAATAACTTCTCTCTCCTTCATTTGTCTGTGGGGATACTTGACCATAGGCTATAAGATGTGATGGCTCTTGGTGGGCTGCAGACCATTCCCAGACCAAACCCATAGGTACAAATTTGGCTTCTCAACAATATTTCTAAAAATAAATTTTGCTTCTTTTATTCAGGGGAATCAGCACTTTTTAGTGGTTCTACTCTTGAGCATTTAGTGACGCATTTTAGTTTTGAAATGAGTGTCGTGAAGACAGTTTTGAAAATTAGTAACCTTTTCCAGGCTGCTGCCTCAAACTTTCTCTTGTGTTTAAACTTCTACTCACTCATTCCCAGTGTGATGGTTATGTTTCTGATCTTCATGATGAGCTGCATTTCACAAACATGAAATAATTTTTAGAGTCAAATTGTCCAACTTTAAATAACATTTATCGGAAATGCTCATAGGAAAGAAATTTGTTCTATCTCAGCTGTGTCCCACTGAGTTGATGGCTATGAATTGTAGATAGTGGTCAAAAGAAGATTAATACCAGAGCGCTGCTTGTAACATAATAGTAGCTTTTATGTAAGAGGAAGAGAGAAATATATGACTTCTCCTATCTAGTATATATAAGTAGTAATTTGGTATCATTCATGCAGTTATTATTTAAAATATTCTTTTTTCTGACATCATTGTTTCATCTTTTCAAATGGTAAATTTATGAAAGAGCATGTGCTCTGTGCTCTGCCTTCCATAAAGAATATTATTGTCTTTAATAAATTATAGATCAGTATGGCCATAGCTTCTAGTTGTAAGTAAGGTAACCTATCTGTTGTGAGGTAGGGAAATTTTTGTAAAACAAAATGGTATATTCTGGTTTTGCCTTATCACTCTGTACAACTACCTGAAAGGAGCTGTAGGCAGGTGAGGGTCATCCTCTTCTCCCAGGCAAACAGACACAGGACAATAGGAAATGGCCTTAAACTGCACAGGGAAGGTTTGACATCAGAAGGAATTTCTTCACTGAGAGGGTGGTTAAGCATTGGAGCAGGCTGCCCAGGGAAGAGGTGGAGCCACCCTCCCTCCCTTCAGAAAATGACTGGATGTGGCACTTAGTGCTGTGGTTTGGTTGACATGGTGGTGTTCAGTCAAAGGTTGAACTTGATGATCTTGGAGGCCTTTCCCAACTTTAATGATTCCATGATTCCAATCTGCACATTAAGTTAAGCCAGACTTTGATCAGTGTTGAGTGTTGGACTAGATGATCTCAAAAGGTCCCTTGCAACCTTAGCTCTTCTGTAATTCTGTGATCCTCTTAAACACACAGATATCTGTTCAAACTATTTTTGTTAGCTTATCTTTATGTATATTATGTGAATTTTATTCATGACCTCATTTGAGGTGCTTATGAATGTACATGAATAAAAGAATTGCTACATGATCAATAATACCATTCATATCCCTGCTAATTAGAACCCTAGTTAAGTAAGTGCTACTATTTGCAATAATCTTAATTTACATAGACTTTTGCCTAAATTTAGTCAAAAGTGGATTATTTCTGTATAAGCAGTTATAGCCACAATTTCAAGTCTTTAAAGAACTTGAAAGTGAGATATAGAAATCATAGCTAAAAGTTTTCTTTTACACGCTGACATTTTAATGTACTTTCAGTGGTTCTTTAACCAGCAAGAATCATCCTTGATTTTTACCTGCATGACAGCAAATACTCTTTTTATAACTTTCTTCTTTTTTAGAGATCACATTTAGTAATCTTCAGAAATAGAAATAACATTAGCTTAGAAAGAGACAATAATGGTGTTCGGTGGCTGTTTATTTATTGTAATGGCTGTAATTTATTGAGGAAATTTTCTGTCAGAAAATGGTGGAAACTGTTTGAAAGGGGCTGTGAGTGTTTGCTGCTTTCATAGGATATCTATAGGATTGTCAGGTTCAGCTATTACTGCCTTTACTTTTGAAGTTAGTTATTGAATGCAAAGCTTACAGTGGCAGCTAAAGTCTTGTGTTCCTTGGTATCTTACTTGGCTGCTTTGCACATAGAAAATTCTGCCAACTTTGCTTGTTCTTGTTCTGATGTTTAAAAATTATCTTTGTATTAGGGTTTTCTTAGGCCCAGACACACTAAATGTCTTCTGAACCAGCAGGAAATAGAATATAAATTTCTCCTTAATTCATGAGGTATGTAACCATATGTTGCTGTGTTTTCTGCCATTCAAAGAGGAGCTCATGCACAAGATAATTTCAAACTGTAGACTCTTAAAACATGTAAGCTTTGAGAAAATTTGGTGTTATGGACAGGAAATATTAAGTGATTTTTTGTTTTTTGTTTTCCTATACAAGCACTTGTCAATTAGGTTTACTGTAAGAACGTAGTCTAACTCACCTAATTCAATGATCAGCTAGTCATTGGAATATCAATTTCAGTGTATTCCAAGTGTAATGTGCAGGAGAAGCCTCCTGTTCTTACAGGTTTTGCTACACAAATATGTCTGTGACAAGGCCTTTTGCTGTTCCATCCCACTGCAGCTGTTTTCTGGGATCTCATCCTTCCACAATTTGATCACTGCAGCATCCTCCCCTCCTGCACTGAGGAACACAGTGCTACCCCCACAGTCTCCACTCAGAACTCTGCCACAAAGTTCATTTCCCACCTTGATTATTTTAACTTATTTCTGAGTGCATTTTCCTCATTAAGCAGACTGCTTCTTTTCAACCTTAAGACCAGTCTTCATGAGTCATTTCCAACCTTTCTATCCACTATTAAAATGTCATTTTCTTTTTTTTATTCCTGTGTTGCTATCCTCTAACTCTCAAAACACTTTTATGCTGACTCTGTGCTGCTTTTCTCTCTCTGCAGAAATTTCCTATAAGCCTCCACAAAGCTCATGTTGCCCTTTCTCCAGTCTGTTCTTAAGAATTCTTTGTCATCATCTCTACAAAAAAAAAAAAAAAAAAAAAAAATTGATAACCACCTCCTACTGTGCTGATACCATTGACTGTTGGTTTTTTTTGGATTATGAGGTGTTTGCATCAGACAGATTCCACATGGACTGTACTTCAAAAGCTCTCAGGTCCTGTTCCATAACCTGTACTTTTAGGCGCAAGTAATGAATAGCATCAGGGTTTTTCACAATGCTTGGTTATCCTGGCTGTCCCTTGCCTGGCAATCTCTTTGAGTTTGTCTTGCAATTGTGTTTTCTGCATGGCACCAAGAAGAAACTGCAGCTAGTCCAGCCTACAGCTGTGCTTTTGCTGCCTGGTTGATTAACAAGTCCTGTTGTGCCCATCTCCAGCAGAGTCCGCTGCCTCCTTGTTTGCTGCTGGCTGCAATTCAGGAGAATATCTGCTAGCTTTATCACTTCTGTGAGCTGTAACCAATGCCCTTCCTTCATATATTTCAGAATAAAACACAAAACTAAAGAGGCTTAAAGGTTCAGGACTAGAAGGCAGGAAACTTTTGTGGGAGCCCTTATTATTGGTACAGCTGTCCATTGCAGAGCCGGGTTATTACACTGTCCCTCATGGTGTGTAATGAAAGGTTACTTTTTGTTCAGCCCTGACAGTTCATTATTGACTTACTGAACAGAAATATAATTTAAAACTGCAGGTGTCCATTTAATTTGTAAACAATGTCTGGAAGCTATGTGGCTAGTTGTGTTGTCATGCTAGTTTTGCTTTGTAACTCTGTGGTTCACAGCATATTTCTTCTTTCTGAGAACAGGAATAGGAAAATGCTGTACTTTGTGGGATTTACTTTGAGTGAAAAGTCATGACTAAGAATGGATATGTGTAACTTCTATAAAGCTAACTAGCTTGAACAAACTAAATTGTGAAATAACAACAATGGGAAGTTACACTAATAATCCATTCAAATATTTTCAATTACTGAAAGGCTTATGGGACAACTAAGTTTGCTGTACTTTGATTTTGAATGATAGCCACTTGCTACAGGGCCCTATTATTGATTGGCATTGAGGCTCAGCTGCATCACGTTAGACCTCAGCTTTTGATTGACAGGAAGACATTGCTTGGAAGGGAATTCATCTCAGTTGTCATCTGAATTACTTTCCAACAACCCCTTATATCTTTGTGTTGACACCACAAGTAACTTGAGCTCTTTTCAGAAATTCACAGATTTCAGAAGTGGATAATGGCTCTTTTTATTTTATTTCTTTCGTGTTTTGTTCTTATATGAAAGTAGATTCTGATACCACCACATGATTCCATGAGGCAAAATTCCATCATTTTGAATAGTATAATGCTAAGATTTGACAATGCTTGTGGAATCAAAAGTTCTGTCATTGCAGACTAAGAAATCTGCAATGACAGAACTTTTGATTCCATAAGTTTGAGCTCACAATCTTTAATTAGCAATTAATGCTACTGCAACTAGAATTAAAATATCTCCAAATAGGACTCATAGCAAGCAAAAATTTGATGAGAATCTAGAAAAATATCCAAGTGAAAATTCTTCTCAGCAAAGTGTAATTTAACACGTCCTTCACTTCTCTGGGACCCAGGAAGCTGTATCAGATTGCACTTCACAGCCAAAACCCATTCCTGGGGTTTTGAAAATTGGCAGCCGGTGTACACTTTATTTCTCAAATGTTGCTTTGACAGGATAAAACCACTTTTTATATAAAACTACAGGTTAAATCTGGGCTCTGACCTTGAAAGACAAATCCTGAGCACAAATTCTTGTTTGCAAGTCATATCTGGTTTTGCAATTTATTCTTTCACTTCCTAATATAAAAAGTCCTGGGATCAAAACCCAAAAAGTCATTCTTGCAGGGAAGATCTAAATTATTCATGTCAGCCAGATGCAGATTTAGATTGCTTCAGGTTGGATACAGATAGGGAGGTAGCCTAGGGGAGTGTCCTCACCACTCAGTGTCCCTTATAAAACACCCTGTACTGCCCCTACCCCAGCAATAGGTTTAAATAAAAGTCACCCATGGATTATTTTTTAAAGTCAGTGCTGTTAGCACATTAGTAATTTTCTGGGAGTTCTCACTGGGTTAAGTCTAAGATATGCAGATCTAGATTTGACCTAGGTACATGCAAAACCAACACCTCAGGTGTTATGGCTACTTTACTGTAGAAAATACAGAAGCAATTTTCAGCCAGCTGAGACAGTGTCTGAGGCAAGACTTTAGGCATCACTCCTAACTTAGAAATATTCAATTTCACCTAAGCCCCAGGGAAGGGGCCATTTCAGAAGTCTTCTGATTAACTCTTTCCTTAGAGGAACTGGTGTCTGCAGTTCAGTATAGTAATTGTCAGGTGCCTAATTTTCATTAATGAATAGTCCTCACATTGCTGGAACTATTAGTCTGTTTTAAAGTAACATATATTTAAGGGGCTTTTTGACATTAATCCAGGCAGAATAACCTCCTAATATACTGGATGAATGCAAACTCTGCCCAAAGCTGTTGTCCTACCCAGGTATCTGGAGTAGGATAGCTGCAGTAGTTTTAGGCAGAATACAGTATTTGGGTTTGACTCTTCCTTGTATGAAAAAAAAAAATAAAATCAGAGTATTATTATGTTGTTTATAACTACATAGTAGTAATGATGCCAGTTTGTCCAGCATATTAGTCTACAACCAGGAGTAGCTAAGTAATTGCATTGCCATAATCTATATTTTTGTGGTTTTTTTCTTGGTAAAGTAAATGCCTACCACTTCATATTCTGTGCACTGTCAGATTCACTACTGCAAAGCCAAAGAAATGAGAGAGGAAAGAGACTGGTTTGATTCAGAGAAGGGATATGAATTGAAGGAACCTTATTTGAGTATCAATAATGGATATTGTTAGGGAAAACATACAAATAGTGTTTAGAGGCAGCCAAGTAGCTCTAGTAGGGAGGAACATAGAATGACAAACAGCTTTTGTTTATAACACAAAAAAATGTGAGTATTGGCTAAGAAGTAGTGTTTATGGTAATTGAGCTTTACAAGGAAGTAAAACTTCATGGGGAACACAGGGGGTAGCATTTTCAGTGAAGTAGGCAATAAGGAGAGCTGTGTAGGCATTTCCTGATTAGCATCTGCTGTTTCAACAGCCAAGGAACATGACTCGCATGTAAATGCTTGTGCTAGGCTTTAACAGGCATTCCCTCTAGCATGCCTCCCTGCCTTCTGGTTTTATTTTGAGTCTCCTTGAGCCCTACTGTGACTTGAATTCAGTGGAGGAGAAAGGAGAGTAACACAAACAACAGATGTCTTAAAGTTTTGAACAGAGAGAGAAAAAGCCCCATGGCAAAGGAGACTGTGCAGTTAAGGTGTTTCCCTGTCATCAGTATTCAGTGCCTCTAGTAAAGTCTCTATTTGCATTTTTGCATGTGCATATATACATATCCCTGTATATGCAGTTGGTATGCAGTTGTACACATGGTGGGTAAAGATGTGATAGTGCAAAAGGATGCCATTGCACAATTCAGATTTGTTTTTGTATCCTGTAAGAGTCTGACCTGTAGACACTAAGTGTACTGGCTGACAGGGCCAATGCAACCTATTTTAGGGCTGGCTCACAAATGATTTCCAAGCTGCTCTCTGCTTTTAGTTACTTGCTGCATAAAATACAATGATTTTTTTTAATCTGAAGCTCAAAGATTGGGACTGCTAATAGTATGCCTGGTTTTCATCAAGACAGCTTTGCTTACAGGTGGTAACTTAAGCCATGGCAGTACAAATACCATGTACCCCACCACAGTTGGAGAACTAGATTGTGCACCAAGTGATATTCAGTGCACGTTCAGAAAAGTCTTTAATCTGTGCTTTTTGGTATGGGGAACTGTGTCTTTAAGGACTTTGATTTCCAGAGAGTAAATCTGTGGCAGAAACAGCTGTGAAATTCTTACAATATATAGGCAGCTGGGGATAGCATAGAGACCCTGAAAATACATTGCCTGCTGGGTGTTAACTCAGTACTGCATGGGGCCAGGAACAAAAAGAAATGGAAAAAAATACTGTGAATGGAGAAGTGAAAAGATGTGAAGTTTCCAGATTTTTTTTTGCTTTTTGGGAAAGATAACTAAAAGAAATATAAAGAGTATTCAGAGCTGAGAACTTTGAGCTCTGAAATCTTAGCAAGCTACTTCCCCCTTTCCCACATCTACCTCCTCCTTTTATGTCTTATTTCTTCTACAGGCTTCAGCAGATGGGTCCACAGACGGAAAATCACATTCACATGGAATCCTATTTTCTTGTGATATTTTAAATGTGTATTTATTTGCTTGTTAACTTGCTGGGTTTTTTCTAAGAATTTTGGTAACCTCCATCTCAATGGATATTCATACTGTTTATTTTGTTAGTTACTTCTGTTATTAATATATATTTTTTATTATTTGGCTACTGGACTACAGATGTTTATGCTTAGATTAACCTATAAAGAGTTTAGGATAACTGCTCTTACTGAATGTGACTTCTGAAAAAAAATTCCAGTTTTGGAATGTTTGCTGAGGATGCCAGTAGGAATTACTATTCTTTGTCCAGAAATTTGTATATCAGAATAGTATTTCCCTGTGGTGGTATTTTCCTGGACTACAGGGAATGCTGAATGTTGGTAGCAGCACCTTAAGCATGAACTATTAGTTGCTGTAAACAAGAGGGAGCCTGCTGCATTCAGTTAAAACAGAACAACTGTTATCTCATTAATACTATTTTTGCATAGACTTTTTTAATCTTCATAAGTCCATCCTGTCAGAGAAGGAAGCATAATAGCAATAATTATGCCTGTATTTTAAATAGTGCTTTTATGCCTGTGTGGCTTTCTTTCTACTTTAAAAATATACTATCTCTGTAGCACAGATGGGTAAACTGAGGCATGCATTGGAAGTGAAATAAGTTCACTGGAGGTCTTCCAAACAAAGACAGAACTCCTGATCTTAAAGCAGAACCTTATCTTAAATAATATGTAAAACTTTTCACAAGGTATTTGTAACAAAACAAATCCTGCACTTTAGAGATACCATTTAACATTTGTTTTTCTTCCCACAGGAACTTTTTACACCAGAGTGCAAATTCAAGGAGTCTGTTTTTGAAAATTATTATGTAATCTACTCATCCATGCTCTACAGACAACAGGAGTCCGGAAGGGCCTGGTTCTTGGGGCTGAACAAAGAAGGGCAGGTCATGAAAGGAAACAGAGTGAAGAAAACAAAACCAGCAGCTCATTTTCTACCCAAGCCATTGGAAGGTGAGGCTCTGGCAGACTCTCCTATACATCTCACAAGAAGAGGGAGTGGTTTCCAAATTGCCCTTACTACATATGCATGCCTCACACAGGGGCCAATCCCAATGCCACCCCCAAGTTTCATGGAGCAGTTTTGTGCTTCCATGTAGTGATGCTACAAAGGGCATATACAAAAACATTTTTCCATGGACTAAGTGGTCATTCTACAAGAAAAGATTTTTTTTGTGGAATAGCATTGTGCTGCTTTTAAAATATTACATTGTTAGGGACAAAAACTATTGTGAATCTTGCAGTGAGAAAATAGTCCTTTCATTAGGCAGAAAGATGATGAATATTGAAGATTGGGAGTTATATAGGGAATGGATGAAATGTCAGCATTTTAAAGTAAAACTTTCTAATACAAAACACAAACGTCTCTCTATAAAATAAATCATGATGTATTACTATGCCAAGTGGTGTAATGTAAGTTGGCCATTAAACCAAGATAGGAGCAAATAAAAATCAAAGTAATCTTACCCACCAAAATGATGTCACATTCTCTGAAAAATCTATTAATATCCTGAAACTTTTGTGTTATCCTAAGTATTTATATATAAATACATACGTATGTATTTATATGCTGCCTTTTGCTTCTTGTCCTGATGGCACTACTTACTGTTCTAATTCCTGCACATAGCCTCTGAAAATAGTCATAGTAATTCTGAAAATTATCTCATTTCTTACCATCTGAAAACACATACTTGAGTAGTGCTTTGGGTATTTCTTTTGATATTTAACTTAAAATTTTTGATTGAAGGATCAGTTTGTCAAGTACTTTAGTTTCATCATAAGGAAATAATCAGAATAAACTTATGTTTATTTGAAGTCAGCCTTTGTGCTTTCCCTGTCTTGTGAAAGTTTACAGTTCTTTCATAAGCTCTCAACAATACTAATAATTTATATCTTGATCTTTTTATATTAAGACTTATAGGGAGGGAATGCCAGTGCATTTTTTAAAGCATTGCAAATTTGTATGTACTAGGAAAGAAGTTACTTTTTAAAAATAATTTTTGGATGATCAGACTTCATCAAAATTGCTTAGAAAATGCTTAGAAATAAATTAATTTACATTGCCTATGAGAATCATCAAATATGACAGCTGTGCTATATAATTCCTTACTTTATAGTTCCATTTCATGTTGTTCAATGTGATACTTTTGTAGGTCACAGTGTTATTTCACTAAGCTCTTTTAATTAATCAGCTAAGTGCCCTAAACACATTTATGGGCCACTCTGAAGATATAGATCATAACCAGCCTTATGTACTCCAGAGAAGACATTTAATTTCCATCTTTAAGAAGCTATAAAAGGATTTAGATTATGTCACTGGAAATGTTAGAACAAGTATTTGATTAGCTAATGATTCTATGGGGCCCTTTACATTTATTATGAAACTTCACACCATTGAAGATCAAGGTCAGTACTTTGATGCTCCAGCCTCCTACTCTAATTAGCCAAGGGATGAAGGAATTGTGCTCTCTGTGGTAGCACACACCCAGTCTGGAAATCAGTGTGATGATTAATTCCTTTGACTGCTGTGACACCTCTTTTAACATTGCTCTGATATAAATAAATGCAACTGGAGTTAGGTATAAGTGGAAATATTACCTGATGGAGTGACATGGAAAATGAAATTGAATTATCCAAGAGCATTAATCATTAAGGCAGCTTAATGCTTGAACTGTGTAATTGAATACATGTATTTCCCTCAAAGGATTTGAAGGGGTGACATAGGGACTGAAGCCAAGGGAAAAACTTCTAATTCCTCTAAGAATTCAGTTAATAGTTTAATTTGGAGTTTTCTGCACTTCTACAGTCAGTGGAGATCAGTGGCTACTGCATGTGTTTTTGGAAATGAGGTAGGAAAACCCCCAAACAACTTTTGCACTCTCCACTCAGGGCACACCTGAAGAAAAGACCTTGGCCAAATTCTTCAGATTTGGAAGACTGATGTACATGTAGCTTTGTAAAACTGGACCCTAGCCTAGTCTTGCAATCTATGACTAAGAAAGAACACCTAAGTCTAGACAACTGTATTGTATGATCCCATTTTTTAATTACAATCTGTCTTAATACATTTTACTTCTAAAAGTTCGCATATTTATTTAATGTTTATTTAAGGGTTGTATATACATACACATGGGTATACACAGGTACAATTTGGTGTGCCTTATGCAAAGAAAAAACACTAGTTTTTCATTTCCAAGAAGATATAGTGTCCATTAAACAAGGAAGAATGCAGTTTCCTACTGCATTTTTAAGTCAGAGGCAGAAGAAGTGTGAGAACTTTGGAGGGTAAAGCAATTCTATCAGTGGTAAAAAACAAGCATCTGTCAAAATAAACAGTTTTCCTGATTCGCAAGAGGAACATAGAAAATTAATCCTCTTTGAGATGAACTCTCTTATGTGATACATTGTTTAAAATGCTTCTCCCTTTCTCTTCCTTCCCCTCAGTTGCCATGTACCGAGAACCATCTTTGCATGATATTGGAGAAACAGTGCCAAAGGCTGGGGTAACTCCAAGTAAAAGCACAAGTGCATCTGCAATAATGAATGGAGGCAAACCAGTGAACAAGAGCAAGACGACATAGCCAGATCCTCACAGGTGTTGTGACTTTACTGAGTCCCAAGTACAGTTGAGTGATTTATCCTTGCCAGACTTCCCCTCGGCAGTGTCTGTGGATCAGCTTGTGGCAGGTCACCAGCTTGCCCGTTCCTGTTTCTGAACTGAGTTGTTGCAAGAGGATAAATCTCAACATGTAGCTCCACCACAACGAGAAGACACCTGGATGAACCAGCTAAACTCAGACCATGGAATGCCCTACCAGATATTGGAATGCCTTTTTAATATCTTTTCTGTGACTGTGACACTTCATGTGAATGACATACTTCACAAGTACACTTGATACCTTGCCTGCTGACAATTGCCCATAATCCCTTTTTGAGTCCAGTTTCAGCAAAATCCATGTGTTTAAGTTCTATTTTGTAGCACACAAATAATCAAGTAATTTCTAGTTAGATGCTGTAAACCTGTGCTATTATGGATTTCTCTTCTTCCCTTTTTTATAAGGCTGCTCGCTCCACTGTTTGTGACCTTTTGCAGGGATTGTGTTTCTCTATAACTTAAGTGTTGCCGGTGGCTTAGTTTTGAAAGCAATCAGGGAATCAGGAAGCCTTCAAAAATCTATTATTAAAAATTATATCTATAAAGAATAGGATCATTGTCTCTGGCTTAAAATATTGATTAAATGTGAATACTCTTTAGTAACAGATACTGTGCTTCTGAGGTTGGCATTAAAGTGGAGGGAAGAGTGTCAAACACAACCAATGGGGAGTTTTCTGAAATGTGTGTTTGGCATCCCTATAGTTTCTTTTTGTGTGTGTGTTTTATACATATCACAGGCTTACTGGTAATGGTAACATTTGCCTTGCCCAGCGAGCAAGACCCACTCATTTTTGGAAAAGTGGGTCCAAAGAATTTTGTAGGCCTTGTAGGCCTGAATTAAGGCTCATTTTTCATCTACTAAATCTTCATTGTTTGAAAAACAACCACCACAAATAAAAGGAAAAAAAGTAAGACTAATCAGAATTGCGCTACCTAAATCCATTTTAAATATAATCCTTTCCTGTTTTTAAGGAACTGAACTTAATGCCATTGTTATTTTTGGCTGAATCCCACACCTACTTAGCAAAGCATGGGCAAGGATGTTGTTGTGTTCTTTTTTGCAGCACCAATGCAAAGGGTAGTTACAAATTATAGTTTAATATTTCTGGTGTTTTAAAAAAAGACATTTTAAAACTGGACATATTACAAAACTTTATTTTTATTTTTAGCTAAGCATGCAAAGTCCAGTCCTATGTATTTCACTGATATCCCAGTATGTACCTCCACCCAGCTTCCTAGGATGACATGCCCACCAAATTGCTAGATTGAAGGTGCCTTGCCTTGATCTCTATATACTGTACTTTCTCTTACATGAACCTAGAAGAAATCAAAAACATCATAAAATTGAAGCCTTGGATCATATTACCAGGAACAACATCAACCCTTTGAGTTTGTCACTTGTGAACAATTAAGCCAGTGTTGTGGGGGATGAAGGAGGGCAGGGGAAAGATTTAGAGAATGCCACAGAGATGCCACTGAAGTTTTTGCACACTTAGTCACAGGCTTTCAGAAGTTGAAAAATATAGGCACTCTCTGTATGCTTAAGAAGGAATTTGTTTCTTAGAAATAGCAGCAAAGATCAAACTGTATCTCAGTCTGGAAAACTGTGTGGCAACACTCTCTTGGCCTCTTGCTGTTACCTTGATATTTTAAGACAAAAAGAGGAAACCATCCGTTCCTTTTTTAGCACTGTATTTCTGGCAATTTGTTTTATCACATCTTTGTGCTGAAGTCCCTGACAGAGACTGCTGATTATTTCAAACTCCCTGTCTGCTCAGCTGAACAGTCTGATTCAGTCTGAATGAACTCTTCATACTAGTTTTCAAATGTGTTCTGTTTTTATAAGCAACATTTAGTGCACTCTTCAAGGAGGCTACTGTAAAGCTGCTACATTCTAGATAAACTTTTTCTTTTTTCTGTAGGTCAGACTTCCTTTTGTATGTGTGATCTGAGAACAGCAAGATAATGCTTGATGTTGGGTCTTTCTAGGGAGGGAATGAGTTAAGCATGAAGCCCTCTATCCATGTAGAGAAAAAAAAATAAAATACAAAACTAATCTAAAACTGTGATAAAAATGCAAAGAAACTTTGACTTAAGACTGTGCCCTTGCCTGCTAGCACTAAATCTGTGTGCGCAGGGAACAACAACACTTTATTAAAAACTTCAGTGTGCCCTTCTCGTCCCATCTGGTCCAGTGGGATTTGTGCACCATCCCCGAGGAAACAAAATCAAACCAAAGCAACTCGGATGGTGAGCTGGGGGCTGCAGGAGCCAGGAGAGGCAGCAGCCCTGACGCTGCACTGGCGGCCGGCCCTGCCGTGGCCCCAGGCCTTCCTGCAACAGTGAGAGGAGAACTTGACGATATTTCAAGTAAGGCGAAACAGCTGAAGGCTACATTCTTTCTCACCTGATTCATGAGGAGGGAATACACGAATTCATGTCCCATTCAGCTGTCTTATACACCCAGTGTAAGAGCCTGAGGAGAGACAGGGCTGGAGACCTGGCTGAGCCATGCAAGGAGGATCTGGTGCATTGCCTGATCCTACATAAACAATATTTTCAACATTAACCTTTTGGTCCTGAGTAACTATGATCTGTGAACCAGTCTGGGAGGCTATAATTAAGGGCGGATTTAATTTCTTTAAGCAGTTAGTACATACTGGAAATACAGCTTTTTGCCTTTTTCTTTTCTTTTTTTTTATTATTGTTTTCTAGTTTTGTTTCTGTGGGCTAAATTCATATGAGTGTTTAATCCAATGAATCAATGCCCTGATTTTTTATTTTTCTACAATCTGTTTAAACATAACACAGGTATCTTCGTGCTTTGTTTCCTCCCTTTAATTTTGTCTTGTCTCATCTGTTGCATGGGAAGAGTATGACAAGGATGAACTAACTGCATGTTGTAGGTTGTGTCTGTCAAAGAACTGTTGGTCAGTGTTACAAATTTACATACATATATGCAAAGAGTTTGTCTGCATTGTACAGTTTGTGTTTATTCTTATTTGTTGTATACACAGATTTAACATGATGAATAAAACATTTATATGAAGGCATACTGGAAACCAACAGAAAAGTTTATGTAAGAAGTAGACTGTGCAAAGCATCATTGCACTGCCCACAGTATGGTGAAACTTCATGTAAATAGGTTGGCAAACTCAGTTCTCCCCCTTTACCATGCCAAAGAAAATTTCAGCTCCTTAATATAATACCTCTCTTGCTGTTCTCCAGGATGAGACCACCATTTTCTTCCCTCTAAAATTAATTTTGCTGTTAAGTGAAAGCTGTTTTCAACTGTCTGTTACTACTAAAGTACTGTATAGTAAACCTGATGGAATCAATTTGTATTTACAGATTGGGGTTTTTGTACTTACATGTGCAGCTGTCCGTGAATCTGCAGCGTTCCAGGTCTTTTGCATGCTTGCATTGTATTTTGTTCTTCTGGGTTTTCTCTAATCACTTAGAGACTGTTCACACTGAAATCTAACCTCATCTTGCCATTTTATATGTTAACACTGCACAGTCATTTTCTTCTCTTTTTTGATCTGTATTTCAGCTACAGTTCTATTTGGCAAAATCAGTCACACCTGCACAGTTTTAGAGATCCACTTTTGAGGAGATATGAACTACTTCAACAAAGCACCATTTTGCTGTACTTCAAAAATTTTATAAATTCACAAGAATCCTTATGAGGTTGCTCACAAGACAGAGCCTATGGAAGGGTCTCTAGCTCCTTTTAAGTGCTTTGTACTTCACATAACAGAGCTTTTGCTTCATTTTCTGGGTTTTTTAGCCATTCTCAATTGATTTTTTAATATACTGTCATTTTCATAAATGTTGGTTCTTAATAAACCCCTCCCAGGCCCTTCCCTTCACCAGATATAAAAGTTAAGCAATTCACTTTGACTATGGTATATACCTGAAACAATACTAAGAACCCTGGCTTTACATTTATATATATGGGGAAATTTTTGTGTTGGTTTAAAACTAGTTTAAGCAATGAGGTATGAAAGCAGACAGTTTGGTCCATGCAGTAAAAGCATATCATGATGATCCATCTGTTTATTGCTATAAAGAATACATTATTCAGCTACATTCAAATGGGAATGGAAGCAAAATTAGACTACATAAGAAGGTTCTCTTTCTTTTAAATGGCTCTTTAGATAAATTCATATTTCATGCAATGCATTCTAAAATGTTTAATAACAGGGGTTTTTTTCTGTGATGACTAATGCAAATGCTATGACTTATTTTTAAAGATGTAATAAATTTTTTGTTCAATTACTTAGTCACAGAAATATTCAACTTCGCTTTCTTCATCCCAGTATCATTTAGCTGTACCATTTAGCTACAAAGTGAGATGTCATTCTGCAAAGAAGCAAGGGCAATATATCAGAAAGTGAGGGCAGGTACATGATTAAATGCATCTATGCGTTTCTAAGAAAGAATATAGCCAGTGGGGGGAAAAAAAGGATCACAAGCAGGTTAATAAATTATAGAAGCAAATCAATCCACAGGTTTTTATAGGTGATATTACAGATATGTTATACACAATAGGTGTAATCCTGCAAGTCTATTATAGAAGCACTGGCACATTTCTGGATTGTGTTCTTTCTCACATAAGAAGAAAACAAGGCTATAATGTATTTTTGTTTATAAGGTTTATCAATCTAATCAGTAAAAAGTCCCCATTTATCCAGTTTGGTTTTGCTTTTTGCCACAGGCCTGGAAGCAGGCTTTTACAGTCACTAGCAATGAAAAATCAAGTAGTAAGTTTCACTTCCTTATGCCTCTTCCTGCATTTACAGTTTATGTGTCTGAAATTCCCATCACAGGGAATGACACAAGGGAAAAAGATAAAATTTTATTAATACAGCTATTATACTCAAATATGTGGAATAATAATCTTATTCCTTTTGATTTCATCTTTCTAAAGAGGAAAGGAGCCACAAAAGAGATAAGCTGGGTGTCACATCACCAGTTACCTCTGCATGAAGAGCAGGGGAAATGTTCAAGCAACATTATAGGAAACAAAAGAAAAATTGGAAAAGAATTAATTGTACATTCCATTTTCAGTAGTCTTAGTTAATACTTTAAGGTTTATAGTAATAGCACCATTTTGTTTGATAATTGCATTTAAAGGAACCACAGAGAGTAGCTGTCTTAGATATTCTGATTTTTTTCCATATGTAAGTTAAAAACAACTTGGATAACCCTTTTTGAAATGCTATGACTACATAATCCATCCAGTAGTCAAAAAGGTTGGAGCTGATTGGTATAAAAAAAATCAAAGTAAAAATTACTTTATACTCTATAAGGATATAAACTTAAAATTAAAACAAATGACAAAAATGTATCAAATACGACACTGGAACCACCTAAAGAATTGTTCTTTTATATATGAATGAGTACCTGAAATACCACAGCTGATCTACAGTATATGTTTTGATGCCATGAAACAAATCAAAAGCGTCTACTGACACCAGAATAGAGTTTTGGTTATGTAGTATTTTCTTAATACAGTACTTAATATAAATGGAAGGAAAGCAAGGAGAACTTTGTATCCTTCACTGTTTACATTCTGATTCAGCAGATGAATGTATATGCAAAAAACCCAGTGATTATGAGAAGATTCAGGTCAGCGGTATTCACTATTCATAAATATAAATAAAAGCAACAATTTGTGCTCTCCAGACACTAGGGTTGGCAAAATGCATATATGTTAAAACTTAAGAAAATATTCCTGTTGAGCTCCATGGAGTTTTAGGGTTTTAAGTATAAAACATAAATTAAAATTTCAAGCTGAATTTCACTTTGAGGATTCTTTATGTGTTATGAATACAGTTTAGAACTCTGCCTCATACTTTGGTTATCTGGTAAGAGAGTAGCTAGCAGCTTTGGGATGTATGTCTAGTTATTTATCTGCATAGCTTATATATAAGTTGGGTGTTTGGTAATGGTACTCCCTGAGAATATGGGCTTCACAAGCTTCATTTTTAGAAAGAAACAATCCAGGTTAAGAGGGAAAAAAATGTGGTTAAAGTTAAAAAGGAAGCTATATGAAACGGGGGAATACTAAAGCAGTTAAATAAATTAATTTGAAATTTTGCATTCTACCCATGTTCTGTACCATTGTATTTTCCTATTTCAAAACTGTTCTTTCTAAAAGAAAAGTTATTTCTAGACTAATAATGGATTTTTTTTTTTTTGTTAATACATAGTTCCATATGTATTAACATATGGATTTCTGAGTCATGCACGTCTTCAAAAATCAGGACCTTGGCACCTAAACCACAATGTTAAAGTTTGGTATCTAAAAGAAGTATTTTTGAGCCATTTAATCAATTTATTGCTCAATCATGGTTTCACAAAATGTAAACACTTTTGAAACTAAAATGTATATTTCTTTTTTTTGCTCTAAAGAATTCAAGGGCTGCCAAATCTACATGTACAAAAAATAAGAGACTCATATGTAAATAAGTTAGGGAAGTCCCAATAGTTGTGCATCGTTCATAACTCAATGTGAATTTCACACTGAGCAGCATTTCACCATTGGAAAATAAAAATAAAATTTTTGTTCATACCACTGCTTTGTTTGTATTTACTGTATTAAAACTTTAATTACTTTGTCAACATTGTCCAAACATCTTTGGCTGAGACCAAGCTACTGCATAGCACAGATGATTTTTCAAGTCAGTTGATGTTCAGGTTCCCTACTTCTACAAATGCAGTTAAATTCAGTGAATTCCATGTGTGAAAGGGCAATCTGTCCTGAACAGTGATTTCTAAGAGTAAACTCCTTAAAGTTACTAATATAAAAAAATTTCATTTGCTTTACATGTAGGAGGCAGCTGTAGATATGTAGAACAGTACAAGAAAAGTACATGTGAGTTGCAGAATATATATGCAGAATAGGCAATCATACTTTTATATCTTTATTAGTTTCGCTCCATATGTTTCTATAGGTTATGTATTTTAAAGTATTGCAATATGTAGATTAGATAACCAACTTTTGGACATATCAACCACAGAAACTAAAAGTTCTCCTGTGGAAAAGTTCCCATTCAAACATTTTGGGTCTGTCACGTAATTGGACCTCAGTTACACAACTGACCAAATAAAAAAATCATTAATATTATATCTATAATATTTTCTCTCAATTTATGAGTTGGTTTTTAATCAGGACTGTTGGAAAGAAAAGGGTCAAAAAATGTATTTTTCAAATACCATAAAACAAATCAAACTAATTATTTGACAATATTCCACCAGTGCTACTCTTCTACAGGTGAATTGTTGCATACTGACAAGGAGACGTGACAACCAAGTAAATAATGTTAAGAAAGGGGTCTTCTTATACCTTTGCATCAGGTTGCTCCAAGAAATAGTCATTACAGGTATAATATCAGTTCCACTGAATTTACAAAAAAATCTCTGGAGAAGTTCCATAGGGCCAGTATTTTATGACTTCACCCTCTAGAGCTTGGGCTGTCGTGCTCCCTTGCTTAGTTTTCTGATGCATTTCTTTAAGGAGCAGATCCTCAAATGTGTTCTAAGGTATTTACAACCATGTATGTGTGCGTTCATGCATACCCACACCCAGATACTTCTGAAATTAAATGTCCTAGCAGCCTAAGGAAAAACAAACAAAAAAACCCTCCACAATCTTTGACATCCTCCATTACGGGTATTCTCTCCCCAGCCAGATTTCACAAGCATTTCCATTCCATCCTTCCCAGCACTCACAGTTTCCACAGCTACAAACACCGTTACCTAGAATAGAATGAATAAAGGACAATTATAATAATTGAAATGTACTACATTAAAATGTGTTTTATGGGAAGTAAAAAGCTATGCTAAAGTAGATGTATTGTTCCTTTATTGTCCCCTTTTTCCTTTGGAAGGAAGCAATTACTGTACCATTGCATTAAGAAGACACCCCACACCTATATTTATATGGCATTAATAGCATGTTCTCAATAATTCCATCAGCAGTATTGCAAATATTGAAATTGTGTATGGTGAAGTGTAATTTTGTACACCAGTGTTTGTACCCAGCTGGTGAGGCTAAGTGTTCACACTGTGCCTCCAGGTACAAAGAAAAACAAGATTAACTATTATTCATAAAGAAAAAGCCATTAAAACCTATCAACAGAATAGCAATTAAACCATGGCTTTGAGCATGAAAAACTTTAAACCTAAAATCTAGAAGCGCTATACAAATAAATTCTATCTCAAACTCTGTATGAAGTGTAAAATGTCCTGGCCCTATTTTACAGCTGAGACTCACCCATTAATTTTATTTAAATACTTTTATGACCCTTGGATGCTGAGTTTGAGACCTCTATAACCTTTGTAACTACGTAAACGCCTCTTCCTTCTGACTTTATGAAGATCCATGATTAGGCATTAGAGCTACAGATAAGGCTCCTGTTCTTGTTATACTGGCTAGTTGTCTCCAGAAAATGACCCTTCCTAATGGGGCTAGCTGGAAGACACAATTTACTAGTGTCAGCTTTCCCACTCTCACTCTAATTGGCTTGCAGAGTTCTTCCACATCTCATAATTGCTCAGCAAAGATTTTCTAAAATTAAGATTTGTAACAGGAAGCAGCTAGTGAGTTAATTTAGCAATTCCCATGCTGCTTCTTGTCACTACGCTTGTCACAAGGGTTTGTTGGCAGCCTGCCCATTTCCATCGACATCTGCCACCTGCATATTCAGACAATGTTAAGGTGAAGCTGCTCGAATCATTTACCATCACATCACAAGAAAAGCTATCAGCTCTTCCAGCCTCCCACCGACAATTGTCTGATTGCTAGGAAGCTCTCTTAACCCACACAACTATGCCCCTAACCTGTAAAAATCTATCTTACTAACCCACCAGTGAATTTTGTCTGTGACTTAAATGCATTACACACACGGAATGTCCAGTAAAAGAACAAAGGCTAAGGAAACCATAATAATGGCACTGTGTTCCTTGCCAAAACCCAGTAACTTGTAGTCTATTGCAGAGAGAATTGTTGATAGATTCCATAGCTGGCTTACTTATTTAAATTCATACTCAGGCTTTTAACTGTTGTTTTGAAACCTTAGGTTGATCATTGCGCTGCATGAAGAAACAATTACAGCAGGTTTGAATAACCAGCAAATGTGCTTCCTCCATCAGTGGGGAAAGGAGAAGCTGGGCTTTGTCTAACATAATTCCCATCAACTCAGTTTGTTTCGTGAAGCAATTAAGTGTTTGCCTATACTGCACCTGTGCAAATGAGACCATCGTGTTTGTCACAGTCTCTGTCATCGCATTCACAGAAATCACCCGAAATGTACCATTCCTGGGGTGAACAGATGCACTTTCCACAGTGGCAGGAGCCTGAAATCACAAAAATTATTACTCACAGTCAAAGAGTACTGGCACATTCAGACTAGAAAATAACAACCCAAGTCACACATATGCACACATACGCACATGTGCATGTGCACAAAATTGCTGCCTAAGAGGCTGTTGCATAAAAGAAAATAATCAAGCTAAAAGGCTTTTGAATGAAAGGATTCTTTTGGCATGAGTTGGAGTATGATGGGATGTTACTACTAAGAGCTTTGATCCTGCTATTTAAATTAATCAGGACTCACATTTTGAAGATTTCTTTTGGTTTTAGAGACCTACAATCAGAGCTTCTCTCCCCAGTAACTTCTATTTTACTTTTTTTGTACTAGCAAAGTTCAAATTGTCCCCAAGCCATTGTTACTGAAGGCAGTAAAATCACCCAGGAAGAAAAGAGTCTTCCTCATCTAAAGCTTTTAGGGGTGAGCTCACAAAAGACCAGCAGTGCCCAAGACTAACATCTATAGACCCCAAAATCCTCACCACCATGAATGAAACTTCTTCGCCTCCATGGACTTACTGAACATTTGCTCGGGTCAGAAAGAGTTTGTGCACGTAATGGCAGCTCAGCAATTGCCTCGTTCCTGCAGTGTGCCCTAACACCCCTTGTTGGGACAAGCTGTTCTTCCCCTCAAGGATGTCAGGCCACACCTTCACAGGCAAAGCAGGGACCGTGGGGTCAAATTCAGGTGATGCCATGACCCACAGAGCACCAGGAACCTCCCAGGAAGAGAAGACTCTGAGATGTCCTTACCCTTAGGAGCAGGTTCGTGGCTCTGAAATGTGGAAAGTGACAGGTGCCCCTGGACAATCATGTGTCAGGAAGCCTGAGAAGTGTGTGAAAGAGGCTTTTCTGCAACTAGAAATGCCACAAGGAGATGGTAATTCCTCCTGAATGATTCCAGCATTTGGCTGAAGAGACCTGGCTTTTACAGATCTCATCTTCAGCAGCCTGGCCCCGTGCAGATTTCAGACATTTAAATACTAAAGTGGGGATCTTACTAACTGCTAATCAAAAATCCTTTTGTGGATCTAACCCTACAAAGGGGTAACAGCAAAAATCAATGCTAAAAAAATCGTAAAATCCCAGATAAATTATAGTAAAGAATATGTGCAAAATTTTCAGCTCTGAGGGGCGGAGTTAAAAAAAAAATCTCACAAAAGAAGCTGTTGACCTTTTACAGAAGATGATTATAAATGAGTTAAATTCACTTGAAAATCCTAGCCTCCTGCAATATTTCCAGAATCATTCCATTAAAAAGTCACCAATGTGTTTAATGCATTATTACAGAAAAAAATATATAGAAGGAAGCTTGGTTATGTCAGAATATAACCTAAAAAGGATTCATGGGCTACTCAACAGGGCCTGAGCCAAAGCCTATAAAATCATGCTTTTCCATCTTCCCACTTCTTTCAGTGACCTCTGAATAAAATCCATAGTAATAATCCTAATACATTTAAAGAAAAAAAGTTGCATCTGTTGAGAACAACAAATTTTCCATTCCTTTTGCCATAAATACTGAAGCTTAATTCTTGAAAACTTCAGAACAGCCTCAGCAGAGTATCTGATTTGTAATTAAATATGTAATTTAATGCTTATTTCAAATTCACAAAAATTAACTCATTGCCTAATTTTAGGGAAATGCTTTAACTTGTAACATATGGAACATGTAAATATATTCAGGAAGAGCTAGTGATTAGAACATTTGAGGATGGAAGTATTTGATTAAGCATCTACTTTTTCTGTGGGTTCTGAGTATTGCTTACAGGGCCACTGGCATAGAAAATACTGACGTTCCCTACAAGGATCAAAGATGCTGTTGTTTAAGGAGGCAGTGGAGGATGGCAGATATATCATAGGGTTGCTCTATAAGAGGTACACTAAGATATACTTGAGGGCAATTTAAACCAAATACCTCTGATTATACAAACTGCAAGGTACGTCTGAAAATAATGAGGAATAGTATGAGGATTTTAGTGAAATTACAGCAGTTATTAAGAGTATTACTCTCTAAGAAGCCTGAAGTGATTCTGCATCAGCAAGCACTGATCCTGATACTGAGGGATGCCCATGATGTTTAAAACTATTTTGCAGAAGATGCAGCAAATTTAACACCAAGTCAAGCAAGGAAGATAAGGCTCCAAAATGCAAAATCTGTTAGGGAAACAAATGTATCGAGTCTTCTCCCCGAGCAGGGCACGCTGCTCTGGGAGGCTCCTCAGTTTAATTGAGTCTAATGAGTTGCAGGGTGTTTCCTGGGATCGCAGCCAGCTCCTCTCGGATGGGATTTGGCTCATTACCTTGCCCACATCCTGCACCGTTACAGTCACCATGCACAGCCCTATCTTTACTGCCAGGGAGGCAGCAGCGTGGTGGGTGTTGCTGTTTGCCTTGGGAAGAGCTTTTGCTACAGGTGGCACAGTCAGCGAGCCAAGATTCAGAAAACAGCCTAGGAATGTGGATGCCCAACTTTGCTTATATTAGCAGAGTGCAATTTTCTGATAGTGTTCAGCAGTAATCTACTGAAAACCAGGACTCTTCACAGTCTATCAAAACCTATATACAGAAACTCAAGCTATCCTCAATCCATTTTAGCACTTGCATATCATGGCTAGGTTTCCAACAAAAATGGAAAAACCACCATCAGTGCAGAGGTTTGAAATTCCCTTTTATTTTACCAGTAATATTTTTTTTTCACTGTAATGAATCAGAAAGAAAAATTTGCCATTTTGGTTCCTAGATAGTGCTTCACTATCTATGAACGTGTTTTAAATTATAATTATCCAGTAAGACATGATTTCCAGATACATATCTCAGCATCAAGAATAGATTTGGGGGGAAAAAAGGAAAAAAATAGCATAGCAGCAAAATTTGTAATACTATAATGTATATAATTTTTAATTAGACTGTCTTTGCCTGTGATTCCCATCCTGCTCAGAGAAGAGGCAGGAGATAGTAGCCTTGGATGTTTACTGGCCACACACTGCTGTAGATGTCTCATGGAGGTGATTTCTCTAATGTGTGCTCAGGGGCCAAAGAAATTATTTCCTCCAAAGGAAAAAAAAATTTAAAAAATTCCCACCACTCTTTCTGTGTATGGATTTAGGGTCACAAAATCACAGAATAGGTCAGTTTGGAAAGGGCAACACTAGAGCACCTTTCAGGCTGCTACAGATTAGAAAAGTGACCAGATCCCAAAATACACTCCAGCAGCATAGCTAACAGAGGTAAAAAATTCTTGATATCTGTAAATTCCTAATGGATTATCTACTCCCAAAGCTTCAAAGTAAATGGTACCCTTGCAACACATGTTCAAAGGTAATTGTTCTCACAGTAAGACCCACAGGCTGGAATAAATAGCTCTCAGCCATCCTTGGAAAAGTATAGCAGATAATATGAATATTTTAAAAATCAACATCATTTTTCATGTTTATACTTATACAGAAATACACATAGCGCATTTTATTGGTACCAAGCATATTCCTTCACCTTCCTGGTTTATATAAAAAAATCTCAGTGAGGCACACATTAAGAGAAAAAAGGCCAACTTCTGCAGTAAAACAGAGTAATTTCAGTTTCTCATTTCTGTACCTCTCACTCTTACACATATACTAATTTAAAGATAGTCCCATCTGGAAAAAAAAAAAAAGGGAAACAGTGCAACTTTCTCATTTTTTATGACATTGCATCAACTGAGGGGGAAAAAGCCCCAAAACAAAATTAAATGGCGCAATAGGGAGAATTCTGCTAAGTGATAATACAGATAGATGAAGCCTAGGCTGGAAACCCCATTTAAATTTCCTCTACACTGAAATAAAAGTTACCAAAGGGAAAACTGGAAATCTGCCTGTTGTAGAGGGTTCCTAACTGGTTTTTCCAGCTGGCAGATTTCTTTCCTGTCTATGCAAGGGACATACAAATATAGGAAATGACACACAGAGTCTGGATTGAATGCATTCTAGCCTCCAACCAGTCTTTTTTTGTCTATTCTCCTTCAGACATATTATATACAAAAATAGGCAATTTGCACTATGGGGGAGCTAAAAAGCCCTCTTTCCATTAATGCAATTTCCTAGCCTGAAAGACTGCAAGGTAAGAACCTCAGAGAATAATTTCAGATAATTATCAAGATTTTCTAACTTTTATTCTTCCCTGTGGCAATTTTTTAGAGCTGAACTGAAGCTGATGCAACCAGATGAATGAAAATTAGTAAATGAGAAAGTTTGTAGGATTCATTTGTGGGGGTTGCAGACATCTACTTTTCCTTTGCAGCTGTTTTGGGGAGCACAGGGATTAAGGGTACCAAATTGCTTTTAAACACTTTCCTCCACTTACTGTTGTCCAATATATTACATTTGCCATCTTCCCCACTGGAGTGTTACTGTGGGTAGTGCCCTTTTTCCCCAGAGTGGAAGAAGCACTAACAGTTACTTTATAATGTGCAGCTGTTCCCCACAGACCATCAGCTAAACACATACAGGAAATTATATGCTACAAACAAATTGCATAGGAGAGCAACGCTGCTGAACGCGTACGGCTGGGGTGGGTGACTGACAAAATGGATGCAAGTGCATTACAGAGCATCCTTTAACATCCTTTTAATAATGAGTGCCTTTGAAAGAGAGGGTTACTGAACAAAAACCCCCTGCCATGCACATTAGTCTTCCAGAGCATGATTATTTTCCTCTGTCAGGCACTGACACAGGCTGGCAGATCTTACCCTTCCCGGAGCACAATATGCCATCCGCCGACTCGCAGAGACTTCTGCTCTCCTCCTCCGTCATGTTGCACTTCCTTGAGTGCTGGCACAACTTTCCAAACCACCCATCCTGGCAAATGCATCGGCCACATGAGCAGATACCATGGCCTGTAATGACAGCAAGGTTGGTTATGAGCAAGACAAGCAGAAACCTGTCACTGTGGCTGCAGTGACTGTGACTGTGGTCACAGCGTCAGACCTCTTCGGTATGAAGTGTGTGCTATGGGATAGAAAGACTGATAGGTGGACAGCACCCAGCATCCAGTACCCCTTTCCAGCAGGATGGACTTCCCCAGTTCTCTCCTTCTTCTGTTAAAAAGGTGCCCTAATGATGTGCAGAAAACAAGTGAGGGATAGGTCAATTTCTCACCCAGAACGTGGGTGAGAAATAGACACTAGAAGCCATAACTCACGCTTTAAAGAAGGGAGGGGAAAGATAAAAAAGAATTTTAAAACAATTATTTGCAAAAAGGTTAATAAAAAATTCAAAATATGTTGAATAATAAGCTGAGTAGAAAATTTGGCCAGGAAGAAGGGAAAAGTGCCAACATATATAGAGAAGAATATAGGAATGGCAAATTGAAATAAAAGAAGAGATGTCTCCCAGCCAGAATCACATTTTTCAGCTTTGAATAATATTTCTGCATTGGAGACAATAATTCCTTAGCTAATTAGTTACCAGGGAAGCAAACACATACCAGTGACTTTTGCCCTATCCTATCTTCTATGTAGGGCAAGGGAGGAGAAATGATGGGACTGTGATAATTTGGGAGCATGGACTGGGAAGAAGGGAACAAGCTGTAGGAGTATCTGGGAAAGCAAGGAGCTGTAGGATGCAGGGAAGCAAACCAGCTATTTAGTTTTCCTGATTCCTGGATTTCTCATGAGCCTCCAGTGCAATTTGATTTTGTAAACTGAGAGGCAACACTGGTAAAAGGCCAGAGGAGAGACAAACCTGGTAGTTTGCTGAAAGTGAAATTCATTCAAGTTTACTGATAGTCAAATACCTTAAAACTTTCCATTACAAAAACACTGGGAGGTCCAAAGTCTTGGAGCATCTAAATATTCAAATTAATTTTTGCATCCCAAAAAATGTGTTGATTTTTGGAGATGTTTTTTATCATATTACATTATTGATGTCAATTATATTTTGATCATATTTATCATATTAAAGGCTCAGTTAATGATGACAGTCTTATTATGACAGTATTTCTACCCCCTTCTAAAAATTGATAACTACCAATGATAAAAGATTGATGCTACTTGAACTTTTGTGTCAGAATGGGAAACAAAAAGAACTGTATGATAACCCAAAATACAAGAGGTAGAAAACAAGCATATGTACTTTCCTATATGCCCCTTCCAGATAGGTGTCATGCAATTGTCTATATGGACTAACTAAAATAAAGCTTCTGTCAGAGTATTTTTATCAACCTTATTTATTTTTAATTAGTAACAGAGAGATTAGAATTCAGAATTATTTAGCTAATTAAGAGCAAAATATACAACTGGATGCCACTGCTGGAAAATTATTTCTGAAGATACAAACCCCTCTACTCTTTTAGCAGTGAATAGTAAGAAATCCATGGCAATTTCATTGAGAAAATATTTTTAAGGCATTTTTCTCTCAGTCATTACTGAATGAAGAGTGTTACTGAATGAAGAGACTGATCATATCTGTAAATCCTTTACACAAGTCAAATAATAAGGTAATGAATAATCTATAAATTTGCAGCAAACAGAGCTTGCAGTTTACCACATAAAATTTGACTGGCACTTTTCTGTAAAGGAAATTTCTCTCCTCCTTTAAGCCATATAAATCTTCAAAACATAGATTATTCTTTTGTATCAAATAATCAATTTTAAAAAAATAATATTTGTTCCTAGTTGACACCAGCTTGGGCAGCTGCAGCTTTCTGGAAGCCTCATCCCCTGAGGTGGCAAGTGTACAAGTGTTCAGCCCACTGCTTGTTGTTACATCTAAGCTATCTCATGTGAGTGTGGTAGCCTGAGAACTACCCCTTTGCATGGTCTAGTTGTGAATATCCTCCTCGCAAATCACAGAAGAAAGAGGTAATCTGAATAGCTAAATCAATATTTTATCATGTTAAGCAATTCATTTTGGCTGGAGTTCTTCAATTAGAGATTTTTCTTTACCCCTAACTATACAGATTAAGCATGCATATTGAGAAGTGTTGGTCTATCAATATTTCAGATCTAACAGAAAATGGTTAAAATCACAAGCAAACTGCATTTTAAATGCTTATTCATAAAAAGCTATGTTAATGAACTTTAAATCAATGAACTTTAATCAACAATGTTTTAAAAATTTATCTCAAAAAATAAAGACTATGACATGGGAGAGGCAAAGAAGACAAAAAAGATGGTGCCAAATACTCTGTCCTTTTCCTTAGAATTATAACTCAAATAACCACAATACTTAAATGTGAAATATGGATTCACCAAAAAAGCAAGATGTGGCAGATTACTAGCAGGGGCTCATTATAACCCAAATCAGCCTGAACCAAACTGGGTACCATGATGAATTATTTCTTCCCAGGCCTGGAACTGAAATTGTGTTGTTGTAGGAAATTTTGGTTTAGGATTACTCATTCATGCAGCAGTTGTCGGTGTTCCCCAAAAACCTGCAGAATCATTTTATACAAAAGGTACCACTACAGGGGAGCACAATGAAAAAGGGAAGCAATCATTACAGAGGAAACTGGTTCTTATATACAGACTAACTATTACAAACAGATGATGTTCCTGAAGGGCAAATTGAGGCCAGACCCAAGCAAAATTTGGCATCTCAGGAACAGAAGTTTCTCAGACTAATACAAGTAATGTATCTAATGTATTTTAAATGAATGAAAAATAAAAAGTTTTAGAAGTGTAATAAGAATATGAAAAATTGCAGCATTACACAGGATACCTGATATAGAACACCCAGAAAATGAAACAAATATTTTTTGCTGTATTTAAATAGCAACAGGATTTCCATTTCTATTTTTTCTTCTAAATCATGGAACTTTCCATTATATTATTAACAGAAGAGAATATTAAACCACATATATCTGCAAGAAATATTTCAAGGTGAGCAGGCTTCATTACCCTGCCCAAATATGCTAAACGAGCTGCTAAAAATGTTCTTTGAACACTGATTTTTATTTTTTGTTTTTTTATTGAATACCAGAAGAGTAGTACAACCAGAACAGTTGTAACAACTGCAGCTGGAGAAACCTAATATAGATGTGAATTACAATACTGACTTCTATTACATTTTCAAAGTAGGTCAGCTAGTCTTGTCTAAGTTTAATGAAGGGGGACCGTGGCTCCAGTTTGAGTAACACAACAGTCAGGCAGCCCAGCAGCACCTTCAAGTGAAACACTGCAGCAAAAAGGGCCAATGTCATTCTCACATCTACCTACATGGAGAAAAGCGAGGAGGAGCAAAATAAGAGCATGGAAGAGATGGTGTTAAAGTCCTGCAACTCTGTGATATCCATGTTTGAAGAGATTTTGGCAAAACCTGCAAGGGTAATAAAAAGTTCTGAGGAATTCAGAGGGTATTAGAACAAGTATTCTCAAATCCCAGAGAAAGACAAAGCAAGAGAGAAAACCTGACACAGACAAAATCATGTAAGAAATGAACCAGCATTTCAAACAAGGGTGATGACTATCAGAACAAACTTTCTAGTGGTGTTGGCATGGGCCAAATTTCTTTGGAGTTCTGAGAGCATGGCCTGCTCAGAGACAGGCTCTTGCTGCCCAAAGTGCACAGAATTCAACATAGGGGAAGCATGGGAATAGTGTAATGGCTATTTAAAGCCTAATAAAAGAGGCTCAACAGAAAAGCCCCTTTTGGATTCACAAAATTAATACCTATTAATCAACTTGAATGTTAATGTACTAGCAATTTCTTTATTGCTCATTTGAGCAGAAAAATTAAATTAAAATGCTTTTTGCAAACCTGAATCATATTTTATGCTATCTGAAAAGCTAAACAAACTTAGTTCTCTGTGCATCTATGTAGTGTTGACTTTTCATACACCCTCACAAATGTCTGGGTGACCAGGACATAAATCTGCAGTGCATTTAAAAAAAATTAGAAAAAACTAAAATTAATTTAATTTAATACAGACTAAGAAATGCCATTAATACCTGTACTAGCTGCAATCATCACTTCATCACTCTTGAATCTAATACCTACTGGTTGTTTCAAATTTATCTGTTTCTGCCCCTGGATGTGCCTCAGAGCTAGGATTAAACACAAGGACAGAGGCACTAAATCATTAACTCTCCTCTTAGAATTGTCAGAATAAAACCCTGATTCACATCAGTTTTATTCCAGTTAAACTATGAGTTCTCCACTATTTAATACCATAATTTTCACCTTTGTTTGCATCAGTTTTACTCAGTAAACACATATGAACTGTTGGTTGGGTTTTCTGTATTTTTTGGTTTTGGTTTTGGGGTTTTTTGCACCAGGAGAATAAATTGCATTTTTCAATAACAAATACCATAATAAAATTTCTCGATTCATACATATATATATATAGAGAGAGAGTATATCTATCTATTATATTCACTATCCATATATAGTACTGAATTCTGCAACAATTATATGTTCTTCAGTTTCCTCTATCAAAAGAATATTACGGTCCCTGCTCTAAAGACTCTTTGATAGAACAGATGAAAGAGCTGTTGGACAGGATATAAACTTTTATTTTAACACGGTAAAAACCTCAGAGAAATCAGAGGTTCAATTCAGATGCCCTGTGGCATTGGATATGCCCTGAGGCATCAAGGACATCCTCATGATGGCAGCAGCCAGACAGGCACTGCTGTGTCCTTGTGGAGCCAAGCTGGGGTCAGGCAAGGGTTTATGATTTCCTTTGGAATCACAGGTGATAAAAAATGCTTTAATTTAGGTGGCTGAAGACTTTGAAATTATGTGCTGTATAGTCAGAGAAGCCATGGTAGACTCAGGAGTCATATTTCTAAATTCTCACACCAGTCAGTGCCAAACCTGTCTTAGTTTGGGAGAGTGACAGGTATTATTTTTCTTTCTTAATTTGTTTTTTACATATATTATAGATTTCTACAAATGTCTTATATACTTCTGATTCTGTGGATCAACATTAGTGCAAGAAATGAGGAAATTGTCTGACAGCAACTGTACCATACTTAGCTTTGCTTAATGAAGCATATAATTAATCATAGCTCTCTCATTTCTATGGTTATGGTCTTACTGGTCCTCATAAGAACATGATATCTGAAAATATCATGCTTGTGCTCCACTGAACAGATCACAAAAATAAATGTCATTCATGATTTCTGCAGCATGGACCTAGAATTTTCATAAAACAGAAAGATTTTACATTTCCTGTTTTATACCTTGTATTAAAAAAAAAAAAAAGGCAAAAAAGGCAGACCTTCCTCTGAATCCAATTATTTAGCCTGGCTGGATAGTAATGAAAATTTTATATTCAAAGGAACATGGCAATTAGGGGCAACTTATATCAGACTGTGAGAGGGAGCTTTAGCATTGTACATCCTGGTGATGACTGTGCAATTCTAGAATCCATCACTATAAAAATGTGATATGAAAGTTTCTGTCTCAGATTTAAAAGTTTAAATCATTGGAAAGCTGGGAATTGGGGCTTTAGGTAGATGTATGCCTTATAAACTCCAGATTTTCCCTTGTTCTCTGACAATTCATAGAGATAACATTGGAAATATTAATACTGTAGCAAATGATGCATGGATGAAAATGTGTAAGTAGGTGCCAGAAGAAACCCCAGAATGAGATCAAATGACCTGCATTGATAACCAACAACACAGTCACAGGAGTAAACTAAGGAATGTATTATTCTGTCAAAATCAGGTCTGCACTCTCACAGAACAACAATATGTCATGATGACTTGGCAGAAGTGTGTGTGCTCAACAACAAGAGATGTCAATGCAGATACAGAAAAAAACTTGTGTCATTCTTTTCCTCATAACCTCAACAACAACAGCATGTCACAAACTAAGAATGTCAAGAACTAAGAATGTCAAAAATCAGGAAGCACAGACAACAGGTACCCAACATGCCTCAAGTTTACAGAGACAAAAGTAAGAAAAATTGTGAGTCAAAAGGATCACCCTAACTTTTGGGTCCTGAATATATAATAGATGTATTTAAACACCAGTTTTTTATTGTAAGTTGAGAAGAAATAAAAAGTCCTATCGAGAGTCCACCTTGATGGGTGGCATCTCTTATCCATGTTCTGTGTTGCACACAAGGAATCCTGACCAAAACTATTATATGAAGACACTTTGATGCTTGTATTTGGGCATGAGAATGCAAGAGAAGGAAATCAACAAAAGATGTGTATGAGTGGGGAAAATTAATTTACTAGTGGATTTCCTAAAAAAAAAAAAAAAAGCAAAAAAAAAAAAAGCCCAAAAAACCACCACCACTAAAGTCTCCTCCCATAAAATCTCAAGCAGAGTTTTTGCTGAGCTGTTTTCTTACACTTCGAGAAGAGAGAGGTGTGAAGGCAAATCTGTGTAAGGAGTGAAATAAAAATTACCTCAGCATTTGCTCCAAGAATAAGTGAACTCCTCCAGCTTCTGGAAGCCCTTTTAGCACAACCAGAATTTCAAACTAATGATAACTAAAGGCATTGGTATTAAGAAAAAAAAAGATAATCTGCATTTACTCTTTGATGTGACATGACACAACTAGATTCCCTACAGTGTTAGGATTGCATTTTGGGGATGATTGTATTTTTATGTGCTCTGGCCAAAACAATTAGTAAAAAGTCATCACAATGGACTTGCTCACTTGAAAATAAAGAGATCAGACTTAAAGTATTCCACTGTCAAGAGTGACAAAGAACAGGTTTACTGGAATGACCAGTCTTAGTTGTTTCTTATTGTTAAAGACAGTGCAAACATTTATAAATAAACATTAAAAGGCCTTATCAAAGCTAATGTTCTTATTGGTGATGTTCTTATCTTCACTATTTGAAGCACAGAATGATACATTGATATAATACACAATGGATACATCCATAGGTAAGAGTCTTGTTATCTATACCTATCTTGTTACACAAGTTACCTGTTACAAGTTTAACCCTTTGCTAGTGATCCTAGTTTCAACCACCTTTTTACTGTTTTTGTTTGGTTTAGTTTTGTTGCAGAGTTTTTGATCAGCACAATTCTACAGGAACTTGTGGTATGCAGAGGACCCCAAATGTTTTGTTTTGTTCCTTTAATGGCTGCTACTTGGCTGTGACAAGAACTCACAGCTAGGCCAATAATCATCCAGAGAACAAATTGAAGTGAATGGAATTAAGTGCATTATCAAATCCATTTCAAATTGATCTTTACTGTTCTGAGTTCCTGTCTGCCTGCCCTCAAACCTGAAAGAGAAAAAAATCATAATGGACAATAGTTGGCCCAGAGAGGTGCAGCAACCAATGATGAAATCACTGGAAAACATGACTGGACATAGAAATGAAACAAATGCCACTTGAAACCTTAGGATGCATCTGCAGCAAGCAGCTCAGCCATAACCTCAGAGGGCTGAGAGAAGTATGTCTCACCAGGTTATAGGATGAGTAAATATCAAGCCTGGTGTAAAAAAGCAACACAGAGTTGCCAAAGACTTCTGCTGGCAAACATGTGATTCTTTGGTCATGTGTGCACACCAAAACCATTTAACTTGCACATGAAGGACTCAAAGAACCAAGTAAAGCCAAAGGAAATGTGGTGTTAAATACTTTTGTGGATCAACACTGAAAATCTTAAATAATCAAAAAAACCTGAACAGTAGGGCAAGGGCCATTAGGTAGAATATATTTATCTCAAAAAGGCTGCATGAGACACCTTCTCCTGTCTTAGCACATTAAGTCTATGTACAGAGGCACAGAAAAAGCAACATGAAGAAAGATCTGGAAAGCAGGTCAAGGAAGGTGAGTCTCCCTCTCCACTCCACTCTGCTGAGACCCCATCTGGAGCTCTGTGGTCTCTAGTACAAGGAAGACATGGATCTGTTGGAGCAGGTCGAGAGACTATCCCTAAAAATGATCAGAGGGTGGAGCACCCCTATTATGGCTGAGAGCATTGAGATTGTTTAGCCTGGAGAAGAGAAGGCTCTGGCGAGACCTTACTGTGACCTCTCAATGCTATGAAGGAGGAGTGTAAGAAAGACCGAGAGAGATTTTTTTTTTTTACCATGGTCTGTAGTGACAGAACAAGGGGTAATGGTTTTAAACTGAAAGGAAATGGGTTTAGCTGACACATAAGGAAGAGATTTTTTATGATTAGGGTGTGGAGACTTGCAACAGGTTTCCAAGAGCTGTGGATTCCCCACCCCTGAAAATGCTCAAGGCTAGGTTGGATGGAGCTCTGAGCAGCCGGATCTTAGTGAAAGGTTCCCTGCCCATGTCAGGGGTGGTTGGACTAGCTGATCTTTAAAGGTCCCCTTCAACCCAAACTGTTCTGTGATTCCATAATTACATGAATCAATTTCTAATAGCAGAGTGCTGTGAAATCTATGTTGAGTCCTCCTGCAACCTCTGTCTTTGTGGAGACATTAAGTCTCTATTCTTGGTACTGCATTGATGGACAGCTGAATTTTTAAGCGAATGACTCACTACCATCATGCAGAAACATGGCCATGGGATCTCATTCAGTTGTACCCTAATTTATCATAGCTTTCACCTCATGTCTTCCCATCGTTGCATGGACAGCTGGTCTGGAAAGCAAGCTATTAATCAGTCTCTGCTGGCTGGAGAAGGCCAGTAACAATTCTTATTCAAATCATTTTGGTTGTCACTCACATTTCTCAGTTCAGCATGCATTTAACCTGAAAACAGTGCTCTTCCTTCTTTGTGCTTACAGGCACTAAGCTCACTGTCAGACCCCACACAGTCCAGCTTATAATGCTCTGAGGACAGATTTACTACCAAGGGCTTATGTCCTTACTGTGATTGCCTAGGCAGCAACAGTGGTAGAAAAATAGCAATGAAAAGAGGACAAGGAAAGATAAAAGAATAAACAGTTCAGCAAGATATTTCAGGAAGTTCAGCCTGAGACAGAAGCATAGACAAACCCAAAAGAAAGAGATGGAGATGTAATAATGTAAAATATGAGTGATATAAACAAAAGAGATATTTTTAGCATGGATGATGATGAATTTTATGTCCCAACTATTTAACATCTAACAAATATGAAACAGATTTTCAGCGCCTTTTTTTCATGTCTTTTACACAAAATTAATTTTTTTTTTTCCCTACACACTCATATTATTGAATTACTCTGAATGTTGTAAACTATTTTATGGCTATTTAGGCATTCAAACCAAAATTTTCTATATATGTCTATATTCTGCATGGCAGACACCTTGAAGGAATATTCCCTGTAGTCAGAATTTTTTATGTACATGAGGAGCATAAAGCAATAAATTCTTTTTTCTGCATAGAAATAAGGAATACAATACAATGTGCCATTGTTCATACAACAACTTTGTTAACATGTGGAATCAAAGAGCCATTTTAAAAACAAAGCACATAAAAACTAGAAAGAGAGCATTCATGATAAATATTATTCAGCTGCTTTTAAAATACCATGTGGTATGCATGCACTTACATATCCAAAACTACCTTGAAATACTGCTAAACACCAACATACTTTACTGAAATATCACAATGTAAGGCTTTCAATGTCAACACTAAAATAAACCATCTGCATCTACAATTACTATAACACTGTCTCTCAAGCATGTTACATTCTTTCATAACGTATTTTGCTACTTTTTTAGAAAACAGGCATATCACTGTTAGTGAATACAAAATATTTAAAAGTTTTTCTGGCCATCAGTACCTTTAGGTTTATTACAACACCCTCAATAAAGCATCACAATTAAACACAATGTAAGGCTACCTAATATTTTAGGCTTTTGTTTAAGTGTCTGATGGAACTGATGGAATACAGCAGTTCCATTTATGCGTTAGCATACCTAAAGTCTTAAAATAAATATTTTCTAACATGTTCAATACTTCTAGTACTTGTTTTTAACAAAAATCTGCCACCTTATTATCAAGGAATGATGTAATTAGTCTATAGTGACATTATTCTATAAAATCAAGGGGAACAGAAAGCTATATACAGTTAAGATTTAGTTCTGTTGTGCTGCTAAATTCTGCTATGTTATGTGATATTAAGCGAACACATACCCCCACAGACATCGCCATCTGCATTTTCACACTGTCGATCATCACATTCACAGTTTTTGCCATGAACTCTGTTGTCTCCTGGAGGGAAACAAGTGCATTGGCCACACTCACATCTCCCTGTAAGAGTAAATAATTGTTAGAGTCATGATTTCAATAAAGTAAAATAGATTGAATAAACCCCAAGTTCATGCTGCATCCTGACCCCAAAGACAAATTACGAGTTACACTGCATTGATTAAAGTATAAATCATAAACACAATTAAAAACAAACAAACAAACAAACAAAATCATAGCAAAACAAAACTATTCCTCCTCCATGGCAACCAGATGGAAAGTATATCACTGTTATAATCTTAGTGGAAATGGCAACAATAAGCAATCACTAGCACTGCATGTTTTTCATATCTGAACTTAGCATAACTGAGCTGGCCCATGCTTATCTGCATAATTAACCTCTATAGCTGATCTAAAATATTTAGCACATATCTCAGAAACACCAACACAAATGTGATCAGAATTAAATAGTCTATGCACAGAGCTATCTAAGATATTCTCTATTCATGTAGAGAAATAATTCTTCAGATACCCTGTCAAGCTTTTTGAAAGCAAAATCCCTGTAACTTTTCTTGTCTAGATCTGAGGAAATAAGCACAACCTCTGTCACAGTCTTCCCTTCCATCAATCTATTTACAGGAGAGCTCCCCAGAGCTTAAAGGGACAACAGATTTATCCAAGTTCCCACAGATTTCAGTCCAAAACCCTAAGAGCAGAGTACAAAATGGCCAGATGTGGAAAACAATGAAAATTAATACATTAAAATTTATTAATTAAAAATAATTAATTAAAAATTAACATACAGAAAAGTCCTACACTGCACATATCTGAGACCAATTCAGTTCAGATAATGGGCCCTAACTCCCAAGAGTTTGTCTCTGTATGTTTTTAAATTATTTTATGTAATGCTAGGGAAAGAATGTTCTAAAAATGGCACAAATCATGGACCAAACTCATACATTTGATGGGCTTGGGAAGGGATATTTTGTGTAAAAAATGGCCACCATGGACAAGGACTAAGATGCAGAAAACCTGCCCTTATTGATTTAATTTAGTCACAGCATCAGTGAAACTCAACTTGGACCTCGTCACTGCACTACTGAGCGCAACCCCCAAATTTATAGTATTGCTGGAAAGTAAAAACATATCCTCCAAATGCAGCTTTTCATTATGCAACCAGAGAGTTCACAACACACTGCACTAATTTTTTCCAGCATTTGCTGAAATATTTTATTGAATGGGAAAAGACTGTTAATGAAAACCTCAGTAAAGGTTTTCTAACTGTAGGTGTCATGACAGTAAAACCTTTTGGGGTAAGGTACTGACAAATGATTACTTCCTTTCCCAACTTCTAACCTTAAGTTGTTATATTTGTTGGTGGGGTTTATTTTTTGTTTGGCATTTTTTTCCTTATTTAAAGAAAACAGTCTAATTAAGTTGGAATAGGGAGAAATCTTTTTAGTCATGAAAAAAAATTCTAAGCTCATTTTACAACTTCTATACTCCTCATCTACCCAAGCCTCAACATACATTGCGCTTCCAAGCTAACATTTTATACACCAGGATTCAATCTAGAAGGACATAAAGGGCAAGAATTTTAGCAAAGACATACAAAAGAGAATTAGAGTAAATACTTAATACCTTTATTATATGCATAGTTTAAAAACTATGTTTCATTGTCAATTATATGAGGATACTTGTTTCAGAAATAAACTTTTTACTGGAAGTGCATCTACTGCATCATGAAATAAAGTTGTGTTTAGTAATAATGTCAAAATTTAAGATATGATTGCCTGCAGAAAAAATTATTCTATTGGCCTGCATTCTCTAGGCTGTAATTATTTGTCAAGGACAGCCAAATTAGAAGTTGGAAAAAAAAATCCCTAGTGCCTAAATACACTGAGAATTTTATTGAGTCTAATTTGTCTCTTTTTATGCATTCACCTTAGGCAACCTGATCACTTTTGCAAAAGTGCCACATCAGCCTGTCCCAAGGAACAGTCAGGAACCTGCAGGCTGAGAGGCACCTGATGAACAGGACCCATCTGTTGTGAAGACTGTGACATAAATAAAAGAAGAATCTTCAGCAGTGGTCTCTTGGCCAGACATTGCTATAATAAGGATGCCTGAAGATGTTGAAACCATTTTAAGCAAACTGCTTTGACTAGAGGAGTCTGTAGAGATGGAAAATCCTCAAGAGGAATGAGCAAAGGAAGGTCATACAATGAGGATCCTGCATGTTCTGAAACTAAGCATTATCTCCTGTAATGCTTAATTTAGTAAGTCAGAGTCCAGTGGCTGGTCGCTTGCGCTGCAGCGGGAACAGGCTCCTCTCAGTCCCTGCTGCAAGTAATATTTATTCATTTTAGCTAATGTGCAACAGTTTCACCAGCAGAAGAATGGAGGGAAGCCCATCCCTAGACAGATGGAGCACATTTTTTCATGTAGGAGATACAAGATCAAAGGGAATTTAGGCCCTACTTTCTCAATCTGTGCCTCTTTTTTTTTTTTTTTTTTTTTTTTTTTTTTTTTTTTTTTTTTTTTTACCTGGCTCTCACCTAAATTACACCTAAATATGGTTTAGATCATCTGACTGCAGACCTCAGCAGAATTGAAAGTGTCTTGAAAATAGACAGAAACTTCAGTCACCAAGTGCTCTGGAAAAGGTTTTTTATATTTAAATATTCAAAAATACAATTATAGTATTTTGTTACACTGCTTCTGAAATTGATACTCAAATTATTAGTTCCTTTATTTTTACAAACGTTTCAGATTCAGCATGAGAAATTAATTTAATGGTGTCACTAAATAAATGCCACTTTGTACTGGCTACAAAAATATTCTGCCTCCAAACGTAGTGAGATTTTGGTTAGATTATGTAAATTGGGTTTACTCTAAGGAGATAAATTAACAGAGAATTAAAGTCCTATTGCTTCTGAACAGCTCATTATATAATATGTATCTGCTGCTGAAATATCAGAAGCCACACCTTATTCTATGATCTTCTTCTCTTAGCTATTGTGATAAAATACTTACCAAACAAATTCAATCATGCAAAAGTAATTTGAAGCTCACATTATACTGAAAAGGGATCAGCACTTTACTAAACATACTCCCTCTTTGTATAGAATAACAGGTTTACCATAGCAACCTACAGGGAAAGCTACTGCCATACATCCTAAATTTTCTTTAAATTTCAAGGCGTACAAAAACAATTAAACATGGGATGAATATAACATTCTGCACCTTCTCAACCATCTGTGCAAGAGCTACACTTTATGTGTAAAAAGAAACCAGCTGACCTCAGATATTTTACAGCAAGTGGCTTCTACTCTTCCTCACTAAACAGGGAGGGTAAATGTCATTATCAGATGGCTTCAGATGAAGGCAGCTTTATGATGGAAGTTATATGAGCCATTAGCATTGAAAAGCTTAAGCCACTTACTGCAATGCAAGATGCTAAGAATAGAATAATTATACAAGACATTTATTTGCCTACAGTCTTAATATTTCCTCACACTTCTTCCTCCCATTGATGTCAATAGGAGTATTATCACTAATAATTGTTAGTGCTTGAAGAGTGACAAAAGATCAGCTTAGGTTGGGATTTTTTGTTTTTAAAGGGAATTAAAGTGCCACATCTCATCAAAACACCAGTTCATTAGATAATTGACTCTAGAATTTTAAAGAAAAATGCTGCAAGCTTTTAGCTTTTGATTTTATTCCCCATTTACTATAGAATTTTTTCACTCCTCATGTCCAATATATATAAAACATAACTAAACAGTTTCTAGATTAACATTAAACCTGTCCCCATGCAAATTGCTGTGACAATTAGCTGCTTGCATTCAAACAAATTTCCAGTTGCCTATATGGATTGACTGAAAGTGTCCTTTGTACAGGTAATTTTAAAACTCTGAGCTAGAAATATATAATTTTTTTAATAAAGCATTTTTGCCCCATTTTGGCCAGCAAAGGAAGAGACAGTAACAGCTTTCAATGTAAAAATAAACACTGAGTATAATAAGATATAATTCATTGTCTTTCCCTGCCTGTAACTCTATAGCATAAAGGATTTTTCTGTGCAGGATGATGAATTTTTATCTTCTAAATGAAAACAAATAAACAAAGCCTTTCTCCTGTTTATGTTTTTGTTTTTTTGTGAAAGGAAGACAGTGCCAAATTGCACTGAGAGTGTGGTAAAAGCAAGTCAGGTTCATCTGGTATATCAAAAATATGGTGTTTCAGGCTACTGATAAATAGGAGGGAATCTGCCTTTAGCAAGGACTTTTCTGCCCCATGGCTGTCCCACGCTTAACATCTGAAAGCATTACCTATCAGAAATTGCAATTTCTTTTTTATCACATAATCTCAGGCAACTTGAGCACATTCAGTAAAGCTGCTGTGTCCTTCTGCCAACAGAACTCATTTCATGCTGGATGTGAGCAAGATGATCTAAAACAATCTTCAGGTTCAGAAATGGGAAACCAGAGAAGGGGGATGGGAAGATTTGTACAGAAGATCACAAAGTTTCAGCGCACATAAAGGGTGAGGGGAAGCAGATGTGGCTGAAAGGAAGTAATAGAAGGCAGCAGATCCAAGTAAGGCAAAAGATAATTCACTGATTGAGTGGTGGAGGGAATAGAAGACCAGTAGAGGGAACAAAGAGTACCACAAAATTGGAAAACAAAATGCAACACTTGCGAAAAATAGGGTGGTGCCTCACTCAGTCAGAGGTGGTCAGAGCAACACACTCCAGCTGAGCTTGATCAATGTGCAGAAATTTAGACTCAAGCAGGAAACAGCTACAGATTTCTTAGTGGCCATGCAAGGTGTGTTTTGTATGTCCTATTCCAAAAATTGCCTGGAATTAATTCCCATCTAGATTGGCTTAAAAAAAAAAATAAAATATATATATATAAAAGTATAGACTAGACAAAAAATAATTCTGCTTTATACATAAAAGGATCCTTGGGTTTTAAAATGTTGGCAATTCTTGGATCTGGTTTGTTGGCTGGTTTATGAGGGGTCAGAAGAAGGGAACCTTTGGAAGCATCTTAAGTACATACAAAAGTATCGTTAGAAGCTCTTTAAATATCTGACATCTCACTCAAACAATGAAAGCCTGGGGACTGTTAGGGGGTTTGGGACAAAGGACTTGTCTTTGTGGAGATAATTTGAAAATTGCATCACAATTGAGTTCTCCACAAAATGTTCAATCAATAATCACTTCTTTGTTTTTTCTGCACTGTATTATGAAGAATAAATTTATGCATTTATCTCCTCATACACAAGAAAAAACATTTTGCAGTTATTACAAGAACAACTACTTGCTTGGGTTTGGACTGAGAACTAGCTTTCTCTTTCTAAATCAGTATACAGAAAGTAAACATGCCTTGAGTCTACACATAAAAAGAATATTTTCAGCATCAGTGACCCAAGACCTCAACTAAAGATATAAAAGCTCCAGAGAAGGGCTTAGCTGAATCATACCAACATAAAATGAAATGAAAATGGCTTTAATAAATCTAAAGTAATTTCCAAACTTCAGAATTTTGTGCTCTTTTTTTCCCCAAGAATTTTGTACACTAAAGCAAACTTTTAACGGCAAGTTCTGAGATTTTTATTCAAATAACATGAACAGTAGCTTAAGTATATAATTAGGTGAAATAGCTGTATTTTTCTTAGTCTTACTGGTCACCTCTCAGCTGCAATAACTGCATCAGCTACCACGTTCAGAACTATCAACAAGTTAGTTTATTTCAAGGTCTGAAATAAATGGATGCAAATGTATGTAAATATACTTAGCCTAAGGAAAACAGTAGAAATTCACAAATTAAGAAAGTATTTTGTTAAAGCTGCCTGAGACTTTCCACTACAGTAAGTTTTATCAAGTTGTTCACTAGTACAAAATACAAGATTTCCCTTATATAACAGGTATCATGGGCATATTTTCTCAGATAGAAAGAGTATGTTTATTTTAATTTTTTAAAAATTTAATTGCTTTATGATGTGAAAGAGTACCAAAGAAGGTCTGACAGTTTAGTTTGTTCTTCAGGGTATAAAACCTAAAACCACAAAAACCCCAGATAGAGAAAGATAAAATAAGATAAAATAAAAAGATCTCAAGAAATAAAAGTATGCTATCCCAAACAATGCAACCTTCACAACAGTGCAAGCAACTGAACATCCAGTACTGTAAAAGCAAGTGTCATGGAAGAGCGACTTCAAACAGCTGAGACTTGTCCCCCAGGTTTAGAACACACAGGATGTGTGACTGGAAGTCTGATTGCACAGTTGGCATATGGCACCTGAAGTAAATGCTTTTTCTTTGTGACAGCTTAATAGTGAAATACTTCTTTAGATAATTCCACTGAACAGCACCACTTTACAGTTTAGCATCAGATAGTCTTTCAGAGCTCCTGCCAGTCAGCAACACTGATTTGTATCTCCTTTTCCATGCTGCCTTTCCTTTGATTCTACTTTTGTTTTTTTATTTTTTCCCCTCTCTTTCTTCAAAATTTTTAGTAAGAAGTACTGCTGCTCTGCTAGCTTCCTTGTCAGATTGTTAGCTTGACATCTGCTGTCATCATCAAGCTGACACGTCTCCTCCATCTGCCTGCTCTAAGTAGCCCTTCTTTAAGGATGCTCTCAAAAGCTCCTTTTGTGTTTCTGCACAGCCAACAGGGAATTTCTAGAGGAGTTCCAGGAAAGGAGTCATCCAGGACACCCCTGCCCTCTTTGTAGGAGCAGGATTTTAGCCGTAGGCATCACTTTTCCTCATGACATCTTCCTCAGGTTCTCCCACTGGGAGTGCATCCCTGACGGTTCACTCCCTATATTAAGGGGACAAGTAGGACTAGGAAGGCAATTACTTCTCTGTTCAAATGAAAGGTGATAGTCAAAGTCACCACACAGAGGAGAGATGTGTGAAGAAGACAGGAAAGAAGGAGGCAAAACACTTTCTAAAGAAATTTGTTGTTAAGGCAGAGAGCGGTGGAAATTGAAGGGGAAGAGAAGGAACACATTGGGGAAAAAGAGAAAAATAGACAGCACGACAAATTTCACTCTGAAGATGTACAAACCCTAGAATTCAGCAAGCCATCATCTGATTTTTAAATTCCCTTCCTCTACTCATCTCTTTTTCATTCTTTCCTCCAAAAATGCTTTCAAAAACGCAAACTGTGAAGAAAATGTACTGCAAGAGATGCCACTAAACCAAGCAAATGATTCAAAGCATTCTACTAAAACTAACATCTCCATAGAACATTAAAAATGAAGTTATGTTTGATTTAAAGGATCTGACCTGAGAATGCTTTCTCTTCACACTGACAACTATCAGGAAAATAAGTCTCATTTCCTTTTCAGCTTATTCAGCTGCTACAAAATATTTTCTAGCAAAACCCAAACATAATAAAGATTTCACAATCCCATAGTGGAAGATACATGAAACACAAGGCCATTGTTCAAGAAACCGTCATGGCTTTTCAGCCACTTAGAGCTTCATACATTTGACTGCCTTATCATCCAGAGGACTGACTGCTTCCCCCCTCTTGCACATAATCTGCCATGTAAAGAGTCATAGCACTAATTCCACAGAGTTATTTAATTTGCAGATTAATTTACTAGAAAATGTCAACTGCTTTGTGGAAATTTAATCACCAAAATGTTAACCTTGTTCACTTCCTGCTGAAGTCTGTTGTTTATTAGATAGAAAAATTCAAGATATTTTAGGGTTGTAATAGAAGCCTATCAATTAAAACATTTAAACTCCTAAGTGGTCTGCTCTTTGAAGCTTTAGCTAAGATTAAAGTGCTTAATAACAGCACTTAAAAACAACAATATGAAAATATTCGACTGCATAGCAACCATCAATACTATTTGCAGATAACAGACTGCTAAGTTCAGAAACCATGGCAACAAATGACATCACACTGTATCTACCTTATTGATTAGCTTTCACCTCAAGACTTTTTCCAGAAATGAAAGACATTTCCTAGCAACTGCATCATCTACTGAGTTGTTCCAAGCTAAAATGCTCTTACCCTTACTCTTAAGCAAATTTTTCCTTTTTTGCTGCCAACTGGCCAGATTGTGCACTAGCATCTTGTTACAAGGCTCTCTAATCTGTTGTAGAGACACTGCCTTATGGCTCTTAAAATCTTTGCCCCAGATTTAATGGCATCTGTGAAATAATGCTTTTTACCAGCGCCCAAAAAGGCTGGCTCTGTGGAAAAGTATCCAATATGGAACGAAGAAGTAACAGCTTTTAAAGGAGTAACAGCTTTTTACATGCAAAGTTTATCTTCAGAAAATGACACAATCCTTCATTTCTCCACTCTATGATTTGAAGTATTAATAGTAAATTCTCCATTGCAAGTAACCCTGGGTTTGCAGATTTCAAGAAGAGTGCATAGCAATGACAAACCAGTGACCCAAGGGTTCTCAAAGGACCAGCCAGGCACATTATGTATCGCTCTAAAGACGTGTACTTATTTAAAGTCCTTAAAAGTAATTCCCTCTTTGCTCATCTGTCATGATAGAACTTCATGAGCAGGCAAGGATGCTGGTAAGACTGAGCTGGATAGGTATAATTAGGAGCCAGGTGTATTTGTACTCAGCCTCCTGTACTCAGCCTTGCTAATTCTGAGAGCAAAAACCATGTTTACAGTGTGAATTAGCCCCAAAACTTCTATAAAAATCACCTGCAAAATTTCTGTCTTGGCTACAACTGACCTTTATTTTGCTGGTCAGACACAACCAACAGATTAACCCGAGTGTTTAAGTTGTAGATGCAAAACTCAGCAGTCTTGTTGTGCAGCCAACCTGGCTCATCTCTACCAGCTGCTTTCAGTCCTGACCCACTCTGTCACCAACTGCTCTGTGTCTGTTCTCAGTGGGGCACTGAAAACAGTGATGTCTGGAAGAGCCTCATTTGGCCATAGCCAGGCACCAGACAGGTGAGGAGGAAACACCACCAGTGGGCAAAAGATGTGCTTGAAACTGAGTGGAAACCAGGAAGCAAGAAAGTATTTTTGCGCTTCATGCAGAGACTGTTAGACTACCAAACAAGAACTTCTGGGAGTATCAGGGAAGTTTTATATAAATCTCAACTCCTCCCACAGTTTTTCTCAAGAGGGAAGAGAAAGAATGTCCCCAGTGTTTCCCAGAAAACATTAAGAGCCTTCCAGCAACTGGAGAATTCAAAACCCATGACCAGTCATTAGTCCCTTGAAAACTTTAGTCAACAAGATGCTGAGGAAAATTTCAGTCATATGCATGATATTAAATATTGTGTCTCTTTTGGTTTATGACTAATCATTTCTGTCTTTAAAAGTCACTGTTTAAAAAGTGATACTGTTATCAACATTGATGCATGGAAAAATTAAAGATGAAAGTACGATTAACAAAATGTCATTTTTTTATAGCATTGGAAACATTCTGAAGTTAAATGAAGCAAAAAAATAGAAAACCTAGGGTCTATTATATAAATCAGAGAGTAAGACGATCTTTTACAACTGATTAAAAATGTTAAGACTGTAAAACCTGATAAGTACTGTAGGGAATTCTATGCTAAATTGAAAACATCTATCCTCTTCTGTTTTGGAAATAAGTACAGATACTATACAAAGTACTGCTTTGTCAATTTCCTCAGTCATCATGTAAGAATACAAAGACAATGTAAATAGTTCTTTCTACAGACCAATTGCTCTATTAAATATTTAAAATTTCATCAGAAATGAGATTGCTGCCTAGGAAAAAAATAGCAATCCTTTTAAGGAAAAGCAATATTCAGTGCAATAATCTAGCAAAAAAGTATCTGCCAAGCCAAAGAACGACTGAGCAGAGAAATCTGGGCTTATCCAGTGAACCCTGAAGGTTTTTATCTTTCTGCATAGACAAAGAATGCATCCAAGCTACCTGCTGTAGCAATTTGTGTAACTTTTCTCCCCCAAAATACTTTTTCTAAGCACATCCAGCAAACTGTAAACTAAATCTGCCCATTTCCCACTAATGAATGTATGGAGAACATAGTGTTCCCAGAGACAGCAGTCACTATTACAGAGATCTAAAGGCAAATGCAACTCCCTACCCCCTGCAGCTGTTTAGGAACAGTTCTTCACAACTTTAGAGCAAGGTTATTCCAGGCAAGAGGAATGATATGGTTGAGGCTAGGGTTAGCAAGGGTCAACCCTTCATGTAAACCACATTTTTCAAATAAAACCTATAAAAGTTTATTTCAGTACATTTTTAACCCTAACTAAAGTTCACTGGTAAAGCAGTGAAAGTCAACAAAGTAGAAACACAATGGAGATGTCTATTTAAAGGTGGGAGAAATTTCTGGGCGCTATTTCTTTATTTTTTAGTGCTTTTACACTTAAAGGTAGGGGCATGAAAATTATCTGAATGGTTTCAGAGGCAGCAGAATATGGGATACGATGGGAAGAGAAGAACATTAAAACAACATCTTACACATGGTAAGTATGCTCTGGAATATGCACATATAAGAAATGTAATCCAAGTTCCACTAAAGAAAGTATACCCAGACTGATGGCAGAGATAAGGATGAAGCATTAATTTGGATGAGTAATGAAATCATACAAGAGTAGACTTAAGGCCAGATATATCCAAGACTTGTAAATCTGGCAAAAATAAAAAAAAGATTTTTACAGTTCATACTTAGATGAGATGAATGGAAAACCTTTGGTCACGAAGTCAGGACACAACAGCAAAACACTTTACACAGAAGAATAAAGCTTGAAGGATAAGTTTGGATTGCACCAAATATTCTGAGAAATTAAGATTCAGAATGGAAGGAAGGAAAGAAAAGCAAAGATGCCTGGAAGTCACTGAATCACAGAATCATTTGGGTTGGAAAAGATCACTGAGAACACCAAGTCCAACCATTAACCCATCACTGCCAAGGCCACTACTAAAAGACATCTCTAAATGCAACAGCTTTATATCTTTTAAATACCTTCAGGGATGGTGACTCAACCACCTCTCTGGGCAGCCTATTCCACTGCCTGAACACCCTTTCAGTGAAGACACTTTTCTTAATATCCTGTCTAAAACTTTCCCTGGTGCAACTTGAGGCCAGTTCCTCTTGTTCTCCTGCTTGTTACTTGGGAGAAGAGGCCAATTTGCTACAACCTCCTTTTGGGTAGTTGTGGAGAGCAATGAGGTCTGCTCTCATCCCTGAGGAACAGGCAAGGGAGGCAGGTAAGCAGCAGAGCCCACAGAAGAATAAATGGGTAATGGTGAGAGGATGGAAAGTGCAATGATCAGCCAAAAGAAAGAACAAAGCAAGAAGGAGAGCCTGTGACTGACACTTTGCAAAATGAGGCGAATTAATCTCAAAACTGCAAAGGAGTGCCAAAGGGATGAGGATGAGTAATTCTGCAGAAGATGTTCCAGCAAATGGAAACTCAGGTGTTTTCAGGAAAATTTTTCCAATTTGAAGAAAAGTGTCATTAAAAGAGAATTAAACTCAATAGCTGGGTCAAACAGTGGTGGGAAGAGAGTAAAATACTATCATATCCTTTAAAAGCAAAATAATTTCTTTTCAAGTCAAAATTACTTGATCTATAGAAAGAGCCAATATATTTTTCCATAATACATAATTGGACTCCATTTCCATTTCCACTGCTCAGATTAATCAAGACATCCACCTTGCTGAAGTATGAAGTCCTGTATTATTTTACAGACCATTAAAGCAACAGAAAGAAACACTATTTCCTGCACCACCATGTTTCAAAACTTTACCAGCTTTACCAGTTCTTGTCTGAGAACAATTTTTCCATCAGTGCTATGGCCACCCTACCTTTTACGCACTTGCACCAAACCACCCTCAGGATCATGGTGCATGGTTGCACCTCCTGAGTTCCACCTTGGATCTAAATTCAGGCAATCATTAGCAATTCACCTGCTTGTCTGCAAGACAGAAGGAGGATTACAGCCCCTGGGAAGCAGAGCACTAGCAACCAGTGTATTCAAAGAAGTCAGCATGCAAAGTGGTGTTATGAAAAAACCCCACATCCTCACATTCTCCCAAGACAGGGAAGGTGGGGGAGCAAACTCAGCTGTAAAGCCCAGTCTGTGGTTCACAATAACCACTGCAGATGAACCCTGAAGTTTTGCAGCATGTTTAAAGCAGCATTTGTTGTTCATGGCTTTCACTGTGAGAGACTGAAGCGATATGAAAGAGCAGGCAGGAGGCAAATCCTAGTGGTGAGAAACATTGTTCCAGCACTAGGATGCCATATCTGAGTTTAGCATGCTATGAATTAATGCTAAAGCCTTGGCCTGCTCATACGGATTTTTATACACTACCAAAAATTCATTCCAGCCCTCTTCCAGGAAATGTCAGAGTTCTGTTTAGCAAATACAAAAAAAAAACCAAAACAAAACAAAACAACCACTACAAAAACCCAAACAAACAAACAAAACCAAAAAACCCAACCAAACAAACAAAAAACACCCCAAATATGGCTAACCAGATAGAACACATTAGTTTGACAATCTCTGTCATACTGATTTCAGTTGGAAATCAGACCTAGATGGAGTATTCCATACTTGCTATAAACTTTTTATTATAAAAACAAAATGGACATGGTGTTACCAATTTAAAGTTCTGAAAATTGATTTAAATACAGCCTGAATGTGAGGTCTCCTTTTACTGCTGTTCTAGAGAAAAGCATTCTAAATAACTCAGATATAGAAAAGCAACAGTTTAATGCTATACTTAAAAAGCAATTAATTCTACAAATCACTTGTCTAAGCTAATAAATTTTTGTTTTGCTTTTCCTCTGTTTGTTTATAACAGCAAGCAGTAATGATCTAAAGAGCGTTTGTTTCTTCAAAGAATGTGGTTTGGCTCCTCTTTGCTAATATAGTCAGATGGAAATTGTATTTAAGTCTCCCCCTCAGCAGCTCCCTGCAACGGAAAAACTTTTGTGTTATTAGATTCTTATACAGCAAGATGTAAGGTTCCAGCAACTGCTTGGATGTTAACCCTTCTACCCAGGAATCTGAGTTATGGCAGAGCACTGAGAGTAGCAAATAAGAGTCTGCGCAGGATTACTAATTTTGTTGCTATTTTCATTTCCCCTTCCTGGAGTGGGAAGGCTAGCGAAGCTTGGTGCTGAGGGAGTGGGAAGAAATAAGAAAAATAATCAGTAGAACTCATTATTTTTCTGTGAGAAATAGTGGGAGGCATAAGTTACAGGGGGGTGGAAATTGTAGATACAAGGGCAGAAACTGATACTCAGTTGTGAGAGGGAAAAAGAGCAGTGGAGACATTAGCTGAAAACAATCAGCAACCACATGTACTATGACATCAGTAGCATGCAAAACACACCAAAACTCCTGCAGTGCATGCACAAACACAGAAATGAAGCATTTATTTTTAAAAGTCAATCACTCTCTACTTTCTTCCCAAGAGCAGCAGCCCTGCCTTCTCCCCAGCAGCGAGGCTGGTGCATTTCAGCATCACAGCCGGAGAAATCAGGACTCTCCACTTTGCACAGTAATAGTCTGGCTTTCAGAAGCTTTGATGGTAAAAGGGGTTACCAGGCAAAGCATCAGCAGGCAGCTGCCAGAGCAGGCTGTGCTGCAGCAGACCTGGACAGTCTGGGAGTGTCGCTTTCAGGATCCAGAGCCCGAGCACAGGCAGATCACAATGACAGAATTTAATATCTTCCTTGAAGCCTTCATTATCAGCACTGCTACTTAAATGAATGACTCATTCATCCATTCTGTCTCAAAGATCACAACAGGAAACATTACACCCATCTCTATCTGCTTCTCCACTACTTTATTTATAGCTGAAATTAATGAAAAAGAAATGTATTTTCCCAAGAAGTTTCATGGCACAATGGAAAACTATCCACAGTCTGAATAATTTACACAGTGTAAGTAATACACACGAAACCATACACACAACCCAGCCTCACTTTTGTATCTAACTGAAAGACAACCCAGGCTTACCCAAAAAAAAACCACCACCGTTGAGCAGAGGTTCAGTGTTCAGAAGACCAATAAAATCAGTATACAAAACAAAACAAGCTCCACCTCAAATGTCAAGAGACAAACCGAGTGCAATATTTTGATATGACAGGGGGAAATGGCTTTAAACCAAAAAGAGGGTAGAATCAGATTAGCTATATGGAAGACATTTTTTATTATGAGGGTGCTGAAATACTGGAACAAGTTGAACATGTTTCTGCTCACTGCAAAGGGGCTGGACTAAATGACCTTTAGTCCCTTCCAACCCAAACGAGTCTATGATTCAATGCTTCTGATTCTATACTGCCAATGCAATAATTTTCATAAGCATTCTTCCCTGAAAATAACTTGATCTGAAAATTGGTAGTACAGATGGATGCAGGTACAATTTTTATGTAAACTCCATTCAAGACCACATGCATGCATGTTTCTTAAAGAAAAAATGCAAAAAAATGCTGAGCTTTCACAGCATGATGTATCAATATCACATGATCACATGACTTATGACACAGAAGATCAATATAATTCTAGGGAAAATAACCTCACCACCATTTAGAAATGTCCAATTTAAATAGCTTCCAAATGGAGAAAAATTTGGAATGGCACATACAGTAGTGTGTGCACACAGATCTGCAATGTCATGAAATCTGCTCATAAGTCAAATGTGCAATTCTGTATTTCATAGAATCACAAAATGGTTTGGGTTGGGAGGGATCTTAAAAGATAATCTACTTCCAACCTCCCTGCCATAGGCAGAGACACCTCCCACTAAACCAGAGTGCTCAGAACACTTTCCAACTTGGTCTTGAACACTTCCAGGGATGGGGCATCCACAACTTCTCTGGGCAACCTGTTCCAGTGCCTCACCACCCTTGCAGGAAAGAAAGCCTTACATCTCATCTAAATCTACTCTTTTCCTCTTTAAATCAAATCCCCTTGTCCTATCACTACCTGTTCTTATAAAAAGTTTCACACAGAACAAGCCCTGGATGCACTGACCCTAAAGGGTAAGAAATTCCATGTCAGCCGTCACCTCATCCTCCTGCTTCTGCTAGGAAGTATATAAAAATTTTAATGATTGATCTGTACAATCTTTCTAAACAAAACTGGATCCAGAACTAAGTTATCAGCATGAAGATAGATGTTAGGAGAGTTCAACCACTCAAGCATGCTGCTACAATAATATGGTTTCATCTCTGGAGCTGGATCTTACATGGCTGGATCTTGCGTAGGAAACACAAACTCAGGACTTTCTGTAGAAGACCCCATGGACAAACTCTTACCAATGCTGAAGAACAGAGGTCTATGTTACGAATGAAATAATTTTTTTTAAGAAACATATTAATTCCTAGACAGCTGTACATACCATACAAAGACCGTCATTAGATGCAGTCCATGGTAACTAGGCAGATGTGCCTGGAACTCCAGCTGTGTGGAAGTTCATATATTTGTTTTCTGCATATAGATACTTAATGAAAATAAACTCAAATTTAAGTCGGCCTGTGTCTCAAAATATCTCAAAGCAAAGTAGAGCCCCACTAGGCAGCACAAAGTCTAATGTGAACCATAAAGCAGCCAACAAGGGATGTATGCTTCCAAAACCTGAAAAACAAAAGTAGCAGCTCTCCTAAGTCCCTACTTAAGCTCTTCTCTTGCTGAGAATGTTAGGTCCAGGCAGTGGTGGTGAGTGTCTGCTCCAAGTGAATGAGGTCCTGAGTGGTTAAGTGATGAGTGACCATCCAGTTTTCATGCACTTGTTACAGAAGTAAAAAAGGAAACCCAGCACAAGATAAATTAACAGCAATGTCTGCATAGATATGTAAACCAGAGAGATAAAAACAGAGGAGTGTTTTAGCTCTTCCTTTGCATTGACATACATAACAACAACTCTGAGATGTTAGCCTATTAAAATGAATTCACACCATCTCAAATTAGAAAAGAGATGGACAAATTATTCTACTCCTATGGGACTGCAATACATTATGTTTAATTGAAAATAATTCATTTGCATTAATGGAAAAATTAAACTGTTACCATGAAGCCATGCCACAAAATTCAACAGATTAATGTGTCCTTGTGGGAAAGTCTTTTCAGCTAATCTAAGTCACAGTGTCATCAACAGGGATCACAAAATAGTTGAGGTGGGAAGTCACCCCTGGAGACCATTCAGTCCAACCTCCCTCCTCAGCACAGGGTGACCTACAGCTGCCTGCCCTGAATGGTGTCGAGTTTTGTTTTGAACAACTCCAAAGACAAAGACCACATAAAATCTGCAGGCAACCTTTTCCAGTGTGTAGTCACCCTCATGCTAAAATATTTTTCTTTCATTTAAAACTTTTTTCCTCTACTGGACTACCATAGCAACAAGATGTTCATGGTTTTTGATTATGTAGAAAATTACAGAATTTCAAGATTAGTTATTATGATATTTCTCCTATAGAAGGTGAAGAAAAAAAATGTTTGATTAATTAGTGATCCTTGAGGGAGTTTTGGGAAAAAAAATAAAGGTTTTCCAAAAGCTTGTGGTAGAACTACACAATACACATTTGCACTCAACAGTTTCTGATTCATTAAAAAAAAAAAAATCTGGGAAGTGGAATTTTTTATAGAACTCAATAGGCCCACCCTACAATTCTTTGAAAATGAAGTTATGTATTTGTTTTGCAAAGGCTTTATACTCTTTGTTAATAAGAGGCTATGCTATTTCCGAATACATAAATTAGGACCAGAATCAATACAGCAACATATTTTACTTACTTCTAAGTAACACAGAAATTAATTCTTAAGAGTGTTGCTTTTCCCAGTTACCTTCAAAACAGTGATACTTGCACTTCAAGTAATTTACTTTTCTTGCCCCACTGGGTACTTCAGAAAAAAAGCTCAGAGTTAGAAACGGCACTCATCTAGAAAGAAAGACTCTTATCCTATGAAAACTGGTCTCCACATTTATTATAAATATCTTTCCTTGGGAAGATGAAAGTTAGTAAGATGCCCCATCAGAAATAAGGCAAGAATGAAACTAAGACAGCATAAATCTTCCTAAATGTTCTGTAAAGATATTTCAACTTATTTTTCAGTTTTCTTTGATCAAAGAGAAAAGATACTGCATAAAAAGATACTCAGTGTTTTCATTTGGAGTCAGTCAGTAGCACTGACTGTAATTAACACCCGATGGCTTGTCTATGCTCTAGCACAAGAGCTACTGTAGGATCTCAAGACAAGTTCAGCAAATCACAAAATCATCAAGGTTGGAACAGACCTTCAAGGTCATCTGTCCTACTGCCAACTTAGCACAACCATAATCCCCCCTAGACCATATCCCCAGATGCCACATTCCAATACCTCTTGAGCACTTTCAGACATAGTCACTCCACCATCTCCATCATCAACTTACTCCAATACCTAACCACATTGCAGTGAAAGATTCTTATTATCTAATCCTCCCCTTGTATAATTTAATACAATTTCCTTTTGTCCTTCCATTTGAGAGATGGCAGAATAGACAGAGAGAGAGACACCTCCATTCAGGTAGTTGTAGAGAGCAATAGGTCCCCTCTGAGCCTGAATATTTACCTTCTCTGAACAGCATCACTTGCCTCAGCTGCTCCTCACAGCACACACTTTCTAGGCTCTTCCCCAGTTCCGTTCCCTTTCTGTGGACACACTGCAGCACCTCACGGTCTTTTTGAAGTGGAAGGCCCAGAACTGGACACATTACTCGTGGTGTGACCTCACCTATTGCCAGGTACAAGGCAGTGATCAGTGCCCTGGTCCTGCTGGCCATTCTATTCTAGATACAGGTCACCATGCCACTGAAGTCCTTGGCCACCTGGGCACACTGCTGGCTCATGGCCAGCCAGCTGCCAGTCATTTCTGCTGAGCAGCTCTCAAGCCACTCTTGCCCAAGCCTGCAGCACTGCATGGCGTTGTTTTGACCCCAGGGCAGGAGCCATCACTTTGCATTGCTGATCTTCATACCCTGGCTCATCAATCCAGCCAGTCCAGATCTCCCTGCAGCCTTCATGTCCCCCAGCAGATCAACACTCCTGCTCAACTCAGTGTCACTGGGAAACAGACTGAGGGTGCTCTTGATCCCTTCACCCAGCCCCTCGATAAAGACACTGAACAGGACTAACTGGTCCCGGAACTGAGCCCTGGGAAACAACCCTGGTGACCAGCTACCAACTGGATGTAACTCCACTCACCAGCACACTCTGGGCCCAGCCATTCAGCCAGTTTTTCACCCAGTGAAGAGTGCACCCATCCAAGTCATGAACAGCCAGTTTTTCCAACAGAATGCTGGAATGTGGAGTGCAAAGCATACCAATGCACATCTCAAAAAAACAAGTATTCTAGGAGACACAAGTACAATTTCTGGCAAGAGAAGCATGACAGCAGAATAAAGCCTCTGAAATACAAAAGCTTAGCAATTCCAAATAACACAATTCAGATCTTATCTGAGCTTTGCATAGCAGGATATACAGCTGAAAACACACAAATTGTGCAATCGTGCCAAAGTGTCAATGCTACTGTGTTTGTTCACTTACATACAAGTATATAGATAACTGCAAATGTTTTGTTCTCATCATAAGCAACATAAAGAAAAAACCCAAAATCACTAAAACAGAGTATTTATTATTCTAAAGTAAAGGGCTCTAATCTATAGAGATTATCTTGAGACTCTGCAGGTTAAAGACATCAGCCATTTTTCATTCTGCACTAAATTTATTTCATATCCTGCCCATGTTATTGTAATAAAAAGGGCTGTGGGAAGAATCAAATTCAAATGTCACTTGAATGAAAAGAATTTCTCAGTATACCTGAGCAATTTTTTAATCTGCAAAAGATTATTCAGGAGCACGGGTTAACTCCTACTAAGCAGTTGTTTCTGGGTTGCAGTGTATAGATGGAAGAGCAATAGAAGTGTTCTTCTCTGTCTCTTTTGAAAAAATTATTTCAGTGAATTATTCCTGTATAACACCAGGATGAAATATAAATGCTAGCATCAAAAATCCAGTAACAGTCTAAGAAGGAGTGCAGGGGCTTCCACAATACAGCCAGTTGAATTACTTGAAATTAGTAGTATGAGTCACCAACAGTCATGAACAAATTGGGAAGCTATTTTATCACTGTTTGATATACTGAGACAGATGCATTGATTGATTAAGCCAAATAATAAAGAAATACAGAGGGCAGAAGGATGTAGTAGAAGACTATGACTCTTGCTGCATGATCTGGGCAAGGCAGTTGTCGGGCTTCCTCTTCTTTTGAGGAAGAAAGCAATACAGAAGGTGATAGTGTCATGGCCCTGCTGACTCCTTGCAGCATGCTAGCAAACACAAGTGATTCAGTGAGAGAAGGATCTCTTTACACCATCTGTAACCAGCACCAGTCAGGCATTGCCCAAGCCCATTAAGGAGCCCAGTGAACAGCTGGATCTCCTGATGCTCACTTATGCTCCTCCTTAGGGGATATCACAATGTAGATATTCTGGCCCAAGACCTAGATAAAGCATAAAGGAGGAAGGACAGGAACATATCTGTGTTATTCAAACCTTGGGATCTTTGAATGTCATCTTTTCTTCAATTCAAAGTGCATTCTATGCATTGTCTTTCATAAAGTTATGGTCTTCCTGATATCTGACTCAATAATTAATGTGTAAAGTTATTGCTTGCATGCATAATTTTTCTGTCTTATGAATATGTGAAGGAGGAAAGATTATAAGTTGTCAAATGCTTCCAGAACCTCTCTCCATGACAGAATGATAGATCCCAATGCTGTATTTAAAACACAGCTGAATAGATAAAAATAGTGTTTAACTTTTATAGTCATTATGAACCACAGTAATTTATTGAACCCTTCAATCAGCTGAGGAAACAAAAGATTGGGAATGGGTGAATGACTCATTTCTTTTCATGCTGTGCGCACTGATGCTCCAGTCACTTGATGCTCAAAAGGCTAAATAAGACTGCACAAATGTGTCACTGAAATGAAGCAAACAAAGCACATCATAAACAAAAACAAATCAGTGGAAAGCTCTGAGGGAAACTCCAGCTAGTGGTTGGCTCTTAATTAGCTGTATCTGCAGGATGTGTCTGAAATAGTTGATAAGACAAATGTAGATTTTGCAATGATTCAGGAAAAAAAAAGATAGTTTCAATAGGAACAAAAAGTCTAAGTAAATAGGCTCAGATATTTCTGCACCCAACATCTTGACTAAGGAATACATGCAGATGTTTTGCACTCTTTTTTCTCTTTTCCCTATCCATAGGAGGAATTCAGATGTCACGTTTACACAAAGCAGCTTGGCTGTAACCTCACAATATACATTGATGAAAGACATCATCTATTTATATTTACAGAAGACACTGAAAGATTTTTGTGCTACCCTGTTTATAAATTGGAAGCTGAGGTACCACCTGTCATGGAGTATCAGCTGTCAGTTACTTGAATAAATCTGCCAAAACAACAGAGATTCTGATTCAGCATAAAAATAGTATCTCATTCTATATCCCTTCACTAACCATGAAGAGCTCCAGAAGACTGATAATAATTCAGTTTCCTATGACAAACTCTGTGTTACAAAACTCAGCTCCCTACCATGCATCCCTCACAGAAAAGCAGGACTCCTTCAAGATTGCTTATAGATCCCAAACCAGGCATAATAATTATAAAAAATCAGATGAGAAAAGGGCATCTATAATTCATGAACTATTATCATTCTTGCTTGGTTGAATGTACAGAGAAGCCCAATTCTTTCCAGGTGTCAAAGCATTAAGCTACCAGGAATGTAAAACAAAAGAGAATAAAAAAGGAGGGAGCAGGGGGGAATCACTCCTTGCCTTGTTCCATCCTCAAAATTTTCTCCATCTCTCCCCAGGGAATTCAAAGAACAATCAGAAATATTATTTCAACACCTTCAAATGAAGGTCAAAACTTGGAAACAGGTGTAGACACTTCTCATTGACGCCTAAGAATGGAAACACAATCATCATCATGGACAGCATTTTGAATGCAGCCATGAATATGTAATCTTACATGATTTTGCATACACTGATGTTGTAGGTTAAAATGAAAACATCATTACCATTGATGCATTTGCACTTTGCACTTATAAAATGAAGATATTTCTTTCAGTTGCCATCAAATAGCATTCAAAAATAATTCTACAAGAGGTTTCATTTTGTTTTGAAGATTTTTCTGTACCTTATGCTATCCCAAAGTCCTCTTTGAATCAACTGACAGAAGTTAAAAGGCATGAACTAAAAAAATCAAATAGATAACCATGTTGAAATTTCTCATCCAGGGACCAAGTCTGTCTTCATTACTAGAACTGACCATTATTTCTTTGTTAAAAGTGTTCATGACACAAAAGACAAATCCAAGTCACACTAAATGAAAAGCAGCAAAATAATTCCTAACAGAGTAAACATGAAGCTAGCAATAAAAGTATGGCACAATCTAATTAATCTGTGTTGTTTTGAAATATCAATTACTGTAATTGCTCTTCATGGATCCATTAAGATGGTAGGCAATTATAAAGGTTCTTGAACCCCATTATGGGCAGTGAAAGCAGATGTTACTCAGTATTTCAGATTACAAGTTGAAAATATGCCATCATGTTGCTTTGAAATATCTGATAATGTACTACTTACAGGGGAATACCAGACTCCACAATAAAAGATATATTTTGTCAAACCTCAGAGCAGAGAATGTGACATTATAACACAGAAGACAAGAGAACAGTTAAAATCTCAGGTACACTAATCCTGAGAAGGGAATGTTCCCTTTTGTTCCCACGTGCTCTTAATTATTGACAGTGGAACAGAACAGTCCCTCCTTACACAGGAAACCTCTTCAGACAGAAGTCATCACTTTTTGCCACACAGGCTTACAGTGTTTAAAAAAATACTGCTGTAACTCCCCAGTGGAGAGCAGAGGCTCTAAGAGAATACAAATTATTGTTGCGGTGTGCTGTAATGTCCCATTTTAGACTTCCAGGTCACCTCCCAGGTGTGCCTATACCTCTTCCCCCTCGCCCCCTTGCTGAGTGAGTCCTGTCAATCAGGCTTAACATTCCAGCAAGGCGTCGTGTGGTTGGTCAAGTTCAAAGGACGCCCCTCAGGCCCAGGGGTCATTGGCCGGTCTAGGTGTCCCTCATCCCTTGAGACCCTGCCCCTTCCACCTGGTTGGTAGCTCACCTGTACCTCCCCTGTCCCTGAGCTTAAAAGGTGAATCAGACCATATGCTCGGTATTCTGTTGGAGTTGTTACTACCATTCAGACCTCTGTAACCATGGAATAAACCTCTGGATATAAATGCTCCAGCAGAATCCATCTCCTTTTCTCATCACCATCGCCTGAAGCCTTCTTCCTGAAGGCCAGCCTGGGCCAGCCCTGGAAGTTCCTAACAAGCCTGGACTTGTTCAGTGCCCAGCTGCAACCTCCAGCAAGCTAAAGGTATCTCTGGGGTGATATACCACAGTTGCTGCCTTTGGCCTAGCAGCAAGGGTCAGACTGGCCCAGGCACAATCTAACTGGTAATATTGGGATTCATATTCCAATAAATGATGACTGTGTAATTGAAATGAAGCTGGTGACTAAATGCAGAGCCTAAATATAAACCTCAGTTTGGTTTATTGAACATATAGACAGAGTAGAATCATTACTCTGCCATTATGCATCTCCTATCACACAAACAGTGCCATTTAAAAGACTCATCAGGCAGTATTTTATCCTTCCTTAACACTAATGTGGTGTCTTTGAAAAAACAAATATTAAAAGGGATCTGAGCTATCTCAGTCTGAAGCTAGAGGTTACCTTGAAGATACCTGCAAACCACAAAACCATCCTGTGAAGTATTTCTTCATGAAACTCACAGCATTGCATACATTGTAAATGTAAAAATTGCATGGCCAACTTTGCTACAGGCCCAGTTAGAATCACCATTATTTGGGGCCTCTTGGAATGGAGAACAGGTTCCACTAATCACATCACTTAGTGATGCTTACTACAGCATCATCTTTTGCTATTGTTAGAAATGTTTGCCTTATTTTTTATCTACTATTCTTTCCTATCCTGCTGGCTACTTAGCACTAATTGTAAAGAAATTCTGACTTTGGTACTACTTGACCTTATTTCAAACATACTATTACTCCAAACCAAGTGCAGTGCAATGAATATACAGTGCATTGAAAGTACACATCCTGAATTATGACTTTTGGATTGCTTATTTGGAATACCCAGATATTTCCTTTAATGTGACATCAAGACCATGCAGAACATAGTCGTAATGAAGTTCCATGAAAGTATTGACAGTTTGTGCTTTCACCTACCTGTACCATTCAGACCAGGTATTAGTAGTCATTATTCAGTCTTAGTCCACAACAGCAATCACAATCATTACACATTTCATCCAATGATTTCAAATTTCATGCAACGATTTTTAGTCTTGATTTCATCTTGATTAAGGATAACGACCATTTAACAAATGAATCAATTAAAACTGCATTGATTTTGTGGGAACAAGGAACCATTTTTTCTCTTTTCTAATGGGCCAGCCCTGGAATTAATGCTCACTTATTTTTTTAATTCTTTTATGGAGTAAAGGAGACAGTATCAATGACTTGTCAGATAATTGGATTGCAAGTGTTTATAGTAAGAAAAGTCTTTTAAAATCAAAATGCAGCCAGAGAAAGTGCTGGCTTCACATTCCAAATGACAGTGGTAGACTTTTCTTGAAGATACACCTTCATTCATAAATAAAACAGAAAATAATGACCTCAGTATGTGTCTGTATGGAATCCAAATATCAGAATTGTGAATTCTTTTTTCAAAGTTAAATTCAGTGGGCAAAACAGACCCAACCTGGAGAAAATTTTCATTATAAGAATAATATAAATATTTAACTATTAGCAATGAATATTTACTATCTGGTAAGAATAAAAAGATCTTTAATTACTCATTTGGGTACTTGGAAACAAAAAGGCAAACATTAAAACTAAACATATCTTATCCCTTTCCCATGTTTAGCTTCACTATTGCACTGAGGAGACTTCTCTCCTTCCCTGCCACAAGAGACACAAGGGAAAAGGGCAATGGAAGTCCTGGTCAGGTCATCTCTCCCTCCTTCCTCCTCACATTTTTCCCCTGCTCCAGTGTGGGTCCTCCATGGGCTTCAGTGGATGTGTTCTGCCATGGAGCACCTCCTACTCCTTCTTCTTTTTCTCCTTCTCTCTAACCACAGTGTTCACACTGCTGTTCCTCACTCATTGTTTCCCTCTTCCCTGTCCATAATTTCCCAACCTTTCTTACACTTTCCCAGTGGCACCACTCCCTGTGTCTGAGGGCCTGAGCCATGCCCTGTGGGGGGATGCCTGGAGTTGCCTGGAACCTGCAAACCCCACCACCACTTTGGTATCTGCTGCCAGCACAGGAGAAAAAGAGAATGCATATTTTCCCAGTATTTTTGCATTTCAATTTCCTCTTCAGTTTCAAAGTTTATTTTACATTATTTGGAGTTATCCTATTTTATAATTTTTTTTACTGCTTTACTACTGAGCTGTGTGTAGATATTCAGATACAGCAGGAACACTTCACCTCCTCATAAATGTTTCTAAATTCAGCCTCCACTGTCTCCAAAGGAGTTTAAAAAAGCTGAGTAAAGGTTTACATCATACATGGATTATGTGATTTTTTTTGATTGATGATAGTGCCTTACACTGAAACATTTCTGCCATTATTAAGCAAATCATATTCTAGACACATCAGTAATACGAAAATTCACCAAAACCTACTCAAAAAAATATAGAGCACAACACATTTAGGATTCTGACCAAAGAATTTAGAGACTGTAACGTGTTCCCTGTAATATAATGCAGAGTTCATTGCCTTTAGCACAGCACAATCCTTACTGATATAAAGTAATTCCACGTTAAGATTGTAATCAGGTCCCTGACTGGCTTATTTACTTGCTTCTGGAAGAAAACTGAAACATTCTGTTGGTTTTCTGAGCCAAGATTTTCCCTAAATTTAAAATAATAAAAGTGCTGCAATATTGTGATTCTGTGAATGTCTGTGTAAGTAAATTCCACTCATTTGTTCACAGATATGAATTCTCATAGAGTCACAAGCAAGATAAATGAAAATTAAGATTTACATTTGAAATTATGATGCCTACAGTCATCCACCCAAATGATGACTAAATGCTCCAGCACTGGAAATCTAGGCATGTTAATGCCCAAAGAGAACTTGCTGTATTGGAGGTGATATAGCCTTTTTCTAGCTCATAAAATATAGCTGTCAAGAAGTCACCCATCGCTGAGGAAAGAAATTTCTATTTTACAGGATTTTAAGTAGCATAAATCATTACAGCACTCCATTATCTAAATGATCTATTGCTCCACAATCCTTTTGAATTAATCTAGAAGAGATTATGTCACCTTGCTGATTCAGTTCAATGTGTAACACTCTGAAGACTTTAACACCAAGCTAGATGGACAAGATGGAATAATACCCCAAAATGTCACAATATCAAATTTGTGATTATATGAGTCATTCCCATTGAGAAAGAACCACATTTAGCATCTTAGAAAAAGCTCTTCAGAAATACAGATACATGTTATATGACAAAGTGACAGTCCATTTATGCAATTCCATATCAGTGGGCACTATTTATAAGGTCATTTAGTCACTTAGTGTGAGTTATTGTTCACATCTAAAGGAGCCTCAGATCTCATTTAAGATATTACTTACCACTATGGCTATGTTTGCATGTCTTATTTGCACTGCAGCTAGATCTAGCCAGCCCGAACACACCATGTCAAATGTCATAACTGTTTGCTGTAGTGAGAATTGCCTTAGGTAGTTACAAGTTAAGCATAGAGAAAAGAAAAACTGCTGAACAAATCCTGGTGGATCACTTTTCTTTCTACAGAGTACCTGCTTATTAGATCATCCTTGAAAGTCTGTCATCTGATAAATTATCTATCTGATCTCAATAGAAACGGATACAATTTGCATGTTCACGGATGTTCAAGCTCCCTGCCCAGAAGACTGATGATCTCTGCAAGATGCTCCTAAGCTTGACAGTGCTCAACATCATGAATGGAATGAGAGGTTTACTCTGAAATTCATGTGACCTATTGTAAATATATTCACTGAGATGATCCAAGAGTAATTAATGTCTGAAGTTTGGTGTGTAAGATAGTTCTACAGGTGACAGATTTTTGCACAACTTGCTTTGATTTAGGTGCAACTGTTCATCATATTGCTTAACATTTAATTTCAGACCTCTGGAAAACATGTGTTATTATTAGTTAATACATTTATATTTGTAATGCCCTTCCTTCTGTCTTTTTGAGCTTCTTTTTTTCCCCCTGCATCTTTCTTTGTGGACATTGTCACCAAAGAACCCTTAAGGCTTAGGAAATGATAGAGCCAAATTTACACTTCTTACGATTCACCTCTATTCACTATTATCAGTTTTGCTGTGTAAATTACTGACAATTATTATAAAGTTATGATTATATGGTTATTATTCAATTGCTATTCCTCTGTATCCTTACAAAACCTGGACAAATATTTTCTTGACCATAAGATCATGGTGATATCTCCAGCCAAAAATAAGTCACCTAGGACTAGTCAGTGTGGGAAGCCAATAAACAAATTGACAGCTTCATGTATACACGACCAAGAGGCCTCTAAGTTGATTACACCTTGCAGGTTTCTGTATTACATAATAATCAAAGATGCATCACATTCCAATTGCTAAGGGATCAGCTAAGGTCACCCAAAGGTGTCAAAAAATATTGGAATGTGTGATGTGAAACAAGAAGATAGCTAATACAAAACAAAGTTCAGATTGTTCAGATTAGATATCCCTTTCTTTCTACACCCACAAGAAGAGGGGAAAAGATCAGCATATTTCTTGCTTATGGTAACAGCTTTTAAGTATTAAAACATACTGAAACTATTAAAACAAAACTATTACTCACTCCTCTGGGCACAAGCTCAAAAAAATTATACTAGAGGTAAAAACTTGAATAAAAAGATTCAGAATTCATAACATTTGCATGCCAACTCAAATTAAATATCATTCCAATAATGATAAAGTGGGTTAGTAGTCTGTGCTTTTTGGCAAAGGCATGGATTAGGATATTAAATAAATTTTAGTTCACAAATATTAAATTGCACCTCTAATTAAACAGATAAGCAGAAAACAGAATTCTAGTAAGTAATTACATACCTAGAAATGTCTGCATTTATTAGTGGTATTTCTGGTTTATATTAAATCCCTTTATCTTCAGAGCTCATTCAAAGCTTATATGAAACTTTTAAGTGTGGGAGACACTTTGAGCTGCTCTTCAGTTATGCTCCAGTGCATGTTCTGTATAAAAATCGGAACCTTTGTGCAGTGGGGGATAAATACCTTATTTCTCTACATAAAATTAATGTGATTCCTAATGTGTTGAGGTAGTATTTTCTCTAAGAAAGCACAGTTTCTGAAGGCCATTTCCAACAAAGACTGGGTAAATGGAATAACTTTTGGGTAGCAGAGCATTACTGATACACCTAAATATTCTTTCCATGGGCATTTTGCCCATAATCTTAAACACAGTTCAAATATCTTTCCTGATTCTCAGCTTGGTTCTCTAACTACAAGGTCGTGACAAGAATCACCACCACAAGCAGGTCACAACCCACAGAGCTTCTGATAGTCCTGGGAATAACAGATTTTTCTTCCAGTAAGCACAAATGTGCAGTTAGGTAAAAGTCTAATTTTTTTCTTCTAAGTTAGAGAGTGTAAGTCTGTCCAGGTCAATTGACCTGGTGACACAGAGGGTCGTCCAACTTAATTCTTTAGTTTGACACAGCTGTACTTTATTAAAGGCTGAAGGTCACTGCAAAGGCTAGGTTTGGAAACTGAGCAATCGCTGGTATGAATTCATTATTTCACAGATACACATTCATTGTCACCAATAGTGGGTAGCTGGAAAGTGTTCTGCATTTGGCAGTCCCTCCTCCAGCCAGAGAAGCCTCATTTGCCCAGAATATGAGAGGCTGCTGCTCACACTCACCTTGAGCTCACATCTGGGTATGGATCAATTTTACAGGCATAATGTGATGGAATGTGTCCTCATGTGATAGCAAACTGAACCAAGTGTACTCTATTCCAGTATCCCAGCTAGGAAAATCACAGTTTTAGTCCACACACCTTCAGGGGTGCATGGCTCCTTTCTATCGTTGGTGCCTGTGAAATAAGCATTCAGCACATGCAAAAGCCACAATGATCAATATCTGAATTATGCACTGGAATATGCAATACATTTTGAATTTTAATGGATCTTGAAATATCTTCTACACTTCAGTTGTTCATTTTTCATCGCAAAGGTCATGGATTCCAATATGATTAATGCATGAAAAATCTTCTGGTTAGATTCCATCAACATACCTTTCTGTAAGAGCAGCCCTCTTATTTCGGTATGCATTGAAACAGAATTTCAAAAAATTTCTTATGCCAGTGTACATCTCCTTGTTAACTTTACTGGGCTTTGGGTTAAGCATTGAAACAGAAAAAAAAAGCCACCAAACATTTGAAGAGTTATACACTACACTTGGTCTCGGGGTCACTGAGTTATTCCCTCTTCTGCCACAGATCTACTACAAAAGAAATGGTTACGTCTGTAGGTGCTGCAGACAGTAAGCAATAGGGGAGAAAAAAATTCTTTAAAGGAGTTTTCTAGAATGAAAGTAGCAATAATATTTAATACTTAACTCTCCATTAAATGTTCTAGCTCCCAAAAGAGGAAAAGAAAAACTGTTTTGGAACAGAAACAAAAACCAGTAAGATTGCTTTCCTGAATTAAAGTAAGGAATTCTGACAGACATTTCACAATAGCAGGCATGTATGATTTCCATGAATACCCTGAAAAGCAAATGTCTATCACCCACTCTCCTTTCCCCCCCAAAAAAAACTGGCAAAAAACTTTGAAACTGTTAGTTATTTAGTTAATATAAAGAATGCCATCTACCGGCAATAACAATGAGTGGCACTGTTTATGAGTTGCTAGGTGGGGCAAGGTTGCCACTTTCACATACTGCAAACAAGTCCTAAGGTCATTTCTTTAAAAATAAACCTGTAAATTTGAAAGAAGGTGCTATGTTCCAGGTTCCTCTTCAATCTCTGTTCTTAATCATTGCCTTATGTTTGGAAACAAGTCCCTAGTGGGAAACAACAGACTGGGTTCACAATCCACTCGGAAGGAAGGGTGTTTTTGTGAGTGTGGTTCCACAGCCTTATAAACATACACAGCACCACCATAGTTACTAAATGGACACCTCTCACAGTGAGCAGAAAGACATGTACAGAAATCAAGGGGTTTTTATTAATAAATTAACTCCAAACACACCATGTTCCTATGGTGGCCCCAGTGAGGCAGAAAGTGCAATTAAAAGATTGAGTAAACTGATGAAGCGACCCCACAAGACACATACTTTCACATTCAACACAAATTGAATTCCTACAAACTTTCAAAAACATTCATTGTTAAAGTGCTGTCATTTTGAAACACGTAATTAGGCAATGACTAATTTATAGTAAGCAAAGTAGATACTAATTACTTATTATAGTAGCTATGAGAAAGAAAGGTGCACATATTGCACTTTATAAATAATTAGGAGCAGCATGTTTTCAGATACTCTATCTTTAAAGCAACAACTATGACCCATGACAGGGAACAAAACCCACAAATCAACAGACAGACAAACAAAAATCCAAAACAACAAAAAAATCCAAAGTTTCAGATAACACCAGTAATGGTTACTATCTATTTTCCCATCCCTCTCTACTTCTCTGTCTCAGAGGGCCCAGATTCATCAAAGATTATAAGGTTTATGAAACAGCAGCTTCTTGAATCTGGTATTTATCTGTTGCTCTGAAAAGCTGTGTAATGTAAGAAAGTTGTTTTGCTTGGTTTTACCCAACACTATGCTTTAAATTTTAGAATTGGAGAGCTGAGGTAACAGTAAATTTTACTGAAAGTATGATTTAATCAGAAGCACTTATTTTTTGGGTCATGTCTTTCTTTATTGGCTTTATGAAGTGTGATTAAGATGACAAACTAAAAAGAACAAAGACATGCACAAATATCTGACTTCAAGTAGGCCATAAAATAATTTTTCTAACAGAGCTGACAAAGCTGTCTCCTGAAAGTATTCTGAGCACTCGACAAATGAAGGTGGCAAGGAAAGGGCAGAGCATTTGAACCCACAGGCCTACTAGAAAAACTTCAGCAGTTCCTGTAAAAGAAGTGCATTAGTGGCACTCAGGAAACAAAATGACATAATGTATTACAGCAATTTCTAGTTCTTTCTTGTGAAACCCTGCTTCAGAAAGAGAACCGCAAATTCTGGGACAAAGATTTTGACTGGGAAGAACTTTTGTTAGCAATTTCTCAGTATGGAGATTAGCTTTCAGCCTGGCTTTTCCTGACTTTGAACTGTCTCTGAACTTTGCACAAGTTTTCTCCAAACATAAATTCCAGAAAACAAGTTTACTGTAGTGTTATTGCCCAAGATTTCATATAAATATTTAGACTTATATCCCACAAATATTTTAAAGGTATTTAGGCTTTTATTTTTTAGTGATACTTCCCACTATTCACTGATAACTGCAAAAACTTTCAATGAGAGATCAAAAGCCAGTATTTCTCCCACCTGCACTTCTCTCCACGTTCCTTGCTTCCATTTAAAATATTTAGTCCAGTCTGTACTCAGATCTCACAATATACAAATATCTCTAAAAGCATGTAAAAGCAAACAATTTCATATCTCTCTCTCAGGGGGCTTATGCTTTCATTTCAGTTTTTCTGTGCAAAGCGAGGATACAAATGCTTATGAAATCACAGGGAACAAAATACATTAAAGCACTTTCCACAAGAAAATGTTCCTGAGTTTTATAAATAGGTATTTGATGGACTTTCAAAACTCTAAAGAACATAGTTTTGCAGACATTTTACTTAACAGCAACTTACAACATTTACTTTTTAATTTTATCAGAAAAAAAGATGCTTTTGCAAGATACTGGTTTTTTTCCCTTCATAAATCATATATTGATCACTATGTAGGCTCACATGAAAAAAGCTGACTCTGAAAATAATATAGTAGAAGTTCAGCTTAAATATCCAATTCAGTTGATTTGAATTCAGCATTTGCTAAATGTATTAACTTCTAAAAGTTTGTTTAAAGAAATATGGACTTTTTTCTTAATAGGAAACCATACTTTGAAAATTAGATTAAATTACTTAATGAATTACCTTTATAGTGTTCTGACTCTTAGAAATACCTGTATCTCTAATGTACCAGTCAGTGCTTCATGCAAAGTTGGCAAACAGCACTTTGGAATTTAGTAAAGCAGAACATAACTATTGATATAAACATGCAAGTCTATTTTTGACTACCAGAAAAATAAAGTTGGCTTAGCTTTTTATTACCTTTCTTCCAAATAGAATATAAAGAAATTTTTAATCTTTGTTCCTACGTGCTTCAAATACCCTAGTGATGTGCAGTTACCATGGGTCATTTTGTAACATAAGTAAATCATAGCAAAATACTTGCCGGAAAATAGGGAACTCCTCAAACAAGAAATCATGAAACAGATAAGCAAGTAAGCATTGATTAGGTTAGAACCTTGTCAGGTTTAAATCTAGTTAAGAAAAAGGGTGGTGTTTCATTTTTCCCACAGAATGTTGGACCTCCAAAATTATTCTATCAAGTCCAGACTTCCTTTCCAAAAAGCAGATCCTAGAAAAACATGACATGGTATTCACCAACAGTCTGAATGTTTGCAATTCTTAACAGTTTTTAGCTTAAAATTTGGTTTTATTTGAATTTTCAGGATCTTTAAGTAAAAATTTTCATAAGCACAAAGTAAGGCAGGAATCAAATTACTCAATCAGCCTAGGAGCCTATTAATCATCTATCATACTATACAAAACCAATTTTGGGTCAGAACTGATCAATTTATTTTACACAAGTTTCTGCCTTGAAGGTGCAGAGCAGATAACAGGTTCAGAGTAAGTGGGGGGTCCTTGACATTGTGTACTGGAAACTCCTTTCTGTCGCCTTTTCCTGAAGGCCTCCTAGCTACCACGCCAACCTCAGCGCAGAAAGAAATTCAATCTTCATGAGAATAACCACAGTATTTGACAGATGTCTCTTTACTCGTGAATTAAATTGGCCTGGGACAGTTCCCTGGCACTGAGGCCAGCTGGCATGGAAGAAATGGCATGTGCACTATCAAAGCATCTTCCATGAAGGCAGCCTCATCCAGACTGCCTGCTGGGACCAGTCACTATTCCTCATCAATTCCTGAGCTGCTATCAGGAATTATTTTGAGAGAATCCTAGCTAGCACAGGGCAAAAGGGGCCCAGTGGCTGCTCTATCAATCCAGCTTTAGACAAGCATGTTTCAGTGCCTTGGGGTGATCCACAGGACTATTTAACTTACTAGTAAAGATGTCACTGTCAAGGCAGCTCAAAACACTCTAAAATGACAAGTATTCAGGAAAAGGACTTTTATCTGCATAGCAACAGCAGAGGTTCCTTGCTCCAGCAGACTTCTATTACCTTTATTTATACTGTAGTAAGAAATTATATTTGGGGTAAATAATTTGGTAAATTACAACAATTCATAGAAGCCAAATGCAGGCATCTAAAGGCTAGCCTGATAATAATTCTTTTCAGGACAGTAGGATAAATTATTAATTATGACAATTCATATTGTAGTAACACAGAATATAGAAGAAATGGGAAAATAATTTCTGATTTAGAAATACAATCATTCCACCAAAATCAAAGGCTGAAGTGTCATATTTTTATGTCTAGTTAAATTTAAGATGAACCTCACCCAGAACATTCTTCTGTGTTTGCAATAGCTAGCATCTATTTACCATGATGACTTGACTCTGTTGTGCACACACAAGTGCATTTCCAAATGCAAGTTGACTCATGCACTAATATTTCAATATACATACATTTCTTATGGTGATGAGTAAATATTTTGGGCAATACAACCAATCTCAGTTTTTTCTGCATCGTACAACTTCATGACTTTACGGGAGATATTTGTTCTAGTGAACAAGCTCTGAAATCTAATCAGCTCTTGCATAAGCACACATCTCAATCGCTTCTTTTTTCCAGCAGAGATTCTTTTGGAATATCTCCTCTTACTGTGATTTAACTAAGAACACTTGATATACCAAAGTCAAGAGAGAAGGTACTTAAAGGTACTTCCATTTTAAATAGCTATGTCACTTGCACAAATGCAAAATTAACTTGCATCTATGTCTCATGTTGTATGCATTACAAAAGCATTCATTCTTAAAATTACCCTTGCACATGGCAATGAATAATTTTTTCGTCAGTGTGAATGATTCCTGTATCTCTGAAAGTACTCAAGACATTCATAAATCCTGACTTCTGGTCAGACATCACTTTCTGAAGTGAACCAAAACAGGATGACAATTTGGAGCAGCAAAAATCTAAGCTACTTTAAAAATTATTATAAATTTTAATTGGTTATATCTTCACTGACTGGAATGTATAGCTTACATTCTACCTCCTTAAAATCAGTTTATTATATAAAAAGCAAATGTATTTCATGTGTGTTAGGCATCCTTCAGCAGAAACAAAAGAAACTTCAAATCTCTGACTGTCAGGATTTAGTGCTTAAGAGCATGCAGTTTCTCTGTCCAGCCTTGACAATAATGTATTTGTTTTCTTGGCTCTTACAAGCATATACCATCCATCAGAGGCCTTGATGTGTTGTGGGTCTATCTGCAGCTCACTATCTAATCAAATGAAAGAGACAGAGCAGAATGTAGATTTAGAGGAAGTCTAGCATAAATGAGTGTCAGTCCAGTCTTTGATTAGGTAATAGCAATTATGATAATTACAGCAATCCTCTACTGGAAAACATTCTAAAATTGCCAGCCTGTAGCAAAGTGTAGCACTTACAAGAATCCACTTATTTCTGAACATTTTTAATCCTAACCATGTTCTTTCAGTTGTAAACAGCATAATTTGGCTTGCTAATTTAAGACAGTGATCTACTACAAATATTAATATATAGGTAAATATGTATTAATATATAGGTGAATTCTTCTAAAATATAGTAATCATCTACATTTATAAATCTCACTAGAATACAAATAGAACAAGCATTAAAAATTTAACCCAAATTCACACATAGTATTAGGCAAAACTATTATTTCTCACACATTGTTTTTCTGGATAACAATTTCAATATTGAGACTTTTGTATTATACAAGTAATAGGTAAATATTATTAAATAAATAGGTGAATATGATTTCCCCCCCTCAGTTTGCATTCAGCATTATGTTCCCCACTCTGCTACAGAAATCAAGTTCAAACAATTTGAAAAAAACATGCATGCCTCAAAAAAAAGGCCAACTACATCAAAGATTCACTAACTACTGAATAACGACTTTTAGAGTAGCAAACGGGAGTCAGACCAATTGAAATGGGGAAATAAAGGTAAAGAAAATTAATCAAGACTGGGATATGGAAGACACTATGCACAGAAGATAGCCAGCTGTCAGAAAGGCAGTCCTGGCCTTCAAGGTCTCCCACAGACGTCTTCATTCACAGATGAAAGAGGTCCTTGTTGGAGAAAGAATTATGATCAGGAGAACAAGAATGAGGAAGACATCACACGCAAGAAGAAGTTTGCAAAGTGTCCAGAGGTGGTAGCATTTCAGAGGCACTGACTGAGAAAACAAGAGGTATTTTTCATATTGTCAGTGGTCAGTGCTTACAGCCATCAGAAAAACACTTGAGCAGTTAAGCCTGCTACTCCATAGATTTTTTGTCATTTCTACCCTAACCATTCTTACCAGTCAGATTAACCTTACCTAAACAAGTGCTTCCAAACACACTCCAATAGGCATATGGTTGGAAAAAAACCCATGTAAACTGGGTTCTGATTAGCAAGGCCTCCAACCCTGAGGCATTCTCCAGCTCTAAGACTGCAAAGCTTCTTTTAAATCTTTTCTTGATCAGGTGGTCTGTAGCAGACACCTACCACACTCATAATAAGTAATTAAATATTAATATGTCACAGATGAATAATCAGATACATGATATGTAAATAATTGATCTGGCCTCCTGAATATTCCATTTAAACATCAGAATTTTTTTTTGTCCTCTACTGCCTCATTTACTGGTGAGAATAAAATGAAATACATTTTAATGAAAACACGCTATATTGAAAAAGAGCATGCTAAATTAATGTTGGTGAGCTGGCATCTGTGGTTGTTACTCTGCCAGCCACTGATGCCATGGTTTAAAGATTCCTTTTTTATACTGGTCTTTTACCCCATAGCCTTTATTCCTAAGTATTATCCTAAACCAGATAAATTATTTTTCCTCAATTCTTTACTGCTTCTCAAAATTCTTACCATGGAAACAAGTGAGAAAATTCAGAACAGTAAAAAATTCTATTATTACAGAATTACCACACACTTTTAATATCACCTGCATCTCTGAGACAGACACCTTCCAATACACCCTGCTTCTTCCAGAACAGATTAAGAAAGCGTCTATGCAGATACAAAGTACTTCAGGAACCATTTTTTTACTACTGAATTATAAGCACTGCCAGTAAGAGTTCACCAAAAAAATTAAATGTTCTTCCTTTAGTTCCTTTGTCCCTACGTGATGTCTCCCAAAAATACAACAGTATAGGGTAAAAACAACAGCAAGTAGTGCTATAGATGGGTCACAAATAAGTACCTTTCTCTACAGAGAAAAACTGAAGTGATGAGTTCCTGAGCACTTTCTGATTTAAAAAAAAAAAAAAAAAAAAAAAGGGAAAAAATTAAAATTTGGAAGCTTTCCTAACAAAGACAGCTTCCAGAAGATCTTCCTTCAATTTAGAGAGAAAGGCTCAAACAGAGCCTGAATCAGAGAAGCTGTTTAAAATCAGTGATCTAAACTATTGATATACAAATGTAAAAGAAGTGGGATCCAACTATTTATTTCTATTTTTTCCTTAGACTTCGACAGACAACAAGTGGAGTGCAAAGTGCCATTCCAGCATATAAGAGTATTCCAAATTGTATGACAAATGCTGTTACACCAGCTCATTCAGCATTAAAGTAATAGCACAGCAAGAGTGCCTCTCTGCTTGAAGCACACAGATGTAGAAGAGCTCGATCTCAAAGTTGATGAGATGAAAGCTAGAGATGTGACACATGACTTGAATTTGTGTTCTGTTCTTGTTACTCCAGCTAATAATGCTACTTGCTGCCAGGCTGTCGACTATAGTGCTTTAATTAAGACCTCCTTCAGAATGCAGGGGTCATGCAAAATGAATGGAAACAGCATGCCAAATTCAGAGATGATGTACATTAGAGTAATTTACACTTCAATTAAACAGTACAATTTGCATAATAAGGGGCTGCAGTAAAGTGCTAGTAGCAGGGGTAGTAACCTAGATTTTACCTTAGGATAGTTTACACTTTTCTGCTCTGACCCCATCCTGTCATGTAGAAAGTACAGTGAATTATTCAAATAGCAACTTCCACTATCATCTCTCCTTACTGAGTCAACAAGCCATAAGCTTCAGAAGCAATGTTTTGTTGCAAGTGTGTTATAGAAACAGGAAATTTCTTTTGTTTATCAATTTTGGCAATGTCATACTAGAGGGAGACCCCAAAGTCCTTAACTAATAACTGCACTTAGAACAAAAGAACCACAACTGTAACATTATAGAACTATACTCAATGAGGTTCCAGTGGTAATGGAGCAGAACAAGTTCTCATAATGTGACACATGCCACCAGCAGCCTTTCTACCCTTTTAAGGCATTATGCCCAGCTGTAGGGACTTACCTGTTGTAGAGATGAAAAGACCAGGTTTCCACATTACAGTTTGCATATATTTAAAAATTTTGAATATATATTGAATGATGTCATTCAAAGGTTTATAGGAAGCTATAGTAGTTAATGATACAACCCAAAATTATTTACAAGCTGAGTATTTAATGTCATCTTTTCCATGAGTCATGTAAGACTTCACAAAGGTCAGAAGACAGTTGTATAGTTATACCTGGTTTTAGGCAGCTATTTAGCACATTATATTTATCTAGGTTCCATCCACTCTCGTCACTGCACAGATAGGATTATTGCATGTGTGTTCCTCTTTCCTTCAGTTGATATTCTCCACTTTGTATCAACTGCAATCTACCACAGTTGATACAACAATTTGTATGCAATGAGACGTTTGAGAGCAGCACAAACTGTGTATCATACAAAAAGACACACGAGATGCTCCAGAAAAGGATTAATTCTTTGCAGCAAGCACTGGCCAACGGCTCTGCTCTGTGGAGTCATCACTGACCTTTGCTTTCAGACTTCAGGAGAGGGTGTCTGGCCAGACTGGCAATAGCATTACAGAACACAAGGGATTGAGTCACTGTCTTAGCTCACCTCAAGGAATCTTTAAGAATACATTGAACACTCTTGCTCTTCCACTAAGATAATCAAAATCTAATAATTTTAAATAGAGAAAAAGGACAAAGGTATTGCTGTTGGTAAACTTTCAAAATGACACACAATTTTTGAATGAATGATTTAGTATTTTGAAAATGGGGCTTAGGGGCCTTTTCAAGAACAACAGAAATCTTTCATGTAAAGAATCAAAAAATACCTTCATTTTTCAGTTAGCCCATGCTAGAGCATAAGTGTAAGGAGGAATTTCACCAATAAAGAAATAGTTTCATTTTCTCCATGTGACAAATAAATAAAAGCAATTTTAGAGGAGATATTTAAATGCTAAAATACCAATAAGAATATTTTTCAGTTATCTGGCTTTGTAAATCTGCCATGGAATGACTGCATTCACCAAGGGTAAGTGAGGAAAACAAGATTATTTTTTTAAAAAAACCCTCTCATCTATTATTCTCAAAACCTACTCTTTTTATTTTCAATTCCCTTCCTAAAGGCTTTTTTATTAAAACTATTTTTAAATCTGCTTTGTACCTGAAGGGAAAACTCAAGTGAGTGATGTGCATTTTAAAGAGAAAATGGTTTCTCTTTTCCCTTAATCCTGACAAAAACATAGTACCTCTTTATTTCCAACCATAATGATTTCTTGGTATGTCTTTTCCTTTTTGTCTGACACTGGTCTTGATGTACAGTGTGTTCTTAAAAGTATCATATTTCACTATGAAAAAAGTGAAAGTTTTACATCTAAGTTAAAAGTCACGGAGCAAGTTAAAAAAAAAAGCAACACTCTCGGGAATAAGAGTATAGAAGGAATTCTTCACTTTATATGAATGATGATGCCTAGAATCACTCCTCACCCTCAAAAGACTTCTGCAGGGAAAGTAATTTTTGGAAAGTACTCAATAGGTTTTTATTCCCAAAATTTTCTTGTAATCTTCTCTCACCTTATACATAGTCTCATACATGATATAGACAACCTGATTGATGTAATAAAGAGAATTTATAATTGCTCTGCCTTTACAACACCATTTCAGCATGTAGACATTTTCCTTTGTTACTCAGCATGTCAATTGAAGCTTTCTCTCTCCTTCACCCACTGAAGCAGCTAAGAAATATAAGACTACAGTGTAATACTTTTCTGGCAGCCTCTCTAATGTCCCCACATGCTCAGCAGCACCCATGAAACAGCTTGCTATTCTTGTGAGTGGCGAAAATCAGGAAGGGAATTACAGTCTGAAAACAAAGGTTGTTTCATCTACCCTCAGAAGAGCAAAATATAGAGTGAGAAATCATAATTTATTGCATTTTATAGAAAGTGATTACCTAATTGTGTTCCTCCTAACCTCTTTTCAGTTCTCTATAAATTTTAATAAAACTTTTATATACGCCTGATACATTAAAGGTTACAAACGCCCATTTTCTTTCCCTGTTCTTTCTTTTCTATACCTTTTTTTTTTCTCTTGCTGAGATACATGACTGATAGTTAAGGGAATATGGGATTCTCAAAATCTGGGTGGGATGTGCCAATTCTCTTGGCTCCCATTGCTATAAACAACAAAAGTATCTAAATCTAAAAACAAAAGGTACAGATGAACAGAAAACATTCTTTAAGGAAACAATACATGGCAAAATCATAAAGTCATGCACCTGCATCTCCGAGAATTCTGTTGTGTATTCTATTCCATACAGGAACTGCCTTACCAAAAAATCCCACTAAATAAGGACATTAAGTACTCAACTTCTTTGGCAGTACAGTGGATTACCGACCTGGGCAAGGATAACTGTTGCTGTACCATCATTTTCCAATGGAAAAGACAAAATCTCCTTTTCCTTTTCAGACTCTCCTCATCACACAATCCTCTCTAAGGACATCAGAAAAATTGGGGATGTTTTTACAATTCTATGGCGTTTCCCACTCCTGAAAATTTGAAATCAATTGTGTTTGATTGGAAAACCTTATTTTGATTCATCTGCTCGTACCACACTTCTTCCCCTGACAGGTAGTGGGATTTCCAAATGGCACCAAATTTAACTATGCAAGTCCTATGGCAATTTTTCATAGGAACTAACCCCTACTTCAGCAGTTCAGAAATTTTCTTACACTTTTCTTTTATTCAAAGTATCATGGAAAAAGGGGAAATTCAAGGAGTCCAGGGTAAAAGAAAATACACTGTCTAGTAAAACAAAGATGAGTCGACCAAAACATCTTCCCAATGTCTTCAACAAAATTGTTCATAGAACTAAAACAAGATACTGCTTTCCATTTTTAAATGGAAATTTTCATGGGGAATTTTTTTTTCAAGTCTGGAATTGCAGAATGACTTGCTCCTTCAATACAGGAGCTGTCTATCATATTATGTCCACCATCCGCATATGTGCCTTTTGCACTCCTTGAACACCTTAGCGATCTCTTCTTGTTTGGAAGTCAAAGTTCATTGAAAGCCACTATCAATTAAGCTTTTTTTTCCTATAGACACTGCTTTTGAAAATTTTGACCAACAGGCCACTCAAATTATTTCACCTGAAAATTACCTATTTCACTGCCAGGATCTCAATAGCAGAACATTGCCAGCATCATTAGGTGTTTATGCAGAAGGCCAAAAGGGTAGAATTGTCGTCATTTATGTTAAAATCTTTACATTTACTCTTATTATACTTAATTTTAAAAATTCAATATTACATATTTATTCAAATTAAACTTGTTTTTATGATTTTTGTTCTTCCTCTGTCTTCACAGAGGACAACGCAACTAAATCATAGAACTGACTCCAAGCTCTCAAGATACACAACTTTTTGGGAAGCAGATGAAAGAAGAGACATTCAACATCCATGGGGACAAGAAAAAAATGATCCAGTATTAAAAAAATAAATCAAAAATCAATGCTCCTTTCTTTTAGTTATCATTCTTGCAAGCATGAAAAATAACATGCAGTTAATTCTCTACAGATGCCCATTCTCCAACTAACTTGTAGCAAAAAATTCTCTTGTAAAATTTTAGCAGGAAAAGAGAGAGACAATTAACTGGAAAACTGCAGCTCAGTTAAGAAAAGAGCAAGCAACTGTCTGTTAATACATAGTTCTTTTAAGATTAATGCTACATTTAGGAAGTAAATGAGCTGCTATACAATTACAGGGGGAAAACAGTGCAATTATCACAGAGATAACTTGGGTGAACAGCCTACAATTTCTGACTACGTTAGATAGTATTAGTGAAAGAATAAATCACAAATGAACTGACATTAAGGGTCAAATGCAGTAATTCAAGAGAAGCTTTAGGCCTTTCCCAGAAAATACATAAATTCATAACAACTTCAATTACCAGTTCTGGAAATTTTCTGTCTCGTATTTACTTTTATCTCTTCTCTCTGCAGAAAACCACATTTCACACAGTGACAGAGGAAAATTAGCAGGTCCTTTTCCTTCTGAGAAAAATTGCTTGCAATGTATCTTTTAAGTGTGTGCATGACTTAGTGTATATTTTTAGTCAAAGCTCTTGAAAAGGCTACAGTGTCACAAAGAAATGCTTTCAAATAAAAGCCAACGGCCAACTAGCAAACTGTGCTGAAGCATGACTGTATTTTATAGAAGTCAGTCCTGCACTTAATGGGCAGTTTGTTAGTCAGAGTAAATCCAAACAGTCTTCATCACAATGGTGCCAGAACATTTTACACAGGCTGAAAATCTCATGCTGCTTTTGTCAAAAAATGTGCAGACTAAATCCATATTTTTAATGTATCTTTATTAAAGACTTAACTATGGCAATTTTCAAAGCACCCTTGACAACCTCCAAAATAAATGTTAAGACATGGGAAATAAAACGCAAAGCAGGAAAAATAGGTGACTTCTGTATTCTTCTCCTCCCTTCTCCTAAATCACAAGTTATACAGGTGTGAGTCATGCACAGTAAGCTAAGAAGGCACACATTTTTCATTACTTGTAATGCTGGGCATCTATAAAAATTCTTTTAATGGAAGTACATTTAAAGGGCATGAAAATTCTTCCAGAAATGTACTTACCTCTTCCAGAGCAAGGTAAATTGGAATTTCCTTGACATTTCTTAGCACTTTCTTCAACTGACATTGGACACGAATGTGGATGTTCACACTTTTTCCCAGTCCATCCTTCTTTACAGTCACATCTTCCACAATTACACTGTCCATGACCTTTATAATGAATACAATTCAAGATTAACCTCCATTCTGATGAGGTATAAAAAACTCTTAATTGGATGAACTTTATCACAGTTGGGGCTTCATTCAGTAATGAGACTAGCAAAAAATACAACCAATCCATTATACCTACTTTTGTTTCTGAAAATAGTACTGTCTACCATTCCATTTGAGCCATATTCCCCTTTCTGTTTTTTTCCTTAAGGGATGTTTAGCCACTCAGCACATGATCTAATGCAAAAGGGTGGAATAGAGATTAAAAATACACATTTTACCACCATTTGGAAATGTGGAATGTCATAAGGCAATATTTAATTTATTTTTATGTTGTTTTCAACCATGGTTGCAGCATATTCCCTAAGAAATATATCAATACCATCCTTTATCTACTTGCAATCAACATGATCCACTAGAGACAACCATTGTCTCATAAATTCCAAGCCTCAAACCAGTGTCTGCTACTAAACAGTGAAATACAAATAATAAAGCTTTGAAATATTGGCCATTCTCATTTCAGTAGGACAATTAGATGTGTTGTTTGGTATCTTATGGCATGTCTGAGACTATTCCCTGCACATATATTTCCTTCATATAAAAGCAAACATATGGAATTTTTCTTGAGCTTTTCTCAGGAAAAACTAAAAAAAAAAAGATAATTGTCGTTCTCTCTCTTTATGCTCTTTGCAAAAAGCATTGAGATTCTGGCAATGCAAAATGTTCCTAAGAAAAGTCTGAGAATCAGTAAAAAAATATTCCTTGTCATAAAATCAAATATCTATTTTCATGAGCTCAGACAGCAGTTTAGATCTCTCACAATTTTCACAGAGTCGTCATTCATTGGACACAGGACCAAAGCATTGCTCCAATGTCCACTTTTCTATCCATGTTCTTCTTGAAAACCATAGTAACAGAGGTTTATATCTCTTTTTAACCATATTTGCCCTTTAGTACCAATTTATAAAACATATTTGTTTGTTAGCTCACAAGGAGAAAATGGGAGGAAGCAGTCATTCTAGGAGTCATCAGATTACTTCCCAAAATGCAAGTTTTATTAATTGCACAAAATTACTTTTCTTTACATGAGTTGTTTTCCTTGAAAAGCATTACAGGCTTCCTCTTGTTTAGAGGATGAGTTTAGATTAGATTACAAGGAAGAAATTCTTTACTGTGGGGATGGTGAGGCTCTGGAACAAGCTGCCTAGAGAAGCTGTGGATACCCACCCCTGGAAATATTCAAGGGATGCCTGGATGGGGATTTGAGCAACCCAGTCTACTGGAGGGTGTCCCTGCAGAGAAGGAGTCCCTGGTAGTGTTGAAACCAGATGATTTTTAAGGTTTCTTCCAACACAAACCATTCTCTGATCCCATAGTTCTTTCCTTTGCTTTCATGTGTACCTGCTGACAGGTTGTGAATTGGATTTATGATCCCTGACCCAGAGAGATACTTATGGGAGGATTAGGCACTTTCATACAATAGTTTCTTTGTTAAAGCACAGCAAAGGAACTAATGAAATGTGTGACCAGACAAATTTTCTTAACGGAAGCATGTTTTCCTTCTGTGTCAATTAATGAGTGTTATTATCTCTTTAAATGAAGATGATCACTTTAATGTCAAGAAGACTTCTGAAAGACAATAATTCAGGAACATTCTGAATGGCACTTCAGGTGTTAAAAGAAGGCATCCAGTAGTCAGTATGATATACTGTGAAATAAAGTCACCTCAAGCCATATGAAGCTTCTGCAGGGAGCTGCCCTCATGTGATGTTAAATCCTCACATCAGGGCTGTCAATTCCTGTCATTTTATTTTATTGAATAAACACAGAATTTCATTCAGTCACAGTGAAGCTCTTTATGTGAAAACAGGATTTCCTATAATTTTTCCATGCTACTCAGGACGAAGTGGTTGCCTGTCTCTACCTATTAGGTAGACAGAACAAGACAAGAAAATTTTGTATAATCTCTTTTTGATGAAGGTTTTAAGAGAGATGGATTATTTTCCCTAATCTAACTAATCACTCTTGGATTCATACCAAATCAATTTACAAATAATTGTGAGAAACAATGAGGTTATTTTTCAGATACACCTAATGTATGTACACTTTGTGCAATAAATATTTATTTCATATAAGCAATTAAAAAAACTGTCCCACTACAATTCCTCCACTAAATCTTTGATTTAATTGCAGATTCTGCCTGACTACCACAATAAACCAAAATTAAAACTTATACATCTTTTCTATTTCTGAAACAGGATGAAACAGCAGGACTAGAAGATATTGTTAACACTGCTTCATGTGCAAATGGATTTTTTTGCAAATCTATTTTAGGAAAGTATACTTGGATGGCCACCTAAGACTAAATTAGGGTTTTCTAAAACATAATGGAAAGGAAATGGATAAAAATAATTAGCACTAAAATTTTTGATGAGGAGATGGAAAAACAAAATCATACTAGAGTTTTAGTCACTTCAAGAAAGCCATATGAGTCCTTCATTTCATATCTAAGTTTTCTTCATTTACAGTTATGTCTGCGTAACAAAGACCAATGTACCAGTCCTTAATCCAATGCCAAATGGCAAAGTCTTCCCCCAGTCTCATTTGTAACTGTCTGTACTTTCTTACCCTCTGCTTTCTTACAACCATTACCATCCTGGGCAGCAGCAGCTGCAAAGGCAATATTTTCCAGGAAAGGGGAGTTCAAGCATGACTTTTTCAGTTTCACAGCATTAGTTGTAGATGACAAGGTTTGATTTAATTTAATTAGGTTTGAAACTTGTGTTCACCATACCTATAGAATGCATTTACCTTGTTGATTTGTAGCTTTGCATTCCTTAGCTGATGCTGATATTTTGATCAGTCCATGTGTGCTAAAATCCCTGACAGCAACACAGTGATACATTCAAAAACTGACAACCAACTCAATCTTCCTGCTGCTCTCATGACTTCGTGACTGCACACAGCTCTACATAATTCCAGTTTATTCATTAAATAAACCCTTAAATAAACATATAGTACCTGCAAGTGGTTGAACAGTAACTAGTAAATTAAGTCACTGAAGGATTTTGGAAAAGCTTCTTTTACCCCCATTTTATTACCTAGTGATTCCTCTAAATTTATTAAAAACAAAACAAAACAACCCAAGCCAAAACAACAACAACAAAAAAACAAAAACACACACAAAAAAAGCCCCACAACTGTTGAGAAACTTTTCACTTTTTAAACAGGCAAAGAAAAGGCTGAACATTTTATGTATCACGCTGGTTTCAGCTTTCTTTCTCTTTTACAGGCAACTTCAATCATCTTTCTGTGGGACACATCTCACTCTAGGAATAGGATGAAATTATATCACATCATTATTGTCCTTGATGTGACTGCATTCTTCCTGTTATTAATGAGGCCAGACCAGATTTCTACAGGATGCATTGAAGCTGACAACCTCCAATCTGTAAAGTCCCTTTGAAATCACATCCATTTGCTTTTGCAGAATTCCTATGTGTACAAATTGCATGTTGTGTGTTGAACAAAGTCTTTCTCTCCTGCCTAGTATTAGTATCATTATTAGTATCCACAGAAAATTGCATGCAAGGTCTCTCTCAGAATCTCAGCCTTTGTTAGTTGATACATGGAACATCTAAACAGCAAAACCATGGTTGGATGGATGGATGGATGGATGGACAGATGCAAACTGTTTTGAATATAATGCTCTTAAGTCCAAGTAGAAGAAAAAGGAAGATGGATGTGTCTAAGATGTACAGTCTGGGCTACAGCTACAGAAGTGCAGCTGGGCCACATATTCATATTTTTCAAGTATTGATGCTCTACTTGGTCTCATGTCAATTTGTATTCTCAGGTGACTGTTTTTCACTGACTCATTTATTTACTCTTCCTTGAATTTCTTCTTCTTGATTATCATCTATCTCTCTGTCATACAAAATGAAATAACAAACACAGTCTGATCTGATGAACTTTCAAATTCAAATTTTCCCAAAAAAGGATACACCTATATTTTAAATTTTCAACCATTATCCAATTCATGTTAGATTACACTAAACACAAGGATATTAGAAGAAACTAAAAGATTCTTCCTAAAATAATCTAATTTTTACAGAATTTTGTTACATGGCATGGAAAAAAATACATAATTATGTCTTTAATTTAAAAAGTCCCCTCCTGCCCCCCAAGCTTGGTATATTTTAAAATAGGAAAATGAGAGTTGGAGCACTAAGGAAGAGGAAGATCAGACCAGTTGGAAGGTATTTTATAAAACTACACCTAAGTCCCCTTTACACACAAAACTTACCTGAACAGAAGTCATCAGAATATCTATCATACACTGCTTTGCAGTTTCTTTCATCACACTCACAAGTATCTCCATGAATATCGCCCCAGTCACCAGTTGGGTCCACATCATGGCATGTACATTCCCCACATACACATGTGCCTAAAAATGTAAAAAAAAAAATAAAATTAAAAAAAAAAGACAGAGATAGAAGGTTAACTGTGTAATTTAGAGTAACAGCACTTTGATTACAGGAATTTACACTTGTGAATTTTCAGCGCTCACAGAAATGCAATTTCAAAGCTGCAAGTGATAATCTTGAGTGTGTGCTCATCTTCTATAATTTGAAACCTTCTATGGTTATTTAGTAGCAATACTTTAAACAAAAAAATTGGCTTCCTGTTCATGTTTCTTTTTGCTGTTGAGCCTTGCTAGGAGTCAACAAGAAATGTAGCTCACAGAACAGTTGTACATCTTTGACATCAACAGTAATTTGCCCTGTCAGTAATGACAATAAAAATCAATTCTGTTTAAATGACTTGGGCTTGGGCACAAGGGATAATTAATGGTTGTTAAAGCATAAACATTTAAACTACAAGAGAATCCAAATTAACACAGCTGAAAAAGTCTAGGAAGCCATTCTTTACCTAAGAAGAACAGCAGCACAGATCTACATGAAAGGATATTCCTCCACTTTCCCAAGTCAATATTCAGGGCCACACCCTGTTGCTTACAATAAGAAGAAATGTGAATAACAGAAAACAAATTTGCATATTTTACTAATATGCAGAGAATATGAACCCTACTCATTTACGAAAATCTGAGCAAAAACCCCCAATCAACAAGAACAACTTTCCTTATTCAGAAATCCAAATATGCTTTAGGGCAACACACTCACTGCATTTTTTGAGATGCTAACAGGCTCATAGAAGCAGCCTGACCTTACTGAATGCATGCAGTTCATTTCTTGCAGAGTGGCTTCACCTTCTGCTACTCTGCCAACACATTTGTCATCGTATTTAGGTTACTCTAAACAATATAATGTGTTTGAGGACAACAGGACAGGATGACTAAACAGTACGCTTAGATATGGGCACATTCTCAAATAAAAGGAGAAGGTTTACACTACCCAGCATGCATGGCATGAGCAGGAAGAGCTACAGCCCTATATAATGCTAAGAACCCTGAGACAGCCCTCAAGAAACTTGTGCCTAATTTTTTATACTTTCACAATTCAGTGGCATTACTAAAGAAGAAAAAAAAACCATCGAACCAAGCAACCAACCCAGGAAATGCCTCTGGAGAGTAGTTAATCCTCCAAGAAACAACTTCAAATTAATTTAGATTAGCTGTCCTGGATGTCAGAATGCAGAATATAATCTCACCAAAGTTTAAAAATCTAAGTTTTCACATGTGGTCTAAACTGTTTGACTAGATAGTGCAGAGGAAAAGATAAGAACTTCTTAGCACTGAAGGAGGGTGGATAGCAAGGTTTGCCTCAATATTTGATTTTTAGAAGGCTCAAGACTGGCAAGATGAACTGTACTTATATCACAAGATGTATAAACACAGAAAACTGTGTAAGTAAGACTAAATGGAGCAGAAATACTTTGCTGGAAAGCAACTTCACATTGTTAGAAGCCTACAAAAGTCTTATGAAGATAAAATCACAAATACATGAGAGGCTAAAGGCATGAAAGTATCACACAAATGTACCTTTGCATTGGAGGTTGCAGCTACTCAGAGCATCAGCTATGCTATTCACATAATTTCTCCTATTGCAATTCCAGTTTAAAGAAATAATCACATATTAAAATTTCAAATTTGATTAAAAGCTTGTTTTGACGAGAAATTCTTTGCCAAGAAATTACTTTCTCAGTGCAAAGAAAGCATCTGATATGATGACACTTTGAAATCTTTTATTTCCAGAACTACACGAAAATTTTATGTTGAAGTCTCAAGACTAAATGAACCTACATGATCTCTGTATTTGAGCCAAATTTTCAATTTGAGCCTAATTACGAGAAGAGAGGTTTCTAAATGTTCTCAGGATGATTGGATGTTCACAATACAGCAGGTTTTGCCAGCAGAGATGCTTTTAAGAGAAGTATCTATGTGACTCTTGCTTATGTAGTACTATAATTATTCTGGTTTATTGCCAAAAGAACACCCTATTTTTTTAACTCCTTGTTCACAGCAGCTAGTGAAAAGCAACCTTATTTTGTGTTTGTTTTTTTTTTCCAAAATAGCAAAATTAGACAGAAGTATAAATTAAAATTCAAATTCCAAAACTGTGTGCAGATAAAACCTTATGTAGTTAGAAAAACTGTGTGAAGTCCATACATTACACAGCATTGTTACTGAATACTTCACAGGTGTTTTTTGATTGTAGTGGAAATTAAATGCTTTGTGTTTTCATTTTCCCCATTCCATTGTGGGTCTTAAGTCTTCTTTAAGAGTGAATTGACATACAGTTCTGTGACCTTACAGCACCAATCTGTTTAAAGTCAAAAATCTGGTAATATTTATTTTGCAAGGCAGGTCTCTTACTAAAACAAATATGCACTAAATAACAAATTATCCTGCTCAGTCTTATTACAAAAACAAAGAATGAGAACAACTTGAGTTTACTTAATCAAGAATTAGATGTGAGTATGTGTAAGCTTATACCTAAATACAGGCAACTACCCAGTTGGAAGTGTATATCCAGAGCTGAAATAGGTGAGAACAAGTAGAAACTCTCAGCAAGCACAATCTATGTCCCACTGTACAGAATGCATAGAGTGAAATAAAAGCCAGCTATATAAACATCTCTAGAAGGTCCATGCAAATGACACACCTCTGTTGCTGCAGATTTTGCCATCTGGAGATGTGCATCTCTTCTTGATCTCCCAGGGGCTGATGTCACACTGGAATTCACATTTATCTCCATGCCAACCAGCCTCACAGTAACAGTTTCCACAGTAACACTTTCCATGGCCTTAAGCCAAAACAAATTTTGTACAGTGAGAAAGAGGCCGGTTTTTAAAAGGCATTAACAATTTCACTGTTTTGATCTTTTCTTTTAAAAACTTTTACCGCTAGATTCAGAATAGAAACAATTTATAGTCCATGTATGAATACATAAAATCAGACAAAAGATATCTAAACTACACTTTCCCCCTCTATTTTAGAGCCGGTTTTCCTTTAATCATAGATTAAATCTAATCAATAAACACTAACTGACAACATCATTTTTATACTTTTAATATTTTTTTTTGTTTGTTTGTTTTTTTTACTTTATGGACAAGTTTTAAGACCGTAATCATTAAAATTTAAGCACAGCTTTACACGTCAAGGTAGGACACATACTTGGCATGTCTAATAACACATTTTGTGTTCTTGACTCCTCAGCTAGTTGCAGCAAAAATATCTTGATTTATTACACACCAACTACATTGTATATGGCTTCCTTTCTTCCCCTCTGTCAAGATGATTTTTGAACATGGCTAAACCAGATCATTAAGGAAAATTATTTTCAAAATTAATCTTTCAGATGTTCAATTAACAATACATACATATCCCAAAAAAGATGACTGCATCATTCAAGTCTGGGTGAAACCAGCTCCAGAATAGTTTCATCTGCTAAGGTGTGCACGTGTGCCATGTGCTTCACAGCATAAAGCTTTTAAATTAAGTAGTTGCAATTCTTACTAATCTAAGAGCTCCCAAATCTGGACTTCAGAGGACCATTCTGCATACTCTCATTTAAAATCCCTACTTAATCCCAGGATTTTAAAAAAAAGTTCTTTTTGCCTTCAAAGGCCCTTAAATAAATAGAATTTTGCTGTCTGTGTAAGGAAAAGACAGAGAAAGATTTGACACAAGTACTCTCTCTCTTCAGACACACACACAAAGCACTGCCACCAGATATGAATAGTCTGGGAGCAGACTGGAACACTCTTGTGGGCATATGGACACAATCTGCACGTGTGTAGCTTGAGCAATGTTTGTAGCACCTTCCAGCTCAAACACAGGCCTCCTTCTCAACACAGGCAACAGCATTTATAATGCCATAAATGGTGTGTATTGCACAATTCTTGAGTGCAGGTTACTGCCTTATAATGACATGAAAGAACAGTTTGAATTTTGGTTGCTTTTCTGTCTGTCAGCGGAGTTAATTTCATCTTATTTTTTTGCCTTTCCAATCACAGATGAAATTCATTATTCATTCCTTTCTCTTCTTATCTTCCTGATTCTGAGTTATCATCCTACATTTATTCCCAGTATTTTTAATTTTTTCTTCCTTGACAAAATTCCTAATAATCTATGTTCTGGTTTGTTTTTTGGGTTTTTTTTTCTATATGTTCTCCATTCTGCTCTCTCTTATCTGTGTCAGAAAGCATTCACATTCTTCATATATATTCTACTGAAGACAGACACACTAAGCTATGAATTGCCTTAGTGATTTATCTTGTACAATTCTCTTTGCAGTTCTTCCAAAAAGAGGAGAATGTCACAGGATTTATTCGTTCTTTAACCTTACGGTTTGCTCATTTTTACATCTGAAATTTGCACTTAGAATTTGCAGCGTGAAGTCTTGCAAATAGAGGTACTTTTATTTTAAGCCATACATTCAGTAAAGATATTTTGTAGAACCATGCAGTTAAATAATAGCCTGTATTAATCATCACTTTTCTTGCACTCATTAAGATACATACCTGTACAAATCTCTCCTGTTTCATCATCAATGCATTCTCTGTCATCACATTCACAAAATTTGCCATATACCAGTCCATTTTCTTCTGAGTTAGCGCATTGGCACCTGCCACACTGACATGTGCCTGTAAACATTTAAGAGACGTTACCCAATGACTGCAGATTATAGAAACTATGAGTTTCATTAGTGTGTCAGAGATGCTACATATTTTATTTCTGAGAAGGCTGAAATCTAAAGATCATCCACACAAAGACAGACATAGAAATTATCCATATCAACAAAAAGTCTAATCTTAGCTGTGTTTCTAAGCCTAATCTTAGCTGTGATAGAGCATTCAAGTGCCGTTGAAGTGTAAAGCTGTTTTGTCACAGTATAAACCACACAAAAAAACCGAAAAAACCCAAGCAAGCAAAAACAAAACAAAAAAAAAAAAAAAAAAACCACAAAAAATTTTCTGACATAATGAAAAACCAGAGCACTCGGGCAATGCAGCAAAGGATGCAAATGGATTTGTAAACAGATCTCTCTTCTATCACCGCTCATCATGTCACAAATTTGCTCCTTGTGTTTTGAGAAGAGCTGCCCCTCAGCTCAGTGGCTGCCTCCCTCCATGACCTGCTCTCCTTAATAGGAAGAAATTCTTTTATTGCTCCCTGGGAAAGAAGAATCCCTCTTTTCCTTCAGAGGGGCTATCTGATCTGAGATCATGAGTAACTGTACAAATGAGTTCCACAGTTAAAACAAAAAAACAAAAACAAAACAAAACAAAAAAAACCAAACAAAAAAACCCCAAAACAACATGAAATGACATTAGAAACAAAAGTATTACTATGCCACTCATATAACAACCTCCTTGTCCCTACCTTTATTAAAACTGAAAGAGTGGGAACTTTGTGCACTATCACATTACTGTGGCCTTCGGGCCAGTGGTCTCAAACAAGTTGTTTCAGTAGTCAATGGCATCACTATGCCAGCAAGTACAGATTTTTTTAAAATTCACTTCACAACATTCATACTCCTCTCATGGCGTCCATGTGTATTTTTGTAAACACAGTTATTGGCATCAGAGAAGTTCTCCAAAATAGAAGTTTTATGCTGATATTACACAAGAATTGCAGAAACCAGTTGATGTTTTTACCCTCACAAGCATAGCGTGACTTTTAATAAACGTCACGTTAATCCAAAGAACAGAAGTATTGGGCTTTGTGACAGACATGGTCATTCTAAAAGTAAATTGTAAAAATGTATGCAAGAGCTAATATAGTAAGGTAATAACAATGATAATACAACCGATAATACAATATAAGTAACCTACTGAACTAGAGCTATTTGCTACAATTACTCGGTAAACAAATACAAATGTAATTTTTGAGAGAACTGTCATGATTACAGATAATTCCTGAACAGAAAAGAAGATAAAACTGAAAATTGATTCTTATACTGGTCAGAGATTCTAAACGGGTCAGAGAGCTGGTGTATAATAAAAACATTCATTCCTTCCACTGGGGAAAGAGAAAATTGCTCACATAGAGAACCTCAGTTTAGGGAGGATACTCTAGTTGTTCTGACAAATGATTAGGAACTAAGTCAGAAAAATGAATTTTTAGGTGGATCTCGATTGGTTACTGAAAAAAGCTACAATAAATTATTATCTGTGTTTGTAACAGTTCATGCCATCCCTTCCTATCTTTTGTTGGCAATTACAAAACAGAGCCCAGACCTCAATGACAGTGTTAGTAGCAGATCAAAAAGCAATCCCACCAAGACAAAACACAGCCCATCAAAGTTAGCCAAACTCCCTAGTCAGTCTCACTGGAATTCCTGTCCTGTTTAATACTAGCAAAAGCAAAACCATTTATTCTTCTCATGATGCCACAAACACTTCCCCCTTAGCTACTTGGAGTGGCTGTTAAGCTATGTTCATTTTCCTGTGAAGACTGGGGCCACTTCTAACCAGGGAAAGAGGCTCTTTTTTAAGAAGTTTGAATAAGTACAGCAAGATATACTTATTTTTGAAAGTCAGTTTCTCATTTAGCTATCTCTCATGGCTCTCTTGATAGCAAGTTTCATACATCTGTTGTTAGACATTAAGCGTATCATTTACTCAGTGTGCTGCATGCTAATAGTTTTATGTTGAACTGGTTTCTTACCCTGTTCTACCTTCTCTCTAACAAGTCCCACAAATTTTTGCTCATGTCAGCAACTAACCTGCGAGAAATTTACTTGTATGTGTGGATTCCAACAGAAATTAAAGACCAGCAATGGTGAGCAAAAGTGGCATTCTTAAAACATTTTTCCACTTGGAGGTCAATGTAATGGAAAAACCAGAAGGCAATTTCTGGTCCCAAAACTTAATTGGTAGAAAATGCCCTTTAAAATGGTACCATTCTTCAATAAAGTCTTCTAAAATGCCATTTGGTTTTCCTCTGAATTTTTTTTTTTCAAGGAAAAGACCTTTTTAAGTTAGGATGTTTATAAAACTAAAAAATTAGAGTATAGAGTGTTACCAAATCAGAATAGTGAAGATGGAAATGCTCCTTTAAATGATTCAATGCATCTTCTACAACTGATTTTAATAATCACAGGTACAATTCAAAAGTGTCTCAAAAAAATTGCACAGCTTATTAATGTCCAGGAAAAATATTTGCAAATGCCATTTCTGAATTCTGTAAACACAAACACTTGATAGAAGTTACATCACTTCCAGTGTTAATGCCATTGCAACAGCATTCTGATGAGGAAAATAAATTGCACAGTTGCAGCTGCATCAACTCACAACAGCTGTGGATAAATCAGAGTACTATAGTAGGTGTTCCTCATCAGTGCACATTATATGCACAGAAATAAGCCTATGGGAAAATTAAACATTTTAGTACACCTACAGTTACTCTGAGTCTCATGAAACATACTATACAAAAGCACTAGTTAGAAATGACAGTGATTCTCAAGATAACACTGGGAGAGCACTAAGGTATCAAAAGCAACAAAAGACATCTTACCTGCACCAGAACAGATGATATCTTGAGAATTCTTGCACATTTCATTGCTTTTCTTCCTTGTAAGATTGCAAGTAGTTGGATACTGACAAGCTTCACCGTACCATCCTTCATCACATTTGCACTTCCCACAGTCACACTTTCCATGGCCTAGCAAAGGAAGGAAAGAGTGTGTCAAGACCCTTCTTTCCTCATTCAGAAAGTGGTATTTCCTTATCCAGCTTTTAAAATAGATTCCATCAATTACATCTTTAAATGAACATGACTAACAGATGAACTTAACAGAGTTCATATGCAATTAAAAATAGCAGGGAGACAGCCAGCACATGGCTCCACCAAGGGCAAGGCCTGCCTGACCAACTTGCGCCATTTTATGATGGAATGACTACATCAGCGGACAAGGGAAGACCTGCAGACAAAATTTATCTGAACTTCTGTAGAGTATTAGAGACAGTTGCCCACAACATCCTTCTCTAAACTGGAGAGAGATAGATTTGATGGGTGAGGTGTCAGGGGCACAAGGACTTGGCTGGGGTCACACTGAGAGTCCTGGAGGACACCACTGACAGGGGGAGTCCCTCAGGGGTCTGTACTGCGACCAGTGTTATTGATTATCTTCCTAATGACACAGACAAATGGATCAAATGCACCCTCTGCAAATTTGGAGATGTCACCAAGCTGAGTGGGGCAACTGACACCACTGAAGAATGTGATGCCATCCAGAGGGACATGGACAGGCTCAAGAAGAAGGTCCCTTGGAATCTCATGTGGATTAACAAGATCAAGTGCAAGGTGCTGCACCTGGGCTGGGGCAACTCCCAGGATCAACACAGGCTGGGGGATGAACAGACCAGAAGCAGCTCTGCCCAGAAGGACTTGGGGGCACTGGTGGATGAGAGGCTGGACAATTTTCTTTATTTATGTTACATACAAATTGTCATTTTTTACACTAACTTCCAGGAGCAAACTTTCAGTACTTCATTCTGTAGCATTCCTATACAATTTTAGGTAGTAAATGTGAAAACAATTGCATCTCTTTCAAAACAGAATTAAATTTTAAAATACATATCTTTTAAATATATATCCGATTTACATAATATTCCCATCCTATCAATGCATCTTAAAACCAGAATCTAACTGCAGTCTATTTTAAATACATTTATTCCCCTGGTTAGAGTCAACTGCCTGAAAAATACAAGCCCAGTCTGCTGCCAGTAAGAAGGAGTTTAAATAATTATTATAAATGACAATTTTAATTAGAAAAAAATTATTTTGTTGCTCAAGAAAACTGCTTGCTTTCCAACATGGTTCTAAGACAAGATACAGTTCAATAGCTGCAAAAAACATAAAGCAATAAAGCAAAAACATAAGAGAATGTGTTAGTTATTGTTTCAAAACATGAGTTGCCATCTTAAAAATTGCTGAATAACTCTCCATTGGTAAAGTAAAAGAAAAAAAAAAAAAAAAAAAGGACATAAAATACAGAATAAAACCTACTCTAGTGACTACTCTGCTTCACTGACAGACAACTGCATAAAGCCAATCCAGAAAGTGGTGGTAAATCCTAGGGCAGCTTACAAAAATGTAAAGGAAAAACATATCAATTTTCCTTCCTTTGAAGGATTGCTTGTCACTATGACTTTGCATTCTCTATGTTAGGCACTACTGTGATTTAACAGTTTGATGTCTGCTGGTGAAGAAAAGATATTCTAATAAAAGTAGGACTCATTTTCTCATTCCCATGTCTAAATGACAGAGTAAGGCAGAAACCACTCTGTATCAATTATTACCAATGGTCCAGCAGCACTAACCTCTCTCAGTTAGAGATACCCTAATCTAACGCATGATGCATGAAGGAAATGAATAATTTCACTTAAAATGCAAAACAGTCTGTTGAAAGAAAATTAATAAATATTCTCATGAAAGAGGTTATGCAGAGGAGTTATTTACAAGAAAACACCAAAAATCCAAAATTAATAAAGTTTTGAGATGTAATGGACGATCATTTGCACCCAACCAAAAGAAACTGTCAGGAATCTAACTAGCATGAATTTGTAAGATTGCACACATGATTTTCACCTTTACCATCCCTTAAAATACATTAATTTTGCCATTTGGATTTTTTTTAATTGCAAAGCAATGGCAATATTCTGCACAAAAATCTGGTTGAAAGGACTATATTGAAGTGTAGAAGGCTATAACTCCCTGCCATAACTTGTATATCTCGCTGCATTTTCCCTGCCACATGGATAATGCAATTGATCTGCAAGTCAGTTTGACATAGGAATCCCCTTCTTGCTTATTTCCCACACCCACATGTACCAATATTACTGCCTTCCTCAAGACAAAAATAATGATGTGATGAAGTATAAACCAAGTATGCGATAAATTGTAAGAAAATTATAAAAAGCACAGAAGTTAACTACTGGGTAAGATAAAAAAACCTTTTCTTTAAGAGACGTTTTTGTAGGATCCCATTTGTTGTGTATAAATTTCCACATTATTTAGAAAACATATAATTTTATGAAATAGTAAATAAGGAGTAGCTATCACTATGGAAGCTGTGAGGTGAGATTGCAGTTTCCCAAAAAATAAATTTTAGCACTGAAAGGTAGACCCAGTTATTTGAGGATGTGACAAAGAACATGAGAAAAGTGAAGTATAAGACCTCACTAAATAGACAAAGTGCTGGTCAAGAAAGCTGTATCTCAAAGTGATGACACATTCATTCCATTTTTTAAAAAATTAACTGCAGCACAAATAAATGCTAAACAACAATCAGAACTCCACACTAAAAATCATCACCAACAACACATCAACAAAAAAAGAAAAAAAAAAAAGGAAGACTCAAGAAAATGCAATAATTCCTTTAAGAAAAAGACTGTCTGAAGACGGTGAAAAACTTGGAGTTTCAAACATTGGGAGAAACATTTTATAACAAAGGACTTCATTTCTAACTAGATGAGCAGTCACCTCAGAGGATATCTGGAATATGCAGAAAGCTTTTAGGGTGTAATATAAAATAAATATGTGAGGAAAACTGTCAGATGTCAGAAAATATATGAAGAAAGTGAGAACAGAAAACGTTAGGCAAGGTCAGATCTTGCAAAATTCCAAGTACTAAAATGCACTTTCATAATCCAAATAAAAAGAAAACAGGAAAAAAGAGTGGCTTCACCAAGCAGAAAAAACCAGTTAAGATTAAAGACAATTTACAGGCAGTCCAAAACAAAGCTAATACAGGGATGTTGACTACCAGTAGCAAATGCAGTGTGGCTAATGATATGCTCTCTGGAAATGAAAATTACTCATCCAAGATGAGAAGAAAACAAAGACATAAAATTATTTTTAAGGATGTGTCTGCATCAAGAGGGCAATACTCCATAACCTCCATTTGAGAGTACTTAAAATACCTGTGCATGAAAGGGCAGTTCAGCAACAAAGACTATTAATGAATCTATCAGGCTGGCAACCAAGGATCTGAAAAATAAAACCTAGCTTTTATTTCTTTTAAGCAAAAGGAGTGCACATGATCCAGACAACATTAAAAAAATGCCTGTTACCTCCTGAGCTGTGCCAGGATTTGAAATAAACTATGAAGCCTTGCATAGCTACAGTCATTGAAGTAATGTAAATGGAATATAATGAATAACAGCTTTACCCTAAAATAGACTAGCATTATGCCAAAATAACCTGGTATATCTTTTTTGAGCTAATGAATATTCTAAGAAAAGGAACACGGGAAATCCATGTGATAGGATTGTATGTGTTGGACACAATGCCTCCCATGAAAGGAAAAATTATTCTGGAAAAAATGCTCTAGAAATGACAAAGAATCACAACACAGTTTAAAGGAAGGAAACAACATTAGGACAAAAAGGCATATTACTGGAATAGAAGATGTCTAGCTAAGTTTCAAATGATGTGTTTGGAACTCTGTGTGTTTTACTGATACTGATAAAGAAATTCAGATAATACAAACAACATTTGGCAATAATAAGCCTGTAAATCCTCACTGAAGAGGTGAAGAGGTAAGATCATACAAAAATAACTGGACTGACAACCTGAAGGACCAAAATAGTAAAAGTGGATTGAAGCTGGAAATAGAGGCACAGAATTACAGACTAGGGGCAAGGAAATGATGCCACAGTCTAATGCCACCCCAGCTGGAAACAGCAAGAAGAATGTGACTGCATGTTGACATCAGATCTGGAAACATGGTGTGACTAAGCCTTCAGCTGACAAGTGTCTGAGATGTACCCATTGGGGATATATCACTAGGGACAGGAAGTGGTAACAAATCTGCATTTGAAATTATTCACACAATGCATAGGATGTGGTCCTGAGCCCAGTTTATCCTTGAAAACTGCCATTAGGTCTCTAAACTTTGCAAGACTAAGTCAAGTTATCCAGGGAAAATATCTGCAGAATTTTTGTCACTTGCAAAGTTACAATTGGTTGGGAATTAAAATATCTGAGCAGAAAGATGGTAATTTAAACCATAAACATTTGGTTCTGATCACATACTTTTCTGCTTAGACCCTTGACCTCAACCTAAGTGCCTTCTAAAATATTTTTCTGCTATATACACATGCATGCCTACAGGTCCAAGAGCAAAGACACAAAGGTAAAATCTCTGATAAAAAGTTCTGAATGCACATCTGTATTGCACGTATTCAGGGCATCGATTTGGAAGCCTGCTTTTGCTGAGCTCTGTGTGCAATCCATCATGAGAGACAGGCACTTCTGCAGAGTGACTCAGGCCCTGTGTGGGCTGAACAGACCTCAGAGGTTGTCTATCTTTTCACTGAACTGCTGGGAAGCTGGGACTTGGGAGTTTGATGCATCATTAAATAGCTTTGCATGAAAATACAGATTATTCCTTTATGTTCTTTTGCTTCACTTATCTATACAATATTCAATGTCAGGGTTTAAATATTCTGACATATTTTGAATATAAAAAGGAGCATGATATCAGCTTAGTTACAGGTTGAACTGCATTGCTTTATGAAAATAATTGTATTAAATAATTATTGGATTGACCAGAAACTAAGTTTGAGCATTGCTTTGGTTTTTATGGGTCAGCAGAAATTGCATCATTCGGCAGTGCTATTGGGTTTTTTGTGCATCTTACTGGAAAAGATTCTCTCCATGTTTGTACCTGTTTTCTTTAATGTTTTTTATTACATTACATTCACTGTGACTGAAATTTGCTACATCCTTGTGCTTAAACTTTCCATAGGCAATGAAATCAGTCAAAACAAACTACTTGGTTTGTCACCTCCCATGCTCTTCCTAAGAGCATGTGGGAATGTATGCATGTTTATCTGCCATGACTATCTTTGCTACAGAGCAGTGGTGGGACACAAAAATGTAGACTCCTTAACAGAAAGAAAAAATAAGAAAAGACTGGTCTTCAAGACCTTAAATTGAAAAAAAAGGTGACTAGGTTTAACACCTATATCTTTAATTTTCTGGATAACATTTGCCACACAAAAACATCACCGGGAGTCCAAATGATGAGCTTAAAAACCCTTCTTTATAAAGAAAATATTGATAATTGATTTTGTCATAGAATTTTTGGAAAGGATAAACATCTTGGTATTTCAGAGTTTTGAGATGTTTTGTGCGAGTAGAGGTAGGTAGTTTAAAAGCAAACAGCCCAATGAAGCAACAGGCTACCTTTGAAATTACAGTCACTATTTTTCTCAGCACGACTAATAGAGTCCTCTCTGTCTAGAATGAACTGTGAAACTATGGTCATGTGATTATTAAACTGCTAAAGCTTTTAAATAAATTCTTGGCTCATTGAGTAAACACAACTGGAAATACTGCCTTTGGAATAATACCTATTTATGTGGTTGTGCCACATTAGTTATAGCAAAGTAACCCTCACATCAAAAGATGTGTCTTACTTGAGTGCAAAGATCCACGCTGTTTGGCCAGACACTAAAATACACTCAGATGTCCTTGCTGCCACATGTTTTTGATAGCAAAAGCCCAATGATTCTATGTAAGAACACAATTGAGGGCAGTTCTCACTTTAAAATTGTAATGGAATCAATTTTATACAGGCAGGTGAGATGCTTATGCTAAGATAAGGATTTCTCTCTCAAGCATGAAGTTAGTCATCAGAAGAAAATCAGCAGCTGGAATGATAAATGAATTGGGCACATTACTATGCATTTTTAGCAACCCCTGAATGATTTCTGAAGTGCTTTTTAAATCTGAAAAAACTAATTCATTAAATGGGTGAAGAAATATGAAGAATTTTTTGTTCTGGATTCCAAATTCTGATTGAGATATTAGACAGGAATGATAATTGAATTGTAAGAGTAGAAAATGTTGGGAAAAAAAATTAAAACTTTTTTCACTTTCAGCCTAGACCAGCACAATGAGGATGTTTTTAATATTTCTTTCCAAATGGATACCTTTCTTTCCAGTAGTAAGTGAAATAGATTGTGCTGCTTTGCACCAATGAAAAACTAGTGAAAACATTTCAGATTACACAAGATAGGATTTGCAAAACGGACTACTCTGTCTAACCGCATTTGAGATTATCAGTAACTGTGACTTGAACTCAGATGAAGCATTTTTCTGAATCTTCTTTTTCAGAATTGTTAGAGTCGCAGTTTTAGGGGGGAAAAAATAAGAAGTAGTTTGTGTTATTACTTGTTTCTCCGTCTCAGTATATTTAATTAATCTCTTTTTAGGGTTGGGGTCCTGGTTGTCGATGTTGCATTGCCTCCAAAAAAGCCAGGTCTTCTTGGCACTGAGGTTTTCACAAGAATACTGCCTCCTCCTTCACATCACAACCACTTGTTTTTCTCCTTGTGCTGATAGGATGAGGTTAAACTATGGATTGACCAAGAGCACTGGAATTTAAAAACAATGCTCAAAAACTCCAGGAGGAAATTTCAAGGGAAAAGCAGCCTGATGATAACAAAATTTCAAGCCAATTTTGTCACTGAAGCTCCTTTATCAACAAGCCACAGTCCTGATAAGAATTTCATCAGAGATTTTAAAAGCAACACAGAAGGAGAGACCTTTAAGGATGAAAAGAAATTTAACCTTATCTCCCTCTCAAAAGGCTATTAAAAATGAAAAGAAAACTCACTACATTGGAACTCAGATGCTCTCACATTAAACCAATTTATCCACGTTTATTTAAGGTGTCCAGACCTCGGAGTAGCCCAGAGGAAGAGAGAAAACCACTGAGCACTGGGGAGCCTGAGAGACTGAGTGACACAGAAAAGCACACAAGGTCTGCAGCACAGTTTGCCTCTCAATGCTCTACAGTGATTGGATTCCCCACACACGTTTAAGTTTATCTGAAATGGATTTTCAGAGTTAAAATGAAAATTGATGACCAACCATCTCAATCTAGTTATTACTGGAAGCATCTTGATAATGAAAACTTCATAAATGTTGTTAAATCCGAACTCCAACACAGGTATGGATTAAACCAAAACAAATGACTGTAGGATCTTACTATGGAAAAGCAAAAAAAATTCCACTTGCGCCGTGTGTTGGAGGGATCACTTACAATAGTGTTTTAGTAAACAAAACCAAACAGTGTTCTAAAATCAAAAAAGCAATCAGAACTTGCATTAAAATAGAGAAAAATCACCAGAGATAAGTGTGAGGGCATGACTGCTGATAGTATTTAATTTTCAGGTTATTAACCAACTAGACACAATGGCTATTTCTAGTATACATACTCTAAAGTATTTACAGCAATAACATCTTTGTTTCATGTTGACTTGTGTCAGTGTGAACTCAGAAGTTTATAAATCTTCTAATCATCTCTGAATACAAGTTGTGCAAATAAGCTAATTTAAAAGTACTATTGCTAAATTTGGAGATAAAAAGTATTAGCATTTGCTGAAGAGTATTTTAAGAAAACACTTAAAATTTAAATCAACGTCATACAGGACATGTATTAGATAAATACATATAATAAGAATCTATGGATCAGATCAAAAAATACCTTAAAATCATTATCTTTAAAAACTAAAATAGATTGGAAAATTAAACTGAAATTTTAAAAAATGAAAAATAAAATTTAAAAAATTGCTGCCACCTGGAAAGTCTGAATACTCTCCACTACTGAGATTATAGTTATCTTTCTCTGCCCAAAGAGGTCATCATGAATAATTTTATTTAGTCTTGGAATTTAAAACTATATTTACTGACAACTGCAATTCTACTGACAAGATTAGAAACTAAATTAAAGTAATGCTTATAAAAGGTTTTTATTGCATATACTGGTCATAGTATTTTTTTTATTTTTATACATGCTACTCTAATGCTAAATTTCAGAATTTCAGAGCAATCGTTTCTGAAATAGGTGAGGAAGAATTTCCACTCTTTTACATGGTCTACTACTTCATATAAATTTTTGAATTTTTTCCCCTCTCAAATATCTGTCTCAGCAGGAAACAGATAAACGTGAGATTGTCTCCTGCACTCTTAAAATCTCTCGGCACATAACTCTTTGTATCAGGTTATACAATTGTGTAGCCCTTTCTATGTTTCCATCCTGCTTCTGCTTAAATGCCTAACAAGGTATTAGAAACTAACATTTTCAGCAAGTAAATCCAAAAAAAAGCGTAACGTCTAATAATTCTTTTAATAATTCTTTTTAATGTCAAAGAACAATGACATAAAAAAAAGGTTTTGGAAGTTAATTTCATGAAAAATTCTAAAATAATTTTTTCATCATGGTTTAGAAAAAAAAATAAAGTAAGCAAGAGATAAAAGTTTTCCAAACATTTCTAATCCGATTTCATTGTTTGCAGTTGCAACACATGGCAGGGGTAATGCATACTTTTAGCACTCAGGGTGCTGGACAGTGCTCTGAGACCAAACAGTCTTTCACATAGCTTGAGTCTTTTACTTGAAGTGTATATAAAACCCACAGCTGTATTTGTAAAAAAACATATGTGTGTTATTACTACACATGTGCACTTAGTATTAAAAAGTTTGTGCCTATCTGTACATAAACATACCTCAAGAAACAAAGACAACCCACATTCCTCTACCTGTAGTAAGAATGTCCAAAATACAAGAAAGCATAAATTTCATTGCTGATCAGTGACCACTTTTTCCCCTCTTGGCTATGGATTCAAATTCCCTGTACAGTGAACTGACTCAATAAAATCAATTGGATATTTTGAATGATAAAAATGAAGGAAAGCAACACTTAGCTGAACCATCTCCAGTTTGTTATCCTGGAGGTGGCACAAGTTGATATCATTTTAAATGTGACTCATGCTGTTTAGACAGATGATATAAATATCTCAGGGAGACAGAGATAAATTAGTTTTATCCATCAAAACAGTCTAGAGTCAAGGCTTCCATTAATAATTCAATTCTTCTGTGAAAGATTTCCTACTTATTTTTAACCAAATGGTTTCTCATTTTTTTTGAAGATCAAAAATAATCAACTTTTAAGTAAGATCTTTAAATAGGCAGAGTAATTTTTAGCTTTTTTAGAGGATTGCTTTTCCATATATTACTGTCCCAGTGTAGACTTTTGCACAGATACTGCACATGTCAAACAAAATTATACCTGAGAGATGAACAACTCCTTTCCATAAGATAACTTTCAGAGAAGTTACCCCTTGTGGGATGGGGGAGAGAACTGGAATGGAAGAAGTGAGAAAACTCGTGGGTTGAGGTAAAGGCTGTTTAATAGGTAAAGTAAAAGCTGTGCACACAAACAAGGCAAAACAAGGAATTCATTCACCACTTCCGATTGGCAGGCAGGTGTTCAGCCATCCTCAGGAAAGCTGCTCTGCATCACACATGACGGTGATTTGGGAAGAGAAACACCATCATTCTGAACATCCCTCCTTCTTTCCCAAGCTATCTATGCTGAGCATGACACCACACAGGATATGCCCATGGTCAGCTGGGGTCAACTATCCTGATCCAGCTCCTTGTGCACCCCTAGCCTGTTCCCTTGTGGGATGAGGGGCAGAAAAAGCCTTGACTCTGTGCAAGTGCTGCACAGCAACAGCTGAAACATCCCTGTGCTGTCAACACTGTTTGCAGCACAGATACAAAACACAGCCACACACCAACTACTGTAAGGAAAGTCATCTGCACAAAAGCAAAAAAGCCAGTACAAGCCCATTTCCTGAGTCCAGTCAGTTTGGTGTGTGCTTCAGGTTGACTAACAAACACTGTCCCAGATACCTTCCACTGGCTCCTTCCATGGTCTGTGGCTACACATAACCTTTTAGTATCTGTAAATCTAAAAGAGATGAACTGAATCTGACTGAAGGACAATTTCTGGCTCCCTGTGAGATTAAAAATATCACCATATCCCCCTATGAAAACCCCACAAATGCTGCAGGGTTTTTTTATTTTAAAAAAGGGCACATACATTTATTAAAAACTGTGCCTCCAAATGCCTGGTCATTAGTACTTAAGATACAGCTAAAGATGATAGGGCTAAAATATACCTTGTTAAATACATACCAAATTTTACCAGTGTATCCGACCACTGAGGGGAAAAAAATAAATCAGAAAGTTATTTAGGAGTAAAGCTATGCTATACACATCACACATTCAAAATGAATGCAGCTGGTACTGCTGTTTACATAGAGCCCAGGTTGACACCACAAACTTGCTTCAAGGACCGGCTGAGCTCAGATTAGCTGTATAACATTTCATTTGCTGCATATTAAATAAGTGGCCACCTGTGTGGCTTTGCCTTTTTCTTCAAGTTCTCATGTGAACATCCTTTTGTTTGACAGTCAAAATGACTCTCAATGGTTACCTCAGAGAATATCCCATAAGAGGTATGAAGGCCACCACAGTGGTGAACCTCAGCGCAGACAGAATTCAGGCAGCCTGACAGGCCTTGATTAGAAGTCCTTCTGATGCTGCACAACTTAAAGAGAGGTAAGGTCTGTTCTGTTCCTTTTTTTTCCTTCTTGTGTTATCACAAATTAAAGATAGCAATAAAAGCTATTTTAAGCAACACCTTATGGAGTCTGAGAGCCTTTATTACCAGGATTAACAACAAGGCCTAGCATAGGTGAGTTACAATTCTCTTGAGCATTCTCTAATGAAATCCCAGGAATTCTACCATTTCCGGGTCTCTGTTGGTCAACAAAATCCTCATTAAACATGCCAGTTACAGAAATGTTACATGGAACAAGCCAGGTGGGTAAGACAGTTCCCAAGAGTACAAAAGTGAGTCAAGTACTATTTACAGTATGGCAAACTTAGTGGCAAAAGGGTCAAAATTACAAGCCGGGCACAATTCTGAGCTGCACACAGGAAAACCTACACCTAATTAAAGCCAATGCACTGAACAAGGCCTGTTTGAGGACTGTGTAGTGAACACTGAGTTAGAAGCTAAAAACTCTATGCTTTATCTCCTTTGCATAGTGAGCTGGAGGGCAGAAAAAGGGACACGTCCTCACAAAACAACTACAGGCCTCCTACAATGACTACACTTTAAAGAAATCTATCACCATCATGAAAGTTACTGCTATTCAGTAATTGTGCTTAAGAAATTACGGATTGGTGACCCAAAGACTTCAATTTTCAAACCCAGGATCTCCTAGATGATGTGCCTTCTCATCTGAAAGAATTATATTAGGTGTTATCTCTTAGAGATAGAAATATTTGTTATCAAAGTTGTATATTATTTACAAAACAATTTATGCAGAATTTCAAGATAAATATAACTAATTGAAATGGATAATTTTATTTAATGGTTTTTAAATGGTGCTTTTACATGTTTAGGAAATTAAGGGATTGCACATTCCTCCTATAGCTCAAGATCATAATTATAATTAACCCTTTTCCTTAGAATTATGTCTGGTAGGATATCTGGCCCTTTTCTCTTCAAACAATGTAGATACACACAACACAGAAAACAGAAATTGTAAACAGCAGCTTGTCACAGATTTAAAGTGTTAAATACCACCTAGTAATCCCTGAAATTGAGTCACTAATGTCTCCAAAACTTTTGTTAGCATATGGGGAAAACTCATTACAAAGTAAGAGGTGTATAAAACCAGAGTATTCAAGCTTGCACCAACATTTAAAAAGAAACTGAGCATTGCACATAGTTTCAATAGACCATTAGTAGAGGAAAAAACATGGGTGCCTCAAAATCTCACTTTAGAAAGTTTTGAAAATATCTGACACGTATAAGAGTTATACCTCAACATTCCAATGAAGATCATGGATCAAAAGTTAAATACAATTCTGAGTAAAGTTGTGCCTGCATTTATCTCCTGCCAAATGTTAAACAAATGCTCCTCAGTACTTGTTTTGGCTATACTTTTCCCCCACTGTACAGCTAGGTACTAGGTCTTTCTTCCCTTGCTTTTTGAATACTAATAATCTCTCAACACTAAAACTTTTCCCTATGCTCTTAGAAAAGATACATTTGTGAAGTTTTATCCTGTTCAGGGATTGCAGTGTTTTCTTTATCAGTTTCAAGAAGAATCTGAAGTTCAGCAACATAAAGATGGATCTTGCTTCCTAGAACATGCCTCAGGTTGATAGTTTTTCTACAGTCCAGCCAAACCTGCTGCAGCACCTGTTGTTATCACATTCTTCAAAGTACAGACTTACCAATTTACCAAGCTGTGCACTGGCTCCTCAGTGAAATTAAACAGACCTCACTTTCCACAACATGGTACAGGGTATTTGAGAAATTTAATTCCTGAGATAACAGAGGCTAAAATATATTGCAATTTCAGTGTCTTCAAGAAAAGGTCAGGTCTGGATTGGAAGCACCCTCATTCATATTCCTCATCCAGTGACTTAAGCCTGTCAGAAGGAAGGCTCAGCAAGTGGAATAATAGGAGGACTGGTAAAGAAATCAGGCATTCACAATATGATTCTTTAGGAATACATTGCGCTTTCTTTATAAGTAGGAAGACTGCCAGAGAGGAGGAGGTGGCAGGGATGAAAAAAAGTTTACTTTTTTCCAGATGTGCCACAGAATCATAGAATATTCTGAGTTGGAAGGGACTGACAAGAATCATCCGAGTTCCGCTCCTGGCCCTGCACAGGAGTACCACAAGAGTCATACCCTGTGCCTGAGAGCATTGTCCAAATTCTTCTGGAACTCTGTCAGGATGGTGCAGTGACCACTTCCCTGGGAGCCTGTCCCAGTGAAGATATTCTCTGGGTGAAGATATTTTTTGCATATCCCCTCATACATCTTCATACCATCCCCTCAGGTCCTGCACTTCTCACTACAAGGATCAGCACCCTCCCCTCCTCTCCCCCTCATGAGGAAGGTGCAACTGCAGTGAGGTCTTCCCTCAGTCTCCTCTTTTCCAGTCTGAAGAAAACAAATTACCTCAGCTACTCCTTGTATTGATTTCCCTCCAGGCCCTTCTCTGGACACTTTCTAATAGCTTTATATAAATAATTTATTTAAAGTAATATGATTATATAATAATAGATAAGATAGATGGATGGATAGGTAATTTATTTTAAGACAATTATGAAAGCACCACAGACAGTGGCTCCAACAAGCAGCTTGCTTTGATTTAGAGTTTATTCCTGGAGAAAAGTCTTTACTAGGATATAACATATTCTTGCTTTTAGACCCTTAGACATTTCCCAGATAACATGATCATTTTCAGAAACCTCTTATATTTTGTGAAATATATATTAGAACTGATTTCTTCAGTTGCCTTTTTGAAAACTTTCCATACAGTTCATGGCACCTCACAGTTCTGCACAGCACAGTCTGAAAAACAAGGTAGGCATATTAGTAAGAGAGAGAGGTTACTAACTTAGGTGCCTTGGGTACATCACCATAATTGGATGTGTGAACGTGCTCAGAAAACTTAGGAAAAGGCTTTTGCAGAGTAGGAGCTATTATATTACTTATTCTTTGCATCAAAAGCAACACAAAAACCTCCTTGCCCAGAGAAACAGTGAGAAAATAGCTGGCAGGTGGGAACAGAGCTCCAACTGTGAGAGTATGCACAGATTACCATCCTTTTAAACAAAGAGTAATCAGCACAGTATTATACCTTTCAAAAAGACCAGAGACTGCAATTCATGGCAAACTGAAATCAACTCTATTTTTATTTCTTGGTTCAAAATAAATCAGGGAAATCTTCTCAATTAAAAGAACATAACGGACAGGAGGTGAACTGATTGTTTTATTAGCTTTTAAAACATTGTTCCAGATTCTTAGTGTAGAAAGATTATTTCTAGGTGTGGGTGGTATAATTGGAGCTTCTCAGTCTCTTTATGTTGTTATTCTCCTCAATGCACATTTAAATGTAGTGGTAATAAGTAATGAATTTAGAAAAAAAAAACCAAACAATTGAGTGACATTTCCCATTCCTTACAAAGTTTGAAGCTCAAAGTTCTGAAGTCATTTCAGGTGAAATCCTGAATTCTTGTAAGTTCAGATATTTACGTAGTCCTCTTACCATATAATCTTAGCATACCACAATCAATTACTAGGTACTTGTGTGGACATCTACATTCACAGAAACTGTGGTGAAAAAAATTGCCCAGTTTTTATAGATATGGAATAGAACATAGTGGAGACATGTAAAACAAGTGAGTTTAGCTATGTCCCCAAGGTATTCAAGGTGAGTCAGTCACTGTCTTTACACTCAGACCACAGAAGTCAATGGGCTTGTCCCTACTCTTTGCACTGTGCATTTCCTTCTTAGAGAGTAGGCAGCCAGGAAAGAATGGAAGAGAACATACAGAATGAGAAGGATACAGAAGAGACTGGCCTGATGAAGTCAATGGCAAAATTCACATTGATTTGATCGTGTCTGGCTTCAATCTCTAGTTTAATCACTCTTGCTCATGACAGAGGCGTCCTCTCATCTAATGAAACCACCAGAGGATCTTCAAAAGCTCAATCACTGCAGCAAGAAAGGAAGGCTGTTCTAACAAAGGGTGGTAGGTACCTTTTGATAACAAATCTCTTACATGCACAGAAAAAAGGGTAGATTCTCTGTCACCTTTCAAAAGATAAAATTCCCAAAAACTTTTGTTGCAATAAATGAAAAAAATAAGAGGAAAAAAAACCCCTCTAAAATTACAGATTCTCTAAACAAGAATTTCATTGCTCTTCTGAGTTTGAGGTGAAGAGAATGAACATTTTAAAGGACACAACAGGAAAAAAAAGGAGCAAAACACAAAGTTTCACCAAACTGTCTTGATAATAGAAGAGCAATTTTTTTTTTTTATTCCCTAGGACTTCTACTCTTTTAAAACATTTTGAGGAAGAAGGTGGGAGTAAAAGGCCTAGAAACTAAAAGGAGCAAGCATGGACAGTTCAGAAATCAAGAATAAAAACAAGCTAATTTTCCTTCCAACTGAGACAAGCTAATAGAAACATAACACATACTGAACTCCTAATTTTTCTGTCCATGCTGGTTATTCATGCCTCTTCAAGCTTGACATAATCACAAACCCATTCTGGTTACCCTAAGACCTTGACTAGTCAGTGAATTAAATGGTTTATTAATAGAACTTTTAAAAAGAGACAAAAAGAATTAACTAGGGAAAAAGCGTTACTAAAGTCACAAAACCCCAAAATAATGCAATTAATAACAGTTAAAATAGGACTTTGAAAAACAAGAACAACTCCAAGTACCTATGTTCTCCTTTTGGGGAGCACAGCTTTGTTTCCCAGAGCTTCCCCAATGTACAGCCCTGACTAGCTTTCATACTCTGTGGAAAATCAATTATCACAGAAATTAATAATGTCTGTTTACTATGGACATGTTAGTTGCTTTGAGAAGCAGATCAATTTGAAAGATAGATTAGACAAGGACAACAAATTCATGCCAATACTGAAACTTATGAATATGGATTAAGTTAAGACTGACTATGACGGCTTACACAAAAAAGTGTACACAAATGCAAGATCAAAATAAATACTTTGTAAACAGTACTTAAAATTTTAAAAGCTAAGATGAACATATTTCTTCTTAATAAATTCTTTAAGTCAAGGCTTGCCACAGGAAAAAAGACAAAGGGTAAAAGTATAGGCTGAAAGGAGAATGCAAAATACTGAGGAGGAGAGGAAGGGATAGGAACCAGGTGAAAACATCAATTGCTTTAAATGGCTGTGGCAGTAGGGGTAGGCAGAAGACAGTATTAAATAGAATACGTGTAAAGAACCTAGAAGCAAGTGAAGAAGGAATTAGAGTCTGAGGAAATGAAAAAAGAAACCAAGGAGAGAAGAAGAGGCAGCATCAGGTGAGTAGAAAAGACTGGTATATAATGTGGACCACAGACAATAAAACAACGTGACTGAAGTGAGGATTCAGAAGAAATAAAAGAAGGGAAGGTGAGGAAATACAGACAATCATTAAAACATGTACTCAAAATAAAGATGTGAAAGAATAAGGAAGAAAGCAATAACATGGAAAATGCAAAGAAAAAAAAAACATAAAAAAAATCTTGGCAGAAAGAATCAACCTTGTCAGTCAAAAGGATGAGATTTGATCACATCAAGAATCAATTCAGGCCTTGCAGAAGATATTCCCAAACAGAATGCAATTTCCCTAAAGGAAATGTCTTTATAACACGAAGAATTAACAAATCAATAGAAGAACTGTTTAATTTGCTTGCCATTAGTTCAAATTCATGTTCTCTGCAAAGAATGTGTGAATGACAATCACTGAGCAAAGCAGAAGTTCATTCATATTACAGTTGCCAATCAAAGCAACAATATGTATTCAACTGGGGTCTTCAGTAGATATCTACAATATAGAGGAGCACAACAAAAAACCAAGTTAGATCATAATGAAATAAAGTGTTATTTTTTATTTGAATATAAGTTAGTCAATCTTTCTCCATAACAAGTAAAAAAAAAATAATATATATATATAATAGTGTGATTTTCTTGGAAAAGGTGCATCTTCATGAATTTGTTATGAACACTGCTTGGTTCAATTCCAATTAGACAGCGGATATTTTTTTAAATCTTGGAAATCCTTTAAGATCAGACAAACAGATATAAATTATCACATGTGTTTCTAAATTCTTCTACATGGTTCACCTGATTGCTTACATAATATTCAAACACTATTTCCTCTCATCTAAAAAGATAGGTTATTGCTACTTTTTATAGTGCCAGAAATACACTGAAGGACGTCTTGCCTCTCCAGTCCACCATCACAAACACAATCATTTCTATTTCTTCAGTGTCCATGGGCTGGAGCAGACATGAAGTGAATGCTGAACCTACTGAAAAGACTGACTAAATTCCTTTCCTACACCCACACCCCTCACAGTGTGTATGGGTGCTGATTTTCAAGACCCTAATTTCCTGCATTACAAAGCAATTGTATATTTTGTTAACTCCAACTGAAATCAATGTTCTTGAGAGGTGCTCAGTACATCCCAGAAAAAAGCTCCCCCAGAATGTTGGGATTTTTTTCCCACATGGAGCTGACTGCCTCCACAAGCAGCAGGGTTACACTTTGTGGGCATAAATGATTGGTTAGGAAAAGAAGTTTATATTCATTTTAGAAATACATCACAGGCAAACTGCCTTGGAAGCAATTTAGCATTCCTACTACTTAAACTGCTGGATTATTTCTAAGTGCTATTTGGTGGGCACATTTTGCCTAGCAACAAGTGCCAGATGTCATTCCATTTCCTGTACACACAATAGTGGTCCATAAATTGCTTCAGGTTTAAGCATTCTGGCATTATAGCTGCTGTTCAGAATTCATTTAGTCACAAAATATCTTGCATACAAATACTTTATATAATCTCTTTACACAGATGAACACATCTAAAGATAAACATGTGAGGGATTTTTGGTTTGGTTTTTTTTTTTCTCCAAATGCTTTTGGCTTTTCATAGGAAAAATAAGGCCATGTAGTTGTAGGACAAGGGACAACAGCTATAAATTAAAGAGAATAGATTTAGATTAGAAATTCAGAAAAAAATCTTTACAGTGATGGCACTGGAACAGGTTGCCCAGATGTGGATCCCAGTTGCTCCATCCTGGGAACTGTCAAAGGCCAAGCTGGATCAAGTTTTGAGTAAACATATCTAGTGGAAGGTGTCCTTGCCCATAGCAGGGGAAGCTGGAACTAGATGATCTTTAACATCCCTTCCAATCCAGGCCATTCTATGGTTTTGTGATATTAGCAAAAATACCTTGAATAACACATACTTAGAATGAGAAGCCAATATAATAACATACCTAGATTCCAAAAAGACTGCAACAAACATAAAACTATTTTAAAACTTAGAACACAAAGTAGAAAATTGGTAATACATAAATATGGCAGGGAACTAAACAAATATTAATTTTTTATTGGTGTACTGAGAATTTGAAGATAACTCTAGGTGAAAAATAGTGCCTGGAAGCAGAAACAAGAAAAAGTTTAGTATGAAAAGCACAGGTAGAAAGAGTACTCCTTAATAGTACTTTATGAAGACAGGGAGTATTGATCATCTGTTGTCATCTTATTCCATACTGTTGTCTCCTTACCACAAAAGCTTCATACCTTCTTGGTGTTTACTCATGGGCTTCTCCTCTAAGCATTGACTACTTTCTTCTTCACCAAGTAGCCAACTGACTCCAGTTCCCTTCTCAACCATCCACCCCCTCTTTTATAGCACTCTTCTTCTCATGGGTTACAGCTGTGGCCTGTTAAAGCCAGGCCTTTTCCTAACCTTTGATAATTGGCCCAGCTGCAACTCCTTAGGGGTAAGATTAATTTCTACACTATCTTTATTTTCTTATATTCCATCCCCCTACAATCATCAACAAAGAATTTGAAAATATTTCAGGATGAATATTCTGCATGAAAGTAGATATCTTGAAAGAATACAGGTCTGTAAATACCTGTAATCAAAAAGAAACTAAAACAATATTTAGAAAATATCACCTAGGTGGATATCACCATGTGGTCTGGATATTAACCTTTGTATTAGGTAGGTGAGTATTTAGTTCTTCAGTGGTTGGAATGCAAGATCATAGTGAAAAGGATACCACAGTATTTGCATGAAGTGAAAAGAAAATTGCCACCAAAGATGGTGGAGAAAATTGTAGGGGAAAACACTCAGGAAAGAACCAAGTTCTAAACAGAAGAGAACTGCAGGACTGTGCTCCTCCCTATTACTAAGTTATCAAAAACATTATAATTTGGTCTCCATACACAACTTTTTATAAGGGATATCATGTGGAAGCAAATGTAGTAAAACTACCTAAAAGAATTTAAGTTTATCTCTTGTCCCACATAATGCTATGGCATTTCTCTTCAATTTAAGAGATGATACCTCCATTGGGACCTATGATAGAGCAAGATGCCGATTTTGAAGAGACTATTTCCAGGTCTATCAGGTTGGAATTTCTCATCACCAGATAAATAATGTTATTATTCTGAAGTAAAAAAAATTCCAAAGCAACAAATAAGCCACATTCCCCACCTCCAGATCCTCACTAATATTTAGCCTTAACTTAAGTGTTTATTGCTTTTCAGGTAATATCTGTTTCATGAAAATTTTTTAAAACAAATAGAAATAATAGTTTGTGATATTACTAAAGTTGATAATCTAAATAAAAACAAGCACTAGCAGGAAGAGTACACAATATCCCACTCAGCATTTCAATATGTGTATCTGGTGCTTAATTTCTCCATGGATGTTTAAAAGAAAGAACAGTTCATAAAGCCTTTGAAGACAGAGCTAAATATTGCACATTGTTCTCCTGGCATTAAGCAAGTCATAAAGGCTACCTGGATGTTTTTCCAATGCTTTTTCAGACAAATCATTTCCACGTACAGATATGTCCATCCCTCCACACATATATAAAATATAGGTACATATTTACTATAAAAATAAATATACTTTAATTAGCACAAAAAAGTATACATTTTGCAAAGTTATTGCAAGAAGAATAGGAAATAACTAAAATGGAAGACTAAGACATATTTACCATTCTACATGCTGCCACAAAATGTCAAAATAATTTTTTAAAGGTCTCTAAAAATATATTAGGAAAATAAGCCTCCACCACACATCAATAATGGGTAAAGCAGAAAAATGTAGTGGGTCTGCTTAAAAATTCTCTCGAAACAGAAAGTGGGCATTTTTTCAGTACAAATCATCAGCAGATTTCAAGAAAAGCAATTAGAGCAAGTTGAATTTTGTTCTTTTTCTTATCACATTCTTTTTCAGTCTTTCACTTTTGCAATGACTTTTCTTAAACTACCTTTTCTTTGGAAGGAAATTGAGAGATCAAATGTGAATGGCAACAGGATCCTATTATGCATACTTATTTATTAATTCAGTATAGGAAGTATTTTCTTTTCCTTTTTCACACAATGGCTGCCTTGAAGGAAAAATGCAATTCAGTTAACTTGCATTTCAAACAGATTTTTTGCCTCCGCACTTTCCAAAAGAGAGCTGCATTGAAAACTCAAGACTTTCTGATCTAGCAGTTGTAGTTAGAATGTTGTGGGAAACAACATCAAAGACTTTACTGAAGTCCAGACATTCAATAGCCACAGCCTTTTTCCCTCATCTATGCAATGGGTGACCTTGCTATAGAAAGAGATGCAGTTGGTCAAGCAGGACCTGCCCTTCCTAAGCCCATGCAGGCTTGCCTGGTCCCCTGGTTGTGCAGGGCACGCTGGTGGTGGCACTCAGGATGGCCTGCTCCACGAGTTTCCCCAGCCCCGAGGTCAGACTGACAGGCCTGTGGTCCCCCAGATCCTCCTTGCAGCCCTGCTGGTAGATGGGCATCACATGTGCTGAGCTCCAGTCAACTGGGACCCCCCTGGTTGGCCAGGGCTGCTGGTAAATAATGGAAAGTGGCTTGGCAAGGAACTCTTACATTCTTTGACTCTCTGGAAGTGCTCTTCATCTGTGTTAGTCTTGCAAAATACCTCCAGACCTTCCAGCAATAACATATAACAGGTCAGGATGTTTTAGGTTGGGCTACACATGGGAATGTGTGTAGGAGTAAGTAGTATCAAAATACTCTCTCTTTTTAAGAACAGCAATACCATTAAGACTTTGCAGATTGTAAATTGCAGAATGCTGAAAGCACAGAGCTGGACACTCAGCTAGTTTCAAACTGGGACGAAGGTGTGATTGAGATGCAATAATCAAATTATTCTACATACTTGTAGCAGCTAATGGAGACTAAATTCTTAATCAAGTTACACTACATTTTTCTTTGTGCTTTAAGCTGTTTCAGCATGCATTTTTCCCCTCCCATAATGCACAGCCAGAATCACTCCCTTTTACCATTTCTGGCAAAAATAGATCAGTGAGAAAATTCTGCTAAACATATTAACCCACTTAGAAGGAAGAGAACACCAGGACTAGTATAAAGACGTCTGCATGATCTTGTACTGACCTGGACACAGGAGACCTCCCACATGCTATTAAGCTACAAAGCCAAGGTGAAGTCATACTTCCTATGCCATGGCATTCATTTGCACTGAAAGCTTTCAAAATAAAAAATAGTCTTGTTGAAATCATATTTCATCCTTAGGATCTTGTGTCACCCACGTCCCAGCACATTTTGTCCTGGTACTCTAGCTTAGTCTCTCTGAAGCAGAAAGAAAGGACAAAACACCAGGGAACAAAAATCGTGCTATTTTCAGGAGCAGTTTCCACCCTAATTTCGCCAGTGCAGGATAGAAACACCTCTCACAATTCCAGCTTTCCATTTCCGTTCCAAGAATTTTCTTATACAATGGTCTGAAAGTGCCATGAGTGTCATTTGATGCACAGTAGCTTTACAAGCTCCTGGAAGAAAGAGAGGACAGGCCATTCTGCAGAGCCTCTTCCTTTGCCAAAGTCAAGAAATTTTTGTTTCAAATGAAAATGCAAGGGCTCGTTGTGAGCTTACACCAGTAAGAAAAGCTAGAAGGGCTGTACATACTGATCTGACCTGTCATCTGCATTTGTGACTTTCTACAAATGATTTGGTTTTTAAGGTAGGTGCTTATTGTATGGATCAGTCATAGGTTTTGGACAGGAGTCTTCAGCTACTGGTAATTTTCTGGCCTTGTAAACTCTTGCAGCCACACATATGAACCTAAGGCTTGCTATGACACTTCAGTGGCTTTTCTCGTCTTTTTAGTATAAATTTGCAATTTTAGACAATGCTTAATTTTCCAAGTGTTGAACCAGTGAAATAATTCCATTGTAACATGCCTTGGAAAACAAGTAAATCCAACATCAGATGTGTTTTAGAGAGGACAATTGCTCCAGAAAAGCGAGTTTCAATTAATACATTGAAGTTTTTTTTGAATGTTTTGAACTTTTATCTGTTTATGTTTCTCCTTATTGGTTTGGACTTTGTTTTTTTCTACTAACCTTCTCCTCTGCTGACTGGAATGAACAGCAATATGAAGATTAAAGTGGAAACCCAGTTCTTTGCATATCCCATTGGTGGGAATGTCTGCTTACATATAATTACTAGCCTTAGATGTCAAAGATGTCCAGATGTCATCATTTTAACATGACCTCTCTAAGTTTAAAACAGGAAAAGACTACAAGGGAAAAATTTCTAATGCTAGAAGTGCAAAAATGGAGAAATCTAAATGTCCTGCTTAAAAAAACAATAGAACTCTGACATTCAAAACATCTTTTCTTTGCTTCACATTTAAATTTCTGTCTCAGGTAAGGCTTTCTATAGAACTCTGCTTTGCTATTTTTCCTCCAGAGGTTAAAATAAATCTCCCAGATTTCTATAGAATTGCACCATATGACTTCCTGCTGACACTGAATTGAAACATATAGTATTCTCCTCTACAGCCTTCAAGCTATAATAATCTTTCATGGCACTCCCCCATCTCAGCAGTCTAATATCAGCGGATATTTCTTTAATAGTCTAAAAATTAGCATTTAAAATGTTAATTGCTTCCTGACTAATGATGAAAATTATGAGTTAAATGTGCAAGAATTATTTATAAATTGCAACAGCACACTAATTTTCTCTTCATCTTATAAAAATACAGCAGCCAATGAGGAATTTCAGAGCAATTAGTAAGGTAGACTACACAAATCCGTGCAAGTCAAGCCTTTGTAGTTTGTACTCCATGTTTTTCTGGTCTCTAAGGGTAAAGAGTGCCAAATTTCTTCACCTAAGAAAACCCACTAGATAATTTCACTGTCAGTGGTTTTCTTAAACTTCCAAACTGGATAATTAATTTCTGCAAGAATTCAGCAAGGAAAAATGTAATAGTTATAGTGGTGTCAAGTTTAACATGCAAACATTACCACAAACAGTGGCACAATTTAGCAATATGTATTTTTTTTCCATTGATTCTAACACTTAGAATTTACTTAGGTTCACACATTGGAACATGAATGAAGCACCTCATTTTCAGTATGACACAGATTAGTTAATACAGTTCCTACAAGTTAAAATATACACATACCTATATAATATTACTGCATTGCACAGGAAAAAAAAAAAGAAAAGAAAAAAGGAAAGATATGTATACATTTTTTTCTCAACAAAGTGAGAAACTGGGTTTTCAAGAAGTCCCTTAAACTGGCTTCTTTGGACTCCCAAAATATTTCTACAGCTGTGGCTCTGTGGTTCTGGCTCCCTATTCATTGCCTTGAAAGCCACAAAACTTGATACTTTTCTCCAACTCTTAGTCTAAGACTCCATCCAAGAAATACCTGCAGCACTGCCCTACTAGGAATGAATCCTGAGCACTCATACTTCAATATCTTTCAAAATCCAGAGATTACTTATTTCTCCCACTTCAAGTCTAGTAGGATGCAAGAGAAAATTACAGCTGGCCCAATGTAGGAGATAGAAAAATCCACAATTTATTTGAAAAAACCAGAAAATTAAATCAAAGTCAATATCTTTAAACAGCAAGAGTAAGGTGAGAGAATAAGATAAATATGGAAAGCATGTAAACAAGATAGTGATAGACAATTAGAAGATAAAAATAAAATGCTACAGTGACATTTTACAGACAGTTTTAAAAAGCCAGATTAATTTTTAGTGTCATACTCCACTTCAGTGCCTCTGCTGGCCGCAAGTTATCACTTTGGCAAGAAAGTGGAGCTTTTTACAATAACCTACTTTTAGTCTATGCAGATCTACTGTAGACTGAATTAATTCATCATCAGTATTCATTTATACTGAAGTGCCTATGCCTACAAGTGGAACAGGGAGGATGTTTTTTAAAAAAGAAATAAAATAGTCTTAAAAAAAAGAAAGATAACATGAAGGTTTTTGTATACTGTTCCAAAAGTAATTAAAGCTGCATTTGCTTGTTTGTCCATCACTTTTTGCAGCAGTCATGCTAAGGGCACAACTATTTTCATAGCACCACAAGGAACATATTTTCACATTGCTAACATATTTTGAAATAATTGCTCTATTGTATTAGGAATAAAGCACTCACAAGTGGCAACACAGTATTTCTTTCATCTTTCCTAAATCTGAATATTTCAGACCCTGCTCCAACACTGCTTTTCTATCCATTGATAGCTCACTAAATACAGCAGCACAGCACACGTTTATGTACAAATGACATGGGAGTGCTGCCAAGTCACAGAAGCATAGAACCTTAGCATTTTTATAGTTGAAAAAGGATCATTGAGACTAAATAGGATACCTTTCAAACAACTTAAAATATTAGTCTGAATTAATTTAAAAGGCAGATCAATGGTAAATCACTGAACTGAGTTTCATTATAAAAAAGCTGAAGCAAGCCTGTAGGTCCTCACAAAATCTTTTCCAGTCTTCCTGTTTTTTCACTACGTAGCATTTACATAAATCTTTAGCTACCTCAGTTTAGAAATTGTCTGCTGCCCAACAGTTTTATGGACAGGCAAGTCATGGTTTGTGGGTCTCAGATGAAGTATCCACTCAGCCCTGAAACACAAAGGAACTTTGCATGCATTATGCTGCAAAATGGGAGAGAAATAGCAGGTGGAGTCATGAAGATGGATGTTCAGTGGATGTAACCAGATGAATGGTCTGGCTGTAATAAACCAGGCTAAGGAATCACATGCTGAAGAAATTGCCTAAACCCCTTAAAATCCCATTCATACCAAGCCTTGCCACCTGGTCTTGGCATTTGAAAAAGAATATGCATCAGAAGAGATTAATCTTGCCTCCAGGGCTAGTCAAATTTATTGTAGCAAAATAATGTGAAGCATATAACCCTCCCTGAGAGCATTTATAAGAATGAGATAAAAAAGATCAAAATTTGAGTATCCAGCAGCATTATGTTACTCATCTTTGTCATGGGAAAGAAGAACTCACTACAGAAATCATAATAAAAAAAAATAAGAAAGTAAGCACAACCTAAAAGGCCATAATCATTATAAACAGACCTAATTTGTGAAAGCAAATGTGGGCATAAGGCAGTCAGCTCCCTTTGCTTTTCCAAGAACAGCTCCCTGTGTTTTTCCAGGAACAGCCATAGAAAAGAACAGTGTAGGTGTACAGAACAAAATTATTTGGAGCATTCTGTCAATAGGGAATGATCAATTGATAGGGCACTTGGTTGGAAAATATTAGCAAATTGTAACCATCTGTGATGCTGAAAATGCATGAACATATTCCTTGTCAGTGTGCTCAGAACAGATAATGCTCTTGACAGAGCTGGGTAGAGTTTACAGCTCTGTCAAGAACATTACCATGTACACTGTATATAACCATGATATTTGTTCTTGATCAGCTTTATTGAAAGAATTACTATCAGAACTTCCCCACATTCAGCCAGTTAGTTTTTCTGTAAAGCTATTTTACTTTTTCAGCATACAGCATGCACTGAGAAATGTTGTCAGATTTCCTGGGGCTTTCCCATGGGCCTTGGTGGCTGCAATTACAAGAATTTACATAGAGTAGAACACTGAGATACATTTTGCGCAAATACTGTCAGAACATAATGCCTTCCAGGACAGTAAGTATCGCAGTTATTAGAGTTTGGACAGCACATGTCATCATACTGATTAAAATTTTCAGCTATTTCGCATGCTACATGAAACCAGAAAGAAGTTATTTTTATTTTTAATTTAACTGAGTAAGTTATATTACATCCAGACTTTTCATTCCAGTCACCTGTGCTCTTTCAGTAATATTCCAAGATAAACTTGCAGTGAATAAACATTGACTTAGAACATTTGAATTACTGCCTTTATCATAAAAAGAAAATCAGGGGAAAAAAATGGCATTAAGGAATTTGAGTCAATCTGCCAAGAAAAGCCAAGTCATTAGGCAAACGAGACAGCTCTGAAGCTGGAAACACATTTGTCTGAAGATTCTGCCAAATAACCAGATGTTTCTGCTACACAAGTGCACCCAAAACTCAGCACAGGAATCCTACCAGAACTTACTATAGTACAAAATTAATGGCCAATGTTTAATCAAGGGAAAAATATTCATTTCAGACCATGCTTTCACTTTTTCAAGTGTTGTCAAGAAAGTTTAGAATAATCACAGGAGAAAGGAAGTTACCAAACACCTAATTGATAAATGCATCTTTAATTCGCTGCAACCACTGTCACATGGTAAGAAGTAATTGAAACAGAAATCTATTTCTGCAATACATAAAAAAAAATTCTGAGACAAATCATGATAAAATAAATAAATAATCATATTAAAAATAAATAAACAAAGTTGACCGGTTTTTCTGTAGAGTAACAGGAATATGGAATGAACTCTAGACTACAGCACTTGCCTATGACAACTAGAAAATCATTGAGAGACTGATGACAGAGTATGACTTTACAGTCTTTGCAAAATCACAGCATTTAGTGATATCAATAGGAATTTTTTTTTTATAAAATTCCAAGACACTTTCCTACAGACATCCCAGTGGACCAAAATTAGAAATACTGCCCTTAATCTTCATTCTTGCTTTTCTCTGCAGTGAAATAGTAGAGATATTAAAAATTAAAACTTCTAGTGGTCATTGGTGTGACTTGGTCACAGTTCTCTGCAGCAGTACTAGCTGAATCTTTTGTTGGCAAAATATAACTAATAATGCCAAGACAGCCTACAGCATAGCTTGAGTTCCTATGCCCCTAATTACCAAACATCAATTACGAGCTTTTTTTATTTTTTTTAATGTTTGAAGTAATTACACTTTTTCATGGGAAAAGAGACAAATCTTATAATGGTAACAAGTACAACAGAAGTGAGCTCAAGCTAATATAAACAATAATCTGGATCCCCAATGACCATAAAAAAATTAAGACCTAATCTTTGGCATAAACTCTAAAGGCCTTTGTGAGTAAAATACATCCTGGCACTGAAAGGAAAAGAGGTATGGGTTTCCAAACTTCAAAGACCTTGACTTTGCACTTAGAAGGAGTGCAGTACTTTTGCACATTATATGTACATGTTAAACTTAGGTTTAAAAGAGCTTTAAAACTTACTGAAGTTTATTCTAGTTGCAAGGATTCTACCAGCTACTTAATTTCTAAAGAGATGATGAAAACTAGAGGAATAATTGGATCTCTCAAAATTAATTTAGATCTTTGTTTAAAAATAAGAGCCATTCATCCTTCATCAGTAAGATCTGGATCCCTAGGTGTTGCCCCTTACACCCTGTGCCACACAGTCACACTTCATAAGCTCCAGGTCCCCCTGTATCACATGGAAGAGCATCAGGGTCAGGAACTTGAGGGCTGGATCAGGCTCAGCACTGTCCCCAAGTCTCAGGTCCTTGACTCTGACCAGCAACAAACAACCTTGACAGCAGGTTGGGCCACCAGACTGTGACCTCCATCCCCTGCCACACTGATGTCTTGCTGCTCTCTCCTGGTGCTGCTCTGGCTCTGTTTGTCACTGGGTGCCAGAAGTCACAAGTTTCTGGGCTTTGTCATAATTTTCCAGTCATAAAATATGTACACTCTGCATGCCTTTTTTTCACTACAGCTGTGCACCCTGGTTCCTGTAGCTACATGCTGTGGGAGATGATCTGGCTCCTCCTGCAGCTCCTTTTTTTGGTGACACCCTCCACTCGCAGCAAAGGCACCATCTGCCCAGCTTCTGCCTTAGCCAGAGGCTGAGGGCACCAACTGTGTCCCCAGACCTGGGGAACTACAGTCTCTTTTGAGACCACTGTCTATCCTAAGGCTTCTGATGTTCCAGAAATATTTTCTCCAGTTAGTGCTGATAACAACAGAGCCCTGTGGCACATCACCACCAGCACCCAGCACATGATTTGCTGCAGTTTGCTGATAGCTCATTAACATCAAAAAGGTGTGCTTACCATCCTAAGCTTGATGCAGAAGCAGTCCTATTACCATCATTCACCTGTGGGTTGATTAGTGAATCAATAAATTCATGATTTGCATTGAAAACACTGAGTATGCCTTGTATGCTCCTCAGTAGAATGCCTGTGAGCACCTTAAAGAAAGTCACAATTTTCAGCTTGTTCTTTCAAATGGTGTCCCTAGTTCATTTCAGTCTCACTGCCATCATCCTGCTGTGACAGCACCTACTACTGCAGCGTTTTCGCAGCTTATGTGAGGGGTTTATTTGCATATCCATAAATTCTAGCTAAAACTAACAAAAAGATCTACTGCGAGGCTGGCGGTGCAAAGTGTATCCCTGATAAATATAAAAATATACACAGCATCCAGAACCAGAAGTTTTTTTTTGTGAAAATGTTCTTTCCTGCTTGACTTGTGACTTCCACAAGTTTGCATCTACTGATGTAATCAACTTCTTCAGCTAAGAGAGAGTCTAAATTGTGAATTCAGAGACATTCTTTCACATACTAAGTTAAAAGCATTTTCATGGTCCAGCACACACACAAAGATGCTCTCAGGTAACAGTGGTCCAAAAATGCCCTTTGTGAGAAATTCTGGGCAAATCCAAAAAGTCCACAGATCTGTCTATGGTTGCAATCCTCTACTGAGGACTCAGAAGTCCTTTCTCCCCACCATTTTCCAGGACACATCCTTTGTCTAGCATCAGGCAGAGGACTACGCCCAAGCTCAAGGCTTAAAAACTAAAAGAAAAAAAAAAGATTAACATCTCAGAACTCTGGACAGGCCACTAAGCAAAATTAATCCTTCATCCAAATGCACTGGAATGACCACTTCTCACAACTGAAAAAAACCCCAGTTAAATAGGAACAGAATTTATCTGCTTGTCTGCATGTACTTGAGTATATAATCATCCCTTCAGTCCCACGGATCAGACTTTGTTCGGGTCTCAAGTCCAACAGCCAGTTACCATCTGATTAAACAATTATTTATGTGTATTGTTAAACAGCTACTCCTTTGCAGAAGCAGCTTTTACCTCTCCTTCTGTGGCTTCTCTCCTTGCATCAGCATCAAAGGTGTTCTGTTTGAACTCCCTGAAAAGGCAGTCTCAAGATTTTTTCTATCTGGAATGATATACAGACAATGCTACAAAAAGCCTCTCACAGCCAACACCTCATTGCCTCTTGCCTTTTCATGCCTCACAGAAGTTCAGAAGGGTCAGTTTCCTCTGGGTGCTTGGAAGCAAAAGTGTTTGCCCTGTACTGCCCAGTGTCGCACCTCTCTATCCTCATTTGAAAAATGCTGACAAAAGGCCTGAGCATTGCCATGGAAACACTTTACCCAATATCCTTGTAAATCTATTTGCCAAGGGAGGCACGGGTCTGCAAAGCATTAACAAACTCCCACCTCCTAAATAACCAACATGTACTTTCCTCAAACAAAATCCTTTTGCCACTGTTTTAAAACCAATGCCACAAGTGGTTTTTTTTTTCCCCACCCACCCTAGGAACTGCAAGTGCAATTCCAATTTGCACAAGAAAGATTTAATTTCCTTCTCATCTCAATCAGAAAGCACAAACTGGCCCTGGGAGAAAGCTGGAACTATTGGTGAAAAGGCCAATAAAGACTGGTTGGGACCTTTACTATACACCTGCTTTTGTTACTTCTGAGGACAAAGCTCTAGGGTCCTCTGACCTGAAACATGGGAGGAATTGAGACAATAATGAGGATGATGCAGCCTGAAAATGCCATGCCCTCCCTGAAGCTGCCCCCCCACCTGTCCTTCCCTTGACTGGGAAGGGAAGTGATGGCCACAGAATATCTCCCCAGGTAATGTTTTCTACTGCCCCTCTTTCAACAACTCCCACTAACTGAATTCACAACTTGATGATTTGCTTCTATAGCACATCTTGTATTCTCTCTCCTGGGCTCTGAAACAAGCTTCCTACAAGCAGATACTACTGTATTTCATTCTATATTCCTACAGGCTTTTTTTCACATTTAAAAGGATTCAATAACAGTCCCCATCTATTAACTCATCAATTTAATATATCTGAATCTTTCCATAATCTCTCCTACTGTTTGTTTTTCCACTGTTTCTATGGAATCTAGTTGAAGAGTATCTCAAAAGTTTGAAAGTTTAGCCTTGTTAAGCTAATTAAATTACACAACAAAGGGATAAATAGTACCCTTTTCCATAAAAAATAATTCTATTTCCTCAGCATTATTATTTTCTCAATTCAGACATTAAATTTAAAGCCAGTTTTCATTCATTTTTGTTCAGTGTGATATTCACTTCCAATTTTCATATTCAGTAGGTTCATTATGTTCATAACCGATTTGCAATGTGCAACATTTCTAGATATACACAGAAAGTCCACTGTGAATGGTCACTGCCAATTTTAATCAGTGTTTTCCCCTCTGCTCATACTGCCAAGTAATTTTCTCAAGGAATCCATAGAGAGCATATCAGTAGGATGGAACCATCTTTCTTGTAATAATTGTTGTTAAATACTATTATTTCAATACTATTATTTTATGAGTTAATCAAAGTGATGTCCATACATTGGCCACTTTCCATGCCAGCCTTGCAAGATACAGACTTTATTTTATGTCTGCCTCTGTGAAGAATACTCTGGGTGTTAAAGCTGGACATTGCCTACTCCCTGCCCAGAGTGCAAATTTCACGATGAAAAGAAAATTCTGCTCCTTTTGCTACTTCTTTTATTACTCTAGAGCTTTCCTGGCCCTTTGGACCTATTTCCCTTAATCATCAAGCACCAGATCCATGAACAGAACATGGATCACATAAGCATCCTTGGTGAGTCAGACTTATCACTATTTTAGTGCTGTATGCCCTGATCATCCTGGCTCACAAAACTTAGACATCCCCTGAGGGTAAATAAAACATAAAGAACCCTGGTAATCTACAGGGCAGTGCTGCAAAGCTGCTTTCCCCTTATGAAAGGAGTACATTCAGTAGACTCACAGATTTACAGTGGAGATCTTTAAGCCTAGACTGCAGAGACCAGATGTACTTGACCCTGTACTCAAGGACCAATCCTTGACTGAAGAGTCACTTCACCTGAGCCAGAATAACCTCTCAAGCCTGAGGCAAGCCCATGCTGATGGCTTGAACTCATGGTTCTGGACTGGCACAATTCTGTCCACTACGCCCCCCAGTATACCTCTGCCAAAGACAAAGAAAATCAAAAAGGTGCATTATTTCACAGGGGGCTCACTTCACTTGCTGTGCTGTGTGACAAGGTCCTTTGAGCTCACTGCAGGTAGGAGGCCTCCTGTAACACAGAGGTAAGGAAACAGAAGCTTTTATGTCATGTATTTTAGGCACAATACTGAAAAATCCAGGATAGCAACTGCAAATAACAAATCTATCTAAGGTTGAACAAAGCAGTGCAGGCACGACCTGCAACCATGAACTCTTGGCCCAGGTAGCTCCACACTCATTTCAGGTGCTGACTTAAAATGCCACCTCAGTCCTGGGGTCTATGACTCAAGCCAATCCAAGACAGAAAAGTGGCATTCTGAAGAAGAAAATCCTCTCAGTTCTCCAAAGGGCAGACAATTTTTGACCTGTGTGAAGGCATCACATGTACTTCTTCAGCATGCATCTGTGGTCATCTCTTCTCTAAAATTAATACCTTTGAAAAGGTATTAATACACTGGGACAAAAACAAGTAATATCTTGTAAATTCCATCAAATTTGAGTTTATCTAGGGAATCATTCTTTTTCCCCCACCATGTGCATGATTCTTGGTCCTTCTACTGAGGCTCTCTTTATTGCACATTCTTTCTGAATTGTGAATTCCTTTAGTTCTATTTAATGCTTCCCTGATTATCTACTAATAATAATGTTAGAAAATATCTTTATCAACCATTCTGCCAGTCTCACTTTCTTGTAAATTGTCCAATGCCTTTTTAAATCAGCAGGTCCTTTTGAGAAAATAAATTGATTAGTGACTGTAAGTACAAGTTCACTCTAAATGCATCAATAAAATGAGAATCCATTCAAAAACAAGAGCCTGCTTCTGAGACTGCTTAATGTAAATGTAAACATTAATGATGGTGAAATTTTTTTTCTAAATTGGAAGACTTTCAATAAGAAAACAAATGAAGCACAAAATAAAGGTGTCCCAGCTAAACAAGCACTTAAACAACCAAACTTGTAATTTCTTTAAAGAATGAAGTCAAGTTAATTTGAAGAAAAATAATTTTTAAAAAAAATCTATAAAACCAGGCTGACAATTTTAAATTATATTCTTATTCATTAATTCTTTATCAACCCAATCCCAAGACAGTCCTTCTGTTATTTTATCCCAAACTTAGAATACCTTATTGCTCATCTGGATCATCTGATTTGGAGTTTTTAACATTACTATTATATATCATCTTTAGTTCTAATAAAATAATATGCAGGCTGAGCATTACCTTATAATTCTGGTGAGCAAGTTTTCATGCTTAAATTTTAAATTATTTATTTTAATATTAAGAAAATTAATTGGGCCCTTGATAATAAAAGTTGAAACAGTATTTTTTATTCATCATATGATAGTTTGCCACTCTTTTCAAATACAGAACATTAATACTCATTGAACAAATTCACTTTTTCTGCCAAAGTACTCAGCAGTGCTAAGAACTGCCACTGTGTTCTTAAGAAGAGATTTTTTAACCTGCCATAGTCAAAAATAACACATATTTTAATAATTGAAGGATGTGTTGTTTTCAAATTGCTTCCCAAAGTGGAAGTCACTATGGTAGCTCTCTGTTTAATTATATATTATTCTGCAGTAGTGGGACAGATACATTATTTGTAAAAGATATAAAATAGTATAGGAGGAGGTGTTACTGTCTTGTAAACAACTCTTGGTATCAAAAGTGTTGTGGGGCATTTTTTAAACAATTAATAAATTAAACTGCCTAAATTTGTAGTCTTTTAACCTGCTTTATTTTTTACTTCAATTTTTTATGTAATGTTAGTAGAAAATTTAACTCATCAAAGCTGTTTAAACTTGTAGGTAATAAGTCTTTCAGTATTTATGTCTCATCTTTGTCTCTCCTGACTAAATTCTGTAAGAAGTAATGTCTTCTAATTAAAGGGAAAGAATGGATGAGGGAAAAAGGAAACAGTGGAGTGTTAAAATTTCTTAAATTTCTTTAACTCCCAAGGTACTATTTGACCTGTGAATTTATTTTTCTCATACTTGCCAACAATTTTGCATTACATTTTTTAATAGTAATAAGACTGTTTACTACATATAATTTAATTAGACTGTTGATCAATTTTACTTTTTCTATTCTGATATTTTCTGGTATCTGATATTGGAAAGTATTTTAGTACCATTTTAGGGCAATATTTCTAAACACAACAACGTTTGACTACAGTTTACAGTAACAGCCAAGGCAATGAATGGAAGAAAGATTTAACTAGCAAAACCAACCTGGGCTTAATCTGCATTAAAGCAGATTAAATCTTGAATCAATAAGGTTAAAAGAATTAGAAATGCAACTTGGGAAAAAAAATGAAACAACAAACAACTCTTATAAGTTAGAGTATCTAAGTTAGGTATCTTTCCTCTGGTGTTTATTTGCATAATCCAGTGGAAAATGGCATAATATGCAATTTCTTGCATTACCCTAGTTGTAATAATGCAAAGTATGTTCACAATAAATAGAGAAACTTCCAACCAAGTACGGTGAAAATTATCTTTTTCCAAGAAAAGTGTGAGATATAACTGGCAAGAGTCAGAATTTTAATTTAAGCATGCTTCATGTGAATAGACTGACAGCTGTGAAGACAATAAAAGGGTCTGTCAGTGCTTAATAAAACAAAGTAGCATCAAAGAAAAATACACTACTTAAAGGAGAGTGAAGCCCAGCTTTCTCCTATGTTTTAAATGTTTTCCTTTAAAAAGTTGTTAATGTTATCGACAGTTTTCAGTCTGACACATTTTCTAAAGGTGCTATACCCATCTTACATCTGCATATAAATTCATTACCCTTCATTCAAAAAACTTAAGTGATAATTTTGTAAAGCCTGTTGTTGCCTTTCTCAATGTACTGTTTCTTCTAAAGTCAATATCAGTAATTTTTCTTTCTTTTTTTCCTTTTTGTTACTAAGAGCAGTGTGGATTTCTGAATATTTGAGCACTACAGAGTTTTTGCTTTCCTCTTAAAATCTAGGAAAAACATACCTTTGTTTTATTCAATTGATATAAAGTAGACATTTTTTAAAACTTTTTCTTGAAATGACATTAGGTAAGGACAAGACATGGTCCTAAATGTAGCTACTTGGATTGGCAAGGGTTTTGCTACGCTTTTATCCTGTAACTTTTCAGTACTCTGATTGTACTTAGAAATTCCTGGGAGCATCAATTTCCAATAGTAAATTACAGCATACATCCAATAATGCTAAAGCAAGGTTCAGAACTATATCTCAGAAATATTAGACAAAGAATTAAAATGTAAATGCAAGAAGGAAAAAAAAAAATAAAATAAGGAAAAAACTCCATGCCCCATGGTGGCTGCCTTCCTGTGCTCACCACCTTCATTTCAGCGTGCGTGATGCAGCCCAGCAATCCCTCATCCTTTTAGGTCACCTCCATTAACTTCCTTGCAGCAGGAGGTTTCAATTTAGTCATGGTCTTAACATCTGGCCCAGCTGGGGAAGCTACTACAACATCCCCCTGAAGGGGGACTGCCTTGACTTAGCTTATTAGTACTGGGGAGGAGAAAGTTTATGCCACCTACTGTTCCTGCCTCCAACTCTTGGCATTCAGTCCAGGCAGGAAATCAGTTTTTAGGTGCTGCCAAACTGGAACCTCACACAGCAATAAGTTCACAGTGCCATCCAGAACTTTGTAATAAAGCAAATCTTGAGCACCTCTTCATATTTACTGAGCAATGAAATATCATGCCAGAATTAAAGGGTGCTTCTGAAAATAGTTTGAATGTGAATCAGAGGATATTTCAGCAGATCCAATGGAGTAATTACAGGGTAGGAAGAACAAACAGACTGTAATAGATAAGTGAGACAGGCAATCATAGACAAACTGTTTACTTCCCTGCTGATGGATGAATAGAGCAAAGGGTCACCTAGGTGGTTTTTTATTTAACTTTTTTTTCCCTGGCAGATTTATTCATGAAATCAGGCTTAACAGACAAGATGAGATTGAGCACTTTTTTAACATGAAACAGTTCTGTGGAAGTCTTCAACCACCATGCAAAATAGTTTTTATTATGGAAGAATGGTAATTATGTCCCTTTTATAAAAGGAAAGATGAGACACAAGGTTAACAAAACCTATTCTGCAGTCAAATTGAGCCAGGGCAACAAGACCTTCCAATCCTTAGTCATGTTATAAGCAGTGTCAAAGCAGCTGCCTTTGCTAGGCTGTAATCAAGTGCTAAGAAAAAACCTTTGACTGAAGCTCCCAGAAACCATGAGTCTTGGAGTCAAGCCTTTCATGACCAGTGACCAACCAGCTTGATAAAGGCATGATTTACTAGGCACAAAGTTTGAGACACAGATAGAAGTTTTACGACTTCATCTTCCATCAAGAGGGACATATTTAGACCCAAGCAATAAATCCAAATTTTCTTGTTTGATTTTTTTTTAATTTGAATGATGAAATTTTCATGTTCATTCAGTGTATTTTCGATTTAGGTCGATTAAGGTCTTCAAACTTCAAAACTGCTCAGCACTAGTGAGCAAGTTTAACCCTCTGCTTTCTATCACGTGACCATTTACCACTTGTCTTCCAACAGAAAATGCCCAAATGTTCATCACATACTCCACAGAGATACCTGGGAACAATCTCTGCAACTAGATAGCATATATGCAACAGCAAAAGCCAAGTCTCCTAGTGGCTTGAGAGGTCAAAGAAGTATGGGAAACACGAAGTAACCTAGGGCAGATGGACTGATTGTGTGCAAAAGAGGTAGGCAGAACTACCTTAATTAACAGATTTTCCTCAAAAGACAGTCAACAATAGTTTTTCCTTTTCTGTGCTTGATTTTTTCCTGATGTAAACTAAAGAACTTTATTTAAACAAAAAAAAATCTCCCAGGATGAAATTATTATACTTTTCATTTTAAAACATGGCAAAATAAAGCAGTTTAGTTTCATAAGCCACCTCTCCTCATGTCAAAAATTATTTTTAACTGTTCCTAATTTTTGTCAAATGAGTCAGATAATTAAGCATTATTTCAACAGAAGTTAATCTGTGCTTCTGATTTTTTTTGTCTTGTCACACCGACATACTTTGACTTCATGTGTATGACAACCCTGAGCAACTCTGAAGACAGCCCTCCTTCAGCAGAAGGCTGGACTGGCCAATCTCCACAAGTCTTTTCCTAAATCATGCTCTGATCCTGTTCTGGTAAACTGACTCCAAACCAGATCATTCTTTCTGTTTTCACCAATTATCTACTGTTGCTAAAAAGATGGCAAAACCCATCTCTAGACAAGGCTTACTCTGTGCCACAAAAATGTATCATTGCATATTTATAATAAAAGGTATATTGAAAAAGGGATTTGCTTCAGAGGGGTTTCTGACTCATGTATGCTTTTCTCCATTTTTCTCCTGCCAATATTTATGCTTGATCATCAGAACCAGCATTTTACACAAAAGCAAAAAAACCCCAAAAAATAGCAAGCAAGTAAGCAACCAACCAACACAACAACAAAAACAAAACAAAGAAAACCCCAACTGATCAATTCTGGTATGTGATAGATTTATGATAGATTCCTGGTGGGGAGTAAAACTGGATGTATACATCTGAATTTCAGAAAGGAGTACTTAAATTCTTTTGATCGTGAAGTATAGTTGGCTGGTAATGCTGAATGAGGTGACACAATCAAAATCATGACACAGAGACAGCTACTCTCCACAGCTGTAAGAAAAAGTGCCTGAAAATTCCATCTCAGCACAGCTCATAGTAATATTGCAGAAATTTAATTTTCCTAACCCTGTCATTTCTGCTGTCTGAAAAACAAATACCAATGTATCCTTCACTACTTGCACCTAATTCCTCTTTGCATGTGCTAATTTTACTGCGACCACTACAAACACTGCAGGCAAAGTAACTGAAGTTTTGCAGGCAGGCAGAGCAACGAAGCAAAATGACTGTTGTTTATAATAAGTATTAATAGCTGTATTGATTCCTATCTACTTCCCCTTCATTTCATCCTCTATGATGAAATGTTTTCTTTCATCCTCTGATGAAATCCTCCTGATCATCCTGTAGGATGAACAGCTGCCTCTAGGCATCCTCTACACAATTTGTTCCAATACCAGTGTTTCTGTCAATTCCCTGTTCATTTACCAACTGCACAATTGTTTATGAGATTCTGAGGACCAATTCTCATTACTCAGGAACCAAAAAACACATCTTGAAATTTTGTGGCAATACTAGCTTAAAATATTTACAGCCCCACAAATCTATTCAGCAGACTGTACAGCTCTACATCACTTCTCATTCCCCAGGATTTGTAAATCAGAGCGCATTCTTATCCTATTTGCAAAACAGCACAGGTGATCAAATTTCTCATTCATACTAAAACACAGGTGGAAATACATTTGGGAGAAAACACAGAATTCAAGAGCTGAACTGATATAAATGTTCATGCAATGTGTATGCAATACACTCTCTTCCCAGAGCCTTCTGTAGCACATCCTACTATTACATGTTTGGAAATTAGCAGAAAAGATTAACTGAAATGTCTACACATCACTAGAATAACATTTTGAAAAAAAATTTGAAAAAAAAAAAAACAACAAGTGGTTTCACGATACATTTGCAGACTAAGTAGCTCCTGACAGAACTAATCTTGCTGTATTGCCTCTGGAACTGTCTGAAAGCCAGGTATGTCCAAGTGTAGGCTTGGTCAACACACACACTTGCAGCAACAGAGAAACTGCATGTAAGAACAGCAGAACAGATGGCCCTTACAGCCATTAAAGATGCCTATATTCCATTTTAAAATCAAAGAATCTTTGTTTTTAAGGTTTACATCTCAAAACAAGAAGAAAATCAGTGATGTCTGACTTCACTGATTTGTCTCTATAGAAACCAGAAGAAAGACTCTTAGTTTTCAGACAGCGATACTTTGCTCACCAAATCACTCCACTGCATTCAGACAGCTTCTGGTTTAGTTTTCAAACTTATAAGTTTCAAAAGCTATGGTGCAAGTATTACCTGTAAATGCTTATTTGACATATTCCAGTATTTTAGGTGGAGAATAAAAAAAAAATTTAATTTAAATTGCAGTTCTATCATATAAGGAGTATGAAACTGCTTTTATTATAAAAGTGCTATCTTGGAAGAATCTAGTACTGGGGGGAAAGAATGAAGATATTGAACTATGCTCATTTCCTTGCTGATTTTATTTTAATGTTAAAACATATAATGCCAATAAAATATGTTTCAACACAGCAGTCAAACAAATCATCTTTTTTGGCTCTCTCTTACATTTCTTCTAGAAATAAATCTCGTTTATCCAAAAGTCTAAAATAGGATTTCCCTGCCTAGCTGTTTGCCTAGAAAGGCATTAGTATTTCCCTATTGATTTTTGGCATCTGTCAGTTTAGTCTCTCTTTTCTATACCACATGCACAATGTCTTCAGGCATTTGTCTCCCCCATTTGCAGGCAGCATGAAACCACTGAGCTAGGAATTTTGTGAATGTTACCATCACAAAATTAAGTTACTGTTTAAAAACTGTTGCTGCTATAACAGACCTACATTCTCCTGTTCTGAGGAACATTTTGTACTGCTTGAGGTTTCATACATTCCAGCTGTCCCTTGTATATGAAGTTTTAACATTTGTTTCCAGCCTTTGATCCTTTTCTTCTCACTTTCACCACATTAAATTTTTCTACGTGCATTTTCATTCTTTTTCAGCCAAGCAGTACGACACAGCAGAGTGGAACTCTTGGCTTCTGATGCTTGCCAGAAGGTGTTAGGAGGTATGTAGCCAACGTAATGCTCAGTCTGATCCGTTTTTGAGAAAGGATTTAAAAATTCAAACTGACAGTTCAGAATAGAAACAAGAGCTTGAGGTTTTGACACGGCTATGTTCAAAAAAAAGAAATTAAAAAACATCTGCTTAAGGAAAGAAAGTATTATTACAAAGGTGTTGAGTAGATGACCAAATGAAGTTTTAGTTTATAGGTAAGAAAGTGACTCTGTATACAGTGACATTAAAGTAGGGACTAAATTAGCAAAACTATATGACTCACTGAAAGAAATTTAAAACCACTTATGTGACTCACATGGGAAGAGAAGACAGATCAAGAGGGTACAGTGGGAATGTGCATTATGTGAAGACAATTGGACTCCTCAACATCAGCTTCTGTCACTGCACTGGTGAGGTGACAATTCTGTCACATGGCACAGATGAAGTACCATCACCCATTAAAACTACTGCTTTTCTTCTGGGGTTGACCTTACAAAAAATGTAAGCACCACAAAGTTATTTAGTTTTATAGAATACACAGCCCAGAAATGCAGATGGTCCCCTTAGAGCACTTTCTGATTTCATGGCTTCTCAGCAGAAGCAGCAGTGGAATGACACAGTATCAGCCAGACCAGAACACAGCTCCAGGAAGGGCTTGTCCAAAGGGATGTGGGGAACACTGGGCAAAAGGAGAAGTTAGGCAGTGATGTTTTCATGTTCATTGCATACAGGAGAAAAGGAGAAGACTGGGGAAGCTTTCTGTGGGTGGAATTCCCCATTTCCTTCCTACAAATGTGCACAAGTGTGATGAATACCATATGCTTAGGGAATGCAGGAAGATCAAGAGAATGAAACAAGGAAGAAGAAATATTCATCCAGACCTGTGCTGTATGCTGCGTATATAGAATTACCCTGTGCATTCATGGGTGATTTAGCTGAAGAAGGGAATAGTAGAGGCAATTTCCCAATGACCAGTGATATGAAAGAAATCAGGAATGGAAGTTCTGTCTCTCAACAATGGCAACACCTTTTGACTTAAGATAAATCTAAATAATGTTTTCAGCTATCAGTACAGGGTTCAGTTCATTGCTGTCTAAGAATAATTAACTTTCTAGAAGTATAATTTTGCATTGAGACAATATAGGGAACATACATTTGTCAGCGTGGCAGCCGTCAAAAAAATAAAAGCCAAGATACTACTACTTGCTTCCCCTGTTTCATTATCTGACAAAATATTTATACTCATTTGCTGCCATTGAAAAATGCAGACCAGATGTGGTTCCTGTTTAAGTAGGAATTATGTTATTTGATGTTCAATGGACCCAACAAGAATTAAGAGCTTCTAGAATATAAGTTTTAACATGGTCTATTTTGGTGTACATCAAATGGCAGGGCAACCATTCACTCTCACTTGGTATTTTGTTCATTTTGTCATAACTCCATAAGGTCAGTAGTTGACAAAGAATCCATTTGTTAAAGCGAAGGAAATTAAAAAAATAAATGTTTCTGTTCAATGCTTTGACTGTTATTTTTCCATCAAATTTCAAGTACTGGATAAAACATGTTTTCCATGACGCTGAGCTTGTTACAGAAGTCTATTTACCACTAGTATCTAGAAACAGTAATTTATGCCTTTCTATTGAAAAGATGCCTAAACTTAAAACAAGCAAGCTTGTTTTCAGAATCATTCCTGCTTAGAGACTCCGTAGTGATCATTTAAAAATGTGGTCATTTAAAAACATGCTCATATTTTAAGTATTATAAACACTGCAGAAAATTAAAGTTTTTTCTATTAATAGATTAAAATCAATGCTTATGCATCAGTTTCAATAAAGTATTACATTTAGAAACATTACAGCATGACAAAAACTGTGTTTATACTACCACAGATCCTCCTCACTAAGGCAGAGTATCAAACCGAGGATTGGCTTCACAGCAGCATCAAATAAAATCAGCCTCAGAGACCTCTGGAAGAGATTGTCTGGTCCACTTCTTTGTCTGGACTCACAAACAAGTGTGTGTTGATCCCTCTTGACTTGTCCAACCTGTTCTTAAACCCCCAGCCAGAGATTCCACAGTCTCCCTAAGACAAGCTTTTTACTGTGGTCAAAATCATTCCATCTCTTGGGAATAAGAAGCATAACGGACAGGTCTGAAGGAACTAAAGGAAACCATAAAATTTCAGCATGCTGTGCCACCTTTCTTCAGGAAGAAAAAGGGGTGAAGCAAGCAGAAATGAAAATACATGAGTGTACACCATTTATGCCTATTTTAAAGTTTCTGTGGTCTAGATTCATATCCTAACAAGCTCCCCTACAACTGAACAACCTGCACAAATAAAGCATGAGCTAACAGAGTGTTAGGTTACACACAACTGTGGTTAACTTCTGCAAGGTCTGTGAATAGCCAAAACAATTCAGCTCCTCTTGATGACATGCCTCCTTTGAGATCCCTGGGACACAAGAGCAGAGGTTATTGGTTGGAGAAAGAGCCACCAGGGAGTGTAAAGAGAGCCAAGGTGGATCTGACTTCCACCCAGCTCCTCATGGAAACAACTGTTCTTTGATGAGCCAGAGGAACGGATTAGGACTATTGTGAGGAGCAGTGCCAAGGAACTGAGCCAGATATAGACCAGCCAAAAAGCAGAAAAGACTCTGTCAAGGGGGAATGGGATTAGTAAAACAAATTGGCAATTGGATCCAACCAAAATGCTGCAAGTGGGAGTGGCAACCACAGCTCATGCAGAAAAGGATGGAGGAAAAGCCAAGACAAAACCTGAAATGCAAAAATACAGAGAACTGGAAGCCCATGAAAGGCCAGAGGAATTATGATATTGTCTCGAAAGAGCTTGATACATATCATTCCAGAAAGAGTAAGATTATTTTTAAAACCTCTGAGTTCCTTTGATAGGCACCCATGAAATAAAAGGAAGTCTGTGGTCACTGTATTCTTTAAGTATTATCCTTCAAGATATTATCCAGCAAGAACTTCATTCAGAAATTCTCAAGTGAGATCACCTTTTGAAACCATCTACAGAGAAATCATGTTGTATTTTCTGGACAATATCTGCAAATAAAAGTTTTTCTAACCTGTATGTAAGTGTACCAGACATACATTTAAAGCAGTTGATACATTTAGAATGGAATTTCCTAATTTACAAGAAGTCATATATAAAAGCTTTAGGATGGTGACACGAGAGGGAGTTGAGACCTACCCTTCTTATTCAATTACAAAATCTTAATTTTATTATGGCTTTCCAAACCAACAGACCATTTAATAAAAGCTGGGATAGATCTCTCAGTTTAAACAATTCCTTCATTTATACATCTGAGTTTAAATCTTTGAAAAATGAGTTTTCATTTATCAGAATGTTTTCTCAGATAACTCTCATTCCTGCTAAGTCTAACTCTGACATTCTGGAGAAAAATTATTTTGGTCAATGTCCTGTCAAATTACCACTAAGTAATATATAACTCTTTAAAGTAGCAAAATACTCAGAAGGAAAACAAAACAGAAAATCATGTAAAATGCTGTCAAGCTTAAAAGCATTCAAAACTTTGGAGATGTCGTTATTGTTATTGTTTTACTATTACCACTTGCAGATAAATGACAGGGTCTATATTTTGCTGCTGTAAATTTGTCTGCTATTACCCAGAGATTTTGGCCAAACAAGGGCCAGAATTGCCATGAGACCAATTCTCTGTTGGCATAACTTTATTGATTTCATTCGACTTTTGTTAGCAGAAAACATTGGCTTCTGTTTAGCTTTGGAAAAACATAAAAAGCAGCCACACCATCTGCTTTTATTAAAACATATTTTTAACCTGAAGAGTAAAGATGAGTGACAGGACCCACTCCTAAATCCAACAAAGTACACGGCTGAGGTTTGGTAATTTTGCCAATCCCATCTCCAATCAACTTTTGTTGTATGTCTACACAAAGCTTGTAGGAAGTTAAACATTATAAATTTTGAAGAGACAATTATTTTTTTATTGTGATACAGAAATCTATGCCATATTTAAATCTCTCTGTTTATGACCAATGACAATGATATGCTCTAACATTTCTCTGCTATGCTTCGATTAACTAAGCAGCCTTGGGGGAAAAAAGAAGGCAGTAAGAAATATTCCAGTACTTTTCACTGTCGGATGATGCCCTAAAGCCCCGTGAATGAGAAATGAAAATGTTCTAGAGAGAGAAAAAATTCACTTTATCTGAGTTTGCTGGACAAAAGGATTTCCACAAATGCCAACTGCAGGCAAACTCACATAAATGGAAAGTAGTTGTACCCATTGCAATAGCTCCTACATTCTTTATTCCCATCCAGAGAAACTGGATTGTAGGTGATGGACAATTTTCCTTCAGGGATAGCTGGCAACTTGATCTCTTCCTAAGCACAGCCTAGGAATTGTGCTTCAATATACTTGCTGTGTCTCTGATGAGGATTACGTGTGGCTTGAAACAGAAGCGAGAATTAAATAAAATTATTTCAAAATAATTATTTCAAAAGAGAGTCATTAGAAGAACCAGTGCAACAGCAGTATTTCAATTAAGTGCTTCAAGACCATTTTCTGATTTTTAATATATTTCTTACTGGTTATCGGCTTCCCACAGAATTTACCAGACTTCAAAGGCACCAGAAAAAAAGAAATTGTAATACTCATTTTCACGATTCTGTACAGAAGGTCTCTGCCTTACCTCTGCATGATAGACTACTAATGTACGATTTATTCCCTGCCACTATTCTTTCCAGCTTAAAAGCTGTTGAGAAAGGACTGAAACTGTCAAGACAATTAGGGCGAAAGTGTGGTACATTCTGTGAGACAGCATAAGTGTTTTTTTCATATAAAGTATATAGTGATTAAAAGGCACAATTCGGCAAAAGCATTCAGGAGAACCACAGTACAGTATGTTCTTATGTGACTTTTTGTCATGGCGTCACCACCATCCAGCATGATTTGGTCCTTCTGCAAGTAAGCTCATGACATGAAACTGGTTGTCCTCCTCCATTTCAGTTTCTTCCTGTTCCTAAAGTAAGAGGTCTGAACTTCTCTAGTAACCCTTCAAAGCATGACTTTACAAACAACCCTTTTGAGGATGGTGGTCTGGAACACAATCCACCAGGCATATAACTGCACCTACAGTTCTCTGTGGGATTGACCTGCTACAAATTCACTTCCCTATTTACACGTGGAACACTTTTAAGCTGAAATATACTGAGTGTTTTCATAAAACCAAGTTGCTCTCACTTGGATAATACACATAGAAATCAACAATTATTGAACACCTAATGCACAGGTAGCTCTTAGGAAAAAGAATACATGACTATTTTTTGTAGGAAACAGTATTTTTAGGACTAAAACATGAAACATAAAATGTGGTTTTGACACAGCCCTAACTGATAGTTTTAATACTAACAGATTTTATTCTTTTACTTCATAGGGACTTGGTGGTTTGAGAGCCCCTAGGAAGGACTCAGACACTTGAGTTTTCTTCTGAGTCTCATTATCAGCCTTAGATGATCAGAAGGTGTATCCTCAACTTCCCCTCTCTTCAATATCAGAAGAAAAACACATACCCTCTAGTAATTTGTTGCAAGAACTGCAAAGAAGGGTGGATATGAGAGCTGCATGCTGTGACCATCACAGTTCAGTTCCATATACCAGGCATATTCCCCACATTTGAAGTGGGGCTTGCATTTCTGGGAGGAACCACATTACTCACAGGAGATATGGACATAGAAATGGTTTGGATTATGCAAATTTAGCTCTTGTTCACAGAATACCATTAATTATTTATCTCTTAAAAAATGCCTGTATCTTCATCTGCTGAAAAGACATTCAAATTTTATACCAACTCTACTTGTATCTAATAATTTCCAAAGGGGTAAGGCTAGACAAGAAATGAGTCTGGACATTTCAGGAAGTGGAGAGGAACAGGATTTTTTGAAGAGGAGCTTTTGGCTTCTGAGACTCAATGAGCTTGTACCATTGAGTTTCACAAGTATCCACTTACTTTCTAGGAAGTACTGTTTAAAACATTTGGAGTAAGGAAATGGGGTGCCAAGAAACCTCTGTTTCCTGACATTGCTGCATTACCAAACTCTTTGCCATGTGTTTTTCAAACATTTCAGGCAAATGAACGGATTAAGGTAAAGAATAAACATTTAAACTAGCTTTCAACATGTTACCAAGTTTGTAAACTAAGCCATTTTAAACACCAGGAAGCGACAATTTTCCTCCTGTTGTTGCTGCATAAGTTCACTGAAGAAAACATAACAAATATAAAATTAAAAGATGCATAATAGTGCAAATGCACAGGACTCTTCAACAAAGGTAGATAGATTCAGCATTTCTTAGCTGTCAACCACACAGCTTCAAAATTTTAATAACTTTAATACAGCCTTTTAAGTAGATAGAAAATTATATGCAAACCAGGAAAAATACTTAAATGAGCCATTTTCACATTCAGTAGCCTCTAACTCTGGATCATAAAAGCTAACATCCCCAATATTTAAAATGACAGACACCACCTGGTTGAAAAGACTGAACAGGACCTGCTGGAGGCAGGCAACTGGAAAAAGCATGCCTGAGAAAGGTAGACTTTGGCAGTCTCTTTGGGCCACAGGAGGATTCTCCCCCAGCCCACTCACAATGTCCCCAGCCTAGAATTGCCCCCAGGAACAGAAAAAAAAAACCACTGTGACCAGGTGCTCTAGCTAGAACATCTGCTGCTGCATTAAGCTGCCAAGGCAACAGCATTCGGCTGTGACGTTTTCCAAATCACAAAGTTAGTACTCAGCTCACTCCTGGCAGTGTCGGAGCTGCCACTCCCAGTGACCTTCCCCACAAAAATGACCCAGATATGACTCCCAAAGCTCTGACTGCCACTCTCCAGGTCACTGACAAGAAGGTGTCCCAGATGTACCACTGATGCTACTCAGGTGGACAGGCAGAAGGGCAAAGCAGCTCTTTCAAGAAAGGGGACAGGTGCAACTCCAGTTAAAGTCTCTTGAATCCTTATTCTTCTACATACAACAATATAGTCATGTGTTACAGGGCTTGCAAGGGTTACAGGGTGAAGAGAGAAAGGAGAATGTTGACCTCATGTTCAGAAGGCTTGATTTATTATTTTATGATATATATTATATTATAACTATACTAAAAAGAAATAGAGAGAAAGTTCTCAGAATGCTAGCTAAGCTAAGAATAGAAAAGGAATGAATAAACAAAGGTCTGTGTCTCAGCACAGAGTGAGACCCAGCTCTGCCGTGAGTGGTCAGTAAATCCAAACATTCACTCAAGACCAATCACTCATCCACCTGTTGCATTCCACAGCAGCAGATAACCATTATTTACATTTTGTTGCTGAGGCTACAGCTTCTCAGAAAGGGGAAAAATCCTAAAGAAAGGATTTTTCACAAAAGATGTCGGTGACAGTCATGCAACTGCTCAAGCTGGTGTTCCAGCCCACTCCCAATGGACAAAATTTACACAAACCCTTATCTGCAAAAATTATTCCCTCCATCACGGAGAAATGAAGCTTTTAAATAACCTTTAAAAATAGTATTTGAAAGAAGATCAGGTTTTTTTCCCTTCATAGTCCTTCCATTTCCAAAGGAAATTTGAATCCAGCAGTATAACTGTGTACACCATAAACACACCATAACATGGCCTCAACCACCACACCCTCCAGTTAAAACACTGGTAAGTTCTGGTACCACATATATACTATGGGGTCCTCCTTTGCATGGCCAAAATCAAACTCCAGTACTTTTTAGGCACAAATTCTCCTTTGTCCTGGACAGCTCTAGTAATGAGTCCTTTCCTCTCAGGAAAGCTCATAGGAACTTTTTAATCAGTGGTGTTCTTTTTAAAGACAAACTACTTGGGAATACTAACATTGAAAGGTCTACAGTACAGTGCCATAGGTGATGACTGTTTGAAATCCTTGACAGGACCAGCTGCCAACAATAAAACTTTTAATAAGCATAGAAAACTATATCAAGACAGTCAGTTTGTCCAAAAAAGGCTGTCATAAGAACACATGCTGACACCTATCCACTGTTAAAGCACGTAAAAAAAATTAATAAACACTTGTAACATTAAATACACCATCTACTTTCTACTCACCATATCTTTTTCATAATAATGATTCTGAAACACAAATAGAATGTTAATATATACAGTCTACATAAGCCATTTTTTCATAAAGAACATTCTTTCAAATAAATAAAAATATACTTCAGTTCATTATCAGCCCCTGAGGAGCATAAAAATTCAAACACACTTCAGAACACTTATTTGCATAGACAGAAGTCACACAAAGGTTTGTTTTTTTCTCTGCAATGGATAAGCATGGCGCCCCAGACCACAGAAGGACAAAAGGAGAAGGAGATGCTGCTCCCCACCTTGTCTTGCCGTTGGTGGCAGCCTGAGGGGCTACATTCCAGCTCTGCTAGGTGCTATAAAAGTCTTTACATTTCCACATGCCCAACACACTCACTTTTACTTCTTAAACTAACACCTATTTTCCATCAGTAGCATCTACAAATAAAGGTGCTCAAAATGAGGGCTAAGCAACTAGGTAGATAAAATTTAATAAGTTACTTTTAAGATGCTTCCCTTCCATTAATCCCCCCTGCAGTTTTTGTGTCTAAGCTTCCTCCTGCCTCACACACCATTGCTATGAACCCACACATTGCACTTGGAACTACAACAATTGTCAATGTATCAAAGGCTGCTTGATTTTACCTAGATGAGGTACCAACAGCACAAAGTTGAGAATAATACAGCCTTTAGCTTGTGCTTTTTGTGTCTGCTGGGACCTTCAGCACTTAGCAAGGAAATGAACCTGCAATGAGGTCTATGCTATCACGATTTCACTTCTTCTAGAACCTGAGGAACCTGTTTTGAGATGAATATGGATGCTATTATCACACCTACACACCCCTGCTCTAGGAGGAAAAGTCACAAAATGCCAAGTTCTGAAGTCCAGACTAAAGCAAACTAGGTCAGAGCAGAACTGCAACCTCCATTTTTGTCAGTAGCCTCCTGCCCTATTTTTAACTGGATCCTTTAAGGAGGCTTTGTCTCCAATGGCCAGGTGTGCCACAGCTGAATCTTTACAAACATGGCCTCTGACACAGAAGAGGCTTATACACCTGCTCTCAAAATCCAGGGCTTTGAATTTCACTTTGGATCAAATGGCAATCAATGCAGGTCACAAGCTGACTTTTCTTCACACTTTTAGCAAGAAATGCTGCTCAATGAACAATCAGCATGTCAGACCTCCCTTCGGTATGAATACAAAAGCACATTTGTTAGAGCCTTTCCAGCTCAACTTCGATAGCTCTGCCTAAAGACACTATTCAGTTTCTGTGCAAAGAGCAGTCCTCAGCCCAAAATTTTCACCAAATTCTATCTTCAAATTCCGAACTCTCTCAAACTGCTGTATAGTACCCTACATCCAATAAACTTCCATGGATGCATAGCTATGTATTACATTAATACTTCATTTTGGATTTATCTTGTTATTTCTACATCTATTCCTAGTCAATTTAATTTTTCACTTGTGTTCTCTATATTGTTTAAAACCTTACAGACCAGGAAATAATGACACTCAAATTCTTTAGTCTTTCGTATTATGCATGATAATACCTCTGTTTGAGAAAACCGACGACTAATGCCAGCATTATACTGCTGAACTAGTATTAAAATAGGTACAGCACCCACAGCTTTGGAGAAAGAAACAGAAAAAATCTTTCATTGGCCTGAAAACCAGCAAGTTCCACAGCAACTGCTTATGGAAAATCAGACTACGCCATCATTTTTCAGTAGGTGTAAAAGGTACTTCAGTTTGGAAGGAAAATTATTCATAAAATCTTAATAACTATGAAAAAAACCAAAGATAACAAATACAGTTCTGAGCAAAGACAAGCCTTCTTCACGTGTTGCTGCCTATGTTGTCACCAAATTGTATCTGTCTTTTCATCTCACCTACTACAAACAGTGCAATCATACATGTCCCAGCTGACAGTTCTTGTGGTGCATTCTCTAAGAGCATCTGAAGTGTTCCCACTTCAGTTGGCCAAGGAAATCTATGCTTAGTTTAGTTTTTCATTAACTGCAGACACAGTAGAAGATTAAAAAAAAAAAAGAAAATAAAAGAATAAAAAAACCCAACCAACCAAAACAAAAAACAAAAACCCCAAATGAAAAAAAAAAAACAAAACGCACAAAAAATTAACTAAAATGGATTTTCCACTTTACTGCAGAAACCCCACAGAGCAATAGGTATCAAGCAGTGATGTGACAGGAATTAGTCCTGTATTGCACTTTCCCTTGCACACAATATGGGCTCCATTTATGCTAAGAAAGCCTGAGGCAATATGCAATTGTCTGAGGTCAGAACTACTATCTGCAAAAAAACAGCAACAAGTATATTGTCTGTTCTGAATGAAGCATAAATCCTTTGGGGATCTGATTGTTTTTGATTCAGTCTGCCTCCTCAGCTCATCTCCCTGAATATCGGTAACAAAAGATAAAATAAAGATGTCCCTGACATTGCAAAGAGAATGACAGGACAGTATCTACTTGATTTCCTCTACACCCCATGATACATAACGCAAATAAAAAGGTCAGGAGGAAGACTGGAGACTTCGTGATTCAGATGGCACACAGTACTTGTTTTCTCTCTTCTTTGTTTCTGACTCCAAGAGGGATCACCTGTTACTTTATCAATCCCAGTGGGATAAAAGGCAAGAAAATTATTTTAACTCCCTCTAAAGCACCTGGAATCATAATTGGAGAGAAATACAGCAAAGTCTCAAGGGAAAATAAAAGGACAGCGACATTTAAATCTGTTCTTCTTCATTACTCATGGCATAATCTCTTTCCCATTTTTATAAAAGGTTTATTAGAAAAAGCAAATCAATCAGATGGATAGCTGACATTTTCTTTACCTTCAGGCCTTCTCTCTCCAGAATATGATTGTTCAATAACTGGTCCAGAAAGAGGATCTGACACAGAAAGAGCCTTTAAGATAATGAGCTGCATATTGAGCAACTTAATCTTTTGATCAGCTTGGGACATGCAAGGGAAGTGGAGGTATGTCTGAATTGACTGGCAGGGAAACACAGCTATCTTTGGCATTTGTGACTCAAACAACTCTGCCTGTCCATCTCTGAATATGAACATCACTGGTGATCAGACATCAGTCACTTGAAAAAGGAATCACTCTGGCAGCTTGAAAAGTAGCGTGTTTTAAACAGCATTAGCCTCAAATACCATGCCTTTCTAGAGGGATGTTGAAAGAGCGTCTAGAAGTTCTCCATGTGGTACCAGTCAGCAGTTACTGCTGTTGCCTATGTCAGGAGAGATCCACAATTAAAAGGGACAGCAAATGTCAAAATAAAAATATGAAAAAGAAAATTAAAGCAGGAAACAGAAATAGAACTGCAGAAAGACATTTTGGCTATTTTCTTAGAGGAAACACAACTTCATCATTAAGTGAAAAAATGGCCTAAAAATGCAAAGAAAGAGAAATATGTCATACACTGAAAATTGGCCTGGTGATGTAATGTTAAGAAACATCACTGGATGCAGTTCACTGAATAGCTGGGTAAGGGAAAATATTATTCATACAACCTAAGTTCCAGTCTCTTGCCTAGAGTTATCCTAGATCTGACCTTCTTTTCTATGCTCCCTTCCTCCCACATACACACAATTTCAGTGACTAAAAACATGGTGGAAAAATGAAGAGGGCAACTAGCACAGCCTGAAAGGAGGTGCTTCACCAACTGGACCCCAGCTCTGGAGGACTTACCTGGGGCTGCTCTCTTGCATTGCTGGGCAGCCCTGGACTGCAACAAAGTCAGCTGGATTTTTAGCATAATTGTCGATAAGCCCAAACGAAGAAAGCTAAACTCCTGTACCCTTCACAGTTGTTTCCCTCCCCAGGACTTTGTACTGAATTTTTTACTACTTCTTTTTTTTTCCAGAAGAGAGAATTCAAATTATCTCACATCTCAGTGATAACATAGTAACAAGGCTTCAGTACTCCAGCTAGGAGTGACAAAGTGACAAGTACAGAAAATCATTTTTAAAAAAACATTTAATCACTTAGCATTCACATCTTTGAACTGCTGCATGAAGTGCTACCCAAAAGCTAAATATTGTTAAGAGATCTCTTGGCTCTCTTTATTCTGTGTGCACACTATACCACCAAAGCCTTTACAAAACTTGCAGCCACTGTTCATGATATTAACAGGAACATGATGGTGGAATTTACAGCAGAATATTAAAATTGAAGGAGCATTCAGTTTCCCTTTATGCAATTAACCCAGCAACAACAGCAAGCCCTTTGACATAACAGTACCAATCAAAAACTTCATGTTTGGGACAGCAAAGCAGTGAAATGCTATGGTATTTCTTATGTAGGGGAGATTTAATACTGCTTACTGCAGAGTCTATGAATCAGTTTCTCTACAGAACTCTAAAGCCACAGGTGCCAAATATAAATCTTTTTCTCATAATCCCGTTCTTGGTCCTTTCATGTTATTACTGGACTTCCTGCATAAATTGTTGCTAAAGTAAGTTTGGTCCTTTTTCCTACAAAATTTGCCAAACCAACTGCTGGAATGCATTTGTATTGTCCTCTTACTAGAAGAATTTCTGTAACATTCCCATTGACCTAATTGCAGGTTTTGGCCTGAAAAGATGACACGTTTCTGAGAATCTGGTAAAGCTGTTGAAACAGGGATAGTAGAAATGAAGTACCCTTCTGGCCCCTTTCATCAAGCTCCAGGCTGAATCCCCTTAGGAATGTGATGGCATTTCTTCTCCCTGCTTTTTTCTAAAATCCTATTCTAAGCTGCTTAAAAAAAAAAAAAAAAAAAAAAAAAAAAAAGAAAGAAAGAAAAAAAGAAAAAAAGATGAAAATCTGACCAAAATAACCCAGAAACTTAAGTAAAGACAGCTGAAAAGATGAAAGAGTGATAATGCTTAGATGTAAACCAAGTGACGTGTTCCAACAACTGGCAGGAACTAAATTTTATCCCAGAAATGTATGTTATTAAAGAATACAGTGTCAGTGGGGAAATCCCTGAAACCACAATACAATTACATTGTTTTAAGTTTTTATTTAGAAAGTATTATCATTACTTAGAGAAAAACAGAGTTTTCATCTTTATATAGCAAATATGAGACTTATCTTACAGTAAGTCTTTTTTTTTATAGCAGAAGAAAAAAATAATAATCACTGGAAAAAATTGATTCTTTTTAAATAGTTTATAGCCAGGGTAAATACCATAAGCCATCATTAGGCAAGCAATTCAAATAAGGAAATATATAAAAATGTGATCAATATTACATACTATATTAGACTTAAAACACAGTTTGCAGAGCTTCCAACCCAAAGCAACTTCTGCTTTTGTCCCTGATGCAGATGAATCTTGCTCTAAGCTAAGTCCCATTTTATGGCAGACACAGTGCCTGTAAATTGCATCCTTTAATCCTTGGGTGTCTCCACCATTCCATTTAGAGTCATGTTTCAGGGACCCATATATAATCACTCTACCAGTGTGCTGTGTTCCTGTTTTTAATGTAGACTCTTAATTTTCTAAGCTTCTGTCACCATCAGAGATTCCTTACCTGCGCAGATTTTCCCGTCGTAGGTCTCGCACACCCAGTCGTGGCACTCGCAGAGGGGACCGTAGTATTTGCCAGCCTCAGTCACTTGGCAGATGCAGGCTCCACACTCACACCTGCCTCTGTCACTGCACAGCTTCCCCCCTGGGACACGGCACCTGAGCTCTGACTCAGCCCGGGACAGCCGGCAGGGAGCAGGGATACCCAAAGCGCTCCTGTGGGGGACAGCAAACTGCATGAGCTGCGGTCAAAGCCGGGGCTGCAGCTCAGAGCCACTGAGACCTTGGCTCATTTGAAACCACCCTCCTGTCACTGGCTTCAGCCAATACCCAGAATATTGTTCTTACCACCTCTTCAGCTACGGTTGCAAATTATTACTTGTCTCAAATCACCTAGTTTTCTTTGTTTTCAACAGAAACCTCACTGCTACCAGCAAGAATGCATATACAATATTTTACTTATCTTTTTAACTGCATTGGCCTCATCTACTTCCCCATCAGGCATATCTGGTATATATGCACAGACACTTATAGTTTGATTATCCATCATGAAACATTTTGATCTTAATTACTTCAAAAAAGTTTAAAGATGCCATATACATCCAAACATCTGGATAGCATAACAGGAATATATATCATACAGCACACTTAAGGTTGATTCTAATAAAATATGTTTGCCAAAGTAATCCTTCTGGTTGTCAGATATATATGATCCATGAGTCCAATGGAAAAGGAAACCAAAGTAATTGTGGTTTTCCAAGCAACACTGTAGGTTGTGGCTGTGGTTTTCGTAAAAGCAGCAGAATCCAATTCTAGATCCGTAGATCTGCAGCTCTGCCATGCAGTTGTACCATGCACTGGAGCACATGGGGATCAGGACTTTCAGGACATTCTCAGGGGAAAATCACACTTTGTCGCATCAGGAACTGAATCATCGGAAAAACATAGGAAATCATAGGACTGCTCAGGCCAAAACCAGGTCTTCACAATGCTAAGGAATGCTGAAGATGTAGATGAATAGAACCTGCCCTTTCTCAGACAGTAGATTTTGCAAGACTCAGGGGCAAAGGAGGCACTGGCCTTAGGAGCCAGTGTGTGCTGGCTGTGGTGGAGATGGAGAGTGAAGGGCAGTGCACCTCTCTGTGCCACTGCATCAAAGAGCAGCAATAAGCAGGGTTCTGTGGTTTGGTTCCTGCTCCACTCAGGCAGCAGAATCTGGAAGTTTGGGTGTAGAGTCATCACTAGTCAGGTCTTCTCCCTTCGCTGCTTTCAGAGTGTGCATTTTGGGCATCAAATGCATCGTTGCCAATAACTCTGCAGCCTGCACATGCCCCTACCTACTGAGGTTCCCGGTGACCCAGAGCGCTTCCCTCAGCGTCACCTTTAAGGAGGCAGAGGAAGAGCCACCAAAGTGCTCCACCGCTCCCTCAAAATCACGCTCCCGGCACCTCAGAATCCGCCGCACTCGTGAGAGCGCAGAGCCGCACTTACCGCAGGGCCGGGGGCCCGGCCGGCAGCGCGGGGCCCAGCAGCAGCAGCAGCCCCAGCAGCGCCGGTGCGAGCATGCTGCGAGCTGCGCTCAGCGCACCTGGCGCGGGCGGACGGACGGGCGGACGGGCGGACGGACGGGCGGACAGAGGCGGCAGGCACGCGGAGAGCTGCGCGCTGGACAAGCCCGGCTCCAGCGCTGCTCCCGCCGTGCTGCAGCGGCTCTGATTAGCTGCCTGGGAGCGGGATTTGGGCAGCACTCTGGGAAGGAGGCCGGTGCCAAACCCCGAAGTTTACAGTCTAGGCAGGGAAGTAATTAGAAACAGTTGCGCAGCCAGATGGTTTATTTTGATGTTTTAAAAGTGGCCCGTTCACAGATGTGAACGAACTGTCTCCTTCTCAAAGTAGAGGCACCGTAAGTATTTGAGGTATGTGTTATCCCCCGTCCTTTGACAGACGGCTGCTTGGGATAATCTGTGAAACTTGTACCGAGCGGGAGCCAGGAGCAGCGCTCCCCAGCTGCAGCATCCCTGCCTGGCTGCTGCAGCACCTCCCTGGCGCCTGCCTCCCCCGGTCCGTCCGTCCGTCCGTCCGTCCGTCCGTCCGTCCATCCCTCCTTAGCCTGAGGTCACCTGCTCGCGTCACAGCGCCGTGCGACACTGCAGGCTGCCAACCCGCACCAGCATGACTGACTGCACATTAAAAGTATTATTAGTTTGCCGTTTCCTAATGCCTTATTAAAACACAGCCCAATACTTCATCTCAGCAGTGGGAGATTTTTGAATTGCTTTAAAACTAAGCTAAAAGGAAGGATAGTCTCTCCAAATGAATCAGCTTTGGCAGATATGGCCACGTGCACCACTTCATGCTGCAGAAAAGTTTTAGATCCCTCTGGCTGTCCTGGGAAATTGCTGTTTGCCTGACGCTTCCCTGGGATGGAAAGCTCTTAGAGAAACAAACTGACCACAAAAGAAGGTAAGTTATAGGTGTCCTGGTCTACACACACACACACACACACCACACACACACACACACACACACACACACACACGCATTTTTAAAGCAGGCGGCTGAAAGAAGGTTTCACTGGTTTTGAAGCCTGTATTGGAGATTAAAGCCCTCAGTATCTTCCTCAAAATTAAAACCTCTTGTTTTAATTTCATATTAAGTACCTAAAATACCACAGTTTACACTGTTCCAGAAAACATCTTAAGATTTAGTTAAAATTCTGACTCAGAGCCTGCTGTTCCTATGAGTTTAAGTGGGTGTCTTACATTTTACATAGTGAACTCAAGGCTGCAATTCACAGCATTCCTGCTAACATAACTAGTTCTGCTAGTGATATTTCTGCAAAAAAAAAAAAAAATGCATCAACCATTTGACTTTGTTCTGCTGGCCTTATATATGACAAAAGAACCTTTAAAATCTAGTTTGGGGCCTGTTTTCAGTCAAGTGCCCACTTGACTGGAGGATTAAACTTTATTGAAATTCAAAAGAAGAGATGAGACAAAATCGGCTCTAGCATATTTGTTAGCATATATTATTAGTCCCTGAAGATATACAGGTTAAAGGAAAAAGTTATTCCAATGGACTATTAAAACACAAGACTTTTGTCATATTTTAGTAAGTTATCTTGAAGTTGTGAAGTGCAACTGCCTACCCCTGGTGTACTACCTTCTTTATGACACATAACTTTACCCTAAGATACAAGCAAGGAGAATTAGGATGTAAAAAAATCTAAAAGCGCCACATACAGCTGTTGCAAACCAAATCTATTTTTTACCAGTTTTGCTGCCCTTTATAGTGTATTTCATATTGCAAGTGTGTTAAAATGTTTTCTCAAGCAACACAAATCATAAAAATCCTGTATTGAGTGATCTGTTGGCTTCAGTCCTGTTAATGTTTACAGTCCTGCTAACCCCATGTGTTTGACTTACTTTGATGGATCTAGTGAAAAGGGAAGTAATATTGGCAGGCAAATCAATAAATATTTATTTCTGACAGTCCTTGAACTTTGAAGTCCATGCTTAATGCAGCATTATGTGTTCTATCTGTGTGATAGTTTTAGAAATGTATTTATAATGCTGCAGTAAAAAAAATTCATAAATTAAGACCCTTTAGATAACAGAAAACAGCACTTTTAAGAACAATGTGATTGTCAAAAATTGTACTGCCTGAAGTCTCAATTCAGAGAAGAATAAAGAGAAAGCTTTGCATTTTAAACAATACTAATTCCCTTTTAGCACTAAATTTATTTTTAATCCACAACTTTAAAGGCTGCCATCTATTCATCTTCCTCCTTTTTCCCTCAGCAGACTGTTGCTGACAGGTATTCAGAAGACTTTCAAGCAGACTACAAACTATAACTCCAAATATACGGGGAGAAGACATTCACCATGATATGATGAACTTATCACTGTCTTATTTTTTTTACATCTGTCATGTTTTGAAGAAATACACACCTTTTTGCTGTGGACTTTTTGAATTTGGAGAAGGCATACTTACACAGTCGAAGGATGCAATATTCGAAATGTGTACCTAGAGCTTAAATTTAATAAATGCTTTCATGTGTACCTGTCTCTAATACAATATCTCAGTGATTCCTTAATAGATTTTGACCTTTTCTCAGATTATTATTTAGTCATTTAAGCCTAGAATATTTTTATGCATGCATGTATAAACATGTGTAAAGTGTGTATATACATATATATGTATACATACATACACATCATATATACATATATATGTATATACATATATATGTATACATACATACACATCATATATACACACTTTACACATGTATAAACATGTGTAAAGTGTGTATATATGATGTGTATGTATTCAGGAGCTAATTGGCTTCCAAACAGGCTGTAAATTCAATTTAAAAGGAGTCAGTCTCTTTCGAAATGGGAACCTGACATGCTGCCTTGAGAACCGCTCACTTCCTTTCAGCCACTCCTGCACACAACCCTAAAGAACTTTTTTCTCTACTGGATATCATACACCTACAAGAAGCACAGCAGTTGTAAAATGCAATTTTTCCTATGTATTGGAGTTTCATACTAAGGCTTTAGTCCTGCAGGAGCTTGGTAAATGTATAGTTTACAAGTGGTAATGCCACTTCTTGCAGAATAAAGGTAGAAAAGAGAAAGTCAACATTTTGCTGATGAGGAGAAGCTGGAACGCACCTGCTAATACCTAACAGCCGCTTCAAAACAGGCAACAGGTTTAAATAATACTTGTCAGACTTAAAATTACTTCAAATAAAGACATGTAATTTAAAAAATAGGTAGTGTTAAGCACACTTACACTTGAACCTCATTTTTTAAGTGTTTCCCTGTTACTGTTCTTCATAAAAGTTTGCAGGATTAGGTGGAGAGACAGGGATAATTTCTAATCTTTTCCCTGCAATTTTATTGACCAGTAGAGGAATCAGTAGGGTAATTTCCTATCCAAACTGGTGAAGGCTATTTTTGTGATTTCATAGTCTTCTGAACTGTGTAAAAACTAAGCTGCAAGCCTGGGGATACACAAGAAAATTCATAGGCAGTGATTTCTTTTTTAAAGGCAAACAATATCTTAACTTCAATTTTGCCAGAATTGCTCTTATAATAAATCAAATAAGAATAATATTTTTTTAAAAGGGGAGAAAATGAAAAAAGCTATTTTACACTAAGAGTGGCCTCATCCTGGAGCAGAATGCCCAGCAATGTTCATCCCATGACACAGACAAAAGCCATCTAGACAGGGTTTGAGCAACATGCTTTAGGCTGTCCTGCTCTGGGCAGGTAGGTTAGACTAGGCCATCTCCAGAGATCCTTTCCAACCTCAAATATTCCATAATTCTATGACTCTGATGGCATAATGTGCTATTGAACAAGGTTTGATTCAGTTTGGAGAGGCAGATGGACTCTGTCAACTCCTTTATTATGGCCTTTATTACAGTGAACATTTTAATTTTGTTGTTACTTAATAAAGCCATCAGCTTTGCAAAACACATTCTATGCCATTCTTAAGGATTTTCTTTTTAATAAAACAAATCAAAATGCACATAAAGTGAACAGTTTAAGTTTAAAAAAATGGAAACAATCAAATACTCTTCCCGGGTTTCCATTGAAGCCATTTTAGTAACAGCATGGGTTTGTAAGAATGGAGACTGAAGCATTCAAATGTAGAGGCATTCAGTTACATCAAAATTTTCTAAAATTAACTACAAGTTGCAAATCCCACATATCAAGCAATTAGTGTTTCTCCATAAAATGTGGAACAAGGAGAATTTTAAGTGTCCAGTGATTCTTCTGTGAAAAATATACAATCACTAAACTAGGTGGCTGTAAATATCTAATGCAAACCACATTAAAAGCCATGAAGCAAAAAGTACTTGATGGAGTTAACTAAAATCTGTCTGAATTGAAGAGTTCAGAAATGCATGCAACTGTTGAGAGTCATTGCTGTGCTGGTCAATGCCATCCCTAGAAGGCAGCAGGAGACAGACTACACCAGAGCTGCACAGAACTGAAAACCTTGTGTTAATTTTGCTGACAGGACATGGAATCTGGGACAGCTCATGGTATCACACTGGGAATACAAATAGTTTTTGGAGTTACAGGATTAAGGTTAGAACAAGATAAAAGCTGAGCTGGTCTGAATGTAGCTGGCCCGAATAGTACAGAATATAAGCTACCCAAACAGTTCATAGGCCAACATTAATCAAGATGTTATTTTGTTATACTCTAGGGTAAAACCTTAGCTTACTCCTTCATGCTTCAGTTGAAACTTTAAATAGCTGGTAGGTCTTTTGTTTGTTCAGTGTTTGCTAGTGAATTCCCCTACACAGCAACAATACCCTGCTTTTACAGAGGCTTTAAGGAAGCAGAAGATATTTCGGCATGATCTTGCAAGAAAGCCCAAAATGCCAGCAACAACACTGCATTTTAAAACCCAGTCTACTGCGTTCTTAACTATTTAGCATTTATTTCAGAAAGGAAGTAAAGTTCTGTCATAAGCTGAGCTAACAGTAATAGTGAAGAGCCCAAAAAAGAAAATAAAAAGCAAAAATTTTTCACCATAAATTATTACTTTATGTTCAATTGGTGCCTCATTTCTCAAAGGAACAAGGTTTCTTGATGCTGGGAGTCTTGAAAAATCAGATATAGTGTGAAGGACTATCTTGTTTGTGATCCTTTTAACTAGTTACCTGAATAAGTTATAATGAAGGATCATTCTCATCATTTTGTCCAAAGAGCTGTTCCTAAAGACAGCAAATTTAAAAAATAGATGCTGCTGACTTCTTCAGGGCAGAACTATAGTAACTCAGGTTGAGTGCCTAAATTAAACACATGCACACCAGATTTTCCAGCAACCATCTTGTATGGTTTCAATGCTCTGTCTTGCACTGCTTGCTGTTAAACCAAACATGAAGAAGAGACAGAAATTAAGAAAAAGGAAGTGTGGGAAAACACTTCTATTGCCCTTCTTCTGAGAGCTCTGTACCTATCGAAAGCAAACTAATTCTACACAGTTAGCAGCAGACTTCAGACCCTCTTCAAGGTGTGAAATTAAGAAAATCATTCTCCATGTCCTTTATTCTGGTTGATCGATGTTGACACACATCATGGACACTCAAGAATGACAGTTTTTAACCCATCCCAATCAAAGCTCTCATGAGCATTAACTGAGTTTCTCCTGCTGTCGCTTGCCTGATGTTGCTCTGTGACCATTTCTGTTATGGTTACAAGCTTCTGAGTGAAACCACCACTAGCCAGAGCCATGAAGGGATAGGTGGAAGCAGACTGGGCTGCTCAGCTCATCTAATTCACGTGGAGCCCCAATAACACCAGGGAGCTGCTCAGCATCTGCAGAGCAGCACTTCAGACTCTGGGAGAAATTTGTGGTAACCACCCTTTAGAGGACTAAAGACTTGGGCACCCTGAGGCTGAAGAGCAACAGGCAGGAATTTAGCAGGTTTTGAATTGTATCCTGTGCCAAAATGATTAAATCTTACTTTGGGTCTGAAGTTTAATTCTGAATTGCTAAATGATATTTTGTGACCTTTTTTAAAAGCTCAAGCATAATTTCAAAATTAATATTTAATGAATTCTTTTAGTCATTATAGACAGTCTGAAATCTGATCAAGCACTGTGCTCATTCATAAGTGGTAAATCAAATTCCAACAATGGCAATCTCAGTAAGATCAGCTCTTTGGGATGTTTTAAAAATTTGTTTACATTACTCTTCAGCTATTTAACAAATAGGGAAAGTAAGGACAATAAAGCAAATAAAGTTCAAATAAACTCAGAAGTAAAACCAGGGCTTAAGGGCTATCCAAATTCTGTAAAGAAATATGTAGAATAAATAGATGCTTTGAATTTCCCCCTTCCCTTTTTTTTTTTGGTAGTGTTTCCAAAATATGTTAGAGAAATGAAAGTTATAGGTAAGGTTGAGAATTCTGCCCTTGAATACGCAGTACAAATCCCCAAATTTTTCTTCTAAATGAAAATTCTGCCATGTCCAATTTCAAACATGTGTTGAAGTTTGAAGGATGAATAGGGAAATTTCTTTATCTGGTCTTGATTGTAGAGATGAGAGGTAAATCTTTACTAAGAAACATCTTTTCTTTTGACCTATTTAACATTACTGTAAAGTAATGTGGTGGGATTAACTCCCAAATTCTGTCTTTATCTATGTGTTTATGGCTTGCTTTGTAGGTCAGTGTGAATTTCCTAAATTGGAATTAAAACAGACTTGAAGGTTTGGAGCCCTAAATATTAGACATTGTTACAGACTTTAAAGGACTAACAGTTTTGCAAAATTATATCAATTATTTAATAGATATTTAAGTTTTATCCTCACATGCCTCCTATATGCCACTGAAGTATGAAAATGTTCATGCTTTTCAGATGTGTGCCACATCTGAAAGTAAATTGGTGGTTAAATAGCAAAGCAAGAAAGGGCTTTTCCTTGCAAACAGAAGACCTTCACTGTCTGCACAATTCTGTGAATGGAAGACTACTGTTTCACCTTTGCACACAGGCAGCTACATCAAGGTATCAAGGGCTAAACCTTTCTTCCAGCTTTAGCATCATCTGATGCCAGTTGTGCTCAAGACAGGCTGTCAGAGAGAATCCAGTCTTCTGCTGAAAGTGTGGGTTTCCATTAGCAGCTCGTGCTCCACAGAGTAAGGGCAGCTAGTAACAATATGTTACCTACCACGACACCAGAAGTGCCAAATACATAAGGAAACACATATTCTATCTAATAAAAACCACATGTAAGGAAATTAATCCCTTCTTTTTGGGAAATCATTAAACAGTATCTAAATTACTGCAGCATATCTTGAACCCCTCTCCAACACATGACAGATGCTAAGACGTGAATTCAGTGGCAGGCCACCAAGGTGGTTGGAAGTGGAGCACGTGCTCCATGAGGAGAGGCTGAAGGAGCTTGGATGGCTTTGGGAGCACCTAGGAGCAGTCTGCCAGATTCGATGAGGAAGCCGTCAAGAGGACAAAGCTGGGCAATTCCCAAGGGTGCATTGCAGGAGGAGAGACTGCTGACAAGGGAGGGTCCAAGTGCACGTCAGGAAAAAATCTTTCAGCATGAGGACGGTCCAGTACAGAAACAAGCTTACCAGGGAGGCTGTGCAGTCTCTGTCTTGGGAGGCCTTCAAGACCCAACTGGATAAAGCCCTGAGCAAGCTGGTGTGATCTCATCTCTGAGCCTGGTTTAAGCAGATCCATCAGACCGGATGGCCTCCTGAGGTCCCTTCCAACTGGAAAATTGTTCTATCGAGAGTTATTTTTCAGAGGCCAGTATATCCATAGGAGAAATGTTACACAAAGTCACATCCGCTGGCAAATGTTGATTTCTTTTGTTTAGCTATAGCTGCAATGTTTCACTGTTTGCAACTGTCAGTTTTCATTTATGAGATGCTATCACCAACAGCAAAATGCTGCCTAGCAACTTATTCCAAGTAATGAAACGTTAAGTGGGGAGGAAGAGACAAAATAGGAAGAGTATTATTTGTCAGCACATTTATTCTTAAATTGTTTTGCTTTACAAATTTTTTTCTCATGAAACATCAGCTGACTGCTATCAAAAACTGCAAACACTAAAATTAGGTGCTTAAATTCACTGGAATTGCTAATGCTGGTAATACATGTAAGTACTGCTGGCAGGACTGCATCTGTAATCCTGAGGCCAACTCCCTAACTGGTTTATTAGTTTTGGTTGCCAGCATCAAATAGATATAATTTAAAGAAACCTAATACAATTTATGCCATACATTTTCCTTCAGCTTTCTGGGGTATTTTGCTAAGGGCTTTGTCTTTTGAATCATATTCCACATCTCTACCATGTCCAGAAAGTTATAGGCTCACATTCCCCACCATACATTTTCATTTAAACATAAATTTTCCACAAATTTACTTCTTTTTTTTTTTTCAATTTGTGCAAGAAGATAAAATGCAGATTGGAACATGTCAACCTGATTTACAGAAACAATTTTCCAAGTATTTCTTCATCTGTTTATTTGTGGTATCTTTTTCATACAATCACTTAGGCTGGAAAGACCCCTAAGACCATCTAGTCCAACAAGTGAAGATATTTTCATGGGGTTTTTTTCACTGTGGAGCTCGAAACTGGGCTTTAGCACGGCCCTTCAGTAATTTGAAAATTAACTAGACCACCCAGTGAAGTCGAGGCAAAGAAGTGCACCAGCATTATAAAAAGGCCTAAGGTGTACAAACAGGGTTTCTTACCAAAATAAATCACCTATCCTAGCACTTGAAGAGCATAATGAATAAAATGAAAAACAAACCCCAAACCAACCAAGAAACAAAAAGGCTGAAGCCCGAACTGGAGCCCTACCAAAGTGCCGCAGCAAGCGGCGCCTCGGCGGGCGTTGCTGCTGGCCGAGCGCAGTGCGGGCTCAGCCTGAGGGACGGCCCGGCGGGCTCCGTGCCGTGCCGGGCACCCCTCGTGTGTTTCGGGGCGCAGCGAGCACAGTTCCGAGCCGCTGTGGGGGTGTTCTGCGAGACGGGACCGCCGCGGGGATCACCCCCCAGGCGGCGGCGGGGCCGCTAAGCCACCTCTCTTCGCAGCCGGGTTCGTGAGCACGGCAGGGGTCTGTTTGTTCCGAGGCGCCCGTGCGCGGTCGGCACCGTCTCCTCCGCACCTGCTCCCTCCCCGCCCGCCCCCGCCGCCGTTGCCGAGAGACTGAACGCGGCCGCCGCCGGGCGGGCCCCGCCGCCCCGATCCATCGCGGGGAGGGCGGCGTGCGAGGCTGGCACGGCACCGCAACGCCCGCACACCCGCGGGGGCCTCTCCCGACCGCGCCATGAAGGGAGATGCTGGCGGTAGGTCGGAGGCGGCGGGCGCGGCTCGCTCCCGCAGCGCGCTCGGGCCCCGCGCCTCCCCGCCCCCCTCCACGGCCCCTCGGTGCCGGCGGCCGCCGTGGCTGTGCCGGGAACGCTGGCGGCTCCCGGGGAAGCGACGGGCGCGGCCAGAGGCCCGCCTGGCTCCGCGGCAGGGGAAGGGGCGGCGGCGCCCTCCGCATCGCCCGCCCCGGCCCTCCTTCCCCGCGGTGGGAGGGGGCGCTCCGGGCCGGCCGCCGCCGGCCTCCCCCGCGGCCCGGGGCCCTCCGCAGCCCCGTCACTGAGGCAGAGCGGGGCCGTGCGGCCAACAGGCCTCTTCGGGGGGCACTCATTTCATGGGGTGCCTGGGGATGGGCACGGGGGTGGCCGCGGAGAGCTCCCTCAGGGGCTGCGGGCTTGGCGTGGTTGGAGGGAGCGATGTACCCAGGCCTGGGCTAAATCTGTTTAACGTGCAGTGTCAGTACATCGAATAGAGATGCTTAATATTTTTTTGTTATTGACATCTTTTTGTTTTAGTACTCTCAGTAAAATCAGAGATGTATTTCGAGAAAGGATCAAGGTTTCTTAATGTGCAAACGTGGCTTTTAAGTCAGCTATGATTTGGTTGGTTAACTGTTGTTGCATCCAGGCAAATATTTACACCGAGGAAACCCTAACTAAATGCCGTTTGAGTCTTTTGTGTTCGTCTGAAGCATCATCAATTTCCTGGTTCATTTCATTGCTTGTTTTCGTTTTCATTTCCTTTCCCAGCAGCCCCATTCCACCTGCCCTTTGAGTGATCAACAGAGAAATGATACATATTAACAATGAACTATGCTCTGCTGATTGAATCACAAAAGCTGAAGTTTCTTAACTTCAGGAAGGGGATGAGAAATCACATTTCTTCGAATTGGTCTATCTGGATGCTAGAAGTCTCCAGCTGTCTTCAAGTATTTACATATACCTTTGGAGACTTGTAGGAACAGTTGGATTTGTTTTCATTTGGTGTGTTGTTTTGTTGTGGGTTTTTTGTTTTACCATTTGAGCTTGGTAACTTTCAAAACTGTAACAATTGGCATATCATTTGTGTTTTAGTCTTCCTATTTGGTGCATCTGTTTTATTTTAATCTGAAATGTGGTCCATCACAGTTCATTGAACTATACCACCTGGAAATATAATTTACTCTGTTTTGACTTATTTCCAGCTCCAGGACACTGCTGGTACCATGAGCACCACGTAGATCTATCTCTGTGTGTGGCATTCATCCAAACCTGTCTTTGAGTCAAATGCATTTTGTGTCTTAAACCTTCACAGTAGAGGATGAATGCTATCACACTGTGTTGTTGGGAGTAATGGGCTGCTGGACCTGCCCTAAAAGACTTCTGCAGATGAGAATGTCTTCATGAGGCATGAGTAGCTCATGGTGAGATAGAACTGGTTCTGGCTTCTGGGGAGTTTGGTTTCCTCCCCACCTGCTTAGGTGTTACAAATAAGATGTCTGATGTGTTTATGAGGAAAATAGAGGTGTTGCATTCAAAAATAATTTTTGCTGCATTACTAATAGAATGCTTCCATGGTTGGATCTCCTGTAGGTTTTGAGCACAAAATCTTTTGGGGATAAAGAGCAAAGTCAGCCTAATGTGGGTGTTACAGATTGAATCATATTTTCTTTCCCTTTCAACCTTTCTCTCTTCTCCCTTTCATTACCTTCATAGCATCTTTTATTTCAACTGAAGTTTCCTGGATCGGTTAAATAGTGATAAACATCTTGCTTTGCAAAATACCAGTCCTAAATTATAGTTGCAAATTGTCTTGATTCTACTAGGTGATTTCTTTTTCCTTTTTCTATTTTCTGTGATATATTCATCTTTTATCACTTTTTTTCCCCTTCATGGTGAGGACAATTAAGTAGTGAAACAGGTTGCTCAAAAAACCTTCTTTGCTGGCGATTTTCAAGTCTAGACTGGAGTAACCTGAGTAAACTGCAATAGCCTGGGCTGTCACCAGAGTTGGTGATGCTTGAGCAGGAGGCACAGTTGGAGACATGACATCATAGAACCAAATAATGGTTCTGACATCATCTTCTGACATCATAGAACCAAATAATGGTTTGGGTGGTAAGGGACCTTAAAGATGATATAGTTCCAGCCCCACTGCTCTGGGCAGGGACAACTTCCACTAGACAAGATTGCTCAAAGCCCTATCCAGCCTGGCCTTGAGTGCTGACAGGGATGGGACATTCACAGCTTCTTTGGGAAACCTGTTCCTGTGCCTCACCACCCTCGCAGTAAAGAATTTCTTTCTAATATCTAATTTAAACTTAGCACTATATATCCTTGTGAAAAGTCCCTCCCCAGGGACTGTAACACCCTTTAGATACTGAAAAACTGCTCTAAGGTCTCCCTGGAGCTTTCTCCAGGCCAAGCAGCTCCAACTCTCTGAGCCTATCTTCACAGGAGAGGTGCTCCAGCCCGTCTTTGTGGCCTCCTCTGGACTAATTCCAACAGGTCAATGTCTTGTGTTGCAGGCCCTGGAACTGGGCCTCTGGAGAACCTAGATGGAGGCTCACAAGAGCAGAGTTGAGGTCCTTCCAACTGGAACTGGCTTATGATTCTATGAACTCAATTTTCCTTCTTTTTTTTTCTTCCCTCCAAAATAAAGTCTTTGTGTACAGTACGTAAAGTACCAGAGGTTATGGTGCCACTTCTAGGAACTGCCCTGCAGCAAGGGCATGTCAATTAGTTTGTTTCAAAGGGAAGATAAGAAGACATGAAAAGAAAAAGTCCTAATTTTGTTTTCAGGACTTCAAGTTTAGGCTATATAGGCGTTAGATTTTTTTTGCTGGCAGTTTCTTAAAGGATAGAAAGAAAGAATTTGGCAAGAAAAGATGATCTAGAATATTTCAGTTTCTTTAATAATTATTTTAGCAAAAAATGTAACAAATCTAAAAGAATATAACCACCATTTATTTTAATTTTCATGTATTTAAATTGTGAGAAGATGGATATACAAGGTTCTAGCATGTAATTAATGATTCAAAAAAATCCCAGAAACATTAAAATAATCACTTAAGCAGGCATGCTGCCAGCCATCTGCCCACAGAGAAGCTCCTTTCCATCCATGTATCATTCTGGGAAGGAATTCCTTCCTTTAAACCTTGAAAAATTGATCCACAGTACTCAGAGCATGTTACTGAATGTGGGATATAAAGAGAGGATGAGCTGCTCCTTGAATCCACTCAATCAATGACATGGTACTGCCTGTCCCCTTACGTTCACAAAGGGTTAAACACATTTTCCATCTGACATGACTTTTGCTGCAAAAGAAAATTCCAGAACACTGCTCTCTGGTTTTAACCAGCATGATTCTTACTAAGGATGTTGCTATGTGTCTTTTTGTCAGCAATGGGCTCATGTATTTCTATAAATCACATTGCAGCTGACTGATCTTAGGTCAGCAAATGGTGGGGAGGTGGCTCACAGTACAAGTGAACTTTCAGAGTAAACCAGCTGTTAAACTCTGCAGATGTATTTGGGAAGGAAATACATAACCATTGGTGTTTTCTATGTATTTTATATTTTATATGATTACTGTTCATTCAGTGGCCATCATAACGCTTCAGCATTTTATCAGCCATTCTGACAGCTTAATTGTAGAACTTGGAAAGCTATTGTGTTATCCAGTCATGCCAACAACCAGCCTGTTATGGGTAGGTGTAGGGTGCTCACCAGTCTTGGTTTCCACTGGAAAGCAAAAGCTGGCTACTGGTACAGGGAAGTAGCTGCTTCATGCTTGGATGTGTTCCAACTTCAATACATGGGGAGTATCCCCATGGGATACATGGGGAGTTGGGACTTTGAAATGTGAGAGTGTACTTGTTCTTTACTACAAAGGTCATTTTGGTGTACCTGGAACTCTAGGTACATACTCTTTGTATGTAAAAGAAGTGTCGTGGAATGTGATATAAGCATCATTTAATAAATCATCTTCAGTTGTTCTGGCTTTTTTTTTTTTACTCAGCCAAATCTCTTAATTAAAAAAATGTGGAAATGTGGAAAAATGAAGCAATTCTATTTCAAATTAAAAAGTTCTCTTTGCGGCTGCATCACTGCATCATGTACATGTGTGTGTAATTTCTTCAAAATTGTATATTGCAAATGTTAGAAGGGTTAAAGTAAAGAGAACAACATTATGTGACAGTAGCAGTAGACTCACAAGAGATCTGCCTTTGTATGCAATGAGAGATTTGATTCTGCTTGCTGGGTATTATTTTGGCGACATCTGAGAGGAAGAATTTATGTGTAAGAAATAAATATTGTAAGAGCATTGTCCTTAGCTGATAATAAGGCAAACACAGGAAGTGCATTGCAAGCAAAAAGCTGAAGTCTGAACACCTGCCTGTTTTCAGACTAGATGTTGTTACATTGGCAGCCTCAAGCAATTTTTAAACTTTTCTCAGTTTTGAACCTCAGTCCTTGTATTTTTGGTCTGGGATCCTGTTAGTAAGTACAAGACACCATCAGTCATTCTTTCCTACATATATCCAAATGATTTGAAAATTTGCATGTAACTATTTTTAGAATATTTACTTCAGTGTGCCTTCTTTGTGAGGAAACAGCTTTGTTTTTAATAAATACTTAAGTTTGTTCAGTTATTAGTGGTATATCATGCTTAAATAAAAAAGACATCTTTCAGAACATTTAATCAGATACAATAGTGATACCACACAGAGTAAAAGTACTGAAATAAGCTCTTACTTCAAATTGCTTGTAAGTTAATTGCATCTGTGGTGTCATGTGCCATGTGATTGTATCCACTGAAATACTGTCTTTACCCTTCTGAAATAAATATATCTGTTCTGTTGTGTATGCAGCTTGCTCACTTCAGATTTTTGCTACGTGAAAACAAATGCTGAATGCCATTTAATTGTACCCATACCCAAAATCAGGGATGGAAGAAGCAGTGGATGCAGGGAGCAGGCAATAGAGAAACAGTGGCAATTTGCAAAGAAGGAAAGGAGAAGGCTGTGATGAAAGAATGGGAACTTACATTTTTCCTATAACCATGTAATGCATACTGAAGTTAAGAGCAATCAATTTCTTTAAGGTAGCCTGTACTTTAAAGCTTTTTTAATGTATAACATGGAAATGGGGCTTTGTCATCATGCTGTGTGTATGGGTGTTCACATCATCTTCCTGTTGCCCATTTCAGCTCTCTCATTTGTAATTATTGTCTTGAAGTGTGTGCCACTTTCTGTGTCCCTGCTCTGGGAGAAGCTGGAAGCAGAGTTGACATTTTCAAAGAGAAAATTGAAGAGAATGCTTGTAGGTGGCCTGCCTTGGGAGGACCTTCAGGCAGTGCTCACATGATCTTAGGTGACAAAGTCAATAGGCAGTGAGAAAAAAGTATGTTGAAAGCCAGGCATAGCTGATTCCAAGGATTTGTCTGATTTTTGAATTCTCTGTAAGTTGTAGGAATATCTGCTTTTTTGTCCTGTTGATATTTCAGTGAAGTAATTTTTCAGCTGCCTTCTTTATCAGCCAGAGCCTTTATAAGCATGTTTTCCTGACTTTGTGATAGAGATCTTTTGAGCAGATTATGCTATATACAGTGAGCTTGCTTTATAAGCAAGACTCAGATTTCTCAGCTTTTGATGTTGTGGAGGATCAGCTACTTTTTAAAATTTGTCTTTTGATTTTTTTAGGAACTGCATATTTCCATCAGAAGGAGTGTCTTGCACTTAGTGGGAATATTGCAAACTGGGTCATATCTTTTTCTAACTCTTTTTTTTTCCCAAGTGCACAGTGGGTCTTATGTTCACCCCAGCCATTGTCCTGGCATACTTTCATTTCAGCAGAAGCTGCAAATTTAGTGGGTGGGGGTGGTTTAGAAAGTGTAGAGGTTGCAGAACATGCCTGCAAGTTCAGAGATAGAAAGGAAGAGAACAAGGCTGCCCTAATGGATGTGAGAGGCTCAGAGAGTTTGTAATTTTCTGTTTAGTTTTATTTCTTTTAATTTGCCTTTTCTTCTAAAAATAGAGGAGAAATTTAAAACACTGAAAAGGTTGACACTTGCAATGTGAATTTTCATTGCTGCTATGAAGAAGGTACTGCAAAGAAATGTGAAGTGGTTGTAGCCCCAAAACTCCATGATATTTTCCTGTCTTAAGAGCCTGTCTTCGCCCTGCACCCAGTATGTCTTAAAAACACTGCAGCTAGAAATACATCCTAGGGAATGTATTTAGCCTTTCACATTAATAACAGGTTGTGATCAAAGAAAGACCAAATGACGTATGTCGGAATCAATGCAGGAGCTGCAGGGGTGGATTTATACCAGGGTTAGGGAGGGCCACATCCTCCCCATTGGTACAGCTTGGTGCGCTGCTCGCTGCGTGTCACATGCTGGAAGGAGTTCATGCACAGCTTCCCTTCTCTCCGTCCTTCAGCTGGTTCCTCCCTGAAGAAACAAGTGCAGAAGGGATTAGCAGTTTTCAAGGGTTAAAATTCTTTACAGACATGGCAGAGTTCCAAAACTGCAGCACATGGAAAAGTGTGTGCTCCTTGGTAAACTAAAAGTAGTGAGAACAGCAAAAACCGTTGCATAAAAGCTTGAAAGCAACTATGCTCTAGTTTGAATAATCTTGCTAAAGACCATTTACAAAATATTATTCTTCTGTCATTTTCATTCTGAATTTTTGTGTGCATTTCTGGTCATTTCAAGTAGCGAAGTAAGCAAGCTGATTCTTTTATTCCATAACATTTCCTCCCTTCCATTTGGTTTTATATACATGGAGATTTGTTTATTCAAGGCTGCCTCTTAAAAATAAGAATTCTAATCTCTTTAGTCACAACACTGATTAGCTGAGTTGGTCAGAGCATGGTGCCAGTAATGCCAGAGCTGTGGGTTTGATATCCATATGTGCCATTCACTTAAGAGTTTGACTTGATGATCTTCTGGGTCCCTTCCAACTCAGAATATTCTGTGATTTCTGTGATTTTAGTACGTGAACTGAATCCATAATGGACATTTATTATGAACATCTAAAGTTTATGTTATTTTCTGTGCCTGGACCAATTAAAAATTACTTGAACAAACAAAGAGGCACTGGGTAAAAGGATAAGGGGGAGTTTTATTAGAAGGGTAAAGCTAATCTTCCTACACATCAAATATATAAATAAGCAATACTGAGAAAAGCATAAAAACAACATAGTCTTTCTAACAGACTGTTGATAATTATTTGCTTTTTTTACCTAAATAGACATAGCTTGTTATTTAGACCACCATTTATTTAAAAAAAATAAATCTGTAAGTAGCTAAACAAAAATCAGTTTTTCATATCCTGAACCTTTTCTCATAATTATTGATTGCACTTATTAATTCTCTGTTTACTGCTACATATTTTCTTAAAAGCTTACTAGAGCCCAGTAATGACCATTACCAGAAATAATAAACATAAAATTATTATTCTTTATTTAGCTTTTGAGTAACAATTTCCAAGGAACATATTTGTAAGAAACATTTTAGGCAGTGTTTTTCCCCTAACGTTTTGGGAAATGCAGCTCCCAAGGCATTGCAGTAACTTCTTATGACTATGCTAAATGTAGCCATTTGAAGGTGTCATGCCCTCAAAAAGCACACCAGCAGCTCTGAGACTTGAAGCATTTCTGGTTGTGCTTTGGTCTAAGTAGAGAAAAAAGGTCAGTCCGTTACACTGGGAAATAAATAGGAGAAAATGGAAAAAATGCTAAAGAGGAGGAAGTAGTGAATTCAATTACAAAACAAAAGTAGAACATGAAGTTTGAGCATATACATGGAGAGAGCATGCAACCTCTGTGATAATTATTTCATTCTTCATTTGTTAGAGAAGGGTTATTAATATATAATATTAATTTTACAGTGCTTGCATGTGTTTAGTGACAGCTTACCAGTTTTACTTATGCTAAGATTGCTGTGAATTGCCATTTAAAATGAATATAGGTGTCAGAAATTGTCACTTATTTTGTGCCTTTAGTTTATTTCTGTTTGTTTTTAAAAATCAGTTTTTGCATGATGTCAGCTCCTCCAGCTGGGAACATCAGTACAGGACCTCAGCCCTGTTACTGTGTGCTTTGTACAAAGACCAGTGGTTCAGGCGTGGTTTCACAGAGACAGGAACCGACCTCTTAAATCTGAAAGAGAATACAGAGCAGGGGTAGACTTTGAGGAAATTGGAATAAGATTAAGGGTTTACATTTGCCATAACAGCTGAAAAGAAGAGACAGAAAAGGATGCAAGCATAATGTTTGGACATGAAGCAGCAGCCCATGGGATCGAAAAGGCCAGCTGAGACCAAGCACATGGGCACTTCTGCAGTCCTGAGCCCACTACTGCCTCCAGCTAAATCGAGCACAGTGTTTCCTGCATTCATATTAGAGAATGTGTCATTGTGACACTTGTGGCTGTCATTACCAGGGCTTGTAGTGACAGGACGAGGGAGCAACAGAGTTAAACTGGAAAAGGGAAGATTCAGGGTAGACATAAGGAAAAAATTCTTTACAATGAAAGTGGTGAGACGTACAACCAGGCTGTTCAGAGAAGTTGTGGCAGCCCTATCACTGAAAAGTGGACAGGGCTTTCAGCAACCTGATCTAGTGAAAGATGTCCCTGCCCATGGCAGGGGAGATTATCTTTAAAGGTTAGATTATCTTTAAAGGTTTCTTTGAACTCAAACTATTCTATCTTAAACTAGTTTTGACAAACTTTTGGTTGTCACAGGGCAGTGTCACCACAGTTGGTCCAAAGTAAAAGTCCAGAACAAGGCCCCAAGATCTTGCTTTCTTCCTCCCCCTACTTTGCTGGAAAACAAAAAAAAGTCTCTAAGGGGTTGTAATTCATGAACAATAGAATTGTATTTCAAGGGCAGACAGTTAGTTCTCAGGAGAGTGTATCTTCCTCGTCTGCTTGGATTTGCTTAGACTCTGGGATCCATGAACTGTGTCTGTGGGAAAGTCAGTACTAAGCTCTAACTCAACCTCTCTCAGCTCTCATGGCGTGTCCCAAGCTGTGGCTCACATGGCTGAGCATACAGAAGGCTCAGTCAGTGCCACCCATGCAGGAATGTCCAGACGCAGCCTGACCTTGTGGAAACAACACGTTTTCATCACAGAGAGACAACTTTCTGGCTGTTGGATAGATAATTGTTAACATCAAAAAAAGTATTAGAAAAATATTTTAGAAAATACTTATTAGAAAAATAATGTTAATAGCAAAGAGGCTCTTCTGATTTCAGTAAATAACATTAACATCTATTGGCTGCTTAACATTGCCTGTTTGCCTTTGGCATGTTGGGATTTATCTTAGCCTAGTGTAATAAATGGAAATGTCACCATTTAATTAAATGGCTCCAGGTCAAATTCATCCAATGTTTACTCTGTGTTGAAGTTCACAGCAATAGAATTCTTTGCATATTTTCAGAACAAATTCTCTGTCAGCATTGCTAAATTTCTGGCAATTGTTTGTGTTGCATACGTTTGTGTAATTTTTTGGTAAACTAACGAGTGTCATGTCAGTGATTTATATTTAATAAAATCAATATCCTATTAGTAAGTACAAAAGAAGTGTGCATGAAAACAAAATGCTTTAGGTTATTTATAAAACAGTTTAAAATGCTTTGTAAAACTGCTGAAGTGAATTAATGTTTTCTGTCTTTTTTTCACCAAGGAGGTTTCATGATTATAGATAAGAGAAGTTAACTTCAGGATGCTAAAAAGGAAACAGAGTTCAAGGGTGGAAGCCCAGCCAGTTACAGATTTTGGTCCTGATGAATCTTTGTCAGACAATGCAGATATTCTATGGATTAACAAACCAGTAGGTATCTCTTTCTGTAATTACTAATTTTCAGTGAAATGTAAGTTGAATTGTTGAAATATGACTTTCACAAAAATTCTGAATTAGATATTAGTCAGAAAAAAGTTTTTGAACTATAGTTGCTCGTGTACCAGTTAAATTTTTGAAAAACATCAAAGACTAAACAAAATAGTTTCTTTTGGCTATTCCAAAATTATGGGACGATCAAGCAGTATTTTCCAACCAGTTCATCTGATTGATTTTTTTAAAACAGCCTTTCAAGGTCTCTGGTTCCTAACATGTTCATTGAAATTACAAGTTCGTAAAAAATTAGCTTTTGAAAAGGATACTAAAAGGAGGATTTTGTTGCTCAAGTGGTAGCTATCAATAAGCACTTTTGATTTTCAAATCTCCTTTTAAAACACTTATGAATATAAAATTGTTGTTATTTTGGTTGTTTATTTTCAAGTACAGCTCTCATTTTTCTCATACCATTTAACCTAAAACCTGACTTGAGAAAAAAAGAGGTGTAAAAGTGTCTGGCAACTTGAAACTGGGGAAAATTTCATTAGGAGTGGAGTTATTAATAGACTGTACAGTATTAAGAAAATGTCTTTACCATGTAAATATATTTGTTATGAATGAATTATTTATTCAGGAGTGAGCATGGATTCGGGATTCCAATATTGTGAATCATTTCCATTTTTGCAGAGAAGACGTTTTCACATTTCTCTTAGTGTATAATTTTTTACTTTTTAAAAGCAGGAAGTAAAATATTCTGAAATAATACCATTTGTTATCATTGCATTTGTTTAAGAAAACCATCATCTCATTTGTAGCAAGGATGCCAGATCTCCTCAGCTTTGCTGCTGAGTTTTAACACCTAAAACTATTTAGCATGAATTAATATATGGGTGTGTCTTGTCAGTTATTTAAGTAGAATGTTTGTATTGGCTGCTGTAATAAACTCAAAATGTCATTGCAGATAAACATATGATGGGTATTTACCTACATTTCTCATCACGCAATGCACGAGGTTCTCATGGAATAATTTTTTTGTCATGCTGATGAACTACTTGTATATTGCTTAGTGTTTGTAATGCTGGCACTTTACTGTGTTAGAGAACAAGTTTTGTATCAGCCACATTTTAATACTTATATTAATTGTTTCAGTTGAAACAAGGTTCAAAACAAAGTGGATGTTAAAGGGATGTTGGAGATCATTCATAAGGTGCATTCTGCTTCTAAATGATTCATCTGAGCTCAGAGTATGCAAATGATAGAATTATTCAATTCATGTCAGATATCATTAGATTTAAGTGAGTGAACCGTGAGTGTTGAATTAGGTAGCTGTCTTTTTGATATCAAAAGGTCTGAGGTACACTGTAAATGAGTCTAGAATTTTTCCCCAGATGAAAAATTTTGATAAATATTCTTCAGGTTTTTTTGTTTAACGATTTTTTTCTTGCTGAAGTATCTTTTCCTTTTTGTTACCATAGGTATGACCTTACTAACTATGATTCATTATACTTATCTGACTTCAAGATGTTTCAGTCATGTTTTGATTTAAAAGGAAAAACTCCAGCCCTAAACTTCCATATTGATACATTCTGCTTTTTAGTTGTCCCTCTCTGACTGGCAATGAGGAGTGGGACCAAGTTCTAATTAGTAATAGAAATTAACTGTTCTCCTATAGCAACAAAATTTGATTGGAACAAAAGTGAATCCTGAAAGAAGTAGCTGTTTGTGACATAGTCTCTTTTATATTCTTTTTATATTTGTTATTTTCATAATCAGAAGGATGCTTTGAGTCCTGCGACTCTCATTTATTTTTTCTGAGTTGTGAACAGATTTAAAAATAATTTCTTCTTAAGTGTTGAACTAAAATTTTCCACCAATATTTTATTTAATCCATCCTTCCAACTTCAACTAATTTTACCTATTGTCTACCCATAAATTTGATGGGTTGTCATTTGAAAAGAAATTGAATTACAAGTGCCACAAAGTAGAAATGATAGAATCCTTATTCTCAGTTTCCTGGCTCTTAATCCATGTTTTCTGAGTTATACATCCTCACTAACTAATAAAAGTATATACATGTCTGTATATGTATAAGTAATTTAGGAGTGCTTATTTTTGGTTGAAGACCTTTTATGTGTGGATTGTGATGCAAAAGGACACAGATGTGGGTTTACAAAAGACTTCCAGGATAAGATATGGAAACTAAATATTTGAGGATTTTTTGAACATCAGAGCAATCTTGTAATATCTCCTGTTTGGGTTTTGTTTATTTTTTTCTTCAGTGGGTGCACTCTTTACTACGAATTTGTGCCATCATCAGTGTTATTTCTGTGTGTATGAACACTCCAAAAACCTTCGAGCATTATCCGCCTCTCCAGTATGTGACATTTGCTCTTGATACTCTGTTGATGTTTCTTTACACTGCAGAGATGATAGCAAAAATGCATATCCGTGGGATAGTTAAGGTAAGCATTTAAACAGTATTCTCTGAGTGCTTCCCGTGATCTGAATGTATGCTAATGACATTTGGTATTTGTTTTTTAACTTGCCAGCTCTTCTTGCTATGATTGTTTTTAACTGCAGGCAACACCATGGCGTATAAACTGAAAAGACAGATGGATAAAGATGTAGCTTTACTGCTCATTTAATCCCCTCAAAATGTAATGCAAGCATTCATAGTAAAGGTTTCCTAGTGAGAAAACAGATAGTTTCATTTTATTAGTAGAAAGAATTAAAGGAAAAATAAGCTACATACACATTAGTAAGAATATTTTGTAAATGTTTGTTGGTCCATATATGGACTTAGAATTTTGATTTTCGTTTCATGTGGCTGGATGTGTTGTTGTATGTTTACCTAAATAAGAACAGGAGTCTTACTGTGAGCTAGTTGATAAAGTGATCTTGGTTTGAATTTTTTTTGCCTTGTTGGTAAACAAAATACTTCTCTTGTCATATGACTGCTGTTGTTGCTGGACTAATTTGTATAAGTGGATTGGAGGCTGCAAATTTGCAGAATATTTTAGTAATCATTATTTAGTACCATTATTTTATTGATTGTTTCTAGTCTTCTGCAAAAAGATACAAATTTGGCTTTCATGTATAAAATCCACTTGCATACCTTACTGACAATGCAATTATGGCACTACTGCACATAATAGATAATGTGTATTATGTTATCCTTGCCTTTAACTCCTTAAATGTCTGGTGACTCCAGAGATATATGTACTTAAGATCTTAATTTTTTCTGACTTTGCAGATAGCAAACTCAGAAAAACTGAGCTATTGTATCATCACGTGTAATGAATATAAGTAGTAAAAGTTTAATTGTCAATATTAATATTTAGAAAGTTACTGAAATAAGATGATTCTGAGAAAGTCATCATGGATTGTGTAAAGCCAGAGTAATCCTTTGTGAAGTGCTGTTTCTTGCTGCTGCCTGAGCTCTCTTGTTCAGAGATGTCGATGAAGAAAGTGAAGATGTGGACACAGGATTATGCATAGGGAATTAGTGACCATTGTGAACATTTGAACAGTGTGGGAATAAAAAGTTCCTATTACAACCAGAACAGCCTTTGCAGGAAAAAGGAAATGTAGATATTAATGCAGAGAGAGCATGGCCAACAGTGTTACTTTTGTACAAGCCTTGATTTCTGATCTTTTGAATATGCAAATACCAATTTCACTCACAGTGAACACCTAGGGTCTATGAAAGATATGCTGCTTCATAGCCTGTTGTCTTTTCTGGGTTGTTTAAATTTGTGGGTTTGTGAGAAAAGAATATTAAGGATTGCTATTGTCCTTATGGGGGACTTCAACTTGCTAGAAATTACCTGGGAGCATCACACAGCTGGTACAACCTTCTTAAAAAACCTGGACGACAACTTTATGGAACAGGTCGTAAGAGAGCTGACTCAAAAGGATGCTCTCCTTGATCTACTGCTTGTCAACAGAATCAATCTGATGAATGAAGTGGAGATCAGCAGCTGTCTTGGCAAGAGTTTAAAATCTCTGTTGACAAAAGGAAGAACGACAGCAAAACCTCATCTCTGGACATGAGAAGAGCAGACTTTAGGCTGTTCAGGGAGTTAGTAAGTGAGGTCCCCTGGGAAAATGTTTTTTGCAGGTGCTGGGGTGCATCTGTTCTGGTCACTTTTTAAACATCATGTCCTCATGAAACAGGACCAGGCAATTCCCAAATGTCAGAAGTCAAGCAGACTTGGCTGAACAAAGTCTTCTCTTGGAAATAAAGCAAAAGAAAAGAAAGATGTATGACGAGTGGAAGCAAGGTCAGGCGACATGGGAAGATGTGAAGATACTGCTTGTCACTGTTGGGAGAAAATTAATGTGCCAAAGATCAGCTGGAGTTAAACCTGCCAGAACTGTGGGGGACAATAAAAAGAGTTTTTCAAGTATATTAATGGCAATAGGAAGTGTAAGGATAACATCAGCCTTTAACAGGATGAGAATGGTCACCTCACAAACAGGGACATGGACAAGGCAGAGGTGTTTAACACCTTCTTTGCCTCTGTGTTCAACATGAATGATGGACCAAAGGGATCTCAGCCTCTGAAGTGGAGACCATGACTATCAGAATTATCATCTCCCAGTTGTCCCTGAAAATGTTCAGGATCTGTTGCTCCAGCTGGATCCCTGCAAATCTATGAAGCCTGATGGGATATTGCAAAGAATCCTCAAAGATCTGCTGATGTCACCAAAAAACCTCTCACGATGATTTTTGAATGGTCTTGGGAATCTGGATATGTCCCAGCTGACTGGAAGCTGGCAAATGTTGTCCTGATTTTCAACAAGGGCAAGAAGAAGCATCCCAGAAACTACATGCCTTTCAGGCTTACTTGAGTGTCCGGTAAAGTTATGGAGAAGATTATTTTTGGAGGTATTGAAAAACACCTGAAAGACAATGTCAGCACAGCTTAGTGAGGGGAAAGTCCTGCTTATCAAATCTGATTTCCTTTTATGAGAATGTAACCCAGCTAGCTGATCAAGGGAAGCCAGTGGATGTAATCTTTTTGGATTTCAGTAAATCCTGTCTCTCACAGGATTTCTCTGGATAAAATGTCCAGCACACAAGTGGACAAACAGATCATGTGATGAGTGAGCATGTGGCTCATTAGTTGGGCACACAGGGTTACAATAAATGGGGTGACATCAGACAGGTGACCTATGACTAGTGGGGTTCCACAGGATTCCTCAGCTCTGTGATCTTCAACATCTTCCATTCTTTGTTGACCTGATGCGGACCCAAGACTGGCAGAGATACTGAGCAAGTTCACAGACACTAGACAACTGGGAGGAGCTGTTGTCTCCCTTGAGGGCAGGGAGGGCCTGCAGAGAGGCCTCAACTAAATCAGGGGCTGGGCAATCACAACCCATATGAAATTCAGCAAGGGAAAGTGCTGGATTCTGCACCTGGGATGGGCCAAACCTGGATGTACAGTAGAGACTGGGAATGAAATGCTGGGAACCTGGGTGTCCTGGTCTACAGAAAGCTCAATATGAGTCAGCAGTTTGAGTGCTACATTGTAAGAAAGATATTAAAGTATCAGAGAGTGTCCGAAGGAGTGCAACAAAGATAATGAAGGGCCTTGAGGGGCAGACTTATGAGGAGTGGCTGAGGGTACTTGATCTGTTCATCCTGGAGAAGAGGAGACAGAGGGGAGATCTCACTGCAGTCTACAACTTTTTCATGAAAGGAAGAGAAGGGGTAGACATTGATGTCTTTTTTCTGGTAACCAGTGACAGACCTGAGGGAATGCCCTGAAGTTGTGTCAGGGGTGGCTTGGGTTGGATATTATAATCCAGAGGGTGTTTGGGCACTGGAACAGGCTCCCCAGGGAAGTGGTCACCAGCACCAGCCTGACAGAGTTCAAGAGGAATGTGGACAGTGTTCTCAGGCACATGGTGTGACAGGGCTGGGAACTGGACTCGGTGATCATTATGGTTCCCTTCCAACTCAGCTGATTCTGTGATAGACTAGACTAGACTAGACTAGAATAGTTTGAAGGGACCATTGGAAGGGAACTACAGTCATAATCTAGTCCTACTGCCTGACCAATTCAGGGCTGACCAAAACTTGTAGTATTTTGCTAAGTACACTGTCCAAATGCCTCTTAAGCACAGGGTTTAGGCATCAACCATCTCTCTAGGAAGTCTGTCCCAGTGTTTAACCACCCTCTTTATGAAATGCTTTCTAATTACCAGTCTGAACCTTCCGTGACACAGCTTTGAACCATTTCCATGCGTCCTGTCACAAAGAAATCAGCACCTCATTCTCCACTTCCTCCCTTTAGGAAGCTGTAGAGAGCAACAAGGTTTTGCCTCAGCTCCTCAGCTTCCTGTTCTCCACACTAGACAGACTTGGAGTCCATAGCTGCTCTGCACAGGAGGAACTTGTCTCTGATTGTTGTATGATGAGCTTGTCTTTGAAGTATGCGTGATGAGTCTGGGCACACAGAATTGATAGCTGTCTGGAGTTGGTCCCGTTGCCTCAGTTCATGTTATAAATGTATCGATAACAACACAGACAATTTCTTTTGTGCACTGACATTTTGCTCTTCATTTATTAGGTAAAAATACAGTAAAAGAGATTATATATAACCACTGTTATGCAAAGAGAGTTTAAGTAGAAAATGGCTGTATTTATTGTTATTTTAACAATTGAGGATTTGCTTAAAACTTAATGTCTTGTAGCATTCATCTGTAAATATAATTACATTGAAATGAAGTGCCTTCTTTGGTGCCATTTGGGGAATTGTCTAAGAATAACTTAGATGTAAGGGACCTCCAGAGGTCATCTGGTCTGACCTGCTGCCCAAATCAGGTCCAGTTAGATAATGTTGCCCTTAGCTTGGGTTGTCCAGATGAATCTCAGACTCCTCCAAGGATGAAAATTCCACAAGCTCTTTAAACAGCTAATTCTAATGCTTGACCAACCTTATGCAAAAAATATTTCCGGTAATGTTTAATCAAAAATGTTCCATTTTTCTTTCAATGCTGTTCAATAAATAATCTTTTTTAGTGAATTATTTGACTTATTCTTTGGATTATTGTTTCTAGGGAAAATGCTAGTTTAATATTCTAATTTTGTCAAAAGCATATTGATCCATGGACTGCCAAAGACAGTGGCAAATGAAGTAAATAAGGCACAGTTTAGAAACTTATTAGCATTTATTAAAGATGGTTGTATGTGAAACATCTTTATATAAGGCAATTTTTTACTGCAATATTCTAATTTATATGAATTCAAGTCTTTTAGTGAGCGTAGTATCAATGAATGCATTGCAATATGATTCTACTGAACTTTACAGTGAATCAGTATTTCCATAAATTCTTGAGGAATTGAAATGCTAAAAAAAACCTTTGGACCATGATTAATGCAAAATTATAGTCCAGCAAGAAACCTAATTTATGGAGAAGTTAGGCACCATCCACTTAAGTCCCAATTATTAACAATGTAAGTATAGCTGAGCTAGGAAGACTTTGAAAATGTCTCATTAACACCTTCTGAGGGCAAATGAAAAATACATTTCCTTTGGTTTCTAGGGCATTTTAGAAAAGAAAAGTAGTTTCTGAAACTGCTAGCCTTTGGTCTGTAGAAAGTTTCCCTTTTCCATGTGTTAACTAAATGACAAAAGAAACCAATGCCTCCCTCCAAAATTTTCTCACCCCAGTAGAAAATTTAAAGTGAAATCTTGCAGTGGTATTGTGTCTTTTATTACTCATGTTTTCTTCTGGTTTATTGTTGCTGTGCTTGTAAAATCTATCCAAACTTTGGGCTGCCCATGAAGCTACTGACACATGTCATGAACAAGTGAACTAATGCTATTAATACATCTGTCTTTACTTTGAAACTTGTATCTGAAAAATTAAATTCAGGCTGTAATTTCTTACTGATTGAAATATCATTTAAAACAACATTCTAGGACAGTCTGCCTAATGTTTGTCTCCATTGTTAAAAATATAAGTACAAGCAGTAAGAATTTGCAGTGTTTTGTGAAGTTTTATGTGAGACAGAGACAGAATTAGAGCAAGTCAGTTTGTTTCTTAGGTCATATTCTTATGCTTGCATTCTAAACAATTATCTATTTTAAATTTTAAAAAATTCTTTATTGAAGAATGATGGCTTGGGATAGTAAATGTAATAAAAATGTAATAGTTAAAGCTAGTTGCATAGTTGCAAATGCGTAAATTTGACATTGGTATTTTCATGATCTTTTCAGTTCAGAATTCCATTTCCTTCAATTGATCCTGGATTTGTTCTCATGCTCTTTAGTTCCCAGAATGTAAACAGGGTTCAGTGACTCTTTGTTTCTGATTCCTGTCATGTTTCATGCTCCTTGGTCAGAAAGAGCTTTGCCAGAGTCAGCTGCATTAAGGAAGAATTGTCTGTCAAATGAAAGCAGATCAATCTCCTTCATTTTATCATCAATAAAATTTAAAGTGCTTTCCAAATTACATGCAGTTTATGTCTACTGCATAAGTTAGTGGTTGACTGGCAGGCTTCTGAGAGCACCGTGAAGGAACTACTCTTTGGGTCTGTCAAAATAGTTCATGAGTCAACCTGGAACTTCAATGACAAGTCTTACGGTCTCTCAGAATCAAAGTTCACATTGATGTGCCCACTCACATGTCACTTAAGAGCATGACTGTATGTGCTTGACAATACAGTCTGTTTTCTGACTCAAGGAAATTTTCATAAACTATACCCCCCTTGAAAAAGGAGCTGGGGTGGAATTGAAGAAATGAAGGATAACTCTCAAGCCTAAAACAGATGTGTCGTTAGATGAGCATTGGACTTCTCAAAGAAACAGAGCATCCTAACCTGTGACCAAAGGTCTTTCTTTCGTTTAATCAGTAGAATGAAAAAACTACCTTATGCTTTCTAGTAATGCATCTTCCGAAGGTCCTCTCATACAGGTATGGCCAAGGTAAGGATACCTTACTTTAAAGGTATCTTTTACATTTATAAGAAGTATTTATTTTCAGCTTGTGTGAGGGGAGAGTGAAATATTCCAGGTGAATTGCTTATATTAGACACAGTTGCACTGGTGTCATTATGAATAATAAAATAATCCAAGAGGAAAATGTGCCAAAAACTGTAACAAAAAGGAACCAAGCAACAGTTATCTCAGATGATAATACAGCCTTTAGGGAATGAAAGATGAGTGCATGTAGTTTTGTTCCATAGACACTGTTAGGGTATATGAAATTTTCTTCATTAGACTGCATCCCCCTTGCAGCTTCTAATCACTGTCAGTATGGTATGAGAGAACCTACACTGAAATCATGTTGTGAAAAGAAGGCATGGTTTATCCTATCCTCCATTAAGAGAGTTACATGGTAAAAAAAAAAAAAAAAGTGAGAGTTCTTTCTCCTGTCTGTTAAAAAAGCCTCTTTGACACTTAATGCTGAAAATGAGAATGTTTTTTTATACAATACAAGCACTGCACTGAATTTAATAGAAATATCCTATTTTTTACTATGCAGTTGTGACACATGTCAGCTAACAAATAGGATTGCAAAAAGTCTTAAGTAATGGTCCTTAACATTTTCCCCATTGTTAAATCAATTACATTTACAGCAAAACTTTTGTACTAACTGAAGTAGTTTTGAGTGGATTTGTCAGAGTCTTATTTCAGTAGCACTGTGTGCTCTTCACTGACTTCAGAACTCCTGCAAGGGGCAGAAATGAATGGTTACACCATTAGCTTTCTGCATTCTTGGTGAATTCAGACAGAAACTGTAATTAAGCTTCTTCTGCTACCAAAACAGTCTCAAATAGATGGGAGCAGTTTAGTTTGCTGCTATCTAGTACTAAAACCAACAAAATACTTAATTACCTGAAATCAGTGGGTTCCTGCATGTCAGGTTTTTCCAGGCAGCATTTGTCCTATTCAGAGAGAACATTTTCCTCATTATTTTTCTGATATGTTCTTTGGTTGCTGTAGTTGCTGTCTGTCTGCTCAAGAGGAGAGAATTTAGGATGGAGCTTGCAAAAACTAAATTTTTACACTTAAAATAGTAAAAGAAAAATAATATTCATCAGCACTAACTTGAGGGACCGCAATGGTCTGAAATTAGTTGTCTATGTCCAAAGAAGGCTCTTTCAGAGGATAATTTATCTGGGGTTTTTTTCCCATTGATAGAAAGGGAAGCTTAAAGCACACAGGCTAACACCTCACCTGTAGGTATCTCCCAATCAGCAATTTCTCTAACTCGTATATTTATTGTCAGTGGAAAAGTGGGGACTACAAAAAGTATACACACAATGTGATGCTAAATTATTTTTTAACTTTTATGGCATAAACTCATTTATGCTTAAATTAATTTCTTCCATAATCATCCTAATTCATAACTTTGTCTTGAGTTATCGGTTACAGATCTGATGTTTACTGCACTTTATGACAAATTTCTGTTTTGCATTCTTTTCAGTAGTTTTAATTAACATGCCATTTTTATCAAACATGAATGGAGAAATTATGTTAATCTTTCTGATAAGTGATGGAAATATTAATAGGATTATGGTGAAACACTGTCAACTGGCTTAACAGCTTTTGGCAAGTTTGTCAAGGGTGTTTCTGTTGCATTACAGAATGAAAATAGAAGACTGAAATTTTGAAATTAGTTTTACTCCATGACTTTAGAAATGCTGTATACCCATAGTTTATGAATGAGTTAAGGATAGGGGAGTTGTGTTCTTTTCAAGGGTTGGATAGTAAAACAGAATATGTGGCTCCTGTCATCCAGCAATAACATGCTCTGATGTGATTATGATATCTCTGCTGGAAGCTCCGTCTCAGGATGTCCAAGTCACAAACAAAAGTGAGAGCCTTGACCTTGAGGGTAGGGACATAACCAGTGGAATAAGTGGCAAGGTTAAGAAAATCTTGGGATGCTTTGACTAAGTAGAGTGAAGGGGAAAAAATAGAAAACTACTTACCTGTGGTCATAAAAAGCTCACAGAGCAAACTCAAAAATGACCATTTGTCATAAGATTTGAGTTTCTGTTTTACCTTATGCCTTGCAATTATAAGATGAAAACTACTTATCCTTGTTACAAGTTCTTTTCAAAAACAGATGTATATCAAAATACACGTATATATTTGTATATTAAAAAATGGAATTTTATACTGTCTATAATGTTGTTGGAAACCTAGTTAGTGCAGATTCCATGTTATCCTGTGTTGGCAAATAATAGGCTATTTAAAATTGTTTTAAAACTTAATACTGGAATATTTTAGTGTTGGAGCTGTGATTGTTAGTTTTAAATATTATTTTGTATAAAAAGTATTTATATCCATTATTTGAATACAAGAGTCTACATAAGTTGATTCTTCTCTCTCACCTTTTTCCTGTGTTTGTTGCTGCTTTGCTAAGTGTCTACAGCCATCGTAAGGACATCTGTTCCCAGGCTACTGGGATTGTGTTGCTCATAAAATACTCTGCTGCTGTTTCCAGTCACAGGAAATTAAAGAAATTAAAACTGATTATCATGAGGAAAAGAAATTGGAAGTTGCCTGCAGCATGCTGCTAGTTGGGTGTTACTGCGTGTGGGCCAGGGAAGGTTAGAGACCATGGCTCTGGAATATACGCACCTGTTTCTATGGTTACTTGTGTCTGGTTTATTGGAGTGTTTATTACAGGAAAGTAATGACTCATATTACACAGTGGGGCTTTTTGCACCATTTTTGCATTAACACATTAGAAAATCAAATGCATTTAAATTATTTGGTGAAAGTACATAAGCAGTATTTCTAAAATAAAAATGGTATTTATTCTAACTGGTCAAGGGGTCATGGAAGTTTTTAGTGAGAAATTATTCCGGGGCATGGATTGAATTATGTGTCCATATAATAAAATACTTAGTGACTTGCCATGGTGATCAAAATTTAACCTAAAAGCTACTAAGAAAAACTGAATTTCACTGTATTTCATAATGTAGCTAGAAATATACAGACCAATTAGATGAACAAAACTTTACTTTTTGGCAATGTTGTCTTTTCCGTCTCCAATAGCACTTTCAAGGATTACTTTCTAGTTATTCTTCATGAAAACAGCTTTATTGAGGGATATTTTAAATGTATTACTTCATGTCAAAGTAAAATGATACATATATCAGGAAAGCAGTGAAACCAACATACTGGATGACATGTTTTCAAGTAGCAAGAGAGAGAAATTCATTCTTAATGTGCCTTTCTGCATTGAAATTTGCATTTTCAAGAAAGTCTGCTATACTAAAAAATCATATTTTATTTTATTTTTCTCCCATGTTGTCTTCTCTCTTAATTTGAGAGGATCAAAAAAGACATGAAGATAAACAAATCTTAATGGCATCCAAATCCCTGCTGAAAGGAATAAGAGCATTTCTGTGCAGCTGTATTTTCATGAAAATGATGAAATTTGTGTGGGATTTTTAAAGGAATAAGCTGAATGTAAAATTGGATTTCACGGTATTGTGTTTTCCACCATTAATACAAATATGGATTTCTTACAGCTATACTAGGAATTTTGTTTCAATAAACTTTTTCTGGTCTCTTTAGTAAAAAAAAAAAACAAGTATTCTTCAACATTTTATAATGCCAATTGCCAAATGATACAATCCTCTTTCTGGAAAGTGCCTCCTTCTTATGTATTCCAGTCCTCATCCTTGTGGATTTTTTTCTGTTGAATGAAAGCTTTGAATGTCAATCATAAATCAGAGTTTTGTCATGTTAGGTGAGACTGTTTGCCTATCAAAACTTCCTGTTCAGCCTCCAGGCAATATTTGATACTGCAAATTAAAAGCTTTCACCTTGAAACATTTGGATCCCAATCTGCCTATTGCACCCACCGTAAACACTGGAGCTAGGGGAGGGCAGAATACTGCTGAATGGAGCACAGCAGTGTTTATTTCACATCACCTCTCTGAGACTTCAGAGTACTTCCAAGAATGAGCAGATGTCCGTGCCTGTGGAACTAGATGTAGAACTGGAGTTAACCCCACAAATTGGCATTTGGAGGAGATTGGCTTAGATGTCCACAAGTAAGGAACAGTCTGGGTTGGAAGGAGCCTGAAGAGATGGTCTGGACCAGCCTCATACTCAAAGCAGGGCTCAGAGTTCTTTAGTCAGGGTTTTGTGAAATTGAGTCTTAAATATTTCTAGCAAAAAACATGCAAACATTTCTCTGGGCAACATGTTTGTGTGTCTGACTGCTCTCACAATGGAGATTTTTTTTCTGTGCGCTTCCTGGAAACAGGGAGTGCTGTACTATGTAGGGGAATCCTATTAATCCTCCTGATCAGCCACTTCTAGATTTGCTGAACCCTTAAGATGTTCAGGGAAGCCAAGTCAGCTGGTAAGGCAATACCTGGGGCACTGAATACAGATGGCTAATGAGCAGATGGAGAGGGAAATGAAATTCAGGCTTTCAGTGCAGTAACCCATAAACTCTCTGCAGGGCATGTTGGCACCCTGCTGCAATGGTAAGGTGGTTTATCAAGAGAGTAGCCATATAATATATCAGCGAAGTTCCCTTCCTCAAGCGTTTAGGAGCCATATTTCTGTTGGGCATTAGCATCTCTTCTCTACAGGATAGATATGAAGAATGTGCCCAGAGGCTCTCAATAGTGGTCAATCCAAAGTACCTGACACTGGGTTGAACTGAGATGCTCAAAAATTTTGTGGGTGACACAGGTGGTCTGTTATGGCATTCCTTTCCACTGTATTGTGGAAACAGTTATTCCCTTCAATACTTTCATAGTTTATGAAGTGAGTTGGGTAACACTGATGCTTGGCCCTGGTTTGGGGCTGGTTGGGGGGGGTTGTGTGGTCTTCTTTTTGTTTTGTGGGGATTGTTTAACTTAACAGTTTTGGTTTAAAACACTGGGTTTTAACTATTACTAATTCCCCCACCCCGATTTTTGTTGTTTTTTTTTTTTTTTTTTACAGAAAACACTGAGATTATTATAGGATTATTAGCAAGTAAAATGGTCCCTGTTTGTCCATCTGAAAGTCTGGAGTTTTTCTTCACAGCCAGAATTGTTTCTTCCTTTACAGTCTTTTTGATTGATTTTTTTTTTTTCTGTTAAAAATAACATATGAAATGTGAACGCTATAGTTTAATATCCATCCAGTATGATATGAAACATGAAATAGTAAATTTAGTAGAGTTAACTACATATATTAACAATAATCTAGTTTACCTTAAAAACAGGTTTGAAGTTGTTCTTTAGTGAATAGTTGTTTAGCCTTGTATCTTTATTGGTGTTTCCTAAACAATCTGAAAACCTCAACAAATTCAATTCAAAATCAATTATTGTAATGATTGCAAAGGATGAAGTAGTGGTTCTTTAGCGATTATAGGGTTTTTTGTAATAATCAATTGAAACTATGTTGTTGTGTGTCCATAGCACGTGTGGCATCCTTCTCTTACCCAAAGGACTAGCAAGAGCTGTGTTTCATTGTATTAATTAAAAATAGAGTAATTTTGGGATTTATGCTGTAACATCTAATGATTTTTTCCTTTTTTTCTAGCATAGAACAGAAGATTACTCTCAATATTACATTATCTATTAGGAAAAAGATAAATTATGTACTATGGAATGTGTTACTTAAGGCATCTGATGGTGGAGCAGTTCAGTACAATGCATGAGTAGCTACAAATTGAACTTGTTTAGTTCAGTGATGATAAAGTTATGATAATATACTTGTAGCCATTCAGAATTAATTTTTACACAGAAATTGTAATTCCATTGGCTGTTTCAAGTCAGTTGCTGTTATGTGAGTATATTTTATATACGTTCCTTCTTTATGAATGAAGATACTTTATCATAAAGAAGACATGCAGAAAATGAGAAGTTGTGTCATTCCCACATACATACATTGTTTCTTTTTTCCCCATAATACAGAGTTTTAAAGTAAATATATTTTGGGTTATTTTGAAGTGATCCTATCACTGTTGTTGAGGAGAAACTTAGAGGTGAGCCACTCATTTAAAATATTTCAGTCTTTCGTTAGTTATTAGCATGGTCCTAACTAAGCAATTCACAATTGCGTGTGTTTCCTGCCCTTTGTTCGACGCATGAGGACACTAGTGAAATAGTTTTAGTTTGAGGGATGGAAAAGGAGAATTGAAAACAGTCAGATGCAGTTTTCCTTCTTGATTAGGCCAGATGTCTTCATTGTCTTTACTGTACGAGTAAAATATTGAAAGTGTTGGTCAGGTTGGGGGCTGGACTGGATTGTCCCTATTGTTCTGCTACTAAGCAGACTATAAATACAGGGTTTTTTAGTAAATAGGAAAAGTTTGAAGCTGAACCAAAAATGTAAGGAATGTATTTGTAGTCTGTGACCAGGTAGGAGATACATACCCTCTGTGAGTACATATGTATCTGCATATGCAAGGAGAGAGAGAGGTTCGGCAAGGTGCTCCCTTGAGCTCCGATTTAATTGTGCGTCCCACTCAAACCTCTGTGCCCTGCAGTGTTTGTGGGCAGTCAGAGAGTGGGGGAGGGAAGGTTGGTTTCCTTAACTCAGCAGTGCTCTCTTCTAGTTTGCTTTTTCTGTTGTAATGAACACAGCATCTGGAGGGGAAAAAAATACACTCCCAAATTCTTAATTCGTCTATTCCTTCTATTTCATCCTGTCCACTTTTCATTGCTCCTAAAATCTCCATTAATTTCAGCCTCTACACCTTAATGCTTGTTTGTAGTGCTTTACAAAGTAGCCCACAGGATGATCCAAAAGACATACCAGAGTTGATGACATGCTTTGTTTAACCACTACCAGCACATGCAGGATCCAGTGATCGTGATAGAATGGCACAGTAGCTCATTGTTACTGAGCTTGCTGGTCTCTCTGTATTATCATTATAGTGCAAGAGTTCTATTATCAGTACATTGCAAAGGTTCCACATTGCTAGAGTTTCATACCTCCTTGGTGTTTCTTGCAGGCAGCTCCTCTAGGCACTGACTCTTCCATGTCCTCACAGCAGCCAGCTCACTGCAGCTCCCCTCAGCCAACCCATCCCCTCTTTTATAACACTCTTCTGATTGGCTACAGGTGTGGCCTGTTAATATCAGGCCTGCTCCTAATCTTTAATAATTAACCCAGCTGCAACTCTTTAGGGGATATGATTACTTTCTATACTACTTTTATTTACCTATATTCTATTCCCCTACATCTCTGCATTCTTTCAGCTATCCTATTTGTCAGAGACTGTGAGGAAAAGTGGGAGACTAGGGTTCTAATGAGAGATCCAACACTGCAGGACTCCTTTCCAAATAATGGTAAATCTTATTATTCAGGGCAAATATCATATTACTTCTTTTATTTAGCTTTCAGTCATATTACTTCTTTTATTTAGCTTTTAGACAGTGTCAGGTGGAAAGAGGCAGGAGGGAAGGGTTGAGAGAACAGGTTGTAGTCAGAGATGAGAGGGAAACAAAAATTTCTGAAGGCAAGCAAGGAGGCAGAGGAGGCTGTTGATTTGCAGGGACTTGCTATTCATCCCAAGGTGTTCCTGAGGTGTTAGGAGACAAGCAGGGCAGAAATGACCTTGGGCATGTCTGTGCTATCATCTAGCTAAGCTGTCTACCTTACCACTGAGATACTGAAATCACTTGAGAAAATTAGCAGACAAGCAGATTGCTTTATGCAGTTTGGGGATTAATTTAATAGAGATTTTGTTTTCAGCAAGGTTGATAATGAAATAAGCGTTTATTAAAAAATTGCAGTCTGTCTAGTCTTTCTTTCTTATATGAGTTAAACCATAATGGCTCTCATGGAGTGACTGCCTCAAGTGATATTAGTTCTGTCTATGGTTCTCTCTATATTTTGTACTGACTCACATTTTCAATGCATTAGGTCTTAATTTTTTTTCCCCCTGTGAACTTGTTAATGGTTGTTCAGGGCACCTAATATTGGCTACAGGCATTTTATCTTTAATGTGCTCAGCACAGTTGAGAAAGTGAATCTTCTGACACCTTGCGGTGCTTCATTTTGGAGGAGTGGCAAATGATTTTGTTTTCTAGATAGGCTGTAAATTGTGTTGCTGGAGAAGTTTTCAGGACTTGCTGTGCACATCAAGAATCCGCTATCCACTGTAGGCAGTAGAAAGTCAGCAATTTTATTGACTTTAAGAGGTTTTGATTAGTGTACAAGGCTTCTTGTCTACAGTACTAATCCTTCATTTTCTGGAATAGTGCATTCAGAAAAAAATGCTAAATGAAACTTCACCAATAATTCTCAGATTTCAGCAGATACAATGGTAAAAGGTTGTGGGGTTACATTGCAATACTTGAGCTATTTTAGGTACAATGTCACCAGAGGTATTTAAATGTCATTTATTTGTATTCCTTTCCAAGTCTAAGAGCTGTCATTGACCATGAGCGTGGTATTTCAGCCTAAAGATTTTTTTCAAATGTGAATGAAACTCACTGTTCATTGCTATTAATAAAAATTCTAGCCTGTGTTTAGCCAGAATTAGATTTTTCATGGAAGTAGCACCTATATTCTGATTTTTGCATTAAGCAGAATGTGGTCGTGCCTTAAAAATGCTTCCAACAGCAACTAACATGCCCATGTCAATAGACAGAATAAAAGCATTAAAGATTTCCCACCACATCCACTGCCAGACAAACAGCAAATGACATTAATAGGATTTAGCTATAGCCTCTCTACATCAAAGTGGAAAGAGCCAGGAGCCCCCCCTAAAAGGAGTAGTTTCTCCAGATGTAATTCAGGTGCGTGGAGTTTCTGTGGGTGATGCTGAAAGCTGCCCTTACTGGGAGGGTGTAGCGGTGGAAGCAGGCTGGGTGTGACAGCGAGAGCACTGAGCTGCTGCAGCAGCCTAACTGGTGAGAAGACTGGAAAGGGTCATGACATCTTCCTTTGTAAAGAGAAAACAGCAAAGCTGCTTCAATCATACCACATCTATTGTGGAGAGAAAAAGCAGTTTCTAAAAAAAGATTTGGCTTTCAGGGAGAACTTGGTGGGTTATTCAGAGGAGGATGAATACAGGGACTTCTGCCTAAGTTCATGCTCAGATCTGCACAGTAAAACTCAGGGAAGACTTTTTGTTTAGACAAAGGGTGCTTAAGAGGAGAAAAGTAATTTTCAAGGAGTTCTTCAGCAAGAGAAAGACCAATCAGCATTTTTGTTCAGAGCCACAATTGAAGGACTCAAGTAGCACGTTGATGCAAATCTCATTGGAGATTTGTTCCAGAGAAAGAGATTTAGAGTGTGAGTAGCTGATCTCTGTGGAGAAATAACATGTTTCTGCTTCACTGGTACTGAGCATAACCACTAAATAATTGAGTTCTCTCAGCCCTGAGTGAAGAGTTACTGATTAGCTCAGAGTTTATGTGGGGAACTAAGTCTACTTTCTTCAGGAATGACAGGCTAGAATTATGATGCAAAAGTTTCTGTCTTGTTGCTTCCCTGATTTGCGGTCTTCCTCCTCATGGTTCTTGAATTGAGAACTTTAACATCCTTATATGTTAGAAAATCTTTGTCCAAAAATAGTGCCAAAGTTCTCTGTTCTCTACTTCTGATTTGAAAATCACTTACTGTATTTTCCCCATTCCCTAACGGTTCACTTCTACTCTGAAGAATTTTTGCAGCTGAAATAAATATTTTAAATGTATTTTGTCTCTATTTACACAATATATCATGCTGTCACCTATTACAAGAAATAATAAATCGTTTTATTATTACAAGAAATAATAAATCATTTTAGCATGCCACTGAAAATATTAGATTAAAACAAAAAATTAAAATTGTCTGTGCTTTTAGAATCAATGACAATGCTGAGACTTTAAAAAAAATATTGAAATAACTATAACTGAGATAAGGAAAAATGTTTATAAAGCCAGGACTCACATACGAGGCCAAAGTCCAGCAATGGCTTCAAGATTCTTGAGACATGACAATAATTTTTCCCCAGTTAGACTGTGAAAAGTGGATGTCAAACATTGCCATTTGTACGTGGAAGATCACTTAAGAGGACCCAAAGAGCCTGTAAGGCAGGGAAGACTTATTAAATCTGTGGGATTTATTTCATTTAAAAAGGTGTGATTTTGTGTCCTGAGATGTGCTGTCATTTTCTCTGCATATGTTTCTACATGAATGGGATATCCACTTTCCTTAGGTGTATTTTTGTATAGTCTCCCTTTCAACAAGCTTCATCTCTCTACATGCGTTTTTCCCCAACTTCCTCTGTGCTCCACGAGGTACACAAAGCTATCTAACACTCAGCCATAATATGTCTAATAAATGTAGATATTTTTAAGTTCAGTGTTTGAAGTGAAGTGTCAGGCATTAGCAGCCCAACAAAGAAGTGTTTTTATAGCTTGCAGTAGAGGGCATGTTGTCAGGAATGGTGTGGAACATGAGGATATTGAAACATGCAGTCTGGAACAAAGGTTGAGAATAGTGCAGAGTAAAGGAAACTGAGCTTGGATGCAGAATTCTCCGTGCTGCCTTTTAGGAGTGATCTCTGGATTGGACTGTCACCAAAGCCGTGTTCTGATGTTACAGTGGTTACTGTCAAGTGCTTTTGAAATAGCAAGGCTTCTCCAGAGCATCGAACATGATTGAGAACTAATGAAAAAATGAATGTAAAATGATACTGATTTAATTGAAGCTGTTCAACAATACTGAAATAATTGAATAGCACAATACTAGATTGCCATCATTTTACACTGATCTTCCTGTGTAAATATTTTATAATGGAAAATACAATGGAAAAGTAAGTCCAGTGTTCATTTTTTTGTGTGATTTTTGATTTACAGCAGTCTTTGTAAGGTTTTTTTGACACAAACTTAGAAATGTCATGCAAGAATGAAGTTAGTATTTATCCACCCACACAATGTGTATATATTTCCAGTATATTCTGATCCAGATACTAGTCTTTTGGAGTCTTTGAAAAGTGGCTTTTTAAAAATGCACAGGAAGAGCTGTGCAATTTTAAAGACTTCTTCCAAGAGCTCTTACTTACGAAGTTTGTAAGTTCTGACAATAAACAAAAATTAACCTCTTAGCTTTCCTTTCTTGTAGGGTGATAGCTCCTATGTAAAGGATCGTTGGTGTGTGTTTGATGGATTCATGGTCTTTTGTCTTTGGGTGTCACTGGTTTTACAGGTAATCATTTCACTCCCTTTTACAATTAATAGCTCCTTAATTGTGAAAAATACATGGCTCAATCAAATAAATGGGATTTGTGGAAGTAGACTTGTACATGGATCACATTGTTTTAAAAAACCATGCTGAATCAACAGATTTATAATTGCACATTGCAGCATATCTGTATTAGTAGTAGAATTTATCTTGATTATTTTTTCTTATTTGATCTGAAGCTTGTTAGCATAAACCCTGTGCAGACAGAAGGAGAAGAGGATCTTCAGAGAGACATTTCTCTTTTACTCCACATGACAGTTGTGCTCATTTCCATCCAGTGAGTCTAGTAGGTGCCACTGTGACTATCTCAGGCACCTAAGGGAGCATTATTCCAATGGTAGACTTTGCCATTCTGTAGTTGTAATGATATCATGAGTGGAGTGGTTTCATACAGTGTCACTCATACCTAACAAGCCATTTTTCAAAACTCATATTAAAGCACAATGAAAAAAACCCAAAACATTTGGAAGCAGTTTGATCATTTTTTATAAAGCAAGGAACTTGGACTTTTTCCAAAAAATTGCAGCGTTAAGGTATAGGGGAAATTTTGTCCTGCAAATCAATCAGTCCTTAACTGTAGCTGGTTTTCTGGATAAGAACAGGTTGAAAACTGTGACATTGAGCTTACAATAACATAAGGATTGTAAAAGTTCTGTAGTGATTGCTGTTAGGCACTTATAAAATTTCTGACAATTTTAACACACATTGTTATTTTCCGCTTTTTACACAGGGGAGACTTTGGTACATCTTGTACACATGCAGAAGGAAGGTTGATTGTTACAGATAAGAACTGTACATTACCCAGTTTATGAATTGCCAGGTTCCCTCTCCATTTTCTTACTACTTTGTACAAACATTAAATCAAGCAGTTACTCTCCGAGAGTGAGAGACAAGGATTAAAACAAGATATTTGCACCCAATCATTCAGCTAAATACTCTTTATTGAGTTCATAACCTGTCAGTGTATTGAAGAAATGGTTCCCTGTCCTGTGCCTTGGCTGAAATTTATATTGTAAGTGGAGTCTAGGAAATGTACAATTTTGTTATGCACTTGGAATTAAATGGAGAACTTATAAACAAGTTGCAGCTTATAGGCAGTCTGTGTACATGTACTTTTATATCACAGTAAAAATCTCAGTGCTGTGCAATGTTAACAGATACTGATTTTCATATTGAAAATATATTAATACTTCCAAAAATGTGAGAAACATGTGAGGTAGGACTGGCACAGAAACAGGCAGCTGGCACAAGCTTGCATAGTCTTCTTGAGTTGTTTGTGACTCAAACTTAATGAACATGGGCAGAGTATATTTTCTGATTTTCATTAGGGTAATTTAGAAGTGAGTTAAAGTATTTGGAAATACTTTTCTTTCTAATAAGTGTGGTAGAAATAAACTGTAAAGTAATCCAAGATTGAAAATTAAAATAAAAAACATGTATAATATTAATACTTTTAAAAGCTCTGGAAGGGAACACAGGTGCAGGACAGGACAGGGTCTTCAAGACAAACTGTTGATTCTTTTCTTTGTTAGGTGTTTGAAATAGCTGAAATAGTTGACCAGATGTCACCTTGGGGCATGTTACGGATTCCACGACCACTCATTATGATCCGAGCATTCCGAATATATTTTCGTTTTGAGCTGCCAAGAACTAGGATAACAAATATCTTGAAGTAAGTAAGGCTGTTGTCTGAAAAATAACAAAGCTTATTTATGTTTTGACTTAAAAGACTGACTGTATAGTCAATCAACGACCCTTCATGCTTAATGGGCATTTTTCTCCTGAGTTTTAGTTCTGGCTAAAAAATTCTTGCTATTTTCTATATTTAAGGAATCATTAAGTTTTTTAGCAAACAATCAGAAATTTCAAATGTTTAAATAAATTTTTAAGTATTTTTGCTAATAAATGTAGCCAGCAATTTTCAACCAATGGCAGTAAATTCTGTTCCATTAATATGGTCATTTAATAATCAAAGTGAATACCCTTAGTAGAGTAATATTTATAAATAACATTACATGAGCATATGCCCTGACCATTCCAGTTGCCCGTGTGCTTATACTGGTGTGTATACAGACAGGAAAAGAAACACATGTAAGTGTGCTTGGTACAGCATGTTATGGCAAAAAAACATGTCATGGCAATGTGAAAGAGTTTTTGGTCTTTATTCGGTATCAAGTTGATTTCATTACTGTATCTTATCTGTATGAGTCATTAAATAGTATTTTACAAAAGCCAGATTTTGCACATTTTATTTGGGTGTTTCTCCCACCCTTTGCAGTTTTCAGCTGGTTTAATTACCCTGACTTAGGGACTTAGAAAAAAATCACAGCCCCATTTTCTATTTGTGCACAGAGTGAGAGAAGTTTTAAGGAGTAATATTCTGCAGGATGAAATACTGCTCTCTTTGCATGAGCATATTTTCTATTCTATTCTTTTCAGAGGAGGCTTCACATTGCCTGTGCTTTCAGTGACCTGTTTATCTTTTTGCCAGGCGTTCTGGAGAGCAAATATGGAGTGTTTCAATTTTCCTTCTGTTCTTTCTTCTCCTGTATGGGATCCTGGGTGTGCAGATGTTCGGAACTTTTACGTACCATTGTGTGACTGACGACACACAGCCAGGGTGAGTTGTCCTGTGCAGGCATGATGTGGGCCTGTTCTTTCATTGCTTTTGTTTTATTTTAGTTGGCATTAGTAGATATAAAATGTGCTTGATAGATTAAAAGCAGTCCAGCAAAATGTACTAAGGCAAATTGAGGAAACAAAAAGTAGAATTATGAAAAATGCAAATTTTAAGTGTGACAGAGAGGTTACAATTTGTAGCATTTGGCTATGGTCTGACTTAGGGGGCTGAGTGACTCTGTATGTTGGGTGGGGCATGGAGGTGACAGAGCAGGAAAGCAGAGGGGGCTTTTATGAAGAGCATTGCCACTTGTGGCCGACCTGGGTCACTAATGATTTATCACCTTTTGCACTCTTCTTTCTTTCACTAGAATGTCTTTTTATGGGCCAAGACCTAAAGACAGCCTAGAATCATACAATCACAGAATAGTTTGGGCTGGAAGGGACATTTAGCAGTCATCTAGTCCAACATCCCTGCAATGAGAGGGACTTTTTCAACTAGATCAGGCTGCTCAGAGCTCCTGTCCAAGCTGACTTTGCATGTTGCCAGGGATGGGGCATCCATCACCTCTCTGGGCAACCTCTTCCAGTATCTCAGGCACTTTCTGAAGTAATAATTCTCTGTGACCTGATGCTCTGATTCAAAGACCCTTTTTTTCCCCAGCCTTTGAAAAATACTGATGATAAATATTTTATGCTGGTGATTGAGTATACATCATGTTCTTGATTCAACATGTACTTAACCACAGGATTATCTCAAAGTACAATGCAGCCTCTTGAGTCACTGAGATGGCTCACAAAATCACAGATAATGTGCTTACCTGTCCTGTTGAATTGAGGGTTTGACTGTGTCCTTGAGTACCATTACCTTGTGAAAAACATATTGCATCTGTTTCTTTGTTTGGTCCCTGTTCCTTTGGATAGGGAGATGTTGCATCTGGAGTTGTGGCCTTTATTTTAGTCAAAATTGGATCCTTTTATTCCTGTTTTGAATTTGTCAGAACACAAAAGTAATAGAGTAAGCATTGTAAGAAAGCAAAATACCACTTAATCTGCTAGTGAGCTGAATAAATTTCTGATGATTGCAAAACTCTGTGTTAAAGCTTTTTCTAAAATAGAACCTAAAAAGTATCAAATATAACATTAGAAGTGGCAGATACAAAAAAGGTTATAAAATCATCTGAGAACATGCTAGACCAAATACCAAAATATGGTATTTTGTTAAATTAAAAAGAAAATTACTTTGGGACATTTTCCTAATTATATAATCAATGATATAGTAAAATATGGAGCTGATCTTCGTATACTTCATGCAGATATGTTCTTTCATTCTAACTGTTCCTCTCTTTTTTAAGAGAAAACCTTTATAGCACAGATATTTTGACAGTTTCCTGTGGACATAGGGAAAAAATTCTTTGTAAAAAATTTGCTTGTAGTAATGAGAAGGTCTGCAATTCTGTGAGTTATGGAATGTTATTTAAAAAAAAATTAGTGGAATACACAATGCAGGAAAGATTGGGCGTCATGTAATTGCTTGTGTCACTGAATATAACTTTTCCTTGAAATCAGCAGAAAAAGATGAAATGTGACATAGTAATGTTTTCCACATGGAAATTTAATTTTGTAACTTTGGCACTGCCCATAAAATTCTGTTAATTTTTTCTATACATATCAGGCTGCTCTCTGAATAAGTGTTAGTATTTATTTTTTTTTTAATGGTATACAGAAGCCCTTCAATTTTAGGTTTTTGAAAGGCTGGATTACAGGAAAACCTTAAAAGGGACAAATATCCAGTGTATAAAATAAAATTAAAAACCTACCTAAATAGGGTTAAAGTTGGAAAAGTCAAGTATGCAGAACAGAGGGAATTTCAGACTTGAGGTTGAATATCTCACGCTAACTTCTTTTTCTTTCAATATCATCAAGTATATGTTTTTAGCTGTATAAGTATTAGAAATCTAATTTAAATTACTTTTAAGGTAGCTGGGATAGGCACCTTCAGTAAGCAGTTAATCACTTTTGCCATCTCCAGACCACACTTGTAATTTTAAATGGGCTCCCATGATTGTGTATGATGACTACAGTTACACTGGACACCACTTTTTTCCGTGAAAGTTGTTCCTCCAATTATTCTGATGAATGGTGCTCCTCCAAAGAACAAGATACTTTTTTTCTTTGTTATTGACATGTGGATGTATACCTCAGTTTTGGCATACTACTCATTCCTACTTTGAAAGTACTGATTTCCTCTTCTTGTCTGTAATACTCATCATTATATGTTGTGAAGACTTACACCTATTTGTTCCTGTTTTAAATTTTGAGGAATGCAGTGCAGAAGCTCAGGTTGGAGTTAGGGTGTGCCTTCTTCATGTCGATCAGGACTGACCTTCCTGGAGTTAGCTCCAGAATTTATAATTCCCACCATGGGCTAGAAAAATAAATATAGAGAAAGAAATAACAGTTCTGGTGCAAAAAGAGGACAATATGGACAGATAGTGGTCCAAAATATAGTTAGAAAGAAGGGGACATGTCACTTCTGAATCCGGGAAAGTTTACTAGCTGGGATGTGATAGAGCACAAAAGTATTAAAATTGCCTTGCCAAATTTTACTTTTGTTTTGAGGTTCAGTTTCTCAATTTTATAATGAGGGTTAAACATTCCTCTCAGAGGTTGAGTCTGTGTCTCTGTTTCAGGTGGCTCAGTTCCAGGCAATGGAGAGTGGCCAGAGTTGGCTGTACTTGTCCTTAAATAACTTCTGTCTTTAATGATACACAGCTGTAAATTTTCATTATTTTTTCAAACCAGATCCTGGGCTCCCAAGTCAAGATTAGAAAAATGAAAACCATCCAATTAGTGACCACCTGTGAGAGCTTTAATTTTAGGTGATTTGCCTCTTATTATGCAGAACACCATGGCAAACAGGAAGGGTAAAATCTTATTTTTGTGGTCAAGACTTCATCTATTTCTGACATTTTAGAAATCATTTTTAAGTCTACTGCCTTATGAATTATTATGGGACAGTCAAGTTTCATTTTTAAATGGTGTCTTAAAATCTTCCTGTTCTTTTTTGTTTGAAAGGACATGGTGTCTTCATCATACACTTACTGCCTCTTTGACTGCAGCAAGTTCTTTTATCTTTCCATCCTTCTCAATGCCCACACTGCCTGACCTCCTGTCTCTCCACCTCCTGAGTCATTTTCTGATGTTAGCTATGACAAACAAAAACACTGAAGTGAACTAACCACAATCTGAGTTTTCATTCTGCCTGAGAAATCAGCAAAATCTGACTTGCTTACAAAGGCTGAAAAGTTTATTGTTGTCGTTTGATAAGTCCTTTTTTTCCTGTATTCTTACAGTTGTCTTCCCTATAAGGAATATTGTCTTCTTACACAATTTTATTACTCTATTTCCTATTTTAGATAAGTGATTATGACTTGTCTTTTTTCTACTATGTTGTAAAAATTTTTTCTTGATGATATCTTCAACCACTATATCTTTTCCTGTCAAAAATTGGTATATTATGTAGATTTCCATAGTATGGATCTTCTTTAGTTGCTTAAAAGATGGTGTGTTTGAAATATAAAATCCAATTATCTTGATAAATCTATATATTTTAAACAGTTTGACAGGGTTCGTTTTTTGTTTGTGGGGTTTTTTTTGTTATAGCTGAGATTAATTTCAGAGATATACAATATAAGGTGAAAATAGTTGTGTTCCCAGATCTACTGCAATTTACTCTTGGTAACCTCCAGTATACAAAAGATACTTTCACACAGTACAGGAGAAAGAAACTTTTTCTATATCAGTTCTGTAGCTACTTACTTCTTTTTTTATTTTTGCTCCCAAGATACATTTGACTATGCAAGAATAATTCCAAAGCACATGATCGGTTTATATGTATTCCACGAAAGTAAATTTTCCTTTTGTAAATCTCAGTCTGCACTGCAGCTAAGGGAAAGGAAGTCTCATCAAAAGAGAAAAAGCTAATATGGCTAACTGCCATAAATTGTAATAAATTGTAGTACTCACCTATTTTCCCAAAGTCATTCTTTAAGGTGCCTTTTTTTAACACTTTTGATAAGGTATAGGCTGAATATTTCTGTAGGCCTGTCTGCCTGTTACCATGGAGGTCAATTTAAAATCCTTCTTTGCAAAGTTTCTTGTTTAAAGCAGGAGATCCCCAGGAAAACAGATAAGAAAAGTAATTACTGAGTAATGGAAAGATCTAAGAGGCTTCTGGTCATCTTTCCATCTGTCTATGGATAAGCCACAAAAATGTCAGAAAACAGCTTCAAAGACTGAAGCTGAAAGTTCACCACAATATCTAATAGAGGAAATAAATACAATTAGAAAGAACAAAAGGAATTTGAGATTCTGTCTTACATCAGCAGTGGGAAAGTAAGAATGAGTAATTAGGTTTCTGAGAAAGGGAAGAAATCAAAGCCCAAGCTCAAAAAATCAGTGTAATGGGACTTCTTTAACAGAGCACATTAATTTATTGATTTTAGTGGACAGCCAGATCTGCTTTATTATTGTCTTTGGGACTTATTCACAATCTCTCTTACTGGTAGCATGTCTAGGATAAATTCCTCAGGGACATGAGAAATGGAAAAAATTTACTTTTCCCGGCCTGATGTTGTTTAAACCCCAACCAAAACCAATTAAAATACAGCATCAGTCCAAAAGGGAAGTAATTCAGTTTACTTCATGTCAGAGGAATGGATGAGAGTGCTGATGTGGGAGCAGTATTGGTGCCCAGGAGAAAGAGCCTTCAGGAGTTGGGCTCTTGTCACTTTCACGGGGCATGTGATTTCTAAGCAGAAATCCTGTTTTTTATTAGAATTGTGATACGGATATTTACCCAAAGTAATTGCACTATTAATTAATTTAACACATATTTTACACTGTGTTTGTTTTTCCAGCTCAGTTTTAAACAAAAATATGACTTTTTAGTGATGGTCTAGGATAGAATGATGAGAACCCAATTATTTCAGCTCCTGGTGGCTCAGTAATCACATGTACTTGTCTGTATTAAGATTTGGAGCAGTTTAAGTTTACACAGTTCTCTGTCTCAGTGCAGACATCAAAGTTGATTAAATTTCTTTTCAGCCGGTCAATTTTTATGAGATTTTTTTTAAGAATAAGTTTTTTTGAGTAAACTAGCGTGGATTTTACATGTTATTTGGAAATTGGCTCAGTATAAATATAAGAATTTGAATAACATAATCTCATCTTTGCTGTAGGGAAAGTTTTATATTGAGCCACAAGATTTTTACCTGATAATCACTGTACAGAAATAATGTCTGGTGGGTACTGAGCTTTCCATGGAAACCAGCAGGAGACCATGATTCCAGAAGTCAGAATTTCCTCTAGTGTATCACAAAATTGAGGGAAAGACCAGACATTCCCAGAAAAATGGAATCCCAAGAGTGATCTCCACTGAATCTGCCTGATGGGTGATTGGGTAGTGTTTGATTTCCTAAACATAATGGAAGCTAGGAAAATTCTCTTATTTTATATTGCAAGAGGAATCCAGGCAACTAATAGAGACGGCTGTGGATGTCCTGACATTCACAGATGATATAGCAGTACATCCAATTTAACCTTGAAATGCTGTGCAAAAGAATCACTTCTAGATGTGCAAGCATTTGTAAGGAATGCTGAGAGAGAATTTTGAAAGAGATCTGTTTCCATTTTGTTTCAGATCTCTTTTCATGAGTAATCTGTGTAATACACTATTTTGAAAACCAGAGGACTGTTTTCAGTTTTGTATTGTTGCCTGGAAGCTGAATGTGATGCCTAAATTCTATTCCTCTCCCTTGGATTAATGCAATTCAATAAGGCCTAGGAAATGCTGGAATTTTCATCTATCCCAAGATATTTGTAAGCACATTGAAGCCATCATCTCAGCTATTTTATTAGTTCTGAGAACTTGTGGAGAGTGAGTGGGAAGCAGGAAAACAGTAGAAGTCTATAAAAGGAGGAAGGAGACAGGACAAGAGAAGCCAGGGAATTATATCTGGGATACTTAGGCTTAACTTCTTTCCCTGAAAGAATTCTGTGGTAAACAAAACTTTTGTAAGCAGTTGGAAGAAAACAAGGAAGTGAGTAGAAGCTAATATGGATTTCTAAAGGATGAACCATGTCAAACAAATATAACTGCCTATGGCAGTATAACAGCCATGTGAATTGAATGTCATATTTCTTTAGTTTAGAAAGGCTTTGTAGCAGTCTCACAGGACATTTTTGTAAGCTGGCAGGAGAAACATGGTTGAGGTGAAAATAATCATAGAATAAGTCCCAAACTGCTTAAAAAACATGCTCAGTGAGATGCTATTAATATCAGAACAGAAAGAACAGGGATCCTCATAAGTCTGCCACGTGCTTTGTGGAGTTTCATTAATATCCTGCATGGTGGTACACTTACTGCACTGAGGATGATGTGAGGTTGGGAAGGACTGCACGTGTTTCGGAAGGCAAGATTAGAATGACAACAGTATTGAAACATTGAAGAAATGCCCTGAAAAGTTGGTTGAAAGGCAGCAGGAACAACATACTGCACTTAGGAAAAGCCAGCTGTACAAATACAGCATAGGGAGTCAGGTGGAAAAGGTAGTTCTGCATAAAATGTTTTAGAAGCATAATGGAGGAATGGAGACCAACAGTACTGTGCGCATGTAAAAAAGTAAAATTGTAGTATCTTACAACATACAGGCATCGTCTGGAGAGAGTCTAAAGGAGCAAATATATATGTAGAGAGAGCAGAATTGATAAAGAGTGTTCAGCAGTTTTTTGACTTTAAAAGAGTGGTAGACATATCACAGGTTTTGTGTAGATAACACTTTTGCACAGAATATGGGAATATTCTGTGCAAAAGGGAATATGGTCACTCTTTCTGTAATACACTAGAATAAGAAGTACACGTACAAAATTTCAGGATGCAAATTTCATGTTAGACAGGACATTAGGAAAAAAGTTTGCAGTGGTAGGTGTAAAGTTGCACCTATTTCTTAGACAGGCTCCGAGTTTCACTCCTGAGGATCTTTAAAACAGCCTGTGGGACCTTCTCTCGGGAAAAATAGAAATAGACTGTGGCAGAGAACTATATTTAATGTCCTGTAGAGTGTTCGTATCCAACCTTATTTTTCTGTGATTTTATGTAGTCCTTCTTGACATAACAAAGGGTCCAGTGTTGTTATCCTGAACATCTGAAGAACAATTTGCCTTTGCTACATCCCTTTTAAAGGGAGGCACATTGGAAGTGAGGAGGATTGGATGCAGAGCTATTGTACATTAGGACAGAAGTGAGAGAGTGGCTTCCTGCAGTTTTTATTGTTTTATCTCCCTTTGTGTACCAACTAAGGTGAGAGCCTATTCATGAATGTTCCAACTTCATTTTTCATCCTACCCCACATGGAAAGTCCAAACCTCCCACCAAAACATGCTTTTTACTATCAGAGGTGCATTTTTTGTTCTAGTTACATAAAATAAATTTGTACTCACTCTTTACATATGTCTCTTATCACTGCTTATGTAGTTTGACCCTCACTCCCCTGCTCACTCTCTCATGTAAGATACAAGAGTTTTTAATAAATGTCAAGAAAATCCCCCAAATCTGATGTCACTCCTTAGTGTGGAAGACCTGCCTTTATACTCAGTGAACTACACTCTTTGTACTTGGCACAAATGCATACCACATTCGCTCTTTTTCCAGTGCCTAAAATACTTGCCACCCTTTTGTCCCTGTTGTAGCAGGCTGTTCTGGGTTCACTGTGTGTGATTTGACCATTTTTCTTCACAAATTCCAACATCACTGCCACCTTGTTCTTTTCAGCTCCTTGTCTTCATCTCCAGTTTGCCTCAAGTAAAGGCTTAGCATCCTCATGCCTTCTCCTTCTTAGGGGCACCTGCCAAGGCAATAGGAGCAAGAGTCATTACCTAGTACAGTTTAGCCTTTTGTGCTGTCTGACTCTTTTCTTAATTGTCATGTCCATTGCCCAGCAGCAGTATTAAAACTACAATCCAAACCAACTTATTGTACACCTTCTACCTGGCAAGTTAATGAGAAGGGCTTTTCAGCTGCTATTTGAGGACAAAGCTTTGGTTACAATCTGTCAATGTCTCATTCAATTTTTCTTTAGAGCTGGAGGTAGCCTGAAGGCTTGAAGGCTAGACCAATTTGAGATTTTACATTTGGGTCTCTTGGAAACCCAGCAATATTTTAGATCCCTGAAAAAGTTATTTGACCTTACTGTAGGTCTGCAGCTGTGTATTTTAATACTTCTCCCTGCAATGCCCTGACAGAGAAGCCCTTTCACAGCAATCCAATTTTGGCAGTAAGTCTTCCTGCCTACTTTGAGTACCAGTCATGCTATCAACTGAAGATATCAAGCTGCTTTCTCCCAGGTAAAGTGAGAGCTTTGACCGGATGTGCCTTGTCAGATGGCCAGTCACCAAATGCTAATTTCCTTTTTGAACTAGCTGGATGATGTTGAAATTTTTTTCTTGGGTGCTCAGTGGTAGCAGCCCCTTTTTCTGGGCTAAGTCACATCTCCTGCCATTTCAGATGTTTGTGACTGGTGTGTGTGAATGTATTTGATGAAGGCATCCTGTGTATGGTCTTCACACTTTGCAACATAACCTTTAGAAAGGAATTAGTTTTGCATGTAGTTCAGATTTGGATTCAAAGGAAAAAGTCTAGTGAGATAAATCTGTATATTGCAGTGGTCCAAAGAAGGAGTCAGGAAACCCTTCCCCACTCATTGGTTGTAGCTAACTCTGCTTTGTGGGAGACATCCAAAAGTGCATGTAAGCTTTGATGGAAGTAATTCCCAGATGAACTTCAATCTTGGGATTTTCAAATCCTACAATGCAGATTATTGGCCTTGTGTTTTCCCTAGAATGGTTAGACAGAAACTTAAAAGATATTTTTCTGTATTTTATCCTCAGAATTCCAATATATAACCTTAGGATTTTTGAAGTGGTTCTGAATGTACTTTAAAATCAACTTGGATACAATCTTCAGCTTAGATTGTTATACAAATTTCAGTTCATGACTTTGCAATTTAAAAGACAAGAAAGGTGTTTTTTACTCTTTCTTTTAAATTCTATAAATAAATGGTGTTTTGGTTACAATAGTACTATATGTATGAGGTCAACTTGTAAATAACTCTAATTTAATGTACATCAGTGACATGCAAATTCATGCAAGCTAGCTGGATTTGATTTTAACTCTTCCTGTTTATGTCCTGTATATTAAGCACTTAGAGTGACAGCCTCCTTCATTGTGTAAATGCCATTAATTCATGTTATTTTGATTCTTCTGAAATAAGTTTTGCAGTAGCATACATATCATGCAATTGCCATTTGAATTTAGTTGTGTCAGGACTGACTGTTGCAGCCACAAAAATGGGGCATCATAGAGTTATGTCATGTGGAATTTGATGAAATCTCAAACTAATACTGCTTTTGCATGTTGCTTTACAAACAAATGCATACCGGAACCTCTAACATTTTCTTTCTTGAGCTTTATTTCTAGTACTTGTGTGTACATTTCAGCACTTTCCAGGGGATATATTTCTTCTTTTACTCATTTTTCTGTGGTCAACTTCAGTGACTTAGTTACTTTGAAGGGTAATGGCTGAGTAAGTTGAATTTAATTTCCTCTAATGCCAGTAACAAGTGATCAAACCAATGGTTTGTCAAATTTGTTGAGTACCTGCAGCCATCCTGTTTTCATTTGGGCATTCTCATTTGGTTCATTTCGTGACACTATTGTCTTTGTGTAACGTCAGTGATCTGCCATGAGAACAGAATCATCTGACTTTGATGTTAGCACCTGTGCTTGGAATCTAAATACCCTGAATTTCCTCTCTAGCTGTCAGAGAGAGAAGGGTGCCTCAGGTGTGGATGAACCCACTGACCTTGAACCTCTGGAGTTGTTTTTCCCTCTCTCTGTCTTCATTGCCTAAAATGAGGTAGGGTAAGTCAGGACATCAGAGCTGCAGTCTTTACTCGTGCAGCTCCTTCTAGGGGCTCAGCAAAGAGGTGTTGGATCTTTGAACTTTTGCACCCTCAAGTGTGAGATAAGGTTGGTGATTTAATCTGAATCTGTTCAAAATTCCTGTGCAGTGAGCAGCAATAGAAGCAACATCAAAGGTACATTTTTAGATGCTAACTTAGGTCACATGTGAAATGAAAAAATACTACCATCAAAATCAAACCCAACTTTACTCAGTGTTACTGCCTCACATAATAGGCAGTCTGATGTGATGGTGCCTTATTACTGAATATGGGCACAAAAATAAAGTGCATAAGTTTTCTTAATTTTTTGAATAAACATGTAAGTAATTTTTGTCTTCTAAAATGGGAAAAAACTAAGATTATCCAAGTTTCATCCACAGACTCCAATTTAGACACTACAAGATTGTGAAAACTGGCAAAACCTACCCCCCAATACTGGAGCCTGAAAGTGAACAGATAAATAGTGAATAAAAGATCTAAACTCAATTGCAAGATATTAAAAAAGTAATTTACATTGGGGAAAATTACTGAAAGAAAATACATTAGCAGTAGTAAGATATTACAGTATCTATATATTGAATTTAAAATTAAAAGTAACTGTTGTATCATCTAGTCAGGCTTCAATTTTTTTCCCTTCTATGACACCTTACAGTTTGTGTTTGACTCCAGTGTATCTCCTAGGTGTGTATCTATTCTTGACTGGTTTGCAGAAGAACAGTCATAAGCAAGGGAAATTTTTGTTTCTTACAAAAACTATTTCACTGTTAAAAAGTTTTCCTAATTCATCATTTTAATTTGTCTGGTTTCTACTGTTAGCTTTCTATTCTTGTTATAATTTTTTATGCCAGATTACACAGAACCTTAATTCCTAGCATTTTCTCTGTGTGAATCCACTTAGAACAATTGAAGCACCTTTCAATATATTTTTCAATAAACTAACATTATTTAGCTCTTTAGATCTTTTTCTGCAAACCATCTTCTTCAATGTTATCATTTTCTTGTTTTCTATTACTTCTTCAGTTTTTACTGTGATCAAAAATCTGTATGTAATACTAATCATGATTTGTATGAGTTTCATGTGCAGAGGAACATTAATTCATTATTGCTTATGTGTGTACAGTCTGGAGAAGCAGTTTTTTCTTGCCATGATGTTATTGGGACTAATATGAGAGGATGCCTTGTTATATCCCCTCATCTCAAATTTTGTGTGGCACCTATATTCTATAACATAATATTTCCATCCTCTTATACCTAGGCCTCAGGCCAGTGATCCTGCCATTATAACCTTGCATTTGGCTGTATTAAAGCATATTTTAGGTTATTTGATCAAGCTAACCAAGTAATTCTGATAACTTGTCATAATGCCTTGTTCTTATTGTTATTTATGTTTCTATCCTTATTCTTATTTTTGTATGTTTTTCCCTCATTGATTCTGGTAGATAATTTTGTTAATTTCACTGGGAAGTGTTTTTGACATGTCAGTTAATCAGTTTTCAGCCCATTTAGCTGGTACTTTATTGATACTATATAGTGCCAACTTTTTAATCAGTCATATGTTACTAAATGAATTGCTTTACAAAGTCCAAGATAGGCAATTTCATTTGACAAATCTGTAATCTTACAAAAATCATGTTGCTGTGATGAGTATTATTTTCTCTAAATCCATTCTGGCTGCCACTTACTACATTAATGTTCTTTACTCTTTACCAACTAGACTTTTTATCAGCTTGCTCTTTCTTTTGTCTTGTTTGATGTTAGGCTAAGCACTTGAGCTGCTTGTTCTTTAAAAATTAATGGCACATTAGCATTCTTCTGGAATTTCCCTGCTATTTCAAGATTTATCAAAAATTAATGGAAGAGATGCCCTCGGTTATTTGGGCTTGTTGATTTGAATATAATTATCCCTAGCAGATGCTGTCTGGTATTCTCTTAAGTTACTAATTCTTGATTAGTAGAGTCTGTGTTTGCCAAGCTAAAATGTAAAATATGGAACGTTGCCAAAGCTTAAGCTTTGTGTTTATGCTGTTTGTAAATCCATGAGTCCTTAAGCATGCCCTATCTTATCTTTCAATATGATAAAAGTAATGAATAGATATAAGACAAAATCTGTTACCAGAAAGACTTGAAGGCTTTATAGTTATAATTACAGATATAATTATGAGAAACATTAAATATGGATGAAAACTTTGCACTTAGAGTTTAAAAGATAACACAGATTTTGTTGTTGGATTAAAAACAGGAAACTGGCTCTGAAAGTATGGTACATGAAACCTTAGATTTAAATTTGACCAAAAGTAAAATATTTAAAAATTACCCTTGGGAACACTCAGGAATATTAAGATTATAAAACATCAGAGGAAGAATTGTGCCAAAGCAAATCTGCAGTCTTTAAACCAGAGAGGTGCTCTCTGACATTTCTTTCATTTTCACCCATGGTTTTGGATGACAGTCCTAGATTCTCTCGAACCTGTAATGGCTCCAGCAGCAGCATGGTTCTAAGTTGCCATCTCTTTCTGCACAAATTAGAAGATGTATCAGTAGAACGCAATTGCAGTATGGAGCCAATTCACTGAAGTTAACCATCATATGTGTGTCTCACTACAGGGACAAGACTGAGTGCAAAGTTGAAAAAATTATGCCCCATCATAATGACTTACTACTGCAAATTTTAGAGATATCAATATCCATGATTTATTTGTTAATTTTGTCCTTGTTAAGTTGAGATCATAATGGGGTAATAATTATGAAAATAGTAAACAGAAGACTTTGTGATAGAAACAAAGCTGTTACAATTATTATAGCACAATATTGTTTCTATTCTAACAATTGTGCAGAAGCAGCTGTTATTATTGTTAGGCCTGTAAAAAGAGCACTAGTGTAAGGAAGTAGTCTAGGAGCTATCTCTTAACAGCAGTTGTATGTGCAGAGTTTCCCACTCTGGGAAACTCTAGAGAAGGAAAAGAAGAAGTAGAAAAATACTTGATTGGATGAGCATATATAAAAGAAAAAATCAAAAGAAATTTGCCTAGGTGCTTAGATCGTTTTCATGGTCACTATGCAACAAATAAACTTTAACCTTTCTCAATTTTACTTTTTGCAAGGAATTGGGTAAAAAGCAAGCAATTTTCCATCTAGGCTTCTTGTCTTTCAACTTCCCAAAGTTTCTGAAAACAAATATAACTTGGAATACTAAATAAAAATTCACATATTTTTTACTACCTAATGGCATCATCAGGTGCATAGCAATTGCCATGAATTATCTGAGCCTTTAAGAGGATAAGGTCTAATTAGAAAAGTAGTTTATAACTTCCTTTCTGCACAATGTTTCTGTACAATATTGTCATAAGAATCTTAACCACAGATTTTCTCATTTCTATTTGTATAAAATTACAGCAATTAATTATAGTTATGCCATGAGTATTTTTTTCTTATTATCACTGTAAATTCTCTTCCTCAAGGAAAGTCTTTTGGTTGGAGAACAAGATTATATGCTCTTTAACTGGCTGAAGGTGCAGGGGGAAAACAAACTAAGACTAAGGACTTGGCTGATCATAGAAAGTGCCTTTTTTTTTTTTTAGCTTGGAGGGTTTTTAACTTGATGCACTTACCCATGGGCAGGCATTTGTGTTACTGATATATCCAAGATGCTCAAGTAGGACACAGGGCTCTCAGAGACCTGAGACCTCCTAGATCAGCATGTAAATATTGAGGGCTACCATGAGGCATCCCCAAGGCAGCAGTAGTCAGTGTGAGGAAAATAAAATTGAGTTACAAGTTTTGGCTATTTACATTGACTCAGTTGTGGGAGGGAGCTTTAAATCTAGTGTGAAGTGTTGGTGATTAAACAACTTATTCTGCATTTGGTGTGACAATCTTTTCTTTTTTATGATTCATTGAATTAGAAATATATTTGTAAAAAAGAAGTTTTTATTTGCTACCCTAGCAATTAGCATTTTCTATATCAGATTTGTGACCTGAGAGGTTCCACTACTATTAATACACATCTACACATATTTTGCTTTTGTATTCTGTTGTTTCAAAAAAAGCACCAAAACGTTGTTAAAAACAGAATGCTTATGACACAGCTGACCTTACTTTCACAGAATGAATTCAGCTTTTAATTTACATCTCATTTCATAAAATACTGATATAAGATAAAATTTAAAGCTTTAAAAAATAGGTTTGTGGACTATAATAATTATGTTGAATAGTGCAGGGAAGTTGTTTTGTGGTAGTAGATGACCCTGATTTTCAGAATAAAGACAAATTATTAGATATCATTGACTTATATATGTAAGAGAGCTGTGTATTAATGTTCATCAGATAACTTGTCTAAATTCAATGTAGAAATACAGCATTACTTCATCAGAAAGCATTTTCTGAGAGATCCTAGCTCAGCATTCATTTAATTTGAGCTTCAGGAAAAAGGTCTCTGTAACATGGAGTTCTCTGGATTTATTTATTTATTGCTAGAGTCTCACTAGCTTGGTACTTTTCCCTTGTGTTCTGGCAATATGGCAAAGCAGAAGCATCTCTTCTGAAACATACAGGATTGGATTATTTTTTTCAAAATTGCATATTCAGTTAGATGTCTAGCAAAAGAAAAAACCTATAATTCTTGATATCTAAAGGAAAAATTTTTATCAGTCATCTGATGTAAGCTTATTTTGGTATTAGTACTTTCTATACAGCAGTGTCCATTTTTTGTTTAGGTTCTATCACTTTCTGAATTTATTGCTTGACATTAAATCACAGTTATTGAGAGTAACCTTTAAAGTCTTCAGAACTGCATAATTATTCTATGTTCTCAAAGGTTTTTGTTCTCCTTCATCATATGCTTGGTGTGATTTTGATGTAGCTGGGTTCATAGGGTCCCCCAGGTCACTAATGGAAATGGATAGCACAGAACACAGTGCCAATTCCTCTGAGCCTGAGTTAATGTATTGCTCCCTCTTTGGAAGCTGCACCATGGCTACTTATTTGCATCATGATTGACCAGCCATTTTTATGTCTGCTATGGTATTTTTAACATGCAGTAGCTCTTCAGTCAGCAGCTGGGCAGCCTGGTTTTGTACAGGGACTGACACAGAGTTCCTTTTAACAAATATAGAAAACCTTTCAGCTCCAGTTAAGTAAGTTTTACTTATTAACTTCTTTACCTAATCAACCATTTCAAATTATTCTTTATACCTTATCAATAAGTCAAAAAGTAGACTCCTTAGGTTTTGTTTTGAGCTTTTTTTTTTTATTTTCTGGATCTGGAAACTGCACAAGAAGCTTTCTGGTGTTATCCTAGAAAATTAATAGAATACCAGAATAAAAAAAAAAATCCCTTTTTCCCCCCCCATTTCTATTTTCATTAGAGAAAGTCAGGCTAGCAGAAAACAGGAAGCTACAATCTTCCATGGTAATTTGTCTCTTAGGGTGTGAAAACCCCTCTTTGAAGAACTGCTCTAATAAGGAGAAGGTGCTGAAAGAGGGATTGTTCTCACATGAGCACATGGTGGTTGAAAGACCAGTTTTGTAACAGATGCCATGGAAAACAGGCACTGTACTCCCAAGAGATATCAATTCATGTCCTTCCTGTGGTATACATATGTATGTAATCATAACATTCTTCAGGCACTTAGAAACATGTCAGAGTAACAGTCCTGTGTCTTCTGCAACAATCTTGCTATTGAAGGATGCCTATCAAGTGAAGTGGAGTCAATTACCTCCTTCCTCATCTTTGGTTTTCCTGTGGAGAACTAATTTCTCAGCTTGCCTGTTGGGTTGATGCTGCACTCCACAGACTCTGCACAGAAATATTATGGGACTATTGGGACAAATTATTTCTTGTTCATAAATTTATCTAGGCAATTTATCCTGTTCAGCAAGACATTTAAGAACATTGCCTAATTGAACTTTTGAGATGCTTAAAACTAGTTATGGGCTGAATCAGTATCTCAGTACTTAATTGATACTGAGTATGGCCAATGAGGAATAAAATTTAAATCATCTTATATTGAAAACATCTGGTGATATTCTAGCCATTTCTAGATATCTAATGTTCTCTAGACCATGTGTACCAGTCTATGCTTATTTATTGTCTTGAGGCAGAACACAACTTGTCAAGGGACAGTGAGCCAAAAAGGCCTGTATCTGTACAGTTACTATAAGCAGAGAGACTTCATTTTTAGCCTAAATCATACTCAGTGCACAGATAAAGCTTTTTTTTTTTTTATTTTAAGAGGAGGTTAAATAAAAAAAATTATCTAAGTTTAAATGAAGCACTTAAGTGAATGCTTCACATTGCAGTGATTGAGAGCCAGCAATGTTTTTAATAATATGCCCTCATGCTGCTGCCCTCTTGGGATTTGAGGGATTTTCTAATGCAAGCCATAATGTGTAATTCAGTGGCTACCAGTAGCTGAGGTTCTGAATCTGCCTGTGCTCATGAATAATTTTAATTTCTAAAAATATATGTTAAAAATTGTTTTATGTTAATCCCATATATGATAATGGCTTTTGAATAGCAGTATCATAAATCTAACATAAAGCATGAAACTGGGTATGAATTAACATCTAATTTAAAGAAATTAGAGTGAACAGATTAATTTTGAAATACTTGAATGACATTTGCTGAGCATGTTTACAAACCTGGAACAAATACACATATGCTTGTGGATCTGTCTGTCTTTTTAGTTATGCACACTGCTACATTTCAGGGTGTTCTTTAAAACTCCATCTGGAATTGTACATGTCTGTGTATGCAGCCATGCAGATATATATGTCTCTCTGGTATCATAAAGAAATGGCTACAGGATAGATACCACAATTATTATTTATCTGCATTTATAATTGCCTAGGAAAAAATTTTGTAGGATGTTTTGTTTTCGCACTGACAGGTTTCAAATAATGTAATGCTGTTCCATGCAGTGCATAAAAGCAATAAAAAAAACATAATTAAAGCTTCTGTTCACCCAGTTTAGTTGTCAAAATACTTCTGTGAGTTAGATTAAAGGAAAAGGACTTTCAGAAGTACAAGATACTAATTATATTAAAGGGCAGGCTGAAAAGTTTCACCTTTTCTGTGGACAAGCGAGATAATTTGAAATTTTGTATTTTAAGACACTGGTCGATGCCTCTGGATAACAGAGTGAATACAACAGCATTTTTTTCATAACTTTCAGCAATTCATTTTGGGTGTTTTTACATGAAAAGTTTGTGCTGTGACCAGGAAGTCAAAATTAACCTGAAAAAGAATGGAAAATGCTATTGACTTTTTTTTTCCTCAGACCAGAACTCATTGTGATTAGCTTTTCATGTCTGATTTGAAATTGCCCTAGAACTGAACCAAAAATCAGGATTTTTCATTTGCTAGATGAGAGAGTACAAGTAGGGAGAAAAACAGTTGTTGCTTAGCTGTGTGCTCATTCAGCAGAGTTGGAGCCTTATTTGGACCTTTCTTCTCTTGAGTTTGCCCAGCAGCCCCATAGCACAAGTAACATAAATCCCTATTTCTCTGCTGTGTTGCTTTGCAGATCCTAGCAGGGACCTGCTCAGGGTGGAGGAGGTGGTTTCCTAAGGTTACCTCTTAACTAAACTACTTCTGGGAAAACAGCGTGATCATTCTGTGGCAAAGGATTGTGTATTGTGATCATTAACTAGGCACTGTAAGAGATTAGGGGGAATCAACTGCCTAAGATTCTCCTTCCTAAAGTTTGGGAGTATATAGATAACCCACATTTATATATTTATAACCCATATGCATATATTTAATAGCACAGAGAGCAACAACCTTGTCCTCCTTATCATTTTAGTTTCTGTGGCCCTTAGTGCTGGGACTGGCTAAATTCCTGTTGTGCTCCAGTGAGACAAAGCCTCCAGCAGCTCAACCACAGCTGCTAGAGAAACTGGGAAAACAAGTGGTGCTCAGCCTCTGACTGTGGGGGGTCAGAATATAAGAAAATAAAGATAGTGTAGAAAGTAATCTTGCCCCTAAGGAGTTGCAGCTGGGCCAATTAGCAAAGATTGGGAACACGCTTGGCTTTAACAGGCCACAGCTGTAACCCATGAGAAGAAGAGTGCTATAAAAGAGTAGGTTGGCTGGTTGGGAATGGAACTGGAGTCAGTTGGTTACTTGGGGAAGAAGAAAGAGGCAGTGCTTGGAGGAGATGTCCATGAGAAACACCAAGGTATGAAACTTTTGTGATAAGGAGACAACAGTATGGAACCCTGCAATAAGATGACAGTGTTAAAATGGCCAACACTGTGACATTGTGTTGGGGTACTGGTCCTTGTCTCGTGATCTTTCTATTTTAAAATACAGTCACTTATGTAAATTACCTTGACCCAATTCAAACCAGTTCAGATTTTTTCGTCTCTTATACCAAATCATTGGACTGACCTAAAAGTAAGTCAGAGATCTGTTTCAGTCACAGCAGTGCCTAGATACTAATTGCACTAGACATGTAGTGGTTTGGCTTCTTTCCTGTGACCCTTCATCTGTGATGGGAACCTGTACTGAGCAAGTTACAAGAAGCTGAATACATACTCTGGTGACTGACAAGTCATCTACAAGGATCCTTCTAAGGAGTGTCAAAGCAAGCACAGGTAATGCCATTGAAAGTTGAAGTCATAGTCATAGTACTGACTCCAGTTCAACACACTCTCAAGATCTGCAAAGGAGGTTGAAGTATTGTCTTCAAATTGCATTAAAAAGCAGTTGAATTAACATTACAATTCAGTTGAAGCAGCTGCTGAATGTTAATTCTTCCATTTCTTGGAGAGTCTCCATTTTTTATGGGGTCTCTAGGCATTAGTGTGAAATTTCTGCTGGTAGTATTTGTACTGTCATTACATAAGCATGGAGCTTTAGGAGTGTGTTAGCTTGCCCTTTGCAATAACTGCTTAATTAATGAAAACAGTGTATACCAAAGAACATCATATAGTAAAAAATAACAGCTGATGAACTTTTCCCTTTAGTCCTCTCACTTTCAAATATTTAATTTTGCTATGAACTGAGTTTATGTAACAACTTAATTTTGTATTTTTCACAGAAATGTAACCTGGAATAATTTAGCTATCCCAGACACCCACTGTTCCAGAGAGCTAGAAGAAGGTTACCAGTGCCCACCTGGATTTAAATGCATGGACCTTGAAGATCTGGGACTTAGCAGGCAAGAGCTGGGCTACAGTGGCTTTAATGAGATAGGTCTGTCCTACTGGTAAAATCCATTTCAGTATCCATTTAAAACTGTTTTTGAAATGAATGGAACAGATAGTTCGTGTCTGTGATGAAAAGCCATCAAGTGCAATCAGTATTCTGCTCAAGTAGAGCACATGCCAGAAAGAGAAGTTGTGCTGTTTGCTTTGCGGTTATGGTATATTTTTGCATTGCCTGGGATCCCAGGATTTAAATACTTTTAAAATATGTCTTTATAAGGAGTCAACTGTTGATTATCACCAGTATGCAAATGCAATGACTAATTTCTGTTTTTATATTTGATTCATTTTAGAGCATAAAATCCCTTCTGTTTGTCTAATTTTAGTAGTAATTCCTGTGGAAAAAAAAATCAGAATTACTTTGATAATTATCTTGTTACTAAGGAGAAGATGGGACAAAAAATTATATCCTGTATCTGTGGCAATCTTAATCTGAACTGTGTAAGTCAGAATATCAGCCAGAAAAATGATTGAGAGTCAGGCAGATTTTGCAATACAGGTCCAATTTGTGTTCTGTGCAAAACATTTCAGTTACCAGGAAAATACAATCTCTGACAGCTGCAATGTGTTGTGCCATCCTCATGAGGAAATGAGTGTAGAACACAAAAGCATGGGCTGCTGTGGTAAGATCCACATCCAAATGGAAAATATGCAGTTACTCTGTCAAAATATTGCGGTTATTTCACATTTATTGAGCAGACAAAGGTCCAACAGAAGCCTGCAGCTGTAAATTTTCATTTCAGGACAGGTAGGAAAGTACCTTCAAATGACAGAGCATACCCACAGGCTGAATTCTTTCTGATGCATTGCTTTGACTCTGATAAGGATTTTTTTGTGGTCTTTCCTTTTTCTTCATTTTTCTGTCTTGAGCTCCAGACTGTTATCCTGGCCTCAGCTGAATTGGAAGGTAATGAAAAGGTTTAATGACTGAAATCCAAAAAGTTTTTTTGAGTATTGAAAGCCTTTGTAGCTGAAATTGCTTCAGTTGGTTCCTGAATATTCAGGTTTCTCGATATACACGAGCCACAGAGTTTCAAGCAAGTCTCAGAGTCCTGCTACAAGTACTCTGGGATACCAAATAATTAATGAACAAAACCTGCCATTTTCACTTTCTTTTCACTTGTGAGAAAGGGAGAAAAACCTGATTTCAGCCAAGCTACCTTCTGTTCCCTCTGCAAGTCAGAAGTGTACCATTTGTTCCAGTACTGTTAAATAGATAACACCATAGATAGTACCAAATCTCCTATAATTTTTTCTTCTGTAGATATCAAAGGATAATCCTGTTTTATCTCTCAGTCAGCCTTCAGATTTACTGTCATGCCTGGATGAACATAGGCTGAGTTCATGCTAGAACCTAAAACCATCCACGTTCAAGTTCTGTAGTTCCAGGCAGTTTGGGAGGAGAGCATGAGGATAGGGATATTGCCAGAACAATTAGGCCTCAGATTGAATTCACTCTTCTTATCTTGTTATGAGAAAAGTATTTTTTGGCATTGAAGGATGTTGTTCCAGCTGCCCACCAGGGAAAACTAGTTGCAGTGTCTTAGAAAAGCTTCAGTGGGTAGAAGAGTTGAATGAGCGTGCTTAATAAAGGACACCAGCTTGTTTTTAATGATGGGGGCAGGTTGGCAAAGACAGGTGAAATAGTTTGTCCACGGGTGCCTTCAAAACAAGCTAAAAAACCAGGGCTGAAACTCTGGTCTCCTGAGACAGTGTTATGTCTTATCAATATTTATTTCTGAGTATTGCATTTTAAAGGTCGGAGATTGCTAATAGACCTAGGAGACAACTGATAAGTTGTTTTTGCCTAGAAATAGGGAACCAGGATATAACACTCCTCAGAACAGTAGCCAGAAGTTAAATTGAATATCAATTGAAGGCTGATAACTAAATTTTAAAATACTGGATAAGACATAGAAGCTTTGCCAAAAAGTGTTAAATAAGCTTCCTCAAATTAGGATTGTTATGAACAGGATTATAACCTGCAAATTCATCAATATTTTATAAATATCCATTTTGTGATGCATCTTTTTGTGTGCGGGTAAGTAATTAAATAAATATTTTCTGTGTAATTATACTACTTTTTTGGTACATTCATTGGTATTTCATTTGCAGATATTATGATACAGCCTGTCCTGTTGGATCCTCAAATCTATCATTACAAAAATCACAAGAGTGTAGTAGTTTGGCAGCAACTGTATAATTAGTAACTTAATTTGTGGTATATAAGTACAAGCTATGAATATTTGAATTTGATAATTTCTGGTTTTTTCTTCTCTTGAAAGTAAAAAGGAGGGATTTTTACTATTTTATTACTGGGTGAAGACCAAACTGTCCTTATCAGATAAAAGTTATCAGAGTTTTTAATATTGTGAATATGCCAATTAGGTAGCTTCGTACTTGGAAAATACCTTGATTTTGGCCATGCCCTGGTCCCATTTTTATAAGTGGCTTTGACTTTAAAGGATGAAGGTTGGAAAGATGATAGTGTAAGTCTTGGTACTTATTTAAATAAATAAAATATATTTATTTTCCAAGTTTTCTATTTTTAATTTTGAGGTGTTTGATTTATCTGTTTTATGTGCGTTTCTATGCGAGTACATACGTATTGTTTAAGGAAGAACATAGTTATAGACTACTGATAAATGTGAAGTTATCTTGTCAGAATAATTTAGCCCATCTCCTTCTGATGAGAAGACTTCACAGTCCTTCCAGGCAATTTGTCTTGCTTCATTGTCTGTCCTCTTAGGAAGATTTTCATAAAGTATAACCTGAATCTTTCTTCTTTATGGAATTTAAGATCATAATTTCCCACCCTATTCACTACTGGCATAGACAAAACCTTAAAAAAAAGCTTGTCTGCATCTTTCATTATGCCTTCCATATGGCTCAAAATGCTTCAGTCTTTTACTAAAAGACTTATATTTTGTACCTTAAATTGTTCTTACTCTCCTTCTCTAGACCTTCTCTGGCTGATCCACCACCTAGCTGAAATGCAGTACTGTCAGAATACCCCAGCAGAGCCATTATTTTATGTGTTTTTAAACTCTGCTACAATTTCTACATATCAGTGAGATGTTTTCCTTTTTCATGTTTTTCTAGTTTATTACAGCCCTTGTGTCCTGCTGAAAGACCTGCCATCACTGTTTCCCATCCTTTGTTTATTTATATTTTTTTTAAATGTAAACCCTGGCATTTGTCTCTGTTGAATAGCATACTTACTTTTGTTTTTCTAGACTATTTCTTCAAGTTCTTCAGGAGTTTTAATTCTCTTCTCCTCATTGCTTCCACCGCCTTTTAGTTTACTTTTATCTTTAAATTACATGAGTATAATTTATTTTCAAACAACTTGATCAAGAGTGAAAAAACAAATAGAACCAGACCCAGATTAGACTCAGGAATTTTGTTTGACAATCTCCTTTTCTGACAGTTGAATAATTGCTGGTAAGGACACCTAACCATTTGGTTTTGCACCCATCACAGAGTAGTGTCGCCTAGCCATATTCCTGTGTGTTGTCATGGTGAGACAATGTTAAAAGCATTTTAAAACATGTAGTGTTTCCTTTCTCTTTACAAAACTTGCCTCGACATTGGTACAGCAATGATACAGGAAGATTTGTTCTCAAGTGCCTGCACCCTTTAATGTACATTAATAACATGAAACTTACACAAGATGCTTGTGAAGATCATTTTTCCAACATGGGCCACATCAGCATATATCTACAGCTAATGCCTTTGTCTTTCAATGTACATATTGCTAGATTGCATGTAGAATTAAATAAACACCAATTAGTATTGCCAGCTTTGCAGTGTAATCTCTAAGGGTGAGTTACTAAAATCCAGGGAAGTTCTATCTGGCAGTACCTCTGGAAAAGTTACAAGCAAAAGTCACAGAGGTCTGTCTCATAACTGTTCATGAAACTGAAGAATTAATGAAATATGAACCAATTAGCAAAGCTCCCAGTACCTCAAATTCTTTGTTTGGGAAGTTCTGAAATGGGAGGAAGGAATAGTAAGGAAAGAATGATACTACTCTAGAGTAGATGTAGAGTAGATGAGCTGGTTTCAGCTTCATCAGGTTCCACCTGATGGGAGGCTACAGGAAGTTCCTGCTTTCCCATAGTAAACTGCTCATGAACTCAGTAGAAATCCAAGTACTCTTTCCAACAGTTAGTCACAGAACTTGGCTTCTTAAGTAGGTGTTGTTCTTACACAGTGTGAGCCTTAATATAAAATTGAATCTTTTATTCTTCAAGATGTCTGAAAGATTTTTTGAATGCTACCTGTCGGGCTGAGTGGAAGTAAGAGAAAGGATATGAATGAAAGGCTTGGCTGGCTGTGTGGATGTGGGTAGCAAAATTACTTGCTATTGTCTCTACCTGTATGGTATTGACAAGCTCTTCTCTTTCTTAGACTTCTTAGCTGGTTTTGATTTGGGCTTCTATAGAAGGGTTGATGTTTTCTTCATGTTAGAGCAGCCTTGTCTCCCACTGAGAGCATCAGGTACATTCGCAGCTAGCCTGTTTCTTCTTTTCTGATTTTATTCTCTTCTTCTCTGTTTTTTCCCTAGCTATGTTTAATTGCAGAGAGTGTAGCCAAGAGTGTGACAGTATTATGAAGTGCATCAAAAAAGTTAAGCAAAATATTGAGAAAAATTACTTTTGTGAACAGACACTACTAATTGTAAAAATTACTAGTCATATGATTGTATTTGTTTAAGTATTTGCATCTAATATACCTAAAAAGCATAAATATATTTGTTGGATTAAATGAGAGCATACAAGTCTTGGGAATTGGAGGGCTATGACAAATACTTCTGCCTTACATCTCACTGTTTATCTGAATGTGCATCTACCTTTAGTCAATATTTAGCATGGCAGCAATTGCTCTCAGGGCCACACTAAGGATGCTGGCAGAGCTGTCTGTGTGGATGCTGATTAAAAGGGTGCCTCTTGGATGCAAATATGCCAGAGTCCCCCCTGTTGTTGGATTCTGTACAGATTTCCTCCTTACCTGCACTTTCTATGCAGTACAGTATCTTTTGCATTCAGGTTTTTGTTACATCAGCTAGTAATCGTTTCCTGTGCCTCATGGGTGCAATCATCTGCAATCACCTACAGATGTAGACTTGCAGCACATCAGTGATTTTACCCTTCACATAATTCTGGAGAAGGTTTTTTCATGATTTACAGTGCTACATATTGCTTCAAATAGTCTTAAAAGGAAAAGGAAGTCCTGAATAAAGATACCTAAGTTTTAAAAATATTCCACAAAATAAGCAAGACAAGTTTTAGGCCATGAGAGATCATTCTGAAAGGAGAAGATTTAGTTCTATCCTTATTATCAACCCATCTACCAATTGCTAGGGCCAGTGCCCTATTAAATGAGACTAATTGCTTCTTGTACTGGCAAAGAGTGCTTGACAAAGGCTACCATATTAATGGCCATTTTACACGTAGGACATAAACACACATATTCTATCGCAAAGAAAACAAATTTTCATGGTAAGGAGTGCTTCAAAGCCCATATATGAAGCCTGCATCTGTATTAAAATTACTTGCCTTACAGCAGAAGTGAATGCTGTTCATTGGCACAGTGAACCAGCAAAACCACCCGATTTATGGCCTGTAAAACAGCAATAGAGTTTTGGGTCTCAGATATTTCCTGCTTTATTAAAAGGGCTTCTTCCTTCTAATGTGGGACCCAGAAGTTCTATATAAGGGCCTTTTTAAAATTGGTAACTATATGAAAAAAGTTTGTCCCTGTGAAAAATGTCTGGCATGGCTAGATATAAATATATATGTATATTTAATTTATAATATTTGTGAAATGAAACTTCACAGTGGGGTCAGATTTCCTCATTTTGCTTCTAGGTATTGTTTTAATAAAATACTCATGCAATGATCAATATAACCCCTTTTTTTTTATGCACAAGTTGAAATTGATTAGTTGTCCTAAGCAACTGACTTCTCTACCAGCTCTGAGGCTTCAACCTTCATGAAAAGCAGTTAATTATTGGTTGATGAGCAGAATAAACTTTATATTAGCATGTTATTTGTTCAAAGTAGGAGATACAGGTGATAGTAAAAAGGATTGCAAGAGTTTTTGTCAGACTCCCAACATGTGTCCTTTGTCCCTTCACTGCTCTTTCACACAATCGTGTCTCCTGAATGAACCTGGTCTCACTTTGCCCAGACATAGAGGGCCAGAAATGCAGATCAGCATCACCACTGCAGCCCAAGTCCCTGGGCTGTGAGTCATTTGGTATCTGGGATGATGGAAAGCAGTGAGGGGATGTAATTTTTTAGTCAGAGTCTCCATTTAATTGCACTCATTAAAGGCTGAATGGTTGAGCTTTTACGAAATAGCATTGGTTCAATAATGATTTAATCAAAACTTTCAGTCAGACTCTTTTAATCTATGGATGATATGTATGTTTGATACATGTATTGAGTCTTCATGCTCTGTTTATTCTAGCAAGTATATCATAGTATTAAATACTTTTATAAAAGGGTTTAATTTATTCCACTAATGCAGCTCTTTGATTCAGGTACTTTCATGCACAGTGTCTAGTAAGAAGCTCTCTTCATCCATGACTTCAACCTGTGGAGTTATCATGTGGTAACATGACAAGTGATAGTGATGTTCATGTGTGAAGGTGTCAGAATGTAATTAGGGAAGCCATTCAGATTGTCTAGTAGTGAAACACATATTTTCTAAATGTGAGCCAAAATTACTTAAAGCATGCCTCATTAGTCCACTGATTGAGAAACCACTAGAAATCGTTATTTCAAAAATGGTGATAGATTTTTTATATTTTTCCATTGGAATTCCTTCCTAGGCCTTGTGGACAGAGAGCAATAGAGCCCTGACACCAGCTGAGACACTGCTGTGGATGTCTCCAGTCAGTGAATTTCACTTATTTGTTTTACTGCTAATTAACATACATAATTAACATAATCACTCATTCGGGCACTAAGAAGTAAGGAAGGCAAACAGTTAAGAGACTTATTGCTTTTGAGCAGAAACAAAAATGAAGACTAGGCAAACTTACCTGACCAAAGTGTGCTTAGAGGACACAAATATTCCCAGCCTTGGCAGTGTCCATGGCATATGCCTATGTTGTATTGCATGGTAAAACAGAGTCTGGTAAACCAACACCTTTTAGACAACAGCAATATTTTTTTCCCTTGGCCTATCCCCACATTCTGCAAATTATGTTTTGATCCTATTTCTGCACATTTTGGATGATAACTATTAGCAGGAACTTAAAAATTAGCTGCATAATTTTCCAAGTGGATTGTCAGTTCTGCAGTTTCCACAAATGTGCTGTTGTGGGGTGGGATTGTGGTAGTCCACTGCTTCTATGGCAAGGATGTCCCACCTAATGCTTGTCCCTTGACCCCCTTAAATGAATGGTTATGGTTCATTTCTTTATGAATTTCTGCTCAGCTCCAAATAGAGGTGTCTGTGTTTTATTCAGATTCAGTGCTGTGCGAACATTTGTGCTGCTACATTGGCAGGGCCCAAAGACACTCGTAATGGGTTGTTGATTCTGCAAAAGTTTTTCTTTATTTGGTGACAACCCTGTCTTTGTTATAATATTCCATTCCCATTTAGATTTTCATTCTCCATTTGAATTTAAGTTTATTTGAGGTTTCATAAACCTTATAATCACACTAACATGTCTTTAGGCATTTCCCAGGATGACTGGCTAGCAGCATTTTAGAAATGCTGGTATTCTCAGTATGGAGGTATCTGCTGAGCAGACACTGAGGGATTGGCCCTTATTTACTGACTTCCTTTAGTCATAAATATATATATATATATATAGTTTATCTTTTGTAAATCACTTGCTCCTGTAGCCTGGCAGGACAGGGATCACAACCCTCTATTAACTATGTATGTAAGTGATTAACCTTATGGATACTTTAAAAATGCAGTTTTTCTCATTCAATAGTTATGGAAAAGGTTCATAGAAAGCAGACCAATGCATGTGATTCACTGTTTCTTCCTGCTAAAGATGAGATATGGTAGTTAACAAACAATGTGGCACTGATAGAAATTTTAAAATGAGTGGCAATTAGCTCTGCTTAGCAAAAATTCTGTGGCACATGGCAAAATTATTATTGCCATAGGACTGAACATGCCTTTCAAACCTGAATGTTCAGTGGGAAACCAGTGACTTTAACAAAAGTTTTATCTCAGCTGGTGAGCTTGCATGTCTGAGGTTTTGGTTCTGTATTCTGTCTCTGTTGCCCCCAGTGTTGTGAGCTTGTACCAGTATTTCTGCTTGATTTCTGTGGGAGAAAGAACCATAATATGTGGACAAGAAGGCAGCAGCTGCCCCACTTCCCTGCAGCTGAAGCACCATTATCCTGCCACTCTACAGCACACACTGACTGCTTAAACTGCTTGTACTCTGTGGGTCCACAGACATGACTGATATGTAAATATTGGCTGTTACTCATGGTCACAGTGAGCACTTTGTATTTCTGTGTTTGGGATACCTAAACCCACAGAGGATACTAAGACAATACTTCTGATTTTGGACAACAGAAGAAGTGGCCTGAATTAAAAAACAAACAAGCAAAGAAACAACAAACAAAACCAGAACAAAAGCCAAAACAAATAAAGAAATCAAAACAAACCCCCACACCCAAACAAATAAACCAAAACCCCCACCCCAACACTGAAAACCCCTTCCTTTAGTATTTGATGTTCCTGCATTTTCTCAGTTAAGCCATTTTAGTTTCCTAGTTAATTAAGACTTTTTAAGCAGTGGATTAGGAAAAAAATGCACAAATAATGTCGGTAGAGTTAGCTCTTACACTAACAAATGGCATGTGGAAAGTTGTAGAGTTTTGGAAACTAGAGGAATTTGAGCAGCTCTCCAGATTTTTAATTTATTGCAGTGTTAATCCCAAAGTAATTGAGTCTTGCGTTAAACCAGGCAATCAGGTGAAACTAATGTGAATAGATTAGTACAGTTGTACTGACAGTCACAGAAAACTTTACTGCTGCTGAGAATCTTCAATGGAACATTCTTTCCCCTGCCATTTGGGAGTGTTCTGTATTAGTGTTGGTGGCTAAATAGGTGAATCTATAATGGAATAAAACAAATTCCCAGAAAACTTTTATTTTTCTTTTGTTCTCTATTTTATTTGTAATTGTGGACCTTTCCTGCTGGACATCTTTTGCTATTTTGATGTATCATCTGTGTTGTTATGGTATGCTGCACAGAATTTCATCACTCGTCCAATGTCTGTGCTTTGCACTTCTTTCTATCACTCTTTCATTCCCATATGCTCCTGAGAATGCAGAAAGAGTTTTTGCACTCTGAACTATTTTGGTTAGATTTTATTTTCAAAGTAATTATTTTTGAAGTTTCCTTTCTAATACGCTATCTAATAAATACTTGTGTTACAGTGATGGCAAAGATGACAATGTTAAAAAAATTATAATTCATACTTGCTGATGTTAGGTAAAAGGCCCACAAACTGTCACTGATCATAAGCTGAAAAAGGTGAAAGAGCAAACTGTGGGAGAAAGACAGACTTATCAGAAGGATATAAGAAACTGAAAGTTGAGGCAGGTCGAATGCAAGTTTTGCATCTTGATAGGTTTTTTTGAACTGTAAGCTATATCACCTCAGATGAATTGATGCCTTATTGACATAAAACTTTGTGTAGTGTTTCTTAATTTATCTAAAGTAGCATAGTCTTAAATTGTATATAAGTAAGTTTTCTCCTGAGATTGGTAGAAGACCAAAGTGTAATTAAATAATAAAAATTAAAAAAAAAAAAAAAACCACCTCAATGCAGTAGAGCCTTGGAGAGCTCACTGGCACCAGCACAGCTGTTGGATACTTAGTGAACCACTTAAGTATCCCACCCCTTGCTCCTGCTCCTGTGCTGCATCTCAAGAGGACAGACATATGTGTCACAGCATAAGAGTTTGAGGAGGCCTGGATTAGAGCTTGCTGGGAAATGTGGTGCTGTAGACATGGCAGCTGGCTCTGCAGGATCCAGGCTCCCAGAGGGCGTCCCTAGCTGGGGACAACCTTTGCACTGCATCCCCTGGAAACCCTTCAGCCTGCCAGTGCCCACTGCTGTGTGTGAGTTACAGGCAGTGTAAATGCTATTTCCACAGCAACTTTCTCATGGTTACTTTCTACTGCGCCTTCTCTTGCACAGCAAGGCCTCCCAGCATGATTTTATGCTACATGTTCTGTGAAGGCAGAGGAGGACATTTGCTTTCACACTGCTGCTACAATTTATTTATAATTATTATGGAAAGCATGAGATAAACCACTCAAGTCTATTCTCTTCAGTGACATTTCTTTTTCCCCAATGCAGAAGGCCAACTAAAGGGTCAGATCATTTGAGAGGCTAAGTAAAGCATCCAAGGGACACATGTGTGCTAGGAATACCATGGTCAAAGATAAATAAATGCACACTAAGATAACTTTCTTAATGGGGATTTACTAAGGAAACAAATAGAAAGAGCTGCTTCAAGCAAAACCAACCTCCCAGCCCACTGGTTTTCACTCTTCATGAGAGCTGAAGAAAGGCTTATGTCAAAGACAATAACTGTTTGTGTGGATAGCTACTCCACAACTCACAATCTGACAAGGAATGAAGAACAATGTGAAAAAATAGAAAGAGGAGTTAAAGGTGTGACAAGTATGAGAACAGCCTAGAAACACAAGGGGTGACTAATTTCAGCCATGCTAAGGAGCAGAAAACTCTTAGCCAACAGACAGAGAATGAAGTCAAGCAATTACAAACCTGTCATTCCATACCAAGAAAATTAGATCCTATTGGTTTAATTATCAGTCAGTGTCATTAAGACAATGTAGTGCTGCATAATGACAGCTGCAGTTACTGGGAATAGAGGTAATTGTTTTCACAGTGGAAGATTTTCACTTTCAGACAAGAGTTGCAGAATGTGACCGGTTTACAGGCTTTGACCTTCAGCACTTGTGTAATGCATGGGATATGTGGTTTTTACCTTGTCTCCTGAGATTTCATTATTAGACATCATTTTCATGAAGTTGGTGAAAATAAGCAAAACCACCGAGTAAAAATAGAAAGTACAATACTCATGCAACATGCCCTCTGTTACTGTAGTTAGAACAGTTTACCAAATAATTTCTAAGACCTTTGATTTGATAACACAGGGCCAGCTTCCAGCTTGACTTTCTCATTTCTGCTGGGGAATAAGGGGAAATAATGCTATTCCAGAAAATCAAATTCACAGATGGCCACTCTAGAGGGGGGAGCACACACAGAGCAGCAGCTTAGGTGTGACTCTCCAGAACATCAGCTTGTCTGTGGTAACTGGCTTCATGCATGCTGCTACCCTGTGGCAAATGTGTAATGACATGCTCCTTCTTCATTAAATAGTACACAGTCTCACTTTATTACTCTGTTACTCAAATATTTAAATATTGAATGGTTGTTTCCCCAAATGTTTTCTCTATTGTTCTTAGAGACTTTCAGTAGCTACTGTATTCTACGCCATTGTCAATGTCGTGGCATTGCCCCGTGAAGAAATTCTTACACAATATCTATTATGCATTGAGTGGCATTGGAAAAGATCTAGGGTACAAGCTAAAAGAATAGTATAATATTTTGGATCTGCTGTGAAATATTGAAATACTTCTTTAAGAATTGCAATACCATTTACTTACAGTTACTGCCTTTCTCATAGCAACTGGGAAAGAATAGGAATGACTTGAAAGACCAAAATCTTATCTAAGAACATTAAATATCTTGTGTATTCCTTACTCTGATCATAAGTTTTGATTGTAAACAAACTGAGAGCTAGATCTTGCAGTACCTAGCAGGTGATCTGACTAAATTTTTTTAATAAATCTTAAACACATCTTACAAATAGCTTCTCTATTACTCTATACTTAGGGCACAGTGTTGGGAAATATATCTTGACTCTTTGCCATAGGGGCATTTTTGTTCCATGAATTGTTTCAATATGGAAATAATTGCTATTTTTCCTAAAATATCTACAGATATTTTCAGTCAACAGACTGCTTAATTGTTCTAGCTGCTGTGGAGGTATTCCTAAATATTGAGCAGATTTTAAGACTTTTTGAAGATGTGCAATTCTGTCTCCAGAGAGGGACTGACTGGCCATCTTGGGAAATGTCAACATACATCTCCCATACTACCATCAGCCTTCTCCACTCTCATCCAAAAAGTCTTTTAGAAGACTTTTTTCTTCTTTCCTCTTTTATCCTCTGCTTTTCCAACAAATCTGTGCTATTGCCACCTTGCTGTGGAGAGTACCATGATGATCATTACTTTGTCTCATTTCATTGCTGTATCAACCCTCAAGTTAAGCATTGCAGTTCGCATCCAAAAATAAGTTAGCCATACAGCAGTATGACCTTTTTCTTTCCAATATGAAGAATATTGCAGTAACTAAGCTCCAAATTTTGGCACTTAATTTACACAGCTACAGTGAACTTGGATGACTTTGAGCTCATTTCCAGCTAAGCTGCATGCATTTTAAATTAACGATACTGAAAGAATTTAAATTATTTCTTGCATAAAATCCAAAAAAGTGAAAACAGTTAGAAAATCTACTGTGAAAAGACTTTGTCAGTCATCGAGACAGGGGCATCTAATTGTTAATGGAGCATAGATGCTCCATGGTAATGTGTACAAGATAAAAACTTGAGAAATCTGTTCTATATCTCGAGGAGCTGACTCTACACTTAGCTGATTCATCTTGAAAGAAGTTACCCCGGGGTTGAAAAATTCAAATAAGATATATTAGTCACAACAGGACTTCTGTATGTCTCTTCTGATAAACTGTGGTATTATTTTCTTCTAATTACCTGCCTGTGGCAGGTTTTGCATGGTTTTTTATACTGGTATGTGTACTACTTACAAATCGTTCTGCATTAGCCATTGCTATATTGTACATGTTAATATTTTTCTTACATTTGTTTTACATCTGATGTTTTAGGCATTTTAATTGGAATTTTGAGGTTAAGTGACAATTACTTAAATGTCTATCTGCCTCTCTCTTTGAGGCAAAATGCTTTAGTTTAATTACTGTTTAATCTAGAGCAAAGCCCATATGCATTTTCTTTCTCCTATTTTCTTTTTTTTTCAGGTAGAATCATAATTCTCTCATTACCTGGATCTTTTCTTTTTGTCCTTATTAGCAAATACAAAACTATATAGTAATAATGAGGATTCATGGAAGGGTAGTAGTGATGAATGGAAATTGCATCCTTTGAAAAGCATTTAAAAGTTCAGCACTCTACCATTATTATACTATAGCCATGAATATGTATTGTACTGGCATTCACAAAGCGAGACGGTAAATGCTCTGGAAATAGCTGAGGATATTGACTGCAGTCATTTGAGTATGAAGAGAAATTCTGAAGAGATTTTGGAGTGTCACAGGAGAATATTAGTTTTGAATAGTTGCTCTGGGAAGGTTATAGGATTAATTTAATAGATGTCTACATGGTTATTTCAAAATTGGATGAGTCTTTGCAGGCTTTTACCTGGTCATTTTATCCACTGAAAAATGCTTCTTCTATTGTGTCCTTATTCAAGCTGTAGTTAACCTGTTTTCTACAGCAGTTTCACAGGTGTCTTAAACCTAAGTGAAATAAACTCTTTTAGTTTATACCTGTCTGTTTCTATTCTCTGCTCAAATACTTTACCAGATTGTTCATATATTATGCTTTATGTTATACCAGACAAACAAGTCTCTATTGGCGTGTCTAGTTCCAGATGTTTTCTGATTTCATTCATTCCTTAGAAATGCTATGAAATCCATAACACAGATGCTTTCATAGACCTGTGGACTCTTAAGATCTCCAAGAGCTGTGACCTCTTTTTCTTTTTTTTCCTTCCTTTCTAAACATGTTTGGTTCCTTCAGTCCTTAAGTAGTCTTTCATTTCAGTTAAATATTAGAATTATAGGTAGATTTGACCTGCTATGCTGACAGCAGCTTTTAGAGGGTTCAAATTGTTAGAGATTCTGCAGTGAACATTTTTGACCAAAGTATAGAGATATTGTTAGTTTTATATGCAATTCATTTTCCACAGACAGATGCACAACTGCACCTGTGTCCACAGTGTCCTCAGGCACAAGGGGGAAGGTGCAACTCAGGAACTGAGTTTTCACTAGAGAATTTCAGTGAACACGTGCTTTGTAACAAAACCAGACCCTGTACTAAAGAATTACTTTCCCCAGCTGTTGTGCAGTACTTTATTTAATCAGCCACATTGCCGAGGTCTTCCTGCCCAGACCACAGTGTAAATCCTTCCTGCATAACTTCATTAGAAGAATTCTTAGAAATCTTCTCTGTCAGGAAGCCAATGAAAATGAAAATTTATTTTTGTACTGTTTTCTACTTGACGATTCAGACAGTGTTATTTAAAACAACTGGGCTCTATTGAGCTTAGGGTTGGGTTTGGCCTTGTTTTTCGTCTGGTAAGAACCTTGGTGATGCTTTTGTCTACTCCTTCTTGTGACCATAGGGAACTCTATCACATCCATTCTTCTTGAAACTGTGAAGTCCTGACTTAGAAAAAGAGGCAAAACAAGATTAAAAGCTCTTTCAGGACTTCATTTCTCTGATGATTGGAAAATACCTGAATTCAGCCTACCTCAATTTCATGTCTACTTGTTTCAATGCCAATATTATCCTTTGTCTTTCTTTATGGCCAGAGACAAGTACTTAGTGCTATTTTGCCCTCTGTGTGTTTTGTTTCTTGGGAGGCTGAACTTGGGAACTTCATACTGCCCTTGGTTGTATTCCCACTTGGATATTTGGCCATGTATCTTTCAGATGCATACTGCTGCTGAGCCATATACTGTGGAAACATGAACTGTGGAACTGTTTCAGGGGCAGGATTTCCATTAGTAAAATCATGTACTTGGCATTGGTCTTTGGTCTGCAAACAGTATCATGTGGACTGACAGACAAGTGTTTACAATGCTCAAGCCTGGTCCGTTCTAGAGCTGAATGGTTGATATCCATATGTACAGGAGTTGGTTCTGATCTCCACTGACCCCATGAGTCACCCTTGTGACCCTAAAACATAAATCAAAAACATGAGACCTTTCAGTCTAAAATTTCCATGAGCATTGTGTCACATGCCACTGTTGCAGTCCACCAGGGATGTGATTTCATAACCCAGTATAGAAGGAATGTATGGCAGGTGGGAATGTCAGCCACTGGAAGATGCTGAGGATGTGGAGCCTATTTGGAATAGTGCTGAAGGTGTGTGCTGAAGTTGGAGGGAGCCAGACGTGGTCCAGGCACATCCATCCAAAGACAAGGTCAGGAAGCTGGAGCTACAGTGTTTCACTCCCTGAGTGCCCACAGGAAAGCTACTTTGCAGTAGCCTCAGGCTGTGGTTTGGCATGTGATTGCTTAGGATGAGGCAGGGCACATGAATGTGTTACTGTCAGTGTCACTGAGGGTGGCACAGAATGCTGAAATTATATCAGCTTAATGCCTTTAGGACAGCTTTATGCTGGAAATAGAAGAGCAGACCTGCTCTGATGGAAGTCGGGGTGCAGACAGACAATGCCAGTTCAACCTTTCATTACAAAATGAAGTCCTCAAAAAAAAGGGTGATTTTAAGGGGCAGACTCAGTTTATAGCAAATAGTACTTCGTGTCGTATGGCTGTGGTGCTTTTAGCACAGTAGTCAGAGCCTTACAGAGTAAATTTATCATTAAATCATGTCCTGCATGGCATTTTATTTATTCCCAGTGTTTTTTACATCTCTTACTTTACAGAAGTTAGAACCACAACCTATGACTCATGAATGCTTCCTTTATGGAAGAAAAATAAAAATGTTTTATTTGCTGAAAAATATGATTTAACCAGTTCAGAAGCAATGTAACCTTGGTCGGCACCACCACTCCTACAACACTTTCCAGGCAAAACCCTAATGCAAGGTGATTTTTAAACTTTGATCTTAATTTCTTTGTAGTGTCTATGTGCAGCCTAAACAAATACAGATTATTTTATCCATGGTAATATTTTTTTTAATAACTAGTAAAGATAAGATGCTGCACTGGCTTTAGAGAATTCTTTATTGCTTTCTCCAGTTCTCTAATTGGAGAAAATTAGTATGAACCTAAAAAAGATATCTATTTGAAGGTCAAGCTTGTTGCCAGGCCACTCCAGGACTGAGTCGCCTGTTCCTATCTTATTTCTTATAGATGCCTAGCTGATGTGTTCTTAAAAAGCTCCAAGGAGACAAACTCTCAGTTATTCCAGTGCTTTCTACTGTCTGCTAGCAGTTGTTTCTTCTCAATTACAGTTTTCCCTGATTCGAGCACGTGAATCCTGCTAACAGCATTTAGTTGGTACTTTTGCAAGCTTCTTAGGAAAGTAACTAGAAAGGGTTTTGGTGCCAGGGTACCAGAGATCTGCCTGATGGTCAGTTTTAGAAGCAGATATTTCTTTGAGGTTCTCCTGTTGCATTTATCTTCATTTAGGAAGCCCATTTCCGAGAGATTGTAGAATTAATGGGTCTGGAAACAGTTGTGCTTTTTTCTCATGACTGCATCTCATAGTATTAATCTCTGGGATTTTTTTATGTGGCAGGCAATTTAAAAAGTGTTTTGTAAACACCATGTTGATAAAATATACCTTTTTCCCAGCATCTTTTATGTTTTGTGGGGACTTAAATGGTAGAATCTCAGAACCATAAATTTAACTCTGTTTCTACCAAAGGATTGATAGATTCTTCTTTTCCTTCAAGTACTAGCCTTTAGGCCAGGGTTGAAAATTTTTAATTTGTGACCTTCCATTTCTCAAAGAATCTGACTATATCCAGCTATCTGAACATAAGCTCACATGCCTGACTTTGGGCATGTGAACATAATTTTCTTCTCCAAAATGTTACAGAAATATACTGGCAGAACTTAATAAACAAGGATCAGGATTTGTTTCTTGTTAGGAAAAATATAGGGCCATAAGGTAACAACATAAAATTTCTACCCAAGCCATGGTAGGATTTGCAGATACATTGCTGAGGATAACAACATGTTTATAATGTCCAGCAGTAAATTTCCTTATGTGTGCTTTTAGAGGTGCCTTTGACTTCAGTGAAGGGAGTGGATAGACTTCCAAGATTTTCTTTTTTTAATTGAAGAGTAGACAAAGAGGTAGTTCCTGTGAAGTAAATGGCATGCAGAAAATCAACCTTGATTTTGTGCATAGCACTTGTTTGCACCTTCAGATCTAAAAGCTCTGATTTTATTTCACCCACTGAAAATAATTTTCATATGGAAAATGAGATCTCTTTAGCTCATCCTTTGATAAAAGATTGCTCCAAGTGGGTCTGATGTGTATTTCTTGAGAAACTGCTTCAATGAGCAATGCCAAAACTTATTTTTTCATACACAGCCCTTTTTTTCAAATCACGTGTTCTTCATATGTCTCAGTATAAAATGCCACATTTTCCACTTTAGCAAAAAGCTTTGAAGAAAAAATACGTTAAATATCATTGGTCTGTAGAAAATTAATGCAGCTTTGAGTCAAAGCACAGAGCTGACACACACCTACTCAAAAAATAAACATCTTTGCAGGTAAACTTGATGCTGAGAAAAAACGAAAAAGGCCTATCTGAGAAAAAAACCCCCACACTGATTTGACAGTGAGAAATCCCAGAAATTTCTGTTATGGGTGTGTGGGATTATTTTCAGTAGTGCATAAAGATCAGAAAGAAGTTCTGCAGAAGCAGATAATACTGAAAACAAGGTTTAAACAGAGTGTATTAAAACTTTGGAAATTCTCTCTCCCAAGAAATACCTGGCAGTTTATACAGCTTTTCTTGCCAAAGGTTTTGATTTTCATCTCCTATTAAACCTGCCAGCTGCTTTAGTCCATTATTGCTAGTCTTCCAAGAATTCTTTTGATATTCAGTAGATCTCTGGTCATGCAAATACTTTCTTTAAGACAGTCCAGAATAAAAGAAGTCAGATGTTACAAGAATTGCTTTTCTTTCCAATTTAGTATTTTGTTTTCTGAAGGAAAGGAAAAAAAATTTGATGGCTTTTTGCTGACATCCATATATGGTTTTGGGTTTTTTACTAAAAAAAAAAAAGAAAAGCATTTTTTTTCTCTTTTGACACCCAGCTCTTGTAAAGTCAGAAATCTTTAAGATTGTTTCATCTTAGACATTGATTGTGTCACTGCTTGAGGAGAGTCTCAGAGTCCCTAACTTAATACAGCCATCTCTGAACCAGGATAATATGCTTATCTCATAAAGGTGCTGTGGGATTCAGTGTGCTATTGGCTCACTAAACCACTTGTCTGTATCTCCACACTATTTCTAACTCCATGTATTAGGATAGTGGGCAAACCAGTCCCTCACATCAACAAAGTAGATGAATTATTTTCCTTTTAGTGGCATGTAAAGGCACCAGGGAGTGGTTAGTAATAGATAAACAAGTCATTGAATGAGTTTCATTTGGGTTTTCTTGAAACAGTCAATCATAGACCTCCTTCCTTCCATTTAGGAGGGGAAGTTATTGTCTCTTCAGTTGGATTAGTCTGTTAGGATGCATTTGACACTGTATATTTGCTGCTGTTATTCAGATGGATGGAGGCTAATGAGATTTCTAACATGTATTGGTTTTCATAATGTCTACTTAACCAGCTTTACTGTCTGTTATTTTTTCTTAGAGAAATGCATTGATCTAAGTGCTCTTACTGTCTTATGTTCATTGAATGCTCAGCAGGTCTTGTTAGTTGGGATTTTCTACTGCTGCCCTTTGGTGAAACTTTTATACAAGAATAAAATCTTGTTCAGATGTGCACTACGGCTGAAGCAAATCAAATTGAGATTCTTTGGGGTGGATTTTTAAAAGCATCTTATGATGACAGCAGTTTTACCACTGATTGTGGTAAAATCTCATGCACCTGCTTTTAAAAATGCTATCCATTCAAGAGAAAGGTGCTGACCTCTTCATTTTAAGAGAGCAAGTACATCCTCAGAGAAGCACCTACAATTCACACGTGATGCCCAGAGGAACCAAATGAAACTGAAATGGAGCTTTAGGACCAAGCAGCTTTGCTGTTTCATGATTGTACTTAAAATTAATTAGATTGCTCTGTCACTTTTGGAAAAGCTAATGCAACAAGGGAATAGTTTTGATTAATACTGTATAAAATTCAGTGCTGAATTTCCATGCCTTATGTCGGAGAAGATTTGCATACTTTGTTTTTTCTCTAACATCGCTACCTTGTTTTTAATAGTCATTCCCAGCATTTGGCTGAATGACAATCCAAATACATAATATCTGTACTAAGAATTCTGCCTTAAACTTTCCTCTTTAATATGATAACCCTTAAAGTGTTCATTAAATTTGAAATGTAACAATTTGGGGGATTTTCTAAATTTTCATTTCTTGGCTGCCACTTTTACTCTGTAAACGTGTCTACATATGTAATGCATTTTAAAAGAAGAAGTAATAGTCCTATAAAAAGATTGTTCATTTTCAAAGGAATAAGTTATTAAATGATAGAGATTCCCCCACTGAACTTTTTTTATGTTATACAGTTTTGTCATAACATTTACTGTAACAGGCATTGACTCCACTATGACTGTACTTGAAATCAGAGGCATTTCATTGGAAAGACTGAGGTGGTGTCTGGCCCATCTTCACAACATTCATCACTGTTAAAGCCAAGGCCTAGGGATTTCTGTATTCTTGGTTTCTAGATCTGAAGAGTGTTTTTGCACTTTGATAAGGAGAAGCACAGCTATGGCAGTGTCCTACTTCTAGGCTTCAGCCTGAAGCTCTGCCCATTCTGTTGAAGATGAGACCCCAGAGATCTGAGAACAGTTGTGTCCTTAAGAATACTCTCTAGAGTGAAGAAGAGGTGGGAAGCTTGACTGTGCTGCAGAGTTTCCAGCTAGCTATGTGTGCTACAGCTCAGCATTTACTTGAATCTCATCTGCTGCCACTGAATTTGTAAAGTTGCCTCCCCACACTCACAACAGTGATTATAAGACAGACAGTCCTACAGCTGTCTAATTGCTAAAAGGAAAAAGCAGACAGTATTTCTGCACATAAAGTCAGCTTATGAGCTCTGTTGACATTTTGGATCCCTATTTGTTAAGTTATTTGTAAATCTATAGGTATTTTAATCAAAAAGTTATTAAAGAAAAGCAGATATAAATGCTATTCTGGCTAAATGTCCATAAACAAATCTCACATAAAGTCATTCTGAAGAGTGTTCATCTTTCTTTATACCTTGGACTTGTTCAAAAATGTAAAGCAGTTTTCTCTTTTCAAAGCATAAAATACTACATCAGTACTCTCTATTAAGTACTACTATTAAGTACTATCACATGTAAGACATTATTGGTTCAACAAAGCATGGACTTCTTTACCCAGAACACGCTCCTATTGAACCCTGTGCAGTCAGTATGTGTGGCCAGCATTGCTACATTCATATTGGTAAGCTGACTTCTGAATATTGCACACATTTCTAATATACTTGCAAACGGTGCAGAAAATTCCATTTTTTTCCCCAGAAGTTGACTGGTTTAATTGAGGTGTTAGGCATGGGTTGGACTTGATCTTGAAGGTCTCTTCCAACCTAGTAATTCTGTGAATTTTGTGATTTTCTGTCTTTGTATTACTAAGTCTGTAGATCAGATTGCATTGATCCTAGAACTTATATTTGCAATGTTCTTTATCTCCATATTGGTGCTTTTATCTGTACAGTCTCTGTTTATAGTCTTTTCTCATAAAAGCTTCATCTTCTCATAAACAAATAGATTTTCAAAATGAAGAATCAGTGACACATCACTACTGTATATTTTAAGTCACTATGCTTAGCAAGGTTTAAAAGACTGTTCAGACTGGCAGTGTGGGTTTTTTCTGCTGTTGTAAATCAGTTTTTCAGCAGCTTAGTAACAGGAAAATGGCACTGGGGCTTGAGGTTTCAAGAGAGGAGTAGAGCATTGGCATGTTTTGGGGTTTTTTCCTTTTCCTTCTAATTTCTGCTAGCTGGCAGACTGGCTGATGAGATTTGGATTGGGAAAGTAAAATAGGTTGCTCACTCAGGGGCAAGCAACCCCATTAAGCCATTCAGGATTACTTGATTTTTTAGTTGATTTCAATCCTGCCTGCCAGCTGCTTTCCAGAGGTGTTAACAACCTTGTCCTTGCATTTCTGGACAATTTTTAGTCCTTTCCAGTTTCACTGAAACAATAGTGTAAAACACTTGGAAAACCCCGACCGCATGCAGTGTTTTACAAATACCTTAGTACTGAAAGATAAATTAAAAGCCGACTGGTCAATTGAAATACCCATGCCCTGAAGAAACATGCAGCTTTGTGATTTTATGAGTGAAGGTAAGCAGGGACAGAAACAGGCATGCTAACATTTCCATAGCTAAGGCAGAGGTCATTGCTTTATGGGCAGTCACTCACAGAGCCGTGTTAAGGAAGGCTGCCCTTCAGCGTGCAGCACAACAGTGAAATTAGACAGCAGCACCTGCCAGGAGGCGGCTTAGCTCTGCCGGCAAATGGGAGAATCAATCCTTTAGCCGGCGCAGCGAGAGGCTGACACAGTCTGTGCTCTCCGGGGTGGACGCTCCGCCGCCCCCGCCGGCTGATGTTCCAGATGTGGCCGAGGTGCACGACTCCCATCTAGCGGCTGCTGCAAAGCAAGGGAAAGGAGCGCGGCGCTGCCAGGCATCTGCTGCCTTTCCTGCGTGGCAGTGGGTGGTGGTGTAAGCTTTTAATAACAAGGCATAAATTTTTACTTGCCTGAATAATTCCTGATTTAAAAAAAAAAAAGAAAAGAAATTTTAAAAGCAAACTTTTGGGGTTTTTTGTTTTACCTAAAGTGGCCCTCCTGTAGATTTTCTTTCTCAGCATCTTCACAGTAGTCACAAGAAAACTGAGAAAATCCTAGCATGGTAAGCCAAGGTAGTCTATAAACATAACTTACACATGCAGAAATTGCTGGTGTTAATGCATAGCTAAACTTAGCTTTCAGTTTTTGCATCTCACTTGGAATAGCTACACATAGCACAGATATTAATTAATGAAAGACAACTCCTCAGGACTATACATTCTCTTCCTCAGACAATATGGGATTTTGAATCAAGAAGCAAGAATGCATCATCAAGTTAGGGGAAATCGTTCTGTCTCCCAACTCAGTGAATTTTTATGTGATTTTTTAGCTCTGCTCCTTTAATTCTGCTATTATAAAACTGCAGCATTATTCAGTGCACTCCTTTTCTCATGATGCCCCTTTGCAGAATGAGCTGGTTATAGAAGGAGATGTTGTCACAGATCATGGTGTTATCAGAGTCTCAGAAACAAGCAGAAAATCCTGTGTATTTACAAAATGTGCATAAATATAAAATACAGTACATTAAAGACCATCCCTGCATAGTAATACTATTTTTCTGTTAACTTTGAATCCCTTTGTTTTTGAAAAATACGCACTTTCTATATTCCTTAGTGATTTAAAAGATGGGGTTTTGGCAGAAGTACTTTTACTCCCCTAAGAAAAATCATCACTTTTTTCCCTGACTCTTCTAATTCTTTTTGTTTCCCTGGTAATCTATTCATCTGTAGAGCATGGAAGAGCCAGGTTACCTTGCTTCCTGATTAGGCATGGATACCATTAGAATTTTCTTTTATTACAATTATTTAGTTGTTAAAGCAATTATTTTCTCCACCATTATTTAGCCCCTTCAGACTAATGTTCCCATCTTCCAGATCTGAAAGGCACATGTATTGAAAAAGAAATAAGCCCCCTGCACTCTGGTGCTGAATCCCCATATACTAAACTTACAGTATCAGTAAGGATACAGTTTGTACCTGATTGCTGTCTTGTCTTCTATACAGTATGGACCTAGTGAAAATGTCACATAAAGTGAGCAAGATTCAATCTCTTTCCCAGTATTTCGCTAAATATTTCATTTTCTGAACTTTTTTATTTTCTTTTTGATATTAACCAGTACAGTTGTAAAACATTTCCAAAGGTAGAAGTGTTTCTTGCTTAGATAAAAGTAGTCATTTGAGATTGATACAGATTATGATGCTGATTTTTTGAGTTTTAATCTCTACTGAGAAGTGTTTTCCTCTTTTTTTTTTAAGTATCATTGTGTTTAAAGGAATTGTTTTATTATAACATCAAAATGGAACTTATTAGACAAGTTCAAACAAAAAACAAAAACGTCAAAGCATGTTAGTTTATTTCACCTATTTTTTTCTCAGAAAGTTCCTCCCAAATTAATATTGATTGCTTTCAAGGTTTAACATTTACGGAAATAAATAGGAAAATTTTCATAAATATTTGCTAGATATTTTTATATCTCAAATTCAGCAAGCTGCCCATGCCAGCATGCTTAAGCTGATGAGCAGTATCATAACAACCATGTTTAACTCTCTTCATAATTCAAAGCTTTTTCATGGCTGAAAAGTCTCACTGATGCCTGCAGTTACATTGCATAAATGGTGATCCTAATGTTCAGGACTTTGACGAGAGGTGACTGCATTCTGTTGTGTATTGAATAGCCAGGCCCTGCAGGTTTTCAGGTCTTCATATCCTGTGACACCCATATTCCTGCTGCTGAGGGATCTATGTTCTCATGCCCTAACCACGAGACTCCTAGCACTACGCTGTCATTACGTAAGCCCTTTGAACTAGTAGGAAAAGACACTTTGTCACTGATAGAATACAGACATCTGTGGAAAACAATAAATTTGCCATTTGATCTGAGGGGCATATGTTGAGTTTCATTTATGGCAGCATTCCCATGTCTGGTTTTTTGGGATGTATCCTACCATCACTTAAGATTTTGATATTTTCTCACCCTCCGTATGGCTTTGAACATGGTGAGAAAAACAGAGTATGTTGCTGTGAGAGGAGAGTCTTTTAATAACTTACTCATTGGCTTTAGGAAGATGTAGTCCAAAATTAAAGGGAATAATCAGCAAAAAAAACAGAAGAGCAAAAACATGCAGTAAGGTAGATGTTAACTAAGAATAATTCTTCTTTTTCAAGGCAAAACATTTTATGGTGTTGCATCCCTTATTCTGTATGAAACAGGATTTCCAAGAGACAGTGAACAGCATGGTTCCTGGCATCAGTAATGAAAATTTTATTACATTCTAGTCACATATGTTAAGCAAGAATGTATATTCTTAATAGGGATTGCTTTCTGACAACCTTAAGAGTACCTCTACCAGTTATACACTATAGAGACATTTTTACTTTAGTGTCACAGGCAAACTCATTTTAATTGGGTTAATTGTGCATTTTTGTCCATTCACAGTATTGCTTTACTGTGGCAGATGGCCCAGTGATGTGTTATAAATACTTTGCATGACATCCCCTCTATTTTACTAATCTTCACTGTGACTTTCCCATTGGTAATGACTAATGACAGTTTCCTAGCCAGCAACTTTTAATAGATTCTTTTTTTTCCCCTTAATCTCTGCCTGTCCTCAACAGCACTGTTTTGTTCAATAATTTAATCAGTTCAGCAACAGTATATTATTAGACAATTGAACCATTACATTTTGAATTTTTGAAATGTAAAATACCCATGAAATAACCACTGATGAGTATTTCAGTATTGATGGAGACCACTGTTTCTTCTAAAGAAATAGAAAGAGTTTTGCTTTCTATGCTTGAATGCTTTTCCTTTCCTTTTATTTTCATTTCTTTCCCTTGGTCCTGAGAGCCATATGCAGTAAAAAGCAAGGAATCCAGTAACTAAATAAACTAACAGTTTTGCCTACTCACCATGCCCATCTTGACCATTTGACACCTACCTATCAAAAGCAGATGTTATATATAAAAATCAATTTTTCCCTCGCTCCTCTCATCAGTGAAAATTTACCTGCAGAAGGGATACCCTGAGACAAAACTGGTTCCAGGTTCATCCCATCCCTGTTAGAAGACAAAAGGACATAGATGTTACAAATTCAACAGGAAAATAGTAGCACTCCTTATAGGCTGCTGTGATTTTGGGGGAAACTCCTGGAGTCTGCCCAGAACCACTTCTTTCTCTGTGAAAAGGATCAGATAGTCAGCTTTCTATCTTTATGTCGCTAGCAGCTGCTGTGTTTTGCTAAGGGCAATGATCCTCATGCTCCCTCTCTTTTAGCAAAGCCATTCCATGAAACGAAGCAGTAGTGGAGCAGAGCTGGCGGGTGGCTGTAGGACAATTCTGTGATTTCACAGCAGTTTGTGAGATTTCACAGTTTAATTTCACAGTTTAATTGTGTTTCTTTTTGGAACATAAAATTGCTTTAAACAAGAATGACTTACAAGCCATAACTGGTCTATATTTTGAAGCTTTCATTGCAGAGATACAGAGGAAGGACAAGCTGGGTAAGGCATATTATCACTCAGACATTAGGTTGAGTTTGGACTTTATGTTTAAAATTAGTAGCTTTATAGCTGTTATTCAAAAGTGGTTTCTGCACAAAAAGGTCTCTCATAATTTTCCTTTCATCTTCTCTCCACCCCCTCAAGAGTGATATAGTAAGTTCAACTTAAAAGTGCTTTTTAAAGGCAACATATGTATGTTAATGCAGCTACTACCTGAATTTCAAAACAGTTCTGTAGCTTGCTGTAGGTGCTTACTGTGCTCCTTCTTGGTGTATTGCTGATGCTGTTGCTGATATTAAAAGTGATTTCTTTAACCTACTGATGTTGATCCTTGTTGAATCTGCCTTTTCTCAGGGATGCTGCTGAATGCAAATGATGGGACAAATTCTGCCTTTGGAGGCATTTGCATAGTGGCAGTGAACTCTTCTAAGGGATTATGCGTGTCTGTCCAGGGAGGGAAGGGAGTCAGTGTGATCTGATACAAAACCAATTAATATTCAACTGCAAAAGGAATAAATGTGGAAATGCACCTGAAAAACTTTGAAGGAGGAGAGGAGAGCCCTCTTCTCCTTTAGAAAAAACAAAAATAGGATAGACAAAATTTTGTTTGCTGATACTGAAAACTTTCAGGGAGGTTTAATGACAAACATTTTCATTTTTCCTCTGACAGGCACAAGCATATTTACAGTTTACGAAGCTGCTTCTCAGGAAGGCTGGGTGTTCCTTATGTACCGAGCAATTGACAGTTTTCCCCGATGGCGTTCATATTTCTATTTCATCACCTTAATTTTCTTTCTGGCCTGGCTTGTTAAGGTACTGGAAAATATGTCTTTTTAAATTGTTCTGACACATAGATCATATCCGAATTAATTTCTTCTCTTTTCTGCTTGCTGAGCTTTGTGTCAGCCATTCTTTCTTTTTCTTTTACAGAATGTTTTTATTGCAGTCATCATTGAGACATTTGCAGAAATTAGAGTGCAGTTCCAGCAGATGTGGGGGTCCAGGAGCAGTACTACTTCAACTGCCACCACCCAGGTGAAGCACTTGAGATGCTGAGATTCTTTGGGGATTTGATTTGATTTAGTTCACTAATTAATAATAAGCAAAAAGTTCTTGTTGTATAAGATATATTTGACTTTGCACATTGGTACCTATATTCTTAACCTGATATATGAATTTTCATAGAAATTTTAATTCTTGGTTGCATTGTCTAACTAGTCTTTCTTAGAAAGGCATAATGGAGACCGTAATACAGTTCTCTATATGACTATTGCTGTGTTTGTATTCTTTTTAACAAAGTGTGATAGTGCTTTTTTATCATGTCATTGGTGGGTTTGATGTCAGGGCTATAGGATATCACTTTCTGTGCTAAGAAATAAGAACTGAAATCCCAAAGTAGCTGGAAGGAGTCAGAGGGTAGCTGAAATGTTTGGGGAAGCTGGTCCTGGAACTGAGAAGGGTGTTTTGAGACCAAGGGAGAATAGGTTGTAGGGCAAGGAAAGAGCCATGCTCACAGCTGGGGCAGCCACAGAAAGTGAGACACTGAATAATAGATAAGAGGAAACCATAATAGGAGGGGTGGGCTGAGTAGTGGGAAAGAACCCAGTATGAAAAAGAGCTACTGGGCTGAGATTTAAATTCTCTCATTCATTATTTTAACAATCAGATTATGTGTCCCAAATGGCCAAAAGACCAGGCTTTTCCAGGGCAGTGCAGTTTGCCATCTCTGAGAAGAACCAGTACCAACTGCCTGCAAAAAGCTCTTAGAAAGACAGATATGTGAAAAATTCCCACGAGGGAATTTTTTTCTAACCATGTAGCTGGAGATTATTTATTTTACTAAGCCAAAGGATTTAATTTTTCAAAATTAATTATTGAATATCTTTATATTCTTTTTTATATTCCTGTAATCCATATTTAAATCTAGTCGTTTTCTGCAGGCTGCTACCCTTTTTGCCTCAAATAGACTTTGTGGCAGTAATTTCTACTCTATATATATGTCTTTTTCAAAGCAGACTTTGTGATATCAATTTAAAGTCTAAAAAAAGGACTTTTCTACATGACATATGCTTAGCCTGAGGAACTTAATGTTCGTAGGACAAATTCTGAGCCATATAGACTTATCCAACATACTCTGAACTAGAGGATGGAACAGAGAGTTCGATGTAGGGAAACACAAGAAGCAGCCAACATTAAAAAAATATAAAATATCCAAAATGATGTCATGATGCCAAAGAGCATGAATATGTTGAATATAATCTGCATCATGCAAATTAAAAATAGCTTGCTGGGTGCAGATAAGCAAATGGTTCAAACGGCTGCTTCATTCCTCGAGTCAGTGACATAATGGGATATTGAGTCCAGGTTACCAAAAATTATTTATCTTTTTTCTGTATTAAGAAGGACAGAAAATATCCTGCAGGATTTCTTGTTCAAAACACCAGACAAAAGTTAAAACCCATGCTTGTTTTGTGCATGAAGTAGCCTTGAGAGCTATGCCTTAATTTTCCCACTTCTTCCATTACTGAGCTGTTCCCCAAACTTATTCCTGTAGAAAAGATATGAGTGTCCAGGAATCGAAGTCTAGGAAGGGGTTCTCTATAAAAGGGTAAAAGGTTCTTCTAAAGCACTTTATCAATGTACTTAAAAGCATAGTAAGAAGAGGATTAACTGTTCTGATCTTAATTGGCAACTCTTCCCAGTGCAGAGATGCTAAATAAAGACTTGGAGGAATAACAACCATATTTGGGTGACTCTGTCCCCAGTCTTGTGAGCACTTCTCTCAGGATGACTTTTAAGCTTCAACCACTCTCCTGTGGCTGTGTTTTTGAGCTGGCTCGTTTGGGTGCTGTGTGTCAAAGAAAAGGTGGGAGTGAGGTGGGAACTTTGCCACACCTCATTTCATAGTATATGCAGGTGGCAACTCAAAATGCTAGAACCATTCATTTTCTGTCAAGGACATTTTCAAGGACAGTTTTAATCACTTTCAGGTATGGTGTCTCACTGTTCCTTATGTCCAGCATCATTTTGTGTCCTAATTTCTGGGGAAAAAAACCCAACTAAACAGAATGCCTATGTCTGCTCTTCCAGAGGCTATTGATAAAGTGTGAATACCACTGTGGTCAAGAAAGCCTTTTCCATTGCCATCATTAGAGCTTGGAAACATTCAGCTATTTACAGGAATTTTAATCTCTGTGAAATTATACATAGGGACTGTCCAGCTACTCTTGCTGGTATGCATCAGTGCAACAAAAATAAAGTGGTCCTTGCAGTAAAATAATTTTGCCAGTTAAAAGGATTCCCAAACACACCTTTTATTTATGTAGCTTATTTATGTGGGCACAATGTATTTGTTTTTTATTAGGATAAGCTTACCTTAGTAAGGAAATTATTCTGAACAGGTACCACTATTTTAAACTAGCTATCATGAAAATGCATGCTGGTCCTTAAGGGGAATGTATTACATCTCACTTGTATTTATTGCCACACAAAACATTTCTGACAACAGTCTTCCCTTTCAAGATGTTTCATGAAGATGCTGCTGGAGGTTGGCAGCTTGTGGCTGTTGATGTGAATAAACCCCAAGGCAGAGCTCCTGCATGTCTACAGGTATGACATTGCTTTTTAATAAATGTGTGTGTGTTACCAGCATCACTCAAATGTTGCTATAGGGAAATTATGCTGAGAAATAGCTACCATGGTTTTAGTCATATATTTTTTGAACCTATTGCTTTCTGCAGTGTAGATTTTTTTCCTTGAAAATCACAGATCAACAAATAAAGATGTACCATATGGAAGGTTGGAAAAATCCTTCCTGATAAGGTTCTGTTTTGTGTGCTTAGGAGAGAAAGATTTACAATTGTAAAGTATAAAATAAAATAGTTAATCATGTTCTCTCTCTCAGAATTCGTATACAAATATATTCTATTCCTAGGATATTTGCATCATAAATGCTTGTTTATTAAGTGCAAAATACAATAACATATGCCAAGAAGCATGACTAATCATAATAAACACAGAAGTGCGTAATTTCTCTTGTTCCCTTGTGAAAATAGGCTCACAAAAAAGGGAGAAGAAGCATGTAGGGAGCAAGCCATGCAGTGTTTGAAACTTCCAGATTTGATATTCCTACTTGGATAGAAGTTAATTTGTGAAACTCTATCCTCATTGTTTAAATAAATCCAGACTAAGATAAGTAATGTTTTTATAAATCCATTTTTAGAACAGAGCGCTGTACAGCAGCTCAAATTTTTATCTGCAAGCTAAATAATGTCATTTCTGGATAAGAAAAACTTCAGAATCGAAGGCCAAATCTACTATAGCATTTTCTGGCAATTTTGGTTATGTTTGGTTTAACATGTAAGCTAAAATACACGTTCTTGTTGGCAGCATGTACATTGCTGAACCCTAAGCTGGCAAGCACCATCCATCCCCTCCACAAGCTGTTCATTCTCAAATATCTCTTCTTTGCCAAACCACTGCCATGTATTTGATTATAGCATATTTCTTAATAGATTATTCGTATTCCCAAATTTAATTCTTGATTTTGACAGCAACAGGAACATCATTTGTGGTGTTCTCAAGTAACAGTCTCTGGTATGTGGATAAAATATAGGTGAACTCACTGTGAAAACTTCCGATGAAAATTAAGATACCAGCTGAGTTACCTGGTCTGCCTTTGTGGCATTGCATTTTTGCCCAGTTTGGGAATCATGTGAACACAGTTAATTGTTTTCCAGTGGACATAAACCTCATGCATTCAGCTTCTTATATTTGCCACTCAACCAGCAGTTTCCCTCTTGTTCTTCATCCTTTCGTGAAATAGGGGAAGCTCTGAAACAGTGCTTTAGCACCCTTTTTACGACATTAAACGGCATGAACTCCACTAGGCGTCCATTACTCCAATAGTCCATTAACTATATGAAGTCCATGTCCTAATTTCCATTAGGAAGTTTATCCTTCATGGCATTACTGTCCCTATCGACAAATAAGCTGTATTGAGTCGGTGTTGCCATCACGGAGGCAGTGAACAGGATTGTTGTTCTGTGTTTTATGTGTCTCATGCACACTCTAACTTTTAGATATCAGAAAAAAGAGTTGAGCTGTAAGATTTGCTTTGTATAATTTGGAACTTCCACACATCAGATACCTCTGCATTCATTAATATAAGTATTCTGTGTGATATAATACTTTTTGTGGTTTTTTAATTGCTGGTCTACATATTAGTGTGATCTAATGATTTTTAAATGCTCTGAGAAATGGATTTTTTGTTCTGCATCAGGTCATAATGTAAGAATTGCAGAAACAAGGTAGTCATACCCTTCTTCATTGCTATACTTCCCTCTCTATGTGCCTGAGCTGGCACTGTATTTATGCACTTGTTCAGGGAATGGAGTTAAAGTTGGCAGGAGGAGAGGAGTGAATTTGTTATTGATCAGACTCCCTGCAGCTGCATAAATGTTTTTTCTGACACAAGAAAGGGCCCAGAACATTAGTAAGAGCAGTCTAGGAATGTGAGAACTGCTTCCTTCAGCAGCAGCGAGCTATAAAGCATGACTACAATAAACTTCAATCCAGTTTTTTTTTTAAAGACATATGGAAATTACTATAAAAATCAATTATATAAATTTTTTTGTTTCTTGTTTTGTGTTGGGCCAGTATCAGAGAGGTGGCTAGTTTGCTAGCATGTGCAGCTAGCTCCTAGGAGCCCCTAAAATACGCAGCACTGGTGGCTTCCAACCACGTAGGTTCCTCTGTGCAGCTCTCAGATTTATTCTTAGGTACACTTTATTTATGTATATTTTTAGATATCTGCATGTCCCATACATGTATACATTCTAACTGTTTGTAGGACAATGATGAGGTGCAGAGGTGTGGAATATAGAGGTTGTAGGTGGTGTGGAGATGTGTTTCTCCATGGCCATGGATAGGTTCCAGCTACCCGCAGGAACCTAATGGGGTTCAGAGGTGGTGTGTGTTGGTTGTGGTATAGCAATAACAGCTGATAATATTGTGGAGAGAAACTAAATAGATGTAGCAACAATTTAAACAGCTCTGAAAAGTTTTAAATAGAAACAGCAATCCCTATCTCCTGCCTGATTTTAAAGACTTGTGCTTCTGGGATTTGTGGGTTTGCAGGCTAAATTCTGATAGAAAAATACTTGTCAAGGTAACTGGAGGAAGTATTTCACATATTTGAGATTAAAGACCTGTCTAGTGCCAAGCACCGCAATCACGAGTTGCTGATGGCACTGGGGACATCTCTGCAGTTCCTGCAGTTCATACTCATATTTTCCCTGACACGAACCAGAGATTTTGCCGGGAGTGTCCTGTGCTACCTGTTTAGTTAGACACTGGAAAGTAAGATATAAAGTAACTTCCATTGCCTTGGTGCCCTGCAAAAGCATTAACATCCTCTTTCACAGACAGGACCAGAAGCAGCAGGCACAGCATTAAATAATGGGAGGCACTCTCTGAACACCAAGAAGCAGTTTTTTACTCTGATGGTGACTGAGTGCTGGCAAGGCTGCCCAGGGAAGTGGTGGAGTTTCTGTCTTTGTAAATTTTAGTAGCTGTCCTGGGAAACTGGCTCTCAGTGTCCCTGCTTGAGTGATTTTGGTAGCATGGAGAACTGAGCCCAGTTTGTATGATTCATGAGGAGCACACAGGGCTGTTGGAGGCAGTATTGGAGGATTGGCTTTGGTGCATGGAATAAAACTGTTCCACACTTCACCTCAAGATGGGCAGAATAGATGTGGACTGTACCTAATATGTTCTTTCAACCTGTCTTCTTCCATTCTTGTGGGTTCCCCACCAGAAGATGCTGAGAGTTGGGGAGGTGTTGTGGCACACTGAGGAATTAGGATTTGGAAATAAAACAGGACCAGACAAACTCACAGTGTAAATATATCCCCAGTGGGATGACAAAGGACATTATGTAGGGAGCCTTCTACCTATTAAGTACAGTACCTTATAGCCATATGTACAGGCTGTGGCTGACTACCATCACCTTTCTCTCCTCCACTACATTAACTAGGATGAGTAACTGCTTGCCTTTAAGCTTTACACTTAAAAGCATTGGTGAGATTGCTGATTAGAAAACAAGCATTTCTTGCTTAACAAAAAAATAAGAACAAAGAATTTCTAAGAGAAATTGTAAATGAGAATTGCAAATGCCACATCTGATCTTAACTTGTGTGTTTAAAGTGATCAGCTATGCCATGTGCATTGTTCTATTTCTCTTTGTTAGGAGTTCCTACAAGTAGATACTTCCATGTGTTTGGATCCTAGGGACTGACCCTGATTTTATTTGGGAAAAAACCCCAAACAATTTCTGATAAAAAAAGCAAAAGGCTGGCTGACAAATCTTGATGCACTTGATTTTTGGTGGTCAAATATCCTGTATTATAAGCAAATTTGAGACTACTTCTTACATTCTTCCAGGCAACATATGCAAAGAGTATCTGCAAAACAAAAGAGATAGCTATGAGAGTTGTAAGCTGACACTTATTTTGGCAGGATATTAGCTTTGAAACCTAACTGTGGCAGAAATTACATATTATTAATAAGTTTGGGAGTGAAAGAACTCAGCTAAACCCTGTGTCCTTTAATTCCTCAATTGTTTCAGGGTATATATCCTGACAAGCTACAAAAAAATGCAATATTGTCTCAGTATGCAACTGTACAGAACATGGAAAAATGAAGGTGAAGAAGCATAACACTGAATTCAGCAGAGAATGGTGGGGGTTTATTTTGTTTAATAAAACCTTAAGCCTTTCTTAAACATGTTGATGTTGCAGAGTCTTAATGGCTACATTGGACTGCTGCGGGATATGGCCCCAGAGTTCTGCCCTACATCTGATTCTGAAAGTAAATTTTTAATTGTTTGAAGTTTATGTTGCATCCCCAACAGACTCATCTTCTTTTCTCTTAAAAGGCATTAAAATCAATTCAAAATTTAAATCCACAGGACCACTAATATAAGTTATGTAGCATTCCTGACTGAGAACAAAAGTCACAGACAAAAGACAGGTATCTTGCGAAACACATTTTTTACAGGCTGCCAGGGAGGTCATGGAGACTCTATCTCTGGTGACATTCAGAACCCAAGGGACACATTCCTGTGTCACTGTTCTAGGTGACCCTGACTTGGCAGGGTATTGGACTGGATGATCTCCTTCTAACCCTAACTATTCTGTGATTCATTGATTTTATGAGAACATACTAGTACCTTTCTAGAGATGGCATCTGTGAATATTAGGTAATCATTTTATGGGAAAGATAATGCAGAACTTTTTTTTTTTTCTGGTGCTCATGCAATTGCAGGACCATGTTCAGACTCTTCCCCATGCAGCAGCCTATCCCTATCCCAAATGTTTCACGTTGACATTTTTTTTGTGACAGGGAATCTGAAGTACTGAAGGGCAGGTTCTGATAGTCTCATTCTCTCTCTTCCCACCTGGGAGTAATGCAAAATCCCACTCTCTGTTAGAATGAATCTACTTCAGTTGGGATAGAAAAACATTGCCTGACCTCTGGTTGCTCTTTACTTCACATGTATCAAATGACAAGCCTCAAATCTGTTTAAAATTTAAGAGTCCTTCACAAATTTACATCTTTAAATGGTAGATTAATGTCTGTGAGGGCACATGCAGCATGTTTGTCCATACTGCAAGATTGGGAAGGAAACCAGTAAGGGCAGAGCTGCTATTCAGGGGCAAGTAAGCAGGCCTGGGAAATGACCTGCAGGGACATTAGCTTAAATTCACTAAGGACAGGCTGCACTTCAGGAGGAACCAGCTGTGGCAACATAAGCAGCTGAGGCTGGGCTCTGCAGAAAAGGCCCTGGGAGTCTCAGTAGGCAGCATGCTGAACAGGAACCAAAATCCTTCCCTGGCAACAGAGGAGGTCGACAGGATCCTGGGTCATTGTGTGCAAGGAATTATCTCCTGTTGCTCAGCACTGCTAAGCCTGAATCCAGATTCTGTGTCTGGTTTTGGGCCCCACTACAATATGAATACTGACAAACCAACTAAAGTTCAACAGTGGGGCTCCAGGTGTTTGAGAAGATTACTGTTCTTCTGGTCTCTTTCAATAAAAAATGGTGAATTACAGTATGCAAAAAAAAAAAAAAAAGGAAGTATATGGGCAAAATGTGTTTGGTACTCTAGTGTTATGAGATTATCTTTTTAATTCATAACAGAAAAGGATAGTGGTTCTTACCACTTACATTTACGTTGTATTTGTCTTGTCCCCTCCTTCCTTGAGCTGAATAAACTGCAATCATTTCAGCCATCTGAATTCATAACTTCTTTTATTAACATAAACTGAAGTGGATGCCAGTTTATATTATCAGACAAGAGAGGGAACTGAGGTGTCCCAGGACTAAACTTGCTGTCCTGTCAGAGATCAGACAACTCCAGAAGCTGAACTGGGTAGTTCCACAGACCTTTTGGCCCTGATACAGTGAAAGCCAAAGGAGAGATAAACTCAAGGCAAGAACAGAAGTGAAAACATCATGTCTGATCATTCTGACCCTCTAACACTGACCACTTTAACAAAAGAAGATGTAACAAAGACTTTACTAGTGAAAGAGATAACAAAGGATTTTACTAGCATAAGAACAATAATCAGAAGGTTGTGTTTCTAAAGGAGACCAGGACAAAGGGGTCAGAGTAGAAAATGAGTAGAAAATTTTGAGTACGAGCGTATTGACGTATAAATACTGGTAAAGTGTGTAATAAACTGGCTTTGCTTTGCTGGTATAAGCAAAGTCCTTGTCAGTCAATCCCCACACTGTCCCTTCAGTTGCAGCTGCTTCTACAGTTAAGGCCTCTGAAAAGATGAGGCAATCAAACAGCAGAGGATGGTAACAGCTTTACCTTCCCCATCTGAAGGAGCATAAAGCTAAAACTGAGTACACATTTAACAGCAGTTCATTTGTGAATCCCCAGCCAGTTTCTGAGAGTTAGTCAGATATTGGGGTATCCACCCCTTTACACTATTCACCACACTTTCACATTTCTTCCCATACTCTATGTACAAGTAGAACACAATGGAAGATTCTTTGTTTTTTTCCATAATGCCCACTATTTATTATATCCCCATATACAACTGAGGATAGCAAGATGAGATGGGGCTGGACTATAATGTGTATATTCTTCTGTTGCCTACATGTTTACTTTCTCTGCAGAGCCTTCCATTCCTCTTCATTTTCTGTTTTTACCTCATCAAAACTACCAGTTCGCTGTTACATTACACTTGCCATACTCTGCTCCCAAGTTTCCTCAGTAAAACCAATGTGGTTGGTTTTCAGTACTGTTCCAGTGCTAAGTGCATCACTGAAGTGTCCAAGCTTCTGTCAACTGATGCAATTTCTAGGCTTTCTAAATGAGAACAGGGCATAAAATAAAGATGGGGGTTTTTTTAATTTGCAGCCTCAGAAATTTAGGATTTAGAATCAGTTAATCTTCTTCTAAATAAACTCATGTACTCAAATAATAAACTCATTCAAATCAAAACTTATTTTTGGCAAACTGAAAGAGAAAATTTTTCTTCCACTGTAAGAGGATCCCAGTTAATTGGAAGAAATACATGTATACAATTTAATGAACACCACTGTAATAAGAATTGAATATGACAAATACCTTCTGCTGTTGATTCCTAAGTTACCCTAAAGATCAAATTAGTATATAAATAGACTTCCAACTTTTCTTGTTAGCCAATAATTACTTCCCATGAAAGAAAAGAAGATTAAACCCACTTTTGTATTCTCTTCTGTTATTCCTGCTGTGAAAATCCCTAGGTACTGCTTAGTTTCATGTCTCTCTCTCATATTCAATATATCCATCATGAAACTGCTAAAACACTCAATTCCTTCTTCTCTGGCCATGTCCTCCACCCTCTATGGCTTTTTTTATGCCTTTGGATATTGCTTTTAATCTTTTAGTCTCCTTCAAGTTTCTCTAGAGTTCTGTAATTTTAGAGAATTCTTTAACAAAGTGAGATAATATGTAGCATGAAGAACTGACCTTTTTTTATGCAAAAAGGTGTGCTTAAATTTCCAACACTAATCATATGTTCAAAAGGTCTGTAGTAATAACAATGTCACTTGCTTGCTCAGATCATAGCTTTGTGAGCTTCTATTTCTTTCCTAGGTGAAGCGCATATAATTAAAAGTAAATATAGTATCTTTTATCTGTTGAAGATTTTGCTGTCAGAGTAGCAGTGCACATTGAGTTTGTAAGTGACCACTTCCATTCATGCTGACATATCAGACTCAGTGTCATCAAGCTTTTTCTAAATATCATTCTATCTTCAGCTGTGCATTTAATTTTTATTTTAATATTAACATGAACAGGGAATTGCTGTCTGGCTCATTGTTTCCAACAGGAGCCACAGTGGGAAACTGTTCATAATTTTTCTGTTCATTACAAACATATATATTGAGAAAGCTGAAGATGTCATTATTTGGTGTTAGTAATACCAACCACAGTTTCATGGAAGATATGAGATGCATCTTTCCAGGTCAGCTTTAAATGAGTATGTGTACTTTACAAGTCTTTGCAGACAGAAAGACAAAAAAGAAAAAAGTAGTGACAAAATTATTAGCAACCTCTAAAATTAATAGGGAAAGAAAAATAAGAGACACAATGTGCCTTTAAAGGGTAAATAGAATTTAAAGGGTAAAAAGAATTTTTCAAGGCTTTTTTTCTAAAAACTAGTCCTCAGTTTCTCTTTATTTGTGAACTGAGAGTTTCCTACTGAGCTTGTAGGAGTAACTTGTGGTAGGCAGGAAGTTCTAACACACTGCAATATGTTAAAGTAATATCAACAACAGCAAAATAATGTGGCAACGTGGAGCCTCAGCATGAATTCGTGCTAAATGGTTCCTGTTGAAATGGAAAACACAAAGATTATTTTTCAGTAAGAAAAGAAAATCAATATTTTAAATCAATGCCAGTCATAGGGAACAGTGAGAACAAGTAACAAAAGACCACAAAGCACCTTTGGGAACACTCAAAAGAAAAATACAATAAATATAAAACCATTATACCAAAATAAAAGCTTCCACAGCCTGCATTAGGATGTGTCATAATCAGAAACCATACTAATTTTTCATGTTGCCACTTCTAGCCACTTCTGTAAAATTAAGAAAAACTTAGGTGACTGAGTTAAAGTTCTTCAAAAGCACCATAATAGTGCCCATTTTTCTTGCCCTCTTGTCTGATTTACTGTTAGCTACTATGCTGCTGTGTGCAAGAGTCCCCTGCAGATCCCATATCTGCCCGTGCCTGTTAGCTCTGCTCTGCCAGTGTGCAGTGTGCCCTGAGGACAGGCAGGTGGGCTCTGGGAGAGAAAAGAGAGGTATCTTGGCAAGCCCAGTGTCACTCACATGCCCAGCAGGATAGACATACTGCTCATACACTACTCACCAGGTGGGATTCTGGACCTCCTTTGTAAAACCTCTTTGTAGATCAGCTGACGCAGAAGACATGGTTAACCTCCCCATTTGTTTTACTTAATTGAGCAGTTTGGTGTGACCACCACACATTTGTGTGACACAAGGAGCTACAGAGGCTCTGCACAGAGCCTGGAGGGTGTCTCTGTCTGAATTATTGTTTGCTCAGACATGGCACCTGAGGTGCTCCACTCACCATCACAATGTTCTACCTCAGCTAGCAAGGCCTGACAGGGCAAAACCCTGCCCTGGTCTGTGGGAGTAAGCATCATTATACAAGACCAGACTAGTAAAACCCAGCAGATCTACCTGGTCCTTGGGAAGTGGTTGTAGCTGGAAGTAATTTGACTTGATGATCCTTATGAGCCCCTTCCAACTCAGTAAATTCTATGATTCTAAGTGTCTTCCAAAGCATGTATTAGGGACGTTTTTTTGTAAACACACCACGCAAAAGTCAAGTTATTCTTTTCTCCATCACTCCCTTCTTTAGAGAGCTGGATATATCTATTTCCCAACTCAAAACAGTCCTATTTTGTTGAAGTGTCTCTCAAGCAGTTACTTAGTATGTTTAAATACCACAGTAGCCAAATCTCACAGAAATATATTTTTCCACGATAAGGAATGTGAACAGCAGGAAACCTATTAAGTAGTTTTCTCAAGGTCTACAGGAAATTTGGGCTTAGGCAATAAATTGAACCCAGATCTCCAGAGTCTCTCTCCATTCCCTTAGCCATTAGAATATTTCCTCTCCCAATGCACAATATAGTATGTTGAGGAACTAAATTCCAAATAACTCAATACACTAAATAAGTAGAGTTTCACCAAAGGACAGGCCCGGACTCATGAAACTGCTAAAATAGAACTTTTAATAATATTCCCTTTCATTTTCGGAGCAGTAATGTTTGCAAAGCCCAGAGAAGAATTAATAAAACTAAACTTTCTGCAAATTTTAATTAAAATTTTACAGGGCATTAGAGAGTCTTGACTATCTTTTACTATGAACTCCATCCTTCACAGGATATTGAGTGACAATATACTTAGATAAGAAAGGTCAGAAGAATGCATATTAATTGAATGTGTCCTAAATGCAGGATATATATTTCCCAATCTGATTAACTCTTTCGTAGATTCAAATTTATGCATCATGTTCCTGAGCAAAAAAACCTCACCCAAGCCCTTTGGAAATAGTTAACATATCTCTCACTAGAGTCTTAATAACTAAAGAATGCCTTCAATATATTGCTAAGCCTCTAAATGTATGATTTTTTTAGGAAGTCTATATTCATTTTAGTTTGGTTTGATAGAACTGAAACAATAATGCATGATGAGATTAGTAAGATGCTTGAGTTGACCCAGATTTTAAGATTTTGCTCTCTTTTCACTGTATTTTGGTCAATAATTCATATTTAATAAGATTAAAACCCATGGGGTGCTATCCCCCCCCAAAAAAAAAAACTTTTAACACATTGCTTTCCTTTTGATTCCTTTTTTGGTATGGATATCCAGGAATGTCATAGATTACTGGAAACCCTGCAGTGCTCATAGAACTAGCAGATAAACAGTGCATTTGCCATGTCTTAAAGTTGTGCAGTCCCAGAAATAGTCATATATAGCTCATCCTTGTCCGAACTTCTGGATACCCAATTATGCCCTCATTCCCTGTCTTGCACTCCAGCAGTAAGTCATTTAGGGACTTTCTGAAGTGGATGTTAAATTAAGGCCATTATATTTAGTATCTGTTGATGGATTTATCACCTATCTACTTGTCTAGCCTTTTTTTTAAAACCCATTTATCATTTTGGTCTCCAGAACTTGTTTGTAGGAAGAAGTTACATAAAGTAACAATGCAACATTTTAATTGATTACATTTGCAGATTAATGAAATTGTTTTCCTGAAATTATGCAGAAATAACACAAAACAGTGCAAAGATTATTGGTTGCAATTTTGAGATGGATGCTCAGTTTCAATAAAACAAAGAATTAAAACAACAAAACTTGGCAGTCAGGAACACAGGCTGTTGTAACATGCAATCACTAACATGAGGAGGTCAAGCAGGAATGTCTGAGGACAGTAAAGGCCAGCCATGGGATATGGTTGTTTTTTCTGTGTATAAGTATAGAACTCCCAAAGCTGAAAAAACATCAGAAAGTGAAATAGATTTTGAATATCAGTGAAGAGTTTTATAAAAAGACGTTTATGTATTTGGTGGCAGGGCTGTCATTTTTAAGACAACTTCTAAATTTTCCTGTAGGGAACATTCTGACATTAACAAATATTAACTAACTTAATAGTTATTAGATCCCTATTTTAATTTTGTCTATGCTTTTATTTCTCTGCTATTGCATACATGAATCAAAAAGAAATTTCTTTAAAAAGGGGATACAGAACTGCATGCCTATTGCCAGTTTGCAAGGTTTACAACCTACCTCCCAATCTCTCTCCTTGCTCTCTTTCTTGCCTGCCTGTATTTTTCTTTGTAACTATTACACCAAATCACATACCTCAACAATGAGTTAAACACAGTTCATAGTTTCTGCTCCATAGCTTTCCATTTGCTTGCTGAACTGTCTGTTCTTGTTCATTGCAACAAGTAAATTACTAGCCACAGTTTGTAGCAATATACCTCCTGAAAGTAAACAATAAAAGAAAGAAAACGTGTTATTGTTCTCACTGATTTGCATTTGAAAAAAATAAAGCATGACTTACTCAGTTTGAACATGGAATTTTCCTGCAGACCTAAAAGATTAGAATCACATCAGGAAGACAAAATGGACAGGTGTTTAACTATGATTAGGCTTATAAAAGAGTAGTGGTTTGTGGTTTTCCTTAGCAATAGTTCTTATTAGAGGAGAGCCTGCTGCAGCAGAAAACTTGGTCACATCAGGCCCTTGGCATCTTCTAGGGAGATTTAAGATTAAGTATTTTGAATTTATCTCAGGCAGTAGGTTTTCAAAAAACTGTGTATGTCAGAATTATATCATATAATAATTGAATTGTTAGGGTTGAAAAAGACCTCTAAGATCATAGAGGTCCTAACCCAACACTGCCATGTTCACCTCTAAACCATTTCCCTCGTTCCCTCAGGTTTTTTGAACACTTCCATCACTTCCCTGGGCAGCCTGTTCCGATGCCCAAGAGCCCTTTCTGTGAAGAAATGTTTCTTAATATCCAATCTAAACCTCCCCTGGTGAAAGTTGAGGCCATTTCCTCTCATCTTGTCACTTGTCGCTTTGGAGAAGACTTATTGCTTTGGTCCCCACCTCACTACCACCTTATTTCAGGTAGACTGGACAACCCCAGCTCCCTCAGCCATTCCTCATAAAACCATTCCCCAGTTCTCTTGCCCTTCCCTGGACACACTTCCACACCTCAGTGTCTTTCTTGTAGTGAGGGGCCCAAAACTGAGCACAGCACTTGAGGTTCAGCCTCACCAGTGCTGAGTGAAGGGGAGCAATCACTGTCCTGGTCCTGCTGGCCACGCTATTGCTGATACAGGCCAGGATACCATTGCCCTTCTTGGCCAGCTAGGCTCACTGCCAGTTCATGTTCAACAGCTCTGGACCAGCACCCCAGGTCCTTTTCTGCCTTGCAGTTTTCCAGCCACTTGCCCCCAGCCCTGCAGTGCTACATGGGGCTGTTGTGACCCAAGTGCAGGACCCAGCACTTGGCCTTGTTGAACCTCATGCCATTGCCCTTGGACCATTGATCCATCCTGTTCAGATCCCTCTGCAGAGCCTTCCTGACCTCCAGCAGATCTACACTTCCATACTTGGTGTGCTCTGTGAGCTGACTGTGGGTTTGCTCAATCCCCTTATCTAATCAATTGATAAAGATATTTACACAGGACCGGCCCCAACACTGAGCCCTGGGGAACCCCAGTGGTGACCAGCTGCCAGCTGGATGTAACTCCATTCACCACCACTTCCTGGGCTTGGCCATCCTGCCACAAGGATTAGCTGACACAGTTAGTCAAGGTCTCTGAACTTCTTGGTTTTTGACAAGCTTAAAGTAGAAACTTTTGTGTAGCCCCTGATTTTCCAATGGGCCCACAGAAAACCTGCTCCAGAAGAAATAAATTTTACATAAGGAATTTTTATAAATGCTGACCTTCTTTTGTACAGGTCTCTACAGACATGTTGTGTCTGGCTGAGATGGAGGTAGTTTTCCCCACAGAAGTTCTCGTAGTGCTGTGCTTTGTTAAAAAAGATGTTTTGGCTGCTGCTGAGCAGTGCTTGCACAGCAGAAAGGCTCTCTCCAACATTTTCCCCTTGCCAGTAGGCCGGGGCTGGACAAGATCTGGAGAGGATACACATCCAGGACATCTGAGCTCGGAGGACCAAAGGGATGTTCTATACCATAGGAAGTCTGTTCAGTTATAAAGGAATGCCTTTAAGAGAAAGGAGAGGACACACACATGCTTGCTATTACAAAATGTGCCTTCTAGAGAAAACGCTATGCATGCTGAAGCCCTGCTTGCCAGGAAGTGTCTGGACTTTACCTGCTGATAAGAAGTAGAGAATAAATCCTTTATTTTCCTTTTGCTTCACATGCAGCCTTTGTTTGTACTTTATTAAGTTGCCTTTGTCTTGACGAGCTTTTTCTCCCCCCACTCTTTCCAGCTGAGGAGGGGAATGATAGAGTGGGTCAGTAGGAACCTGGTATCCAGGCAGGGTCAATCCACCACCACTCATTAGGCAGTGACATTCCGCTCTTACAACATCATGGTCAAATTAATAAAGCAAAAATCTTCTACAATAAAAATATGCAGATTGTTTTTGCTTCAGTTAAGTGTTTTCCTTGTTGTTTTGGTTTTTTTTTTCTTAATTCAGTCTTTTTGCTTTGACCTAAACAGGCAAAGTATACAATTTTTCTAGGATTATTTTTGGCAGTGGACTTCAGTGCAGACTGTACTCATAATTGGTATTTAGAAATTTTGGGACACATGAACATCAGTGGATTATAGGAGCTATTCAGTAATGCCACTGAAATCAAAGTTCAGCTGAATTTCCTTTAGAAATTTTTTCTTACTTCTGGGGTTAAATATGTCCAGTGTTTCAAATCCTATCAAGTTGAAAACAGGTATTTAAATTGTCAAGTGGCTTTTCTGTGCTTAGCACAATTAGAGCAATCAAAGTGTTAGGAGCAACAGCAGGAGCAGCATGAATTCTTTTGGAGCTGTAACTTGGACAACAAATTTGAGCAAAGTGGAAGACTGCAGAGTCTTAGAACAAAACTAGCAGGGTTTTCATTTGTATGCTTCATGCAGGTTGTTTTACCCCTCAGTATTTTCCATATTTCTAATACTTCACAAAGATCTCTTCTCACTAGAACTGCAAAGAATACCCTGTACTGCAACTCTGCAGGTTATTATTTTGTTCTTTTTAGAGTAATTTTTAGATTTTTGAAACCTTTTAAAGCAAATCACTTTGTAATATCTTTTTGTTACTCTTGGGGTCTCATAGGTGACTCTTGAGAATCAGTGTGGTCCAGACTTATCTCATGTGTCTTTAAGCCCCAGGCAGATGCCAGTGGTAGGACCATAGTGACACAGAGCCAGTGGAAAGCAATGAGCACTGCCAGAGGGCAGTGGAGGGTCTGAATACAGGGGTGCCCTTCACTCTACAGACTGCATTGTACTGCAGGTGTTTGCCTTCCTATTTTAGGTGTGCCAGTGTTTTTCATGTGAATCACTGGAGCCAAAGTCTACCTCCTTTGTCTTCACTAGGCCTTAATAATATATTTCTGATGTGAAGATGTAAAGAAAAATCCTGCTTCAGTAAACATGCGTACTGGATTTTCACAAGTATTTTGCATTTATTAAATCCTATTGAAATAATTAGAAGGTACCTAGAGTTTTCAGAATCATATTTTCTTATGAGTGATTTGATTCACATAAATGAAGCTGTTTTACAGAGAGTATTTGCACAATCATGTCAAAGTCTACATCCTTTATCCTTTGTGAATAGTAAGTAATACCTGAAAAGCCACATCTTTACCTGCCCTATGCATTTTAACAAGCTGAAGGCTGCAGTGCAATACAGTAGATTCAGATCTTCAAGCTGATTGAGATAAGAGAAAGGTGGTACTACTGTTCAAGTGCAATCTCAGACCTTGGGGTATGTAAACAAATCTGGGGGAGAAGAATGCATCTCTGATAATGGACATAAAGAATGCAGCCACGAGGAAAGCCAACTCAGCAACTGTGCTGAAATCAGCTCTGACTGGGTAGAGAGTAATTCCAGAGGGGGGAGATCGCCATAATCAACTCATGGCCCACCTGCCCCAGAAACTCACCAACCCAGAAGATGAGAAACACTGAGAATGCAGACTGATTCCCACTAGAGGCAAGGGAATATTCCCTTGCCTCTAGTGGGAATCAGTCTGCATTCTCAGTGTTGAGTAAAATGGATAAATAGTGAAAAATTTTGAATGACCTCAGGACCCCCTGCCACCAAGAAGCTGGGGTGAAAGGATCGGTGAGGTGCTGCTGGATCCATGAGTGGTGACTGTCTTCTTGATATGTCTCTCTCTCTTTTTCTCCTCTCCCCACCCTCCTTTCTCCTCTATTTCTTTCTATCTCTCTCTACCTCAAATTTTATTTTAAATAAGATTAGTACTATTGACTTTGACATATGGTCTTGTTTGCACCTTAATTCAGGCAGAGACATCTCTTAATAATCACACAGTCTTAACAGTTGTGACAGACTGTTTTCCATTTTTATAGGCCTAGACCCACAACATATTTAAATTGCAGTGTTTCAGGAACTTCCATAATTAATTTCCATTATCAGTCATTTTCATTGAATCTTCATCTTATCCTTTAAATAGTAGCCTGAAACATCATACTTTAAGTGTAATATATCATTTTGCCTTAATGCCACCTGGTGCATATATTATATGTAGTGACATTTCATTAATTGTCCATTATCAAGAGTGTATATAAATAATTTCCTTTTCTCTGTCATAAACTTTTCAGAAGATCTGAGGAGAGCAGATATATGCACTAGTGAGCTTGATTTCAGGTGTTTTACTACAGACACTGCTAAAATAGTGGAGTTGGCAGTACATGTGCTGTGCTTCTTTATTTCTGGCCTTCACTCCCTGATCCTACATAACTGAGAGGAGGAACTGAAACACTAATTAGTGAAAGCAGACTGTACATCCAATTCCCTCCTTCATCCTCTCTTTAGCTACATAAACCTTTGCTATCCAGTCTGTTATTCTTTTGGCTCAGAACTATCATCCTTAATATCTCAGTTTTCTTCAATATCCTTTAAGCCATTTCTCTTTTACTGAGAAACTGCCTGCCACTGAGTATTCATGGTTGTTTGCAAGAGAGGTCTTACTGTTTTTACACTTAGTAGGTCCATTTCATCCTCTGCCCAAAGTAAAATTTCCTAACGCTTCACAGCACAGAAGCCACTACCAATAAATCTGTTCACAGACCCTTAAATTCTTATTTCTTTCTTCTTTAGCCAGGATTCAGCAACCTTTGGTCTATAGTGTCTGTCCTTAGCCAAGGCTGATAACCTCCACTATTTAGAGCTACTCTCCATCCTTTTAGTTGCTGCCACTTAATCAGAACTTATAAACATGCTTCTCCACTCGCATGCATACAAATTTGTACAACTTTATGCATATCAGTCACTGAAACAGGACAGAAACAATGCAAACAACTGGAAGAGCTCCCTGAGCAAGTTTGTTATGGGTGAGCAATCTCATGTTCTGTCTCTGGAAGATAATCTGAACCATTTCTTCTGGTGGAGGTCTTGCTTTTCTGCTGAATTCATGCCTTTTGTATGCTCTGTGGAACCACAGTGGCTCCTGTGCTGCTACCAGTCCAGAAGGATTTCCATGGGAAGAGGTAGCAGTGTCTTTTTTTCAAGGATACTACTGAACGTGCTTCACATGAAGATTGCAAAGGATGTGGATGCACAGGATGTGGATGAAGCGAGGCAAGGTATAGCTGAGTTACAGCATTGGCATCTTCCAATTTATGTCAGGAGACTTAGAGGTGCCAATGAATAGCATACTTCAAGAAGTGATAGGGGTAAATTCCTAGGGGATATAGCAAATTGAGTGAAGTTTGTTATAGCTGAGACTGCCATTGTGTAAACTAAAACCAAACATACAGGAAAGATCTGCCTGCAATAATACTTGGGCAAATGTATGTGTATGATACAGAAATACCAACTTTGGCTTGTCAGTCTTCCAGCTGAGTATTCTGAGGCAGGTTTTTATTCACTGAACTGCAAAAGAGGATGATTCACTGCTCTTTTACTGGGTTTCTGAGAGGAAATTGATGGGGGATTCTCAGTGTACAGCAGAGCTAAGTTGAGTCAAACCCTAATGCTTGATCTTCTACCTGTTCCTCAGAGTAGAGGTAAAGAGGGAAGGGCATGAGATGAGACTAGCACAGGGGGTTTTTCCCCTTTCTGTTTAAGGGACGCACAGAAAAGAAGAAATAGAACCCTTGCATCATCAAACTCGGCAAGAGTTTTACCCCTGCTCTGCAGAAGAATTTAATTTCTAATATTTTAAATGTAGAACAATTAAATATAGAACAATGGGTTTGTAGTCATTAAAAATGGCAGACTGAAACAAAGCTACATATCGAACAGTCTTGGAAGAAAAACAAAAAGAGAAAAAACAAAAAAAAAAAAACCAAAACAATAAAAAAACCCATTATGTGAAAGAGTCATGCACTTGCTAAGTATTCCTCCTTAAAAACATGAACATTAAGGGATGTGTGGGAGAAACTAGCTGTTTATTTTTTCCAGCTAAAAATATAATGAAAAAAGGGAGTTCCTTAAATTTACTGCCTATTTCTAACATTGAACACATTTCTAGAATATGGCCTGGTTCTCAGAATTAATGATGTACTATGCTTCAGCAATTCTAAGAATTGCTTTTTGATTATTTTGTTACTTAAGTGGAACTTACATGTCTAAATCCACTTGACTGCTTTGAAACTCTTGACCTCTAAGAAAACTCTTCAGCACGTGGGTGTGCTGTTTTTGTAAACCAGTAAGGAGTTTATATTGAGACAGCTAAGTGTATGTATAACTCATGTTGTATGCCACAAACTTATTTATTTTTATTAATTGTGATTATGCAAGTGTGTTCAACAAAAAGCATTATGAACTTGCGACATCATTGAAATGACAGGATGGTAAACTGATGTAGTTACTTTTGCAGATCACTTGGAAAACTGCAGGTAGTAATGCTGGCAAAGTTCCTTTTTGACATAAAGCTCCCCCCCCACATTGTAAATTATTGTAGAGTTTAACCTGTGCACACTGTCAATTCAGCATTAATCATTACATATACAACCAGTAAGGTTAATCCTGCTGGGTGTTTAAAAGAATTGTGAGATAACAGTGTGTAAAGGGTGAACAATGGAATAAAACTGCAGCTTAGAAGGGGATGTATGGCAGTGATAGATACCATTTTAATTTTAATGATTTTATTCTTTGCACTGGTGGGATAGCAATATTAGCTAGAAATTAATTTTAAAAATACTTAAAAGCCTTAGGGGTGAGAATGAGGGCAAGAATAGATAGCTATGCATAGGTATGGCTGTACAGACATAGAAGAAATGATACCTATTTGGCAGTCTTGTGAGTCTGGCAATTAAATATACTGATAGGAGTTGATCTCCTAAGGCACTTCATAATCAAAAGAAAAAGGCATCAACAAGAGGTGGTTTGTGTATTTTTAAGACAGTCTATGAGGATATCTCAATACCCTGGTCATTTAAATGTTAAGATTCCAGTTGAATTCACAGTGGAAATACTGAATAACATATTGTGGTAAAGCATTTTCAGTAAGCTTTACTCTTCCTGTAGGTCTAAACTGTCATCATGGTCATAAGGAGAAGCATTCAGTTTTGGATGTATTTCAGTTCCATAATTAAAGAGACGGTTTTCAAAAAGGACAAATTTCTTCATACTTGACATAGTCAAAAATTATATCAATCTATCACCTTAAAAAAATCTGGAATTTTTTTATTTTTCTGGAATGACTATAAATGATATATATTAATGTGACAATTTTTAAAAGTGCTGTAGGTCTTCTTTGGAAAAATATAAAATAAGCTGAATGATTTTCAAATAAGAAAACATTTAAATTTGCGGAACTTACACCAATATTGTCAGACATGTTATTAGTTTGCTTTATAATTTAATTAGAGTATACTTCTACTTTTCTAAAGTATTATGAGATACCTTAGAATTCCATTGAGAATTATCAAATAAGAATTACATATTACAAATATAGCACAACAGCATTTTTTCTATCAAAGGATATTCCTTTGTTGTTCAAAAAAATGTTTGATGCTCATATTTTTAAAGAAATGCTTTGAAGTTCACTTCAATAGAAACTCTTGCCATACAGACCAGATTAGATTTAGTTTACTAATTAGCTGCTTCATTTTGATTTAGCATATAGCAAAATCAAATCACAATTATAGAATTTTTATTAATTAAACTTTTAAAAACAGCTGTGTATGTGCTGATGGCAAACTTTTAACCTGCCTTCTTCTTTTATTTAATTTTCTTTCTTATTAATTCTTAGCCTGATTTAATGTTCTATGTTTTCAGGCAGACAATGCACTCACTAGCTGAAGAAGAGGAGCTAGAAGTGAGGCTCATTCAAATCCTTTTTGTAAAATGAGTTTCACAGCCCATGAACAGCAATTTCCCTACAAGATCCCCCCACATTTCTGTCAAACACTCTTAGTAAGTTCACCACGGTATTAAACCTATTTTTCATTTTTCCTCCTTTGCTGTTATTCTGCTTTTCTGTCCTTCCCTGGTGTGAACAGGTCTTAAATCCCTGCCCATACACTTTCACATCGAGAAAGTATTTCTGAAGGCAGAATTCATTAGAGCACATGTGGGAATAATTTTTGAAATGATGGGTTATAGGGAGAAGAGGTTTTGGGTTTTTTAAGAGTTCAGGAATTTGTAAGAAAGGAAAATTATGTCTTTTCTTTACTCTCCCTTATTAATCAACTTCTTTCTATCCATGTCTTTTCTCAGTATTGAGGGCATGCCCCAGAATTTATAATTTTCATCCAAAATCACACATTACCTTATGTGTCTCTACTGTTTTTACTGCTTGATCAATCCTATTTATTTTGTGTAATCCCAATCATCTCTAGTAGCATTCAGTGAAGCAGCTCTTTTTTAGGTAATGTTAAAGCTTTCAGTGTTACAAATCAGCTCTACATGCAACTGAACTGCTCTTTAGTTTGCTGGGTATATATGAGCAGAAGTTAACACAGCTCTGTGAAGCTGAAATGGTGAAAGGAGTCCGAAAATTGCCTTGTACCCCTCTACACACAATCTCTCAGCCTTTGAAAGAAGACCTGCATTTGGTGCAACTGTTGGTTTATCTTTTATAGGACCTGCTTGGTTTTATGCTCTAATTATGACCATAGTTATGAACACTACACATTATGCTTAATTCTTTTTATATTCCATCTAAATTTTGAACTCTTCTTAATCTTATTTGAAGGAAAAAAAAAAAAAAAAAAAACCATTGGAAGTTGTGGATGTTTCTAGAATATAACCAGAAGGTTGCAGTCTCCTTTGTCCTATAACTCCAGCATCTCCATGAGATTTACAAGACACAGTTCCTATGTGGTCCATTCCAAATCCAGCCTTACCATCATGACTTTTTGGCAAGTGGGTAAATAATTTCTTCCACTACTACCTGTGAGATGGAAGCAATTAAAAGCAATAAACGTGTTTTCATTCTGAGATGCTACTGTGTTTCATCCAAGCCACATTAAACTGAGTAGTCTTTCCAGATCCTTTTGGTTAGACAGGTCTAACCACTGATTTTACCTTACTGAAGGAAATAGGGCTATCCCAGCTTGGCTGCAGTAAAGGTAGTCTGGTCGATGAAGCTGGAGACCAGATGCTTTGCAAGAAAAATGGAAGTATAAAGCAAATCACTGCCCCTTGCCCTCTGAATTAATGGCAATCAAAATCTCTGATTAGCTCTGCTATCCCCTTGCCCAAGGCAATAGAGCCTAAATTGTGCACAGTTTCCAGTGCTATTTCAGGTAGGGAGAAATACTTCTGTGGTTCTTCTCTGTTTGTTAAATTTTGTTTGATTGGAAGCCACTTTACTAGAAAGTAGGTTTTGAGCCTAAGTGCAAAAATTTTTTTTTGCTTCTAATTATTCATCTTATCACTTCTTTAATGGAGCATTTGGTTTATTTCAAAGTAATCTCTGCTTTTTATATGTAAATCATGAGTTTGAGAGTGTGCTAATTAAATTATGCAAGGAAAATGCAAGGAAAAACTATTCTAATCAAAAGGTGGAAATTCTATTAGAATGTTTGATACTTATTTATGTAGGCTTCCAAAGGAGGTAGAAGTTGCCAGTCTGAACTACACTGTACACCATGTTCCCAAGACAAATGCAGTACATCCAGTAACTAAGATTAATGTACTCTGTGAAGCAAGGCATTGCAATCAGAAACCAATAATCAATACAAATGACCAGTATGACCCAGGAAAAGATTTTCATTAATTCCTGGTTAATTGGAGTTGTCTTAATTCCTTAATTGCAGAAACCAATAGTAGATACAAATGGCCAGTCTGACCCAGGAAAATATTTTCATTCATTCTGCGTAGAGTTGTCTTAATTGCCTAAAGCACACATTTGGCAGTTTTTAGTTCAGAAGGGAAGTTACGAAAAACTGAAGTATTCTAAATTTTTTAATGCTGATCAAGTACTTCTCTAAATTTTAAACAGCTCAACAATACCAAAGCTGTGAAAAAGTACTGAAATTTAACTCTGCCATCCAAAGAATTTCAAAGCACACATGTTATAATAATCATTGTAATAAGATAAAAAGCTGGAATAAGTATCAGGAGAATATAAGGAGGTCTAGCTGTATATAAAATTTTTCAATGAAGGGAGATTTTATCTTAGTGTGCTTTCAATGATAGCAGGAAGAAAACCCACTGAAAAAATTGTTTCCTTCCTTGAATAATTGCATTTTTAGAATCTCATTTTCCAGGTTCTCATGCTGTATGGAAACACTGATAGCAGGTTTTCCAATGACAGAACTAGATGCTTCCACATGTATATTTTGAAGTTAGAAAAGCAATTTACATGGACATATTTTTGCTGTTTCCATGTGATAAAAGCAGAAGCTTCCTTTAAGAATTTGGATTTCATTTTGTTTCACCATCACTTCTTCAAAATAAAGAAAATTGTTTCCCATCTCTTTTTTTTTCTTGTCTTGTTCTTTTTTTCTGTTAAATTGGTGCAGTTAGTGCTTTCTCAGTAGTTGAGAATTTAAAATAGTGCTTCATCATTGCACAAGGGGTTGCAGGCAAATAGAAATTCAATCTCTACTTATCGTGAAATGCTCTCCATGTTGTTTTTTCATGAGGCCAAAAGAAAATATATGATTTAAAATCTTCCTAACAGCAGGTTTTACATTTTCAGTCCTCCAACACATTTTGAGTTCTGTAAGCTCTCTCCTGCCTCCTGTCACTTTACACTATGAGCAGAGCACCCACGTAAGTCGTCCATGAGATGAACCCTGTTGTGAGGAGAGCTGGGTTGCAGCACATGTGGCCAGCACTGAGCCTTGTCCCCTGCAGAGCATCTGCAGAGTCAGGGGCTACCAGCTCTGATAGGAGCAGCTCATTCACTGGAGCTGACACAGCCACGAGGCCACTCTGAAACAGATTCTGCACTGAATTCCTGACCATGTGGTTTAAACTGTGAGGGGACAAAAAAGAGAAGGGCAGGCAGTGTATTTCACCACTCTCCATCATGGCTGCACCTGTCTTGGTACATGGGTAATTTCCTAAAAATAATATAAAGAATTCTGTAGGATTTCACAATGATCCTAAGTACTAATTGCAGAATGAGGTGCAATGCTTACATTATGGTCTTCTGCTCTTTCAGCTCATGAGTTAATCATTATAATAACAGCAACTTTTTCCTTCACATTTATAAAACAGCTAGTAAATCTACAGTACTGCAATAACATAAAAATAAAAAATTATTCTAATTAATTGGGAAATAAAAGGCCAAAGGAAACAGATGCAGTGAAAATGGCTGATTCATACCTGGTTAATAAATGACATTTCAGAGACATGATTCTTGAATTGAAATGTAAGTGAAAAAGTAGTCTATTGAAGAAATTTCAGGGAGGCCTTCCAGGTGAAATCTTCAAAGGCATATAATTCAAGGAACAAGTGTTAATTGAAATTTGTTCAAAGTGAAGTTCCTAGAGTTCTAAAATGTAAAAGTTACAGAAATTTTGAAGGCATTGAAAAAAATTACAGCACAGATAGGGTCCAGATTCTTTCCATCGCCACTCACCTTCCCTGAAATCTGGGGGAAAGCTGAAGCCCCTGTAATAATCAATTACATGTCAAAATTATGTTTAGTGTGCATCTGAAGGAGTGAGCAATATATCATGTATCACAGCTCATAAATGGCACAGCTTCTATATAGTAGCAAATAGATTTAATATTAGAGATGGAGCTATTTTGCTGCAGAGAAAGCCCAACATGATTACTTTTTTGTTTTTCTTTTGTGGTCAACATATTTTCAAAATATAAATATGAAAACATCGGAAATGTCAACATTGTTGATATACATAAAGTAGAATACTATATCTAGAGGATTCAGCAACAGTATGTAAACACAGATAATGCTATAATGCAGCTAGTGAATCAGCTGGAGTTTTCAGAAAGGAAATTAGAAAATACAGAAAAAAAATGTCAGGTACATCCTTTATAAGGTGATTGACTGAGGACAGCATCAGCAATTGGCTATACATTTGGCCTGCCCTGTAAGTGTCTATTTATATAAATGTATATATGTGCATACATATATTTTTTATGTAATTATGTGTTTATGTGGTGGTTTTCCATAATGTGAGCAGGTGGGAATGTGTCTATTACTTCTTCCTGTACCTGAGGTTCACAGACTGGCTAAGGTTGGAAGGCACCACAATGGGACTTCTGGTCCCACCTCCCTGCTTAAGCAGGATCACACTAGAGCATGTTACACAGGATTGTCTCGAGAAGGCTCTTGAATATCTCCAGTGAGGGAGACTCCACAACCTCTCTGAGCAATCTGTTTCAGTGTGTGGTCACCCACACAGGTTAAATGCGTTAAGGTCAACACATAAAATGCATCAAGGTCAAATGCCTTTTAATACATATAAAATGCACTAAAGTTAAATGAATTTGGAGTTGTGATTTTAAGATAGTTCAGGTTTTTTTATTATCAGAGGAAAAGAACTTCTGCACTTTCTCTTTGCAAATACTCTGGATCTAGGGAGCGTATAAATCCCCATAAGACAGGGGTGTGATTAATCACACCTTGGTTAAGTATAGAGTGAATGTCCACCCTACAGCTTTGATGAAGTCACTAGATATAAAACTAGATATAAAACACTAGATATAAAAATTATTTTGGCCTATTCAATTGCACATTTTTGTCATTAATTATTTTGACTCATATTTTCTGAATTGATCTGTATTGCTATATTTAGGAAAAAGAATAAAACTTCATATTATTTGGGTTATGTTTTGCATTTCATGCTATGTAGCTTTAGAGAAAATTGCTGCTGAGGTGATGATATACCTATTAACAGTTCTAAAAATCTGACAGGTAGGTAACAATTTTTAGGCATTGTTGTTATCATGAACAATTTAAGTAGTATTTTTAGATTTCTTTTATGTTGCAGCAGCTGTTCTCAATTTCTCTAAGTCAGATTGCAGTTGCTGAAAGGCTGCTTGCTTCCTCTCTTCTTGCAAAAGAAAATGACATACTGTGTTAGCTGATTTATAAATTGGTGGGGAGGAGGGTCGTTTCATTTCAAAGAAGCCATTATTTCATGTATTTTTAGGGCAGAAGATTCACTATTTTCTTTTTGACTGTTCTGTTAGAAGTTTATGGGAGGAGAAAAGTGGCTGCTCTTCTAAGAGGCGTACAGAAATGTATCTATGCTACTGCTTTATTCTGTTGTTGCAGGATGTGAATTAACAGGATGCAGCTAGTCTGAAAGAAACATATGCAACACATTCTTTAGTCCTATAGCAGAAATAGAAATTTGGCTTTCAAATGTGGGATGTAAGGGGAAAAAAGTATCTAATTTTTGACAGAAACTTTAGCCTTAAAGGCTTGGTTACTTAAAAAACTCTAAGATAAGAATTTTTCATTTCTCTTCATTAGGCTTCCTATCATTATTTCCATTTGTTTACTTCCTAGGTGTGTATTTTCTCATTCTTGCTGTGTTATTGGCTTTATTTTGTTCCTTTGATCAGAATTCAGTTTGGCTTTTGTTAAAGTAGCTTTTAATTTTCAAATCAAAATTATCTGTGCTAAAAGGCAGGAGAGTCTGTATAAATGTGGCAAATTAATGACTCACCTGTATTTTCAAATATTACAGAGACATTTAGATTATTGGAAGATCTTAACTACTTCTGATTTCTTTATAATTTTAGCTATGCCATGCCATCAGAAAATTACATGTGTTGCCTTACAACCTTATTGTAGTAACATAGAATCTTACGCTTCCTGATTGGAGAACATATTTGCATGTCTTGAAGTGTTACCATTATTCAGTAGTCATCCCATTTCCAGCTTGTTTTGAGCCTGCATGGTAGGAGACCCTGTGAAAACACAGATACAGTGGCTACCTTGAGTTTTATATCCTAATCAGATGCAGTAGAAGGTGGAAAGAGAAGCACAGTAAAGTGAAACTTGTAGAATATTTTATTAGGCAGGACAGTTTGCTCTCTGTAGTGCTCTTTCTGTCAGGTCAGTGTCACCTCTGCTGCAGCCAGAAAACATTTATAGAAAATTTTACAAATGCATATTCTAAAAGTGCAAGAGTTAGAATGTTTGTGTTTTGGATACCATTTTCCTCCCTTGACTGTCACCACACCACCTAAATTATCTCCTGCAGCTGGTAACAAAGATTCTCTGAGCTGAGGTGATCTGAAAGTAACACAGAGTTTCTAAGCAGATTTTTCATTGGACTGTGGATCTTAAAGGGTCTTTACACTCATCTCTACTACATCACTACCCTAAGAACCTCTTCTCTACATCATCAAAATGTTAAAGCAAGTCTGTAGACAAAATTGCTGAAGAACCACTCTTCTCCCATTGCACAGGGACAATTGGTCTGTACTATAAAGCCAAGACTGCCTCCTTGACATCACCAAACATCTGAGCTGTGGCTTCTACTTATTTCCCTTGCAGTATCAAAAGCCACCTCTTCCAGCACCTTTTAAACTCATCCTTCACCTTGTTTACTCAATGAGGTTGCATTATTTGAATTCATCCCATCATTGAAGTTCCTCTTAAATACGGTAGATGGTTTCTCAGATTTACAATGTTTCTTAATGTCCCACACTGATATATAACTGCATCAATATAAGGTTTTAAAAAGCTTGTTCCCATAACATTTCTGGTTAATGCTTAATAATTTTCCAAAATGTTCAGATTGCAGAGCATGGGAATAATTGCTAAATTCTCCTCACAAGCATATCTTTGTCAGGCAGTCATAAAGTAAGTTGAAAGCAAAATGGTTTATAGAAAATTAGTTACATAGCTTGTAAAATGCTCTACAATGTCCTGAAAACAAAAGGGAAAATTTTCTGCAATTTCACAATTTTGTACTTGCTGAGATGGCCATTAACCAACAAGATGAAAATCAAATTTATCCTATTCACGCTATGAATTATATGTGATTAGCAGTGTATAGAATGTGATTTTCTAAAGCTTCTTTCACATTCAAGGTATCTTCAAGCACTTTGCAAAAAAAAAAAAAAAAAAGAGACTAAATAAACACCATAAGTATACTAAACATGTATAGGACAAAAAAGCTTGCCCTTTTCTTCAGGCCAGGATTGAATCTTTGCTTAGAGACTCTTAGAAATCTTGTGTCATAGAATCCTAAACTCAAGGGGATTTTGCTATTTCTAGTCTTCTACATTATAATAGTTTCTGAAGCTTTTGATGTGCCCTGATTTAATCAAGAATGATTAGCAATCATATTCCTTTCTTAGTGGTATAAATTCTTTGCATACACCTTAAACTGACCCTGCTCTATAAAATCCATAATCCCTTTATATATATTTAGGAGTCATGGGCCAACCTCTGAAATGTCCAGAAAAATGAGAATTGACTTGCAGTACTTTCATTTCACTATTATTTGATCTAGTGTTTTCCAAGCTGCTCTAATGACCTTGAGTCATGCTTTGTTAGCTCTTCTGAACAAGTTTTCCTTATTCTGTGATGCCCACATAACTCCAGCTAATTGGGCTTTGTGAAGTGAATGGGTACCCTAAGATTGGCAGTTCTGTTCCAGAATGCATCTCCACACATCACAGTGATCCTGTGCATGGAAATAAGCTGGGACTTGCATTTGCCTTCATGTCACTCCAGTCGTAGGATCTAGGCTCCAACAGGCCCGTAAGTAAAAAAGGCTGGATTAGCACAAATGTAAGCTTTTTAGTTGCTATTCAGTAATACCACCCAACTCTTTTGTGCACATCTAAACAACTTTAAAAAATCAAAGTCTATTCTAACTACCAGAAAGTATGGTCTTCCAGTAGGTGTGTATAGACAGGAGTACAGCATACATACAGCATTACTATGATGATAGGTGTAAATTCAACCACAGTGATCATGTAGCCAGTATAAGGTCTTTAAACAGGTATAGCTGGAAGCTTGGCTGGAATCTTTTAGCAGAATCTAGCTTCCTTGTGCAAACAGCAAAAACCAATGAAGGCTAAAAGGGAGTAAGAAGCTTGCCAGAGCTATTTCATTATAGCACAGAGGAGGAGATGCTATTGGTTTATGAAGTATTAAAGTATATCTAAAATATAAAGAAATACAGATACAATTGTGTTTCCACCACTGATGAATGCACAATTCAAGCGTATCAAAATCTGAAAAAAAGCTGCTTACCCATATAGTGATTATCAAAGCCTTTTAGTTTAATGATGTTTACACTGTTCATTAATTGGTTTGGTACTTTCAAGAGCTACCCTGCCAGTTTGACAATTATGCAGTCGAAGCTTTTCAAACACTAAATAGCCAAAATAAGCAAAGCTTTTCTGCATATCAGATCCTCACCATGTCTTGCTCAGTACTAATAAGTTTGATGGCTTTGTAAGTAATTTTTTATTCTTCAAGACTATTTGTCAGGGTTTTTTTGTTTTCTTAGATCACCACCACTGTTAGTATTATCAGATGAAGTCTAAATTTCTGTAGGTCTAAACTGAAACCATTGAGTTCTTTGAAGACACCTCTTTCAAGGTTTCACATGATGATATTAAACATTATCAGCTGGGTCAGTTTTCAGTTAGTAATATCAGGATAATATGACCTATGGGTTCTTTCATTATTAGGTCTGTCATACCCTACAAGTTTGCAACATTTACTGTCTTGCTTAGTAAGTAAGATCTTTTGTGGACTTGAAACAGAAATCCTATATGAAGGATGGTGATGCAGAGAGTGACCTGATGTACGTATCAAGCCCCTAAAAGGAATCTAGCATCAGGAAAAGGTAGTTTATATTCAATAATTCCAGTTTGCTTAGTGACTGCATTTCACATGGACCACTGCTTTCCTGAGCCAGCATCTGTGGCTCTGGCTGTACAAAGTGGCAGCTTCTGTGGGTGTTCTCCAGGGCAGTGAGCTGGCAAAGGCAAATTTATGTCACTCATCCTTCCTCTGCCATGCAGGAACGTGGGAGGAGTATTAAGGCAATGTATCCCTTTCTGGAGTGACAAAAGACTGCTTTAGGCCATGCATTGGAATGCTCTGTAAGACTAAGTGAGCCAGGTAGTCTCTACCTGTCAGTAATTGCAGTGTCATTACTTGATTTTTTTGGGTGAATCCAGGATGCTTAATACAGTTTTTCATTCAGAGTTCCTCAGCTGCACCAAGCATGTCCCTAGTGTTAAATAAATGAGTAGTATTTTAGAAGTATTTTTTGCATTAATGAAATTCCCATCAGAGCACAAACAAATCTGTGGCTCCTTTGCTTACTTCCAAACAATGAAAGAATTTGCATGATTAACTAAGTTTGTTATGTACTGGTTTTTATGGCCACTGCATCTCTGAAGCACTGTGCCATACAGGTTCTTTGGTGTCCTGGACACTGAGAATTAGCATCCTGTATGAAGCCAGATGCCAGCATTATAGGTAATTCATAGTAAATGTAAGAAATTCATCAGTGTTGTAGTTGATTGATGACAGCAGCAGGGTATTTCACTTGAGACTTCTTCAACACAGCTAATCTTAAATCCAGTTTAATATTAGATACAATTTACGATGTATCTGGCTGACAGCAACATCAGAACATTTCTTTCATCTCATTCCTGCACCGCTTAAGAAACACACATTGAAGGACTAAAAAAAGGTCAGTAAATTAAACAAGAACAAAAATTGGTATTATGTCTTCTCTTTCAAGTTTGCATGGAGAATTTTCCATGCCTGTGTGCTCTGAAAAGGGCTGTAATCCAAATGATACACTGCTGATCTGATAATCCAGAATGACTTTCAAGGCTTGGGCAAGAGCTGTGGACTAAATTCAGCTTTTATTTAGGCCTCATTCCAAATACAGAAATATGTAAAGAGTCGGTGGATTCTCATGGTCAAACATAGAAGCAGAGGTGTATCTGAAGTGTTTTAAGGATGCAAACACAAATTAAAATTCTGTGATGCAGAAAGAACAAACTAAGGCAGATTAGAGTAGGGGGAAAGCTGGCCACGGTAGGTGTGTGAGTTAGAGCACTGTGATTGATCTCCTAAAGATACAGCAAGCTGTGTGAGAGGCCAGCAGGAAAGCTGCTTATCGTGCACAGCATTCGTGACAAGTGAGCAGCTAGAGTCTGACATGACGTAGGAAAACAACAAGAAACACAGATACCAGTCTGGACCCCATGAACTGGCTTGTCCTGGGATGTAAAAATAATGATTTTTTTTTTAAATCTCCTCAGCATAGCATTTTTGCTGTGTGTGTGGCGGAGGTATTTGTTCAGATGCCTCCACCTTGCTGGCTCTGTGTGCTCTCTGTCTCTCTACCAGCACCTAGGTGCTTTTATTGTTCCTCACCACAGCTATCTCTTAATTTGTTGCCTCAGCCAGCTGTTCCTGCCTTTACATTGCCTGTGCCTGGCTTGAGTCCTGTCTGAGCCTCCTTCCTTATTATCTTAATGTTGAATCATCTTATGCCAGTGTAATACTTTCTATTAGCTAAATAGTTTCCTTTCAGTTTAATTGGGAAGGCAACCTTGACAACAAGCTTTATTGAATCTTACTGAAAAATAAAAGGTGCTGCAGGGAGTCCAGAGAAGGGCAAGGACCCTGGTGAATGGGCTGGAGCACAAGTCTTATGAGGAGTGGCTGAAGGAGCTGGAGATGTTTAGCCTGGAGGCTCAGGGAGAACCTTATTCTTCTCTATAACTATATGTAATGAGGTTTTAGTAAAGGTGGGGGTCAATCTTTTCTCCATGTTACAAGTGACATGATGAAAGGAAATGACTTCAAGTTGCACCATGGGAGGTTTACATTAGCTATTAGAAGAAATTTCTTAATGGAAAGGGCTGTCAAACATTGGAATAGACCGCTCAGGGAAGTGGTGGAGTCACCATCCCTGGAATTTTTAAAACACATGTGGCTATGTCACTTGAGGACATGGAAGATGACAAAGTGTGCATATATGTACATGTATATCAAGACAATTTATGCATTTTTATTTTTCCTGTGTTACCATTTTGCTTCCCTGTGAAAGGAGATAAAAGTGGCTTTTGCAACCTCACTTGCTAGTTTCTTTTAGCAAGTACTTTCACAATTGAGACAGAATACTTCATTATTATGATGGAAATTTTGACACCAATAAAAATACAGTGTAAAATATGCAGAGAGACTAACTATCTGGTTAGAATTTGTGTGAAATGGAAATGTAAAGGGTAGAATGACACCTGTTTTGAATCATACCACTGAAAAAAATGCATGACTGATGCCAGCAGCCCTACCTTTAATTATTGTATTCTTATAGCTTGCCTTGTGAATTAAAAATAAAAGCAAGACCTTATTTAGCCACTATTTTGGTTACTTACCTGTGCTTTAGGTATTATTAACCCCTGCTTTTTCTGTAAATTTCTATATGTAAAGCTTCTGAACTGAACCTCCCTTTCTAGAAAAGAATATACAACCATTTTATGTCACTAGGGTCAAAAGGAAGCCAGCTTGTATAAGAAAGATTTGAGCTATCTTCTGTCTGCAATGCTATCTGTAATTCACACAAAAAATTGAGATATTAAGAGACAAGAGGCAATTCTATCAGCTTGTGTGCTTGTAAATATGTGCTTAGTCTCCATTCAGCTTTTTAAACAAGCTATCTTAAACTCCAGTGGAATTCAAGAGGGGATGAATTCTTCAGTAGACAGGCACAAGGCTTTGCTAAAAGCTGAACAAGTACTAGTCCTTGCAGCCTCCCATACATCCTAAATTATGTTCTAGTTTCATCAAAAAAGAAGCACACAACAATCCTGTATAAAGAGTAGCTTGGTTAAGACTGAGCTTCAGGCAAGGTTTCACATAAAATTTTAATGCTGACTATTCATGAATATAAGAATCTCAGCTCATTAAAGACTGAGACAGTGTTTTACAACTCTTTATATGAATTTCCTAATGTGTTAATATATCTTACAATGTAAAAATATGTGTTTCTTAAATTTTGTGTCCTTCTGAAGTAGATGATCTTTGAGATTCCTTTCAACCTAAACCGTTCCATGATTCTATGAGTTTCACATTCACAAGCCTCAGTTCTCCTGAGGCAATGTAATTACTCTGCCAGAAGGACGATACAGCAGAAAACAGCGCAGCTTTCTGCATTGTAGGGGTGGTAACTTCTTAAAATGTGTTCTGATGAGATCAGGTGTTCTGGAGGCTTATCATGCTAGCCAGGAAGGAGAAATTGGTCAGGTTGTGAGATTCAGGAGCAGTCTTTTCTGCAATGACCACGAGAATGTGGAGTTCAGGAACCTTCAAAGAAGGAAAAAAGTCAAAAGATAGGACCACAACCCTGGTGTTCATATTGTTCATGTTCAAGTGTCTGCTTGGAAGAATCCCATAGGACACAGTCATAGATATTATAGGTTCCAGAAGAATTGGTTGATTTTCAAGGATCTTCCTCCTTCAAGTTAAAAAATGGTCTCCTTCCAAGTGCAGGAAGTCAAACAAACAAGACAGGAGGTCCACATAATTGAACCAGTAGCTCTGGACAAAACTCGGAATTGAAAAGGAAGCATACAAGAAATGGAATCAGGGCCAAGTGGCCCAGGAGGAGTACAAATACCCTGTCTGAGAGTGGAGTTACAGGATTGAATCTGCCATGACATGGAAGACAACAAGAAGGGCTTCTACATATAAGAGAAGGAAAATGAAAACTAGAAAAATGTGAGCCTGCTGTTGTACGGATTAGGAGACCTTGCAAGGCACGGCAGTGGCATAGAAATGGTTGAGGCCTTTTTCACCCCTCTTGATAGGTTAGACTGACCCTCAGGAATCTCAAGCCCCTGAGGTTTGGGAGAAAGTCTGGAGCCATGAGGAACAGCTAAACAAAACAAAAGACTCTTCCATTGTGAATGTGGTCAAACAGTGGAACAGATTGCACAGATGGGTTGCAGAGCCTTCATCCTGAAAGATACTCAAACTCTAACTGAGCAAAGTTCTGGAATACCTGTTCTAGCTGACTGGACTTAAGCAGGCAGCACCAGACTAGATCTCAAGTCCCTTCCAACATAAATAATTATGTGATTATGTGTGCATAAACCAGTACCTTTTTAGGGAAAAGATCAAAGGAGGCAGAGTTCTTCTAAATTTTTAGTTCTCTTTTCCCTGAAATTTTGTTAGGCACTTCTATATATAAACTTAGGAACAAATTAAAATGGCCTTTTCCACTGTAAGTACAACTTACACACAAACATAAGGAACCATAATGGTACATAACTTACTTGTATTGAAAACCTGAACTGTATTATTATTGGAAATGTTTAAAACAATATCAATATTAGTGAATATTTTTTAATGTAAAATAACAGTATGTTCTGTTTTGAACAGAACAGTATGTTTAATAACAGTACATTCTGTGTTTGACTCTAGTTTCTACTGTGGCTGACCCAGTGAGGGAAGTGGTTAGGCTTTTAGGGTAAATCATAAATTCATGGTCTTTGTGATCAGTGCTTAGAAGTTACTTCTTTGAACTTCTGCATATCAGTAATGTTTTAGCATCTCACAGATGTAAACTCCTGGACACTGCTCTGTGCCTCTCTTTCTCTCTTCTCTCCTCTGTGGCTGCAGCAGCAGTGACACAAAGCATTAAGTACACAGATATGTGAATTATCTGTGAGTACTTCATAGCTCATAGGCTCAGATGTGTATATCTACTGTATGTAGATGTGTTTTATTCATTTAAGCAATAGTTTGACATCAGGTGAATCCCATAAAACATGTTTCTTGAGCAAAAGCAGTGCACAAGATAGAAATTGATGTAACTTTTTCCTGAACAATAAGTCATTGAGATTTACATGAAAAATCATAATGCAGGAGTATTGAACAAGGCCAAATGACTAGATAGATGTGCTCTTAATGCTTTAGAACATACTAAAGTAATGGATATCATATTAAATTATAAACCTTCAGTAAGAAGTCAGTTGGCAAAGAAAAATTAAGAAGTACCAAAAAGTCTCAAAACCTACACATGTAAACCAGTTGAAGCAATATATTAAAACATATTTTAAAGCTTAGAACATTAAAATCATATAAAGAAGCTTTGGAATAAGATATTATTTTAGCTGACTATGTTTTGACAACTTTAAAATGCACATGGTTCGGCTCCTTTTCATGATAACATTTACTTTTTCTTTTGTAGAAAATGATGAGGTCATCTGTGTTTCATATGTTCATACTAAGCATGGTTGCTGTCGATGTGATTGTTGCTGCTAGCAACTACTATAAAGGAGAAAATTTCAAGAGACAATATGATGAATTTTACCTTGCTGAGGTGAGTATGGTAAAACGACTATCTGGGTAATTTTCAAGATAAGCTAAAGTAAAAAATGTGATTGTCAAGAACATTTTAGTGTGTCATTTTTTATTCCCTCAAGCATTCCAAGAATACTTTGCTCAGTTTTTCAACTTCCTCTGTCTGACAGTGGCTGACAGCCCTATCTTACAACCTTTTGAAAGGTAATTTCCTCAAACAAAATGTTAGTGGTAGTGAGCTGAGGCTTAAGGGTAACATCTGCAGGCAATGAATGCATGGCTGCTGAGCTGCTGTCTTTTTCTAGCAGGAGTGTAAAAGTCAGAAGAATTTAACTTAAAAAAGATCACAAAACATTGTATTTAAAAATATAATATAGAACTTCTTCCTAAATAATCTTTATTTATATAAAGATTATATACTTAGCTGCCAGAAAGTCCCTTAGCATAACCAAAATAGTGTTACAAATAGTCTGGCTTCAGCCATCACAAGAGCACACCACCAAAATACCCATTTATGCAGTCATGAATTTTGCAAAGGAGGAGTCTGTTAAGTGCTCCTGAACCAGTTAAGTTTAGCTACAAGTGACATTCGGACAGGGAGCTTGCTTGAGTAATTAGCTGATAAAGGATCTCACTGGAGATCCTAGAACCTTGCCTGGATTGGGCACATTTCTCCTTCATGCTTACTGCACTTTCCCTGGCTTCAAAAGTTACACAGTCCTTTGGAGCCAGAGGGGTCACTCTTAGGCTAGAGTGAATGATAGCAGAATATTCTTGGTTGTTTCTCTGGTTTTGGTTGTTGTGTAGTTTTCTATGTCTAAATATTTTTTATATTCCAACTCACATGCCCAGCTTTAAGCCCTTTAGTCCATAACAGTACAATGCTTTATGAATCTCCTTTTTTAAGGAAGATTGAATTGATACATATTTTTTATCTTAGTTTTAGAATTTGTATTTGACCTCTTAAAATTGTATGAAGCTGAGAGTTCACCAGTTCTAGGACAGAAATGAGAGCAAAAAAACCTGTTAGAAACAGCACCAGAGTACAAACCTTTAAAAAAGTGCAGATTATAAAGACAGCAGTGCTGCATCATTCTTCATTGTCTCTCATGATGCTGGGGATTGCTGGATTTTGTATGAATATTGAGTCAATATTGGCACAGACAACAATTACAAGAATAATTGTGAAATGTATTGTCTTTATCTCAGGTTCTAAGACTATTTGAAAAACAACATGAACATGAAAATTATTATCTTGAAAGTAAGACATTGGAATAAAACCAGCAAATGCTGAGTTGTTATAAAACACTCCACAGATCTTAGAGTAGAACTGAGGGAAACTCATTTTCATCGCCATCATAGTTTAACCAACCCCAGCCAGCAGCTCAGCCCCATGCATCCTCTTGTTCACTCTGCCTCAGCGGGACGGGGCAGAGAATGTTCATAGTAAAAGTGAGACAACTCATGGGTTGAGATAAAAAACAATTTAATAGGTAAAGCAAAAGTCATACACACAGAAGCAAAGCAAAGCAAGGGATTCATTCACCACTTTCCATAGGCAGCGAAACCATCTCCAGGAAAGCCAGACTCCATCAGCCATAACAGTAACTTGGGAAGACAAACAGCATCACTTTAAATATGCCCCTACTTCCTTCTGCTTCCTCCAGCCTTATGTGCTGGGCACAGTGCCCTGTGGCATAGGATATCCTTGTGTTCAGTTGGGATCATCTGTCCTGGCTGTTTCTCCTCCTCTCAGCTCCTTGTGCACGCCCAGCCTGATCACTGGTGGGGTTAGAGGCAGAGAAAGCCTTGACTTCATGCGAGCACTGCTCAACAACAGCTGAAACATCCCTGTGTTACCAACACTGTGTCGGGCACAAATCCAAAATAGCACCGTGCAAAGCATAATGGGGAAAATTAACTCTGACACAGGCAAATCCGGTACAATATCCTTGGCTGAAACAAATAATTAAGTCAACATTAAAGCCTGAGGCCATGAACTCCTCTCAGCAGCCATTTTTGCTTTGTGCCCAGGATACAGCAAGTAGAGCCTGGATTCTTAACAAAATAACATTAATTCGATTTATATTCAAAATAGGGAACATTGCATGTCCTATTTCTATTTTGGCTCTGAATATATAGTATAATTATGGTTTTATTAATCAGTGCTAGAAACAATCTCTTCAACATTTTGAGTATAAAGTTTTCAGGGTTTTTTTTTTCCAGTAGAAATACTTGCCAGGGTTTATTCAAGGTGAGTCTATAATGTAGACTGTCTGTGTCTGTCCTATAAGCAATGCCCAGTTTTCTATAACAATACATTTTTCTCTTTCTGCATAGCTTAGATAATTGATTTCTTAGTGAAAAGGTTGTCAGAAAAATCGTTTGTTTGGCTTTTTACATTTCCAAGTATATGAGGTAAAGTATTCTGAGACAGAGAAAGGTGGGATTTTTTTATTTGTAAAGCATTTCTTATGTCCATTTATTGGATTTCCTGGTTTTATTTTTCATTTTTTAAATTCTGTGATGCTTTTACTAGAGGCACTATAAAAATCTGACTAACAAAACCCTAGTATTTTATGGAAGGAGGAACAAAGTATCAGAAGAGCAGAAGAATAAAAAATCCCAAGAGAGAGAAAAAAATCAATAAGCTGGTGTCATTTCCTATTTGTTTGTTGTGAAACTTGTTTTTTGTAGCACAAAGAGTGTACGAAGGAAATATTTTTAAGAGCCTCGATGAAGCTGAATACTCAGGCAATGCAGATTATTCTACAGTGTTTGTTTTCTTGGTGAAGACTAGTTGGAGCAGGATACAGTGCTGTTGCTCTGCCTTTTCCATTAGAGTAGGCTACAGAAAGCTTTCCCTTCAGTAGGAGCTGACTTGAGCAGCCAGCAGCAGTGAGGATTCACTTTGCTAAAGGAAATAGCCAGATAGACTACAACAAGCATATCTGGCTTTCTGATACGTTTTCCGGAAGTTGTCTTGGAAGCTGCTGGCTTTAGGAGAAGACATGTCTAATAAAATATCTCACTTGGTTCATCCTGTGTATCACATGTTGCTGTGGCCTAGAATTGCAGAAATTCATCCACTTGACCTCAGTGGGCAAATCTAAATTAATTTATTGAGATGCCCCATACCAATAAAAGAAACCTGTTTTCATTGTTGGAAAGGAAAAACAAACTCATGAAGGCAAAGGCTAAACAAGAAGATAAAAGGAGTTCATCTATACCCAGATCCCATTTTTTGTATAATTTTGTATACCCAGTAGTAAATAAGAGGTTCTGGCAGGCATTTCAACTTGTATGCACCAGTCCTGCAGATTAATCAAAATTTTAACAGGATGACTCAAAACCCCAGTGCAGTATCCTGGAAAGAGTAAACCTTCAAACACATTTTGGTAATTTTTAATGAGGATGCTGACTTTAGGTACTCAATACCTAGACAGAATAGTGATGGATGTTGGTTTTTATATGGGTCTTCCATTATAACATGTTACATACTAGCTGTCTAATTTGAGTTGCATACAATTTCTACAAATACTGTCTGAATACCAGAATTCAAAATCAGGTGCTCCTTTATAGTTTCTCCTAGATCCCTTTTATAACCTGTCCCCTTGCACTGCTGCCTTTGGGTAGCCTTTGCCCTGACCTGGTTGAAGGAAGGATTGAATGCTGTGTCAGATCTGGTAGTGAGGGAGGTGTTAGAGGTCTGTGCCCTTAATCCCACTGATCCTTCTTGGAAGAATTCTTATCTTTCCTGGCAGCTTGATAACCTTTCAAATAAGATGCAGTAAATGAGTCTGTCACGGTTGGATGCTGGCTGATAGTGAGCTCTGCCTCTGCCAAAAAAAGGTGTTGAGTGGCTACTAGCAAAAGGTAATGTTGATGAAGGTGGAATTAACACCATAAAGCTTCCAGGTGACCAAAATGGACTTGACTATCAGGGAAATGGCTCATTTCTGTTAGCTCCTCTTTGGCCTCCCCAAAGCAGAATTGGCAACATAGTGGATGGAGGGTGACTGCTTAGTAACTGCTTATGTGTTACACCTGTGTTTTCTGCTCTGGCTTCTGAGTTTGCTTTTGCCTTCTCTTTACAGCAATGAAAGGAATTATTCCAGCTTTTAAAAAACCCCACAAAACTATAAAATTGTATTTCATTTCACACCTAACAGAAAGTTCTAGTCAGATATTCTGAATCTTCTCCTGTAATTAATTATAAGGAAGGAAAAAAACACAAGCTCTGTCAGCAGGAAGACAGGTGTATAAATGTAATCAGATGTTATGCAAACCATTTGATACATTTTTAAGTGCCAGTGGTTTGAATTCATTTGACAAGTATGTGAAATGCAAATGATCCTGCCCACACATTTTTAGAATAAATTAAAATACACTTAACATCATATTTGTTAGTCTTGTTCTAATAGGAAGCCTATGTGCTCTGAAGTTTGCATGTGTGTATTTAAATGGCATTGTTATTCCACCTGCTCTGAGTTGAATCCCAGCTGTTTTCTAACCACTGTCCCATTTTGCCTAATTCAATGGCCTTCTTCTTTTAGGACTCAGTTAGATGTTGTGTCATTAAAAGTGAGCTTTACTTTTAAGGTGTTTTTTGCTGAAACATTTTTCTTGTGTCTTAGAGATTTGCATGTAAAGGAGTAGTCTCTCCAAACCTGGCTCTCCTAGAGCTCTTTGAGATCCCAGAACACAAGCTGTGAAACTGGCAAGATCCATTTGAGGATAAAGGCATAAATGTGTCCCTACACTCTGGCATAAACTTCAGTGTTTTATTTCCATCTCCACTCCTGCTGGTGACAGTCCTGTACACATAAAATGCATGAAATTTTATTTAGCTATCTCACAACCTCCCTCTTTCATGTTGATAAATATATTTTTGATGGACTGCAGAGTTTAAATTTTTAAGGCAGCATCCCAGAGATTTTCATTGTCAGGGTCAGGATTAAAATCTTAGTCTCTAACTTTTTTATCCCTTGCCAAATTCAGTAGACCTCATGCCCCACAGTCAATTAGTCTCTCATCTTAACAGCCTTATAATGCTTGTCTTGAAAGGAAATTTAGGTCATATTTTCTTTATTTCTACTGTACTTTGAAAGTATTAGTGACAATTAGATATGAACTAGTGTTATTTTAGGGTCTCTTTTAAACCTCAATGTATGTAAAGGGTCAGAGAGGGACATTTCTGAGTCACAGAAAAGCATTTCCATTGCATATCCTGGCTGTTGGAAAGTGTGGAAGAGAGCATCTCAGAGTATATACAGTTGTAAAATAAGAAGGCAGATGAGGAAGTGTGCCTAGCCAGAAGGATTTTTGGTAATGAGAGAAGTAAGAGAAAATAAATCTTGAAGATGTACACCTATGCTTTTGTTCAAACTGAACATTATGCATTTTACTGTGCAAATACTTCTAGAAAGGCCTCTGGAAGAATCCCGAAGTTATTCCCTACAAGTAAATTTCTTCCCCTGTAACTTCCCACCATGTCCAAGTTCTTTAGCATCATTATGAAAATGAACTAATTCTGGACTGGCTTTGAATTTCCTCTTCTTTTAAAATTTGTTTTGGATGTTTAAAAACCATTATCTCTTTTCTACCTATTTTGGTTGTCATGTTACTATGGATGTTTTAGAAAATTGTAGTAGAAATTTTCAAACTTTAGTGTCTTTCTTAGATCTCTTGAAATTATTCAGAAATCTCATACGTATTAATTCATATTTTGAAAAAGTCATGTCATCATATTTTCTTTTTTATACATCTAAAGTGAAAGATCATCTGGATAGATTTATTACTTCATGCTTTCCAAATCATGAAATCTACCTGTCTGTGTTGAGTCTAGAAAATTTTATGAAGTGAAATCTATTATTGTTTATTCTGTTTAGAATATGTTTGGTTTTATTAAATATTATGAAGATCTTTATTTTTGCCATACAAAGCCCCGATAGACATAATGACATAGAAACTTCTAATTTAACTCAGTGTTTTGATTGCATCTTTCTTATTTTATATCTCGATCTAGGTTGCTTTTACAGTTCTGTTTGATTTAGAAGCTCTTCTGAAGATCTGGTGTTTGGGCTTCACAGGATACATCAGCTCATCTCTCCACAAGTTTGAGTTGCTGCTTGTAATTGGAACCACTCTCCATATTTATCCAGACCTCTATCACTCTCAATTTACATATTTTCAGGTATGATCAGCTACTTTTACTTTTATCCTATATACCAAATTAAAATGTTACCCATCCACATTTCACACAAATTTCAATTTTTTCACAATATTGACTCATTTTGAGAATAACTTTAAAATAAAAAATCTCTGTTTTTAACTACGTTCATTGGGTGGATTTAGAAAAATAGCATTTTTTCTAACTTTGCTGAGAAGTCCTTTCTGTTATTAGTAACTCCCATTTCTTATCTGAGCTGCACTGTTCATAAGTTCTGGTTCGTTTCTGCATTGTTCTTTACTGAGCCTTGACCTATGACACAGCTGTTTACAACATCACATTCCCATAGTGTCCACCAGTACTTTCCTGGCTGTTCTCCCTGCAGCCTCAATTCACTTGCTGTTGTTTCTCCAAATCTTCATCTCTGTGGCAGTCACATGCTAAAATAAGTTACTGTGAGTCTTCTGAGAAAATTTCCTAGAGAATCATCCTAGACTTGGGTTTTTTAGCTCTCCAGCCATTCCCTATCTAGATGGAGTGTGAGGCTCTTCTTGCATTTTCACTTGGGGGAAGAGCAGGAAAGAAAGACAAAAAAAGACTGATTAATTCTGACTTATCATTCTGACTGATTCTTCTTGTCAGCCAGCCCAACCAATTCCCCATTCATCCTCCTTCAAGTGCTTAGGGTTGATCCAGTTTTGAGAGAAAGCACTGGGATTCATTATGAGTTGTGTTCCACAGTGCTAAAGAAAGGGTTTTTTTAAGAATATAAATATTAAAGGATTTATATCTGCCCGTTATTCAGCAATGGGTTGGCATGGTGAATAATACTCAATAGGGGAAAATAATAAATCATCAGACAGTGTTCTGTCAATAAATGTTATAGTGACACATATTGTCAACATGAATACAGCATGGGGGAAGCAGTCTCCCCAAGTGTGGGTTGAAATATAAAGGCCTTTTCAGATTTCTGCAAATGTCATCCTTTATTTTTTCTAAATGGTTCTGCAAACCTTCTCAAGAAAGCTTTCAGGATGAAAAATTCTATTTTGTTTTCACCTGATATAATTTGAAGCCTTTTAAGTCATTATGGCTTTGATTTTGCTGTCCAAACATGTAGAATATTGTTACCCTATGCAGCATGATGCATCTAAGGTGCAAGGAAGGATGATGTGTCAGGAGTATGCACTTGCACAGCACAGGGAGCATAGCTGGGAGCTCTCAGTTAAACCAGTCAGCAATTTAGTTAATAATTGGTTCATATTTATTAGGACATATTCCGCTTATGACTGGTCATTTCTTTGTAAGAGTTTTCAGCATAAATTATGAATATTGGACTAAATGGATAACATCATCACTAACTCATGGGATTGAACATATTATTAAAATTTAGGCAGATGCTGCTAATAAATTAATAAGTATTTTCTTTTTAATGGATTTAATTAGTTTAGTGGAGAAGTGATGGTGGTGATGTTTGTTTTTTTTAATTAAACAGTGCTAGCTTTTATGACAGATAATTTCAGGATGCGATTTTTTTTTTCCAAAATATATGAAAGACATACATTTTACAAACAGAAACACCTGGTACACTGAAAGATTTGGGTTGTATTTGCAGTCCAATCACCTAGGAGGTGAATGATTGGAAGGTTGCAGAATACCTTTGAAGTCAGTCATGTAAGTCATGTAAGTCACCATACTCCTCCACAGTTAAATTCTGGGCAAGCTAGATAACACATTTTTTAATCAACCAAGGTCAAAATGCCTTTTTCACATGAATACGTCTTAATGTTAGGCAGATTTCCAGGCATTTAGGTATTTGTGATGACAGCGTAAATGTGTTCCTTGTCAGCCAACAAAACAGATTACTGAAATCAGAAGTCCTTCTTGACACATTCCAGGATAGCAAGCAAGAATTATTGTTTGGGTTGTCTTGCATACATTTCAGTTTGCATTATTCATTGGTCTATATCATTACCTTTTGCCAACACATCACTAAGTCTTTACTACATTGGCTACTGTCCACCCTCCCACCTATCTTCCTTGCATTCACTGTGCATTCATTCAAGATGCTTTGCAGAGCCCTCTGTGAAAGACTACAGCAAAGGACTGTTATCTAGCTATATCTGTAGGACATAAAATTAGTGAAGAAATAACAGATTTTGCATATTGTTGCAGATATCTGTAATGAACCAGCATAAAAGGGATATATTTGAACAGAGTTTAACCTATACTGGACTAAAGAGATGGTATTGTATTTGTGCTTGGGGAAAATACTGCTGAGTCATTTTCTGAATAACTGTCATCCCTTGCAGGAGATGCAGACATTATTTGTAAGAGAGCTATGGTTCCTTCTTTGTATTATTAATTTTGATTTGTTTTTAATATATTTTTTATATTTAATCCAAATAGTGCATCTTCTACGGCTCCTAAATATAATACAATTTGCAATCCAATTACACAAAATGCATAAATTCATTAGAATGTACTTTTGCTAGATTCAGTTTGTTGCCTAATGAAAATAAATGAAGAAACCAAATAGTATCAATAAGATTAGTGTGTGGCTTAAAGGTCAATTGAAGTTCCCCAAAGAAAGGGGAAAAAAGTAAGGCAAATAATTGAGTTTATCTAAAACACCACTCAGAATACCAACTAGTATGAAATCTTCTCCCCACTGGGGTCTATGTTGAAACTAGTATTGATGGGAACAGAGCTAACATTTACAGCTTGTAAGTAAGAAGGCACCATGTTTACATTTTAATAGTACCTGGAAGTCTCACTCATCTCACTATCTGCCTTGGTAGTCAGTTTCATGTACTCAGATTATATGCAATATAGTTGTGGTACCAATATGAAAGAAAGGACTTTATCTCACCTTGTGCTAATGTGAAAGTTAAGCTGTCTAGTGTAACCTCTGAATCTAGGAGTCTTTTTTGCCACTGAAAACAGTGGATGCTTATCCCATATCAGGTGAGGGCTCTGGTAAGTTTGGAATAAGTTGCTCTCTTGAGTTGACTCTCTCTTTCTCTCCCTCCACCCCTCCCTTTGGTAGCTAAATCTAGATGACAAGCATATTCTGCATACCTTACAAATGGGTAGGGAGATAAGCTTCATGTGAAATCCAAAGGTGTGCACTATTAGCACGCTACAGGACTACAGTGAGCTCACTGTATGAACAACTTCAGTCACACTTATTTTCTTTCCAAAAATAGCATAGTAATTGTATTTGATTTGTACATAAAGTCAGACAATAATTACACTGTAATTCCTACTTTTCAGTTTCAATATGATTCTTGTGATACCTTGAAATAGAGACCCTTTTTCTTCCTAAGAACTGCCGAATCTCAGTTGCCCCATATGCTGCTGTCTGTTGTCTTCAGCAACTAACGTTGCTGCCACTGCCTGTTGTTGATACTGATGTTCTTGTCACAAGTCAACATCAATGGCAGAAACAGGAGAATCAGAGTTGTCAGCAGCTCTTTCAAAGTAGACTCAGCAGTGAATGGGTCAGGAGTTCCACACAAGATCAAAGTTTTGCTGCCAGCACTGAGAAGTGTCAGATATGTCAGGGGCAAACAGTGCTGTTGTGAGATACTGACTTTCTTTGATACTGAGAAACACGACCCAAAATTTCCCATGTTATATATAATATGAAATAGCAAAATATGTTCATTACCAAGTTTACTAGGTTATATAGTACATAATGCGAAATAATTTTGCTTCAGGTCAGTGAAATGGAAACATGATGTGGGGAAGAAGACTTGGCAGTTCTTTATGTGAATATGTAACCTGATACAGCAAACATCATAAAATCAGAGAAATCCAAGTTAGAAGCAGCCTTTCAAAGCCATTTCGTTGAGCCCACTGCTCAAAGTAGAGCTTTTGTCAAAGACTGTTCAAGACCCTATCCATTTCATATAAGAATGAAATTTTAACAGTGATGATAATCAAACTGGAGCCATTTACCTAGTACTTCAGTAGATTCTTAGTTGCTAAATCTAGACTGATGCACTTTGACTCCTACCTGGAGGCATTCTTATGTTTGGTAACACACTGTAAACCTCCTTTGATCTCTAATTTCCCATTACATTCATATTTAATACTTGTGGTGTGTTTTGTCTATGTCTTTATTCCCATTGTTACCCCAAAACCAGCTTCACCCAATTGCATGTCTGTAATGACTTCATGATCAGTGAGTTGACTGCAGCCTTGCAGACCCCTGGGCTCCTCCCATGCCTGTACAATCATCCTATGCCTGTATGCCTCAATGCTGCTTATGTTCCTGGTTTTGTGGTTTTAACCTAACACACAATTTGTCTTCTATTGCAAGTGGTGGCAACTTGATATTTATTGGTCTACAAGGCTTCAGGTCCCTTTTAGGCCATGAATGTCTAGCATTTTGTAAGTTTTTGATTAATGTGATAAATAATTGATACAGTTGCATTTTTCTCTTTCTTTACAGGTTCTTAGAGTAGTTCGGCTTATAAAGATTTCTCCCGCTTTGGAGGATTTTGTGTATAAGATCTTTGGACCAGGAAAAAAACTTGGAAGTTTGGTGGTATTTACTGCCAGCCTTTTAATTGTAATGTCAGCAATCAGTTTACAGATGTTTTGCTTTGTGGAAGAACTGGATAGATTTACAACCTTTCCAAGGGCAAGTATAAAAAGCACTGATTACTCATTGGAGTCACTATTTTTTTATCATATTTTCAATAAGAAAAATATCGTAAGATATTTTCTTACCATTGATGGCAGACTTGGCAGTGTTTGGTAAATGATTGGACTCAGTGATCTTAAAGGTCCTTTCCATCCTAATGATTCTGTGATTCTGTTGAGTTTAACCTGGCCAGTAGAGCTAAACATTCCATAGCATCTTGTTCAATCCTCCCCCTGCAGTGGGATAGAGGAGGGAATTGCAGGGGGGGAAAAAGTAAAATTTGTGGGCTGAGATAAAGAAATTTTAGTAGGACAGAAATAGAAGGGGAGACAATAATGATACAAGAATATACCAAATCAGTGGCTCACAGTGCCATTGCTCAGTATATGTTGGCTGATGCTCAGCCAGCTTCCAGTCTGCAGCCCATAACCAGCTTTCCCCTAGTTTATATGGTGACCATGGTGCCATATGTGATGGGATATCCCTTTGGTCATTTGGAGTCACCTGTCCTACCCCTCATAACAACCTCAGCTGGTTCACTGGCAAGGTGAGAGGCAGGAAAGGCCCTGACACTGTGCAAGCACTGCTCAGCACCAGCTAAAACATCAGGGTATTATCAGCATCATTCTCATCTTAAATCCAAAATATAGCACTGTGCCAGCTACCAGGAAGAAAATTAGTTCTATCCCAGCCCAAACCTGGACAAATTCTATCATATTTCTTACTATATTAGCATCTTCCTTTCCTTCTGAGAAACATGAAGCAGTTTATCTCCGTATGTATAGGTTTTTAAAAATTGTATTTTCTAGGTGTAATAGTCGCCTTATAGTCCTTCTGTAGTGAAAACCATGTTTCCTTGTGATGTGTATTCTATTTCTGCTGTCAAGGGAACACAGAGAAATTTTGCCCATGCACTGTGATTATGACACCGCACAGCATACAGCTTAACAGTACTCTGCCATGTAACAGGAAGAGAATTGATGTCCACAGGCATGAATATAGCCAAGAATTTATATAAAACATGTATACACATGATTTATATCTTCCTATTATGAAAGTGGTTGTTCTTGATTTGTACAAGAATGCTTGTTTTACACAGGGTTATAAAACCTGCCTGCATTGACAAAATAAGTGTTTGCCTTTTGGGTATAAATAATGGATATTTATGGGCATTATGTTAATTCAGAACAGAACATTGAAAATCAGTGGAAATTGAAGCTAATGTATTTGTTGAAGCGCACTGTTCTGAATGAAAATAGTGCAATTTCTTTAATACTAGATTAGACTGAGTGTACATGGATTGATTCCAGTGACAATTTATTTGTTTCTGTCATTCCAGTTTGGTTATCCAATGTATCTATTTTAGTGGAAGTGCATTGCTTGGAACAATTAAATAACAATGAAGAAGGCAGCCTCAAGGGTCATGTAGTTAGCGAACAAAATGGCTAAACAACAATTTGTAATTATCAAACTGAACTTGATCTATGGGAAGCTGGCCATCCAATGTGGAACAAAAAATACCTACCCACAGGGAATAATGCAACACCATGCTTTCTATTTTGGAAAACATGCTTAGAAAAGCAGCCACTAGAATTAGATATTCAGTATCATTCATTAAATGCTGAAGAAAAATAAAATCAAATAAAACTTAAGCTTTCCTAATTAAGTCAGGTCTCTAACTCAGGTGATATTACCACCATATTCTATTCTCAGTTCCCATGTAGAACTTCTGAAAAAAACTGCAGGTTTCAAATTACCATGGAATTTCATTTTTGAGTTATTTTATTATTTATGCAAAATGTCAGTTAAAGTCCTGAAAGAATAATTGCAGTATGATCAAAATAAGACAGGATTGCCATCATCTTTACATTTTGACTAGATAAATTGATATCAGTACCTGAGAAAGATCCACTTGCAATGCAAAATGGCCAATTTATATCAATATATTAGTAAAGTTTTGGATTATTTTGAGCATTTTAGTCTGCTGTCATTTAAGCTTCAATAAAGGCCTCTAGCATATTGAATTTTAACAGGAATATGTAAATACTAAATACATGATTAAAGAGTGAGAAAATATTTTTGCCAACAAATTATACAGTGTTTTTACAAACAGGACACGTCTTTCTCCATCTATTTTATGACTTAAGTACTGGAAAAAGAGAAGAGCTGTTAACAACCATAGAAGAGTGTTACAGCTATACTGAATTGAAATGTTTTCAATATTTTTTTTCATATGATAGCCAGAAGCATGAGTCCCTCTTTTTTATTTTTTCATGTATTCAATTCACCTTGTTATATTTGTTTCAGAAGCGTAACATTTACAGTATGTGGTTTCTTTTTGTAGTTTTATAGTAAAGCATCTCTTATTAGGTTAAAAGTCAGTGAAAATTTTGTACTCAAAATTGTGATTGATGGTGTGAAATGGTGGCATACCTCTGAAGGAGTTTGTCTTCCTAGCAAAGTCTGGGACTTCTCCAATTTTCTTCCCTGAAGAAAGATCACTGAATCACTTCGCAATAAGACAATTCTAATTATTTTCAAAACATAACTGAAGACATGCTGTATAACATGTGAGATGATATTAAGTCTGCAATACCAGAATTTGCTAAGATAAATGATAAGGAGCTTACCCTCAAAGAAGTGCGTACCTTAAATAGCCAGGACTGTTGCTGTGAGTTTTTCAGTTAAAAATACAGGGAGGACAAGCATGATAACAAAAATGGTGACACTAAAGGCTAAATTTTGAGTTTCTACATTAAAGTGCTTTCTGCATTGAAACAGACAAAACCTAAAATCATTTTGAAACTAAGTGCTTTATAAGAAGGCGCAGTATGGGTTTTGGAACAAATAGACCTCCTCCTTTTGCTAATGCCTCTAAATTGCATGTTTTCACATGGTTTCCTGATGAAAATCAATAGGCACAAGCTCACTGTTGCCATAGCTACTAATTTCACCCTTCTTTTGGCCATTACAACTTGCCAAATGGACTGGCTTTCTCTCTAATGCTAAGTACAAAAATATAGATGTTTGCTTTACTGTTTTTAACCATCTGGTATCTCTTATTTTTGCATGTCTTCTTGGGCTGCACGTATTGAGCCATGAGGACAGGGTGGTGGGGCCCCCTGAAGAACACATAGGTGTAGGGTGGCTGTTAAGAAAATTCACTGTATGGAGAACAAAACACATTGTTAGTGTCTCTGACTTCCGTACCCTGGTTTCTTTTGAAGTTTGCAGCCTTGTGCTGACTGCCCTGTCTCAATTTACAAAGTTGGGAATGCTGCCCTTCTTTTAAATGGGTCAATACAACATGAAAGCCAGGCCCAACTAATCTTAACAACAATTCCCCAGTTTTCACAAAAGCTAGTGGCTCCTAGTCTTGACTTTGAAAAAAGTTCATGATGTGAGATATTAGTTCAACCTTAGCAACACCCATTAAAAAAAGGTGAACAATGCAGTCTTAACTCTCTGATTCAGTTAAAACCTCAGTATCACTGCCACATTTATAAAGGATGGCTACTCTTCTTTAGGGTGTTACTGAGTCCTTGTGACTGTGTCAGGAGGAAAACATAAGTTTCTGCTGGTAGGAGGATGTTGCAGCAATGTCCTAAATCCCATTAACTTAATTTGCAGAAGCAATCCCTATGATTGTAGAACTGCTTCCATGAATTAGGCCAGTGGAATTTGGTCCCTAAAATTTTGTGGGCAAGTGCCAGTTACAAGACAAGTGCATTATAACTGTAAGTAGTAATTTGTGTGGCACCACCTCTGTAACCGTTGGACAAGATGTCAGAAATGGCACTTTGGCTCACATATTCTACCAAATCTTTGCCAATCTTACACTATAAATAAAAAGGTAGTTTGACTTCCATCATCAAAACAGCTCATTAAGTAATAGGGCATAAATACCCAAAGAAATTGACAGTCTTTTCTATAACACAAATTAATTCAGAAAATCACCATTTGCATAAATTTCTGTCTCGTCTTCACAGATGTTGATTCTGTCAGCTAGTTGCATTTCAAATTAATTTTAAAATAAACAGTGGGAGGTACACCTTTCAGCTAAAAATAACTTGCTCCAAAGAAGATTGCTCGGTGCAAAGCACATATTCATTGTGCACTGCCTTATTTACTTAAACTAATGTTTTGAATTCTACTGGAATTTAATATCATAATAAAATGCTTAAATTATATTGAAAGGCCATTTTATAAAACTATATGCTTTACTGATAACTGGTTTTGATGGAAGATTAGATTTTTTATATTAAATTAATATCTTCTCCACGTTAATCTATTATTAATGTATTAATGACAAGTCCACAACATAGACTGAAGCTATTTTTATAACTTAAAGAATTAAGAAATATAAACTTGAAGAATTGAGTAAAATATATATTTTTTAAAAAAAGCAGTAAGCTGTGGTAATTAAGTGTGATTCAGAAGAAAGGATGCTGCACTAGTTCAGTTGTCCAGTCCCTCAGGTGTTTTTAAAGCCAGCATTGGGGTGTATTATTTAATGTAGTGCCCACCTGAAGCTTCAACAAGGAGTGCCACACTAACCAGGTATGATGGCCACTGGCAGTGACAGCTGCCTGGTTTAGCTTCAGCTCCCCATCACATAGAGACCTGGGACATGAGAAGCAGTGCTGAACACTGATGAGGTCCTTGTCTTCTTCATCCTCAAGCACTGCTGGCAGATCTAATGGAGGCTGAATTTTCTGCTTGTTTCATGCATGCTCAGCTGGCTGCAAAAGGCCTTTCCTAGATAAAGATCCCAAATGTTTCTTTCTCTGCATGTCTTGCCTGGGGATCAAATGATTCTCTAATAAGGAAAAGAGTACTGAGAGTTTGTAATTTTGCACAGTGTAGATTCTGTGCACATGGCTGGGAGGGGACACTCATTTGAAGGGTGGATGTGTCTGCAGATTGGCAATGTGCTGGTTAAGGACAAGATTACTGGCAGAAACATAAAGCAGAGGGCACTGTGCAAATTTCAGGCCTTGTGCTTGGCCTCTCCAAATACTTGACATACTAAGCATATTAAGCCCCCTAAAGAATTTACAGAAAAGTAGTTGACAGCATTTTTCTCTGCTACTTCTAGTTTGTGGTAGCCTTTGTCCTCTGTGGGATCTGCATCTCAAAAGAAAGCCTGGGACTTTACATTTGGTCAGGATGATTCTGGTGTAGAAATTAAAGCCTGATGTTTAACTTCTCTCTGAACATGTGTGATTTCTCATTTGGATGCCTTGGTCTGCTCCATGTTCATCTCAGCTTCTCTTCTCGTAATTTGGATTTGTAGGTTTAAGCATCTCTGAAAATTTGATTAGTGTGAGTTCATTCTGAAAAGCAACTGTAAAAAACAACATTCAAACTTCTTGGTCTTAACCTAGCGGGGTGTTTGTGCTTCTATCTGCTTCAGAGTGCCACAGAACACAGCAGCAATAAGAAAACAAGTTGGACTTTGATGAGTGGCTTTTTTTGTGTGAGTCAGCAGGCAAATGACTTACAAAACCCTCAGCAGCTAAATGTTTGTGAACCCTGTAACAGAGCAAAAATTCATAGTTCTTCCTCCAAATATAGAGAGGCAACATGATTCAGTTTCTGCACTTTAAAATATGTATTATTTAAACCAACAGAGAAGAAAAAGCTTTACTGCTAGGATCCTTATCCGTGGTCAGTGAAAGAATGGACAGGCAGTATCAGAGGTCTTCTGGTATTGCTTAGTACCTTCTGCCACTTCTTTTCTTCTTCCAGCAAACTTTCTCCAAGGTAATCCCTGGGTACAGACATGGAAATTGTCCTGTTACACTGGGCACTCCAAAAAGGCACTGTCTTTTATGCAGTGCCTGTATAACAAGATGTACTGGATTATCCCTGCCTTACCCAGCCCCATCTCAGCATGTTTTGTAACTGCAGGTCCTCCTTTCAAATTTTAAGCATATAGTCCTTGAAATACACTGGATTTCATGATACAAATCACGCCACATCCTCCTTTATAGAGTTGGAGCCAGCTTCTTGACACCAAATATTGATGATTGTTAACCATAGGGATCACACATAGAGCCAAAAGTGCTGTATGCATGCACATGGACAGACTTGTCTAGAGTAAATTTGCTTTTACTGCAGGTGAGAAGTGACAATCTTGAGTGGACTCCCCTAAGGGTGGGGATATAACCTTAATGGTTTGGCTTAGAAGAAACATTGGAAGAAACATCTTAGAGAAATCAATGTTTTGTTTGAAAATCTTGATAAACTTGATAAAAAGCTCAAGGAAAGTATTTTCCTGTGGTTTATAATAGTAGTATAAATTTGAGGTCTCCCACACAGTTATTTTTGCCAGCAACTTTAAAAATTAGCACCATTTCATTGTTTCCCAAGCACGTAAGTTTGTATAGCTACATGTTTTCAGCTTTTCCAGCACAGGTTTTGGCCCAGGGTAAGTTGCAGTGAAGGGTTGTCTGGCTACTATTTTCTCATAGGTTTGACAAGAAGAATCCTTTTCTCTTTGTGCCATTAACATTAATGTGTTCATCTGCTGCTGCTGGGCACACTGAGCGCAGATCTAATACATCCTTGTAACTGTGTTAACATTTTGAATTCTAGGAATCCTGTTAGCTGTAAGCTGCATTGTTGTTTTCAGTTTGTAACACTTTTTTGTTTTGCATAAACTTCGGTAAGATACCAACTTTGATCCTTGCTGTCTGGAAAGAGAGTACTTTCAATGTCAGGCAAAAGCAAAAGAAACTTGTGCAGTAGTTTGGCCTCATTTAGACAGTTGAGACTGTCAAGATATTTTACTTTGATACCATACTCAAACTTCTGTTTCCTAGGCAGTGTGCATTCCTCAATGTCTGTGTAGGATGTACATCTTGCAGTTACACATTGCTCATGCTGAGTTCAATTGTGGTTGGTTCTGTAGGCTCCAGCTGCGGTTTCAAAGGTGTCTGGGTTCTAGGCTTATCTAATTTCATATGTTCCTGTCACTAAATAAATAAATTATTTGAAACATTCCCATTTCCTCTATTTTTGACATAAATACCTAGTCTCAAGGAGTTTGAAAATGTTGCAGGGGTAGTTCCACAAAAAATACTATTTAAAAAATGCAGAGGAAAAGTCTGACTGGCTGAATCAAGTGCAAGTGCAGAGAGCTTGCCATGTGTTGGTTAGTGTTGCCTGTGGAGTCCTCAAAGGCTTCTGCTATTAAGATAACATAATTTGTGGTCGCATTTAATTATAATACTTTATTATAGGTATATTTAGAGAGAGGAAACATAGAAGAGAAAGCATAATGAAAAAATCACAATACAGTATCATATTCAAAACAATAATCTCTGATGCTCAGGATATTTATCCTATTTTTTCAGCCGTGAAGGAAAGCAAAAGGTTCTTTGTACGTGCTAATGAAGCTAGGACTGTGTTAACAATTGAAGGTTACAGTTCTGTCAAAATCAAGCTATTTATTTCTCCTTTAGCTCACGAGTAGCCTTCTACTTGGCTTTAAAAGTTAAACACATTTCTAAGGTTTAAAAAAGAAAACCAAAAGAGGTATGCATCTCTGTTAAATCAGTTTTAGGAATGTGTCAATAAAACCATATTATTATAATTCATTAATATGTTTGCAATTCTATTTCTTGCAGGCATTCATGTCAATGTTTCAGATTCTCACACAGGAAGGATGGGTGGACGTCATGGATCAGACACTGAATGCTGTAGGACATATGTGGGCACCAGTCGTTGCTATTTATTTTATACTATATCATCTTTTTGCTACTCTGGTAAGTTTTCATTCTCAAATGTGTTGTGCTTCATTTCATTTTGAATTACTCTCATAGCTCTTATACTACTTATTATTCTCAGCTAGTTAAAACTAATTGTGATGCTCAATTTTGGCATAGGCAGCTTTTAGTTCATGGATGTGGTAGAATAAATCTACCCTTCAGCCTTGTGACACAAGGTGGTGTCCTTTGTTCTGGTGTGAGGTGTTGTTCTTCTTAGATCCAAGTCACACTGCCAGACTAACAACATAATTGTTATCTGCCTTGTACCTTCACAGCTCTAATGATTTCAGAGCTAAGTGATTTTATTGTCATGTAGAACTGGTCCCCTCAGCTTTCATTGCATTCTCTTGGCAACAGCAATTAAAGTGAGAAGTGTAAAACCTTACGATATAAACCCTTAACTAGTCATCCCTACTGTCCTGTTGCCTGATACAAAATCAGTGCATGGAAAATGTATGATATAGTATATCAAGCAATAAATGATAAGAACTAATACAGCAGTTCCTGCATGCAAACAGAAATGTGGATTGTATAAAAAAACAAAAAACAACTTTTTTTTCTGTATGTATTTCATGTGTGATTATTACATTCTTTCATAGAGAAAATCAGAAGGAAAACTCTCTTTGATTATCCTCTATCAATAACGGCTTGTTACTTTATTTTAATACCACCCAGATAAAATACCACAATCAGGAAAATAATAATTTTATGCATCCTTAATTCATTCCTACTATGCTCATTTTTTATTTTCCATTCACTTAGTCTTATTTTCACTTTGTTCATTCCATTTTCTTTCTTTGCTCATATGTCTGCTTACATAAGGTACTAACTGTATTTCTACAATCTCCACCAGCTTCTATTTACTTATTTTACTTTACATTATATCCCATTTCACTTCTAAAGAATTGAATAGCTGGACTACAATTGTGGGTGCAATGGATTCCTTCATATGGATTGAAAACTTGACCACTTTATAAATGGCAATAAAGTATGTTTCCTGCATTTAGAGCTGCTTAATCACATCAAAGTATAAGCCAAGCAAATGTATGTATAAGATATATAGGACATGTAATTTGCTCACAAGGGTCAGAGAATGCAACTTTTCATGCAGTAGTGATCAGTTAAGTTTGGGAAATGCAGTTTTAAAGCAAAAAGAAAGTGAGCTTTGGTCACAGATTTGAAAGCAGTTACTGGTAAGAGAATCTTATTGATGTTTTTTTGATTCTTCATCAAGAATATTTTCTAATCATTAATTCATTTTTACTTCTTAGATGAGTATTAAGCAAGTCCATAAAGAAAAATTGTATCAAGTGACCTCTCTGCTAAAAATTCACATCTTAATTGAGAAATAATTTAGCTGTAAGAGCAATTTTAGTATTCTGTTTTATGTTCTTAATTTGAAAGAATCATCTGGGACTTCTCTATTTGTTTACTGAAAGCACTGATTTTCCCAGGAATGAAGTCACTTTTCTGTACACCATCCTCGGTTCTTTTGTAGGGAATTTTCATTTAAATACACAGTCCTTGCTTTGCTCCATAAGGGTACACTTTTGTTCTCATGCACCTATGCAAATTCTACATGAATGAAAAAACCCTGCACAGACAACTTTGCAGAATTATCTGGATTTATGAAATTTTGGTTTCAATTCTAAGATCTTCCTCAAACCTTGGAAGGGAAAACTATGTAGGACAGAGTCATCTGTAGGCAAAAGAAATTTAAAACAAAATAACATGGAACTGGTAAGGGAGCATGAAAATGGTTGGGCTGCTACTAAAACCAAAAAGAAGCATTCTAAGAATAAACAGCCATCAGAGAATAACAAGAGTAAAGTCAAATGAAGAAATTACTTTCACCAACCAGAAAAGAGGGGACAATTAGAATTGAGAATGGTAATTGCAGGCATTTGGCATAGCAGACTGTAGAGACTTGGAAAGAAATTAATCGGTTTCACATAAGAAGGCAAAGAAAAATTGAAGCCCAAAAAAGACCCACTCTCTTGGAAACAAAGACTGTAATTAGTTGAGATGGTGGCAGAGGAAGTTAAACAAATAACAAGTTTGCATTTAAGTTTTCTTTTGTGGTACATTTTCTTTGGTTCTTGTTGGAAAAAGCAAAAAGGGAGTTAATGAAAGTCTTGCCTTGATACATATCAGTGCATGAATCAGCAAGACTGTAAGGGATGATATATTTAATGAGTGCTGTACTTCTTTTTTGCATGGAACTGAACTTCCTTAACTGTTATGCTTTGAGCAGCATGTACTGAGAATCATATAATGAACAGGATATCTAAATAAGCAAACTACCATACTGTAAAATCCTAACAGAATTACAGCAAAATTCTTCATTAGCAACTAGAGATCAAAGTAGTTTTCATAAATGCTTGTTGATCAAAAGGAATGACAAAAGTCAAAGGGTCCACAAACAATCAGAAAGTTCCACTTGGCATGGAAATTATTATGTTAGTCTGTGACCTACTGTATAAGCACATGGCAGTGGGTTTTGGGTAATGGAGTGAGGTGAAAGGTAAAAGAGGCATTAAAGAGGTATAGATGAATTAAAGACAGAAAGAGAGACAGAAAAAGAGAGCAAGATTGATCACTAGTGCTGCTTCCAATGTTCATCCAGCTGGGGGGATGCTGAGCCTGGTTTCAGCATTGTTCCAGCAGTATCAGTCTAAATCATGAGATGTCCAGGATCCTCGGAGTGATTATCCAGTGACTGTTGATCCATCTGTGTGGATGGCCAGTATGGCCACTGGGATGTTCAGGGTACTGGAGGGTGCTACCTGGGATTCTTCTAATCCCAGCTAAAGCCAGCCTCTTGTTAAAAGAACTTGTTGGTTTTTTTTTCTGAGCACTGACATTTTTTAAATTTATGGGCCAGAGTCCTTCCTATGTCTTGTGTACTTTTATAGTTTATGGAAGAAAAGAAAATCCTGCCTTGGAATAACATCCACTCAACTTAGATTCAGTTTAAGTTCCAAACCCCTCGTCTGGTATATTAAGCCACTTAAATTTCATCTTCTGTATAGGTAGGGAATAAATTTCCAGTGTGACAGGCAAACTTACACTTCATTTACAAGTAGTGGTGGAAGGATATGTTTGCTCTGGCTGTCACTCAGTGGTCCAAGACCACAGAAAAATTGTAGGCCTGTAACTCTTTAAAAAAAGGGTTAGGATACCTTCTGGTACCCCTCTGGTATATCAGAAATCGGTGCTTGCCAGTAGAAGCTCAGTGCTTTGAGGGTGTTTGCGTCGAACTTCAGAGACTAAAACCTTGGCAGTTGCTGGCAGCTGTTGACTTATACATGTGTACATATATTTACTGCCTTAGATAGAAGTTGTCTGATAATATATGCTGAACATTGATATCCTCCCTCACCTACCATCCTCCTAATTCTGTCTGCTTCTCACCTATATCAATCACATCTCCAGCTTCTTTGCCCTCTGGTCAACATCTGTATGCAAGGGAAATGTAATAGTCTGATAGTGATGAACACTTTTTTCTCCTTGGGATTTTTCCTCCTAGAAATATATCTAAACAACTTTTAACATTGAGTAAATTGAGACACTTAATTTTCATCTTCTGTGCCATGAGTTTCCTGTACATGTGATGCATACAAATAATGAACCAGCTTACTTTGCTTCCAGAGTGGAGTTAGCTACTTTTCACAGAGGCACTCTGAGCGTAAAGGAAGGTGATAAAGTAAATGACTGTCAGGTGACTAAAAAGTCACATCTTAATTGAAAACCACCTTAGCTTTGCAAGATGTTTTAGGATTTTGCTTTTCATTTCTTTTGTTATTGTTGTTATTGTCATTGTTGTTATTATTGTTGTTGTTTGTTGTTACTATTTCTGATTATTTAATTTTCTCTTCATACAAAGTACATTTTAATGGGTATATTGTTAAACATATATAATTCATTGGTCATAAAACCTAGAATTTAGCAATTTTAAACTCATAATAATTGTATGGTAAGATAAAAAACAGTTTACTACTTGCAAAAGGGCTAGCAGATATATAGTAGCAAATGCTATTAGTTCAACAGGTGTCAAAGGCAAGAATCCCATTTACATCAGCAGGGCTGTCATTTTTCCACGTTATTTAATAATATTTCTTTAGAAAAAAAATATAACCTTTAATAAATCGCTTACAATTGTTTTGTAGATTCTACTCAGCTTGTTTGTTGCTGTTATTTTGGACAACTTGGAACTTGATGAAGATCTAAAGAAACTTAAACAAGTAAGAATATATTTTTATTGTGCTTTAAATTAGTTTCAATAAGGCATTCTACTTTACTGGTATTTTGTGTGGCAAAAGCTGGGAAACATTTTCATCACAATGAACAAAACATTACATGTGGAAGTGAATAGCAGTATTTTCTTAGATAGCGTACTATCCCACCAACCTTAAGGAAAAATTAAGATATTGTAAAAGAGATGTAGAAATTTGGTTTAGTATTCAATCAAATTTAATTTAGATACTCTTGTAATTAAAAAAAAATAAAATCACAGCTAGGCCATGTTTTTGCTTATAACCTAGTGAAAGATATCCCTGCCCATGCTTTATGGGCACAGCCCAGCTCCACTGCAGGGAAGGGTAATGGGAAGAGGGTCCACAGTAAGGAAGCAGTAGAGCACACTCTGGTCAATGTGTTAGGGGAGGACCAAAGACGCTTGGAAGAGTTAACTTGCTTAATTGATTCTCTTCATTTGGGGACCAAGAAGACATTCTCTCATACCTGAAACCCCAAATGTCAATCACATAAAACAAATGTAAATAGAGAATTCAGATTGGCCTTTCTGCCGTTGTGCACAAACCACCAGAGAGGAAGGTATCTACAGTTTTTAAATAAATATATAGTTGTGCTTTAATCTGTACATAGAGAAGCAAAGTCATCAACATTTCCCTATTTCATGCATGAAATAGCATGGGCTAACACATGGGACATTCTCCTGTAATATTTGGCTTATAGCCATCATTTTAACAGCTTTTGTTCATCTTTCATGTGCATTAGCAATTGCCATTGAACTATGTTCATTCAATTCTTGAAAAATATTCACCCAGAAAATTGAGATATTTTATGCTGAAGTTCTACATGACAATATTTTATACTTTTATTTTTTCTTTAGAGAATTCAATGCGGAAATCAATGCTGCTTTTACTGTTGCAGTATTAAATATCCATATGTATTGTAAACCTGAAATAAGTTAAAAGGAGAAGTATTTTCTGTGACAATGAAACGCAAATACTGGATTTCAGTTCACAAGTTTACATAAGGGAGAGATATTACAGATGATTTTGGGATGGTGGGACAGTCTTGAGTATGCAAACTGAGTAGGCCAAATCAAAGGCATTCATTTTTCACTTTACCAGTCTCAAGAGGTAAAATATTCTGAAATGAAAATGGCTCAGATGTGTGGTAAGCAATGTCATATCACACTGATAATCTTACAGGAAATTTTGCATATCGTCTGCGTGAGTTAGGAGCACAAATCAATTTTCCGAAGTGAAGAGCTTGAGATGTGAAATCCAGTGGCTTTTGTGTAGAACATCTTTGATTCATAAACCACTTTAAAAGTCCTCACCTTTGCCTATTAAATGGCAGCAGCATGGCTTTGTGCTTTAGCCGCCTGCTTTGGAAGTGGTGAACAAAAAGCAATAATGAGAGACCACCACTAGCACTGCTTGCCACATTTCAGTCTGAAATTTTATTAGCCTGGCAGGAATTATGTCTCTGTGATAGCAACAGAGAACACTTAAATGCAAGACATAAATATAATTTTTTTTAAGATCTCTCAACTTTGTAGCTTTGAGACTGTAGCAGTATAACTACATCAGAGTGGTTCTGGGCCAAACAAAAGTTCTGCCCCAGCCACCAGACCTTCTAGCTACCATCCAACTCCATGACCCAAGAAGACATTTTATGCAAACAAATGGATGTTGTACAAAGTGTTGCATATTTTAAAAATGCATAAGGTGAAAAGAGGCAAGGGGTCAGTTCCTGGAGCTCAGTGATATGAGGTTACTGGAATGAATGTACAGCTGCTTAAGTGTCTAGAACAGAAAAGGTTTCCTGAGGGGTAAATATGATGGTATCACAGGTTCAGTGCTGACAGTGACTGTGCTCTACTGTGCTGAAATATTGCTTATTTTATCTCAGAAGATAAAGCAAGAAAGAGTTTTCTCAATTGAATGATATTTTGAATTTTCAGTTTAAAAATGGACTTTAAGAATAAGCAGGATTGTAAGGTAATTGTGATGTTCTAATCAAGACCATTTCTATTTAAAAAAAATCTGTATTGCTGCACAGAAAAATTTTTGACATCTATAATTAAAAGATGAGTGGCATTCTAAGAGAGAAGTCAAATAATTCAAGCTGTTAATGTAAAAGACATTCATTGGTTGAAAATTATAAAATTGTAATGCTCTCCATCCTTGGGGATGTATGTTTTTCCCTGCATTTACGGGCTGTAAATCTCAAGCCCCAGGGCATTTTCAGATGATGAAACACTGAATGATTTTCTAGGAAGGAAGGAGAATATATCTGTGGCAGAAATCACACCTGCCTAATAATCCCTTTTGACCTGTGTTCTTCTTAGTTATGACTTAATTTCTTTTCTGGAACTTGATAAGAAAAATGTTATTACTTAGCTTGCAGATTATTGGTAAAGGACTGATTAGTTAATGTTTGCAATGTACTCTAGAAGGTAAAATAGTATGTAAACACTTGGTATTCATGTTGTTTCAGTAAATGTACTTAAATATGAATAAATAAAAGCAAAAATGCATTAAAAGACTAGGAGATTCTAAGATTATAATATAATTTATTTAAGAGAAAGTAAACCTTTAGAATTAAATATGCCAGTACAAATTTATTTAAGGATATACATCATTATTCAGTTTTTAATTACCCCATTACATAATGTTAATTCCAAAAGTCCTGCCTCAATGCAAAGAGTAAATAGAGCTCATTTTAACAAGCCACTAGTCCATTTATTGTACAGTATGTGATCCTGTGCATTATTAATTGCACAGTATTCAGGCTTTACTATGAAGACAAAACTATTAATCTCCTTTCTGTTTTTTATGGTACCCCTCATAAGTATGTAGAACAAACATAAAGCTTGGGAAAGATTAATTTAAGTGGTTTACTTAGCAGCACAGGTACACATAAGAATTGAATCTGCTTTTCTAAGACACCATTCAGCTGGTTTAAGAAGAGAATAATTTTCTCTATCCTTATAGCTCTAATTATTTCCAATGCATCTCCCAACCTCTGCCACATCTCATCCTCTTCTCTATGTCTGCCATCATACTCAAGTGAAAAGTGTTTGTGCTGTAGCTCATAGTCACCATCTAGCTGTGCAAGAACTTGACCCTCTGCAGTGACCCAGGCTGACCCTAACACTGCTGAGTTTCCAGGTATGACACTGATCCTGCTCATCTTGCCATGAGGCCCTTCCCTCGAGCCTTCAGTACATCAGTTATACAGATGATATCAAACTTAGGCACAAGGAATCTATCAACTACAAAACTACAATCCTGACTTCCTTCTGATCTACGCCTGTCTTCTCCACACTCTCCCTAACCTATGGTCCCAAAGTTAATAAAGAAACTGAGATGATTCCTTTGATGTCTTCTGCCTTTTGTGATAAAGCATTGACTTTCTTTTTAGAAATTCATCACACTTAACAGATTTTGAAGCATGACTTTCTTTTGCAGCAGCTGTTTTAACTTTTCCCGTTATATTTTCCACATATTTACTGATTCCACTGCTACATATTTTTATCAATTTGCCTAGATATCAAGTCAGACTGATTAGGTTCTCACCTCTCATGCTCTACCCTGAATCCTTCTTTTAAAGTTAGTCACATTTACCACTTTCCTTTCCTCTCACTCCAGAGCTTATTTAGGTTAAAAATTATCTACCACTGCTGTATGTCAGCCTTGCTATCTCTGAGATCCTTTAGAAGTCTTGAGAGAGTGCTGTCAGGTGTTAGGGAGTAACAAATTGACCTTGTGTCAGTTACCTTCCAAAAATTTTTCTCCTGACATTTTCATAGATCAGTCTTTGGCAGAGTTTAGGGCCTTCTTTGACCCTGTCTGTGGCCAAAACTCTTTATTGTAATTTCTTGCTTGGTTTTAATTTTTAGAACACAGTCAATTAATAGTCTGTTGCTCTTTTAGACTTTCTGCTTTCCTTGTTTTCTTAAAAGCTGTCTTATTAGAGTTTATTTCTTTAGAAACTATTCCCTCAAAGTCTTTAATGATCTGCCATTATTTTTATACCAAAAAAGCTCTAAAATTTATATTGGGGTTTTGTTTTATCTATCCTTTGCTTAGCAGATGGCTTTCTTTTCTGAAGCATATCCATTTACTTTTAAGTCTTCTTAGCACTCATTTTTACATTGCTGGTCTTGTTGATCTTCTTGGAGTTTTTTCTGTATCTGGTAGATAAAACAGGGTATCTCTGCTAATAAAACAGGATATTTAAAGCTACTCCATATACCTCCCCTTCCCAGATTCTGTCATTTGTCCATTCCTTTAAATTTCTTTTCAAAAGCTTTATGATTTTAAGTAATTTTTTTCATTTAAATTCAGTGTAATAGATAGATTTGACCTTCTACTTGTTAAGTAAGATCTGAATATAGACCATTTTTAATCACTGTTACAGAAAAGCTTTTTGGTATTTATGCCATATAATAGATCTTACCCAGTACTAAACCATGAGATACTTCTTCACTTAGTTGTTCTCTGGCTATATAAGTCAGCACGGAGTCACTTATGAGTAAAAGGTTAATGTCTCTCTTCTTCCCTTTCCTAAACACACTTGAAGGTAAATAAAGGCTTCCCAGTGTTATTACTGCTCGTCTTTTGGCTTTAAATACTATTTTGCATTTCAAAATTACTTTATAATCCTCATTTACACATGTGCAGAATATTTCTTCCAGTTTGAGACACAGTTTCAATGCATGTGGGTCCTGTGCTGGTTTTATATGCATTTACCTTATTCACTGCATTGATTGAAGAATTTCTGTAACATAGCACCGGTTTTTCACTGGTGCCACATTCTCTCCACCTGGATAATAATTGCCTGTTCTGCATAGTCTGTTTCTGTAGGATTCTGCTGCCTGTTACTTCTACTAAGTTCCTGAGATGTGTTTTGGGTCAACATTGTGGGGTTTTAATAACAGAAATTCTAATGCAACTAGGGGGTTCTTTAAGTTTTATTATAAATATAAAAGCCTGTATATGTATTATTCTTGTCTAGTTTTATGCCCTCTCCTTAATATGCCTTTATTTTTATGGGTTTCTGTTTCCTATCAGAATGTTATAAACCTTCAGGTTTCCCATAGCTTCATTCTATACGGAGAAACTCATGTTTGCCTTGTTGACTACTCTATTCTGAGCTTACTCTACAGTTTTAGTACCTGCTCCTTTAACAGATTTTGCAGCCAGTGAAGTTCCTTAAACTTTTATGAAAGTTTGAACATCTGGGTAGAATTCACCTCACTTCACCAATATATTATAACATTGTATGTGCAGTTTGAAATATTCATGTGGATTTCCTTCTCTAGTCACTGAAGAGTAGCAGATACTTCTGGAGGGCAATTTTGAGACACATACTTTTTTTTCTAGGGCAGCTACAGGAAAATTTGAAGCCAGCCCCAAGCCACCCTCACTGTATGAGCTATCTTTCCTTCACCTGCAGCATAATCTGTGGCTTATGACAATGAAACCTTTATAGCATTGCTTCTCAAGTGCATATCCCACTTTTCCTGGGAAAGCAGAGAGGAAATAAAACTAGTCTGTTTTTTATCTGTTCTTATATCTCAGAATCCTTTGGCTGGTTGTTGACAGAAAAAGGGTACTGGACAGATGGACCTTTGAGCTAACCTAGTGCACCCATTCTTACACCCTTAGTGTTTCAGAATCTGAACTGGATTTCAGAAAATATTCATAAGGATGAACTCGTTGGTGGCTAAAACCATGTGCATGGTCATTTAACTGTTTTATAATTCCACAAGGGAAAGAACAAGCATCTCAAGCACCTCTGAGAATAAGCTATGGTCTGACTTCCTTGATCATGAAATCTTACCTCTGTAATCCTATTTCCTGGAATTCCACCATAAAATATATGTATTTTTATATCTGTATATAATTCTAACAAAATAAAATATAAATTTTTCTTTGTTTACCTTATGCTTGTGATAACAAACACAGCTTACCTCATTAACTTTGGAGGGTTTATCTTAGAGTTTGTGTCAGACAAGATTATTGTGTCCCTATTTTCCTACTGGAAAGTCAAAGCTGAAGTGACATCCCAGGTTGGTACACAAATTCCCAATATGATGAAGAATCAAAAAAAGTCAGGTTTAGGTCTTAGACCCCTTGAATCAATCAGGAACATACATCCACTCTTAAATTGTTGAAATCTCACACAAGTGTAGTTTTCTGCTTGAAAGAGAAAATCCCTTAAGGAAGATCAGATTTCTGTCATATCACACATGTGCTCACTAGTGCTCCCTCACAACATTAGTACAGATGGCATCCATTACTAAAAATATTTTCCCCATTCCTTACTACCTGGCAACAGAAATTCTTGGAGGAGTAAACAACAATATGCAGCAGGAACATTTTTCTTCTAATTTGATTCAATTCACACACTCACCAGTGAAGGTACTTGTCAAATGTACAGGTTCCTTTCCCTCAAGTTCTGCTTCACACCATAAAATACATATCATATTTTTTCCTCCTAAATCCATATCAAAACAGCAAGTGCTTTGAGATATAGATATAGATATAGATATAGATATAGATATAGATATAGATATAGATATAGATGTACCTATGGATTATTATATATATACACACACACCCCTATATATCATGGTATATATAGGTATATATAACTATATATAATGGTATTTATCTATTTCTACATATAGTATATACATATATGTATTTTTAAAATCAGCTGCCTTTAAAATTATATTTGAAAAGTAATAGATTTTTACCTTGTTAATTTTTTCTCTTAAATCTCACTTTTAACTATTTGATGTTGAAAACAGAAATTTTCATAAAGAAGCTTGGAGATAATGATAGATTCTTTTCTGCTATTGTCTGTTGAGATAGATTCTTGTTTTCAAGAGTGTTTAACGTCTGAACACTTCAATTTTATGCCAGTGGTTCAGGGTCACATTTTGAAATGCTTAGAAGCTGTGGAAAAAAGAGGCAGTTAAGCAAACTTTAGAGATCTTTGCAGAGCTTTTACAGCAAAAGCATAAAAGAAATAAAAGGAATCCATTAGTTAATCTATCTCATAAGAAGGAGAAATTGCAGTAGAATAAAGTAAATTAGGATCTGAGTGCCGTCAAAAATGGCAGAGCTATCATGGAGTCTCGTTCTTTAATGCTTAGACGTTTTTGGTGGTGGTAGTGGTGGTGGTGATGGTGATGGAGGCAATGTGGAAGTCTACACTGAAATCTACTGCCACCTAATTGTCCAGAATATGGCACCACAGTATAGACATCTTTGGAAAGAATTTTTAAAACCTAATAAATATTTATGTGTTAATCCCTCTTATCTTTTCTATTTTTTCTATTCTTGTTGTCAGGGAAACATAGCAATTAATCCTTTTTTGTTATCACTACACAGTTACTTTTCCTTCTTCACTACTCAAATTAAAAAATCCCTGATTTATAAAAAGACCTTCAGCAGCCTACTATCTAAAGGGAGAGTATCTGATGTCTGAACTTTGGTAAAGATAATTCTGGCACATGTATTCTAAATATGAATTTGACACTACTTCCCTTTTATGCAAGAATACATAAGTGGAATTTTGGTTAATTTTAGTCACGACAAAGCAAGTCAGTCTCTAAAGAGATAGTGCTGAGTCCATCTACATTTTTCTCTAAAGTACATTTGAATAGAAGTTTCAAATCAAATATTTATATTAAGTAGAATAAAATATCTTTTTATTGTTGCATGACTGATCACTACAGTATCCTGTTGATTTTTGAAAACTTATATATACTTATTTGCTTATAGATTTGGAATTTTTATTAACTGAAGCAGTATTTATATGCCAAACAATCCAAACTTACATCCCCAGAGCAAACATTAAATTTTCTTACTGTGATTCCTATAGTATTCAGCTTTGTTTGTCTCTAAGCCAAAGAGAAGAAGCACAATTTGTACTTTTGATCCTAAATTCATGTGCAATCATTTGTTGATTTTGCAATTATTACTTTTCATTACTAACTCAGAGCAATTGGATTCATATTTTAATCCATGTAAATAAATCTCCCAGGAGTAAAAAATGTTATGCACCTAAATGCTATTATTTATAAGAAAGACATAAGATTATCTTCTGACATACACTGAAAAAATAAATCATGATAATACTGTATGCTTATGCAGTAAGCCTCATAACAAAAGTTGCAGTGTTTTTATATTTAATCCAGCTCTCAGGAGTTTAGAAGCAACTATCTTCAAGTTTTTGAACACTTATATTCAAGGAAAAAAATTCTCATTCATGTAGACAAAGGTTGGAGTTTTATAAAGTGTCAAGGGACAGGATTCATGTCACTTTGTTAACTGTGCAAAAAGTTAGGCATGTCATCTAAGCTAGTCATCTGCACTTGCCTGTAGTCATAGTTACCCTCCAGGGAATGATTCATCCCATCCAAGTAGGGTGCTCTCTTTTTTCTGTTACAGGGGAAGTCTAGACAGTTAATTAGGCAAAATGCCTGATTTTCAGTGGATAACATTAAACGACATAAATACCCAAGTTTAATGAATTAGGAACCCGTGTTTCATTGGCATTTAATCACATGGGTGCTTTCACATTAATGAAGCCAAAAACCATAGTGTGTAACAGCAGGCACCTTACTGAAGTGCCTAGGCTGGGATCCTAATTTAGGTTAGGGACTTGGATGATAATGAAAACAAAGGATAAAAGTCAACATTCAAAGCTGGTCATCTCTCTTCACTCACAGCAGAAAACAAAGCCTGCATTTGTGAGTTTAGGTTCATAAAATAGCTGGTCCCTGGCATTGGCACTTCAGTTAGTTTTTTAAGGGAACGTGGCACAAATTTAACAGGATCTTTGTAGAGGTTCCTGACCTCCACCTGAGTTGGTTCAGAAGGCAGTACAGGCCCTGTGTCACTTGTGGAGCAAAAGGTATGCTGAGAGGCAAAAGCAGAGCGGTCTGTGTGAAACCAGGCATTCACCATTTGCTATGGGAATAGGTCAGAAATGTTGCTGTCGCACATTTTCACGTCTTCTACTAAGACTTTGTAGTTATGTTTGGTCTTAAAAGACAAAGACACAAATAATTGCTTCCCCAGAGAATGAGGCTTTCATTGCTGTGCCAATGATGTTGAGGATATCCATCTTATATTCTCTGTAATGGTATGTTAACAAGGGTTGCTGCATCAATACCAAGATACTGGTATTCCTTTTTTTGAGTTTACTATGTTGTTCCAGTATTACTCTTGCCAATGTGCTTATCACCTTTCTCTACTCACCACCATTATGATTCTCATTTCTCAGCTACTGTTTTTTTTCCTTTCACATCCAGAAACAGTTAGTTCTGTCTTACCTTTACATTAGGCCATACATTTCTTAGTGCCAATGATCACTTCTCCATGGTCATTATCAAAGGAGTTTACTTATCCATCCACTGTTGGAAATTCGCAAAACAATAATCTATTTATTAGGAGAGCTTCCAAAAATCCATAAAAACAGATGCAGCACTGGTTTCTTTGAATCTCTCATTTTTAAGGGTATCTCTCATTTTTCAAGTTGGGTCTTGCCCTGGGAGTGTTCACTCCTCTCTTTTTTAAACTAAAACATCCTTCTAATAATCTTTTATAAATGTTTCTGTGTCCTAGGCACATACCTATTGCTGAAATTCATGATGTGAGACAAAGCTTTCACACCAACTAGGTTTCCAACATGAGAGTCATGCTGACAAAGAGATAAAAATGTTTTAATAATGCTTTCTAGAATGAAATACAGAAGTCAGGTCTGCAGCCTAATCTTCCATTAGCTATTTTGTCTCTTGCACACATACGATCTTTCTGCTCTCAGTGCTTGGGATGGCTGCAGATTTTAACTCATTTTTAGGTTTGGGGGTTTTTTGTTCTTGTTGTTCTGTTGAAATTAAATACCAGGAAGAGAATGCCAAGGTTTTACTACTGACCTCTTGACTATACATTCATAATGACTGGTGAAGCAGTCATCGTGTATATTTATGTATTTTTATTTTTTGTTTCCTTTTTTCACTATTTCTAGATACTAAGCTGTGAAATTTGGTTTCTATACATTCTTGCCCTTCAGATATTCATAATGTCTTCATGTAAAGCAGTTCTAACAACTGAAACAGTGAAAATAAATGCTTTTTTTTTCTCTAGTGAAAATACATGCTATTTTTATGCCTTCTGCTAGATGCTCCTGTTGCTGCCTTTTTATATTATTGTCTGTAGAACAAATAAAGGGAGCAACCTGAAGTAACTGCACTGCTCATTTTTCTTTAGCTGTGAGCTTTTAAGAATAAATATTTCTGCATTCATCCATTAGTTTTTGTCAATAAGTCATAATTAAGCCCCTGTGAGACCCTTACAGAGGTGAGGGCTAACAGAAAGGTGTCTTCAGCAGAACTTGTCATAGAAAGAAGATGGGTTAAAATCTGTCAGCCAAACTGAAGTCCATGTTCTCCAGTACTATGAGTAAGGCCAAGTTCTACCTAGCCTTGGTTCTGGTAAGAGAGGAAAGCTTGTCTGCTATGAAGGATAATTGAATGTATAATTATGGCATCAGGGGATGCCAGAAGCAGTACAATAAAACCCACTTTTTCTTAATGTGGATTTAAGAGTTAAGAAAATATAATCAAGCTGTTTGCAATGGCTCTAGGAACTGAAACTGTTAGTGGTGTCTGTTATTTTCAATCTTTGAATTGTGATATCAACAGATCTGCATCAAGCTTTTCTAAAAAGCCTTCTTGATGTCAGAAGAAAATTATTTTCTGGTTCAGTTCTAAGAGATCAAATTTTCAGAGCTCATTTCCTGAAGCTGCAGCTTGTATAAGAGTTCAGGAGTTGTAACAGATTTTCTCCATGAGAGCCACGATGGGATTTACATTTATATTTGGCACTACTCATATCTTCTCTTTCAAATGTGTTTGCACTAAAAAACTGACTTGAAAGCCTGTAATGCATTTAAGTATTAGGGAAGGTAAGTGGAAAAAAATACTTGTGGAAACTTGTTGAAAGTTGCAATTTGTAAGAGATGGTAAGAATTTCAACAGATACCTTTTTATCTTTAAGGTGTGACTGAGAGTGCATATTTTTATGCATATGTGTGGGAATTTCCCTGGCTCTCCCTAAGCTTACAGTAATGGGGAAATTTTGACTAAGCATGAGCAGGGGCAGGAGAGAGTCATAAGATCTTTCACAGTAAGAACAGGGGATCATTAAGGTTGGAAGATCATCTTGTCCAAGCCTCTTGCCAGGGTAAAAAAGTACCGTCTTAATATTTATCTTCTAAAACATACAAAAAAACCCTCTGAATCAGATGTATTTTGGTTATACAGTCAGTGCCTTGGGGTAGTTAAAAAGCTTGCAATGTGCTACAGTCCATTCTGCGCTAAAAATAACGTGAATTCAGGGAGGATGAGGTACCCTCTAGGCAGTAGTATAAGCAATTATGTTCAGGGCAAAAAAGCACTGATCAAAATGTCAGGACAAACTGTTCCCTCTGCACTTGTTTCCATGTTCTTTGAAAAGAGTATAAGAAATTTTAGACCTCCTGAGTGTACTTGCAAATGTTTGTTTTTCTATTCTGTGCATCTGATTATCATATCCTAAATGTGTATTTTGGGTCTGTTTACCATAAAAACATAGAATATATTTTTGCTCTCTAATACAAGCAGCCTGTGATTTTGGAACTACACAGACATACACATATGTGCCAACTATTTCAGAACCATTAAAGATTTTCTCCATTTCAGGTCCTGAAAGTACCTTTTTGCCTATGTCAATGCAGGTGTGCACACAAGCACCTACACATAACAAACTGTCAAAAATACAGAGTTTTTCAAAATGATCAATTTTTATGGTTTGCAGAACAACAAGAGATTCCTTTCAAACTCATGCCAATTTTATGAAAGTGCTGAATATATTCCCAAATCTTAAAAATGTACATGTATGCCTTATATTCTTCTTTAAAACAAAGTCCTTAAATCCTTAACATCTCCAATAGTGCCTCTAATGAACTTCCTTCTGTTTAGCACTTTTTCTCCTCCCATTGAGCCTGTCTTAAATCCACAATATTATTTCATCCATTTTCAGTAATGAAAAGATACTGAGTAACTACAAATCTTGTTTGTATTGGCAGTGGATTGTCCAACTAAAGACTTAATTTTGGAAACTCAAATGTATTGTTTGAATGTAAATCCTTTCAGACCTTTACCCTAAAATTTCTTCTTTTTAAGTATAGTGTTGCTTGGTTTTCAACATGATGGTCACTGACATTGGAGGAAAGCCTCACATCCTAGTAAGCCATAGCTTCATGCCTCCCTAATAGTTCCAATTATATCACTAAACCACAGCCTCTTCTGAGCTGGAAGGGATTCACAAGGATCATCAAGTCCAACAGAGAATGGCCCATATTGGGATTGACCCTGCAGCCTTAGCATTATTGCACTGTGCTCCATCACTATCAGTGTCAGCTGAAAGTGGAACCAAGGCGTTCACAATTGCTTGGCAGTTCCTTGTGACCAGTGATTGGAAGAATTTCACCATATACCTTTCTGGTTAAAAAAAAACAGTGCCAAATACCAATACAAAAATTGATTAATAAGCTTAGTGAGGAAGAATCTCTAGGCTTCGAATAAACCAACACATCTGCTGGACAAAAGCAAAGGTCTTCCTGGATCAATGTATAGTTCCTTGACAGTAGCCAGAAAAATGTATTTAAGAACTAACACAAGAAAAGGGAAATCACAAAGTGATATTTCTTTCTCTGTTCATATTCCATACTTGAGTGATAGTCACCTTCCAGGGACACAGGAGCTTCCAGTGTCCTACATGATGTATCTTTGTCTAGCGGTTCTTGATGGATTTTTTTTTTTTCTTGCCTGTTAAATCTATTTTCAAAAATGTGTATATTCTAGCATTTACTGCCTTCAGTAGCAAAGATAAATTTAACAATGCACCTTGTGAAAAGATACTTCTTTTTAAACTAATGAGCCTTCCACTTGATTTTTCATTTGATGCCCTCTAGCCTGTGATGTTCAGTCATTTCACTCAAATGCTTCTTCAGTGCTCTGTCTTTCCTACAGTGCCTGTTATTAATTCCCACGTTATATGTCTTTGTGCACCTGTACATTTAACTTTAGAATCAGACCAAATTTTCTTTTCACTGGGTAACTATATTTTAAGTGATCTTTTGCAAGAAATTTGCAAAAATTTTGCAAATCTTTGGCAGTTAAACTAACACATCTTGGAAAAAGTCACACTTCATATTTTTTACAAACCTCCTCTTTTATTGTTGTTTTTTCAAAGTAAATAAGTCAGCATGTGAAATTACTAGGATAGAATTTCTGTGATGTCTTTTCTTGAAAGTTTTCTTGTTTTATTTTTAACAATTCCAAATACCTAGTCCATAATAGAAAAGTATCAGGAAGTCCTGTCTCCCTGCATGCAGCTAGCTTGCTGGTGTTTCATTGGTCCTGCTTTTCATGGATTTAATATTTTGCTTTCCCTTTGTCTTCACTTGCTCTCCTTAGATCTCTTTTCTGGTGAGGCAGCTTAGTATTGGAAAGCAGGGTGTTAATAGGGGAAGTCTAGGCCATCCAGATAGCATCCTTATTCAGTTCTGATGTTACTCTGGTTAATACCAAGGAGTCTCACTATCCTGGAAATGCAAATATCATTTTGACACACCTATTAACAACTCCTTTATTCAGTGAGGAGCAAAACTGTGCTCATACTTTATGACCCAGTTTTACTTTTCAGTGTGAAGGAGGTTTTCTCCCCCTTCTGCTCCCTTCTCCCCTGATTCTTATTAATAGTTCATTACTGGTTTTAATTGATACCACAATGACAAGTCAAACAGTGGTAATTTGCTTTTCAAGTACATGGCTTCAAAAGCCGTGTTGAGTGGTACCTCAGAAGTGACATTTTGTCTGTCAGTAGAGAAGGAGTTGGAAAAGACAGGATTTGGGATGCTGAACACGTTTGGTCAGAATACATTGCTGGAGCCCTGTGCCTTTCACCCATCACCTCCAGGCATTCAGAAGATCCAGGAAGACACCACTGACAATTTCAGCAGTTGCATCACTTCCAAATTTTGTGTGCTGAGGCTTCAGCATTAAAGTGGGAGTTTCAGCATAGCGATTTTTCATGAACATATTGTGTGAACAAGGTGTTATAATTGGTATATCTAATTTAAACACATTTGGCATAAAATTTTATATATGTGAATTTGTGTGTGAAAATCAAGGAGCTTTTTAAAGCCTAGTTAGAGTTACTTGTCTCCAGAGTATTTTTATTCTGAGAGCAGTGCTTGAGGTAATTCTAAATGGGAAATAACTATAAAATAGAATAAAAATGAAAAATTACCTTTTCATTATATCTGATTCCATGTGAATGGATTTTTAACAAGTTGCAGGGAAGATAAGTGTCAAGCACATTTCATTAACCAAGGAAAAGTACAGAAATGGTTCCACACTGAATTTTATGGACTACATAAAATGCATAAAATTCTTCTTTTCATCATAGAGGGAAGACAGAATTTTCACAAAATTCAAGTTGGTCCCCCATTTCTGGGACATATGCAGAACATTTCAATAGGCATTATTTCAAAAGTAGTATGCTTTACAGAGACTGTGCCCATTTTTAGAAGACAAGGCAACCTTTTGAGACTGGAAAATAAGGTCATCTTGAAAACTACTCATGCTAGACTATTTCTTCTTTAATAACTAAAAATTTTTTGAAAGGCCCTTCATGGCTGTTACTTCAGGACACTAGTGTTGTTTGAATTTTTTTTCTATCTCTTACCTAATCTGTCACCTTTTTTAAAAACAGCATCAATGGATCACAAATTCTGGGTGATATGTTTTATTTGTAATGGTGAAATAAACACCTAAGTATTCATTCACAAGTCCCCAATTCCTGGTATGTGCAATCTGCCAAAAAAAACTCAAAAAATTCAAGAGAGTTTCATCCTGGAGAAAGTTTTTATGGTATAAAATGGTATAAAATAGAGACCTTTCAATATTCTAGCCAAGAATCATATTCAAAGCACACATTTTGTTCAAGGAGGAGGGATGGGAGTTGGGTTTGCTATGAAAGTGAAAATAGCAGTAACAAAAATGTAAATGTAGGCGTCTGCTGCTTCATGTATATCACCAGGGGATAAAATGCTTACCTAGCTTTTATATCACCAGGAACTCATTTAATCTTTTTGTTTTATTTGGTTGATAGCAAAGGAAAAGGCAAGTGCTTGTCAGGGCACATAGGTGATTCTAGATGCTCCATCCTCTGAATTAAGGGGCAGTCCTGCAGCAGTTTGGAATGAAGGGTTTATGTAGCATTGCTGGTTATTTCTACAGCATTTGGATTCATGAAAACCCATGTTGAGTTTGCCTGTGTGCCCTTCTGTGCCACAGAGGTCTTCATTGCCCTTTCTGAACTGTTCTTTAGGCCCTTAGGAGTGAATATATGTACTTGTGTACACATTGTAATTAACTTCTGCATTCTTGAAAAAAAAGTAGAGGCCTAGCCTCTGCATGAGATTTAATTCCTCCTTCATTAAAAAGAGCTAGCAGCTTAGAGGAACTGATTAATTATATTTTTACTGCATTTTTGGAGCCTAAGACAGGCATTTCTTTTCCACTTAGAATTCAGAGGGCTTCTCCTTCTGAAGTTCCTCAAGAATGGACCAGGCACTCTTTTAAAACTGTGACAGAATATGAAGAAGCCTGCAGGGTTTTCCTGCATAATATCCAACGAGTGGGAGCACTATTTTGGAATGAAGGGAGGATTCTTACACATATCTTTCTGTTTAAAGAAGCAGTCCATAACCACAAGGATACAAAGAAAACAATCTCCATCTCTTGTGAAAGGGACTAACAGCACTCAGGAATCTAGCCCTGCCTACAATTTCATCAGCAAACTTATGTGGGAGAAAGGGCAGCCAGTAACATCAAATTAATTCTGTTTTCATCTAGCCCAGCCATGAAAGTTTCTGAAGTAGTTTGGATCAGCCTTTGTGACCTCCCAATCACCACTTGTATAGGTTTGTCTCTGTGTGTCCTTTAGTAAAATAAATCTTCTATCTGAATTTCTGTACTGGAAAAATACTGTGTAACTGTAATGAATCTAAGACTCAGGCCACTTATGTCAAATTAAATGTTCTGCCTCTAGTTCAAAATAAGCAAACCAACCATCCACAAAAAGGCAAGGAGCAGCTAATTTGTGCAAATACAAAGTCTCCCCTTGTTGAAAGTGAAGGGAGAAGACCCATCTTGTTGTTCTTTGATCAGCATCGACTCCAATTTATTGATCAAACCAGCCACTTTTTATAATAGTGTTAATGAACTTCATGCATATTGCAAAATTCGAGCTCATGATAGGTTACAGAGAAAAACTCTAACACCTCCTTTTGTTTTACAATACCTGTGGTTTGTTTATTGAAAACAGGACCAGCATTCTCAGAGAGCCCAAGGCCAGAATGTTTGCCTGTTATGGGAAGACTGTCTGAGAATCTTATTGTTTATAAAGTGGTGCTTGAGAGCCTAATTGTTTATAGAATGAAGCCTGAGAAATGCTGCTTTGCAGCTACCTTTTTACTTTTCCCTCAGCTGTATACTTTCATGGCCTCTTTCTTTTAACCATGCTTGAACCAGACTCTCCACATCCCCTGTTTAAGGAAATATCCTGGATTTTGGCCTCAGCTACATCTGTGAATTTTTTTCTCAACTTCAGTTACATTTTCTAAGCAAAGGTATCTGATTGTAAAAATTACTTCACTATGTGGATGGCAAATACTCAGATCTAAGTTGTATTCATTATCTTCTTAGAGAATCTAATAGAGCCCAGTAATGATTTGGAAAATGTAGAAGTTCTTAAGAGAGGATGTATGCCTATGCACAACAGTAAAACTAAAGAGCATAATTATCTGTTGTCCTGCAGTTCATAGCTATCAGCAAATTATAGAATCACATTACAGTCTATGCTGGAAAGGAATTCTGAAGAGCACCTGTGCAACCTGTATTAAGAGCAGGCCATTAGATGAGGTTACCCTGAGTCCTATCAGGTCAGCTCCTGGACATCTCCAGTGATAAAATTTCCTTGGCTTGTCTTGGCAACTTATTCCAGTGGTTGTCTTCATAGTGAAGAATTTCTTTGTTCTGTCTAGAGAGACTCTTTATCATTAAGCAAATGGCTTATTCATTGCTTCCTGTCCTGTGATTAGGTCTCTTTGTGAAGAGAATTACATTACAGAAGAAATTTTTGTGGCTCCTCCACAGACCCACTCCAATGTGGCAATCCCAAACAAATCAAATTACATGGACATCAGATCAAGTGTACAGCCACATGCATATTTAGCTGAATACATTTAAGGAACAAATGCACATGACAATGGTGTTTATAATAAAAACACTTGGAAAAAAAGTTTAGAAAAAGTACTGTGCACTGTGGTTGATTTTTGCTTACTCCTGTGAATAAGAGCAAGAGTAATGAACTCATTATCACATTTGGTACTTATGTAAGTGGGTTTTTAGGAATATTTATCTGGTGTCTCATCGTTTTGGTCTTTGTAGAGATCATTTGTGTGTTAGAAGATTTTGTAATATTGGCCTGTGCCAGCAAAGTATCCATTTACAAGAGCATCTAAACTCACTGTAGCATGCCTTAAAAGAAGGAAACACAAGTTTGCATTGACACAGCCAACAGAAACAAAATGCCATCTGCTGCACAAGCACCTACATCACAGTCTGTGACAAATATTATTCAGCACCTACACAAAAGTGCTTCCACCTCAAGCAGCACTCACAAATTCATATGGATCACGTAGGTTGGATTTGAAAATTGGAATTATGTTCACGTACCAAAGGTATGTACCAAGGTTTAACCCCAGCCACACAGTTCCCCCTTCACTCTAAGAATCAGAAGAGTTAAAGTAAGAAAACTCATGGGTTGAGATACAGACAGTTTAATAGGTAAAGAAAAACCCATACATGCAAGCAAAGCAAAATAAGGATTCATTCACTGTTTCCCATGGGCAGGCAGGTGTACAGCCATCCCTAGGAAGCCATCTTCCATCACATATATTGGTGACATGGGAAAAGAGACACCATCATTCCAAACATCCCCCCATTCTCCTTCTTTCCCCAGTTTTTTATACTGAGCATGATGGCATATGGTCTGAAATATCCCTTTGGTCAGCTGGGGTCAGCTCCCAACCTCTTGTGTATCCCCAGCCTCCTTGCTTGTGGAGTGGGGTGAGAGGCAGAAGAGGCCTTGATTCTGTTGAAGTGCTGCACAGAGATAAGGAAAGCATCCCTATGTTATCAGCACTGCTTGCAGTGAGAATGCAAAACACTGCCCCATGTCAGCCACTATGAAGGAAATTGCCTCCACCCCAGCCAAACCCAGCAGGGTGTGTTTCCTACCATGCAGATGAAACTAAGTAGTGAGCCAAGTTGGATATGCCTTCTGTCCCTTCCAGGTTAGTGGTGATCTATCTCATGGAATACCCCACACAATGCATAGAGCAGCCTATACTAATCACTGGAATAAAAGTTTTGCATGAATGGGGAAGAGTTTCAGGTTTTCTATACTTAGGTCCGAAGAGGACCTAGGTAAAAGTTATCTTCCTTTGTTAAACTGTGGGCAGGGACATACACATTCTCTGCAGATTGAGTCATTTATCCCTATGACCTCTCTGCTCTTCAGCATTTTAAATACCTCTGGCTGTCTATATCCTGATAGAAAGTCAAGATGATGACTTCCTCAGTCAATCACAGCCTGGTTCACTGGATGTCTTCAGCTCTTTTTTTACGTAAATGGGAGCTGCCTGTGGTGACAACCTTTGAAAGTCTGCCCACAAAATTAAAATTTCCCAGATTGGCTCTGTTTTCCTGCGAACCTGTCAGGGCAGATGAAGATGTCTGTCTCAGCTACATTTAGGCAAGGACCATTTGCAAAGCTACCTCCAGGAATCTTTCTTTGTATAGAAACTAAGATAGGAAAGCAAATATCAAGAGTCTCTAGGTTCTCTTGCAGTGGTAATTTGTTTGCTTCCCATGCAGAAGCACCCTTTCAGTTTGAAATGAATTTTACCCCGAATCTTGAAGATGAACACATTGTAACTAGTCAGTATTCATAGGGGGATAGAATATACAGAAATAAAGGTAGTATAGAAAGTAATCTTACCCCTAAGGAATTGCAGTTGAGCCAATTATTAGAGATTAGGAGCAGGCTTGACTTTAACAGGCTGCAGCTGTAGCCAATAAGAAGAAGAGTGCTATAAAAGAGTGGATTGGTTGCTTGAAAGGGGAACTGGTGTTATTGGGCTTCTGTGGTGAGATGGAAGAGGTAGTGCTTAGAGGAGCTGTCTACGAGAAACAGCAAGGAGGTATGAAACTCTTGTAATAAGGAGACAATAATATGGAACCTTTGCAATATAATGACAACAAATATTGAATGTTTACCTTTGTACAAGAGCAGACTTCATACATCTTGTGCTTTTGTTGACTTGAAAATATTTTAGTTGCTTGTTGTTCATCATGTATATAGTTCATAACAAATAATGATACCTAGTTTACATGAAGTCTCAAGTATCCCCTGGTGAAATGGAGCATGTAATGCATTTTCTGTTATAATGGATGTGTTTTTTTGTGGCTCACTAACCTTTGTATAGGAACAAAAATGTATCTGCTACTCATGCCAAGAGAAAAATAATGAATATGAAAGTGATATTTTTCAATTCATTGTGGTATTTATATGTGAAATAGTTCTTAAAAGAATAGTTAGGCATTATTAGCATTAAATTTATGTTTCATTTCCATTATCTTTTTTAAACTGTCCATCAAAATATGTACTTTACCCCTGAACAGTTTTTAAATAGAGGTGTGATTTACCTTATCTAAGATAAATATTAACAGCATTAGGTCAATGGTTTGACTCTATGCTCTTAGAGGGCTTTTTTAACCTAAATGATTCTGTGAACCTATAAACTGTTTTATCTTCCTTACACTAGAGCATCTTCTCAAAGATAGTCATTTAACCAATCTGCATCAAGAGAGAAAGCTGTCCAGGACAGCTGTCCAGGCTTGCTGTCCAGGACAGGCTCTCTGTCCTTAAAGCTGGCCAGCTGGCACAGCCTGGCTTGTACAAACAGCAAAGTTATTTTCCTCTCCCAAAACTAGCTAACATTTATAGGCAAGTGCCCATACTGCCTACAGGGAACATGTCCAGTTGGGATAAGTATCAGACTGTGCTCAGACATGATCAGGGAGGGTGCTAGCTGGCCAGAAAGCGTGCTGTTGGTCCTGCTAACAGTGTAACACAGTGAGGGATCTCACTCCAGTTCTTAGGCCCATAGCCCACTGCTGGCACAGGTATAGCCTTACCCTGCCCCTGTATCCAGAGAAGCAGTCACCCTGAGGTGACAGTCCATCTGGCTTCTCTTACTTATGTGATAGTATGGGATGAGCCAATATCTGGAGATAGCTTTTTCAGTTGAATAGAAGAAGTGCCTAGAAGATTGTATGATTTACTTCGCATTTGGAGGACTGTCATTAGCTGAGATGAATGCCATCATAGATGCTGTGGCCTGGATTCATCCTGGCTATCACTGGGAGTCAGGCATCTGATTTAAAGCACATACTGGATTCAAGTTCCCTATTTAGTCAATGGAATAAAAGTAAATGTGTGAAATAAATAGACAACCCAAGATCTGAAGTGACCTCTACAAGTGTCTCTTCATAACTTTTGGCTATAAAAATAAATAATTAATTTAGGTGACTACTTCATTTTAAGGGCAAGAAGGTTGAACCTAGTCTGGTAAGCACATTCCTGGGGCCTGATTACAACCTCTCCCTGCACAGAATATTGGATTGCCCATTTTCTTTTCATTGTATAATACTTGCCCCTGCAGAGGCAAAAATATTTGGAAATAAGGCTAAAGTGTAAACCATGTAGCAATATTTGCCAGTCTGTAGTTGGTATGAAGTAATAGTTCTGAAAAATTCATCTTATTTATCTCAGTTGATCGCAGAGAAACTATGAAAATTTGGATTCCTGTCTTCTTTTAGATAAACAGACTATATCTTGGCCAAGTTTTGCTAGATAAGTTTTCCACTATTTGAATTGGAATCATATCTTGTCAGCAGCATTTGTTTCTGAAGAACTGATAGGAGCTACAGTTACTGGAAGGAAGTTATTAAAAATCCCATATTTGTGAAATCTTACTCAATATCTGTTAAATTTGGAAGACCTAATGCAGAACTTAAGAAAAGTTATCTAAGTGATCAATTAGGATACAGCAGTCACAGTACCAAACCATACTGCACACAGCATATAAACCCTGTTACAGAGAGTTGTTTATTAAAGAAACAGATCTTGTGCCTATGGGAAATGAATGTAGTCTGCTTCCTCCATCTGTCAGGAACTTTTTTAGTTTGTTTTACTCTTATATTATCAACAGTGCAGTCTCTACTCTGAATGCCAGCACCACTGTGATCATAGCTTCTGATATATTTCTCTGAAAATTCCCCATGGCAGTGCTGAACACAGTTAAAATCGGTTTAGGTTATGTTTAACCATGCCTACATGGGAGAATTTTTTACTGCTTGCAATGTCCCCTTTGTTTAGGTGAACCCAAAGGGTGAAATTCACTACTGGTACATCTAAGCAGTAAAAGAGGACAAGAGAGCAAGCTCCAGCATTGAACCCTTGTCTGTGCATGCTGCAAGACTTTTCCCTCACTGCTGGCTCTCTCCTGTAGCTCCTGGTACTTTATTCCAGATGATAATTTGATATAGTTCAAGTAATATTTTAATTGAGAGACTGCTTTCAAAGAAAGAAGAGACAAGGCTCCACCAGATTGGTGGCAGGTGGGAGAGCACTACAGAACTCTGTATCTTAGAGTCCAAACTGCCTCTCAGTTAGGCAGTGCACAACCCATATGTCATCTTACAGAGGTTCTGTGCAGGAGAATTGCACACAAAAGCTCACATGTTGTTTTAGATGCTGTGAAGAATTGGAAAAGCTGAAGAAAAATTACTGGTGTTTTAATGTCTTAGGGCCTAGAAGAACCAAGAGGCAAATATTATGGCTTGAGGTCACCATGTGCCATGTAATTTTAGGCAAAGACTTTTGTCAGTCTTCTGTATAGCACTGTAGACATACTAATAAGATCTACACTTCATAAATACTTCTTTTTAACACTGTGAGTGTTAGTTTTACCCAAATTCTATTTATCCAGTTTTATACCCTAATTTCTGAGTTGATTTTACCTTCCTTTTATTCATAGTGCAGGGTGCTCTAAGAGAATCAACATTTTTCTTCATTGTATATGAAATTGGAGGTGTAAGTAGTATTACTGAATGTCTGATTTGTGTTGAATTTTAAATCAAATGCAGGAACAAAAATGTTGTTACATTTTGATGGCAAATCTGAGTGTGTGATGTGACAGCTTACCCATATGCATATCTTATAGCTCATTCACACCCAAAAGTCTGCCAGGTCAATAGGATTTCAGAATAACAGAAAGGAAAAAAGAATCTCATTTGATCTGCCTTTCTGATTTTTAGTTTTTTAATTCATGTCATTTAATGCTAATAACTTGGGTTTCATTCAAAGCTCCTTTTGACGAGCAAAGGTGATGGTAAATCTGAGGACTTGAATAAATAAAAAATATTGCAAAGCTGTTGGTTGGGTGCTGGTATCAGTTTGTAATGTTTTTTATCTGTGTGCACTCTTGTGCTCAGTGTTTGGTGTTGGAGCACATGATATGCTAAGCATGCAATACAGATTCTGCATTGTCATTTTATTCTTCAAATACAGCCCCTAAAGAAGATTTGCAAGGAAATATGTTGATATTTAGCAGTGCCCTGTAATGTACCAAACAATATTAATTTAAAATCATCCACTAGTGAGACCTTCTGAACTTTGGCAAAATGTTTGAACTTTTCAGTCCACATGAAATTATTCTGGGCAGCTGGCCAGTTCCTAAATGTGTGTGTGGACATCAGTGGCTAAACTTTTTACTTGGAATTATTCATTTCAGCCTGTCAAGTAAAATGAAAGAGAGCATTGCTGTATTTTTTAAAATAATTTGATTTCATTGAAATACTTACAGAGCATTTAAGTGAATTTCATGTACGCTTTCCTCATATACCATATGAAAACTGCATCTTTCACTCTTTCAGTTTTGCACGTTACTGGCTCCTCTTCCATGATGAGAACTAAATGAATAGAGAACAAAACAAAAAGTCATAATGTGTAGGTCTTTCCCTTTAGACATGGTTAATTCTTTATCTCCTTTAGCATGTTCTTTCCAAAGTGTCAATATCTTAAAAACTCATTGACTTTGTTAAATTTGAGCTTTTGATTTGTTTGGGCAAGATTAATACTTTTGAGGTTGTCTCTGTTCCTAAATGCAAATCAGTGATATTCGGAGATATTCATGTTAGTTTGTCCTTTGAACTGTTCAAGTGAACTTGTTCATATTACTAAACCCTGGAGCACTTTCACCTTTCTGCCCATTCCACCTGGGAAAATCAGGAGAGTTCTGCATGTGCAGACACTTCTCACATCCTGCTTCCACACGAGTGGATGTCAGCTGGAGGACAGGTGTGACACTGCCTTGCATTCACCTGAATATCTGAAATGCACTGTGGCATGTTTCTTCTGCCAAACACAGAGGGAGATTATGGAAATGCAGCTCTCCTAATCAGTTCCTGATGATTGTCTCATTCTAATTCTCTAGAGATTTTTTCAGCAGCTCTGCTATTAAAGGAGTTGCAGTATGTACTTTAAAAGAACTCACTACTTTCACTCTGACCACATTTACAGTGATTGCTGTCTGGCTGACCTCTTTTTTCCTGCACAGTCATTACCTGCTGTCTCCTTTATTGTGTCCTGCCTTTCTCAATCTTCCCCTTTCACCACCACTCCTTTTACTGTGTGTATTTTGGACAACCACTTACAGGTTCTCTTCATTTCTAAGGGACTGGATCTTAATTATACCAAAGGTGATTTTGGCAATCACAATTTAGTAAGGCAGCCTTGAAGTCAAAAATAAATTTACAGCTGCAGTAAGTAAGATGGCTAAGACTACACCACGTAACACCTGTGCCATTGGAGAGGATTGGGACAATATAGCAGTGTCTGCTGCCACCCCATTCACAGTATGTCCAGGTCAGAAGGATTCACTTCAGAACAGATACAGTCTTACACTGTCCCATCACATGTGGGTTTCAAAGCCATCCTAAGGACCAGCCATTGCTTGGGATCCTTAAGCTCAGAGTGCATTTTTGAGTGACTAAGGTGGAGCCTGCGTTTTGTTTCCTCCCAGAAGAATCTGATTTGCTTGTCAACACAGCACATAAACTCCACCTGAAGACAAGAAGTGCTGGTGATTCAGACTTCAAACTACTCCAAACTAAATGGATACATGGCCATAATGCTTTCTGTGATAAAAGGGTCACACAAACATTCTCTTCACCTATAAGTCTGCCTTTCCTCACAGCTGTCTTTTGGATTGATCTAAGACAATTATGTGAACAGATTAGAGAGAGCGTGGTGTTCAGAGACCTGTAAGTATTATTTAAAAAAACACAGGAATCCCAAATTAAAATATCCTCTCTGACATTCCTCACCATTTAAGTGCTATTTGGAAAAGTGTATCTGTGTTCAGAGTGGGCAGTTGTACTGTAAGTGTTGTGCCAATAAATCTACTCTTGTAAACTCAAGCAGCATATAAGTAGTGTGATAGACAAAAAATTCTTCAATGGCTTTACAAATGTTAACTTTTTTTACCATCCACAAAAGAATTTAGCCAGGCTAGGCTGACTAAACATTGTTGAGCATTTCCAGTAGGCTCTTGGGCTGTAGATGGAGGGCAAGAGCCTATGCAGAGCAAATCAGGCCAGTGTGCATTTCTTTATCAATAGTAAGAGTAAGAAATAAAACCTAAAAGTCATAGAGAAAAATGTCTAGTTATTTTATTTGAGTTTATTGGTTTAGTTGGGTCTAGCTGTTGCTAGAAATATTCTACACCATCATAGCCCCATTTCAAATAATCCTGTACCTTTAAAAATCTATGTTTGTCAAGTGTTAGAGAAAGTTGAAATATAAAGGTTCTAAGCAGCAATACAAAACAGGATGTGCGTCATGTGGAGCAACAATTACACCCTAAGTGCACAGAGAAGAACTCAGGGAAGCTAAATGCTTCACACTCCCCAATATGTAATATTATCACAGCATGAATAATTGGAGTTATTCTATAGAACTGCCTTGACTTTAGGTTTTTTTAAAGCCTATCTTAAATCATTCTCCTATCCCCTTCTTTACCTTTTGAACTATACAGTTTTCTGATTTCAATGTCTCTGTGCTCTGTTCTGCACTTAGACTTCAGACAACATTGCAGTGCTCTGTATTCTGTATACACTGACTTATGAAAACAGGAGTTCATAGCTCTAAGTGACATTGTCTGTGCCTAAAATATGCATATTTATGCAATGTTTTCTTACTGAAGAACAAGTGTCAGAAACTGGAAACCTTTCTTCCTCTAAAAATAATCCCTTCCCAACGCTTTCAACAGTACAGCGTTGCAGAAAAGCCCTATTAGATTATCCAATTAATTTCCTTTTCAGTGAAAGATCTCTTTTGGCAATACTATGACATTTCAGGGGTTCTGACTAGTCTGATTTTCAAATTATAAGGCACTTCCCTCTGGAGAGCACTCTGAACACTCAGATTTTCCCATAAGGCTAGTAATCTTTGTTCTCACTGCAGAAATTCTGTTTCTTAATTTTGTTCTCTCGTTCCTTTATGTTGTATACACTATTGTATTCTTGAAGTAATTTATTTTCACATATTTATTACGTAAATTTGCTTCATCTCCTCTGCTCTTACTTTATCAGTTATAGTAGATGGGGAGTAAATAATGGGACCCTTCAGTCTTTCTCTTCTTTTTTCTCTTTTGTCCCAGTTGGTTAACACAGCTCTCCCCTGGTCTCATGGCTCTCTTCAGCACTATTTTGTCTTGTCAGTGAGAAAATGGTTAAACAGCATTTAGAAATTCGTGCATACCCAGATATGTTCTCTTCAAAGCAGCACAGAAATGAGCTGGGAACTTGTGTGTCATTTTTCATACCCTTGTGATATCTAACCAACAAAGCTTTGTTGTGAGCATAACCTTTGGCTGGTAATGCAATTGGTACCCAAACTGGCCTTTTGATGCTATATTGAAGTCCAAGTTCTTGTTTAGTTTCTGCTCTTACTCTTTATCTAGAACTTTTTCAGTCTCTTATTTCCTGCCACTGTTTCTAAATGTGTCCTTTTCCTTGTCCAATGTGGTATTTGCAACTCTTCACATTTTAATATCATGTGCACTAAAGTCATAATTTCTTCCTTTTAAGGATTGTTAATAGAGCAATGAAACAAGACTGGACACAATACAGATTTACGCAACATTTCCTTTTTATTCCGGATCAGCTTTACCATTAATCATTAGCCTTTGTTTGTTACTGTTCAGTTTTCTGCAGTTTTCAGCCCACGTGACAACTTCTATCCAACTGAATATGAATTGATTTTCAGTTTAAGCTGTCCTGTGGCTGGAAGTGGTGATGTTGCTGATAGCATGACAGTGCAGCAGAGCAGTTTTTCTTCTACAGCATGCTGTGGGAGCATGCATTTCACTAGGCAGGGCAAATGAGAATTAAAGTTCTATTTGAATTCCTGGGCTATTGCCCCTGGTAAAAATCGTTAGCTGGTGTCTATCAACAGTATTTCCTGCAGGTGCTGATGGTAAAAATGTCTTTTAAAATTTAAGCTTCTAATCCTTTGCTTACAAGCAGGAATGAGAAGAAGAATTGGAATTTCAGTTGGATATGTGCTGAAATAGTATACAATACACATACAGTTTAAAATAAATGTGAAAATTAATTTCACTGCTTCTTTTTGACTTTGTATTTTGTTGCAATAACACACCTGAATTGCTACATAAGGTAATCAGTATTCAGGAATCATATCTCTATATCGTATCTGTTTATCTTATCTTTTTAGCCATCACCTGTCCAGGTATATACATGTATCTGTCTTTTCTGTATTTGGATGGGTGATATTCCATTGAATAATTGGTTTTGGATAATTATAAATGCAACATTTGTTATGTGATTTGCCATAGCCGAGTATCACTGATGTAAATGGATTCTGTCAAGTTCTTTGTCATTACTTATAATACTCATCTACATGCAATTGTCCTGTTATTTTGTGTTCTGGGAGCTGAATTCTCTTAAAATTTCTTGCCTTTTAAAGTGCTGTGTTTTCTTTGAGTGTCAGAGAGCTGTCAGCATATACAGGAAGTTGTGCCTAATAAGAAAAGGTCTTGGATGTTTATTTGATGAAAGTGTTAGAATCTATGAAGAAAACATAGAAATAAGCATATCGAATAGGGCACAAATATGCTTTGTACTTTAAAATTAAAATTATTATCAATCCTCCCATTTTATGTCTGTCGGTTAAAAGCATGGTATTGTTAGGCATTTGTAATCTTCTAGCACAAGCCATTAACTTGTATCAAATTTACCTTCTGTAGGTCTTTGCTGCCATCTTCTGCTCCTTTAAATTATTGTCATTGTTGTTATTTGGATTCTGAAAAATGAGTGGGATATTATAGAGCAAAATTTCACTTTCTGTTATTTTTTTTCATTTCTTTGTTTTCAGCTAAAGCAAAGTGAAGCTAATGCAGATACAAAGGAGAAGCTTCCCTTGCGTCTACGCATCTTTGAAAAATTTCCAAACAGGCCACAAATGGTGAAAATCTCAAAGCTTCCTTCAGATTTCACAGTTCCAAAAATAAGGTATTGAAATATTTCCTTTGCTATCATGTTGTAAACTTTTTTGGGGCCACATAACACCCAAAATATTTAACTTTTTTTTTTTTTTTTGTCTGTTAGGCAGATAGTTCAGAAAATAAGAAATGAAACAGAATTAACATAGGCATTCAAGAGATGTGGTATTTTGGGTATGCCTCATTTCTCTCATTTGGGGAAAAACAATCCTAGCATTCCTTATATCTTATTCATGAAAGCAGCTAGACTGTTCAGAACTGACACAAGTACAATATAATTGAAAAGTGTGTTGTTTTTCCTTTCCTTTGGATTTTAGTTTCTTGGCTCACATAGTGACTAGCAGTCTAATGAGTTCTCATGAAGGTTTTTAAAGCTAGGGTGAAATGGCAGTTAATCATTAGAGAGGGTAAAACAAAGCATCCAAAACCAGTTAGCCTGTGATGACCTTGTCCCTTTTTTGTATTTATGTAGTTACCTCTTTCCTGTGAAACTCACCTTAACTAAAGATCAGATGCTCAGTGACCTACTTGATCCTTCTTTACTGTGGGGGTGGTGAGGCACTGGCACAGGTTGCCCAGAGAAGCTGTGGATGCTTCATCCCTGGAAGTGTTCAAGGCCAGGCTGGATGGAGCTCTGAACAACCTGCTCTAGTGGAAGATGTCCCTGCCCATGGCAGGCAAGGTGGAACAAGATCTCTAAGGTCCCTCCCAACCCAAATCATTCTGCAAATCTGTGATCATCAGTTAGAAAAAAATATTTTTTTCCTTGGTGTCAAAAGAGTGTGACAGAAATCCAAGGCCTGCTCTAGGATATACAGGCTGCAAAGTCTGCTGACATGTGAAAAGCTGGCTGAACAGATCTTTTAAGTGCCTGTGTCAATGTCCTCAACAAGCACATGCCAGAAGAGAGAACGATGTGAAGGATTGCTGCCATTGTTCCAAGCCTACCAAGGTTACGTTTCTTTTGATTAAATTCACAAGGAAGCTAAGTCAAGTGATTTGACCTGTTTGTAGTACCTTAGCTGAGCAAAAGGAATAATGGTGGTCAGAAAGGTCATGAAAGGCAACCTTCCAGATCTCAAGGAAACAATCACAGATGCTTTACTTTTAGTATCAAAGTACCCTTTGGTTATATATGGAGAGTGTTCTTCTCCTAGTCCTAGTCTTTTTTGTTTCTAGTTGTGTTTTTCCCAGCATATTCTGTACTCATGATCCTATTAACTACTGAAACAGACTTCAAACTAGCACATCATATCTTTAAATCTCCGGCTATTGTATTATGTAGCAATATCTCTCTAGAGAAAAATTAGCTTTGACATAGTTCACACTAAAAGAGGCAACTCTACTGAACTTAAAATTTGGCAAGATGAATGTATATTTGTTGTAAACAGAAATGCTTCTGCTTTTTAAACATGGCATATGCGAGGCACAGAATTGCTGAAGCGCCTTAATAATGACATTCAAAGCAGTTATATGAACAGATGTTGTTTGAAATCTTCAAGAAAGAATTTCATGCAGAGAGTATGTTTCATTTGGATTATATCAGCATTTGATTTACATTGAAGTAACAACTTGCTGTTTAATGAGCTCAAAAGAGCTGAAAACTGCAAAAGGCACTTGAAATATTTAGCACTTTAATTGGTAAATAAATAAATAATAAAAGCAATTTTTTTCAATCTACATGCAAGATATCCAACTCCCAATTCAGTTATGGATTTCTTTAATAAATGAATTCGAGTGTTATCAGTTTTTCTGGCACTCTGTTCATTTACGCATCTATACGCCAGTACAACTTTTTCTCAGGAGTTTATCCATCTCAGCACTAATGAATTGTGACATGTCAGCAGGAAAACCAAATATTAACTCTTCTTGGTGTTTTAATGTGTCAATATCCTCTATTTGTTCCCAAGGGAAAGTTTTATGAAGCAGTTTATTGATCGCCAGCAACAAGATACCAGCTGTTTGCTGCGAAGACTTCCTTCAGCATCTTCTTCCTCATGTGACCACTCTAAAAGATCAGCAATTGAAGAAAACAGATATATTGATCAAAAGGTAAATCAAGAGTATAGGGTAGTATATATCTTGCCTGGAGTATTGTGAGAAAAGGCATCAAATTATTCAGTTTGTCAAACTACATAAAAAGTGAATAAAAGCTAGGATGATTGAACATAGGCTAAAAGGTTATGTTTAATTCAGCCTAAAACAGACATCATAGCAGATCCTCTTCTGGTTTAAAATTTCCCATCTCCTTTGAATTTGAAATTCAAGATTTGATACATTAGTTGTTTAATGCATGCATCATCTGAAGCAAATTTTTTTAAACAGTTCTGCTGCTAATCACTGAGAAGCTAGTGGAAAATTAAAATTTCTGAATATCACACTGGATTTTTGAGTGCCTTGATACTATTGGAACCTTGAAAACACACTTCACTGATGGAAGTGTGAAGGAAGGAATGAAGCCTAAATGGACATAATCTACTTTAACAAGCAGAGCAGAAAAATTGGATAAGTTATGATTATCTCTGTGTAATCACTGAAGATTACTAAAAATTTTAAAATTATTCTAATTATTTAGAGGCCATTACTCTGTCTGTAAGCCTGGGAATCAGTGGAAAACAGACCCTGAACAGATATATTTGATACCCATTATGCTAAAAGCTGCTAGTCTCCCATGGATGGTTAGATTTGAAAAAATACTAGCGCTGCTTGGAATGATGATGATGCAGCAGCATAAGTAGATGTATCTGACTTCTGACACTTTATAAAACTAAAGGGGTGGAAGATAAGTGGTTTCCTAGATTTCTAGTGGCATCTACAGAGATATCAGTCCTTGACCACTTGTAATATTGCATAATTTAGTGACATTTTTATAGACAAAAGAGAAGTATTATTATGTTTCAGTATTGTTCACTGTTGACTTCTCTTTGAATATTAACATCTGGTTTTTTAAAATAAATTTTAAGTTGCAAAATCCCAGGCAAGAAAAAAGAGCCTATGCATTTCTGGTTTATAGTATAACTGGCTTTTCTGGGGTGTGTTTGCAACCACAACCCAGGGCAACATTCATACAGGTGGAGTTGCAGAGCTGGGAGGCAGAATTGGGAAAGGAAAGTTAGGGAAAACATTACTCTTCTGATAATGAATGAAAATAGACAATGTGTAAACTCATGGTAATTGCCATCTCTAGTTCTGTGCAAGAGCCCCTTCTTGTGGCTGATGTATTCTATGGCATCAGTAAACCAAAGCTGAGCAGCATGACCTGGGAGGGAGGACTGTGGCAAAATGTGGCATATCAGGCCAAGAAGGCTGTAGGAAGGAGTCAAGCCTACATGGACTTCACCTGCTTTAACAAGCACAGCAGGAAAACTGGATAAGTTATTAAATGGCAAACCTAGGGGCTAGCAGAACTATGCCAAATATCACTAATAATGGATCTCAAACACTATGCCAGGGTAATCAGAGTACATTTCTACCATGTAATGAAGAGATGAACAAAGACCTTAAAGTTGTCTCAGCCACACAGGTAAGTCCACAGTATGCAATGCAGAGCTATGCGGTGGCTCACAGATCTGTTTACATGAATATATTTTAGATATATTAAATTCCATCTTAATTCCTTTTGCTTGCTGTTTACAAAAGTGAATTGTTACTGTGTTTGAAGACAGATGAATACATGGCACAGTTTATTCAATGAGATCTTGCAGTATGAAAACAGAATGCTGCATTCTTTTCAAATTTTTGCTTCCCTTCAAAAGCAAATATGCATTATCTGACTTTAATTTTTGAATTTAAATAAGCATTTCCAAATTGGTTTTGCACTATTCAGGCTGCTTTAGGCACATACTTTAGGATCCCCATGCCTCAAGGGTAGAAACAATGATGAGTAGTATTTCTGATAAATGCAGCTTAAAACAAAGTATTTACACATTCCTATTAAGAGGAGAAAGCACTAAGAAGGATTTTTGAAAGTAATTACTCTAGCTTTCTGTAGTTACAGTTGCCAAGGCAACCTAATTTTTGTATGATCAAATCTTCTTAAAAATATCCTTAAAACAAGCTTGGAATGACTGGTTGTGCTTAAGTATTAACCTTACATTTATACTTTACTTTTCTTTGCAAAAAAAGAATCATGACAAAACATTTTACTGATCTCGGTGCCTGGCAGGATTGCGTTCTCACTGCTTCTGTGAGCAGTGGGATGGCTTCAGAAACTTTTCACATGTTTTTGCATTGTAGTTGATGAGGAAATATTAAAAGGTAGAATGAAAAGGTGAGATCCTGCTGGTAGATCTGACTCTGTCCTTCCTTTGTGGAAGCTGAGCTGTGGCTAGTCCTTCCAGTTACTCCTGGACTTAAGTCAGTATGTCTGTGTTCCACACCTGCTTAATTGATAGGAATCCCTTACATTCCCTTATTATTCCCTTATTTCCACTTTAGCAATATTATTTTTTTTTCTATAAAAATCTGCCACTACATGGAATTGTGTTAGAATCAATCTGGCCATAAGTTGTGCTGATCAATAAAGCAGATTTTATATATATTCTGTTATAGAATGAATTTAGTGTTTTCAGTATTGTAATTATTATAATTACCCACTTCCTTTAAAAGTTAAGGTGTAAAGGAGGAGTAGATTTTCAGTGCATTCTTCTTTTTTTTTTTTTTTTCAAGGAATTCTACCTTCACAAAAAAATTGGAAACAATTATTTTTGGTGTAAATCACTGTAACTATGACTACAATCCATTTGATATGATTTTCATCTATGCCAAATCAAAATAACATCTTTGGGACATAGATTTCTTTGCTATACTCCTTTTTTTGTACTCAAGTCTGTGAGTTCCATGGTGTTTTATCTTCCAAATTTTTAAACTGTTGTGAATGTTATAAACTAACCAAGCACTATTATAAGAAATCACTTTTAGATACCTAAATGCCCTTTACATTTTGTACATCCCCTAAGAGTTCTCTGTCAGTATGTGGAGTCTGAGTAGGTGTGTGGATACAGATTGTACCATGTTCTTCCTTCTGCATCCAATGCCAGCAACACCTGGGCACTCCCACAAACAGATCCTTGATAGGCAGCTTAGCACTGCTTTGTTTGAGTTGTTTATTATTATCTGTAACATTTGGTGTGTAAAACTGGGATTCTTTGGGCTTCTCTGAACTTAACACTGCTGGAAATGCAGGATGGTAATTTTTCGCTCTCCACTTGAGGTCCTGCAGAGCAAATTTACTTCAACTCAGTGATCTTGCCACACACCTACCTACTGTGTGCTGATCTAGTCTGTGCCGATATATACCCGATGTCATCTGCAGGCCATGTTGAAGAAGTTGAAGAACTCATGGTCAAATTAGAGAAACCAGGATTGTTCAGATTGGTCAGCATTCCCCCTGTGGTAGCAGAAAGCACTGTGAAGGTATTTTCTGGTAAAAGAAGGAAGAATTCTTGGAAAAAGTACAAGATGAAAAGAGGGATTTAGGGTATTAAATGTACATTGTAGATGAGGGAAAAGGAAGAGAGGAAAGTGCTCTTTTATACTTCTACACTTGTATGAAAATTATTCACAGTATGCTGGGAATTTCCTTAGATAACCAATATTTCAGTAAATTCTTGGCCAGAAGCACTGGATGAAGTATAGAAACAATTTTAGTGTGAGTAGGTGGATAAGAAGATAGGAAGTTGGCAGAAAATAAGGACATCTCGGTGGCTTTCACATAGCCTGAAGTATAGTTGCAGCAAGTTTCAGGGGGACAAAGAATTAAATTAACATGAGATTTACAACAAATCAGGTGTCCAGTGGAATACATCTGAGTTGGCTGTAGAGCTTTGCCTTTGCCTTCTTAACTTCAAGACTGGAATCAGAGGGGCACAGAAACCCTTCAAATGCTTTCCTAAGAGACATTCAAGTTTTAGCAAACCTTGCAGAAAATTATTGTGAGAAGTACCCTTCTGAACTGGTTAATTATCCTTGGCCAAATAACACAGCACATGGCTGTTAGATTAAAGTTCAAAACTGACAGACTCATGAGAGGAACTTTGAAAATACTTGTGGTTCAAAATGTACAGATGACCCATGTGCATGTCTACAACAAAGTGACAAAGCAGGAGTGAATTGCAAAAGAAAGTACGAGAGCATTTAATATATCCATGTATTTTATAGTTCAGTCTTGGAGCATTTCCCACTTAATTGAAGGACTATAATCAAGTCAGATCCCTTATTTCTCCACTTATAAGATTAATTGGATAGTAGCAAATGTATTTTCTATTTTCTCTCCCTTCTATCATCCTGTTTCTTTGCTGATTCTTTCCACATGTATGAGTTCTGGCTTTAGTTCTGCCCCTATATGGAATGCAGCTCGTAGCCATTCCTTTGGTGGGAGCCAGGTGCAGCACTAAGGTCTAGCTCCTGGGAAAGCTTGGTCTCCCACACCATGTGGCTCTCGCACTGTTTTCCTGCTTACAGCAGAATGTACCTTTGTGAAGGGAGGTTGTGGCCAGGAAGTGAGAGCTGATCTCAGAGGTAGCCAGAGCCATTACCATGGAAGACATTCAATGGCAGACTTCGTGCTGGAATCTGTGTTTAACATATTTTGTTAATATCATAGATATTGCTTTTTTGAACTGCTGAGACGTGCCATCTAATCTTGATGTTTTTGTTTAATCTGGATATATGTTCTGTTTTGGGGGTTTTTTTCTGACCTGTGCTCTGCTTCTTTAACTATTCTGTTTCTGGAGGAAAAAAAAACCCCAGTCTTCTGAGAGTATTCCAAAAGGATTTTTCTTTGCAGAAAGTATTTGTAATTGCAAAAGTTGAAATAGCTTTTCAGGTTTTCTAAGGCATACATTTTAGTATAAAAGACAGGATGTCCCAAGATACCTTCCAGAAAACCATCAGGTGCTCCTATATTTTATTCGTACCTTTTTCCTTAAAACTAAGGATAGAATATTTATTCGTAAATTACAATGTTCAGAATTTCTGTTTCTTACTGTAATAAACTTATGTCCCAAGTTAATCAGCTTCTCTGAACTTTATTTTGGGCATTCAGCTGTACAAAGCAGAATTGAAAAAGATACAATAGTGTTGTGTTCCTTATTATTATTTTCTGTAAGTAATTTGAAAGAATAATTTTATTACATTAATTGTGAATAGAGCAGAAAGTAATAAAGTGTAATTGCACGTGTATTCCAAATCGAAAAGATTATTTCTTTTTAAATACTACTAAATACTACATTTTTTCTGAAGCAATTATTGCAGAATTTTGTGCAAACCAACAAAAATCATTCAAACTTTTCTTCATTTTCTTAATTTGTCTGAATTTAATTCTGTCCTACAATTTCAGTTTCTATATACCACTTGTTAATTAAGCACAGTCAAGTGCTTCAAGTCTTACCTATTTATGTCATTCATAGGATAATGCCAAAATCTATTTTGTTATGGCATTCAGAGAAGTCATTAAAACAATGTACCTGCTGGAATGACAATAGCTTATGGGTCTAACATTTTCTTGCTCATTACAGTCATGATTTTCAAAGATGATTTTTGTGCCATGTCTGTTCTCATCAGTTCTTTCTAATGAAGTTAATATACATAAATACAGTGATGCATTTTAGTTTTACTGAAAATCAGCTGACCTCTTTGTTTCTTTTGCTTTTTAAAGATTTTGTTGCTTTCATATAACATGGATATATAAAAATGTCCCTGTGTCTAAATAACCAATTTATAGATTTCTTTCTCATTAGGGATTTTATTAAGTACACATTTGAGCTGGTAATGTTTTACCTCTCTAGCCATGTTTGCCTTCAGAGTGGAGAAGACACTACTGCAATAGTAGCAAGACTGTTCTGTTGTGGTCTGTCTCTGACTTCTGATGACTTTAAATTGCTTTGTCACTCTTGCCTCTGCATAGTATGTTCAAAAGTCTGCCTGAAAGAACTCCAGTTTTCAATTGCATTTTGAGAGAAAAGAGGCCAGGGACTGGATACTTTGCCATTTTCAAAAAGAGCCATAATTCAGGACTTCCTTCTGGCATTTGCTTTCTACTTCATCAGTTTTACACTAAAATATTTCAAGTGTTTGATACAAAGGCTGTGGAGATGTATTAAAATACAATTATAAGATCATACTTCTCTTTTTTCTTTAATCAAACAAAATAGATGAAAAAGTTTTAGTGCAATTGTACTTTAACAAAGAGCACCCATTAGTTTGGCATGGAGGAAAGAGGAATGAGGGACTGAGTTACAGAAAAGCCCTTCTGTTTGAACCTTCTACATTACTTTTTCCTGCTTCTACCAAAGAATCCAGATCTCTGTATCCAGGCCCTTCAGTCTCCTCCATCCACTTACAGGACTCATTCACAAGAACTGATTAGCAATAGTAATGATCACTTCTTTTTACTGAAGGCAAGTGCATGTGCTTGTACAACCAGAAGCAATAGTTTTCCTTACCTCTCCCTTGAAACTCCCTGTCCATATCTTCCATTCCAAGCCCAGCCTGACAATCCCTTCTTCCCTAGACTTTCATGATCCCCAGCTCAAAGTGGAGAGGAACCTTCTCCTCCAGCACTGTAGACCCAGCCAAAATGTATAAAAACTCCACATCAGCTTGGCCTGGAGTCCTTAGTTCCACCTGCTGTTGACTGCCATGAGTAATCTACCCTGTGCTCTTCATCAGCTTTTCACAGGGTCTCCCTGACTCCTGCACTGCGTAGATAAAAAACAAAAGTAAGCAAACTTGTCCCAGGCTGCACTTGCCAGTATGATCAGAGGAATTGCCTCTCCTATGAGAACAAGCTGAAAGAAGGTATTTCAGCCTGGAGAAAAAAACTTCTGGGGAAACCTTATAGCAGCCTTTCAGTAGTGGAAGGGGGCTTATAGTATGGGGAAGGACTTTTTTTTTTTTGACAAGGGGTAATGGTTTTAAACTAAATGAGGAATTTTTTTTTTTATGGTGACAGTGGTAAAATGTGGAGGGATAGAATGTAAGAAAATAAAGATAGTGCAGAAGGTAGTCTCACACCTGAGGAGTTGCAGCTGTACTAATCACCAAAGATTAGGAACAGGCCTGCCCTTAATATGCCACACCTGTGTCCAACAAGAAGATGAGTGCTACAAAAGAGTGGGTGAGCTGGTTGAGGAGGGAGTTGGAGTTTGTTGTACTGTGCGGGGAGGTGGAGTTTGTTTTCTGTACTGTGAAGAAGGAGTCAGTGCTGCAAGGAGTTGCCCATGAGAAATCACCAAGAAGGTATGGGAGATTTACAATATGATTACAACAGTAGAACAGTGAAACAAGTTGCCCAGCAAGATGGTTCTGGGCAAACATTCACGTTTTCATTGGATGGGGCTCTAAGCAACCTGATCTAGTTGAAGATGTTCCTGCACATTGCAGGGGGGTTGGACTAGATGGTCTTTCAAGGTCCCTTCCAACCCAAACCATTCTATATTTTTATGAAAAATCTACCCATTAAACCTATGAAAGTTTAAAACTCAGGTATACCAAAGGGGAAAAAACCCAGCCATGTTACTATAAGGCATAAAAGAGAGGGATCCTTCTCCTTCCCTGGAACTGCTCCTCCATGTGTCTGAAATGGACTGTCTCCCCTCTAGGTTTTTGGAGATTTTATGAGTGCTAATATTAGCCTTGTCCACGTTTTCAGACCTAATTAAAAAAAGTTCTTGGTTACGAAAAGATGTGTAGATTTTCCAGACCGGTAGCCACCTAATTAGAACTTTACCTTCCTTAAGAGAGAGGCAGCAATCAAGGGCTACAGAATGAATAAATGCTGTTTTGGGTCAATGACTCCCAGGAGTTAAGGAGATTATACCCACTTGTCATTCTAGACATCTGATCCAAAGGGACAGCCTTTGAGTTCTTGGGGCACTTATCTAATGCTAGATCACTTTCTTGACTGTGTAGTGAGCCTGTTTCTTACATTGGACAACCTCACAAAGGGCCAGATTTTCAAAGTCCAAATGAAAATACTTAGCTCTACTTTGAGAGAGGGAAATGGATTAGTGATCTCTCTCTCTTGTAATTTTAACCTTTATGCAAAGGTTTCAAGAGAGCTTAAGAAATTCCCTGCTACCTGTAGTTGCTTAACTTGCTTAAAATTTTGTGAACATTTTGTTAGGTATCTACCAAAAATTTGCAGTCTGGTCTTCTGTCACTCTTCATATGACTTGTTGCACTCATTTTGGAAGAGTCCAATCTCTTCGAACCAAAGATATGGTAGAATGTTGTTGAACAAATATTTGCATTTGAGAGGCTACACAGGCCCAAATTCCTGTGGGCCAGGAATATCCTATGTTTCATGGAATGCTCAAGTTTTGAACAAATTCTCCCTAAATATTTCCTTGCTCTTTCATGAAAATTATTCTGATACACTGCTTATTGTACTGACTTTTTGTATTTTCCCCAGAAGCTTTAAACAACAATGTTTAAATAACAATATAGTACCTAATAATCTGTTCATTCTGCAAGTCTATATTGGCATACAACAAATTCCAAACTAAAACAGAAGCTTTGGGTGATTTTTTTTTTCCTTCCTTGGAATTTCTAGCATGGCACAGCAGACTATACCCATATAGTTCTGAAGTTGCCTGTAAGAGCATTATTAACAGCACTAGGCCAAAACTCGTTATTTTCATATAAAACTTAAGAAATTACCTTATGAAAATGCACTGCATTCACTGGGTTTTATTCTACTGTCAAGCAAACATTTCAGATATTCTTATTTCATGATTTATTTAAGACCTTGTCTTTATGACTTTGTATTCCTGGACAGCCACCAACACTTGTTACTTCTGCCAGCTTAGAAGCAGTATGATACAAAAATCATACACTACATCACCAGAGATTTTACCTCTTGATAGAATACAAGTGTTTGTCAAATTCAAGTTGAAAATAATTGCTTTATGTAGCATTTGCTGAGGTCTGGGCACTACAAACATGTTTCTCAAGAAACGCATCAATCCTTAATAAACCAAAATATATAGCATTTCTCAAAACATAAAACCATTCAGTTATGTCTTAGCTGGTGTAAATTGGCATACATCCCCTGAAGTCAGCAGTGCTGTGCCAGTACATGTAGTATGTAGAACTGGTCCACAGTCATTTCCTGACGCTTCACAAGGTATTTTCTTGTGGTGCTTTGCTTTTGATCTTATGCCAAGGATTTTCTTATTCCAGGGTAGAAAACCTGGATTTTTGAAAGGCGCTACTAAATAAACATTGTTATTGAGATTGTCTGCAGTACCTTTTCAAAGCAGTGGGTGGCACTTGCAGAGCAACAATGTTCTGTGATTTTGCTTATTTTACAACAGTGGCGTTGTTCTTGTCAACAAATGAGATGTCATGGGATGTAGCGTTTAGACCAAGTTCACTCTCACTGAACTGAATTATTTTGTCTGCCTGAAGTCTGTCCTGCCAACAGCAGCAAAGAGTGTCAGCACTTGTGGAAGAGAAGCACTACCTGCAGATTTCGTAATTCTGTGGTCATGTCTGTGTAAATAAGCTCAAAGAAATTTGAGAACGAAGGCACAAGCTTTATCATGGTTTAACAGCAGCACATTATATCCATCTAAAACCTTTGCATTCAGGAAATACAACTGGGAATTTGCTGACCTGCCACAGCAGATCCTTGCCGTTTAAAGTAAAGTGCAAGAGTTATTTTAAGTGTGTTGCTGAAAACGTATTTTAGAGTGATCAGATGCTGTTAGGTGATTTCAAGACAGTGTCATATGCTAAAAAATAATGTTCTTTAGCGGAAAGCTATATGGCACTGTGGTTTCTGCATGAAGTGGTAGAGAGAAGTAAATAAATAAATAAATAAAGGCTAATAAAGATACGCTGAGGGTGTCCTCACAGTGCAGCACAATCTGTAATAAAAAAACCCAGCAGGCTAGACAGATACACCCTAAAATAACCTCAGTAGAGTGTACTGTACTTGTTTAATTTCCCATTGTCTGATTGACTAATGTCTTTTGTATATTAACACTGTTTATAATTTCCTCTGCAACATTCCAGAACTCGGCAGGTATCACGAGTTTTAATTGCCAGCCTCATTGTACACCAGCATGAGGCATCTAGACATTATTAAACAAAATACTGATCATCACCCCCATTTTCTGTTTGTACTGTCCCACTGCATTTGCCCGGTGTGCTATGCAAATTTGGAAAATTAAATGGGAAGTAGTTTAGTTCATTTATCTAATATAGAAATAAGGATGTATATTTTAAAAATCTGTAGTAATGTTTTATTTTCTTCAGCATATATATTGACATATGTGCGTTGCAATTTGACTGACTACTGACTCCTTTGAATATGAGAAATAGATCAATTTTGCTTATCTAAAAGTATTTTCTTGTATTGCTTCTTCTGGATATTTTTAACTCAAGATAAATTCACCAGTGTTCTGCTGAAGGAATGGCTCCTGATTCCTTCAGAAAGAGAAAGGAGGACCATTGTTTTCAAAAGTCATAATCCTTTGAAGTGCCTAGGTTGTTTTGTGAATTCCATTTTCGACCACTGAGACCTCTAGGCACCAAACTCTAGGATCTTGTATATGCCTATGTATTCCTAGATTAAAGAATGGATACCTGAATCCTATCTAAATTCCATCACAGTCCAGATACAGACAGGATCGTAAGAAAACCTTCAAAACTTCACTTAAGCTGCTGTCCATTGGCTGCGCTTAGGCCCCCAAGCAAAGAGACCCCCAAGCAAAGGCACCCAGGACATTTATACCCTCACAGTCTAAGCAAGCAAAAGTCTGGGGTCATCAGCTCCTGCCATATCTTTAAATACCACCGGTCCCTGTGGCCTTTGTTAGGCAAAGGGTCATCGGTTCATGGCCTCTTGCCTTGGGCTCAGGCTCCTGCACCCCCAGAGCTTAACCTGCAGCTTGCACTGCAGCTGCACACTCAGCTGCCTGCAACAGATGTATTCCTCAACAGGCATATCTCATACTAGGATTTTCAGTCTATTTTTATCTTTACCATATCCAGGCAATGGAATTTTTTCTTGTTTATATTGAAATATTCAACAAGTTTATTACTCTTTCCATAATCTTAACTGAAATTCCAATACCTCATTTTCCAAACTACATTCTGAAATGTTGCATACCTCATTTCCATTTTCAAGTTGCCGGTTGTTTAAGGAACCCAGAGATTCTCAAAATGGGTTGTTTTCAAATCATCTGTGTTATTACTTCTGCAGGCTGTACAGAAGAGAGCTAGGACATGAGAAAGGTTAAAGGGGCCACACTTGTATAAGCAAGGGGTAGGAAAGAGATTGTAGCTTGCTGTAACAGTTTTGGTTTAAAAAGCAAAATCCGTTTTATTGATTACAGACAGTATAATTAACAACTTTTTAAGGCATTTTCTAGTCTTCTGTTTATCTACAAGGTAAGATCTTACTGTGACTCAGAGTCAATATAAGTCTTCAGAGAAGTTCTGGCAAAATTATTTGTCGAATGACTCTGGATTTGAGCTAGCTTTAGAAAATTTAAAGAACATGTAAAGAAATGTGCTTAAAGATTCTGTTTCAGATTGATCAAAACCAGGACACAGATTGCTAAGAGTTTCCAAATCTCTCTCAAATATTTTCCTCAAGATAATGATCTCCAAACAGTTGACAGATTAAAGTCTTACAATGTGCCAGAGGCTTTCTGTTCATCACAGGTGCAATTCCTGAGCTAATTTTTTCAGCTGTGGTTTGCTCCTTGATTTGCTATGTTTTTTAATCACTTGCTTGTTGTTTTCATGTATCTCAGTCCTTTCATTTCACATTCAGGAACTCCTGTTCACAAGAAGGTTCCTGAAACTGTTCATGACCAGAGGCAAGCATAAGCATATTTTGCTTAGCACATTTTTTCTTTGCATCTGTGAGAAAAAAATAAGGCATTGAAATGATACATCTGAGCTTTGCTTGCTGGTTCTTTTGTACAATCATGGCATCTCCAGAGTATGATCCAGCCTAGTCAAAATCCAAAGTGGAAAAGGAGTAGTAAAACAGTGTGATTTGGCCAATTGGAGAAGAAATGTGTAATAAAGCAAATTTGTGCTAGCCAGCAAAACTATCTACTTCTTTCTACACATAACTACCTAATAATTTGGGTTGGAAGGCCAAAAGATGTACATAAGTATTTTGGTTGTTTTACACCATCCTTTTTATGCACTCAGCATCATAATATTTAATTGCTCTGTCACATGCACAAGTTATACTTTAAGACAATTAAAAAGTATGCTTTTTCTTAATTTTATAGCTCCGTAAATCTGTTTTTAGCATCAGAGCAAGAAACCTCTTGGAAAAGGAGACAGCAATCAATAAAATTCTAAGGTAAGAGTCAGATGTTATTTGATATTGTTTTGACTGTCATCTGATTTTGCCCAACCCTGTTTATTACTAATGTTACTGCATGTATAATATTCATAATAATGTGTCCCTTTGTAGTACATCTGTTGCTTTCTTTAGCAAAGATAAATTGTTCTTTGGTTATTTTATATGCTTGAACAGCAAAAAGAGAGGGATTGTAGTTCTTCAATATTTATTGCAATTGTATCATGCAGTAAGATCATGTTTCAGCTCTTTTCACTTCTTCCTTCTAAATTAACCATGTCTGTTCCTAAGGGGGGTTATTTTAGAATTCTACTCCAGTTCTTACAAATATCTGCACATAAATGTTTACAGGGATTGTGCAGTAAAAAACATAGACTACAGCTAGTCATATTCCAAGTAGTTAGTGGACAGTGAAGAAGATTTCAGAACCATGACTTCTGTAGAAAGGTTTCCTGAATGCTTTAATAATGATCACTCCTTTTGGTCTTCCGTATCAAGTAACTACTCAGCACTGTAAGTGAGTAATGCAAGTCTAAGTCTCCAAAACCCATTTCTGAAGTTATCATTTAGGCAACTCAGTGCTGCATTGTTTCATGCCACTGTTGGTTTTACATTAGAATGACTGTTCTCAACATGAGGTGCATTAATAATGGAAACAATTTATAAGTCACAATTTTTATATTTATGTTTGCATTTTGTCAGTGAGAGGTCCCAGGTAAATACACAGTATTAACAGGAATATTGATCTAAAAAGTACAGATTAAGTAAGGCAATGTTTTATGAGGAGCAGTGAACTAGGGGTTTTGTGTGATTTCTGAATTATGAAGTTTCTTGAATACCATTTGAGAAGTTTGGCAGCTCCGGTACTTTTTAATGCTCTATAAGAATATATCACAGGGAGAACTGTAGAAATTAACATGAAACCTTTTCTGTCTTTAAACCCGTGTAATGACAACATAATCAAATACTAATTCAAATGAACACTCGTTGTAAAAATATTATTGATAAATGTAAATGCAATATTGTAAGTATTCAATCTTAACAAAATTTAGTGTATTATTTGTAAGCATTTATTTCACTTGTGTGCCTTGATTTTACAGAAATTACTGTTACAGATAGATTAAGCAAAATACTTCTAAAAATACATCCTGCCTTCTAAAAGGCATCCTGACAGTATTTCAGTAAAACATTTGTAATGAAATTCTGTATTATATGAGAACTGTGAAACGTTATTGACACTTCCAGGGTTCCACAAATGTCAGTTTGTTTGATGTGTTTCATACACTGTACTGCAGAGGAAAAACAAAGACAAAGGAAAAAACCCTTTTTACGTATTCTTTTTTTTTTTTCTTAATCCCTGATATCGTGGAAGCTCCATTCTTTCTTAGATAGGAGAAAAAAATTAAATTCTGGAAATTGAAATTCAGAATTTTCCCATCTGCACAGAACTTCCTCCTTTCCAGGAGAAGTCTGAAATAGTGGGAGGAGAATCTGAGCAAACCATTGTTTGGACTTCACTAAGTTCTCAGGGATGCAAGGACAGAGTCAGAAAGCAGTCCAGCCAGTTTCAATCCTGTTGAATTCCACTTGGTCCTTCAGATTGTGGCTTCTGCCAGTCTTGTATGTAAAAGGACTTCTTATCAATTCGTCTGAATTCCTCTGAAGTTTCACAGTCAGAAGAATAAAGTTTTTATTTACTAATTTACTATTTTATTTTTAATTATCTATTTACTCTAATAATTTAATCTACCTTTACTGAGTTTTCCAATGTATCTCCTGGATCATCAGCAATAAACTTTGAGGAACACAAAGAAAAGGAGAGAACTTCCATCAAATAAGAAAAACGTGGATCATGTGTCCTCTAATGCTTTCTTGGGCTGCTTGTAAATCACTTACAAAGAGTCTTACAGAGTCTTCTCTCTACTGGGAAAAAGAACAATACTGTTTATTGTTCCTTGCTGTTGACTGAAAATTGTTAAATAAGCTCTGATCTAATGACACTTGCAATGTATCTGTTCTAGCATATGAAGATTGTGTTTGTGGCATGTCTGGTGTGCAAGCTGACAGAGATTGCCAGTGATGGGCTGACTGGTCCTGAGCACTGCCAGTGTTCCCATGTTAATGACAGTGACAGCACTGTTAATGCAAAGGAATTTTAGAAACAGGAAGAGAAATGATAAAATTTAAAGCTGAAACTCAAGATTCAGTTTAAATAACACAGGAAAATTCAAACTCTCAACACATGAGAGATTCTAGTTCTTATTTTTGCTTTATTTGTAAATGTAAATGCTGTAAACTCCTTCATAAAATTAGATGACTCTCAGCTATTCAGAGTATCTGACAAAAGAAGAAATGGCATTTATGCCAAGAACAGTAAGAGATAACTCAGAATGTCCCTTCTGAAAAAATTGCTTCCAGCATAATCTTCATTTTTGTCTACCTGAATTAAGAAGAGTTTTTTCCAAAGCAATACCTTTATATAGTAAAGCTGCCCATGGGCAACTTCAGCTTGATAAAATTGCTGTGCTGAAAGGGAATTTTAATCTGTTCCAGCCTAAGTCCACCTCCAACCTTACTCCCCCACACACACACTTTTTAAAGCTTGCCAAATTATTTGTAATCAAATTGGGAATATTTCAATATTACCAGCTGTATAGAAGGACCCTGCATTACACACAGGTACCTTCATGTCTCTCTTGTTCATTCTTCTCTATCCAAACTTTATTCCCTTTCATATGCTGAACTGCATCTAGGCATCTTGCCCAAGATGAGGAAGGACATCAATAGCCCTTGCACACCAAGAGAGATAGTTCCTGGACTCTGTCCTAGGTGTCTCACCTGCTCATCTGCTGTTACATTATGCAGCAAAAGTGATGTCTTGGGTATCTTTGTTTTCCTGCAGCTTTCTTGCCACAACCCCAGGGAGGTGTCTCATTTCTGAGCATCCTTGTTTAGAAGCACCTTCACCTTGCCTCCTTGAGGTCTTTGTGCAATTAGGCATGGGAGCCAAGTCAAGGATGAAGTAACTACTGTCCTGGTACTTTGACTCTGATCTGTGCTTTGCATCACTATTACCAGTGGCAGAGCATGAAGGACTTACCTCTTCACATAAATCCCTTCTGAGGTGGAGACCTCAACCTTGAAAAATGAAATAAAGTACAAGTTACAGTCCTTTAGAACAACTTTTTTGAAACAAGATCCGTTTTAATAGTGCCTCTGAATTGCAAACAGCTCCATTCCTTTCTGAGAATTACAGTGCATTTCCCTCAGCAGCAATAACCACTTCTAGCAAATTTACTTTCTCCTGCATATCTTCAGTGCTTCACACTTTTCTCTCACTCTGTGTTGCTGCAAGCACTGCTTTTTCTCTTAAAAGCAAATTTTGTGCCTGTGGTTCTCCTGACACCCATTCCTTGCTCAATTGTTATCTAAGAATGGGGTCTAGTCCTTTATTAGTCCCACTGGCTTTCTGAAGTAGAGAGAGTAGAGCAGGTCCAGTCAAAATGTTTTGTATAAATCAGTTTGTTCTCTCCAGTGCTGAGGAGAAGTTGTAAACGGCACAGAATGTTGGGGAAAATGAGCAAATTAAAAGTAATCTCACATAGTCTAAAACATAATCAAAGTGTCAATAGTGCAAAACCTGATTTTGGTGTGCATTAAACCATGTTTCACAGAATCAGAGAATGGTTGAGATTGGAAGGGACCTCTGGAGGTTGTCTGGTCCAAACTTCCTGCTCAAGCAGGACCATCCAGAACAAATTGTCCAAAACCACATCTAGACATCTTTTAAATATATCCAAGGAAGGAGACTCTACAACATATATAAAATATATATTGTGACAGTTTGGGAAATAGTTTTTGGGGTTTTTTTTCAAATGGGCAGCTTTTTATTTGCTTTTCATTACAGCTGATGCTCTTGTCAAACCGTAAACTGTTGCTAGGGTTGTGTGATAGGATTTTCACCGTTCTAGACAAGAAGTGTCTGATGTGTTTTCTCGTCCTGAGTGAGTAATAATTCATGCTTAACTAGAACATTCCATTTCATAAACTAACTGAAATAAGTGCATTTATCTTTATTTTAACTGAGAGTGCTGGGGGGAGGGGGTGGAGGAGCACATGGGGAAGGAAGGAAGGGGAGAAGGAATAACTTGAATTAAGGGTCCTATTCTAGTTTATGAATATGCTAGAAGATAATTCAGACTTTGTTCATACAAGTATTTCTCCAAACAGAGTGATTTCTAGGAAAGCTATAAATTTTGTCTCTAAATAAAATCTCCCTGAACCCTACTGCAGATAATGAGCAAAGATCTTTTCCAACCTAAATGATTCTATGATTCTGTGAGCCTAGAAGATATACCTTTGGTATCCTTTATTAGAAATTTGCCTTTGTTACACAACTGACTTGTATTAGTTGTTCTGACTCACAACAAATTTCTTGGCATATATTTCATGTTTTCTCTCTTAAGAGTATGATTTCTTTCTTCATAACTTTGAGGGTTTGACCCTATGCATTTCTGAGAACAAATGTTCCAGGTAAGTTCCGTTGATTTTTGTCACCCCGTGCAACATCCAGACTCAGTCACCACCTTCCTAAATCTCTACAAGTGTAAAACATCACTGGATTTCACCTGCCTGATGCAAAGACAAACAAAAAGAAATACTGGAATGCACATATCCATTGAAAAGAAATTACTCTGTTTCATGGGGTTTGTGCCAAATGATCACCATATTATGGATCACTGCAAAGCACAGTTGTGAAGCTGAGTTTTTGGGCTATGGAGTCTCCAACACTGCAGGTATGGAATTGATCCCGTTTTGAGAGAGATGGGAGACTGGATAGCCACTTGAGATTTCTTCTTTTGCATTGCTTTTATTGATTCTCCTACAGTCCAATAAAAATTGTTTTTATATAAACATCTGTGAGAAGAGAAGCTGAAACAGCAAGGCAAGAGTGATAATCACAATAAAAATTGCTGAAGGAAAGGAAGCCTCTTACTCAACTGCCTGAGTAGTCACTAAAGAAAATAATGACTATTTGATTTTTTGCTTTTGAGACATAAGGAAGGAAATAAGAAAAAACAAGGAAAAGAAAAAAATATTGGCTTGTCAAAGTTGCATTAATAATCCATTTTATTTCACCAGCCAGATTCTGATTTCTTTTAAAAATAGTATATTTTTCCCACAAAGAGCAGTAGAGTAGATGTGGTAAAAATGTGTATTGTGCTTGCTGTTCAAAAAGTGCCTTATTAAATTAAATTTATAAATGAAAGGAAGAAACCACGCCTCTCAGGTGGATTTCCCATATATCTTAGGCTTTCACATTTAACCATATATTCCAAGTTCTGTGGAATTATAATGAGAGCATAGAAAGATTTAGTAAGGATAGAGAGTCCTAGAGAGAAAAACCAATGCTGAACGATGCTGAAAACTGCATTGAAGCTCTGCACATTACGAAGGCTTCAGTGTGAGCATGTTTCAGGGAGAACAACAAAAGTACATAGTAATATGTGCAGTTGCTACAATTACTGCATAAATACTCACACGTTAAAATACAGAAAAAAAACCCCAAAGCAGTGTTATGCTGAAATGCAAGATGAGCGAACACTTGTTGTGGAACGGATGCCTAACTAAAAAATCCAAGCGTGAGCCACAGGCTTATCCTCTTCAAGAGACCTCAGAATATTCATGAAAGGTATAGTATTTTGAATTATCAATCAAAATCTCTAACATTTTACATTTGGTCAAAGAATGTTACTTGAACTCTCTATTCACAACTTATTTTTCAGGAATTCCAAAGCATGAAATAGTTTGAAGGACTTCAAAAATGTGGACCTTCTAATTGGTTGCAGGTAATACAAACTAGGTGGTACAAACTACATGGTATCCCAGTATTGTCTTGTTTTGTGTAATCTTCACCTGGCTTTCTGGTTACCTAAGAAATTGCATTTTCTCTTTGGGATATTTTATTACAGTTGCACTTTTCAAGGCAAATTTGGAGCATGTGGTTTGCAGCTGCTGAACTGTGTTCAGAATTCTGCAAGGTGAGTACAAAGTCCAGAAGTTGAGATATTTCTTGTCTCTTTTCATACCTTCTTTATTCCTCCACAAATGAAAATAAACCTATCTAATATTCCAGAGAGGTGGTATAAGAAGATGAAAAGGGCAATTTTAGCTAAAAAGGGTAATTTTACCTCTGTTGTTTGAAGGTCAAAAGATTCTGACCAGCTACAGTTACATAAAAATGTATCAAGGCAAGAAAAGTGTTTTTTAAAACTCTGATTTTCAAACCACATAGGACTGAATTTTTAACATTGTGGCATGCTGATTGTGCCTGGTATGGGATTCAGCTCCAAGTCTGCCTGTGAGCTAAGTGATGAACTCTACTATCTACTTGACAGAGGTCTAGTCAGTAAAGGTAATGGAGCCCAGTGAGATCTTTACCTGGCTGCTTTGTCTTTAGATGCCCACTTTATGGTTACTTTAATACCTTCCAAACATCATTAACTAAATTAACTCACCAAGCATTCAATGAAGTTGTTCACATATGGACATACAACAATTTGTGAGATGCCAGAGGATGACCAAAACATCCTCTGGAGGATGTCAGGTGATACACCAGTTTTTAGGGGTATTGTACCCTGCTGGAGCAGCAACTGGAAGCAAAACAAAATACTCCAAGGCATGGCAGAGGATTCTGGCCACCTCTGTGCAGCCAATTTGATTGGGCCCTACATCTCCTTGGGCTATGAGTTGGCTGAAAGCCTGGACATGTGGCTCACAGGCAGGCGCTGAGAGGAAGTGCGTACCTGTACGTGTCTACAGTGAGAACACCAACCCTACTGCAGACTTTAAAACTGGCAACTCTACAATTCTGAAAAATTCATGGCACCTGCCATATTTTCCAAAAGTCCCCAAAGATCTGCAATGCTCAGTGTCCAAGCAGCTGAAAAATATCCAGATTCTGAGTCAAACGGATAACTAAGCATGGCTCTTACTAAGAGTTCATGCAAGGAAGATTAATTCCCAAGGCAGTAATTCCCATAAAGTGGAAAATGCCAGGAGAGAGGTTATCAAAAGTAGACAAGAACTTTTCAGCAGGTCTTCTTCTCTGAAAATACATAAATGTTTCTTTGCAATTACTTGATAAAAATTTCTGATCTCTGTGATAAACAACTGGTATTTCATTATTTCTCTGTTGACTTCACAAGAGCTGCAGGGCTTCCAGGAGTATTGAAAATGAGGCAATGGATGTAAAAGCTAAATACAGATTTAGGAACCTAACTTAGAGATCATAAACAATACTAAGTCTTTCTGCAGGTGTTAGCTTTTATGCATGCCTGTTCTGCCATAGTGTGTCCATAGTATATGGTTATGTCTATTTCACAGTATTATTAACAATTAAATAAGCCATCTTGTTCATTAGTCAGGTAAAGAATTTATTCCTAGAGCATTTAAAGCTATCTTTTACTATGAATACTAAGTGTTTATGAAACTTGGAATTCAATTTGCTACATATAAGAGCATGAAAAGTTGCTGTACAAGTTATATTTTTATGTCAAGAAAATAATTTTTAGCTATTAGAAGCAGAGCATAATAATTTATATCTACAGGGGGAAAAAAGAGATAAGTTAGCCTCTTTGTCACACCAAGAGAACAGAACTCAGACCCCAGAATTTTCATTGTCTCTGCTGGGAAAAATCGGATTGTCATTTTAATGGAGTGAGATAGGATGTATTTTTAGGAAATAATTCTTTTTTTTTCCTTTTATTCAGTCAAAAATTGCAAAGGTATTCAAGTATCTCGGTTGTTTTCTGACAGTGTTATGTGGCATCCTCCTCCACAATGTAATGCTTTAAATCCTTTGGTATTAAAATGTTCAAGATTTTTCTAAGATGACATATGTTTTATAAGACATACAGTAATTTTCTTATATGTCATAATGCTTTAGTTCAGTGTAGTGTAACCTGATGCTTTCTATAACAAGTGTTGCACAATGTATTTTTCTAGCATGCAAATCTGATTGGCAGTGGTGACACTGACAAGCATTCTAAGCCTCTCATTTTTGTTACAGATATCACTTGGGATTCCTACTTGTATAATTTATGTGTTTGAATCCAAAAGAAGGAGAAAAAGTGGAGAAGAGTGAAAAACAAAGCCACGGTGGGGAAAGAACATGCCATGGACACCTTTTGCCATCAAGCATGACCATCCCATGCTGTCAATGCATTTATCTAAGCCTTACAGACTGGCAGATATAGTGTTTACACAAAGGGTGCATAATTTTTCATCTTTTCAGAAAAAAAAATGAGGATTCAGTTCAATAAAAAGTATGGAATATTACCAGCTGGGTCTTGTGTTTCTCTAAATGATCTCATAACGCAAAAGGAGCAATAAGGAGTGTATACTGTAAACTTTAAATTGAACCATTCTGGAAAGTTAAAACATGTTTCAAATGTTGAAATGCTATTTCTCAGCCATCAGAGGGATCTGTCTGAGCTCTTTTAGTGGAAACCTCTCTTTTTCATATGCAAATCAATTTCACTGTAGCCATCAAGATAAAGATACGCATGCTCTGTTTAGCTGTGGCACACTTACTGGCCAACAAATACTAATTTCTGCCAAAATGTGTAAAATGTGTTTGCCAAGATTAACCATGAGAAAACAAGTGAGAAAACCCACACAACAAAATGCTGCAAGTTGACTGCATTTCCAGAGAGCAGACGTTTCATATTACAGAATATCAGCAATATGCAGCTTTTCATTTCATACTGGATATGGTTCCAGTTATTTTGAACACTCCAAGTTATGTTCTAGGTCCTAAATGTGTATGTATAGCCCTAAAGGGGACTAAAATTGCTGTTGTACTTTTCTATTCCTTTCTTTATTTCTGAGAAACTGGTTTAACTGATGGCTAGTGCATTGCTTGATGCCTTTCACTCTTAGTGAAGTCTTGAGGGACCAAATATTTTACAGAAAACTGAAAAAAAAAGTCATAGATGGTCCTTGCTAAGGCATGGAGAAGGTTTACCAGATGACTGATTGTATTGCAGAGTGGGGGTCCATTGCTTGGGAAATATTTTCATGGGAAGTCCATTGCTCTTGTACTGTTATTCTCTATTGTTCTTGAAGTACTTGGTCCCCACAAAGCCAAGCTGATTTCTCTGAATGTGCTACCTCTGAAATCATCATTTATACTGAAAACTCTGTGTCATCGTCTTTACATTTCTTTGTAGGGCCTGCACCAGACAACGCATGCTGAGTGGATCATTTGAGGGGCAGCCAGCAAAGGAAAGGTCAATACTTAGTGTCCAGCATCATATACGACAAGAACGCAGGTAAAAATGGACAAAAAGGATGGGTTTAAAATATTCTTAAAATAAAGGTGGCAAAGGGAATTAAATTTGAGCAATCCCTAACATGTCAAAAGCCAAAACTACTTACTTGTACAAAGAATTGAATTCTACATTCTTTATTGTAACCATAATGAAATTCATTGTACTGTATAAATGGAAAAAATGCCTTTTTATTTCAAATGTCATTTCCTTTGCCAACTACAAAGCTATCAATTTAAAGATCAGAAGGACAGAAATTGGCTTATGTTAGACCAGATTGAAAACAATTGAAGAGCATATAAGCTTCTGATGTTAGCAAGAAAAAAATGATAAGAATTTGAGATATTGGGTGGCTGAAGAGAAGTGCTTTATAATGGTCATCTTATAAAGGTCAAAATTTCATCTTGAGATGTATTGTTAAATTGATTATGATTGTTTCAGGTCACTGAGACATGGTTCGAACAGCCAGCGAATCAGCAGAGGAAAATCTCTCGAAACATTGACTCAAGATGTAAGTCCTCATAGAAATGCTGGTTTTAGTTTGAGAACATAAGAAATTAGAATATATGCTATCAAATAAATGCTTGTGTAAGACTAATTCTATTTATGAACTTGCTTGCAATTTGTCTTTTCAAATCTTGAAAGGAAGTCATAGGACAAATGCTGTAACTGCATTAGAATTATCCTCAAAATAATTGACATAGTTATTTCACTGATAGACTTATGGTTTTGGAACGCTTGCTGAGATAGATTCACCGAATTTGTAGACACTGCATTAGGAACACAACAATTGCTGCCCAGGATACTTTAAAAAGCGTTACTCTGGAATTATACAAATCACTCAGGCTGGGAAAACAGTTCAAAATTTCTGATGGAAGTTTAGCAATATTTTCCAGGCAGCAGAACTGTCAGACAAAGGGACAGACTGAAAGGGAGAATAGTAATCATGGATTTCACTGTGGTGTAATTTCATGCAGTTTAGTGCATTTTCATTTCTGCGAATTCGTATGATATTTTGTGGATCTCTGTGGCAATGAAATTTCAAGATACTCTATTAGTCACCCCATTTCCAAACTATCTCAGTCTTTAAAGGTAACTACAGCAGATGTGGCTTTGCTTGTAGGATAGCCAGCAGCATTACCCCACCAGGAGTGCTTCAAAGCCTCGCATAACTCAGGATAGTAACGCTGATTGTTCCTTCCACTGCATGAGCTCAGACAGATCCTCCCTCCCTCCCTCCCTCCCTCATCCCTGCACTCAGCAGTCCTACCTGTATGATCTGCATGCCTATTCTTTCCCAGTCTTAGCCCTTAGTAACTTTGATTGCATTCATTCCAGTTCAGTGAGGTTGGCTGGTCTTAGAGGACCTGTGTTTTTAAAGTTAAAAGTTAGATTGGATGGAGCCTCAAGCATGAAATTAGAACTGAAATTAACCTTGATGAAAATAAGGAGCCTTATGCTGTAGATAGAAAATACTGTGCAATATGCTTGACTGAGTTGATGTGTGGTACATTTGGAAATAAAGATCTTTCATTTGAATATTTCTATGCAAGATACCATATCTTGCTTTCATCTGAAACATTAAAAAATAACAACTCTTAGACCTCGATTAAAAGGAATCATTTTGCTTCTAGCACTCCAACACAGTGAGATACAGAAATGCACAGAGAGAAGACAGTGAGATAAAGATGATCCAAGAAAAAAAGGAACAAGCTGAAATGAAAAGGTATTTAAAAATCAGAAGTCTGAGTGCACATTTTCTGTATTAACTATTCTCTGTATGAAGTTAAAAGTATTAAGAGTCAACATGAAAAAAAGAGCAAAGTTTAAGGGATATTTTTGCCAGGGATAATGTGTAACACTTAATAATTTACGTTTTTTCAAAAGGAAAGTCCAGGAGGAGGAGCTGCGAGAGAATCACCCATATTTCGACAAACCTCTGTTCATAGTTGGCCGTGAGCACAGATTCAGGAACTTCTGCCGAGTGGTGGTACGGGCTCGCTTTAATGTGTAAGTTCATCTCATGGCAACCTTGGTTCCATGGCTGCTTACCTCCATGTCCTCAGGCAAGCTCTAATTTTCCTTTTCCAAGGAAAACTGCATACAATGTGGTCACCACACAAGCTGGCAGCTAGTGCCTGTGGTGCTGTCTTGCTGCTGGAGGAAAGGAAGCAACAAAATGCTGTGTTAGGGCAGAAGTGTTTGAGCAGTCCGTGATGCTGAGATAAAGACTGTGGGAAACTGCAGGCAGGAGCTGAGAGGAAAGGCTGATGTTTCCCACTTGGAGACGTTTGGGATTCAACTTGCTATTCCTCATCATAAGGCAAGAAGTTTTTATTCACCAACAGTTATTCATAGAACAGAAAAAGGTGAAAAGAAATTAATTGCACCTTTGCTCACCCAAATGCTATGTAGCTCATAAAAAGGGACTCAGAATGGGCTGGGGAGGTGTTCAGCTGTGGGAGATAAAAGGAGAAAAGCTGAAACCGAATGAAAACCGGGAAGGCTCAGCAAATAAGCTGTAGGTATATGTGAGTGTGTACAAACAGTTTTCTATAAAATCATCTCACAACTCTTTTTTTAAACCTCTGTCTCTTGCTGGCACCAGGATTGTAAAGGTTAATGCATGTCATCTTGCATAGAGCAATGTAAGACAGAAGATAGCTCAAGGCCATGAGCTTGGCAATTAGAAGGACTGGTTTCAGCAGCTGCTTTACCATTGATTTTCTCTGTGCCCTTCAGCAAATTACTTCTAGTTAGCATGACAGGATGGTTAGATACTCAGTTTCAACCATACCTATATTTAAGTTTCTGCCGCCTTTGTAGAGACGTGTCCTTGAGTTACATCCCCACTTTTCTATGCAACTGCTAACTTGATTGTGGTGCACTGGTCCATGAAGCAATTGCAAATTAAAACAGAAAAACAAAACACACAAACAGTCAATCAAATCCACTTAGCAAGTACTTGTCACTGCCTCTTAGCATTGCTAAATGGCCAATAGTAACAGGATATTTATTTTAAAACAGCTTAAATAAAATCTTTGCAATTAAAAGAATAAACTGATTTTCTTAAACAGTCTTCTTTATTTAATTTACTTAAATCCTTCCTGCTTTATTTGATGTCTCATCTAGCTTATCAAGTAAATTATTCTAGATATCTTTTTCGAACTTATAGGAATGCTGCAATGTAGAATGTAGGGAGAGGAAAGAGTTTAAGAAGCAAAGTCAGTGGCTTCAGTGGGAAGGCACTTAATCCAGTATGTTCTGTGTGCTTACTGGTGTAAGTGGATGAACCTGGTCTGTGGAAGATGTTTCTCATTCTCCTTGGATGTCTTGTGCATTCCTGTAATTCATAACCATGCGATCTCTCTGGTGGTAATTCCTCAAGTCTGTTCAGTCCATTTTTCACTTTAAGCTCAGCAACGAAGTAATGGTGATTTCACATCCCAATGGCTAGAGTCCTCCAATGAAATATAGGATATGTCAGTGCAGATCCTGTCTTGGCATGATTTCCTGCGGGAGTTGGAAGATAAGTAAAAGTGCCTATAACCAGTGGGTCAGGGGAGGCTTCTTGGAAAGCATTCTTGTAGCTTCTCCTGCAGCAGTCATTCTGCTTTGTGTGAAACTGATAAATAATTGCTGCAGCAGGAACTTAACTCATGTCACCTAGATATGTGCATATTACTTATAAAGTGGTTCTCACTCTTTGACTGCCTAATGGCTGTTTGGATATGGCAGGTGGAGCATGTCAATTACATGGGAAATTTCAGATACAGAGAATCTAAAAATATTAATCAGAAAAAGATTAAAGTAATAAAAGACATAGAGCTTGTGGAAGGGTGTGTGTGTGTTTGTTAACTGAGGGTATCATATGACCACAGAATCATAGAGTGGTTTGAGATGCAAGGGGCCTTGAGGATCATCTAGTTCCAGCCCCTCTGCCTTGGCCAGGGACATCTTTCACTAAGCAAGGTTGCTCAGAGCCTCATACAGCCATGGTCCAAGAAGTTTTGAAGTAATTGCAAAGAGCATTTTGGTGCTTAAAATTCAGTAGCAGGTTGTCCCCCTTATTCCCAAGAAAATTACAAGATTAAGTCCCTGTTTACAAAATCAAGACCCAAAACCACCTGTCAGTTCAAAGAATCTTAGAGGAATTACAGGTATGCAATGAGTTAAAGTGATCCTAGTTGTGTTGATAATATGCCTGAAATTGTATAGAATTAAATGAAACTTACATAGGCATTTAAAATACAGACAGGATAAAATGAAGCCTTGATTTTGGACAGAAATTACTTGGAGTTGATGGATGCATGGCATAATTATAATGCTGACTAAAATAAAATGTAAATGACTGTATCTTTTCTTCTTTTTATAGTTCTAAAACAGATCCTGTTACTGGAGCTGTGAAAAATACCAAATACCATCAGCTTTAGTAAGCACTGCAAAAGTAACTTTGCTTGGTCTCATAAGCCTGCAGTATAAGTGTGTGTGTGCACACGTGCATGACTGTGTAAATGTGCATGCACATGTGTACTTCTTTTTTGTTTTTCAAAAATGTTTTTCTTACCATGGAGTTGTTTGGGGAGAAGGATGAACAGAAAGATGATTTTTAATCAGACTTTTCTTCTTCACTTGCATGCAATTTCTCTAGTTTTACTACGCATTTCTGAAATACTGAAATCTTTGACACTTCTCAACTCAATTTATTTTTCTTAAGAAAGCACTCAACTGTAGTGTAGGCACAAAGTAAGTACACAGAGATCTGGGCATTTCTGTAATGGCATTTCCTTGTGTATCATTCACAGTGACTTGCTGGGTTTGGTCACTTACCTGGACTGGGTCATGATCATTGTTACAATATGCTCCTGCATTTCCATGATGTTCGAATCCCCTTTTAGAAGAGTTATGCATGCTCCAACACTTCAGGTACTGCCACTGAATCATTTTACAATTACTGAACCACAGTCACCTTGCTTTTCTCCTGGAACTGACTGTCTCCTAGGAACTGACTGTTCCTAAATTATGGTTATTCTCTGCTTTTGTTTTCAGATTGCTGAATATGTTTTTGTAATATTCATGAGCATTGAGCTTAATCTGAAGATTATGGCAGATGGCTTGTTCTTTACGCCAACAGCTGTCATTAGGGACTTTGGAGGAGTTATGGACATATTTATATATCTTGTAAGTTTTTATATTTATGGAAGGTTTTTGTGGCATTCTTAACTCTGATATATTTGGTTATATAAATGTTTAGTAGTGTGAAGAAGTTTGTCTCTGCACCCTGATGCAAACAGTAGTGATACATGGATGTGATAAACACCTGGCAATTTAGTATGGGGTCGTTGTATGACCCTTTTAAATTCTTTATTTGTTGATATGTTTTAAGTATCAAATATGATTTTCCTTCAGAGGAAACTTGAGAACTCTGAGCTCATTTCAGCGTTTTTATGCAGGAGAATCTTAATTTTACCTGTTTCATAGATATTGCTTCTTCCCCTCTCAACAGAATTCCTGCTTTATTGAAGGTGTTTCAAAACCATTTACCATTTGACAGAGGGCACATCTTTGTTGCTGATGTTGCTATAGAAGAAAGCAAAGGAACCTATATCCCATATCTATCAGTAGTGGTTCTCAGGAAAAAAGTTTCTCAGCAGTTCTCAACAGTTTCTGGGAAATCTCTTGCATTTCATTAAAATACGAGAGGAGGGTGTCCATTTCCTCCTCACATACGACAGTAAATACCATGGAATGTGTCAAAACCAGTGCTCAGTATAATACAGTATGAAATATTTTCTAATTTAAGAAATTACGGAGAAAAATGGCTTTGATGGATTTAGATTAAATCTTTCAGAGATGAATCCACCAGGCAGATGTGCTGCATAAAATTTGTCACAATCAATTTGTATCAAAGATTTTATTGTTAGCAGAAATAAAAATATGCATACTTGTACAAAATTCCTATTTTAATATGCATAATTCCTGTGTGCTTTAGTTTCTTGAAATCTCTCTGAATCCCTCTGCTTGTCTGAAGGAAAAATTTCAGTGGTGTAGTTTGGATATTCCAAATATGACTGCAGTGATCTTAAAAGACTGTGGAAGAAAGTCAGGACTGTTAAATCTGTTTTGGTGGGGTGGCTGCCTTTTATCACTTTGTTTTTAACAAATTATATAAAGTCTTAAATAACTGGTGATATTGTCTTGATCCTCCAGTTTTTGTGCACTTACTTCTTTGTAATACTCTCACCTCTGTCCCCCTATGATAACACTGGCTTTTAAAAAATGGGAAGCATTTAAGAGATGTTAAATCAGTAACCATTTGTCAGAGATTGTTCAGGTTACATGACACAGCTATGCTGTTTGAAAACACTTCCAAAAACATAGCATTTGTGTAATGAAACCACATGGTGACAAAACAACTTATGCCTGTAACAAAGTGATAGGAAAAACTGTCAGGGAAACTGTTAACAGACTTTCCAGGTGAAGATTTCTCAGTTCCAGGGTAGAATCTCTGAAATTAGAAGGAGGAAGAAAAATAATGCTGCCTGCTACAAGAATATAGTTTGTGTCCCTGTTTGAGTCAGCCAAATTGATTTCTCCTTTTGGAACTATTCCATCTAATTAAGCATATAAAATGGATTTTGAGTCAAAGGGCAAGACAAAGAAAAGCTGATGCCAATTAGTTAGGACAATAAGCCAGGACATAAGAGATCTAAGCCCTTTTTCTAAATTAGATGCTCTTTTGCCTTATTCTTTAATTTTAAGGTAGAAATCTTCATTGACCTTCTGTGCTGTGTCTATGCCAAGTAAGACATTGTAAGCATGACCTTTCTTTACTTTTTCTGTCCTGTCACCTCCAGGTGAGTTTGATATTCCTGTGCTGGATGCCTCAGAACGTCCCTGCCAAATCTGGAGCTCAGCTCTTAATGGTGCTCCGCTGCCTCCGACCTCTTCGAATTTTCAAACTGGTCCCTCAGATGAGGAAAGTGGTGAGAGAGCTGTTTAGTGGCTTCAAGGAAATTTTTTTGGTATGTGCCAATTTTTTTTCCTTGCAAAAATATATGAAGGCATAAGATAACATTTTGATGTAAAATTCATGTTTTCTATCCTTTTCACCATTGTTGTCTGTTTACTTTTCATTGTGTTATCAGATGACCACACAACAGGCTAAAAATCAGAATATAAGTAACTCATACTGAGTAAAGCTGTCGTAATAATTCTTTTAGAAACTATATTATTTTTTTAGCATACTTTTAGTCATAATTACATAGGAAGACTATTGAAAAAAAAATCTACCCCTTTTTCACAGTTCTGGTTGGTCAAGGAATATGAGAAGTAGTGTATGGAAGCTCTGTGTACTCAAGAAGTGTATGGAAGTGTAAGAACAAAAGTTAACCTGGTTTCTGAACTGCAGGTCTCTACCTTCAAGCTTCTTGAGAGGCAGCCAAAAACAGTACAGTTGTTCATCACAGATCTGGATCTCATTCTTATGTCATTGTTGTTATTATTATGATCATGGCCATAGTATAAGTGATAAGAACAACAATGGAGTCTGTGATTGCTTGATCAGACATAATCTATTGTCTTGGGATCCCATGTGGTATTGGTCAGCCTAAGCAACAGCCATCTTACTCCTTAATAGAGGGCTTTATTAGGTCAGGTTGTTATAAAACACTAAGCTACAAAATATTTGCAGACAGTGATAGAGCAAGGACAAAAAGTATAAAGCTAGTTGGCATTTCATAAATACTGTATTCTGTTGAAGATATTTACATCTTAATTTGCTCATGCTTATCTTAACTGGAGCTATCCTGGAATCAAATATCTTCCAGTGGCTTAATCAGATTAATTAGCCTGAATCAGCAAAACAGAAGCAGCACATACGCAAGTACTCAAACAGTTCCTTTAAAGTGAATGTCAATTCTTATGCATACAGAATTTAGAAAGGTGGTACACTGAGCACAAGAAAGCTTTTATCCTTATCTGCATATTAAAAATAAGACTAATATAACACAGCACCTGGTTACTGGACCAGAACCTAAAGAAACGTGTCTGTCACCAAAGCCATATCTCCAGGTTTACACCCCAAAATGATCCTCCCTGCAGTTCCTCAAGGGAGCTGACACCCTTTTTCAAGTCTGCAGAAGAAGAGTTTAACAAATCCAACTTCATCTTTACAGGTTTCTATTCTTTTGCTGACTTTAATGCTTGTTTTTGCAAGCTTTGGAGTGCAGCTCTTTGCTGGAAAACTGGCTAAATGCAATGACCCTCACATCATCTCTAGGGTAAGAACTGCTTTTCTGCTTCAAAATAATGGTATGCTGTGCCATTTTTGCCTGCTGGGGAAAGCAAGAGGGGCAATCAGAGCTATCATTTGAGAAACAGAAGTCTTGGGCTCTTCCTTGTTCAGAAGCAGGATGATGGAGGGAAAGGTGATTAAGACATCAGCAAATGAGGGTAGGGATGGGTTTCCATATGATAACTAAATCAGGTCCAAACACTGGGGACTGTCTTAAAAAAAGTTGTCAAATGAATGTCATGTTACCTGAAAAGGACTGGATGGCACATGGAATTAATCGTGGGAAATAACACCTTTGCATTCCTAGGTCCACAACTGAAAAACAGGTTAGACTGCTAGAGGTCCAAATCAATGGGGATGCCAAGTGGAGAAAGTTATCTTTGTTTCTTACTCCATTTGGAGAAATATCATCATGACCTAAAGAGAGCAATGGTCTTTAGGTGTTATATGGCTTTGCAAGGGTCTTCAGGGGTGAAGAGATAGATGAGAATCTTTGCTTCATGATCAGAAGGCTGGATTTATTATTTTATGATATATAATACATTATGACTATACTAAAAGGAATAGAGAGAAAAGTTCAGAAGCTGCTAAGCTAAGAATAGAATAGGAATAGAGTAAACAAGAGAGCTCTCTCTGATTCTGTCCCAGAGAGCTCAGTCTCTGATTGTCCATTAATTGTAAACATGCAACATGGGCCAATCACAGGTGCACCTGTTGCATTTCACAGCAGCAGATAACAATTGTTTACATTCTCTTTCTGGAGCCTCAGCTTCCCAGAAGGGGAAAAATCCTAAAGAAAGGATTTTCCACAAAAGATGTCTGTGACATTTAGGAAAGAGGTAAAAGGCCACATAGTCTTGCAAATTGAAAAGCACTGTCAGTCCTGAAGGAAAAGGTACATGGAACATTTACTGAGATGCATTTTCCATTTGGGTAAAGGTCCATGACTATTAATCACAGACTTATAAATAACCCTTCTTTTCTGTGTATATTGCTTTCCCATCATGGCAAATGTGCTGTTTATGCTGGCATGTTGACATCTCTCACAGGCTTCTGTTTAATCTCTCATATTTCACTATAGGAGGATTGTCATGGCATCTTCAGAATAAATGTAAGTGTTTCCAAAAATCTCAATTTAAAGTTAAGACCTGGAGAGAAAAAGCCTGGATTTTGGGTGCCACGAGTCTGGTGAGTTGCTACACTTTGGCCTGTGTTTCTTCAAGAATGCTACTGTTGGTGTAGAAAAAATGGCTCAAATGTGATGACATTAAATCATTGATGGAGGGGTTTTTTTGTAATTCAAATGATACTAAGAGTAAAAATTCTGGCATATTTAGCAAAAAGCCAGATATATGACGTTTTCCAGATTTGACCTCCATTTCATAAACAAGAAAGGAAGGAAAAAACCTCTAGGTACTGAACCTATGTAGGAATTAGATTTGATTTTGTTATTATTACAGTGGGAGTTATTTTCTTGGAAAGTATCATCACTTAGTTATTCTTTAGTATTATTATGAAGGCAACCTGAGAGCCATAAAGCAACAATAGAACCTAAGAATAAGTAGGAAAAGATGGGAAGGAAAAGAAATGGAAATCAACCAGCCTACAGCTACCCATAAAAACAAATGATTATATCATGTCTAAAAAAAGCTTTTCTCTTCTATGGCCATCAACCATGCCAACCAGCAGTTTCTTTATTTTTCCAGTGCAGGGAGTCATTGTGGTCTGTCTGATGCAGAAGTGCAGTAAAACTTATTTAAAAGCTAATGTATGTTTTTAATTTGTATTCTAATACATTTAATATTTCCCAACACCTGAACAGGCAAAACTCACTCTTTTTAATTGTTTACAGTTTTCATTTGGTTGGCATTTTGCAAAATCAGCTTAACAGCCACAATTATTTTAATTGGCCATGTGTGGGGATAAAGAATGTACCAGCAGTGGTAGATTCAGAGCCACCCTACACCAAAGAAATAGTGTACTGTGATTTGAACAGTCAGTAAAACTCTGACATCTGCAGAAGTCTTTGTTTCTGTATGCTTCAGATAAATTCTTTCTTGAGTAAGCAAATTCAATCCTGTTCAGCTTGGTCCAGAAATAAGCAAAAACTCTCTTAATCAGCATAACTGTAAACTTTGGGGAATGTTTTGTTATTGCAGAAAAATGTTTTACTGCAAAGACATTCATACCACCTGTTGGCTGTCAGGCCAGATTTTCAAGAGCCAGATGTCAGTATAAGGACTGCATTAAACAGAAGTATCTACATCTGAGAGCTCTCTTTTCACTGAATGGTTGGATTCAAGAAGCACCAAACACATAATAGCTCTTCTGGAATACAACTATTTACCTTATAAACTATTGAAAAGTCATTGAGCTCCTTGGATTATCTGGCTTGGATTGTAGAGACAGAGCAACGTGCTAATCTTGCCCAAAGAGAGTACTTTTAATGTTCAACTGGAAACATTCTCTTGAATCTCAACTGATAAAAAAGGTCCGAGCACATGGTATAGGAAAGCCATGATGATGTGATGTCCTCTTATGTCCTCTTTTAAGTTTTGCTGTATGCTATCAGTTCTTCATGATTATGAAATAGGGAACAACATTTTCTGAACAATCTTATTGACCATGGAGTCTGAATCTTTTATGTGGGTTAGAGAATTATTTCCTGCAGGCAAATTTATTTTAGAATCTGGCAAATGCCATCAGATCAATTTTTTCCATGAACGATGGTTTTTTCTTTCATTGGCAAAAGCTTTAAAATACAGCAATATAGAGTCATAGAATGTTTTGGGTTGGAAGGTATCTTACCATGAGCAGGGACACCTCACACTACACCAGGTTGCTCAAAGCCCCATCCAGCCCAACCTTGAACATGTTATTAGTTTTATTGCTGTGAGTCAGATTCTGAGTAAGAAAATAAAACTTACATAGAGATCTAAAAAATTATGTTTACATATTTATTGCTGTTGCTATTGTTTTCTTATTCCTGATATCGATCTTTGATATGTTTCAGAGGCTTTCATTACAACTTTGCAAAGTATTTAAATGCTAGACTATGAAGAATCAAGGTAACAAATAGAACTTTACTGCTGGTTCCACCTATTTGTGTTCTGCATTTCAGGGCAAATCCTCGGAATTTTAATTTTGATAATGTGGGCAATGCAATGCTGGCACTATTTGAAGTTCTGTCATTAAAAGGCTGGGTGGAAGTCAGAGATGTTATCATTCATCGTGTTGGGCCGGTAAGGAAACACATGAGACTCTTTGAATTCTGCAACAAATAACTGTGGGGTTTTCTTTTTTTTTAACTATTACTCTTATTTCTTTCTATTCAGATCCATGGAATCTACATCCATGTTTTTGTATTCCTTGGCTGCATGATTGGACTGACCCTTTTTGTTGGAGTTGTCATCGCTAATTTTAATGAAAACAAGGTACTAAGGAGGTGGTTTATTCTGAGTGAGAGGGTTTATTGAGTGTAGAATTGGCTCTGTGAGAAACCTGAAACTTATATTACAATGTCTACATTACCTGGTAAGGCTGCCTTTAGTACTGGCTTACCAATCTTACATTTTACAAGACTGCAAATAAGGCTTCAGATACACCTGATCCATACTTGCTAGAAGATCAAAGCCTGTGATGACAGCAATCTGTCACACACTCTATCAAAGCTGTTAGAGTTTATTTCTAGTGCAGCTGTGCTGCTAGATGGAGATTGAACATAAAGCACTATGTATTTACAGATGCTGCTTAGTTTGATGTAGGTGTACATGTGGTGACAGATAAAAAGATGCGTTACACTTGCCTGTGTTGCAATGAAGGGGTCTCTTAAGAACCCTGGCACTGCAGTATTTCAGAGCCAAAGTAAAGCTGTATGGCTTTTTCTTTACAAACCACAGTGTACATTGTAAAAATAATTGTCCATCACTCCAACTAAAAAGGTAGCTAGATTCCTAGACAAGTTCACATGGGCTTTTTGGATTACCCTGAAAAGGAGAAAAACCTGCCCTCAAGGGAATTGTTTCAGAGCAGCTCATGCCTATGCTTGTTACAAGGTAGAATCCTCTGGATGGGGTTGCTGCACGAACACTTCACAACCTTTAATATGAGGGGTTTTTCTGAGCCTCTTGTGGTGCCTCTGAGGCATAGAGACGAAATTATTAACTTTTTCCTCTTTCACTTCAAAGTCACAAAAATACTGAGATATGATATTTTTACTACTCATGGCTCTGAAGGGAAAGGATGACTACATGCTATGGGGCATGGAGAAGTGTGACAGCCCAGTGTGCTTGTTCTGGAGCTGGGTGCTGGCTCTGGCTCTGGCCCTGACCCGAGCCCAGTAGCAAACACAACCACTGAGTTTGTCCATCAGGGAAACCACTTGACTCCTTCCAGAAGGGAGCCGAGCAGCACGTTACTGTGGGCAAGCAAGGCATCATGAAGTGGGGTCAAGCACATTGTGAGCCAAATAAATAGCCTAAAACCTCTACTGTTTTGAAGGTATTTTTATGTTTGCATAGCATCAGTGTAATTTTGGTAAGATGAAGTGCAGTCATTCCTGTTAAAATATATCTGCTCTAGAGAACAAAGAGCAATGTATGAATAATTCCTTTTCTTATTCACTAAATTTTGCTTGTGGATTGACAAAGCTGAAGTTTCTGCAGTATGAGAACCCCACTGGATTTTTATAGATGCCTTTGTCACTTTTTGTTCATCTGTGCAATATTACTTTTCCTTCAAAATTTTCAATACACACATGAATACAAGAATCTTTATGCTTTTTGTCCTTGCTCACTAGTAAATTACACTGAACAGGCACATCAGGCAATATTTCTGTAGAATTCACATGACATTTAAAGTATAAATCTTTTATATCTTCTGGTTCAGCTTCTTCAGTTGTTTCTTAGTAACCAGCAGTGGCATGTAATGTTTGTTGTTCTTTCTTTTTCCTTGACTACTCATTACTTCTTATGTATTTACTATAGAGAAAAGAAAATGTTTTCAGATTTAAGTTGAAAATATTAATGTTAATTAAGTGGGCAAGAGTTTCAGCCCAATTAATATTCAAGTAGAGTGAAGAAATGTCCAGAAACTAAAAAAAAAAAAAAAACGTAGAGAGATGGCTGGCAACTAGCCCAGAAAGTAGAGAGCAAAACAATCCACAGTGTGAAGTTCAGTCACATTTTCTTAAATCTAGTTACTTAACCAATGTATTAGTGTTTAAAGTAGATATTTTTTTAGAAAATTCATGGCTAATATACAGTTAGAACAATTACAGGAGTAGTTGATGAGGGTCAGAGTTGGGCAATTACTGAACAAACTGTTTTAAATGAGAACAAACGATTTTCTAAAAAGAAAAATTTATAATCATTTCAGATATGCTCTAGTTTTTCATATGAGTTGTTGGAACTGCAAGTGTGGAAACATTGGACTGGGAAGTACCACAGCAAGCTCGGGCTCTGTACTTGGTTGTCCCAGTGACAGGGCAATAGCCCAGATTATTCCAACCCCCAACCCCATTTCAGTCCTCAACTATCACTTGTCTCAGCTCCTGAGTGCCAGGAGTTCAGGCCACAGTGAAGATGTCAACGACTCAAGTATTAGTTGGTGCTTTGAGCTGAAGCCCAAATGCAAGCGCAGCTCCTCCAGCCTAGCCCTGCTCACAGTGCTCTGCTCTGTGGTTCCCTTATGATGACCCTGCTTGTGGAACTGGCAGTTTCTGAGCAACAAAGCAATTTGGCACCACTTGATTTTACAAAAATCCACCTTTTTGCCACCTTTTGTCTTGTTTGCAGTGAAGACTCTCCAAGAATATAAAGCAGACATGCTCCTTGGGGGAATGTGTTGCCTTTTAATCTAAGTGTTTCTGAATGGTGCCATTTGGGCCTGACAGGAGTAGTGAGCATCTTTACATCTTCACTTTGTCTGCATTGTATTGGAAGGTACCTCTTCCCAGGGTACCATCTAGGGACACAGCTCCATAAAGAGATCACGTTCACTGACAGGGAGAAATCCTGACCTTATCAGTTGCACAGCCAGCCACAGTTCCAGCATCTACACAATCGAATGCCCAGGTAAGGGCGAAGATCATGCCAGCCCTTAGCCAGCTCAGTGTGGCTCTTTCTGACAGGGACAGGAGCCAAGTGTCTGGAAGACAGGATTTTGACATTTACCTTGAAAAGGTCTCCTTTGTTTTGTAACTCTAGAATCCTTCTGTGAGATTTTACAGTTCTCTAAAGTGATAAGGAACTCGTTTTGAAGGTCATTTTAGATAACGTTCAGTTCTGTTTGAAGTTTGCTCTGTTATGTGAACATTTTTACACATTACCAGCTACCACCATCTACCCTAAAGGTGTGTCTTCGCCTCTCTTTGTGCTTCCTCTGTGGAGAGCTCTTGTAGATTCATAGCATACTATGATTTTATTTCAATTACACCCCAAGCAGAAGAGCTGTGGAGACCAACAGTGGTCTCCTGGAGGGCTCCTTCCCTGAAGAAACTAGTGGCACTAGTAAGTCACGGACTCTCTGCTGCAAAGTCTAGACAAAATCCACCACTCTGCTTCCTGGCAAATGACATTCAGTCAAATGGAAGACCTCCTGCAGTGTTTCATTGCCCACAGTGGGCTGCTGCTACAAAGAGCACCAACTGTGCCTGCTGAGTTGAGTCCCAGAAACTCACAGCTAATGCATCCAGAAATCCTCTTGGGTAACAGCTGATACTTCGGACTCCATTCCCCAAGCAGTGTGTTATTTAAGGGAAGTTGTGTATGTAACTTTATTTCAGGCACCAAAGAGAGTGTTGTTTTCATGTTACAATGCTGTTAAATGACAAAAGCTTTATATGCTTCTCTTTGTTTATTAAGGGGACAGCTTTACTGACTGTAGATCAGAGACGATGGGAAGATCTGAAAAGCAGACTGAAGATAGCACAACCTCTTCATCTCCCACCTCGTCCTGGTATCAAAGATATTTTGATTTTATTCATGTTGAGCCCTAGTGTTCGTAATTCCCCAGGAGTCTGCGATTCAAATTAAAACTGTAATCGTGAGGCCACTAGGAGGTTGTGCATAAGTTAATGTGGAAACAGGCTCCAACTACAGATCTCTCCATAAGGCTATTAAAATCAACCCTAAAAAGGTTGTGCTTCGATGGTTTTAGGATAAGCCTTAATGAAAAATTTATTTTCTAAATGAAAAATATTTGCAGTTGGCTGTAATGATATGAATGGAATGTATTAACCTGACAGCAGTTGAATGATGCACTTGCCCTAAAAGTACCAATGCTTTCATGCAACACTGGTGTTCAGTATTTGAAATTATATGTTCAGAAGGCCCTATTTGATATGGAAAATTGTGGCAGAAAATTAGAAACGTATTTTGAAAATGGGAAAGGATTATTTTGCCTCTAATGAACATGGAAAATATGTCAAGAAATAGGGGGGGAAGTTACTGTGTATTTTGACTCTCCTCCTCAAACTCTTTCTTTTTCAGATAACGATGGCTTTAGAGCGAAGATGTATGATATAACTCAGCATCCATTTTTTAAGAGAACTATTGCTGTACTTGTCCTGGCCCAGTCTGTGTTGTTATCAGTTAAGGTAACTGTGTTTCTTTTAAGTGCTTCATTACAACAGTACAGCATGTGTTTGCACATTTCCTAACACCAGTTAATGATCAATTGGGCCATTAGTGTGATGAATGCAAGAAAATGTGATTTCTAGATACAGCAATCTCAGCTGGCATAGATCACTGTAGATTAATTGTTACTTGTGGAGTTCAGTCAACTTCTGTCTTTTTGTAGTCTGGTCCATTATTTATAATTTCTAGTTAAGGTGGAAATCTGAGAGAGGAGTATACCAAAATGCCATTCCTTTCTGAGTAGATTTTAAAGTGAAATTCATTCATTAACAAAACGCTTAAAAAATTGAGGCAATGAAGAGGCATTTATTCTGTTTAACAGCTATTCTTCTATTAATGGACTGTGCTTGTTTTTCAGTGGGATGCTGCAGATCCAGTAACTGTGCCTTTAGCAACAATGTCTGTTGTTTTCACCTTCATTTTTGTCCTTGAGGTAAAGTAATATATTTTGACTTCTTGAGATTAAGACTTGTATGTATATATTTCATTTGTCTTTAGGGGTGTTTCTCATTCTTCACTAGGGTGTTTATTTCTGAATGTGTACGTGCGGGGTTCTCTATGTCACTTGTCTTTAAACATGTATTGTAAGAAGAAACTTTTAATGTGTTATAGTCATACTTCTCTACACCTTGAGCTTTGTGTCTTTTTATATATATATATTCAAGGCTGAGTATTTAACAGTGTGCTTTGGTGAGCCCAGTGACCTCTTTTCTTGTGGAACATCTCATATTACATTCCCTCCATACAACAAAAGGTCTGTGTTGCCTCGCAGAAGTTCTGCTTCACCCATTTATGTTTTGCCTGGTGTGTTAATCCGCACTCTTCTGTACCTGTGACAAAATCAAACCTATCTCAGCTTTGTTTTGGTTTAAATATCATACTTCATTTTAATATCTTTTTTAAACGTTACTCTCCAGCTCCAGTATTGTCCAGTATTTTATAAGCTACTCTCCAGTATTGTCTATCTTTTGCAGCACAAGTCTGGCTCCAGTGTGGTAGCAGTTCTCTGTCTATGAGAATATTGTGTTTACAAACTCTGCAAGGTGTATTTAGCCTATTTTCATAGGCCTAGAATCTAATTATTTAAACACATTTTGGAAAACATATACTTTTTTAATGTATAAGGATATCCATTTAATATTAAAGAAGATGCTTCCTGTGTGGTTAGGATAGTACATAATTCTTGATAAATTTTTGGTTGACTACTTTTCTTGTCAGTCCCCTCTGAATAGCTGATACTGACCACTATCAGAAACAGGATAGTAGACTATGTTTCCCACTGCTCTAATCCAATCTGACAGTTCCTATGTTCCATTGATAGGTTTTGCCAGTAGTGATGAATAAAAAATGAAGTGAATACCTTGTAGCAGCTGTAGCTAGAGTATGTCCATGTTGTTGCTTCTTTTTTCCCTACCCAGGAGAAATCAATATCTCTGGAGAGACTGAGCAAACACAGAAAAGTTTTATTTGTGTCATACACGGGCAGGTTTTACTTTACCTAGTAACTATGTCTTTGGAAATACTTTTTTCTCTTATACTGCCAGGGGAAACAAATACACTTCTAGGATTTCAAAGGAACTTTGTCAGAGCCAGGAGAAATTTGTTGACTGTCTCAACAGGCAAGCTATCACACTGTGAGTGCACACAATTTATGGAGAGAGGAAGCAGCTTCCTGCTCAAGATCTTCCCTAATGCAGCATAGTCTGGTTACAGAGTCTGCTTTCTGCATAGCTGATGGCCCTGTATCCAATCTAAGAACTCCTGATTCAGCTTTAAACCTCTACTTCTCACATCATATATATGTGGTATAGAAAATTGTAAGAATTTGAAGATCTCACTTTTTTTACCACATTGATGATGACAGAGTAAAGGAGATGTGATTTTTTTATTTCCACGGTGTGGTATTCAGTTCGAGATTATGGACACCTAAAGTTAGATGTTTAAATTCTACATGTGAGGTAGGTCTTAAAACTGTTACTGTGATTGGGGGAGATGAAGGGTGAGATTCAGTTACCTGCAGTAGCCACTCCAGAGTGGCCACTCCAAAAGGCCAGAGACATTTACAGGTCATATGTCACCCCTGCCAGACCCATCCATCCCTCTTCAATTCTCTAGGGCATCTCAGGTAACTGAAGGCAAGATAACTTAGTAACTGAAATGGTAATTAGAGATTCAGAGACCATGTTGTTCACTTTGTAGTCAGGCTTCAGAAAACATTATAAGGCAAAAAGCTAACTGAAAAATCAGCCTTTTACCTCAAGCTAGTGTCCTCTTATATTTGGGGTTGTTTTCAGAAATGTTAAATGGCAGGGTTGCAAGGTGGGATAGAAAAAATAACATAATGAATGCCTGACAGATAAAGTCTTTAAAAAGTAACTCATAACCTGTTCTGAGATTTAATACAACTTGTGTGTGAGAAACTTTTAAGTGTTCCTTCTACATGCATCACTCTACTTTGGTATCCATTACCTGTTGTGACTTTTTCTGTAACTATTAGTATCTATTCTTGAGCTTCTCATCTGCATTCCTGTTACCTAAATTGGAAATGTCAAGCACTTTGGAAGCTTTTACCAGGTTCACTGTCAAATATACTGCCTTTACTGTTCTTAGCTTTTTTATCTTCCATGCTGCTGAGTACAGATGGTGCATAGTGCAGAGTATTCCTTAAAGCAAGAAATATTTGCAATGTAGGAAAGCTTCTTAATAAATTTGAGCTGTAGGTCCTGCAGAACACAATTTTATTCCTGAGTTTAAATGTGTTTATGTGATTTTAGCTTGCTTGCAGACAGTTAGCTAGATAGGATGCTGCTATGACTTGTTTAACTTAAAGCTATTTTAACCCCACATTTACTTCAGCAATCTATACATTAAGCATTCAGTCTGAGGTGGTTAGCTGCACTCCTGTCTTCGATACTTGATGGAGGCAGAGAGACAATTCAGAATGTTGTTTATCCCTTGGTCTTGGTCATCTGTGTACCAGTTTTCCTCCACCTAAGGGAAGCTAATATTATCCAGGTAGTCCACATGGGAATATTTAGCTGAGGTGAAACCTGTCCCTTGTTGTTTAAAACTATTCATAAAATGAACGCAATCAAACATTTTGGAGAATGGAAGAGGATCTCATGGCAAGGGATAATAATTTCTTCATTACAAGTGAGAAATCCTTTTATCCATAGGTCACAATGAAGATTATTGCCATGTCACCTTCTGGCTTCTGGCAAAGCAGGAGAAATCGGTATGATCTCTTGGTGACATCTCTTGGAGTTATATGGGTCATACTTCACTTTGCCTTACTGGTAAGATATACAAAATGCAATTCCAGTGATTAAAACCGTTTTATCTTGAGGCACCAGCAGGGGGATTGCTGCTATATATACAGATAAATCTTTGAGAGTTTAATAAGGCTGAAATATGTCTGAAAGAAACTAAGCTTGATGCTAAGAATTATTGTCTTGTACAGTCATGTAGTGCAAAAATTGTCTTACTGATGCAAGTTAGAGTCTGTAAATGTGGTAGGAAACAAGCCTTTAGGAGGGATGTAAGTGACAAAAGGAAGGAGACTGAAGAGAGTGAGAGCACTTCTAACAAAGGTCTTGGGAGCATGAAGGAAGAAAGAGGCAAGGTACAGAATACAGACAGGACCACAGGACTGGAAGAAGGCATAGTTCAAAACTGCTGAACTATACAAACCCTCCCAAACCCAACAGTGATTCTGTACCACTGGTTTTGTTTAAGGGGCAGTGTTTAATTCATGAAGACATGAAGGAGAGAGAGGAGAAAATCAGCTCTCCCTTCATTTCACACCAATTTTTAAAATTTAACTGCACTCCTAGTTTCTTTATTTACAGGGGAAGAAGAAGAGATGGTTGATAATTGTCATCATTCACAAGTTGCCAAAGTCACAACCCTATAATGTCTGCAGGATTTTCTCTTGTCTGCTCCATGTTCTGTTTGAAGAAAAACCTGTTTCATGTGATTAATAATTTCGCCCTGAAATTCACAGTTTCTCCCTGCTACTAAATAGCTTGGAAGACCTGAGGAGTTTCTGTAATCCAGCAGCTTCCTAGACAAGTACACCAAGCCTGATGGACATAATTAATATAGGACTGAAGGGGTTTTGGCTTGATGTGTGGGGAGAGTTGGTGTGAGTTCTTTCTATTGTTGCTAATCATTTATGATTTCTGTTATTTCATATGGGGACTGCCCTATATTACTAAAAAATCAGTTATGATGATTTGTTCAAGAGATTCCTAGGGGACCATGTTTTAAGTCTTTTGTGTTTGTGTTCCAGAATGCATACACATACATGATGGGGGCATGTGTAATTGTCTTCAGGTTTTTCTCCATTTGTGGAAAGCATGTAAGTATAAATTAGGAGCTACAATTACTGCAGTGCTCATATATAGATTAAAGGACTAGATGCTGTGCATCGCTCATGCAAATTCTGTAAGGCTCTGTTTTCTAGGCAAAAAAACCCCAAAAAACAAAAAAAAAACCAAAATTCAAACACTCAAACAGCAGTCTGCAACTTTACATGCTATATTTAAAATGTCAGGATTTTAAGTAGATTGTATAATAGTTCTATGGTTATTGGAAAAGGTGATTTTTTTCAGAAAACAAAGTGCAGCAGCAATACCACAGCTTTTAAAAATGCGCTCTACAATTTTGAACATACACTGTGCTACTTTCAGCCCTTTTAATTTCAGTTGAGGTATGATGGGCATGCTGGTTTTTTATTTTCACTGTGAGACTATTGTATTGGTGGTTGAATGCATCATCTTATTATGATCGTGCTGTCTTTAAAAAGTTTCTTTTTCCAGTGTGCAGGTCTGTGTCTTTTGTCTCTACAATGTATGTCTTGTCACAATAAAGGATTTATATTCCATTTAAAAACAATTTGGGGCCAAGATATTCTTCTGAAAACACTGAGATGGTGACAAAGCAAGTCACTTCTCAAGTTTACATTTCTTTTTTGTTTGGATTTCTTCTGGTATAATTGAGAGTAGACTGGCAGAATAAGCATAAGCAGAGAACAAACACATTTATTTAACAAGTGGTGACACTGCATTCCCTTGCTATGGAACTTCTTAGACTATCCAAATATTTTCTATGAAGTCTGACATATTAAAGTAAATGTGATGAAAAAACTGCTGTACTAGGTTGCCAGGGTTAAGAACAGTAAGTCAAAGGGTTTGTTCATTAAAGATAAAAAGTTTTCCTTTAATCAAACTACACAGAACTTGTTGAGCCTTCGACGTCAAATGAAAAATCCTTGCTTCTCCTATGCAGCCAGACCAAGTGATTGCCTTCAAAGCTTTCTGATTGATTCTAAAGTTTTTTTCAAGGTTTTAACCTAGTCATTTGTACTTTCATGTTACCAGCTGTATCAGTTTCACTAATTTACCCATCCTAATGCAATGTGATGACTAAAGGTCAGCAGGAATTTGGCATGATTATAAAGAAAAGTAACACCCTCAGTCCCATTAAAGGGAATTTTTTATCATATCCAAAGTTTTTAAAAGTGTTAGGACAATCTAGGGCAGTAAATTCATCAAGAGTAAAATGTAAAATATACATACATGGAAAATTAATATCTATTATCAAAGCACACAGCATATGAAGTTTTCAAAATTATGCTCTCATTTTGTGTTCTTTGGCCAACTTCACAGAATCATAGACTCTCAGAGTGGTTTGGTTTGGAAGGGACCCTAAAGATCATCTCATTCCAACCCCCTGCCATGGGCAGAGACACCTGCTACTAGACCAAGTTACTCAAAACCCCATTCAACCTGTCCTTGAACGCTTCCAGGAATGGAGTGTCCAGAGCTTGTTTGGGCAACTTGTTCCAGTGCCTCACCACCCTCACAATGAATTTCTTCCCAATTCCAAATCTAAACCTCACCTCATTCAGTTTAAACCCACTTACTCTTGTGCTGTCATTGCATGCTCTTGTAAAAAGTCCCTCTCCAGCTCTCTTGTCACCCCCACTTAGGTACTGTAAGGCTTCTGGAAGACGTCCTTGGTCTTTCACAAACTCCCATGAGAAATTACTGGCTTAAAGAAGCTGTAATGATCTTAAGAAAATCTCTTTCTCTGTACATGAAATTATTCCTTTAGGTAGGCAGCAGCATCTGTGATTTCTGTCTAACAGTTAGGATCACTTTTAGATTAGCCCAAAGTAGTTTACTGCACCACTGTTCATGCAGTGACAATGCTGATACTTCAGGAGAATACTGATCCTGGGATATTATAGTTAAACTTATGCTGTACCATCACTGTAATATCCTGCACTGTACTATCCTATATTACTTTCTGAGGAGCAACATCTTGACCTTGTGAATGAGGAAGATATGCTGATGTCTGTAACAAGTAAAAGCAAACACAGTTCAAATCACATTCACAATGTACCATTTTACTGAGCTCATCCATTAATGAATGTGTCTAAAGGATTTGCTGTCAAAATGGCAAGTGCAAAAGCTCACATTTATGTTTTGTCTTTGCTTTCCTGAATGCTGTCATGGATTGCTTTTTCTCTGTCTTTCCAGGTAACACTGAAAATGCTTCTCCTGACTGTGGTTGTCAGCATGTACAAGAGTTTCTTCATCATAGTGGGCATGTTCTTACTGCTTCTTTGTTATGCTTTTGCTGGAGTGGTGTTATTTGGTACAGTGAAATATGGAGAGAACATTAACAGGTACAGTATGGAGTTCCCACCTCACAGGGATGTTCTTTAAACACCCTGAAGAAATCACATCTGCTAGAGAAGTTTATCTGTGGTAAAAAACAGGCAGATCTGCAGGTCTGGCTGAAGACCTCTAAGCAGAATTTCTGATAGGAGACACTGAGCCATCTTTCCAGTCTTTGTGCATTGGACAAACGACACCTGATCCAACCCAGAGCAGACTGAGAGCTGCTCTTCGTTATGCCAGCTGAAGTATGATGGAAGCAGTACTGTGCTAGCCCACAAGAGGCTGAAACACAGTGTGCCTACTGCATCCTACTGGCATCACCCAAGAACAGGATCCATATAGCTGATACAGAACCCATAGGCTGATACAGAAGGGAGGCAGTTCTTTGAACTGGCTGTTAGCTAGAGATTTCCCAGTTATCATCAGGCTTACAGAAGAAAATGGAGACAGGAAATGGGACCTGGCCTTGAGTTTTCTTTAGTTCTCTGATAAAATGAGCTAAAATACTCAGACCTCTTCTGAGCTAGAGTTCATTTATTGTATCTTAAGTCATTAAATAAATAATTCAATGGACTCATTCAAATAATACTGTAATTATTTTTAGTTTAAAATAGAAGAACAGTAGAAAATGGAATTTTTTTTTTCTTGCCAACATTTTAATTCTGGGAAGTGAAATGATCTCTCACTCTCAATCTTTCTCTCTCTCTCTTTTTAAAACAGACATGCAAATTTTTCATCAGCTGGCAAGGCTATTACTGTACTCTTCAGGATAGTTACTGGAGAAGACTGGAACAAAATTATGCATGACTGCATGGTAATTACAATACTGCCAGAGATAAGTAGACAAGAAATGAAAGATACCATTCCATCTTAAACTGTTTTCAGTATCATAACTTTGTACAAGGAATGCTGGGCTTGCCTTTATCACTTCAAGAAAATAATGTTCACTAAACTTCAGAATATGATGCACAAATTGCAGTTCCAGTCTCATACTCACAGAGTAATATTTCATAGAGCTGGGCCATTAGATGATTTAAAACCAAAAATAAACAGATGGTTTCAAAATCAGAAATGCAGTAAGTCACTTTTTCACTATTATCTCTGCTTTGACTGGGGCAAGGTGTCTATTCTGATTTACCTTGTCTTTGATTCCTGCACGTTGGCTTATTCCATGTGAATGATAGTCTGGATGACCTCAGAATTCCTCCTTGAATCATTATATTTTGCCCAAGTAAATGTTTGTCTGTGCTTTCCATTGCAAGGAAAATCATATGCCTCTCCTTTTTAAAAGTAATGAGCTGGGAAGAAACATTTTGAAAATCACTGTGCTTCAAAGCACCAGCTTGTTCCTGTATAATGGCATGAGGCACAATGTGCCCTTTATATGGTGGTAAGATCTATGCCCCAGCCTTTTTTGTCATAACTCTCTCTCTTTCCTGGTTTCCTGTCTACTAATGGAAGAGAAACAACCTGCCCACAGTAATGCTCACAGTATTATTCCGTAATTGGGAAGCCTTAAAGAAATAATAGTCTTAAATATTAGATTGATTATTATAATTATTTTTTTTTACTTTGTTTTCTTTTGTTTTGAAGGTTCAGCCTCCATTTTGTACACCAGATAACAGCACCTACTGGAAAACAGACTGTGGAAATTACGCTGGTGCTCTCATGTATTTCTGTTCCTTCTATGTCATCATTGCATACATCATGCTAAATTTGCTTGTTGGTAAGTGAAAACAGACATTAATACCAACAAGGTATATCTTGGCATGTAGTATGTTAGATGTGAGGCTGTTGTGCTGTTCAGTATGAGGCTACCTTGTACCTTCAGCGTTACCTTGCATGCATATAATGATTTTGATAGTTCTTTGGCTAAATCTCAGGAAATTTGGGAAGGAAATCTTTTGGAACAAAGAGATATTTTCTATTTGTAGAATAGACTTGCCCTACAGAACACTGATTCTCAGCTCTTATTTCTTCAGTTAATCTTTGTTCAAACATCACTGGAATTCACTTAATTGATCTGAGATGTTAGATTAGGCATCTCACCAGCATTTAAGATACAGTTTTTAAAAAGCATGGTGAATATTGGTTTAGCAAGACAGTATATTATGCTTTTAAACTCCTTGTCTTAGCATACAGGCATTTGTTAATATGGAGTTTGCACAACAGAACTAGATGTTACAATGTAACTACAGGATTTCTTTAAGGTGTATATTCTTCTTGTGGTTTTCAGCTATCATTGTGGAGAATTTCTCATTGTTTTACTCAACTGAAGAAGATCAGCTTTTAAGTTATAATGACCTAAGGCATTTTCAAATTATATGGAACATGGTTGATGACAAAAGAGAGGTAAGAAATAATAATTTCTTGATAATAAGAAGAGATACAGTAAATTTCCAGTTTTTCTTGAAAAGGAATATGAGGGGAGAAAAGTGTGACAAAATTCTCTGAGCAGTTACTGTTCAAATTTGAGATGTGAGCATGATCTAATGTTTTTCATGGCCCTTCACATATTAACCTGTATTCTATGAAGTGCTTATAATAGCAGTTTTACAAACAAACATAACTATTTATAGGATCAATATAATAGCATCTTTCCTCCCAGCTCCCTGAGAGTTAGTCCCTTGGAAGTCTGCAGATTCATATCCATTTTTTTGTGTCTGATCTTAAGAAGATCTTTGCTGAGATTTCAGCACTGCAAAATTCTTATGGGGAGGCTAATCAAGTATGGGCTGAGTGAGAGGAAGTGGACTGAAAACTGTCTGCACAGGCAGGCCCAGAGGGTGAGGGTGGGCAGGACAGGTTCTAGTTGGAGGCCAGGAACTCCTTGTGTGCCCCAGGGGTCAATATTGGCTCCAGTCCTGCTCAATATCCTCATTAATGACATGGGCAGAGTGGCAGAGGGCACCCCCAGCACATTTGCTGATGACATCAAGCTGGGCAGAGTGGCTGATTTGGCACAGAGTCGTGCTGCCATCCAGAGGGACCCTCACAGGCTGCAGAAGTGGGCTCAGAAGCCTCATGAGGTTCAGCAAGGAAAACTGCCATGTCTTGCACCTGGAGAAGAATAAACCAAGGCACAGTACATGCTTCGGCCATGCAGCTGGAAAGCAGCTTGGCAGTAAAAGACCTTTAAGGGACACCAGTGGACACGAAGCTGAACATGAGCCATCATTTCCCTTGCAGAAAAGAGGGCCAATGATATCCTGGGCAGCATTAGACAAAGTATTGCCAGCAGGCCAAGGCAGAGAGGGTCCTTCTGCTCTGCTCAGCACTGGTGAGGCCACAGCTGGAATCCTGGTTTGGTTCTGGGCTCTCCTGTACACAGAGACATGGACATACTGGAGAGTCCAGCAAAGGGACACAAAGATGATGAAGAGACTGGAACAGTCACCTGAGAGGAAAGGCTGAGAAAATTGGCACTGTTCAGCCTGGAGAAGGTTTAGGGTAATCCCATCAATGTGTATAAACATCTGCAGGGAGGGTGCAAAGAGGACAGAGCCAGGCTCTGCTCAGGGATGCCCAGTGACAGGGCTGGAGGCAACGGGCACAGCCTGAAACACAAGAGCTGCCTCTCAACATCAGGGAACTGTTTGTCACTGTGATGATGACTGAGCACTGGCACAGGTCTTCCTTGGGTGTTTGTGGAGTCTCCATCCTTGGAGATACTCAAAGCCATCTGGACCTGATCCTGACTTTAGGAGACCCTGATTGAGCAGAGGGGTGAGACAAGGTGAGGTCCAGAGTTTCCTTCGAACCTCAACCATTCTGTGATTCTGAAATGAGAATAACATCTGGGAGACTGAGCTGCTCAAATGCCCACACAAATTAAATAATAATCTGAATGATTCATGACATCACTGATATTTGAGTGTGAACAACATTATGGTGAAAGTAGTTGGTTGTCTGTAGTTGGCTCATGGCTGTGCTGGAGAGGGAAGCTGCAGCCTGTACTCATGAGGGTAAGAAAGTTCTGAATCCATGGTACCCAGCACTGACAGAATCTCTTTGATGTGGAGAACCTTACAGCAAAAATAGTTCTGATGAGGCTCATTTAACAGAACAAAAGATACTTGAAGTTTGTGAATACCACAGTTTTAGAGGGAAGTACACCCAGTCTTAATTTTGTAGCAACAGATAGAGGTTGTCACCAAAAGTGCAGGATGTGCTGCCTCTTAGAGCAGATAACCTTTAAAAAGCCAGTAAACTCTCAACATTCTCTTGCTCATTCAGAGATGCACAGAGAAGGGCACAGGTTTACAACAAATTATAGACACGCCTATGAGTGTTTAAACTATGGTCTAATTTCCATTTTACAGAGGCAGCTCTTTGGGAATATGATTCTAATTACAGATGAATGCAAATGGGGAAACTAAATCCCCAAGCAATTTTGAAAAATTCTGGCAAAATGAACGGCATAGATTCTCATTGTATATGAGTCAAATAATCACAAAGACTTCTGTGAATTTGCTGAAGAACTGGCTGAGTGTGCACATTCTTCAGCAATGAGTTCACAGTGACTTAAATATGCTAGGAGAAATAGTTTTTCTCTCAGCGATCAAGTTGAATGTCTGAGTTGGTTGTTAGATCACAGTAATAATTTACCATCAATTGTGCAATTTAACACAGGGTGTAATCCCTACCTTCCGAGTGAAATTCCTGCTGAGGCTTCTGCGAGGCAGGCTGGAGGTGGATCTCGACAAGGACAAGCTGCTGTTCAAGCACATGTGCTATGAAATGGAGCGGCTCCACAACGGTGGCGATGTCACTTTTCACGACGTGCTCAGGTACACTGAGATTTTCTCCACATTTTAGAACAGGTATAACAGCCTGTGTTTCTTTCCAGGCTATCAGGTAGCACTTAGGCTCAGGAGAAGGCAAGACTGATAGCCAGAGGCCCTGTAATTTTAAATGTTTTACAAAAATTAGATTTCCCTTTTTTTCCCTACAAAAATATTAGTGATGGCAAACACAGGTCCTAGGGAATCAGCTTTAAGTAATTTTAACATTTTCATTGCAGGAGGTTTGTCACAAACTACAGTGACATGCTCCTCTTGTATCCCAACTAATGAAATGTACCTTCAAGTGAAGCAACATGACAGTGAGCCTGACTAGAAATAAAATAGATATGGGAACATTATCCAAGTGTAAACACTTAGGGAGGGAAAAAACCCAAACCATCAAAAATGCCCTAATTGCTTACAGTTCAGCAGTTCACCTACAGGACAGCTGGATGTTGGTGATAAGGTCTTTGTTTTGAGCACAGTAAGTCTCTTCTAGAATCATCTCAGCAATTTTTTTTTAACTTCAAATGTGAATTTACTGTGCACACCTGAATTATGTATTTTCGCACCAAGGTCTTAAGTATGAACTTTGATTCTCTAAAAAATGCAAAGACACCAGAATTTAAATATAAATTAATTGTTTTTCTTCCAGCATGCTTTCATATAGGTCCGTTGATATCAGAAAAAGTCTTCAACTGGAAGAGCTGCTTGCCAGGGAGCAACTGGAATATACCATAGAAGAGGAGGTGGCCAAACAGACCATACGAATGTGGCTGAAAAAGTGCTTAAAGCGAATCAGAGCAGTAAGTCAAGCTAAAGCAGTATCTAAATGGTTACATCAATTGAACTGCTCAACAATGCTGGAATCTGTGTCCCTATGCTTCCTTTACTTTGGAGTCATGATAATACTTATTTGAAGTATGTAGCAGTTGCTAACTGAGCAAAAAAAAGTTTGTTACAGCTCTACAAAAATAGAGCTGTTTGTTGCAGCTCTACAGTGCTACAAAAATAAGCATCTTTTGAAGGCAAAAACTATATTCCTTTCCAAACTTTATCTGTCTTTTCAATACAGGAAGGTGCATATGCAGAGACCAAAGTCAAAGGAATTAAGAAAAAAAAAAATTAGATGGAATTTTATAGGCCTAATCCTTCCTCACGTAATGTAATTGTATAATTTCCTTGCCTCTGCTGGCAGATGAGAAACCTGTAGATCACTCTCCAGATGGAGCCTGTATTAAGACAAATCATTTGAGTGAGCCATTACAGTTACTGTGTGTGCAGATGAGCAGTGTCTACATGGAAAGCAGGTGTATGGACCAAGTCACAACATGGTTGCATTGATGACTGATTTTTCAGCTAGTATGAGTCTGACTCCAGGTTTTGACACATATATTTTTTGTTTTTATAAAAAATTACTTCTTGTGATAGAAGATTTTTCATAGTGATTTGTCAACATGGCATCTGTCTTCTGTTTGTAAATTTATACAAATACTTAGCTGGATATTTTGAATATGATGTAAATTCCAGCTGAAACATCAGGGCTCAATGATACATAGTTTCATTTTGATTTTATCTCTGTGATAATAATGGCAGTAAATTTAATCTCAGCTCTCATTTCTGGGTTTGTTCAACTCTGTTGTTCATTTCATTATGATACCAAACTACACTATGATAAAGTAAATATGCTATTCATTTCACTCTAATAATATGGTTCAGATCATTTCACATTCTATGAACCTTTTATAAACTGAATGTAATTATGGAAGTTAAGATATATTTTGAAATTCTCTTGTTGTTCTCTAAGTCTCCCTAGAGGGATCATGTGAAAATTACCCAGGAAAGTGAAACCCTTCCTAAGTGCTGTTTATTTTAATTTAAAAGAAAATTAGATTGTAAAATTGTAATGGTAGTAGGTTTGTTTTTCTATTTGTACTGTAAATCTATACTTAGTCCCAAGGTTTTCACTACTATTTGATTCAGTTTTATTGACAGCCCTCTCCAAAGCCCATGAAAGAAATCAGAATTTTTTCATTGCATTCATGTAATTCTCTATGAATCTATGTAATTCCCTGTGAATCTCTATCAATTTCCTCGTTTCTTTTTCTTTGCAAGAACTTTTAAATGATAAATTCAAAACTTTGTATGTGTTTAAACTCTAGGTTTAAATCAACCTAGAGTTGATTGAGCAATGTGCCTTCCACTTAATGTAGTTCATAAATTTCATCCTCTACTCCCTAAAGGTTGGAAATATGCTAGAATTCACTTTATTTAAATAGCAACATCTAATACATGGATCTTTGTTGATGTACCTGGAATTCACAGCTGGTGCTCACTGTTCAGTTAAATATTTGGAATACTTTTTTTAAAAAAATCAAACACTTTGGTGTGACAGAGCAATGACAACATTTTCTTCATCACATACTGTACCTTGACAGAAACAGCAGCAGTCGTGCAGCATTATCCACAGCCTGCGAGAGAGCCAACAGCAGGAGCTGAGCCGGTTTCTGAATCCTCCCAGCATTGAGACAACACAGCCAAGTGAAGATATGAATGCTCTTAATCAAGATAACAGTGTGCAGCCAGAGGTATGTTATCCAGAAAACTATCAACTACTCATAATAAATTCAGAAAACTTCCATATTTCTTATTTGTTCTTTTTTAAACATCATTTTAACTGAAAAAAAAAATTAAAAAATAATACTTTGTTTTGTTTCAGTCTTTGCCATCAGATGCTCTAAGGCAGAAATTCCCCAACATATTTAGCTGTCTAGCCATCACCATAAAGGGCAAACTCAGCTGTACCACTCTGTCAGCCCCAGCTTTCAGCTCTTGCATGAGCTGTGTGGAGGCTTAGAGATGTGAAGCTTTCCAGTTCAGACATTTTGAAGTAGTGTTTACACTGAGAGGGAGAACACTGGGCATGCTGGGACCTCTGAGCAGAATAGGAAATATAGAAGGTACAACATAACGGCTTTCCACAATGGTTGTAGTAGGCTGAGAATAATTTCATACCCTTCAACAGGACAAATGCCTTTGGGAGCCCACATGACCTTTCTGCTTTTGTGTGTTAGTAGTAGTTTTCTGAGGTATTAAAGAGCAGAAAGCATGCTGCCCTAACCAATGGCAATATGTTTTGTTTGTATTCATTGATAAAGCTTGAAACAGGATAGAAAGGTATCCCTTCTAGGGTTACCTAGGGGAGCTATAACTGAGATTCCTTTTTCTCTGTCCAGACAAGTAGCCAGCAACAGCTCCTCAGCCCGACACTTTCTGACAGAGGTGGCTATAGACAAGACGCTGGAGATGCTGGGAAACCTCAGCGGAAATTTGGACAATGGCGCTTGCCATCAGGTAAGTGAAAAAGGTTTGTCAGTAAAGTCCCCACATGCAAAATTTCTGTTGTGCAATAGCAAGGCCAAGAAGGCTTCATGATTCACAATCCTCCCTCCTGGCTGCTGCTTGCACCTACATCAGGGCTTTCCTGTCCTCATGCCTGTTGGAATAAAGCAGTTTCTTCCTTTCTTCACAATTCAGAAAGTTTGGAGGATGCTCAAACATTGCCCTGTGAAGTGGTTACATTTTTTACTTTTTCATACATTGGCTCAGGACCTTTTACATCAGTCAGTCCTATTCTGAATCAGAGTGCTGCCCTCAAAGGCTGCCACTGTTCAGACCCTGATCATATCTAAGTGGAAGCAGGAGGGACAGTAATGCTGTTCTGTGGACTACCATTGACCCTATTTTTGTTGCCAGTGTACTTGTCCAAGAAACAGGATAGTTTAATAGAAAGCTTTCAATCCATTACTTCATTTAAATATCACTGAGCAGCAAAGATCAACATTTTGTTGGAAAAGAGAGAAAGAGTGAGAGGAAGCATGCTAAGGAGGAGTCATAGTCAACTGCACAGGTTTTACAACTGAGGAATCTTAAAAAAATGAATAGCTAAGGATTTCCTTTCTTAGCACTGATCTGGTCTGTGTCAGTTTTGAACATTCCTCAGTGGATAGTCCTAAAAAAGAGGGTCATTTCCATGCACAATACAGCTGTATTATAAGTAGTCAGCGTCCAGTCCAGCAAAGACAGGTATTTAAGATCATGAATAGCATAATTAAGATCAGCTGGGGGGCCTCTATACTTAGACATGTGCCATACCATCGACCTGTACCTGTTTCAACCCCTAGGCCATTGTAAAGTATCACTTTCTAGATGTAGCTGCCAATCCTAAAAGCACCTCCCCACCCCCCGTTCTTCACATTTACTACTTTCACTGTTTTGCCAGCAGCTTAGCTCATGTAAGTTCTGCCTAAATCATTTAGGTTGCAATTAGCTGGATAAGAAGAGATCTTTTGCATCAGTTATCACAGCAGAAGGAAATGAGGCACTGCTCAGTTAAACTGCTCTGCCAGCAGATTAGTGGGAGCAGTGTGAACATCTGGACCTGGGAAAACAAACAAACAAACAAATTAGAACAAAGCCCTACCCTCTCTGAACTAAATCAGTTTAAAGGTGCCCTAGTCTAGCTAGATATCTATACCTGAATTCTAAGCAAAAATGTTCAAGAAGCAGATCTCTAAACAGAACTTTCTGAACTTTCTGTTTAATTTCCTAGCCCCCAAACCAATAAGCCATTCAGTGTCCTCAGTCAACCTCCGTTTTGGTGGACGTTCAACTATGAAATCTGTTGCATGCAAAATGAATCCTATGTCTGATGCTGCTTCCTGTGGATCAGAAGTCAAGAAATGGTGGACAAGACAATTAACTGTGGAGAGTGATGAGAGTGGAGAGGACCTTCTTGATATCTGAGAAGCATTTAAGTAATTTCAATCACAATCTAATTTTCTATGCTGAATTAAAGATGCTGTGATGTATGATTTCTTTAAAATCAATGTCATAAATTTTCTCTTACGCTTATCCTCCCTGCCATATGAAGTGTAGCCCACACTTCTGTGTTAGAATTGACTTCTGTAGGTACTAACTGTACTCTAAGAAACTTGTATACTATAGCAGTACTAACAAAGCCAGAAAGACTATAATGCCTTTAGCAGACAGAGCATTGAATGGTGTCATGTGTTCTGTAAAATCATAGTGAAAATTTTATATACACACCTCTGCGCTTTCCTTCAACCTTTACCATACTTTAAAGTGGCAACACTTTACAGGGGTAATGTATTTCTTCTCATTTTGTTTTCCTCACTTAGTAACATTTCTTTAGAAAAATTTTATTATTCACAAATGACCTGAAGAGGTCAGCACTGACTTCATGTTCAAGGGAAGTATTTTTACTAAGCACAGATACTGAATTACAATTCTAAGCTTTCACTGGACCTTTTTTTAAAATATGCAAGATACAGGATTACTTATTTTAAAAATAGAAGGTGAAGAATTGGCTTTTAAAATGTAAATATCTTTGAGGTTTGGTTAATTATGCAAAGAGCTTGATTTTCATAGAGAAAATGGGGTGGGGGGGGAGGGAAGGAAAAAAATACATGAAAAACTGTGCATTTAGGCATCCAGCAGAAGATTTTCACATGTAAAACATGGGTTTATGCTTCATTTTCAGCATATACTGGTTACATATATGTGTAGTGTCATTATTCTTCTTTTAATTGGGTCCCATTTTTCTTGTGTACTCCTAAGGATTTCTTCTTGTCTGTGATAAAAATTAGCATGTTGGCGATTCTAATTACAAAGTAATATTGTATGTCTTTAAAAATACATTCAGTTTTGACTGCATAGGTAGAATTTTACTTGCCCATGTTACTGCTCATGCTGCAGGCCTGCAAAGGTGAGGCATGGCACTGTGCTGTGGCTGAGTACCTTTGTCCCTTTTATCCCAGCACATCATGTTTGGCATGTTGGCTTTCAGTTGTTTCACAAGGCACCAGTAGCGCTACATTATTGCCAGTGAAAAGCAGCTCTCCTTTCATAAAAGCTTTTCCAGTGAAAGGCCAATGCTGTACAGATATGGAGGCAGAGAAGGAGAGCCACAAAACACGACCATGTTCGCTAGTTCCCAAATCTAAGGCTGTCAGAAAATGTGGGGTAAAATTGTGCCCTTCCCTCAGGGAAGAACTAAGAGGTTGCAGATTTTGTTGCTTGGCCCCTGACTAGGTTTTTAGCAGAGCTGGGACCTTTCTGTTACCATTGTTTCCTATGGAAATGATAGTTTGCTCTAACATGGCCTGATGTGAGATCTTGTAAGAGGCTCACAGTTTATCTACATCACCACTTCAAAAATATATCCTTTCAAAAACAGACAAAAGCCAGTATTTTGCAAATTTTTCTGGCCAAGATATTAATCTAAAATGGTCAGAATATACCAGTGAAAACACACAGATGCCTTCACCAAAAATGCAAAATTAGTTTTGACTATGAAATACAGCTTTCTTGGCATCTGTCAGTGTTTTTTCCCATTGTATGGTTGAACATTGTTTAGATTTTTTTTCTAGAATAATGGTATTGAACTTATCTGTATTTTGTGGGGGGTTTATGCGTTTTGAGGTATATTTAAGTTTAAATCTAGTCAACTGTAACTCTATAGTAAAAGAATATGTGCATTCTCTTGTTTAATAGATCATGAACCATCAACAAAACTTCATATGCAAATCCATTACTTTGTTCTGTTTTGTGCTTGTTTAAGTTGAGTTTTTGTATATATAACAGGAAGACAAATATTGGATTTATAAAAGAGAGTATCTCTGACAGTTCAATAATACATTGAACTGCAGATCATTCTTGCTGCAAGCCTTCTTTTTAAAAAATCTGGCAAACATTTTTTCCTTGCCTTACAGTACACTGTCAATAAAAGTGAGTTGCTTTAAGCAATATTCCTCCCTCTGGTTTTTGTTGTAACTGCATTGGCTGTATGTGGCTCATCCATGATAATGCTGCATAGTAACAATCTCTGTGGTTTGTACAGGGTTATGTAGCGGTGCTTTCAAACTCTTGCAATTGAGGGGCTTTGGTTTTTTCACTCCAGCAACTGACCTCATCAGTACTACCACAAGGGGTCTCAGTCAAAAGATAGCTCTAAATAGGACTGTTCATTCTGTATTTTTATTTAACCCACTTTTTCTTTGCTTCAGAGCCTGGATATGTCTGTGTATGTGTGTGGGGGGATGCATGCACCATTTTACTTTTGCAAATATAGGAAGTGGAATGAAGTTATGAAGGTATTAAAATAAAATATACACAGTCACACAAGCAACCAGTTAAAGGTAAAAACCTCCCTTGCACAGCACTGCCAACATAACTAAAGAGGGTCATACTCTGCAGCAGAGAAACCAATGCACATTTGTACATGAAGGTGAAAAGCAGAGAAGAGAGCTGAAGAATGACTGGAGTTCAAAGAGATTGCGCCAACAATGGAGAGACACAAAAAGGAAACAGTGTGTCAGGAAGTCAGAGAGTCCAGACAGCCTTAGAGAAAAGCCTTAGGAAGAAATCCTAAGCAAAGGTAAACAAAAAATTGCTCAGGGAATATTACTGCCTGCAGAGTTGCCCTATACAAATGAAAAAAGGAAGTTGTTTAGGCTTCTTTTCATCCAGTAAGAAAGATCTGTTTCATAGGAAGCAAGTTATAAAAGTGTTCATGGTTTTGTTGGACAAAAAGAGTAGTGCATATTGTCAGTGCTCAAATGAAAACCTGCTTGTGGGAAGTCTGAGAACACGCAGCAAAGATGTATGTCAATATCATTCCAAAGTCGGGTCAGATTTGAGACAATCACTTTTTTAATGAAGGAACTAACAACCTGAAACCATCTGCTTTTGGAAGACATCCAGCTGAATTAGCTGAATTAAGAAATGAAAACATAAAGTATGCATTTACAACCTGAAAATACCATCTTTGTTTTAACTAATGTGGAGCAATCAGGCTTAAACATCTTCAAAATAACATTACATTCAGAATTGTCTGCATTCAGAGACCAGTATCACAGCTTCTGAGAAGCCAAAGAAGATTAAATGCCAAAAGCAAGTGAATAACTTTGTGAGAATAATCTATTTTGTTCTCTTCTTTTATTCACAACATGCCCATGCAGATTAGAGTCCCATGAATAACTGAAGTAGAAGAGTTTGCACTGTTGTAAGAGTGCATTTGGAGGACCAGAAAGCAACTTCCCATCCAAAGTGCCCATTTCTTCTGCAATACTTCCACATCCAAAAACAAACACTGGCTTGAGTTGTCAATCAAAATTTCCAATAGGATTGTCTCAGTCTCCCTGAATCTGGCTTTCAGAGGCTGAATTCATTCCTGCTATTGAAGGCAATTTAGTCACACCACAGATGAGCTTGCCACAATGCATAGGCTGGTGCTGGGAAGTTGGCTGCCCTGGTTTGTTCAATTGCTCTGAAACACAAAGGGAGCCTCACTAGAATTCAATTAACCTTCCTCTTCATCCCAAGGGCACTGGTGTCGGACCCCATTAGCAGCTGTTGCCCATTGTTCTCAATGAAGACCCTCTAAGCATGAAGTTATTAACCCATCAGTGAGCTAAGTGTATGGGCAGTGGCACTTTATCCCCTTTACACAGGTTCCTGTCTCAGATGCTTATTCCAGTACCCTTACTGGTTTCATACTTTTACCTGACTTGCATATCTGCCCTGGGGAATTTGGGTGAATTACCTGAGCACCTACAAAGATGTGTTTCATACATAGGTGTCCTACTGGAAACACAAGGAATGTCTTTAGTACTTGTAGAGAAGGGAGAAGAAACCCCCAAACATTATCCATCAACCTGAAGAGATATTGACATCAGCCTTTTCTTCTTTCTGAATTCGGGCATCAACCAAAAGTGGCAGAAGCCTCCAGTGTCTCAATGGGAGTTACTTTATTTTGTTGAGGTTGGAAACCAACTGATTTCTACCAGCAGATACCAGTGTGTCTTGCACACAGGCAGTCAGGTTCTGGCTGGGTCCTCTGCATGTTGGAAGTCACTCCGGTGGGATTGCTGTTGGTAAGTACATCTTCCCCCAAAGGTGGAAGAGAGTTGGTTGGTGAGTTCATTGGCAGAGAAGCTGGGTGCTACATCCTCTCTTATGCCTCGTTTTCTGGTTTTGTTTTATGTTTTGCTGTCCAATTTCATGTAGGGTGGACAGTGTCTATGCATATTCTCCATTCTCAGCATGTCCTTCCAAGAAATGAGGAATTCATCAGTTATGATTTCACTGTAATGTACACTATGCCAGTTTATAAGAGTAGTAAGTATTTCTTTTTTCTCTCAGCACCTATTCTATAGAACTACATGTTCTACAGATCAAGTCATTTCTCCTCTCAGATTTTCTAAATACATACTGCCTGGGGAATCAGATCACTGCACATTTAAAAAGATGGAGAAATAAAAGAGAAAAAAAATGAAAGAAAAAAGAATAAAAAAGAAAAGGAAAGGAAAAAGGGAAATAAAAAAGGAAAAAAGAAAAGACAAAGTAGTTACCTGGGCATTGGGTTTTAGGTGGGGGCGGAGGGGGGGGGGGGTCCCTTTTTTATTTTAGCAGTTATTTAAAAATAAATAAATCTCTGCTTCTATGTAAATATAAGCTTCTTGGTTGTCCTGACCAATCAAAGAAAACAAAGTTTTCCTGTTTTTCTTAATGTCTCTGTTTTTCAAATGCACCTGCTTTGAAATGAAGAATTTTCACTTTTTGTATCTACTTTTAGTTTTTAAATCTCATTGAAACCTATTTCCTGTATTTGACTAAAAATTATTAATACTTTTGTTATGAAAAACTAATTTTCCCCACACATTTTTATCATGCACAAAAAGTCACACAATTTCTTTTTTTAAGTCCCCCAAGAAAAGGTTCATCTGGCTGAAAAACTGGTCATGACCCAGGAATGTGAGCTTCCATCCCAGAAAGCAAACCATATTCTGGGCTGCACCAAATGCAGTGTGACCAGCAGGTAGAGGGAGGGGATTCTCCCTCTCCACTCTGCTCTGGTGAGATCCCACCTGGAGTGCTGTGTCCAGCTCTGAGGTTCCTGACACAAACAAGATCTTTTGGATATTCCTGACACAAACATGGATCTCTTAGAACAAATCCAGAGAAGGACCACAAAGATGATCAGAGGGCTGGAGCACCTCTCCTATGAAGACAGCTGAGGCTGTTCAGCCTGAGGAAGAGAAGACTCAGGGGAGACTTTATAGCATCTTCCAGTACTTAAAGGAGGATGGTAAGTAAGGCAGAGAGACATTTTATCAAGGCCTGCAGTGACAAGACAAGGGTTAAATGGCCCTAAATTGAAAGTGGGTAGATCTAAATTGGATATTAGCAAGAAGTTCTTGACTTTGAGGGTGGTGAGGAACTGGAACAGGTTGCCCCAAGAAGTTGTGGATTCCCCATCCCTGGGAGTCTTCAAGGCCAGGTTGGATCAGGCTTTCAGCAATTTGGTGTAGTGGAAAGTGTCTCTGCCTATAATAGGGGGCTTGAACTAGATCATGTTTTAAGATCCTTCCAAGTCAAATCACTCATCCCAGTTCCTTCTCAACTGCCTGCCAAGTCCTCCAGTGTGACCAGACACTTGGTGGTGAGTTTTAAAGTGCTTGTAGGCACTGCTGGCCCTGGCCACCGAGCTGTAGGAGACAACCACTTCCTTATCAAAGCTGGTAGATGCAGCTGGGCCTCTGTCCTCCATGACAAAACTCTGCTTTTTCACTGTACCCACAGTGAGGAGGAGTTAAAGCTCTAAAAATGTCATCAATGGATAAGAAGATGCAGGTCCCCTCAGGCTGCTCTGCAAGGGCAGGGTCACCTCTGTCCCCATGGTGCTTGGGCGGCCAAGACCAGCCAACAGAGGCAGAAAGGCTTGCCTAAGCTTTCTTGCCAACACTTTCACATCAGTGATGCTAGGTCTATAATTTATCTCTTCCTATGCTGCAGACAATCCTGAGGGTGTGATCCTGTAACCAGTTTGGTTGCTGTGATTGAGAAGATGTCAAATGCAGTTGTTCGGCTCCAGCTTTTCCACCAGAAAGGACAATGCTCTGAACTTGACCAGTTTACTCTCCCCCCCAGTTGCTTCTTCTGAGCTCTGTCAAATGCCTCAGATTTAAAAATCCAGGTATTAAAACCTTCATCTTAATTGCATCAGCAACAGAAAGGATATTTATCTGATGCTGGCCTACAGATATATTTCCGCTTCATATGCATTCATCAATTCAGTGTGGATCTGTAAGGGATTACCTACGTGAGGAAGTTGCACTAGCTTAAATTTAACCTGTTATTGCAAATTGATTTCTCTAAATCACTTTAAATACCTGTGGAAATGCTTATTTCAGTTTAAAGATTTTTTTTATATTGATCTGTGTTTAAACCCAAATAACCTTGCTTTTATTCTAATGGTAAGAGTGCTCCCACAGGTTTACACGTCAGCCCTCTTAATACTTGCACCTTTAATTATGTGGTGCTAAGTCCTTTGAGTAGAGGAGGCCCTTCTGATGGTCTCTAGCAGCAGCTGAGATGATAACTAGAAGCTGTCTCAGGAACAGCTCCCTCCCTGCTTCCTGAGCATCCCTGGAACCCAGTGCCAGGGCAGCCCTGGCTCTGCCGTGACACTCCAACCAATTTGCCACAAGATATTGTTGGGCATTTTGGGACAATTTACGCCAAGAACCACCCATGAGGAGTCATTTCAGATGAGTCTGTGTTGGCTATGACCCCCTCCACCTCATGCAGTCCTTGGATGGGGTGTGAGCAGGTCTTTAACCCCCGATATTTCCACAAGCCTTCCTGCCACGGCACAGCACATGCAGGCCATCCCCAGTTTCACACTATGGCTGCTGAGATACATTCCTTGCCTTATCCCAGGTGACTGAGCTGAACAAAGGACATGTCTAGAACAAAGGACATGTCTATACACCAACAGTCAACTTGGGCTTTCACCAAACCCTTTCTATTTTCAACTAAATCAATGCTTTTCATCAGGAGAACGTTTTGTACAATCTCTAAGACCTGTCTTCTGAGCTAATCTAACCACAGCATTTTAATATACGATCAGTCATCTCCAGTTATAATCAAACATTATATTCCCCTGGAGATGGACACTCATATTTGCCAAAAATGGACTATTTCAACAACTTCTAATAGCTGAGCCTTCTACCAAGGTATCACAGAACTACGACAAATGTAAACGCTTTTTTAACACTAGAGGGCTGGTGTTACTTTACACTGGTCTCTGCACATATTCACACAAGGTAAAGTAGCTTGATCCTCATTGTGGTAGTGGTTTAATATTGGTTTAATTATTTTGGTTTGTAGAATGTTTAGGTGCTGCAGTGACATGATATTTCTACCATCATTATACAATAAGGGACCTTCCATTAACCTTATAGTACTTCTAAAAAAACTGCTTGATTTTGTTTGTGGACGCATGGCTTTTTTTGGAAACCAATGACATTTGAATTCCCATTTGTATATGATTTGCACAGAAGTTGTAATAGAAGATTGAGTTAGCAACAGCATTCCATTTTCTGTATCTCCAGTGACTATGATATTTGCATGTCAGATGGAATGCAGTTTAAATTTGCATATCAATTCTCAGGGAAATTCAGGAGTGAGACCATTTTCAAAATCTAGATACTAAAGCTGAAGAAATGGATGCCAAAAGCCTTATGCCACAAGATAAATACATGTTTCACTTCTTGGACACAGAAATTCTGCTCAATAATTTGAAGAGTGATGCCTGTTTTTCATGATGCCTGTTTTTGTTTCTGGATTTTCTTTGCCTGGCTGCAAGTATTCACATATGTTCACTTACAAGCTATGGTTAGATGAGAAATACTATAACAGATTATATTTGTTGATGGACAGTTAATCATTTTGGGAAATATTTGAAAGTACAGCTTGCTTTCTGTGCTTCATCAAGAAAACAGCGAGTGCTTGGAGTAATTTTTCTGTAACAATTTTTATATTAAGAGGAACAGAGGGGGAAGAAAAGCACAGAATGGTGCACAATGTCCACTAAAACAGCATGAAGTTTCCCTGCACCTGCAGTCAGCCCATGGTGTTCCTCCTAATGGACAGATGCAATGGGCTTTGGACTAATGTGGTTCATTTCCACTTCAGATGCCCACATGTGCAGCTCCCAGCTGTGTGCAGTGACTTGTCCAGTTGTGGTTCACCCACATTCAGTTACATGCCCACATCTTCATTTCTAATTACATTCTGGGCTTCCCCCTCAAGGGTTCAGCTAACATGAACCACAAGACTTCCTGCAATATCAAAACATTTCCCAGATAAACTCTCATCAAGGGATTGGTCAGGTTGAACTGTGCATGAATTTAATTTGAAAACTCCAGTGTACATCTGCATCTGGAAATTGCTGCAAGTGCCCTGCAAGGTGGTGCCCAGGAAGCAGCCCACAACCTGTGAGCACACAAGGCACTGCTACCTTCCAGTGAGGGCAGGTTTGCTCTTGTGATTGTCTTTCACATTTAGCATCACAGTGAAACACTGCCTGCATTGCTCAGCTTTTGTGTGCTGGGGAAGAGAGAGAGAGAAAGCTTTTTCTTTCCTGCATGTAGTGGAATACCTACCAGCAGGAAATGTAATCTGGAGCCCAAATCAGTATAAAAAACTTCTATTGTTTCTTTCCATTTCCAACATTTAGTTGGGAAGGCGGAGCTGAGGGTCAGCCCATGTAGAGCAATTGCTGGAAATTTCTGTGATCCTTCTGTTGCTAAATGCAATCAGGCTGCAGCAAAGTTTGAGTTGTGCAGTTGTAAGAGAATTGAGGCAGCAAAGGCACAGAGGAATGATGAAGGAGAGAAAGGTCATAGAATCATAGAATGGTTTGGGTTGAAGGAACATTGAAGATCATCTAGTTCAATGCCACCAGACATGGCAGGGACACCTTCCACTAGATGAGGTTGCTCAAAGCCCCATCACACTTGGTCTTTAACACATCCAGGGATGACGTGTCCACAGTGTCTCTGGGCAACCTGTTCCCAAGCATCACTTTCCTCAACCCACAAAGAAGAAGACGAGGAAGGTTTGGATGGTTTTTTTCCTGAGTGTGTCTACTTAAGAAAGCCCTGCAATGGCTGCAAATCCTAAAGCTGTGCAATGGACAGCAGCAAAGGTAGAATGTACGATGCATAAAATAATTTTTCACAAAATATTTACAGAGCTTTCCTGCAGATTTTAGCTTTCTTTCCATCTTTTGAAGTGAGTAGGCAGGGCCTTGCATAGCCTGCTGTTGCTTTGTCATTACTAACTGGTATTTAGCTGGCGTGGGGCTGCTCCTTGAGGCACCAGCAATGTCACAGTAGCAGGGGTGCAGCTGTGAAAGGGGAACCCAACTCAAGGGTCATTGTGGTAGCCCATGGCTTTGGGGTCATTTGCAAAGGACATGGGACCATACTGGGACCAGAGTCACACATGGTAGCAGGGGTGAGTTCACACATCAGCAGTGCAAGGCTTGCTAATCAGGCACAACCATTGCCTCAGATGTGTCTCTGGTAACTTCTGTTTAAAATCATTGGGAACCACTCAGGAAGACAGGTCGTGCCACTGTTTATCACCGTGCTGTCCCCAAAGCTGAGGTGTGGAAATAAGAGGGAAACATATGTTCTCCAGGCAGGAGAAAAGCAACCTGCAAAGCTGTATCGTCTCTGTGCCAAGTCAGAGCTTTAATTGGCACAAAGATTATCTTCACTAACACCTGCAAGTGAGTGCATAGTGCACTGCAAAATTAATAGTCAGAGGGAGAATTAATTCCTTAGAGCACAAAGGGAAAACATTTCCTCTTGTAGATGATGGTGTATCAGGTATTTCAGGCTGCTTGAAAGCTAAGGGCATTACTGGAACAAAGAACCAGAACTGTGACACCCTGCTTTATTTCAGTTGTGAACCTGTTCAATAAAAGTGCCTCAAACAAAGGAATCTGGCTGAAGCTGCTCAAGTTGTTAGCATAGAGAATTAGTCAAGATTAGTCAGGTGAAAAGGAGTGATACACAAGAACCACTGAAAATGAGTCTGGGATATGTTGAGATAGTGGAAAAGATGAAGTTGGTCTCTCTTGAAGCTTTTCTGTTACAGAGCAATGGGTGAAAGATGCAGAAAGCAAAAGCAGCAATTCTCTAATTGAAGGTGCTTTCTGCTGTCTCAAACATGTGTCATACATGTTTCCTCCCTTGTTTTTCACAGTGGGGTGAAACAAGAACTATAGACTTATAGAATCATGGAGTGGTTTGGTTTGGAAGGGACATGGGCAGGAACACCTTTCATTAGGCCAGGTTCTCAAAGGCCATCCAACAATGAACACTTCCAGGGATGGGGCATCCACAACAGCTCTGGGTAACTTGCTCCAGTGCCACATCACTGAATTCCGTCCAGATATCTAATTTAAACATACTCTCTTTCAGTTTAAGGCCATCACCTTTATTCAGTCACTTAACACCTTCACAAAGAGGGCTGTTCTGTTCTTGGAAAGCTGTATCAGTAAACCATAGGGAAGCATACACAAGTTTTACCTCTTTTCCCAAAGCATGCAAAATTACACCTTAGCAGGAAGGCTCTTGGAAAGGCTTGTGTTTCATATTTCTTCCTTTATTTCTCTTTTTCTTCAGCTGCCACCTCACCCCAAGGAGCAGCATTGTGTAGCAGAGCACCTGTGCCCAGGGTGTGTTGGAGGCTGGGTCTCAGCACACACAGGCCCCACTGCCCCAGGAGTGGATGAGTGGCAGCTCCACCTTCTGCAGGAGCTCTGCCCCAGGGACTGCACCTTGGAGCCCTTTTCAGGAGGCATCTGGACTCTGCCCAGCTCCAGCTGGTGCAGAATTACTCAGGACCTAATTACAACAACCTGGTGACAGCCCAGTGAGAGGAGTTCCTCATTAAACGTGATGGTCTGGATGCCACGGCTGGCACAGCAAACCCTTAAATGGTTATTGCTGGGAACAGCTAGTGCATACCAGGGGAAAGATCACTATAAATGTGCTATTTCTTACATTCCTTCTCCAAGCATCTGTCATTGCTCTCTGCCAAAGACAGGGTATTGGATCTTTAGATTGGCTCAGTGAAGCTAATCCTCTGGTTTTATTGTTAGGTCTGTAGCAGCAATGACAAGAAAAACTTTAAATACTTGAGTGGGAAAAAATCCTTCAGTAATATTTGTGCAATATTTTTTGGTCTTGTGAAGTAGTAAGCAATACACAGGAGATGCAACAGTTTTGATCAGAACCATCCTACTGGTAATATTTTCTTTCTATTTCCATTATATTATAGTAGTATTTCACAGAATTATAATTAATATATATTGAAATGCCGCATAAAGTAGAAGACAAGCCTTTTCTGGTACAGCTTTTTGTACTACCAGGGTGAACAATAGTCCTCGTGTCGTGTGGCACATTGTGGAAAAGCTTTTTCCCTTTTTACTGAGATGAGACAGAATAAAGAATAGGTCTACCCAACAGAAATCTGTCTGATCTACGAGTAAAACAAAAGGCCTAAAAAGACTGCACAGCTCCCAAGGACATTTGATAAGGTCTACTCAGGGACTGGAAGTGTGGCCTCCTGATTTCAGAAATGTGTTTTTTCATGCCTTTCTTCACCTTGCTTTGCAGGTTTGTAAGCCTGCTGCCATGAAGCTGGTTGGGTGATTTGGGATACCAATGGTTCATCATTTGCCAAACAGAGGTGCAGTAACAAGTTTCTCCTTGCATTTATTTGTGCTATGAAGTTCTCAAATGTTTCTTGTCCACTACATAAAACACCTCTGGCCAAGCTACCACCAACACAAATGGATCCTTGCTTATCTTTCCCAAATACCTTCATACCTGACATGCCCTATGACTTTAGTGTGCTCACCTGAGGCAACCTGCCATTGATTGCATCCTCTTGGGCATGACGCCTCCCTGAAGCAGCCAACTGTGTGATCTCAGTGAAAATATGGCTGTGGCTTCTCTGGCAGGAGTAGTAAACCTTTGCTACATTGACCTGTTATTAGCATTTCATTCCTAGTGTCACAAATAATAAAAATTGACCCAAAGTGGCTCCAGCAGTTTTTAATTGCTACTTTTCTTCTGTGAATCTCTGTTAGTAACAACAGACAAAACAAGGCAGCATAGAAGCAGATTTCCATTTATTTTTTTTTTTATTTTACTGTTTCCTACTGATGAGGAATGACATGTAAACATAAATGCAATACAAGCCACCAGACAGGAAAGCCCTGGCCACTGTTCTTTTGCTGAGATAAGTGATGAAAGAACCCAGTTAAAACAAAGTTTAGAGTAGATTTGCTTTAAAATTACTCTGAGTTTGCAAAGTCAAGCCCTTCAGGCTCCAAATAATAATTATTTTAGCATCTATTTTTTTCAAAGAAAGCTCTCCTTGCCAAGAATGGTACTTTCCTCTATACATATCTGAGAGACACACAAAAGCAATGCTTTTTATCTGACAGTTTCTGCTAAGCTCAGGTCTCCTTGATGCTCTAAAATGCATAGAAAGAGGAAATCTTTCCCCTAAGGACTCTAAGGCCCAGTATCTTTAAATTCCTGTGGAAAAAAGCCTGGGGCCACACCACTGTGGACATGGAGAGCCTCTACACCAGCAGGAATAGAACGTTTTTTAAAATGCTGTTGCAGAGGTGTCTGGCCTGTGAGACACAGCTTTCAGGTGTGCAGGCACTGGAGGACACACCTGCAAAGCCTCTGGCACAAGGCAGTGCTGCAGATCTCATTGCCATGGCCAAGGTCCCCAGTGACAGCCATGCCCTGCTCACTCTGTGCCAGGCCCTAAAGCTCCTTCAGCTCCTTCCCTGCAGCCCAGAGCCTGGTGCCCCTCCGGCAGCTGGGCTCTGTGGCACTGCCTGCTGAGGAGAACTTCCCCAAACCCCTGAGCAGAAGTGCTCCTGCCCTGTCAAAATGCTTCATAATGCTCACAGTAATGAATTACTGCCTTGCTCCTGTTTGCTCCAAAGGAAGGCTCACTGTGCCTACTGTCAACTAAAAGTGTCTTTTACCAAGATCAGCTTCTTTTGAAGCCCGGGAAGACATCTCATCCCTGGGCTGTAGAAAGTGCCTATGAAAAGCTATGGAAATTTTTCACTTACAGAAATCTGAATGTATCTGTGGCTGTGTAGTGGCTGAGGATTGTCCCTGTGTAGTCTGCACTTTATGGGGGTAAATGTGACACAACTCAGCTGGGTGGGCTTCTCAGCTTAGCAGACAATGCCACTGCTGAGTGGCAGACTTACCCAGGTGCTTCCTGCTCCACAAACCTCTGCCACTGGGGCTCCTCCTCCTTCTGTGTCCTCCCACACCCAGAAATATCTGGGATCATTGGCAGAGCCCCATGCTCAAAGCTCAGTTTGGACACTCTCTCAACAGCAGCCAAATACCATGCGGCCTTCTCCTTTAAGCAACAGACCAAGGGCAGATCCTCCTAGAATCACAGAATGGTCTGGATTGGAAGGGGACCCTAGAGATCACCTAGTTCCAATCCCATCACCACAGGATCCTGTATGGAAGTATATCATCACTGTGTGAGTCCAGCATGGGCCCCATCTGACATGCAAAATATGCATAAGCAACATGAATCATCTTGAAAGAAGCTTGTCTCTGATACGTGGCTACCTGAAACAGGACAGTTCAATCAACTTCTGAACTACAGAGACAAACTGCCTTGCATCTATGCATAAGTTCTGTCCTATTCCTATAAGTTCTATCCTATCCTATATAAGTTCTGTCCAGACTTCCAGCCCAAGTGGTGTATTCCTCAAAGACACAGTCCTGGCACTGCATCATCTGCTGAACTAACCTGAAATATTAAAAGTCCAACTTCAGCAGGAATATTTCCTAATTTTGCCATATGTTTTTAAGTAAAACTACTTCTCATCCAGCTGATTTGCCATGCCCAAGCTGAGAAATGACCCACACACATAAATTTCTTTCCATAGTTCATTCTTTTTGATCTCAGTTCACATCCACACACAATTATTTGCATCTACATTTTAAAAGCAGAACTTAGAGTATAAAGGTTAAGTTCCAGAACCTCCTATCCCAGGGCAGTCTTATGAGGTTCCTCACTACCAACAGCAGCTTGCTGCTTGTTTTCATTAAACATGGAAGTTTATTCAAAGAGCCCTGAAGAACTGGAGATTTGTTGCACTCATAAATTTCCCAGGATGTCTGCCAGAGCTATAACATGCTCCCAACTATCTGAAAGTCATCAATGAACTCTGAGAAGGCAATATTTTAAAACCAAAGCTAACAGTGAATGTTTGCAGTTTATATAAATATAGTAAAAAATATATAAATATTCACATTCATTTCTTGATGTGGTTTGCAAAGGTGATGACATAAAAATTATGGAAAGTATTTTCTCCTTCTCAGGTAGAGCAAGCTGATTCACTAGACTTAGGTAAGAACATGTTGCTTGTTAGGCAAACAGTCAAAACTGGATGCTATACACAGAAATCCAGGACACTTAAAACTGGAAATTAATTCAGTATGAATAAGGCATGTCTGCAAAGGCACCTCCAGGATCATGGCAGTTTGGGAGCAGCAGTAGCAGTTCCAGGACTTCTCTAGGAGTGGCAAAAAGAAATTGTAACTTGGACACCTTACACTAAATTTTGGAGATACTTAGGCAAGTAAGATCCCTAGCCTATGGGCAATAAAACAGAGCACAGCATCAACACTGTTTGTGCCAGGGAAGTCTCTGATTGTTTGATTTAGCCATGCATGAAAAAGATATTGTTTTCCTCATTTGAGAACTGATGAAGATCCTGAGAAAAGAGAACAGGCGCCCTCCCTCCATGAGAGTTTTGTTGATCATCTACAGATTCTTGAAGCTGAAAATTTCTCAAGTGACGCTGGTTGGAAGAAGAGGACACAGCAATGAGAAGCAGATTGTGTTCTGAGAGAGAGGCTGCTGCCTCCCAATAGGACTATAAATTAGCAAAATCAGTTCACAGATACAAACCCACAAATTACTTCTTCACTTATCACATGAGCTATCAAAGAGGCTCCCCTGGGAGGCGACATGGACACTGGCAAAGTGTTCCATGCTGAGTTCAGCACTCTTGCATGCAAACTGAAGAAATAATATGTTCTTCCTTTTGTTTGATAAAATCTATGTTAGTGTAGCTAAATATCCGGAGGAAGATTTTTCTTCTGAAGAGTTTCTCTCTTCCCTTGGAAGTCATCTTGCATCAGGTGTGGGAGACAGATAATGGCCAAGGAAAATTTGGCTTCTTCTCTCAAGTGAAGCTAACTGTGTCCCACTGCATGTAAAATCCTGTGTAACAATGCATTTATTGGTTTTTATCCAGAAATCTTTCCTACTGTTGCTAGCATTCCCCCCCAGCTGAGAGTCTGGCTTCCATGCAGCTATCACACCAAGCTGTTCTTCCAGCCTTGATGAATTCCTTGAAAAATGGATTTAGGATGCCCACAAGTCTGCCTGGCTGTTGGAGCTTCCTACTAGGCCTCCAGTGCTGCAGCCTGTGAAATAGCTGTTATTCAGACTAATGAACATTGCTTGTGCAAGCACTGGTGGGTAAAAAGTGGCCATGAATAAATTTAGGATGGAAATTAAACATATATTTCTAAGCCTCAGAAAATGGATGGTTCTGCAAAAGCCTTTTGTTGTAGCAGTGGTAGCTAAATCCTGAAATACTTCAATTAAAAATAAAAAAGTTCAATCAGTTTCTGCTCTCCCTGCAAAACAAGAGACCAAACCAGGATTTTCCCCCACTGTGTTGCCAAGCCCAAGCTCCAACACAAGCACACCAGCACCTCTGGATTGCTCAGTGGGGGCCACAAAGCACACGGCAAAATAACACACAAGTTACATGGGGACACAGGTGTGACAGCCACATCCTGATGCTTTAGATAAGGACCCTGGGTTAAGTTAGACAGCAGAGATGGCTCTCTGGAACTGCCAGGGCTCAGGGCTGGGGTTCAGCAGGCTGGGGGAGCAGCAGGGCTCCCCATGAGGCTGAAACACCCACACATAGCACTGCAGGACACCGGCTGCCAAGGGCACTGCAGGATGGCATGGGATTAAAACATCCTGGGGTTTGTTACAGAAGGATCTTCAGAAATTGCTGAGCATTCATTAAGGTTTTTTCAACATCTAGTGCTGTATTTTGCCTGTTGCATTTGTCTTGAATAGATATTTCAGTGGTTTCTTATTACCTTACGTGTCAATAATAAGTAAATAGGCCTCTTTTATCTAGACTGGGTTTAAAGAGCACACTGTGGCATTTCCCTGTGGCATAGCAGTTGAAAAGATGGTACTTACCTAAAATATTTTACAAGTGATGGGTAAATTGGACAGACAAGTAGAAGAGACCACAAGTTGAAATGATACTTCCTATCACAGCATCGGGCAGAGGTCTCTGCTCAGCCACAGCCTGACCACTGTCAAGTTTTGCTGCTGGCACCACAATAGAGGAAGGTTTTGAGAAGGGATTAACCACCAGAGCATCTTTATTCTGCATCCTTTTGTGCTTTTGTGCTTTCTCTGCTGTCTCAAAACCAGCAGGTAAGTAGCCTTTATTATTGTCAGAGCATTTCTTGATGTTAGTGATGATCTGCAGCAGCACAATGGGAGCAGGTGGAGCTTTGCAGAGTATAGGTCCAAAGAAACAAAACTAGGAAAATCAATGTTTGCTTATGGAGAAAAGAAAATCATCTGCACTGACTGAAAGGAACTGACTCATGGAATGGGGTCTGTGGCTCCTGCCTTGGCTCCTGTAGGCAATCACCTATGTTTGAAAAGAAGGAAAGAAAGATAAGAGGATGATAGAATGCTGCTCCATGAATTAGGGGAAGTATTCTACCCATTCTGGGATGTTTCATCTTCACCTGCAGAGTCTGCTTAAGTCAAAGCAGTTTGTTTGATGTATTTTCATTTTATATCCAAATAGCTGAAGATTACCTTTTGTGTCCCTCTCAGGTGTGCAGTGGCCATGAGCTAACCCGTGTCTAAAGCAGCACCAAAGGGAAGAGGTAAAATACTGTTCCCAATTTGTGGCAATGGAGAAAAAAGGTCCTTTTTTTCTTTTTTATTCTTGTCAATGCATGGAGCTCACGTGAATGGACTACTCAGGATGGGGTGGCTAGTTCTTATTCAGAAGTGTGCACTATACAGGTTTATTGATTTCTTCTCTGCTTGGAGATAAAAAAACAGAATAAGCAGGAAGCAGTTTTCACACTTGACCTCATGCATGTTCAGCCCTGAATTGTTTCCAAGCATTTTCTCCTGCATCCATTTTCAACCTTTAGACACCACTGTCTTTATGCACTCAGCTAGGGCATTCCACACAGTTATCTCCTCCAAACAAGCAGTTAATTAGGCTTTCCAAAATGCACCACATTCAACCCCAAATTATTAAATCAATGGTGCTTTTTGAAGAAATCATTAATCATTTTACTTCTGCTTGTCTGCTTGACTTTGTCTGGTTTTCTACACACCCATCCATGTTGTAAGCAACAGTTTTGAATTATGCCTATTTTTTCATCTTCTGTTAATAAAATAGGAGTAATGATGATTCTAACATAGTTCTGGAAGAGGAAAATTATTAATTAGAGCATATATCAATAATCACTTGGCTTTCTCTGACTGCCATGTAGTAGTAAATATTTTAGCAACTCCAGAAATAAAAGATGATTGAAAAAATAACAGTCCCCTTTTATTGAGAACACTTACATTACAAATTTATTTTGTAAACATACAGTGTTCTTACTTCTCTTCAATTTCAAAATCAGTTATTTTATATAAAAGCAATTTTCCTTTCTCACACAGTTGATATAAAACTGTGCGTTATACAGCATAGGAAAGGATACAGAATTATTGCTGTAAATGGAGAGTCTGTTTCAAACACCTCTTCCTGTTTTGTTTCAGAGGCTTTTAGGGTCCCATTATTACTTGTTCACAGTATCAAATGAACACATGTGACATGCACAATCCCTCAGGACACCAAACCACATATTCCTTGAATTATTTTCAAATGTGGGTTCAGCCTTGTACATGCACATACTGATAATTTTTCACCCACTATTGCTCACCTTCAAGTTTAGAAGCTCTTGGTCAACCTGCCCTAGTTGAGGTGCAGCAGTAGCCAGCTTATCCTGCTAAAAAAGGATTTAAAATTCCAGGTCATTATAATTGGAAGCAGTTCTGAAGTGTTTTGCTGTCATCCTTTCCACTTGCAGCAAACATATTTGGATTGGGAAGATGGGAATGTAAAAGTCCAAAATCATAAAAAAAGAAAAAAATGTGTAATTTAAAAACTTTACAAATAAAAGTACACAAGCTGTTGGGATTGATGTGTCATATAATGTCAAACCCCATTTTGTGTTCTAAGATACAACAAAAAGTTAAGGAACAATGGCAACATTTTTGGATGGCTTCCTTTTGGCATTGTACTATTTTTAATGAGCATTTTTCCTGGGTTGATACTTTAATTCCTCAATTATTTTAATCCAGCTGGCCCCCCATCACTAGCAGATATTTACAAAAGAGACATGGATTTCCTGCAGATAAAGAAGCTGGTGTTTAAGGCAAGTAAATAATTCCATCTAGTTCCTATTGGGTTTTTGTTGGTGTCATATTTCTGTGAACAACAGGACATTTTTAAAATATAAAACAACAATTGAATTGTCACAGTATGGGTGGCATTTCAGTTCTGCACCACTTCTTCACTGGACCAGAAGATAAAAGGTTGAAATATTAAGGGACATGGGTCCAGACATGCTTCATCTGTTAGCATCCCAGCATGACACCAGAAACAGGCTTCTGAGAAAGAAACATTAAATTGAAGTTCCCAGGGATGTTAACCCTTGTTTCACTGTTCTTTACCTTCACCCCACATGATCCTTTCCTCAGAAAATGGGGGTAATGCCATTGTGTAAGCAAACACCAGGCATTTTAAATTATGTTGGCAAATTTGCATTGAAAAGGGTGAGTTGGCTGCTGAGCACCTCCACGCCTCACCAAGGGTTAATATTCAGTGGGACCCCTCACAGAATCTCAACTTGACAACCAAACCCTTCCATGTCCAAGCTTTTTGACATCATCTTTCTTTTTCTATTATTATTTTTCTTTTTCCCCTGTGGCTTCTGTCACAGCTGAAACCCCAGATCTTCTCTGTAGCCCTTTGCGAGCTCCCTCCCAGTTGGATTTCATCTGGGGCATCTCCTCACTTGCATCTCTGACTTCACCTTACTGTAGCAAAGACAAAGACAAAACCATTTCCAGCTTTACACCTTTTACTTGCAACACCCTTTTCCTTTTCTGAGCAGATTTCTTGCCTGATCTGTGACTTTATTCCAAGAAGTATTTGAAATTTGCTTCCAACATATAAGGGAGAGGAATGAGAGTATTTACCAGTTTGCTTGGGAGTATGTGAAACCTGAAGCCAGCCCATGGAGTTGAAATTGATCCCCTCTGTGTGGTTTGGCATAGGCCAAAATTCTGACACTTCTAATTTTACTAATGGAAAGGCAGCCCAGATTATTTGGGCGCTGTTCATTGCCTGTATCTCCATCGTGTAAGGATACAATGTTGTTTCTAAGGTCCTGTTTGCATTCCAATAAGAATTTGTCTCTTCTTCAAAGCTAGATTGAAGTCCTGTTTCTAAATATGTCAAGATAGGAATGAGGAAATTAAATGGAACAGAAATGTAATGTGAATATAGCTTTTCAACTTCTTGAGAACCTTAAATAAAATGTAAAACGCTTTTTGAAAAGGTCATGTAGTAGAAACTATCAGTTTTAATAAGGCATTCCTCTTCTCTGTTGAGGCAAAAGTGTCCATATGCAGCAACCTCTGACCAGAAGTAGACAAAGCAAAAGCCTCTGGTGTATTTAAATACTATTGAAAATCATGAGGGTATGAGAAAATACGCTCTCATGGAGTAGGCAATTTATCGCTTAAATAAAATCATATAAAGGGAAGGTCACAGTCTCAGTAAGGCTGAATGACAAGAATGAAAAAGAAGCTGAGTTCTGTGGGCTGAATTTTCAGAGCAACTGGGCAACAGTTTTGTAGGACTCCACATTCTGCATGCACAGAGAAAATTCATCTCAGCAGCGCAGAGCGAAGCACCTGCAATCTGAATTTCTGAGCTTCTATTTGCAATGGTGATCAGGTACCTGCACAAAACTCATCATCAATTCTGTGGTCCCTGGAGAGCCATGTTAATTAGAAAAGCCTGGTCTCAGTCAGTAACAGCAGAGGTCACAGCTCCCTTGCAGACTACCCCACCAGACTCTGTAAGGTTTAATTGATGAGTTTACACAGGCTCCACTGATTTTTGCCCATAACATTTAACTTGTTTGTCCTTCTCCCAGCCTGTTTATTAACAGGTCTTTTTGCAATAAATATAGTTGTCCATTTTCTTTGAAGCTTGGCTTTCCTTACTTCACACATATGCAAAAAGCACCGAACTACTGCAAGTATAAATTAAAGGTAAAGCCTAGTCTTCTCAACTCACTCTTGTTACTTGTGCAAAGACACCTCATATGAATAAAATTATGCCACTCCAACCTAATGAATGACTGAATCCCTCAACAGGTTTCTACTATTTATTGACAAATCTTAAAAAGTCATTTCAATATGAAAAAGACAGAGAATGTGTGGATTGATCAAGCTATTTTTCTCTTCCTGCAAACATGGTCATTCAGCTCCATCACACTCCAAATAATACATAAACCCTCACTACACAGTTGCCAATAGTGTCAATAATAGAGCTAATTACACCTGTTGCCAGAGTTATTGTGCTCCTTGGGCACCTTCTTGCCCCTACTGCCACCAATGAAGGAGAAGTGCTATTAGTGAAGAAGGAAGAAGGAGAAACATTTCCCCAGTAAGACAGCAGAGGAAAGAGGAAGGGAGATCAGAGAAAACAAATAGCTTGGATTATAAAATGTATGGCTTTTTTTTTGGGCTGCTGAAGTCAGCCAGATATGACTCCTTGCCAACAGGCAAGACAAGATTTCTGTAGATTTCAGTGGGTCCAGAGTTTCACTTCAGAAATAGAAACACAATATAAGAAAAAAGAGCATCTCCAGAGGATTTTAAAAAGTGGATAGCATACAGAATGCAGTTAATAACAGCAGAACAAAAAATACAACTGACTGCTTCTCTGTATTATTTAAAGAGAGATTCAACTTCTCTTATTCTCATAAATTTTTTCCAGAACTCTTCAATGAAAATCATTTTTGAAAGGACCTCATGTATTTGGGTCCTTTTCAGACACAGACCCATCACATTGCAGAGCCCTGGCTAATGTTTGAAAGTGATTGCTTCATCTATTACAAAAGCAAGTATTGTGGCCATTTTAGTATTTCTGTCCATTTTTAAAGACCTTGTTTTACCAATAGAGTGTGAGATTCCTGCAGACTTAGTGAACAAAATTCATTCTCAAGATTACAAATTACTGTCATCATCTAGCAGTCATTTTGTTGGCTATTTTGTATGTTCAGTCATTATTTTCTTTCTCTAATTTCTTGGATGAGGCATTTTTTCAGTGTAGCAGATAAGCAAAACCATCAACTTTTCCCCTGGCTACTGGGTAGCAATCCTAGCCAGGCACAGCAAGCCTCTGATTTTAAGGTACCAAAAACATCCTGTCTCTTCTCAACTGTGCTGTCTGGTTAAAAGTGGACAGAAGGGAAGTAACAAAGCTAAGAAGGCGGGAAAATGCTTACAGCAGATGCCTCCTTCCAAATACTTTACAAATAATAAAGGGGGATATAAAGACACTGACAGCTCCAACTTTCAATGTTCAATGAGTCTTGCTTCCAGCTTTTGCAGTGCTTCTGATGGCTGCACCACAAGAAGTTTCTGCAGCCACAGTTCCATCCCTGAACACCAAAGGTTTGCATTTGCTGGCTGCATGGCATGAGCAGGGCTCAGACTCACCCAGATTCCTCTAAGACATCAACTTTAAAGAAGTTTGTCTCTGAGTAGATTTTTTTCTAGTTCTGCAGTGGAAATCTATGTTTTCTGTCATCTTGAAGTGACAATTTTAAAAAACAGTTCTTGCCAGTTAGGAGATTTCTGTTTCCCTGTGATTATTTCTGAGTCTATGTAATCGTGCAATTAATCCAATTAAGTAATCCTTTTCACAATAGCCTTATCACACAGCTCTGTGTTTGTGGGTGGGCAGCTGTTGCCACAGCCTGCTGGGGCAGGTCTCAGAATTACAGCAGAGAGAAAGAATTATATTTATGCACCATTCACTTCTACCCTGGGGTATAATAAATAAGAGTTCTTGTGATAACCAGTTGTCTGGCTCAGCCAGAAAAATAGAACATGTAAAGCACTCACAATTCTGTTGTTCGCCTCAGAGATGGTAGAAATGGCTGCTAGCCCCTCAGTTAACAAGGATCTATAACAACTCAATCCTTGGCATTAATTTTTCTCTATCCTTTGCAGTATATTTTCCATCGATGACTGACTTCATGCTGAGAAAATCCCTTCCCTTTTGCTTTTTTTCACAGGTATATTTAACTTCTGGGATTCCAGTTTGGTCAGGGCAGATTTCTGCTTTATCATTACAAGGCAGAGTAAAACCTCCCTGTCTGTGTGCTGGGAAGACTGGACGAGAACATTTCCTTCATGAAATATAGCAACCTCCTGAGCTACACTGGGGGAGACATAGCTTCTTTCAGTCACACTGGGAAGGCTCAAACATACCTAAATTTAGTATTCCAGGACTCTGGAGTAGAGGAATCCTTCAAATATCAGGAGGGGATGTTCAGACAACACAGGGAGGACACCAGACATGTCTGCTGGTTAAAAGCAGCACAGTCAGGCCAAGTATGTCCTAATAACCTTAGCAAACAGTGAAGCCTCAATCCTCTGCCTTCAGATTGCCCACACCAAGCATCCACCACTGTTTCACACAGTGGCAGGCACTGGATGGGATCCCTTGGGCCTGGCAGAAGCACAAAACTTACAGACACATGAGCCTTAGGGAAAAACAGGCTCTGGACAGAGACCCACAAACAAAAACAGCTCGACTTTAGTGTTTCAAAATAGGTGCTTCCTTCCCTGAGTTTTCCATTTCCCCTTTCTGACTGTGATCTTCAAGTTTGGAGGTCTTTCCATTTCTCAGCTACCTGAGACTAATCCCCAGATTCTTATGCTGGAGTCTAATATCACAATTTGGTACTTTAGAAAATGGCATTAGCATTTATTAGCATGCATTAGCCTTAATAAAAAGCTACAATATATTTGCTGTTCTGTTCCTTCAGACATGATCCACTGGTCTGAAACAATTTTTGAAACTCCCATAGCAAAACCATAATACAAAGGTCACACTGCAGCGAGCAAATTAGAAGCATGCTCGTATTTTTACATAAAATGCATATGCAAAGAGGCAGATACCCATCTTGCCATTGAAAACCCATAATTTAGTGTGCTTCTCTAATAATTCATTTGGGAATTTAGAAAGTGTGCAATACAGATTTCAAAATACATCACTGAACTGACAGAAAATGCTGACATACAAAGACAAAAATTAATAATCTGGAAACTGAGCCAAAAAAACCCCCAGCCATTGTTTATGCAATCATTGCCTTTTTTTTCCTTACACAAAGGAGAATGTCTCATTTTTGTTTGTACAGATGTAACATCTTGTAGTACAAATACCACTGGATGAAATACCTACATGAGATTTAAATTGCACATGTTTGCACCTTGTAACAACCAAACGTGGATTCTGTTCACAGCTGAAGACAGTTCAAGGTGTGAGCTGCATCTCTTAGTTCCAAACAAACTCCATGGAAATCTCCCAGCTACCTCCACACCATGACCTCAGAGAATGAGCATCACATCAGCTCTGTCAGTCCAGCTCAGGTGTCTCAGGTGCTTCAGGGCATCAGAGATACATAGCATGGTTGTGTTTAGCATACCTTAGCCAACCCCTCCTTAAGTGGTGTGTGCAGAGGGATTCATCAGGCACCCACACATCCCCTGACCAATTTCAGATGTTCAGATCCCATAAGGGGCTGGGATGCTCATCAATATCATCAAGATAGTACACAGGGTGGGCAGGCACAACTCAAACTTATGGAAGACTGCCCTTTCTGGAAGAGACTCTGGAGACTGGCCTAAAATGACTCTACAGCTCCGTGTTCATCCAAAGCAATTCCCCCAGAATTCTCCAAGGCCTGCAAGAGAGGCTTGACACACAGTACATAAGCAGACACAGAAGCTCAGACAGACACTTCAATTTAATGAATTTAACCTCCATGGTCAGCCCTCCAGAAAAAGTAAAATAACTTTTGTAAAGGTTATGTTAAATAGTCAAGGGTTTTTTGTGTTCATTAAAAAAAGGACAAAAAAGGGAAGGGAAGGGAAGGGAAGGGAAGGGAAGGGAAGGGAAGGGAAGGGAAGGGAAGGGAAGGGAAGGGAAGAGAAAATATCAATACTTAAATTTCACAAAAGAATCCTTATGATAATGGCACATCCAGAATAATAGTTCATAAAAGATAAGGAAATATTACTTGTATTACTTTTGGGAAATATTACTTTTTATTATTTTCGGGGGTTTTTGTCCTTAAAATTTCTGGCTTCTAACTCAAGATCACTTACAGGAGTGTGATTTGTGAATTCTGAACATTTGGGGTCAGCTGTATTAAAACACATTTGGAACAACAATAATGAAGGATGATCAGAAGGTATACTATGTCTTCAGGTTTTACATCTGATGAATTTCCTTCAAAGACAGAAACATTAAAGGGAACATCACTGGTAGTAAAAATACAAAGCTGAGTATTTGGATGCCTGCCATGCCCAATTCCCCATTGACACTGAAGTGCGTGAGATAATGCAGAACAGTACCTCACAAGACTTGCTTTAGTTCTCTTTCACTGCAGGTAATGTTTCTCTTTCCTCCTACGGCAACCACTTAAAAAGCTGAGTGGCTATCTTACCCACGTCTTTAAAATATTTAAGGTTGGGGAGTTATGTCCTGTTTTATAGAATTATGGAATCACACGGAATGGTTTGGGCTGGAAGGCGCCTCATCCAGTTCCAGCTCCCCTGCCAAGGGCAGGGACACCCTCCATTAGACCAGGGTGCTCAGAGCCCCATCCAGCCTGGCCTTGAACACTTCCAGGCATGGGGTGTACATAATCCCTTTGGGGAGGTTTACCCTGCTTAATGCTGAAATGCATGTACAATTTCTGTCCATTAGTATGTATAGCCCCATCTTCCTATCTTAAAAATTAATAAATGGCAATATAATCTGACCTAATGTCTTCTTCCTGACCAAAAGGACATGGAGGCAGATTTTCCAGTCACTGGATGCAGAACTTCAGAAAGTGACTCTCGTACCCCGGACAACAGTAATGCTCCTGTGACGGTTTGACATGGTCTCAATGATGATATGAGTGTTAGGTGTTGTCAGTTCATCCAGAAAAGAGCAAAACAAGGATTCAGGAGACTCCAAGCTGTAGTTTCAGAGCTCTGTAGAATAAGGAGCCATCACACCCACTCATTTAGTCCCTCCTTAACAACAGAACTGCCAGGCAGGATCAGACCAATTTCCCAGAAAGTCCAGAGCCTTGAGTTCATGTCCTAGTCACACCTGGGAACTTTTCACTTTTACACAGGAGGGAGGAGAAGTACACGTCTTGAAGCTGACAGTCCAGAAACAGCAGAATGTTCCTGAACCCATGTGTTTCCCCTAGGGCATATGTGAATCAAATGGACTGAATCCCTCACAAAACAAGATATTCTGAACTGATACATTTCCTGTCTTCCCACTCTGAGGGGCTGATCATTTGCTACTGATAACTTCAGAAGTTACCCAAGTTACTTGGATGAGTAACTTCTTGAAGTAATAGAATAGTCCATATGATGAAAATTTAAAGACCATTACTTCTATACTTTTAAATGACTTGACAGTGATTGCTTACATTTTACAGTAAATAGCTGCTGTTTAGAGCAGAGAGGTTTTTTCTCAACAAAGCAGTAAGTGCCTCTTTCCAGGGGATGCAGTATTCTATGAGCCAATCACTAGTACAAAATTACCTAAAAATTAACAGTTGCCTAGGTAGCAGTGAAAAATATCTAATTGCACATTGTGTTGTACAAACAGACAGGATACCCGTAGATGCTGTATCAAGATATGTCTTTGCAAACACCTTTTCTAAAAATTAAAACAGCTATTGGTATAGCTCATAATTTTAAATGCGGTTCCAAAATGGTCTAAAATTAAAGTCTGCAGAAATATTTTGGGCAAAAAATCCTTTGCTTTGAAAAAAGGGTTAAGCATTGATATTTCATTTAAAAAAAAATTAAACAAATCAATGCTTAAAGATTGGATGCCTAAAGAATGGATTAAAAGAAATGCCACAAATATCGATAAGGAAAGCAGTCACTACTGATAAAGGCACTAAAAGCCACTCACAACAGAAGGCAATACTCAGAAGAAAACAAGCATCCTTTCAAATAACATAGATGCAAATGGCAAAAGTGGAAAGCGATGGTATAAAAATATTCATTTTATGTCCTATTCCACATTTTAAATCAGACAAGAAGAGGCATCCAGTCTATTTGATGCTGATGGAGAATGCTGCTATGACATCAAAAAGGGTAGTGGGAAAGTATTTTATAAAGTTCACATTTTATGTTGCACAAAGAGAGATAACCAATATCTGAAAAGGAAGTAGGGTAGGACCTTCCTGAAACTAACGTTTCATTTTGGACTGATGTTGGAAAGCGGTGACATTTGCAGTGGCAGTTCAGAATATCAAAATGCAAGCCAAAAAGGTGCACAGATATCCTGGAAAATACTGATAGTACGCCAGGGACTTGGTAAAACTAGTGAAACTCGTGAGCACAACCAGTGTAATTGCAGCTGTTAAGTGAGTGCAGGAGTTTACCAGGTGGTTTGACTGATGTGAAAATAGAAGATAACAAACTAAAACCCTGAGTTAAACTATGGCTAACAGTGAGCTCTGGCAATAAGTATTTAAAGACTGAGAAAGAGATGTAAAATTGTTCAAGAAATGAGCAAAAAGTAAGAAAAAACTTTATGTACCTACCAATCATATATTTCTAAGACATGAGGAGTTTTTGATTTACCAGAACTTTCCAAGTTCCCCAAATGTGCTAAATCCTTAGTTTAGAATATATTTATGTTTTAACAACCTATAAGCTCTGCTCCATCCATGGAGATAGATTTGGACTAGAGATTGGAGTTGTAGGAAATTATGACATTGAAATGAGACATCCTCATAAGTCAGAAAGAAGAGGCCTTTGTCAGGTATTCTAGAAGCTGCCTGGCATAGGAGATGCTGAGAGGTGGTCCATAGTGCATATGTGCATTTTACCATATTACAAGCAATGAAAAGCACTTCCAGGTGGAGGTACATATGATTGGGTGCAGCATCCATGTGAGGTGGCTCTGCTAATTCTACATCAGAATTGTGTCATACCTTTCTCAATAGTTTCTCCTAAAATCTTCATATCCCTAGTTATTGAGGCAGGTCAGGAAGGACAATAAGGTCCAATAGAAGAATTTGGAAGATATTGAATGATTCAAGGGTCTGAAAGCCAAGATAAAGAACTTTGGTGAGAAGATGTAGTGTTGAAGTGGGGCTCTAATTTTTGGTCTGTGAGGTGCTGGGTTAAATTACAAATTACAGTGTAATGTGTTTTGACTGTAAGGCATTGCTTCTGACAGTCTTCTCACTCAAGAGATCCAAAGCGGGTGCTTTGCCTCACCTCAGCTCTCAATAAGAGTGCAATCAGTCTCTGAACTCCACTGCTCCTACCACCAAATTGCAGACTCCATCAGGGGATCAACAATTTGTCTGTCACAGAAAAGTGGCATCTTACTGCTAAAGGCAGGCTTGTTAGATCAGCACCAAAAAACCTGTCCTTCCACTCCCTGTGCTGCACCTGCTCTGTGGATAATGAGGGCTTCAGGCTCCAGGACTGTCAGACTGACATCTTTGACAAGGTCTGAATCCTGTGGCAGTGAGGGAATTGTCTGGATTTTTCTTTTTGTTTTTTTTTAGGAAATGCCTTTGGCTGCAATTGACTGTCAAGCCCCACAAACTTACTGAAGCCCCATTGTCCTTACTTGTATTCCAGCTTTCTGCTCTTCAGAGATGACACAGACTGCCTGGGATGCACTTGTACATGTGCTGGCTGTTTTTCTGACTTCCTCCCAGCATTAAAATTCTTTGCCTCAGCCAATGCAACAGATTTTGCCACAGAAATTACAAATGTCACCTTGTGCTATTGATGTGCGGCCTGCACATCACCACAAAGGTTTTCTCCCTGACCCCATGACTTTGCCATTTCACTCAGTGCACACAACCTTTCAGCAGCTCTGCTGTGTCAGCCAGACGTTGTATGTGCCTTCCTCCTCTGCAGCCCCCTCTTCCTCCTCCTCCCTCCCTCATGACAAGAAGCAGGTCCTTGGGAAATGCTTGGCCTGCTACCTCTCATGTATCTCAACATTTTTGCTGTCTCTTTAAGGTTTCTTGTTTGTGGATATTAAAATTGCAGGTTTTGAGGAAAGGGACCATGTCTTTGTTCTATATTTGTGTAACACACAGTGACAGAGGAATGCCTCCTGTTTCTGGCTGCTTTGGTTATACAAATTAAACAAGAGTAGTGACATGGCTGCCTAATTACCCTGCTTTCTTCCCTGCGTCAGCAGCAATTTCAATCAGTTGAATTTTGTAATGACAGAGTTAAGAGTGGGCACCATACAAAGTCTATTTATTTTGCCCTCTGGTGACTGAGAGCTTCTGGGCATGGGTCCTTAAAGAGCTAATGGCACTGTGAAGTTAAAACCTGCAGCTGTCTGCTCCTTCTCCAGGTCCTTGGAGTGTTCAGAGGATGTTTCTCTTCCCCTTCTTTGCCTTATTTTTCCCAGAACAGTGTCAACCTCATTTTCCTGCTGCAGCCCTCTAGGAGGAGGCTCTGGGTCTCTCCCCCTTCACTCTCCCACTGGGGTAGGCAACTCCTGCTGTTGCCACCAGCTGCGACTTAGGCAAGGGCCACTCATGTGTTGCACCCCTAGCACTGGCTGCACTGCCATGCTACAGCTATTAGATGTTCTGCCACATTACACTTTTAAAAATGTGCAACTTCTGCTTTGATCTTGGCAGCCTGAGACAGTGATTTAAATGCCTCCTACATCCTTTCCTGAGTCAACGCTTCACCATCGCTGCTGAGAAGCACAGCTGGCTGACAGCTCTTCGGGAGTCAGCCTCCTGAAACAAGTCCCACAGAGAGGGAAATATGGCATCATGCCCTGCTTGCTTCCAAGAGCTGAAACACACAGGAGCTCAAATGACTGTTTCCTCAACGTTTTCCTTTTATAAATGATCAGCTTTCTGAATATGGTAGGATTCCTTGATGCTGCTCTTAACCAAACAGTTACCTTCCAACCAGGACCAGCTCTCCTATGCTGTGGTTGCTGGATTTTTTTGTGTGGTAGGCATTTGTGTTCAGTACTCCCTTCTTGTAATGTGGATGAGGGGATCTGTGGTTCTTCCTTGGGCAACCCTTCTAAATGGGTTTCTCTCTTCAAGGAGCTCAACATCTCCCCAAAGGAGAAGCCTATACCAGTACTGAACAAAACATCAATCGTCATTCAGCTCAAAGTTCTCATGTAAACCAGACTGCCTTTTCAAAGGCACATTCAACCTTAATTTTTATTGCTCCTAGCTGAAACTGAAGTTAAAGAGTCCATGAATCAGCAAACTAATTGCCTTTTGTATTAGCTAGGGATGTTTAGTATGAGTGCATAACTAAGTAAATATTGAGATTAGTGCTCTCAGGAGTAGGTACTTTCAGCAGATGTGTTGGATAGAACTTGCATGTGAATTGATGGTAAGCAAAGTATATTAAAGAGGAAGCATATGTAATATGAAGTAGAGTGCAGTTAAGAAGTTATTTTAAAGAGTTATTTTAAGAATCGAGACCAAAGGAAGCTAAGTGTTATAAAGCTAATAAGCTAATACAAAGCTGTTTCTTTTTTTCCTCAGATGAAATGAATGGGAACTTCAAACATAATTTCAGTTGGACCTGACCTCTCAAATACCTTTGATAATGAGACCACTATCCTACAGAAAACTCCTACAGAGCTGTGTTTCTTTCATTTGACATTGTCCGTCATCTGTTTTAAACAAAAGTTTATCCCACTCTGTTGTTTCTGCTGAGATTTGAGAAATGACACTGAAATCACTGCACAGTTGATGTGGAAGCCAATGTACAGTGCTAAGCAGCAGCAATACTATGGACAGCTTCTCCCACAGACTCAGAACACAGATGAAGAAAAAGCCATCCTTGAGCCTTCAGCTGGGAATTTGGCCTGCAAAGAAAAATTTCCATAATTACTGACAGATACGAAAATTAACAGGGATCTTGGCCCAGTGGCTTCCTGGTGGCATGGCAGAATCTCTGATGATGAAACTAGACACACCAAATATTATTCCCATTCAGTAATGCAATGAGCTTTGCCTAGGGGAACCCAGATTACAATACTAGCTTTTCAGTTTTAGGTAAAATTTACATTCTTAGAAATATAGGAGTTGCCACACAGAACTAAACCAAAATCCTATTTCTTCCATTGTCTTGTCCCTGACAATAGCCAGGAATCAATATATCCCTAGGAGGTATAAGTGCAGCATAACATCTCCTACTAAGTCAGCAGGAACCCTTTCTTGCACAAGCAGTCATTTAGTGCCTGACAAGGCTTGCTAGGTACCTTTTTCAAGGAGCCTTCTCTGAATTGCAGCAATTTACCTGACTAGACTTTTCATTATGTAGTAAGTTTGCCATGCATATGTGTGCTGCGCACTTTTTAAAAGCTGCATATTTTACAGCTACAGCTCATAATTTGACAAGGCTTTTAGCTCGGCCAAATGAAGCCAATTCCCCACAAAACAAGCATAGTTGCTTCTTTTCAGCAAATGATGTTTCCCTGCCAAATTCCACTCACAGCCTCAAGCCTTTTCACTCATCTCACATAATTTCATACACAGCAGCTTAAAACCTGGGCTCTTTTTAAATCACACCGAACTTGAAAATGCATCATCAATTCTGCCTGTCTCTCTTGTTCCACCCCCTTAGGGCAGAAAAGAAATATTTGAGTAATTTTTACTTTTACCTACCTGATTCTGCAGAGGAATGCTTGCATAAGCCCTCAGCAATGCTCCACTGGGTTCTTAAAGGGAGTTTCTAGAAATAGAAGCACTCGAAAATTTTCAGTAACCAAAAAACAAGGTCAAAATTAAGTCTTCAGTAACTTTAACAAATGGGGTTAACACCTCTCTCTTAATTGATGGAAGGACCCAGAGATGTAAATTGGAAGGTAGACAAGTAAATGGTCAAGTGTGATGTGTTGTGGTTGATTTCTATGCCTTAATGAAGATAAATCAATGCACCCTTTGTGAAAGATGACTACTTATCCTGGCAGATTCATCTGTTACTGTGCACTGATAGTCTATGACTCTGATTCTTGTTATTGCAAGCTTGATTTGCTGAAAATAAAGGTGTGTTCAAAGCCAGGAAAATTAGACTCACTTTTATTATGATGTTGAATCAAATTGACTGACAGAACTAAGAAAGCTTTGAAATTAAGACTGTAGGGAGGCATTAACATAACGTGCATAAATCATAAATAAATTATCTGTGGCCTGTTACATACCAAAATGATTCCACCTAATTCTTTGTCAAAAAGCCATCTCAAAGAGAGATTGAGCCAGCAGTGTCTGAGCCATAGCCTTCTAGATCTTATCAAGGCCATGATTAAGCACAGTGGCTGTTCATCATTTTTCAGACAGAACAGTAAATCAGAGAGTGTCATCTTCATTTAAGTAAAACTTCCAGTCACTTCAACCTGAGATTTCTTTTTAAAAAATTGGCAAATGTACCTTTGGACAAAACAGCCTACCAACCCCAGAAAAGTTACAGAGCAGAAGCATGTGAGTCATGTAACATCAGAACTACTGTTAAGTGCTTAATGACTTTTTTCCACCAAGTAGACATTTGGCAGTACAGAGCAGTGGGGAAGAACACTCTGATCATGCTGATTAAAATGCAAAACTCTTGTATACAGGTTGATTTTTGTTGAGCCAAGTCTTGTGGCCATGAAGCCTCTGAGCCATTGTGGTTTAGAACCGCTGCAGATCTGAACAGATTGCTTCTGTATCCTTACTGCATAATTCATATCAATTTAATTTAGGAGCTTCTATTCACTCTCAGAAGAGGAAAAAACCCCAAAGGTAGCCATCCTTGGGAATAAAATGGTTCCTCCCCTTACACAAGATATTCCTAATGAAACACCCAATCTAAAAGAAATATATTCTAACATCTTGTCCATAGCAGGCACTGACTGAAAACTTGTCTCAAGAATGGCAAAGATAGGGACTGTCCAACTGGTAGATAAACAAAACCTATGCAGGAAATCTGTTGCACATGTCCTGCTTTCCTGTCTGAGTTCAAAGGACTGCTCCACCCACCACAACATCTTCGCTAAGAGAGTAGCTGGATGAAAAGTAAGCAGAAGTTTGCTACTACTGAAGTTGCTTTGAAGCTTTTGAGGAACCTTGAACCTGAAGATTATGCAGTATGAGGTACAAAGTACATTCTTTATAGCAGACTTTATGGTCAAGTACAGCTGTCTAGTCAGAGAATTCAACCAGTGTGAACCTTTGATCAAAGATAGATGTGCATTGAGAAAATCCTTGCAATCAAATGCCAGCAAGTTGTATATGATCCTGTGCTGGTTTGGGCTGGAATAGAGTTCATTTTCTTCACCATAGCTGGCATGGGACTGTTTTAGATTTGTGCTGCAAACAGTTTGATAACTCAGGGATGTTTCAGCTGTTGCTGAGCAGCGCTTGCACAGAGTCAAGGCTTTTTCTGCCTCTCACCCTACCAGTGAAATAAGCTGGGGGTGCACAAGGAGTTGGGAGGGACACTGCCAGGGGATCCCAGCTGACCACAGTATAATGCCAAACCACATGGCATTATACTCAGCATATGGAGCTGGGGGAAGAAAAAGTAAGGGGGAATGTTTGGAACAATGCTGCTTTTCTTCCCTAGTCACCATTGCAGATAATGGAGCCCAGTTTGCCTGGGGATGCCTGAACACCTGCCTGCCCATGGGAAGGGGTGAATTAATCCCTTGCTTTGCTTCAACTATTAAACTGTCTTTATCTCAACCCATGAGTTGTCTCACTTTTTCTGTGGTTTCTGATTCTCTCCCTCATCCCACCAGGGCATTGAGTGAGTGGTTGTGAGTGGCTGAACTTCTGGCTGGGGCCAAACCACATCAGACCCTCACACTGTGTTTCACAACCAGCAGCACAAATGAAACTGAAACACACTTCTGTTGTTCTTTTATAAACCAGTAAATGTTATTGGTTATGCCTCATCTATGATGGTTTGCTAATCCTGGCAAATTCTCTGCAAGCAGCTGTCAAAAGATAATCTGAATCCCAGCATCAAACAGGAAAAATACTGAGGCATTGAAGAAATGTAACTCACAACTCTCTATAATGAGGAAATGGAAAACCAAAAGATTTTTATGCTAGGAAAAATCACTGATTCTGTCTTTAAAAGCTGAATGAGTGGAAGTCAAGGCTCACCTAGCTAATGAAAAGCAGAAGTATATCAAGTTGCTATGGGTTTGCCTTTTATCCTGTTTTTTATTTCATTGAATGTGTGTGAGCTTAAATTGCCTGGTATTTGTCTGAATCTCTTAATTTTTCATTTGACTATAAACATAGAGCAAGTGAAGATTTAAAGAAAAAAACCTAACAAAAAACCCCCACAAACATATTTTTGAACAATTTTTCAGAATCTGGATCACTTTCTTCATCCCATTTAGAGCATAAATGTAAATTTATCTCAGCTATCTGGACAAAATTAAGAAGAGGAGATTAGCTTGCCTCCAGAGGACAGATATGCGTTGATGGGTTTGAAAGGATGTAGGAACTTCAGTCAGCTTTATCACCAGGAAAATCATTGCATTGAGCTGACTCCTTTCTGTTAACACTTACAGTTAATGTGATTAGACTTTCTTAACCTTCAAGTGAACTTGTCACCAGAATAGAATAAAAATAAAGAAAATCAATGTAGAAATATAGTGGAGCTACTTTTATTCAAACTGGTGTTCTATTCCCAGGAAAGAATTGAGAAATGGGTGTGTACTAATAACTATGCTGGAAGAACTGGACAAAAGAAAACCTGCTTTTTTAATTATTAGTTTTTTGTTAGCCATAGGTACTTTTGGTCATGCCTTTTCAGGAACAGGACAATACAGCCTGTTCTGTTCCTGAGCCTAGGGGTAACTTGACATTCTTGATTATTAGGCATCACTCAACTTGGCAAAGTGAGACACATAAGGTTTTTTTTGTTACTGCATTCACTGAGCCATGAGAAAGTGTCACAAAGGTATTTTAACCTCAGTTTCAATGTGATTTTAGAGAAACTGAGTTGTCTGTTTTGGAAGCAATATGTACTGCTAATGCATCTTTTACAACTGGGATAGTGCTGCAGGTAATTAAGTCAAACAGTCACTTGTTGTACAATCTAATTGATAACATCCATTTCACTATTGACTTAATCCTGTGCAGATGAAGTTAAGAGGCAAGCCCAGTTGCAATATTTAGGCTCCAATTCACACTGAACTTTTGGTAACCCTCAATGAAGTCTAATTGAAATTTTCAAATGTGCATTCCCCTCACACAATTAATGCACTTTGTGCTGCTGTAGAGTTAACTCCAGCATTGTTTTTAAATGCTCATTTAGACTAATGTAGGGATAGCAATTATTTTAAATTCCTGACCCATTTCAGCCTGTTTTTCTGTGAAGGCAATCTTGCATGACCAGTCTAGATGGGATTCAACACACCTAACTGCAGGTTACACACATATCTGTCTCATAATTGGTGATGGTTTCTGTGAAATCAGCCTGCTTAGCAAAGGAGAAAATCCTGTAATTACAAAAAGCAAGAGAAAGGCTACTGCCAAAGTTCCTCCATTTCCAGATCTCAGAGAAACCACATAGATGTAATTTGGCAAAGGTGAGCAGGGGCAACCAGTCTCCCAGATGGGGCATCTGTCATGGATATAAATCTTCAGTAACTAAGGTGAGAGTAAACTTAGCCTTGGAAGACTTCTCTTTACAACATAATCATTTGCACCTGAATTAATCACTTGAGACTCCCTTTTTCACAGAAAAAAAAAAAAAAAAAAAAAAAGGAATTCAGGATTCTGCTTGTTAGAGATTATGAAAGCAAAGAATGAGGAGTGAATAAAAATATTAAGAGAAGAAGAGAAAGACAAACATTTATATTTACTTTCACAAAATCCTATGAAGGTTTGGAAACAAATACTGGATAAATTCCCAGGAAATGCATAGCAGCTAGTCATAGCTTCCCCAAAAAACTCCATTGCTATTAACTTCTTCTGGCAGACTGTAGTTTGGATGCTTTTCTGTACAAAAATTAAGCTGGTACTGCATTATGTCTGTAACAAGTTATTCTTACTTTCCCAGTCAAGGAGAAGATTCATCTCACCCCGTTTATATCATCTAAGAATTTGCATCTCCTATAGTTACAGGAAAGAGATAGGAGAATCCAAACTGGTATTCATCCTAGCTATGGAAGGCTGTCTAGACCCGCTGCAGGGAAGGCAGCACAGGTTCTAGGCTGGGGACAGAAGGTGGCTTGGGGCCCATCATTCAACACCATCACATCTCACACGGGCTGATTGTGACACTGCACTTTCAAACCACTGTCCAAAGAAGGGATGAGCTGCCTTCTTCAGAGCCAGTCCCCTCTACTGACTGCAAAAGGAGTTTAAATTTATGCATTAAACCCATAGATGGTGAAGATTAGTTGAAGAAATTGCATCCAGACTTAAAATGAAGATGTCCTGAGAGAGACAACCAGTGCTTTCAGCATGTTTCACCAGGGAAGTTCATCTTTCCAAAGGAAGGACAAAATGAATGCTCCAGTTTACCTGCTGTAAAGAATCAACTTTTGTTTCCCCTTTTCTTTAACAGGACTCCTCTCTGATTTGCTCAGCAGCAGCATCAGGGAAGGTATGCAGTGATACTCCGCTCTCCAGGTCGACTGCAAATTCCCAGTCAACTGTCTACTTGTGGATTGCACACACACTAAAGTCTTACATGTAGAATATGTAAGATTTGCCCATTCACTGCACCATTTTTTTTAATAATTCTAATGTGATTACTACAAAATTTTCTGCAGTAATCACTAGTTACAGCTACAGAGGAATCTTTTCAGCTTTAGATTTGGACATGAAGACTGCAGAAATTGCGTATTTCCATAAGCTCTAGCTGGTGTTCTGTCATGGAAGCAAATCAGATCTGTAATTAGATCTTTCATAAGAAATCTGAAAACAGTGACACAATAATTTATGCACCTTAGAATTTTCTGAGGTACTTTGCTCAGATGGAGCAAGATGGACATCAGATGGAATCCTTTCAGATGAACTCTCACCTCACTTATGCCCTTTTCTCAACTCCACCAGCTTGGACTGTTTATATGTTGTTCACACTAGGGTAAGTGAAACCTATGGGAATATTAATTATGCGTCTATTTGGGGAGGGATGAGAATTCTTGCAAGGATCCTCCTTTTCTGCAGTCTTCTACAATGAACAACAGTATCACAAAGAGCATATTCACTGACTGAAAAATAAGATAATCATATACGGAGAAAAAGGAAATGGAAGAAATGAACATGCAAAATTAGACTATAAAGTGGAGATTAGAGGCACAAATGTGCACTCACAAAAGTGCTGAAATTTTGACAAATCAGACTGTTGCAGTATCTGCTGCCAGTTGCAACCAGAATCTGAATGAGGGAGAAAGGAAAGTATGTGAGGAAAATCTCCATTCATGTTTGATTTGAGTTTTCTGAAAAAAAATGTTTACCTTTAAGAGACAAATCTGACTAGTAGATGCACAGACGCTGGCACCAGATCAAGTAATGAAGCCCTCAAAAAACAGAGAGCAAAACAACAAAACAGCTTTCAATTTTCTGCTTGCAGATAAAAGAAAAGCAGACATGGATCTAAAGCAGGAGAGAGAAGAGCAAATACTTTTCTGTAAGGCTGCATGCATATCTTCACGAAGTGCCTTTTATAGCTCTTAACAATTATTGGCTCTCTCCCACCATTTCTGAAGGCTGAGACATTAATCATCAACTGAACAATTGCCACTAATAATTCATTTGGCTGCATCCCAAACAATAGTGAGTAGCAAGACAGTCATGGAGTTGTGTATATGAGAAGACAGAGGAATATTTTCCTAGTTACTAACCACTTCAGAAAATCCCTAAAGACCCATTTTAAAACCAAAGAAAAGCAAAGCAGAGGAAGAATATATGAAATGAAAATTCTTTGAAGAAAGGTCTTTTCCATGGACAGGTCAATAACACCATTTGAAATGAAGCATAATCATGTTTCAAAGAGTTATTACATGAGAAATTTTCTGAAGTACAAGGTACCTCAGGCCAATACTTTCCAATTGACTAACTATGATCAGATGTCTGAAATCAATACTAGTCACTTGGTTTTGAAACTTTCTTCTTTAGTCTGCATATAGATTCAGAGATTAACATTTGGGCTGAAATCAATGAGAGAAAGGAAAAACAGACTATAAAATTAAATTACTTTAGTTTGTAGTGTTCTAGAATGCAACATAAACCATTTCATGTGAAGATTCAAGTAAAATATGATCTGGATGTATTCTGGATTTATGCCCAGGCCCTTCCTAACATAGAAAGTAGTTCAGAAAAGTATGGGGAAAGCAACAGAGGTCCTTAAGAATTCAAATGTATTCACAAAAGGTCCAGTCCTGAGCATTCTCATGTCAGTGGGAGATCTGTTTCTCTAACCAGGAATTGTTATGTTGTCTCAGATAAGCAGTTTCTAACTTTTGTAAGATGCATTTCAAAGGAGTTTTTCCAGTAGTTGCCTAGGCTTAGGCACCTCAGCACCAAACTTTTTAAAATGTAAGTGGGTAAAGTGAACTTAAGACAAATTATGGTCCTACCAAGAGTTCAAATGACAATATCCATGTATTTTACAAATTGATATATAAAGCTTTTGTGCTGCCTTTGGCTGAAGCAATAGGCCACTGAACTCACACAAGTTTGGGGTCTTTTGGCAGTTAATTTATAAGTGTCTGATCAGAACAAGCAACTAAGACTTCAGGTCCCTCAGTGCCAAAAAGTAATTAGCTTGAACCTACATGAGTTTGTTTGCTGTTAAAGACAAGCTGAACTGCTTTATATACCTTGTAGAACATCACCCTTTCAACACTGTGCAAATGAGCTTTCTGTGAAGACTTGCATGAGTCTATTGTAAACTAAAGCCAGACTCTGTCTCAGAGGAATTGAGTGAAATCTAGGGACAGAGTTTGGCCTATACTTTTAATCGCCTGCAAAATTAAAAATGCCATCTCTTCCAGACACAAATTTGTCAACTCCTTTCAAATGAAACATCTACAATAAACCATAACAACATAGTAAATCATAATGAATAACTCTAAAACCATCATAATGAATAACTCTAAAACCTAGCATTAATTAAACTCATATGTGAATTCTTTTATAGCAGAAGTATGGAGGAGTTCAGATCTCTGCAGCCAATGAATCTAGAAATTAATTCAGGCTCTACCACCCCCAGCAGCCTTTCAACAATGCATGGGTAGTTTGATGAAACAACAGATTATTGCATTTTATTTCACACCTGAATCAGTGTTTTAGGAAGTCGCCTGGCCTGTAATGCTTCTAGCACATATTAAAAAAATAAAAAAGAGTGAGGTGATGATTCGAGCTTTACTTCAGCCTTTGACCTTTTGTTATTCAGACACATCATCACTGTATCTGTGGACTGCATGTAGGTCATTCTTTCCAATTAAAACATTGTGAAATATAAGGCACTTCACTGGCAAATGAAGGGAAAGTTATTTTCTTTTGAACATGCATAAAGAGCACAGTGACTTGAACAAGGTGTTCCAGTGTTTTAGTTACAAGGGTCAGACTGGGAAATAATTTTCTTCTATATGCTCATTCCTTCTTTATTCCCTGGATCTCACGGCTTTAGTATAATAGAAAACCTGTGGGACAAACTTCTGAACTGCAACTCCTAGCACAGAGTGACTATTTTTGTTGAGCATAACACTTTCAGATGGAAGGGGAAAAGCTTCTGCAATTTCTACAGCAACATATTTAGCAACTATAATCTTCAATCAGTGTGAAATGGCAGTCACTTGAAGCCATGCCAATACAATAAAGAAATAATTGGGCCATTGCATTTTCCAATTTCTGACACAAAAACATTGAATAAAAGAAGAAAATTCACTTCTATGAAATACACTGCTGTTAATTTCACTCTGAAGACATTTGTCAGTGTTTCAGCCCCAGTGTCACTCACTCTGCTCTCCTAGTCCCACACCAGTCACAAATTGCCAGTCCTACTTAACTGCAACCCCATTTCAGCTTTTCATTTCCTCTAATCTTTCTCTCAGTGGAATAAAGAGTTTCCCAGGAACATTTTCTGACACATTTCATTCATAGATTATAGACATCAAAATACAGATTGTGGCCAATTTTAAAATCCCACTTTTGTAGCTCTCTCCAACTTCATAAGAGGAAAAGGTTCACTTAAAAGCCACAGACTTCAAACCTATGTATATAGAACCTGCCTTTGAAAAGCAGATCCAAACATCAGTGTCTATACTTGGTTACAAGCCTACCTTTAGGCTGGCTTGCAAGTTTCAATATTTGGTGGAAACACACAGAGATGAAATACATATTTTTCCATTTTTAACACAGATTTCTTTTCTTCATAGTTTTATGAATTCTTACAGAACTTTTAAGCACATCCAAGTAAAGTGAGATCTAGGTGATTTCCCATCAAATCTCACATCTGTCAGTGAGACAAAATATTCCTTTCTGTCAGAACCACATTGTTTGGGGTTTTTTTTCTCATATCTAATAAATGCCTTTGGGATTTGCAGGTAATCTATGGTAGTCTATGACCTGCTGATATTCCACAATTGGTAAACAGAGAAAATTATAATTTAAAAAAATCTCATGGGAAAAAAGGGCACTTGTTAGTTATCAGTTTGTATAGAATTTACACAAAAAGACCAGGATGAAATTTCTGTACTCCTAGATGAACACAGTACAATTCTCCAGCAGAGATGAGAGATGAATGCCTTAGGATATAGCCTCTCTTGCTGCACATTCCAGTCTCTTTTACTGTTAATAGAGTTGCATACACTTAGTGAAATGCAAAACCACATCTCTCTGCTGGTGTCTAAACAAGGAAATAAAAAGTGTGCTCGTTACTGAAAGAGAGCTTGTACACATAAAGCATGGGACTGATATTCCTAAGGGTGTTCTTATGTTACCTTGATGGACAATTTGTGTTGTCAGAACCTTGAAGGAGGTACTGCATTCCTTATCAGCACTAACAGTCTAAAGGATGCCTACTCTGTAATTGGCAGTTGAATTAGGACATTCTTTTACAAACAGCAGGAGATATTTGTAAAAGTTCACAGACAATAGTTTTAGGAGGAGCTGTTGTCTCTCTCGAAGGCAGAGAGGCCCTGCAGAGAGACTTTGACAAATTAAAGGCCTGGATAATCACCAATCATATGAAATTCAACAAGAGAAAGTGCCAGATTCTGCACCTGGAGTGGGAATATCCTGGATGTATATACAGACTGGGGAATGAGACTCAGGAAAGCAGTGCCATGTAAAGAGCTAAAAGTGTGAGACTCATACCCAGGATGGCAGAGCAAGTGTGACGGCAGTACAGGGCTCAGTATAAACCAGTGCACTGCACACACACAGTTGGCTTGGAAAGAATCCTTCAGACCTACTAACTGCTGATGGCAGACAGAGTTATTTTATACAAGAAGTGTGACATCCAAGCTCACCAGTGACCAGTTGTTCCCATGGAACTGGGGAAGCAGCGTGCTGTGGTGACCTCAGGGGTGAGCGCTCTGGGTAGAGCTGGGACCAGTGACAGGGACACCAGCAGCCTCTGACACTTCTGGGAAGCAGCAAGCTGGGCTCCCAGGCTGGCCAGAGTTAGCAGAGAGGCAGGGCCGAGCACAGACACTCCGGCAGCTTTGCTGGAGCTGGGATGGGCATGGCTGAGATGAAATGGGGCCCAGGATCCTGGGGTGGTGGTCCCAGGTTCAGCCCATGGAGGATAATAAAGCTTGGTGTTGCCCTCAGAACCATGCACTTTATCTCAGGAGAAGTTTTTAATAGCGCTAGAAGCTTCCTTAGTGAATCCCATTAGTGTCCCAGATCTGTTAGGGAACTGACTGCAAGAAAGCCACTAATACCAATGCCATGAAATCTCTACATAGCCATGTGCATTTTCCAACTGACATCAGCTTCCCTCCTGTGCTACAGCCAAACACAGCTACAAGTGAGGTTTTGACAGTCAGCCTGGAAGTGACACTAATTCCCAAAGGCTGAATTGTACAAGCATTTCTAGGCAACAGGAATGCTTTTCTTTTCCCTATCCAGCGCTAGAGAGGCTGACTACCCCTTGTCAGAAACCATTGCCCAATGTGACAGTGGAACAGCACCATAATTCTTCTCAAGCAAACTCAGACTGATTGTCTTAGACAGTTTAAATATTTGGTTGAAGATCACCTGACTGATTTTGCCTGTAGCAACTTAGGAAACACATGCATGTGTCACTTTGCAGGTCTGTAGTCCCAAAGTTTCCTCTAACATAAATGCCTTGGATGTTTTTGTATATATCTAAAATGGAAATGTCTGCTTTCATCTGTAAGGATCTGTTGCTCTGTTAGCAACACTTATCTTGTTATCCCACTATATTGCAGCAGAGAACACGTAAAGAGCTCACCTCTGTCCTTCCCTTCTGATAATGCTGGGAACAGAGGCAACTTTACCTGGAGAGAGTTGAAGAGAACTGGATGATTTTGCATCACCTGTTCTAACATTTGGTGGCTATAATTCAGTGGAAGAAGTTATTGTGTGTGACATAAAGCCTGCTGGTATTGCCAGATCCACCATCCATAGGCAGCAATCATGGCCAATGTATGTGTCTCCATCTGGACTCAAGATTCTGAATTATCTTCTCATTCCTGAGAAGCTCTTGGTACACTAGAGTTACCCTCAAAACTTTTTTGGAGAGTGTTGCACCCTGCCACATAGGTCACACCTACTGTTTTATTTCCATTATCTCATTGAGACATCAACAAAGGTCCATAAACTGCCTTCTTTCCTGAGGAAAGCAACAGGCAACCTCCAAATGGCCAGAGTTTGTAATGGGAGGGTACAGGACACACAGAAAGGAACTTCTGCCATGTCCACCAAGGCAGCAGAGGCAACGTAGAGAGGAGATACACCTAAGGGCCTTTTCAAAGCTACCAAAGAGTGGCAAGGTTTGAAGGGGAAAGACTCTTCCTTACAAAAAATTGAGTTTGAGCATGAAGTGAGCCCTAACAACCAAATCAGAAATTATAGCTTTTTCTTTTCTTCATTGCATATCAAGATTTGTGCTTTCTGACATATCTAAGGTTACTCAGACTTCATTTGTATAAAAGGTAGCTCCTCTCTGGCGTCCCAGCCAGAATATTCAGAGAGATGACAAACATAAAAGTAAGCTACCTTCTGGCTTGGCTTATTAGAAAATACATCATTCTGGGGTGAATGGGATCTACTAGACTTAGTTGATGCTCATAGTACAAGCACTTCTCCTACTTTCACAGCCATGTTCTTCACTTATCTCTTAATTAACTTTTCAGAGCACATGAAGAATGGAAAACAACCCATCTTTTCCTCATGCTTCAAAAACCATTTTTTAGTATTTCCTGTCAGAGGCTCAAGCTCTGCAGTTAAGCGAGGAAGAACAGGACAGTAATCAGGATGTGTTAAAGAAATTTGAACTATATAATAATCTCACAAAGAATGGAACTTGAAATATATTAACATATAAGAAGTGAAAAATTTCGGGAAACTCTTGGATTTCATAAGGTTGTTCAGTGCCGAAAATATCTTTTACATTCCTGCGGGTGCTGCAGTCCCAATTCTGCAGCCTGCCTTTCTCTGCCAGCTCTGTACTCTCTCACTCAGGCTAAAAAAGCAGCATTTTCCAGATACTCCAGGGCTGGATTTTTCCCTTTTTGCTCTAAAACTATTTGCTCTCATCTTGCTATTCTCATGGGCTTCCATCTACAAACTCTGCTAAGTGTCATTATAGATTCTTCTTTTTGTTTTTTGGCATGAGAATCCCACCTTCTCCTACCCTTGGTTGTAGTGTTTGATTTACATTAAGAGAGACAATAATGCCATTCAGAGAGACCTTGACTGACTTTAGAGGTGGGTTTATTCAAAACTCATGAAATCCAACAAAGCAGTGTGCAAGGTTCTGTACCTGGTTCATGGCAATTCTAGGCATTCTTACAGGCTGAGCAGAGAAGGGATTGAGAGCAATCCTGTGGAGAAAGACCTGGTGGTTGATGGTTGATGAAAAACTCAGCATAAACCAGCAGTGTGAGCCCACAGCCCAGAAAGACAATTAAATCCTGGGCTGCATCAAAACCAGCGTGGCCAGTGGGTCAAAGGAGGTGATTCTCTCCCTCTGTTCTGCTCCTGTGAGACTCCCCCTGGAGCACTCTCCATCCAGCTCCAGTACCACCAGCACAGGAAGGACCTGGAACTGGTGGAGCAAGTCCACAGAAGGGCCACAGGGTGGGTAAGAGGGCTGGAGCATCTCCCCTGTTGAAGACAGGCTGAGGAGGTCGGGGCTGCTCAGCCTGGAGAAGAGAAGGTTGTGTGGAGACCTCGTGGCAGCCTTCCAGTATCTGAAGGGCCTGCAGGGAAGCCAAGAGGGACTCTTTGTCAGGAGCTGTGGTGATAGGACAAGGAGTAATGGCTGCAAATTGAAAGAGGGGAAATTTAGGTCAGATATTAGGAAGAAATTCTTTACTGTGAGAGTGGTGAGACACTGGAGCAGACTGCCCAGGGTAGTTGTGGATGCCTCAACCCTGGCAGTGATCAGAGCCAAGCTGGATTAGGCCTTGAGCAGCCTGGTCCAGTGGGAGGGGTGCCTGCCCATAACAGGAAAGTTTGGGACTTGGTGATCTTTAAGATCCATTCCAACCCTTTATTATTCTATGATTCTGTGATAATATGCATGCACTGAGCTTTGCAACCAAGAGCAGCACCTATTCCTCATCAAAGCATATTCCTATCACTGCTAATGGCACTGTAAGCCAGACAACAAAAGAAGGTTCTGAAAAAAGAAAATGTAGTCGCTCTAGGAAACTTTCCTGGGGGACAAGGGATCCTAACGCACTGGAGAAGGCATCTGCAGAGAGTGTTTGACAAGGGAGCCTCATCACTTTTTCTCCTGGATGGACCTAGGAAAAGCCTTTCTGCTTTGTTTTTTAGCTTGCTCTCTCTTCTATTTCTAATATTTTTCCCCCAAAGCAACTTTCAGGACTACAGCCTATGTATGTTTCTAGCTACAGACCCTGCTAAGAAGTCTTTGAGCATGTGAACCCAGCTCAGCATCCTTTGTGAAGCAATAACAAAGTCATGTCTCCAGTGTTATAGATACAGTCTTTCTTGGTAGGCTTGTGGAGTTCCCAAGTAGAGTGGGGATTAGAGAAAAAGGCAATTAGAAGACTCGGAGCAGAGGACACAGCCTCAGATCAGGATTCAAGGCTTGGAAGTAAAATGAAGACAATGCAGAAGTTCACTGAACTATGGGATCATAAACCATTAAGATGATATAGAGCTAGGACAAAACTTCTAGTTAAAAGCATAAAAAATGCAGCCAGACAGAGTTTGTGAAAAACAGCATGAAAATTTTTCAAAGGGTAGAAACACAGGCATTAGAAAAGTTCAGTCTTCAGACAGCTTTTGTGTTTTTAAGAAGCAAAATCATTTTATGAAAGTCTGGAGACATAGACTGACAGATCTGAAAAGGAAACAAAGTGAAAATGCTGTAATAATCTATATCACTGCTAACAAGGCTTCACTAACAGTCAAGACTTCTCCAAGCAAGGAATCAAGAGAATTGTTTCTGTCAACTCTATAAGATGGAGCTACATCCACGGAATTCAATAACATAAAATTATTAACATTTAACTTCTAATTATAACTATTATTAGCATGTTAAAATCAAAATAAAATTATCAGTTGTAAAGGTTTGGTACTATTCAGGTCTATTTCTGTTGCAAATTTACACTTATAACCAATGCTTCAATGTTGTTCATTGTATTTGATGTACTAGATAACAGAATGATTTCAAACACATTTGTTCACATTCTATATAGCAATAATCTTGCCTGCCTGTGGAAGTGGTGTGAAAGTAATTTCAAAGTTATTTGAAGAGTGTCACTGTAACACATTTTGGGTAAATGACAGAACATGAAAAAGATTGTCTGTCTCTGACTAGAAAGAAGCAGCACATGCTTCATCCTGTACCAGACACAACATGAGAAATACACTTATGTGTCCTGCTCTTTCCTTCCCACCAATACCACAGCAAAGAGCAAATGCAGCAACAAAGAAAGGTGCCAGACCTGTGCTGTTGGTCCTGGCAAAGTCCAAACCTGCAAAGTGCTTGGCTGGTGATGCAAATCCTGTGCTACATCACATCACGAGTGCTAATTGTAGTATCCTGTATCTCCCACGTATGTTACATCATAGCTAGCAGCACTTCTCAATGAAATTCATTATTCCCTTTTGCTTTTCTTTTTTAATTAATTCAGCTCCTTATCATATTTTCTTTATGTTTGTGAGGTGATAGCCAAACTTCTGCAAGTGTTGGCAAACAGCAGTAATTCCACAGCCATCTCCAGGAAAAAAATGGCTCAAGCAAAGGAATAAATCCCCAGTGTCAGGGGCTGTTCAACTTACTCCACAGAGACTGACAGCCAATGTGATATAGTTCTGTGGTCAGTGTACATAAATAGTAGATTATGCTGTTTTCACCCTCCTAATCTCATATTTTGTATGGATTCATTTCCTGCAAATGGGTTTTATAAAATGTCTTCAGAGACTGTTTAGAGGCAAACATCATAATGGAGATTACTGCCCTTTTGTTTCTAAGTTGTTTTTCTCTTGCCATAGAATCTGGTCTATTTGGCAGCATGGGAACATTCTGTTATAAATAGTATTTCTGCCTTTAGAAGACTTCCATGTTTCAGGCTGGCTGTCCCTTACAGTCCTTACTATAAATAATATGGGAAAAAACTTTCCAAAAGGCTGAGGTTGTTCGGAGAAGTGTTGGGGGATGGATTTCAGAAGTATTTTAAGTACTGAAATGTGTTTTTAACAACCCCTTTTCTCATATTTTCTCAGTACATTATCATAAAATGAAAAGATCATGTCTTTCCACATGTTCCAGGACACTGATAACTGAGTGCAAAGGTTTGGCACCAACTAACTATCCAACCTATATTCTGCCTGTGTTCAACATCTCCAGGCCCTGGAGTAGTCCTCATTTTACTGTTAGCTTATGCAAAAGCGTCCAAAATTGTGGGCAAGCATAGAACAAGATTTTAGACTTTGATTCCTGTAAGAAAGACTAGGGTTTGGCTTACAAGTCTGAAGATCTGATCAATGGGAAGTACAAAATTAATCCATTAATTTTTCAACAGAGAATTTCGTTAGCTGGAAGACACTGCATGTTCTTTTTCTTTCTAGATCAAAAATGTATGAGAAAAGTAACCAAGTCTTACTGTAAGAGGAATTATTCATGCAACGTCATGGACTAACTAATATGTTTTGGTAAAAATGGTTTTTAAATAAAAGCAAGGGAACAAAGGCTCCCCTTGAGGCTAAAGAAATACATAGGAATCAGGAGATACAGGTTCATTTCCTGCACCTGATACTTTATACCTATGTGACCTTGAATAGCTCATATGTAGCTCAGTACTGCTCCCATGGAAGCCAGTGACAAGTCTCATAACTTTCAGTGGTAAAATAGTGAAGGTGGTAACATGTGAGACCCTGAAGCACTGTAAGATGTGTGTAGGCACCTCATAAAGTAGTTGGGGCTCTATCTCAGGCCTAACTGTGCATAGTTTATCTGACTTAACTGGCTTTACTACTTTTCATAGTTATGTAAGTTATAAAAAGTCCAAATGTGCAATGCAATGCACTATGCTGAAGTAAAATATGATAAATAATATAATATCAATTATATTATTTGTATCAAGTTATAATGCAATATAATGTAATTATAGTTATTATACATTATACCCTTACAAATGCTTAGAAAACACCTTCAAATGAATTTATATTACAAAAAATGTGATGAGCAGCACTCATGCAGAGTAGACATAAAAGAGAGGTCCTAACTGAGCTGTGGAAGAACTCATTGCCCTGGGATGGGGCACTTATAAAAGTTCAGGACACTTTTTATGCTCATGGAAAGGAAATTCACTAATAGCTACTAAATTCTTAGTTACTAGAACTCACTCAAGTTCTCCCCCAAGCTGCTAGAAATCAGAGGATTGTAGAGGATTCAGAAAAGCGTCATGTTCTTATACTCTACCAGGAAATAATACAGATTTAGCCACAATCAGAGAGAGAATAGACAGCTGCACAGACTGTGTGCAGGTAATGAACCTGTATAGGGACCACAGTGGTCCCTGTATTCTTGCAGATTCTGTACCTCCAGGCTGCCAGGGAAAATGGCTCAGAGTGGAAGTTGGTGCTGTAGGCAATTTAACACGTGGCCATTTTAATCACGTGAGCAATCCCTCTGAAATCAATAGCACATTTCCTACATTACAGAAAGCTCAGAAGGCTGGAAAGGAGAAACAGTGCCTGAGCTGCAAGCAAACCCCAATGAGTGGGTGCATTTACAGGCTGGGAGCAGACAGGGAAGGAAGTTTTGTCTGGGGAGTGAGTGTGAGTGAAGTGCAATGTGACTGGGAATTCCAGGTCACCATTCTAAATACAAAGTTATTAAATACTGGCTGATGAAGCCCCTTTGGCCCCTGTGGAAGAACAAGATTTATGCTGGATGGCCACCTCTGCAAATGCACAGGGATTATCTACATGCAGGCCTGGCTGGGGCCGTTCACTCCGCCAGCGATGCAGCGCTCCAATTTATGCAGAGGGAAATCTCCTGAAGTGACAGACTGTACTGAGACTGGTATAGCTAACCAAACAGAAGGTACCAGCTCCCAGCTGAGAATAACTTCCTAGATTGACAGATTATTTCTTTCATTTAACACTTTTGCCTAAAAATTTCCATTTTAGTCATATTTTCCTCAAAATGCAATCACAGAAAATTAAAGAAAGCTGTGAGTTGTTTATACAATGTGAAGGCTGGGCAGAGGGGCCCCTGTTTCTCAGATATCTTATTTATTAAAGGTAAGATTACAGTACTGAAGCTTCATACAATCTTGGTTCAGGGACCAAGGTCCAAAAGCCTTATAGTGCTGCATTACATTCCTTCAGAAAAAATAATGTTCACATTTGCCTTGAAAGTAGTAATATCTGGTGGAATTACACAGCTGGTGTGCTGGCTGAGTTCAGCTGTAAAAATAAGTAATCTGCTCAGTCTGCCCTCAGGTCTGTTCTTGCTATTTGGTGTCAATTGGCCATAAAAGAGAAATTTCACTGTGAATCTTCAGATGACATTAGGGGACATAATAATCTAAGTAATTATTTTAGACTAAAAACTTTACTGGGATTTTTCTCCTCAGATAAAATAACTTGCAATAAAGAAAAGGCCATAATTAACATTTAAGATACTATTTTCTCTGTCATGTAACCTCACAGGCAATTAAATGTTTGCACTTCATAGACTTGTAATGATAACCAAATCCCTGCATAGATGCTACTCTATTGAAGGTTGAAGTTGAATAGTATTTTGGACCCACTGAAAAAAAATTTTGCTTTTCTTTCAGTAAGGTAGGACTTACTTTCAAAAGGCTAACTTACCTTTCAAGATGAAGTACTCTTAATTTACAAAAACTGCAACAAAAATAGTGGACATTTAGCATGCAAAAATAACATAGTTACTTCAAAAATTTTCTCAGGAGAAGGCATGGCAATTCTATGCCTTCAGAAAGTTGCAAGAGTTTATTTTCAGTGTGCAAAATCAAGACATAAAAATATTGTTGACTTTTATGTGAGTTAAGGTAGAGGCAGGTCTGGCTTGCCCAAGAAAGAATTCACTGTCTCTGTGTGATGAAAAAAAATAGTATCTAAAATCTTTTTCTGTACAGCTCTTTACCTATCCCTCTGACACTGCCTTAAATATCAGTTCTCCTCTATGCAAAGGATGTGTATTTTATCATTCTCTTGGCGTGAGTTGAACTTTTGTCTCAAGCTTACTCTTCACAGCAGTGGAGTAAACAATGCCTTTTTCATTACTGGGGACAATGATTGAAGACAGGTGATCTGTACTGTTCTGTAATTACATTTATAAAACATTCAGTGAATAAATCACAGAATGTGTTCTGCCTCCAAATGAAAAAGTCAGTTCAGGTTTTTAGAACATCATTGCTAGCCTTTGCATTTCAGAAGGGGTTTCAGTGAAATCAATGAACTCAAAGACCCATGAGGTGTCTCTAGTAACTCCAATATAGAAAGTGACTATTTCCCATTCATCCTGTCTCAGAGGGCAGTAGTGAAGACTGAGCACTGAGTCCCTTAAAACCAGCTATCCTCTGAAAAATACAACCTATATTAACAGGAGGTAAGATCAATTTTTTTTATTACTAATATTTTGACATTTTTACTGCGTGATCATATAACTCTCTAAATCTCCTGTAAGTTTTCTGCCTCCATACAAGTTCCTTAAATGTGAACTAAAACCTTTATAAAAATTGATTAAAACTGATGTCATGGTCAATAGGTTAGTGTCTATTATAAAATATAATCTTGAAGACTGCATTGATTTCCCTGAAATGACCATGTATCTTCTTGGCACCTGAGAGCACAGAATAAGAACCTGGGAATACACCATTATCAAATACACCTTTGCAGCTCTCAGAAAAGGTCTGGAATTAGTGGCACTGATTGGAATAGCAGTCTGGGGGTAGCCACAGGTCTCTTCTGGTTTCACAAAACATGATGGATACGCACCAGAGCACTAATAACTATTTTGGTCCATTTCTCTCCTATAATCTTTGTGATTTCTGAATCTCTCACTTGGAGAAAACATCAAAATGACACTGATAAAAAATACATAGCTATTTGCAGCATATTTATAGTGTTCATGCCAAATGTTCTTTTTTTTTTTTTTTCTTTTACTTGTTCTGTACCTGGCTATTAACACAGCAGGTCAAATAAAACATTTACAGACATTTGAAAAGCAGGTAGTTTTGCCATTGTTGAGATCTGTCAGAAGCAAAGACCTCAGCAAGGTATCCTGTGCTGAAACCTGTGTCTGGCTATATTTTTTGTGTGTGTGAAAAGGTTCAACTAAGATGGTATGAGTGCTTCCTCACAAACCCATTTGGCAAAGGACAGAAAGAGATTCCTTTCCAGGACAGCTCATCCTACCTACCTGACAATCACCTGATAACAAGAAAAGTTATCTGCTGGAGGTGTCTCTTTACAACCTCAGCATGCTCACAGAACACTTATTTTAAATGTTTGGGTGATTTTTGAAAGGAAGACAAAAAGAGAAAAGAAGAATAACCCCTTCAAGAATTCTTCAGTTCAACTTCTAACATAAAGGGAAGATGAAAACAAAGGCCACTGCTAAGATTTTTTGCCTATATGTTAGAAACTTTGGTCCTCAGTGTGTCTAATAGTATCCAGAAATTTTTATTGCAATATCAGTTCTGGAGAGTTTGTTGGTTGCATCAATTCAATAAAGAATTTCTGTGACACCAACAGATGAAACACTGGCAGTGTATTAATTTATTTTGGTTTTAATGGAGCTGCCAGTGGATTTTCTTCTGAAATAGTCCATAAAGAGTCCATAAACAGGCCATTTTAAACATTCCTTCTGGAATGTAGAATGAAGAATTCATTTGCTCAAAAATGCTGAGAAATTAACATCAAAGAAAAGATCATGGGATTTGTTTTCTGTCTACTAAATATGTAAATGTCAAAGCATTTTATTTGTGTGGCAGTTGTTCCTTTCTTCCTTTTATAGAAGATGAGATGTAAAAAAAACCCCAAAACTGAGTTTGAATGTTCTCTGCATTTTCCCTGTCAGCATAGCCAATGCTGAGTCAATTTAAAAAAATTGTCTGATATAACTCTGTTGACTTCCATTGGAAAGACACTTCAGATGCTAGCTCAGTCACAGAGGCAAGATATTCTTTCCAAGCTGAGTTCATGATATAATGATGCTTAGTATCATTATTTTATCATGCTGTATTTTGATTTGTTGTTGTTTTTTTTTTTAAGCAGCACCTTCTAGAATGGAAAAGAGCATGATTTGTGCTTTAAGAAAAGGCAGTTTTCTCAACAGTAGGAATTCAATGGTCTCTTTATCAAGGAAATGAAAAGAAGTAAGAATCCAGTTCTGAAAATCAGTGAAACTTGACATTTTGTTTGCTGCTAATGAGAAAATATTCTGCCAACATCAGATAAAGCTAATCTAGAAGACAGGAAAGGCTGGTGACACAGATAATATAAAACAATAACTAAATGAGATAAAAGAAAATTAGTTTGAACTTCTACACTAGGTGATAGAACAAGACACGAAAACCAAATTTCATTTTGGAAACCCGATAAATGCATGTTCTTCCCAAACTTTCAGCAGACAATGTTTATAGAATTCTGGCATCTGGGTATGGTGGTTGTACCTTTTTCATTATTAGCAATACTCAGCCATGACAGATGTCTACTGCAAAGCACAGAAAACACTTATTAAGAATTTTTCCCCTCTTATATTACTTAATTCATGAGGTTTTAAATGTAGAATTGGATGGAGGCAGAGGCAGTAATTTATTTATTTAGAAAAAATAAGGTGATTTCCTAATCATTCAAACTGTTTTTTCAGCATAATAACACTATAAATATTCAAATTTTATTGTTAATCCACATGTAATTTCAATATTCATTATTTACTGTTTACTCTGCTTATTTTTATAGTTTTGGAATGTGTTCAGTATCTCTACTACAGCTTTGGGTTTTGGTTTTTTCTTAGTTTGAGAACTGCAAGCTTTGCATCCCCTAAAAAAAAAATCAGTCCTTTTCTTCATCATCAGAAAAGAATCATAATTTTTTTAGGCTTCCATTACTGCAGTTTTATATTTGATAAACATCAGCTCAAATCTGCAAATACTTACTCAGCCTTAATATCTGCAAGTAATCTCAGTGGAATTGATAAGTCGGATTTAATGGCTACTCAGTGTCATCACAGCAACCTTTGACTTAAAAGAAATTCAGGTCAGTTATCATATGAAAAACTGGAGACAAGAGAGAGTTCCTCAATCATGTCTCAATCATTTTTGCATTTCTAAGAAATTCTGTGTCAAGCACAATTTCACAGAATGCAAATGCATAAATGCTCTAAATGGAGCTTTCTTTGAAAGATAGCCTAGGACCACTAATTACTAGAATGGTACTGCATTTATTGCATTGTATTGCATTGTACATGGTCTATCAATATTTGAAATGCAATCTTAAAATATGTGGTTAGTGTTATAATTGAGGATAGTATGACTGCCCATTCTTATTCTTGTGCACCATCTGCTTTTTTTAACCAGTCCTGACCACAGAAAAGCCCCAAGCTAACTACAGTAAAGTCCTACACGGAAGTGTCATGCAAAGACAACATTTGATGGGTCACTTTTTCTTACTGAGGATCCATCAGGCTGAGCACCACAGCTCTCATCCTGCTTTCATTGCCAGGGCTCAGCACATTCACTCACAAAGCAGCCCCAGGCTGAGCCAGAAGCATCACTGGGCAGCCAGGAGCCATCTCTTGGCTGCCGGAAGAGAGCCACAACCAGCCTAGGCTATCATACCAAAACACTCATTCCGTAGAGGAACCTTATCTTTGTCACATCCAGTTTCCTGCTAATCCTTGAAGAAGAGGGTATTGATTCATCCTGCTGTTAGCCCAACATCCACCATCTCCAGATTAATCAAGCAGAAACATAAATGAGGCAAAGGCTAACTACACACTCAGCTTAAGTTACCACCTGCAAACAGACAGTTGTGGATGTAGGCTACGAGGCAGAATGAGAACAACCACAGAACTGCCTGTGATTGATCAGCTGCTTTCAATGCTATTCACATCTTCTGGGATTGCTACAGCATTTGGCTGTAGGATGAGCTGTGGTGATGCCTTTTCAAAGTAGGGCTCAAGAAGTTCGCTTAATCAGTTTAAACCTGCCCTGAAGCATGGCAAGAGGAGACTCCACCTCCCTTTTCAATGTCTCCCAATATTTACTTTTTTCATATTCATCATTTACTTAGAACAATCAATTGGGTAGAAAAGAAAAGGAAAATGTTCTGAAAGGTTTACAGAGAGGGGAGTTCACATCCACAGAGGCAAATTCAGGTCCCCACACTGTCTTCTTTATGGACATTAAGCTCTTTTGTAGTAACATTCCTAAGAAGTCAAGTTAGTTCTGTGCGGTTATGAGACCGCATACTGTCATTTGTCTATCGATCTTTCATCTGCTATAAATGCCTTTACCGCATCCATATGGACAAAAATAATAAATGAATATAGATGACAACTAGAACAGAATATTCAGCAGTAATCTTCATCAATAAAGCACCATGGGAGGATGTAATAATAATTTTCTCCTTTCTGATTGCCATCCTAGAAATGTTCATTTTCTTTCAGGAAGGGAAACAGAATCTTGCGAACCAGAAAAGAAAGGCTTACAAACACACTGGAAAGGAGATAGCACCAAAGGAAATGCGACTGAAAAAAACCCAAAAAATCCTGAAAATTGGAACATTTAGTGACTACCAGAAAATGGTCTGGGAGGAAATGAAGTGCAACGCAAAAGACCAAAACATGCCAAATCTAAGCTCAGAGATGCTACAAAAGCAGGGTAAAAAATTAAGGAGGAAGACACAACTTTGAGAGGAAGATATCAGAGACATGGCATGGATACTGAAAAAAAAACTTTAAAAATTGTCACCAAACTGAAAGCCATCAAAAGGCAGGAGATGCTATCAAGTGCAAGGACATGGACCAAAGATTGCCCAATTGTCCCCATTGAAATTGCAAGATTCCATTTCCCTTCCAGAAGGGAAATTCTCATAAGTTCTTGCGCTTCTTATAAGGCTCAAGTTCTTGCACTTCTTCTTTCAGTCTTCATCTTTTTAAGCCTGCTGCAGGCTGACTACATAGCTGACAATTCTCTTCTGCTGGTATAATGCACTTTTCTGTTATCAATGTATAGCTTTCCTGTTTCAAACAAGCAGCTTTCTCAAGGGACTGGAGGATGCAGGACTACACAGATTGAGCTAACTTGGAAAATAAGGACGGTCACAGAACCCTGCACCTGTTGCATTTTGGATGTCTCTTTAGAGCAAATAGAGGCTGACTTGCAAAGCAGAAGAAAGTCTCCAAGTGTATCCCACTCAGCATAAACACACCACTGCACATGTTATTCTTTTCCCAGAGGAAAAAAATGCAGGAAAAAGTGATCGCAGTATGAGAGATGTTAAGTATGATGCTTAATAAACTTCTGAAAAAATGCTGGACCTCTGTTCATAGTGAGGCTACTATAAAGACCAGGACAGGACAGAAGAGCACAGCACACCACAGGAAAATGGAATGGAATGGAATGGAATGGAATGGAATAGAATAGAATAGAATAGAATAGAATAGAATAGAATAGAATAGAATAGAATAGAATAGAATAGAACAGAATAGATCAGACTGTCTTCCAGGCAAGGAACTTGGTATTTAATGCAGTTCAGGATGTCACTTCAGTGGTTTTGCTTTAATATCAATGCAGACATTGATCTTCACCCCCTTGATCCTTAGTGTGAAATGAGAGCACCTGTACTCACCAGAAGAATCCTAATTCTGTACTGCCTTACAGTCATGAATGCAAAGTGAGCATGGATGTCATGGTGATGCTGGAATTTTTAACAGCCTTGGAACTTCTTTGCTTAAGTGGAACTGACTGCTCCAAGGGAAAGGCAATGAAGATCCAAATCTCAGTAGTGTTGGGAAAAATGTTCTTGTCATCTTAGTTACATACAGCAGCTGAAAGTTTGCCTATGTCTGTCAGTTCAGGTAGGTTTCATGACTCAGTTGTTTTCCTAGAATATCAAAAAGAATGTGGGCTGATGTTTAGCCATTTGCACAGGCAAAGATGCTTGCCAATAAAGAGGTATAACCAAGCAATTGCATCAAAATGGTTTGTTACCTAAATAGAAAATTATAAATCTAGTGCTGGTTACAAATTATATCCCTGTAACTATTGTGACTACATAAAAACAGATTCACTACTGGGATTCAAACTCAAAAAGACTGATAATTTGTGACAGGTTAGGATTATCCAATTGTTTTTTTGTTTGTTTGTTTTTCTGCATTTCAGCTTGAAAAAATAGTGAGTGTTTTTCACTGAATAAAGAAAACATTTGAACTGTTGTATTACTTTGAACTTTTCATTCTTTACAAAATTAGAGGGTGTGCCTTCTTTATTATTCAAATTTTACCTGAAGTGGTAAAAAAGTCATAAATGTTGAAGTTTAACATTGTTAAAAGCCCATAACAATATGTTCTGTGCTCAGCTGGTTGCTTTTGTTTACCTCATTAGCTGATCGTGCTCTACATTTATGATGTAAAATCAACAGTTTGACAGACTGTGTTACATTATCAGCATGAATAACAGGTATCATAAAGAAGAAATAGTGCATATAATTATATGGTGAGTAAAAATATATTCCCTACACAAATGTACAGGCAACAAGCAAGTAGCTGCTGCAGCAAGCATCACAGGCCTGCAGCCAGGGGGTGGGGTATTGTCACAGACATCTTTTCATAAAAATCCTTTCTTTAGGATTTTCCCTTCTGGGAAGCCGAGGCCCCAGGAAAAGAATGTAAACAATGGTTATCTGCTGCTGTGAAATGCAATAAGTGCACCTGTGATTGGCCCATGTTGGATGTGTATAATTAATAGCCAATCAAGGACCGAGCTCTCTCTGGGACAGAGTCGGAGAGAGCTCCTTTGTTATTCATTCTTTTCTGTTCTTAGCTTAGCTAGCCTTCTGAGAACTTTTCCTTCTATTTCTTTTTAGTATAGTCATAATGTAATATATATCATAAAATAATAAATCAAGCCTTCTGAACATGGAATCAACATTCTCGCCTCTCTCTTCATCCTGCAACCCTTGTGACCACCGTCACAGGGTATGGGACCACTCCCAAGTCTGATGGACCTCCAGTTGAGACCCAACCACGAATAGAATAGAGTAGAATAGAATAGAATAGAATAGATCATGCTCCAGCCAAGGAACTTGGCTCTATATCACATACTCTCACACTTCACTCTGTTTTCAGTGGGAAGGTGTTTTACTGGTCAAGCCTGGGTGGAACTGTTGTGTACCCTGATAGTTGTCCCAGTGTGACAGTTGGAACTCCTGGATCCAGGAGCTGGATCCCTGGGGCCAGGGAACACTGTGTAGGACAGCAATCCATTCCTCACGTAGCTATAATGGCTGGTGGGCATTAGAAAATTGCAGTTCATCTTTAAGGGCCATTAGCATTGACAGTCACTTACATTTTAATCAATATAAGAAAATTCAGCTGCATTACCTCTTGAGAGTCCAGCCCTACTCTCTTGCACAGCCCAATTGTCTGTGCATGCTGCAACAACACATTCGGTAACTTCAAAGCACTGTGTATGCATTACACTAGATAAATTTTAACTAGCTACTGTTAAAATTGTCATTAGAGAAAATGAGTAACAGAGCTGTGAAATATGAAAGCTCTTCTAAAAATGCAATTTTGGAGAATTAATTTACCTCTTAACAAAGAGTATTGAAATACTAATCAACATACCACAATTAAAGACTGGCATTGCTGATAGGATTTGTAGAACTATAAAAAAGCAGAGTTAAACCCTTCCTTATTTATGGGATTACTTAATCCTTTGGCATTATGCTATGGGCTAAAATTCATGAGTTTATTAAAAAGAATTGCAATTTTGTGTATGTCGTGCATCCCAACAGCATTCAACTAGATTTTGTCTTGTGTAATATGTTAAAGGAGTATCAGAGGAGTTATTGTAAAGAAAAATTCAGTTCTATTTAGTTCTCAGGTTCCTTGGTTCTCCACTGAGCTCAGGGCTTACTGGACAGCATGTTTGAGAGTTCAGACATTCATGCTATGAAATACTTCCAAATCCAACCTTAGCCCCAGCTGAATGTTCTTTTTTTTATTATTTCCTTTTTATTTATGATCCACCACATTTATTAAGATAAAAGCCTGCATTGCAGAAAGAGTCTAAAGTATACCCCCTACATACAAACTGATCTCCAGATTACCAGCAAAATTGCTGCCTTTGTATACTTATGGGCTGACGTGATAACTGAAAATAACTTCCATTAGGACTATAAAAACTCCAGCTGATACCAAATGAATTTCATTTGATACCAACAGAGAAAAATATTGGCTACTGAGATATTCTTTGTTCATGGTTATTTACAGTTAGCCATAATCTGTGTACTATTCAGGAAGCAGAAGTCCCCAGATGTTTTGCCTTACATCATGTGGTTAAACGCAAGCTTTTCCCTGTCTGAATAACTAACATTCATATATTCATATGGAATTCTTCTCTCTTGCCCAGTATGGTTTCTGTATCTTTCATTCACTGCAAAATACAGTTCTTGTAAAGGGAATATAGTAGCTTGACCGCCATCTATTTTGATTTTATTTTACTTCTGCAGAATTTCCTGAAAAGATTGCTGTTTAGATTCATGGAGGTGGAGGTAGCCAGCATGACAGGCTATGGTGAAATTATGTTTTCCTTGGTATCTTGCTAAACCATATTGCGCATACAGAACCTGGACACTTTTGTATAAAGACAAGACCAAGATGCCACACAAATATTTAATACCACTGCATCCCTAAATAGGTGATTATGTACATCATCCACTGAAGGGACACTCACAGAGATTATGTTAGTGCATGCCAATGGATCAGGAAAAAAACCATAATTTGATGGGTAATTGGAATGCTCTGGTAATGTTGCATAGCTCCAATACTTTCTTCCAAAGCACGAAGAGGCTTTTTGGTTGCCATGAAAATACCACTGTGAAACAATGCTGTTTGATCCAGCTGCAGATTACTCTCAGTTTGCCTTTGCTGTGCAATTAGTGACTCAGGGTCAAAAAAAAAAAAATCAGACCCAAAAATATAAACCAAAGCCATAGTTAAAATTACTTGTTATCTTTTTCTTTATCTAAGAAGAAGGTCATCAAAGGAGAAGTCAGTGGATTGCTTAAATGTAAAGATCTTGTAATTTAAAGATAACTTTTTTTTTTAAGTTCACTTATTTTTCTTGGTTTCATCCTTCAATGTAAGTATAATTAATAATTTTATTTCCACAAAGACCTTTACACTGAGTTCATTTTTTCTGCCTTATATTTCTCAAATTTTTTTAATATGTATTTATTTCATATTTCCCATTTTTATTTTTCAGTCTTATTTTGTCTATCCAGAGCTAGTAAACAGCAGACTTCAAATGAAAGCAAATAATTTAAATTTTCCTTGTAGTTAGAAGAGAAATAAAGACACCATCAGAGAAAAGCCTATCCCATGTAAAAGTAGGTGCCTATGACAGGGGAATATGGAGTCCAATGGGAAGGTATGACTTTGCTGCCTACAGCATGAGTCTAAATTATAAACTCTTAACAGACTTCTAATTTTTCCATGGTTTCTGGTGGATGAGATAAATTCCACCTGATACAGCTTGTTTTATGGGCTTTTTATTTCCAACAGCCCCAGTGATATATAAAATTATATCACTTTAATCTTATTTGCCCAGAAGTAAATCTGTATCCTGGACTGGTATTTATGGAAGTCTCTTCCAGTTCCTTATGAGCTAACTTTCCTATTTACATATCCAGAAGGCCTTAAAACATTGGGGTTTTATTTCTTCTCCTCTTCTTTATAGTTTTCTTGAAAAGAATGCTAGACATAAACCCACATGTAGACCACACTTAATCCCATCTATGTGAACCCTATTTCTGGAGTGAGGTCTCAACTGTTGCTTCCCCTGAAATTAGCAAAGTTTAAAATTATTCTAATTTCCTGAAAATCAAGCCAGAAAACAGGTCTAGAGAATTTTGTGCATTTTTTAAAAATTAATCTTTCATACTCACATTTGGATGCCTAGCTCTGAATAAGCTTGGTCCTGCATCCAGAGGTTGCTGAGGACACAACAATAGGATTATGTTCCCTGATAGGTTTCAGTAGCAAGTATGGAAGAGGAAATACTAATTATTAGAAAAGGTCACTTTCCTGGAAAATAATACTGAAGCATCACTTAATTTCATACATCCATGTCCAACACTCCTTGTTATTTTGGGAAAAAATACGCTGAGATAAAACTGTAAACTCATACAAATACAATCAACATTTTTAACAATTACAAATGTTACCTTGAGTACATCAGATGGTACAGAGTTTCCCATTGACTTTGTCAAAACCTTTTCTGAAGGAATTTTCAAAAATCTGTCATCTGTCTCCTTCATTGACAAAGTTTTCAAAATAGGGGTTTTTCAGTGGCTCTCACTATAAAATCTTCTTAGCTGTTTAAATATTTGTGGTTTGGCTTTGTTTTGTAGTCATAGAATAATCTTTTCAGTATAAACTTCATGACCACCCAGAAATAACAGATGAATTGCTTATACCAAACTCAGAAAAAAAACAAATTGTACCATTTCTTTACCCTTGGAATACAGCTAGGATATTTATTTCTCCAGGCTTCTGACTTATATCTCCCAGGGCAAATAATAACTCTGGACCTTTCTGCTGAAATATCTTCTGTATGCAGTTTTAGTCTTCAAAAGGAATTGAAGTTTTACTATTTCCTGCTAAAACTAAACCAAACTAAAGAAGACTAAAACACTGGAAAAAAATGAAATTAGGCAGCTTGAATATTTTCTTTTGGTCAGCAAGAAACTCATAGTCTGCTGCCTCATGCAGCTCTACTTACTACAGATCATCCATAACGCATTTCTAATCATGGCAGCTTAAGACCTTGCAACCTGCCATTAATTTTGCTACCATAGTGTTCAAGAAACTGGAGCCAAGAAGTTTTTCCTCTTAGAGATTTGTTATAGAAAACTGTGATAGTGAAAAAAGAATTAATATAGCACTGCAGTTCTTTATTTCAGCACTGATGTTCTTTATTTCTGTAGTGTAGCACCACTGTAGTCCTTTATTTCAGCACTGTTGAAACAAAGAACCAGCTTTGAGACCAGTGTTAGGAAGTCCAAATAGTGGAACAGGACAGGGCTGCCTCAGCCTTAAAGAAAATATGAGGAAGTTTAAATTTATTTATCTACCTCAGCACTGAAAAGGGATCTTGTAAAGAAGCAGATGAGGCCTAAGTCATAACTCAGGATACATAACCTTTGGGTTATATACATGTGCAAATGTGTGATGACTTTCATGATCACAAGAGTGGAATGAGATTCATCCCTGACACATATTTTCTCCAGAATCTCTCAATGTTTGTGCTGCCAAATCCTCTGTACTGAGCCACTCAATGACTTTCAAAATGCCTGGTGCCAAGCTCCATTCAGTTGACAACTGGCCAATTTTCCAAGATAATGACAATGGAGAAGCAGAGATGCACATTGTCTGTTAGGCAGCTTAAGCTATATTTACTGTTGAGCAAGTGTTTTGTTTCTATGGAAAAGAGAGAATGGGAGTCCTTTAAGCTCTGATCAGATTGACAGATTGGAAACATAATGCTGAAAGATTGCTTACCCTGCAGCTAAGCTGTATTTTTTAAATGACGTTCTACACCGAAAAGTGACTGAATAAATGGCCCAATTTTTATTTTATTATTTATTTGGATTTATGAGTATATAAAAAGTGGGTAAACTGTGTTTTGACATTTCAAAACCCCCACAAATCAAACTACAAAGGGAAAATGAGCAGCAAGTACCATTATGTACCAGAGAGTGGTAAGGAGGCAGTCACCATAAAAGATCACAGAGTATGTTATTTTCTGGCTTTCCCAGCCTGAATCACTCCTGAAACCAACAGAAAATCATCAGTTCTGTGGAACACTATGAATGTAAGAACTAGTTTCTTATGGATCTGGAGGACATTCAGTTGCTCCCCTTTCCTGCCTTTGCTGAGAGCAGCTCCAGCTTTGTTTTCCCCATTTCGCTGTCAATACAGAAAGAGGTAATGTTGATTTTGATCACTGTTTAAATTCCATTCAGATCCTGCCAGACAAGCCAGTCTCCTTCTAACTTGTGCAGCTACAGCAAGATAAACATTCCCAAGCACAGCAGGTGATACTAGAAATTAATTAATCATTCTGTCAAGGATGGGTATGCCCCAGGGGACAGCGAGTACACAAGCTTCCTTTGGTTCTGCAGTGCTAACAGTATAACACAGTCTTGGATAACACAAAAAAGGAGTTTATACAAACAGCCTGAAAAAAACCCTTATTTTCTACCATCACCATTCTCCAGAGAATTCTCATCACTACCACAAAAACTAATCAACACTCAAAGATAACTACACAGATCTCTAAGAGAGAACTCAAATTGACCAGAATTTTGTGGGCGACCGACTTGAGTTCTGGGAATTCCTCATTTACCAGAAAAAAACCCAAGAATTTCAATCTTGTATAGGGTGGCATCTCCATTCTAGGTCCTTCTTCAATCCAGACTTTTTGTACAAACACAGGGCATTTCTGTGATGATTAGGAGAGATGTCATTCACATAAACAATTGTTCAGCATCTGAAAACTGTTGCTTTATTAACACCTAGGGGAAATTTTCATACTACTTAAGTTAATGATCCTGGTAACTGGCAAACATATCTGAGCTCAAGAGACCAAAGAATGATTCAGATCAATAGGCATCCAGGGCTATCAATGTCAGTTCCTAAAGTGGCCAGTGAGGAAAAAGAGTTCTGATGCCTGTTGGGCATTTGAAGTTGTCACTTCATGTACATTTGTCACCATTTCTCTCTGCTGCCCACTTTAGCAGGTGCTAAAGGGCACTTTAGCTAACAGGCACTTTCAGTGTCCAGGTCCTTCTGCTTATCTCAGGCATTTTAAGTATCTGTCTTACCTGAGATGAACCCTGAAACCATCCACCTCAATCTGCTTCATAATTATTAACTGGTTTAGGCCACACCTTATCCTTGGACACATAAGGAGATTTTAGCATGACCCCAGTTCTGTAAAATTACCAACAATTCTAAAAAACACATTTATTTACTGTGACATTTGGTAGATATATTTGTTCTCATGCCAAGATTAAATTGCTATATTGTCAATATACTGAAATGGTTTTCTAATATTTGCTTTCTAGAGACCTCTTGTTTTAATCTATTCAATTATTGATTGATGGATATTCTCAAGGAGCCCCTGAAGTCAATGAAAAGTCAAATCAGCTTCAAGCCTTGCACAACTGTGCCTTATACTGTTCACATACACTAAAACTTCAGTCATACAGATAGTTTCACTTTTACCTTATCCTCTTTCCATTGCTAATGAATTCAGATCATATTATTTAGATGGTAAAAATATGTTTTTGTTTATTCTTTGTTCTGGAACACTGACCTTTAGGGTGAGTTCTACAAAATAGCAGGTTCTGTAACATATGTATTACTTTAAGCTGGTCTATTTTGCAGTGGAAGAAAGAGAGAAATATGAGGAAATACCCACAAAATAAGTAATACCACATGCTCATAGGATACGTGTACATTTGAACATGAAAACTCCAGAAATATTTACTGGACTTTGAAAATAGCAAAAAAAAAAAAAAAAAAAAACAACTTTCTCTTTACCTAATTTTGCTTGCCTGACTGGGGAAGCATCCTTTACTTTTGCCTATGCCACAAAACCTGGTCGGACTCAGGATTCAACAACAGGATTCTTCAGAATGGTTATCCCATGGAGATCAGCAGAACCTCACTGCAATTTTTGAGTTGAGTAAGAGAAATAGGGTGATTTTTCTAAAATTTTTGTTGTCATTGTTTTAAATTTCATATAACACAAGTATCCATTTGACTTCCTTGACTTGCTGCATTCCCTTTTCTGGTTGTCCAGAGCTATCTTTTAAATAAAACTCTTAATCTCTTCTCTTTTTAACATCTACCACTTTGTGCCATAAGGGTTCTGCTCTTCAGTGTTCCTTGAAGTACAACCAATCTCTGCCATTTTTCATACCCTACTTGCTTATCCCGTTCCTGTCACCTGTTTTTGCCCTTTCTGAGCCACTCTCTGCCCAGGGCTCAGGGTCCTCTTGAAAAAGGAAGGCAGTCTGGTAATATGACCTTAATATCTAAACATAAATATCCAGTTAAAATTATAATGATCCCACCACCTCTCTCCATCACTTCTTCTATATTTAGACTATTTTCACCTTTATACAAAAAACCTGGATCCATATGGAATGATATGGTCTCTGCATTTGACTTGGATGATCCTTGGTTCCAATCCCACAGCAGATACTGAACTCATACAAGCAGGTAACACAATGGTGTGATTTGTTGATGCAATAGAGAGAAGGAGCATGATTTTCCACAGTCTGCTTGGTTTTGGTGCCTGACTTAAGTCTCAGAAGCAGCTGAAGTTCTTGGTGCTCAGTGAGAGGGGTGGTCTTTCTACCCAACACAGCTGCCAGAACACTTGGAAAGCACCTTTTGTGCATTTCTCATGTATGGAAATGAAACATTTGAAATTCATTTCTGGTAAATATTTAATGCTTCCATTGAAAGTACAAGAAAACAAAAGGACTACTGAGCTTCTCAGTCAGGTCACAGATTTGTCCTCCTGTGCCCCTCTTGAGAATAAACAGCCCCTAGTGCTGCCCTGGGATGATCTGAGCTATTGTTGGCCATTTCCCAGACAGAAATGCAGGAGGCACACAGTTATACAAGGACCCAGGGCAATGTCAGCAGTAAGTTGTCAACTCACCAGATTCTTGTCTGTCCCAGTGATGGCTGTAGAGGAGCATCCCCTCAGGTGAGCTTGTCTCAGCCTTTTGATCATTCCTTCTGAGTTTCTCCCACTCTGGATGAGTGCTGCAGCTGCTAGACCTCTGCATACAGGGTGAGAGATGTTATGATGCAGGTAGAGCCTGAACATACCTGGCTTTTTGTCATTCTGCAGGAATTTAAGAAAGTACCTGCTACATAGCTTTAGGGGGAAAAGTAGGTACCCATCTCTGAAGAAACAGTCATTTCAGGGAGACTGTTCACAGACAATTGATAATAATTAATAATAAACACCAGAGGATCTTTCAAATTAAGTAGAGAGGTATCTAGAAAGCTGAGGTACATAAAAAGATATCAAGCAATCCTGCAAAGGGAAGAGACCAGGTTGCTGTCTCACCCCAGGACAGGTTTTAATCACTGCTAGTGAGTATTGTTTCCTGCAAGGTCAAAAATGCCAGGACAGTTTTATTCATGCCTGGCTGTCATATCAAACATGAACATATCTCCATATCATTTTCGAATGCAGAGCAGATCCTGATCCCTTGACTACTTGCTGGTTCTGTGAAACATAGTGAACTTGGGTACTGGCAGAGAAATAGGCTCTTTGGAGGAAGAGGATTATGTTGCTAATGGGCAAAACCCATCATTTTCCTTTAAAAAGTGTACATATTTGCAGCACATCACAAATATTTCCTTAAACCTAGCATGCTGATTGTGGGGAAAAACCTCTTAAACAGCTGAAAAAATGTGTTTACTTTGCAATGTCAGAACATTAACATATAAAATGTCTCTACTTATTTAAATATGTGTGCAGCAACATAAAGCATACTTAACCCCAGATGTTGCAGAAATATGATCTGCAAACTAGTAACAGCACATTTAGAGGCTGGATATCATAGCAAACAAACTTACTCCCTTATACAAGAATTCCCTTTTTGTTTGTATGATAGTTGCTTTTGTTTCTACATTTGAAAAAGGCTAAACAGAGAATATTTGCTTAGGAAAAATAAACTCCCTAATATTAGCACTGTGAGACACACAACAGTGCAACCCTGGCTCTGCTACATCATGAGGCCAAATGAAGTCACAATGGAATTAAGTTTTCTGCACAGAGAGAAACATACGTGTTTTGTTCACTGTCCTATGCCCCAAATTCATGTGGGGAGAGGAGGCATTTCTCACCATGTGGGAACTGTTAAAAGGATGTGAAAACAAATGTCTTTAATTGAAATTGTCATTGCTGAGCCAGACTGCTGTCTGGGGCATCTTGCTGAAAAGTGACAGCAGCAGCAGGGTAACAGTGTAAGAGATTGTAAAACCAGTTTCCATTATGCACTAATGCAGGGACCACATATGGGATGCTATCACTTTGTTTATTTTAAGACTTAACACTAAGGGTGGGAAGCCTCTCGTGGCTGCAAGGCTGAGAGCTGGGTAGGAAGCACAATCCAGGTCAGGGACTGGAATTTTGTGCTCCTCTGCTGCTGACCTGCTGTGTAGCCTTGTGCCGCTGACGTCGTCCTCCCTGCCTGTGCCTCCTCTCAAGCTCTGAGATTATTCTGTCTCTTGACATCACTGTTTCCCTGGGGATGGAGGCAATCTTTTGCAGTGCATGCTTAAGTACCAATGCAATATCATTGTGAATAATAATTTGCACCGCTAAATTGTCTGTGGAAGGTCTCACTTCCTTCTAGTCCAGCTCTCCACATTCACAGCAGGACAGTCTGACAGAGACTTGTCAATCCTGAAACAATTCTTCCTAAAGGATAATATTTCTTTAATTTGCATTCAAAAAATTCTTTTTTTATATTTGCTCCTTTTTACTCAGTGAAGTCTTGAAAGTTTGACTGTGTGAGTTTTGTTCACTCGGGCCTGGGCTCTCTAGATGTGTGTTGCTGCTGAGCACACATCAGCAAAGAGCCAGGCACAGGGTCAAGCTGTCTTCTTCAGCTCACCCAGAGAAGATCAAAGCTGTGACACATCAGTCCTACCTCTCTTTCTCACTGGAATATTTATAGCCAAACTGTGTTCTTTAAGGGCAGCCATCTAAAGCTGATGCTGGCATCTGGATGTCAAGCACAAAGCTGATGTGTGTGATGCTCTCCAGCACTTCTCTTTCAGCTCCTGCTTCAGGCTTTAAAGCTCCCTCGAAACCCAATGCCATCAATGACATCTAGTTTTCTTCTGGTTTTACACAAATTAACCCAGCAAAGCGTGAAGGGAATTGAACCCCAGAATGAGAAGTATTTTCAGACAAAAAGGCTTTATCTCAGTAAAGGAAGATGGGGAAAGCAACTCATGCTAAGCCAGACTGATCTTTCTGAAATTAGAAGACAAAGGTGTTGCCAATTCATTCTCAGTGACATGAATAAGCCTGATAATATATTCAGGTAGGCCAAAACTATCTGCTTTGTCCATCAGTTCACAACATGAACAAGCTACAAGCAAGCCATTTCTGTTTCAGAAAAAAATGGAACCTAAATCAAAGAATAATTTTTATATTAATATAAAGAAATTCTATATTCCTATTCAGAGAATTATGTAACACTCATTCTACCATGGAATTCATAAATAGCCTCATTTGTCCTGCATGCTCTTGCTTCCCTAGTTCTTGAAATATTAAGACCTTCTTGATAATATCCTTTGTATTCTTGTATTCATTGTTTAAACACTACATGAGCTAATTAGGTTTGTATATATGTGTAATGCAATGTTCATGTGAGGCGCCTCCTCATTGTGCATTTTTGCATCTTTGATATGGACATGGAATTGCCTTGGGCATTTGGCAGACTATTCTGGAGTCATTCACTAATGGCAAGAATTTGACTGCTGCCCCTTCCTCCTGGCATGGGGAAGGCCAATCCCCAGGCTTCAATGGGGCTCAAAGCCCTGCCCAAGGTGCACACTCTGGCCATGCACATGCTGCAGACAGCAGCCAAAACCTGACCAGACACTGTCACTCCTGTCCCTGTGCCTGCTTTCCACAGGAAGGGAAGCTTTGAAAATAGCAAGAGTTACATGCAGCTTTCCCCATGTGAGTTACTGGGGAAGCTGAACATGGGGCAGTTCCTTTTTGCACTTCTGTTTAAACATATCCCAAGTCTCTTCACCATTACCCCACTTCTAAGGGAGTATCCTTGTTCCCTCAAGTAGTCTCTCCTATCTTTGTCCCTCAAGTCACATTTTAAGCACATATCCCCCTGCCTCCTGAGGATACTTCCAATTTTAATTCAAAAACCATCTCCCTTTGACACAGATTAGAGTCTTCACACTTTTGTAATGGAAAATTATGAGCAGAAATAAATAATCATGAGACTCTGGTACCAGAAAGAATTTTTCCCCTAAAGGAAGGGATCCTCAGCAATTTCAGTTGTCTGCATAATTAATTTTTTTGTGTCCCTCATTTGAAGTCTCTGTCACACTTTGCAAATCCACACCAGGGCACTGCAGCTATTGCTGTAGGGCACAAGCCATTTACATCCTCCAAGTCCCATTCTGGAAGCCTCAGTCCCACTGAGTAGATATTATACATTCAAGGAATCTCACTGATACCAAAATGACGAACTGTGTGAGTGCAACTCACAGCATCAATAAGCTACGTGACCTACTCGGTAAATTAGGATTGCTTTGCAAATGCATTGCAAAGTAATGTAAACACTGCATATTGCAGAAGGAATGGGTTGAATCACCATCATCTTCACCTTACAACTGGTTGAGGTGGGGAAGGAGCTTTGGCTTGGTTTTTCCTGAAAGACTTTTATTGGTTCAAACAGGAAATATGTATTTATTGGGGAATAGTAAACAAGGGTCTGAGTACAGGAAGCTGGATTAGTAATCATAAGACAAGTGAGTGCTGAGCAGATGTGATCTTCACATAGTTTGTTTCACTTCCTCCAGTTCAAATGTGTATTATTGTTAATATTAATCTCAGTGTAAAACTCAGCATCAGACATGAAATATTAGGCACACTATGAAAATGGTAGGCTTTGTGAATGCTGTTAAAAAGTCAGTCAAAGAATCACATCTAAAAACACCTCTCAGCTTTTCCCTCTGCTTCCACAAGTGTCTGTAGTATCTTATTATTCACATATTCACATTATGCCATTGCCTACTCTCTAACTGCAAATGCAGAATTCATAGGCTGACATTTTTTCATTACTTACATCCACTTCAGAAATAGCTCAAATTGAACTCTATTTTCTCTGACATAAATTACTTTGTTTTTGAGTTCAGAACTATAAAGTGTGTTATTTTTTCCATGACTGTCACATGATATCTCTCATCTTTTTCTAGAGTCTCTGTTCTACATAAACTGTGAATAAATTTGGTTTGGTTTGTTTTGACTTGACTTGTTTTGTATTGTTGTCCTAATTTTTTTTCTTTTTAAGTCAGAACATGCCTTGTGCATTGCGACCAGGACAATAAGAGTTTTTGCTGTCCTTCCTTTGAAACAAACATTACTAACCTAGAGTCTTCCCCGTATTTAATTTTTGTTTCCCTAAAACTGCTGCTATGCTATGGCTCCTTTTGGATTGACCTCACTGAACACAGTTGCTATTTCTTATGCATTCTCCTGTACCCAAGCTCTGACTTATTTAAACAATGGAAAATGCTGCCTCTACCTTTTTCCCCTTGAGAGGAGACTCTGCTCCATAATTATGAATAATTCCCCTAAGATGGTGATGTGATTGGGTTAGCAACTAAAATATTTGAGGAGAGATAACTTGGGTTGGTTTTAAAAAATAGTAGTTCAATAGATTTTAAGGTCATCTAAGTTGTTCTGGTTATACGGTCACACTCCTACAAAACAGTAGGCTAATTCCTATTTAAGGTAAACAGTATATTTCTGAAGCCAAATCACTTTTGAATTAAAGACACATCCCTTGGTAAATCACTCCAACAATTAATTACCTTTGCTACTTAAAACTGCTAATCCCCGTTGAAATGTCAAGCTTTGGCTGGCAGTCCAAACACATACACAGGCTCTTGCTTCTTCTACCAGGTTAGCAATTCAGTGGTGTCAGATACTCCCATCCTCTCTAGGGGTGTTCAAAGGCTGCTCTCAGCTCAGCTTTGAATCTTCTTTTTCAAGATAAAGGCGCTGCTTCCACGAGACCCTTATGCCAGAGTATATTTTCCATACTTGTAATCGCACATGTTTGTTCCTAAAATCCCTTTAGATTCCTAAAATTATCTTTTCTAAAATCTCTCCAGTTTTCATCTTCTATTTTTTTTTTTTAAGCCTGGTACTAGCATGAGGCACAATATTCTGCAAACATTCTGCTTCTGCTGTATGGGAGGGCAGGGGATGAATCCCTCCACTCCTGCATGACATCCTGCTGTTTACACCTCCTTGGCTACCTCTACACTCTCAGCTAGCACATCACAGTGGGAGTCATGTTCAGTTTATTAACCAATGAGACTGGCCATAAAAACTTAAAATGCAACTGCTTGTTGATAGACGATTTTGAGACTAATTTTCCACCCTTACTCCATGCTTCAATACACACACATAGGTAAAAGACACAGAAAATAAAATGTGTCAACTGCGACTTGCTGCTGTAATACCACTTGGGTATGACAGCCAGTTTTCCCCTGTGTCCTCAGTGGGTGAGGTTTCCCAGTCCAGCCAGGATCTGGAGAAATGAATGTGGAGACAGGAGCCAGGACAGGAGGAGCACTGCCCTTTCTCCAGCAGGGCTCCAATGCTGTGCTTCTGCCATGCAGATGTTCTTCTGTCAAGAGGAGCAGCAGTGGTGTGGTGTGGCATGGCACTGGCAGACCTGAATTACAGCATGGCTCAGCAATGTAATGTCATCCAAAACCCAAACATCACATCATGGTGTTCAACAGACAGCTGTGAGAAGTGGGCTTTGCCATTTTGAATCACCAGTTTTTTGTTTTCCAGAGTCAGACACTCCCACCAAAGGTTTTCCCAATTCATGAACAGGTCTGCCATTACATTTTTTGGACCTCTTCAAAGTCTCCATTGCCCAAAGTGCAAAACTCCTCCTTCTCCATCCATCAATCAGGTACACACAACCCTTCTGAAATATGGTTACAAGTTTGGAAACAGGTATTAGGACTGGATACACAAAGTGCTGGGCAGCAAATTCCTTAGACTGACCAAACACCTGGCCTCCACAGGTGACTCTGCACTGGGCAGGAGCACACAGCCTTCCTTCCACAGCTCTCCCTTCACACTACATTCTTGGACAGACTCATACAGAGCTTTGCAGTCAGTACCCCCTCTTGTCACAATTTCAGGTCCATGCTTCAAACTCTGCTTTGGTGCCCTGTAGCACTCTCTCCTCTGACAGAAATACTGCTCCCAAACTCAACTCCCTACTCTCATTTCACTTTCTCTCATTCCTCATTTCTGTAGTTTAGTTGAGCTGACGTTTTTATCCTGACATGTTCACTTCAAAGTTGACCAACTGTTTATTCTTTGCTTCTCTCGCTTTGTTTTCATCCACCTTCATCATGTCTCTATATGTCTTTGAGAATAAATATTTGCATCTTCAGTATGAGTGCCTAATTCCAGTATGGGTTATGAAAACAACCAAGTGACTGTTGTTTCATGTCAAGTCAGCCACACCCCACTGATTCAGTTTGCGCACATTGTGCAAACTTTAATATATTATATATATATATATAATAAGACATGGATTTTTCATTGGCACACTCTGGAAGGCATGATATGGAAAGTTAACTTTCAGAGGAAGCTGAGAACAAAGGGCAGCCCAGTAGAGTTTCATATAAAATTCCCTTGGTTTTACTCCTCTTTTGGAATACTTGACAGAATTTTCTTTCTCTTTTGTGTGTCTGTGTGTGTGTGTATTCATGTTTATCATTTTGCATATTTCCTATGAGAGAGACATATTAAAAGGAAAAAAAAGTTAGGAAGAAGCAGGCAATTATTTTTCCTTCTTAACAGCTAAACATCAATCTATGTGCCAGTTTGCCTTGTGAGTCAATATGGCCCTGACTCAGCAAAGTTCCCATCCACACACTTAACTGTAAGCTTGCAAATAGTCTCATTGACTTTACTTTGCCATATGTTCAAGTTTGAATGAATCGAGACTTCTAACAGATGTACACAACCTTATTAAATACAAAACTGAGAAAAACAAGGTGCCTGGCTTCCTCAATAGCCTGAAAATCAGGCTGGAGCATTAGAAAGGTTAATCACATGCTTGAGCTTTACAGCAGAAATCAACCAAGAAAACATTAGCTTTTTCTTTTCAATCATCCCTTTCGCCTCCTGACCCTGACATTGACATCCTGAGTAAATGCAAACCTAGATTCATACTGTTCTGATTTGGTTTTGCAAAATGTGCATCAAAAGGTTTTGCAAAACAAAAGCTAAAGTCAGCATAGCTTGTCTGCTGCAGTTTGTCTAATGCTGAAAAAGGCGGCATAAATAAGATTGGCCTCTGCAGCTCAGATGCCTTTGACCCCATCTCCTGACATTAGCTTTCCTTCACAGCTTGTCTTAGATCACCCCACACTTTTTACAATTATATCTCCAAAGGTTTGATTTCAGTAGAGGACTCAAGGCATTCACTTGTGTTTTCTTTAGTCACCTCTTGAATAAAGACACACATGTCATCTTCATCTGAAACCACAACAAACTCTGCTCCCCAAAGAAAAGCAAAGTGTGAATGGATGGACACAGGACATGGAAAAGGACAGAAGAATGGCGGTTTTAGAGAACATGAGATAGCTTTTAAAAAGACAGCTGAATGTTCTTGTTCTGTAGCTCTGAACCTTAAAATGTTATGGCCTAAAATACTAAAGCAAAAATTGTGAAATCAGAGCATCAAGTTTTGTACTGCTTTGTAACCCTGTTCATTTCATCTGACCTGACACTGGTTTGGAAGCCAGCTCCAAGAGTAAAGGCCAGGGACCATTTCATCACTTAAACCTGGAACAATGGGCTGTGTGACTGCAGCATTTTGAAAAATCTCTGATTTTGCAATTAAAGGTCAAGAGTGGTCAAAATAAAAAGAATTACATCCATTAGCAGCAGCTAATGGACACCTGTGAGTCTTCCAACTACAACTTCATAAAGACTGATTGTGTTGTACGGCACAGGGTTGCAACATAATTATTGAAAATACTTCTTGTGATTGAGAAATCAGCAAGACCTGGAAATTGTTCTGTACCCAGAACTTGGAGAGCAACCAGCATGGGAAGAGGCACTGGACAGACTGCTGAGCACCACCAGTGATCTCAGGAGAGATCCCCCAGGGTGATACTTACGTTGATGAGATGGATTGAGTTCCTCTTCAGCTGGCACAGTCGTGAACCCCTGAGCATCATTTGCAAGGGTTAAAATACACCTCTTTCAATCTCTCAGATTCAGCTGACCAGGTGCATGATTTAGTTGCTTACACTTAGGTATCTGGGATAATTTTGAGATACCTTGTTTGTCACTGAGAAGATTTTCAAGGTATAATGAATTCTGTGATACACCTGGTACCTGGAGAGAATTATCTGGGATACTCTATGGCATCTCAGAATGCACCCATCTATCACCTACACGTAGGCAGCTATCATTCCCCTAGAGCTCCAGTGGCTGTAGCAGGAGCTTGTACTCACAGCTCAGAAGCAGAGACACATACAGACTCGGATTTGAGTTTCTTTATCATTGAACTGAATCCCATTCCTGCCAACCCAGTAACCTTCATTGTGCCCAAAACACACACACACACACATGAAAAGGGCTAAAATATAAATGCTCACTGACCTTTACTCATTTTCAAAAGGGCTCTTCAGAGTCAGCACACTAATTAAATTGTTTGCATCTCCTTTCTCTTTCTTTTTTTTTCTCTCCCTCCTGTCCCTGTGCTCCATCAGTTATTTCAGCATCTTTCCTTCTTCCTTTTCCACTTTTTTATCCATTTCCCTCTGTACACAGAATGGCCATTCTCCTTCACACCCTGTGTGCTGAATCATGTCAGTCTTTAGAAATTAGCAAGGCTGCTTTGCAATGCAGCCACTCAAGGACTACTGGGGAGAGCTTCTCCCACAGTGCTGAGGTCCTTGTTTAGCCAGCTGGGTGGTACATGTGACATTGCCCCAGCTGAGGAATGCCTTTGATCTTAGTCTCAGTTAAGCACTGATCAAATGCTCCTGTATGAAACAAGGAGCCACACAAGAGGAAAAAAGTACCAACTGAGGTTTTGGAGAATTATGGGATTCAGATATCCCTGCTCTTGGCACATCCTGTCAGCTAACTTCAGGCATTTCCTGGTCTCTGGGCCAGCTTGTTTTGATGTCGTTTGCAGACACTTGTCCTGGATTGCCAAGCAAATTATATTCTATTTGCCATCTGCATGGCAATTGTCTTCTGTTAAGTGGGCAGTCTTCCTTATCTCTTCCACAGCCACTCCTCCCTCCGGGGAGCCATCTGCTGATAACAGGCTATTGAACGTCACTGCATGACTGATAAGAACTGTAGCATCCCATTGTGAGATGCTCTGCCCAGAGGGAGGAGGCAAGCATTCGTACCCAGATATAATCTTGAGTTTCTGGAACATCAGCATGGCTTCTCCACTGCATTTCCCAGAGGATCAGCTGCCTCTTCCACTGGATCTTCAGAGGAAAATTACACCTTTCTACAGGATCCCTGCTCCAACAGAACCACACCTGACACTCCAGCAGGACTGCAGCCACAATTCCAATTGGACTGCTACCAACCCCCTGACCGAGAGGGTGTCAGGTTGTGTTCTGACTCTGTCAGTGTTGTTTTAGTTTACTGCATTTTTTATTTTATCTTTTTATTTCCTTTCCTAATAAAGAACTGTTATTCCTGCTCCCATATTTTTGCCTGAGAGCCCCTTAATCTTAAATTTATAGCAATTCAGAGGGAGGGGGTTTACATTCTCCATTTCAGGGTAGGCTCCTGCCTTCCTTAGCAGACACCTGTCTTTTGAAACTAAGACACACTGAACTTGGATATTTTCAAATGTCATGATCCCAGGTTGTGAAGGCGTTTAAACAACCTCTGAGACAGGCATTTGATGTGCACATCATTGTAATTCTCTTCACTGTAATTCTCTCTAGACCTGCTGAGAAAAGAAATACACAGGAGCACTGACACATGTGGGTAAGAAGTTATACGCAAATTGTGAATAACTGATTCAGTTCTTCCAGGTATTCTGCTTTCATTGGATATAAAGCAGTTTAAGACTATGTGGGGATTAAAAACCTGAGCCATTTCCTGGTAGTTGGATACATGTCTCAGCAGTGTCCCAACTACAGAAAGGTCAAGATCCCTTGGTGCATCATGCTTTCCACAGAGAGGAAATTAACAGCTGTGCATTGGAAAGGAAATATGAAGTCCAAACAGTAGCAGACCAGGATGATGGGTGCAGTAATCCAGATTCAGACTGTCTCCTGAACCTTTGGATTTTTAATCCCTGAGATCAAAAGCTCCCACAGGCAGAGAGTGCACTGCTTTGTGTGCACAGTGCAGAGCAAGCTGTCAGTGCTGAGTAAATAATACATAGCAAGTTTTATAACCAGGACTTAAAGTGTCTATCAGTTCTCTTGTGGCAGCTGCTTATTTGCTTACTGTGGGAACTGAGTGACATTTGAATGAGAGCATCCAGGCAGCGAGGCGGTCTGGGGAGCTCTGCCATCCTTCCTGCCAGCTCCTGGCTCTAGCACCTGATTCATGGCACATGGGTGACATTTGGTTCCAGCCCCAAGCAAACCACAACAGAGGAATAGATTTGACACTTCAGAGTGATTTTTACGGGGTATGAGGAGCCATTTTTCTAGAGCTTTAATAGTTCTAAATACACCAAAAGTACCGCTGCACCATCATCCTTGGGGCAGCAGTGTTCCTCTGCCACATTTGGCTGGCATTTGGGGGGGGAGAAGTTTTCCTGAACCTGAATCCTGGAACTTAAAATAGGAGCAATGTGTGAGCAATAGGAGCAATTTTAAACTATTTCTCATTTGTAATTTGCACTGACATTATACATTATATTTTTATTCAAAATGGAGAAATAGACAAGGAGAAAAATAGACAAGAGGAGAAATATGTCACTCAGTTTTTCTTGTTTTTAAAGTTAAAAAGGCATTTTTCATAGGCCTGAAAAGAGCTTCTTACACAAACAAATCTTGCTGTTTCCTGCTGCATCTTTTAGTCATGTCACTTTATTTCTTTCTTCAGCTGTTTGTGCACTATCTTGAATTTACTCAGACCTCTTGCAGCCTCTGTTTTTACAGAGAAGCAGCTACAGACCTGAGGAAGCAGCTCCAGATCCTCATTCTTCCTCTGTTTAAAAACCTAATTTGAAGATGATATATGGTACTAGCCGGCTTTTATTTCTTAGTTCTGCTCCCTGCCTTGTCTCCTGCCTTACAGAATCCTGTTTCCCTGAGGTACTTGAAAGCAGCAATCAGTCTCTGTTTCACTCGGCTCAGCAAGCTCAGGTCTAGTTTGTTTTTATCTCATCTTCAGCCAAATAACTTCCAAACAAAAAATGTACAAGCAGCTGCACTCCACTAGGAATTTGTACTTGGGAGAGAAAGCCACATTTCTAGAAAAAGATCATGCCACAGGATGACATTTTCAATTGCCTTTCTGGGGAAGGGGTGTCAGTCCCCTGAAAACATCATGAAAATGAGTGCTTGCAAGAATGCAGAAGAGCCAGGGCACAGATCCATACCATGCATTCCTCACTAGTTTTCCCATACTTTTCCTGTGTGGCTCTATTCTCACTTGCACTCTTTCAGCTGATTACTTATCTGCAAGTGCCCCCTGATTTTGGAGCACCTGTGAGGATGGCTCCATACATCAGTCAATATTCCCAGACAAACTCACCATTTACACCAAGCCTGGTTTCTCTGTCTGAAGTCCCAGGAGAGCAGTCCCTCCTGATATAGAGGTTTATGTGATGCCTATCTTTTGCAAAGGGCTGAGAAATGGGTAAGATTTTCCTTTCCTGCTCTACATCTGCACAAAAATGACTAGAATCCTTTGTAGGATTTAACATGTTAGTGTTTAACATGTCAGAGCTGTAAATCATCTCTTCTGCTTCAGGTTTAACCTTCTATTTTTCAACATATACAAATAATATATTTCTGGATTTAGTGTTCATCATGAGAACATGACAGCCAAAGTTTCCTTCTTTAAGAAAAATACAATTATGACTTAATTTAGAATGCTCTTTTTTAACGGGTTGTCACAGATATGATCAAATCATAGAAGCTTGTTAAAAATGCATGTCACTCCAGACACTTCAACCTACACCATGTTTTCAACAATTCATGTTCTGAGTGGAAAGTTACCTTTGCCTTGCTCAATATTATCTGCCATATCTGAATTTATTTATTTTATGTTCTTATCTTGCAGTCTTTAAGTTTGTGTTTCACTTCTCTTGCAATAAATCTTTCTTTTTCTTGGGTTGGATTTTGATTGCTCTTTTTTTCTTTCCCAAGCATGTACAGCATAATTGCTAGTGGAAAAAAAAAAGGTCCACTTACACATAGGTGATAAAAATTCACAGTAAAGCCACAGATGTAGCAGAGTGAGAATTACTGTAGCAGCAGGAACAGAAGATAAAAGAGGATTACATGTGATGAAATGTAGTAATTGACTAGAAGTCACTGAAAAATACCAGATGGATGTCACTATTCCACACAGCTCTAATTTGCCTGTAGACTTTATTGAGCTTCACTTGAGCTTTGCTTTTAGTATTTTCCTGAGTGTAATTGGGGTTTATTGATACAGTATTATGGGCCAGTTTATATGTGACCATAAAAAAATACAGTTTGAGGCCCCAGTTTAACCAGGAACACAGCACTATCCTGCTTAGCTGAAGACGGTCACATTAATGACTCCAATAAGATTAATTCCTGTTTTCTCCCTCAGACCTTTGCATAGAGTATGAACAGTAAATGCTTCACACTGCATTTAAATTGCAGAAACATTTTCAGTGAGGGATTGCTGCATGAAAAGATCAGGCATGTAATTTCAGATACTGCCAAAAGAAGCTTATATGAGATTTTGATTCTAGTTTTGTGTATAAAGAAAACAAATCTACATACTATAATGACTTGCCAGAGCCAGTCTGGAGCTCTGCTTAGTTATCAAGAATTTATTTTTCTATTTAGTTTAGCACTAAGGGCAGGGGAGAAAGGAAATACTTGAGTTTTGCTCTTTTTTATCTCCTTTCACCTGGCAGGGGCTGAAATAAAAGGAAGTGAGGGACTGCCAGCTCTCTCTCTCTTCTGACTGAGTGGGAGAGTCCTGCTACTTTTCTGGTTTGGCTGGAGAAATTGCGCCTCAGTGGCCAGGAATTTGATATTAGTTGGTACCTAACTCAAATCTCTATGCCTTTTAGGAAAGGATTAGAGCATCACATATGAGGAGAAAAGATGCCTCACCTGAGTGACCCACTGTGAATGGGTTCTCACAGGGGCCTGAAGTATAGTGTTTTGGGTAGATGAAACCAACACTCACCTCTGCACCTGCCCTTTTGCCACCCTCCACTGCAGGGTGGGATGCACCATTTTGCCTTACCCCTCCCAAAAAGCACTTGAACAAACACCTCAACATGGAATTTGTACAGGTCTCTTGCAGGGAGGGAACTAAGCTAGATGGGCAGTAGAAGAGATTCTGACATGGCACCCCTGGAATAGCAAAACAGGGGGAGATCCCAGGGTCTGGCCACTGGCTGAGCCAGGAGCTGTCCAAGATCAGGTCAGAGGACAGGCAGCTCCTGCAAACATCTAGCACAGGGCAGGCAGCTTCAGGCACCTGCTGGCCATGGCCTGAGGAGCAGCACTGCAGCACCAGCACTGCTGGACATGCCAGCAAGCCCTGCCATGCTACAGAGGTCTGTCTCCTTCTGTCCAAATTTAGAGGAATTTACTTCCTCTAAATCACCAAATCAGCATCACTTGTTAGCTCTCCCTTCCTGATGCAGAGCTTGCACAAGTGCTCTGCCTCCGCATAGCTTTCCTAAAAATGAGCAAACCCTTTCCACCCTCTGGTAACCTGCTTCAAATCCTTCCTCTTAAAGCTTTCGTTTAAACTATGCTTTGACTGCAAGGCACTGCATTGGTCATTTTGCTCATACAGGAAAGAAAACACAATTGTTGCAGTTTAATTCTCATGTATTGATTTCCTTTTATCCTTATAAAGACTCTTCCTCTGTTTGAACCCTGGAAGACAAGCTGGGAACACCAAGCAGTACAGCCCTGCTCTATTTTGTGTGTGCGTGTGTTTAAAATCCCACTTCTTTTTCTTCCCCCCTGGCAGAACACCTGCATTCTGACAGTTACCACTCTGGTTTCAGTTTTCCTTCTTTTCTACACCCAGTCAGCAGGGTGACCTTTAAATACATCCAAACCTTTGCTGATGGTTGATTAGACTACCCAGGTATGCCCCTAAACACACATCATGCCACTGACCAAATCAAGGTGCACCATAGCTGTGGCCACTGACACTGAGTCATTAATCAAAATTTTTTACTAATTCTACAGTAGATGATGTGTGCTGTGTGACATGTTTTATTTATCTTTCAGCAGAAAAAATATTTGGGTTTTTTTCCTTATTAATTAGTATCAGATTATAGCCAGTAAGTGTGTGGTAATTGCTTGTTTATAGGAATTAAATAGTGGGAGGCTATCACACATGCTTGCCCTTAAACCTATTTGAATAAGTTATATTTATATAATATAAAATAATGGTACTTTACCAGGATACATGTAATTTTCATTTATGCAAATAGGTTCTCTATAGGAGGAATGTGTTTTTTAGCTGTGACATTGTCCAGACTGTGCATTTTGTCACTGGGTGTTCTTTATGGTAAAAGTGCAATTAGTATAGGGGCTTTGTTTCCACTACGTATATTTTAGTTGAGCTCAGAAATGCCATTATATAAAATGCTAAAAAGGAATTTACAAGTCCATCATTTCAAGTAACCATTTTCTACATATTTGTAGCAAATAAAAAATAAATTTTGCTGCAAAAACTATTTTTAAAAGTCCAGTTGATTAAAATTAAAAATACTGTTTCTGTTTAAAGGCCTTACCCCATTTCTAGAGAAAGAATCCAGAACAATTTCCTAAAAAAATCATTTGGAATACATAAAGCCAAATGTTTGGCTTTAGAAAGAAAGCAAGCATTTGTATTATTCAGATTTTATTCTGTGGTATGTTTCTTACGAAAATTTCTTGGTGACAGCAAAGCAACCTTGTAAAGTATTTTGATAATGTAGGATATATACCATAGGTTTAGAGGGGATACTCCATACAGGAAAACTGTAAAATAAATCACGTTTGTTCTCCACAATTTTCATATTCAACAAAGTGGATGTCTCTTCTTAGACACACAAAACTATTTCTTATTGTTCCTCGAACTTCAGTTTGCTGTTCAAGAGGACACATAATGTCTGCATATTTGAGAAAACACACAAAAACATCGCTGGTAGTAAATTAAAAGCTGTCCCAAGGCCTCATAATAAATAGATAAAATGCATAGTTCAGCACTTGAAGATGAAGCTGTAAACACCAGCAAGCTGTGACCTTGACATTTGCTTGCATTAATCTGGAAGCCAATTTAAATATCTTTGACTGTTCACTTCAGTATATTGTCACTGCCTTTCTCTAGAAAAATACATTAAAAAAAAATTCGAGTGTGAGAGCAGAAGAAATAACATTCAACTAATTTGCAGCCCCACTGCAAATACAAAGTTCTTACTCTGTAGAAACCCACATAAAGAAGTAATTATAAGAAGCTGAACATAATAGCAAGTCTTTGAAAGGGACAAAAAGCTGAACTGGAGCAACATCCATATATCAGATGTTTACTGTTTCATTACAGGGCTTGGGAAAGAAAAGTATCTTTAGTCCCTTTTCTTGATCCTCCCATATAGATGAGCTCCTATGTACTCCTGCATAGCCCCACACTGTTTGTTAAACCACAGGACAGGATTTTGACACCAGCATTAATTATTCTCCAATTACAGCCCCAGCTGCACCAGGTAGTTGCTCATTAGCATGCTGCCCCACTGCCAAGGGAGGGATTAGATAAAAACAGACACCAGAGAGAAGATAAAAGGAGGTGAATGTAGGGGGAGGCCTTTTAACTGTCTGTCTCTCTTTCCTCTGAGGATCTCCCTCCCAAACTACCTTAAGTCAAGTAGCTGACATACATGTTGCAGCGCTGGTAGAGATGCAGTACACCCGTCTCAAGTGCAGCTGTTTGGTACTTTTCACTTTGTCTTTGCCTTCCACAATAGTGACAAGAAGACAGATTATTTCAAGTACCTCCACAATTATGGCAGAGTGAATGTGCCTTGTTGCTAATAATAGAAATAATTGTTTTTCCAAGTTCTGTATTTTATTTGGAGCCAATTCTATCAAATTGAATAATATCACTTGTTCAGAAAAGAATATAATTAGCTTTTTCTTGGCTTGAGTAAAATAAGTAAAATTGTTCTCTCATTGATCAAAAAGAAGTCAGTGAAGAGACAGCTGATTACGATGCACACATGGTAACGTCTAATCTAATATTCCACTTTATGAGGGAGAGAGGGATCAGACATGAAGTTTATATCATAATCATATCAAATAAATACATTCCTACAGTCTTGTCTGCAGCGCTGCAGTGGAATTGGGATGACAGATCCAGTATTTATGAAGTCTGACAGAGGAGCACAGCTCAAGGGGTTTTGATGTATGCTGGCACAAATACGTCCTTTTTATTTTATTTTGCTGCTTGGATCAGACAGAAATTTATCACTCTGATTAGTACACATTTATGTCAGCAAATTCATAATGATATAAAGCATTTCTTTCCCAACATTTCTGTTTTCACAGCTTTGGAGATTTTCATGGAAACAGGGAAAGCTAGGAGGATATTTGTATTTCATAGCAGACAATTTTCAACAAGAAGAGTAAGCAAAACAAACTTGCAAGCTCATAACACCATTTAGGCAAGTTTGTGGCTCATCTACAAGAGATCTTTCTTTTGATCTGTAATCATAAATAGCTCATTACATAGTAGCATGATTTTGCTTCTATGCTTCACCGTGGGGATAATAGTCAGGCTGCTTTATGTAACTCTCTCTAAGAAATTTTGGGTCTCTTTGTAGAAAAAGATAGCTTCAGAGCAATCATTGCTCACAGACATGTCTGGTCCCCATCCTGAACATAATCAAATTTTCTAGTAAGTATCAGCAGAATGGTGCTGCTTGGGAGATATTTACAGTGATGTTGTCTAAAGGGTTTCATTCTTCTGATGTATGGTGTCATAAGCAACCTATCTGCAAAATACATTATTTTAGCATCAATCCTTATTATATACAGCAGATGGAGGAGTAATGGAATAGTGACTCTTCCTAGTTCAGGACATACCATTCCCTATTGGTTTTAAATCAACTGCTAACCATGCAGAGGCCCCTTATTTTTGCTCTCTGAATTTTGGCCTGCCGTGTATTTCAGCACTGATCAGATTATTTTAGGGATGTGAGGATACTGGTCGATGGCAAATTGAACGTGAGCCAGCAGTGCCTGGCTGCCAGGAGGGCCAAGCATGTCCTGGGGGACATGAGGCTCAGCATCACCGGCTGGGCAAGGGAGGGAATTGTCCTGCTCTGCTCTGCTCTGCACTGGGGTGGCCTCACCTTGAATATTCTGTGCAGTTTTGGGTGCCCCAATATCAGAAAGATATTAAATATTAGAGAGTGTCCAGAGGAGGGTAATGAAGATTGTGAAGGGCCTTGAGGGGACGCTGTATGAGGAGCAGCTGAGGTCACTTGGACTGTTCAGCCTGGAGGAGACTGAGGTGACACCACATTGCAGTATCCAACTCCCTCGTGAGGGAAGAGGAGGGGCAGACAGTGATGTCTGTAGTGACCAGCAACAGGGACCATGAAGTTGTGTCGGGGGAGGTTTAGGTTGGATATTAGAAAAAGATTCTTCACCCAGTGGGTGTTTGGGCACTGGAAGTGGCTCAAGATGCATTTGGAAAATGCCCTTGGACACATGGTATTGTGGGATGACTCTTGGGGATGGTCCTGTGCAGGGCCAGAAGTTGGACCCAATGATCCTTTTGGGTCCCTTCCAACTCAGCTTATTCTGTGATTCTGTGATACTTTTGCCATGAAACCTTTCACTTGGCCTGCAATTTGCTTAACAGCTTCATAGACTAGAGATGAACTGATGAACAGATACATATTTTCTAATGTTGGCTGCAAAAAGGTCTTTCACTCATGCAGGATAAGTAACTCTATGAGCATCTGATGTGACAAAGCCTCCTTTTTTTGCTATTTGTGTCCTCTGATATTATTTGTGTTTGCCAAATTACACAAGTACTTTCCATTAGCACCATAAATACATGCAATGTCTTCCCACAAAATACATTGGCAGTGATCCTTGGACCGACACATTCAGCAATGCCAAGATGCCAGAGGGATCAGACAAAAGCCAGGGGTGAATTCACAAATGTTCATACTCCCATTTCTCATCCACCCAAATGCTCACTTTTATAAAACTGGTAAAAACATAATTACTTTTGAGACCTCTGCCTCTCTGTCAAAACTGGCTGAAAACAGCTACTGAGTTCAAGAGTTATTAAGAGTGAGGAGAGAGACCCGCGGACAGGAGAAGAGATCATTCCAGGCTTGTTTCCATGGGAAATCAAGATACAAATGTTCAGGAAAAAAAGTGTGGGTTAGCACAGTCTACAGCCTGAGTGAGAAGAGCTGGGAATGAGCCAGCCTCTCTCCAACGGGGAAAGCTGTCAAGACTGCTAAGAAAAGGATGGCATAGGGGACCATGGCATAAGGTCAGCCAGGAGAAGGAGAACTGCTGGAGTTCCCAAAACAGCATCAGGTATTTGCAGATGAACTCTGCTACGCTGTCCAGACTAATAAAACTCTTCACAGCAGTTGTTGGCAAAGCAGAAAGGGACACCAAAACCTTCTGGCTCAGCTCAGCTGCCAGCAGCAGAAGCCCTGGAAATCAGCCATTCTCACTAACATGCTCTCCATCCCAAAAGGGAATGGGAAAGAGTTCCTGTGCCATCCCCCCATCTTGCTCAGCCATTCCCAAGCACTTGGTAGCCTTATCATAGATGTTCAAAATTACTTTTCCCTGTGTAGCTTTGCAGATACTCATCACAGGGCACAGACAGATTCCTCCTCACAGGCAGGACTTCTCTTCATGTGCACTTTTAGATTGCAAGAAACTCCAAGCTCTAAACAAAGCTTTTCTCTCTCTTAGAGGTCTTAACAGATATCTCTCCTGGGTGGTGCGTCAGTCACCCAGTGAGATGAGAAATTATGCTAAAGCTTTCTTTTAGAGGAAACTCAGGATCTTTACTATTTTTGAGACTTTCAGGTTTCACACTGGGTTGAGTTCAGTCACAGAGAGTTCACACAGACTTAGCTCTTTTAGAAAGTAACGCTAGAAATATAGGAACTCCCTCTGATCTAAGTAGTTTTGTAGTAATTCTCCTGATGGTTCCTACTAAAAGATATTTTCTGTCTGATTTCTGACTAAGCCTGTATATCTCAGAATGCATGATCTGCTTGAGTTTATATTTATAATGTCTTGATTTTTAATTTGATATTTTAAGGGAAAAATTTGCGAAGGGGAAAAAAAAAAGAAAAAAAGCCTCATTCCATGCCTGATTTCTTTTTAAAGTTAAAAGCACCTTCATTAACAAAGAGAGTGGGATATCTTTGCAGATTGATTCAAGCTTGAGTCTGCTATTTTTCTGCTAATTAAAGCCATTAATTCAAAAAGATTATTATGGACAGTAAATCTTTTCAATGTGAAATATGTTTCTTTGATAATGAATTGCCTGTTACCTGAAAATCTATCCTGTGCTGTTTTGTTTTTCAGCTCAGCACAGCAGCCTGAATACTATATCCAATTTTTCTAATTAGTTGTCTGTACAGAATGCATTTTTTCCCCAGTCTTTTAGAATTGCCTCTGTCAACTTTGGCCCTTCTGCCTGGATGTGAGCCTTTGACGAGGATGTGCATTGCCCTCTGCATTCATTACCCAGTGAGAGGAATTGTGGGCAGGATAAGCCTGGGTTGAAACCACATTTTTGAATCACATGGCAGAGCACCAGAGAGAAGTAAAGCAGGGGAAATGCAGGGCAGCCTGCCTGCAGGTTGTCAGTGTTTATGCATTCATTGTACTGATGGTACAACTTTGTGGCTGTCTGCTGTTGAATATCCTTTCATCTTCATCTCTCCTGCCTAGTGACGTGTGCTAAGAGACTTAATCAGCTCTGTCCAGATGGATGCTAATGAAGGAGACATTATACAAAACACCATTATAAATTCTTATTCACATCTCATTTTCTTTTGTCTCACTCTATTTTTAGAGCTGATTTCTGGAGATGCAATTACAATCCTGATATTTATCAAGCAGTCAACATTTGAAGGTGCTTTCATGTCCACCCACTCTGATTTTTATCTGCCAACAGCTAATGAACAAGTTCTACACCTATTTTTCATCTGTCCCATAATAATATTGATCTTGTGTGGCATTTAAATAAAAAACAATACCAAAAACATGTTATGTTTTTAAATATGCAATAAAGATGTATTTTTTATCTACATACTATATGCCAGACATTTTTACATGAGATTATTTTCACTCACACATGGGCAGCAGTAGCACATAAATATTCAGGACAGCAACAGGAAAATATTTCAGGTTCCAATTTCGGGAGAGGTTAGGAAGGAACAAGTGGTTCTTTGAGATGCTCATAAAGTCTGATTACTGTCAGACTTCAACATTGTAGCTGACTGATCTTGGTCCCTAAGAAGCTGCAAGAACCAGTGAAGCTATTGGGACATTTCTAGTTCATCCCTCCTTTTTAATTCTTACAGTGTCAGTAAAGAACAGTGTCACACCGTCCGGGCCCCAAGAGGACTTCTCTAGTCAGCAACCATCCTCACAATGTTCAAAGAAGTGCAATGACCTTTGGAATGTTTATCCTTTTGCAAAACAACTGAAGCTGTCAATGATGTCCAGAAATAATTTAGAGGGAAAAGAAGCAACAGGAATGGGCTCATACATGAAGACTTGACAGCCTTGCACAAAACTGTGAACACCAGGCAAAGTGTAACTTGTGAAGTCAGGACACACTGTGGATAGTGCCTAACAGCATGCTTCTGTGCTAAACACAACTGTTTAAACTTTGGGTTTGCTTTTGATTCAAAAGATGATATTTTATACTAAGGAACACTTGTTCTTCTCATGCTGGGATTTCTTTTCACCGCTGACTTAGAAGCAGACATACCTCCTGAGAAAAGCAAAAACTTGTATTTTGTGATGCTCTAACTGCTGGGATCAGGAGGAAAGGAAGGAAGTGGGTTGAGTCCAATGACTGCTGTGTTCCTGTAACCATAAGGAAACAAAGACAGGCCTGTTTTGAGAAAAGTGATCTCTGATGTTCTAAGGAAAGAGAAATGGGAGTACAGGCAGTTCTGGTAACAAAGTCTAAGTTAAGATTTCCTGATTTTTTCCCCTATTCTTTGGTTGCTTAAAACTTTGCCTGACTTGAACTTCTTGGGCTGACCTTTTTGCAGCCCAGTACCTACTTCTGTTGGCAGACCATCATGCCACAGGCAGTGCTCATTGCACCCATCTATCTCAAGAGCCAGGTGGACAGAAAAGATGACACCACCTTAATTTCTTACTTTAGGAATCTGTGATAGTGTGTAGTGTCCCATATATTTGAAAAGAGGTATTATCATGGAAATTATCTCATAGGGCCAAAGTGATGTTTTTGCCTTCTGAAATTTTCCCCATATTTGGCCATGTAATGAGTGGAGAAATCTTGTCTTGCCCTCATTGTTCCCTCCAAACAAGTTTATGCTCCCCTGGACCAGCAACAAGTACCTCCCTTTTTATTTTTGGGGTTACTATTTGTTAGCTGCTGGCCCCATTGATTTATTATTTTTACTTCCTTCCAACACTTGTGCTTCACTGAGGGCTGAACAAGAACAGACAGTGTCCAAATCCTCTCCCTGGAAGAGCTTACAGCTTGAGAAGTACAAGAAGGCAACCAGACTAACTGATTTCAGGCCAAGGAATGGCTCTCTTGCAACCTTTAAATTATTCACGAGCACTCTTTGTAAATTATTAAGTTCCTAGTTCTTAGATTTAGTTCTTTGAGTTTACAGGATTCATTTTCAGATGCTCACATCTGTAGCTGGCTGCTGTTCATCTCACTCAGAGGATGGCAGCTCAGCTCTTCAGAGTTAAGCATCCTAGTTTTGCATTCATTTCTTTTGGCTTCTCTGCTCTTTAAAAAGAAAACTGCCAAAGGCAGTCAAGAGAAAGGGAGAGCAAAGCACTTACATCAACACTTAGCCCTGCCTCAGACCACTCAGATTCCTCCACTCATCCTAAAATTCTGCTCAATCCTGTACTCTTAAGCACCAGTGATTTCAGTGTCTCCAGTGCAAACAAAAAGAAAAGCAAACCTGGTTGGTAGTTTTGGTTTTTTCAGGCCAGCCCTCTGCTGGGGTACTCAGATTACACCATCCCAAGCTTCGTGTCTGCAGACTGGAGGCCAGAGACACCACTCTAAATTCCTGAAGATACCAGGTGAGATAAGACATGTTCATGTCCCTTATTCTCTTTCTCTATACATAGATGTTAATCAATAAACAGCAAAATTTTAGTGTGCTGCCTATCCACACTGCTTAGTCAGTATTGTAATTCACCTGAAAGGTCACTGAGGATTATTGTCCCGTTGGAAGACACCTAGAGATTCATGCCAGCAATTAAAATGTGGATGTCATGAGCCACGTTATATTTCATTGAAATGACATTTTAGAATCTCTTACTGCTGGTAAGGGAAGGGCAACAATGTCATCCTTCACAGCAATATTGTGAGGGAGAGATTACCTGCTGTCAGCTCCACACATCTCAAGTCTCCTTTTAAAACATCCAATCCTGACAGGAGGGAAAGGTAGCACAGCGGGTTGGGTGGACTGCAAGTTTGACCTGGCTTGGCATTTCTTGTCCCCTTGCTTTCCCTGAGGTGCTGAGTATCCACAGCATCCATGCAGGTACCCAGAATTTTCTCATGCTGGTCTTGGGGCACATGAAATGGGGCAGACTTAAGCAGGGGAGGAGCTTTGTCTGAAAGCATCATGAAAGGGATCCTGAAACCCAGCCAACTGCTTCCTCAGGCTTGGTAATGGTGCCTGTGTTTTCAGAATAAGCTAGCATTTCTTTCTGTCACTCTTTTTTGATGGGCTCCTTTCTTGTCCTGTTCTAATTCTCTGCTGGGTGCTGGTTTTTCTTGGCATATTTATGTCCTCAGCCTTCTCTCTGTATGTTGAGAATTTACTCCCAGTGCACCTGAAACTTGCTCCTTGACAAAGGCTTCCTTCTCTCTACCTCTTGATGTTTACACTTGACACCAAGGCTTTTCTTGGTGTCTGGCCTTGCCTCCTTATAGCTCTTTTTCCAGGTGTTTGCTACATGTCCTTTGTATTCCTTCCACACACGACATACAGTTCAACTTACTTCACAAACTGTGATTAGAGAGGTTTGGAAACCTGCTGTGACAGGTTATTAACCCAGCCCCAGAGCTGCCAAACTGAAACTTTGGTTATACTGCTGTGGTACCTTTCTTATCTTTTCAGCGCATTGATGTCACAAACAAGTTTTTTCCCATTTGCTTCAGACTCCTGAAAAATTCACCCATCAGTTGTAAGCTGGATCCTGTAGCTGTGGTTGGCTTAAAAGAGACAGCAAGAGTTCATGCCCAAGCAGCTTCAGCAATGCTGACTTTGATCTCAAAGGAGCCTCAAAGCAATACAAAGAGTACAGTAGAATTTTGGAGCAGTCAGAATTCCTTATTTCTGAGAATTCCTTCTCCACAATTTCTATATATTTTTTGTGAGTTTCTTTTTCCATGCACCTCCCCAGGGATAGAAATTTTCATTCTGGAACACGAGAAATATTTTCCCTGTGCCAGCAAGGGATCTGAATTTGCCTGTGACACATCCTCAGCAGGTCCCAGGTGTGCTGAGTGAAGAGCTTTCCCTCCCTTGCTCACATTCTGTTGGTTTTCCTTGCTCTTTGATGGAGGATGCAGGGCTGATCAGGTAGCCAGCTGTGCCAATCTGCTCCCTTTGGAAGGAGGAGCTGAGCTAGCAAAGATCCAGCAGTTAATTTGCTTACGATGTCTGGTGTATATTTTCCAGGCTAAATTAGGGACCAAGAACGCAAGGAGTGCAGTGGGTCCAAGGGCCTTCCACCTGGCAGGCAGGTGATGACAAGTAGCTCTTCACCATCTGAGAATGACAAACCATCAAGTAACTTGAAACAAGATGTGTATCCCCAGCCTCAGCAGTGCCACACCAGGCAGAAGTGAATCTTCAGAGCAAATCCACTGTTTCTCCTAATTTCAAGTCAAAGTGCAGCACTGTGCTAATAGTGCTAGGCAGTGGCACAGGCTTGCAAGCAGGCTGCAGTTCTCCCACGTTTCAAATAAACTGATTCAATTAGCAGTTCATCCCCAGGGCTGCTAGGAGGATTTCTGATCTGTTTGTACAAGAGTAAACAGTCTGAAAATCAGAAAACAACATTGTCATGTTGGTCAAAAGCTGGTATCAACATACTGATTGGCTCCATGTAAACAAAGCCTTTTTAGGGCGTAATTAAATTTTATTTATCTTCTGTTGATCCTCATTTATTTTCCACATCCCTTCCAGTTTTTAGATGTTGATGGACAAAGGTAGAAGCATGAAAAAATACCAAAATTCAAAAACCACATTCATGACATTTCATATTTTCAGTCTCAGAAAGTAGCAGAAAACAGGGAGGACATTCTTCTGAAAACGTCCCATCTCAGGCTTTCATGTACAATCTTTTCAGAAATGAATTAATGCCCCTGTTGGACTATAATCTGAAATAAACACCTTTTTTAATATACATTGTCAGAAGAGATGAGGAATAATCAGAAGCCCAGTGATTAGAGTAGGAAAATACATGGATTACTAAACCATCTCATATCCACTCATTTATGTTTGTGTCATGATCTCCTTTTGCAAAATTCCCAGCCCTGTCAGGTTCTGCTGTAGCTGTTAGGCAGTGTAGTGACTGCTCTGAAGGGTGAAGCTGTTGGCTCTTCCCACTTCTGAAACTGGGTTGTTTATTTGGCAGAGGATTCTTTCACAGAGCTGCAAATCAATCTCACTCAGATGCTGAACTCCACCTTGTTCAGACACAGACCAGAAAGAGGAATGAATATGCAGGAGAAACTTGAACTGAATTAGACTTATTTTTTTTCCACATGACACAGTTCATAGATATTGTTTATTTCCACCTTCAGGCTACCCAGGAAGTCATTGCCAACTGAAAAGCACACAGCCCTTCTGAGACATCCTCTCCCTTCTGATAGATAAGAGGTGTATGCCCAAAATGAGAGTATAAATTAATTTGCTGGTCTCTGCTTCTCCAGACTGACCAGACAGGAGAACCATGGCTCATCATGCGATGGAGGGTGCAACAGAGAATGCATTACCTGCAGGACAGTGTGAGAAGGTAAAAACAGAGTAGATGAGAGTAAATGTGCACAGGAGCTCAAGGTAATCCTGCTAACTTTGCATGAGCTCTGGCTCAAGGCTCATTTTTTGGGGCAGAAATGGTAAATAGATAGCTGAAAGTCCAGTCCCTCCACCCTTTCCCATAGCTACTCCCTGCATCGCTTCCTCAGCAGAAATGACAGGGAAGAGGTTTGGTAACACCTGGTATCATCAGTATGTTTTCTTCACCTTACAGCCATTTGACTGAACTGGCAGAGCCAAAAAAATTTCAGCCTCCAAATTCTTGTAGAGCTCCTTAAAGTGACAAAAAACCCCTAAACTTTACTTCAACAAGTTTAAAAGCTGTGAATTAAGTCACAGCTTTGAGGATTGTGCCTACCTGCTGCCTGTTGCTGCCAGAACATGCAGGCAGGCTCAGGATAAAGTGTTGCCATATCTCATAATCAAGGGACATTCCTGAAGGATTATGGTTACAGATGGTCGCTGGAAATCAGACTAGGAGGGAATATCAGAACTGTGAGGAGAGAGGAACAGCATGAGAGGCCTTGTGTGGGTGTCTCAAGAAGGTTTGGGATGGGGAGTTCCACCATTGCCTCTTTCAGGTTTTTATTTTGGCTTCTAGTTACAGAAAAAGTGGCCCTTAAAGAAAGAAGCTCTGAAAGAATATTTGATTGCAGTTATTTAACAGGGCTTGGGTAAAATCCCATTAATCCTGTCTCTCCTAGCAAATGAAAACTGGGAATTCATGAGAAACATTGTCAGAAGATGAGCCCAGAATGGCTCCAGACTGTGCTGACTGATATTTGTTTGGACATTTTTTATTGTTATTACTGAATTTAGACATGATTTTAAAGGGAAAAAATCAAGCAGTAACAATCCATTTGTTTGACCTTTTCTTTCAAGCTACGATCATTTTTCTGTTCAGGTTTCTATCTACCTTAAAAGGGACATTTAGGACTGTTAGCTAAAAAAAATCAATGAGGAAGGGATCATGTTGTTCTGGCAAAAAGCTCAGTGTTCAGCCTGAACTTGTAGAGATAAATGATGCAGTGTGATCCTCTATTTTCTTGCCAGGTCTACCACAGATTTTTCATCTTTTGCTGCTTGGCCTCTCTCTTTATTTAGGCTACTTATTTTACAGATTAAAAAAATCCTTTTGGCCTTATGGTATTGTTTTCTTCAGGAAAAAGAAATTCTTATTAAAATGGGGGAATTATTGCCTACCTATAGAAAAAAAATCATCATACTTATCTTAAAACCTGACATTTGATCAAGAACACCTCAAGCCATCCTCACACAGTTATAGCAGTGGAGGGTAATAACAGTACTGTTGCTACCTGGCCAGTGGCAATTGTTATTACTGGTGACAACATCTCTCTACTGTCAGCTGGAATGACAGTAACGTGTTATTTGCTGCAGATTAGGACAATTTCAAAGTGTATTTATTGCAAAGACAGCAAGATTACAGACTATTGTTGAGTTAAATACCATTTTTTTTCCCAGACAACAGAAGTCTTGTCTATAATATTCTGTAATAAGGAAAGCTAAGGGCCTATGGGTGCTTTTTATATTCCTGCATTAATCTTCCTGGTCATTCAGACACATTACTTAGTGAGTCACCCAGATGTTATGAACGGCCTAGAGGGCAGATTCAAAGCATCCCGTTTAGTGAGGTAATTAAATGCTAATGTAATGGATAATCCTATTTTTACAAGCTACAGAGGAAGACTGCTCACAGACTACACTCTGAGATCAACTCCAAAAAATAATTTGAATGAGGAAGTTCACAAGGGAGGCTTTTAGGACAGTTGCTTTAGAAAAATTTCAGACAGAATTGTTTCGAAGTAGTTTTCATACAATTAATAGGAGACATTTAAAATAATAATGCCCCAGGCTGAGTAAAAATATATGCTCTAGCTAACACTGACGATTGCAAAATAAAACATGTCAGCAGAAAGTTACTTGCAAATAGGACAAGAAATGGCTATTTTCCTATTTTGTCTTCAAACACAAACAAAAACCCAACAAATTTTCCAACACTTGGAAACATCTGTTGCCTGTCTCCCGTTTAGTCTACTTTCAGAGTTTGTATTTTGGTGTCTTATCTGTCTTTTCTTTTCTTGCAGAAGACTGTGTACTGAAACTCAGTATTTTGTAAGTAAAGATATCTAAAAAGCATAAGATGCTGCAATAATGGCAATGGAGTGAAAAGGCAGCTGTTATTAGCATGGTTTATCAGGCTTGTGCTAAGCCAAGCAGAGCAGCTCACTTCACCGAGACTTGTAGGGAACTATGCTTTCAATTGTGCTAACCAGAAGATTAGGAGAACAAAACACCAGAGATTCTCATCTGGTATCTGGGTGTCTCGCTTGCCTGCCTGCTTGATTTCTATTCTGAGGGAAGAAGACACATTTAAAGTGAACAAAACACAAGGAAGGTAACTCCAAAAGTGACATTCATCCCTTTTCTTTACTTAAATAAGGAGCAGCTAATCATCAGCATTTAATTTAATTACTTTCCTACTCATAGCATGGTGGTGCAAAGGAAGTCCAGCTCTGAAGTCAAGTGAAATTTTAGTGAAGCCACAAAGGGATTCCAGTCACATTCTATACTGGGATATTGAAAATCACTTTATTTAATACCGTTTGGAAAATAGCACTGATAATCCAACTGTGCATGTTGGTTATCAGCACAAAAAATAATGAATGTGGCATCAGGGAAATAGAAGCAGCAGCTATGCTGACTCCATTACTCTCATTCAGGCAGGGTACAGTGGCAGGGCTCAGAGCCAAAACCAGCTACCCTCTTGTCTCAATAGCTGAGGACATTTGGGTGTCCATACTTTCCTATTTCAAAACCAGAGAGTTCTTCATTGTGAAGAAGGCTGGTAAGCTTTTCAATAGACCTAATCAACACAAACCCCACAATGTCATTCTGTCTAGTACATTAGCAAACATTGAGGGAAAAAGGAGAATCCAATCTTAAAATTTACAAGGACAGAGTTCCCAAGTTTAAATTACAGTGGAACTTCAATTATTTTGCTGTATGCCTTGGGCTACCTGTGGAGGCCTGCCAGTTGATTTTTGATGGCCCACCTTTTTTCCTAAATCTAGCTATACACCTGACACTCTGAAAACTGCTATTAGGAAGGAGAAATCCTCCTTGATTAAATTTACCAACCATGTAGAATTGTTTATCAATGCCTGAGACCTACCTGGAAGGTGTTTTGTCTCTAGATAAGGGAAATACACTCTGAATTCATTTGGTTGGACAATGCCATTTACCAGCTCTATAATGCCCGCTCCCTTGTACTATTCCTTCTTCTCTAACATTAAGAGGAATCACATCTATCCTACAGACCATTGTCAACCACTACCACAGACCCAATTTTTACCATTTTACCAAAGTGTTTCCCTTTTTGCACCAGTGGGTGCTGAAGCAATGAGCTCAGTTATGGGGCTGAGCCTCCTTCCTGTTTTAAAGGATAAGGGGTATCTGAGACTTAATGGTGTCAGACTTCCTGAACAGAAGAATTATTCATACTGATCACTGAGACATCCTGGGCTTGTATGCTGCCTTGGCCTATATTGGAATAGTGTTGCAAAAAGAATGTTGAGATAGACTTACCAGCACAAATTTTCATTTGTGGGCTCTTTGCCTAGTTGCCTCCATTGATTTCAAGGTTGATACCAAGAACTAAAAAAGTTGATGATGGTCTTTCACCAGGCCCTTCCCATAGTTCTGATACTTTTGATCAGAACTCCTTCTGACTGTTCCCACTGACTGGTGAACATTTTGATCAGCTGCAAGTGTTGCACAGACATTTATAGTCAATCTCTGTGCATGCCCATCATTGAGTAATACTTATTGATTATTTGCTATTATTATCTACACTGTTATTTAATAAGTCTTGCTTTTCCTCTGAGGTAAATGAAAAGCTTCAATTAAGGACTATGAGAATGTGGCTATAAAGGAGCAAGTTCCACACAGGTAGCAATTGCTTCACATGAGGAATCTGTCATAACAATCATAAAATCACTTACAAAGGTTTGGGATAAAAGGGATATTAAATATCACCTAGTTCCAACCTTCCCACTAAATATCAGCTGGTTCCAACCTGGTCTCATGGAAGGGCAGGAGCACCTTCCACTAGACCAGTTTGCTCAGAGCCCTGTCCAATCATGCCTTGAACAGGAGGATTTGCAGGTATAGCATGGTGGGAATAATAGCTCAAGAAAAACAGCATGAGAACTACAACAGAAAAAAGTCTTAAAGGGCTGCACAAAGAAACCATGAGCATTTCAAAAATGAAGGCACCGAGCAAGGATGATGCTCACAACCAGAGAAAAGTAGATTTTACAAGTGCCAATTTTCTTAGTTGTAAGACAACTGAGAGGTTTGAAAATGGTGAATGTTAGAATACCTCTTACATCAGTTTGATGGTCACTTTTTTATGCTCTGTCTATTCTGTACTGAATCCACTTACAGAGTATTAAAAGACAAGTACATTCTGGGCCACTTGAAGAAACAGCTAGTTGACCTAAATTCTACTATTAATTGATCTTCTCAGAATTGGAAATGCTGCTCTGCCCCTGCAGAAGCAGAGAGTTTTTTCTTCATGGCTTTGAGTCCTTGCAGATCATTAGTGAATTCAGGGACTATACCAAAAAGTTGTTTCTTGTAACAAAAAAATTCCCACATTTTGCTCAGAAAAAGCTCAGTAAGAAAGGCTACAGCAAGGTCCAAATATTGTGCACAATCACTATGGCAAGCCAGGAATCTGAAGGAAAGTGGAAAATATCTTCCTTTCTTGCCTGCAAAGTTCCCTGTCCCTGTAGCAGATGGCTGAGTGCATGCACCATCACATTGGTGCTTTCTAATAATTTTCCTCTACATCCAGATTATAGCAAATGGCAGCTATTTCAGCCCTTTAAACACGTCTGGTTTTGCAGAAGAAAGGGTTCCAAGACATATTTACAGAGATCTTTGATAGTTTCAATAATCCAAGTGAAAAAGTGATTTTGATGGCTTTTGGGGCTGTTGCCAGAGTTGTCACAGACTGCAAGAGCAAGGACAAACATGGTGTGGAATTTGTGAAGATTGCCAGAGCTTCAACACTTCCCAGCTGATGTAAAGCACAAAGCAGACTCATGGGTTTAGTAAGTGCTGTTAAAGTTTTAAGGGACTAGTCAAAGTGTGTGTATGTCTGTGAAAGCAGAATAAAAATAGAATCAAAATCTGATTCTATGGAAAACTGAAAGCATGCCTCAAAAGTACAACTAATCCAGTCATTTCAGTCTTCCAGAGCATGGCTTTTCCATTTGCATTTCTCCCACATACCCCAGCAAGAAACACTAATAATAGCAATTGTTATCCACCACAATAAGAGTTACAATCAAGCAACCTGTGCATGGTAACCCTGAACAGAATAAATGAAAACAGAAAGGCTTGCTCTTATAAAGGCAAAAATGAATCCTATTAGGCTGAATTCAAACCATATACAGAGACTGCACAGACTCAACACTTTTTGCTATAAAAGAGGTGTTGCTGAAATTGATGGAATTACAGCAACATGAAATCAGCACAAAAATAGCATCAAGTATGTAATGCAAAATGCACCAAGGATGTCATTACTATATAGAATCAGAGGCTACACATCTCTGTGGCATTGGGAGCAAACTGGCACCATCCACAGAGGAGCCTTGTGCATTATGACATACTGATATCCAAGTCAGAAGTAGAACATCTTTGTTCATCCCACTGCTTGTGCCAGAGATATCAACCCTGCCTTAATCTGGTAACAGTCAAAAACTGAAGACTAAACCACTGTTTCTGTGATACTACAGCATTTTCAAAATCTTTTGGAAATATTATCTAATAAAGTCGTACTGAGTCCCAGTGCAGTAGGTAAGAGTTATCTTCATTTGTAGTGATGGGAAAAATGTTTAGATACTTGCTCAGAGCTGCCAGTGGGAAAGAAGAATTCCTGATAGAAGAGGAAGCCCTCATGAGGATAGTCTCACTGCTGCTGAATCTGCAGGAGCAGAGCCCTGATGTCATCAAAGTGACTTGGCCATTCGTGCCACGGCACTGAAGAACACAAATGATTACTAGCTTTTCTAAGACTGCAGAGTCTCACACTTTCAGGCTGTCACAGCTTCCATATCAAGATTATTTAACTTTTTATATCAGGTCAAGGGATATCTTGGAAAATCACAAGCTTCCTTAAGAAGAGTTGCCAGGCAATATATAAGCAACTAAAAAACAATTTTCTCTTCCTTCAAAAGCTCTCCTTTACCATGCTGAAAAACTGCTCTCATTGTCTGGCAGAAAAAATAACAACTCAAAAAGACCTGATTTCATTCAGCTTGGGATCTTAACACCAACAAAGCAAACAAGAACAGGGAAAACAAATTCACCTTTTCTACCATAACAGTCCTTCAAAATAAACCTCACACTCCCTGTAAAGACATCTTGCATGTTACTACTGCAGCAATTTTTTTCCTAAAGAAACATTTTCTTCCTTTATTTGCAAACTCGTGTCAGAATGAAATATTAGACTTTAGCATCTGAGTACTTGAGAAACAGTATAAATTTTGATTGTTCCTATTGCAAAGTGAGAATCAATATTCCAGTCTATAGAAATCAACAGGACAAAAGAAAATCGTGGACCTGTCTCAGGGTGGTAGGTAATGTTGAAAATAAACGTATTTCCTTCTCTTTCACCTATAAATGTAATTGATACCCATCCAACCATAGACAAAATTATCAAAACATACTTTTTCTGTTGTGGTGCCTGCTCCTATGGTTGTATGTAACGCAGATTCACACTGTATGTAAATTATACAAAACCAGTTATTTATGCTCTATAGTTATCTGCTGCAGCACAGCTAAGAGCTGGAGCATAGGAATTATTTTTTTCTCTCTCTTCAAACAGTTTTGGCAAAAAGCACATTTTTTATAGAGCAAGTAATCCTTGAATTTTGCTTGAATTTGCCAGACAGTTTTGATTTTAAATGTCAAGAGAGATGCAAATCCAGAGTGAAAGAAAGAGAAGAAGAATAAAAAGGCAGAAGCAAATAACCTTCTCCAGCTTCCTGATCAGAACTCCTTGCTGGTGAAAGAGCAGTTTGAAAAAGCCCCACTACTTTCTTTCTTACCACCACACTGTTTCTGTGTTGTTCTTTTGAATTTCTCACTCCCAATTTCTGTTGCTCTCCATTTTTTTAGAAATTTCTAAATAAGCAATGAATGTAAATCTGTTCCTCAAGGTAAATCAGAACCATGAGGGTGGAAAGCAGTCACAGACTGTTGCAATTACTCCTTCTGCTCTTTCTACATTTTTTAATCAATATGGCTTACCATTCTTAAATTCCTGAAGATACGTTTTTCTTCTTATATTCATCTTTAAAATAGGCTAGAGGCTGCATGCATCATCTGTTCTACAGGTTGCATCTTGACCCTAGTTTTATAAAAGCTGAAATGAAATGTCTTGAATGAAAAGTTTGAGTCTAATAGTTGTGTTCCCCCATTTCAGGCACTTAACCTTCATTTTAGGCAAGTGTATATAATCTCTTCTCTCTGGCATACATTAGTCATATGTTTGAGATGAGACAGTTTAGAAAACATCTGGAAACACAAAAGGCTTGAAATGTACATTAAAAAAGGGGGTGTTTGTAGATTAAAACCTTTCAAATCACACAAATTTTAATTAGTACAGCTATAAAGAAAATCACAAAGCCTACAGAAGTGGATGCCAGACGCATGTCTGCTGAGGTCACACTTTTAACAGTGCACTTTCTCTGTGCCCTGAGTGCTCCAGTTCAAAGCTGATCCTTAGAAAGCCTTTCTCAGACAACAGAAGACTTACTTTTCAGAAATTTAGAGAAATCATCAGTCCCTTGCTCCAAATGCTTCTGGAAAACCATCAGAAGGGCTAAAGAAGTGCCATTGGCACATGTGACGAGTGGATGACAGAGAGTATCTGCAAAACTGAAGCAGAGAGTTGATTAACAGGTCATAGTGACCTATAGCAAAAAAAATTATATTTTTTAGGAGGTTTTTGGAGGCTGTTGTTGAAGCCTACTCATTTAGCTTTTTTTTTCCTTTGACACTTCTAGGAACTACTGTCTATAACTTCAGCTCCATCTCTAAACAGAGAAGACTCACGTGTCAATGTAAATGACTCTCAGCAAAAAAATATCTTTTCCTGCTTCTTAACATTTTTCATATTGGTACAATCAAATAATTAATAACATCACCCACTGTTCCTTGCTCTTTGAGTTTTCCCATCAGAGAGTTGCCTTGCTTGTTTCTTTTTCCTTCTGGATAGGTAGAAATTGCAACCAGTATATGTACTGGTCAGCCCTGGGGAAAGGGAACAATCACCTCCAACCTCTTTCTTCTTTGTATCTAGAATGTCCTTTGGGGCAGGGCTGCCAACCACCACTCCAGGCTCCATGACAGATCTTATCGATTCTATCTTTCATGCTTTTAAAACTCTTTAGCTTACAAATTCATGTAAGGGTTTTACAGCATTTACTGAATTGTGAGTATGTGGGTTAAAAGCTATATAACACAGTCCTACTTTTAATTACAATAGTTATACTAAACTCAATGTTATGATAAAGGAGTATGTCTTCCCAGTGGAGAGGCTTCAGTTGCCTTCTCTCAGGCAGCTCCTTAGTCTGAGCCTACTCAATTATGAAACTCAGGTCTTGGAAATGAGATGCAAACAGTAATAAAAATTTTAAAGTCTGCAAACAGTAAACCGAATTCAGTATGGAAGTGCTTTGGTATATAAGGAAGGAAGTAGATAAATATCTCCTTCCAATCCATGAAATAAAGTTTGGCATACACGAGGCACAGCAAACACAACTTTAAAAGGTCTGTATCTTCAGAATACCAGATCATTCAAGAAGTAATTAAGTGTTTATCACGTAGCAAGAGGGGTTATTACAGAGCACCAGCTCTACTATAAGCATTCATACACACTTCCCAAAATCTCAGCTTGTAGCACACACAAAAAGAAAGTGACCTTGAGGTCAGAAGCAAATTGCTATTATACATCACCAAGGACAGCATGTCAAGTACCATATTTATGTGTGAAGTGGAAAGGAATTAATGAAGAGAATTCAGACAGTGTATGTTCTCTGGAGCAATACAAATGAATGATGTCTTGCAACAATTATTGAGGCAGACCTATTCAGATAGGAATTACTAACATATTAACATGGTAAATGATTTGTTAACCATCATGACTTTGAAATCCATAACAAAAAGTTTGCATTATTTTATTCTGAGGCTTTTAATAAGCTTTTCACTTTCCAAATAAACATTCAGTTGTGAAGAGGCTGTTCAGCTATCATGGGCATTATACACAGTGCTCAAACTTCGGACTGCTAATGAAATATCTAATGTTATATAACAAGTTCCTCAGGATTTTGCATGAGGTTGACATAAATAATTCATGCCTGAATGTTCAATTGTCAGTGCAAATGACACTCAGTGTCTGCTTGGCTTTACCACTTGATTTTTTTTTTTTAAATTCTGAATAACCCGTTCTTTACTGCCAGATTTTGTCACTCTTGCCCCTATTCATAGATGTTTCTACACAGATAAATCAGTATCAGTGATGAACAAATTTAGCAAAAGAAAAGAAAAGGACATCCTTAACAGGAATAAATACTGTAAGAAATGTCCTAAAAAACGCTGGCACCAAACTATCTTAGAATTTGGAAAAGAACAATCTACAGTTCTAGGTACCTCCTTTCAAAGCACCTAGTAAAGTGACTTTCCTCTAGTGCTTCCTCAAGGAGAAGAGAATACATTTTATTAAATTTTTAACAGATAGAAAAACACTATGCAGGGCTGTGGTTGTGTAGACTGAGTACAAAATTAACTTCGTAATCTTTTTTTTTTTTATGTAACTGAGAAGGGAAAACTTTTAGGCAAAACTAAATTGCCAGTCATTCCCAGAGCAAGTAACCAGTAGAGGATAAAACTGGGTGTTGAAAGTGTGGTGGTGGATACCACAGAGTATCAAGCCATCTGTGTAGTTGTTATTATAATTTCCCTTTCTTTCTCCATTTCCTGAACTGCAACTGTTCATTTTAGTGATACAAACATGAAGCATTGACATTTATGCTGAAAGAAGTTAAAATCTATGCTGTGGTTTTGTGAAATGATGTGTGAAAAATCAAAAGACCAAGTTCGTAAAGTAATTTCACAAGAAACAAACATGAGATTGCTTTATAGCATCATCAGGAAACCAAGTATAAAAAATACCATAGACATAATAGAATGAAATTCCTCAAGAACAACAGAGAACTAGATATTTTGGAAGTAAAGAACATGGTATTTTTTGAGCCTCTAGTGAATATATGTTTAAACTGAAGCTGTCTGCATATGAGAAAACAATTAAATATCAGGTCAACAGCTCCCACCTCTCTATATGGCATCTGAGTCAAACAGCTCCCACTGACTGGAATATTTTGTGCAGTTCCGGGAATTTCTGTGCATCGTGTGAGAAGTTTATAAGAGAGAGAGAGATTGTGGAATAAACTAGTGCCTGCCTAAACTTTCAGTGATTTGCCTTCATGCACCTCCAAGGTAATGAAGCATGAGTTCAAAAGGTCAGATTTCACACAAGTCAGCTTGGAAGCCAAGAGGGAAACTTCCCATTTGAAGCTCTGTTTTTCAGAACCATTTATATAGGAATGGTTCCAAAGAAAACAAACAAAAGAAACCCTACTTGATTTAGTTGTGAAGGTTGTCAACCACTGCTGCAGCTGAAGGGACTTCAAACACAGTTGACCTGACTACATTATCAAGTATAAACTGTGCTTCTGTTTGCTTTGTCCCCTGGTACAAATGTGACTTTCTGGTGAAACATTCTTCCTGAGACAGAGAAAAGTGAGAATCAATCCTTCAACAGACTGTAAAAAAATCAATATTTTTCAACAAATCTGACACTTACTTCTGGAGCTGTAGAAGGATTAAATAAGTAGTAATATTTTTCTTGACATATACTTGACTTCCATGAGTTGTAAAGCATATGGCTGCAGTGTGCATGATGCCAAGTATTCTGCCAACAAAAATTCCCCTAATAATGAAGAACTTTCTCAAATATTCAAATGCTTCTTGTACTCCCAGGAATTATTTTATTTGCTTGGCAAAGCTTCATCCCTGCCTTCAAGAAGTTTTCACTCCTTCTGTAATGTTAATGAGATTCTTCTCTGTCTTCATTGTAAAATCTGGAAGGAAAGAGCATTTCTGCTCTAATCTTTTGGCACCTGAACATTTAATTAAAAGACTCTTATAGCTCCTAAAAAAAATAGCTTTGGCAAGTACCCCAGCACACTCAGGAAATCACAAAGAAAATATCCTGCTGTAGACCTCTGTTTACTAAAACTACAAGGGCAGACCTCATTACCTTGCTTATTCTTGGTTTTCAGTGCTTTCAATTTTTTCACTGCTGCAAACAAAATAGGGAACTCAGCTGTTGTATATGACTAGAACCTAGAACACACATTTTTCCAGATGTCATACAGAGAACACACATATTTGATAATTTGATGGAAGTGGAGTCATCCTCTGAGCTAGAGTGTCCTTAGTCATCAATATCTTCAGTAAACCTAAATAAGTGAACCCAGGTGGTATCTTCACATTATCTTTCTGTGCAGTCTGGTCTGCCAGACTATTTGAACTTGTCCATAATTGTGCATCACCACTGACAACTATATTGGTGTACATAATTTTTAAGTTTATCTGGATCACTGGCATGGGTCCTGCATAAAAACTGTATCCATGAGGGTCACAGCCTAACCCACAGTAATAAGAAATAGGTCTGAACTCAGTAAATTACTCTGAAGAACACTGACTTCCCTCTGTGCATTTCCACTGACACCAAATGAACATTGCTTTTCTACATTAGCCTGTGAGAATGCCTCAGCTTCAGATGGAGGAACTTGAGTGGCAGGTTGGCAGCAAGACTCCCAAAGCCATAGAGGCACATTTGTAGGCACATAGCATCCTCAGCAGAAGTCACTAGATGTTTCATTTGAACAAATTTTTCTTTTTTCTACTTTCTGGCACAAGGAAGTGTAGTGTGGCATGTAAGCAGTTAAATTATTTTTCCTTCTTCCCCACCCCCTTTGTCACCTAACTTTTTAAGATTTTGAACTGAAACTACAAATTTTTCACTATGCTGAGTCTTTCCTATAAGAAAGATTTAGGCTAATTCCAAAAGACTCAAGGGAGAATGGTTCCTATAGACTAATCACAACCTCAGGGAACTGGCATATCTATCTTGCATGTTGCTATGCCCCACAGATGCAATTATCTCACACCAGCTGCACAATTTATTGTGACTGTTAATGAAGGACTAATACATGTGCAGAATTATACAGTTACATCCAAAAGCAGAGTCACATATAAAAGACCAGCAACATTTACAGACAATTATTGAACTAATGAAAACACATTTTTCTGTAGACCTGGAAACCTCATTTATGCAGTTAATGATGATACCTCTGTAATTTTACTTGTGGAAGCAAGGATACAGGATCAGGTCCCAGCTAACCAACTTGAAGCACCAACTGTAGCAGCATGCAGAAGTTGCAATTTAATGAAGTGTCAGTTATAAACTGCCAATTTAAAATGGATTAGGTAGTCAGATTCACAATAAAAATCCCCTCTGGGAAGAATCTTGGCCTACTCAATTCACAGGCATGGAAACAATTAAATTGTAAAATAACTCTGCATGAAGAAATCATTGCAGAAATTGTTCCTGATATACTTTCTGCAAAATATGAAAAGTTTTGGTTTTAAAAATATTTATGTAAATATAAGAACTGAAAAGTCCCCAAACTCAATTGCAGTATTAAAAGAAAGGCTTAATGTGTCAGTACTCAGCTTCTCATACAAAATAAGAGCAGGCAAATTTATCATAAATGTCTTTGCCACTCTCTTCTTTACCTCCAAACTTTCCCTTGGCTTTCAAATTTCCTTAGTCAAATTCTTCCACCACCTCTATCCCCCTCCTTTCTGCCCCCCTTCCAGGGAGGAGCTGCATGCATTCTTATAATAGCCACATCTTTGCTACAATAATGGAGTAAATACAGTAAATACAAATTGTTCCCAGCTATTGGGGAGAGAAGGGCAAATAACCTCTATTTCTGAAATGTACTGTCTCTAGTCTGCATGAGCTGGCACACACACATACACATGCACAATTACACCTATATGAAGTCAGAACTGCAAAGCCAGGAAATTAATTCAAAATCTCTGTGGGATCTGGAATGTTGGTTACATTTCTGTGGCACTTGGGTGTTTCAAATACCTTACTGGAAAGAAAGGGTAAGTGAAAATAATAAAATGCTCCTGATGTTAATGAAACAGACTACTGCTTTTTTTAATACTCAGACAAAATTCCTTGGACCATGTCATTTACCTGGAAAATGAACAATGTTCAATTTACTCAAATTCATTTTCCCAGTTTATAAAAACACAAGGAATTTATTACAGATTAAAGATTTGGTAATCTCAAGATTCCACATCTTTTTTTTATGGATCCGTTTCATGGATTTCTGAGCTGTAGGCTATTTCACAAACTACACTTCTAGAATTCACAGACTTCAAGGCTGCCATAAACTAGATGGCAAGACATGCAACATGAATAAGCTTTGTAAAATACATGGCATTTGATGTCTTCCACTTCAGACCATCCTTCATCCTGGAAAAAAAATGTATATAGATATCAAGAGTCCTTCACAACATGATATTCAAACAGAATCCTAAAAACATAGACATTTGGAGTGGATCTTCTGGAGGCAGCAATTTCCATACATAATTTTTCAATGAGTAACCAGTTTCAATTGGTCAACACATATGCACTGTCTCCCCTTGCAGCAAAAAAAAAAAAAATCTACTGATCCTTGCTGAATTATTTAAGACACATAGTTTTTAAGAGATGGGGTAGTGCAGAATACAGCTGGAATCCAAGAAAGCCAGTCTTAAATAAGTACGTGTGTAAATTTAATTATTCCATTTGAAAAGACACAAAGTGCAGTATCAAAAGGCAGAAGACTGAATGAAGGGCATCTTTTTAGTCCAATACAACCAAAAATATACAATATAAAAATTAAAACAAATTTAATCTATGGCATTAATTTTCAAACTACCAGTCTTTTCTGGGCAATCATTTAGCATATGAAGTAACAGCCCACATCCATTCTCTTCTTCAGTAGCAGATATTTTGAGTAGAGGAACCTCACATGACTTATCCTTTAGGCTTTATCCAAAATTCTACAGGTTATTTTGATCTGTGGAAATAAATAGTAAAATTTCCTCATTTCTACTGCTGGAGGTGTTCTGCTGCACAGAAAGAAACCCTCAAACTTACCAGGGCAAAGACAGTGAAAAAGGGGGCATGATTCTCAGCCCCAGTGGAAGAACCCTGGTCTCCAGTTTCTGTTTCACATCCCGTTTTATTTCTCTGATTCACTGCTTTTTTTAACGTGAACTACAAAACTGGTTCACTGGTTTGGCTTTGTTTGGATAGCAAACAGGTTCCACAGTTTTGCTGTTGGCAGATCTGACCTCATTAACTCCCTCATTGTTCATGTTGGCAAGTGGTTAAAGTTCACTTTTTGTTCAATGCATCAGTCTGCTCACCCAACTGTAAATATTAAAAAAAAAAGCCAAAACTATATCCAAAGATACTATTAAATTTAATAAAAAAACCAAAACAATATCATGAAGTATCCAAATAAACATAATTTAATTTAAATTTGAATCTACATTTGCAATGCCAGTGCTTTCCCTGAAAAATCTGTAGAATTTACCAGAGCTAAAAGCCCCGTGAACATGAACAGGTTCTGACACCAATGCTTTAAAACCTGATTGCAATGAACAATGAGAAATTCCTCTGAAATCCAGGACAATGCATTACAAGCAGTTGTACAGCCTCATAAGCCAGAAAGGGTGTCAAAAGGAATTTCAGAAGCCAGAAAGAAGCCATACCTTCCAAATGGAAGGTAATGCTGATGGAAATTGATGGTCTGTCACTGGGAAAGAACATCTATCTGTGTGTGAAATTCCTAACTTTTACAAAATTTTCAGCCTGTACCTCTTAGCCAGTGCTGTCTGCAGGTGACGAAGGAAAGGGGGAATAAAACAACCTTGTGGGTGTTAAAATCTTGCCTAAACCTTTTTAGAATATTGCATTTCTAGAGGAAAATCCAGCAGCTTTACAATTCTAGCCTCACCCATCTTTGAAAAACAGGTATTTTAGGGGAAGTTCACGTTTTCAGTCCTCAGTGTTTGATCACTGTCCTCACAGAGATCCAGAGACACATAGACACAAACACCATGGTCACTGTCAGGCTGACAAGCGACTTGTCAATCAGAACCAGTCAAGTGAGAAGTGACACCAGGCTGTCAGAGGTGGCTCCAGGCAACAGGAGGAGTCTGCATCTTGCACAGAAGGACCTGGTACATTACTAAAATGAAGGAGTCCAAAGCAGGGCATGGCTCATGACAGGATAGCAGAGGCAAAATTACAAGCAGTGCAGCTACACAGGGAAAGAGAGCATAGTGAAGAGACACCTGAGCTAGCAAAAACCTGCAATAGTGAGTGGCAACATAGCAGCTGAACTTCTCATGGACCTCAGCAGAGCAGATCTGGGCACGTATTCAGTAGTGGGAAGTGTTGAGCTGCATGTAGTGCTGCAGTAAATGATTCACTGTCTCAGATCTCTGTTAGCTCAAACACCTCCATTTCATGTGTAGACACAGGTGGGGAGATTAAATAACTATCCATTTAGACTTGCCTTCAGACATGCAACTCTTGTTTCTTTCATTAAACTGTGAGAGGAATAGTAAAATAAACTAATCCAGAGGAAATAAAATTGCTCAGAGGAATAATTATAGCAACTTTCACCTCAGCAGCTGGGTCACTGGTTCAAAATCATTCAAATCACTTGTGACTGAAAGTCATTACCAGTTGACTCCACTCAATGAGCTTGTGCTTCAGGTCAGAGTAATAATTACTGCAGGACTAAAACCACCATTAGTGGCTCCATTAGTAAGGAGAGAGAGAAAAAGAGCGAGAGAGAAGTAGCAGTCTCAGTCTCATTAGTGCTGCTTTTCAACCAAGAATGAGAGGAGAAAATACTTAGAGCAATCCTGCACTGCTGGGGCCTGATTTAGCTGCCCAAACAAAGCACCATTTGCAATACTCCAGGATATCACACCTGCACTGCACCTGCATCTCCAGAAGGACACGGGTCCCCTTTGGATCTTACCTGTCACACCTGCCAGGGCTGTGTAGATATGATAAACAGCCAATCCCATCTTGGCCCTAACACTTGGTGTCCATCTGGGGACAGATGACTTCTGCCCTTTTCATTCCACCCTCCCTCCAGTGCTTCCAAATAGAAACTCCAGCTTCAAAAACTATTGTGTTATTAATAAATTGAAGTCTTCCCTTTCCCTCGTTTTTTGTCTTTGACAACTAAAACACACAAACAGATATTGGGGAATATTGTCAGAAAATATGTGTATATAAATGATGAAATAAAGGTATCCAGCAGACATCCTCCTGGAGAGCTATTTCACTAAAGATTCCTTATAGCCTGATACCTGTTGTTTAACACCAGCAATTTACCTATATCTGGGGTGGTTATTTTCCTTATAGGAAGTGATACCTGAGCATTTTTTTATCACAGAAACAAACTGCAGAAGCTGAGCTGAGGAGCTGCTCTAGCCAGGCTAGGAGTGAGATTTATGACAGCTCAGTGTGGCTGGACATGCTGATGGCTCTCTGCTACATGAACTACAGTGTAATGCAGCTGAGCTAGGATGTTCAACCCACTGTTCTGTCAAGTCAGTGATAGACACAGATGAGCCCAGGTGAAAAGTACAGATTTACATCAGATGAAAGGAAAATCATGGTGGAAAACAAAACCTTTAAGAGATGTGTTTCTTGTTTTCAAAAGGAGCTCTTTTAAAATACCAAATATTAATGACTGTAAATCCAGAATGCTACACATAGAAAGCAGTGTTTTAAAAACAGGGACAAATGTGTGAATACTGTATTAAAGATTTATTATAGAACATCTCTCTTCATATCAATTTCTGGTAGTTTTAAAAAATACATTTGCTTATATGACTGGATTCTTTATACCCTGATACCATTCATAATAATATGCAATCATAATAACAGGATGGCCTTATTAACATTCCATATTTAAAAGATCAGCTGACATGTTCAATTGGGTCTTTTAATATTGTAACAGTTTTTCTAATGGTTGCTATTTTAATTTCTCTGTCTCTTTTAAAGTATCACTCTCTTAAATATTTATGTCTCTCTTTAAGCACAGTGTTTTAATCCAACATCAATTCCTAAGATTTTAAGAGAAGGTTATTACAACACATCAAACATATGGGCTCATTTCAGTGTACATAAAATTAGTCAAAACAAAACACTACCTATTCTTTACCAAAACGTGTGGTTCAGTCACTAATTTTTGCTCAGAAGTATTGTGGAACTAATTTAGCAAGAACAATACTTTTTTTTTCCCTTACTTCACTCTTATCTCTGTAGATCACACAGCAGAAGCCAGAATTGCAAGATGAAGTTCTGTCTCTCCCTCACTCTGTCCCTCACATATATTTCATTCAAGGTTGTCTCCACTTTCAAGACAACAATTGCTTTCAGAGATTGGGAAATCTATTTTCAAAATTTATATTGCCTTTTGGAATTACAGAAAAGGATAAATCTTGCAACACTGGTGGAAGTAAAACCTTCAAACTATGTAGACATAGTATTGAAAACCTGAGATAATTCCAGAGTCTTTCTCACAATAAAGATTTTATTTTTCCTGTTTCTCTATGAGAAGGGGGGAAAAAGCCTATTGGAGCATGTAAGTTTAGGGCCTGACCTCCTTTTAGAACAGAGAGCACATTTGCTTTCCAGGGAGTAAATTCAAGCACTGAGCTTGGGACCATCAGTGAGTGGCTCCCTCTCACTGGCTCTGTTTTGGGGCACCACACAAAACTGCTTTCATGACAATGTCCAGGGACATTTCAAGGTATAACCTGCCCCCAAGATCTCCCAATGTAGCTATAAAGAAGACATACATTGGTTTTGCCACCTTCTATCCATGCAGCCTTCAATTGCTACCCTAGCAGGCTTTGCACTCTCAGGATCCTCACTCCACATCCTGGAGCAGATAAGATACACACTTAGATTCATGCTCTACAAATACCACAATCTCACATTACTTTTATTTCTTTGCATTGGAAAAAGCAGACCCAATATTCACTGCATTTGAGGGCCACAGGAGAGTCATGCTAAATGCAAAGGACACCAGCACCCAAACGCAGCACAGAGAGGAAGAGCTGTGCTGCCCAGAGGACAGCTCTCTGAGCAAGGGCAGGCAGCATGGCATGGGAATGATGCTCACCATCAGCAGCATGGGCACAGCCAAGGAGGAAGGCAGAGCTCTTCCTCACAACACTTACTTCACTCTCCTTCCTGGACAAGCAGGAGCCACCAGCAGGCTCTGCAATGAGCGCTGCCCTTTGGGCTGCCAGTGCCCCTCTCACACAGGCAGACAGCAAACCCAGCAGGCTGAAGAGTTAAATGACCTAATTAGTTTGATGTTCACTGGGATAACTGTAAAGCAGAATTGGCCAATTCATGACATTTGGGCTGACTTTGAGGAGGATGTGGGGCCCGTTCCTGTGCCTGCCTGAGAAAGGACACACAGGACAAGCAGATGCCAAACCAAACCATAATTCACCAAACTGTAATTCATCAATGATGTGGGCTGGCATCTCATAGCTGTCAGAGGTTTCAGGGCAGGAAGCAGACCTTAAACACTGCTTTTAAAGGCAAAAATACTACTAAGACCTTTATCTGTTTAGAAGTATGTTTCCCATTCAGCACAACTCCACAACTGCCTATCAACAGTGAAAAACTGTAAAGGAAGACTGAAAGAAATCTTTGACATTCATAAATCAGGAATTAGAGAGTAACTCTGATATGAGAAAATCAAAGAAAAAATGAGTCCTAACATGACCAGTTTTAAAAGAAAAATGCTTCTGCGTGCACACGTGCATATGCTTTATTTACTCAAAATTTTTCACAAGATTTTCTGGGTAAAAAGAATCCAAGGATCATGTTGCTGGGGAAACTGAAATGATGGTGTAATCATCTGAGAAAGTGTGAAATGTAGAATTAACACCACTGAATTGAATTTAATAACACTGTGAAACATCAGACCTAGCCTTAAATCAATATTTAATTTTCTCAGCCATATTACAGATTAGTTGTAGCCATTATATCTCTGGGGAATACCAACCACCCCACAGAGGGTCAGCCTACCCAAGTACTATTTTGCAGGATTTTCTAGTGGATAGATGACAAAATATTCTTTCAGAGTTTCTAACTTCAGCTTCCATAAATATTTCATTTTTTTTCATCCCCAATGTTCTACTGTATTTGGCTTTACCCACTTAAGCTCAGTGATATTTATGATATTTTACAGCTGTTATTTCTAAAACTAGACCAAACATAACCCACTTTTGGAAGGCAACAAAAATAATAATCACTAATGTGAGTGCATAAAAATAAGCTTCTACAGCTACTGCTCTCAAGAAGACTACTTTCAAATAAAAGTCAGATCTGAGCTTTAGATTACATACAGCAAAAATCTGCTGTTCAAAGTTCTTCCATATTTCAGTCCAGTTTTACTTGGAAGTACCTCACAAGCACAAGCAAAATGAAACTGCATGGACCATAAAATGAGCTTTCACCCTTGCCTTGAAAAGAATTTGTGAAAATGTTTTGTGGCAGCAGCAGAGCTGCCATTCCCTGGATGGTGTCAGTGTGCAGGCATAGCAGAGAGCACGGTCACATACCAGGGCACAGCAGATCACACCAGGGGTGGCACCAGCAGCAGATGCTTGTGCAAAGTTGCTGCCAGGCCTGGGACCCTCCAATTAACTGCATCAAATTCGTAGGGTCCTCGAGCAGAGAACTGGGACAGCTTGGTGCTACAGCTCAGTTCTCTGCTGCTACACAAGGAGAGGCTCATCCATCACATCACCTGGCACACAGGTGTGCGTCCAAGAGTCTATTCCAGATGTGCCCCAGGGCACAACTTCATGGGTTCCCATATATTTGACAGAATTGTGCCAGTTCAAAATGAGCCAGTGCTGAATGCATTAAAATGGACACAAGATTGGCCAAGGTGAGAAGTGCAGCATCTGCACTTGAGGCTGGGAGTGGAATTTGCCCTGCTTCTAGCCCTTTCTGAATGTGAACAAAGTAATTTCATCTTCAGGGATTCATAGACTTGCTAAATTATTCTTGCATAAGCAAACAGAAACACTTGTGTAGAATGCTTGGTGCTGCAAGGAGCAATGATCTCAGTCAATAACATCATAAACTGGCAGAAGAATGTAGAATCAGAGTATGTCCTGGCTGAATATAAATTTTACAGTGTTCCCTTTGCCAGTAGGCTGAGTTTATACATAAGAACTAACTTGCAACTTAGTGTATTCTGCAAAGGAAAGTCTCATATCTGCCACAGAGTTTTGACCAACAACAACCAACCAGCATTAAATTATTGGGAATTCTCTTTCTCATGCCAGAGAAGAAGCCTTCCCTTTTTAGATTATACTTAATTTTTAGCAACCAGCAATTTATGAAGTGGCTTATAGAGACATCTGAAAAATTTTTGGCAAGTATATGTTTCATGAACCTAGAAGTCAGGGATATAATAGAATGTTACAGGGATCATTGATGGAGTATTTATGCAGAGTTTATGCAGTTGTAATTGTTAGACAAGAAGATTAGTCCCTTATTTACAGAAGCTATAAAATTATCCTAGAAGAAAAATATTCCAAATTGTCAACAAAAAAGACTTTGGTTCTCCATCACTTTGGCAAGAAATGAAGAGAGAAATTATAAAAGAGCAGATGGTAGAAGAGACACACCAACATGTTGTATGCAACAGCAAAGGAAGATGGGAATCTTGTAGGAGCAAAATATGCTTTATCTGCTTAAAAGTTATGAGCAAGGGAGATCTGTAATTCAATGTATGAGGAAATGTAAGCTTCCAGAACTGAGAAACAAGCAGATATTCTTCTGGATTTCTTTCTATTATTGAAAACAATGAAAAAAAATCTATAGAATTTACTGCCTTTGACTATAAGAAGGGATTTAAATTACTCATGCTACATTTACTGTTTATATTCAATAATTAGCAAACAATCTTTGAGTAACTGAGAGAGTAGCTGGTAATACTTCTACAACACAGCACAGTATCTGTGGGAGTTCCTACAGCCTCAAGAGACAGATTTCAGACCTGGAAAAAATTATGGATAGTGCACATGTGCATGGAAAAGTTTTGAAGATTAAGACACAGGATATTGTGTGCAATTGTTCACATTCAGGTAAGCCTGAGTGAAGGGATGATCCTCTTTCACACGCCTGAAAAGTTTAGCAAAAAAGTTTATCAAAGTCACTTTAATATTGACAACAGCATGAGCTTAGTGGAACACAGTCTTCATTTACTGTATTTAAATATTGTAGCTAGGGGATTTTTCTTAAATATTCATTGTTTGTTCAACCAAATTATTATTTATGGAATTTATTGAGGCTTTCATGCTTTTAAGAATTTGGTTTTTTCCCAGCTATACTGTGCTATGTTATGTGCAAAGTAAATGAATAATCTCTACAGCTTCAATCTCAAACACTTAAGGATATGAAAGAAACATAAAGCCACACATCCTCAGTATCATAATTTTGAAAAGGAATCAACATACTTCTTGCAGTGCCGGGACTTCTGGTTAAGAGTAGTAATACTGGGTTAAAAAAAACAAGAATACATCTTGTCATGCAATCAAACAAAAAATTATTTTCTATTGTAGTTTAATTATGCTTGAAATTTTGGGTTTCTTGTCTTTTTTACATTTTTAAACTCAGAAACAAATAGCACCACAGAGAAGAAACAATTCCATAGCACTCAGTACTTATGACCCTAAATTGCTGGAAGCCAATATTCTTCCTGGGTAGTGGGCATTAAATGTATATTTATTATTTGAAAACATGCTGCAAAGCATTTGAATAAAGAATACCAAAATTCGTTTGTACTACACAGATATGAGTAGAAAAATTCCAGCTTTCACCAAGACATTGGGAAGGATGTTCATTATAGTTAATCTATGATCTCAGCAACATTGATGTATATACAAGAAATGCATCATTTTAAGAGAAGGTATTTTATCATGTTTCCACATCCACATTAAATACTGAGATAGGCAAACTAGACAGAGAACCTAGAAAAGAGACTTTAAGTGTCCATTCTGTTTATTTCAAGCAGTACCCTTAAGCCCTACAAAACCTAAGACTATGCCAATCCAAACATACAGAAGTACCTGGAGGGTTTTCAGAGAAATAGGGCCAGAACAAACCACACATTAGATCAATATTTCAACCGGAATAAATGTTCGCCAGTATCTTTGAAAAAAGATGCTTGACTCTGAACATCTGAAAGCATTATACACAAACACAGCCTCCACCTGGACATTTTCATATTGAAAAGTCCTAATTGTCTCACTCATTCTAGCTTCCTTTGTAGCTTTTGGACTTAGCTGAACACGCTGCTGTTCATTTTTCCATAGTGGAAATTACCAACTCAAGAACTCAATTATAATAATAACTTGAGGGTACCTTTTATTTATAAGGTAGTATGCAAAATCTGGACTAATAGATTTCATGGCTGAAGGACAGGGACTTTATTAGCCCAAGATACGGTTATTACAGGTTATTATATTCAATGTTTAATTAAATATTGAAGTCTTAAAAGACAGATGTGGGAGGAAGTTTGCTTTCTTCCTTTACCCTCCTTCAGCCATGCCCTTTAGTCTCTTTATGCACTGCCTTCTTTTTATTCCATATCCATTTTACATTACCTTCTGATCTTTTGTGTGCAGTTTCCTTTTATTTCCACAGACTTTGGTGACAGCTGAAAAAGGACATTAGACTGTATCTTTCAAAGTGAAAAATACTTTGAAAACCCAGAGAATTACCATTTTTACCTGAACTTGTAGATACCAATGGACAATTGAGGTGTTTGCATATTCACAGTAAAGCACCATAGAAAAAATCATTATGTGATTAGAAGAACTTGAGCATGGAAAGAGATAGGCTTGTAGGAAGGTAGATAACACAAATAATCTAATCCCAGTCATTGCCAGTGAAGGTACAGGACAATTCCTATAACTGGGTCTAGCTGCATGCCCGGTTTTAGCAGGACATCATCAGATGACATGAATCCCATCTCTGCTAAGAGTCATCCTTGGACTCCATTTCCTTGAACTGTAACAAATACAGCCTCAAATTCTCCCACAATATACAGCAGATGAAATGCAAGCAATTCAACCAAGTGTGCTTAGCAGAACTCTCAAGTGATAGCTGTGTTGGAAGTTGCTTAGCAAAGTGTTGTCAAGCCTGAGAGAGCATGGGGCAGTTTCAGGGGCTGTATATGGAGCACATCAAATTAACATTGATGATGAAAACTGATTAAAGAGTTGAAAGTCAACTGGCAATTATCCTCCTGGAGATGAAGATAGCACAACTTTCCTCTTTTTTGTTAGTAGGTCACAAGCATCACCATGCAGATGACGACAAAGTGTCTGGCAATATAGTGGAAGGAAATGTTAACCAAAGACACCAAGGTGTTGATCATACATGACTATATCACCATTGTATTTAAGAAATAAAAATCTAGCACCAAAACCAACTGAGATCTGTTTTCCCTCCACTGCTGGAAGGATGATGTTTCCACAGGAATAAGAAAATGAATCCCTGTTCTCCCCTGCCAGTGGTTCAGTAGGCTTTCCAAGATGAAAAATATTTTTGTATCTCTATGACCCTTTGAGCACATGCTGATATCCAACTCAAGTCTCTGGCAGCTGCAGAGATCTAATATCTCTCAAGATAACAGTTTGTTGTCAACAAGATCAGTAATTGATAAAAGGAAGAGATGTTTCAAAAATGCCATGGAAAACTGAATATTAATAGGAGTCATGTACACAAATAATTTCCAAGTTTCAACCAATATACTCTCTAAAATGGCACATGAAGAAACAACTGAAAAACAAGGCAGAAAATGGATTTCAACTTATCTTCATTCACTCATTCATGAATCCTCACTCTGAACTCATTTACACCCTGATCTGAGAGAAACTACTCAAACACAACTGCAGTACTCAGATAATGCCTCATGAACAGGACTCTAAGCTAATACAAATCATGGCAACAGAACCTCAAAACAGAAGTGAATTTCACTGTTTGAAATGGTGAAGACATGCATGGTGCATCAGCACAGGATCTGTGTGATGGAGCCGTACTCTGGGAGATACATGGAGCAAACACCAAACATGATTCAGGGTCCCACAAGTACCACAACCAGGAAAGATTGGAAAATTATGTTTCAGATCAATTCCAAAGAAGAGCTTAAATGAATATACAAGAGAGATGAAGGTGGGCTTTGCAAATGAGGCTGCTGCCACAAAAACCTTGAGTAAGCAACACCTCTGAAAGCAGATAAAATGAAACTTTAAGTTTGGAAGTGATCAAGTGTTGAAGAAAATTCTCACATTCAAACCAAACATTGAAAGGAAAAATTTTACTAGATAGAAACTTCTCTAATTTATCTAAGGTGGAGGTGGATTTTAAAAACCTCCTCTACTCCTCAGCATAATTATATTTCCACTGAAGAATTGGCTCTAGGCAGCCCAGTCTGTATGTAGGGTACTTTTCTTTTGTTTTCTTTCCTTTCCTTTCTCTGTTTCACCTATCTGTATCCACATTTAATCTACATCCCCTCCTCCACTTCTAGAGCACTGAAAACTCTCGGCAACTAGCATTACTCACTCTACACATACACCTTGACAGGTGAGCTGTAAAATGAAACTATCTTATCAGAAATCTTCCCAGTTACCCACAGCTGTCACACGTGTGAGTGAGCCTGTGCTTTTAATACTGTTTCCTTTCTCTTTGAGTGAGGAGCCTTATTCTGAACAGAGCACTTTCCTTTCCACCTGACCCAGATTCACCCCCACTGAAAGCTGAAATGTGCACAATATCCTGCTGAAATACAGGACCAATATGAGCGGAGTCACTGTGGTTTTGTCCACCTGTCACTCTAACCCTAATGGTTCCCTGCTTTTCATCTTCCCTCTGGGTTTTTCACTTCTCCAAACCACCGCTGCTCGACCTGCGACACTGACAGCGAAGAGCAGGCTCTGCTCAGAGATCTGCATGCTCCCCAGGAAACTGGAAGTGAGGCAGCCAAGCCTTCAACAGGGAGCAGGGCTTTTAATGGAAAAGGCAGTTGCTAAGGCATTCGGATGATTTATATTTTTGTTTGTTTGTTTCAACACACACATGTATTTCAAAGTTTACTCTCTGGGTATTTAACCCACATGGGCAAGTAGTCATGCGAAGAGAGCCAATCAATTTTATTGTGCATAAATTCTACTTGAGTGAACCTCAGAGCTCAAGCTGAGGGCCAGCTTATATGCCTGGCAGAAAAAGACACTTAACTTCTGGCAGTGGAACAGTTATTTGTCTAAAAATCAATAATTTATAGGGGAAAGAGAGGCTGCATAAAACTAAGAGTAAGAAAAAAATTAGTAAAAGCTGTAATACAAATGCAGGAAATAAATCACTCTTCCTTCTTCTATGCTAGAAATTTAATTCAAAGATTCTTACATCCAGCTTAATAGAAATAAACCACCAATATTATAGCTCCCTGTGGCATGCACATGCAAGTACTAAGGCCTCAGCATGCAGTTGTTCTATGAGGGTAAAGAAGTAGGTGAACAAGGGAGTTTTAAGAGTGAAGCGTACTTTGAGACTAAGGGATCTGATTTAATCTGCCTTCATCTGACCTTGTCAGTATCTCCATAGGAGAACTCTGTTTTATTCACTGCAATCTTATTTGGTTGGGTCAAACAATCAAACTTTCCCACTTGAAGATAAGAGAAAACAGCAGAGTGACCTGGTTTCAGGAGAGAAAGGTAAGGTTTCAGGATATTAGTACCAATGCCTGAGTTCCAGCATGGGAAGCTCCTATCCATGGTGATGTCACAGTTAGCTAGATTAATAGAATCTAGATCTCACAACAGCCCTGCAAAGGTTCTACCCATCCTACATTTCAGTAGAAAAATGTAGCAGAAGCTTCATGTGCAAAAACTTCCCTTGCTTGTTCCCTCTTTGATAAAACTTTTCTTCATAAAAACAACAATCCACCTTAGAGCTATTAGAGCTAGAAATTTGATTTTCAGAGTATTGTGCAATATTTGAAATTGCCTTGTCCAACATAATATGAAATTAAACAGCACAAAATAATTAAAAATTGAGCAAAACTGCAGGCACAGAAAATGCCAGCTGATTGTAAACAAATGACCCAGATTTCAGACAGCAAAAATATAAACAATTGCCTTCAGAAGGATCCATAGAGGGAAGGGAAGGTGGATGATGGTAGAAGGATAGCAGATACTAGGCCTATGCCTTATGTCATCCTTGCATGAAACCAAAGGGGAAGATGTGAATAATAGGAAAATGTAGGTCTTCCTACACTATGTCTGCCCTAGGTAGAATTTCTTGACCCTTAATATCTCCTCAAGATGCCTTAAGATCACAGAATAAACCAGATTGGAAAAGATGTCTGAGATCATCAATCTATGACCAAACACCATCATGTCAACTAGGCCATGGCACTAAATGCCACATCCAGTCTTTAACCCTTAAACACCTCCATGGACAGTGACTCCATCGCCTTCCTGAGAAGCCCATTATAATGTCTGATCTCTCTTTCTGTTTTACAAATTCTTCCTAATGGAAGATAATTATACACAGAAACTCACAGTGTTAATGATGGCCTATGTTCCTCCAAAGACGTGAATGTAGAAGAGGTCTACAAAGCACCTGCTTATATTTCTGCAAATGGGAATTATTTCTTGGTGATGCAGCTTTTGTCCAGCAGTTCTGCCCAGATCTCACTCATGCACTCTAACAAAGGGTGACCTGGCAGTGAGGCAAATTGTGGTAAGGAAAGGATAATGGCCTAAGCAATCTGTGCTATAGCTTGAGCTGCAAAATCGATTTGGTGATTACTTGTAATACCAGCTTATGCTGATGCTCCAGTAGCTCCTATGAGCACCAAAATCTTACAGATTCAAAAACAGCACAAGATCATCCTCAATTTGTTTTGGCAAAACTTGGAATCAAAAATAAAACAGAGAGAGACACACTATCTATGTATAGGGCCCAAGTGATGACTGTGGTGTTTAACTAGCTTTCTATTTGCAATGAAATATATAAAGCTTATCCCAATTATCCATTAGACTAATGAATAATTAGCAACTAATTCTGTTCCTCTCAGAGGAAGTCACCTGATGCCAGCTATTCAATTACACATAGTAGAAGGTAACTCTTAAGTTACCTAGCAAATGTCAGTGCCAGGGGTAGATATTCAGCAGTGTACAAAGTATCACTACCTCACAGTTAATGCAGTTCCACAGGAGTAGGCTTTATTTGTCGTATCTGAAAAACAAAAATTGCAGCTGCATGGGCCCACATGAATATTCAAACTGTTAATGCATTAACACAAGTGACAGTACCAGATTGCAAAACTTAGCATAAAATCACAAATAACTAAATACGGTGTACAGCGTTCCTTCTCTGAGCAATCAAAAACCTTGCATAATATTATAGCACAGCTGGTTAGTAGCTCATGCCATGTAATTTAAGTCTCCTTAATGGATAAGAACTTTGAAGTATTCTCTAATGAAATATCCCTTTGCTTCCAAGAGTATCAGGAACAAGATCTCTCTTAGGTTTTCTCTGTTTCCAGGCTCATTGATTCATGACAGAGAAAGTAATGATTTCTATACATTATTATATACATTTTCCCATTTATCGCACAATATTAAAAATGGATAATATTCCATGCCCTTGAGCAGCTGTGCAATGTGTATTTTAGGTCAAACACTTGATGGTATGTGAGTATTCACAACAGAAAATGAATAGCTTACATATTCAGCCCAGTGCAAAAGATACAGACAATAAAAGTTCCTCCATTACAGGAATTAGTTAAAACCAGCACACTTGACTTGTTGTGAGAGGTGATACTGTCCCAGAAACAACTTTATTACCTGTCATGTTGAGATCCAGAGCCATAAAAATCTCATTTCCCCTTGTAATTTCTGACATGCTCAATAGCCCTGGTAATTGAAGTACACTCCTAGGACTTTTTTAGCAGGCTGAGATCGCTTACCAGCTAACTACTGGCCATTAAAATCAGTAATGTGAATGGAAAAAAAGAAATTAATTAATCAGCAGTATATTATATAAGTAGCAAATAACAAAAATAATGGTTTGGTGCAGAAGCAAAAATTTCAATACAAAAGGTACAATATAGTGTGTGCAAAAATAACAGGGTTCAGAAAGTATTCTTGAGACTGGACTCTGGTGTGTGTTGCCATACATAAAATAAATCATGCATCTTCCTTGCATTTAGATGTGGAAAAACTGCCTGGAGTCATGATAACAACTGAATGTTTCATTCTCTGAAGAACTAATATTTTCAGCAACAGTAACCAGCCCTTTATGGAGATCAGATAAATCATTGCAATGAATATGAGCTAAACAAGAGCATACAGAATGTTTTCTTAATTTATTCATTCATCTATTCATAATATACATTGATGCATTGATGTTAAAACATATAAAACATTAAAAGAAACAGACAGGTGTCTGGGGCTGTTGAGTTTTTGCTTTGTTTTGATCATTAAATTCTAACAAAAGAGCCAAGATTAAATTATGTACTTCCATTTGCAAAAATATGATATAAAACATTCTGTTCTAGTACAAAACACAAATGGTAAATTAATTGCTTCACCAAGCCATTGTGTAGACCCTTTGAAAAACATGTCGAAGACATACACTGCTCATAGAATACCCCGGAGAACAATGTGTTATGCTTAAGTAATGATGAATTTTATGCTGGCCACTGCATTAGCAGTCGGTTAAGTATTTTCTTAGTTAGACCCTTGAGGATTTAGCAAGTAATTAATGATCATGAAAGATGAGAAGATTCATTATTGGCCATACGCATCTTTCCAAGATATGTCATCATTCAGGTTTGTCATAGAGCAGCACCTATTGCATTAAAAACTTATTCAACAGGAACTATAAACTTAAGAAGCATGGAAGGGACTGGAGCACTGAAATATGAAAGGCCGTAACACACATATTTCACAAGGCCATCACAGCCTTGAGGCAGTGTGTCTGTCCAGGTGGAGCTCCTCTGCCTTCACAGGAGCTCTACTAGAAGGGCAAGCTGCCTCAAAACAAGAAATAAACAGGAATAGACATTGCAATCCAAATTACTTACAAGAGATGCTGAAGAGGATAATGAACCTAAGCATCCTCAGCAATATTCTAAATATAAATTGGAGCAAGGGCTTGAATTTAGGCATGGATGCAATTTATAAACTGGAGCAGCTACCACAGAAGCAGCCAAATGCTGTCTCTACACTGCCACACAGGGTGTGACCTTGAGGACAAATTCAGCCTATCCATATTTACCCCCCACCCACCTTGCTTGATCACATTAGGCAGACAAAACAACTGGTACTCTTCCTACTAGTGTCCCAATGTCACTGCTGGTACTCTTCCTACTGGTGTCCCAATGTCACATCCCCAAATTCAGATCACTCAGATGGGAAATGGGAACACCAGGCAGCAGGAAGATGAGGACACATCACTACCTTCTCCCTCCCTCTCTCCCTCCTACTTCTCCTCCTTTGAAACAAACGTGTAATCTGAAGAAGTGTGCTTACTGATTCCATGATTCTGTCATTTTTATGTTTTGTTCTGTCTTGGTACACTTACCACATGAAAAAAACAAAACAAAACAAGCACAAAAACACATCCTTAAAATAGTACCCTGGAGGGGGGGGGGGGGGGGGGGGAAGCCACCTTCTTTCACTACAAATAATTAAAGAAACAAAAAACTGAAAATCTAAAAGAATAAATTAAAACCCTATAGGCAGCTGCTATTTTCTTTAAATCAGCCTACATCTTTGGGAGTTTGAAATGATAATAATCCACAAAATATTATTCTTTTGGAAGGTAATTCCTCCCATACATAAAAAGCTACACAAAATGAAATTTGGCAATGCAAGTAAAAGACTATTTTCAGCCAGGGAAATGATGCCTGGAGAACCACATTTTTTGCTTCCTCTGTTGCTGTCATGCTGGTTCTTGAAAATCTGGGCCATCATTTAACCTGTAGGTTCTGCTGTGCTGTTTCATAGACAACCACTTGGGTTCTGTGAGAGCTGATCCAGTTTTAGCCAAGTGCACAGAGTGTTTGACAAAGCAATAAATCTCTGAGCTGCTTGTCTGCTGTTTGATCTCTTTGATTAACATTATATGATAAAGGTGATATTTAAGAATAACAGTTCCTAAGAAATCAGCTCAGTCTAGAAAACTGATTTATGTTACCTTTCAGTTACATCAAAGAAAAACTGGCACAGAGCTAATAACAGTCACCTTCACAGAAACATCCTGACAGTCTGATTTAAAACAGAGAAGATCATGAGCCTGTTTCTCTAGAGACATGAAAAGATTTTCTCTTGAAAATCAAGGTACTGATTTGAGGAAGTCTCCATAACCTGTCTAGATGCTGTGTGTGTTCACTTGATGACCCAGGCACAAACATACAGAAATCAATAACAACTACCAGGTATTGAGGAACACATGGCAAGCACCTTACTTGGTTGCTCAAAATTCTCAGAACATATTCAAAAGCTGTTATATTTTGACCAGCAGTATGTTGTCTTCATTGGAGTGCTCACTGAGGTAATAACCTACTCCTATAGCCAGCATCACTGATGGAAAAAAGACCTGAACAAAGGGTCCACACACAATGCCATAAATAAGGATGACAGGAGAAGCCCTGAAGGCATTTTTCAGAGAGGTGCAGCCAGGTAGCAGAAGTACAGGTGGGGGCTGAGCCAACAGCCGGGCAGACCCCAGACTGAGCCCTCCCCAGTGAGCATCATCCCACAGGGTGTCAGTGCAGAGGCCAGAGCCAGGGACCAGGAACTGGGTCCATGGACAGACAGGGTAAACAATAAGCCAGAACTCACAGTGTGACTTGGGGTCAGGGCTAAGTGCCCACAGCTGAGTCAAAATAGGGCTCCTGGGTCATGGGAAGAGGGATGCATAGGTGGGGATTTCAGCTGTGGCTGCTCAGGGCAGTTGGATCCTACCAAAGCCATCCCTGGTGTCACTGGAGTCGTGACTTTGAGAAAAATAAATTTCTTTGGTAGCTTCCAGTTTTCTGCTCTTTCTTGCCAAAAGGCCAATGTACTTACTGGAAATACATGCAAAGCATGAAAATTAAAAACAGAGTCCAGATCATGTGCTCTTGTAAAGTCTGATAAATTAGAGACACGTGGCCAGCTTCTTTGCTTTTTTTAACCTCATTAATTGCCATATCTATAATGAAAATTTACATATAGAAAATTCAGGAAATCCTACACTAATTTTCATCAACAGGCCTATATACATTTAAGTGTTTTATTGTTAGAGGTACCCTTAGTATAGGCCAAGATGACCAAGATTTTAGGAGGAGCCAGCAAAAGCTTGAGTAGTCATTGGCACAAAGAAGGGCATGGACTCTAGAGGGAAGGTTTTGGTTATAATAAGAGAACCAAAATGACGTGTTTAATCTTTCCTTTCCTAAATCCCGTATTTCTGTTTGTGTGCAAGGGGGTGAAATAATACTTTTACATGGCATGTTTATTGCCTTCCTGAAAAAAAAAGTTATGCATAATATCTGTGTTTGACTTGTCTACTGGTCTGGAACACAGGCAGGAGATTGCCCTGCTATCTTCTAGAAATTTCTTTCCTTGATATTATGCTCACCCTTTGCTGCCTGCATGATTTACAGCCTTTCTATTGTATGGATTAACAAAGACTCTGCCTATCTTGTCAAAACCAAGATCTCTAGATCCATGTTACAGCTTTACTTTTGGCTCAAGCCTCTGTCAGGGTCACACAGACTCAAGGGCCTTCACCACTTATACACTTTGTCAAATGTATTTCATTATTTCCATTCTGACAAGACAAATTAATAAGGCCATTGTTTAGATTTGTTTACCATCTTTTTAATCAATAACTGTGTTCAATGTGGACATTAATTGTCAGCCAGAGATGGGATAATTAGAATAGGAATGTAAGTGCTTTTAATAAATTGCCTTGCAAACAGGAGTAATCTTGGGAACAGGATTAGGAAACCACTTTCTTCTGATTCCAGAGAACATCCTCAAGTTATATGCCAAAAAGGAAAAAAATGAAACAGTGCAAAGCCAGACACTTAAACTATCATTTTATTAAAGGAAATTACAAGAGTGCATAAGATGTAAGCCACAAAAAGGGACTGGAAAAAGTGATTTGTGAAAAATTAATTCTTTTCATCATCCTGTAGCTACATGAAGCAATATATTTTAATTGGCTGGATGTGAGAACCTGTATTTTGCCTCTTTTCCTACTCCGCTTTTAACTGCAGTGTTAGCTTTCTTTTATGAGAGCAAGGATGGCAGGGTACCAGCACAGAAATGAAGGAAATACCTTACAATACATGTGGTGTGGGGCTCAGCCAGGAGCTGAGTCTTACCAGAATGAAAGGGAGAGGGCAGAATAACGTTCTTGTGTTGCAAGTTATCCAGGAAGAATTCTCACCCACAAGGTTTGTGAATTAGCACCACGAGGACCATTGTGAGGGCACAGAAAACCTAAAATAAACCAAAATTAAAGCACAGGAAACTACTGGTTCCCTAAGGAAAGAAAAATACAATAAGAAAAAACATTCTGTCTTTTTTGGTGAGGGACTTTTCCATCAACTAAAAGTAAATACAATCCCCTTTTTTTCATAATCAAGAAGTGGAGAGACAAGTAAACAAATATGTTACAAACCACTTAAGCAAGACTTACTGGCAAGAGCTCTGTATTGTGAAGAGGACTGAACCTCTGATCCAGAACAAGGATCACGATTTCTCTGTGGAAAGTAGAGAAAGAGAATGTTCCAAGTCCTGACAACTGTAGTTTGATTGAATAAAACATTGCAATTAATAATGTTATATCCAGTTTTTCCTAAGTCTCTATTGTAGGAAAAACAGAAGTATGTTTCCTGATTAACATAATGTAAAAAGTCATTAATTAAATATTTAAGTAGATGTACATTTGAAGTCATAGCTTTGAGGTCTCAGCATCAGCCAGCCACTGAGATACAAAGCAGCATTTCTGAACAGCCTTTCTGTGTAACAATTTCAAGCCCTTTTGTATCAGACTACAGATAGGTCATATTTTTAAGACATCCTTTATTATCAAAAATTATCATTTTGTCACAATTCTCATAAATACTTCTTTTATTAGTGGCAATAATGTACTGTAGGGGACATTAAAGGAGATGCCAAGGATAATTGTAGTACTGTGAATGTGAGAACCAGAAAGGAGAAGATCAACACCACACATGGAATGGCACAGGAACTTGCCGAGATGTACATGCTCCAAGTGGAAAGGATGAAGGGTGCAAAGCTAAACAAAATATTTCATTTTTAATTTTTCCAGCTACTCAGTGAACAACTTTACCTGTAACCAGCAAAGACATTTAGAAGTTCTCTCAGAAACTGTCGGCTATCCATCAGCAGGTGAAATATGACATCAATGCTCTTTTATATCTATTATATTAAATTCATATATCTTCTGACACCAATTGTTATATGAAAAGAATGAATTTGCCATTAAATACACTAACCTCATGTTGAAATTCCCAGCTGCCACCCCACTGATTTTCTGTTTCCAGCAAAGAGGCAGCCCAAGCTTCTCTAGTCAGGAATTAATTTAAATTTCACCTCTTCCCTGGTGTAGATGGAGGAAAACATGTTAGCATAAGAACTTGCCTAAAATGAAATATAATCAATGAGATCCAATAGGATTAATTCATCTAAGTTACCTTGCCTGCAAATCACATCATAGTTAAGGTGGAGGCTACATTACATTAGACCCTTATTAGCCAAGTCTGATCCAGGTCACAGTCATTCAAAATTAAGCCTTACTGCAGGTAGTTTAAAAGCCCAAAAATAATGCTTGGCAAAACAGTGGAAAGAAAAGGGAAAGGGAAAGGATTTGGAATAAATTCCAAGAATTGTTTTTCAATTTCCTTCATTTGAATATGAAAAAGTGAAAAAAGGACCTAAGGTAACAAAAAATTTTAATCAAACCCAAATGAGATATTTTATCTCCCTTTATTCTTTAGCATATTCCTAATGTTATTTCTACTTTTAGCCAAAATAAATCAAGACGTATTTTGTTAAATGCAGTAGTGAAGCGTGATTTTGAAACACAATTGAAAGAGCACTTTAAAAACATAAGAACAAAGCCTTTTCATTTTTCAGAAAGAATCACCATTTCACAAACATTTTCAATCAGATCAAAACTGCAGTTTTCCTGTAAAAGAATTGTTCACCTAAAAATGTCCCTGACCAGCACCCTTGGGCACTCTTACTCCAGGCTGGAGAGCGGGAGTTTGCTGAGCCTTCCACGGGGTAAAGGGGGACATCACCTGGGAACTCTTCCTACCCTGAGGAATAGACAGTGAAGGGATTTAGCTCAAGATCCTGTCAGTACTGGAGGGCTGAGGTAGCACAACCTGCCCCAATCATGTATGTCTACACAAGCCATGTGTGGGTATGTATGAGCACGTGGATGCTCCCCATACGCCCACACACAGATACCATAGGTACACACACGTGAGTACTCGCTACTGCTTCAGCCTTATTTACAGCCAGGAGCATGACACAAGGATGTGGTGGCAGGAAGCACAGCCATTTCTCAGGAAAAAAAAAAAAAAGTCCTCTCCACTACCAACAGACTCAGCAGAAGTAGATTATCTTGCTCGGGTTTCCATGGTAAACTAAATTAATGAAAAATGCCTCGTTTCTGAATTGCATCACCGGAGAGCAATTGTAATGGAAGTAACAATGAGATATGTGGGTGATAATATTCTTCCTCCTCAATGTAGCAGAATGGGAGGAACATATCCCTGGTGTGCAGTAAATGCCAATACATGTAGCCAAAGCGTTTATTGTTTTGAAGCCCTCAGGAAATTTGGGTAAAAACTAAAGCCAATTTTTCTATTGGATCATTCACTGAAATGAATGTTCATTATAACACAGAGGAATGAAACAATGCAAGGCCATTTTAAATTTAAATATATTTTAGCAAGTAGAGCAAGGACTGCTACATTATTCTCTCGGTAGGGTGTGAGCTGATGTATCAGTAAGCATCTGTTCTTTGTAATTCTTCCAGTCAGAATCCAATGATTTAGTAAATATGCAAAGAGCTGAAAATCCTGAAAATTAACATTTTTCCTGAGGTGTTTGTTTCTAGTTCCTATACAGCAGATGGCACTGGTGGAATAAGAAGTTATGATGCGTGACCACTTGTAGAAGCCCTTCAGCAGGCCCAGTCAGATTTTGAATGCCTGCAAGAGCAGGCCCCCCACAAACTACTTGGACAAACAGTCCCTACATTTTACAAGTAGGAAATTAGTGTTTTCTTATGCCTAAATGGAATTCACTCTGCTTCAATTGATGTCCATTGTCTCTTGTCACTGGACACCATCTTTCCTTGAACCCTTGAAGTATTCACATATGTTGATAAGACCCCCACCTGAATCTTCTCCAGGTGGAACAGTCACAGTTCTCTCAGCTTCTTCTCACATGTCAGATGCTCCAAGTCCATAATCATCTTTGAGATCTTTTGCTGGACTAACTCCAGCATGTCTGTATGTCTCTTGTACAGAGGAACCCAGAACTGGACACAGATGTCACTAGAGGGGAAAGATTACCTACTCTGATATGCTGGCAATGCTTTTCCTAACGCAGCCCAGGGCTATTTTGGCTTTCTTTGCTGCAAGAACACATTGTCTGTGAAGGTCCCCAAGTCCTTTTCTGCAAAGAGCTTTGTATTTACCTTTGCTGAATTTCATGCGATTCCTGATTCTCCCGCCTGTTGAGGTCCCTACAAACTGGTAGCACAACCCCCACATAATAATCAATCCTCCAACCAGTTCTCCTTTTCATAATCTGCAAATCTGATGAGGCTTCACTCTGTCACACATCCAGGCTGTCAATGTTAATGTTAGTTTATCTAGTCTGTATTTCATCATTTTTTCTGCAAGGCTTTTACAGAAGACAGGTTTGAAAGCCTTGCTAACCTCAAGATCCGCTACTCTTCTCCTTGCCCTTCAAGCCAGTCATGGAATCATTGAGTTTTGAGGATTATGATGTGTGATTTCCCCTTCATCAATCCTTGCTATCTAAATCAAATCACTTTCTTGTCCTTATTACATTAGGCAAAGTTTTCCAGGACTAGCTGCTCCAACACCTTTTCAGGGATTGGGATGAGGTCATCCAGCCTGCACCTCCTTGGTTTGTTCTTCTTTCCCATGGTTTGAATTGGGCAAAATAAATTACACCTTTCTTCTGAATTAATGCACACTCCCTCCCTCCATGCTTAGATGTAACATCTCAAAATTAAAACAAAGCACATTATTTTGTTTTGAATACATTTTTCTGTTTTCACCATATGTGAAGTCCCAAAGAGTTACTAAAGGAGAATTCAGATATTTTACACGACTGAGAGGATGCTGGGGTTCTGGTACAGTTCCAAGTGACCCCAGCTGCAAGAAATGCAATGGGTATTTTAGAAGAAGTCTTCTGTAGCAGCTTCAGAAAGGTTGTGGTTTGTCAGGCAGGCATGCAAGCTTCCCTGACTCTTATTTTGTTGCCATTGTCCTGATAATGACTGCCATTGGCCAAATGCTGCCACGAAAAGGCTACAAAAATCAAGGAAAAATTATTTGACTGAAGTCTAAACTGACTGCTGAGTCAAAAAAGTACATCCAATGCACTCACAAGGTTGTGTTTAGGAGGGACTTGAAGTCATTCAAGGTAGAGAGACAGAAGAAAGAAAATGGATGGTGAATTTCCTTTAGTGTCACTATGCAACTAGACTTTCCTTGGAATTAACAAAATATGTTGTTCATCTCAAATTTTATTTATTTTTATTTCTGCAGTTCTTAATGAGAAGGGTTTTTTTCCTTTAGGAAACAATGTAAATCCCCAGAGCTGTTACATAAGGTTAGATGGTGCTTGGAAACTTCTGGAGCATTCACCCTCTACATTAAAGCCTAGTTCTTAATTTTCCAGCTTTTATTAGCACTTTAAATATTACAGCCCAACTGATTTGTGTTTATGTTTAATTCTGCTACTAAAAAAGTGAAGCCAAATGGAACCTTTTACTTAAAAGTGCACTTTAAAAGCATTATGATAGAAGAAGATCTTAAAAAAGTTACAACTTTCTATTCTGACATGCCACATGTGAATAAAAGAACAGAGCCAGAGCAATTTCCTCACTACCTGGATAAAACACAGTTGAGATTGCCAAGTGTTCTTAAGAGCAAGAAATTATATAGGCAGCCTAGGGAAGGGGATAAAGGGTGCTCCTTTTAACAAGGGGACAACTGGTAATTTATACATATACTCCAGCACTTTAGGGCTTTTCCCATGCATTATACATGCAGCACACTGTTTTGGAATAATTTCCACCCAGCTTTTGCACAGGATACACAATTGACAGGACTGGGAAATCATTCCTAGGTCTTTATCCTCAGCTGGACTTTGGGACTGCACAGGCTCATCTTCCACTTCACTGTGCGTCACTGTGTCGAGTGAAAAAGTGGCAACCTCTTGGCTTCACTGATACTCTGGTGCCAGGTAACACATGTACTGCTTCCCCAAACACTCTTTGGCACTTACTTCATGAGCATCTGCTGCCCACGGTTAGGAGCAGCCTGCCTTCCCCCACAGCTGCTGGTAGCAGCAGGCAGCTCGTGTCTTCTCCTGCAAGCTCAGTTCCCTCTGTCAGCTTGAGTTCCATGGTACAGAAAAGAGCAGCTAGCACAGGAAAGGTGAGGGCAGAGCTGCTGGGGCCAGTGCAGCAGTGAGAAAGGACACTACAGTGACTTTCTCCAATGCTTCAGTCCATTCTCCTGGAGACAGTCCAAATTTTCACAAATCATGAGAATAGCTGGCATTGCAAAAGGCATGATAGGAATAATGGTATATGTCAAAATTTTAACCTAAGCCTTGAAAAGCTGACGAGTTTTGAGAAGGAAAGCAAATGGCAAATTGCAGTGGAGAAGAAAAAGTTTAACAGGACTTCCATTCTAACATCATATAAAAGACAGCTTTTCTGAACTTTAGTGCAACAATGTCAGGAGTGATGTGGAGCTCAAAAGAACAAGAAAATGGCATTAAATATAGTCTGTTCCTATTCTTGGTATGATAGCTGAACCCCATCAAGGCATTCACATAGAGCTACAGAATCCCCTCCTCCTGAGAACCAAAACACACAGTAGGGATGTTTGGTGATACAGATGAGAAGTGAGCAAAAAAGGAAAATAGCTTGAGGTATTCTAAATTTTTCTCCAAAATATATACCCAGCAGGGATGAGTATGAATCATTATTCAGAAAGGCACAGAAATTATCAGCCACCCTGTGCTAGTTTTGTTTCTCTTGCTTTTAAATTTGCTGAAAAATTGTTTTGGTTTGTTTTGTTCTAAACGCCAGAGCCATTGTTTTCTGTATGCTCACTTGGGTTACTTTCAGCCTTCAAAATTTTGTGAAATACATGCCATAAAAAACAAGTCATTCTTTGTTCACCCTCATAAATCATCACACAGCAAAATCATTGCCCTACTGCCTGCAGGTGACTGATTGGAAAAAACGAGTTCTGATGCTGAAGAGATTATGACGGAGAACAGGGCTTAAGAAAACAGAGCCTGATGTGGAAAAAGAAAAGGTTAACTTCCTCCCCCCTAACTTTTGGGGCATAAAAATTCTAGCACATCAATTTCAAACTGGTGCTTTGTGTCAAAATCTGTACATTAAAGCAGAGTTCCACTCTTCTGAGGGGCAGAAATGAGAGTTTTTTTACAAAGGAGTTGAGATTCAGATGCCTTCACTTTTTTCCTCTGTACAGAGCAGGATGCCATGTCAGGGTGGTACAGAATGTTCACCATCTGCTCTTGGCTGAACTCTCACCCAGACTGAATTTCTATGTTCTTACATTCCAAGAGTGCTGAGACACCCTGATAGCTCATTTGTTTATGAACAGTAAGGATATTCAGCCCTCCATCACCTGGAAATTATCCACCAAGTCTAAGGGTGAGCTCCCAAATGCTGAGTCAGGGGCCTGCAGTCTATAGAAAAGGTATATGGTCTAGATGAGCTTTGTAATAGCCAAAGCACTGAAAGGAGCAGCATGTAAACTGCACCATGAGCAATGCCAAGTGAGAGGAATGGGGAATTTTGCAGAACTTGGATTTGGAATGAAAGCATTGAATGAATGTGAAAGGGATTCAGAGAGAAAAAACCATCTTTGACTGAAGAACCTAAGTTACACATATACAGACCTGTAATGTCTTACCTATAAAATCTACATGTCGATGAGATAGCCAGGCTCCACTTACACTCAAGGGAGAGATGTGAGCACTCCCAGAAAGATTATTTTGTCCACTTTTCAGCATCAATCTTGAGATAACCCAAGTCACAAATCACATTATTTGCACTCCTATAGATAGTTTCTAGACAACAAATTGGCTCAGTTGGTTAGAGCATGGTGCTAATAATGCCAAGCTCACCAGTTTGATCCTCATTAGGGCCATTCACTTAAGAATTGGACTTGTTGATCCCTTCCAACTCAGAATATTCTGTGATTCTGTGTAACTGTTCAGATATTGACTTCTGTATCCATAGAATTATAGATCATTGGGGATGGAAAAGACCTTTAAAATCATCTGGTTCCAACCTCCCTGCAGAGAGCAGGGACATCTTCAAGTAGACCAGGTTACTCCGAGCCCCATCTGAACTGACCTTGAACATTTCTAAGGATGGGGCCTTTGGCCTTTGGGCAACATTTCAACAGATGACTCTTATCATCCCATCAGATTAAAAAGATGGTCATGAAACAATTTGCCTGAGATCAGGAAAAGATTAATTATTACAGCATTTACCAGATCAGTAGAAGACTTGAATGTCATTTTTCTCCCCAGCGACCAGCGTTTGGGTTTGTATCCTACTGAGAGAAGGGAACTTTAATCTCTCATCTCTCAGTAAAGGGGGGCCACAGTTCAAAGAAATAATAAGGAGCAAGCCAGTGGCAATACCCCTGAAATGGAATTACAGTTATCTGGGTTCCTGTCAGCACTTCCTTGAGTGAAACAATCATGATTAAAGTAGAGCAACAAAACTTAAAGCCAGAGCTAGGTCCTCTCTTTGGTCCTTGTTAAAAAACACTGCTGGCAAGCAAGACATTCTTAGCACACCCTTTTAACCTCTCTGACTTTTAATTCTTTGCTGCCCCTGAAGAATAAAGAGTGCCTTTCTCTCAACCAGATGGTCAAGTTCTGCACTGGCTGCATTGCATACCTCTTGGGCATGTGAGCAGCTATGCCATTGACCAGAAAATAGGCTTGTCCATTCTGCTTCTATCTGCTGACTTTGAAATGTGGCAATACTGACTGTTAATTTGTTAGGTATAATTAGAAAAAGCTTAGAGACACTGCAGTCTTCAGGGACCTTAGACTCCCTAAAGAAGCCCAGGCAGAGAACAAGTTCCCAAATGTTCAGTTCAGCCACAGCAGCAGTATTCTTAACTATGCAAAATAGAAAAAACTCTGGAGGTTCTATTGCTTTTTACTTTCAGAGATGATTGAACAGAATATTTTTTTTTAATTTTCCTGTCATAATTAGATATCTATGTTTTTCCAAATACACTTTGGGCACCTAGGCAATATGTTCAGATTTTCAAAAATATTTCATTTTTCTTCTATTAAATTTCATCTCTTTTCCACTTTACTGTTATCAAGCTAATCTAATTTTTCATGTATCCTCATTCTCTTCCACATCAACAGTGTGACCCAGTTCCATAATAGATATCATTAGTTCAATCCTACTTCTCATGCCAAAATCATAAAAGAAAATACCCAGATGCACTCCAAGGCTGATCCATGAAAAATGGTCCTAGTAGTTCCCTTCAACCCATTACATATTTTTCTCAATATTGCTATATTGCTCATTCTCATCTACACTTTAAACAACTCCCTAACTTATCTCAAAGTTTGTACCTCTGTGTTATTAATGAGCACTTTCCTACAGGCGTCATTTTAGATGCTTTCCTGGTAAATTTGTCTCAGTGGAGCTACTTTCATTTAGCTTCAGATGTCTTTAGAGTGGTCATCCACATCTGAGCTAGTCACCCCTGGCTAACTTTGCAGTCAATGGAGAGAAAGAAATACTTGTGGTTGTGATTCATCTGGCTTATTTTAGATGTTTATTTCAGGATGGGATGAATCATACCCTAAAAGGAGCTATTTTTGAACTGCTAGAAAAGGGGAGCATGAGGTGAGTAGTTCAGAAATAGAGGTCACCAGGTCAGACACATGCATTTAGTCAGATCAACCCCATAGTTCATTGCTAAAAAAATTGGATCCTTCATATCTTTCTGCTTTATAAAACCTGTTATCCAAAAGACAAATTCAGCTATTCAGGCATAAACCTCACTTGACAAAATATATTATAATTTATACCATTTTCTTTTACCTTTATGTCATGTATTATTCTTTCCATCACAATTTTATCTTGCATACACTTGTGTTACACTTGATGTTACTTGAGGTCTGCTGTTGCTCAATACTTTCACCCTGAATAAATTAACCTCAAGGTGATTTGCTCCAATCTACAAAGCAGATTTCTCCTATATTCATTATAAATAAATATTATGAATGTTTATTTAATATTATGTATTTATATATACATAATTATATACTACATAATCTTGATGTTTTTTATGCTTATGTTTTACATTTTCTAGCAAAGTACTGGATATTCTGAAAGTTAAGCCCAAGCAATGCCAGAAGCTTGGAACACAGGAGATTCATTCCTTGATATGGTTGAAAACGATCTTCTGCTCCTTTGTAACTCTTCAGTTGTGTGTCTTTAGTCCCAACATTGAAATAAGTGGTAAAGGCATAAATGCAGTTAAGCATTCATTTTACATCCAGTGAATCACAACAGTTATCAAAATATGAAAACATGGAAGGAGGAGAATGTTAAATTGCTTAGAAAGACAAAACACCAGAGCAGTAAACAACTTCCCCTCCCTAAACCCTCTTTATTGTGAAGCCTCTTTGCAAACTGATGTGCTTGAAAATGATCTCTCTGATGCTTAGTAAATTAATTTCAATTTGACTTTATTAATACCAAATAGGTATTGTTATTAACAACACATATTCATTGCTTGATTGCCACATTTATAAGAAAAAATAAACCTCAAACATTTAGCATAACATTCCAATGATTAAAAGACTATAGCAGAGAGGGGGTTTTCATACTCTGAACAGTCAATCATGCATAATGTAATTGCATATTTTTCAGCTGGTGTCAGCAGACCAGATTTCAAGAGATATTTAAAATGTGTTTTTATTAAAAAGAGAAAAAGGTCTTTCAACTGATCTGAAGCAATTTCTGTGTAAAAAGCTGAAGAGGCTATCATTATAAAATGTAATGGTAAACAGAGAATCCTGACAGAGAACATCCTAGGAAGCTGTTTTTCCCTGTATTTGATCTGTATTTATTGAGGAACTGATCCAAAGTTCATTTGAGAGACAGATGAAAAGCTCTTGCTGAATCCAATGGATTTTGGACCAATGCTGGATTGCAAAAATAAGGTATCTGAAATTATCCACAGAGGTTTGGACTTGAGATGAAAAGTAAGTTATGTTCAAGATCATATATATAATTGGTGGTAAAATGATAGATGAGACTAACCTGCAAATTTGAAAACAATATGGAGTTCTTCTGGATTTTTTTCCTATCTGACCAACTCCAATGGCCCTCAAGGCTTTGGATTTGTGGTTTTATTCAGAAGCACTACAAAAAACAGGCAGCAGGTATGACGTGTAGCATGTAGAGGCTTCTACAGACCTATCAATAAATTGTAATTCACATATCACAGCCTGGTTTATTAAATACTGTGGGTTAATAACATAAGGAGCGCTTTACAAAAATGTACATGGATGAAAATTTTTATGGAAAATCAAATGACCAGAAAATACTGCTACTGAAAACATTTGCATTCAAGAAATGTGTCAGAGCCTCCTATGAGAAAAACTAGAGAAGCCAGCTCATTCACAAATGGGATTTTTAACATTTACCTCAGCTAAAAATGAGTCAGTTTTGTATTATCAGTAATTCACTCATTTACCTTTTATAGATTAATATAATTTGGTATTCATAATAAATTTTTACATATATTAAGCTGGTTTTATATCAGAGTTAAAATAATAGAAGAGTTATGCTTTGCAGGAATACTTTGCATTGAGTCAGTGCTCATGCTGGGGTTTCCATCTGCAGATTATCTCAAGCTGTTCTTTATCTTTAAACTTGGGTAAATTAGATTCATCCAAAATAGGTTTTTTTAGGTAAAATGTAAAGTTTGAATTCAAACACCTAATCTCTTCTTTCCATTTGTTTTTATCCCTTTGTTATTATTGTAATAATATTTTTAATATATTTACTATTATTGAAGATATGAATTCTTAATGTGCCATCTGTATTGCATTCTTCTGCATTATTGCATTGTATCATTTATATAAGATTTTTAGTAGAAATTAAAAATATTTGTTACACTAAGACACTCATCAGGGGCTGGCTCCTGGAATGCTCTTTGGAAAGGTCACAAGACCAAAAAATGGGAGTTTCTAGTGTCAGAGAAGACAGGCTTTACTATATTACATTTTAGCTTCAGCCAATGCAAATCTCTAAAATGAGGAGAGGAGAGGAGAGGAGAGGAGAGGAGAGGAGAGGAGAGGAGAGGAGAGGAGAGGAGAGGAGAGGAGAGGAGAGGAGAGGAGAGGAGAGGAGATCTATGGGTGCTTTTTTTCTTCCTGTTGACTATAAGGAAGCCCAGAATGAGTAGCTCAGATGTAGATAAAGAGCCACATGTGATCTGTTACATCATCCTCACTTCAAGTGATGTAAATTTACCTGTGTCTGTTGTTTAAAGGTCTTCTTAGAAGGGGAAATATAAATCCCATTCAAAACTTCACTCCACATCTTCAGGAGCAGTTCCAGCAGAGAGGAAGAGGAATGAACATTTTGTGTTCTGCAAGAGTTGGCAATTTTACCAGTCTGACAAGGTACTAAAATTTTCAGAGTAACATTGCTTCCCTTGAGAAATTGTAAATTCTGAGACAATTAGGATAACATTTTAAAGCAGGAAATTCCTTAAGGGATGCAATCTTTGCCAAAGATAGGGCACATTAAAACAGGCATTTACTCTACATAGCTTGTTGATAACCAGGAACCTCTCTGGAGCTTCACAACAGGTGCAAAAGGAATATCCAGCAGCTAACTGTGAAACAAAGAGTTTGTGTGGTGGTTAACCAAGAAAAGAAAAATTTTCCTCTAATGCTGTAAGAACACTTGTGAGCACAGTGTGTTTTGCCTTCCATTCAGTTATGGTGTACTCAACAGCTTCTGGTGCTCACATGTCCCCAGGTATGCTGATCAAGCAAATGTGAGATACAATGATCTGCAGGGCAGCTTCCACCAAGTTCACACTGACAGACTGGTCTGCCTGACTCATAAATTTTGTCTCGATAGTTAGCCCTCAAGCCACTAATTTGCTTCCTGTGCATCACTTGGACACACTTGGTCATGATCTGAAAATGAATGACTGCTCAAAGTATTCTGCCTTGGCAGCATTCCCGCTGCAGAGAGAAAATCCCCAACCTTTCTAGGAGTTGTGTGGAAGCAAATGATTGTGACCCAAAGCTTTAGATCTCAATCAGACCCAAACTCAAAGAGCAATAGCAAATCTACACCTTAGTCTCTTCTGAAATTTTCAGCATATTTAGCGGTGTGACTTGCTTAAGATGTTTTACACTTCAGAGTCAGTAGCATAAATTTATCTGAAGGGTCATTCAGAATACACAGTCTGGTTGAAAGTCCAACACAGTACTTGTTTACTCAATGCAGTGGGCAGCACTGTCAAAATCACATTTCTGTTGCTGATAAGAACAAAAAAGCACTTGTTCTTTTCTTTGGTTTTTTGATTTTTTCTTTTTTTTTTCTTTTTTTTTTTTTTTTTTTTGAGAGCTGGAGCGCCTTAATCTTAAATTTAGCACAAGATAAAGGGCCTGGGCAACATTTTCTAGATTGCTGTTAATGTAGAGTGGAATTGAGGGCTATTTTTAGCCTTTGTGACTTAAACCAGCCATTGTGATTGAAGCAGAGACCTTCCTAATTCATTCTTCATCATCCTATAGTTGTTTTTGTTTGATCTAATTATCTGTGACTGCAGGTGTCAGCCTTTCTTAATGTGCTTGAATTGTGTGCTAGGAAAAAACATCACAAGAGCTTTGAACATACGGATTCCCAGACAGACAATCTATAGAGCCTTTTATTTGCTTTCCCTGTGCATCACTGGCGGTTTAAAAACTATACAAAGTAAAATGGGAATTTTTTTTTCAATCAAACTAGGTTATTTCTGGCTAAACTTGGTGCTTGAAGGCCTGTAACAGAAGATAGGCACTCTGTTAGCATCTATGGTTTAGCAAGGTATTTAAAGGGAAGAAATCACTAAGCAGACAGACTGCAGCAGGCTAAGTTTACAGCAGCTATTGTGCAATGCTGAAAGGTGATTCTGCCAAAAAAAGAGAGCCACTCTGTAAATGCAGGGTAAATATGGGATTGCTACTCCAGAAGGTCAGGATGCACAGTGTTACATGGCAATCATCCAGAGCAAAGATGCAGCTTGCAATTTGGGATTGAAGAAGACAGGACAGCACTCTACTAAGCGCCCTATAATTGGGTAAGTGATGAAATCACACTCAGCTCCACTCTCGCCAAAATATGCTGATGGTAAGAAGGTAGAACCTAGCTTTTTTATTAGTCACTCACTGGAGAGATGAGGACTCAGGCTGCACTGAAGATACCTAAAGTGGAATCAAAAGAATCCTGCCCTGTTTGCTACAACCTCCCTGTTGCTTTTACTCTGTTCAATGTGCTCCCTCTTCTTTCATTGTTAAACTCACTTATTAAATTAATCACTTTGTAGTGAGAAAGTGACATTTTCAGACAGTTTGCTTTTCCACACTTCTTGGAGTGATGAAGAAATTTTGCATGTCTACAAAGTTTACTGTAGTCATTTCTACTGAACCAAAATCTGGGAACCTTGAGCAAACATTTGGTTTATGGTTAAGTACTTGCACAATAGTAATGCACAATATATTTTTTTATAATCATTTATTATGTATTTTATTCCTTCTACAGGCTATAGCAAGAAAACTTCCACCAATGCACATCCTTCCCTTTAAACTGCCTGTGGCTGCAGCAGCCAACCCTCACCAAATGCAGTAGCACATTCTCTGACTCTCAGGCAGCTTTGTTAGGCTGTTTTGTTATTTATGACCCACCTACCATGGGGGGCAGGATTTGGGGAGGGTACCCCTACTCAATTTAAAAGTGCAGGCAAAATTCTGGTGTTGAATTCTGCCAATGCCTTAGCAGTTCCACAGCTGTGTTCCCAAACAATAAACTCTGTCAGCAAGGTACAAACTAGCCCTTTGCAGATAATACAGAACATGGGAATCCCTCTAGGGAGGGCTATCTCATTTTTATAACAAGGCATACATATAGTAAAGGTGCCTTCTGTGCTCAACCTCACCTCTCCAGAGTCAGGAACTGATTCTTTCCTGCTCACTACTTCCCTTAAATTCACCACCCCTACAGCAACGACTGAGGAAGGAGGTGTTCTAGGTGTACTGTGCATAATGCCTTCTGGGAAAGAGCTGGTTTGGACTGGCTGCTGGTTGTTCTGACTGTGTGCCTGTGAGGGCCCTTACCTGCCACTGCTGAGGGGAACTAATGAGATGCAGCACAGATCAGAGAGAGGGAAAGCACAGGCAGGCCCTTCAGCTGTCACATAGCCTTTGTTTTGATATTCTAACTCACCAGGATCACTATCTGTCTTAGAAAAAAAAGCATTTGCTGTCACTTCTCTTTTGTTTTTCTGAACATATCAGTGCACTTTTGGAGATGTATGAAACAGCTACCACTGGGAAATAATTCTGTTGCTGGAGTTATCTCAACAGTAGAACTGTTTGTACCATTTAGCACCCCACACCCACACAGACACCAAATATTCTCTTCCTTGCTGCTCTACAGCATGGTTAACTGGGAAAATCTATTATCCCAGACCACCATTACAAAGACTTTCCTACAATTCAGCAGGATTTGCTCTAAATTCTACCTATGGGGGAGAATCTGGTGGCAGATTAATCTGATTCTGCTGCTAAGAAACTTCATACACTGCTGTACATACAATTTTACCTAACTATGCTCCTTGCCACCATCTAGTGGGTGGCTAGACATTTTGTTTATCCAAAAAAATTACAGGGTTATCTTTTGGAGAAGGCACAGAAATACTTTGCATATGTGCCATAAATGTGTTTGTCAAAAATAGCTTCTCTGCTAGCTGGTTCAATAATTACTATATCTGTTTTATCTGTTACATGTTTTTGTCATAAGAATTTGGCTAAAAGTCAAATATGGCAAGCCTTTGCTCTGTATTTAGTTCATCAAAGCTGTCTTTGAAAACCTCTGAAAGCCCTTAGGAATGTATGACTCTTCTCAGATGGAGCCACTACTTGCTTCAACTTTGCTTTTAATAACAGAACATACTGAATATGGACCAAATGTGTATAAACAAAGAGAAACCAAGTCAAGATGACTCACTGAAATTTACTTCTGACCTCAGTCAGTTAAAACTATCATCTGGCTTTTCATGCATACACTTGTGTGTAAGTTCCTCTCCAGCCCTTAGACTCCCACTAAACTGAGAGCTCAACAAGGCAGAGGAAATACAGATGGGATCTTAAGAATGCACTTACTCAATCCTCTGAAGTCTCTTGCCATTTGTTTAATAGACATTGAGTTTAACAGACATTGAGTTTTGGGAGTCACAAAACTTCCATTCTGTTGCAATGAAGAGGCTTAAAACCTCTACTGGCAAAGTCACAAAAACTGCCATGTACAACAGAAAAGAACAGCAGTATGGCGAATGCTCCAAAATAACAATGAAGTTTTTGGGAGATAGTTAAAAAGCTGCTCTTATTCCCTTACAAGCATGTTTCCAGAGCTATTTTCAGCAGTCATTACAGTTACTCACATAGATAGATAGATAGATAGATAGACAGACAGACAGATAGATAGATAGATAGATAGATAGATAGATAGATAGACAGATAGATGTGTCTGTATATGTCTGTGTATACCTATGTCTACATACATCGATTTATTTTCCTGCACTTCACCTGTTGTGACTTACTGATGATTCCTTATCCATTCTTATTCACAGTGATAAGGATTTCCTCAAATCTTCCAGTGGACCTTGATTGTGATAAGGATTTCCTCAAGTCTTCCAGTGGATCTTGGCAGTCATTCTCCAGTGAGTACACACAACACCATCTTAAATGGCACTTTTGGACCTGCTATGAGGACTCTTTTCTTGCTTACATATGACTTAATTATTACTGGTAAAACAATACTGAATGAATTTACAATGAGTATACTTTCTCATGTTTAAAAAACAGTAATTAATAATTTCCAAAACTTTGGAAGAAGGGACTCTTGTTTCATCTTGAATCTTGAGAATTGTCAACAACAAAAATGAAGCTGGTGTACACATCTAAAGCAGGCAATTTTCATAGAATCATAGGATCATAAAACCATAGAATCATAGAATGGTTTGAGTTGGAAGACACGTTAAAGACCATCTAGTGTGAACCCCTCTGACATAGGCAGGGACACCTTCCACAAGTCCAGGTTAAAGCCCCATCCAACCTGGTCTAGAAGACTTCCAGGAATGGGGCAGACACAAGTCCCTGTGCAAACGTGCTCTGGTGCCTCACCACTCTCATACTGAAATTCTTCCTAAAACAAATTAAAAGCTACTAGCTACTTTCTCCAGTTTTAGGCCATTGCCTCTTGTCCTCTTACCACAAGCTCTCTCAAGAAGTCCCTCTCCAGCTCTCTTGTCAGCCCCCTGTAGGTACTGGGAGGCTGTTCTACAGTCTTCCTGGAGCATTTCTGCCAGCTGAGGAACCCTAGCTCTCTCAGCCTGCCTTCATAGGAGAGGTGCTCCAGCCCCCTCCTCATCCTCATGGCTCTGCCCTGGACTCCAAAAGGCCCACCTCCTCCTTATCTTGGGGGCCTCAGACCTGGACACAGCACTCCAGGTGGGGTCTTATGAGAGGGGAATAGAAGGAATTACCTTCCTTGACCTACTGGTCAAAATCCCTTTCATGCAGCCCAGGATACAGTTTGTGGTTTTGATGCACTAGATGTCCCCTGAACCAAAACTTGCACGAAGTGACAGCAGTGTCTCCTTGGGAATAGCCTAGAATGCCTAAAAGGACCATGGGTCTGCCTACAAGATCTAGATTTACCTGTAGAAAGCAGCTCCTCAAGCAGCTGTTTTTCTAACAAACTGTTAGTACTGTTTCTGTGTTTAAAGAGTTAGAATAATGCCCATAACAATAATAATAATGTGTTTGTTTTCTTTGCTGCTTATGAGGGAAAGAAGTATAAGACATATTCAAGAACACTTTATATGGTAGATGGTTTATTTAGGTAGTTAAGTAACTTAAGCCAAAATATAAAAAATAGTAGTTAGATGTGACACATAGGCAATATCCTTTCTTACAAGAAACACCTTTTGAATTTGACAGATGGCTTAATGTGAGATCTCAATACACTTTCAACAGCAAAATAAAAGAAATAAAGGTGGTAATAAAAGTGGATGGCCTAGAGGTATGTTATTTGCATAGGATTCAGAAAATTAGTTTTCAGTTTGTGGCAGGAATTTACAGTAGCCTAATAAGGTTAGTCTTATTAATCTCTACTGGTAACCAGCGGAGCCACACAAAGGAATTTAGAGCAAGAGGAAATTTAGCCAGTAGGAAAAAACTCCTCCCTTCCCCACATGTTCCTTTTCATTTTCTCATTGGACAATCAAGATCTTAAGTGGGAAAGGCTAGTCCTGAACTGATAAAAATCAAGCTGGAATTGGCAAGGTTATTGCTCATCTCTCAGCTGTAAGGTGGAAGCAATGATGTGTGAAGGTAGTGCACATGAATGGAGCCAGAAGATTCACTACTCAAGAAGCTGAAATCCCTTTTCCAAAACTATTGAGGGTACAACAGCATGGGCAGCCACTGAGATGAGTATATCACTATGTTTGGACCCCACACAATCTTAATAAATATTTTTTTAACACCATTCCAAAGACTGCAGTCTCTAAAAAATATTTTAGAAAATATTTCTCAAAGTTTTCTATTGATTTTATTTTTATTTCCAAAATGGATAAATACTTAAGATAAATCCTAAAATCTATGAACCAGCTCTACCATACTACTTAAAGAATGTGATACAGATCATGGTGCACGATTTCAGAATGAGACTTGGTGAATCTAAACACAAAATAATGACTCCTGAGGGAATAATAAAATCAACAACATGAGCACAAGTCAGTTGCAAAAAAAATTTTGTTATTATTGCAGTCAAGAGATATTAATCTTTTGCTACATATTTAAGAGAACACAACTGCATGAAAGCAAATGTTTAAAAATTCATGTTATAGAACTTTCTGGGACAACATAATTGGAATTATTGCCTGCTATAATTATTGCCTTGGGTCTTAATTTTTTCTCCTTCTTCTATTTTTCCCTTCTCTCTCATTCCACTAAATAGAAAAGACAAAATTCCTCTTCATGTATCAGTGCACCATTTCTTGAGTACTGCCCAGTATTTCAGACAACATGATATGCTAAAAAACCACATAGATAAAGTATTTTATAATGCATTTTCAGAATACGGAGTTCCAGTATCAGTTCTCATGATATTCAGAATTTAAGAGTAGTAATACAGTTAAACCCTGGTCTTATTATTGCACATCTAATGGGGTTAGTGGTCTAGTACTAGACTTTGCTTTTAGTTCTGCTGTTAGTAAGCACCATAACAGCCTTGTAGGAACAGAAGACTTCTCCTTTTGGATTAATTTGGTCCTTCCTTCCTTGGTGAATGTTTGTTTGATAGAGCTACACATCTGTATCTCCTGACAGCTCCCTGTAGTGTTGTACCACGGGATAATTTAGACAAGAGAGTACAGGACAAGACAAGACAAAATTTGTGCAGCACACCAGAGTGCTGGTGTTTGAGGTGAGGGGCATGGCATCACCAGGACTTGATCCTGAAGACAGCAAACTTGCTCAGAGGCAGCTGATATCTCTGATATCTTCCAAAATGGTTTTCAAACTAAATGTGATTGGAAAAGGAAAGCTTAAAAGCTAATGTGAATGTCTGTACACACCAGCTAGGGCTATAGTTCTGCCTGGCTCCAGCCTTCCCCACCCAAGTGTCAATGCTTTCATACACCTACTGCCACTGAAGTCAGCACACACACGTTAGGAGCACCTGGCACTTTTCAGAGCTGGGTCCTCAAGCAGATGCTGACAAAAACTGTAAGTGTTGCAAATGCATGTGGGTTGCCAAGGGCTCTTTAAAGCCAGATATCTTTAATAAAAATAACTAATGCCTGGCCTGTGTTTGATCATGTTCCACGGGCCACTGCATCTGTGGAACAGTTTATTGATACTTCTGACTCATTTGGAAGGAAATAAATACAAGAGCAAGAAACATGAGTAGAAAAGTTCTTCCATCAAGATGCGGTCAAGAAATCTCTTATGTCTTTGAATTCTGCCTGAAGGTTTCTACACAAAGTTCAGAGAGACAGACTTGCTGAAAGCTCTCCATATATTTGCCTCAAGGAGTGGGACTGAACTGCATGGTTGATATTTTTACTTCCAGTTTGCAGACTGGAGGCATTTCTTCTTCTTTTTGACATTTTTTAAAAATTTATTCACTTTTTTTATGTGTTAAAAAAGAAAAGTGAATAAAGAATTAAAAAAAAAATTAAAAAATAGTGAGAAAATAGCCACTAAGGCTTTTCTTTCTTTTTCTTTCTTAGTAAATCAAACTAATAATTGCAAGAGATGTTTATAATTAATTGATTTGTCATGCACTGAGCCATCTATCTTTTGCTGTGATTACAAGAACAACCTGCTATGGGTAAGCCAACCCATATATGTTCTTGTGGGGCATCAGCTCTTTTGCAGTCACTGCCTACACACACATTGCTACTCTGACATAGCCGGGGTAGATGCAAACAAGTTTACCCTTCAGTGAAGCTGTTTCTCCTTTATGATCCTATTGCAGAATCTATCACAGCCCAACAATTCCACGATTGATTTGCTGGCAGCCGAGCCCTGAGGCTTGGAATGTAAATAAGACTCAGAATGAAAGTGATGTGCTCTGCAGCAGCCAACACCGAGTGCAGGTACTTCATCAATTGACCTGATTTCTGGAAAATCTGCTTGAAACCTTGGAACTTGCTTGCAATTACAATTTTTGCAATAAAATATTAGTCTCCATGGTAATGAGAGAGAAGTGCTTTACTAACTCATTTAGGAAAAAAAAAACCCAAAAGGAGATGACAGTATCTCTGAGAAAATGAAATTTTCAACATTATTTCACAGTTGGACAGCTTCATGCAGACTTGTCAACAGATTAGTAGCATTCTTCCCATTTTATATATGGAAAATCAGGGTAATTAATAGGCCTCAGGCCTTCCTTGCAAAAGGGAGATTTAATGAGCTCCATAGCATTATCAGAACAGAAGAGCACATCAGTAGTTTGCCTCTGTCCATGGAAAGGAACACCATCAATAGAAGGATGGCCCTGCCCCACTCCTTTCCAGATCTACTAGATGTTATTAGATAAATGCTGCTCTACCCATTTAAATGTTACAAAATTCTGGGCTACAAATTATCTCTTTGGGGCGGGAATTCTGTATTTGCTATGTTTTTTTGTAATATCTATCACTACAGGAGTCTCACCCACAGGCCTTAGTTAATTGGCGGGGGGGAGAATAATTGCATTTCAGTAGGAACCAGAAAGACAAGAAAAAAATGTTACAGGCTCTGTAGAAAGCCAGGTGCTCAACAGACCACGTGTTGTTCAGGCCAACTTATGAAAAAGGGTCTCTTTTACAAGCTACATACACAGGATTACAAAGCTGGTTGTGAAATCTTTCTCAATAACTTCCTCACAGGAGAAAGTCAAAATAACAGCCAAAAATATTCAAGACTGGGAGGCAAAAACTGAAGTCAGGGTGGTGAGAGAGGAAAGAACAATCCTTTTTCTCTCCTCTTAGAGGGTCAGAGAGAGAGGTGTAAAATTCAGTGCATGGCGGCCTGCCCAGGAGTGTCCTATCAAATCCACCTTACACCAACAAGAAGTCTTCTAGAAGATAATTGAGTAGTTGAAAAAGTTAGTCCCATTTCTCCTGAGATGGAGCTCTCTTGGATGGGTGGAAGAAGAGTGAAATTTGTGTCCTTTGAAACTGCTGGGGTTTTAACATCCTTCTAGCTCAGCTTGTTTTTGTGAAACCTCAGAACTCCTCACTAGAAGGAAAACATTATGTTATGAACAGCTCTGTTGGGTTCTGTTTCTTGTTCTTGCCATTGAATTACTGTCAATCATGGAAAAGCAACTTTATCTCATTATTCTTCAGGTTTTCCACCTCGAAAGCAAGATGCTTTCCTTTGCCAAGCACTCTAGATGAAAACAATGATAGATTGTATATATATAGATAAAGTATTCCTTCTTAAATTTGCTATATAGCTATAATTACCACTGAGCAAGAAGGGAAAGAAAGAAAAATGTTATTTACAAATCACAGCTGGAAATTATCTAAAAGCAGCCACTCTAACTACACTCTACAGTAACTCAGAGGTCTTAAATATCTCTTTCCTGGGTAGACACTAAAAATGCAAGCATTACTGTATGATCTCATGCTTATAGCCACAATTACATGAAGCAAAATTATTTCAGTAAGAATAACAATTTGATTTCACAAATAAAAACAACGAGAAAATAAATTATTTTAAAATAATTTCTGTGGTTTATGTCAGTTACTCTGATATCCTGGCCTGCTGTCTGATGGTGTCTAATGGTTGCCTGTTGGATCATGCTGCTCTTCAGCTATACCTCAAACACAGATGCAGTTTTAAGATCTTTCACTAAAGATTTTGACTTAGAAGTTATAAACTGGGTTCATATAAATCATGCACTATTAAATTCTCTTTTTTTCATTGTGTTATAGTATTTCATCGTATGTATTTCCCTAGAGTTCTCACTTTTAGAGATCAAAAATCCCTTTTTCCATCCTACTTTTTAAATATAGGCCTCAGTTATGGAGTTCTTCACAAGCAGATGAATTTCCAGGATCTCATGGAACCCATTGTTAGGTAAGTTGGTGTATGGAAAGGAAATAAAAGACAAGGTTAGACTCATGGTTGAAAAGTTAAAAATAGCAGGAAAAGGTAGAGGCCTCAATTCATTCTTTCTTCTACTTCACATCATCATAATTTTATACTAGTCAGTACAAAATGACATAATCTGACTGATTTACCACATTCAGCACTATATTTTATTTAGGCAAATTGCTATGTGACTGTAAAATGAAGGTCCAAAGTGCTAACATTAGGCAATACAAGGAAAGGCAAAAAATTTTTCTGGTGCTCTGACCAGGGTTTCTAATGCTTTTCAAGAGAAGCTTCTTTAGATGCTGGAAAGTTTCTGCAGTAGATTTTAATTTTCCTAATCTTTTAATATACAGCCCAATGCAATTTTATAAAGTGTGCATTAAAGTTCTAATCAACTTAACTTTAAGATAGATACAGCAGTCTTTAAAAGTGCCTATTTTTATTTATATTTGTGTGTGTATGTGTGTGTGTAGTTAAAACACTATTAAACTGCAGGACAAAAGTAATGAATTGCAAATTAATTCTGACAGCAGAGATGCTTGTACAGCCTCTTGATTAGGACAATACAGTTTTAAAATGTGAAACTTGGAAACATTCTTAAATCATAATGTTAGCTCATGCAATCATTCAGAGTGTGTCTCCAATCTTTTCCTCATACAACTTGGAGTAATTTTAGGAAGGAAATTTGAGAACCTTTGAAAATTATTTAAGTGTTCCACTTTCCATTTAAATTTTCCTTTTTTTATCTGCTTCTTTGTGTCAAGGACAGATAGTTATTTTAATTTCAATGTCTGGCAAAGAGAGGTGTATTTTCTCTAACAAAAAGCTAGGCAGATGCACAGAGTGAAGTAGTTCAATATTAATGGTGAATTTGTAGCAAGCTGGCATAACTGCATTGGTGCTTTCCTTGAAAGGTTTAGGTTGATTATTGATAGACAGTTCTCTATTTTTCCCATAAAAGCTGAAGTATAGCTTGTACTAAGTCTAAAGTACTACAGTGAGAAGAAGTGATGAGTATTCTTATGGTTCAGAGAACAACAGAATAGTGGAATCTTTGTTATCCACAAGTCTTTGACCTACTACATTTCCATTTTTTATTGAAAAGAACACATTCCACAGAGCATAACTCTCACATTCAGAATTAACTGTTCTAAATACATATTTCTTATCTACTTATTTAGGGGAAGGAGAATGTGTGATTAAGTATATATTTTTAACACAATTTAAGACTGCGAGCCATAATCCTTCAACTCTACCCTAAACATTTTAGTAGCAGCAAAACATAGTAGCAACAAGTCTTCAATGGACCTGCTCATTCTCAACCAGTGAGCAGGGACATGGCTACAGCAGCAGGGCTAAAGGACTCAGTACTTCACTGGAAGCCTCAATTCAAAAGAAAATTGGAGTTGTAGGGTCTTTCTGTCAATCCTTTTCCAATAACTTCTGTTGTTCCATTTAACCCAGAGTTATCAAAGTACAGGAGCCTCCAGCATGTTCAGTTCCTGCATGTTTCATTTTAAAAAAGCCCACAATGAATGGCTGTGTAAATGGCAGCAACCTGACAGGCCCTTTCACAGAGACACAACTCTGCATGGTGAAGTCTGGGCAGGCTGTTCAGCAGCAAACATACCCATAGCTCTGGTCAGTCACAGAATAAAGAGAACTGGCAAGCCAAAAAGCAAAGTGAGGAATACTGAGCGATCTTAATGAGGATGACTTACATGGGTCACGAGGGGAACCACAGTTAGTGAAGCAAGGAGGTGTAGGAAGATAAGACACAGAAAAACAGGAAACAAGGCTCCATTCATTGCACTCCTCTTGTGGCAATCTCATTTAACTTCTGTCTCATTTCTATTTTGTTTTTATGACTTACAGTTGATCAACGTTGCAATTGCACCAGGCATAGGAGTCTGCATGTCTCTACATACGTGTGTGTACTTACACACAGAGACACGTACAACACACAACATACAAAACGAGCTGCCTGAACCTGCTACTTCAAATGCCTCATTCAGTGTAATTAATTGGGACACCAGCTGTCTCGAGGAAGAGACCATTGAAATACTGTTAACAATAGTAAAGAAAATATGCCTATTCTTTATGAAAATATTTGCATATAAAATGCCTGAGCATGCTCCAAGTATAGGGAACAGGTAGGAACCAGCTGCAGGTTACCTACAGGCACAAGCAGTGGCCCTCAATGGCCAAGGCCACATTTATGATGGCAAAATCCAGGCCGTGGAGAAGTCACAGCTGCTCCAAAAACGACTGTGGTAGCAACTGACAGCCTTTTTAAGCTTCTGAATTGTTCTGGTTGAATCCTGCATTACCACAGTCCCTGACATTTTATCCCTTTGTCTGCAAAGTCACAGCGACACTGTCAAGTGTTGATCCCTTGAAATATGACGGGTTTTGCACCCTCCTTTCTAACAAGAGCAAGGCTGGCCTTTGTGCAGATCTGCAGTGGCAGGCTGCTAAAAATAAGGATGCAATAGCCACTTAGGCAGATCAATTTAGCATGCTGAGAAAACTACAGAGCGAGGAGATACTCACTTCATACACACAACCCTCCCAGAAACTGCAGATTTAAAAAAAAAAAAAAAATAATGGTTGTATTTAGGAACTGCTTCAAATTGAAATGCTATAATAACCCTCCAAAGAAGCAGACTGAAGATAAATTATGCAACTGTAGCTGATTTAAATCAGATTTTGAGGGAACTAGGGAACTCTCCAGAACAGGTATTTGCTCTGCAGTTCTTCATGTTAATTAAAGCAGAACAGAAGGTCATCATAAAAGCTGCCATATTATAAAAAGCAAAATAATAAAGCCGTAAGAAAAAAAAAAGGTTATTTCTAAATGGAAAATAATGGGAAGCAGAGCCTTCTGCCTGTGTTAACTAGTTCATGCAGAAATGTTAATCACCATTATTGTATTGACATAAGTGGTGATGAGGTGATTTATACCATCTGTGCATCTGGCTGTGTGGAAATATACATATTTGACCAGAACTGATTACACCAGCAGACACACTAAACAAATGAAATTCCAGTTATAAAGCACAGATCAAGGATGTACAGACATCCAAGAAATGTCCAGACGTGAGCAAAGGAGCTACTAAGAAGAGTATGTGATTTGAATGGGCCATTAGTAAAAATAAATACATCAGCAAATGTGATACAGTCGAACTAGCTATGGAACAAAACACAGAAATGTGAAAGTGAGTCAAACAGTACAAGTCTGGCAAGTGTCACAGTGAGTCTGGTGAAGCAAATCTCAACCTTGATTCACAGAACCTTACATATATTTACATATGTTTAAATTAAAATAAATTCTTACATATGGGCAAACTTAAGCATGAACAGAAATTTCATTTACTTCATTAGAAGTTATAGAAGATAAGACTGAATACATTATATACTGCCTTTTCCAACTAAGGAATTTCCTTCAAAATTGGGCCCCTCTCTTCTGAGTGAGGGCACTTCCATTAACAAACATTAATTAAAAATTCTATACATATTATAATCTTGGGAAGATTGCTGAATTTGAGAATTCTTGTTGACAAGAATTTGACTTGATAATACGCATGTGTGGTAGTTTGGGGGACAGCAGCTGAAACAGAAAGGAAATGTCAGGAAACATGAACCAGCACTTCCTAATCATGAAATAATATGGTAAATCAGCTATTTTTAGTAAGTTATATCAAACTCAAAGGTTTGGATTGTAGAAGCAGAAACATATAACACACGCTTTTGTAGATTATCTCATGGTTTACCTTGTATTTATAAGGCAAAATGACCCAAAAGCCATAAAGACATCTTTCACTTTTACTGTTTCACAATGGCAAATTATGAAACACAAAGCTTCCTCATTGTGCCCATTTAGATCACTAAGTCAGGGACAAAGTCAGAACAGACAAGATCATTTTAAAGTCCAGGGCTCAATTTAGTGGTTCGCAGGTCTTTGTGTGTCTATTTCAGCTCTGGTCCCACAGGGACCAGAAGACTGCAATCAGTTCACAGAGCTTTGTGTGCTGGATGACAGCAGTTCACTGGCTTTGCACCCCTTCACCACCGAGAAGCACCTCAGACACTTTGTGGGAGCTGTCTAACACAAGGCACAAGTTACAGACTTCCATCTTAAAGGCAGGAGCTCCGCATCTACAGCTGAATAATAGACGAGCCTGGCAGTTGTGCTGGCTCAGCTGCTGCCCGTGTTGCAGAGCAGATGTTCCAAAGCAGGTGTCAGCAGGCAGTTATGGGTGGCAACCACCAAAGCCCTCCCAAAGCAGCGCTTCCACTCCAGTTAAAGCCTCAAAGGACACATGAAATAACCTTGTTAATCTGACGCTTGATAATGCAAACATCTTAAAAATCCCACTCCAAATTGTATGTCACTCCCTGGCACAGAGCCAGCAGTTCTCATCCAATTTCAGCATATTAAGGTTTTAATGGGGTTTTTTTAGAGAAGCTTCTGCGAACATTTGGTGCTACCCGTTCAATGCTTAATCACACTTTCTTAGAAGGAAATCGCGGTGATGTTTAAACGTACGAATTAACTGCATCTGATACAGCCTTTTTCTCCTTACACTATCTACCCTGTAGAGAGCATCCGCAACAACCCCAGCAGGACGAGAGCTCCTACAGAAAGGCTGGAACGCTCTGCCGGCTCACCCCACTACCCGTCCCAGGCGGCGAGACCCCGACACCCATCTACGCCACCGCCCCACCGCCTCTGTATCCTCTTCCCGGGGGGATTCCCGCTCCGTGCACGCCCGCCGCCGCAGGAACCTCGCCTTTGCGACAGGAGTGAGGGGCGCGGGGCTCGCGATCCTCCCGCCCCCGTGCCGGGCGGCCCCGCTCTCCCCGGCTCAGCCCAGCCGCCCCCCAGCCCGCGGCCAGCCAGATGCGCCGGGCTACGACCGCCGCCGGGGCAGAGCGGGTGGGCGGGCGGGCGGGCACGCACCGGGAACGCCGCCCGGAGTCCGCCCAGCCCCGCCCGTGCGCAGAGTGCGGAGTTGGGGCTGAAGGGGGAACGACCCGCACCGGCCCCGCGCCCACCGCGAGTGAGCGGCGCCCGGCTCCGCCCGCCCGGACCCGCCCACCGCGCGTCAGCGCGGCCGCAGCCAATGGGCAGGCGGGACTGCCCCTGGGGGCGGGGCCGTGGAGGGGCGGGGCGGGGCGACAGCCAATGGGCTGCGGGGATGTTCCCGGAGGCGCAGCCGCCGCGGCCCCTCCCCCGCCGGCCGCTCCGGCTCGGGGCTCGCCGGGCGGGAGAGTTTCGCTCCCGGGTGGGAGATGCCGCGCGGGCTCCGTGTCCTCGCAGGTAACGCCGCGCGGGGGAGCGGGAGTCGCACCACTGCCCGTCCGCCGGCGGGACCGGCCCGGGGGGTGAGGGCCGGACGGGACGGGACGGGCCACCTCCTCCGGCGGAGCCGTCGCCGCCAGGACAAAAGGGGAGCGGCGAGCGGGGCAGGGCCACCGCCAAACTCCCGGCGGGGCTCGCCTGCCCGCCAGCCTCGACCCTTACCCCGAAGCTGCAGCTGCCCTCCCGGGCCGGCTCCTTCCCCGGGACCGCCCGCCGGGTGCCCGGGACGCCCCCAAGTTTGCGGGCTCCGGGCACGGCCAGCGCCGCCCTGGGTGCGAGCCGCCCCCGGCGCCGGCGCTGTTGGGCGGGAGGCGCCGTGCCCGCCCCGCCGGGGGTGCTGCGGTGAGCGGCGGGCGCTCTCCGGGTCGGCTCGGGCTCGCCTTTCCCTGGGGAGAGCGGCGGAGGGGCCCTCCCGGCGCCGGGCAGCGGCGTGTGCCCGCTCCGGGAGGTGGCGGTGCGCCGAGGGCGCCCGCCCCGCGCTGCCCGGGCAGGGAGGGAGGGAGGGAATCCCCACGGACCGGATCCTGGACAGCGGGGAAGAGGGCAGGCAGTGGCTGTGCGCCGGATAAATAGAGCAAGCGTAATGGGAGAAACTTTCAGGGCGAGATAAATTTTGAGTAGGTTAAATATTTTAATTGCGTGGTGCGTGTTGATGCTGTATCCGTGCTGTTGGGAGCAGCGCCGTGCACTTCGCTCGGTTAACAGCCACGCTTTCTCTCTTTGTTTCCGTCAAACTACGAGCACAAGGGTGAACTGCTCCGAGAGAAGGTTTTGCTCTTAAGGCAGCTGCTTTGCTCAGCCAGGGAGCTCCAGCCGCTCAGGCTGCACAGCTCCAGGTTACTGACTTTTCCTGAATGTGGGAGCCGCGCCGTATGGACTCCAAAGCGAAGAGCGGCACCGGTGTGGCAGGGGCACTGCCTGTCCCTGGGCACGCGTGTGTGCCGGAATTGGGAATATGCAGGGATCGGAGTGAGCTACTGCAAAAAGCAAAGCAATTGCTGCAGCAGCTCTAATGGTCAGCTCTGCTCCAGAAGCCAGATGCTTGGAGCTCTTTTCCAAACATTCCATTAAATGCAATGTTTGCAGGGGTGCACTAGAGCTATTCTTCTAGATTCTCTGTTTTTCTCTATGAAGGTATTAAATGTTGTATTTTCAGGAGTGCAACAGTTGATTTAATAAGCAAATAAATAAGAAGAAACTTAAGATAGGCTACTATATATGTGCCTATCGTACTTTAGGCTTGCAAAATAAAAAATCCGTATTCTGCCTGGCTTTTACTGCAGTTTTCCATTCATAGCTTCCTTCGCTTGCCGTTTATACCAGCACCTGATAATAAGAGCACTCACAGTAGTGTCTGAGCTCCTGAGAAGCAGAGGCAGAGCAGAAGCTGGCTCTGGAGCATCCAGAGAGACCCATCCGAGTAAAGGTGGCTCCTGGGTGTAAACCTCCAGCTCAGTACCTCCACACTGATTATCACTCAGTGTGCTTGGATTACAGGGTCTTTTTCATCCGCCTCAACAGTCTCATGAGTCTATACAGCAGTTGAACTTCAGCTGCACTTGAGGTGTGCTGAGTGATCTCTTGAACACTAGTTCCATCTCAATTCTATGGGTCTTGCTGCGTCACTGCTTGAATTGTTGAGATTTAGGGCCTAGGCCATTAACTGATACCTCCACATGTCTATCTGTGATGTTTGTATGAATTCCTTGCATGGGGGAATGCGTGAGACTGGGTCCTGTAATCTGATTAAGTGAAGGGAGTTTAGCTCTTTTGGCAGTTGACAATGTTTGCTTTTCAAGCATGGAAGGAAATTATAATATTTATCATTTTCTACAGAGCTTTATAAATGTTTCACAGTCCCTCTGTTGCATCTGTTTGTTTTGCCTGAAAAAAACAGTAAGAAACAGAAAAACAGTGATTTGCTCTACCTTTTAGAATTTGTCTGTGCCAAAGTTTTACCTTAGCATCTAAGAATTTCTTGTATTTATCTCTGTGCTCCAACCATGATAAATTCTGCCTTTAGTTCCTCATTTGAAGTACAAAATTATGTTTAGGTGTGTTTCAGTAACTGAGAGATGCTGAGAAAAAGAATGTAAGGTTAAATGAAACTTAATCTCCTCTCCCAAGCCAGCTTTCCTTTAGAGTTCTTTTTTTGTGAATTAGAGCTGTAACCATGCACTTGTATGTGTTTCTTCTAGATTTTCAACCAACATAATGCTGAAGCTCCCAACTTGGAACCAGCATTTCACAGAATGGCACAAATGGAACCTAACCTGGACCATGATGTATCATGGTTCCTCCTCCCATCACATTGGGCTAAAATGGTTGTGGCATTAATTTCCTTCCTCTGTTTTGCTAACAGCTATGATGGAGATTTTGTCTTTGATGATTCTGAAGCCATCATCAATAATAAGGTTTGTCTCTCTTCTTTTCCTCACAACCTTTGGCATAAATGGTCATATGAAAAGAAATAATGCAACAGTTGATCTAAACAGGCTCAAAAGTTTCAGCCTAGTAAAGAGCTTCCTTTGGGCATTACGTGTTTGTTTTTTTTTAAACTTAATTTTTCCATTTTGTTTTATTGGGTGTTTTTTCAAGTTAAGCTGATATAAGGGTACCTGTACATCAAGACTGCCAGTAGGTCTAATTTTATGCCCATTCCTGTGTCAGGGAGAGTGTACAGTAAACTTTTCTGATACCCATGGATGTTAATAGGAGATTTATCTTCACAGAACTTCTCTGGTCACAGAATCAGACCAGGGAATGGACTTAGTCTGGTTGCAGGTACATAAGGCATCATTAAGGTATCATGTAGGGGGCAGGGGGTTTTCAGGTGCAGTTTATACCATAAAAATGTTACAGGAGCAAGAAAAGCTCCCTTTTTCCTCCTTCCACCACTAAAGTTCCTCTGACAATAGCACCTTTTTGAGATAGAGGTGGAGTATTGTGTTCCATTTTAAAGCTGACCATACATGCAGTGAGCAGACCTTGAAATGCTTAGAAGTTAACATGTGATTCAAACAAACCTCTGACTGAGATTCTTTTGACTTTGAGCAGTGGAGTGTGTCTTCAATTGCTGAGACACTTCACAGGATCACATGTAGCAGTGAGTGAGCCCATGCCCATGGATGGGTATTGGTGTTACAGCTTTTATGCTGCTCTGGAAGGTACTTGTTAAGCATTTAGAAAGAAAAGCACAGGATAAAAATAATCACATTCATCTGTTGGTTCTGTCTTCCTGAAGCCATGGGGTTACAAAGAGGATAATCTGGAGACTCACACTGCTAGAATAACGCAATTCACTTTTTTTTTTCCTTGCACAAGATCTAGAGGCAGCTTATCACAATGTGCCTTTTTGAATCGTGCAGAATTACTGTTTCCTTAGACAGACTTGTATTATGTGTGTGTAAGTCATCATACCTTCAGTTATAGATGTATGGGGGGGAAAATACATCTGTCAACGTGGAAATAAATCTCAAAGCTTTCAAGAGAATACTGTAGACAAATTAAGAACCTACAGCATTGTTGTCTGGTTTTTTTTTTAAAGTAGTATTGTATTTTAGATTGCACAGCTCCTGGTAATGGTTCATTCTGCAAAATTTTATTTGGGACATGTTTATAATATTTTCATTTCCTGAAAGAATGAACAAAAGACTGATTTTGAAACAAAGCAGGTTGTTTTGGTAATGTGCAATTTCCACACTTGTAATCTCTCTCCATTTCTTTCAGTCTTTACTCTAAAAATGTTTCAATTTATCTATGCAACCCAACAATTTGCACCAGGATTCTAGCTGTTGGCAATGCTGAGAAATTCAACCAACTGCTTAAATAAATTAATTGATATGTAGTCTGTTTGTTTGAAAAACTGGGAGGCTGTTTCTATTTCTCACATCAAAATTCTCTATTATTCCCTAGAAATTAAATGAGGATTTTGTAACAATATCATTTTAACACACGGGTCATATGGATATATGGAAATTCAAAATGCACAAGAAAAATGCAGAGACAGTGAGTTTACCTGTTTAATGGGGAGGGAGATTATCTAGCAATGGCACAGTTTATTAAACAAAGCATAGCATATTTTATTCCTATTTAATAGGAAAGACAGCAGTTGAAGTAATTTTATAGATTTACTGAGCATTACTACTGTAGTATTTTCTTGGGTACCACACAGTGCCCTCTCTGTTAATTTGCTAGCTGCCATCATCCCAATCTTTCATTTCTTTTATTGTTTTTTTAGCAAAAGATACACATTTAATTCACCCCATCCCTATTGTATCACAGAATATTCCATTATTAGATTTTATTGGAGTTAAAGTCTGTTTTCCAGATGCTTTCTTACCATTTTAAGCAGCATTTTAACTGGTACACAGCAGTGGCTTTTGTCTTTATTTATTTACTAGCTTGGCAAGACAAACAGTTGGATTAAGCTTCAGACACAGTATGTCATTTCCATAAGCCTTTATATAGAAAAACTGACCTTTCTTCAAATCTTGAACTCTGCTCTCTCTAAAGCTGCTGCTAATCAAATATTTAGAGATTATTTGATAGCTACTTTTGGTTTTTAAAGAGAAAATCATATGTAGCTTTTAAACAGCTGTCTCTTGAAGAAAACCATTCCTATTTTAGGGTAAGTTCGCTAAGGAGGAAAATGGATGCAAGAAACTTTCTCACAGAACTTAGATACAAGGACAAGATACATGATTGAAGATTTTTAGGTCATATGGAAGTGTAATCTAATCACTCAGTAATTCCATGCATTCAGCTTTTCCTGCCTTCTTCCGATGGAAGACAAAAGAATGCTGATTATAGCAGAATGGGAAATCAAGCCTTGTACATTTCCCATCTCAAGTTATTGAGGACCATCTGTGACATGGAAGACATGCTTTTCTTTTCCAGTACTAACATTTATAAAAATATGTCTTTCATAAACCTTATGTACATAAGGAGCAGTGCTGCTGGTTGAAAAAACAGTGTGAGGGCCACACCACGCTCTGGCAGCTGTCCCCTGCCGAGTACAAGGACTTCAGTAGATGTTGGTGCGCATCCCTGTCCCAGCCTGCCCCGGAAAAGCTGGCGCTATCCATTTAGTGAGCTGCTGCTTGAGTGTGTTCCTGCTCTTAGAGTCAAATTATGACCTTTAGGGTTTGTGCATACCGATGAGGAATGGAACGGGAATTTAGATGCCTAAGGCTAAAATTGCGGTTCTGTGAGAAGAAAGAAATTTCTAGCTGTTACTTGGCAGTAGAAACATCTGTGAGAGCGTGAAGAAATTTTTCACCTTGGTAATTCTTAAGCCCAAGTAGGATCCCCTGTGAGTCTTGATTTCTTAAGAATTTCCCTGAGAGTGCCTTAATTGACAGCTGCAGTCTGGGTTCTTTCGGACTGCAGTTTTAGCCGTGCTCTCTTTTCTGTGTATCAATTGGTATCCCATTAGAGAATACTTCTATTCATTTGACTAATACTAGCCAAATTTGATCAAATGATTGAAGGAAGTCTTTTCTTGGATTTTTTTTTCTAATTTATATTTTTGGATGGATGAACGTCAGAATATGTTAAGAATATTCTTGTTGAAGAAGCAAGAAAAAATTAGTTATTTTAAGTTCAGTTTAGCAGCAGCCAGTCATCAGGGTCCAGCAATTTGGCTGCAATTTGGGAGTACATGCAAGCCAAAAATAAGGCATGGACTAAGGGTGAGATGGAAGGAACTGGAGACCACAGGAGTGCTCAAGATACTATAGAAGCAAGTGAGGTGGTAGCAGCATTGGAGAGGAACTGGAATTAATAAAACCAAGGGAATTGCAATGTGGGAGATCTTGTAAGTAGGTGGAGTTGTAGGAATAATAAGACAGGGGCACCAGGGGTTAGCAAGAGCAAGCCTGTTTAACTACTTGCCTGTGATTGTGGTGTCTTGTTCACCTCCTTTGGTTCACTGGTCTCAATAATTTCAAGAGAGAAGGTAGGGGTAGAGTTTTCCCCTTGTTGGTTACAGGAGTAGTACTGACTAGCACAGTTTTGTTCCTAGGTTCTGTCTCAAGTGTCTTTAACCTGCATGTACCTTGGTGTAGCATAAATTGGTATTTAATTTAATTGCACTAGGGAAGCAGAAGAGGGCAAGCATATGTTAGTTTGAACTTCCAAGCTTGTCCTCATAGAAGACTGAGGCAGATGATAGCAAGATCCTTATTTTTCCTCCAAAGTGTATGCTTCCCATTTAATAGCCTACATTTATTATCTGGGTTTTCGTTATCAGCATGGCTTTGAGATAAAAGGGAAGAACAAGCAAGCAAGACTTTTTCTTTGCAGTATTTTTTTAATAAGCCCCTTTTGCACCCCAAATTAAAATAATTCATTACCTTTCTGTCTTTTAATCTTTAGGAGCAGTATATAGAGATGTTGATTATTGATTTTATGTATTAAGTGTTAAAACAGCCTCAACTATTTGAATAGTCCTGTGCAAAGCAAGGCTTCAAAAAGAACTAATTGTTGTTTCCTACCTTTAGTCTCCTTGATTTCATGCTTTTGTCAGTAGTTATGCTACTGCACTGGTAAAAAATTGCTATTTTGCAGCAGTTTGTAGTTGGCCTTTTTTGCAAGATAACCTACACCTAAAATCAAAGGCTTTTTACAAAATTATGAGGTAAGGAGGTTTATGTGTTTCATATGTCAGCTATTGACCAGATAATAAACTGATGTGAATATAGCTCTAAATTTCATGTAGTGATGTCTACTTTCAGAATCCACGATTGTGACCTTTACAATGACAGGCATTCAAGATTTGACCTTCATTGCAAACTTCGGTACTGTGGGTCAAATGTCACTAGTGAGCCAACAAAACTCCTGCTATGTCCATCTTAGTGTGAGCTTGTATTAGTTAGAATTTGTTTGTAGTTTACTGCTTTGAACAAAGGACAAATTTTAAGGATCTGATAATTTGTTTTCTTTTAGGACCTCAGGGCAGAAACCCCCCTTGGTGACCTGTGGTATCATGACTTTTGGGGTAGCAAACTCAGCAGCAATACCAGTCATAAGTCATATCGACCGCTAACTGTCCTAACTTTCAGGTGAGACTTGTATTTTTGCTTGAGGTCTGAATATTTTTTAACCTATATTGACTCAATTGAATTTAGGGGGGAGGCAACAAAAAAGGCAAGAACAAAGTAGCTGCAGGGTAGTTGGATACCTTTCCAGAATACGATTTTTGAGTTCACTACCTTAATCTCAAATGGTGTTTTAATTTTCCAATGGTTTCTTTCCCAAAATGTTCATTATTTTGACATTCTGTATTTACAGCTAGTTTTCAGAGATTTTGTCTTGAGGGTCTTCTACACCTGCTACTAGGGGTGGTATGGTTTAGTATGTCACATCCTCAAGGAACTAGGAGGTGTATGTTCCCTTCACTTAGCCATGCTGCCACTTACATTGCTATTGTAGTTTTTGTTCTCTGCTTTCCTGCTGACCTGTCAAATTGTTTATTTTATAAATAGCATCACGGTACTGTGGCCTTTTTCCATCAGCACACTGTATAGTCTTCCCACCTCTTCACTCCAATATTCTAACTCAAGTGTCTGAGAATCTAGTGAAATGTCTGCCTCTATATAACTTGCTGGTTTTGTCAAATAACTAAAGGTTTAAGAGGATTACTTTTGTAGATGCTTAGCTCATGTTTTTTGCACAAAGATTTGAGCAAAGAGTAGACCATGTAGGAATCTGGCACAGTAATACAGAGAATATTTGAGGACTCAGTCTTAATTTCTTTATTTTCCCCTTGTGACTCAGTGGTGTCAGTGGGGACTTAGTGCTTGTTCTGCCCATTTCAAGCCATGAACTAAGTGCAGAAGAAGTGTTCCCACTCTTAGTCCTCATATTCAAGCAAAAACTTCGACCCTTTAGAGTAGTGTCAGTGTTTTAAGTACCTAGCACCGTGGGTTTCACTGTCTATTGGGCTTTCTTCACATTTTCATCAGGAAAAATAAACAACTGAATAGAATGTGTCAGAGTCCTAAACCTGTTGAAGTTTTCAGTGCACTACACAGAACATGCTTTCCTTTTTTTTTTTTTTATTTTTTTCTGTGGTGTATTCCATCTCTAATAACATTCTGGTTTGTTTAAGGAGTGAACTGGGATGCAATCCTTATTATATCTGAAAATATAGATGAGCCTGTGGAGATGGTCCATAAAATGCTATTTTCAAAGAAAGAAATGGATTTCCTTAATTTCCCTAAGCTCCAACCTTTATGTGCATCATATTTATAATAGGTTAAGTTTTTAAATAGGTTTCATTTATGCCAGATGCACATTGACCAAAATAACTGTGTAAAATCCCCCGTTCTAAGTAAGTTTCAGTGTGTCTTACCTACTGATAAAAGAATATGGATAATAGCACAATGTTTCCCCGTTTTCTTCTCAGCCTCCATTTTACTGCAGAGTTCCTGTCTTGAATAGAAATTTAGACAGTATTTTCACTTACACTTCCTTCTAATTCTAACACTTGTATGAAACATCTCTCTAACCAGTCTCACAAATCAGTTACCAAGATATGCTGACTGTTTTCTGGGTGGATACTGATTGTAGCCACATGCTAGGACCTCTTTCTGAGAGTATGTCAATGGAAATCATAGTCCCAATGCATATTAGTTTCCTCACTGTGTGGATTTAATTAACAAAAACTCATCAAGTTGGCTGCTCTTAAGCCCAGGGGTATCCCTCAGTGGGCTGGATTATTTATCCCTAGGATACTGCTGTGTTGCAGCACTGAAGTTCCGTTGTTGACCAAAAGCCAGTTCTAAGTAACTGTAAGATTAAAATAATGGTACTAAACTATGTGTTTGGAGAGGATAGATACTGTATCCATGTGATATTCCCTATGAATAGGTGGTCTGAAGACTGGGATATTGTTTCTATCTTGTTGTGGAGGTGAAATGGAAACTCCACATGTACTGAGATACCCACTTTATTTTTGTGTGCAACTGTGTCTCCTATGGGGCTGTTTAGTTTTTTTATTTGTATTTTTCTAACCATTGTTGTAATTCCTACCCTTAATATTTTTGTTTCTATATAGAATTAATTACCTTTTTGCTGGAGGCTTCTACCCAGTTGGTTTCCATGTCATCAACATAATACTGCATTGTACTATCTCAGTCTTGATGGTTGATGTGTTCTCCATATTATTGGGAGGACTGCAATTCAGCAATAAAGGAAGACGGCTAAACCTGGCTCCCAAATCCTCTCTTCTTGCTGCTTTGCTCTTTGCTGTGCATCCAGTGCACACTGAGTGTGTAAGTATTGAATCATTATCTCCAGAGATTTTTATTTTAGAAGTTCTTGACCATCTTGACTAATTAATTCTGGCGTAGCCTTATACTCTGCAGGTTGCTTTTATATATTCTTAACACTTCTCTTGGCACATGTCTTAATAGAACAATCAAATATTATGGTTAGTACATCCAAGGCTTGTAATTCCACCGAGCTAGACCTTATTATTCAAGTAATAAATCATTCAAGTACAATAACTCAAGGAGGAGAGCTCTATGCTACAGAATTTCCCTACCTCCTGGATTTTTTTAATTACTGTTCATTTCCATTTGCATTGGTAAAAAAAGCAAAGAGCTTTAAAATCAGAGATGGGGCACTCTATGAACTTTGTATGTGACTAGTAGAATATTGCACTCAGTTTTGCATCCATGCTGCAAGGACAACACTAGAAAAATTGGAGAGTGCTCAGAAGAGCCATGAAAGTGGTTAAAGGGCTGGAAATCATCCTGTTTTGTGAGAGATCAAACTGGGTTTATATTTTTAATATGAAGGAGAAGATTAAAGAGGGTTTTTTAATCGCAGTCTGTAATTATGTACATGGGGAACACAAATTTGACAGTAATTTTAATAGTGCAGACAAAAGCAAAGATATAAAGATGCAGAATAGAATCATGGCACATGTATAGCAATCAGTTAAAATATCTGACCAAAACACAAAGTCCCTGTGTGGGAATTCTGGGAAGAGAAGATGTTGTTCTCAAAAAGCTCTTTTGTGCTTGTAGTTAAGAAAATCTTATGGCCTTATGCTAGTGGGCTTGCTGAATGTTGTCACTGATCTCTTGACCGTGTGATAATGATAAATCAAATATAAAATTGTGACAGTAAGGGAAATGTTTTGGGGGTTTTGTTAGGATTTGGAAGATCTGAAATACAGAAAAAGTACTAAAAGTACAGAAAAAAAAAGTAAAGAAATATTTTTATTTTTGTCCTAGCAATGAACAGTGAATCCTACAGTGCACATTCTACATATGTGAATATGATTTTTCACTTATTCACAATATGCCATGGTTTTGGCTTCTCACATTTGCTCTGCACATGACTGGTGGGGAAAAAGTTACTGAAAGCTGTGCTCTCAGCTGTCTGGAGACCTTGCATGTATTGAAGACCTAGAGATGGTGCAAAGTTATGCATTAGTAATCTGCCACCTTTTCTGGCCGTGTGGCTAAAACATCTTGACAATCATTCTCTGGTGTTCACTCATCTGCACAATAACTTCTTTGTGAGAGTGCACTGTGTCAGAAGGGCCCCTCATATTTGTTCTCCAAAACCAGTTTTAGATGTCAGAGTAAAGTAAAACAAGTCTTCAGTGCTTTTGATGTTCTGACATGTAAAGAGAAATCTCACTTGAGTCTTAACTTTGTAGTAGACCTACTATTGACCCCTTTATCAATATCCATAAATTTATTCTGCATTCCATTTGACTCTAAAAATGTATTTAAATCGGCATGAGAATATTAATAAGCTCTTTGTCGTGTCAAATAAATTACAAGTGATGTGGTCTCCTTGCATATTTGGAGACTTGCAAATGTTTCAGGCAAACAGTGGAAGAAGAGGGAGAAAAAGTAGCACGCTTATATATCAGGCCTCTTCTAAAATTCAGGAATGAACAAAAGCCTCTAATCATTTACATGGTCAACAATAAATCTTGCTTCAGTGAAGAAGTCATTTGTACTGCTACAGTTCTAGGATGAGTGTGTGTCTGGCAGCATCTCTTAAAAAGCATTCTTTATGATTTTAAACCTGTGAGTTTTAAGTATCCAGCATCCTGGCTTTGAAATGAGATGACATATTTTGACATAAAATTGTGAAGAATCCGTCTGTTTGCTGCTTTGGGTTTTTGGTTTATACAGTGAAACAAACTGTCATGTAAAACAGATACTGAAAGGTGTAATGCTTTCAGTACCTATGCAAGGAAAACACTATAATTTTTCTACCTACAAGTAAATACTCTTGTGCTATAGTTCTCTGCTCTAGAAAAGGCCTATTCTTTGTAACACTTCAGTGATGAAATGCTAAATGAATCAGGGACATAAGAATATATCTGATACTAATTTAAAATTCTTTTTATTTTTTTTCCTTTGTTTGCTTTCTTTCCAGAATCTATATGCCTTATCTTGCATTTTAGGTAACATTTTGCAGTTGGAGTAATCTGAGGCCATGTGCATTATTGGCCCCTTAATCTCTTTACTGGAACAAGTGGACATTTATTTTCAAAATTTTGTCAGCTCACCTTAACTTTTATCTCATTAAGAAGAGCGGTTCCTGAAGCAGAATGACACTTCATTATTTTCACCTTTCAAAGCACTCCACAGCTATTGAGTTAATTCTCATAATTCCTTTGTATGATAGAAGAAGAAGCAGCAGAGAAGTTAGGTGCACAGCTGTAGATAAATCAAGTTCTTCTGTACTGAATTTAGGAGTCCAACAGTTTCTACTTTCACAGTGCTTAAGGAAGGCTGAGGGTAAAAGTGGGAGAGAGTCTCTGCAGTGGAATCAGTCATACTCTCATGCCTCTACACTTCTCTTTCTCTGATGTTATTTGGAAATAGTTGCTCCGTCATGTTTCCCTGACACAAAAAATGCCCGTTTCCTTTTTGCTTTGCTCTTTCTGTTCCACACACAAAATGGCACAACTGGTATAATATAGGAGAACTGAAGTTTCTGCTTTTGTCCCTGAAATATGATCATAAAAATGAATTTAAAAAGAAAATCTGTAGCTTTTCTGCCCTGCTTCTGTACATATCATGAAAACGTGGAACTCAGCACTCCAGGAAGCAGAGCTGGACTGATAAATAAGGGGTATTTCCATGATCCTTGCTCTGGCTGTACATTCTAGTGAGGTTCCAACATCAGGGCTTATCAGTCCCCTACCAGCTCCATGTCATCATTTTCACAAAGAAATTTGTGGTGTTATCTTGACACTTGCGTAATTGAGAACTGAAGATCCAAAAGTGTCTTGCTCTGTCTCAGCAAGTTACTGTAAATACAGTTTAGGGGCTTGAACCAAAGCTTACAGATTGCCCTGAGATTGCACTTGATTTAAATAGGTTGGCACAGATCTCAAGTACAGAGGTCCCAGGATGTGCTTCTCATTTTCTTTTGCATTAATACAACTTCTGTTTCAAGATGCAGTTGGAGGTAGCTCTAATGCAGTCAGTTAATACAACACAAAAGACTGCCAGAGGAGGAATCTTTTTTATTTTTTTTTCCCTGAATCTGCAGGCTGGAAGGTACTTGTCCATTCTGAGTGTTCAGATTGCAATTTGAAGGCTGGCTTGTCTTCTGAAAGTGAACAGTTTTGATTTGTGTTTCAGCAGAACTGCCAATTTAATTGTGGTTCAGGATGTTTGGCTTCCAAGCCATGAAATGGCTTCAATTGAAAGAGAGTAGATTTAGATTAGGTATTAAGAGGAAATTCTTCACTGTGAGGGTGGTGAGGCGCTGGCACAGGTTGCCCAGAAAGTTGTAGATGCCCCATCCCTGGAAGTGTTCACGGCCAGGTTGGATGGAGCTCTGAGAAACCTGGTCTAGTGAAAGGCAGAGGGGTTGGAAGGAGATGATATTTAAAGTTGCTTCCAACCCAAACTGGTTTATATTTTGATGTTTTCTAAGTTTTCTGTTGAAATGCAATTTAATCCAAAAAAACAGATGGAATTGTGTAGAGTCTAAATTTTATGCAGTGAAATCCTCCTTCATTTCTTAAAAAAAAATCCATAAACTAAAATTTTCATATACCAAAGCCAAACCATTTATGTAGGTGATACTAAGCAATAAATAAGCAATTTACTAAGCAATACCCAATAAAAAATGTACTAAGCAATACCCAATAAAAAATAGGATGCATCTAAAAAAACTCGGTATAACTAATCCACTATGCCCAGTTAAAGAAAAAAAGTGATACAGTTATATTCTATTATATATTTCACTTTGTATGTGTTCCTTTGCTACAGGTTGTCTAAGAATAAAAATCTGATCATTTGAAACTTTTTTTTTAAAGGTTGCTGGGATTGTTGGCAGAGCAGACCTACTGTGTGCCCTGTTCTTCTTGCTGTCATTCCTTGGCTACTGTAAAGCATTTAAAGAAAGTAAGCATTCTGTTTGCCCCTTTAATTTCCTACTGTGTATATTTTCAGCATTTGCACATTTCAGTGAAGTATAGCAAAATTTAAAATGTCAGATTGATTTGGTTACCCTCACAAAATATATTTTTTAAAGAACCTGCTTTAGCAGCTGTTTTATTGTTAGAAGTTCTGAAAAGGTTGCTGTCCATAATTCTTTTTAAACACTGAATTTAATTTAAGCAAAGTCCTCTTTATGATAAGCTTACTTGCTAAATGTTTTATTGTTTGGAAGTTTAAGGAAGTATTTTAATAAGTATTTTAGAAATAAATCAAACCTACAAATGTATATGCTTAAATATTTTACTACTCTTTATGCCATTATGTTGGGATGTCTTAAATGGGAGTCAGCTTTTCAGAACATTATTTGTATTTTTAATGAATTGCAAAGAATTATTCCTATGACTAAGCCTTCTGGATTCCTGCAATATGCAACTGCTGGCATATAATGCTGAATATAGTGTTACTCACAGTTTTTGTGAGACAGCTGTGTTTAGCATGAACAATTCCTTGGTAGATGTTTTTTCAAGTGAGCTTTCAGATCTCTGGTATTGTTTGATCTGACTGCAGGTTGGCAGTTCAAATACAGTTGTGGAGAAATTACCTTGGGGTCTCTGTTAAACAAGCACACAGGAAAGCAGGAGTTCATGAGTGTGGAAAGCTTGCAGGACATGCAGTCTGGCATCTGAATGTGCTCTACCACACGACATGTGGGACTCACTTGGTGGAGCCACAAGGAGCTGTGTTGAGAAGAGCTTGTCTGTGGTTCCATAGGCATGGCTGTGATGATCAACCAGAGCTGGCAGGGTGTTTCAGAGGCACCTCAGCTTTGGGATCTGGCTTAACAGCATGGTTATGGCATCACAGAGACCTCAGTGTGGGCTGAGGGGAGTGACTTAGTCCACTGTGAGCTGTGAGATGCTGTCAACAGCTCCTGCTGGTTCAGTTTAGATTCCTTGGAGCTGTTGTACATATTTCTATTGCTGATATAATAAGTTTATCTTGCCATTTCAGATGTTATTTAGAATGATTCCTGTTTACTTGGGATACATTTTTCTTCCCTTTGAATAGGATTAATTTCTTTCAACTGAGCTAATGATTTCTTGATGAAAATTAGCCTTGGGTTCTTGCTTGTTTGTTCTTTTCTCACCTGTTTTATTGGATATGATTGTGCTTATGATGTTTCTTCTGTTAGTGGTAGTGTAAGATAGACCAATCAAAATATACTGCCTTATCTGTTTTCCAATGTCTCTGGTAGACAGGTAGGGTGATATGGCAGAGATAATAATCTTTGCTTGAAGAACTCAAGAGCCAAATTCTTAGGATGACCACTGGAGACAATTATATAGAACCCTCTAATTATTTTGCTGTTCAGGACATCTTGGGAATGATTAAGGATGCATATTCTGGTTAAGGATATTCTTCAACTTGTGAAGGCCAGTTTTTAATAGCTTTTGGAAATCAGCGTTAATGTAATAATAGTCTTGGACTGAAATTTGTGTCACTGATACAGAAGAAGGAAAATCTTGCAAAGACAAGATACTAAGCTGCCCTTATTGATTTTTATTGGGCATTACATGATAATAGGGGAGCAGATGTCTTTTAAGCAGTTTTGCCAAGGAAAATTACAGTCTGCCAGCATTGTCTTTCAGGTCAGTTTCCAGTGTTTACTGTCACCTTCACTGCCTGCTTTTCCCTCAGCTACTTCTTGAAGAAGTTTAGACTTCCTCTGTACACAAGAATTTGTATCCAAGATACATATTTGAGTCTTTCCCCTTGATTGCTGCAAAGGCACACTGCTGACTCATCAGCCAGGAGCTTATCACCCAGGCACTCCAGACCTTTTTCTGCGGAGCTGCTGCCCAGGCCTTAATTGTTGCATGGTGTTGTTTGATTTTCATGAGACCCATCCCTCCAGCTTGTCATAGTCCCTCCAAACAACAGCCCTGTTAGCCATCATATCCATCTAGCTGAACACCACCAAAGACCACAAGCAGTTTTTCTTGCTGCCCTTATTATATTTATTTTTGTTCCTTTGTGGACTGGGGAGGTTTGTCCAGCCTGCAGCTGTTTGAACATGAATGCTTGTGTAGGAAAGGAGTGTGTCTGTGTTGGAAATGGCACCTACAAAGAGAAGGGAGGCTCTCTTTTCGCCAGGAGCTACATGGCAAAGACAAGGGGCAGTGGGTGCAGTTGCACTGGGAAAGGTTTCACCCTGATGTAAGGAAGAATTTTTTACAGCAAGAACAGTCAATCACTGCAACAGTCTCCCCAGAGATGTGGCAGAGTCCCCATGACTGGGGGTTTTCATGCATTTGGGCAGGGTTTTAGGTGATCTTGTCTAGGCTCCCTTTCCTGCAAAGACTGGACCTGGTGATCTCTGGAGGCCCCTTCCAAACTGAGCTGTTCCTGTGATTCTTTGTATGAAAAGTTTTAGGAAAAGGTAACCAAATATGAGGAAGTGGCTGTGGTAGAATATGACTCTTCAGTGGGTTTGCAAAGTAAATAAAAAGTTTTACTCTTGGTATGAATTTCCTTCTTTTGTGAATAGTTCTTCTAGGTATTCTCAAATAATAGGTTAAATAAGGAGTAAAGAACTTTTATCTGACTTTAGCTGAGTTTGATTCTGCAGAGATTGAGGCAGTCAATCCCAAATGGAAGCTCACTGTGAATATAAGAACGTGCATTTTAAAAATATGCACATATAATTTTAGTGTGTTGTCCTTCTGATGTCAAATCCTCAAGATCCAGAATGTCTGTGATATTGCCAATGCATGTTGCTAGTTCTAGAGCAAGTTAAGAACTGTTATTACATCATTTTCTAAGTCAGGCCAAGAAGGTAATTTATCTTTGTTTGTGAGAAGGAGACAGAAAAATCATCCAAAAACCCCTCAGGGATTTTTAGCAAAATAACCAAACATTTAGCAAAAAAAACCCTCAGGTATCAGGTTTATGTTCCTAATCAAATAGAGATGCTTTGTGGTGATCCTACACAAAAGTGGATGGTACCAACATCCTTTTTCCTTTTGTCCTGCTGGGCTTTTTGTAAATTAAAAGCAAGCATGGCCCTAAACTGTAGGTCAGCTGCTCATGTCTTTGTTCCTGGATTTGGCTGTCACATTTATATAGGGCTTAGCTCACCAAGTTTTTACAAGAGTGGGAGAATTATCGAAGGTTGATTGCTATTTTGTTGTTTAATTGTTACGGATAGACACGTTGTAGTGTGACTCTTTTGGAGCACTTAAAAGAGGGTACAGCTCTTAAGACCATCAAGATTTGTAGACTGCATTTGTATTGTCTTTTGAATATGGTTACCAAAACATGTTTGATGCCAGTTTGTTTTTGTTTCATGAACTTTAAGTGAGCATCTGAGTTAAACAAACATTGAAAAGCCTGATGTGATGCTGCTGATATGGTTGGGTCAGTAACATATATTGTTTGGCTACCAGCAGCATCCCAATGCTATTAGCAGACAGATTATCCAAGTTTTTAATAAAGAACCTGACTATTCTTTCAGCAAGGCAATGTGAAATTTGTGTATGACTCAATTGAAAAAATCTGTATATGTTTCAATAGTTTAGACACAGTTAATGAATTGTCATTCTTTCAAGAAAAGGGGTCAAAATTGTATGTGGGAGACTGGTTCGTGCTTCTTTTCACTTGAGAAAATGAATATAAAGATTTACAATTTTTTTTCTGCGTGGGAGTAGGAACTCATGAAATGTCTGAGGAGGATTTGGAAGTACTATGGGGAAAGTACATGTAATAGTGAAAACAGTCAGGAGATCAGAAAAATATCAGTGTCAGGCTGGAAAACTTCCAAAGGAAAATAATGGTTTTTGTAAAGCTCAAGATATACTGCAGCTTGTTTACCTGATTTATTTGTGGTTTCAGTGGATTTTTGGGTAGACAGTTTCTTTTAGCCAGAATTGGAAGCTTTCTTTTTTTTTTTTTTTTTAAAGTATAGGCATTTAATTATGTGGGCTATAATTATGTTTTACTGAAGTTCTACAATTCTGTTACTTTTCCCCAGTATACCATTTTTGAAGTTAGCATCTTTGAAAGGATAACATTTATAATTGCAAGGAACTAATCTGTTGTTCTCATTCTGTCCTGCTGTTTTAAACACAACTGTGGGGACAAATCCACTGCATAGGCTTTGGAGACAGCAAGAGCTGACAACTGTTTAGGTATGTTCTGAAGGGAATTGTGGGTTATTAACTTTGTTGAATTTTAATGCAGCTTCTCTGGGAATTCATAAGGCAATTTAAAACTGCTGTAGTGTTCATTTTTTGCCTTTCTTTGTCTTCAGTTTTGACAGTGATCCAGTTGCATGTGTTTGCCATCTGCATTGGCAATCTCTGAATGCTAAGATGAGGAGTTCATGACTTGGTCCATGTGAATAATATTGGTGCAGATATTAAATATGGGATCAGCTCTTTGCTCATATGCTGTGACATGTAAAAATTACTTTGTTCTGGTTGTGTGTTTCTGTTTTGTTTTATTCTGTGTAGATGTCAATCAATCATCTACTAGTTCATTGCTAATTTAATAAAGCATACAAAGTAGTGATGAGTTTTGTGAATATTGGAGGTTTATGTTACGGAAGTTTTCCTACAGATTGGAAACATTTAAGTCTCCTGTGTGAGAGAGATGGTTGCTAAGATATGGGGAATTTGTTAGCTACTGTGCAGTTGGTCAAGGGGTATTTACTATTGTTAAACCTGTGAGCCCTGATTTTCCAACTGTGTGCCCTACTGTTCGTATTTAAACACATTGGGAGGGAATAGTTGTAAGTGAAACACCTAACAATTTCATTATTTAGTTGTCTGAGGAAACACAGTGACTTTTTTCTGGTAGAATTAATGCTGACTTTCACTTCTCCAAGATGTTGTAATTCAGGGGATAGATGCTTCCTTCAGTGTGGCCTCTAGGTAATGAGTTTGAGATGGCTGGATATGTTTAGGAGTGGCATTTCCTACTGTAATATCACTATTATGTGAAACACTGAGCTGAACTGCAGTAGTATGTACATGTGGAGATACACAAGGAGATCTTGGGCTTAATTTAATTCTAACAGTGGATTCTTATGTGATCTTTTAAGACTAGATAATTCTTCCCCCTTTGCTTAGCAATTCATGAGCAGGGAACTCTTAGAACTTGATTAGAAGAATATTTGTAGCAGTTTAGTTGGAAGATCCCCACAGACAAGGCACATTAATGGAATATAGGAGTGTTTGTGAGCCATTTCATTTAAAAATTAAAACTTCCTGCAGGAGCTCAACATAACTTACTTTGCTTCAACCTTCAGAGGAGTAGGTGCTTTCACAGAATCAGTTGCTGTGTTTCACCTGAAGATGGTGACTCCATAAACTGCCCCAAGCTGTCACCTGGCTGACTCTTAAGTTGCTCAGCTGGGTTGGAAGAAGGAAATGCTGAATGCCTAAGTGTCTGAATTGATAGTAATTAATTGGATATTGTTAGCTTGGCTTTACAATAAAACTAAGCTTGATAGTTTAAATGTAGCATTTTCTTCGTATGCTTCACTTCTAAGGAGTTTGTTTTCATTGGCCTGTGGATTTAGGACACCAGAAAATAAGGTCTCTTGAAATAGGACTAGTATTTAAGTCCACTGTCAATGTGTTGCTTGTAAATTTAGGATCAGTCAATGCTACACTATAAAACATTTTGTGTATGCATCCTTGCCCTAGAGATGCTTATACTCGAGTCTAGCAGTCTAAATGGAGGAGCTCTCATGGCTTGTTTATGGTTTACATAGGTATTTTATTGAATCCTCTCAACTTCCAGACTTCATGTACTCCTAAAGAGGGACCATCTGAGCAACGCTTTTTGGGTTTGTGTAGAAACACTATATTTTTTCCAGCTTAAAAGAAAAATAAGCAAGTACTCAATTTCTTTGGCATGCTTACAATTTTGTCCATCTGTTAGAGTGGCAAGATGCCCACTCACAATATGGTGTACCAGTTTCAACCAGGCACAGGTGCCAATGAGAGATCAGTTTCGTTTTCTGACACAAGATTTTTCTGGTGGGAAGCAGCACCATATTAGGGGAATATGCTTTGTTAGACTGATTACTTCTGTTGGCATGTGAATATCTCATAATAAGCACTTGTGCAGTGCTTTACATTTTAACTCACTGTTAAAAAAAAAAGATTAAATTGAAGGCATTGGTGAATGGTGGTCTTTTGTATCTGTTTTGCAGCCGAGTTTACTGAGATTTCTGCAGTTGAGACTGGGGGTGGTGGGGATGAAGGGGTGTTGTGCATATTGACCCAGGAACAAGCATGAAATAAAATGTTTATTAATTAAAATTCTTTCTCTTTGAAGTTTAATCACTGATGAATTTTGATAATATTACAATTCTGTGAATAACTGTTGATTTTTTGAGCCTGCAAAAGAAAACAAAGGTACAGAGATTGTGCTTTTCAGGAGATCTTGTTTACAGAATCACAGAGTGTTTGAAGTTGGAGTAGTCTCGAGGTCATCTGACCTGCCCACACAGGGTCGCCTAGAGCCAATTGTCCAGGAGGCTTTACTGCAGGATTTTGCAGTTCCCCTCATTAAACCATGTGAGGTTGCTGCCAGACCATTTCTCCAGCCTGACAAGGTCCTTCTGTATGGCAGCACAACCCCCTGGTGTATCAGCCACTCCCCCCAGCTCGGTGTCCTCAGCAAATGTACTGAGGGTGCCCTCTGCCCCATCATCCAAGTCATTAATGAAGATGTTGAATAGGACTGGACCCAGTACTGACCCCTGAGTACCCCTGGCCTTTGATTAGAGCCACTGACCACCACCCTCTAGAGAAGCCATTCTGATAGCTTTCAGTCCACCTCACTGTCTGCACATCCAGCCTGTTCAGCAGCAGCTTCTCAGTGAGGATCTTATGGGAGGCTGTGAAAGGCCTTATTGAAGTCCAAGTCTTTGATGCTCAATATTTAGGACCTTCTCTAAGGTCCTAAGGAGAATATTATTTCTCTTTTGCTGTGTGTTTTTATCATCTTTGCAAGTCCATGCTTAAGCTTGGCTTTGCTGGGCAAGCTGAGATATTTCTTGCATCTGAGACTTGGGATGTTCACACAAAGACAAACTTGTTTATGCACAACTTTGAGCTTGTGCCCTCTGAATGGCCTCAGTTTTCCTTTATTTGGTTAGACCATTTCTCCAGGCTGGATTGGATGGTGCTCTGTGCAACCTGGTCTGAGGGAAGGTGTCCCTGCCCATGGCAGAGGTTTGGAATCAGGTGACCCATAAGGTCCCTTCAAGCTATTACATGATTCTCTGTTTTTTCCAGTTTGCCAATGGAATTCTGACTTCTCCTTTGTATGATTCCTGGCCATTGCAGCCTGGCAGCACTTCTGGTCTTAATATGCCTATTTCTTATTCTAACATCCAAATGGAGTAAGGACAAAGGAAGAATACAGTACAGAATGTTATCTTTACTTTTTTTCACAGCAAGCTGGTATCTTACTCTAGTTTTCCAGCTGATATTTATCCCCATTCTATAACAACTTCATGTAGCCCTTATTTTTTGTGGCATATTTCACACTGCTTCCAGTGTTATTCTCATGCCTTTGCAAAGTCAAGGCATAGGATGTTTACAGATTTCCTTTTATCAGGAGGACTTTTTTTCTGTCCAAGTCAAGAGTTATACTTAGTTCTATATAAATGACTAAAATATTTGGCAAGCAATTAATCATATTCTTTTATGTTTTAGAGTGTCACCTAGAAAATGTTTTGTCTAGGTGTAGTGATTTTTTTGTAATTTTGACCAATCAGCCTAGCTTTGTATCTGTAGTCTATCCTTGTGTATTTTTGTTCCTTTTCAAAAGTAGAAATGAAGGCATTGTTTTATTTTATTTGAGATTCCTGGATTCTCATGTATTTTTCATTATTTCTGAGGTAACAGTTGAGGTTACTCTGGGTTGTATAGGACCTGTTGAGTGACTGTAACCAATTGTAATTTAAAACACATTAACTTGTCTATGAATTCTGTCCTGTAGTTCACTGTTTTTGCTTTTGTTCTTCCTCCCTTTCTGCTGATGCTGTACTTGCCATCTGATTGCATTTTTGGGAAAAAATGAAGGAAGTAGGCATAGAACACTTCTGTTTTCTTGGCATTGTCCATTTTATTTCTCAGTGAATATTGGAATAACTCCTTCCTCACTACTCTTCTTACTAATATATCTGTGGAATTGTGGGGATTTGTTCTTTACATACATTACCTTTTCTCATTTTGCAATGTGACCTTTCTGTGTTAGATTTTCTGTGTGAATGTGCTGCTTTTACATTTGTCCTTGATGATTTGGCCTAGTTCCCTTTTTACTATTACTCTTATATTTTGAATCATCAAAGCATTTCTGAATTGCCAGCTGGCCTCTTACTATATATATTTCCTACTATCTTTTGTGTTAAGATAATTTGTATTTGTGTACTGAATACTGCTTCTCTGAGAAGTGCTTAGTTGTCCTGACTCCTTCCCACTAGAATTTGATTCTGAGAAGAAGAAACCTCTCAATGGAAGAAAGTCTACTTCCATAAACACAGTAAATGTGCATTGGCTGTCTTCACTATTTTCCTTTTTAGACTTACTAAGGATGGTTGATAGTCATTTTGTGAACACAGTCAATTACTTTGTCTTCTGTCCTTGCATTCTCTGTGCTAGTTGATTTCTACATTAAAAAAAAAAACAAAACAACAACAAAAATGCCAAAACAAACAAATGAACAAAAAACCCACCAAAAGTGGTTTTCAAGACCTGGCTAAACAGTCTTGTACTGCAAAGTCTGAAAAGCTCCTTGAAGGGATGTATTTAGACAGAATTCTTTGTCTTAGCAGTACTCATAGAAAGAATGTTGAAGCTCTTTCTTCCAGGAGTTACAGCCCTTAGCTGTTCCTCTGTATAATTGATGTGGGCTGGAGTTTCCCATTGCATTTTAATTTTTCTACTTCCAATGTCTCTTTAGTCATTGTGTATTTTGTATTGTCTTGGCTTTTTTTTTTTTTTGCATTATTCAAATGTGTATGACTTCTTTCCTAAAAGAAGACTTTTTTTAATCTTTATAACATTTGCACCTCTAATGTTAAGTTTTACTTCACCTCTGGAGACATAATTTGGAGTGGAGGGAGAAGGATCAAATTCCCTCTATGTATTGCAACAATATGATATTCACTCTGTTGAAGCTTTAGAAGTCTTAGGTAAGAAAGGGTTTTTTTAGGTTAGAAGTAACCTCAAAACCTGTTCTTTGACATATTTGTATTAAAAGTTTGGAGCTCTCTGTTACAAAAGAAGTAGCCTGGTTCAAAATGAAAGAGGAGGCCAATGTCAGCAGATCCTTTTCACACTTATGGTTATGATTTGTATCTGACCCCAACAACATTTGAGGTTGAGGTTTACTGGTTTCCCTGTATCATCAGTGCAGAGTTACATCTCTGAAGGGGGTTCAGCTGCATTTAATTAGGTAACTTAATCCCTAAAAGTGTCCTCTTGTCATGGACAGTTATAAAGGAAGCCTAGTGTACCGGCTGAGGTGTAGGTTTCTACTTCTGGTGAAATAGCTTAATCTTGCCATTTACCCTTTCCACAGACCATTATTGCAGTTCTCTTTAAGCACTGAGGGTCAAACCTGCATTAGCAGTACAGAAGAACTGCTCTAGGGATCAAGGAAAGTAAGAAAGGGATTCAGTCAATGAATGCAGAGTTCAGCTTTGTTTTTGCACACACCAAGTCAAAGATTGATTCTTGTGATGCCTGTAGGGCCCCTGTTACTTGAATCAAGAACCTGCCTCTGAATGAGCAGAGTGCCTTCCTCTGCTGCTTGCACCTATGGAGTAGAGGTTGTGACAGATATGTTTTTTATGTGATAGAATACCTGTGTATTCTGTGTGTGATAGCACCTTGGCTGAAGTAGGGTTGATTGTGTTATTCATCTCACATATGCCTGCTTGTAGTATCCAAAATCTGCTACATGGTACAGTCTTTAAAGAGTTTTCCTTTGAGTAGAAGCTGTAGTGGCTCCTGATCTCTTAACCCCAGAGTTCCTCACCCTGCTGTAAAACTGCTTCCTGAGTGCAAGGACTAACTGCTTCTGCTCAGCTGCTGACATTTCTGAGCTCCATGGCATTCTATTGCAGTGATAATAAAATGACATGAGGCACTTGCTAAATGCAGCAGGTCTGGAGAAGCAGCTCATTGCGCCTTTGTAGACTAGACTGCAGTTAAAACAGTTTGTGTGTGTGACACTTCATGAGTAACCATTATAAAGAATTTCCTGCTCTTATGGTAGCTTCCTATGGTAGGAAGACAGTGGCCAGTAATGACAGAGCTCTAGCTAAGGATGATAAATATCTCTAAATATTGGGAATTAACCTTTGCAGATGACAAATTGTGGAAATTAGGTGAGGCTTCTGCCATTCTAATTAATCTGGCTAAAACATCAAGCAAATAGGAACATTTCTAATGTCTCCAAGAGCAGAAAATGACTGCAATAAAGGGACAAATGCCAGCATATTGCAGGAGGTGCCCTATGCTTTTTAAGTCTGCGTGTCCAGATCTTAACTGGTAGAAAAGACTGCGATACTAAATGCTGTTTATTTTTGAAATTTTTTTTTAATTTACCTTTAAATGTATAAAATGCCTAAAGCTATGGCATTCTTTATTTTAACAGATAAGGAAGGACATACATTTTCTGTATTCTGGGTGCTGGTGAGTGTTGTCCTAGGTGCAATAGCCATGCTGTGCAAAGAACAAGGAATTACAATACTGGTAAGAATTCTCTTATTAACTGAATTTTCACCTCAACATCTGTCAGGTATAGTTGCAAAGTCTACAGAAATTAATCTTCTCCACAGCTAATGACATGCACACCTTTATATTCTGTTCAGAAAACTAATTAATGTTGACAAAAAGCAGTATTCTCATAGATTCATCTTAACTGTATCTTTGCCAATTTGGTAGAGTTCTTCACTTTAGCTTTTGTAAGCAGGTTGCAGATATTTTTGCAAAGCTTAAAGAGTTTACAACATTAGTTTCACTTTTGTTGCCCTTGGTTTTTAATTAAATTCTTGACATAGCAGGACTACAAACTTCTTGTGAAGAGAAGGCTCATGAACAAAGATATAACTGGAGGAGAGCATTTTTAAAAGCTCCATTCCCTTGCTTTTGTGAACAGTGTAATTACAATTAGGGCCATTGTTTATGGCCCTAATTATAATTATATTGTGGCCTAATTAGCACTTCTAGTACTGCATTTCTTCCTTTTGTCCCTTATTTAATGATCTGTCTGTGGAAACAGATGTAGTTGTTGTTCATGTTTATTGTGGTCTGGCTTTTTATAACTTCAGTGAAGACAATGCTGGTTTGGGTGACCAAACTGGCCACCTGAAATGCTGTATCTGTGATTTTTACCTTTTATATAGCCATATGTCTTTATTAATAATCCAGTTTATAGCTTTAGCTGACATAGATAAGAACAGAGTCAGAAAATTCTTTGCAGCAATGACCCTCTTGTCCTTGCTAGAAGAAAAGGGAAAAGAAATTACAGAAAACTTCTTGATTTGGGATATTTTTTTGATAGATGTTTGTAGATGTGTGATGTGTTTTCCAAAGGTGTCTGTAAAGAAAGCATAAGGGATTGTCTTAAAATGTGTAATTTATTCTAGCAGTATGAAGTAACTATTTGAGCTATAAGATGCAGAACTATTACTGGATTTGGGATTTTATTTGTTTGCTGTTGCACTGCTAGGATGATTATATTTACTGTTGTGCTAAGGGGCACAGGTCAGAGGGATAAAGGGCTAAATCACCCATTAAAAAGATTACTTGGAGGCTGAATGTGATTTTCAGTCGAATTCTTGCCTTCCTATTTCCATCTGAGTGAGCCAAAAGCCTTTTAATTGCCAAGTGGCCTTTCTACATGGAACCAAGCCACACTCTAAGCTATCTCCTGTCCCTTCCGTCTGACTGTTAGTGAGGGGCTTGTGGCCTCCCTGTGTACCAGCCTCCCTTTGCTTCACCTGGAACTAGTTTTACTGGGTTTTGTTCCTATTTAGTCTTTAGAACTGTTGGTTAATTTGTGAAATTATTAGAATATAGGATAAATACTCAAGAATTACCATGGTGATATGCTGAAACTTTGAAGCAGAAATGCTGAGATGCTAAGGTTTGATTTTGCCAGTAACCTCAACAGAATTACCCCTGGACACATTTATACATTTTGGTTTCCTGCTTGGAGGTAGTTATGTGCAAGTGTAGCCCTGGAAAGCACTGAATATGTTCTAGTTTCATGTGTAGTGGCTGATGTCATATAGAAATATTTTTTTTTCCCCAGCAACTTGCACTGTGTTTATTGCTGTAATTGCAAGGAAAGCAAGCCTGATACCTCTGTTAAATCTTTCTCAGCCTTTGTCTGTTCCCTTTAAAAACAGCATTTCTGAAACCTGGAAGTCCAAAGATACCATACAACAAAAAATAAGTAGAAGGCTTAAAGAAACTCCACCTTACTGATAGAAGCTTTACCTTTTGACTGCAGCATCTACACTGCAGAACATTTGGGGAAGAAGATGGAGAGCAGAATTCTGTTGTGACCATGCATATGTTATCTAGCTTGCTGGTGCATAGTATTCCCTGAAGGGTTATTCCATGTAGCAGGAGAATTCTCATTACAGTAAAATGTTGTTCTGCTATTCTGAGTTGCATTTACCATTCTGCCATCATTGCTACCAATGTATCTCTCTAATTGTTTGGAATCAGAATTAAGATGTACAGTAAGTCAATTCAGGATGTATTTAAAAGAAAATATTTGTGGTTAGCTGCTTCATCTTTTGCTGGTTTTTTTCTCTTGGCTCCTTAGGGTTTGAATGCAGTGTTTGATGCACTGGTGATTAACAAGATAAATCTTTTGGAGCTCATTCGAAAGTTACTGTATAAAGGCAAGTCATTGGAGGTGAGTCCTTGGGTGTTTTGTTCATTCTTACAGATTTTGTTCATTCTGGCCATTCAGACAGTTATGTCTTAAAAGACAAAGATTCAACTTCTGGCAGTTTTGTCGTTGTTGAGAATTAGGAAAAAACAAACCCAAACCAACCAACCAACCAAAAAAGGTGTTGTTAGTCAGCCTAGTAAGGCATCTTTGCAGCAACATGAGTAGTAATGGGGTATTGTTAGAATCACTTTGAATAGTAAAACTCCTTCCACAATTTTCTCAACAATATGTTAAAAATGTTGTATGGAACAGTTGACTGCTTGATGCAACAAGTTCTCCAGGATCAGTAACTATACACCTGAAATGGTACTCAGAATGGTTTGGTCAGAATAAAGAGAGGGAGAGATTTATTCCGATTCTCAATGACAGAGTTAGACAAGTACATTAAAAACATTATGTTAATAGGTCCTAGTAGCTTTGTAGTTTAAAAGAAAAAGTTAGGTAAGCACTGATAGTTGCTAGGGATTGATTTTTCTGACTTTATTGATGTCAATTTATCTGGTATTTTCTCAAGTGGAGCCTGGCACCTAGTATTGGCACTGGCAAGCAAGTAACAGAAACAGCCTCAGATCAATGATGGATAACAGCCAAATAGACCTACAGCCTACTACAGCTAAGATTCTCATCCAGCATTCAACAAGGCAAAAGAATATTCCTTGGACTTTGCTTCAGTCAGTGGTTTCACTGCAGGGGAGTCTTACTAATGTTTCTGAGTGGCATGAGTCCTGTGGGGCTTTTAAATTCCTTTGCAAGGAGTGAAATGAGCTGCAAGGGAAATCAGGGGAAGTAGGTTCTCTAGAAATGAAATAATAGATTTGAGCAAGAAGGCTAAGTGAGGACTACAGGAGTGTTTCAGGCAGCAAATAGGAATGCTGGGGAGTTTTGCTGTATAAGGAGACTAATGTCAACTGGAATATGACAAGGATATGACATCTAGAGCTGTAGGGATCTACAGCAGAGCTGGTTCAGAATTAAGTGCTGGAAACAAAAGGTAATAAGTAGAATCTCAGGAATAAGTGGCCAGTCAGCCTCACATCAGTGCCTGGTAAGATCATGGAACAGATCCTCCTGGAAGTTATGGCAAAACACATGAATGACAGGGAGGTGGCTGGAGACAGCCAGCCCAGCTTCACCACGTGCAGATTGTGCCTGTCTAATCCAGTGACCTTCTGGAATGGAGAAGAGAAGGCTTCAGGAGACCACCTTTCTAGGAAGCCTGTTCCAGTGTTTGACAGTAATGAATTCTTTACAATGAGGGTGGTGAGGCACTGGGACAGGTTATCCAGAGAAGTTGTGGAACCCCATCCCTGGAAGTGTTCTGGGCCAGACTTGACAGGGCTTTGAGCAAACTGATCTAGCAAAAGATATCCATGGCATCCCTTCCAGCCCAAACCCTATGATTCTAGGAAATGTCAGAGGCAAACCTTTTTGGAGGGTTACTTTTTAAGCATGAAGAGCTCAGAGTGTGGTGCTTCTGTTTAAAAGAAGTTTTAAATGGTTCTGTTTCAGTGAAGAAAACATCAGATGTGCCTTTTCTCTCTTATTCTTTTGGCAAAAGTAATTAATTTTAGCTCCTGTTACCTGCAAAAATCTGTTCTGCTCTTTTCAAGGAAGTATATCTAAGATGTTTTTGCTTTATTGAAAGGCAGATTCTAAAAACTCTTCAAGTAAGAACATTTTTTTTCTTCTTGATTGAGACAGGTTTCAGTTTCATGCCAGATTTCAGTTCGTTCTGAATCAGAGAGGATACAATAACACTTCTTCCACTTTCACATTCTGCCTACTGAGAGATTTTGTGGCAATTGTGAAATCTGGCCTTTAAGAGACTGCATGTACTGTTAAATGAAACGAAGCCCTGGGCTAAGAGATTTTGTTGTTAATCTGTCATAAAGCAGTTATAAATATTCACTATATGTGGGTTCCTTTCATAGCACAATTTTGTCCAAAAGCTGTTTTATAGGAAAACTATTCCTAAATCCTCCTTGTAGTAATTTTGGTTACTGAGATGTCCATGTTGGAAGCAATCATTTGAGCACAAAGGCTTGCTTATGTAAACTCAAAATTACAAACTGCTTTATCCTTAGATATTCAACTAAATATTTTATCATGACTCCATTGTCAATTACAAATACTAAAAAAGCAATCTGAAAATTGTTTTTTAATTTAACTTTTCCATCCTTTTAGAAAATAAGTATCTTCAGCCAGTGCACTGATGTCTATCTTTGTTCAGGAAGCCTACCTTTTTTTTTTTTATACTTCAGACATACCTGATATTGATATACTAAACAACTATGGTGGTCTTTGCTAAAGAGCATTGTCCACTAAAAGGTAATCGTAATTACTGTGCCATCTTAAAGCTTTGACAGATGTATTGTTATACTTATTGATGATTCTGTTTCCAGTCTCCACTGGTGAAGCTGGAAGAATCTCTACAGTGTACACTGGTTTGTTTTTTCGTTTGGGTTTGGTTTGGTTGTTTTGTTTTGTTTTTCTTTTAATGAAAATGATGTGTGCTTGGAGAAAAGTGTTATATGTTCTGAGAAAAAGATATAAAAGTCTGTCAGATTTACTGTCTACACCATCATTTCTTTATGTTTTATGTGACTTGCCTTCTTTACAGCCTGGAGGGTATATTATAAAATGCATGATGTAAACCGAGTTAATATAGATCAAACACAATTTAATACTTTTTCTGATCTTGGGTCATTTACCCTGAAGTAAGTGATTTGGGTGCCTCTCTGTCATTAGCTTTTTAATCAAGTTTTTGAGTGTGACAATTCTAATTCAGTTTCTAATTCCTCCTAGTTCCTAACTGTGCATTTTTCTTGGTACATACCTGTAATTTTACCTCTAAAGATACCTAAGTGGACAAATTTTTTCCATGACAAGCAGACAGCTGAAAATAGCTATTTAAAACAAAGTCCCCAAAGTATTCATCCTCCATTTTAGAAAGAAAAGATAAATTAATTTAATATGCTGTATACTAAAAGCTGTATTCTGCTCAAATTCCCTGTCAGAAATTGCCATGTAAAACTATATCAGCTATAGAATTTCAGAGGATTTGTAGAAGAGTCTTCTTGAAGGAACAAGTTTTGTTTACTGATTGAGAAGGAAATTAAAATATTTGCAAGAAATACTTTCCTATTAAAATGTCAGCTCTAATAGCAAAAACACACAGGAATAGCTTTTTTTCTTTCTGAGACAGAGGTGAAAAGGATGTGTATGTGTTGGGTAAGAGAACAAATACTGTTTCTATATGAGGTGGAGTTTTTTCTTTCTTTCTTTCTTTCCTGTAGAATGCTGGGCTGTTGAGGAAGGGGCTGCTTTTCAGGATAGCTCTGTTGATGTGTGGAGGGGCTGGAATACTTTATATCCGCTGGAGGATTATGGGCACAGGGCCGCCAGCGTTCACTGAGGTGGACAACCCGGCTTCATTCGCCGACAGTCTGTTTGTAAGAGTAAGTTACAAAGTTGCTTTTTTCTGGCCAGCTCAGAACCTTTGTCTTTTGTGATAAAATTAAGTTTTCTGTGTTTCTAAGAAACAATAAAGTGAGCAATTTTTACATTTCAAAATATGTGTGATGCGTCACCTTCACTTGTGCTGCTGTGGTGATTCTCTGCAATTTTTTTTAATAGTATACCATGTATATTCTTTGCATTCAATTTAGCATGCACATTGCAATACTTTTCCATTTACTCCATATTTTTCCCATGCATGCAAGAAATTAGCTTTTGCTGATTTTCATCCCTTTTCCACATACTGTGCTTGACTTTTCATCTTTCACAACTAAAGAAAATAGCACAAAGTTCTAGTCTGGTGTATATGGAGCATGTCTTGCCTACACACCTCTGATGGCATTAAGGATCTTTCTGGAGATGGAGAATCAAAGATGAAGACAGTGGATGATGTCTTTTGATGTTTTCTCCTGTTGTATGAGATTGTTCTTTTTATCTATGAGTATTGGTTGGACAGCACAGAATTGCATTTCCCTGCTCTGAACTAGAGAGCCACCTAGCTATGTTTAAAAGAAAATTAAAAATTAACTTCACAGCTGTAATTGTAATGGATATGTAAATAGTTGTGGTCTAACAGTATTCATGGCCTCTTTATTGTGTTACAAGGGGAGTGAGGGAAGAGAGATGGACTAAAATTGCCCCCTTCTTCGCCCCCCCCAAGTTTACTATCAAATAAATGTTTGTTTTCTCTTTGACTGACAGGCTATAAACTATAATTACTACTATTCACTGAATGCATGGTTGCTGTTGTGTCCCTGGTGGCTGTGTTTTGATTGGTCAATGGGCTGCATACCCCTCATTAAATCCGTCAGCGACTGGAGGATAATTGCACTAGCAGCACTTTGGTTCTGCCTAATTGGTCTGATATGCCAAGCTCTGTGCTCAGAAGACAGCCATAAGAGAAGGTAAGAGACAGTGATGAATTTTAAATGCCTGGCCAACTTGAGTACAGTATTATTTTGTTAAATCCACTACTGATAATTTTAACAATTCAGTGGAACTAGTGTCTAGCAAATGCAGTTCAAATAAATATTTATAGCTGTCATTACAGTTTTATCCCAATTTGGGTCCATCACTGTACACCAACTAGTAGGAAACAGAGTTGGAGGAGGAGGCATGGATGGCTGCTTTCTTTTTTTCTCCTGAAAGGGTGTTTTGAGATCCTTAACACTATAGGTGGTAAAAAGTAATATGTGCTCAAAATGCAGTAGGAAATTGTTTGTTGTTGCCCGTACTTCCTACAAGTCATCATTTCCTTTAATTTCCTCCTAATAATGGAAGAGAGGAGATGGACTTTGAAAGCAGGTAGAAATACTGGCCATGGTCATACAGTTTAAAAGTAAAATGCTTGACCCATAGTATGTACTCAGAAAACAACTTGGACCTCACCCAAAGGAACGAAAAAAATTATTGTAAACTGTTCTTTCTCACTAAGGCTTCTGCTTATCTTTGCAGGTTCTGTTACCATTGATTTTATGTAGACCTAATTTCTCAGTTCCTTGAAATTTTTCAACTGCTCAGTTATAGAATGGTTTGAGTTGGAAGAGACCGTAAAGGTCAGGTAGTTCCAGTCCCCCTGCCACAGGCAGGGACACCTTTCATAAGATCAGGTTTCTAAAGCCCTGTTTATCCTGGCCTTGAACAGTTCCAGGAATGAGGCACTATCACTACATGTGCTTTTGAAAAGCCCATATCCAGGTCTCTTGTTGCTCTCTGGAAGGTTGCTAGAAGGTCTCCCTGGACGCTTCTTTCTCCAGAATACACAACTCCACCTCTCTCAGCCTGTCTTCATAGGAGACGTGCTGCAGCCCTGTCCTCATCTTCATGGCCCACCTCTGGACTCACTCCAGCAGGTCCATGTCCTCTTTATCTTGGGGGCCCCAGAGCTGGAGGCAGCACTCCAAGCTGGGATTTCACCAGAGCAGAGCAGGAGGGGCAGGAGCACCTCCCTGGCCCTGCTGGCCGTGCTCTTTGATGCAAGCCAGGATATGGTTGGCTTTCTGCACTGCAAGTGCACATCGCTGGGTCATGTTCAGCTTCTCATCACTGAACACCCCCAAGTCCTTCTCAGGGCTGCTCTCATCCCATTTTCTGTCCAGCCCGTCTTTGTTCATGGGATTGTACTGACCCAAGTACCAGACCTTGCACTTGGGTTTCATGAGGTTTGCCTCAGCCCACCTATCCTATCCAGGTGCCCCTGGATGGCATCCCTTCCCTCCACTGCACAGCTGGGTGTTGTGGGCAAACCTGCTGAGGGTGCACTCAGTCCCACCATCCATGTCACCGACAAAGATGTTAAACAGTGCCGGTCCCTGTCGCAGACATCTTTTCATTAAAATCCTTTCATTAGGATTTTTCCTGCTGAAGCTGAGAAGTTTCAGCAACGAAGCGTAAACAATGGTTATCTGCTGCTGTGGAATGCAACAGGTGCATCTGTGATTGGTCTCCTGTGGATGTTTGGATTTACTGACCACTCACAGCAGAGCTGGCTCTCGCTCTCTGCCGAGACACAGATCTTTGTTATTCATTTTTTTCTATTCTGTTCTTGGCTAGCCTTCTGAGAACCTTTCTTTCTATTCTTTTTAGTATAGTTATAATGTAATATATATATCATAAAATAATAAATCAAGCCTTCTGATCATGGAGTCAACATTCTCGTCTCTCTCTCATCCTGAAAACCCCTGTGACCATGGTCACAAGTCCAGTGCCAGCCCTTGAGGAACACCACTTGTCACTGGACTCTGGACGCTGAGCCATTGACTGCAGCTCTATGCATGCAACCATCCAGCCACTTCCTTAGCCACCAAGAGGCCCAGCTGTCAAATCCATGTCTCTAGTTTAGAGATGAGGATGTCATGCTGGACAGTGTCAAATGCTTTGCACAAGTCCAGGTGGATGATATCACTTGCTCTTCCTTTACCCGGCAATGCTGTAACTCCCTTGTAGAAGGCTATAAAATTTGTCAGGCACATTTTTCCCTTAGTGAAGCCAGATTGGCTTTCACAAATCATCTCCTTCTTTTCCAGGTGCCTTAGCATATTTTCCAGGAGGATCTGCTCCATGATCCTGCCAGGCACAGAGGTGACCTACTGACCTATTTTCCTGAGTCTGCCTTTTTCCCTGTTTAAAACATGAGGGTTATGTCTCCCCTTTTCTAGTCAGTAGGAACTTCAGCAGACTGTCATGACCTCTCAAGTACGATGGGTAGGAGCTCAGCACTATCTTAGAAACTTCATCCATCAGTTCCCTTGGGATCTGCAAGTGCACGTTACGAAATCCCATGGAGTTGTGCACCTTAGATGTTCTTGAATCTGACCTTTTCCTACAGCAGGCAGTTTCTTGTTCTCCCAGTCTCTGCCTTTGCCTTATGTGACTTGAGCGGTGGGGTTGGAGCACTTGCTGGTGAAGTCTGAGACAAGAAAGTCATGGAATACCTCAGCCTTCTCCATGTCCTGGGTAGCCAGGCTTTCCAAATGCTTCCACATTTTCCACAGTCTTCCTTTTATCACCAACATAGGTAATTCAGAGTTGTGTGTTTGTTCAGAGTGCAAAATCTTACTCTTTTCTTCCTTCTCATCCCTTCAAATGTTAGCAGTGTACCTGCCTGCTTTTCTGCTGTTCCCATAGTTATTTGCATAGATAAATCATTTTGGAGAGGGGGTGGAACTCTTGCTGCTAGTCATGTCCTACTTTCTAGTAAAAATGCACTCACTAAGCCTTTATTGCTAAATAGGTTTTTAGTAAAAAGTGAAGATAAAACGTATAGGGAAGGCCTAGGACTTGTGGGGATGAGAAAAGGTGGGATGCATCTACCTTACAGTGTAGAGAGTCATTTGTAATAAATTAGAATAGACAATTGCCATGCCTGTGGCCTTTGTAAGAAACACCTAACATGGACCTGAGGTTCTTATTCCCTTATGTCAGCTCTGTAAAAGTGAGGAACCCTGACTCTTTTGTCTGAGCTCCGTATAGTCCATAAAGAGCTACCTGCTGAGGGTGCTAACATTGGTGCCAAAAAAAAGGAAACAAACTGCTCTCAAAAGCTGTGTGTCTCTTCTGTCTGTAGAAAGAGAATAGATTACTAACTTTCAAGTGGTTAACCACAATGGATTCTACTACTGATGTGTTTGTTAGGAGAAAAACCACCCTCTCAGTTGAATGTGCACCTAAGTTTCTTCTTTAACAGTGATTTATTGTTCCCATTACTGTCTTACTAGGTCCAAAAATAGACAGATAGCTTTTACCATTACTTTTCCTGTATTTTAAACAGGAGTTATATAATTAATATGCAATGGGGCTATTTTCTGGCCTGGAAGCATGAATATTGCTTTTCTGAAAATTATAGCAATGATTTTTAAAGTGCTTCCCTGTCCTATATGCACATCCTTCTACAATGTTTAAATAAAGTTTATATGTTAAGTGGAAAAGGTACTTTAGTTAAGATTTGTAGTTAACCTGAGAATGTTTCTTGTTTGCAGAATCCTTACACTGGGACTTGGATTTCTTATTATCCCTTTTCTTCCTGCAAGTAATCTCTTCTTCCGAGTAGGATTTGTTGTTGCAGAGAGAGTCATCTACCTCCCCAGTATTGGATATTGTATTCTCTTTACATATGGATTTAGTCTCTTGAGTAAGCAAGCCAAGAAAAAGGTACCACCAAAATAATCAGTAAAGTTGTTGATGATGAAGCAGTTCAATTGCATGATTTGTTTCTTAACTTGCCTCTCTTTCCTTAAGAAAATTCTTGCTGTGGCAGTACTTGGAATCTTGTTGATCAATGTTGTGCGCTGTGCGCTCCGCAGCAGTCAGTGGAGGTCAGAAGAACAGCTTTTTAGGAGTGCATTGTCTGTGTGCCCTCTGAATGCAAAAGTAAGTCACTCATTGACTTCTACTCTTTCTTTTTTCTTTTTTTTTTTTGTTTTCAAATGTGGGGTCAAGGAAGTATTATGCATAGTTAATATATTGTGCTTCAAGTGTTATTCACAGTCTTGCTCGGTTCAGGAATGACATTGACTTGTCAGACATCTAAATTACAGTGGCAGCATAGTCAAAATACCAGAAAGTGCAAATTACAATATTGTAATTCAGAACTTGGAGGTGGGAGTGGGGAGGTGAGGGAGAGGGGAGAATGCACTTCAAGAAAGGTATCAAGTCAAATTGGATGTAGTGCTAATAAAATCTATTTAGAAGAATTGTGTGTATAATTGCAAGTTATTGCAACAAAAATATCAAAACACGGTTAGTAAGTTGTAGTAATGTATTCAACTGAAAAATGTGTATGCTGTTTTTAGAATCCTTTCTGTGAACCTTCCAGGGGTATATAAAGCCAGCACAGCTGAGGGACAAAGCAGCATATCATCAATGCAATTGCAGGATGTGGGAGTAAAATCTTGCTCCCACTTCTGCTTTTTTACAGCAGCTGAGCGGGCTAGACTCTTCAGACATGGGCACTGAGGAAAGCTGCAATTTTCCCTGCAGGCTTAGTGAGGGAACAAGTAAGATGGTGGGGCTGGATAGGATGTTTCACTGAGCTGAGCAGCAGTGTTCAGCATCACAGACTGACTCCAGCCTCCAACAGAGGTGACCTCCACAGCAGTCCTTTGACAGCCAAGAGTGTGATCTGTTGGAGCACACCACTGAGCCCTGATGTTGTCTGAATTTTAGTAAAGAGACTCTCTGAAGAGCCTGGGAGTGGGAATGTGCAGGTTGTCAATAAAAATATATTGATGCTTTAAAAGATTAGATTCCTGTAATCTAGAATGGTATCTAGAAAATGCCAATCAAGACACAGGGTTTAAAAAGGAACCTGTGAAGGCTCAACTTCACAAAGAGAATGATAAACTTAGCATTTACTGGAATACAAATACGCAACAGTGAGCTGTAAAAAACATTTATGGCCAATATTTACAACATGGTGGCATCTTTCAATAGTCTGAGATTTTAATACATAGGAAAGAGCTGTTGTATTTTATTGTGTGGCAGTGGTAGGCAACCATCTTCTTTTTAATGATGACCTCAGTATATCTTGTCTTCTGGATGACAAGCGCATGCTATAAATGGAGCAAATGCAATCTGTTTTCTTTGTGAGGAGCTCCATCCATCTGCCATGGTGAGAGTACTTTAGACAGATCCCAGTCTCTGCCTGTGCTCCAGGCTCCTTGGCCTGCAGCCATGCCTGGCTGGAAGCTGTGGCTGTGCTCCCACAGCACTGGGCTTGAGCCGATAAGCTGTGCACAAGCTACTGAGCTAATGCAGCTGGTGTAAAGCCAGCGAATGTACAGGCAAAATGAGCTTGTGTTTGTCAACACTGGGCACTGCAGACATGCCTGGGCTGTATTTCTCCTGGTGACAGCTTGTGCAAGGGGAAAGCATGGAGATGTGAAGCGGGAAAGGATGGTAGGCTCACATTCCAGTTTTGCTGAAGGATGTAACTTTGAAATCACAATAGTTGGGAACTTTTCTAAGCAGGAACATTAGAGAGTCCGTGTATGAGGGCCTTTGTCTTGTTTTCTTTATGAACTCAGCTGTGGTTATTTAATTTTGATAAAGGTAAATGTAAAAATTTGAACCAGGTTTTGTTTTGATCTTCAGTTGTCTTGAAATTGCAGGCTTCCTTTAAAAATGACTCCACAGGACTTTCTTCCAGTGACCCATTTATTTCAGTGGGAGGCTGCTGCAGACCAAAGAATGGCACACAGATAATAGCTTTTTCTTGTTGTTCCTGGAACATATTAAATATGTGTAATGTGGTCATGCTTTGCTTCCATTATGTATCAGGATCTCAAAATCTCAAATCCTCAGTAGCAGAAAAAGCTGTTCATGTTTTGTTGTACAGCTCTTTTCAATTCCAAATTGTCTGTGTGGGAAGTAGAGTAAACTTACCCTAATTCTAAATAACAAGTTGTAACAGCACTGCCTTGTCTAATTTCAAGACTCATTTCTTTAAACATATCCTTTAGATAAAAATGTGGAAACTGCATTAAATGAGATTGTGTGAATCTGGTGCCTTGACACATCTGACTCAGGAGGATGACATTTAAGATCAACTTTAATAAACATTGCCCAGTGACTTTAAAATATATTGGAAATAATCAGGTACCATAATGAAGCTACAAAATACTTTAACCTCTAAAAATGTTCCCAATACAGATTTTTAAATGTTTTAAATATTGTTAAATTTATTCCAAAGTTATTTATTTACAATATTTTAAAATATATATGTTATATGTGTGTGTGTGTGTTTTATGTGTGTTATATATATATATATTAAAAAAATATGTGGTGGGTGGGTAGGTAGGGCTTTTTAAGAGAGAGAAACAAGTATGTGACAGATCTTGGTTAAACATGTCCAGGAGCATGTCACATGTTTGAACTTGTGTGGCCCTGCACTCAGGTTGTTTCAAAGGTCATTAGACTGAAACAATACACATTTTTAATACATTTGGCAGTATTTTCCTTAGCTGAACAGGAGGTGCCTCTGCATTGATTCTGTTTTCCCTACCACCTTTTTTTATACTATATGGATTGGATTCTTCTCTGAGGGAGAAGAAGCTGTTTCTTTTAGCATTTAGCTCCTCTCCTAGGACTAAATGAGGGACCTAAGTCAGAAGGACTGTATCCTAGATTTGTCTTTCTCTCCACTGATGATAAAAGAAGTCCTGACAACTAGAACAGATGTGGATATGTACGATTATGTGAGATTTTGACCCTCTCCTACTGCTGTTCACTATTTATAGACATTGCTGGATTGCTCCTCACTTTCTGAAGTCATTACACATTGTTTCTTTCAACTTTAAAGATTATTCCCAAAAATGCTCATCTTGCTGCCTTTTCTTTTTTGCTGTTGGAAATGTTTGCATTATTGGAAGAACTGAGTTATTTTTTGTCAGCTTTTAGAAAAGCCATAGCAGAATGACTTTTCTCTGGCTTAAGAATCCAGAGATGGTCCTTATTCCTGGATGACTTCCTCTCATTGATTCTCTAAATAAATAATTGCAGTTACACTGTTACACACATGGGAACTAGCCAGCATTTTTCTTTTCCTGGATTTGAAATAACTGAATTTAAGTGACTGTAAATTGTTGTGATTTTGTACATAATCTCTACATTTTCCTTGCTGCTGGCTTTTCTTTAAAGGATAGAAATTAATAAACATAATTTTTGAAAAGCGGTAGCAATTTCAGTAGCAATTTTTGAAAAGCAGTAGCGATTACAGTAGCAATTTTTATGCAATAATAAGCAATGAAGTTAAAATACTCCCAACACAACTATCTGCCTTGACATACTGAGTAAGTAACTTTGAAATTTATGCTTTATGCAAACTGCAATCATTATAGATGCAAGTTTGCCAGAGATTAACTATGCTAATACTGAAAAGGTACAATAAGTTAGTGAGATTGGTTTCTATACTTTCTTAAAAAGTCCTGTAAAACCTCTTTGTTACAGAACAAGATTTAATGCTGCCTGAGGATCTGATCTTTGATCCTTAAGGAAGCTGATCTAGAGGGCCTTTCCTTTAGATATTGAGATTTTTTTCTTTATGCTCTATATTAAAAAGGGATTATCTTCTGAGGAATTTACCTTAAGTGCTGTGGGCTGTGTTTATATGGGCTATTTGCAGTGTTCTGCCACCATTTTAGATGTCAATTTTTGTGTATACAAGCACGGTCATGCAGAAGAATCTTTAGACAACATTAGATACACAAACAAGATGTGAATATCACAAAAGCTTTGTTTTATTATTATTTAGAAAACAGAGGTTTAGTAGTAGAAGAAAGAGAAGATTGATGACACAAGCTGGCATTGAACAGAGGCATCTGCATGTTCCTGAAGAAATTTTGACATCTGTGCTTTGCTTTCATCCTTTTCAGTAAATGTTCATATTTGCTGAAAAAGAGATTAAGCAGCTAAGAAGAGAGAGTAAAATTGGTGATAATAGTAATGCTCCAGCTGATGGGGGGGTGTACCCCCTCGAAGATGATATTACATTTCAGTTTCTTCCTCTTCTGCTTTGATGGAAAACAAAAGCAAAAAGTCAGTCTGGCAACAATTTCATTTTTGAACAGGAAAATGTTTTTTTTCCTCTGCTTGTTTAAATTTAACACTTAAATAAGAGTTCAAGTACTATGGATATCTGGCACAGAAGAATATGCAGTGCTTTTTCTTTTTTATACTGGCTTCTTAGGTTGATTGAGGTATTGGACAGACAAATACCTTGGCTAGGCTATGTTAACTTAAACAACACATGCCTGTTGAAACTAGGTTCTACCCTCGGGTATTTTTACCTGATCTCTTAGATTTCTGAGAATACTGTGTTGTTATGCATCCCTGAGAAATGCTCCTTTTAGAGCTATTACTGTAAAGTAATTGCCTGTTTAAGATTGATAAAGGATCATCTGAGTATAATGTAATACGTCATTTCCAGTTAATATTTAATCATGTAATAACGAAGGACTCTTAAATGTTTAACCAGGAAAGGAAAATCTTCCCTCCCAGGCTGGCATGCACAATATCTGTCAGAAACAGAAGAACCACACCTCTGGAGATGAAATTTTAAATAACTCACCAGCCCCTTATTAAAACCAGATTCTTCCCACCCACTGGTCCATAGCAAGCACCTGTGTTGTGCAGGAGAGGCACAGCCCTGTGCTCAGCAGACAGCTAAAGGCTGACCTTGGCTTCTCTCTGCCGTGGCCACAGAAGCAAGAGACAGAGCTGGATGGCAGAAGTACCTCTCAGATGTCTGGATGTGCCTGGAAACCCTCTGCTGCTTCTGCTCTTAAGAGCAGGATGTCACTGCATCCTATAGCCCATTGCAGAGCTGGTTTTGTCGTTGGATGTCTCTGGTAGGCTGGGCACTTCTTTTGATGTCTTTGGTTTTGGGCTTCTTTCCTCTTCCTTTCTTTGTCACCACCATATTAAGAGGAACTAAAGCTACAATTTCACTTGAAGGGAAATTAGAAAACTTACATACAGCAAGGAGCCCTTCATTTTTGGGAGTGTTGTATAGAAATATCATTTCCTTTCACACAGGAGCTATAGCTGAGGGCAAAAGAAATACACCATTGAAAATGTTAATAGTTTATTTAAATAGTTGTGCAATCAGTTGTAATAGACTATAGTACATCTTTTTAGTTCAGCTCACAAAATGTACCTGGGCACTTAATACTTCATTTGATGTTTTGACTTGAGAGAATTGATATCTCAGTTTTCTTCAGACTGCACAGTTCTGTTTACATGAGAAAAATATTCTTGCTGCTGGTACTTTTGGGAAAAAAATGGATGTGAAGATACTACATGTTTTTTAAAAAAAAACTGTGAAAAATAGAAAGTGAAGTGCTGTTTCATAACACAAGACAGCTGACATGTGAAAGACTGAGTGGTTGGTGTACACCAACATTTTTCTCATCTGCTCTGTCCTGGTCTTTAGTAAAATTTCATTTTGTAAAGCATCTTAAAAAATGAAATTCAGTAAAGTTAAATATAATTTTGTTTGCTGATACTGAAGTGTAAAGTTATCTACTTCAAGGGCTAACATCCAGTATTCAGTGAAATCTTTAAGTATTTCTTTTGTGTTGCCACAATTTATCTTTTATCTGGGTAAAATTTTAATATGTGAACTTCAATATATAATCAGAGCAATCCAATTTGGTAAGAATCTTAGTGTTCTGAATAATTTCTGGAAGAGATATATAAATAGAATTCAGTCCTGAGAAACATCTTTCAGGGTATTTCATTTTACTTAAATGACTCCTGGGAAAATGTTGCTCTATCTTCTATTTTTTGACACTGTCAATGGATCTTTGATTATTTCTTGATGTAAATGCACCATTCTCTTGCTTCTTTGCCATGGACCTTGTCATACTTTTATGAATGTACAGTACAGTGCCAGGATTTTTTTCTTCGTGGAAGCTGTGCTAGAACTGCTTTTATGGGGTACTGAATTTGTGTGCTATTTTATATCTTGCAATGTGAGGAGCTGCCTCTGTGTGTGCTTAGTAAGCTTTAGAGCATCTCTGCTGTCTGTAAAACCACTGAAAATACTTTTTCTCCCATTTGAGACAGCATGGGAAATGTCCTTAACTTTATTTCTTGGTGGTATGCTGCTGCATGTTACAATAGTTACATAGAGATGAAATTCAACAATTAAATGCCATAACAACTAGGCTCCAACACTCATGTGTGCTGGATCAATAGGTCCCAGATACTATGTCAACTGTAATTAGGGGTTTTCAGTTAATGGACATGTCAGATAAAATCCTTTTTTGAATGTAGAAGGTGAATTAGACTTATACAAGTGCATTATGAACCTATCATTTTGGACTTCAATCTGAAGTTATTCCTGTATACTGTTTTGAAATTTGATTTTCAAAGTTTGAAAAAAATTTGCATATGTGTTTGTTTTAGATGAAATATATAAATTCAATTTCAAATAGTAATCTAAATAATAAGTCCTGGTCTGGGTGCTGAGAAATCTCTTTTCAAGAGTCAACACTCACAGTACTTTTCAACCAGGTAACATAATCTTCTGAGATTTCTCTTAAAGTGGGATTTGAGATGTCTTCTAACTCAGATTTGTTCTGAAATATATTTATTCCTATTTACTCTTGCCATAAATTAGGATGATGCATCTTCTCCCTGTAGTCTGAAAGCTCTAGATCCTTCCTTCATAGTTCAGTTTTTAACAGGCAAAGTCTTCAACATGTTGCTATATGTATTATTTCAGAAATGCTCTTTGATACATTTTTATCTTTAGACAATAATTTTGCCTGTCTTTTACCTTTTGTTTGGGTTTTCTGTGAATGTTGAGTTTCTTCTAGTTTATGCTATAATGAAAATAAAGGTTGACACATTGCTTCTGCTATGATAGATTTGCTTTGAGTCAAACGTTCTCTTACCTGGCAAACAAATTAAATTAGGAGCAGGAGGTCTCCATACCAAGTGCCTTGTGAAAGGTGTGGTGACCTCACTTATAAAACTAGGAAATTAATAATTTTTCTTAAATACCTGGAGTAGGTAAGCTGATCTGTACCTCAGATTTTGTCTTACCATCTTCATTGTATGAATTATCCAATCCTAAGAATCAATCTACACTAAAAGCCAGCAGTGAATGACACAACTGCTGACTGTTTCTTTTTAGAGAAAGAATTTTTACCTACTTGATTCCACAAAATATCTGACTGTGTGGCATCTGGTGGAATATCCACCTGTGTTTTCAGGTGCACTACAATGTTGGCAAAAACCTGGCTGACAAAGGAAATCAAAGTGCTGCAATCAAATACTACAGAGAAGCTGTAAGGTATTAAAAATTTTACTGCTTTAATGATATTTCCTAAAATTGCTTTCATGTTTAACATGAAGAAAATGCTTAGGTATTCATTTTCATGTTCTGCAGCGTTGCAGAGCTAGCAATTTGCATATATTAATACATGTCCATACATAATAATAATCTCTTAAATTTTACATTTTAGGTTGAATCCAAAATATGTGCATGCCATGAACAACCTTGGAAATATTCTGAAAGAAAGAAATGAGCTCCATGAAGCAGAGGAGTTGCTGTCCTTAGCTGTACAAATACAGTATGTTTAGACCAATGCTAAGCAGTGTTTTGCACCAACTGAGCCAAAATGATACAATAGGATCTTGTGTTTCAGATGCTTAATTGTCCTCTCTCTCGGTGGTTTTTTCCCAATTTGCCCAGACCTGATTTTGCTGCTGCATGGATGAATCTAGGAATAGTGCAGAACAGTTTAAGGAGGTTTGAAGAGGCAGAGCAAAGCTACTGGACAGCAATTAAACACAGAAAAAAATATCCAGATTGTTACTACAATCTAGGGCGGTTGGTAAGTGCTTTTGAATAAATGATAGCTATGACTGGAATCTGTGTGTGTCTTTCTGTATGTGTATATTTAGAAAGATTTATCTAATTCTGCTGTACTGTTAAAAGCTGATAGTTATCCCAGTTTGCTTATGTTGCATTTTAGGGTGATTTCATACTTTTAGTAGCTTTTCCTATTGCTTTCCTAAAATACTTCCTTCCATACAACCTTTGGTAATCCTACTTTATCATACAAAGAAGTACCAACAAAAATACAGATTTAATTTTTTTTTTTTCCAAAAGGTATTATTAATAATTTCCCAATGTTTTGCATTCCTTAGTATATTGTTAGCTAGTAGAACTGTGCTGAAAAATTCAGATTAGATGTTTGAAAATATGTACATTAAATATTTACTAAATCTCTTGTGTAGACTTCTAAATTATATGCTGTTTCTTCTCCTTATTCTATTGGTACATGCATATTTGAAGACAAGCCTCACTTGCAGAGGCAAGAAAAGGAAAATTAGTATATAGCATTCTTATCTTCCATACTACAAGATTATTCCTTTCATGTTTATTTTTGTCTATAAAAAGAAATCCTACTAGAAAGGACAAGACATTAACAACTTTTTAGTGTCTTTAGTGGATGATAGGAAAGTAGAGCAAGTAGTAGCAAAATCACTGGATTTTTCTTTTGTTTTAGTATGCAGATTTGAATCGCCATATAGATGCATTGAATGCATGGAGGAATGCTACAGTCCTGAAACCAGAGCACAGTTTGGCCTGGAACAATATGATAATATTGCTTGATAACACAGGTAAAGGTCTTTTTGAATGTTTTAATGAATAATTCAGTGTCTAGAAAAACTGAAACCTTTATCTGTTTTTATCTAAAAGGATCTCTACCTCTTCTTTGGCTACCCAGACCCCTTCTAATAATATAAGAATGCCTTCTGACTCAGTGATTTTAAAGCATCACTTGAAATCCAGCCCATAAATTGAATTTCTGATACTTACTTAAAATGCCATCGTTGTGCAAGCATGTTTGTATTGTAGATTAAATTCCAGAACTTTTTAATCTCTGCTTTCTTGTTCTTCTGAAGGTGTTATCTATTGAAAACAAAATGAAGATACTCTTTTGCCTTAGTCTACAGGATTTTACATTTGTGCGTGTGTGTGATACCTGGTTTTCTCTAAAAAATTATGCAGTCAGCTATTTGTAAAAGATGTGTGCTTGCAGCATGAACTAATAAGGCTGTGTTAAAACATGCTTTCTCTTTTTCTGCTACCTGGGCTCCCAGGCAATCTAGCTCAAGCAGAAGCAGTTGGAAGAGAAGCCCTGGAATTAATACCTAATGATCATTCCCTTATGTTTTCCTTGGCCAATGTACTGGGGAAATCACAAAAATATAAGGTAGGTAACTAGAGCTTTTTGACTCTAAGGCTTTGGGTTGGATTCACTGGGATTTTTTCCTTAATTAAACTCCACCTACATTTTTTTTGAGGAGATCATTGTGGACTATGACTAGAGAATCTGTTTAAAACGTTTCAGTGCCCTTCTCTACCACAGTATTGGTGTGTGATTCTGTCTTGAGCTTATCCCTCCTTATTTTGGATGCCTAGGTTACAAGTGTTGCTGCCCTACACTATGTCAGTGGTCAGTGGAGAGAAATAGGCTCTTCAGCACACTAGAGGGCAGTTAGGGTCTTGTGTTGCTTCACTGCAGAGGGAGAGAGCCTGCATTGAATTAGAGACCTCATTTCAGGAGCTCAAATTAGATGGGACAAGCTAGTTCTTCTGCTTTTGGTATATATTCTGTGAATACATATATATATATAGAGAGAGAGATAAGAATTCTGGCCTTTTTGCCTCAGACACGATCTAAAATATAGTAATATGAGTTTGTTAATCCCAGCCTGAGGATGGGATACCTGGGTGATCTCAGAATGCTATGAGAGAAAGTACATGCATTGCTCAATGTATTGAACTTGCTCTTGGATGCACTGGACCAGCCTGGGAGTGGTACCTCAGCATGAGCTACCTTTATTTGCAAGTAGTAAATGTAATGAAACTGATGAGGATGACTTGTTTCCCAAAGGGAATTGTATCAGATGATAAGCTTATATGACAGAGAATAAATCACACACATTTAATATAGTTAGTTGTTTAAACTGACTCTATAATCAGTGATTTATGTATGTGATAGGGAAAAATTAATAATCAAGTCCTTGTTGTACCTTTGAAAAACATCATTTACTGAACCTTTTTAAGGTTTTTTTAGGCTTTTAAGGGGTTTGCTGTCTTTTTGATAGTGATAATGTTAACAGCACTGCAGGAACACCCTCACGTATATACAAAGTAAGAAGATTCTATAATATGAAACTTATCAGGAGAAAATGGCCTGAGTTGCACCAGGAAAGGTTTAGATTAGATATTAGTTAATTTTTTTCACAAAAGGAATTGTAAAACATTGGGCCAGATTGCCCAGGGAAGTGGTGGAGTCACCATCCCTGGAAGTGTTCAAAAAATGTATGGATATGGCACTTGAAGACATAGTTTAATGGTGAACATGCTGGTAGTGTGGGGTTTACGGTTAGACCTCATGATCTTAACGGTCTTTTCCAACTTTAATAAGTCCATGAGTCTCAAAATAGATACATCTGTCCAGTAGTTACTGTGACCACTTATATTTCTACAGTATTGATCAGCTGTGGAGTCCTGACCTGTTCACGTGTGAGGCCAGGGCCTGTGACAACCAGCACTGGCTTTTGTTTGTGTTAGTGACGCTGTTAAACACCCAGTTACTGTTCTTCTAGACTGGCTAGGTTATTTTCCTGGACACTCTAAATCTTTCCTCTCTCCACCTGAGACTGTTATAAAATACATATTTTAGGTTGGTTTAACAAAGTTCCAGAAGGATACAAATTAACATCCAGAACACATAAGGTATGAGATTATGGAGGAGGTAATTGCTAGAATTATTTTGGTGAGTCAGGCCTGTGGAAGAATAGAGGATTTTACAGTCATTCATCAGGGAGAATATGTAGCATGGCAGAATACAGAGCATTTATAATGAAATAAAGTTGAAAAAATAAGTTGAAAACAAGCTAAAAATTTTTTTCCAGGTGTAGGAGAGACAACACTGTCTTAGTGGATCTAAAAAATAGAAAAGAAGATAGTGGTTTTGATTGCCAGCCTTGAAAGGTTATTATGCTGCAGGAGAACTTGTTGGAGACAATGTAGAAGTAAGAGTAGGGGAAAGTGCAGCTTTTAAGTCCACATTCTGAAAAAAGCAAAAGGAATAGCGGAGCCCAGAAAAAAAAGCAGGGCACCAGTGAGTGTTTTAATACTTCAATATGGAGTAGTAGTTTTGTGCAGAGCTTAACTAGTCACTAAAAACTGATGGGTTATAACAGGGAGAACAAATTAAGGGAATTGGAAAGAGGACTCACAAAGGTTATGATCTTAGCAGCTGTATTTGGCATTGCCTAGAAAGAAGAGATAAAGATTTGTTTGTAATGGGAGAATGCTTACTGAGCAAAAAAAAGCATGAAAAATTCAGATTTCTTGTCCACCCCCTCACCATGTAAAAAGAGAGAAGTGGATGGCTCTTCAAGGATTTTTATTGAGTAGAATTGGAGGGAAGGAACAGGGGATGAAGACTGTCATGGTGATGGAGGTAATTTTCAGAGTGCTGCCTGGCTGTGTCTGATATGTTGTATGACCTCAGGCATTTAATTTATTAGGTTACTCATTATGTGTCTGTGTAAAAGTTGCTACTATGTTGGCTCTGTTGTCGCACAGGAAGATTTGTTCTGGGGTTTTTTGTTATCTCTTATTTTAAAAGACATTGTGTCAAAAAGTTTTTATTATGTTGTGAGATTTCCTTCCAATAAGCACACAACGTTCTCCTTCAGTTTCAAATATACTTTGATTTTCAGCAGAAGATAGGTTTCCTATGTCACAAAAAATAAAAAAATAGCCCTTTATTTTGTGTCTGTATGTAATGATGAATGATTTATTGTTCCAGAGAGAAAAGCACATAAAGGATGAGCTGTTTCTGTGGTTTTGTTTGGGTTTTTTAATTAACATCTGCTATATCAAGTTTGATTCTCCTTTGAATGCTTGTTCTTATCTCAATTGATGAAGAACCAAGCTATCTTTAGTTCTTTGAAAAAGATGTGTGCTGTATTTTTGTTACATATACATCTATGCTTTTTCTGTAAAAAGTGCAATAAATTGAAACCATTCAGCATTTTTTGTATTTGAAATAAAGCCAGAGTACATTTTTGTGGCCTTGGCAGCAGATGGAATGCGGTGTGCTTACCCCATGCCTTTGCTATATGCAAGCTGCAAGTTTCTTGGCAACACTTGAAGATTTGGCAAAATGCAGCAATTTGAAATACCACTGATGTGCTGGAATGTACATTTACTCCATATATCCACAGTAATATGAATATGATGCACCTTAAATAGCCTTTAAACAACCACTATGCTTCTACAAGCTGCTGAGCGAAGTAGTGGTGATAAAAATATTCTCAGCATGGAGCTGAAGATGTATGGTAATGGCAGCCAGCTCTTGAATATCTATCTCATTAAATTATCTGGAAGCACATTGCACGTGCTGTCCCACTGTCCTTCAGCAGTGAACAGATGCAAGTCTGTACATCAGGTGCTCCTCCTCTGTGCAAGTGGCAACTTTTAGGCGTAAGGCTGATTTAAGTGTTCAGTGTATCTTTCATTAATTGTTGTTAACCTGCCCAATGAGGAAAAGGGAGATTTACTAGACCACAAAATTTGGAGTGGGAAAAAGCACAACTTTATGAGACTTGAAATTACTGCATGCTTTCAAGTGCCAATCCACTGTTGATTTTTAGGATTTGAGAGTTGTTTGAAAAGAGGAGGTTATCTTGCACCACTTGCCAAATTTTTGAGTCTCAGTATGTTTCTCAGGTGACTGAGAAACATGGAAATCATGGAATAATTTTGCCTAGAAATGACATCTAAAGGTCATCTAGTCCAACTCCTAATCCAAACCAGTGCCAGTTCCAGTTGAATACTGAATATCTCTGTCAATAGAGATTCTATAACCTCTCTGGACAACATATTTCAATGCTTGACCAACTTTATAATAAAAAAAAAATTGATGTTTCCTTTAATTGGAATTTCTTGTAAGCCAGTTTACATCCATTATATCTCACCCCATCTCACAGACATGTGAGAAGAGTCTGTTTCCATCCTCTCTGTATTATCTCATCAGGTACTTGTAGGCAGCACCTTTGTCTTCTCTCCCGAAGGCTGAAAAGATCCAGTTCTCTCAGTTGGTCTTTGCACATCTTGTGCTCCAGCTCTGTACTATTTTGGTGGCTTTCTGCAAGACTCACTGAAGTATGTCTGCGTCTTTCTTGTAATGGAGACCCCCAGCCTGAACACATACTCCAGGTGTGGTCTCAGAAGTGCTTATCTGTAGCATTCATATTTTCTGAAAAATCCCTTCACCCAGGATTTTCTCCTGGGAAGCTGAGAAGCCTCAGAGAAAAAGGAAAACAAATTCTTATCTCATTTGCTTCTCCTGTGTTGTGCTCACATGTGGAATGGGTTTGAAGATTGTTTACCAACAGGTGGTTGTTCCATTGGTTTCATGGAAATTGTTTTGACTTATTGGCCAATCGGGGTCAAGCTGTGTCAGACTCTGGAGAGAGAGTCATGAGCTTCATTATGATCTTTTTAGCCTTCTGTAAGTATCCTTTCTGTATTCTTTAGTATAATTAAGTATAGCATTCTTTAATATAATATAGCATCATAAAATAACACATTAGCCTTCTAAGAACGTGGAGTCAGATTCATCATTCCCTCCTTTGTCTGGGTGCCCCGCAAATACAATACTTACCAAAGTCACATGGCCACCAGAGGTCCATTCCAGCCTCAACCATTCTGTGATTCCTGCTAGTCTGTTTCTCTGCCCTGCCCAGGTCCCTCAAAATAGCTGTTCTCCCTTCCACTGTATTTCTTATTCCCTCCTCTTAGGTGCTATCTGTAAAGTTTTGAAACTGCATTCAGTCCCACCAAAATATGAATGAAATCACTAAACAATACGGGTTTCAAAATAGTCTGGATATGAGAATGCTGGAGCAACTGCTCATGCCATAGGAAAGCAATGCTAAAACTTGCACTATGGAGGTAAATTTGCAGACATCTGGTTCCCCTTGTTAACTCCTCTCCAAATATTCCTTGTCCTGAAACAAAATCAGAATCACAGAATAGTTGGGGTTGGAAGGGATGTCTGGAGGTTGTCTCATCCAACCCCCTGCTAGAGCAGGTTCACCTAGAGCAGGCTGCGCAGAATTGCATCCAAGCAAGTTCTGAATATCTCCAGGGAAGAACACTGCACAACTTCTGGTCAGTCTGCTCCAGTGGTCTGTCACGTGAACAGTAAAGAAGTTCTTCCTTACGTTCAGATGGAACTTCCTGTGCATCATTGCTGCTCATTGCCTCTTGTGCTGTTTCATGGCATGAATGAGAAGAGCCTGGATCCATCCTTATGGCACCCTCCCTTCAGATACTTAGACATTGATGAGGTCCCCTCTCAATCATCTCTTCTTGAGCCTGAGCAGGCCCAGCTTCTTCTGCTTTTCCTCATAAAAGATGTTCCAGTCCCCTCATCATCTTCATAGCCCTCCACTGGACTAGCTCAGAGAACCTGGGGTTTGTAGTTTCCTTGACCTGTGGAGATGAAGGCACTTTCCGCATGAGTCTCTCCTGGCTTGAGAATGGCAGCTTCAGCTGTGCTCAGCAATGCTTTTAGTTTGGGTTTGAATTTGGACATATGGGGAGGCTCTTAAGTCACTCAGAGCTGAGTGACTCAATCTTGACATCAGAGATTTCTTTTCCCCTGAAGGGACCCTTACAGAGAGTTATTTCATGCTTGACATGGGAAGATGGTAGAACCAAAATCTGGCTGACAGGCTTTCTTTTTCAGTAAAGCCTGTGATTTATTTTAAGCAGTGAAAGCTTAGCACAAAGGAAAGGACTTTTCTACCATGTTACTGTTCTCACATACCTCAGACAGCAAGTATGTGCATTCAGATGGAAGCCTACCACATTGAGGTAATTTTATCTTCAGGTCATTTGCATTGAAACTGAATGAGCAACTTTCCCTAGAGCACAGCACAGCATAGAAATCTATGTAAAATTTGCTCTCAAGTATCTAAACTTGCATGTTAGTGAGTAAATATGCTCCATTTGGATTGGGGAGGGGATGTGAGTTTTTAAAGTTCTGCAGGAAATATGCTCTGGGGAAAAAAGTAGCAATATTAGCTGCTAGTTTGGAAAAATAGAATTGTTTTAATTAGAGAATAAATTTAGCGGTAAATTATTTTCTGAATAGGTGAGGGACCTGAGGTTTTCTAAGAGGTACTCACATATCAAGAGTCTTAAGAGCACACATTGCAAGCAGTAATACAGAGAAGATAACTGGTGAGGAAAATGTGAAGGATATTTCATGGCATGATATGATTTGGCATTTTTTTTCTCTTTTAAGTAAAAGGTATTCAGCTACTCTTCATGGGGAACCACACATCTGTTTGAAAGGGATTTACTGGAATACTCCTTTTTTTAATGCTAAAACTATTGTAAAAGGAAAAGTGTCTATAAGCAGTTTGTTTAGATACCAAATTACATTTCCTTAATTTGATTGCATAAGTAGGGAAAACTTCAGCAGGTAATGTTTGAAAATACTATAACTATTTTTTAAAAGGTACTTTAAGTAAAAAGCAAAGTTCACAAGTGCTTAATAAATTTCTGCTAAATTAACAGCAGCCTGTGAAAACATGACACTTATTTGCAGCATTATAACTGGTTTCAGAGGGCTGTAACCACCTGAGCTACAGGATAAGGCAGGCTCAGGATATTTACATGGTGGTATCATATAGATAGGACATAGTTTTGGAGGGTTTGTAATTACAGTGGTGGGTAAATTTGGCATTGTTTTATATATATGAGAATGGACTTTCCTGATGACGTGTTATTTTAAATTATTCAGGAATCTGAAGCTTTGTTCCTCAAGGCAATTAAAGCCAATCCAAATGCTGCCAGTTATCATGGTAATTTGGGTAAGAGCCTTTCTAAATCTTATCAGCTGTATTGTTTATTTGCTTCATATTCATTGTGTTTAAAAAGAAAAAGTAATCTTTTGCGCCTTCTTCCTGGTGGGCAGATTTCTATTTTACTTTCTAGAAAAAACTGCCAGCCAGAAGAACAGGGCACTAAAGCCAGAAAAGCTGTCACATGATATGACAGATCAAGAGGGCTGCAAAATCCAGCCCAGAGGTAGCTGCACTTCAGTGTCTGCAAATTGATTCATTTATGCTATGCTTGTAACCCACAATGAGCTCACCAGATAAGAGCTGCCATTTATGGCTCCATTGTAATTCATTCCTTCATCATTCCCATGCCAGTTCTGCTCCCAGGCTTTGCTCCTGCATTTGGCAACAGAACAAGCAGCTACTGTGCCTGCCACCAGCCAGTGACAGACCCTCACTGGAAACAAATACCTCAATGTTGTTCTCCAAGTGATTGGCAAGATTGTACATTATTCAACAATATTTATATATTCAATATTGCTAATGAAATTCCCAATTGATGTTCCAGCTGTGCTTTATCATCGCTGGGGAAACCTTGACTTGGCCAAGAAGCACTATGAAGTCTCTCTGAAGCTTGATCCCATGGCGCCAGGAACCAAGGAAAACTACAGCCTCCTAAGGAGAAAACTGGAGCAGTTGCAAAAGAAAGGCGGTGCCTGATGCTCCTTTTCAGGTTGCCCATGCATGCTGTTTACAACTGCTGTTACATGGGTACTTCTGACCATGTACAGGCTTCAGTCATCATTTCTCAAAAACAACACCACCAGCACCGCACACTTGAATGTCCAGTTTTGCCCTCCTACAGATCCTAACATTTCAGCTTGAGGGATCATTTTATTTTTACTTGAACTGCTTTTAAAGTCCATTAGAACATTTTTATAGGTATATGAAAGCAATGCAGATGGAATTTCACAGCATACACGTGTAATTTGATATCTTCATCTGACTTTTTAGTAGCAGGATGAATAGCAGGAGGCAGTTTTATTTCTGAAAGTGATACTTAAAAGTGCAATTTCCTGTTTGGATCCTGATCTTTTCAAGTATGAAAAATATCTGTCCACTTCAGTTTTATTACTGCCTTCCAGTGCCAGTCCTGCAGAGACAGTGGAAGAATGAATTCTCTCCAGCACATCAGTCTACTCATATAATTTGAGTTAAGCCCTTATGCTCATTTCTCTCTCCAGCCTGTGAAGTGTCAGATTTGTACAGGAGTAAATAAGGGCAAGGATTTGACCATAAATGTCTGTCAGCCAGTGTACTGCTCAAGTATGCCTGAGTGTAGAAAATACTGTTAGATGAAGATGGAGATTATAACAAGCAGCTAATGAAAAGAAGGTGAGGCAACAGAGGAGTCAGGTAGGGTTTGTGTTCTCGCAGGCAGCCTCATCTACTACAGACAACACGGACAACAAGTCAGAATCACTTTAGCTCCTGTGGCAGGTCAGTGGTTTAAATACAGTATAGTGTCTGTAGGACCTAATTGCTGTGTTCTCAGGCAATTCAGTGCTTTCTGGTTAAGGACATTATACCTTTCAGCTCCTATATTGCTGGGGAATAAAGAGAGAATTTCTGTGGAGCAGTAACTGTGCAGAAGACCTGACCTTGGCTGTTGATCTGTTACCTGAAAGAACCTGGCTTCAGCTTTGTATCCCATAGCTCGTGTGTTTGCTGAAGGGACAGATAAATAAGCATAGCTGTTAATGCATAAACTGAGCACATCAATGTGGGATGATTCAGAGGTGGTTTATGTTGATACCATGTTACCTCTCAAAAGGGGCTATGCTTTAATACACATTTGAACTCTGACTGTCCAGAGTTGTTTGTCATGTATTATATATTTACATTCCTGCTTCAGGAAGTAGTAGCAAGTCTGTTTATTTGCTGGTGGTTGGTTTTTCCAGTTTCTTTGGGGTTTTTTGAGATGTTTAGTTTTGTTTGTTTGTTTAAGATTGAAAGTTTGCTATTGGATATGAAAGCTGGGGAACCTTACCTGTCTCTCCATATTCCTTTATTCTTGCCATCTATGTCCCCTGGGAGAAATTGATCAGCACAGTATGATCAAAGCTAGCTCAGGTACTACAAGTCATGCAGGTACTTTAGTGTACTATTTTTGCCACACTAACTGTAGATCTAGCCAGCAAGGCTGTGGCAGTGTGGTGCTGTCCACCAGTTTGGCTTGGAACGAATGAACACGGCTACATACTGGTTTGTTTTAGTTGTGGTGCCACAGGCATGCATGTGTGGTCCTCTCCTGCAAGTATAACCTGTTTCTCAGTGGGTAACATAGGGTACAAAGCCATTGCAATTATTTCCATTTCTTCTGGTTTCTGGACAAAGTTTTCAGAAATTTGTTTCCGAATATGATCCAAGCATGCTCTTTGATAAGTATCTGGCAAGCAGAACACTGCACTGGTATGGCTAATGACCAGCCTAGCTTAGTACCAACTTTTGTATCTGAAAGGTGCTGAAATAGATACACCCTTCAGTACAAGCAGCATGTTCTTAAGGCTTTCCATATATAGCCTACTATTCATCAGATAGAGAGAACACATAGCTTCTTCAGTCATGAGGAATTAAAGAGTAGGGATCTGGCTGGATGAGCTAATTTATAGCAGAAGATAAATATGTTTACTATAACCAAGTCTTTTCTGTATATTTGGAATATGGCATCCTGAGTTTAAATTATTATTCTCATCATAAAATCCATATGTGTAGTTTTCCCTGTTGCTTTCCATATCAGCTTTAAAGACATCCACTAGATCAATATTATGTATTAGGGATGAATTTTTTCTAGGTCATTATAAACCAAAGTTGTAGAAATTCCTCTGTGGAAGTCCTTCTATACAAAGTCTTAAGACAGAAAAGACCAACAAACAAATTGGATTTTTTTGTTAGTATTTGAAAATGGTCTTTACTTTTCAGTACAGACAACATCATTTTTTCTTGATTAGCTTTCTGGCTACCTGTATATATGTTTTTTTGTTTTATATAATATATACTGCTATAGAAATTCAATGTGATTACTTGTATGATGGTATAATGAAGCATACCCATATGTCTGAGTTTAATGTTGAGGCAGAATTGTGTTGAAAAGAAGCCACAAAAATGACTGCTTTTGTAATGAAATCTTCCTTAAGACTTTTAAGAATACTAAATATTTTTTTACTTTATTTTCAGAAATATTTTGAAAGGGCAAACAGTGCAGTGGTTTTTATTAAAATGGTTATAATGTTAATCTTTTTATTGGTTTTTCATACCTCATAACTGACTCCTGGAACAGTGCAGAACACTAAAGAACACTAAACTTCAAAGAGAAAAGGTGAAGAAAAAGTCGGCTTGTACATAACTGTAGTTACACATATTGCCTATCTTTCTAGAGTGCTGGATTTTTTTTCCCATTGCTAATTCCAGAAGATTAAAGTTTCCTTATCAGTTGGCCTGTTTGATTCTCTAGGGAAATTACAAAGCCTTTTTTCTTCTTCTTTTTTTTTTTTTTTTTTGAGAATGATTACTTGTTCAAATACAGTTCTGCGAAGAGAAACAGAATGATTTAATGCACAGACTGGAGTCAGGAAAATAATCACAATGACTGCTATGGATGTTAGTCTATTTTCACCAAAAACTTCCAGTGAAGTTCCCTAATTGTATGTCTCTGTTGTGTCTAGACCAATGACATGTACATGAAGTTTCCTGTTATTTAATTTCATAGTATTTAAACTTTAAAGATGTGGGTTGTGTGTGTGTTTATGGGCACTAAGAAATAAACATCTATAATACTTTTGAAAGGTTTGTTAAAAATATTTGGCCTATTCACTGGGAACCTTTTCCTTCATATTTCAGATACCTGTATCTGAGCTATTCAATCTAGTTTCTCTGTTTAGTCACTGGGGAAAAAAAAAACATCTTTAGGATGGGAGAAGTCATACTTGAAGGAGATATCCGTCTTCACTAACTTCAAAGGGTAACTAAGGTGATCAGCTCATATACCTGAAGAAAAATCTCACTGCTGCTTTCAGTTGAAGTAATCTGGTGCCACACATGAAGTAATCTGGTCCCTCTAGCATTCTTATACATTATTGAGGCCAAGAATGTTAAAAGACTGGCATTGAAGCAAACTGGCAGGTACTTGCCTTGAGAGGGTAGCTGGATGAGGGAATGGGAGAAAACAAATTAACTTGGATGAATTTAAAATAAATGACTGATAAAGCATTGAACAACAAATCCCTGTGTATGAAAACAGAACATTCATGTTAAGTTTGATTCATTGCTAGCTTGTTTATGTTTCTGTAATGAACAGTAACAGCTTCTTATTTAATTGAATTTGGGTGTCCTTCACTCCTATTTTAAAAAGCATTCTAAAGCAACTGTACATTTGCAACAGTGAGATTTATATTTTTTTCCTTAAATTCGAAACAGTGAGATTTGTATTTTTTCCCTTAAGTTCCAGTTGCTATTTCAAGCTGTAGGTATTAGAATGCTAAATGTGATAGCATTGTGTGTTTCAATATGGTAAGGTTTTTTGTTTTGATATCTTTTGATATTTATTTGCTGGTTCCTGTCCTGTGTCCCATGTTTCTCATGAGTATTGGTACATTCACATACCTGTCATTACATGTAGATTCCCATGTGCTTCTCAACTTGGCCCTTTCACTGAATAGTGCTCCCTTTCCACAGTTCTTGGGGTGTCTCTACCAAATGTGTGTTAATGAGGGCACGTTTCACTCAAAAAGACTACATTTTGCTGGGAGCAAAAGTGGCTCCCAGCAAAATCACATGGCTGGATTTTTGTGACATAAAAGCTGAGGGAGCCAAATTTTGTGTCATGGAACACCATAAGCAGCAGGTGCCACAGGTAAAGGGCACTTCAGGCTGTGCTGGGCTCCACAATAAGGTGAAGTGGTTGTACATAGGTGTAATGTTATAAACACAGCAACTTGAACTCTGTGCTTTAAAGGAAAAGGACTATATATCTCTCCAAGGAAGAGGATGTGCACAGCTGCATGGATACTGAGCATTGGAGGACTGATTACTTGGTGTTAGAAAGTTGCACTGCCGTGTTGTGGCATGGGTGTTCAGTGTGTCAGTGATGATACATGTCAAGTGGTTCAGGGCTTTTTAAAATAAGTATTTTTGTTAGGAAAAATCCCTACAGGTACTAGAACTGGTAGCTTGTGATTTCTGAGATGAACTTTTTTTATGTAGTATTAATCTTTTAGATTGCCAATGGTATGTTTCAATTTATTTTCAGCTGAGCAGGAAGTAAATACATTTGTAATGAAGCCATGAAATAAATCTGCATTTTGCTATCTTTTTTTTGCATAGATTTTAATTGTGACAATGGTGTTTATTTTTGTAGTAAGTTTTTGATTCAGGGTTCTGCTACAAGCTAGGAAGAGAATCTAATGGGCCTGGCAGACTAGGACTGGAACATACAGGAAGACATCCTTCCTCTTAGAGTAACAGTTCAAAATCTTGATTCAGCACGAGTCTATTGATGTTGAATGTGTGTGCCTAAACAAACAAACAAAAAGCAGCACCTGAAGAAAGCAATGGAATACTTAACTAATTAATTCAGTCTGTAAAATGATAATATATAGAAAGCTGGAGCTACTGCCTCAAATGCTGAGCAACCTTCTCTGCCAAAATCGGATTTTTTACTCAGTGTGCAACAAGCCAATAATGACACACTTAAAGAGAGACATTGATTATTTATTTCAGAGTTGCACAATTGGTGGTATTGCACAAATTACACACACTAATTATCAGAACTTTTTACTATTTATAGAATTTAGCAAACAAAAGAATTAGTGTTCGTTGGCTACAAGTTACATAGTTTTCTTATTAACTGGTATTCTTTTATTGGTTAATGATTCTCTTGCTTCTCATGCTAATTAGTCCTATGGTCAGTCTTTCTCTTCTTTGGGGTCTGTGGTCTGTGAGCTGGTGGTCACAATCTCCCCCTGATGGAATTATAATTTACCCAGTCAGAGCTGATTGCAGCACAATCACTGGGTTGGGTTTATTAGTTCCTATTTTATCTTGGGAGTTCTGCCAGATGTCTTTGTGGCCTGTAAATTCCACATTGTGTCCACTATGAGTGGTACATCCTTCTTCCCAAGCTTTATTAACCTTCCCCTAGGTCTGAGATCATTGAAGCATTTCAAGCCTTAAATCCTAACAAGGCAATTCTACCAACTAATTTGTTTTTCTAACGTCTGGACATCACCTAGAGCTTGCTTGTTAGCTGTTATTTGCTCACAGATTGAATATCCCTGCTTGTTGATTAGGCTTAAAGGCATACAAAGAGCAAACATCAAAGAACATCCTTTCTTAAGAAAATGTTTATATATATTTACACATACATATTTACATATGTTGTTTTGCAACAATCCTACCTAGTGTTATAGGTGGAATAGAATTATTGACTGGTAATTGGGTAAAAAAGTGAATAGTTATAAGAGACACAACCTGGCTTCCACTTAGTAACTGGTCAGGGAGGAAGAACTGACACCAAAATATCACCTGCTGTCCCAGTAACCAGGCTACAGAATGGTGCTTGTATGCTCCAGAGAGAATCATAGAATATCCTGTGTTGGAAGGGACCCACAGGGATCATCCAAGCCCAACTCCTGGCCCTGCATGCGCAGGCCCTGCAGGCAAGAGTCACACTGTGTGCCCAGGAGTGTTGTCCAAAACGCCTCTTGAACTTTGTCAGGCTGATGCCTGACACTTCTCTGTGACCACTTCTCTGGGAACTCTGTTCTAGGGCTCAACCATCCATTGATGGAGAAACCTTTTTTCTGATACCCAATTTAAACCTTCCCTGACACAACTTAACAGGCCATTCCCTTGAATTCTGTCACTGGTCACCAGAGATCAGTGTCTGCCCCTCTGTTTCCTCTCATGAGGAAATTGTAGACTGCAATGAGGTCTCCCCTCAGACTCCTCCAGGCTGAACAGACTTCTCATATGGCTTCTCCTCTAGACTGCTCACCATGTTTGAAATCTTCCTTTGGACACTCCAATAATTAAGTATCTTCCTTATCTTGTGGCACCCAAAATTGCACAGAATATTCAAGTTGAGACCACCCCAGTGCAGAGCAGAGCAGAGCAGGACAATCCCACTGGTGCTGCTGTGCCTGGTGTCCCCCAGGACACGTTTGGCCCTCCTGGCTGCCAGGGCACTGCTGACTCACATTCAACTTCCCGTCAACCAGGACACTCAGGGCCCCTTCTACAGCACCAGTAGAAAGGGTATCTCACTTATTCCTCCTATCAACGCATTTACTTTAAAGTGATTTACTGTGTGGAACTTACACATGCTTTGCTAGAGAGCAAACTGATCCCTACCGAGCCAGCTTAAGGGAATCTGGCTGGGAACTAGAAGCTGCTACAAAAGCAGTCAGCAGAAAAGCACTTAGCAGCCTCAAAGTTTAAAACTCCTGCCTCAGCAGGCTCAAGACCAATCTGTGCCTGCAGCCAAAATCCCTTTCTACAGAGTAGTCAACAACGTTTATAAAAAAGGGGGGGGTTTTAAAGGTTCTGCAAAGGCCAGTTTGGCTGCCAAACGTTGCACTGCTTCACGCATGTTTATTACGGCCTCCAGCAGGCGAAGCCCCGGCCTCGGGAGCGGCCCTTCCCGGAGCGCCGGGCGCTCCTCCCGCTTTGGCAGCGGCCGCGGGGTGTCCGGCTCTCGCGGCCCCGAGCCCGCCTGGCCGCCCTGGCCGCGCTCCCGCCAAGCACGATCCCTGCCTCTGGCAGCCGGGGCCGGCTCCGGCCGGCGGCTCTGGCCAGCAACCCCGGCTCACCCCCGGCCCGGGCTCCCCGCGCTGCCCCGTCCGCAGGGGAGGGAGCGCGGACAGGCGCCGCCCCACTCCCCGCTCCGCCCCGCCGCCTATTCCCCGGAGAGGCGCCCCGGGACGGGCAGAACGCAGAGGCCGGAGACGTGAGTGGAGCCGTAGAGGCAGCGGTAGCGCTGGCGAGTGAGTGTCCCGAAGAGCGGCGGGCAGAGCGGGGCGGGGTCGGTCCGCCCTCACCACACGTGATGCCGCGGGGAAGCGCTGAGGGGAAGCGGAGGTGGCGGCGCGGGCTGCGGGAGGGCCGGCGGCGGGCAGGGGCTCTCTCGGTGGGGCGGCACTGCGGGGAGCGCCCTGCCGAGGAGCGCCCTACCGGGGACAGCCCTGCCGAGGAGCGCCCTGCCGGGGACAGCCCTGCCGGGAGAGCCCTGCGGCCCGGGCCGCGCTCCGAAAGCCACGTGGGAGCCGGCCCGGCGGGCGGCTCGGGGCTCCCGGCCGGACAAGGGCGCAGCAGCAGCGCCTCAGCGTGCGAGGGCGGCCCGTCGGTGACACAGCTGGGTGCAGGGAGAGCTGTCCCAGGCGCTGGACCGGCCGAGGTGGTTGGGGGCATTCTCCAAACAGAAGTGTTCATTATGGTCCAAATACTCCTTTTAGTAACGTACCTTTGCCCTTGTAGTGGGTTAGTGATGTGTGTTTGAGGAGCCAATACCTAAACTAGAGGGAAAAGAGAAAGGAAAGAGTTCAGGTACCATGGATGCAGAGTTTAGCAGAAGGTGCCCCTGCCCACAGTGGGGCTTGAAATTAGATGGTTTGAGGCCCCTTCCAGCCCAAACCATTCCATGACTGTATATCCTTACAAGATAACGTTTCGGAACACTTATTTTTTTGCCTGCATTGCTTGGACCAGAATGTTGGGGGGGAGTAAATTTTTTTTTATATTCACCTCTGCTTCATTTTGCTATACTTTCCTTCCCCCACCTGTTCTGTGTCCTTTTCCATTATAGAGTTACAAAGTCTTTTTGGGTTTGGGTTAAGGTTCATTTAGTTATATCTGTGTTAATTCCAGACAATTAACTTCCTCATTTTTTGCTTCAGGTATTTTTTAATTTGCTGCTTCTGTAATTTTTGCTATGCTTTGAAAATATCAAGGTAGCAACTTCTATAGAGCTGAACATACAGTGGCACAACTGTAAATATTTCCATGACCAAGTTGTTTCCTGTAGAACTCTGTAAGGAATGAACTTGTTTTATATACTCTCCAGCTTAAGTGGGCAGTCAACCTGGAAAAGCAATTTCTTGGCAATTAAAGTTGTTCATTGTGTGACAAAGGCCGTTAAGAGAGGCCTTAAATTTCACATCTCTGAACAAAACATGGGCAAATTTTCATCATTCTTCTCTCCTCCTCTTGAGAGAAGTCTTAAAAACTTAGACTGTCTCTGCAGTGTATTTAAGCGGCACTGATCTCCTGCCCTCACTCTGTCACAGCTGCCAAAGTCATATGAACACTAATATGTCCTCTTACCTAAGTGTAGAACAGCTTTCTCCTGCCATGATTAAATAAATGCTAAACAGAACTGATGTCTCTTTTACTCTCTGTCTCAAAACCTGAATTTTCAAAGACGTTACATGTTAAACAAAACAAAAAAATGGCCTTTCCATGCATTGCCAATGTTTTTGAACCTGCAACTGACTGCTGACAAATAGTAACTACTTGATATGTGCATCACACTTAATTTTCCTTGGGTTCTTGCAGCCTGTTTGCTCCTCACTTTCCCAATTAGCGTGGTTTTCTGCCATCAGCTTTGAAAGCAAGTTTCTTTGAGCTTGTTCATGAGTTTGTTTTGAGACCACTGGAATACTGAACACAGCTTTGCTCCATCATGGAAGAAAGAGTGTCATGGTGTTGGTATGTGTCATGTCATCCACTCCTTACAGCTTTTCTTTTTGGTGACTTTAAATGTGTGATTAGTTTTCTGTTGCTCATTTTCTCCTATCATTCAGCATAGAAATATTGCTTGGAATGCTTTATCTACTGCAGCGTCTCCTTTTTATCCTTTAGAAAGGCTTCCCATGTCAGTTCATGCTTTCCTTGGCTGATGTTTGACATGGAAATCTAGGTGCCTCCAGAGAGTAGAGGGCACAAACAAGACCTGGTTTGCAGCAGATATCCTGCTGTTTCTGCCACCCACTGTTCTGCTGAACACAGCCTCTTCCCTTGGAAAGTGTCATCTAGCACTGGCTTTGGCCCTGCTCTGAGGGGAGGCTGGGCTGGGTGACCTTTACAGGTGCCATCCAACCAACATTCCTCCGGCTCCGTCTCTGCATTCTCATAACTCCCAACAGTAACCCAGCTGTGTGTTTTAAAGGAAGTTTCCTCTTGAAAATTACTTTCATCCGACTGCTCATGTAACCCCAGATTTTGCCAGTTGTGCTTCTCTTGTTTATATGGCTGTGTTTGTTCTTGGGGAACTTCAGGGAAATGAGGTTATGTGACTGCCTGAACTACATTATGAATGTGCAAGTGTAAGTACAGGCACAAAGGTATAGTCATGGGGGTGTCATGGAGTGAAATAAGAGAGTAAATTCCAGGGGTACGTTGTGGCATTTGCCTTCTGCTGCTAGCTCTGGTATGCTTTTGCTCTCTAATGGATTAGCCAAATTATTTTTCTGTAATTGAATTGTTCTGTAATGAATACTATTAATAGATACTGTTGGTAGAAAAAAAAAAGACACTGGGTTTCACTGTCGTTTTTGTCATTTCATTTTTGGAGCAATGCATTTTTCTATTCCTATTAAAGTCTTCTTGTTTGTTTCTCACACTCTAAAAGTTCTTTGAACTTGAACCTGGTCAAATCATTTTCATAATGCTTTTGATTTAAGTAGAATTTAATATGAAACTTGAATAACATTTTAAATGACATGAATTGCTTAAGCAGAGAGCATGTGCTATAACAGAACACATTTTCTATATTAACTGATGTTACCTTTTATTTTCTCATCTTCCATAGATTTTTTGCAGTATTCTGACAGAAAGGGTAAGTATTACATAGATAATTGACCAAGAGACAGGGGAAATGGATGGACCCACTCGTGTCATTGAGTTAGCAAATGGAACACCCCTTTTCATTCTGTCTCTCCAAAGAGGATGTTTAATACCTTTTTTCTTTAGAAATTGAACTGTTCAGGCAGTAGTAAATCACTGTTCTTAACCCAGAATCCATAGCTATCCAGAATTTTCTGCTCTTTTTCACTGCAAAGGTTTAATTACATTTTATGGACCATGTCAGATACAGCTCTCTTTTCTCCACTTCCAATTAATGTTAGAGAAGGATGGGCTGTAGCTGGATAATATCGTGTCCTATTGATTTACTATTATGGTGTTGTTGAAGAATGGCCTTTACATTAAGATTTTTGGCCACTGTGATTTCTGTAAGTGTGTCAGCTATTTGCTCTTAACATCTTGAGAAAACATATTCGATATCACTGTCACTCCTGATTTCTCTGTCTTACAAGACACCTCTTTTCCTTTGAAATTACCTACATAACCACCTCTCTCTGCACTGTTTTGACTGTAATTGCTCATGACCTTTACTAACAGCCAGAGTTACCAGTATTGTATTGCTGACATTCTGACAGAAGTTCTTGGTCATGTAGAATTGCTTTGTCTTATCCTTTCCCTCAAGCACTGCTTTTTTTCCAGTGCTGTGGGTTGCTACTAAGTGCAGGGGAGATCACCCCACCTGTGCCAAGCTTCAGTTGTGTGAGAGTAGCTGTATTAGAATAATGCTGCAATTTGAAAAATTGTCCTATCAAATAATACCAGAGTAACTGTAACTCTCTGTATCTTCTTTCTCTCCCCTCATTTTGTGTAGCCTGATGCAGCCTACAACTTTTATCACAGCAAAATTCAGGTTGGAAGGGACATAAGGAGTCACTCATCCAGCCTCCTTACTCAGTGCAAGGTTGTTTGTGTGGCCAGACCAGGTTGCGCAATGTTTTATCCAACATGTCTTTAAAACCTATAGGAATAGAGACTACACAACACCTCTGGGCAGCTTGCTTCAATTTTTGTCTGTATCATGAGAACCCTTTTCCTTGCATCAAGTTGGGGCCTCTCTTATTTTGGTTTATACCTATTGCTTTTCAACTCTGTCATGCACTGCTGTAAGGACCCTGGCTATGTTTCCTGGATAACCACAAGTATGGGAAGACTGCTATTAGGTCAGTTGAAAGCCATTTCTTCTCAAGTTGAAAAGGCTGTTCCTGAGCTGCTTTTCACAAGGCAAGTACTCTTGCCCATGACTGTCTGAATGCACTGCAGTTTGTCCATATTTTTTCTTGTTTTGGGCCCCAAAGTGGGTGCAGTATTGTAGGTGTGGTCTAGTGAGTGTCAAATAAAGGGAGATTGTCACTCCCCATAATCTGCTGGTTGTGTTCCCATTAATACAGTGCAGGGTACTTGCTGCCCTGGCTTGCTTTGTTCAGCAAGGTGTATTCATGAGTCCTAAGGCAAGGATATGTAAGGTAAATCATTGAGATGTCAGATGGATCCCAAACAGTATCATCTTGACTGCTGTTTTGCACTTCTGGCTGAGTCTTGGCTCCAGCAGCAGTCAGGGTTGTAGCCCTCCTTTTAGTGAGGAAGCAGATACAGATAGTCATTTCTCATCATGTGTCTAGAAGTCTTGCTGTTTACTTGGTATTCCAGAAGTGTTAGGAATGTTTGTTGGCATTATGTTGCTTCCTGGTAAAAATATCATACGCAGTTTCAGTAGTGTTTTGGAATGTTAGTATAAAAGACTTCTCTCTTCTCCAAAATACCTTTTTTACACCTGATCTAGACTCAAATCTTGTATAGTTTCTCTTTTATATCTCTCCATATCTGGGCCTGTTTAGCCTGGAGAAGAGACATCTAGAAGAGAGGACCTCATCAGTGTCTGTAAGTATTGAAGGGAGAGTGCCAAAAGGATGGAGCCAGGTTCTGCTCAGTGGTGCTGAGCAATGGGCAGAGACTGATGCACAGGAAGTTCCACCTGAACGTAAGGATGAATTTCAGTACTGTGCAGGTGACCAAGCACTGGAACAGATTGACCAGAGAGGTTGTGGAGTCTCCCTCACTGTGGATACCCGAAAACCATCTGGCTGTAATCCTGTAAAAGTGCCCTAGGATAAGCCTGCTTGAGCAGGGAGGTAAGACCTGTAACCCATTGTGGTCTCTTCCAACTTGACTCATTCTGTGATAGCCTGGATTTCATCCTGTACCTCTGCTGCCACCTTTGCAGCTCAGGTACTAAATGTTGTCTGTGCATCTTGTGAAATATGAAAAGTTAGTACATTTTACCTTCTGGTGGGCAGGCTGGTTTGTGTGCAGGACTTTCAATAATTAAGGTTTTATTGTTTCTGCTGACACGTGGTACTGATAAGAATCATGAGTGTGTACCTCAGCACTGCCCCCTTCTTTAGTTTGCTTCACAAGATAACAGACTTGCATTTGAAATGCTAAGTTTCGTTTGTAGTTGCTGACAAGAGATGCACCTCACATCTCTCTCCACACCAAATGGTGAAGCCTGAGTGACCAGCCTAGGTTCTGAACTGTAGGAAATGAAATCAAGGTGAATGCTACCCTCTGGCTCATCGAAGGCTATTAATAATGTTCTTTCTGAGTCCATTTAATTGAGCCCAAGCATTTGTTGTTTAATTTACACATTAAACTAGGCTAAGGTGTGGACACTGAATTTTACCACTGAAATCAGTATGTCATTTTAATTGCCTATGGATTCTGTGCACTGCAAGTTCTGTAAGCAACGGTTTTATTCTTGGTTGGATCTCAGAATGTGTGAATTTCTCTAGAAATCAAAGGTAACAAGTCAGATAATTTTCCATCAGGAGAGGCCCAGTCTGCGTATACGATAGTACTGAAAGCTTGAAGAAAAATAGAAACAAACCAATTTTCTTCAAAACATTGCTGAGAAAAATGGTCTTGGAAGTGAGACTGTAAGTAGTGAGTGAGAAATAAGGGTCTTGTTCTGGTTTTCTGTTGAAGGAATGGTGTTTGCAGTGGTTTTGAATGACAGGTAGACCTAGTGATGTCCTCCTGCCTAACTCTTGCCTCCTTTTTGTGATGACATTCTTTTGGCCTCTTTATGTATTTTCCTCTTTTTACTAAAAATTGTACGATGGCAATATTTGGAATGAGTGCTTGAATATGTAGTTATTGGGGGGATTTAGCCAACCCACCTCACCTGGACTGCGAGGACATTATTCTGCAATGGTTCTTGTTAGTGTTTTAACTTGAGGAAAACTGAAAATTCCTTCATGGGTTTTGTGAAAAGCTCGTGGAAAAAAAGGGGAAATGTTAGGAGTCTAGAGAAGGAACTTAATAACATAAGCACCCATAGTAACAAATTTAAGAGAAAATTAGTAGATTCACATTTTTTATCTCAGAGATCAGAAGATAGGACTAGTTGAGAGGGAAACTCACCAGCATATGTGAATAGAAGAACTGAGGACAACTGAAGAAAAGAGTTTTCAGCAATAGTAGTTTGGTGCAGATGGTCTGATGAGGGATGAAAAAAAATACACTTGCCATGATTGTTGCCTGAGATGTGATGGTTGTGGATTTATTGACAGGAATAGAAGGAGGATAATAGGTATTAATTTCTTTATTCCCCTGATTGCATACCTGCACAGGTGCTGCTTAAGGGAAATTGTGGCTTGAAGAACATCTTAAGCCCAAACTTACTTCTGGCAAAATAAGAACTCTGAAGAGGAGGGGATAAGCCTACAGAGGCTAGAAAATGGAGGGGAAAAGATAACTGAAAATTACTGTGTAGAAAACAAAATCTTGGAATGAATGTCATCTTCCACATACATTTGAGTGTATGTCAATTGCTGTTGATCTTCTTTGAGGCAGTTTTTAGTGAAGCCTTCAAAACTTAGATTTTCTGTGGAATAAGTAGGAGTGCGAGCTCAGTGTTCCAGAACGTTTTCACTGAAAGGAGATGGAGTACAGCACGCATATGGAGTGTGGCGTCATGTACTGTGGAGCAGTGCTTCAAAAGTGTGGTGCTGCTTGTGAGGTGCAGAGATCATGCATGGTAAGTGTTAGGATGGGATGTGGGCATAGGAGAACAACTAAATTTCGTTTTGATGAGATTGCACTGACCCTGCACTGTATTACTAAAGTGTATCAATAACTGAGAAACCATATGAATGGAGAGGAATGCTTCAACACAGTTTATGGAGTGGAGCCCCAGGCTTGATTTTGCCTTAGCTGAAAATTACATAGGGAGTAAATCCCAGCAGGATGCTTACCATGCACACAGACATTTCACACGTCAAACCACCAGGCTGCTTCAAGGCTGCAGTCCTTGCTGTGATGTAGTTCAAATATACCTGCTAAGAAAACTTTCAGGATATGAATCCAGCCACAGGCCAAATCTTACTGAAGCTTTCTGAAGCTCATTTCAAACATGATAAGTAACACAAAGTTACATACTTGGGAACTGTCTGGCTGGGGAGAGTGCCCAAAGGGAAGGTGATATGAAGGGCTCAGAAAGAAGAATCTCTGCCTTCTGTGGACTCTGTAGATAGAAACAGTTCTCTTAACTGTTATCTCTGGTAGGGGTCAGATTCAAGAGTGAGTGAGCATAAAAGAAAATCAGCCTTTAAGAGATTTAAATAATATTACAGGTAAATGAATTTTTTCTTTTGATTCAACTGTCCTAAGGTAGTGGGCCTTACTTCATTATTTGGGTTCCAGGCATAATTAATGTCTCAGTAAAGTGAATATGTAAGTGGTTACAGGAAGCCTCAGCCTGCTTAACAGAAACAAAACATCTTTGAGAAGAAAAGCAGATGAGCAGAGAAACAAAAGGATTTGATAGTGGTTTTTCCATCTTTCTAGTATGAGACTTCTTACTGAGATATACTGACTGCTGGTTATTCCTCTCCCTCCTCTTCTTGTTTATATTTACCTTTATTTATCTTGTCAAAATACCAAGAAATTTAGGTCAAAATATATCTGGATCCATCTGTTCATCTAGTCTGTTCTTTTACTGCTAGTAGTTATTATATCTTTTAATTAAGTATGCTTAGTGACAGTTTACTATATTAATGGAGGCCATCAAGTATCTTTAATTTTGTACAGGAGGAACTTAAAAATTTTCTTCATAATTTCTGTATAACAAAATAATCTCTTTAATTTGTAATATTGTAGTCTATATGTCTTAACCTGTAACTTCTGTTTCGGTATTGGTTTAGGTGGAAACTCAGATCAGGCTCTGTATTTTAGCTGTCTTTAGCAGAGGTTTATTATCGTAGCAGTCTTATTGTGAATGCAGGATGTGTTTATTCATTGACATGCAGATCCAGTTCAGTTTTGAATTTTGTTAAGTGTAGTTATTCTTTTGATATAATAACTTTGTGCTCTCAGTCTTATGACAGACTGAGAAAATTATCAAGTCCGTTATTGACCTTTTAGTTCTAGGTTTGTCAAACATTTTGGTTGGTTTTAGGGGCACTTTTTTGGGGAGATTTTGAAATTGACCATCAGTGTTGTTGCAACCAGATTTTAAGCAGAGTCTGAAGAGTGATGCAGCAGACACCAGAGCTGGCAGATATGATACTAGAAGGAACAGATGACATTGCCTTTAGGATAATTTGTCTTTCATGACCCTCCTGCCACATCAGGTAGTTTGGTTTGACATTAGATATGTCAAAACTTAATCTATTTGGCTTATTTTTGAGATTCTATGTGGGATGGATTATTTATTTGACATCTGCCCCACCCTTCTGTGGTTCTCTGTGCCAGCCCATTAAACCATCAGCACACAACTACATTATCAGCTGAGTTTTTACTTCAGGTACTAGTGATCCTTTGGGAGTTTAATTGGGGAAGAGCGTTAGGAAATATTTTTGGTGACAGTGAAACAGTCTCTTTTAAGCTTGATGATTTTTGTCTCTTAATGGGAATAAACTCCCCAGTAATCTTCTACTTTTGTGATCTGTGAACACTCTGCAGTTCTAACAGCACACACAATTTAGTGCTTACTTAGACAGCTCTGGTTGGATCCCAGCTCTCATTATTTCTGTCTTGTGGGCAAAGCTGCTGCAGAGGCAGCTTTTGTAGCATATTTTCTGAGCTACCGCATTACAATCACTTAGCAGTCTAAGAAATGTGTGCTAGCTTACATTGTTGTTTTTGATGAAACCTGTGACACTGCTGTGGATTACACTCATGTGTATGTGCAGTAGTTTACCTGTGAATCACATATGCAGTGGATAAACAAATGTGTGTGTAAGATTGTTTATTGTATGTCTAGAAAAATAGCAGTGTCTCTTATCTACAATTGCCACATCAGCAGCTTAGAGGAAAACTCTGTGAGTGTATGGAATTTTAATGGTACCATATCGAAGTGATGTATCTCACCAGCATGCTATCAATAGAACAAATAAAACCTATATGCCTATAAACAAAATATAAGTTATATTTTTTTTAATATTTATTAAATAGCAGTTATTTCAGAACTACTTGGGATCAAAATCTGTCATATCTGTGAACTAAAAACAGTTTTGGAGATGAAAAATAGATACAACCTGAAAGATTATTTTGTGGACTCAGATTTATAGTGGCCTTTATGTATAATAAGTAAACCAGGATGGCTGTCTTGGAAGCCTCAAGGCACAAGTGTGTGTGGCTTCCTACCTGGGGAGCAGAAGTTTCAGAGTGGGAATGGTCCTGGGGAGCTGTGCATCTGTTCTTGAGGCAGTGGTGTCAGAGGCTTAGGTTGTTCTTGCACTCTGCCTTCTTTAGGTGCTTTTATCAGCCACAGATGTACAGCTGGGCTGCACTGCTCTGTCCTTGGCCTGTTTGAGTTCAAGAGGCATTTGGGCAAAGGTCTCAGGCACACGGTGTGATTGTTGGGGTGTCCTGTGCAGGGCCAGGAGTTCTACACAAGGATCCTGATCAGCACCTTCCAACTCAGCATATTCTATGATTCTGTGATCTCCTAGGAAGTAGAAAAATTAGATTCATGCTCTTTGTCCCAAGGGCTCTAACCCATGGCCCATTTGGTCTTGTTTGGCCTTTTGAAGCTAGATCCCAGTGCAGAAAGCAATGCAAGATTCATGGGGTCAGAAAGCACTCCGTGTAGCACCTCAGGATTATATCTCTGAGTGTATTTAGGAGGCACACTGCATGGAGTAAGAAGGGTTGGGAATCCAACATTTTGTTTGCTTTTCAGAGTTATTACTATTTGGGAAAGTAAATTTCAAAAATCAAGTGATTGCATAATGTACCATCTATAAAGAGGCAGGGAGTGGAATCTATACTAGAAACCTCTCCTTGAGGTATCAGGAATATGTTGTCTAGACCTCAGAATTGGTCTCTTGCAGTCTTCATGAGTCCAGTGTTTCTTTCCATGTGTAGCATATGATTCAAACTGCCTTTTATGTTTACTTTTAAAGGAGGGCTAAGAGATTGTCTCGTCCAGTTCCTTGGCAAAAGGCAAGTTTTTGCAGCAGTAGTGTTATTTCTGGTAGAGCTTTGCTGTCCTGCTGTTGAGGATAGGCAGTAGTGAAGGATTCCTAACTTAGTTATCTACACTCTTCCTGGGCACCCTGCTTATCAGGAGGTGGAGAGTGTCCACCTAATGTCCATCTTTAGAATATGAGCGTATTGGATCTTCTGTTAAAGCAGATGTGGAAAGAAGCTTACAGCCTCTTTCTCCTCCAGTATGATTTCATATTCTTAAAGGCAGGATGCTATTTTCTCTAAAAGAAGTGATCACATTCATTTCTGTTGTTTTCTTCTGTAAGTTTTGGTTTCCTGACCTGTGACTGCTCTCTCTGTCCAGCTGATCACTGTTCTTTACATGTAGTGCTCAAAGCTGGGCGTACTACTCAATTTGTGGCCAGATTAGAGCAGGATATTTTTTCCAGCCCTACCACGTTGTTGACTCATGTTGACTTCATGATCATTGTAAATGTCACATTTCTTTCTGTGGAAGTGCTGTTACACCAGTCTTCCCCAGATTTTGTTTATGTGGTTGATTATTCCTGGATTAAAATTAGAACTTTGTTCTAGCCTTACCTGAACAGCTGCTGCAGAGCAGCAGTCGTGCAGGGGCTTGTGACTGTCTCATTAGCCTTGTGCACATCATTCATGATTTTCATTACTGGTGCTTCCCTACTGCTGGAATGAGCATAAAACATCCTGAGCATATGTCCAGTTTGAGATTCACCGCTGATAAATACTAACTAGTCTTTCTAAACAGTTTTGGAGTTTGGTTTTTTTGTGGGGTTTTGTTTGTTTGTTTGTTTGGGGTTTTGGTTTTTTTTTTTGCTTGGTTGTTTTGGATTTTTTTTGTCTAAATACCAGCAGTTCTTGTTAAATCATGTATTTCTAGCTTGCTTGTGGGAGTATTGTGAGCATTATCAGTGTCAAAAGTTCTACCAAGGTCAAGACAAAGTAACTGGTATGGATCTAGACAGATGATTTTCAGATGATTTCTTTTCAGCATCTGCACATCTTACCAGTGGTAGAGATGAGAAACTGCCTCTATGTGCACTCTAAATATTATCCCTTCTTTCTTCCATAGGAGCTGACATTGGAAATAGGGTGTAACTCCATCCAAGCAGTGTCCCCTAGGTCTGCCTGGGCAATCTTGTGGTAGAGGACACATCAGGTCACTCTGCTGAGCAGCTCCAGATAAACCTTTGTGACCTGAGTATTACTTTACCTGTTGTCCTTCTGCTTCTGTGCACATAAGCATCTTCTGAGTCAGTGATCCCTGAATACTTGTATCTTTTGGGAGAAAGGGGTGCTCTATGGTCTTTTTTGTTATTATTACTATTTTTCCCTTTTAAAAAAGGAATAAGGGGCTAGTGAGTCCTAAAATCAACAACACCTTGTTTTACAGAAAACTACTGGTGTTTGGTTGGTTTTTTTTTTTTTTTATTTTGGTTTGGAGGATTTGTGTTCTGAAATGCTGAAACAAACAAGTGGTGATGTTATAATAAATACAACTTGCCTGTAAAACCTGTCTAACTTGGTTAACCCACCAGGCTTAGGCTGTCTCTTAAAAATTACTGATTGATCTTAACATCTGTTTAAATCAAGCATTGAGGAGAAGAGCTACTTTTTCTTAATGGCTTGCATCTCTTTTCCCAAGCTTAAGCTTTTTTCCTGCTCTTCATGCTCTTTTATTCTTTTTATGGGCTGATGTTATTTGATACCATTATTCAAGGTTGTATTGTTTGCCTGTCTTCCTTTTAGGGGATCTGGAAGCCTGACATCAAAAACCTGGCCCTACAGATCAGCCTAGAGGTAGTAAATGCCTTGCAGACACATAGGGATCTCCTCCAATCCATAGGGATTGTCTGTGGAGCCTAGAAATGCACTCACCTGAAATCAATTCCTGTATCAGGGTTAGCTTTCTGTTCTAGCCTTAAAATCCACAGTGATTGCACTAAAACCTGAAAACTTGTACCTGTGGAAGTGCTTCTACCTTAACTGAAAAAGTACTGAAAGACAATATGCCTTCTGGAAAGTCTGCTGCAGGAGACCCAGGCATAATTAGTGGAAGTGTCAGTCTGAGTAAGTTTTTAAAAAATTAATCATAATTATCTAGATCACATCTTCCTTTGTTTGCTGATACAGAATTTTCTGCCAAAATAGAGACTCCTAAACCTTTTGATTCTTAAATACTGCATTTGTATGTTATAATGGAGTGTTTTCTGTCTTTCTTTGATAACAAGCTTACGACTTTTGTTTTTCCCAAGAGTTCAGGATTCTTTCACTGATTTATTTGTAATGCTATATTAAAAGAAAAACGTAATACAACTTAAATCTTATACCAGTTAATCTAACTGCTAGCCATAATTCCATTTGGGCTTTGGAATAAGCATCAAAAGCTGAGAAAGTTTTCATTTTCTTGTGCCCATTATCTAAATATTAGAGCAAATAAATGCATGTACTTTCTCATTAAAAAAAAAAAATACAGGGTCACCAGTTCTGACTCTTTTCATTTCCCTTTAATATGTCAATTTTTTATCAGCTCTATTTTGCTGATAGAGTGGAAAGAAGGAGACACTGAAATTAATTAAATTTTCTTTGATATTTAACTGTTTCTTTAGTGTCTTGGGGAGCTCCAAGCAATAATCAATCAAAATCGCTCCCCTCTGTCTATTCTCAGGGGAACTGTAATAATAACCAATTAATGCAGCCCTAGACTGGACAGAAGGGTCTTGATTAGCCCTTACAAAAATTGATTGCAATTACTAAAATTCTGGTGTAGAGGAAATCACCAGTTAAAGTGCTTTTTGGAAAAAAGGTTTATGATTTAGCTTGCTTGAAATACTGAAATACAGCAAAATTTTCACTTTGTTCAGTCCTTTTTTGACCATGTCTAAGGGATGAAGGCTTTTAGACACCTTGAGCCGCATTTTTAAAATGACCTGCCATGGTCAGTTAACTGCTAATGCATCAATTAACAAAAAAAAAAAAAAAAAAGAAATTAATCTGTGTGCATTGCTTGCCATGATTTTCTACAATTCCACTTCCTTTGAAGTATCACTGCCCTAAAATCAAAGCACACACACACACACACACACACACACACACACACCACTGCAGAGCGTTTTAGAAATATATGGTGTTATTCTGGTGACACCAGGTGTTGGAAGTAAAAAATGTAATGCATTATGTATTCAGAAGCATGCCTTTACTAATTGATAGTTACTGTGGGGTAAACGGTGAGCTAGGGAGAGTTTGTAATTTGCCAATCGTTTGTCTGTTTTGAAAGAAATATTCATGTGCAAAGTCAGAAGTTATTTGATCATTTCCTGTCTTTTAAAGTCATATCAAAAAGACAAAATGTCATATGATTTCTCTTCTTTCTGTGTTTTAAGTATTATACTGTTTCTTGATTTACATCTGGCTCTCTAATTATATTATTTAATTTTTCCTCAGTTAATTAGCATCACTGAGTGAGTGTTTGCTTAAGGAATGCCGAAGTGAAATTAACTGAGATTTCTAAATGTCCCTAGGTACTGTCAAGTCTGGGAGAAATGCTGTTCAGAATAATAACATTATTCCTGTGTGTGGGCATTGGGAGTTGCCCAAGTCTGCTGTACTGCACAGTATTTGGTGGGGAGAGTGGCACTGGGAGGGCACTGATTGATTCATTCAACAACTGAAACATAACTCCTATGGCAAACTTGGACTAAGAAGTTATTTAATAATGTTTTGTGCATTTTCAATATCCTGTGAATAATGCTGATCTTCAGTATTTTTCAGGTAGCATCATTTTAACTCCAAAATTACAATTTTTGGTTAATCTGTAAAATCGCCCCTTCTTATTCCAGTTTTTCCTTGTCAAATGCAATTGGTGTGAGGGTGTACCAGTGTTCATCCAGAACTACTTCTTGAAACTCCCAAGCTGTATTTGCTATGAGCCAAGACCTTTCAGTGCAAGCAGTCTGTTTTTAAAAGTGTGGTGCTGATTGTATTTACTGGAGGCTGTTCTCTTTATTTGTGGCATAAAAATAAATTATAAGTGGTTCTTGCCAATTTATTTTAGTAGGAGCAAAGTTGCTGACAGGAAGAGCAGTTGGTTTTTATATTGTATATCAGTTGTGCTGCTGTATTTCATTTGTGTTGAAAATGTCTGCTGATCCCAGTGCAAGAGGAAACTTTTCACTTAGAAGGATAGAGAGGTCTTGGGACTTGCTGTTCCCTGTCCTACTTACCCTGTACACTGAAATTTGAAAAAGCATGTGGAAGTGAATTGGAGGGTACTCTACATACCACTGGATATTTGGGATCTATTTGGAAAAGTGGGATTCCAATAAAATAGCAGCATGTATGAATTGCTTTCTTATTTCCACAGCATATCCTGAGAAAGCAGGAATACAGTGATCCATTGTCACTTCTGCCTCGTGTCCCGTGGTATGCACAGGGGACAGTGGCAGTTCCCCTTTCTGTGCTGGGTTCTGTGCATCCCCTTTGCTCTGCTCTGTTGACAGCTAATGTAGCCAGTTTTGCCATCTTCTTATCTTGTAATTTTGGTCTGTATTTGGGGTGTGGGAGGAGGCTGTTGTGGGGAGATACTAAAACTAGTCAGAGGATATGCTAATTTGTAATGGTGGCTTAATCTCCTTTGCATGGGACTTGCTCCAGTCCTAAATTGGATCATCTTAAGATGTAGCTTGAGGCCTTCAGAACATTTTATACTGTTATATTGCCTAATTCATGCCAGTTTTCTCAGCATAAACTCTAGATTGATGGATAGGTGTAGTTGGACACTCTCCTAGATTTCAGTGCCTTAAGGTATGTGAGTTTCTTCTGATGTGCCCACAAAGTGATTTGGAAGGCTTATGTCTCTAGAATGCTAATTTTATTTTTAAAAATTTAAAAGGTCCTTTTCAGCTGCTCTGTATGTTGTCTTGATGCAGAAATGTATCACAGATGGAAACCACCTGGTTTGTAAAAGTAAAATCCTTCACAAAAGCCATTGGAGTGTTTCCAGAGCAGGGTGACCAGGGTGGTGAAAGGCCTCGAGGGCAAGGCTTGTGAGAAGTGGCTGAGGTGACTTGGCTCACTCAGCCTGGAGAAGAGCAGGCTGAGGGAGACTCAATCACAGCCAGCAGCTTCCGCAGGGGGGGCAGTGGAGGGCAGGTGCTGATCTCTCTGCTGACCTGTGACAGGACACAAGGAAATGGGATGAAGCAGGGGCAGTCCAGACCGGGCATTAGGAAAAGGTTCTCCACTGAGAGGGTGACTGGCCACTGGAACAGGCTCCCCAGGGAAGTGGTCACAGCTCCAACCCTGTCAGAGATCAAGGAGAGTCTGGGCAATGCTCTCAGTCAAATGGGTTTGCTTTAGGCAGTCCTGTGAGGAGCAGGGAGTTGGACTCCATGATTCTTATGGGCCCCTTCCAGCTTGAGAGATTCTGATTCCTTTATTGCCTTCAAATGACGAGTGCCCCAGAAGCTCTTGTCTGTGGTCCCCAAGCATATGGTCTTGCACTTTGTATCATTAAAAGCCATCTTACTTCCATTACACAGTTCTTAGGCCATCTCATGTGGCTGTAGCATGAAATGATGCTCTTCTGGATGCATCACACACAGATGTGGTAGGCACACAGCTAATATCTGTAGTATGATGACTAAGAAATAAAACAACACTGATTCCTGAGGAATATAACTGATAATTTTGTCTGTGATTATCATTTCTTATTTTAATATAGTCCATTATAATCTTCCCTTAACTTACTCCTTGTTCATAGACAGTTCTTCCCTAGGACTTGGTCTGGAGATGTTTTCACTGATTATTAAATAATGAACTCCAAGCTCACTGTGTTATCCTTGTCAGAGTAAGTTGTTTCATGACCCTGGCCTGGCTTTTTTGCATTCAGAACCACATTGCATATTAATCCCCTTCTCATTTACTCCCAGCACTTAATTCTGTTCTTCTTCCTTTATCAAGCTACTATCAGGAATTCTTTCTCAAAGGTCACTGAAGAGAGGCTGCAGAGCATGTATAAAGCCATTTTCATTTATGTAAATATTTTATTTGTAAATAATTGGCTCATATAAATTAAGATGAATATTATGTAATCCTGTAACAGTCTTACCCCTGCTATAAGATGCCCTTCATTAAAGCTTCCATCCAAGCATTCTGGAGGGAGAACGGGCAAGGAGACCTTGAATTAGAGTAAATTCTATGTGTCATCATAAAACTAAAATAGCTTTTATCTGCAATTGCAAATGTATATGTAGAAATAGGGAATTACTTCCATCAGTAATTCTTGTGAGACTCTTGTGGCTGCATGAGAAGATTTAAGGGATTATGTAGCTGGTTTTCCTCATTTTTCAGTAAATACAGGTCTTACAGACCTGTATTAAATTTTGCATTAGATTATAAAACCTGTTTCTGCATCAGAGACCAAACCACTCTTTACCAGAAAATAAACATTTAATTTTATAGGACACATACAAATTGGAGATTTCTTGTCTTGCTTTGACTCTACCAGGCAGGAAGATATTTGAGTTTGGTCATTATATCTTACGGATTTGAAAGCAAATACTCCAGTGCCTTGCTAAGTGCAATTTCTGTCTATTTTGGATGTCCCCAGAATATGTATTTGTTTCTTCTGTGTAGAAGAGAGGAGGCCAGTAAATATATTTACTTTGGGATAAGGATGCATTCCCTATTGAAGAAGGATATGAGGCATGTTTCAGACTTCATTGCAGGAATTTGCAAGTCATTCTTAGAGAGCAAAAATCAAGACCAGGACAGTTGAAATAACTCATTAATTCTCTTCTCATGATGATTTGTGACTTACTTGTTCTGTAGTAAACTCATTACTAATTTCTAAAGAGGAGTGATATCCCTCAGTGGGATTGAAGTTAATTCTGAACATCTGTTTGTAGTTCTTTGTAGTTTTTCATTTGATGTCCTGTTTTGGTTTGTATTTTCTTGCCTTTTATTATATTAGAAAATGGTGGAAGAGATATGTTGCTGAGATATGGATTGGGTTTTTATTTCTGACTTGTATTAAGTTACAAGCTCAAATTCACTTTAAAAATCTTTTTGTTAAATAAAACTACCCAGATAGCTTACCAATGTAAGACTTGCATATACATTTAATTAGTAAGACAAATAAAATAACTGCAGTGAATTATAATAGAATCACAAAATCACTTAGTTTGGTAGAAGGTCTTTAAGATGGAGTCCAGCTGTTAACCCAGCACTGCCAACTCCATCACTAAACCACATCTCTGAGCACCACATCTACACATCTTCTAAATACCTCCAGGGATGGTGGCTCCACCACTTCTCTGGACAACTCATTGAGCCGATTTATTTTGTACCAGTATCCCATGTTAAATATTATGCTCTTCCACAAATTTGATACATACACTGAAAGAATGGTATAAGGCTTCCTTCTTAAAGAAAAAAAAAGCTTCTATGCACCTTTAGTAACCTCAGCTCTGGTCCTGTAAATGTCAAGGAGGGCCTCTCCTCCTTCTGTTGCTACCTAGTGGCATACATACAAATGAAAAAGCATTACTATTAGTGTAACTTCTGTGTATATATACTTTATTGTCCACTACTCCTTCTGAACCTCACAAAATTTCTATGACCCTGCTTCAGGGCAAATATCCTTGGCTGTTATCCCACACTATCTGTACCTTTTCTGGTGGTACATTTAAAATTGTGTTTGCATTTAGATCTGGTGGCCACTAACACTTCACAAGCAAAGCATGTCTCTGTGTAGAAAATCCTTGTAGCAAATGCATATGAATTGTCTTTCTTTGATCATTTAAAGCAGCCCATAGTTCCCCAGGATTCGTGTGTTGAAAAAAAAACAGTCTTTTGAGTTTTTCTGATGTTTAATTTCTGGCACATTGGTCAAAGGTTTGTGTTTCAGTAGCTAGTCCATGCTGAACTGGAGTATGTAGCCATTTCTGAAGGAAAAATACTACAGTATAATGTACACTGTTCCGATATATACCTGGATTTTTCTCTTCGGCTCATTTAGCAGAGCACATTTTGTTCCCTGAACATCTGTGCTCTCCTTTGGTTTTTAGCAAGGTTTGAGGAGCATTGTATTGCAGGGACCCTTCCACATGGTGCTGCAGGGCTCAGGCACCTTGACTCATCCCAGGGAGACATCCTGCTACCACCAATGGAGCTGCTGGTTGGAGTGGCCTCCTCTGTTCTGTCAGGATGTCCAGCTACTGGCCCTCCCAGCCAGCCACAGAGCGAGCCCCAAGAGGCCCCACTGGGTCTCTCCTGGGCAGAGCCTATCCTGCCTGCAGCCCCTGCCATGGCACCTCCACAGAGCAGGAGCAAAGGCTTCCCAAGCCACAGGCCCTTGCCAGTGGGAGGATGCTTTTGCTCAACAATGGGGCTTTATAAACATCTCCCTTCCAGGCTGGGTCGCACTCCCAAGGGACGGTGCTGGGCCATGACCTGGGCACCTCTCCCCTCCTCACAGAGGATCATTGTGCAGCTGTTCCCTCATTTCCTTTGTGGAAAGGCACCTCACGATCCCACACAAGACCTCATCTTTTCTCGCTTCCCGTTCTCTCTCTCGCCATCCTTTCAGTGTAGGAAAATACATTCCCATGCTTAGGTACTCCAAGTGTTTGCCGTGTTCCACAGGCCGGGATGATCTTCTCAAAACAGGAGCTGACCGCTCCGGGTATTGGCATGTAAATTAATGTGCTGACCCCGCAGGGAACCCGTCCAAGCTGCAGGCTCTGTCCCCAGTTTCAGGATGTCGGCGGTTTGAAACTCTGGGCTCTGTTCTGCATCTCAATGATGGAAACCACTTCAAATTCACCATGGCATAAACAGGGCTGCCCTATCAAAAGTTGTTTTTCTACTTTTCTCCTGTAACAGCAGTCTGGCATTTAAAGCATATGCTCCATTCTTGTGGGTTGTTTTTTTCCCTTACTTTTGTGTAGCTACAACAGTGTAAACACCTATGCTAAAAGTGCAAAGATATTTTTGTGTATATAATTTAAATTAATTGTAGTGTACACAAAACTGCATTGTAACGACCCTCCATGCTTAAGTGGGATTTTGAGAAGCCATCTAGTCTCTTGCCTTTCTCTAAGACAAGAATAACTGTAGCATCCATGATAGTTTGAACAAGTTTTCAAGGATTCCACACTGTTTATTGATTTTCAGTAAGCACACCTCGGTTGGCACTCACGACTAAGATGCTTGAGGTATTGCAATGTTCTTCTGAAACATCAATGTGTTGCTCAATACACTCAAAAAGGCTTGGGGAGAATGGAGTGTGAACAAAGGAGGAGACATGGTTTTTCTCCCTGTATAAATTCATGGTTTGTCTGTTCTTAAATGTTTCAGGTATAGTTTCTCTATGTCAGAAAACAATAGGAGAATCAGTAAAGAGTGCTGCTTGGTTTGTTAAATATATGTAGACTTGTCAGCCATCAAGAGAGTAAATACTGGAAAAGTATCTGGTGGCACTGAGGAGGTGCACAGAGCCCCCTGAGTCAGGAAGATGAAGCAAGCAGGCATCAGGGAAAGACCCCACAGTGATCTGGCCTCATGCACACAAGTGCAGTCACTGCCTGGGGCTGCCTTCCGTGCTGCTGCTGCCATTGCTGACACAAAACCAGGCGTGAGAGCTCACAGGAAGAAAAGGCTTCTACACAGCACAATGCTCAGTGCTCATCACTTTGACTTGGGGAGGGTCTGGACCCAACTCTGGAAATGCATCAATCTTGCCTTGCCCTGTTCTTGTGCTGTGATGCTGAGGTATCTTGTTGTTGACCACCCTAAGATAGAGGGCACTTAGCTCTCAAGATTTTTTGGGGTCATTTGTTATGGTTGTTCTTATGCTTCTCTGTTCTTACAATTAGAAAGCTGTTCCTATCCATGTTAATGATTCTGTGCAAAAAATTTTGGCTGGCTACATGTTCATGTATGCAGAGAATCAACTCTCTCTTCTTATAACCTTTGCCCATATTTGTAGGTGATTATGCCCCATCTCATCAGCTCCTATTTAAGCTCCTGCTGGTTCATTCTTGGCCAAAGTAAAACAGTTCTGGACTCAGTGCTCTGCCCTGAGCTCTTTCTAAACAGTTTTGTAGTCCACAGGGTTCTGAATTGAGGTCCCAAGATTTCAGTGAAACTTGTACAACATGACTTGATATTAGGACAAAACAGTCAATACTTACTTACATAATTTTCTCTTGAGGTGACAGCTTTCCCATCCTTCCTCTCAACTCAGTTTGTCCACATCCACTGAGCTTCTGTTTTTTTCATTTGCCTTTTCTTGTCCTGATGTGCTGGCAATCCCCTCCTGTCTCTGCACTCTCCAGAAATTTGGCCTGTTAATCAGTCTAACGTTGTGTCCAGTGTGTTTTCTGCATTCCATCCCCATCATCTTTTTGCATGTGGTGGTTTTATCTGTTTATTACTTTGAGACCTTCTAAAAGTCACTTTGGGAATTAAACTCTTTCTATAAGCAACAAAATCTAACACATTTTCTCTATGCAATACAGTTGAAAGTGATTTGGAATGTTTTCAAACAGAGAAAAGGCAAATGTTTTTGATGACAGAGGGGTACAAAGCATGTGAGCAGTGCTGTGATTGATGCCTGTCCCAAGGGCATCCTCACTCTGCCTCCTGGCAGAGACTCATAAGATACTCCAGTTTAAGCACAGAAGTGTTGGTTTGGGGATGTGAGTTATCCAAGGAAGAAATAAAAAGACTCTGCAAAGAAGTTTAAGTGGAGTTTCAGGTAGTGCCCAGTAGCCCCAGCATGGCCCTGGTTACTCCAATACTCTTGTTTGTTTTCACAAACCAGCGCCTCACGGTTTTGGAGCGGGTGACCGCTGTGAGGAGACCATAACCTCTTGATTTCAAAGGAGCCATCGTTTCTCTGGTGCCTCTGTGGTTAATGTAAGAAAGGTGTCTTGCCATAAACTTTTTCCGAGGTATTCAGCAAGGTTGGGAAGGGGTCGGCCCAGGCAGGAAGCCCTTGTCTGTGCTATAAAGAAAATAGCAAGCAACAAAATGAAAGCATCAAAGGACCAACAGGATGCGGTCCCAGGAGTCCTCTCTGGCATGTTAGTCCTTCTTGAAAGTTAGCATTGAGTGAAGAGTGACCTTAAAACTCCCTTCATTCAAACAGACTGGGCTCAAGTTTAAAGTTCAAGGCATTTTGTTTTTTCACCTGTTTCCTACAGTTTTTAAGAAACTTCTGAAGAATTAATGTGTAACTATATCTGGTCACGGAGCCAATGCAGAGAATTTTTCTCAAGGGAAAATAATGTTACTGTATGGAGTGAGAGAAATGGATACTTTCTGAGTTAGGTTTTATTTTGTTGAAATTTCTTCTCCCAAACCCACTGAGAGCATGATTGCAAACAGCCCTGGAGCCAGTGTAATGCACAGCTCTGAGGCCATGCTTCATTTTTAAAAGAGGCTGGTAGGGTCCTCTAATTGTCCGAATTGAGGTTAGGGGAAAAAAAAAAAAAAAGAAGGTAGTTTTTGCCAAAGCTGCTGCTGCCATTTGGGGAGCAAGGTCTTGTTTTGGGAACAACTTGGGAGCAAAGAGCCTGGTAGCAGCTTCATCTGTGAGTGCAGGGTGAGTGAGCCAGTGACTGGCCCCATGGCCACCCACCCTTCTCTCACCCTGCTGGAGCTGTTGGGCAAACAGCTGGGGAAAGAGGGAAAACCAAAGCCCTGACGCAGAGCTCCATTGGTGGGTGAGGGTGGCTGTGGATACAGTGGTGCTGCCCTACCAGCACTAAGGGTGAGCAGCACCCGGGCTCCTGGCTAGCACCAGTTGTGAGCCACTTTGCACCCAGCACCACCTACCTGTGTGATGCTGAAATGGTTCCTGTATTTTCTGATCTTTGCATCTTGCCTGATGAAGAAGCGGCTGGTTACAGATCCCACAAGCGATCTGGCAGGTCATCTTTCATAGCTAAAAGAAATAGTTTGCCAAGATGAAGTACAAATTTCACTCGTGTTTCCCCATGCCATTAAATTTTCATGATTCCGGTATGAATATTTCATGAAAGTACTTTCTGAATGGGTTTGTTTTGTCCTGGCAGCTACTATTCAGTATAAGTCTGGGCGGGTTTTGTTTGGTTTTTGGTGGGTTTTCTTTTCCTCTCAGGTGGTTTAGTGAAGGTAAGAAGTGTCAAACTGCATTAAGTGAGAAAAGGCAACTTCTTGTTGGTGATTCAGCAAGGGGGTGCCATCTGTAACTCTTTTCAGCTGCTCAGTGGAAGCAGTGTGAAATGACCCTCAAATACAATTCTGCTCTGTGCTCTCCTGCCACAAGGTGGCTAAAACTCTTTTAAAAGCCCAGGATTTGCGAGTGCTTTAAGTGTTGCTAATACATCTACAGCCTTTCTGTAGCACAACACACGGCACACTGGAGACCAGATTTATTGTGCAGCAAATTGTGTATGTCTTATTTATATGGAGCAGTGATCAGGAAATGTTATTACCAAGTTTATTTCAATCCCTCCTTGGCTGGAGGGCTGGGCTTCGCTTTGTTGTTGGTTTTTTTTAATAGAAGGAGAAGTCACTGTGCTCAGCCCATCCAGCGTGAGTGACAGGGCCACTGTGGGGCACAGAAGTGCCACAGGGAGCTGCGGCTGAAACTCCAGCTTCCCACTCCATCTCTGTTTGTACTGCCTGCTGAATCAATCTGCTCAAAGGCTAAATCAGAAACACTTGCCCAGACCTGGGTGAGCAAGTTCCTTTGTTGCTGTTGAATTCTGCACTGGGATGATGGGCGCCTTTCTTTAAATGGGTGATGTTTCCCAACAGCCAGCTGCTGTGCCATCAGGAACAGGGAAGTTGTTTTCACCAGTTTCAGGAAATGGTGACACTCTTCTCTGTGAACTTTTTGGAAGCCTATCTCCGGCTGTACAGTAGGGACAGGGCTTTTGTTTAATGGAAATGAAGCGTACCTTTTCCTTACAGATGCACCACTCCCTATAGAGCTTTTTATGTGCGTTTTAGGTTTCACTTTTTATTTTTTAACTTATTAACTCTGACAAGTAACCTCTTGGTTGTGAACAATTTAATTCACAATTCATTTTTCTGATTCAAAGTGAACACGAGTGCCCTAATCCCCTAATGGGAATTAATTGCATGTTTCAATGCTTAACTCTGATCCTTTCTCAATCCCCACTGGGACAAGTTTCTTCCTGAAGGATCTGTGTTTGTTATTCAAAACACAATCTGAAAGGTAATGATTTTTCTTATAAAAGAGACTCGGGCCGACTGAATATTAATGCTCGTTTTATTGTGAGGGAATGAGCTGCATCCAAGAAAAAAGCTCGTTTATGTAATGAAGGATAAATTACTCTGAAGTATATCTGATAAAATACAGGGAAAAAATCAGTGTGTTCTTATTCCCCTAAGTGAAAGCAGTTTGCCAGTAAATGAAGGCACACACTGTTTTTGCTTGGAAAGCTGTATTTTGATACACAGAAAAACTGTTTGCTTCACCAAAGGGGAAATTGCTTGGCTACTGAGGATTTTTAAATGACACTGTTCTTGGCCAGCAACACACCCTTTAGGATAACTGACCAAACCTAACAGTTTACTAAAATAATAGTAAATTGCAGGAAATAGATTAAATTTCTACTTCCAGTCTCTTTTTAAATATTTCTCAAACTTGAAATACATATTTAATAACACTCTTTCCAAGAGGAGCTGCACAGGCTCCTCTGATGTTGGGTGTCTGGCCCAGCCAGATGACTACTGTGGATGAGGCAGGCTCTGCCCAGTCAGTGACCACAGGAAAAATGTGGGAAAACATCACAGTGCAAGAGCTGCTTCTACCCTGCAGAAATGATGGAGGACAAACACAGCACAGTGTGAAAAAATAATGCAGGAACTATGAAGGGACCTTCCCCCCCATTATGTTTCAGTAAAGCCAGTCTTTTACTCCATTCAAACCAATTTTGAGTGTTTCATGCTCACAGACACAACAAATGGTCGTTCAGGGTGTTTTCAAGAGGGGGCTCACAGATGTGCAGACCAGCTGCGTGAGGTGATTTAACACTTGCGGGTGTCTGTGTGGGGAAGAGAGGAGGAACACAGCTTTACCTGGTTTCGCTGCCCGCAGCCCTGGCTTCCAGTTTCTCCCTTGGCCCCACAGCTTGCTGTTCAGCATTTGTCTGTCACTCAGTGAGCAGGACCTTGGTGCTGGCATTATTGCAAATGCACCAGCACATCCACGAGATGCCTCCACACCAGGTTACCCTTGCTTTTGGGGAGTCACTGACCATGACACCACACACTTGCTGCAGCACAGCTCCCATAACGGTGAGAGAGAGAAAAATTAAGATTTAGAACTTTATCTTTGGGTCAGGGATGTGTTGGCTGATGTTTGGGATTCTTTAGAGAATGTCATTTGGTTACAGCAAAGAACTGCAAAAGGCTGACTTTCTCCTGGTCTCTGTTTTTCACTGATGCAGTTGTCTGAAAAGTTTCAAGATACTTGAATTGAGTATGATACTTAAATGTGGTACAGGACTATGAGACCACTTTTGCACGTGCCAGAACAGCCTTTTGTGGAGACGGTGCCCTGGCAGGGCCGTGGCTCTCCAGAGCGCTGGCCCTGTGGGTAATGAACCTCTTTGTCTTCCAGCTGCTTTTGCAAGTACCATGGCCCGTGTCTTCGTCTACGGCACGCTGAAGAAGGGCCAGCCCAACTACAAGCACATGATCAACACGGCCAAAGGCCTGGCGAAATTCCAAGGAAGGGGCCACACGGTGGAGAAGTACCCGCTGGTGATTGCAGGGAAATACAATATTCCTTACATGCTGAACATCCCGGGGACAGGCCACCACATTGCCGGGGAGATTTACTCTGTGGATGAGCAGATGCTGCAGTTCCTGGATGAGTTCGAAGGCTGCCCAGACATGTACCAGCGCACCCTGATGAGGATCCAGGTGGTGGAGTGGGAAGGGAAGGGCGGCGCGGGCGAGGCGCGGGCCGACGGCGTGCTGGAGTGCTTCGTGTACAGCACGGCCACCTTCCCGCCCGAGTGGGTCGGGCTCCCCTACTATGACAGTTACGACTCCTCGGGGCAGCACGGCCTCGCCTACGTCCTGCGGGAAAGCCGGGAATAGGGACGGCAGGGGCCGGCCTGGCCACAGCCATAGCGCCACGCACGTGTTGCTCGGTAACCTTTCCAGGAAAGCTGTAATGTCTTGTTATTAAATGCAGGAGCTCTCGTAACCTTCCCAACCCAGGAGCCTTGGCGCTAGTGTTCGAGTCCTGTAGGCCCAGAGCTGCAGACTCCTCCCCAGGCAGGCAGTGTCATCCTGGCCCCCCCAGCCTGCTGCAGGTAACTGGGTCTGCACCAGGTGTAAAATAATCACACACGCACATCAGGTCTGGGGTCTAACTATTCCCTCAACTTCCCCCTTTGCCTTGGTGCATAATAATGGAGGTCAGTTAAAGGCAGAGGAATGGATTAATTTTTTTCTCCTGAATTGACAAAATTTGAAACTGATTTAAATGTCTGCAAAGTAAAGCACAACTCCTATCGAATATTGACTTGTAATGGGTTTAGTAGGCTACTGCATGTAAACAGGGAAAGTTAATCAGATAACTTGGTGCTTCTAGACAAATAGGAAATTGCTGGAGAAAATGTAAAGATTATTCTTAAAGATTATTCATTGCAGTGCATTTTTTTCTGAACTGGAAAGGTGTATTTTTAAACCATGTTTAGTTTTAAAAGGCACTGTCAAGAAATACTGAGAGAATATAAGAGAGTTACATTTAAAACTGTATTTTTAATTTTATACTCTAAGCACTTTGGGTTCTGCTTCTGTTCATGACTGTAGGATTTGGGGATGAGTGTGTGTGTGTGTGTGTGTGTGTGTGTGTGTGTGTGTGTGTGTGTGTGTGTGTGTGTCTCTCTGTCTGTCTGTTTGTTTTGGGGGCTGTTAGGGACCAGAAAAAGCAAATCTACACTGGAGCCATTGTGAGCACTTACTGTCAAGGTGACTTTTTGCCAAGCATTTTAATGCAGAACTTCCAACCATATGCAAACTGAGTTTCCTAAGGGGGGGGGAATTGTATATACATTATAAAAATATCCAAAGGACCTGTATTGTGATTATTGCAACATTTAAATTGGGAAAAATATATGTAAAAAAGACTGTTGTCCCCCTGACCCAACCAACTGTGCTGGTTTCTGTACAATCTGGAAAAACCATGGCTTTCTGTTGTTACACTCCTGTGCCTTATATTTTTTTTCAGCTGCAGTGTTTGGTACAGATAGATTGTAAAGCTGCCAAAGGGAGGGGAGCAGGCATTGTATGCCATGCAGTGAGCCAAAGTACTATCAAATGCAGCAAGGATACAACTCAGAAGAATATTGTACTTTTGCTTCACTGCCAGTAGCCCTGTGATGGCCAGAGGAGATCCGGGGTAGGGAATCAGCCTAAACTTCAGCAGTAGTAGGCACTGCTGCATCTGATTTAGAAAAGCTTTTATGTTGCTGCAATAAGCAAAACAAGTAACTTGCTGGTAGAATACTTGTGTCTCTTTACAGTACTTGTCTGTTTAGGGCAACCTGCAGAGACTGAACTGTGCTCCTTTGGGAAGGGGTGAGATGGCAGTAAGGAGACTTGGAAGGAGATCTGCAGGGTGCCTGCCTCAGTTTCTCCAACAGCAAAAACATTAATTTTCCTGAAAGGCAGGTACTATCCAAACACTCTCCTTCCTCATCTTGATGAGTTTTATAAACTAATTCTCTAAGCAGATCCCTGGATTACATATTCCCCCTCAGCCATGTGATGTAGTTAATTAGCAGTGTCTCAATAACAGGAAGAAAGCCTCTTCAGTCAGAAGTTTTAAGCAGAATCAAACTTTCCTGGTTGAACATGAATCACCAGCCCTGTCACCAACTGTTTTCATCCTTCACCTTCCAGTAAAAGGCCCAGGCACCTCTGGCCAGAGGGTTTCTTTCTGGGAAGCAGCAGGACACTGCACATCCTGGGCAAGAAAATGAGAGCAGGCCTGCTCCACTCTGGGGCAGTGGCCAAGGTCCCTTTGTCTCCCTTTCCTGTAAGCATTCAGGAGCAGGCCTGGTCTGAGGGACAGCACGTGCTCTTAGCAGGACCTTGGGGCAGCTGAAGACTTCTGAGAACAGTGCCAGCTCCTGTAAAGGCATCCAGTAATCAGTATCAAGAAGATAGGGGTGGGGAAATTGAGTATGGAGTTTGAAGATAAGAAGACAATTCCCTTACATCTTTAAATGAAAATACATGACAAATATCTGCACTAGCAAAATAAAGCCTCTAAGCTGTAATTTAAATCTAATCTATACAAAGCATTAAAAATATAATAATATAGAAGTATTTAAAATATAAGTAATTATATAATAATTTATTATTAGTTAATAAGTAATAATTTGATAAATATATATCCCAATTCAAACTAAATCTGATCAGAATTTAAGCCATTGGTGGTACTTGTGCAGCACTTATACAGAGTAAAGGAGAACTGCTCAGTTTGCTCAGTGGTTAATTTTTCATTCTTGCCAGCCATTCTGTACAGCCTGGCTGGGGCCTCAAACCAGAGACATTGCTGTGGAGAAGACAAATCAGATTTTGGCTTTTGTTGTGTTTTCTTTTTTTAAAAAAAAGAGGCTTTTCCTGTTTCAAAGCAGAAATGGTATTTTATTGATTTTATTTGATCCTGAAAAATCAAAGCATTACAAAGATTATGTACAAGTATTTCTGGAAGTAAAAATCTGGGATCTGTTGCCAAGATTTAACATCTGTGTTTGCTGTCTTAACCACTGATACAGTAAATATGCCTGTATAAAATCTTGTGCATAGTACTGTCTGTTTTGTGTGTTGAGTTGTCTTAATGTTACTTTACAGATAAAAATAATAAAGGCTTAGTTAATTCAACAGTGTGGAGGCAACCTTTCATTCCAGTTCCACCAGCAGATCTTCTTCTCCAACAGTGTCCCCAGCTTTGCAGTGCACAGCTTTTACCTGGGGTACAGAAACAGCAGAATTTAAACCCTGGTGAGATAAATGGCTTGGCTGATGTGGTTGGTATTGCACAGAGCACTGTCTGCATGCACAGGATGGTGGCCACTGTGCATCTGAGGACACCCCAGGGACACAGATCCACCTGTGCTGCCAGGGCCTCGAGACGTTGAGCACTCGACCTCCAGTGCTCAGAGCCCAGCTGAGTTTTGGGGACCAGTGCTTGACAAATGGTGTCCAGCCCCATCAGGGTATTCAGGCCCCTACCATTAGGTTTGCTTGCAACAGAGGTGCCTGAAGACCTGAACATCAGCTAGAGGTGCCACTTTTTAAAATGAAAATGCACCTTTTTTTCACATGGTTGCACTGCTGTTTATTTGTTTTAAATAGAGGACAGGCTGATTCTTCAATACTCATGTTGGGATGTTGCAATGAAATATTCCACCATTTCTTTAATTACAGTTTTCAAATATAGCAGAATCTTGGAACTGCAGCCATGAAGTGGGTTTGGTTTCTCTCTATCTCCAGAGAGTTGGGATAGATTATTCAAATCTGAATTGGGATCCTTTAACATAACTGAACTCAGCAAAGGGCTATCACTGTCAAAATAAGTGCAACTATATCTGTAGATGAATTACATGCTGCCATGCAGATTCCTGAATTTTAAAACACAAATATCTTACACTAGTCCCTCACTTCCTCTATAAAAGGCTGCAGCATGTTTGAATTCCCTTTCAGCACATGAAGCAATAGAAAATATTTGAAGCTGTATAGAGCCTGTTTCCAGTATTAAATCAGAGGTCACACTGACACGCCCAAATCCTTGTTCAGCAGATAGCTCATTTTAATCACCCAAACACTACCCTGGGCTCCTGAAGGAAATGCAGAGCATAGCCCAAGTACAGGCTGTGATGGACACGCTGTTGCCCACATCCATGTTTGCCAGTCTGAGGCCATGAGAGCTGTGAGCAGGTCTCTGTAGCACAGGCACCCTCACAGCACCGCTCCAGAAACGATGCTGAGCACAGGCAAAGACAGCGTGACACGTACAAACAAGGGCTTTATTTTAAATCAGTAGCTGGGCAGCCTACCCAATTGCTGAGTTTCAGTCTTCTAGGAGATGAAAGCAGTGTGAAAAACATTCTACCCCTTGTTTTCTTTTCCTACAAAGCCAAGGTTCAGCAAACACCAGAGTTAACCAGTGTTTCAAACTCCCCAGCAATTTCTGCCGTGCAGTGGGGCCGGCTCTCTGTGCTGACCCAGGCACAGCTGTCCTGGAGAAGACAGGAGGCTCACCAGCTCATCTCCAGCTTTCGCTCATTTTTAAGCCACCTGCAGCTGGAGTAAACTCAAAGTAGATAAAAACAAGCCACGTTTCTCACAATTACAAACAGGAAGATGGGGTTTGATACAGAAAAGGAATTCAAGTCAGGAATGAAAATGGGAACGTCTTCCAGCTGAAGACAAATGAACTGAGTTTCAAAACACAGTTTCAAAGCATCAAAACATGGACTAACAGCCTGTGCCAAACATCCCATTCCTGTGGAGAGGCCAAGTTATTTTAGCACTCAGAGCCATGACTTTGCACTGCAGTACAGGATGAATTCTGTTTAGCAGCTTCATTTCTACACAGCCCAAAACCTTTGTGCTTATTCAAATTCTTAACATTCTAAAGGTCAAATAATGCGCTTGCTATTAAAATGGGCACACCACGGGGACATTGCAAGGCACACAGGAGGCCTCCTGAATGGCCTGAGCACCTTTCACATCCTACCTTGGAGGATTAATAAACCAAACACAGGTTTTATGTGGCATCTGTACTGGGTGAGTAGGAAATATTTATTATTAGGAGAAGTACAAGCAGGATGGTAAGGAACAGACCCATGGATTGCAGAACACCTTGGTGGGAAAGGGAAGGTTAAGGTGAAAAATAAATGGGGTGGGTGGGAGAGGGAATGGCATTTTAATTACAAGTTAAAATCAGTGGATGCAAAGAGCAGCAGTAAGGGGTTAAATAACGGCAGATGAAAAACTAAATGCTTGGAAATATTAATCAAGTGAGAAAATAAATTATATAGAAATTAATGCATGAAATAAAATAATAAAGTGGCAATGTTAGAGCAAAAGGAACGGGAACATACTCCTTTTCTCAGTATTTTTTTCTCTTGAGACCCAATTTTGCACTGGATGCACTGGAAGAGGCAAGTCTGGGACCCAGCCTGGGTGACAATTTTAGAGCTGTGCCAAAAAAGCCTTTCTTGTAAACACACAAACAGTCCTTGGCATTGAGGGCCATGCTGAGATCTCAGCGAACCCTGCCAGCGGCAAACCCCGTCCCTGCCTGCAGTCAGGCTCCCTGCTGCCTCCGTGTGGGCTGAGGGCTCCTGCCCTGGGCTTTGTGCCTCAGACAGAGCAGAGGGGCTTCACCCCAGCAGAGATGGGCTTGGGCAGGTTAGGAAATCAGCAATGGAGGAGAATATGAAATGCAGATCCACACTGTGCTCTCCCATTGGAAAGGATGGATCTGGGGCCCACATCTTGGTGATGGTTTCAGGCTGTGAATTATAATCTGGCACAGGGATGCTCTGAAATCCCAACTTGAGGTCTGGCAGTCCTCAGACCAGCTCAGGTTTAGGGCATGCTCTTGTCACATAAGCTTAACCAGTCCCCTGCCCAGAGTGCTGGTTTTAGCACATCCTACACTGCAGCAAGTCCCAGCTCCAGGGCTGCAGTGCTGATCCCTCAGAAGCAGGATAGGCTAATGCACAGCCTTGCACAGGTTAACAAATGGGCAGATGTGGCTTGATACTTAACAGTCACAATAATAAAATAAAATTGCTGTTTTCTCCCGCCTGCAAAAGCACTTTCTATGCCTTGTTCTGGGTGGGTTTTTTAAATTACAAATTATTTGCCATTAAATAATTAACTGGCAAAGAGATCTCTCTTTTCTGGAAAGATGAAATTTGGAGAAATGGTCTGCAACACCTTTCAATTCAACTTGGCATTGTAACATCACAGAAAACAAATCATTTAGGAGAAAGAGTTATATGATTTTCCAAAGCCAGTAAAACTATTTCCTGCTGTGCTATCTAAGGCTCGGAACTACTTAACAGCATTCACAGCAGATGCAAATGTTACAAAATTAAAGACACCTCACTTTGAAAGACTTACAACAATCAGACTTAATTCCTTAACAACCAGAATCCTCCTTTTTTCCTTTTAAAATTCTATCCTGTTGACAAGTTGCATATGGTTTTAAGTGACCTAAGGTGGCTTACCTTGCCTGTTTTAGCAGCAATCATACTGTTCTGCATTTTCATTGCTTCAATTACACAAATCTCTTGACCTTCTGAAACCTGATGAAATTCAAGCAGTACAAAATGAGAATAGAGGATTCAAAATGTTCTAAGTGTGATGATTCTTATGGAAAATAAAAGGATTATTTCATTAAATGCTATAAAGACTTTGATGACACAAGTCAAGTCAGCCAGTTACACAGTCACAACACAAATGACAATCACAAAATTTGCAGCAAAATAAGGGGGGGGAAAATCAGCTGCTTAAAACTATTACCCCCAGGCAAACCTGAAAGGCTCCTCTCCCATCCCATCCATTCAGCTCCAGGTTCCACAGTTCACACCACCACAGTTCAACATCAATTAAATGCAGAGCAAAATCTAATTTGTGCATTTTTGGCCAGGGAACTTCTGCTTTGCTTCACTGGTGCAGGGCCCACAGATACTCATACTGATTCAGAAGCCAGAAGTTCCTTGGCAGGTGTCCGGGGGAGCTTGGGCTGCAAGGTCCAGCAGTGCCCAGCAGGCTGATGCTGAGGAGAACGTGTCACCTCTGCTCATGGCAGCCTCTGATGGTGGCTGCTGACTTTGGACCGACAGAAAGGAGCTCATCAGTGAGGAGCCACCAGCTCTCATCCACAGGGGAGGCACAGCAGAGACAAACTCATCACTTTCGCCACAGCTCAGAGCTCTTCATAGGAAACACTGAGGTTTCCTCTTTCTGTTTGTTTGTGTCCTGCTAGCAGGCATGTGCAAGCTCAAGGTCACCAGGAACCCTGGGCTGCTCTGCTGGCTCCCTGTGCCTCCCAGTCAGATCCTCCCTCCAGTGGATCACCTGGACCACCTTGCACAGAGGAAACTGCTGCTCAAGGCTTGACAGTGGCTCTGGAGGCTGCCTAAACAGGAGAGGCAAACAAGGGACTTGGAATTTACCCAGTGTAACCCAGGGATCAGCTGGTCATTCCCCAAAGACGATGCATGCCAGGGAGGAAGGGTGCCAGGACCTACATGGCAGGATTTAGGACCTCTACACTCCTATGGGATGCCTGGCTCCAACTGCCCACTGCAAGTCTTTTCATTGGGCTTTTTTGCAGATGGAGTCTGCTATTCCCTCATTGGCTCAGCAAGTTTGGGAGGCTTTCACTCTGATGTCCAAGTTTCATGAAGCAGGGTAATCTGAAACCTCCAGAAATCTGATTTATGCACTGTTATATGTGCCAGTGCCAACAAAATGTTTGTTTATATACACATATATATACACATAGATATATTTCTCTAATTATATGTAAAATTAATAATACATATTTAAGAGCAAGTGTGTACCACTTTGGAGGAATATACTAACAGACAAATGTGAAGTCAGAGATCAGATGTACATTGAATGAAGAACTTTCCAAAAATTTAAGTAAACCTATTTTTTCACTAACTCACTAAAAAGCACTGATATCTGTCTATGGATTCTGAGCAAAACAAAACAAACAATTGGATTAAAAGGTGTTTACACACCCTTTCTCCAAAAGATTGGCAACAACAGTATGAGAGGTTTGGGAGAGTAAATATGGAAAGCATTTGCTATGGGAATATGGTGTACTAACTGGATACAGAGAATAACCAAAACTCAACACTTACCCTGCAGAAATTCCATCCTGAGCTTCAGGCAAGCAGTTAAGTCATTAGCAGGTGTCCAATTTGGTGAATAGTATCAAAGACTTGTAATTTCCCCTCTATTCCCTTTCCCTGTCTTTTGTCTCTTTCCTTCCACACCTGCTGCTCTGCCTGCACCTTGTCCCAGCAGCTCACTCTTCCTTTCCTTTCTTCTCCTCCTCTCCTTTTCCCTACCTCATTACTTTTCTTCCACCTGCTCTGAACTTTCCAAACATTTCTGAGGTTATGAGGAACCAATGAATATCTACTTTGGATTCAAAGAGAAGGAAAGAAAACAGGCAGGACAGTTTGTTGGAAGAGGGTTTTTTTAATAAAGCTGTTATTAAAATATGCATTTCAGAAACAACTTTGCCACCCTCGGGTTAAGCTCTGCTATCAGAGAGGCCTGATTATAAGGCCACAAAACTCTCTCCTCAAGCAGTTACATTTAACTGTGACATGGCTTCATCACTCAGCAGTTATCTAAAGAGAGTTCTGGAAACACATCTATGGGAAAAGTACAGAATTGTCTCAGGAGATCGAAAGTGTGGTGCTAAAATGGCAGGAAGTGTTAGTGATTGTGGGATGGAAATGTCCCTTAATCTGAATTTCTTCTCAGTTTCCCCTCTTTCTCAAAAATAAAGTTTTTGTGTTTTATATAATGCATGCTGGGGTTGATGACAAAGGACAGTGTCTGGGAAGGAAATAACCCCCTCAGCTCACAAAACTTATAGTCCAAGTATCCAGTTAACATCTAGTCTTACTAATTTGAAAGGAAGGAGGCACTTTCAGCAGATACCACATGTGAAAATGCTGTGGCAGTACTTCTGATGATGTGCAATTTGTTGAAAATTATCTTGGTGCAAGTGTCACTTATGTACAGAAGTTTAATTACTGTTCTTATGTTAAACCTTTACAGCTCCACTCATTGTGTTGAAAAGCGACAAATCCTAAAATTAGGCACTTGTATCTCTCTTTCCTCTTTTTCAGTCTTTTGGGCATTGTCCAATTTCTTTCATTCTATAATTGCACATTTCATTTTGCCTGTTATTTAGCCTGCAAATGAAAACTGCAGAGATGTGTACAAGTTCTTGCTGTCTAACTTATTTAAGGATTTATCTGGACCATTTTTAATGTTCTATTTTCATTCTATAATTTATTTCTTTCAGTGGATGGTAAACCAGTGAAAACCACCATCTTTACATTTCCATTTAGAGAGGTCTCAGTGATGACCCAAATCTGTCAAAACAGGCAACTAAAATCAAACAAAAAAAATCTCATTTCTTTGAACCGAGTAAAGGTAAAAGGGCTCCTTTTCTTAAAAGAAATTAATCTCAGGTATCTTTTCCACAGAGTTACACCACAGACAAATCAACCTTTACATTGCTTGGTATATCAAAATAAATGAGTGATTAACTGCTAGACCTGCAGTCTGCATTTTAGCATTTTATTTCTGCATGGTGCAGTTCAAAGAGTGAAAAGTGAAAAAGAAACAGAAAAGAGAAAGAAAAAAAAGATGAAGAAAAAAGATCCTTGAAGAGGAGGGTACATAACATCTCGATGCTGCTAACAGTTGCGGTGTGGATTTGGGACCAGTCAATGGTGCTGTTTGGGTCACTCAGGGACTGCACGGTGGCAGTTCCCTCCGCTGGCCAGAAGGTTGCACAGGACAGGGAAGTGTCTCCGGTCATTTCCCAGCCAAGCAACTCACGCCACAGGGCGGAAGCGGAATGTGGGCAGCAGCAGGGCCGACCTGCTCCCGTTGCACCTTCGTGAGCAGCACACAGACTATCCCCACCCAGAGCTAGGGCTCTCTGCAACTCAGGAGCACAAGAAGGCGGCGCACAGCCGAGGGATCTCTGTGAATATGGTGCACTTTCTGCAGACTTTGGTGAGTCATGGCATAAAGACTTAATGATTGTGACAGGACGTCTCCCACGTTCGGCTTACAAAATGGTCACAAGCCCCACAAGTCTTTCTGATAAACCCAATGGGCGCTGATGCATTTCCCCGCTCTCTGTCTAATTGGTGTAAAGTTTGCAGACCTGAATCACGGATCTTTTATCCAGCTTGCTGCGTCCTCTCCTTTGACACGAGGTCAGGGTTCACATTCGCATCCGATTATCGAAGTGGCACTCATTAACCGGCAGCCTGCCTCGCACCAAAATGAGCTCCCTGCAAGGGGAACTCGGCCCATTTACTCAGCAGATTTCAGCATTTTAAGGAGGCCTGAATGTCACACAGTATTGCTACGTTTTGAGGAGTTTCAGACATCTCCAGCTGATGATTAATTGTGAGTGATGGGAAATAAAATCCAGTAAAGCCAGCTGCTTGCCATGGTCGGCAAAATTACTATAATGGATATAGGCTGCCAATTTTCCAGTTTTACTGGCAAGTCTTCCAAGTGTAATTAAGGGAAGTTATAAATGATATGGAAATCTATCAAGTCCCATTTATTTTCAGAGGACTCTTTCCCCTGAGACTTTTATCTTCAAGCTTATAGTTTGCTTTGTTGTGCTAATGATTTAAACCACTTCTTATTTCTGATTAAAGCCCCCAATATCCTTCACAAGAAGTTAGATCCACTTTATTCAGAAGGATTTAAAGAAACAGAAGCCTTTTTAAAGTTGTGTTTGTAAGCCATGCTGAGCTCCCACTTCCTCTTTGGAGGCATAACAGAGCATCCTCCATCTTAGGCACCTCACTACCATCTGGATTTCTGCTTCTGACAAACTCTGGGGACTGGGAAGGATTTGGTGGGGAAGAAAGGAGAGAAAAGACTTTATTTATTAAAAAAATAAAATTAAAAAAACCCACCACCAACAAAACCCCATCTTGCCTCCCAATCCTAAATCCTCCAAAAACAAAGATTGTAGGTGCTGCTTAGACACCAGGCATTTAGCACAGAGTGGTGTTGCTCACTAATGTTGTTTGATTTGGAATAAAAGCATGAAAATGATGTGCAAAGGCCTAAAATTGGAGATGTAAAGGATGACTGCACAGTATTCCATTTCTCAATTTCATCCTTCAGAGCCACAAAATGGGGGTGATACAGTTACTGGATGAGATTTACAGTAACAGCTGTGGTCTTCCCACACAAGGGAGGACCTTCTAATGGGCTAAGGTCTGTTTTGAACAGACGGGGAGTAGCAAAACAAGGTTCCCTATTAAGGGTGTGCAGTAATATTCCTGATAAAGAAAATGAGTAGTGGTAGTCAGATTGCTTTAAAAGACCTAAATCACTTTTCACTGTTAAAAAAAAAAAAATACTAAAGCTATTTTAGAAAGTGCTAACTGCTAAATAAATGAAAGACATGTAAATGTAAGGGTTTGTTTTTTCCTTAATCTCCTCCCCACAAACTGTAAAGAATGCATAGGAACCAGTGCCAGGGGCATATGGCTTTCTCCTGTGCTGAACATTCATACAAAAGACAGGTTCATCAGTCATTGGAGTATCTGGATAAAAAATTAGCTCCTGATGGATGGTATTTAGAGCTTACCTGCTGCTAGTACATTACCAGAGAAGCACAGGTTTTGAAACCCACATGACATTAGAAACTGCAGACCATGAAATACCCCACGTGCAGGCGCACTCATAATGTACGCCAGGTTATACAAAATAAGAAATAAGCTATTTAAACCCTCTGCCTAAAATTGGGCCCGCTGCAAGGAACCCTGGGTCAGCCCTACACAGGCCAATTAATGCACAGCATCTGCTGTATAGAAACCGTGCATGAAGCACTTCCGAATGATTTCAGCAATTAAAAGAAAACTGTTTCCTGCCTGTTTTGACAGCAACTGTTTCAATGCAAGAGTGAGCACCAAATCATTGTGTGCAGCTGAAAAAATTAAGTCTCTTTTTTTTTATCTTGTGAAAAGGAGGTGGGAGGGATGAAGATTTCTTACGGAATCGGATCGTTCTTTTGTTGTCCGACATTCTGTGTTTTTCTGCCAAATTAGACAGAAGGCTCTGAGGGTTTACGGGGCCCTCTACAGTATCACCTTCTGCTGCACTGTGGCTCCCTAAAAAGACGGATCAATATCAACCCTGCTGATTTGCCTACAAAAGTGAAAATCCCTCAATTACATTTTTAAGACCATTATATTTAGAACACAGGTGCTCTGATGCGGAACATTTTTAAGGCTCTTGGAGCTGAAGCGGAAAAAAACAATGAGAGCCCAAAGCAAATATGAGCTTAGATTTGGTTTAAAGTGAAGTGAGAGTTGTGTTTTATTGGTATCTCTTTCCTCATATTTGAGAAGACACCAGTAAACATTACTCACAATTTCCACTATTCTGCAGTTTAAGTCCCTGTTGAGCCTTTTAAGTGAAAAGGGACAATGCAAGATAGTGCCATATGAAAGAGAGTTATCCTCTCTTGTAGCCTTCTGTAAAACAACTGCAAACATGCACCTTGTTTGTGCTTGTGCAAAATCACTGAGCAGTGAGTTAAGTATGCATTCACTATTTATGAAGATACTGGGAATTTTGTTTGTTTATTTGTTGTTTAAATTTAGTCCATGCTGGTATCATTCCCTTCCCAGCTATTTTTCTCTCTGGCTTACTGGCAATCTGGCAGCCAGCATCCAACAAGAAAACAAATCAAGAGGAATTGGATAAGCAACAATTGCAATTCCTTTGCATTGTCCATTACCATGTAAAATAATGAGTGCAAGTTTTCTCTTCTTTCCAAATTAACTTTGAAACCAGAGCTACAGAACTGCAAATATAATTAGCAGCAATTAATAGTACTTGACAAATCATTACTAAACTTTTTTTGCCCCACTCCTTTAACGAATGAAGCTGAACATAGCACATCCCACATCTTCTGACCTCTGACTGAAGGTCACTGATGTCCCCCTGACAGCAATCAGCACTGGTCATTGCACCCCCACTTATCCAAAACACGCTGCCCCAACTGCCTCTGCCATCCCAGGGCGCTGGGCAAGTGATATTCAGGCAGAGCACTTCTGGGCTATTCTTCTGCTAACTCAGCCTCATCTCTACCAATCAGCTTTTTTAGTAACAGCTAAAATGTTGTTTATTACTTGAAGAGGCAAAGCACACTAAAATAATAATGAAAAAATTATATTAATTCTTCTCAAAGGATTGGTAACATTTTTTCTCCTAGGAGGAAACTTGAATAATATTCACTATTTCTAATTTATCATAATCAGATTTCCTTCTTTATTACACTGTACTGGAACGCAATTGCATAAAATATATAGTAAATTTTTTTCAAGTCAAATTTGAAAAATACATTATGAAAAATTATTACAGTTAATTTTTTTTCAATGTAACTACAATTATTACTCATGGCCCCATGTAATAAGAATGGTGATATATTTAATTCCTTTTTTCTGGATATTCTACAACCACGAACATTTCCTATTTACCAAGAGGGCTTTTTGGCTTAGAAGATAAACCCCAAGAAAACTGTCAAATACACAGAATTATAAAAATTATGTAAGGTTTGTGACCATATTTTGTCAAGTTTGCAAATTCCCTTCAACTGACAAGTGGAGTTTATATTTGCTCTGAAGAACAGGAGCGAGGAAAGGAGGGGAAGGGAAAGAAAAAGGGAAGACAACAGAAGAAAAAAAACCATTCATACACAAGAGAAAAGTAGTATTTGAATTAAATAATATCTTACTAAATTATTGCTACCATATTTATCCAAATGGAATGTGAAACTTAAATACATTTTTTTCTGTTTTAATCTGGATCTTGTTTCCCTGCTATAAATTCCAATTAGTATAAGACTTGAAAAGAGGGGTTTTTTTTAGGATTTTGAGGTCTGAATGGCAAACACAACTTTAAACAGCACACAACTGCCTGATGGCAACAGGTAAGGTTAAAACATCACCTTTTCTTTCACATGAATGAATGAGGAAGTGATAAACAGAATTTAGAAAGCTCTTTTGTTTTGCTTTTTAGTAGCGAGCATTTCAGCAGTAGAGGTCAAACAAAACATATTTTCCCATAGCAAAAACTTAACAAGGCTTATGAGATGGAAAATCATGAATAAAGATTTTCTTAAAAACTATTCTTCTAAAGAATAACAAGAGGAATTGAAATAAAATGCATGCAGCTGAACTGAAAGATGAATGCAGTTTAAAACTTTTTTCTTTAATTACTTTTAAAAGGTGGAAACACAGTAGTGTCTTTCCTAAGTTATACAATTAAAAAAGCAGCCTTCAAGTTACCCAATTTTGAAATTACTGAGACAATTAGCATCTACATTTAACAGCTGACATTTTGGTAGGAAAAAATTCATCCCATGCAGTACTAATGCCCATAGCTACACTAGCTGAAATCATAAGGAATTTTTATATGAGAAAAGTACATTTTAAAAACAGCTTGAATGGTGATAACTTATAAAACCTGGAGTAATCTTAATCTACTGGAAAGAGAGGCAATTCATAAACTTTGGTGAAAATAAATAATCGTCCTCTTCTTTTGGTTGTAGTCCTCAAAGACTCAGTAACATTGGGGTGCTCACCCAAGGGTGCTTACCTTTTACACATTTAAGTGTGGGGGGGAATCATTAAAGTGATTTAGGCTGCCAGGTATTAGGCATTAGCTTATTGACCCATGCTCAGCTTACTAACAACACCTGTCCTGGCTAATGTCACTAAAAAGGAAAAACAACCAACAGAAGCATACAGCTAAAAGAAAACCACCTTCGTATTCCTAACAGACAGAAAACTGAAGAAGCAAAAGTTGTGTTCAAAGGTGAAAATATAGCAAAGGCTGCAAGGCAATCAGGACAGCTAAGATCTGTCTTTATTGCTGTGGACAGTTCAGACTACCAAATTTGAAATCAGTAGTGGGAACATTTTTGGTGTGTTTGCTTTAGGAATAACACCACTGCTTTACCTGGGCAACCATTAGGATTTCAAGAGCTCTCCCCTCTCCTGCACTTTCAGTGCACAGAATCTACATGCACAAAAACCACACCAAACAACTCAACACGAAGAAGAAGTATTTTCAAGTGCCCACCCATGTCCTCCCGTCTGAGTAAATAAAGGAATTTGTGCAGCTTTAGTAGTTTTTATGGTGCTGTCTTTGCGGTAGCTATGGTGAGATTAGAACCATGTGCAGTGCCATCTCCACACTCTGGCATAAAAATCCCACTGTGTGCTACCAGGGCTGGCTTGTGCTGCCACCAGGGTTATTGAAAGCAGAGTGAATTACTTGCCTGGACTCTTGAAGTCCAGTGGTGTCTCTGGCCTATGGCACCATGAGGAACTAAAAAGTAATTAATTCTCCCAAATACAAATTTCATCCTAATGCATACAGTCATTAACAACTACTTAGAAAACAAATACACAAACATTCCCCAACAAGGGATATATTTCCTATATTAATGGGACTGTGTTATGAGGAATGTAATCTAAATTTAAATCTTCTTTCCCTAAATAATATTAACCTTCTTTCTAGTCAGCCAGATTTCTGTTTCATTGTTTATGTTGCTTTCTGCTTCTGAGTGCCTTCATTGTGCTTCCAGGAATAACTGAGTGACAACTAATTACAGTCTTCTGATCACATGAAGGAAAACAAAGTAGAAAGTAACTAAAAACCTAAAGAAGGCATTGGCAGCATCACAAGTTCTGCTTCTCTCTAAATGACAAACAGCACTTCCCCACTGTGTTACTAAAATCTACAGATCATCTTACAGACAAAAGAAAATAAATTCCTTGCATATGCAATATCTTTTGGCAAAAAATGAATTGAAAACTGCTTATCAGACCAGCTGGATAGAGGATGCTCATGCAATCTTCTAAGAGGCTTCACCAGACCAAAGCAACAGCAGCCGAAAGAGAACACTATGCTCCAAGTAAAAACAAGACCCATCGAGTGGGGAACACTAACCCAGGGATCAGCACTGCCCCCTCGTTTGGCTGCAGAAACACAAACACCATGTGCTTCACCTGGCCGGGCACGGCGCCCCGGAGCTGAACCGCGGCAATCACACGGGTTTGCGAGCACGGCCAGGCACACAAAGATGAGGTGAGCCTCTCTCGGTGCCTTTTCACCATTTGTAAAGTTACACCTGAAGGAGGGGGGTGACAGCTCAGCTCCCCGTGCCCCTGACCGCTCTGAGAGCATCTCTGCGAGCACAGGGACTGTGCTGCACTAACACTGTAGTGCCCAGCTCACAGCTCAGGGCCAGCAGCCTCAGAGCAGCTCTAACCTGACAGCTTTACTGCCAGCAGCAGCAACACCTGAGGGGAAGGATGGACAACTACCTCACCTTTCCCATTTTTCAGCTGTGCTGTTTTCACCCACCGTGCAAATCTGAGCTGCCAAAGCCAGTGGCAAGCACACAGAATAGGAGCTGCTTAAATTCCCATTTCTCCGGCGCACTAAAGAAATCAGACTTTTCCCAAGCAGTGCAACAAAAAGAGCTGTATTTATCAAGGAGCTACAGCTCCCTGCCCATCATGCCTTCAGCAGCTGTAGTGGGTGAGCTGGTTTGTGACAGACAGCCAGGAAGAGTAATCTGAATCCCACCATCCCAGTGCTTATTCAGAGCCGAGAGCTGATGTTACCCTCATTCGCTGGCTGCCTCGCTTTTTTTCTAACGTTTTGACACTAGTCCTGAAAAGGAAGGATTTAAGCTAAACCCTTTTCAAGAACGCAAATGTGTTTTTTGCAATTAAAGCCACACAATTAGCAATGACAAGCTCAGGTCAGCAGAACATAGATTATGCTGTTCAAATGCTCTGCCACTCAGTGCCTCCAGCAAAAAGCTGCAGGAGAGGAGAAGGGAAAAAAGAAATCTCAAACACATTATTTAACAACTTGTGCTCTGATGCACAGCACCACTTGTAGATTTGTGGAGGGAGGTTCATTTATTTATTTACGTAAAATCCCTTATGCTCTGGCCTCCTTCTCCACTGATTATATTCTTTCAAGACAACAAGAACTATTCTTCAGGGCAAGAAGGCTGGAAACATTTAGAATTAACTTCTCAAAAATAAATATGAAACAAATGTTTGAAGTCTTAAAATCCTTGACTTAAAAATGTTTCCCTTAATTCTTCACAAAAAGTATTTGCTTACAACCTTCCTCATTCAGCCACTTGTTTTGCCCTTGACAAAGAAAGCAGATTCCTCTGTCCATGTCATGACATAAAGAATATTTTAATTGAATACTGTTCTTTTGTTTTAACATATCTAAACTGTGTGCATGCATGTATAGACCACAGACAAGAAAGCTAAGTGTAGAAGCTAAAAGAATTTCTAATTTCTTACCAGCTTAAGTCTTTTTCCTCTGAAATGTCTTTTTTTCATTACTACAAACATTGGCACCTACAGATCTTTTATCTTAACATGATGACTCTGTTTTCACTGTACAGACAGAAACAACCATATATTTTAAAACCAAAGGTGGTATCATAGCAAAATGTAAGCAAATATACCACTTTTCCAGCATGATCGATAACTGCCACGTAATAAGTGCAATCCTGATTTTGAAATTCAGATCTTGATCCCATTTTTGAATAATCTTTCAAGAAAATCTAGGTTTCATTGCCATAAATTATGAACCCTGTGACTGAAGCTTCTGTTTGTATCTAAGTGCTACATACATGTTTATGGCATCATTTACTGATGACAGTACTTTAAAATTAATATGCACAATCTGATTAAAATAGTTCTGTGTCTGCTCTCACTACCTGGTTTTCAGTGAGTATGAGACATAAGGGCCTCAACCTTAGAAATAACATGATACAATGTGGTAGTATTTCATATAAAGCTGAGTTCAAGTCAGTGTTTATACACAACTTTAAAACAAAAATTTGTTTCCAACTCAATGTGAGGTAAGGAGGACTGGAAATCCCAGACCAGCAACAGCATAATCCCTTACCCTTCTGTATGGAAAGCTCATTCCTTCTCCAAGACAAGAAGATTACCACATGAGCCTGGAAATTCCCAACTCATGTGTTTTGCGAAATGATAACACAGAACTTCTTTAAAAAAAAGAAAAAAAACTCTGTAAAGTTAAATATCTGTAATATCTGTCCCATGTTCCCTTTTTTTCAAGTAATATTTTCATTACTTCAAGGCAGAAAATCAACACTTTCCTCCTGCTAGCACTAACAGCTTCTATATATAGATGATAGACTGACAGACAGATAGATACACACACATACACTTATGTGAATTTACTTACCATTTTCTCCCTTGTACCTGTCCTGCCCCTCAAGGTATCAAGGTATTTGGGATACAAAATCAAGCTATCTCTTGGAGTTTCTGCTGTGAACTTGTACCAGGCTGATTTTTTTTTCTTTTAAAGCCAGTTTAATTTGAATTGATTTTTCTTCTAAGTTTTTAAAACACAAACTAAAAACAGCACACATCCTTCAGCACACTTTATTCTACAGGTGATTACAAAAAAAAAAAAAAGAAACAAAATCAAGACAACAAAAAACCCCACACCAAACCTTGTGACCTGTAGTTTCAGTTGCACCAAGGTGAAATTTCTGTGGCATATATAATGAAAATGCAGATATACAGATCACATTTCTTACCATGTCCCCAGGCTTGACAGAAACTGCCACCACTGTTCCAGGCATGGGAGATCTCAAAATGCTGGAGGTGTCCTCTGCTGCTTTCTCTGGCATGTACTTGCTCAGCTCCGCAGCAACCTTCGTCAGGATTTGCAATTTGTACTAAAGAATAGGAAGAGGACTGGTTTAGAAAACTGTACCTTGGTGAATTCCAGTCAATAGCCTGCATTATTTTATGGCATGTTTTTATGTAATACATCTGTTAGCTGTTCTTCACAGGAGTGTCTAAAAAACACTGTTTGAAATCTTTATTCAAATAGAGTTTCATTTTCAGGATGTAGAAAGAAAAATATGCAACCCCAGTCTGCAGCAAAGTGCACATAAAACCAAAGAATCAAGTACAGTAAGGAGATCTCAGACTCATTTTAAAATTGAGGGTAAAGAGGGGAGATTAAAATTTAAAAACAAAAATGCCTTTATGCTTGCTGCACATTATCTTTGGTGGATAAGGAATATCGAGGGATTCTTTTGCAGTGCAGTGATGAATTGGAAATTGATCTTTTGGGAAAGTCTAACAGACTGTCAATGCCATGACTGATCTTAAACATTATGTTTACCTTTTAAACATTTACCATGTATTTAATGTTTGAAGTTAGTAATTTGCTCAGATTTTGCAATTAAAGTCTAGTAATTCCATTTCAATTCTGATTTTTCATGCATAAGCAGAACAATCAAACCCTGTTGTATTCAATATGCTTTATCTGCAATAAAACCCATTCAGCAGCTATTACATATCTGGAGAAAGTATTGTTTTCTCCAGTATGTTTTATATGGATTAAAATCAGAGGGGAATATGATGACCCTCAGGTGAGAGCATCCCTTTAAACGAAACCCTTCGGAAGGCAAATAAATATTGCCTAAAGTGATTTCGGCCCCAGAGCTTTTAGTGTTTAAAACCTTGCCATTACTTGGCGAGCTCCCTGCCCTCAGACAGACGGACGGACGGCACCGGAGGGAGCGCACGGAGCCAGTAGATGGCAGCAGGTCTCTGTGCGACACTCGCGCCTCGCCAGGGCACTCCGAGCGAAGGCCAGCACCGCACTTCATCAATAATTTAAACAAAGGTTTTAATAATAAGCATCCGACGGGCGGCATTTACAATTCAAATGCGTATTTTGCTGATGGAAAGTTCAACACCTCGCTTGGAACAGTATGTTTTCCTCCAAAACAATTAGCTATTGTTTTATTAACAATAAAATGTCTTTACTTTTCATTTTTACATGGACAGAAAAAATCCGATATCCTTCTGGTGAAGGTAAAGGGGGACTCTACCTTCTGCTTCTGTAGGAAGCAGAACAAGGCATTTAGAAATACATGCAAAAGGTGATTAACTCTGCAGTGACATCTTTAAAATGCAGCTTTCAAAGCCGAGTTAAAACAACGTAACAGAGGATTATCATCCTCCATAAATGGTGTGTGGGCACACAACATTTTGTGAGATAACCAGTGTAGCCAGTCACTCAGAAATACTCACTTTTACCTGGAAACACAGGCAAACAGTTACATGAACCGATCCTGCCACCACAGCCCAGTAAGTGTAGTAAAACACCACAGCGATGCTCCTGGAGCTGGAAGTAGCACCCCAAAATTTGAGGACCATTCCCAGCCATGTGCCTCAGTCACAATTGCCATGGCACAGGGAAACCAGCACCATTTTGTATGCAGAAAGCAGCTTTAACCCCAAGCCTCCCGCAGGCATCACCATGGCCATTGAGGCTGTGCCACTCAGGATTCCCACCCCAAAGCACAGCCAGCCCTCTCCCGCCTCAAGGTACCGCGTCCAGGCTGACCACAGCCCCTTTTCCAGGCTGACCACAGCCCCTTTTCCAGGCTGATCACAGCCCCTTTTCCAGGCTGACCACAGCCCCTTTTCCAGGCTGACCACAGCCCCTTTTCCAGGCTGATCACAGCCCCTTTTCCAGGCTGATCACAGCCCCTTTTCCAGGCTGACCACAGCCCCTTTTCCAGGCTGACCACAGCTCCTTTTCCAGGCTGATCACAGCCCCTTTTCCAGGCTGATCCAGCCCTTTTCCAGGCTGATCCAGCCCTTTTCCAGGCTGATCACAGCCCCTTTTCCAGGCTGACCACAGCCCCTTTTCCAGGCTGACCACAGCTCCTTTTCCAGGCTGATCACAGCTCCTTTTCCAGGCTGATCACAGCCCCTTTTCCAGGCTGATCACAGCCCCTTTTCCAGGCTGACCACAGCCCCTTTTCCAGGCTGACCACAGCTCCTTTTCCAGGCTGATCACAGCCCCTTTTCCAGGCTGATCCAGCCCTTTTCCAGGCTGATCACAGCCCTTTTCCAGGCTGATCACAGCCCCTTTTCCAGGCTGACCACAGCCCCTTTTCCAGGCTGACCACAGCTCCTTTTCCAGGCTGATCACAGCTCCTTTTCCAGGCTGACCACAGCCCCTTTTCCAGGCTGATCACAGCCCCTTTTCCAGGCTGATCCAGCCCTTTTCCAGGTGCACATGTGTGAGCACACACGGACACACGCTCCGTGTGCAGGGACACGGTGGGCATTGCCCATAGGAGAATTGGTGACATAAGCTGCAAATAGAATTGCAGCAGTGTGACAAGTCAAATAATAACATCTTATGCATGTTTCTTTACTCTTGAGTGTCTGTTTTGCAATCAAGACATACAAGTGTCTGCCAGTTTCTGAAGGATATGATCCTTAAGTGAAATTACTGTGCAAATAAAAGCTTTTTACTCCTATTAAAATTCATCTGAGTCATAAGTGGCAAGGAAAAAAAGCTTGCAGAGTGTATTCTGCTGTCAATCTAATAAACATTCTGTGTAGAGGGACTATTTATCAAAGATAAATTGTACTTAAAAGTCCTTCATTAAATCTATGGGGGGGAATATAATTACAACAAATTGCACAGTTTCAGTATCCATGGTTGGTGTCTTCTTTGTACTCAAGAGTTTGAAATTTTTTTTTTTTAAAAAAAGAAATAAAAAAAGGAAGAATACAGAGATAAGTTATATTTGTGGACTGTATTGTTGCCTCTTGCAAGAGACTATTTTGGTATGATTTCAAAGGATTAGGTTTAGATACCATTTAGGTTTTTTAAGCTACATTAACACTCCTGAGCTGCCCAATTTCAAAATTTGAACTTGAAGAGAAAGCCAGACCTTCTGCATTCATCTAGGTTACAGTATTTCACAGGGGTTGAAATACAGAATTCCCTATGCGCTTCACAACATTCAGCAGTGGGGGAAAAACACATTCCTCAGTATGCTGCACTTTAAAGCTCAGTACTCCACACCAAGCTAAAATATCCCTACCAAACATTGTTTTTACTATCTTTATAATTTTCGTATCTTTTAGATTCCTTTCTCTGCAGGACTCCTGCTTTGCTTGGAGTGAGATGTAAGAGTCAGTACTCTCAAAGCTTTAAAACCCAGGTCTTTGTTATTGATGAGCTGTTCCTTTTCCTTTTGTATTTGTTTATTGTTCTTTAGTCTGTTTGGGGGATAAGCAAGTTACTATAATCAAAAAGTAAAAAATAACAACAGTAAACTTCTGGGGAAAGGCCTTTTTTGGTACAGTTGGTTCACAAATGACCTTTCAGAATATAAAAAGACATAGTGCAAAGAAAGGTTCCTTCTCTAAGATTACCTTTGATGTATTTCTGCTGCTGGCTGGACCCCACTAAATACCTGCATAAATATCCCTTTGTGATGCTGCTCCTTATCCCTGAAAGCTGTGGAATGGGGTGCAGGGTGCTGTTCACCCAACCCAGGTGCAGCGCAGTGAGAGCCACAGGACTCTCTGGAAGACCATGCCAAACAATGCCCACCGGTGGTGCCACAACAAAGAC